>NC_070607.1:40276830-42676830 GCF_027172205.1 Podarcis raffonei
GGACTTAAAGAACAACTCTGTGCGTCCTTAAGTGGCTCTCTTTATTAATATGATATGGCAAATGTTTGTTCCTGTTTATTAAACCACATGAAAGGTTAATTATGCTAAGCGACTCTGGGTAGAAAACAATTCTTGGAAGAGGCTTTTTAAACAACAGGTTGGCAGCTTGCAGGAGCCATCTGTTTCCCACAAATGTTAAGGTACAATCTTAAACTTGTGAGGTTAAAAATTACAGTAGTTTGGGAGAAGGAAAATCCATGCTGCGATGATGATATGAAAATTCTGATTCTCCTTGACATGCAGCCTGGCAGGAATGCCAAGTTTCCTAAACATGGTGTTTGGTTGCTAATAACCATGAAAACTACAGGGGAAGAAAGCAGCAAGGGGGCTCCTGTTATCCGTTTCCTTTCTAATATAAGGGCATTGGTGTCCTGGAATGATGTTGCCTGAAGCTGTTGCAAAACAGATCCATGCCTGATACTGTCATTTGCCTCTAATAGGTTCATATTATGATTTGAAAATGCACTCCTAAATTCTGCCTTGTGAGTCAACTGAGTTGGGCCAATGGCTTAAAAGTTCCCAACATATCTCTATGTGGCAAAATTGTCCATGCAATGAGATGGGTCTACATTTTAAACTAATTATCCAGCACTGTCATTCCAATGGAGTATTTAAAAGCAAATTATAAAATTTATAATTGAAGTGAAATACACCCATGCCTAGAAATAGGGTGGTAGTGACATGTTTCTTGGAGACTATGAATTCTGACTGGAGAATGTGCATACGGCCCAGAGAATGTACAAAATTCAGCTGAGATATGAACATTCCAAGGCCTGTTGAGGATTATGTATGTTTGACCAGGAATGTGGACAATTCCCTTTGCATGGAAGGCATTTGTGCACATTCTCCTTAAGGCTTGGTGAATGTGCCCAATGTGTGGTTATTGTGTACATTAACTCCCCTTAAAACACACACACACACACACACATTTTGAAGGACAGGTAAGAAATATAAAAGAATAATTATGATACTGTTATAAGGTGTTAATTTATAATACAGCCTTTTCACATTCTTCTCATATGTCATTCTTTTTTATTCATATTGGCCTGGTTTGCATATCATACTAAGTCATGGTTTGGTTTACAGTGAGTGTGCAAGCATTCTCAGACAGGAGTTCCCAGCTGCTGCACTCCTCCCCAATTGTCTTGCTGTTTCACCACAACAAACCATAGCCTAAACCAAACCATAACCTGACTCAGGGGTGTAGCAAGGGGGTGCGGTCCGCCCCGGGTGTCCCCACTGAGGGGGGTGTCAAAATGGTGGGTAGCATTCACCATGGACCCTGCAGTGCACCCAAGCCATGTGTCTCTCCTGGGAGTGACGTGGTGGCTTGGGCGCCCGCAGGCTCCGCGCCACCCCAAACAGTCTGCCCGTTGCCTCCCCCTCAGCTGTAGGGCGGCTGCGTGGGAGGAGGCAGACAGACTCCTTGGAGGCCCCATGGTTCCCCTGTGGGTGGCTGTCCCCGCCCCCAGGCGCCCGATCAGCTTGCTCTGCCGCTGACCTGACTTAGAGTGTCACCTGAACCTGGACTCATGCTTTAGATCTCCTGGACAAACCATGAGCTGTAAAAAATGGAACAAACCTTGGTTACAGCTTGTGGTTAGTCTGTAGTGACTTAAAACAATGAGCCTGGGTTCTGACAACACACTGAACCAAACCATGGCAGAACAGCAGCAAAACATCTGAGGAGGAGCAAAGTGGACGTGGTCTCCTATTCAGGAGCCTCCCCACTTCTGCATTTTTTCTGAGGCGTAGAATGGCCTGATTTGCGCATTACGCTATGTTCTGCTTCCCCAGGCCAGTCCCTATTTAACGTTGCATGTGGTTCCCAGAGGGTTGCCCACAAGGGAATGAGACCCTTCGGCTGAAAAAGAATCCCACAACTTTGTTCAAATCCATTACCACAAATTTATCCTCTAGTATGAGAATGTGCATACAGCCCCGGCTAAATTCAGCATCATCAACCCATTGTGAAATAGTGACAATGTACTAAATAATTTGTCCCATTAAAGGAGACATTAGCAATAATACTACATTCAGTGGCAAATTTTTTTCCTTCTTGCTCTTTGTTCCTGATCTCAAAATTGTGGTTTTAGGTAATGAACTGAGACCCTAAAGTGAACTTTTGCTGAAGCTCTGATAGCCAACTTTCTTTTCTTTTTCATTTTTCTTTTTCTGATAGGCTCACTTGAATGGCTAATTCCTGTTCTTGTACACTTGGTCAAACTCAACTGTCTTCTAAATGCTCTAAATGCTCAGTCTGTTAGTTTTGCAGGAAAGGCTTTGTTGCCACCACTTGGGTAGGCAAACCCACAGGACTTCTGAGAATTTGGCATTTCAGAAACTAGGCAAACAATCTGCAGTTGCAAGCTAATACATGCCTCCTGTGGCGCCAATTGTGAAATGACAAGCTTAGCCCAGCCCAGCCCAGCAACAGCACTGCGTCCTTAGAAACAGCAGATTTCTCATCAGACTGAATGTGAAAAGCAGCTCACTCATTTGGGTGGTGGCTGCTGCTGCTACAGCTGGAAATCTTTTGCCTTCACCTCTATAAAACGGCAAAGCTACACAGAGAATACACCAGAGGTGGGTGATATTGGACCGTGATACAGGGATATAGGAAAAGAAAAGTTGAAGAGCCTAATGCGACTGTTTTTCCTGAGAGTGATCTTGAGTATATGAGTGAAAGTTGAAGCTGCTCTGGCAGTGAGGACAATAAGTTGTTAGATCAGAGATGAGAAATCTGTGGCTTTCGTGATGTTATTGAACTCCCATCATCCCTGACCATTGCCTATGCTGGCTGGAGCTAATGGAAGTTGGAGACTGATAACATCTGGAGGTCCACAGGTTCCCCACCTCTGTGTTAGATAGCGTGCCAATGGCACAATCCAGTGGTTCAGAATAAGACAATCTGATTTTTGCAGTCGATAGCAGCTGCCTGTCTCATCCAACAATTTATATGTGATTGTTGAATTGAGCACAAGAGGGTCATTGGGGGGGGGGAATTGTATCTTCCTCTTCACTTGTTACAGGGCTACAGAATCAAACTAGGAGTTCTGAATATGCTGGCTTGTTCTTTCAGGGATTTCCCTGGAGCCAGTGTGGTGTAGTGGTTAAGAGCGGTAGTCTCGTAATCTGGGGAACCGGGTTTGCATCTCCGCTCCTCCACATGCAGCTGCTGGGTGACCTTGGGCCAGTCACACTTCTTTGAAGTCTATCAGCCCCACTCACCTCACAGAGTGTTTGTTGTGGGGGAGGAAGGGAAAGGAGAATGCTAGCCGCTTTGAGACTCCTCAAAGGGAGTGAAAGACGGGATATCAAATCCAAACTCTTCTTCTTCTTCTTCCCAGTAAACAGTTGGGGAGAGATGCTGCCATGCCATTTTGATTGGGGCAGTTTGGGTCTCTGATGATTTTCCCAACACAAAGGTCTACAGCTCTCTTCATTTTGCCATGACTGGTTCAAGCTGTTACATTACTAAGTGCAGACTGTGCTGTTCTGAGGAAGAAAGAGCCATCTTGTTCTCAACTTGTTAAGTACTTCGTGCAACAGCAACAACAAGAAGAATGGGGCAGGAGGGGTGTTAGAATTAACTTTCCATGCCAAATATATACGATATCAAGGGGTGAATGATCCTCCTGAAGGGGTTTTAACTGTTCGAAATATATAATTTCACCTTCTAAAAGTGCAGGGTTTGAGGCAGAAACTGAACAACTGTTTTATATTGAAAAGTTAGTATCCATAATTGAACCAGAATGTGCTGGCTTTGGGTCAATCATTGTAGTGGAAGACAGCCCCTACAGAAAGATATAGTTCTTTAAAGCATTGTTGTGCCTTGTCTGTTTGTGTTTCATCTAGTCTCCCACATGAAATTAAAATTGTAATTTCCTTGGGGTGTCGGCTCTCCTTCTCATACCATATTGTTAACCCAATAGGTTACATGGAAAGATAGCCATGTGAAAATTAAGACCAACAGCATGAGTAGATCCTTGTCCAAAAATATATATGGGAATCCTAACTATGAATTTTCAGTTCTGTTTTTAAAGAAAAAGGGATGATAGGGAGCCTCTAAATTCTTGCTTTTTGAAGTTACAGGGAAGTAGCCTTCCATAGCGAACAGGTGCTGGCAATGGCTTCAGTCAGAAACATTCCATATGGGTTCAATGCAAATTATGAGACTGTCATAAAAATCATTGGGAGCAAATATGTCCGGTGCCTTGTAGAAAAGACTGATGGGTAAGTATGCTATCTGGAAGAAACATTTTTGATATATATTTGTGGGGTTATATAATTTTATATTGGATTATCTCCTCACCACATTAGTTGTGGATAGGGAAAATCCAAATGAAATGGGGTGAGTATGCTGCTTCCTATATGAGGACAATGTGCACCCATGGGATGTATCAAATAGACTTTAAACTGTCAAGCATACACAGCCCTAAAAGTAAAGGTAAAGGGACCCCTGACCATTAGGTCCAGTCATGGCTGACTCTGGGGTTGCGGCACTCATCTCACTTTATTGGCCGAGGGAGCCGGCGTACAGCTTCCGGGTCATGTGGCCAGCATGACTCAGCTGCTTCTGGCGAACCAGAGCAGCACACGGAAACGCCGTTTACCTTCCCACCGGAGCGGTACCTATTTATCTACTTGCACTTTGACGTGCTTTTGAACTGCTAGGTTGGCAGGAGCAGGAACCGAGCAATGGGAGCTCACCCCGTTGCGGGGATTCGAACCACCGACCTTCTGATCAGCAAGTCCTAGGCTCTGTGGTTTAACCCACAGCGCCACCCGCATCCTTATACACAGCCCTAGTCTACAACTTAAACAGCATATTACAAGAAAACCCTGAACCTTTGGCTGTACCATTTCACTGAGGGGTTAAGATCCATTGACTACCCTCACCTGGTTTAGCCAGCCAGTTGAAACCACTTCTTGGGGTGTGGCTGCTGTCACATGCTGACAGCTTCTAGGTGAGAGCTGAGTGCAGGGTAGGGACCAAAGGTGAACAAACTACCTCAGAAGGAGCACAACGTGTCCCCCACTGGTGATACTACCCGTCTCCTAACACTACCCCAATGCAGTCTAGGAATAGTTTTTCAGCACAGGGTCTGCTGCTTGTGTACCAGCCACCAGGGGAAAGATATATATTGCACGATAGCCAGTATAACAGAAGGCAATATTCAACGACATAGTTGTGTTGGTGCAAGGATTAGTACTAGCGCAACAGGATTCCCCTCTCCTTGTGGAGATACACACTCCACACCACCCCTCAGTCTGCTCAGGAGAGTTGTGGGGGGACCCATGAGAGGAGAGAAGATAGAAATAACTTTCCACTGCACAAAGAAAAACCCTTGTGCTGACAAGAGAGCTTTGCTTAGTGCTACCTCAAACGCAACCCAAACACTCTCGAGTTAATAGAAAGGATCAAATTGTTCTGGAATTGTTAGTCTCACACATCCCTGACATTGATTTATAAAAAAAAGTTCTTCAAGCAAGTGTTTTTTAGATTGAGAAAGGCCAAATGGGAACATGGTGATATTTGTTAATATAAATGGCTTACCACCCCTGAACTTTCTTTTCTGGTTGATAAAGTATCAAAAGGTTTAATTGCACAGCTTGGTTTTATGCTTTAAAGAGAATGGCATTAATAATGGACAGGATCCAAAGAGTTACTTAAGGTATGCCCAAGAGGTCCTGTTAGAATATGTCTCTTCCTCTGAGTGATAGGCCATAATGTAACCTGCTTTTGCAATTCCTCTCCATTTCAAAAGAGCTTGGTCATGCAATGCGAGGAAGTATTTTTTAACAGTGCAGCACTATGCATATCTACTCAAAATAAGTCCTACTGAATAAGTGCTGCATCTGGGGGTGGTGCTGAAATAATAAAGACTGTTGTGGGACCTCTACCTGAAGGAGTGTCTCCACCCCCATCATTCAGCCTGGACACTGAGGTCCAAGCTCCGAGGGCCTTCTGGCTGTTTCCTCCCTGTGTGAAGCTGCAGGGAACCCAGCAGAGGGCCTTCTCGGTAGTGGCACCTGCCCTGTGGAATACCCTCCCATCAGATGTCAAGGAAATAAACAACTATCTGACTTTTAGAAGACATCTAAAGGCAGCCCTGTTTAGGGAAGTTTTTAATGACTGATGTTTTAATGTATTTTTAATCTTTTGTTGGAAGCCGCCCAGAGTGGCTGGGGAAACCCCACCAGATAGTTGGGGTATGTATATATAAATAAATAAATAGCCGGCTGTGAGAGCCATGACTTTCAAACAAGCACCTGATTACATGGAGGCCAGCCTCACATGATTATTTGCCACTTTCTTGTACAGAGGAGTAATTTCTAGCAGGGGGAAGAATGTGGACAGATTAGAGAACTGGGCCAAAACAAACAAGATGAATTTTAACAGGGAGAAATGTAAAGTATTGCACTTGGGCAAAAAAAATGAGAGGCACAAATACAAGATGGGTGACACCTGGCTTGAGAGCAGTACATGTGAAAAGGATCTAGGAGTCTTGGTTGACCACAAACTTGACATGAGCCAACAGTGTAACGCGGCAGCTAAAAAAGCCAATGCAATTCTGGGCTGCATCAATAGGAGTATAGCATCTAGATCAAGGGAAGTAATAGTGCCACCCTATTCTGCTCTGGTCAGACCTCACCTGGAGTACTGTGTCCAGTTCTGGGCACCACAGTTCAAGAAGGACACTGACAAACTGGAACGTGTCCAGAGGAGGGCAACCAAAATGGTCAAAGGCCTGGAAACGATGCCTTATGAGGAACGGCTAAGGGAGCTGGGCATGTTTAGCCTGGAGAAGAGGAGGTTAAGGGGTGATATGATAGCCATGTTCAAATATATAAAAGGATGTCACATAGAGGAGGGAGAAAGGTTGTTTTCTGCTGCTCCAGAGAAGCGGACATGGAGCAATGGATCCAAACTACAAGAAAGAAGATTCCACCTAAACATTAGGAAGAACTTCCTGACAGTAAGAGCTGTCCGACAGTGGAATTTGCTGCCAAGGAGTGTGGTGGAGTCTCCTTCTTTGGAGGTCTTTAAGCAGAGGCTTGACAACCATATGTCAGGAGTGCTCTGATGGTGTTTCCTGCTTGGCAGGGGGTTGGACTCGATGGCCCTTGTGGTCTCTTCCAACTCTATGATTCTATGATTCTATGGACACCTGTGGTTTGCAGGCAATTTGGAGCTCCCCAGGCCTTACTTCCACCTTGCCCTCACCCATCCTTTTTTGGTGACTGGTTGTTGGTTGCTGCTGGAAATTACACTAACTGGCCTCTGCACAATTTTCGCTGTAGGCTGTGTGACAATGGGATGGGACTTTCCTACTTCTTCACCATGTTCTTTTGATCCTCCGCTGGCTGAACAAATGTGCTGAGACTCAATTTCTATCATATTTGTTGTCTTGACTTGATTTTAGCAAGTCTTCTGCAAATCCCTCTTATTTATGGCACACTGGGAAATTGTCTGCCATTTTGCACACATCTCTGAGAAAGGTGAAATTCATAAACCGGTACCATTTTGTTGAAATTTGCATATAAACAAGGTTTAGTGAAACTGTATTAAGTTTCTTTCTTGAGCTTATAGTATTCAGAACTGAACATAAAGTGATTATAACTATTATAGCACCTACCTCCTTTATACTACATTTCTGTCTGACCAGCAAATGTTCCAGGAAACAAATATTTTTGGTGTTGCTCCACAACGCAAGTACGTATTTGCCTCTGTATACTGTAAATATACTGTATGCTTGTTTCCTGACAGCAAAGCAAAGGAGGGTGTAAAAACTGAGACACAATCCATGCTCAGGACACTAGCTCCACACAACGCAAGACAGGCACATAGAAACCCTCCAGGCCTCAATAGGCCTCCTTGTCAACAGATCCATTATGGTCTCAGGGATGAACAACAGAACAAAGGTGAAAAGGAAGAACAAAAGTCTAAACAAGGAGAGACAAGTGATAGCAGATCTGTGGACAACAAAGTGAGTCGCTACAACTGTACTGGTTGCTTATTATAGGTTTCCTACTCAGCATCAGACTTTACTCTTTAACTAACAACAACATAAATGGTTAATAGGTATCTTTTCTACTACTGTGGCTATTGTTATGACAACTACTACTAATGATGATGATAAATAATGACAGTGGTGTCCAGTTAAAAGAACATTCTGCTGCTACCAAATTCTGATGAGAGAACTCCTGTATCAAAAAACAATTGTCATCACAAAACTTTCAACTCCTCCAAATAGAATTGCCTTATATTAAAATTTTGACTGCTTATGCTTCCAGTTCATAGCCGTTGCTTTTTTTTACTTGGATCTTTCTCTTACTTTCCCATTCTGTAAACATCTCTTCTCTCTTTTTTTTATAAGATATTTATTAAGATTTTTTATAATATTACAATAAAAGAAAAAAAGAAAAAACAGAATAACAAAAATACAGAATAGAGAAACTTTTTTTAAAAAAAAACAAAAAAACCACACACATACATTTTCAATTACTTGTTTTCTTTTAACTTGTTTCCCGGACCTCCTCATACCTCCCTTTTTTGTATTCCATCCCAAATTGTTAGTTCAGCAAATCCTTACCATTATATTGTTACCTATTTATAATCCTTCTTTTTCATATTCTCTTAAAGCATTACAGCTGGAAACCACTTAATTTCAATCCAACATCATTCTAACACTCATTAATTTTACAATATTTCTGTAGATAATCTTTAAATTTCTTCCAATCTTCTTCCACTGACTCTTCTCCCTGGTCTCGGATTCTGCCAGTCATTTCTGCCAATCCCATATAGTCCATCACCTTCATCTGCCATTCTTCCAAAGTGGGTAGTTCTTGTGTCTTCCAATACTTTGCAATAAGTATTCTTGCTGCTGTTGTAGCATACATAAAAAACGTTCTGTCCTTCTTTGGCACCAATTGGCCAACAATGCCCAGAAGGAAGGCCTCTGGTTTCTTCAGAAAAGTATATTTAAATACCTTTTTCATTTCATTGTAGATCATTTCCCAGAAAGCCTTAATTCTTGGGCACGTCCACCAAAGGTGAAAGAATGTACCTTCAGTTTCTTTACATTTCCAACATTTATTGTCGGGCAAATGATATATTTTTGCAAGCTTGACTGGGGTCATGTACCACCTGTATATCATTTTCATAATATTCTCTCTTAAGGCATTGCATGCCGTGAATTTCATACCTGTGGTCCACAACTGTTCCCAGTCAGCAAACATAATATTATGTCCAACATCTTGTGCCCATTTAATCATAGCAGATTTCACCATTTCATCCTGAGTATTCCATTTCAACAGCAAGTTATATATCTTTGACAAAATCTTAGTTTTGGGTTCTAACAGTTCTGTTTCTAATTTTGATTTTTCCACCTGGAAGCCGATTTTCTTGTCCAAATTATATGCCTCCATTATCTGATAATAGTGTAGCCAATCTCGCACTTTGTTTTTTAGTTTCTCAAAGCTCTGCAGTTTTAGTCTATCTCCCTCCTGTTCCAAAATTTCCCAATATTTCGGCCATTTGGCCTCCATATTGAGCTTTTTCTGAGCCTTCGCTTCCATTGGTGACAACCACCTTGGGGTTTTATTTTCCAATAAATCTTTGTATCTTATCCAGACATTAAACAATGCTTTCCTGGTGTGATGGGATGATGAGCTGCTTGTGCATAAAGTCCTAGTCCCTCAGAGTTTGGCTAAGTCCACAAACCTCTGTCTGTGACGGAGCTCCTTAAGCATGGCTCCGTCAGTTGCTTGTAGGATCGGACAGTGGGCGTTTACGGAACTTCTTCCAGCATAAAAGTTCCTTAACGGAAACGCGTCTTCTGGACTCTCGGCGTGACAGTTTCTGGCGAGGAGTGGGTGTCCCTATGGGAGGTCCTGAAACCTCCCCACTATTTTCGCTGGAAGTGTCTCTGAGCCCTCCCTCCGACTCACTTTCCCTTGGAGCTCCTCCTCTCCCCCTGCTGGTTCCCTCCTCAGCTGATAAGTCTCTCTCAGCCTCTGTGAGCCCTTTCACCTCCTGTTTCTCCGATGGCAGTTCCCTGACATCCACCTCCCCTCCAGGGCCCCCTTCACCACCTCCCCTTCCCTCCTCTGCGGGAGGCGAGGGAGCAAAACCCCTGAAAGAACCTCCCTCATCTTCCGAAGTTTCGAACACTTCCCTCCACCGGTTGCTGTTTCCGGTTTCTAAGTACTCCTCCTCATCGGAGTCTGTTCCTTCTTCCAACTCCGATTCCCTGAATCCTTCCAGTTCCTCCTCCTCGTCGGTGGTGCCAAAGTACTCCCTCCGGAACCTCGCTACTGGCTGAGGTTTCCTGGGGAACCTTTGGTGGAACGTTTCGATCAAGATCTCGTCATTGACCTCCTCTGCCGTCACCCAGGCGTTTTCCGACTCCGGTTCCCCTTCCCACGCGACCAAATACTCCACCTGATTACCCTTCCACCTGGAGTCGATGATCTCCGCCACATGGTTGTTGCTTTCCCTTTCTTCTAAGACTGGCCCCCGTGTGGAGACCCTTTCACCTTCCCCCCTATACGGTGACAGTAATGACCTGTGGAATACTGGGTGCAGTTTCATGTGGTTCGGTAACCGGAGTCTGAAAGCCACTGGGTTGACCTGTTGAATGACCTCAAATGGTCCCAATCTTTTGGGTCTCAATTTCTTGCAACCCCCCTTGAACGGCAACCCTTGGGTTGACAGCCACACCTGACTCCCCACCCTAATGGTTTCACCTTCCCTTCTGCTCTTGTCTGCCTGCCTCTTATATTCTTCTTTGGCCCTTTCTAAGTTGAGTTGGAGTTGACGATGGATCGCTTCCATTTCTTCTACAAAATGTTCGGCGGCCGGGACACTCCATCTCTCCCCTCCTCCCCCTGGAAACGCCCTGGGGTGGCACCCATAATTAGCCAAAAAGGGGCTCATCCCGGTGGACACATTCTCCGCATTATTGTAGGCAAATTCCGCTAGCGCCAACTTTTCGACCCAATCGTTCTCTCTGTCATTGACATAACACCTCAGGTATTGTTGGAGGATACCGTTTGCTCTCTCCGCCTGCCCATTGGTCTCAGGGTGCCTGGCAGTCGAAAAATTGACCTCTACGTGCAGTAAGCTCATAAGTTTCCTCCAGAACCTGGACGTGAACTGTTTCCCTCTGTCAGAGACCACCCTCAAGGGGGCGCCATGCAGCCTAAAAATATGTTCTACAAACAATTTCGCTGTCTCTTCCGCCGTGACTGCATGTGAGCAAGCTACAAAGTGGCCCATCTTAGTTAAAGGTCTACTACGACCAGTATGGCAGTTTTCCCCTGGGATTTCGGCAGATCAGTCATAAAATCTATCGATACCGCCTCCCACGGTCGTTCTGGTGTGGGTAACAGTTCTAATAACCCCGCCGGCGCCCGCCTTTCTCCTTTGGCTCTCTGGCATTGGTCACACCCTCTTACATACTCCCGTACATCCTCCCTCACCTTGGGCCACCAAAATTCCCTGGTCACCAACCACATGGTCTTGTGTTGCCCAAAATGCCCCGCTGTGGGGTTGTCGTGCAGCTGTTTGAGTACTCTCCCCCTCAATTCCCCTTCGGGTATATATAGTGCCCCTTTGTAATACAATGCCCCGTTTCTTTCTTCAAAACCTCCGGGGTCTTCTCCCTCTCTCCTTAAACCTCTGAGCTTATTCTGGGCGTATTCATCATTCACCGTTCCCTCTACCAGTTCCCTTTGCCCCACCCAGGCCGCCCCACACACCCAGCGGTCCTCTGGGATGATATGTCTCTCTTCAGGTGCTCCCTCCCCCTCCAAATATTCAGGTTTGCGTGAGAGAGCGTCTGCTCTGACGTTTTCTGGACCTGGCACATAGCAAATTTCAAAATGGAATTTGGAGAACTCCTGGGCCCACCTCACTTGTCGTTGGTTGAGCACTCGTGCCGTTCTCCAATACTCCAAATTCTTGTGGTCCGTACACACTTGCACCTTATGTTGTGCACCAATTAGTAAATGTCTCCATCTCCGGAACGCTTCGTGAATGGCGAGTAGTTCTCGGTCATATACTGTGTAGTTCCTCTCGGATTTGTTTAGCTTACGCGAAAAGAAGGCACACGGTCTCCACACCGACTTATTCTTCCCCGGCTGAAGAAGCACCGCCCCCACCGCCCGGTCTGATGCATCAGTTTCCACTCTCATTGGTTTTTGTAAATCCACATGCAGGAGCTGTTCTTCCGAAGCGAATGCCCTTTTCAATTCCTCAAATGCTTGCTCCGCCTCCGCCGTCCAAACAAATTTCTTCTTGCTGCTGAGACAGTCCATGATGGGAGCCGTTAAGTGGGCAAAGTTCTTGATGAACTTACGGTAAAAGTTCCCAAACCCTAAGAATCTTTGCACATCCTTTTTCGTTTTCGGTGTCTTCCATTCCAGCACCGCCTGGACCTTGCCTGGATCCATGGCTAATCCCTTGTCTGACAAGCGGTACCCCAGGAATTCCACCTCCTTGGTGTGAAACTGACACTTCTCCAATTTCACCCACAGCTGGTTCGCTTGCAGTTGGCTCAGCACTTCCCTGACATCCTTTACATGCTGCTCCTCATTCTCTGAATATATTAACACGTCATCTAGGAAGGCCACGCAATTCTTGTAGAGCAGAGGTCCCAGGACGTGGTTCATGAACGATTGAAAACATGCTGAGCCTGATTGTAATCCGAAGGGCATAACTAAATACTCAAAAGCCCCCAAAGGGGTGAACATGGTGGTTTTCCATTCATCCCCTTTCCTTATCCGTATCAGGTTGTATGCCCCTCTCAGGTCCAGTTTAGTGAATATCTTTCCCTTCCTCACCCTGGTCAAAATGTCATCAATTCTGGGCATGGGGAAAGCCACTGGTTCTGACACTGCATTTAAGGCTCTAAAGTCCACTACAAGTCTTGGTTTATCCGTGTGTTTTTTGTCCACAAAAAACACTGGGCTGCCCCCCACCGCTCTGGACTCTCTGATGAAGCCTCTCTTCAGGTTTTTATCAATAAACTCCCTTAACTCCTGCATTTCCCTGTCTGACATGGCGTACAGCTTGCCCACTGGGAGCTGGGCTCCAGGGACCAGGTTGATTTGGCAGTCAAAGGCTCTATGCGGTGGTAGTTTATCTGCTTCCCTTTCGCTGAAGACCTTGCTCAGGTCAGCGTATTGTTTGGGCACCTTCCCTTTGTCCGTTACTTCCGTCCCTGCTAGAAAGGCTTTTGCCCCTTCCGGCGCCTTTCCCTCTTTGCAGTGTTCCAGGCAATGTGCTGACCCAAAGGAGACCACTCTCTGATGCCAGCCCACTAGCGGATCATGCAACGCTAGCCAGCTCATTCCCAAAATAATGGGAGCCCCTCCCAAGGTGGCCACATTGAACGCTATCCTTTCGGTGTGCCTGGCCACCCTCATAACCATTGGGACGGTCTGTAGGCTAACTTCTCTTCCCAACAGCTCCCTCCCATCGATCGTGGTCACCTGCAGGGGGTTACTTAAAGGGAGTATCTGTATCTGGTGTTCAGCTGCAAACTCCTTACTCATAAAATTACAGGAGCTGCCTGAGTCCAATAGCGCCTTTGTCTTTAGTGGGTGTCCGTTTGCCAGCTCTAGCAACACCTCTATCACTAGGGCTGGTCTACTGCTCCTTGGCCTGGCTGCTGTGCCCTGACGGTGGCAGCCAGGCGTTGGCTTTTACTTGCTCCTGGACTCCCTCCTCCTTCCCCCCAACAGCTCCCGCCATCCCTTGCCATTCCTTTCTTTGCGGGCAGACTCTGGCAAAGTGACCTGGCTGCTGGCAGAGATAACATTTCTTGGTGCTCTTCCCCTCCTTCTTCCGCCCTTCACTGGGATTTGAAACTGCGCCTGCGCGCGCTGTACCATTTTCCATCGGCTCTCCTGGCGGGAAATTTGGCTCCGGAATCTCTGGAATGCGGAAATCCCTCCAACGCTCTCCTTTCCCTTCCCGCTTCTCCAAGGCTCTCGCCTCCTGGCGCGCTCCAATGGTCAGCGCTGATTTGGTCAGCTGGTCCATAGACTCCGCCCTGGGTGCCCGGGAAAGTTCGTCTTTCACCGCCGAAGAAAGCCCCTCTTCGAAAAGCATTTGAATGGGTTCCGCCGATAGGTCCCACCCCAATTTATGTATCAGCATGGTAAACTCAGTCCAGTACTCACGAACCGATCGGCTCCCCTGTTTACAAGCCATCAACTGTCTGCGCACCACTCCCTGCTCAATCTCGCTGGAAAACATCAAATCCATGGCGCGAAAAAACTTCCTCGTGTCCTTCAGCATTTCATTATTCCCTGCCATCAGGGGTCTAACCCAGTCTCTCGCCCCCCCTTCGAGATGGCCAACCACAAACGCCACTCGCGATTCCTCGTCGGGAAAGTCGTCAAACTGCAGATTGAGAGCATACTGCATCTCTGTCCTAAAGGCTTGATAGTTCCTGGGGTCCCCCCAAACTTCTGCACCAATCCTGGCATCTTTCTTGCTAGTGGGGCGCCTTTTGCCTTTTCTGCATCCTGCGCCCTCCTTTCCTCTAGCCTCGCCGTTTGCAGCGCTAGCTGGACCCCCAACACCCGGTACCTTTCTTCCAGGCTTGGACCCTCTCCAGCTCCTCCTGCTCCTCCGGTTCCGGCTGGGTTGCTCATGATGCCTCTCTGCACAAGCTGCTTTCAGGGACTGTCCGATTGCTGTGATGGGATGATGAGCTGCTTGTGCATAAAGTCCTAGTCCCTCAGAGTTTGGCTAAGTCCACAAACCTCTGTCTGTGACGGAGCTCCTTAAGCATGGCTCCGTCAGTCGCTTGTAGGATCGGACAGTGGGCGTTTACGGAACTTCTTCCAGCATAAAAGTTCCTTAACGGAAACACGTCTTCTGGACTCTCGGCGTGACAGTTTCCGGCAAGGAGTGGGTGTCCCTATGGGAGGTCCTGAAACCTCCCCACTATTTTCGCTGGAAGTGTCTCTGAGCCCTCCCTCCGACTCACTTTCCCTTGGAGCTCCTCCTCTCCCCCTGCTGGTTCCCTCCTCAGCTGATAAGTCTCTCTCAGCCTCTGTGAGCCCTTTCACCTCCTGTTTCTCCGATGGCAGTTCCCTGACACCTGGCAATATGGTTTTTAAATGCTTTATGTGCCTTGTCGTACCACAAATATGCATGCCAACCAAAAACGTTGTTAAAACCTTCCAAATCCAAAATGTCTGTGTTCTCAAGAAGCAGCCAATCTTTTTTTTTTTAAATAAATGTTTATTAAGGTTTTACAAATCAAAAGATTCATCATTTCAAATATATCGTTACCATAAATGAAGCTCACATAAAAAACAAACACATCAAAAGAAACAAAGATATATAGCAAAAAAAGAAGAGAAAAATAGGAAAAAAGAAAAAAGAAAAATCCACTTTCTTAAATTTATAAAATTCTATAACCCTCTGTCTTGACCTCCTCACATCCCCCTTTTTTGTGTTCCTCTTTACTCCAATCAGGTTCAGCAAGTTCAAAACCTTATTTAAACCCTACTTAATTTTATATTCTTCTAAATATTATGTCCCAGTTTTCCAATTGTTTTAGCCCAAACCTCATCTTATACACTATGACATAATAATGTTCTGTTCATAACCCCTTGTCCTTTTTAACAGTCTTCTTTTCCCTCACATTTAACCATATCACACAAACCCTGTTGCCTTCACTTCCCACATCATATTAACACTCAAACATTTTGCAGTATTTTTGTAAATAGTCCTTAAACTTTTTCCAGTCCTGTTCCATCAATTCTTCTCCCTGGTCACGGATTCTGCCAGTCATTTCAGCCATCTCCATGTAGTCAATCACTTGCATCTGCCACTCTTCCACGGTGGGTAAATCTTGTGTCTTCCAATACTTGGCGAGAAGTATTCTTGCTGCTGTTGTTGCATACATAAAAAATGTTCTGTCTTTCTTTGGCACCCATTGGCCAACTATGCCCAGAAGGAAGGCCTCTGGTTTCTTAGAAAAGGTAAATTTAAATACCTTCTTCAGTTCATTATATATCGTTTCCCAGTAAGCCTTGACCCTTGGGCACGTCCACCAAAGGTGAAAGAATGTTCCCTCAGCTTCTTTACATTTCCAGCATTTGTTGTCAGGCAGGTGATAAATTTTTGCAAGCTTGACTGGGGTCATGTACCACCTATAAATCATTTTCATAATATTCTCCTTTAAGGCAATGCATGCCGTAAACCTCATACCGGTGGTCCACAACTGCTCCCAGTCAGCAAACATAATGTTATGACCTAAATCCTGCGCCCATTTAATCATTGCTGATTTAACCGTTTCATCCTGCGTATTCCATTTCAACAGCAAGTTATACATTTTTGACAAAATCTTAGTTTTTGGTTCTAACAGTTCTGTTTCCAATTTAGATTTCTCCACCTGGAAGCCTATTTTTCTATCCAAATTATAGGCCTCTCTTATTTGATAATAATGTAACCAGTCTCGCACTTTGTCTTTTAATTTTTCAAAACTCTGCAGTTTCAATCTGTCACCTTCTTGTTCCAGAATTTCCCAATATTTTGGCCATTTGGCCTCCACATTGAGCTTTTTCTGAGCCTTAGCTTCCATAGGTGACAACCACCTTGGGGTTTTACTTTCTAGCAAGTCTTTATATCTTATCCAGACATTAAACAGAGATTTCCTGACAATATGGTTTTTAAATGCCTTGTGAGCTTTAACCTTGTCGTACCACAGATATGCATGCCACCCAAAAACATTATTGAAACCTTCCAAATCCAAAATGTCCGTGTTCTCAAGAAGCAGCCAGTCTTTCAACCAGCAGAATGCTGCTGATTCATAATACAATTTAAGGTCTGGCAGGGCAAATCCACCTCTTTCTTTTACATCAGTTAAAATTTTAAACTTTATTCTAGGTTTCTTGCCCTGCCAGACAAATCTAAAAATGTCTCTCTGCCACTTCTTGAAACAGTCCATCTTGTCCAGAATTTGCAAGGATTGAAACAAAAATAACATTTTTGGCAATACATTCATTTTTATAGCTGCAATTCGACCCAACAAGGAAAGATTCAAATTAGACCAAATTTCTAAGTCTTTTTTAACTTCTGACCAACATTTCTCATAGTTCTCTTTAAATAAGTTCAAGTTTTTCGCCGTCATATTGATCCCTAGGTATTTCACTTTCTTAACCATCATTAAACCTGTTTCATTCTGAAACCTATCCTTTTCCATTGGAGTTAAATTCTTCTCTAATACTTTAGTTTTTGCCCTGTTTAATCTAAATCCCGCCACATGACCAAATTCTTTAATCAATTCCAAAGCTCTTTTCATACTAGATTCCGGCTCCTGTAAAGTTAGAACCAAATCATCTGCAAAAGCTTTCAATTTATATTGTTTGGCTCCGACCTGAATTCCTTTAACAAACCGGTCCCTTCTGATCATATTTAACAGCACCTCCAGGACCGAGATAAATAATAATGGAGAGATAGGGCAGCCCTGACGTGTTCCTTTTTCTATCATAAAATCTTCAGTCACCACATTGTTTACAATCAATTTTGCTTTTTGTTCTGAATATATTGCTCCTATACCATTTTCGAACCCCTGTCCCACTCCCATCCCTTTCAAATTTTTCTTCATAAAACTCCAGGAAATGTTATCAAAGGCTTTCTCCGCATCTATGAAAACTAAAACAGCTTTCGTATTGATATTCCTTTGCAGCAGCTCCAAAATGTCAAGAAGCAGCCAATCTTTTAGCCAGCAGAATGCTGCTGATTCATAGTAAAGTTTAAAGTCTGGCAGGGCAAATCCGCCTCTTTCCTTTGCATCAGTTAATATCTTAAATTTTATTCTGGGCTTCTTGCCCTGCCAGACAAATCTAGAAATATCTTTCTGCCACTTCTTGAAACAATCCATTTTGTCCACAATCTGCAATGTTTGAAACAAAAACAACATTCTAGGCAAAACATTCATCTTTATTCGACCCAACAAGGAAAGCTTCAAATTTGACCAAATTTCTAAATCTTTTTTCACTTCCGTCCAACATTTTTCATAATTATCTTTAAATAAGTTCCCATTTTTTGCTGTCATATTAATCCCCAAATATTTCACTTTCTTGACCACGGTTAAACCTGTCTCATTCTGAAACCTCTCTCTTTCAATCGGTGTTAAATTTTTCTCTAAAACCTTAGTTTTTGACTTGTTCAGTCTAAATCCTGCCACTTGACCAAATTCTTGAATTAGTTCTAAAACCCTTTTAGTACTAGATTCTGGCTCCTGTAACGTCAGTACTAAATCATCTGCAAATGCTCTCAATTTGTACTGTTTGGCTCCGACCTGTATACCTTTAACCAACCGGTCCCTTCTAATCATGTTCAGCAGAACCTCCAGGACCGATATAAAAAGCAATGGAGAGATTGGGCACCCCTGTCGTGTCCCTTTTTCTGTAAACATCTCTTCTCATTCTTCCGTGTTTTGGCTATCATAGACATCTGGATTTTACATTAGTTATAATATAAGACCTGCATTACATTATAACTAACAGACTAGTTATAACATGGATGGGGAACCTGTGGTTAGTCCAGATGTTGCTGGTCTCCAACTCCCATCAACTCCAGTTGGCATGGCCAATGGTCAGGGATGATGGGAGTTGGAGTCTAGCAATGTCTGGAGTCTATAATCTAATATTGGCAGCCATGATCATATGGAATCACCATTTGTTTAGAGAGGGGACTGTATATTATCCAGTGGACCTCTTCATATGAGGTTATAGTCTGATCTGACTGGGATCCTGTATCTCCCCACCATCTTAATATATACATGCTCACAAATTAAAGCAAAAACTATCAGTCAATACAAATCAGAGCTGCAGCAAAAAATTTTTAAAAAAATACTGTATGTAACAGTGTTGGAATATTTGCAACGTGTGACAGGAAAATAATTGGCATTGTTAGTATTTTGGTATTATGTGTTTGGTAAACTTCCTTTCTTCCGCAGAACAGGAGAAGAACCAATGGGTGGGCATTTATTTATTATTTACACGTATTAGTCACCAGTTAAGCTAGCCCCTGGGTTAGTTGCAGGGAAGCATATTTCAGCTAGGCATTAAGAAAACACTCCTAACCATAATAGATATTTGACCATGGGGCAGCCTGCATCAGGAAGATGTGAGCTCTCCTTCACTGGAGATATTTAAGCAGAAGCTGGGTGGCTACCTGTCAAGGATGGGAGATGGTTAGCTACTTTGAGACTCCTTGGGGTGTAGTGATAAAGCAGGATATCAAATCCAAATTCTTCCTTTTCTTCTTCTAATTTCAGGATTACTGCATTGATCTGGGATGAGGAACATGTGGCCCTCAAAAATATTGTTGGACTACAGCTCCCATGAATTTGAACCACTGGCTATGCTGATGGAAGTTGGAATCCGAGAACAGATGAAGGGTCACAGGTTCCTCATCCCTGGACTAGACAAGGTGTATTTCAGCTCTATAATTCTATTATATATTCTTATATCATGAGTTCTCACCTTCAATGATTTATTTATACTGACTGAAATATACTTGGAGTCGAGAGTGGATTTCATGCTCTTTATTCAGCTCATAGTGGTGAGGAGGAATGGAAGTTCCCCCAGAATGTCTGCTTTATATACATTATTTACACAATGGGCCCCATGTGATTGGCTAATTTCGGGATTCTCTTGTAGGCCAGTCAGGTTGCGGATTCACTTCCACCTGGAGCTGGATTGGGTGGCTCCTGTGGACCAGTCAGACTGCTGCATTCTGGATCCTATTGTTCTAGGACCAATCAGACTGCTGCATTTTGGATCCTATTCAGTTCAGTACATCACACTGACAGTTTGGTAGTTCTGTATCTGGTGCTTTTAGTAAGCAAAATATTAACTTTGAAAAATGGGCCATGGTTCATTGAGAGGGATAATTTCTGGATCAACCCTGGGTTCAATCCCAGGCAGTACTTTTTTCTAAAAAAATATTTAGGGGTACTCTCATTTTCCTACTCATATTGAAATACTGCCCCTCAATGGGGCCAAACTTAGAGTCACAAAATGTTTAGAGGTATGTGTCTCCCTGCACCCCCACCCAGAAAAAAGCACTGATCCCAGGTATCTTTTAAAATACTTGAAAGAAACGATGGGGGTATACCTCTTTCTAAGTAACTGCCACCAGTTAAGTTACATATATGATGCAGTGGAGAGTATCATATTTGTGCAAGAAAGTCCTAGGAAATCTGCAAAGCTACAAAACAAAGCATTTATCTTTGGAGCAGTCACTATCATTTAGCCTAGAGAGATCTTTGGATTCCCTGAGTTCCTTGGCTAAACCTAGAGTGGCTGGCCAAAGGTGAGCTTTATGACTGAACTGGTATTTAAACCCAGATCGCTCCAGTCCATGCATAACTCCCATTTGTTTATAAAGAATATAATATTTTATACGCAAGAGGTTTTCTGAACTTTAGGGCTCTTTTTCCTCATGCAAAGTGTTTTCAGTACTTACAGTTACTTTACAGAATGAATGTGTTTCTTGCATTGCCTCTTTTCTAACTGCTTGTTTGTTATCCAAGGGTTTAAAACCACTGAATACACATTGTGTCACTGCTCCCTCTGGTGACAAGTCTTTGTCCTACATTCATACTCTCCAAAAACCATCTATGGAAACTCAAATCTTAAAGCAACTTGAAAGACAACAGGTAACTGAACTTAAGTATAATCAAAGCAATTTGCAGTTTCAGGTGTTTGGCTTGTGACTATTGGGCATTTTTCATATTAGAGTGTTTTAAAATACTTAAGGCCAAATTAAGGGTTTGATCCAAAACAGACATTATCTGGAAAAAAGTTACACTCAATTTTTTTGACTTACTTGCAAGTAAATGCTATTAGGATCAGGGTGGTTGGCTGTTTTCAGATGCTTACAGCATAATCTGATGCATGTCACTCAGAGGTGGGCCCTAGGGAGACTGCATACCTCACACATCTTAACTGTCCTTCCATACTTTCAATCAGGGAGGCTGAAGAGAATTAAAAGCGGGGGAGGGAAATTTCCAAAATTTCAGTGAAGAAAGCGAGGACTCAACTCTACAGGAGTTGAGTACAGAAACTGTGGTTAACAGCTAGCTGCCTTGCAGGAAACTGGTATGGTGTTACTGTATATGTGTAATGTCCCCCTCATCACCCTACCACACATGTAGGAATGCAAAACTTCATGGCTTTGCTATTTTGTCCCCAATTTCTGCCCAGAGAGTTTATAAAGCAGTTCACGTAAATGTAAATGCATTAAAAGTATGGAACCTTGGGGTAAATGAGAGATATGAAATCAAATAATAAATTTATTGCTAGACCTTACACATACTTTAAAACATTCCTTTTCTCAGGATATCAATCAAAAACCAATGGATGAAGAGAATGATTCTCTTCTGGGTATCCTCAGAAAAGAACTTGAGCAGTGCCCTTTGAACCTGACTACATTAGAAAAACTTCAGGAAGAATGTAAGGTTTTGGATCCCAGAGTTTCAAGACTTCTGTCTCAGGCACAGCTGAGCCACCTGCTTTTAAAGTACGAAGTCCCTCTGCAATTACCCACTGTCAAACTCCTTTTCAAGAGATTTTCAAAAGCAAATGACCAAGAACTGGTACGTTAATACAACATTTTAAACAAAAATAATGTTCAGCTCAATAGATTGGATTTCTTAAGACCTGCCTGTACTTTTGGAATATTGATGGTATAGGTCAGGGGAGATTCTAACTCTGAAATAAAGGTGGGCTATTCATTTTTTGGGTCAAAAACTACTTTCTCAGCCATTGTAAACCATTATATCCACGCAACCTTTTTAATTATGTACAGCAGAACTGAGCAACACTGTTTAAACTTAGAATGCTAATAGTGTTGTTATTAAAGATTTTCTTGGGTTACAGAAGTACATACATCATTTCTATTTTCAGATCATAAAGTCATTCTCACAGATCAGTTACATTTGATGTGAGACTTTGATGTTGTATACAGTATAGGGTTGGGGGAGAAGATAGGTGAGGAAAGAATGTTCTGCATAGTTGAACAGGAACAGACCTTGGTAATATGGCACCCTATGTGAGGCCAAAATTTGACACTCCTCCTCCAGCCATTTTGCCACCTCCCCAAAGCTGGGTAAAGGAGACAGTAGGCTTTGGCAAGAAGGTGCAATGCTCAGGCAGTGTCCTAGAGTCCTCCTTCCTCCTTTCCAAAACTGGGAAAGGGCTAATTGGGCTTTGGGAAAGAGGTAGGAGGCCTCTAGGACCCTGTCAGATCCCTCACACCTCCTTCCCAAAGCCCAGCACTTACTAGGGTTTGGGAAGGGGACAGAAGGGTGCTTTTATTGGTTATAGTCACAAATATCTCAAAAATGTGATCAGTGAAGTTAATTCAATGAATGTTATCAGTCTTTTCCTACACCACTAGTTTTGTCTTTTCTTGACAGTTTCTTTTAAAACCCTGCTTTCAAGCTGTGTTTTGAAAATAAACCTTTTTGTCTTTCATGCAGGTAAATTATGAAAAATTGCTCCAGTTTTTAATGCCAGTGGCAGCAAGCAAGACACAGCAAACACAAGCCCTCCCAAGGAAGAGTCAAAATATGGAGAATCATTGCAAAAGGTTCTATTTTAAATTTCACTATACTCCTTACAGTTAATAAATGAGCAATGTATCCGAACTCCTTCACCCTTCCGACAATCTTCCTGTCTTACTTTCCATCTGGTCAGGATCTAATAGGTGCAGTAATTATAAGCCACTCAAAAGGATTCCAAATGAAAAATTGGCTCACTTGTGACAGTTACAAAAAACAACAACATGTAGTACTCAAGAGGACAGATTTTATCTTGCAGCCATCCAAAATCTCTGCTAACGAAACATATTTGGAGTCTGTGAACACCTACGTTGCAGCCTGCTGGGATGCATCAGTGGAGATTATACAGACTTCCCTTAATTAACCTTGGCAAAGAAGACTGGCAAGGAGTTGTGTGCATTTATGTGAGATATATATATTGCTGCTTTGGCAGCTGAGCTCTGGAGCGTCTCTTAAAACATAAGTATAGCCAGGATGCTGGTCAGAGTCTGCGTATAAGTATTCATCCATCATAAACTGGCGTACCTCATCTGGATGGGAATGACCTTAGGGACATATTTGCTATATCACAAATCTACTCAGAGTAAATAATGTCTCTTGCTTGTTTGCAAAGAGATGGGTGTATAGAATCTTCTGGTTTGTGTGCAGCTGAGGGAATGTAGCCTGCTGTACAAAAGTAAGTGTTACACCTATTGTTCTGCCCACTTTTGCCTCTGGCCTTGCAGCCCCCAAGATGGTGGATTGTGAGGGAGTGCGGCCCTCAGGCTGAAAAAGCTTCTCCAACTCTGCATTAAAGATTGTAGTTTCCAGGAAGCTTTGACCAGGCTTAGCCCTTCTCCTTTTCACAAGGAACTTCTTGCAGCTCCATGAGTGAATTGTAAGCTATGATGTCATAGCTGTCTGGAAACCTAGATTTCTCAGCTGTTTTGTTTCACATCTAATCCTTCTTCACCTTGTGGTAATACTCTCTGGCTTTATTACCAGGTGCTCTACATTACTGAGTAAGTTGCCCCATTGGCCTCTCAGATGGAGGTCTTTCGGAAAGCACTCATACAACTTCTGAAAATGTCAAAAGTGAGATATAGGGCTGTAACAGTAATTACCATTTTAATTGCCCCTTCGTTACATGCGTTATCATTCCACAGTTCTTGGACTCCGGAAGATGCCTTCCAGGCCTTGAAGCAGACCCTGAAGGAACATAAAGGAGAGCTGAGCCTACAAGATAAGACTTGCTCAGGTCTTCTTTCACCCTCTGAGGTAAAAAGGGATTCTGTGGCT
The DNA here is from genome assembly GCF_027172205.1 of Podarcis raffonei. Lineage (NCBI taxonomy): Eukaryota > Metazoa > Chordata > Lepidosauria > Squamata > Lacertidae > Podarcis > Podarcis raffonei. Next base: position 40,300,779 of record NC_070607.1, read on the forward strand.
TACAAGCCTAGTTGTATATTCAGGAAGTGCTTTCCCACTATAAAGGAATGGAATGGATCATCAGCAACAAAATGGTTTTTTTCTGCCATACACCTTGTAGGGTTGCCATATTTCATATTTTTAGGGGTGTGTGCTAAGTTAACTCCCCTTTTATGCAAAATCTCAAAAAAATTGAAGCTTTAAAACTTTTTTTAAAGGAAATTCGACAAAAACTACACTTCCGACATGGGTTGCCATATGTCCAGATTTTCCCGGACACTTAAGCAATTTCCACCTGAATGCTGTTACAGATGGCAGAATCCTGGCTATGTCAAGGATATTCCAGACATATGCCAACCCTACCTTCTTGCCGGTAGATAACGTTGATCGAAGAAATAACTGAGGAACAGACCAATTCTCTCTTACCAGGTGAGGGAGAATTGAAGGTAGGTGATCTGTCAAGTATACACGTCTGCCTGGCTCACATAGGAGGGCAGAAAGTTTTTCTTCCTTTCTTTGCCTCTATCACCTGGGGGTTCTATCCTCCTTCAGGTTCTTATGGAGGGAAATTCAGTGTCCTTTTCACACTGCTTTGGGGGCATGTGCTGGAGGGATGAGGTAACTTAGGATCTTGTGGGACCAAGGCCTCCCTTCCATATCCACAGCAAGCCCTTCTCTTTCCCCATCAGAGCACCTCCGATGAAGGGGGAGGTCCATTCTTATCCCATGAGAACACACCTGGCTGATACCAAATATCACAAGAGCAGGATATAGACAAGACAACTTGTGCATACTCTACATAAAACAAAATGTCCAACCTGAAGGAGAGAACTCAGAAGCTGGTCTGAACAAACAATTAAGTCCATGGTTTACACAATACTGCGTTAAATATACCACTGATCTAATTGGGCATTAAGTAGTTCCATGTGTTGCTAGTCCCAGTGTGAAAGGTGGGTTTAGCCTACTGAAAAAATGTTACCGACTGTAGGCCCTTTATTGTATTTATTTTACTTTGCACATAAAATCATAAACTTTTATGGAAAAACACACAGTATATAATCCTTTTACCAGGAGGCATTTTGCTAGTCTAACAAATATATATTTGCAGGGGCAATTCATAGTTATACAAAGCATATGCAGAAGGTCTTAGTTTGGAGGTGGATGATGTCAACAAGAGGTTCTTCAGGTTCCCTTGATTTCTGTCAGTCTCCATAGCTGAAAAGCACCAGCTTGGATTGGAACTAGGCTTTTCACATGACAGTTGCTTGAAAAAAAATACAATTTTTTCAAAACAATATTTTGTTATGCATTGCCATAATTTGCTCTTCTTCGTTGTGTATGCCCATTGACTAGAGTACTTCATAGGAGCCTTATTTCTTAAACCTTGTTTTTATCTTGTGATGTGCTACCAGTGTTCAGTAACAAAACTTATCTTATTTGCAGACAGAGATCATTTGCAAAAAGCACGGACTGACTCTGCCCACTGGGATCTTGGAAGCTTTGGTTAGCACCTGTGAGTTTGGCAAAAGAGGCAAAATAGAGTGAGTTTTTATTGAGATGCTTCCTTCCTTTCAGTACGTTATGCGTGCATCTTGATCCTACAGACCCGGAATGTGGCAATACAATTATAGAGTTGGGCTTCTGGAGAGAAAGCATAAGCCCATGTATTGCTAGACTGAGAGCAGCTGGGTGGTTCTGTCCAAATGCCCCCAATTTTCCAGATAGCATGCGTTCCTTTCCTTGTTATTTCAGTCAGAGTGCGCAAAAGTTTGACTCCTACAAGGCCAAGAAGACATCCCATGCAAAGGGTGGTGGGATGAGTTTTGTCTTGTCTGTCCACTAAACTTGTAGTCTGGTCCTTGTTGAGTGCAGCTGTGCCACACAGTGATGGAGAAAGAAGGAATGGCAAAAATGCAATGAGGAAGGGCCATAGCTCAGTGGTAGAGCATCTGCTTTCCATGCAGAAGATCCCAGTTTCAATCCCAGGTAGGGTTAGGAATGTCCCCAATCACTGAGGACAATATTGAGCTAGAACAAATGAACAAGTGGTTCTTTTTAATAGAGGGTTCCACTGATACCCACCACTTAAACATTTTCAAAGATTTAGATCTGAAGGTTATCACACTTGTCATTGCCATGCATATCTGCAAAAGACTCCATCACATTTTTGCCCTTTTTCGAGGAGTCTGAAGGTGCAGTATAAGAGCTTAGTCCTGTGAAGTTCAAGGTTTTAGTTCTCTCTGTACCACTTGGTTGGCACCCATATAGAGTGGCTATGAATCCTTAGTACAATATCAACCATTAATACTCCCTGCTAGTACTGGGTTGTAGTCAATGTTAGTTCTATTCAGAGCAGACCCAATGAAATTAATTGTCATGACTAAGTCATGTCCATTCATTTCAATGGGTCTACTCTGAGTAGAACCTACTTGGATGTGATCCACTGCCTATAACTTGGCTCATGCTAAATTAGAGGAATAAATCGTGTTTTCACCATATAGTATGACTGTGCCCTTCTGCTTAGTTTGTATTGCTGATTTTTTCAAGGGAAACTGTGGCTTCTTGAATGCTGCTGTCCATAATGCACAGATCTTACTATAGCTCTGTGTTAATGCCTATGTCTTCCTTTGCTAAATTAAACATATAATAGATAAGTTGCAACTGCACACTAGCTTGCCAAAGCTCTCCCCCATCGCGCACCCCCCCAATATATTTAGCTTTGTGTGTCGAGGACCCCCAGGACCCGCTCAAATAAAGACACAGTTCACACAAAAGTTTTGTTTTGGTTTTTTGGCATAATTTTGGCCACAACTTTATTGATTACAGTATGTGAGTGGTTGCCTAGGCATTGGTTAGCAACTATCTGTTCCCACTTAGAGGTAGGAACAGAACTGACAACTGCAGGCCTGCGAAAGTCAGTAAGGGTAAACATTTTTGGGGAGAGAATAGAGCTGGGCACCAGGCTCTCGTTGTTGTTGTTCTTTAGTCATTTAGTCGTGTCCAACTCTTTGTGACCCCATGGACCAGAGCACGCCAGGCACTTTTGTCTTCCACTGCCTCCCGCAGCTTGGTCAAACTCATGCTGGCCAGGCTCTCACCTCTCCCCAAATGCTCCCAGGGGCTTGTGTGGCCCTAGCCCCTTGCCAGGGGTTCGGACGAAAGCATGGCGAGCCTCTGGACTTCTTTACCGGAATACCCTTGCAGCAGCATCATTGGAGGTGCTGGCACAGCCAACCATGCCCCCTCCACCAACCAAAATTAACCAATGCCTAACCGCAACCTTACAAGTTGTGACGATTTGCTACGCAGTAGGCAAAAACCAAATGGCACCAGCCAATCAGCCAAATGGACAAAATTCCTACCAGGCCCCTGCCCCAAAGCAGACGACCCCATGACAGGCATAGCAAGGCCACCACGAACAACCCTAAATATAGGGAGGGTGGGCGGGTAATCTGATGCACGCAGCGAAAAGAGGAAGCTCAACGCTACACGCAGGGAATAAATAGCACCCCAACAGTCAATCAACTTTGCAACATTAAATTCTCCCCAGCAACAATTGGAGGTGCCCTATCAGATTCTTGGACATCCATACTAACCCGTCCAGCAACAGGGGATGTCATGGTTGCCCCCACCACAACATGTGCTCTCCATGAAGGAGAACCCGCTTTGCTAAATGATTTTTCTTATAAGAAAAATCATTTAGCAAAGCCAAATATAAGAAAAATCATTTAGCAAAGCAATACCCAGAATTACATTTTTAAAGATTTTAAATCCAATATAAACAAAATAAACCTATGGGTTGTGCCAGAGTCATTGGTTTAGTTATGCATTACCCATTTTAATCTCTGCTTCCACTGTGAATGAAACTCTTCAGTAATTAGCAAGAATCTAGCTCTGAGCCATTTTGTGATTAAATGTGCTTAAGATCAATACACCACCATGACTGATAGCAGTCATGCGAGATTAATCTCATTGCACAAAGTAATGCTCTCTCTTTAACCTGTCATGGAAAGTGAATACGATGTGAAAAAATAAGCTGAGAAACAACTCCAGGAGGAAGTCCATAGATTTCTTGACTGCATTAAATAGAATAACCAAAGGATTAACTTCTTAAGCACCATTGCTTCCTTTGTTATGGAGTCTGCCCTTGACTCCCTAGAAGGTTCTCCCATAAGGATCCTAGCTCAGTAACAGATTACCTGCCTTGTGCAAAAGAGATTCTAGGTTTGAATCATTTCTCTGTGTCTCTTGGGTCAGTTTCCAGGTAGCATAACTGGGAAATACCATTGCTTGAACCTAGACAACACACCATCTGCTAAGAACAATGGGCAACACACTTCCTGATAATCATTACTGACAGACTAAATGAGCTACTGGTTTGACTAAAAGAGATATTTCAGCTTCTGGCAAAAATCAGGGGAACATCATATGTGTGCATGTTAGAGTAAATGCCAGACATGTAATCAAAGTTGACAAAGTAATTCCTTGTATTTTAGTAGGCTTGTTCATTAACCTATGACCTCAAAATTCAGGAACAGCCCCCCTCCAAAACTGATGCCAAGTCTTGTGCTGCAAATCCCACTTTTCCTGCCCTCCCAAACTGAGTAATCAACACTCACCCAGGGAGGCCATAAGGACAAACCAAAACCCAACCTCATCCAATTGACTCCAAACTGGTTCCAAAGTAGAGTGCTGGCTTTATGCCTTCGGGGTCAAAGGTTAATGAAGCTGTAGGAGACCAGTGGCAAACAGCAGAATTTTCCAACAATTACCAATTTATAAAGAACAAGTGTAGTAGAATGAAGCACAGGGAAGAGATTAGAAAAACATTACTAAATAGATAAATAAATAAATAAAGGATTAATAAGAAAATCTGCATAAGAAAGGACTTGCAGAAGAAGGAAAATTCAAAGTGTTGGTTTGGGACCAGAGGGCCTGTTTAGGTGTCCACCAGTGAATATAATCAGATTTACAGGTACTTGTAACAGAGCCTTCGTAATGGTTGCCCCACAACTATGGAATCTGATCTATTTCAATGTAGGCAGCCTCATCTTTCCCATCCTTTCACCAGGGTTTGTAGGCTTACATTTTTTGTCTGTGATCTTTACTAGCTAACTCAGGCTATAAATTGGGACTGGTATGCCAATGTCTGGCTGAATTTATTGTTATTGTTTTATCTCTGCTGGTTTTTAATATTGCTATAACATGTATATTAAAAAGATTTATTTTGTATTTAAATAAGTTGTGAGCCACTTTGTAGAATATGTTCTCAAAAAATTCCCTTAAATAAATACCTGTACATAAATAGGAGAATGAGAAAAAGGTGAACATTTGAGAATGATAGAAGATTCACATAATGCAAAAACAAGAGAGCTAATCACAGAGCAAAGCAGGGCAATTTATATTACTGTATGCGTGTCGAGGTCCCCAAGCCACCCCCCAAATAACTCACAATGCACACTTAATTTTTGTTTAAGGTTTTTGGCATAATTTTGGCCACAACTTTATTTAAATACAAAACTGTGAGTGGTTGTTTAGGCATTGGTTAAGACTATCTGTCCCCCCGCCTGGGGACAGAACTGACTTCCGGGCACCACCGAAGGACAGTGCGGGGGAAAGCAAGTCGGGGAGAAATGGAGCTGAGTCACAGACCCTCAATTCTCATCCGCATGCTCCCCGAAGGCTTGCCGGCCCTAGTCCCATTCCAGGGATTGGACGAAAAGATGGCAAGCCCCAGGATTCCTTTAACGGAATTCCCTTTCCACAGTAACCATGGAGGGGCAGGCCCAGCCTATCCTAACCCCTCCTCCACCAATTTATAACCAATGCCTAACCGCAACCTTACAAGTTGTGACGATTTGCTACGCAGTAGGCAAAAACCAAATGGCCCAGCCAATCAGCCAAATGGACAAAATTCCTACCAAGCCCCTGCCCCAACGGCAGACGACCCCATGACAGGCATAGCAAGGTCAATGCAACAACCCCTTACTCAAGGGCGGGTGGGCGGGTGATCCATTGCACGCAGCAAAGAGAAAGCTCCAGGCTGCATGCAGAGTATTTAAACATTTTACCCCTCCCACCAAAATTGCAACATAACTTTTTCCCCAGCAACCCAGTGAACCAATCACTGCCCCAGGCCATCTTTAGCGACCCTGCCTGGTAACAGAGGGGTGCCTCAGCAGACCCCACCGCAACACGTGCTCTCCATGAAGGAGAACACGCTATATCATATTATGTATATTATAATGGACATTACATTAATGTCTGGATTTTGCTTACATATAATCTCCCTCTATAACAATAATATGGAAAGATGTGAAGGAAAACCTAATGAACAGGAAATACGCTTTCAAATATTGCATTTATCTTGAGATGTTTCCTCATGTAGATGGAAAACGTTTGTGGAGTTTCTGAAGAAAGTCCAGGCTGGGATCAACCCTGCTCTGCTCGTCTGCAGAAGTAAGCTATGCAGTTGCTGTTATTCTGGTCATACCTAAATATTACAAGGTGGCAACAACATTTTACATTTCTGGAGAAGGCTATTGAAATATATCATTTGTAGCAAGTGGAAGAACCCATCAGGCCCCTTTCAGAGGGGTTGGAGAAACTTTGGATCCAGTTGATCCAGAGCTCTGTTCTGCCCTGCCATCACAGCACCCTCATTTCAGGCACCTGTGCTTGATACTACCAGTAGGAAGACAGCTGGTGACAGGTTCTCAATCACCTTGGTTTCATCAGAGCAGCAAAGTCCTCTGCAATGGTGGATGATCACTTCCACTATCTCCTAATACCCTCCTGCAGCAAAAATTAAAGTGTTAGGAAGATGAGTAGTACAATCCTAACAGCCAACAGTTTTCCTTGACTTGAGTTCAGATTCAATATATTAACAAAAATTAGCAATAGCTCTGCTAATCAGCTCTGAAGATGGAACATCTTCACTGAGAAGATAGTATGAATCTTGACAGTTTGCTGCTCCTTCAAACCACAGAAGCTCACTTTGGAATTTAACATCACAGTCCAGAACTTGCCTCAGACAGAATTAACAAATTATTGGGGATTTCCTACACCTACATCACTTTCTGCAAGAATTACATGGTATAATGACTAAGGAAATTTCATTGGGCTTTCTTAGAGGAGTTCCAATTAGGGTACCACTCCCTGAAATTATCAGTAATTAAATGGGCAAGTTATTTTCACTAAACTGAAGCACTTCAACATGCACTGAGGAGTGTACTTGGAATCCATGTACTTGGAATGTACTTGGAATCCACTTGGAATGTACCTGGGAAGTCTCACCCAAGGAGGTGAAAGGTTTGCTTGAGGTGAAAGAATCCAGATGAGTTGTTAGTAATATAATACATTCATGCTACTAACATAATTAACAAATGAAAAATACTAACTTAGAGTGAGTCATCCTTGATAAATAGTTCAGAAAGAGAGGCTATCATGTGAGAACTATGAACATCCTGTAAACATAATAATTGCCTTGTTCCTATGCATTACTTGGGGAGCAATCCAGAGAACATTTTGCCTATAAATAGCATTTTAAATATTAACCTGGATCAGGACAAAGATCTATCTGGGCCAGATTCCTTTCCCAATATATTCAGCAAAGCTGTTCAGCAGGGAATGACGGTGACAACAATTCTCTCGCTACACCATCTGGCCATTCAAAGTGCTTCTCAACATGAAGAATCCTTATAGGTCTATCTTCCATTAGCTTTCACATCTGAATCTAAACTTAGGTATTAAAAAGTAGAAGACAATTTTCAGACTTCGTTCTGGAATTGCTGGGTACTTCATGTTGCACTTTTAGAAAGATGACAGAGGTGGTATTATAAAACACTTCCACAAGATCTATGAAATAGGTAGTATAATACTGCTCCTCAAGGCACTACAATGCACCTGTTAAAACAATTATAATGTTGGGCATGTGATTTACAGAGTGCTAGCTAATTGTGGGTTTTTGGTTCTTTTTAAAGAAAATGGTGAAAGGAGCGATGGATGTGAGACATTGACTTAGGCAGTGAATTAATCTAATCATCTTTAGAAAGCTCTCTGGGATACTTAATATTCAGGAGGTGACTAAGCACGGAGTTGAGCCAATAGCCATCATTGCTACAGAGACTGATCAGCATGCAACAGTTGGGCTTGAACTTTAACCATCTGGCTGCAGGCAAACCAGCTGTCTTCTCAACTAGAAATGCTATTCATTCCTGGGAATTGATTCATCTTTCCCATGATTTAATTTTATGCCTCACAATCTGGCCTACCATCCATAACTTACTACATTGTCCAATCAGTGCAGATGAGAAATTACAGATCTTTGCTCAAAGATCAAGCACCACAGGGCTTTAAATATAAACTGAAGGTTACGGAACTGCGTACTGCTAAACATTGTAAGTGAAAGAGACAGATGTAGGTGAGGGTGACAGTTTAATAGGGAAAAATGAACTATTCTCCTTAAGAAGTCACAACAATCTGCACTTGCAGAAGGCTGTTAGTTAAGGAACTGTGGCTGCATCGTACATGACATCTTATAGGGCAGGGATGGGAATTCTGTGGCCTTCCACATGTTATTGACTTGGCTACTATCATCCCTGACCACTGACCATATTAGATGGGGTTGGTGAGAGTTGGAGTCCAACATTATATGGAAGTCTATAGGTTTTCCACTTTTATAATGATCTGTTTTCTTGTATGCCATCCTAGTTTGCTACCATCACCATCCCTCCATCCTGTTTTGAAAACCTACCAGAGTTGCCTCTCCTTTAGTGGTCCAGCTAAAGGACATTCCTAATTCAGATTTAGCTTCTTGACCTGGTCCAGGATATAGTATCTCCCATTGCCCAAGGCAAATTCACATCTTGGCTAGAAGGCCTGTATGCATTCCCTAAGCCCAGGCATGTGCTACTATTTACACACACACACACACACACACACACACACACACACACAGACACTCTTCTTCCCTCTTAACTGCAATACACACCCTGCTGCCATGCCATATAGTCCAATATTGTATTATTTTATTGTTGTTAGCTGCCCTGAGCCCAGCTTCAGCTGGGGAGGGCGGGATATAAATAAAAATTTATTATTATTATTATAAAGAGGTATAAGCAAGGGAAACGTAGGTTTTCAAATATGACAGTGTTATTGGATCCCAGTGATGTGGGATGGAAAACCATCAATGGCTGCAACTGAGAGGAAAGATGACAAATAGAATTGTGTTCTACACTCTGTATTTCAGTTTGAGGCACGAGTCGGTTCACAAAGCACTGTGCAGGCACACACAAAACTCCATTGGTGAATAGTAAATGGAACCCCATATTGGCATAGGCCAATTTGCTATGGAGGAGAGCAGAGGATCTAAATCTTGACCCCTTCCTTGAGACCTGATAGTCTCAATTGGAAAATTGGTGATGATAAAGCCTACATGCATGGAGGGTTGGACCATGAACCTCCCACCCCCCACAACACCCATTTGCTTGCACTCATGGCTTTTTGGCCACCTAGTGCTATGCACACAAAATCTAGCTTCTTTTTTGCATGCATTTCCACGTTTGATTGCAACTGGAGTTTTGTCTGTGACTGCCACCTGGAAGTCCTATGCCAATTGTGCTACTTGCTGCTAGTCTGAGGGCCAGAGGTTGTTGCAGGTCAGATTTTGTAGGTACAAATGGCACATGACAGGTCAATGTAGTGCATTCTAGATGTCTTGGAATACAGCTCCCATCTCTGACAATCAGCCAGGCTGGCTGAGGCTGGTAGGCATTGTAGTCCAAAATATCTGGAGGTTGCATCTCATAGAACAGGGGTCCCCAAACTAAGGTCCACGGGCCGGATAAGGCCCAATGGACTCGTCTATCTGGCCTGCGGTGACCGCTGCTGACTGCTGCTGCTGCCCGCTCTTACCAACGCTGCGCGGCTGTCCACTTCTGGGTTGGAGGAGCACCGGAAATAGCTTGTGCGCATGCACAAGCGTTATTTCCGGTGCACATCCGGGGTGGAGGAGGCCCATGCACATGCGCACAAGCAATTTCCGGTGCTCCTCCGACCCGGAAGTGCACTGGAAATAGCATGTGTGCACGTGTATGGGCACGCGCTCCCCTGCCCTCCGGCCCACTGTGCAATTGGCGCTGGAGACACCAGCCCGAGACGCGGTAAGTTTGCTGACCCCTGTCATAGAACAAGAAGCAACTTAGTGTGCTTCAGCCACTAGAGAGCACAGTTTGCTCATTGAAGTCTGGTGATGATTACCAGTAATACGTTTCCCCAACATTTTTCTAGGAAGGTAACTCAAGAAAACCAAATCAAAGTTGAGCTTATCCAATCACATTAGTGTTAAGAGTTCACAGGACTAGTTTTCATGTCATATCTGAGTGTGGCCTGTTCCAAATAAATGGAAATCATACAACTTCAACTACTAATAAACAATAAAATACCTCACAATTGTTTTCATCTTAGGAGGAAACAAAGAGAAAAATGAAGATGACTCTCAGGTATTTTCAAAACTATATTGTTTCATTCACAAATTGTTGAGAAAGTCTGGTTTGTAAAATGGGACTGTGAAATTGTACTTGAAAGCTTTAATACTGCTTAGAACCTTGTCTAGCAAAACAACTCAGAAATTATTAATAGTAGTAGTAGTAGTAATTAAATTTGTATCACTCTTCTTTCCAAAGGAGTTTATCACATTCATCTGCTCCCATCCTGAATGCAACTATGTAAAGAGACCATTGTTGTCTGCCTTGTTTCTCTGCAGAGGGAAATGAGAATGATAGCAATTTGTCCAGTACTGTCTAGGGCTACCTTCATATGACAATTTCCCTGAGGTTTCTGCATTACAATGTAAAAGCCTCTTCTTGAAAACTAATGGAATGTAGTGCATATTTAGTATTTATTCCCAAGTTATTTGATTCCAGGGGGAAAGAAATATGTTTGCTGCCCCTTTAACCAAGAAAATTGCAGGAGTAAAGCAATGAAATTTGGGGCAGTATACCGGCATAATAGGGACATGGATGGCGCTGTGGTTTAAACCACTGTGCTGTTTGGACTTGCCGATTGGAAGGTTGGCAGTTTGAGGCCCCGTGACGGGATGAGCTCCTGTTGTTTGGTCTCAGCTCTTGCCAACCTAGCAGTTCAAAAGCACACAGTGCAAGTAGGTACTGCTCCGGCAGGAAGGTAAACAGCATTTCCGTGCTGGTTCACCAGAAGCGGCTTAGTCATGCTGGCCACATGACTCAGGAAAACTGTCTGCAGACAAACCCCAGCTCCCTCAACCAATAAAGCGAGATGAGCGCCACAACCCCAGAGTCGTTAGTGACTGGACTTAACTCTCAGGGGTCCCTTTACCTTTACCTTTACCTTTACCGGCATAATGTTCCTTTCGCTGTTTTCATCAGGGAACAGTGAGAGGAATATCAATGATGTTCAATGGCATTCATTGTTCTGTCACACCACACCTACTGAAATTTGGTATAACAAGGCAGTATTTAGGTCAAAAAGTCATGATTCCACAGCACAACAGGTAGTGCTGTGTGAAAGGAACATTATAAAATCTGACAGAACCACAGCATTATAATCAGGAAAACTAACAATATTCCCCACATCTGAATGCACTCTTAGAGAAAGATGGGAAATCTCATGGCCCTCCAGATATTTTTATTGGATTCTAACTCCCATAACCAGTGACTAAACCCTAATTTCCAAATCACACAAATGACTGTGTCATAGAAGCAAAACATAATGTAATCTCCCAATTTTTAACCAATAAATTGACCCAACTATTCTAGTGAGGATCTGAAGGAGCCAATACTTGAAACCGAATGTTATCCCCTCCATCTTCATAGAAAGTTGACAAATACTAAACTTTTGAAAATTTGATGTAATTTGGACAAAGGACAAAGAGTGGTCCAACCGTTGTGCTGGCAAGACTTGGGAGCAAATGAAGGAGGTCACATATGACTCCATTGATGCTGAGGAACAAGATGCCTGGATAGACCGGTTCAGAAAACTGGAGAGGGCTCTTTATTTGTGTGATGTGAAAAACACAGGTAAGAATAGTTATGGTTGGAGAAGGGGCTGCTGCACTAAGGAGATGGCTTTTGTATTTGGCTTGTATTTCATGTCAACCTCATATTTATCCATGAATGTCTGAAGGGAAGAAAATAGGCTGTAGCACATTATCGGCCTATAATTATGAGCATAGATGATCAACTCACTCCATGGTAGTATTTTGGTAGTATTTAGGATGACACAATAAATATTTTTGTTCCAAATTGCTTTTAATGAGGGGTCCAACAGCAGCCTGTTTTTAATCTTCAACTTTCGCGCTGGTCATGGGACCGAGACGGCTCTGGTCGCCCTAACAGATGATCTCCGCAGGCAGCTGGATCGAGGCGGGTCGGGGCTGCTGATTCTTCTAGACCTGTCAGCAGCCTTTGACATGGTTGATCACGAACTCCTGAACCACTGCCTTGCCGACGTGGGGATCCAGGGCACAGTCCTTCAATGGCTGCGCTCGTTTCTCTCTGGTCGGGGACAGAGGGTGGTGCTTGGGGGGGGGGAATTGTCATCGCGCCACTCCTTGGTGTGTGGAGTGCCTCAGGGTGCGATTCTCTCCCCGATGCTTTTTAACATCTTTATGTGCCCCCTCGCCCAGCTTGTCCAGAGTTTTGGGCTGGGTTGCCATCAGTATGCCGATGACACCCAACTCTATCTGTTGATGGATGGCCATCCTGACTCGGCCCCAGACGCACTGACCAGATGTCTGGAAGGTGTGGCTGGATGGTTACGTGGGAGCCGGTTAAAGTTAAATCCTTTGAAGACAGAGGTCCTCTGGCTGGGACGGGATGATATGGGATTGAGGGGGCAACTCCCATCTCTTGCGGGGGTGCAATTAGTGCCAGCACCATCCGTTAAGAGTTCGGGTGTAATCTTCGATACCTCCCTCTCTATGGAGGTGCAGATTACAGCTATAACAAAGGCGGCATTTTTTCATCTCCGCCAAGCTAAGCAGTTGGCTCCTTATCTCTCTCGCCCTGACCTAGCCACTGTGATCCACGCGACGGTCACCTCCAGACTGGATTATTGTAACTCACTCTACGTGGGGCTGCCCTTGAGACTGACCCAGAAACTCCAGCGGGTGCAGAATGCCGTGGCGAGACTCCTTATGGGGTCTTCGCTGCGAGATCACATTCGCCCGGTGCTATACCAGCTGCACTGGCTCCCGGTGGAGTACAGGATCAGGTTTAAGGTGCTGGTTTTAACCTTTAAAGCCCTATACAGCCTAGGACACTCGTACCTACGGGACCGCCTCTCCTGGTATGTCCCACAGAGGAACCTACGGTCTGCAAATAAAAACATCCTGAAGGTCCCAGGCCACAGAGAGGTTAGGCTGGCCTCAACTAGAGCCAGGGCTTTCTCGGCTGCGGCTCCAATCTGGTGGAATGCTCTGTCACAAGAGACTAGGGCCCTGCGGGACCTGACATCTTTCCACAGGGCCTGCAAGACAGAGCTGTTCCACCAGGCCTTTGGTCAGGGCGCAGCCTGACCCCCTCCTCTGGCAATCTGCACAGAATTTTGCTTAACGGTTGCCATCAATTTGATTTTAATTAATTTTTATAATGAAATGTTTTTAGAATGTTGGATTATTTGATTGTTGTTAGCTGCCCTGAGCCCAGCTTCAGCTGGGGAGGGTGGGATATAAATAAAATTTATTATTTATTATTAACTGGCTGTGATGTAAAGAATTGAAATGTAGCACAAGGGTAGCCATGTGATGCCCTCCAGATGTTGTTGGGACTAAAACTCCCATCACCCCTGTCCATTGGCCATGTTGGCTGGGGCTGATGGGAGCTTTAGTCCAACATAAGGAGCGCACCACATTGGCTACCCCTGTGCTTTGATATTATGTGTGAACAGACCACCAGAGTTGCATTTGCTCAACAGTCAAGTCTGATTTTGTCCAAAGGGGAAGATAATATTTTCTCTCTCTCTTTTCCTCTTTCTCTCTTTTCCTCTCTAATACATACAGGCAAGTTGGAAAAAGAAAAAGCCAAGCGTCTAATCCATAACTACAATCAAATTTATGATCTGTGCCTTAGTCCACTGAAAATTGATAAAGCTTTTCGACCTTTCCGTCCTGGACAAGACATAACTCTGGAACCTTTGCTGGATTACTTAAAGGAGCTGTAACTGTTGCTAGTAATACAGTGCTCATGAGTGTACATGCCTAATAATGTTCATTCACCCACTGGTGTTCTTACTGAGTCAGTATCTGAAAAGTTTATACTTCTAATTAATTCTTCATTTCCAAATGAGCTAAAAGTACATACTCCATCTACCACCTGTGCTCTTTTAATAAAGCTTTCTGTCTGAAATATTAGTGAATATGATGATTGTTCTCTAGATCTTGTACATCAAATATGCAACAATTTGTAGGAGGCAATTCAGTTCTCTGTTTCTCATAATGATGTTATTTTGAGAAGTCAATTATCAATGAAATTTTGTACCCAAGAAGTCGCAGGGCAAGCAAAGAGTTACTGGAACTTGTAAAAATGAATCTTCAAAATTACACATTCTTCTGGTGGAGTTTTTCATATTCAGATTTAAAATCTAACTAAGAGTCACTGTGCTTGCAAACAATGCAAAACATTCATTAGAATGTACACACACAAACATTGTGATCAAGTACTAATTTTGGTACACTTATGCCATCAAAAAACTAGAGAATGTCATTCCCTTGAAATGACCCAATTGTAGTTTGAGTGTGCAAAACAAACTTAACATTTCCCAGGATTCTTTGGGGAAAGTAATGCACTTTAAATGTATATTGGGTGCACTTTAAATTTATCATGTGGATCTGCACATGGATCACTGAACTTGGAGTCCCAATTACAGAAAGAATATTCTGTTAACATGGGCTAACAGTAATCCCTGCAGGGGCTTGGGTAGTGTGGCACCCTGAGCAAGGACAAAATTTGGTACCACTCGCTTAATATTTCATATTTTCTCAATAATTCCTTTTGGAACAGTTGCTTTGGTATGGATATTCTCAGTAGGTATCTGTATAAATACAAATTTATTGTTTATTATCATTATTACTACTGCTACTATGACTAATACTAATTTGCACCCCCTCAGCTTGGCGCCTGTGGTGGGGAATCACCTGCACCATCCTAAATTTGGTGTTGGTCCCAGTGTGCTGTAAATGTATTGTTTAGAGTGGCAGGGGGCAGATGCACACAAGAAAAACTACTAAGTGATTGTAGTTCTGGTGATATAAAATATATTCAACTGAGAAACAAATATAACTTCCCTATCTCATACGCTTCACACTTTACAATTCTTTAAAATTGTATATTGCACAGTATATATAGCACTGTTAGGGATTTAGGATTTTATAGCTACTGATCCAGTATCTATTCTAAGTACCTTAAATTTTACATACCACCCCCGCTTTTTTGGAAGCAAAGTTTTTTTTCCATCTGTTTGTCCCACTTTCTCATCTGTTCTTGAGGTCTCACAGTTTTGTTCAATATGTTTACAAGTGCTGATTTTTAAAAGAAAATCTAATAGTGTAGTGCTTTTCTACTTGAATTAGAAAAAGATTTTGAAATGAATGGACCCAAATTGTGAACCAAATCAGAATAATAGAAAACGGCAGGTATAGCTATAGGTACAATATCAGAGGAGCAAAGGAAGGGAAGTTGCCTTCACATTTAAAAACTAAATCAGAGCAATTCCATAAACAATAATTCTGTACAGTATTGAGTCCACTCTCTTGTTACCAAATAATAAATCACAGATTTTTCTACACTAGTTACTCAGGATGTAAAGGCTTGGGATGGGGGGCAGGAATGGAAAGCTACAGGGGGAGGGAGAATTTCCACAAAATTTACAGAAAAAAACATTCCGGGGTTGGGGGAAAGATCCCCCCATACCTGGAGGTAAGTCCCTCTGGTATGCACAATCCCAAGGGCAACACTAGAGAGTAGTCATTCTAAAAAGTCAACAAACAGTCCAAAGTCAAACAGGGCAGCTCCTGGATCAGAAAACCTGGGGTCAGTCTCAACGTCACAGTCCAGTGGAGCTCCCGAAGCAGCCAAGCCATGGGTCCATCAATGGAGGAAGTTGAGCAGACCCAGAGCTTCTACCTTGCTTCCCTTTCAGCCTTCCAATTTGGATTGGCATATCTGGCTTTGCTCCAGCTGAGCAGCTGTGTCTCTCCACTTGATGGGCATGTAACCCTCACCTGCCCTAAACCTCATCCAGCTGCACAACCACAAACTCCTCCCAGGCCTAACGAGCCCCATGATCTCCACCTGGTCAACTAGTGAGCTGGGCTGTGTTCCCTTGCCTGCCTCAGTTTCCTGGAGTGCACTTCCTGCTGTTCCCGGTGCCTTAGAGCTTGCTGTGTCTGCAGAGATGTATCACCTCCCCAGGCTCCTGTGAACTGTCAGCTGCCCCTTCACTGTCCTCTGATGTTCTGTGAGTACCCAAGTCCCCAACCTCCCTTTCCACATCTTCAGCTTGCCCTGGTGTGTACCAGTCATGGCTACACCCCTTGCAAGGATCCTCTTCCCCTTCCTTGGTGTTCTGCTGGTTCATGACACTGAGCAATAATTCAGATTTGTTTGTAATGAGCTTATATGACAATAAGCATTCAGCCTGATTTCGTCTGGATTTGTTTGACCATCAACTGATCATTATCCTATACCAGGCATCCCCAACCTGCAGCCCTCCAGATGTTTTGGCCTACAACTCCCATGATCCCTAGCTAACAGGACCAGTGGTCAGGGATGATGGGAATTGTAGTCCAAAACATCTGGAGGGCCGAAGGTTGGGGATGCCTGTCCTATACTTTTTAATACATTTCATCACTTTTCTAACCATAAAATGTCTGGGAGGGGTTCAAGTGGATTTTTTGCACCACTTCACTAAATTTTCAGTTGAATGTTTCAGTCTTGAGGTGACCTGATGGCTTCGCTAATCTATGGAACTGTGGGGACTGTTTGTGAATGGACTAAGACATTCCATCAAATACTTTTTTTTACACACAGTTCTCAAAAGGTCCTCATGGAGGAGCCATGATAATCTTTAGAAGGGTCAACAAAGGTATGGATACACATGTGTTATTTGGATGACAACTGGACTCAGGGCACACTAGGCTCTGTAGTTCTCTATAGTTCTCAGCCCTGCCATCTGCTTAAATATGAGGGTAGTTCATCCCTGGCCATATGCTGTAATAATAAGGGTGCCTATCTTAACACATTAGTAATAATCAGCCTTCACACATTTGGGATTAGAGGGGAAAGGTTGCAGTTCACATGCCAGCCTAGAATCAGACCTTTTTTGATATACATATTACTTTTGATCATTAATCTCACTCAATAGCACAACAAATTGGGGTTTAAACTCTTTATGTTGTCTCTGTGCAAAGCCTGAAATAATTGTTTTAGGATTCTGTATGCTAGGATGGGCTGGTGGCACTAGGCACCAGCAGAGGCCTCATGGCTAACCCTCAACCTGCATTGTTGTTGCTGTTCTTTAATTTAATTTAAAATATTTAAAGTCCTGCATTTCTATTCCCTCATGCTTCCATGATTCTATCTCAGGCAGAGGCAGCTGAAGCAGCTACTCCTCACTATCCTCACTGACTTGCCCTTTGGGGCAGGCAGAGGAGAAAGCTGGAAAGTAGGGATAATGGCAGGAAGCTACCATCTACCCTGTTCACCTGCCATTTCCCTCTGGGCAGTGATAAAGATCGGGTCTCCATCATGCTGCTACCAGTTTGCTTGCCTCCCCCTTGCCTGGTTGAGTGAGTGCATGGAAGAAAAAGCAGCTGCCACCACCAAAAGCAGCAACACTGAGGGATGGGGGCAATGAGGACATATTGCCAAAGCTCCCAAAAACCTCATTTTGTCATTGCCAAGCAAGCAACTACTGCTCTGCCAAGGTTTCTAAGCAACAGTGAGAAACAACAGCACAGTGCTAGGGCAGATTTAACTGATTCGGGCCTAAGTCAAGCCACACTAAAGCCATGTTTTTATTCAGTCAGCCATCTTGATTCAAAACGGCATCTAACTATAACCAAACATAGACAAAAACCTGCTCCAGGGGCCACCATGTAAAATTTGGTTATTATATTTATGATTTGGTTATGATTCTAGGTGTCCAAATGCACAGAGAACAGACAAACTATGGTACTTTCCAAAACATACACAATATGAAAATTGTGGTGGTTGAGCTCACCCTGACTCATGTCAAATTGGCTCAAATAAGATAGGAAGCTTTCTCTGAAATGGGGGGGCAGACCTTCCATGTGCCACATTTTCCAGGGACAGTCTCAGATTTATAGAAGTCTTCCCAGTTTCTAATTTGATCCTGGAATGTCCCATTTCCCCATAGGACATCCCTATTTTCATCAGAGAAATGTTGGAGGGCATTGAATTATCCAATCCCCGAGCCATCTGAAGGCAGCTCTGTACAGGGCAGATTTTTAATGCTTTATTATATTTTTATATGTGTTGGAAACTGCCCAGAGTGGCTGAGGCAACCCAGTCAGATGGGCAGGGTATAAATAGTGAAATTATTATTATGGAATAGGACGTCTGTATTTTCATGGGATAAATCTTGGAGCTTATGGGGATCAGAGTGCTTGTATTTCAGGTGATCCCTAGGTACAATTATTTATTTTCAAGCCCAGAAATAGAAGTTGTGCTGCTATCAATAGCCATAAGTCTGCATCTTAAGGCCTTTGTCCTTTAAAAAAATATGTCGAATGTAGCACTTTAAATGGTTCTCAAGATTTGGATCGCAAGCTGCTGTGGATGGGGGGGGGGAGTGTAAGGGTAATACATGCCGCGTCTCTGTGCCAAATCAATTGAATATTCCATTCCACATTGCGAATATTCAGAATTCATGCTGTTTAAATAGGCCAAACATCTGCTCCGGCTCTTTAGAGTTCCTCAGCAGCAGTCACACTCTTGTACGTCACCATCACCAGGGTTTGGAATAATCATGGTGCCAAAAACACCCCTTCCAAAATCTGTGAAAAATCCAGTTGCATTTCAGACTCCCATTCAGGCGTCCACAGATGCTGGCGTTATCATAACATCCTCTCCCTCCCTTTTTTGCAATTCAGAGGTAGCTTTAAAACATGCTGTTCCCAAAAGCCGCACTTTCTGCTCCCCCTTTTTCCCCAGTGCATATTATTCATTAGGAGCCTAATGTGAGTTTCAGACTGCACCATGCGTCTTTGACAGAAGGGCATATGTGCCTGGCCATGTGCTTGAGACAGATAAGTACATAAACAGCATATTGGCACCAGACAGACATCTGTGCCTGGGGGCGGGGGCGGGAAATGCTTGTGATATGTACATGAATGACATTTTAGCTTTAATTAAATCCACGTAACACTGAAATGAAGGCTTGATTCCCCTCCCCCCTTACATGTAAATATCAGGAAGAAGGGGTTGGTTTTTGTTTTGGGGTTTTGCAATATTTTCATGCCTCTGTCACAATATAACCTTAGGCCTTGCAATAAAGTACTAATTAAGTGCCTGCCATGACATGTCATGTAGGGACTGTACTGTCAAGTATATTGCAAGGACAGTTGGGTGCTAACAGGTGGGATCCATGTTAGAAGGCACAGGCTAGAATGCACAGTTTTAAGGGGTGTAATGGGATCCAGCACCCTCCTGGAGCTAGTCCTGTCACAATTAAAATGTGCTTTGTACTTTTAAACAGTTTTAGTAAGTTGGCAACCCTGAAAAGCAGAAGCACTATGACCAGCTTGTACATTTGGCAACCTAGCAAAAAATAATAATTCTTAGACATTTATGCATATGATATATTTATATACAAGGCTTTTAAAGCATGTATCAAATCCCTTTATTCTGTTCTATCCTTTAATTATTAGTAAAGCTGTGTTTGTAAACTGGTTAGAAGTTTAACTTTAAGCAGTTTTGCAATCTTAGTTACTTCCCGAGAAAAAGGATGAAGCTTTAGTAGTTGCTTGGTAACCACATTCCAGATGTATGAGTGAAGTTGGTGTATGTAAGGGAGAAAGTCCTTGGAGTTGGGTGGGTATGTACTCTATTCTCTTAGTGTATTAATTAAGGATTAGTCTGTTTAGGATAATTCCTTTACTCCAACTTCTATTCCCCATTTCCAGGGCTATTCTTCATCCTTGCTGTGACACTTGGTTAGCAAATAGACATTTCAACCTTCATTTTTGGTTTGGTTGTTTGTCCTGGAGTCCCCGCATTCACCTTTAGCAAAGAAAAGATCTATATCTCATATTTGATCAAGTTTGCATACATTACACAATTGTTTGAAGTTCACAGTCAAGTTCTATCCCAAACTGGGTTTGCATGCTCTTCAAGTGTCCTGATTTTCCCAGGACATTCCCAGAGTTACAGAAGCCATCCCAGCTTCTGATTTGATCATGGAATGTCCTGTTTCCCCCCTCCAAGCAGTGCCACTGTTCAGCTCGGAGGAGAATTTCCCCAAACCACCAGCATCTCTGGTAACTTAACACAATCCTTTAACCTAGGGCTCAGCTACCCTCATCATTATAACTGCATTGTAAACATGAGACACCAGATAGCGCTGTAGAGCAGTGATCCGTCACCAATGGGATTTTCCATTAAGAGCATTTATAACGTGTTTTTCTGTAGCTTTTTCTATGTGTGTAGATCCAGCCCTAGTCTACCACACATATCCTATTCACAACTGATATTGTAACTGCTCAGGGTGAAGTATAGTGTCTCAAGATGCTTGTGTGCTGCTAGGAATTGCTACTGTGGCTTCTGTCCATTGGTTTCCTTGACTATCTCAGTGTAGCCATACACAACGGAGTCAGCTTTAAAGGCTTGGGGGCTATGAGATCCCGTATATCTGTTCCACCAGTGCTCACACAGACAGACACATGCATTTTCTTTCATATGGGTCACAGCTCCCATTATTCACAGTAATCAGAATGTGGCCATTTTACCTTTAATCTTGGGGGAATTTAACACAGTTGGGGTCAGGTGCTACTGTTTCCCTTTCATGAGAAGAGAAACTCGGGCTTTCCTCCCAGACAGCACTCGGTTCTAGCACTTCTCTGTTGGGCACTATTGCCATTATAAGAGAGCAAGGGAGGCATTTATGCTGAGTTCCTGCACCTTTTTCTCTAGAAAAACAGCACTGAATATAACTATATATTTTGACATGTATATTGATATATGTATTGCACAGAGATGGATTTAGGGAAGTGTGACCGGTTTGGTTGCATTGGGCATAGAGGTTTGGAGGTGCCACTGGGGACACCACAATTATGATTTACATTGGAACAAGAGGGGGGAGGGGTGCTGAATGTTGGAGTCGCACAGGGTGCTGCTGAAATTTGAGACCCTGATACCTGCCATGTGGGCATTGAGCTAGTGGGGTTCATTTTGCTGGCTTGAATCAGGCCCAATGTGTCTGAATTCCTCATAGCCACAAACCTGACATGTTTTAGCCAACTTTTCCGTAGAGTTAGGGTTCCCATCTGCACTATGCATGCATTATCATACCACTTTAAACAATAATGACTTTCTCCAAAGAAGCCTGGGAAGCATAGTTTGTTAAGGGCATTGAGAATGGTTAGGAAACCCCTCTTTCCCTCGCCAGGGCTTGCCCAAGACATTTTGACACCTGAGGCAAGTCACAAAATGCCTCCCCACTAGGGAAGAACGGGTGAGTGAAGATCTGCGTCAGGAACAAGGGGAGGGAGAGAAATCAGGATCTGCTGCCACCATGGATTCTGCTACCTGAGGTAGTTGCCTCACTGGCTGGTCACAGAGCTACAATTCTCAGAGTTCCCTGGGAAGAGGAAGTGCCTGATTTCCCCATGCTGTTTTCTTGTATTGTATTCTTAGCAGGTGCTGCCAGTCCACCAGTTATTAACTTGGTTCCAATGTACGCTGAGGTTAATTAAGATGTAAAGTGCTTACTGCAGGTCACAGCAAATTTGCTGGAGGACACCTTCAGGTTATCCTCATGACCTTTCAAGAAGCACAGATTTTCCCATATACGCTATCTTTGCAAGGGCGTTCTTCTGTTCCAACAGATGCAAAGAAGGATGAAGGTGAGAGTGAACAATTAGGTGCCGATTTCAAACCTGAACAGACAAGTCATGGCTGCACCTCGGTGGGGGAAAAGGCACTGGTTTGCTGGTAGGAAGGGGTACAATTCAATATAGATGTCTATTGGAATGTTTTGCGTATATTTATAAAATCAGAATATTTCTCATATGTTAACTGCATTGACGCATCTGAATCAATGTACATGCACTTTCCCTTGTATATAACTAGTTCTATCCTAACACAGAGTTTAAATGTGCTTTGTAAATATAATTTAATCAATGGGCTTTAAAAAATACAACTCCAAA
The DNA here is from genome assembly GCF_027172205.1 of Podarcis raffonei. Taxonomy (NCBI): domain Eukaryota; kingdom Metazoa; phylum Chordata; class Lepidosauria; order Squamata; family Lacertidae; genus Podarcis; species Podarcis raffonei. The sequence goes on from NC_070607.1 coordinate 40,323,181, forward strand.
TTGGATTGCGACCAATGAATTGTACATAGATTTATTTTTTTAAAGTATCGTTGTCATGATTTAATAAACATTGGGGATAACAGCATGAAAACTGAGTCAGCAATTCTGATTTCCATTGAATAGTTAAAAGTATCCTTTCCATATTATACCGCAACAACATCTTATGTTAAAAGCATAGCAATTGCTAACGGCTGAAACTGTTCACTTGTAGCTCTGTTTCATTCCAGTTAATGAATAGTGTTTTAAAGTAAAATTGCCAGAGTTGGCCGCTATTGGTTCTGTCAAGTTAAAAGGAATACAGACAACATAAGATGAACTACTGGCTTGTTATTCAGGAAGGAGGAGAATTTTCAGGGAGCTTTAGGTAGAAATAGGATGCAAGGAAGGAATCACAAGATTTTTGAGCTCCCAAAACCTTCAGTCTCTTTCCTGTCACGCACAGTCTTTATTAATTCACTTCTACTGACAGAGAGGTTGCCTAGACACTTCTGCCTATTTCAGTGGCTTAGCCAATCAAAACAACCACTGCCTGCATGTCCCTCCCCTGTCTCCAGTTTCTCTTTCCCATAGAAATGACTTGTTGCTGTGTGAGCATCTACTCTTGGATTTTCTTTTCTTTCTGCAGCACTTTTTACAAAGAACTCCATCTTTTACTTCTTTACTGCAGCAGCAGCATTCCAGCTATCTCTTAGTGAAATGCCCATTACGAGAATAAACACCATTTGGTTCTGTTTCTGAGTCTTTATTATTTACAAAACTTTACACTAGTCATTAATAAAGAAAAAACAAATAAAGAAACAAACACAATCTTTCTCTCTTTTTAGCCATCTGGCTAGAGACCTAATGCTGACTTATTCACATACTCATTTACACTGACCCAGATTTAGTTGATTGCATGCCCTGAGAAGGACACCTGTTGCTGGGGAAATTCCCTAGCAACTTGTTCAGGGCCATTTACAAGTTTCAAGTTTCAACAGCCCTCCTAACTTGAAATGCTGCCTTGAACACCTGGTAATTTTATTTTATTTTAATTTTACTCAGTAAGACACAATTCCATTGTCAGCATTTTAAATTTTACAGCAGTCAAAGGCTTTGTAAAAATGTCTGCCATCATAAACTCTGTGGATCAATACCTGAGCTTGATCCACCCTTTAAAAATGCAGTCTTTCATATGTGTATAGCATATATTTAAGTGTTCTGTTTTAGGTCTACATTTTTCTGATTTGGTCATACTTATACATGATTGACTATCCTCAAATACCATTGCAGCTTCTGGAAAATTTAAATATAGATAATTGAAAAGTTGCCTGTTAAGGAACCTGTTGCTGGGGAAATTTTCTGTTGCCTAGCAACTTGTTCAAGCCAATTAACAAGTTTTTTCTAGAATATTCTAACAGGGCAGTGGGTTATTTTATCCAGTCCCTCACCTTGTTTTCAGTAAGACATCATGGAGCAGGGGAAAGCAAGCTAAAGATTATAGCAAGCTAGGGTGGGCAGGACAATGGTAGCCCTCCATGTCAATCAGCCTACCTAAGCCAATCAAAACCATGTATTCTTCCTGGGATGTGGTGAGAAGCCTTTTTGGAGAGAAAAGTGTGACTCCACACAAGGTGAGGGTCCTGCCAGATGAGATGCTACAGGGGGTTGAAAGTGATCAAGGAGCCCAGCTGCAAGGCACCCAGGTGGAAGGGGCGGCCAAAGTGATCCAGTGTGGATGAGGGGCTGGGACTGCAAAGAGATACAGACAGTAGCTGAAGGCAAGGGGGAAGACAACGCCTTGGATAAGGGTGAGCTGGCTGGAGCCGAGGAGCTGCTTCTGACTGATTTCTCCATCCCCTGGGAGCCTGCTGTGGAAGAGCAGGTGCAGGAGGAAAGTGCCTCAGAGGAGTGTGAGCTGCAAGATGGACGTGAAGAGCTGCTCTCCATGTGTGCTAGCAGTGCAGGGGGAGATACAAGAGGTGCGTCTGCATTGGAAAGAGGAATCAGTGCCTCCAGAGATGCCAGAAGATGAGGCACAGCAGGAGGAATGTAAGGTGCATGTGAACATGCAGGAGGAGAAGCTGGCACCTGAGGAAATGGTGGTGGAGGAACACGAGCAAGAAGAGCTTGAGGCCCATGTGCATGCGCCAGAGAATCAGCAAGCACCTGCTCTGTTGGGTGAGATAAAACCTTCCAATCAGTTTGCCCCATGGGTGCCCCAAGATGGCCTTGCAGGGTGGGGACCAGCCCCTATACCCAGTGCAGCCCAGGGCCCCACAGGCTCACCTTCTGGTTCCATGAGTTTGGGAGGCAAGAGCTGGGCTTTGGGAAGGAGGCATGAAGCTCTGACAGAGTCCTCGAGTCCTCCCGCCTCCTTCCCAAAGCCTACTTAGTGCTTTCCCAGTTTTAGGAATAAGGGGGGGGGCTCTAGAGCCCTGCCAGAGCCATTGGGCAAGTGCTGGAGGGGGTTCCAAATTTTGGACTTGCACAGGGTGCCATAGTACCCAAGTGCTGTAGCACACGTCTTCCTGTGCAGCTCCAATCCGTCCTGTTCAGGAAGAGCTTCCTGAGCTCTTCTTGGGGGCCCTGGCTGTAAGCTAGCACAAGCCATGGCTGTGTTGAGGTTGTGGTTTGCTTGCAGGAATGAGTGTGGTCACAACGTATGATAAAACTCTAACGGAATGTACTGCATATGCTTATAAAATTAGAATATTTTGCAAGGCATGTTCTGCAATGAAGTGGTAAACAGTTAACTTGAATCAACAGCTACATGAATGAATGTGCACCTCCCTTGGCATGTAACCAGTTTCTGTTGTTCTGAACTGTTGGCCTTGATCCCAACACAGTGTTTCAGTGTGCTTATAAATATAGAAGAGGGCAGGCAGTAGGTGGTGGTGGTTGTGCTGTCTCTGCAGGTTGGGTCCAAAACTGTGGTTTCCTGAGAGCTCTTGGGGTCCCTGGCTGTAAGCTAGCACCAGCCATCGCTATGGTGAGGTTGTGGTTTGCTTTCAGGAATGAGTGTGGTCACAACTCATGATAAAATTCTAATGGAATGCCCTGCTAATAATAATAATAATGATAAATTATTTTATTTTATTTAATCCCCGCTCTTCCTGGTTTAAAAACCGGGCTCAGGGTGGCTAACAGCAAATATAAAACACTGATTAAAAACAGCATAAAATACAACATAAAATGCAGCATTAATGTCAATAAAGTTCAAGAATTCAGGGGTCATTTTTTTGGGGGGGGGGAGGGAACCCAGTATGTAGACATCAAATGATCACCAGGGTTAACTAGCCAAGTTGGTCCTACTAGGGCCAGCAAGGAGACAGGGAAGAATTTAAATGTGGGGTCCCAGAAAGGGTTTATTCATAGAAGAGGAAAGGGGGAAAGGGAATAGATGATCAGGCTAATTCAAATTGAAGGCCAGGCAGAATAACTCGTATCCTACAGGCCCTGCGGAGGGAGATCGAGTCCTGCAGGGCCCTAGTGTCGTGGGACAGAGCATTCCACCAGGTTGGAGCAGTCACTGAAAAAGCCCTGGCCCTGGTGGAGAATAGTCTGGCTTCCGTAGGGCCCGGGACCTTTAAGCTATTATTATTCATGGACCTTAGGGTCCTCCGCGGGACATACCAGGAGAGGCGGCCCTGTAAGTATGAGGGTCCTAGGCCGCATAGGGCTTAGAATATTTTGCAAGGCACGTTCTGCAATGAAGTGGTAGAAAGTTAACTTGGATCAACAGCTGCATGAATGGACATGCACCTCCTTTGGCACGTAACCAGTTTCTGTTGTTCTGAACTGTTGGCCTCAATCCCAACGCAGAGTTTAAATGTGCTTATAAATACAGTAAGATCAATGGGCTTTAAGATGGATTGTGGTTCCTGAATTTCCCATAGGTTATATTACTTTCCAGATTAGTTGTTGCCATGATTTAAAAAAGTTGTGCATCTTGGGTAATGACCAAGGATGATGGGAGTTGCAATTAAAAATAATTATTGAAGGCTGCTTCAGCCCATATTGCTGACATTCCCAGAGGCCTGAGCTGACATACAATGACCTCCTGCAGCAGCAGTCCAGGCTGCCTCAGCTTGCAGACACTGGTTCTTCACCTTTCACCTGCAATGCATTCAAAAGTATGGGCAGGTCCCCCAGGCACACAGAGGCTGTAGCAATGAAGCACAGCAGTTAAGCGATTATTGCAGTTCAGTACAGTTGTACCTTGACTCCTGAATGCCTTGAGAGTCAAACGTTCCAGCCTTCGAACGATCAAAAACTGAGTGTTCCAGTTTTCGAACTTTTTGGGGAAGCTAAGTGTCTGGTGCGGCTTCCGCTATAGTTTCTGGTGCGCCTGCGCCTTGTTTTCCAAATGTTTTGGAAATTGAATGGACTTCTGGAATGGATTCTGTTGGACTTCCGAGGTACAGCTGTAGTTGGAATTCTACCCCCTCTTAAGCTGATGGTGATGAGTATTAAGATTCTTCTATTTGACACGGGGAACGAAGGCTGAAAGCTAATGGCTTGGCATGATGGGGTAGCACTACCCTGACCTCTCAAGAGCAGAGTTGCTGCTGCTTACTGCAAGGGACAGTAAACTCTCCCCATCCCTGATTATGGGATGTGCTGGTTGGCACTACTTAGAGCTGGAGTCCAAAAACATCTGGAGAGTCACTGGTTCCCCATCCCTGATTTCATCTCTTTGTGGCCAAGGCAAAATCTGTACCAGATATCACTGTCGCCTACCTGATTAAGACCCAATATGCTTCTTTTCCCTATATAATGGATTATTACCACTCTAGAAAATGGAGTAGGCTGCTAGGCAGTCCTCATATGGTTCTGCTGCTTACAATCTTCCTCAAATGATAATCCAGCCTAAAACCATTTCTAATCTATGCAGTAATGAACAAAAGGCAAGCAAGATGATTCCTCTGACTCTTTACCAAGAGGACAGAGTTGCTGAACCTGTTCTGATCTGAAATATCAAAGCGCTAGTATCGATTTGCACTTACAGATAATTCTTCTACAAATATCAGCTAAGATACTAATCTTTACTCTTCAAAACAAGTGAAATTTAACCTGTTGGGTCTGAGCAGCCAGAGGCAAGATGAGTCCTTCATCTTTTTTGGGGGGGGTAACACCTATCCCTTATGAGATGAGATGATCAATCAAGACACACTCCCCAGACCCTCAGAATCTTTTTTTTTTTTTTGTAACACCTGGGATCCACTCTTCTCCTGTATGAGACGATTGATCGGGGGTTTCACTAGATGACCCTTGGGTCCCTTCCAACTCTAAGATTCTATGATTCTCTAAGATTCTATGAACCAACCCAGACCCACAGAAATGCCTAGAGTAACTGTATTGGTTAGAGACTTTAATATGCATCATAAACGTGTTTTAAATAGTGGTTCCAACTTTAAGGTGCTATTATGCTTTTCCCCAAGAAATGACAGACTAACTGCTATTGTTGTTGCTTATGGTATTTTAAGTAAAGTTTATTTCCTGTGGAAAAAGTAATAGAATATATTCTTTTTTAATAAAAGTGAAAACAAGAAGGAAATGTTCTGATTCAGAAAGCTACCTTCCCTCTCCTGTCTAAGAAGAGTTACTCATTAAGCCATCTCGCGTCTATCTCTTTGTGGGTGTGATGTACAACAATGTATGGATTGCATACTCCTGTTTCTCAGAGGAGCCCTAGCCTAGAGGAGAGGTGTGACTGCTCTCCTGGGATCAGATTTCTGTTCTCCCAACAGAAAACAGTTTGCTCTGACAAAGGAAGGCTTGAAAGGTTCCAAGATGCTGCTCCAGTTGCTCTCTATCCTCTGGGAGGCCTTGTCCCTGCAAATCGTTCTGGTGTTTCTGGCAACATTTCTGCTTCTTGCTGATTACAAGAAAAGGATTCGTCCAAGGGATTTCCCCCCAGGGCCCAGGCCTCTTCCCTTGCTGGGTAATATACCACATTTTGGAGCAAAGAACCCTCATTTGGCAGCACGGAAGGTAAGAATGAAGGAATGAACCAGATGATGAGAAAACAGGTAACATTGCAGTGGAAAGGAGCATAGAAACCTCACTGGAAAATGAGGCTTAGATGCCCTAGTCTAGCATCCTGATTCCAAGAGTAGCCAGCCAGAGGTCTCTGAGAAGCCCACAGCTGGGGCATGAAGGCAAATGCATCTCCTGTGGTTTGTTCCACCCAGATGTGTATGGCCTCTGAATCTGGGGGGTCTATTTTGCCTAACAGTCATTGGTAATAAACCTGTGTCCACACCTGCCATAAAAGGTAGGATGGTTGTTTGCATGATTCTATTTTGTTAGCAGGTTATTTCCACCACTTCTGCCTTTTACCTCTAGCTCTGGGCAGGGGAAAAAAAGTCCAGAGCTATGAGCCACATATTTGCATGAGTAAGGTAATGAGCTCTGTCCAGTTCCTTGGTCCAGAGGTCAGTTTGTTTTCCTTGTATTTGACCCTTAGGCTCAAGTAGATCATACAATGCCAAGCAGCTTCGCAGGTGCAGTGTGTGAGTTCAGGTGGGCTATGGGTCAGGGTGTCTCTTACCTCGCTCACGAACGCAATCCCAAACTTCAGGTCTAAATTAAGGAACAGCGTGTTTTTAAAGAAAATAGCAATAAGATAGAATGGAGAGATACTTCTAAGGAAAGCAAATATTAAGAAGCTTGCTATGGTTAATGTTAGCAGTGAATTCACGGAGGTGTGTTTGTCCTGTATTAGAAAGTGGTATTTTAGTGTTGCAACTCCAGCTCTCTAGAATCAGTTACCAACTGAAATCCAACAGCAGCCCAACATGTATTTAGATTCCTACAAGATAATTTTGTTTTGATTGTAAGCCAGTAATTATGTTATGAAATTGTTGTTTTATTTTTGAATTTGTATAGACAGCTTTAATGTTACGGGAGCTTGTGTTTGTGTGTCCTGTTCTGTTTTTGTCTCGTGCACTGTTTTGATGGATTAGCAAAAACCACGAGTGATGCCATGAAATCAGAATAATAGCATCCTTAAGCTTTCTTGTCCTGTTGCTTTATCTTCAGACCATGTATTTCCAGGGCCGCTAATGCGCTTGCCAGAATTTGTGGATTGCAACTCCCATCATCCCCCACCACTGCCCATTTTCACTGGGTTTCATGAGAGTTGTGGTCCAAAACACATTATCTATCTCTTGGAGTTGCTGACAGAGGGGTATAGGGTTGCTACCTGTCCTGTGTAATGCAAGATCATCCTGTATTTCAATGTAGAATGCGACGTCCTCAATACTGGACACAATGTGTCCTATATTTGCTGGACTCCCTCTCCCTGCCATGTTAGGGATCCTCTCCAAATGCTCACCCACACTTCTACGGGAAAGGCATTGCCAGCTGGGCTGGAGAAAAACGTCTTTCGCTTCTTTCCTTTCCTTTTTTCTCCTTGCTCCCTCTCTTCATTCCACCCCTGAGGAGGAGCAAGGCTTTCATGTAGCTGCTTCCAGTTCCCAGCCTAGGATCACTGAGCCCTATCTCCTAGAGAGCAACAGGTTCCAAGGCTCTAGGAACAAGTAGTTTTCTGTCAGTGTAGCCCAGAAACACCAGTTCTGAACATAGTTCTCTGCATGATATTTGAAAGAGGAGGGTGGGGGAGAGGTAGCTCCCCACAAGGCTTGCCCTTCGCCCCACCACCTAATATTCCCTCTCTTTCAGAAATTTAACATGTGGAACAAAGTCATCACCTCATCAGAATATGATCCTTTGTTTGTTTGTTTATTGCCCAGGCCTGCATCTGTTGCTGTGCACTACTGCATACATGTGAAAAGTCATGTATTTAAGATCTGGGAAGGAAAGCACAGACAGATTTACAAATTTCTGTGTATGTGTGTGTGTTCATGTGACAAATCCCAGAGGGGCCATAGTGTTTGGCTGCAATAGATTGTAATGAATTGCTTTGAAGTCATTTCAGCACTAGGTGAAAAAACAACAGCCCTCAATTCCTCCCTCATCCTCTCCTGTATTTTGCCAGAACCAAGGTAGTAACTCTAGAGGGCTACAGGGGGTACATATGTACAGGACTCCAAGCCAGCAGGGATCCCAAGCTGTCTTTTTGAAATAAATAATAATAATAAAAAAATTTATTTATATCCCGCCCTCCCCAGCCGAAGCCGGGCTCAGGGCGGCTAACAACAATAAAACAGTACAACAGTACAACACAACACAACACTCTAAAATCATTCATTATAGACTTCTGGGTTGGCGCCATCGTCTAATGGCGGATTCCCTCCGAGCTCCGGAGGGAATCTGCTCAACAGGGGTCGGGTTCTGCCGCCGCGGCGACGCGGGGACCCTTAGAAACCACAGGCGCTGAAGCCTGTGGACCTGGTGACTCGGTGGGCACCATTTGCGCGCCCCCCCGACCCGCAAAGAAGCCTTTTTAAAGGCTTCGGAACGGGGAACGGAGGGAGGTCTGGTGCTGAGAGTTCGACTGCTTCCCCTGCTGAGTGAAGCCGCATGCCATGGATGGAGAGCGCTAATTTCTTCTTTTGAACTTTTGGATCAAAAGTAACGACCCGTGAGTAACACGGTAATTGGACTTAAAAGGGAAAATTATTTCTGGGAATTCGGCAAGATCGGGTAAGGTGCTAAAAAGGAAGTCAACCTGCCCGCCTTGTAAACATCGTAAAGCAAGGATTTTATTACTAAGGTTGTGTGAATGTCTTTTTTTGTGTGTGTGGAAAAGTGCAATTAACTTTATATTGGGCCAATTTAAGTGACTGTGCTGGAGGATAAGAGAACGGAATTCACCCCTCCCCCAAAACCTGGGAGCGATCGGGGAGAGAGCCTGTGGAAGAGGTTTATAGATTTTGACAGCTGTCAAATTAGCTGTCAAAGTTGGAAAAAAAAAGGAGAACTGTGTCTTTGCTGTCTTTGCTGGTTACATCTGATACAATTTGGTAACAAATTGTTAAAAACAAAGAAGAAAAGGTTAATTTGTCATTAAGTAACTAGAATCCCTCTAGAGGGGGTTCAGGACATTACAAAAATGGCTGTAAGTGGAAAAATACTGGCTGAACTGGAAAAGACCTTCCGTCTTTTGGGAAATCTACAGAAGCAGACAAATGTTTTGACTATGAGTGTAATAACAATGAAGGGAACAGTAAACAAAATTGCTGAACCTGGAAAGGATATGATTCAAGCTCCTGCAGATGAACAGGGAAGTGTTGTTGCTGATACAAAAATCCTTATAGCCAAACAGGAGAAAGAGTCTGAGTCATTTGAGATGCCATTTAAAGAATATGAGAAAGAAGGAGGCGCTGGGATGTTGCAGATGGCTAAAGAGAGCCAGAGGCCTGTTAAGTTGGAAACAATTGAAAATAAGAACATGACAATGAAAGTTTGGCTGGAAGTGAAGAATGGAATCTGGAGAGATCTCCTCTTATGGGGATCTGAAGACATATGGAATATAAATATGGACAGTACAGAGTTTGGAGCCTTTGGGACATTTGAACTTATGAGAAGCAAGAAACAAGATTTTGGCTCCATTGTTAAATATGGAGGTCTGGCTGGAAGAAATATGGATTTTACTGGAACAGAGCCTCTTCGAGATTCGGAATTTAAAATAAAGGACTATCAAGAAAACCGGCAGAGAGAAATTGAGAGAGGGTTAAGTGCCTCGGATGTGAGATCGCCAGGCTGATTTTGGATGGACTGATGGACTTTGGTTGGGGATCGAAACCGGGAAAGGGGGTGGGAGGGCTTCGGGAATTTAAAGGGTGTAAAAATATTATTCTGTTTTAATTAAGTTGGCTTTTGCCACTAACATAAAAATGGGGAATTTGGGGAGAGATTTGGGGCCGACCTTAGCAAAAGATTATCAAAAATAAGTGTTTCGTGTATAAAGATTGGGATTTTTAAGTTTAAATAGGTTAATTAAATTGATGGAGGAATTTAGGGAAAGTATGTTAAGAATAAGTTTTGAAATATAAAGATAGAGGTTTAGAAGTTAAAATTTGTTTAAGATAATTGAATTAGAGGAAATAAGGTAGAGTGGGGGGGATAAAAATTGCTGAGCTAAAAATTGGAATTGGAATACAAGAAGGGCAGGTGTGGGGAAGTCAAGGAAATTGGGTATGGAATGTAATTACGGTAAACTTTTTAAACTGCTGTTTTTCTTTTTCTCTTCTTTTTTCTTTTTTTCTTTTTCTCTTTTCTGTTTTCCTTTGTATTCTTTTTTGAAAATTTTAATAAACATAATTAAAAAAAATAAATAAAATCATTCATTGTAAAATTAATTCAAAGCAAACCACTGGCAACCATTGGGACAGAGCTCCGTGAAGATTGCCGAAGGAGGGAGTCAGGCTGTGCCCTGGCCAAAGGCCTGGCGGAACAGCTTTGTCTTGCAGGCCCTGCAGAAAGATGTCAAGTCCCGCAGGGCCCTAGTCTCTTGTGACAGAGTGTTCCACCAGATCGGAGCCACAGCCGAAAAAGCCTTGGCTCTAGTTGAGGCCAGCCTAACCTCTCTGTGGCCTGGGACCTTCAGGATGTTTTTATTTGAAGACCGTAAGTTTCTCTGTGGGACATACCAGGAGAGGCGGTCCCGTAGGTACGAGGGTCCTAGGCCGTATAGGGCTTTAAAGGTTAAAACCAGCACCTTAAACTTGATCCTGTACTCCACCGGGAGCCAGTGCAGCTGGTATAGCACCGGGTGAATGTGATCTCGCAGCGAGGACCCTATAAGGAGTCTCGCTGCAGGATTCTGCACCTGCTGGAGTATCAAGGGCAGCCCCATGTAGAGCGAGTTACAATAATCCAATCTGGAGGTGACCGTCGCGTGGATCACAGTGGCTAGGTCAGGGCGAGAGAGGTAAGGAGCCAACTGCTTAGCTTGGCGGAGATGAAAAAATGCCGCCTTTGTTATAGCTGCAATCTGCGCCTCCATGGAAAGGGAGGTGTCGAAGATTACACCCAAACTCTTAATGGATGGTGCTGGCACTAATTGCGCCCCCGCAAGAGAAGGGAGTTGTCCCCCCCCCAATCCCATATCGTCCCGTCCCAGCCACAGGACCTCTGTCTTCGAAGGATTTAGCTTCAACAGGCTCCCACGTAACCATCCAGCCACAGCTTCCAAACATCTGGTCAGTGTGTCTGGGGACCGAGTCAGGATGACCATCCATCAGCAGATAGAGTTGGGTGTCATCAGCATATTGATGGCAACCCAGCCCAAAACTCCGGACAAGCTGGGCGAGGGGGCGCATAAAGATGTTGAAAAGCATTGGGGAGAGTATCGCACCCTGAGGTACTCCACACACCAAGGAGTGGCGCGATGACAATTCCCCCGCCAAGTGCTACCCTCTGTCCCCGACCAGAGAGAAACGAGCGCAGCCATTGAAGGACTGTGCCCTGGATCCCCACGTTGGCAAGGCAGTTCGTGATCGACCATGTCGAAAGCTGCTGACAGATCTAGAAGAATCAGCAGCCCCGACCCGCCTCGATCCAGCTGTCTACGAAGATCATCTGTTAGGGCAACCAGAGCTGTCTCGGTCCCATGACCAGCGCGGAAGCCGGACTGGAATGGATCCAGAGCCGATGTTTCATCCAGAAACCCACCAAGCTGTTCAGCAACCGCTCCAACCGCTCTCTCAATCACCTTACCCAGGAACAGAAGATTCGAAACCGGGTGGTAATTGGTTAGATCTAAAGGATCTAATGATGTTTTCTTTAAGAGCGGGCACACCACTGCCTCCTTCAGTTCCCCTGGGAATGTCCCCAGACATTTCTAAAGGAAATTATAAACAAAACAGTTTGAAGCTTCTTGTTGCTGCTGCTGGATGGATGGATGGAGGACACTTGAGTACGTAAAGCATTTTTCTTGTGTTTACATGATTTCCTCCACTCCCTTAGTGTGCTGCCTTTATAGAATAAAACACAACTGACTGGCTTGAAAAGGTTTTGCTCAGAATTAACTCCCTTGCAAAAAGAAGGGAGGAATATTGTGGTGCCCCACTCAATTCTCTATGTCCCATGTACTTTAGGATAAGGATTGTAGTTCTGTTCGCATGTTCTGTTGTACATTATCGTACCCTCCCCCTTTTATCTTTGCAACATTAGAGCATGATCCTGAGAAAGCCAAAGTTGCAGATTTGATCCCCATATGGAACAGCTGCATATACCTGCATTGCAGAGGGTTGGAATAGATGATCCTCAGGGTCCCTCCAACTCTACATTTCTTTGGTTCTATGATCTCTGTGTGGTAGGCTAGGCTAAATTAATATATGTGCAGAAGCAGCAGCTCTTGTCAATAGATTGCAGGCGGAGAATGGAAGGGGTCTGTCCATGCACAGTGAACTGGGCCCAGGAAACACTTTTGACATCTCTGCTGCCCCGATGTACGTATTTGATTGCAACCAAGTTTACTTGTTCCATACAGTATTGGCATTCTATAAACATCAGACAGGTAAATTAATATAGAATATCAATATAGATTATATAGAGATATTTTATCACCTCTTGCATTCTTCCTCTCCTTCCAGCTGGCAGAAAAATATGGCAATGTCTTCAGCATTCAGGTTGGGAAAATATGGATCGTGATTGTGAATGGATTGCATCTGGTGAAGGAAGCTCTTGTCCATCAGGGTGAAAACTTCCTAGATCGTCCAGTTGATCCTCTTTCCAAGGAAATCAGTAGGTCATTGGGTGAGTTACTTTAAATTACAGCCAATTGTTTAAATTTATTTATTTATTTCTAGCTCAGAAATACGCTTCTGTATCATCATTTGGTATAATCTCATCATTTCCTGGTGAAAGCTCCTATCTAATCAAAAAGGCAAAAATAAATAGAGAGAAAAACAGAATTATCATTAAATAATCAAGGCCATATAAACAGGTACCATTAATCCAGAAAAGGAATGCCAGAGTGGCCTAAAGGGCTTCAGTGTAGAAGGGACATTTGTAAAAAAAATATTGACTGCTTTACTTGTTCCTATACATTTACTCCATTTTGTGTATTTCTAAACATATGCTGCCTTTCTATCAGAGTTCCCAAAAACTTTCAAAGGACAGCATAAAGTTAGTACAGGGAGCCAGCAACATTATGTGGGGTGGGGTAGAATAAATAAGTAAGTTTGCCATTTCCACTTACCATTTATTCTTTTTTCCTCCACCTACACACCCAGTGGGCTTTCCTTGCTTACCAGGCTTGGGGGAGGTATCAGGGGGGCCCAAGGAAGCGCTTGGGGCTCCTTCCTACAGCCCAGTAGGTAGCCCCCAACTTTGTGGGGTGGTGTTGGCTCTTGGGATTCCTAGAATTTGCCTTTGCACACAGACCCCCAGAACCAAACTACCACATAATTGGTGGGCCAACTGTATTCCAAAACGCAACCCAAACAGTAAAAAAACAAAAACAAACCAACCCACAGACAATAATCAAACAGCAGCAGCAGCAGCAGAACTAACGGCAATCAAATAAAAACAACCAGCCTGCTTCAGTCTTTCCAAAGCAACACAAACAGGCAAGCAGAATAACCTAAAGCAAATAGCCCATGTTATAATTAAATGTTAAATGTTCTTACTTGCGATATGCACTTGTTATTTCTTCCCATCTAGGAGTGGTCTCCTCTAATGGTCTCACCTGGAAACAACAGCGAAAATTTGCCACATCAATGCTCAGAAACTTTGGTTTGGGTAAAAGGACTTTAGAAGAACGAATACAGGAAGAGAGCCAATACCTAAGGGAAGCTATTGAAGCTGAGAAAGGTGCAAAACAGTCAAAAAAGCCTATTTCCTATGAAAGGTTAAAAAATACATTGGTCATGGTATGAAGCTTTCAAGTGCTGCTTTGTGCAAATGCAACTCTGCTTTAGATGGGCATCAGTGTAAAACTCAGCCCAGGGGTATATCCATTGTGGGTCTTATTTCTCCCATAGCCACAAGCCTTGGATTCAAACAGAAATCAAACACTGTGCTCTGAAACTCTCCAGCTTGCTCATTTACTTCTAGGTCACATCCCTGCAAAGTCTCTCACTGCAGTCTGACGGAGGGGCCTTTCCCCCAAGTGATCACCTCATGAGGCAGCTAGCCTGCCTTATGTTTTAACGCTTGCTGCCTCCAGGGATTCAAGGGGGCTAGCACCCATAACCTCAAAACAACATAGATATAAAATCTCACAGAACAATGTGCTAGAAAGCTTATGCCTATAGCTGTGCAGTTTTCCTTAGCATGTTCCCCTAAGTATAAAATTCTTCCACTGTGCCATCTAGACATCCTCTAGCTGAAGAACATCTGCTGTGCCCCCCATACTCTGTCCAGACACACCAACTTCCACCACCTTCTGTTTTTGTTACATGGAAGCCATAAGCAGTCTTATTCCTTCTCCATTTCTCTCTCTCTCTCCAGGGCAGCCATTTGACCCTAAACTTCAGATTAATAATGCTGTTTCAAATATCATTTGTTCTGTCACTTTTGGTGACCGCTTTGATTACCATGACAGTAATTTCCAGAAGTTATTGCTCTTCCTTGATGAGATAATGTATCTTCAGGGATGTATGTGGACTCAGGTAGGTCTTCTGGTCCCAGGCACACTCCCACATTTTTGTTGACTGTTCATTGATTTGCTTTTGGCCCTCATGTTTCTTTATCTTCTTATTTCTTTTTTCCCTTTGTGCATCACACACCATCCCATATTCCCTTGACATCTTGTCTTGTCTTCACATCATCTATTAAAATACCAAAGGTAGGGCCTGTTTATAAACTGGATTTAAGATCCAGAGCATGTCTTGCAATGAACACAGTGATGCAATCCCAAAGGGCATACACGGCTTAATTCCACACTCCCCTCTTACCAATTAGAATCTGTGAAAGGCCCCCCATGCAGATAGGCATCACCAAATGAGAAAACTACATTGGCACCATTTTCCTGATATCATCAGCCAAGGTGCATGCATTTTTCAAACAGGTAGCTATCTTCATGGGAAGCCATTGCATGGATTGCTACCTCCTTTGATAGTAGCATGATCTGCAACTGTTATGAGAGGGCTTTCCCTACACAAATCTGATGCTAGTATTTGTTTCCTCAGCTGTACAATGCATTTCCCACTCTCATGAAGCACTTGCCAGGGCCCCATCAGACCGTTAAAAGAAACTGGGGAGAACTGAAATCCTTTGTGGGAGAAATCATTGAAAAACATGAAGCAGACCGGAACCCATCTGAACCCAGAGACTTCATAGATGCGTACCTGAATCAAATGGCCAGGGTAAGAAACAAAAAGTATAGTTTTTGTAGTAGCAGTAATAGAAAGCAGAGACAAAATCTAAAGGACCAGAACTTACCCTGTATTTTCCATTGGCTCTGTATGAAAGCAGCCAAAGAGGTGAGGGTGCATGTGTGTACAAGTGCATATACATGAATATGAAATAATGTATATCCAGGGGTGACCCATCACCACTTGTCCAGTGCCTGAAATCCACCAGATTCACAGGGCTGTTGACTTGGCAGTGCTAGATCCAGGACACTTGTCAGGAATATAGCTCATGAATCTCATTGTCATCACTTAATATATAGGACTGAAACTGGGATGGTGTTTTTAACGACAGATGAACCCTTTGGTGCATTTTCTTTGTTTTAAGGCGGATGCTGCTTCCAGTTTTCATAAAGACAACCTGCTACAATCAACACTGGATCTCTTTCTTACTGGAACAGAAACATCTTCTACAACCCTGCGCTGGGCCTTGCTTTACATGGCCATTTTCCCGGAAATTCAAGGTAGAGCCTTCATTTGCTTACTTGTCTTTGATTACTTTGGGTTTGGAGTAAATCTACTGCAATTAAGCAATGTAACCTATAGGCTATTAAGTTCAATTTGTTTTCCATGAGTATGACTAACATTGAATAGCACCAGTGCTTTGTTTCTAGGGGGAAAAAGGTGCCAGTACGCACCATGAAGTTGTTACAATAAGTGCCACCCTTTTAACATATCCGTTTAAAAGTTGCTGGTGGTTCGTACCATTGAGTACCCCCAGGAAACAAAAGCTGAATTCTACCGTTCCCTTTTTTGGATGAGCTCCCAATGCCATGTTGGTATGTTACTATGCCAGATACACAGATATAGGATGGGAGATATCTGGCTTGACAGCAGAACATGTGAAAAGGATCTGGGGGTCTTAGCATGAATCAACAGTGTGATGCAGTAGCAGCAAAAGAAAAAGAAAAAGAAACCCTAATGCAATTCTAGGTTGCATCAACAGCAGTATAAGATCAAGTGAAGTAATAGAGCCACTGTGTTCTGCCTTGGTCAGACCCCAACTGGACTACTGATTTCAGTTCTGGGCACCAAAGTTTGAGAAGGCTATTGATATGCTGGAATGTGTGTAGAGGAGGGTGAAACAGATGATTAAGTGTCTGGAACCAAGCCATCTGAGGAACGGTTGAGGGAGTTGGGTATGGGAGGACATATGATAGCCATCTTCTAATCTCTGAAGGACTGTTATGCGGAAGATGGAGCAAGTTTGTTTTCTGTTACTGCAGAGGGTAAGACCTGAACTAATGGATTCAAATATTAGGAGGAGCTTTCAGACAGTGGAATGGACCACCTCAGAAGGTGGTGGACTCTCTTGGATGACCATCTACCAAGGATTCTTTAGCTGTGATTCTTGTATTGTAGGGGTTGGAATACATGACCCTGGAGTCCCTTCCAATTCTACAATTCTATGATTCCATGAATCCTTGCCACTAGTCCAAGCTATAGGTTCAATAGTAACTAAAATAAGGTAATTTCATAGCAAAATGTAGAAATGTTTTTGTTCTCTTAGGGATTCAAAATTAGAATGGGAGCTAGGTTGTATGAATGATGTTCTGTGGTCTGCCTCAGGATATTTTCTGGGGTGATTCAAAAATGCAATAGGTCTAGTATTAATATGTTATTATGTAAACTGATTAATTAATTTTGTTGAATCAACTCAAGCAAATACAGAAAGGAGATACATAGGGTGGAATTCAACTTCAAATTATGATTCCATTTCCTCATCGCTAGTGTTGAATAATAGGTAGACATAGCAGACGACGCAGCAATTTCTCCAAAGCAGCTCTTTATTTGTAAGCTGGAACAGAACTGAGCAGCAAACAGCTCAGCCGGCCTGCTTTTACAGGCAGCCGGTTGTCAACATTGTAGCAACAACAACCCAGGGTTTCCTGCCTAAAGTAACTGACATGGACCTGAGTGAAAACTATATACAGTGGTACCTCGGGTTACATACGCTTCAGGTTACATACGCTTCAGGTTAAGGTTACAGACTCTGCTAGCCCAGAAATAGTACCTCAGGTTAAAAACTTTGCTTCAGGATGAGAACAGAAATTGTGCTCCGGCGGCGCGGCAGCAGCGGGAGGCCCCATTAGCTAAAGTAGTGCTTCAGGTTAAGAACAGTTTCAGGTTAAGTATGGACCTCCGGAACGAATTAAGTACTTAACCTGAGGTACCACTGTACACGATACTCCTGGTGGCCAGGGTGAGAACTTCAGTACATAACACCATTACTGTCTCCTCCCACTGTGTGATGCTCTGGGGTGTGTGTGTGGTTCTTGAACTACTAAAGATTAGGGGAAGTGGGAGGAGAGGGTGGGGAAATCCCATTGTGCTGGCATCTGCTGGCACAAACAGCTTAGTATACTTACTGTAAATGTGTGATAGTATTTGATGTTCAAATGCAAGAAATTCAAATGCGAACCATAGCATCCCTTACAAAAATGTCCTCAAGCTTTGTTTCCTGCATCATAATGTGATTTATGCCACATTGAAGCCAGTTAATATCATAGGTGTCTTTCACAACACTTCGTCTAGCAAGAAGTTGACTATAAAATGTACCTCTTTCAACATGACTTCTAAATGGAGATTGTTAACTCAGTTGCTAGCTGTTTTGCATTTGATCTGAATTGATTATATGAATGAGCTGATGTTCTTTTAACTGTTATATCATATGCATATATAATTAATAATATGTAACTGTTTTTGTATATGTTACTGCTTTATATACTTTAACTGTTTTTAATGTGTGATGTTTTGCTGTGGTTTTATAATTTGCTGGAAGCTGCCCAGAGTGGCTAGGGCAACCCAGTCAGATGGGCAGCATTTAAATAAAACTTCTATTATTATTTTTTATTATTATTTTATTTTATTTGGGCAGGATTCGCTGAAGGAGTCCTGTCAGCAGAAGCTGTGAGCATGGACTTTCACTTGTGCAAAAAGGCTTCCCTCCACTCCTCTCCCTGTACTTCTCTCTCACGCACCCTGAAATTGGTTCAAGGAGGTTGTGAGAGGTCACAGAACAGTGTGGAAGGGGAAGAGAGGGGAGGGGACTGTCTATCTGGCAAGCTGCAATAAACGGTGCAGTAAAAACAATTCTATTTACGCAGTAGATGGACCGTTCCAACTAGAAATCTTCAGCTCTCAGTTTTTGTCTGTTCTTCTTGTATTGAAGCTAATCTTCTTCATTTGCCGCCAGAGTCCAAGCGGAAATAGATTCTGTGATTGGCCAGTCTCGCCAGCCAGCGATAGGTGACAAGGACAGCATGCCCTATACCAATGCCGTTGTTCATGAAGTTCAAAGGATGAGCAGCATTGTGCCTTTGAATGTGCCCCGGATAACAACTAAGGACACAACACTGGCTGGGTTTCATGTGCCCAAAGTAAATGTTAAGGACATAAAGCTCTTCTTGTTTGTTTTTGCTCTTCCACTAAAGAGCACAAGCTTTTAATGTTTGATGTTTTATCGTGTTTTTAATATTCTGCTGGGAGCTGCCCAAATTGGCTAGGGAGACCCAGCCAGATGGGCAGGCTATAAGTAATAAATTATTTTATTTTATTTTATTTTATTTTATTTTATTTTATTTTATTTTATTTTATTTTATTTTATTTTATTTTATTTTATTTTATTTTATTTTATTTTATTTTATTTTATTTTATTTTTATTAGGCCAACATGGTGCCATCCAGATGTTGTTGGTCTCCAACTGCCATCAGTTCCTGCCAGCATGACCAACAGGCAGGGATGATGAGGCTGTATCCCCAAACATCTGGAGGCCACCATGTTGGTAACCTCTGGTCTAAATACAGAGTTGTACCAGTCTCAGTTTGAATGGGTAGCTAGTCTGTCAGAAATTAGCCAGTATCTGGTGTTGTTAACCTTGAATTTTAGTAGTTCAGCAGGCTTTGAATGTCTTTTAAAATCTATATTGGAACTGTGCTTTTGTGGGACTTCTTTGGATGAATTACTTAATAATGAAAAGTACATATTGCATTCAGAACATTTCCTTTCTCTGTCAGGAGATATACCGTAGGTTTAGTACTGCTGTAATTTCAAAGAGAATACTTGAAAGCGCCTTGCCATTTTTATCTACTTTCTTCTCTGCTTCTCCTTTGGCAGGGAACCATATTGCTCACCAATTTGACCTCTGTGCTGTTTGACAAGGATGAGTGGGAAACACCCAATGTGTTTAATCCTGGCCATTTCCTAGAGGATGGTCAGTTCCGGAAAAGGGAAGCATTCCTGCCATTCTCTGCAGGTAACAAAAGTTGAGGAGCTGCTCACCAGAGTTGCAACAGGGCCTATGCGACTTACTTACTGAGAGCTGGGTATATTACTAACTGTATTGTGCATTTAAGGGTCACCAACTTTTCTGGACCAGTGAGTACATTTGGCATTTAAGAAAGTGCTATGGGCACCAATCACAAAATGGCTGCGCTTTGGGGCTGTGGTGCAACACAAAAATAGTTTTGACATGGCTCCCCACTCCCACCCCAGCCAAGTGTGGATTTTTGAGGGGGTGTTTACTGAGATCTTTAATGAGTGCCATAGGTGGCTCAGACAGTCCTTGAGGGTTAGGGTGTATTGTTTACAGCAGCAGTCAGCAAGGTTAATCTTGCCTGGGCCAGAACGGTCCTGCAGAGATACCTCCGTGTGCTGGGGCATGGAGCACCTGCGATTTTCGGTGTCTACATCTGTGCAGGTGCAATTTTCGGCATCTGTTCATGGTGCCGCGGAAGCGAGTCCCTGCACAGTTCTGCTCTGGTTTACTGCAGTGTGCGAGCGGGCAGCTCAGTTCAGGGGTGGCTCGTGGGCCGGTCAAACGACCTCTGTGAGCCACTTCCGGCCCATGGGCCTTAGGTTGCTGACCCCTGGTTTACAGGGTTTCCCCTCAGGGAACATGAGAAACATTGTGTGTGCAAGCTTCCCTCTCCATGTTCACACAGTTGTTTTCTTCTCTGCACCCTGCTTCTCACCATGCAGCTCAGAAAGTAAGCCACTTGTGGGGGAAAGGGATCTGTTTCCCTGTGGGTGAATTGCTTTTGCCCTACCGTCCTCATCCTTTCAGCTTGCTGTCCTTCCCTCCTTCCAGCTCCTAGCATTGCTCTCCCCCCCCCCTTAACCTTACTCTCCGTCTCCTCTCCCAGCACCTCATGTTACCCTCACTGTGTTGTGTTGTGTATGTGTGACATTTTGTCTACATTGTGGTCTGGCCCTTCCCACTGCTTGGTCCCTCCAACAACTTGATTGATTGATTGATTGATTGATTGATTGATTGACTGACTGACTGACTGACTGACTTATTTTTTATTGCCTGTTCTAAGCTGAATGTTTTCACTTAGTCTAATGTGGCCCTTTCTCCAAAAAACAAAAGCACAAATTTCCATCCTGAGTTCCTAAAAATTGATGCAATTTCCTGAAACATTTGTAAGATCTTTTTGGGGAGGGTCAAAGTGAATGCAGAGTTTTGGGTTAAGCCAGTTAACTGGATATTAACTGAATGATAGTTGGTTTTTACGATGTTTTCTATAATCAAGCAGTATATACATTTTATGAAATAAATAAAATAAATAAATCTCCACATCTTTGAAATGTGAGAGGGAAGCTGCAAGGTTAGGGATGGACAGCTCTGCCAACTTTGGTTTCCTTCATTTTTCCAATCTTAAATTCAATTCTCCACATTTCAGCAGCAATCTGCAATAGAAAAGAAAACCCATTTAAGTGCATGTTTTTCTTATTGACATATTTTTAAAGCTCGCTGTGACTAATTTACACAATTTTGTAAAACAATTCCTCTAATATAATGAATCTTTGTATCTTCTTTTCTCTAATACAGTGGTGCCTCGCAAGACGAAATTAATCCGTTCCGCGAGTCTCTTCGTCTTGCGGTTTTTTCGTCTTGCGAAGCACGGCTATTAGCGGCTTAGCGGCTATTGGCGGCTTAGCAGCTTAGCGGCTATTAACGGCTTAGCGGCTTAGCGGCTATTAACGGCTTAGCGGCTTTAAGAAAAAGGAAACAAACTCGCAAGAACTCGCAAGACGTTTCGTCTTGCGAAGCAAGCCCATAGGGAAATTCATCTTGCGGAACGACTCAAAAAACGGAAAACTCTTTCGTCTAGCGAGTTTTTCGTCTTGCGAGGCATTCGTCTTGCGGAGCACCAGTGTATATGAAATTTTTTGGCGCTTTCCCTTTATAAGTCTTATTGTACACATGGGTTGGTTGGAGACTGCACTGTAAATATCAAAAAATGGCTGTTTTGTGTGTGTGTATATGCATGTCTGTATTCATATTTAGGAAGATTGCTATGAAGATGTAAACTCTACTAACATAGTCTCTCTCTCTCTCTCTCTCTCTCTCTCTCCCTCACCCCCCACCCCGTCTCTCCCTCCCTTTTAGGAAAGCGAGCTTGTCTTGGAGAGCAGTTGGCGAGGACTGAGCTTTTCCTTTTCTTCACTGCCCTACTTCAGAAGTTCACTTTCCAGGCTCCAAAAGGCGTGACATTAAGCCTTGACCATCGGTCAGGTCTTACATTATCCCCCCAGCCATACCGGATATGCGCAATCTCTCGCTGAGGGGACTCATTTTATGGCACTGCTCATTAAAAGAAGATGGTGAAGAATTTGGCCAGCACTGCCTCCTTAGTTTCTGTCCTTAGGGGGACAGCTCAATAGTCATAGCTCAATAGTAATGCATGTCCATTGTATTTAGAAGGCCTCAAGTTCAATCTGCATGACTGGTGTGTGGTTCTTCTCATAAATGATCTCAAGTATGTGACTTTTAAAATTGTCCTGGGGGGCACAGCTAGGGCAATGTCTTATAAACCAGCAAAGCCTTGTACCTGAACCACTTCAACATTCAAATGCCAGATCAATAACTTACTATTGAGAAAGGTTCAGATGTCTGGTAAATTGTAGACTTCGATATTCAAACTGTAGTTGGTCTACAGGTCATGGCAAATTTTAATTTGGTTCAAACAGTTAATTTAATGAAAAAGGCTTACTAAAAAGTTTTAGTAAGTTGGCAACACCAGTTCAGAAGCACTGTGTACTTGGGCCAATCTAGCAAGGGCCAATCTGTGTACTTGGCAATCTAGCAAGTTAATGTTTATTACAGACACCAGTGCTTATGACATAGGTGAATAGAGTGATTTTAAAAGGATTGCTAGCCTGGATCCTTGGGGTGTGTTTATTTATAACCCATCTTTTAAATGGTAGTCTGCCTTTGTAGGATAATTTCTTCATTCCAATTTTTATTCCCTTCTCTCAGGACTTGTCTTCACTAGTGATAAAATGTTCTAAATTGTGTAATACTTGATTTGGTAATAAAGCCTTGAACTTTCATTTTTGGGCTGGTTGATTACCCTGGTTGTTCTCCTTGCATTCCCCTTTGGCAAAGAAAAGATCCCATGCGGTGTGTCTCAGGCCTGATCAACCCTGGCAATATACAGCAAGACTGTTGTTTAAAGTTTCCATTCCAATTCTACCCCAAACTGAGTCTGTGACAATAGGCAGTATTTGCACTATATACATATACAGCAGTATCATACAGTTTTATACAGTCATAGAATCCTGTTAAGGGCATGGAGAGTTGTGAGGAAACCCTTGTAGGAGTACATCTAAGATATATGGGGTGGGATTCTGCTTGCACAAGAGGGCTCCCCCCCACTCTCCTCCAGGGGAACCCCCCTAAAAACTTGGCTCAGGTGAGAGTATGGGGTGAGGGGGTGGGAATCTATTTGTCTGGCAATCTGAAATACTTGCCCTGCTGGAGCTTTTGCACATTGTTGAATTCCTCCCCTAATGTAGAAGTAGCCCTAGAGGGAAGCAGCGAGAAGACACTCTGAAAGGTCAGTGACTAATTTGTAGAACTAGAGACCTTCCTTTCAAGGGTGACTTAAAGCCTTCTTTTCCTAAAAAGAACCTGAGTTGTGTCCATGTTGTGGTCAAGACAGTGGTGGACTTTGGGGTCTCAAATTTCAAGAGCAGCCTGTGCAATGCCAAAAATGGTCTCCCCCCCCCTTATCTCACTCCATTCTAAATCACAGTTGCAGCATCCCTGCCACTCTCCCCTAAATCTACATCTGCTCAGGGCCAGCTTGAGAGTCGAGAGCTTCTTTCTCTCGTTACCGTCAGCTTGTTCACTTCTGCATCTTCTTTTCCGGAAGGTGGAGTAAGATGGAAGGATATGAAGTGGACTAGGACCTGGGCAACAAGGATTCAACTTCTCACTCAGCCATGAAGCGCACTGGGTGACCTTGGGCCAGTCACTATCACGTGGCTTAACCGACCTCACGGGCTGCTTGTGATGATAAAATGAGGAAGAGGAGAACCATTAATGCCACCATAGGTGGAATATAATCGTAATAATTTAAAAGTAAATATAAAATAAAGAAATAAAATATCTCCAGCCATCCCACCCCACCCCACATCAGATTTTGGATTGTTGGGGGGGGGTTGTGTTTGTAGGAAACTGGCTTTAGAATTGGGAGTTGCTGAACCTGTTCTGGTCTGAAGATATCAAAGAGCTAGCATTGATTTGCACTTGCAGATAATTCTTCTACAAATGTCAGCTTAGATACTAATCTTTACTCTTCAAAACAAGTGAAATTTAACCTGTTGCGTCTGAGCAGCCAGAGGCAAGATGAGTCCTATCCTATATGAGATAATATGATCCATTGAGACAACCTCCTCAGACCCTTAGAAAGAACTGGAGAAACTTATTGGTTTAGAGTCTTTAATATGTGTCACAAACCTGTTTAAAGTAGTGGTTCCAACTTAAAGATGCTGTTACACCTTTTTCCAAGAAATGACAGTCTATTGTTGCTTATGGTATTTTAAGCTACATTTAGTACATGTGAAAAGGGTGTGTGTGTGTGTGTGTGTGTATGTTGAAAGTGAGAACAAGAAGGAAATATTCTGATTCGGAAAACTACTCTCCCCCTTCCCCCTAAGAAGAGTTACTCAATAAGCCATCTCCTTCAGCCTCCTGGTTGGTGTGATGTAAAGCAATATATGGGTTGCAAACTTTGCCCTGGTTTTTTTACAGAAACATTAACCAAGAGGAGAGGTATAACTGCTCTCCTAGGATCAGATTTCTGTTCTCCCAACAGAAAACAGTCTGCTCTGACAAAGGAAGGCTTGAAAGGTTCCAAGATGCTGCTCCAGTTGCTCTCTGTCCTCTGGGAGGCCTTGTCCCTGCAAGTTGTTCTGGTGTTTCTGGCAACATTTCTACTTCTTGCTGATTACAAGAAAAGGATTCGCCCAAGGGATTTCCCCCCAGGGCCCAGGCCTCTTCCCTTGCTGGGTAATATACCACATTTTGGGGCAAAGGACCCACATTTGGCAGCACGGAAGGTAAGAATGAAGGAATGAACCAGATGATGAGAAAACAGGTGACGTTGCAGTGGAAAGGAGCGTAAAAACCTCACTGGAAAATGAGGCTTAGATGCCCTAGTCTAGCATTCTGATTCCAAGAGTAGCCAGCCAGAGGTCTCTGAGCAGCCCACACCTGGGGCATGAAGGCAAATGCATCTCCTGTGGTTTGTTCCCAGCATCTGGTATCCAGATGTGTATGGCCTCTGAATCTGGGGGATCTATTTTGCCTAACAGTCATTGGTAACAAGCCTGTGTCCACACCTGCCATAAAAGGTAGGATGGTTGTTTGCATGATTCTATTTTGTTAGCAGGTTATTTCCACCACTTCTGCCTTTTACCTCTAACTCTGGTCAGAAAAAAGTCACATATTTGCTATGAGCCACGTATTGCTTGGGTATGTTAATGACCAGCTAGCTCTGTCCAGCTCCGGTCCAGAGGTAAGTTTGCTTTTCTCATGTTCCCCTCTTAAGCAGGATGCCAAACAGTTTCGCAGGCTTGCTTAGACTATATACCTGTGGAAGACAGGAGTGCCTGGTGTGCTCTGGTCCATGGAGTCATGAAGAGTTGGAAATGATTAAACAACAACATATACCTAATAGACGTGACACATCAAACACAACTTTCTGCTTGCTTGCTTGGGGTCAGTTAGTGTAATAGGACATTTCTTTTTAAAAAGACACTTTCTGAATCTAAGGAGGCAGGAAGAGGACAGCAGGAAGCTGGGAAGTCCCATCATTTTTTATTACTTTTTCCTGTCCCCCTCACACTATGGCACTGAGGACACAATATTGGCTATCCCTTACAACTGCTGACAGAGGGGTACATAGGGTACATATGTACAAGGCTCCAAGCCAACAGGGACCCAAAGCTCTCTCTCTCTCTCTCTTAAAGTAAATTAGACATTTCTAAAGAAATTTATAATAAAAAAGTAGAAGCTTCTTGTTGCTGCAAGCCTCAAGCTGGATGAGTGGAGAGGAACACTTGTGTACACAAAGCATTTTTTGTGTGTCTATGTCATTTCCTTCTTTCCCCTAGTGTGTTGCTTTTATAGAATGAAATGTTTTAAATTATTTAACTCCTTTGAAAAAAATAACTTCATACTGAGAAGAACATGATGATATGCAGTCCTCCCTGATCTTCCACGTCCCACAAAGCCACAACTGGCAAGCAAATTAAAATTCCTATAGACGATGCTTTACTATAAGGATCCCCTCACCCTTATCAAGACTGGAAAAATGTGTGTGTCTGCTTTTGTTTGTGTGTTTTGTTGTACGTTAGCCTACCCTCCTGCTCTTATCTTTGCAACATTCCTGTGTGGTAGGCTGGCCTAAGTTAATATATGTGCAGAAGCAGCAGCTCTTGCCAATAGATTGCAGGAGGAGAATGGAGGGGGCCTGTCCATGTACTGGGCCCAGGAAACCCTTTTGGCATCTCTGATGTCCCTGTTGTATTTGAGAGAAACCAAGATTACATCTTCCATACAGGCATTCTATAAACATCAAGCAGGCAAATTAATATAGAATATTAATAAAGACCACATAGGGATATTTTATCCTGTCTTGCATTCTTCCTCTCCTTCCAGCTGGCAGAAAAATATGGCAATGTCTTCAGCATTCAGGTTGGGAAAACATGGATTGTGATTGTGAATGGATTGCGTCTGGTGAAAGAAGCTCTTGTCCATCAGGGTGAAAACTTCATAGATCGTCCAAATCTTCCTTTTACCAAGGAAATCGCTAGGGGATTGGGTGAGTTACTTTTAATTATGGTCAATTGTTTAAATAACATTATCTCATCATTTCCTATTGCCTATCTAATCAAAAAGCCAAAAATAAATGGAAAAAAACCAGAAATATCATTAAATAATCAAGACCATATAAACATTAAAAAGGTACCATTAATCCAGAAAAGCAATTCCAGAGTGTCCTAAAGGGCTTCAGTGCAGAAGGGACATTTGTAAAATATATATTGACTGCTTTACGTGTTCCTATACGTTTACTTCATTTTGTGTATTTCAAACATATGCTGCCTTTCCATCACAGTTCCCAATTTTTTTCACAGGGCAAAGTTAGTACAGTGGGCTAATAACCTCCACTTATTTTACATATGGGAGTGCGACCTTATGTGGGGGGAGGGTAGGTAAATAAATAAATAAATAAATAAATAAATAAATAAATGGTGGACGACACTTTCCATGCTCCCTCTTCATTTCCTCCCACCTGCACACTCAGTGGATTTTTGTTGCTTACTGGGAAGTCCATTCCACTGTCAAACAGTTCTTACTGTCACAAAGTTCTTCCTGGTGTCTAGTCAGAATCTCCTTTTTTGTAACTTGAAGCCATTGGTTTGGGTTCTCCAGAGAGGGAGAGAACAAACTTCCTCAATCTTCCATGTGACAGTCCTAAGATGGTTATCATATCTCCTCTCAAGTTTCCTCTTTTCCAGGCTAAACTTGCCCAGCTACCTCAGGCATTGCTCATAAGACTTCTGTTCTAGACCCTTAATCATCTTGGTTGCCCTGCTCTGCTTGCTATTTCTTCTCATCTAGGAGTGTTGACCTCTAATGGTCTTACCTGGAAACAACAGAGACGATTTGCCATATCAACGCTCAGAAACTTTGGTTTGGGTAGAAGGACTTTAGAAGAACGAATACAGGAGGAGAGCCGATACCTAAAGGAAGCTATTGAAGTTGAGAAAGGTGCGAACCAGAGTCAAAAAAGCCTATTTCATATGAAAGGTTAAAAAATACATTTGTCGTGGTATGAAGCTTTCAAGTGCTGCTTTGTGCAAGTTCAGCTCTGCATAAGCTGGGACATCCCCATGGTTAGATGGGTGTCAATGCAAAACTCAGTCCATTGTGGCACATAGGAGTTCAGCTGCCATTAAAACGCAGAAGCCTCTGCTAAGGTCAGGCTCCATGTATGCAGTGAGACCTGCAGTTGAAACCCAAAGTCACTTAACTAGTATAGGAGAGCAACAGAATTGGTACGCTGTGTGTTTTGAGGGAAGTGTGCCGATTTTGATAGCTTTGACAAAGTCACAAATGGAATTTGTGCAATAGTTCCTGTGTATATTTTCTGTCTCTGTCATTTTTGCAGGCCTTTGTTGCCAAACCTACTGCCTTGGCAAAACATTGTTGCACACACACCCAACCTCCAAGCAGCGTGAGATTTCCCAGCCTTTGTGTTTCCTTTTTTGAAGAGACTAAGGTCCATTTATGATATATGGTTTATTTACACACGTATACAACATGAGCCTAGGATGGGGCAAGGGAGTCACAATATTAACACTCCCAATGGGAGTGCTTGCAGTCTCCCACAGAGGTCCTTTCCTTTGTTTCCCATAATAGCCCATCCCCCAGGTAATCACCTCATAAGGAATGTAGCCTGGCTTATGTTTTAACACTTCCTGCACCCAGGGATTTAGGGGGTCTGGCCCCCACAACCTCAAAACAACATCTCACAGAACAATGTGCTAGATAGCTTATACCTATAGCATGTGCCACTAAGGGTATAAAACTCCATCACTGCGCCATCTAAACATCCTCTATCTGAAGAACTTCTGCTGTCCCCCCATACTCTGTCCAGACCCACCCACTTCCCCCACTTTCTGTTTTTGTTACATGGAAGCCATAAGCAGTCTTACTCCTTCTCCATTTTCTTCTTCTCTCCCTCTCCAGGGCAGCCATTTGACCCTCACTTTCAGATTAATAATGCTGTTTCAAATATCATTTGTTCTGTCACTTTTGGGGATCGCTTTGATAACCATGACAGTCGTTTCCAGAAGTTTCTGCGCTTGTTTGATGAGATAATGTATCTTCAGGGAAGTATTTGGATTCAGGTACATCTTCTGTGAGATCTTATGGGTATCCACAACAGAGTCGCTCTGGTTCCAGGCACACTCCCACATTCTTGTTGACTGTTCATTCATTCGCTTTGGACCATCATTGTTCTTTATGTTCTGGTTTCTTTTTCTCCCTTGAACTTGTAATTCAAGCATCTCACGCCATACCAAGTCCCTTTGACATCTTGTTTTTATTTAACTTTGTCTATCACAATACTGAAGATGTATGGGTGTCTTCAGTATTATAAGGCAGGCATCACAACTAAAAATCATGTGCTACGACACATTTTAGGCCTTTAAGTGGGGAATCACATGAGTGACTGAATAAAATCAAAGAATTTGGACAAGTAGCACATATCATGAGAAGGCTAGTTAGTTTTATTTTCCATATTGGGAACATTCTCACACTGTGCTGGAATATTTATGTAGCTAAATAACACTGGGTATTGAGTGGTGTTCAAAAGCAGGACTTAAGATCCAGAGCATGTCTTGCAATGAACACAGAGATGCAATCCCAAGTGACATACACGGCTTAATTCCATACTCTCCACCTACCAATTAGAATCTGTGAAAGGCCACCCCATGCAGATAAGCATCATGAAATGGGAAAGCTACATTGGCATCATTTTCCTGATATCGTCAGGCAAGGTGCATGCATTTTTCAAACAGGTAGCCATCTTCATGGGAAGCCATCGCATGGATTGCTATCTCCTTTGATAGTAGCATGATCTGCGATTGTTATGAGAGGGCTTTCCCTACATAAATCTGATGCTAGTATTTGTTTCCTCAGCTGTACAATGCATTTCCCACTCTAATGAAGCACTTGCCAGGGCCCCATCAGACCGTTAAAAGAAACTGGGGAGAACTGAAATCCTTTGTGGGAGAAATCGTTGAAAAACATGAAGAAGACCGGAACCCATCTGAACCCAGAGACTTCATAGATGCGTACCTGAATCAAATGGCCACGGTAAGAAACAAAAAGTATAGTTTGTGGTAGTATTAATAGTAGTAATGGTTAATAATAGAAAGCAGAGACACAATCTAAAGGATCAGAACTTACCATATAGTTTCCATTGGCTCTGTATGAAAGCAGACAAACTGGTGAGGTGTTTGTTTGTGTGTTTGCACACACACACACACACACACACACAAAAGTGAATAGGAAATAATGTATATCACCACTTGTCCAGTGCCTGCATTTCACCAGATTGACAGGGCTGTTGACTTGGCTGTGCTAGATGCAGGACACTGGTCAGGAATAGAGCTCATGAATCTCATTGCTATCACTTGATATATAGGACTGAAACTGGAGTGGAGTTTTTAACGACAGATGAACCCTTTGGTGCATTTTCTTTGTTTTAAGGAGGATGCTGCTTCCAGTTTTCATAAAGACAACCTCCTACATTCAACACTGGATCTCTTTTTTGCTGGAACAGAATCAACTTCCACAACCCTGCGCTGGGCCTTGTTGTACATGGCCATTTTCCCGGAAATTCAAGGTAGAACCATCATTTGCCTACTTATCTTTCATTACTTTGGATTGCACTCAACAAATCCTCTATTGAAATCAAAGTATCTGACTTATTGGCTATATAACTTCAATGTGCCTGCCATAAATTTGACTAACATTGAGTATCAACCACCCTTCTCTTTTTTCGAACGATTCCCAATGCCATATTGCTATGTTACTTTGCAATATATGTGCTGTTGTTTTTTAAGCTGTTGTGTATTAAAAATGTGAGATAAAAGCATCCAAAACGCTAAGTAAAGGGTTATTGCTCAGAAGGGCTGTAGAACTCGGTGATGTCATATGTCTGAGGTTGCTATTTTCTGTTGGTTCAGTTTTGGCAGTTATTAACAGTCTTAACAGCTAAGGCAGCAGTTATGTTCTGTGGTGTTGCTGTCTGTCTCAAAGCTAGTCAGTGTGTAGCACCGTTAGTCATTCTTCGATACAAATCTATGTAATATGTATTAGTTAACATAAGTAACACCTACCTGAATTGTATGTTTAATCTAACAAGGGCAAGTACACTGAGTAAAAGTTATCTAACTTTTAAAAAGAGTGTATTGTGTAGTTTTTATAGGAGGGAAAAGGCAAAGGGTCAAACGACTTGGGATCTCTTCCACATAACTCTGTAAAGTTTAATTACCACAAAAAATTATATATGCATATGCTATAAATGTTTTTATATATAAAAAGCAGAAGCTCTGTGCAAGGACTTCACTTGTGCAACAGAGCATCCCTCTCTCACGCACCTTCAGATTGGTCCAAGGAGGTTGGGAGAGGCCACAGAACAGTGCAGAAGGAGAAGGGGAAAGGGAACTTTCTATCTGGCAAACTGCAATTCTTCCGTTTAATGAGCAATCAGAAGAGCAAGAATTTCCCCCATATGTTTTTATTATATTGCAAATTACTTTGGGGTGCCCACCGGGAAGTGATCCTTAACTGAACTGGAATGATAAGAAAATAATTAATAAATGGTGCAGCCAAAACAATTCTATTTTGGCAGAAGATGTACCATTCCAACTAAAGGTGGGGAAAAAGGAGTCTTGAATAAATGCTTGCATTCTGGTGGCAAAGGGAACCCAGAGGTGGAACGACGAGATGGGCCTCCTCTGCAGCTATTAGTTTATGTCTGTTCCTCTTCTATTTATAGCAGATGTTCTCTCTCTTTTTGCAGCAAGGGTCCAAGAGGAAATAGATTCTGTGATTGGCCAGTCTCGCCAGCCAGCGATGGATGACAGGGACAGCATGCCCTATACCAATGCGGTTGTTCATGAAGTTCAAAGAATAAGCAGCATTGTGCCTCTGAATGGGCCCCGGATGACAGCTAAGGACACGACACTGGCTGGGCTTCATGTGCCCAAAGTAAATGTTAAGAACATATTGCTCTTCTTGTCTGTCTTTGCTCTTCCATTAAACTGCACACACTTTAATCCAAAGTTTAAACTAGGGGTAGCCAACATTGTGCCGTCCAGATGTTGTTGGACTCCAACTGCCATCAGTTCCTGCCAGCATGGCTGATGGGCAGGGATGATGAGGCTGTATCCCCAAACATCTGGAGGCCACCATGTTGGTAACCTCTGGTCTAAATACAGAGTTGTACCAGTCTCAGTTTGAATGGGTAGCTAGTCTGTCAGAAATTAGCCAGTATCTGGTGTTGCTAACCCTGAATTTTCGTAGTCCAGCAGACTTTGAATGTGTTTTAAAATCTATATTGGAACTGTGCTTTTGTGGGAAATCTTTAAATGAATTACTTAATAATGAGAAGTAAATATTACATTCAGAACATATTCTTTTTCTGTCAGGGGATAGAGGCTTAGTACTGCTATAAATTCAAATATATGTGAAAGCGCCTTGCCATTTCTAATCTACTACTCTGCTTTTTATTTGGCAGGGAACCGTATTGTTCGCCAACTTGACCTCGGTGCTCTTTGATGAGGATGAGTGGGAAACACCCAGTA
This sequence comes from Podarcis raffonei, assembly GCF_027172205.1. Lineage (NCBI taxonomy): Eukaryota > Metazoa > Chordata > Lepidosauria > Squamata > Lacertidae > Podarcis > Podarcis raffonei. The sequence goes on from NC_070607.1 coordinate 40,355,106, forward strand.
TGTTTAATCCTGGCCATTTCCTTGAGAATGGTCAGTTCCGGAAAAAGGAAGCATTCCTGCCATTCTCTGCAGGTAACAAAAGTTGAAGGGCTATATGATGGCAGCTTAGTTACTGAGAGCTTGGTATATTGCTACCTATATTGTGTATTGCAGTGGTCACCAACCTCCTTGAGCCAGTGGGCACATTTGGCATTTAAGAAAGTGCTGTGGGCACCAGTCACAAAATGGCTGCCCTTTGGGGTGTGTGGTGTAACACAAAATGGTGTTGACACTAGCGCAGTGTGGATTTTTGCGGGGGTGTTTCCTGATATCTTTCATGAGCAGCCCACAGGGAGTTAGGCTGTATTGTTAAAGTGTTTCCCCTCTCCATGCTCACGAAGTCGTTTTCTTCACTGCACCCTGAGAATAGGAGCCTGCTTCTCACTATGCAGCTCAGAAAGTAAGCAACTTCTTGGGGAATTATTACCGGTAACTGAATCATAATTATGATGTTTTCTACAATCAAACGGTATATAAATTTTATGAAATAACTAAAACCTGTTTGCCTTCTTCACATTTTTGGAATGTGAGAGGGAAGCTGTAAGGCTAGGGATGGATGGATCTGTCAACTTTGGTTTCCTTCATTTTCCCAATCTTAAATTCAGTTTCCCACATTTCAGCTGCCATCCGCAATTGAAAAGAAAACCCATTTTGGTGCATGTTTTTCTTATTGACACATTTTAAAATCTCACTGTGACTAATATACACAATTTTGTAAACAAGTCCCCTAATATAATGGATTTTTGTATGTTCTTTTCTCTGATATAGGCATTTTTTTTTACACTTTCCCTTAATATGCATTTTTGTACACATTGGTTGGTTGGAGAACAACACTGTAAATTTCAAAGAATGGCTGTATTTTGTGTGTGTTCATGTATTGGTTTGAGAAGTATGATTTACAGAGATTGCTATGAAGATGTAAACCAGGGGTAGGCAACCTATTTTTTTAAAAAAAATAATATTTATTAGTTTTCCAACAAATTAAACACAACACTACAAAAAACCAAAAAAGAAAAAACATACAATACAATACAATACAAAATAAAAGAAACAAACAAAACAAAACAAAACAAAAACCATTTAAAACACAATCCAATTTCAACATCTTATCTTTCTTTCCCTTATTTCCTCGACCTCCTCACACCTCCCTTTTTGTATTCCACTTCTGTTGATTGTTTCAGCAATTCCTTTCCATCTTCCTCTGTTTTCTATCCTATAATTATCTTAACACATTTCAACCTTATTTTTCTTTTAATACTCTATTAATCTATTTGAACTTAATTCCTTATAACCTTTCTACTAAAGCCATATCACTTCATTCCAACATTCTTCTAGCATTCATTAATTTTACAGTATTTCTGTAAATAGTCTTTAAACTTTTTCCAGTCTTCTTCCACTGACTCTTCCCCCTGGTCTCGGATTCTGCCAGTCATTTCCGCCAATTCCATGTAGTCCATCAACTTCATCTGCCATTCTTCCCTGGTGGGTAAATCTTGTGTCTTCCAATATTTCGCGATGAGTATTCTTGCTGCTGTTGTTGCATACATAAAAAAAGTTCTATCCTTCTTTGGCACCAATTGGCCGACCATGCCCTGGAGAAAGCCCTCTGGTTTCTTAAGGAATATATATTTAAATACCTTTTTCATTTCATTATATATCATCTCCCAGAATGTCTTAATCCTTGGGCACGTCCACCAAAGGTGAAAGAATGTACCTTCAGTCTCATTACATTTCCAACATTTATTATAGGGCAAATGATAGATTTTTTCAAGCTTAACTGGTGTCATGTACCACCTGTAAATCATTTTCATTAAATTTTCTCTTAGGGCATTACATGCCATAAATTTCATACCTGTGGTCCATAACCGTTCCCAGTCAGCCATCATTATGTTATGTCCAACATCTTGTGCCCATTTAATCATAGCTGATTTCACCGTTTCATCCTGAGTGTTCCATTTCAACAGCAAGTTATACATTCTTGACAAATTCTTAGTTTTTGGATCTAACAATTCTGTTTCCAATTTTGATTTTTCCACCTGGAAACCAACTTTTTTGTCCAATTTGTATGCCTCCATTATTTGATAATAATGGAGCCAATCTTGCACTTTGTTTTTCAATTTTTCAAAGCTCTGCAATTTTATTCTCTCTCCATCTTGTTCCAGAATTTACCAATATTTCGGCCATTTGGCCTCCATATTGAGTTTTTTCTGTGCCTTCGCTTCCATTGTTGACAACCATCTTGGGGTTTTCTTTTCTAACAGATCCTTATATCTTATCCAAACATTAAACAATGCTTTTCTAACAATATGATTTTTAAATGCTTTATATACTTTTACCTTATCATACCACAAATATGCATGCCAACCAAATACATTGTTAAAACCTTCTAAATCCAACACTTCAGTATTTTCAAGAAGCAGCCACTCTCTCAGCCAGCAAAAAGCAGCTGATTCATAATAAAGTTTAAGGTCTGGCAGGGCAAATCCACCTCTTTCTTTAGCATCCGTTAATATCTTAAATTTTATTTGAGGCTTCTTGCAGGGGTAGGCAACCTAAGGCCCATGGGCCAGATGTGGCCCAATCGCCTTCTCCATCCGGCCTATGGACGGTCCGGGAATCAGTGTGTTTTTACATGAGTAGAATGTGTGCTTTTATTTAAAATGCATCTCTGGGTTATTTGTGGGGCATAGGAATTTGTTCATCCCCCCCCCAAAAAAAACAAATATAGTCCAGCCCACTACATGGTCTGAGGGACAATGGACCGGCCCACGGCTGAAAAAGGTTGCTGAACCCTGATGTAAACTCTCTACTAACATAGTCTCTCTCTCTCTCTCTCTCTCTCTCTCTACTCCCCTTTTAGGAAAGCGAGTTTGTCTTGGAGAACAATTGGCCAGGACTGAGCTTTTTCTTTTCTTTACTGCCCTACTTCAGAAGTTCACTTTCCAGGCTCCAAAAGGCGTGACATTAAGCCTTGACCATCGGTCAGGTCTTACGTTATCCCCCCAGCCATACCGGATATGCGCAATCTCTCGCTGAGGGGACTCATTTTATGGCACTGCTCATTAAAAGAAGATGGTGAAGAATTTGGCCAGCACTGCCTCCTTAGTTTCTGTCCTTAGGGGGACAGCTCAATAGTCATAGCTCAATAGTAATGCATGTCCATTGTATTTAGAAGGCCTCAAGTTCAATCTGCATGACTGGTGTGTGGTTCTTCTCATAAATGATCTCAAGCATGTGACTTTTAAAATGGTCCCTGTGGCACAGCTAGAGCAATGTCTTATAAGTATTGCAATAAAAGAGCTCAGTTGGAACTCCAAGTTGTAGACTTTGATGCTCAAGCTTGCACAAGACGGTTACCCCCCACTTCTCCAGGGGCACCCCCCCAAAAAATGGCTTAAGTGCGAGTATACCGGGGTGCAGGGAGACAGCAGGTGGTCTGTCTGCCTGGCAAGCTGAAATGCTTGCCTTGTTGGCGTTATTGCACATTATTGAATTCCTCCCCTAATGTGGAAGTAGCCCTAGCAGAAGACACTACAAAAGGTCAGTGACTTATTGATAAAACAAGAGACCTTCCAAGAACCTTCCAAGGATGACTGAAAGCCTTCTTGTCCTAAAAGAAGTATCTGCTTATCTCAGAGCTGAGCAGACAAGTTGTGTCCATATTGTGGTCAGGGCAGTGGCAGACCTTGGCGCCCTGCATGATGCCAATGTTCAGCACCCCCTGCCTCTCACACTCCATTCTAAATCATAGTTTCAACGTCCCCTGCAGTGCCCTTGAGGCTGCATGCCCAGTGCCACCAAACAGTTCATGCTCTCCTAAATCTGTATCTGCATCTCCCGGTTTCTGTTGTCCCTTGACACAGGATATCTGTGGTCCCTTTGTTTCCTCTAGCCACACCACTCCCTCTTGGCCTCATCCCTTTGAACTAATTGTTTATATCAATTATGGCAATCTCCTATTATTCAAAAAAACCTCACAAACCTCTGTATTTCAGTAGTTACATTTATATTTTGTCAAGAGGCAACTTAATCTGCTATCTGTCCGCTACACACTTGGAGCTATAGAACCGTAGAGTTGCAAAGGACCCCCAGGGGCATATAGTTCAACCCCCTGAAATGCAGGAATCTCAACTAAAGCATCAATGACTGATGGCCAGCCAACCTCTGTCTGCAAGGAAGGAGAGCCCACAACCTCCCAAGGATGTCCATTGCACTGATGAACAGCTCTCACTGTCAGAAAGTTCTTTCTGAAGTTTTGTCAGAATCTCCTTTCTTGTAATTTGATACCCACCAGAGCAGGAAAGAAAAAATGCTTATTCCATCATTCATGTGACAGCCCTTGAGATATTTGAAGATGGCTATCTTATCTCTTCTTGGTCTCCTCTTTTCGAGGCTAAACATACCGAACTGCTGTTGACCTCATTGGAGATTTCAGAATTGTCATCTCCCACTCAGTGCTATGTAAATATAGACCTGATGGCTATATAAATTCTAACAAGAAAAATAAATAATGATAAAAAACCCGGAATGTAACCAAATACAACAACAGCTGCACATAGCTAAAACCCATAATGCCCTATGCGCCTTAGGTCCAAGCTATCTGAAAAACTGTATTCTATTGTAAGAGCCTGCCCAGGCTTTGTGGTCTTCAGGGAAGGCCCCTTTCTTGGTCCTGCCACCCTCATAGGCACAGTTGGTGGGGACACAGAAGAGGGCCTTCTCGGTAGCTTCTCCCAGAGTTTGGTACTCCCTTCCTGAAGAAGCTAAGCTGGCTCCCTCCTTGTGGTCCTTCCACTGCAGGTGAAGATCTTCCTGTTCCAACAGGCTTCTGGGAACTGACTACTTTTAATGAAAGGGCTAGTACCCTGCTGTTTCTTACTGTAATTTTTAGTAGATTTTATACAGATTTTACATATCATTTTAATTCTATTAATGTTTAATTGATTTTAATGTCAATTTTCCTATGTTTTTAGTGATTCTTGTTTTTATTGGTTAACTTCCTTGAGTCCCATCGGGAGAAAAGGTGGGGTACAAATATAACAACAACAACAACAACAACAACAACAACAACAACAACAACAACAACAACAACAACATACATCCTGCTTTAAGATTGAGACTGCAACCCTATATACCATATTTTTCTGTGTATAAACCACATACCCCCGTATATTAGATGCCCCCTATTTTTGGAGACTCCTAATTAAGAAAATGGGGCGAGATTGCCCAGAGTTGTTGAGATTTTTGGGGGGGATTGCAAAAAATCACTCACCCAACTGACCTACGCTGACTCATGCATGCATCACTGAAGCCACCTATCGTCTGCCCCCTCAATGCCAGCTGCCACCAATCGGCCAACCACTTACCACAGAGACAGCCAATCAACACCAGCCCTTGCCACAGCCACCAATCACCCACCCAATCACCACTGACAATCTCCTGCTTGCGGCAGGTCCCCCCATGCACTATTCGTGTATAAGCAACCCTCATTTTTTTAGATGATTCTATAATTTAAAAACCCTCATCTTATACAAGGAAAACTACAGTATGTTGCCCATATGCAAGATTCATTGAACACATTGGAATTTACTTCTGAGTAAACAGGCACAGAAGTGGAAAGTTTCACTTGAATGTCTTGATGGGGTTGGGGGATGAAAGACAGCAAACAGAAAGGTAAGCAAGACTGAAGGGACATCTTTTTCTCTCCCCTGCCCCCAACAATTTAGTAGAGCTTAAATTCTTCAACTCTAGTTTGATTACTGCAATCCCGTACCCAATTTGATTTATTGGGGAGTATGTCCATTGAACATGAAGGGCTTAACCTCTGAGCTTAACCTCTGTAAGTTAACTGTGCACTGTGCACTGAATTCTAAATAAATTCCTGGACCTTAGCCTATCCTATCCTCCAGCACAATATTTGCACAAAATAGCTTCCAGCAGTGCTTTTTCCCCTGTAAAAAAATGTTTAGGGGTACTCTCATTTTGACTCAAGAAAATCACCATTTTATAGTTCAAATCAGGGAAAATAAATATAGTAAATGGAGAAAAGTAGAAAGATTCACAAAGAGTTTAGGAGTTTGCGTACCCTTGCACACCCCCCCCCAGGAAAAAAGCACTGGCTTCTAGGGAGGAGTACCTGTCTCAGACTCATCCTAGCTGCTATGCAAAATGAACAGCAAGACAAAGGCAGGATGGAAACTTGAATCAGCATCTGTTTAGGACCCTGGGGTGTTCGCATCAGCTGTTGCTAGCTGGTGTCCAAACATTGCAGTTTTGCTCATTGGCTGAAAGCAGGGAGGGCTTTGCCTGTTTTTTCCTCTCTTCTCTCAGGAGAAGGGAACCCAGCGGCTTGCTTTTTCTTTCTTAAAAGGAAGCTCCAAGTTGGCGGTCCTGTCTCCAAGACACTGTGGGCTCTCTTCAGAAGAGCCTGCATCCCATGTCTTTACTCTAACCTGTCTTCTCCAGGAGGAGGGCAGCTGGTAGGTGCTATTGCTGTAGGCTTGGGTCCAAAGTGCTGGGCTCCTGGGAGCCTGACCTGGTTGTCCTCTGGTATTGTCCTTGGCTGTGGTGAAGAAAAGGCATTGATTTGCTTGTAGGAATGTGGGTGATCCTAACTCAAGATGAGAGTCTAATGGAATGTCCTACCTGTGGTTCTATAATTAGAATGTTTTGCAAGAAACATTTTGTTGTGAAATGAACTGGCAAAGAGTTTCATATGTTAACTGCATCAACACATTGGAATTAACCATTCATGCACTTTGTTCTCTGTTGTTGGCCCCAATCCCAACACAAAGTTTAAATGTGCTTATAAATATAGTAAAATCAAAATTTCACATACAATTCTTAAACGTGGCCAAGGAATTTTCCATATGTTTTATTCTTTTCCGAAAGCATTGTTGTTATTAACATAGTGGGTAACAGCGTGAAAACTGAATCAGCCGTTAGAAAATAGACGCATCAATTTGGTGGTTGGTGCGCAATTACAAGTTAAAACCACAAGAGGGTATCCTTTTGACAGTTTACCGCAACATCTTCTATTAGAGCGCGGCAACTAGTAGCAACCAACTGATCATTTGTAGCTACCTTTTCATTCCTAATCATGAATAGTGAATTTGCCAGAGTCAGACTCTAGTCCACTGTTTTAAATAGAACAAAAACAATGTAAGATGAATCATTTACTGGAACTACTGGCTTGTCATTCAGGAAGAATGAAAATTTTCCGGGAGATTTAGGTAGAAATAGTTTGTAATGGTAAATATGAAATACCTTAGCAAGTAAGGCTGAGGATTTGGAAAGGTTTTTTCTTTCTTGGCCTGCCATTGTCATTTTAGTGCAGAGTTCTCCAGCCTTGGGTCTCCACTTTCTGCAGGACTACAACTCCCATGGTCCACAACCAGCTTGGTCAGCGACCAAGGATGATTCGAGCAGGGATCTAAAAATATTTGAGGCTGAATTAGCAGGTATTGCTCATTTTCACAGGGGCTGGAGCAGAAACGGATCCAGCTCAGAAGAGATGTGTCTCCTTTCCATCAGTTCTGTTGTGTGCAGCTTTAAAAAGCCCAATTGAAAAAAAATTAATGCAGATATTTCTTGGGGACATTGTGCCTGAAGTTCTTAGAGAGTCTTGAACCAGATAAATGTTTGGCCTGAACTAATCTCATGTCTAGTGTTCTTTTAAAAAATAATACTTTTGAGACTTCATTATGGAATTAAAAAAATGACCCAGTAAGAGGTATGAAATATAATAAAGAAAAAAAGAATAACTGTAAAAAAGCAGGGTTCCTGCCCATTACCTCATAAAATAAAGTCCATTTTAATGAGACTACACATTTAATTAGATGTTACAACAAAATCCTACCTGATACAGAAACTACAAAATCAAATGTTATGAATACAAATTAATGCCATATTTCATTGGGACTTGCTATCCTTGAGATTGGCCTATTATATAAGTAAGGAATGCCTGCCAACGGAGCAAAATTCACAGGTCTATTTGCACCCTGACATACCCTTGGTTTAAGTCAGTTTCTCAGGTATGAGTATAAACATTGTATTATGCAGCCAAATATTTAAAGAAAAACCTGACAATTCCTTCCAGCCCTGTGAGACTGTCAAATAAGCAGCAACTAATAGAAAAACTATATATTGTTTACATATCAAGTCTGTACTCTCATAGGACTTAGTAAGGTCTCATAGAAACATCCTCCAGAGAAGAAGTTGAGAGAGAGAGAGAGAGAGAGAGAGAGAGAGAGAGAGAGAGAGAGAGTTTTGATTTGCACTTGAAGAGAATTCTTATAAATGTTGGGATGGAAACTTTTCAAATAAGTGAAAACACAAATGATAGATTCTATATAAGAAAACTAATCTCTCCTCCCCCCCCACTCTTCACTGTAGGTAGAATTACTCAACCAATGGGTAATCTTGGTTCTTCCTCTTTATGTGCGTGATTTAAAACAATATGTGCACTTTGCCCTTGTTTCTCACATGAACATTGACCGAGAGAGCCGGTGTGGTTGCTCTAGCTGGATCAGAATCAAGTTTCCCTCGACACAGAGCAGTCTGTTCTGACATAGGAAGGGTTTGAAAATGCTGCTCCAGTTTCTCCTTGTCCTCTGGGAGTCCTTGTCCCTGCAGGTCGTTCTGGTGTTTCTGGCTACATTTCTACTACTTTCTGGTTACAAGAGTCGCCCAAAGGATTTCCCTCCAGGGCCCATAGCTCTTCCCTTGCTGGGCAATGCACTCAGTTTGGATTTGAAGAAGACTCATCTTTCAGTACAAAAGGTAAGGATGAAGGAAATGGTCAGTTTGATGAAGGACTCAGCTGGCATGAGATAAATACAAACTTGTAGCAGAAGGGAGCAGGCTGAGATGCCCCCTGGTCTGGAAACCTGATTCCGAGAGTCAGCATCCAGATGTCTTGGAGAAGACCACAAATGGGGCATGAAGACAAATGCATTTTCTGTTGTTTGTTAAAAGCATCTGGTATCCAGAGGTATATTTTCTAAAGCTTAAGTAAGTCAGTTGATGTATGCTTCTATTTTGTTAGCAGGCTCCTTTCACTCCCCCTGCCTTTTTCCTCTCTGCCCAAGAAGGAAGTCCTGATCTCTGCTTGCGCAGCATAGCGACCAGCTAGATCTCTCTCGGCTCCTCAATCCAGCGGAAAGTTTGCTTTTCTCAAATTTTGCCTTAGGCCCAAATATACAGCACGATCTGGTGCAGCTTTGCAGCTGCATTGTGTATTTGCAGGGGGCTGTGTGTGTGTGTGTGAGGGGATGTCCCCTGCCCTTGCCACAAACTCATTTTCAAATTTCAGGTCAAAATTAAGAAAAATAATACTTTATTTTTGTTTTTAAAAAGAAGATAGAATCGGAGATAAGAAACCTGTGCTTTAATAAAAATAAATAAATGTTAAGAAGCTAGCTTTCCAGTGCAATGGTTCTTAGAACAGAATGCCAGAGGTGTGCTTAGTTCATAGCTGTCAACTTTTCCCTTTTTAAAAGGGAAATTCCCTTATTCCAAATAGGATTCCTCACAAGAAAAGGGAAAAGTTGACAGCTATGGCTTAGTTTCCATTAGAAACTGGGCCTTTAATGTTGCAGCTCCAGCTGCCTCAGATCAGCTCTGTGATCTGGGGTGAGAGTTGGGTTGGCAAACTGTTTTGGTTTATTTCCGTATTTTGCTATAAATAGCAGGATCATAAAATATTGCAGTTAAAGCAAGGCGGCTGCTTTTCCAGCTTTTTTTTTTTTTTACATAATCTGTAATTGACATATATTTGTATCTTATATACACACACAAACACAAACACACACACACACACACACACACACACATTACATATTTGTTTCTTGATTTTTCACATGGGAGCTCAAGGTTGTACACATTATCCTTCTGATCTGTCTTTTATCTTTGCAACAACTCTGAATGGTAGGCTAAAGGTAAAGGTAACCCTGCTGTTAGGTCCAGTTGCGGACGACTCTGGGGTTGCGGCGCTCATCTCACTTTATTGGCCGAGGGAGCCGGCATACAGCTTCTGGGTCATGTGGCCAGCATGACTAAGCTGCTTCTGGCGAACCAGAGCAGCGCACAGAAACAGCGTTTACCTTCCCGCCGGAGCGGTACCTATTTATCTACTTGCACATTGATGTGCTTTCGAACTGCTAGGTTGGCAGGAGCAGGGACTGAACAATGGGAGCTCACCCCGATGCGGGGATTCGAACTACCGAACTTCCGATCAGCAAGCCCTAGGCTCAGTGGTTTAGACCACAGTGCCACCTGTGTCCCTATAAGGTAGGCTAGACTACCATAAATGGCCCATCTTGTTAATAGATTTCAGGAGGGGACCCATTCAGACACAGCATCCCAGCCCAGGAAATCGTGTAGGCATTCGTGCTATTTCTGATGAATTTGATGGCGGTCAAAGTTTCCTCCTTCCATACCGGCATTCAATAAGCATCAAGCAGACAGATTAACACAATCGTACCTTGATTGTTGAACACCTTGTGACTCGGACATTTTGGCTCCTGAACGCCACAAACCTGGAAGTGAGTGATCTGGTTTGTGAAAGTTCTTTGGAACCTGAACATCCGATGCGGCTTCCGCAGCTTCCGACTGAGTGCAGGAAGCTCCTGCAGCCAATCAGAAGCCGCACCTTGGTTTCAGAACGTTTTTGGAAGTAGAACGGATTTCCAGAAAGTATTCTGTTCAAGAACCAAGGTATGACTGTATAAAGGATTACATACTCTTTATAACTTTCTTCCCCCCTCTCCATTCAGCTTTCAGAAAAATATGGCAATGTCATCAGCCTTCAGTTTGGAAATCTGTGGTTTGTAATTGTGAATGGATTGCACCTGGTGAAGGAGGTTCTTGTCCATCAGGGTGAAAACTTTGTCGATCGTCCAAGCGTTCCTCTTGATGATGAAGTCTTTAAGAAGCTTGGTGAGTTTCTTACAATATGGTCAACTGTTTAAACTTATAGAACTTTTAAAAGTCTGCCCTAATTGTACAAGCCCTTAGAATGTTTAATAACATTATATTTTCACGACTGAGGATTAATTTTTTTTATTTGCATTTCCTGTTTCATTGCACTGAATGAAAGCAGTAGCATTAATGTGCGTCAGAGAAGCATACCCTCTCAACTGTTCAGATTGACTGAGCTTACTATGCATTGGGTGGCAAGTCCAGATTTTGCAGTTTTCTCTGCCATACTGCTTTTTTGAATATTGTATATTGTTTTTAATAACATTTGCATTTTCATGCCTTTTTGTGCCTTTTTGTTTTTTAAGTGGATAGCTTCATTTCAGTTCATTTGTTCTTTAAAAGTGAGAATAGTGTTGCATTACAAAGCAATCTAATAAAGAACAATATCCTTGAAATTCGTATTGGGAGCCTTGGAAATGGATCCACATAATCTCTTCCCCCCCCCCCTGCTATTCTACATTCTCCCTAAGTTTGTGGCATGCTGGTGGCCTGAAAGGAGCTGGAAACCAGTTTCTTTACTAAGTTACTTCCTTAGCATAATGGCTGATCAGGCGATTTGTGCCCACAGTTCAGTGAATTTCAGATGACCATGGTACATGCCTGCTTATTTAGCCTAACTACTGTGAATTTGTGACAAAGGCATCAGAATGTCAGATTCAGCAGTTCACCCTCATACCTGCTCTGGGCTTGTACTTAGGCCCTCATCAGGCATCATGCCACTCCTGAGATAAAGGAGAAAGTGCATTTGGGGAATATGCACACTATCTCCATCTCCTGTGTTCCACCAGCCTGCCCAAACCCACTGGCCCTCCATGGAGAACAAACTTCTGTGGCAGAAAGTCAGTTGTAGTCATGTACATTCCTTCTGCATTTTAGAGCACTGCATGATCAGGCAGCCTACGACAATCTCCATTTGCCCTCCAGCTCAGTTAGTCTTCAGTTACACTTGAAAGGCTTAGTTCCTCCAAAAGCAGGTTTCAGCAGGTCCTGTGGTCACTCTCTGCCACTACCCCCTCCCTCCTAGACATTGCCTTTTTGAAAAGCATCAACACTACCAGGAAACCTCCAACCACAAGATCTGTTCAATTCAACATTTCCTAAGAAGAGCAGGTATCAGCTAAGGGGGTCATGCTGCTTGCAAGCTGAGTCTGACTGAGAGAGAAGCAATCATGGCTGCACTGACCCCTACAACTGCACTTACTACTTGCATAAGTGGTCATGAGTGGGGTCACTGGCATGGACTGGGGGATGGAAAGAGTGCTGGAACACCTAATGCCTCATTAAAGCTGCTGAGTTAAGCCTTCCCTGTAACTCTGACTATCTGTATAAAGGATGGAGAGGGCAGTGGGAATGGAAGCAGTGTCCTTTGAGATGTCCAGGTCCATGGATGCTCCATGTATTCAAATAGCAGAAGAGCCCTACAGATAAAATATTTTGGATTTTTTACATGTTCTCATTCTCCCCCAAAAAATTTTTAATGCTGCACTTTTGCTCTATCAGTGTTCCCAAAACCTTTCCCACAGTGAAATAAAGTTAGTATTAAAATACTATACAAACAGTAAAGCAAATGAAAAGCAACAATGAAACAGCTGCAGCAGATGAAACAGCAAAGTCAACTTTGCAGTCTCTTCAGTATGATATAAGCAGGCAAGCCAGATAGCTTAGGGGAGAGAGGAGTCCTCTTTTATAATTAGAAGGTCTGTTAACTCTCCTAACTTACTATTTGCTCATTTTAAAAGTCCTTATTTGCTAAATGATGATAATTCTTCCTATTTAGGATTGCTCTTCTCTAATGGCCCTGGTTGGAAACAACAAAGACGATTTGCCTTATCAACTCTCAGAAACTTTGGTTTGGGCAAAAGGTCTTTAGAAGAACGAATACAGGAGGAGAGCCGATACCTAACAGATGCAATTGAAGCTGAGAATGGTGAGCACCAGAGCCCATAAACCAGTGGCACCATCTGTGATATTAAAGCTGTCTGAATTCGGATCAAGACACTGCTTTGCAGTGGTTTTATTCCTACCTGTATGGTCATTTCCAGAGGATGATTCTTAGGGAGTGCAGTTCAGCCCCATGTGGGGTTCCCCAGCGTTCAGTTTTATCCCCCATGATGATTAACATCTACATGAAATTACTGAGTGGGGTCATCCTGAGCTTTGGAGTACATTGTCAGCGATATGCTGAAGACACACAGCTCTGCTTCTCCTTTACATCTGCAGGTGTGGCAGTGGATGTGCTGTTTTGTTCTATTGTGCATCTCTTTTCTGCCTCCAATTAAGATGGTCCAGGCCATACTAGTTAGCCACTTCTACAGAAATGCCCTTTCCTAACCTCCTGCCTTGGCCAGATCTTGACTGATGATCTCACAGATGAGTATGCTAGAAAGTTGTATAAAACTCCAACACTGCACCTTTATCTTTCAGATACCTTCCACCTGTAGAATATTAGCTATGTCCTCCTGTCGCGGAATAATCCCAGCCTATAAAGAAATATAAAGAAGGCAAATGCTCACTTGAAAGCACAATGTGCCTAATGTCTTATACATAACTGTATCCCAAAGAGTCCTTGAATTACTGGGTGTAACGTTCATACTAAATGGTTTCTTCTGTTCAAAGATCCAACCCTATCCACACCCACCTACATTCCCCACATTTTGTTCTTGTTATATGGAAGCCATAGGCACTCTTATTTCTCTTCTACCATCTTTTCTCCCTCCAGGGCAGCCATTTAACCCTCACTTTCAGATTAATAATGCTGTTTCAAATATCATTTGTTCTATCACTTTTGGGAACCGCTTTGAATACCATGACAGTCGTTTCCAGAAGTTATTGAAATTGCTTGATGAGGCAACGTACCTTCAAGGAAGTCGGGGTCAGGTAGGTCTTCTGTCAGAAACGCTCTGGCCCAGACAGACTCCCACATGCTGGTTGAATGTTAATTCACGTGCTGTGGGTTTTTCATGTTATGATTTCTTTCTCCCACATTCTAGTCACCCAAGCATCTCTTCCTATTCATATCCCTTTGCCATCTTGCTTTGATTTAGCATTGTCTGTTGGTTGGGATGCCTTCAGTATTATAAAGCATTCATAAAAAAAACAACCATGTACTAAAACACAGTTTAGGCTATTGAATTGGTACTCACATGTGTAACTGAATAAAAATCTCTGCATATGAAAAAGTAGCACACACCATGAGAAGGCTAAAACCTTCTCTGCTAGCTTCCCACAGGGAAGGAATTGGTTTTTTATTACTTGTAGGGGACATTCAAATGTTGTTCCTGAATATTTACAGAAATAATACCAGATGGCGCACAAAACTAATGTTTATTAATCATTTATTGTTGTTGTTATTTAATATACATACATATATTCCATACATATATGTGATGTTAGTGTTTGTTTCCTCAGCTGTACGATCTCTTTCCCACTCTCATGAAGCACCTGCCAGGATCCCATCAGACTATTTTAAAAAACTGGGAGCAACTGAGATCCTTTGTGAAAGAAATCATTGAAGAACACAAAAAAGACTGGAACCCATCTGAACCCAGAGACTTCATAGATGCCTACCTAAATGAAATGGCCAAGGTAAGAGACGTAAAGGACAACAAGTATATAGTTGCTGTTCTTTTTAAAAAGAATAATGATACTAGAAGAAGGCAGAGGTACAATCTAAAAGGCCAGACCTAGCTAAGTGGTTTGTCTAAGCAGCCTTTAGCGCTGGCCATATTGTTTTTGCTGACTCTGTATTTAATTTGACAAACAGGTGAAGTGTGTGTGCACTTGCGTGCACAAGTGCATATATAAATCTGAATTCATGCATTTCATGGGGTGGCATTTCCCCATTTGCCCACTAAATTTCACCACTTGTTTGTGATTTGTCAGAGCAGACAGTCAACATCACCCAAAGCATCGTTGTAGAGGCATATCATGAGATGCCATTTCCTCAGTTGTCTGTCTGAATATACTCTGTAGTCCAGACCAAACTTTGACAAGACCAAACCCATATTTTATCCCAACTTCAATAATGTACAGGATTGTTGATGTGACCCTGCTGGGTTCTGGATACTCTTCAGGAATAGAGCTGAGGAATTCCATGGTGATCACTTGACAGATGGGACTGGAACTGGGATGATGGTGTTCGATGGCCTCTTAACACGCTGGTGCATTTTCTTTGCTTCAAGGGGGATGCTGCTCCCAGTTTCCATGAAGAAAACCTCCTACATTCTACACAGGATCTGTTTTTTGCTGGAACGGAAACAACTTCTACAACCCTGCGTTGGGCTTTGCTGTACATGGCCATATATCCAGAAATTCAAGGTAAAACTGTAGTTGGCTTCTTTCCTTTTCATTACTTTGGGTTGGATTCAGTTAAGTCCTACCCACAGTTAACCCAGTGAAATTAACAAACTCAGACATGCCTATACCCAATGTTTTTTTCTGGGGGCACGCAGGGGTACGCATACCCCTAAAAATTTTGTGAATCTAACAGGAGAAGAAACATTTTTTTTAAAAAAAAATTAAGTTCCTCCCCCACGATAGTGAATCGTCAGTTCCATTGAATAGCATGGTGAATCATCAGTTCCGTTGCTACCACCAATTGGCAGCCTATAAAATGGTGATTTTCTTGAGACAAAATGAGAGTACCCCTCAACATTTTTTAAGAAATAAGCACTGTCTATACCCATCAGATGTGTAAAGGAAGATAGATAAGTGAAGGGAAGAATGTGAAATTCTGGCAGGTTACATGCTGAATAAAGCATAAACAGAAATTGCTGGAATACATATAGGAAAAAAACTAACGAAGAAAGTAAGAGAAGTTTATGATTATCAATGGAGAAACAGAGCAGTACAGTAACAGAGAAACTACAAGATTTATATAAAAGAAATAATATATTTATATTTAAAGAAAGTCAATCACTTGTTACAGAGTGGCAGGAATTATATTTGTCCTTTTGGGGAGAATAACAGTTATTAAAATGATAAAAATATTGAAAAGCCAGTTTTTATTTCAACATTTACCAATTCAATTAACCACACATGGCTGAAAGCTGAAATTATGTATGATGAGAAAGCAAGAAAGAGAGTTCAAGTTCCAGTTTTAAAATTATTGTATGTCACAAACTGCAAAAAACAGTTGTGGAACCATGTTTGAATCATCGTACTATATGTATATATTTCTATGTCTGATATGTGGAAGATTCCACTACATGAAGCACTTGGAAAATAAAAATTAGGTCTGGGTGAAAAAATGAGTCCCAAGGCAATGCTGAAACTCTACCAGTGCAGCTGCTGTCTGCAACCCAAATAAAGGTGATTCCACAAATGGGCCACAATTGCACAGAAGCAATTTCCCTTCCCACCACACAATGGGCACCCAGTGATGGAACAACATGACAAGTCTCCCCTGCAATTCTGCTGCTCTTGTATTAACGACAAATCTTCTTTTCTTTGTAGCAAAAGTCCAAGCAGAAATAGATTCTGTGATTGGCCAGTCTCGCCAGCCAGCAATGGATGACAGGGACAGCATGCCCTATACCAATGCAGTTATTCATGAAGTTCAAAGAATAAGCAACATTGTACCTTTGAATGTGCCCCGGATGACAACTAAGGACACTATAGTGGCTGGGTTTCGTGTGCCCAAGGTAAATGTTAAGAAGATACAGCTTTCTTATCTGTCTTTACTCTTCCATTAAGATGTGAAAACTTGAAGTCCAAGTTCTAAATGAGATGTAGCTGATATTGTGCTGTCCAGATGTTGTTGGACTCCCAACTGTCATCAGTTCCAACCAGCTAATGGGCAGAAATGATGAGAGTTGTGTCCCAGGTTGCATCACCCCCATGTCTACCTGCAGAGTTGCACCATACCATTAGGCTGGCATTGGTTGGAGAGAAACTGGTTTGTCAGTTGTAAATCTGGACCCTTCCCACTATGGTGTTCTGCTTTGCCCATCATTTCACTCCTCTACTGCTTATGGAATTCTAGGCTTGTTTGGCATAACAGCGATGCTAGCCCTGGGGCAGATGCTAGAGTATTCTTGGGATACACCATGATCTGGAAAGGATAGAGGGATCTGAGCTAGATAAGCTTTTGTTTTCTTCAAATTCCTCTGTAAAACCGGACCCAAACCACAGTCTCTGTTTGAATGGATAGCTAGTCAGTCTGAAATTTGCTAAAATCTGGTGTTTCTAACCATAAATTTTAGTAGTCCAGCAGACATTGAATATATTTTTAGATCTATATTGGAACCTGTGTTTTTTGTGGAATGTAGTTGGATGAATTACTTAATAATGAAAAGCTAATCTCTCATTCAGAGCATATCTTTTCTGCACCAGAGAACAGAGTTTGACTGCCGTGATTACAAAAATATAACACAAAGAGTTCATGGACATTTTTAATCTAGCTTCTTCTTTGACAGGGAACCATAATGCTTGCCAACTTGACCTCTTTGCACTTTGACAAGGATGAATGGGAAACACCCAATGTGTTTAATCCTGGCCATTTCCTGGAGAACGGGCAGTTCAAGAAAAAGGAAGCATTTTTGCCATTCTCTGCAGGTAAAAAAAAATGATGGACTCGTCATCAAAATTTCACGAGTTACTAAATGGTGGAGGCCTAGTAGCTGAGAGCCTGGTGTAGTACTAACTATATTGTATATTGCAGAAGTTACCAAACTTTTTGGGCCAGTGGCCACATTTGACATATAAGAAAGTGATGTAGGCACCAGTCACAAAATGGCTCTCTTTGTGAGTGTGGTACAACACAAATGTTGTTGACATGGTCCCCTCCTCCAATTAGGCAGTGTGGGTTTTTGAGGGGATGTTCACAGGTGTCATAGGTGTCACTGACAGCCCACAGGGACTAGACTGGCCATCCCTCATGTATTGTTAGTTTGCTATACCCTTAGCTTAGTTAGATGCAAATTAGGTAGTGTGAATGAGGTAGATTCCAATTAAAATATTTCTCTCCAACCCTTCATATGATAGAAATTTATGTACCTCAAATGTATGTATTCCAGATTCTGGAAAGCTGTGATCATATTTGTTCAGTTTTCCCATTTACTTGAGTAGGAAATGGATAGGACCGGCGTCTTCATTTATTTTGCAACAACAGAATCCCTTTTACAGGTACAGTAGTACCTTGGTTGTCGAATGGCTTGGCTCCCAATCAAATCAGCTCCCGAACACCCCAATCCCAGAAGTAAGTGTTCCGGTTTGCGAACTTTTTTTGGAAACCGAACATTCGACGCAGCTTCAGTTGCTTCCTGCAGCCAATCAGAAGCCATGCCTTGATTTTCGAATGGTTCCAGGAGTCGAAGAGACCCCTGGAACGGATTAAGTTCAACAACCAAGGTACCACTGTATTTGGTTCCTAGTCTGCCAGGGTTATTTTAAACAAGCCACTGCCACTACTGCTTTAGCTACAACTAGTTACAAAAGGAGAAGTTACTGCAGCAAAAGCTCTCCACTAAAGCATTCTTTGTATCCTTGTCTTCTAGGAAAGCGAGTTTGTCTTGGAGAGCAGTTGGCGAGGACCGAGCTCTTCATTTTCTTCACTGCCCTAATTCAGAAGTTCACTTTCCAGGCTCCAAAGAATGAGACATTAAGCCGTGAATTTAGAATGGGTCTGACATTGTCTCCCCTGCCGTACTGCATATGTGCATTCTCTCGCTAAGGGGACTTGCTTTATGTCATAGCCGTTTCTTTAAAAAATAGGATCAGTTTATGGTGCAGGAACAGATCTATGCCACTTGGAAGCCCTCAAGAAGTGGCAAAGTGACTCCCCCAGGTAGCCTCAGGTACCACAACCCCGCAGTCGGATCAGTCCATGCACAAGCTTCTCAGACGCTGCCCAATACTACCTGATTTATAGATAGCTAACTTGTTAGCCTGTGTGGCTTGCTCGACTGGCTATGTGCAGATTATTCATTAGCCACCTCTCCCAATGCCTCATGTTCTCCAAACAATGTCTAACATCAAAGAAGGTGAAGGTACCCAGCACTGTCACATCCTTCGACAGATTAGGACACTAAAGGTTGTTCTCAGCCATCAAAGAGCTGAACAAGAGATAGAGGGGGGGAGCAAACAGAGGCAGGAAGGATAACCATGTCAGATCACTATCTCCTAGAAATACAAATATCTTCCAGATAAATTACCCATATATCCACCCCCAAACGATTTGCACAAAATAGCTTCTAGGGAGCCCTATGCAGCCTAGGACCCACGTAGCTACGGGACCGCCTCTCCTGGTATGCCCCGCGGAGGACCTTAAGGTCCACAAATGACAATATTTTGGAGGTCCCAAGTCACAAAGTGGTTAGGTTGGTCTCAACTAGGGCCAGAGCCTTTTCAGTACTGGCCCCAACTTGGTGGAACACTCTGTCACAAGAGACTAGGGCCCTGCAGGACTTGACATCTTTCCGCAGGGCCTGCAAGACAGAGCTGTTCTGCCTGGCCTTTGGTTTGGACTCAGTCTGATCCCTATGTTTCCCTCCCCTTATGGTTGACTTTTAAAATGAGGCTGCATTTTAAATTGCATTTTAACCTGTATTTTAAATTGCCCCCCCTTTTCTTTCTTTCTTTCCTATTATGTTTTTACTGAAATTTTATTTGTGTTAGCCGCCCTGAGCCCGGCTCTAGCTGGGGATGGCGGGGTGTAAATAAAATTTATTATTATTATTACCTGTCTCAGATGCCTCCAGGCTGCAGTGGAAAATGAACAGCAAGACAAGAAGCAGGATAGAAAACTGGAATTGCCAGCTCTTTAGGACCCTGGGGTCTTTCTATCAGCTAAAACATTGCCGTTTGCTCATTGGCTCAAAATAAGGAAGGAAGTTTTGCTGGTTTCTCTCTTATCTCTTGAGAAGGGAGCAAACACTTGCTTCTTTCTTTAAAGGAAGATCAGAATCAATGCTAAGGTCACCAAGAATTTGTGGGCTCTGGTGAGGTCCTGGGCCACAGCTGCTGATAGGCTTCTTCAGCTCCAACCCATTCTGTCCTGGAGGAGAGCTGCTGGTAGGTCTTTGTACTGCAGGTTTTCAATCTGTTGAATTTGTTTCCTGACGACAGAGAAGTCCTCCCTCAGATCTTCCACATCTATCATAGAATGGTATTCTACCTTAACACTTTTGACCTTTAGCATAATTTTTTAAAAATAAATTAGCTCCTTTGCTCTTCCAGATTGTGTTTCTACATTTTGCCCATCTTTCTATCCTCTGGTTGCATCTGGGTTTTTTTTGTCAGGGAGGTGGGGAGGCATCAACAAGTAGTACCAGGACTAAGTTCACAGTCAAATTTTGTTAGGCATGTTCTGCTTGCTATTATGTATTTCTTACTTGCCTGAGAAGATTTCATTAAAAGCCAATGAAAAAACAACAACTGTGGATCCCTAGGAGCTTCTGCACCTGGGCCTGACCTGGTCATGAGCCTGTTCTGGTCCTGTTGTAGTGAAGAAAAGGCATTGTTTTGTTTATAGGAATGTGTGTGCTTTCAACTCAACATAAAACTCTAATGGAATTCCCGCCTATCTTTATAAAATTAGAAAATGTTGTTAGGCATGTTTTGTTCATAATGAACTTGCAAAGAGTTTGATATGCTAGCTGCATCAATGCATCTTAATGAAAATACATGCACTTTCTCTTGTTAAATGACCAGTTATTGCCATTCTGTATTGGTGGCCCTAATTCGTATGCAGAGGTTAAACAGGCTTGTAAATACTGTAAAATCAGTGAAGCATGCAACTCTGAGTTGGTTTGTGGACGATGAATATTATTAGGTTTTATTATTTTCCAAAAACATTATTGTTGTGATTGAATAAACATAGTCAATGACAAGGTGAAAACTGAGTCTGCAAAGTGATTTCCATGAAAATAGTCAAGAGTGGCAATTTGGCTGTCTGGGAGCGCATAGTGTTGACATTCACAGGGGCAGGGGCAGAGGAGAATGCCACGCAGAAGAGACATGCCCTCTTTCCACCAGTACTATTGTATCCATTTGAAAAAGTTCAAGAAGACATTCCTGGGGATATTGTGCATGCACCTCTTAGAGGCTTGGGTTAGCTGCATGTTTGGCCTGAACCAATCTCTACTGTAGTGTTTTTCCCCCCAAAGAAGCAACACAGAGTCTTATGGCCTTTGAACAACTCTTAACAAGTACTGAAGGAGTAGATGAAGGCTTAATCCCAGTTCTTTATAAAGTTTAGAGTGTTAAAGGTGTTTTTGGGAAGTTCTAAAATAATGCAGCAGGATATATTCCTTACCCCAGGCTTGGTACTATTGAATCTGTTTGACAATTCAAATAGGATTTTAAAGAACAATGAACTTACTATTCATCTTCTTCTTGAGAGTAGGTGAATAGTAATGAATATTTGGAACAATTTCACCTGTATTGATCTGAAATATTAATATGATACATAAAGCCATCCTGTAAAAACTCTTTCATAAGCTACTAAGAGGGAGAATAGCAACACGGCAGTGAGGTTGATGTGCTGCATAAACATGGACAGAGCCATTCCATAGCTCCTGGCAATGTGTTTACATTGCACCAACTTTTCTTCTGCCACGTGGCCTCCTATTAGCTAAAACTATGTAGTATTAGAGGGCTCTCGCCCTCTGAATGATCCTTCTCCCATCTTCCCTGACTATTGGCCATACTGGCTGGGGCTGCTGGGAGTTGGAGACCAAAAACATCATGATAGATGCTGGTACCTAGCCCCTGATCTAGTCAGTCTGCTGCCAAAAGAAAATCTATGTAGTATTGAACGGAGGTAAGCAGTTTCTCTCCTTTGGCCTCCTTAGCCAAAGGCAGTGGCGTCACAACGGGGGGTGCAGGGGTGTGTGGTATGCCCCAGGTTCCATGTCTGTGAGGGTGACCAGATGTCATCCTGTGGGGGCTCGTGGGGGCGCAAGCAGCCATCGCACCGCCGCAGCTGCCTTTGGAGGACCCTCCGTTCACGGCTGTAGCCGCGAGCAGAGGATCCTGCGCCGGCAGCAATCTGCTAAGTACAGCGCATGTGCGGCGCTGCACGCATGCACTGTACATAGCAATGCCGCACATGCGCCGTACGGCACTGGAGCGGCACTGGCGGCAAACCGCTAAATAGTGCATGTGCGGCGTTGCTATGTACAGCGCATGCGTGCAACGCCGCACATGCGCTGTCCTTAGCAGATTGCCGCCAGCGCCACTCCAGCGCTGTATGGACAGTGCCAGATCCTCCGTTCATGGCTGTAGCGGCACCAGAGGGATCCTGGCACCATCCGTACAGCGCTGGAGCAGTGCCGGCGGCAAACCACTATACAGCGCATGTGCAGTGTCGCATGCATGCACCGTACGTAGCGATGCTGCACATGCGCCCTACATCATGACGCTCACCCCGGGTGTCACGACACCTTCCCTCGACCCTGGCCAAAGTTCAGAGCTGCTGAAACTGTAGCTGGTCCAAATGCCTCAGAAATGGAAGGCATCTCCCTTGGTAGAAGTTTTTAACTTCTTTATGCATTTGCAAAAAACCCCTTCTTAGAAATGTCTTAAAGGAAATAAACGTTTACTGTTCCAAAGAAGTAAAAACAGGAAGGAAATATTCTAGTTCAGAAACTGCTCTTCCCCACTTTCTTTTTTCCCTCTGGGTAGGGTGACTCATTAGGTTATCTCTCTTCTGCTTATCTGTGGCCACGATATATAAGAATGTACACAAACTTTCCTTTCATTTCTTACAGGAACATTAGCCAAGAGGGCAGGTGTGGCTGCTCTACCTGCATAAGGTTTTAGATTCCCATGACAGATAGCAATCCATTCTGACAAAGGAAGGCTAGAAGGCTTTGAAGATGCTGCTCCAGTTGCTCTCTGTCCTCTGGGAGGCCTTGTCCCTGCAGGTCGTTCTGGTGTTTCTGGCTGCATTTCTGCTTCTTGCTGATTACAAGAAAAAGATTCGCCCAAGGGATTTCCCCCCAGGGCCCATGCCTCTTCCCTTGCTGGGTAACATGCTAAACATGGATTTCAAGAAACCCCACTTTTCCATGCAAAAGGTAAAGATGACTGAAAGGTCCCTGACATGAGTTAAGCACAACATTACACTGGAAAGTAGCTTGTGACACTTGCTGGTAGAGCTGCCAGATGTGTATTGCGTCTGAACACAGAGGATCTATTTTACCTAACAATTATTTGTAACAGATCCGTCAACAGATTCTTTCTACCACCTCTGCCTTTTTGCTCCAACTCTGGCCCGGAGAAAGGTCCTGAGCTATGAGGTAGATATCTGCTTGGACAAATAATTAAGCACCTTACAAATGCAGCCAGTTAAGATTCCCATTCAGAAATAGTAGCCCAGGCCACCATGCAGACAGATTTATACACAATATTAATGTTTTACATATATATCCCTTCTTACATAGTTCCTCCTTCTCCATTCAGTTTGCAAAAAAATATGGCAACATCTTCAGCCTTCAGGTTGGAAACAGGCGGGTTGTGGTTGTGAATGGATTGCAGCTGGTGAAAGAGACTCTTGTCCATCAGGGTGAAAACTTCGTAGATCGTCCAGTCCTTCCTCTTGATAAAGAAATATTTACATCATTTGGTGAGTTTCTTTTAATGTGCTCAATTATTTAAATTTACTAAGTGTGATATTTTCCCAAGTCTGCCTTAATTGTACAAACCCTTAGGTTGTTTGATAATATTATGTTTTCATGCCTGACGATTAGATTTTTTCATTTTCATTTCCTGTATGAAATGAATGAACCAATCTCAAGATATTTCAGGAATAATTAAAGTTCCTATTAAAACCACAATCAAAAGAGTAAAACACGCAAAAAGCAACAGTGAAGCAGCATCTTAGCTCAATTCAAATGCTTTGCAGTCTCCTCAGTGTGGTATAAGTAGACAAGCTGAATAGTTTAATGGAAAGAGGAGTCCTTTTATAATTAGGTCTTTTAAATCTCCTTGCAATTTGCAGTTACTCCTTTTAAAAGTACATATCTGCTACATGATATTAATTCTTCCTATTTAGGATTGATCTTCTCTAATGGCCTTAGTTGGAAACAACAAAGACGATTTGCCTTATCAACTCTCAGAAACTTTGGTTTGGGCAAAAGGTCTTTAGAAGAACGAATACAGGAGGAGAGCCGATACCTAACGGATGCAATTGAAGCTGAGAATGGTGAGCACCAGAGCCCATAAACCAGTGGCATCATCTATTTAAGCTGCTATTTCGTATACACACTCATGGTACAAAGCTGCGTGGCATTCCTTTCCACAAATGTAGCTCTGCTGGAGGTGGGAGAACCTCATAATTGGAAGGATGTTTTTTTATAAAAAAAAACACAGGTGCTTATCCATTGTGGGACTTGGAGCTTATTCTGAGTTTTGTTGCAACCCCAAATCACTAAGTAGGATAAAATAACAAGAACAAATAGGTACATGGAGTGTTTGGGCTGATGATGTGTTCCCCTTTTTGAGAGCTACAACAACCAAAGTCATAAATAAAGTCATATGTTTGGTATACAGTGGTACCTCAGGTTAAGTACTTAATTTGTTCCGGAGGTCCGTTCTTAACCTGAAACTGTTCTTAACCTGAAGCACCACTTTAGCTAATGGAGCCTCCTGCTGCTGCCGCGCCGCCAGAGCACGATTTCTGTTCTCATCCTGAAGCAAAGTACTTAACCTGAGGTACTATTTCTGGGTTAGCGGAGTCTGTAACCTGAAGCGTATGTAACCTGAAGCGTATGTAACCCGAGGTACCACTGCATTCTTTTGGTATATTGTGCCTCTTTTTTCTGTCTCTGATGGGGACTGCCCTTGCCATTCTTGTTAGCCAAAATGTCCTTTCCCAACCTCCTGCCTTGGCCAAACCATACCCACAGCTGTTCAGCATATGCTACCAAAGCTATAGGACTCCACCACGGTGCTTTCATATTTACATCCTCCACCTGTAGAATATTACCTGTGCCCACCTCCAGCTGAATAATCCTACCCTATGAAGAGGACAAAGGGTTATTTTAAAATATAAGTGTGCTTAATGTATTATATGATGTGTCCTAACTTAAATCACAGGATTTAACATTCATACTAAATGGTTTCTTCTGTTCCTAGATCCTACCCTATCCACACCCCACCTATATTCCCCACATTTTGCTCTTGTTATATAGAAGTCATAAGCACTCTTATTTCTCTTCTACCCCTTTCCCCTCCCTTCTTCCAGGGCAGCCATTTAACCCTCACTTTCAGATTAATAATGCTGTTTCAAATATCATTTGTTCCATCACATTTGGAGACCGCTTTGATTACTATGACAGCCGTTTCCAGATGTTATTGCACTTGCTTGATGAGACGATGTACCTTCAAGCAACTATTTGGAGTCGGGTAGGTCTTGTGAGTAATGAAAACGAAACCACTTTGGCCCAAAGAGACTTCCACACTTTGGTTGAACATTTATCCATCTACTTGGGTTTTCACGTTCTGATTTCTTTATTTTCTCATATTAGTAATTAGAGTATCTCTTCCCATGCATGTCCGTTTGCCATCTTGTCTTAACACTGTCCATTATAATATTGAAGGCATATTTGCTGGGATGCCTTTAATATTACAGAACCTCCTCTCTGCTTGCTTTCCCCAGAGAAGGTGTTGGTTTTATATTCCATGTAGGGGACATTCAAACATTGTTCCTGAATATTTACAAAACTAAATAATACTGGGTGGTGCACAAAACTAGCGCACACAATATTTTATTATTTTTCCTCGGAAATAGCCCTAGTAGGCTTCCTCCTTGTATGGCATGATGTGAGTGTATTTTGAGAGGGGTTTCTCTGCACATATATGATATTAGTGTTTGTTTCCACAGCTGTACAATATCTTTCCCACTCTCATGAAGCACTTGCCAGGGCCTCATAATACTGTTTTTAAAAACTGGGGAAAGCTGAAATCCTTTGTGAGAGAAATCATTGAAAAACACAAAGAAGACTGGAACCCATCTGAACCCAGAGACTTCATTGATGCCTACCTAAATGAAATGGCCAAGGTAGGAGATGAAAACGACAAACAGTATATATCTTTAATAATAAAAGAGTAGTAGAAGGCAGAGAAGCAATATTAAAAACCAGAACTAGTCATGTGGCTTGTCTGAATGGTCCTTAGTGGCTGACCATATTCCTTCTGTTGAGTTTATGACTTCAGCCAAAATACATTTCTGCATGCATGACTATAAAGTCATGTATTTTATGAGGAGACACCTCCCCAATAGTTCACTGTGATTTGTGAGAGCAAATAGTTGGCATGACTAAAAGCATCACTGCAATGAAGGCTTCTCATGCCTCATAACCTCTCTCTATGCCTACCTAAATGAAATGACCAAGCTGAGATATAAAAAGAACAAAAAGTATATAATTTTTAAAATTATTATTATTATTATTATTATTATTATTATTATTATTATTATTTTATTATATTTTATTTATATCCCGCCCATCTGGCTTGGTTTTCCCAGCTACTCTAGGCAGCTTACAGCATATATAAAACCACAACAAAACATGAAACGTTAAGAAACAGAATATCCTATACAAACCAATAAATCAACAGAAACTGATAATAACAACAATAATAAACTGTTTACAGTTATACCCAAATTAAAAGAACTGTAAACTCCAAGTAAACATTTAACCAAACACAACCTGACAAAAACATACCAGAGGAACCAAAATTGGAACTGCTTAAAACATTGTAAAACAATTTAGCCAGCTGCCCAAACCCAAGAGTTGTTCCAGCAATGTCCCATTGGCTCCCAGGAGCCTCTTTGGCTTTTTAAGCCGGATCTGGGCCCCGCCCCCTAGGCCAGCTGGAAATGGGCCTCGCAGCAGGGAGCAGTTCTCCCTCCAGCACTCATGGCAGCAGCTATGATAATAGGAGAAGGCAGAGATACAATATAAAATGCCAGAACTAGCTACACAAGTGGTTTGTCTAAGAAGGCTTTAGTAGCTGGCTATATTGTTTTCATTGACTCTGTATATATTCAGATGAACAGGCGAAGTATATGTGTGCATTTGCAAGTGTACATGTAAAAATGAAATCATGCATTTCAGAAGGTCCACTGCCCAAATTCTGGTCTACTGCCCAAATTCCACCACTTGTCCGTGATTTGTCAGAACAGACAGTTGATATGACCGAAAGCATCACTGTAGAGGCATCTCATGACCTACCATTGTCTCAGTTGTCTGTCTGAATCCACCCTGTCTAGGAGTCTGTAGTTCAGACTAGGACCTTGACAAGGCTAAACCAATATTTATTCTAGATTCAGTGATCCAGGGGACTGTTGACCTGACCCCACTGTATTCTGGACACTCAGAAACAGAGCTGAGGAATCCCATGGTGATCATTTGACAGATAGGACTGATACTAGGATGATGGTTTTTAATGACATGGCATTTTCTTTGGTTTAAGGAGGATTCAGCTTCCAGTTTCCATGAAGAAAACCTTCTACATTCAACACTGGATCTGTTTTTTGCTGGAACAGAAACAACTTCTACAACATTGCGCTGGGCTTTACTTTACACGGCCATTTATCCAGAAGTTCAAGGTAGAACTATAGTTGACTTATTTCCCTTTCATTACTTTCGGCTATATTCAACTAAGTCCTATCCAGAGTAAACCTACCGAGATTAATGAACATTACAGTGGTACCTTGGGATACATACACTTCAGGTTACAGACGCTTCAGGTTACAGACTCCGCTAACCCAGAAATAGTATATCAGGTTAAGAACTTTGCTTCAGAATGAGAACAGAAATCGTGCTCCAGCAGCGCGGTGGCAGCAGGAGGTGCTTCAGGTTAAGAACAGTTTCATGTTAAGAACGGACCTCCGGAACGAATTAAGTACTTAACCTGAGGTATCACTGTACTTAGACATGTTTATACCAATTAGTTGTGTAAAGGAGATAAGGAAATGGAAGATTCTGGCAAGTTATACATTAAATAAAGCAAAACTAGAAATTGTTGAAATAAACATAGAAAAAGATCAATGAAAACAAAAACAGTAGTTTATGATTCCAAATTGAGATACAAATCAGTGCAGTAACAGAGAAACTACAAGATTTGTATAAAAACAACTGTGAAATGTTATTTAAAGAAAGCCAATTAATTCTTAGCAGGAATTATCTTTATCCTTTTCAGGATGAATAGCACTTATTAAAAAGATAAAAACACCCAAAAGCAAGTTGTTATTTCAACATTCACCATTACAATCAAACATAAGCAGTGATTCACAAATGAAACATAATAATAAAGCAGCAATTTATTAGGGTTGCCATGCGTCTGTAATTTCTTGGACATGGTCCTCTTAAACAAATGTCTGGGAAAACCTGGAGTTGTGGCAGCCTAAGTTGGAAGTGTAGATTTGGCAAATTTAATAAAAAAATGAAAGTCGGAAATTCATTTTTTAGAAGAGATGGGGGGGGCAAAACTAAAAAGAGCTCAACAACTTTTGTCTTCAGGTTGCGTTATTAGACAACATGAGTAGATCTACAGAGTAGTATATAATTCATTTGAATACAAGTTGGTTTTATTTGCAGATGATATTCTTTTGTTTATTTCTAAATCCTCATTTGCTGATGCAGATCATAGGTGCCTTTCCTAAAATATCAGGATACTCTGCTGACTGGTCCAAATGAAAATTGATTCCAATAAGTGAAAATTTGGTTACCCATTCATTTAAAGAGTATCAATTCTGTGTTTGTTCAAATCCATTAAATATTAAAGATGGGCCATCCCTACAGATCTTAGAAAAAGTTTATCCTTGTGTTGATAGGAGATTTTCTTTTATTTGCAGCAAAAGTCCAAGCAGAAATAGATTCTGTGATTGGCCAGTCTCGCCAGCCAGCGATGGATGACAGGGACAGAATGCCATACACCAATGCAGTTGTTCATGAAATTCAAAGAATAAGCAACATTATTCCTTTAAATGTGCCTCGGTTGACAACAAAGGACACTACACTCGCTGCATTTCATATTCCCAAGGTAAATGTTAATAGCTTTCCTACCTCCTTTTCCTCTTCCCTTAAGATGTGGAAACTTGAAGCCAAGGTTCTTGATGAGGGTTAGCCATGATGAGGTTCTCCAGATGTTGTTCAACTCCAACTCTTACCAACTTGAGCCAGTATGACCAACAGGCAGGACTGGGGAGGGAGTCTTGGGTGTTCTTGGGGGGATGGATTTGGGATAGATAGACTTGGGTCTCCCCCCCACACACACACCAAAAATGGATTCCAACTGCAGTCTGAACCATTTGTATGGATAGCTAGTATCTTTCTTTACTTTCTTTTTTAGTGGTCATTACTAACCACACAAAACAGAAACAGCCAGCCTCTGGTGTTTCTAATTGTAAATCCCCTAAACACTCTGGTAAAGTCTGGTATTTTAAAATATATAGAGGTACCTGTGTTTTCATGAGCTGTGGTTCAATTAATTACTCGGAAGTCTCTCATTCAAAACATATCCTTTCTTATTTAATGGACAGCATTGGTATTGGATCTAGGAGGCTCAGGTCTGCTGTATGAAAATACAGAGAGTTCTCTGCCAGTTTAATCTGCTGTCTTCTCTGCTTCTTCTTTGACAGGGAACCATAATGGTCCCCAACTTGACCTCTGTGCTGTTTGACAAGGATGAGTGGGAAACACCCAATGTGTTTAATCCTGGCCATTTCCTGGAGAATGGTCAGTTCAGGAAAAGGGAAGCGTTTCTGCCATTCTCTGCAGGTAACAAAAGTTTATGGGTGGCTCATTAGAATTGCAACCGTGACTACATGATAATGGCTAGGCGGGGGGAAGTCTGGTGTATTGCTAAAATAGTTGTGCACTGTAGGGGTCCCCACCCTATTGAAGCCAGTGGTCATATCTGGCATTCTGAGGAAGTGCTCTGTGTGTAAGACACAAATGGCTGCCATAGGAGGTGTGATGTTACACAATACGGTGTTGGCATGCTCTCTTCCCACTCCTCACTGAGTCGTGTCGTTTTTTGAGGGGATGAGGAAATAGATAGGACTGGTTTCTTCATTTTGAAACAACAGAATGTTTATAGGTATTTGGCTTCCTGGTCCACCAGTGTCGTTTTAAATAGGCCTCTGTCACTACAGCTTTAGCAACAACTAGTTACAAAAGGAGAAGTTTACTGTAGCAAAAGCTTTCCACTGAAACAGGCTCTTTCTCCCACTCTTCTAGGAAAGCGAGTTTGTCTTGGAGAGCAGTTGGGAAGGACCGAGCTCTTTATTTTCTTCACTGCCCTAATTCAGAAGTTCACTTTCCAGGCTCCAAAGAATGTGACATTAAGCCGTGAATTTAGGATGGGTGTGACATTGTCTCCCCTGCCATACCGGATATGTGCATTCTCTCGCTAAGGGGACCCATCTTATAGCATTCTTTAAAAAGTATTATTAGTTTGTGGGATAGAAGCACACCTGAGGCTTAATCCTAATTATGTTTTTTTTAAAATGATTTTTATTGGTTTGTTTTTTTGGCGGGTTCTTTTTTTTAATAGATTTTTATTCAGTACAAATTAAAAAACATACATATTTACAACAAAAGAAAATACAAAAGAAAAAGAAAATACATCTAACCAAGGAAAAAGAATTAGAGAATATTTTGTCTTTTTTTCATATTTACAGTTATTTATACCTCTATAAAATGCTATTCATGATAACACATTGAAATGACGAATAAGGTATCAGAAAAAAGAACAAAGAAAGAACAAAGAAGTAAAAGAAAAAATCATATGTGAAAATTTTCAAAAGTAGATAAGCACTCACAATACATAGCCGTCTCCCATCTACCTTTATATTCAATTGTATAATTTCATCTTGTCCCTATCCACCTCAAATAAATTGTTTCTTTTGAAGAAAAAAAACAGAAAAAAGAAAAGAAAAAGAAAAAAAGAAAAAGACTTCCACCGTTTACCTCACGCGTTTTTAATAATCCGTTCTTCAGAGCCTCTGTTTTTCATATTTTCCCTTTGGATTTCCTTAATGTCTCACTTTGTATTTTTTTATATTACGCACAAGATTATTCTAAACACAACCAGATTTTTGTAGTTGAGCCCTGGTTTTGTAAATAATCATTTAAGCACTCCCATTGCTTCATAACCATAGTTTTGGATTTTCTCCTTATTATATCTGTCAATTTTGCTAATTCCAGGTACTCGCAAAGTTTCCCCAACCATTCTCTTTTTGTTGGGATGCTTTCCTCTTTCCAATAGCTAGCAATCAAAATTCTTGCCGCTGTTGTCGCGTATAGAAATAAGTTAATTTTATCTTTGGGGATATCTTTATCTAGGATTCCTAATAAATATGCCTCTGCCTTTTTGTGTGTGTGATGTCCTTATCAATTTTTTTATTTCGTCATGGATCATGTCCCAAAAGGTTTTAATCTTTGGGCAAGTCCACCACATGTGGTATAACGTACCTTTTGTTCTGTTACATTTCCAACATTTGTCGTTGTTCCTTTTATTTATTTTTGACGGTCTGTCAGGAGTTAAGTACCATCTGTGGTGAATCTGCTTCGGGCAGATGTCCGCAAGCCCTGCGCGCGCGGTGGGAGGTCCCACCGGGCTCGCAAGGCTTGCGGATAGCAGCCTGTTTTGGGGGCTGGGGGGGAATAAATTATTTTTATTCATTTCCCCCCCCCAAAAAAAACGAGGTGCGTCCTATGGGCCAGTGCGCCGTATAGGGCGAAAAATACGGTAATACCTTCATTCCATAACCTCTCCCAATCTTCTAACTGTAAGCTATGTCCAATATCTTTAGCCCAATATATCATTACCAATTTTACCTCCAAATCCTAATTTTACCTCATAATCCTAATTATGTTTAGCCAGAATTCATTAGGGCTTAACCCAGGTAAGTAGGGTTGGGATTGCAGCATGTATCTTTAAAGCACATTCAAAACAGACTTGCCCCCTCAATGAATCTGGGGAACTGTAGTTATTTTGGGAGTTGTAGTTTACCCCTGAGAGAGCAACATTTCCCGGGAAATCACATTTCAGGTGATTTTGTATGCAGATCATAATGATCCATTGATGAGGCTCCAGAGTCCCCATTCCCTGTCCTTGGTACGGGGGTCTCTCCCCCACCCCATTATTTTGAAAATTATTTTATGTAATAACAATTTTATAGCTGCCAGTTATAGTTCAGCATTTCCATCTAACCCCCAATAATTTGTAAATACAGCATTGGTGTCTATGTAAATCCTAAAAACAAAAGTAAACAATAAAAAACCAAGAATGACACCATAGGAATGCAACGGCAGCAGCGCATAGCTAAAACAGACTGTAAATGAACCTATGCCCCCTTAAGATGGAGCCTGTAAGCCTATACACATTACCTGAGAGTCCTCCTCATTGAGTACATTGGGACTTACTTCTGAGTAACCAGGCAGGGAAGTTTCATTTGATTGGGAGGAAGGAGGGAGAACAAAGGAGCAGCACTATTTAGTACAGTGGTACCTCAGGTTACATACGCTTCAGGTTAAAGACTCCACTAACCCAGAAATAGTGCTTCAGGTTAAGAACTTTGCTTCAGGATAAGAACAGAAATTGTGCTCCGGCGGTGCAGCAGCAGCAGGAGGCTCCATTAGCTAAAGTGGTGCTTCAGGTTAAGAACAGTTTCAAGTTAAGTACGGACCTCCAGAACGAATTAAGTACTTAACCTGAGGTACCAATGTACAGTTATGATGCTTCAACTGTTCTTAATCTACCCTGACTACTATAATCCTATACCCAATTTGATTTACCTGAGACAAAGCCCCATTAAACATTATGAGAATTACATCTGAGTAAAGATGTGTACATTGTACTTAGAATTTGCTTTGAGTGCCTGGACTTAAGCAGAACACTTTGCTTTTGCCACCCACCCACCCACTATTTGCACAAAATAACTTCAAGGGAATACCTGTGCCAGATGCTTCCCAGCTGCTATGAAAAGTGAACAGCAAGACAAGAAGCTGGATAGAAAAGCAGGAATCAGAAGGTCTTTAGGACCCTGGGGCGTTTCTATCAGCTTGTGTCCAAAACTTGCAGTTTGCTCATTGGCTCAAAACAGGGAAAAAGGTCTTGCTTGTTTCTCTCTCTCCCCTCTCAGGAGAGGGAACAAATAGCTTGCTTTCACCCTTTGTAAAGGAAGGTCAGAATCAAGGCCAGGGTCCCAAGACACTGTGGGCTTC
Organism: Podarcis raffonei; assembly: GCF_027172205.1. NCBI lineage: Eukaryota > Metazoa > Chordata > Lepidosauria > Squamata > Lacertidae > Podarcis > Podarcis raffonei. The sequence continues at coordinate 40,388,306 of NC_070607.1, forward strand.
CTCTGGCTCTCTTCTAAAGAGCCTACTGAATAGGTCTTCCTGTGCAGCTCTAACTGGTTCCTGTCACTGAAGAGAGCAGCTGGTAAGTCATGTTGCTGCAGGATTTCCATCTGTTGAATTTGTTTCCTGGCAACAGGGAGCAGTCCTCCCCACAGATCTTCAATGTCCATTATGCACTTGTGTTATACCTAAACACTTTTGATCTTTAGATCTTGCTTTTCCAGATTGTTCTTTCTACACCTTACCTCTTCTTGTCTTATATGCATCAGCCAGTAGTACCAGGACTAAGTTCCTAGCCAAGTTTTGTTACACATGTTTTGTTTGTTATTATGCATTTCTTACTTTTTCCGAGAAAATGTCAATAAAAATCAATTGAAAACAACAACTGTGGATCCTTAGGAGCTTCTGGGTCTGACAGAACACAAGCTTGTTCTGGCTGCAGTGGAAAAAAGGCATCGGTTTGTTTATAGAAAAGGGTGTGCTCACAACTCAAGATCTAGCTCTAATGGAATTCCTGCCTATGTTTACAAAATTAGAAAGTGTTACAAGGCACATTTTGTTCATTGCGATCATGCAAAGAGCTAAATATGTTAGCTGCATCAATGCATCTTAATGAACATACAAGAACTCTCCCTTGTTACATAACCAGTTCTTGCTGTTCTGTATTGTTGGCCCCACTCTCAAGGCAGTGTTTAAATGTGCTTATAAAGGTAAAGGGACCCCTGACGATTAGGTCCAGTCGTGACCGACTCGGGTTGCGGTGCTCATCTCGCTTTATTGGCCGAGGGTGCTGGCGTACAGCTTCCGGGTCTTGTGGCCTGCATGACTAAGCCGCTTCTGGCGAACCAGAGCAGCGCACGGAAACGCCGTTTACCTTCCTGCGGGAGCGGTACCTATTTATCTACTTGCACTTTGATGTGCTTTCAAACTGCTAGGTTGGCAGGAGCAGGGACCGAGCAACGGGAGCTCACCCCGTTGCGGGGATTCGAACCACTGACCTTCTGATCGGCAAGTCCTAGGCTTTGTTGTTTAACCCACAGCGCCGCCCGCGTCCCTAAATGTGCATATACATATAGTAATATTGGTGGGTTAACCATACAACTCTGAGCTGGATTGTGGACGGTGAATATTCCATAGGTTTTATTGTTTTTCAAATGCATTTCTGTTCTGATTGAATAAACAAAGTCAATAACAAGGTGAAAACTGAGTTTGTAAAGTGATATTGTAATGTTTTATAGGGGTTGCTCATGCGCAAGCAGGCAAATATCTCCCTGGCTGGTTGCAAACACCTGGCTGGGCTGCCAAAGTAAACTTTATCTGTCCGGAGCACCACTCACCCGTGGCTGACTCAGTCGCTGGCAGGATCCGTGAGTGGGCGTTTCTTAAACTTCTTCCAGTAAAGAAGCTCTTTGACACCCAGTCTCCGCCTTCCCTCTCTGTGCGAAAGCCTTCTGCGCAAAGTGGGTGAGGGCAGCGGAGGACCCTTTCCCTCCCCGCTTGTCCCAGGCAAGGAGTCATGGGACCGCCTCGCCACTGCCGGCTCCTGCACCCCCTCTCCACTGGTGCTATGCTGATTCTCTTCCCCATCAGATGAGCTGCTTCTCCCGATCCCTGGACGCTCTCTATAATCCCTCTGGCTTTTGCTCTCTCCCTCCGGCACTGATGGCAGTTCCCTGACAGATTTCCATGAATACATTTGTGGAATTGTTTGGGATGTCCAATGCTTTGGGGGAGAAGATGTTTATAAAAAATTCTAGAATAATGCAACAGGATTTACTGCTTACCCCAAGCTTGGCACTATTGAACCTGTCGTGATTCAAATCGGGTTTTAAAGAACAATGTTCTTACTGTTTATCTTCCTGTGACTAGGTGGACAATAACGAAAATCTGGAACAATTGCACCTGAACTGAACTGAATTATTAGTATGATATATTCTAGCATATAGCCTTCTGGGAGAAACTCCCTGATAAGCTATAGGTATTGGTGGTGGTGGTGGGGAGGACAGAAAAGAGATCAAATTGTGACCATTGTGTTTCCTTTTTTTAATTTTTTTTTGTTTTGTTATACACATATGTTCAAATATACAAGCATACAAACATACATTTCATACAATCCTTAAAAGTGTTCAAACATACCTACACTCAATCCCACAAATAATTCCTTTTCCCATCACCATCCACCACCCCTCACCCCACCCTTGTGTTAGACTTCCAATCTACTCAATTACAATTTCTTTCCACTTCCATTACTTTCTTTCACACACCTTTAACCTAATTTCACACTTCTTTTTCTATTACACATTGTTATCCATCTTATTTAGTATTTCGGTATTTGAAATGGAACTTGTTTAGTCTAATAGGAGTTCTGATTTTTCGATATGATTTTGCAAGTATCTTTCAAACACCTTCCAGTCCCTATCTATCTTCTCTTTTGAGATCCTTCCAATTTCTCCCATTGCTTTGGATATATTGTAGTACTCCAATAATTTGGCAAGCCACTCTATTTTTGTCGGTACAATATTACTTTTCCAATTTTTCGCAATCAATAGCTTTGCGGCTACCGTTGCATATAAATATAAGGTCTTGTCGTCTTCCTTTAGGCTTCCTGGTACTATTCCCAATAAAAAACCTTCTGGTGTTTTCCTAAATGAATATCTAAATATTTTTTTTCCCCATTTCATTATATATTGTTTCCCAAAATTGTTTTATGTTTAAACAATTCCGCCATATATGGATCATAGTACCTTTTCCAGTATTGCATCACCAGCAGACATCGCTACAGTTCTTATTCATTTTTGCTATTCTTTCAGGTGTTAAATACCATCTATGTTGCATTTTAAGGTAATTTTCTTTCAGTATATAACACATGGTGAATTTCATATCTTCTTTCCACAATTTTTCCCATTGTTCAAACATAATATTTTTCCCAATATCTTGCGCCCATTTAATCATTGATACTTTAACCAATTCATCCTTTGTTTCCCACTCTAAGATCGGATTATACAATTTAGATATATTTTTTGATTTTTCTTGTATTAAGTATTTATCAAATTTTGATATTTCTTTTTCAAACCCTAACTTTTTGTCTTTCGCTAATCTATACTTAATTTGAATATATTGGAACCAATCACTAATATGAGCTTTAATTTCTGTATAATCCTTTAATTCCAATTCTCCGTTTTCTTCCTTTAATACCATTTTGTAGGTAGCCCAATTTTCTTTCATATTTAATTTTTTCACTGCGACAATTTCTGCCGGCGATGCCCACCAGGGAGTTTTCGGTTCTAGGAGTCTTTTATATTTCTCCCATATTTTATATATAGACTTTCTGACTATCTGCCCTAGGAAGCCTTTATGTACTTTAACTTTTTCATCTATTAGATAGGCATGCCATCCAAATCTCGTCTCTACTCCCTCTAAATCCAATACATCCGAATCATCTAATTTGATCCATTCTTTTAGCCAGGTCAGACCCACCGCATCATGATATAACTCCATGTCAGGGAGACCAAATCCTCCTCTCTCCTTCTTATCTATCATTATTTTGTGTTTTATTCTTGGCTTTTTCCCTGACCATACGAATTTAGCCAAATCTCTTTTCCAATTATTAAAACATTTATCTCCTCCTAGTATTGGGATACTTTGAAATAAAAACATCATCCTTGGTAATATGTTCATCTTTATTATCGATATTTTCCCTAGTAAGAAAAGATTTAATTTCCCCCATACTTGCAAATCATTTTTTATTTCATTCCATGTTTTCCCATAGTTCTCATTACTTAAATCTATAGTGTTTGTTGTTAAATTTATTCCAAGATACCTTATATTCTTTTTGATTTCCAATCCTGTAATTTCTTGTAATTTCACTTTATCTTTTCTTCCATATTTTTCACTAACATTTTGGTTTTCCCATAGTTTAATTTCAATCCTGCTAATCTGCCATATTCGTTTATGCATTCCAATATTCTAGGTGTACATTGTAGGGGATTTTCTGTTGTGATCATAACATCATCTGCAAAGGCTCTTAACTTATATCTTTTTCCACCAACTGCTATTCCTCTTATTTGGTTGTCCTGCCTTATTTTCTTTAATAGAACCTCTAATACTATTATAAGTAACATTGGGGATAGGGGGCATCCTTGTCTTGTACCTTTAAAGATATTGATTTCTTCTCCAAACTCTCCATTAATAATAATTTTTTGCTTTCTGTTGGTTACATATTGCATTTATACCTTTTTGGAATTTTTCACCTAGACACAATTCTTTTAATAGTTTTTTCATAAATTCCCATGAGATTTTATCGAAAGCCTTCTCTGCATCGATTGAAATCAGGGCTGCTTGTTTATCTCTTCTTACTTGTAGATATTCCATTATGTCTATTATATTTCTAATATTATCCTTTATTTGTCTACCTTCCACAAATCCAGCCTGGTTTTTACGTACTATTTTTCCTATAATTTTTTTCAACCTGTTAGCCAATAATCCTGCATAAATTTTATAATCCACATTTAACAATGATATGGGTCTATAATTTGAGACAGATTCCAAGTCCGTACCTTGTTTTGGCAGGAGCGTTATATACGCTTGAGTCCAAGAGTCTGGAATATTCCCCTTCTCTACCACTTCCTCTATTACTTCTTTTAGTGGGTCGATTAATTCATTTAACATTTCTTTGTAGTATTCAGCTGGTATGCCATCTGGACCTGGGGATTTCCCTATTTTTAATTTTTGAATTGATTCCTTAATTTCTACGGTTGATATTGGTTCATTTAATAATTTATGGTCTTCTTCTGCTATCTCTATTAATTTATTTTTCTTTATATATTCCTCTATTTCTTCTATTGGCACTTCATCTTTTTGATATAATTTTTTGTAATATTTTTCAAATTCTTTTTTAATTTGTGTCATATACCTTATTGTCCTCTCTTCTACTTTTATTTTATTTATTAATTTTTCATTTCTTTGTTTTTTTAATTGCCAGGCAAGGATCTTGCCTGGTTTATTTGCCCATTCAAAATTTTTATATTTCTAAAATTTGATTTGTTGTTCTACCTCCTGTTCTATAATTTTATTATATTCTACTCTCAGTAATTTAATTTCCTAATTTAATCTCTCTTTATTTTTGCTTGCATAGGCCAATTTTTCCTTCCTTTTAATTTCTTCTAAAAGCTCCCTTTTCTTTTTTTCTTTATTCTTATATGCTATTGAGTTTTGTTGTATGAAATATCCCCTAATAACTGCCTTCCCAGCATCCCACACTGTTTTAACATCTGTCCCTTTCCTCCAATTGTTTTCAAAATATTCTTTCATCAACTTTCTGGCTCCTTGTATTACTTTTTGGTTTTTTAATAAGAAAACATTCATTCTCCACCTTTTTTTCCTTTTCTCCTCTTTCCCTTTAAGAGTTAATGATACTGGATTGTGATCTGTAAGAGTTTTTGGTAATATTTCAGCATTCTCTGCTTCAATTGTCATATCCTTAGTAATGCATATACTATCGATTCGACTGTACAAATTTTTTGGTTCTGAGAAATATGTGAACTCCTTTTCGACAGGATATTTATATCTCCATATATCCACTAAATCAAAAATCTTTACCATTTCCACAAAGCTTTTTGGCAGCTTCCCTTCATTCCCCCCCTCTTCTTCTGCAATCTATCCAATTCTGGTTCCATTACTCCATTTAAATCCCCTAACAAAATAATTTTCATATCTATATATTTCATTAATAGTGATCCTACTTTAACATAGAATTCTGATTTTCTTTTATTTGATCCATAGATTCCCGCTACCACAATTGGTTCCCCCTCTAGTGATATTTTGACTATTACAATCCTCCCCTCTTTATCTTCATATAACAATTTTGGTTCGTATTTGCTTTTAACATACATTACAACCCCCCTCTTTTTTCTTACATCAGATGCGATGAATTCTTCCCCTAACTTTGGTTTTACCAATAATCTTTTATGCTTAGTATTGATGTGGGTTTCTTGTAAACAAGCAAGGTCCCACTTCTGCCTCTCTAAGATACGTTCTATTTTCTGCCTCTTCCTCCTTTTGTTTAGACCATTTACGTTCCAAGATAACAATTTGAATTTCATTCTTTGTTAGTTAAAAAATTATAAAGTTAGTAGAAAGAGTTTAAATTATCTGCCTGGATTCTCCCCCACCTCAGCAGTTTTTTCCCCCTTTTGGTGAGGGGTGCCGGGACTCCAAAAAGACACTGCCGAAGTTCCTTTTAACTTGAGCTTCCTTCCAAGCCTTTTCAGGGGTCGTTTAGCCAAATGTTGCCCCTCACAGTACCGGTGTATGCCCTGACCTGCTTACTGCAGTCAGAGCTCACACTGTTGCAGCTGTGGTAAAAGCGGAAGTCCACCATTGTGTTTCCTTTTGTTTGAGCATAAAGATGGACAGGGCATAGCTGGATACTTTCAACAATATATAAATCAGTGTAGATATCCTGACGTCCAAAGGGAAATATTTAAATTGTTTTCCAGAAATTTTGCAAGAACGTAACAGAAGAGGAAGACAACTAAATATTCAAGTGCTGCTTTTGTTTATATTAACTCTGTTGTTGTGTTTCGTATCTTACCATGCTATGATCTGGATTATCTTTTTTGGTAGTTTGTTTATTTGTAGTAATATCTTATGGTTGAGTAATGACCTTGATATCATATAGCATAACGACTCAATGAAGATCTACTGTATATGTTTTTTTAAAAAGTTTTACTTTTCTTGTATAATCAAAAGATTTAATTTCCTCCTTGGAACTAACTGATCAGGAAAGTAGATTAAAAATCCCATTGACAACATGTTTACACGATCATAACTGTCAGGGCTGCCCTAGGTCCCAGCTCACAAAGGACCAACGCTGCTTCGTTGTTAAGTATAAAAGTCTTTATTGAAGTTCAGTTTCACTTCCAGAGCCGCAGCGCGCAGCCCCACGTCTAAAGTGTCAGACCACTGATGCTCCGTCTGAGTCTCCTCCCCCCTGACACCAATTTAAGATCCTAGCCTTGCTCCACCTTCTCCGCTGCTCCTTCCTCCTCTGGGTCCGCCTGCCCGCCGGGGTTCCGCCCTTTCTAGCCTCTTCTCCCGCTGATTCCCCTGAGCCTTCTCCCTCCCTCCGGCGGGCTTTAGGAGCTGGTTCCCCATCCGGGTCTCCTGCTGTTCCGCGCGCCTGCACATTTGAACTTGGCGCGCGCGCCCAGCCAGCAGCTTTCCTCCTGACCGTTTCACTGCTGCTGCCACTGCTTCCCCCTTCGGGGGGGCTAGCTGCAACTGACCTCCCTTCCGTTCCCCCACTCTCCGATGGAGGCGTGGTCAGCCCTGACTCCCTCTCTGGAGGAGACGCTGGCCCTGACACATGTGACTCCTCCCCCCCACTATGCTCTGGTGGGGAAACTGGTCCCGATCCTCCACTGCTGCTTTGGGGTTCCCCTCTGGCTCCTTGTTTCTGGTGCGTCCCCCCTGGGACCCCCCTTGCCCTGACCATCGGCGCCCCCTTCTGGGAATCTTCTGATTCGCTGGAGAAGCTCATGGAATCTCTCGGGCCACTGTCATACTCCCCTACGCTGCCCTCAGATTCTTCCCCTTCGCTCTCCCAATCCTCTCTCCCCAGTGCTCCTGCTCCTGATTCCCTGACAATAACCATCAACCCTTTGGCAACAGACTATTCAAAATTTAAAGGACCTATCAGTGTATATGGTTTACAGCTTATATAAACAATGCACCTGAAGTTAATCGACATATGGGCCCCCCAACAAAGTTCTTGTACAAGCCTCTGATGTTGTTTGGTTGGAAGTGGGGATTTCCTTATTATTATTATTATTATTATTATTATTATTATTATTATTATTGCTTTTAGGGTCTGGTTTATTTGCTTTGCGTGGGTGTAAGTGGTTTGCTTTGCTCTGAGAAGAAGTATTTCTGAGCTTCACTATTATTTTTTCTGTGAAATAGCTATTTTGTGGTGTCCTAAATAGTTTCAGAAGTGCCTCTGGGCCCAAACAGATTAGGGCCTCTGGTTTCCACAGCAACATTTTAGTGACTGGGTGACCTCCCCCAGCAGAAGTCCATGCTTTTGTAGTTTGCAGCCATTTGTCCTCCATTTCTCACCCGCATTGCATACCAAGACACCTAGGGGCATAACAATTAAGGGCTCCTTGCCCCTCAACTCCATTATGGGCACCATTCCACATGTCCATCTGATGATTATAAGTACAGTATGCACATTCTTGTATTAAAGATGCAGGACCAAAATTAAGACCAGTGCTATTTTTCTAGAAAAAGGAAGTGCCAGAACTCACCATCAGCACCTCCCTTGTTCTCTTATAATGGCAATGGGGCCCACATGAAAGCAGGGGCATAGGAAGGGGGGCAGGGGGCAGGTCACCCCAGGTGCCATCATGGAGGGGGGTGACAAATGATCAAGGAACAATTACTGCCCTACTAGGGCAGTTCATAAAAAACTTTTTTTTTTAAAAAAAAATGCCTGCTCCAAAGGTCCTGTCTTACTACAATAGGGATTATATAGCTCCATATGAAATTTCATGCATGTCAATTAATATCTTGACCCTCCTCCACAAAAATAGCTGTTTACTTGGCCGTTTTCCTGTGTCGTGAAGTCTGAAATTTCAGCAAAGCACATGCCTTTGCTAGACTTTTTTCGGCCACCTGCTAAAAGCATTATTCTTTAGGCAAGCATACCTAGATGCTTAGGAAGTTGAAGTAATTTTAATCTTGATATTTTAGCTTTTGTATGTTTTAAAGTAGGATTGTTAATTTTTCTTGATTTTACTGCTGTGGTGGTTTTTTGTTTTGGTAAACTGCTTTGAATGTTTTTTAAAATAAATTTTATTAAATAAATAAACAATAAATATAAATAAAATAACACAATACATCCTGTAGATATAAGTATCTGTCCATAGTCGCCTACTTGTTATCAGAGGCTCAGAATCCACATTCCTTTGTAAGAAAACATGAAATAACATAAAAGCATTTCTGCAGGCAAAAATCAATCAATCAATCAATCAATGGGGGGGTTGACAAGAAATGTTCCGCACCAGGTACCACCTGACCTTCCTACACCTCTGTATGAAAGGTGCCGGAACTGAGTTCTGGTGAGTTCTGGCTGGGGAAAAAAAGCCCTGGCTAAGACTAGTACTACATGATATGGTAGCGCTCAATGGAACTCACAAGAGCTGAGTTGCTTCTGCTTATGGGAGGGAGAGAAGCAACACTGCAGTGACGGAGCCAATCTGGTGCTCTTGGCAATGCATTTGCATTGCATCAATTTCTTCCCTTCTGCATGGTCTGCTGCTGGCTAAAACTGCCTAGTACTAGAGGGCTCTGGCCCTCTGAATGATCCTTCTCCCATCATCCCTGTCTATTGGCCATACTGGCTGGGGCTGCTGGGAGTTGGAGACCAAAAATATCAGGAATCCGCGTTCACTATGCAGCCATCAATCAGCAACTGTCAGGGGTCCGTGGAACGTCCGTGGAACACTGGGGCTGCTGGGAGTTGGAGACCGAAAATATCAGGAGAGGTGCTGGTTCCCAGTCCCAGGTCTAGTCATACTGTTGCCAAAACAAAATATAATCTATGCAATATTGAACAGAAGGCGAGCAGATAGACTCCTCTGGCCTCCTTAGCCAGAGGTCAGAGTTGCTGAAACTACCCCAGATCCAAACCTTTCAGGAGCAGAAGGCATCCTGCTTAGTGTAAGTTTTTATTTTCTTTATTGACAGTGCTTTGATTTGCACGGGGAGAAAACCCTTCTTGGAAATGTCATGAAGGAAATTAACCTTTGCTGTTCCAAAGAAGTGAAAATAGGAAGGAAATATCTTAATTCCGATTGCTGCTCTTCCCCACTCTCTTTTTCCTGCTTGGTGGAATCATTCATTAGGTCATTTCCTGCCTCTTTATGGGCATGATGTACAGTAATATAGGCAGACTTTGTTCTCATTTCCTACAGGCGCATTAGCCAAGAACACAGGTGTGGCTGCTCTAGTGGTATCAGATTCGGGTTTCCCTCAGCAGACCAATCTGCAAAAGGAACACCTAGGTGGGTTTGAAGATGCTGCTGCAGCTGCTCTCTGTCCTCTGGGAGGCCTTGTCCCTGCAGGTCGTTCTGGTGTTTCTGGCTACATTTCTACTTCTTGCTGATTACAAGAGAAATATTCGCCCAAGGAATTACCCCCCAGGGCCCATGCCTCTTCCTTTGCTGGGTAATATGCTACATGTGGATTTCAAGAAGCCTCACATTTCATTACAAAAGGTAAGGATGAAGGAAAAACCTATGGCATGAATTAAATACTACACTGCTGTGCAAGATTTGGGGTGGTGCAAGTGGTTCCCTGGCATAGGGCACTGAGCCAAGTGGGCAAAGAATTGAGAGGATCGATCATTGTGAAGATCCATTTATGTGTGCCAGATTTTGGTCACTCTCAGGGTGCCATACTACCAAAATATGCCCCTACATTGCACTGGAAAGGAGTGTAAGACCCTGGCTGGAGAAGCAGGTTGAGATGCTTCCAGGTTTAGCATCCTGATTCTGAGAGAGGTCAGCCTGATGTCTGCAAGGAGGCCATATGTGGGGCACCAAGAAAAATGCCTTTCTTTCTTTTTGTTTGTTCCCAGAATATGGTATCCAGAAGTGTTTTGCCTCTGAACTTTGAGGATCTATTTTATTCTACAGTTATTTGTAACAAATCTGGGTCTTACAACTGCCTTTCACTTCCCGTGGTTGGCAGAGTATTTTTTGTGTGTGTTTGTATGTTTTGTTGCTCCTTGTCCTACCTTCCACACTTTTATCTTTGCAACAACTCTGTGTGGTAGTCTAGGCAAAGTTACTACATGCAAATAAGCAGCAACTCTTGTGAATACATTGCAGGTGGAGGATGGAGGGGGCCTGTCCATGTACAGACCCTGGAAACCATTTTGGCATTTCTGATGTCCCCGATATACAGTGGTGCCCCGCAAGACGAATGCCTCGCAAGACGGAAAACCCGCTAGACGAAAGGGTTTTCCGTTTTGGAGGTGCTTCGCAAAATGAATTTCCTATGGGCTTGCTTCGCAAGACGAAAATGTCTTGCGAGTTCCTGCGGGGTTTTTTTCCTCCCCCCCCCTTTTCCCAAGCCGCTAAGCCGCTTATCAGCTGATCCGCTAAGCCGCTAAGCCGCTTAACAGCTGATCCGCTAAGCCGCTTAACAGCTGATCCGCTAAGCAGCTGATCCGCTAAGCCCGCTAAGCCGCTAATAGCGCTAATCCGCTAAGCCGCTAATGGGCTTGCTTCGCAAGACGAAAAAACCGCAAGACGAAGAGACTCGCGGAACGGATTCTTTTCGTCTTGCGAGGCACCACTGTATTTGATGGCAATCAAAGTTCCCTTCTTCCATACAGGCATTCAAGAAGCACCAAGCAGACAAATTAATATATAATATATAATATATAATATATAATATATAATATATAATGAGGATTGTTGGGTGTAGTGAAGGGTTAACCTTCTATGCCTCGTGCTTGAGGGGACGGGCTTACAAGGGAAGTAAGCCAGGACTTGACGAAAGCAGCTTGGAATGTTGTGAACTGAGTGGAAATCAAAAGCATTCAGTTCAGCCGCTGCAAGGAGAGAGAGGAGGCAGAGAAAATGCAGCTTAACACGGATGGCTGTTGTGGATTGTAAATGCGCTATTTTGTTTCCAATAAAGAGATATAAGGACAGAAGAACCGTCTGGACTGATTTACTGCCCTTTCGACACACAGGCGCTGTGTAATTCTGCTAATTGCTTTACGACCGCTCCGAAGCCACACTGTGTAAACAGAAGCTGGAGAGGCTCGCAGGGGAAGCGTGGCTGGGCGCCAAACAATAAAGCAATAAAACTATCATTTCTTACATTCTTCCTCAATCTCCATTCAGCTTATAGAAAAATATGGCAATGTCTACAGTCTTCAGGTTGGAAGCATGAGGTTTGTGTTTGTGAATGGATTGCATCTGGTGAAAGAGGCTCTTGTCCATCAGGGTGAAAACTTTGTAGATCGACCAAGTAGTCCTACTACCCAGGAAATATTTGGGACATCTGGTAAGTTTCTTTTAATGTTGTCAATTATTTAGATAATTAAATAATTCCTTTTTATTTTTTATTTTTAATGGTCTGCATTGATTGGGGAACCTTTTAGATTATTCCTCAAGTTTAAATATTCAGGCCTCATTGTTAGATCTTTCCTTAATCTTCATTTTCATTCCTTGCATCTTTAAACTACTAGTAGTAAGATGTGTCATAAAAGTATACCTACTAAACTGTTTAGATTAACTGAACTCACCATTCAGTATTGAGTACTGAAGATAAACAGCTTGTAAATAAGAACCTGGCATTATTATGGATGGAGGAATCTGTCAGTTTTTCTTTCAATCAGTTCTTCATTTTTCCATTCTTCAGTTTGAAACACTTACACATCAGTAACACTCCAGTTTGTGCATTGTTTCAGCAAGTGAGACTGAAGTAAGATTGCATTTAAATTCAAGATGAACTGAATTTCTGTCCCATCACTAGTAGAGATGGAATAATAGTTAGTGCTTAAACATGAAAGGAACAGGTAATATCTTCTTCATAGTCATTTATCTGTTGTTGTTGTTGTTGTTTAGTCGTTTAGTCGTGTCCGACTCTTCATGACCCCATGGACCAGAGCACGCCAGGCACCCCTGTCTTCCACTGCCTCCCGCAGTTTGGTCAGATTCATGTTTGTAGCTTTGAGAACACTGTCCAACCATCTTGTCCTCTGTCGTCCCCTTCTCCTTGTGCCCTCCATCTTTCCCAGCATCAGGGTCTTTTCCAGGGAGTCTTCTCTTCTCATGAGGTGGCCAAAGTATTGGAGCCTCAGCTTCACGATCTGTCCTTCCAGTTAGCACTCAGGGCTGATTTCCTTAAGAATGGACACGTTTGATCTTCTTGCAGTCCATGGGACTCTCAGGAGTCTCCTCCAGCACCATAATTCAAAAGCGTCAATTCTTCGGCGATCAGCCTTCTTGATGGTCCAGCTCTCACTTTCCATACTGGGAAAACCATGGCTTTAACTACACGGACCTTTGTTGGTAAGGTGATGTCTCTGTTTTTTAAGATGCTGTCTAGGTTTGCCATCGCTTTTCTCCCAAGGAGCAGGCGTCTTTTAATTTCGTGGCTGCTGTCACCATCTGCAGTGATCATGGAGCCCAAGAAAGTAAAATCACTCTCTACCTCCATTTCTTCCCCTTCTATTTGCCAGGAGGTGATGGGCCCAGTGGCCATGATCTTCGTTTTTTTGATGTTGAGCTTCAGACCATATTTTGCGCTCTCCTCTTTCACCCTCATTAAAAGGTTCTTTAATTCCTCCTCACTTTCTGCCATCAAGGTTGTGTCATCTGCATATCTGAGGTTGTTGATATTTCTTCCAGCGATCTTAATTCCGGTTTGGGATTCATCCAGCCCAGCCTTTTGCATGATGAATTCTGAATATGTTAAATAAGCAGGGAGACAATATACAGCCTTGCCATACTCCTTTCCCAATTTTGAACCAATCAGTTGTTCCATATCCAGTTCTAACTGTAGCTTCTTGTCCCACATAGAGATTTCTCAGGAGACAGATGAGGTGATCAGGCACTCCTATTTCTTTAAGAACTTGCCATAGTTTGCTGTGGTCAATACAGTCAAAGGCTTTTGCACAGTCAATGAAGCAGAAGTAGATGTCATTTATCTACTTATAGGGCAAATCCTGGAAAAAGGACTACAGTACACAAGCCAACCTAAGGAGGGATAATGACGTTAACATAGCAAAATGAAACAAAAAGAAAAAAGAAAATAAATCTATTAACCACGAGGAAAGGAAGGGTGTGAATAATTACAGAAGGGGCTAGAGTGGGACCCCCATTTTAAATCTAAACCAGTTAATTCCAGGAGGGGAAAATGCCTGAGTGGCCTAAGGAGAGAAAGGAACAAAATATATTAACTGCATGACTTCTTCACCTATCAGTATTTTTTTAATGCTGCTTTTCTTTCGAGAGTTCCCACAGTGTTTAACAGGACAAAATAAAATTAGTATTAAAAATTCTACCCAAACAGTGAAACACACAAAAAGCATCAATGAAACAGCAGTAACAGCAAACGGCAGAATTCAGAGCAAACAGATAAAAGCCACCAGCACAAATTGGCTAGTTTCTAATGCCTTGCAGTCTTCCCAACATGTCATGAGCAGCCAAGCAGAATAATGGAAAGCAGAGGGGAGTCCATCTTGGAATTAAAAGGACTGATAAATCTACTTACTTGCTCTACGTACTTATTACTCCTTCCTATCTAGGACTGGTCTTCTCTAATGGTCTCATCTGGAAACAACAAAGACGATTTGCCTTATCAACACTCAGAAACTTTGGTTTGGGCAAAAGGTCTTTAGAAGAAAGAATACAGGAGGAAAGCCGTTACTTAAACGAAGCAATAGAAGCTGAGAAAGGTGAGAACCAGAGTCAACAATCCTGTGGCCCACCTATGATACTTACCTTAAGTTGCTACTTTGTATGAACTAGGTCAAGACTACATCAGCTAGGTGCAAAGCTGTGTGGCATTATTTCTTCACACAAATGTAGCTCTGCTTGGACTGGAATGACCCTGTGATGGCAAAGGGGGTGTTGATAGGAAGCTCCACAGAGGCTCGTTGTGGTGCACAAAAGTTCTAGTGTGAAGCTCAGTGTGGGAACCTGCCATGGGAGCTAAAAGCCCCTGAACTAGAACAGAATAAGAACAAAGGTTGGGTTTTGAGGATATCTGCAGATTTTTGATAATTTCTACAACCAACGTCACAAATAGAGTAGGGGTTGAAGTGCAATGTTTTTGGTATATCAGTGTGTCTCTATACTGTCTCTGATGGGGATGGTCCTTATCCTTTTTGACAGCCATTGTTACAAAAATGCCCTTTCCTGACCTCCTGCCTCTCAGATCAATATCACCATACTGCAGAATAATCATTGCCTATAGAGAATAAATATAAATGGGCCTCAGAGTCCTGAGTGTCCCAGGTTAAATTACAAGATATAATGTTAATATGAAATGATTTCTTCAGCTAAAACAAATCCTGCCTCATCAACATCCAACCACTTTCCCCGCCTTCTGTTTTTGTTATATGGAAGCTAGAAGCACCCCAATTCCTTCTGCACCATTTTCTCTCTCTCTCCAGGGCAGCCATTTGACCCTCAATTTCAGATTCATAATGCTGTTTCAAATATCATCTGTTCCATCACTTTTGGGGACCGCTTTGATTACCATGACAGCCGTTTCCATAATTTATTGCACCTGTTTGAGGAGACAAACCGCCTTCAGGGAAGTTTTTGGAGTGTGGTAGGTCTTCTTTGAGTTCAACAGAATTGCTTTGATTCCAGACACATTCCCACATTCTTGCTGACTGTGCAATCATTTGCTTTGGGTCCTTCTGTTTCTTCATGTTCTCATTCCTGTTTTCTCCCTTACTATTCATTCAAGTCTCTTGACTCATCCATATTCCTTTGCCTTCTAGCTTTTTTTTATCAAGGCACTAAAGACTTTAGTATTGTAATGTGTATTACAGCAGAGGTTGTGTTTTTAAGTGGCTGGAGGTATGCGCATATCCATTCCTCATACGCAGGTGTCCAGTGACCCACATCCAGTGGAGCTATGGGCATGCTATTAGCATTAGCAGAGTATCAGCAAAGAAGTGAGGCTGTAGGTATTTGGCATCACAATTGCTTCTTTATTTACAAAATATCAAAATAACAAACATGGCTGAGTGTGAGCAGCAGCTTTACACGTCTCCTCTGTCCGAGTCTGAGTTCTGTTCCCACACTCCTATCACTATGGAATGTAAACAGTGGATCACGAGATCCAGCAGCAAAAAGAGAATGAAATTACTAATAGGAGGGCTCTCACATGTGTGACTGAATAAAATCGCTGTGTATGTGAACAGGGTGTGACTTGATCCTACACAAACCTGTTCTAATCTGTGAATGGAAGCCCCATGCAGATGCATAACATTAAAGGGAAACTCTACATATTCATGACATGAGCAGGCATTGATAAAGGCCTTTTTCAAATGATGGCAATCATCTTCTTGAGAAGTCAATCAGTGAATTACAAGTTGTGTTCGTAGAACTAACCACAATGATGCCATTTGATTTGCAATCTGTACATTCTAACCAAGAAGTTAAGACATTGCCATGGGGTCCCATCGTAAGCAGTGGTGAGTGCAATATTTGCTCTGGTCCCAAGAGAGTCTGCCATCTTTGAGCCTGTGCACACCAGCCTTTATTACTGCTAGCTCCTTTCCCATGACAACGACATGATGTGAATGCTTTTTTGAGAGGGTTTTTCCTTCACATATATGATATTAGTGTTTGTTTCCTCAGCTGTACGATGCATTTCCTACTGTCATGAAGCACTTGCCAGGGCCCCATCACACACTTTTTAAAAAATGGGGGCAGGTGAAATCCTTTGTGAGAGAAATCATTGAAAAACACAAAGAAGACTGGAACCCATCTGAACCCAGAGACTTCATTGACGCCTACCTAAATGAAATGGCCAAGGTGAGAGATGAAAAGGTAAAAAAGTATGTATCTTTAATAACAAAACAGTAGTAGAAGGCAGAGAAGCAATATTAAAAATCATAACTAGTCATGTGGCTTGTCTGAATGGTCCTTAGTGCCTGACCATATTCTTTCTGTTGAATTTATGACTTCAGACAAAATACATTTCTGCATGCACAGAATATGAGGTCATGTATTTTGTGGGGAGACACCTCCCCACTTGTTCACTGCTGGGATTTCACCACTTGTCGGTGGTTTGTGAGAGCAAACAGTTGACATGACTAAAAGAATCTCTGCAGTGGAGGCATCTCATGACCAAAGGATTCAGTTGCCTGAATAAACCCAGACCAGGAATTGTTGACCAGAACAAACCCAAACTTTATGCCAGCATCAGAGAGTCACAGGACTCTTGACTGGACCTTCCTAGAGGCAGGATTGTTGTTGTTTAGTCGTTTAGTCGTGTGCGACTCTTCGTGACCCCATGGACCAGAACACGCCAGGCACGCCTGTCTTCCACTGCCTCCCGCAATTTGGTCAGACTCATGTTTGTAGCTTCGAGAACACTGTCCAACCATCTTGTCCTCTGTCGTCCCCTTCTCCTTGTGCCCTCCATCTTTCCCAACATCAGGGTCTTTTC
Source organism: Podarcis raffonei (assembly GCF_027172205.1). Lineage (NCBI taxonomy): Eukaryota > Metazoa > Chordata > Lepidosauria > Squamata > Lacertidae > Podarcis > Podarcis raffonei. The sequence continues at coordinate 40,405,523 of NC_070607.1, forward strand.
CAGGGAGTCTTCTCTTCTCATGAGGTGGCCAAAGTATTGGAGCCTCAGCTTCATGATCTGTCCTTCCAGTGAGCACTCAGGGCTGATTTCCTTAAGAATGGATGTGTTTGATCTTCTTGCAGTTCATGGGACTCTCAAGAGTCTCCTCCAGCACCATAATTCAAAAGCATCAATTCTTCGGCGATCAGCCTTCTTGATGGTCCAGCTCTCACTTCCATACATCACTACTGGGAAAACCATGGCTTTAACTATACAGACCTTTGTTGGTAAGGTGATGTCTCTGCTTTTTAAGATGCTGTCTAGGTTTGCCATCGCTTTTCTCCCAAGGAGCAGGCGTCTTTTAATTTCGTGACTGCTGTCACCATCTGCAGTGATCATGGAGCCTAAGAAAGTAAAATCTCTCACTGCCTCCATTTCTTCCCCTTCTATTTGCCAGGAGGTGATGGGCCCAGTGGCCATGATCTTCGTTTTTTTGATGTTGAGCTTCAGACCATATTTTGCGCTCTCCTCTTTCACCCTCATTAAAAGGTTCTTTAATTCCTCCTCACTTTCTGCCATCAAGGTTGTGTCATCTTCATATCTGAGGTTGTTGATATTTCTTCCAGCGATCTTAATTCCGACTTGGGATTCATCTAGCCCAGCCTTTCGCATGATGAATTCTGCATATAAGTTAAATAAGCAGGGAGACAATATACAGCCTTGCCGTACTCCTTTCCCAATTTTGAACCAATCAGTTGTTCCATATCCAGTTCTAACTGTAGCTTCTTGTCTCACATAGAGATTTCTCAGGAGACAGATGAGGTGATCAGGCACTCCTATTTCTTTAAGAACTTGCCATAGTTTGCTGTGGTCGACACAGTCAAAGGCTTTTGCATAGTCAATGAAGCAGAAGTAGATGTCTTTCTGGAACTCTCTAGCTTTCTCTAGAGGCAGGATTAGAGTCACTGAATCCCCTGGTGATCTCTTGACATGTGGGGCTGTCAGTAGGATGGTGTTTTTAATGACAGCTGAACTCCCTGGTGCATTTTCTTTACTTTAAGGAGGATACCCCTTCCAGTTTCCATGAAGAAAGCCTCCTACAATCAACACTGAATCTGTTTTCTGCTGGAACAGAAACAACTTCTACAACCCTGCGCTGGGCTTTGCTGTACATGGCCATATACCCAGAAATTCAAGGTAGAACTGTAGTTGACTCATTTGCCTTTCATTACAGTCGGAATACTGCAGCTTCAGGTGGACTCGTCAGAAAACACACATTCCCCTCAATAAAAGAATGAAGTCTTAAGGCATTGCTGAAACTTGACTAGTGAAAGTCCTGTGTGCTTTTTCAGTTGAAGGGAATTTCACAAATGAGATACCGCTACTCAGGAGGGTCTATCCCTTGTCACCATCTACTGGGTACTCAGTGGTGGGACATCAAGATGCAGTTTCCTTGCAGATATTGGTTTATGTCTGTTCTCCTTGTATTGATAGCAGATTTTCTTTTCTCTGCAGCAAAAGTCCAAGCAGAAATAGATTCTGTGATTGGCCAGTCTCATCAGCCAGCAATGGATGACAGGGACAGCATGCCGTATACCAATGCGGTTGTTCATGAAATTCAAAGAATAAGCAACATTGTGCCTGTGAATTTGCCCCGGATGACAACTAAGGACACTACACTCGCTGGGTTTCATATTCCCAAAGTAAGTATTAAGATGATACAATGGTACCTTGGGTTAAGAACTTAATTCATTCCGCAGGTCCGTTCTTAACCTGAAACTGTTCTTAACCTGAGGTACCAGGTTAATGGGGCCTCCCGCCTCTGCCGTGTGATTTCTGTTCTCATCCTGAAGCAAAGTTCTTAACCCGAGGTACTATTTCTGGGTTAGCAGAGTCTGTAACCTGAAGCGTCTGTAACTTGAAGCATCTGTAACCCGAGGTACCACTGTATACCATTCTTATTTTCCTTTCCTCTTCCTTCAAGATACAAAAACTTGAAGCCAGAGTTCTAAATGAGGGTTGGCCAACATGAGGTCCTCCAGATGTTGTTCAAGTCCAACTCTTACCAACCTGAGCCAGCATAAGCAATAGGCAAGAATGGTTAGATCCAGGAGGCTCAGTACTGCTGTAGATAGTTGCACAGATAAAAACACAAAGAGTTCTCTGCCAGTTTAATCTACTATCTTCTCTTCTTTTTCTTTGAGAGGAAACCATATTGATTCCCAACCTGACTTTGAATGTCTTTTAAAATCTATATTGGAACTGTACTTTTGTGGGACTTCATTGGATGAATTACTTAATAATGAGAAGTAAATATTGCTTTCAGAACATATCCTTGCTCTGTCAGGGGATAGAGGCTTAGTACTACTATAATTTCAAAGAGAATACAGTGGTACCTCTGGTTACGAACTTAATTCATTCCGAAGGTGTGTTCTTAACCTGAAACTGTTCTTAACCTGAGGTACCACCTTAGCTAATGGGGCCTCCCGCTGCCACCACACCACTACTGTGTGATTTCTGTTCTCATCCTGAGGTAAAGTTCTCAACCCGAGGTACTACTTCCATGTTAGTGGAGTCTGTAACCTGAAGTATTTGTAACACAAGGTGTTTGTAACCCAAGGTTACAAACTCAAGGTTACAAACTCGAAAGCGCCTTGTCATTTTTATCTACTTTCTTCTCTGCTTCTCCTTTGCCAGGGAACCATAATGCTCGCCAATTTGACCTCTGTGCTGTTTGACAAGGATGAGTGGGAAACACCCAATGAGTTTAATCCTGGCCATTTCCTGGAAAATGATCAGTTCATGAAAAGGGAAGCGTTCTTGCCATTCTCTGCAGGTAAAAAAGTTCACGGGCTTCTCATCAGAACTGCAGCAGTGACAATATGATGGTGATTTGGTTGCTCAGAGCCTTGTGTATTGCTGGGGTTACCACCCTATTGGGACCAGTGGTCACATTTGGGATTTTGAGGAAGTGCTCTGTGTGCATGTCACAAAATGGCTGCCATGGGAGGTGGGATGTTACATGAAATGGTGTTGATATACTCCCCCCCCCTCCACCCAGTAAGCAAGCAGTTTGGATTTTTTAAGGGAATATTTACTGGGACCTTTCTCAGCTGCCCTAGAACAGAAACCTACTTCCATCTGGATCTTGAGCAACTAACTCTGTTTGCTACACCCTTAGATAAGCTATATGCAGATTAGGGAGATTCCTAATAAAATAAACATGAAATTGAAATTTTCTCCAAAACTACATATGAGAGAAATTTATCTTAATTGAAATGTATCTATTCCAAATTCTCAAAAACCAGGATCATATTTGTTCAGTGTTCCCATTTGCTTCACTAGGGAATACAAAGGACTGATTTCTATCTTTATTTTGCAACAACATACTGTTTTAAAGTATTTGTTCTCTCAGTGTTGTTTTAAACTGTGCAGCTGTTTACTGTAGCAAAAGCTCTCCACTGAAACAGTCTTTTTCTCCCTCTCTTCCAGGAAAGCGAGTTTGTCTGGGAGAGCAGTTGGCGAGGACTGAGCTCTTTCTTTTCTTCACTGCCCTAATTCAGAAGTTCACTTTCCAAGCTCCAAAGAATGAGACATTAAGCCGTGAATATAGGATGGGTTTGACATTGTCTCCCCTGCCATACCGGATATGTGCATTCTCTCGCTAAGGGACCCATCTTATAGCATTGTCATTTCTTTAAAAAGTTGGATTAGTTTGTGGGGCAGAAACACACCTGTGGCTTAGTATTAATTATGTTAAGCTAGAATTGATTAGGACTTAACCCAAGTAAGTAGGGTTGGAATTGCAGCCTGTACCTTTAAAAAAAGTGCATTCAATCCACATTTCCCCCCTCAAGGAATTCAGGCAACTATAACTTAAGGCTGCTGGGAATTGTAGCTCTTTGAAGGGTAAACTACATTTCCCATGATTCTCGGGGGGGGGGGGTGTATGTATGCAAATAATATTGTTTCATTGGTGAGGATCCAAATTCTATACCCCCCACTTCTTGGTCAGGCGGTCTATCCCCCATCCCACTATTTTCAATATTATTATGTCCTGGTTGTAGTGAAGAAAAGGCATTGCTTGCCCTAATGGAATTCTTGCCTATGTTTATAAAATTAGAAGATGTTGCTTTGAAAATATTGTTACATAACCAATTCATAGACTCATAGAATTTCAGAGTTGCAAGGGACCCCAAGGCTAATCTAGGGCTGCCATATATCTGGGTTTTCCCGGACACATCCAGGAATTGGGCTGCAAAATGATGTCTGGGCAGATTTTTGCTGAATAGGCAAAATGTTTGAGAAAAATAGGGGCACTTTTTTAAAAAACAACAACAACAAAATTTATAGATCCCCGTCTTAAAGTAAACAACCCCCCCAAAAAAAGCTCAACAACTTAACGCTGGGGAAAATGGTCAACCCCCCCCCCCATCTTTCACGCAATGAGCCTGAGATTATCTTTGGTCTGTATTGCTGGCCCAAACCCCAAGGAAGAGTTTAAATGTGCTTCTAAATATAGTAAAATTGGTGGGTTAAGCATAGAACTCTTGAGTTGTATGGTGGACAATGAATATTCCCTAGGTTTTATTATTTTCCCAAAACAATTTTGTTGTTCTTTAATAAACATGGTGGATAACAAGGTGAAAACTGAGTCTGCAAAGTGTTTTCCATGAAAATCGTTAAAACTGGCAATTTGGCTGTCAGGGAGCACATATTGCTGATACTCACAGGGGCAGGGGCAGAGGAGAATGTCAGAAGATACATGCTCCCTTTCCATCAGTACTATTGTGTCCAGCTGAAAACATTCAAGCAGAAATTTCCTGGGGATATTGTGCCTGCAGTTCTTTGGGAGTCTTGGGCTTGATGCATGCTTGGCCTGAACCAATCTCTCCTCAGGTGTTCTTTGGGAGAAGGAACATGGAGTCTTAAGGCCTTTGAACAAATATTATTGAATAATAAAAGCTTACTCTCAGTTCTTTCTAAAATTATATTGGATGCCACTGTAGGTGGACCTGCTGGTTAGAAGTTGTGCTGGGAACAAAACATCCAGCTTTCGCTCAGTGATAGAGACTGGGAGGTTTTGTGGTGGAAATTGCCTTATAAATCAATCTTTGCTTCTGTGAGGGAATTATCTTTGAAAGTATTGCACAGCTGGTATTTGACACCCAGGTATTTGACCCACACTGCATCAGTTTCCTCCCCCATCTGTTGGATGGTGTGTGTCACCAGGTGGGCATGTATTGATACATGTGGGTTTGGGGGAGAAGGAGCTTATAGAAATCTCTCAAATAATGCAATAGGATGTGCTCCTTACCCCACGTTTGGCAGTACTGAAACTAACAATTCAAACTGGGTTTTAAAGAACAATGAATTTATTGTCCACCTGGTCACAAGAAGATGAATAATAATGAAAGTTATTTTGTTGTTTTGTTCTGGGGAAGGAATTTTTCTGAGCATCACTATTATTTCTTCTGTGAAATAGGTATTTCCTGGTCCCCACAATAGTTTCAGAAGTACCCCTGGGCCCCCAAAGGTGGGAGCCTCTGGTTTCCACAGCAACATTTTTGCAACTGGGTTCTTTCATACTTTGACCTCCCCCAGCAGAAGTCCATGCTGTTGCAGCTTGCAGCCATTGATGCTCCACATGCACTGTGGCAGGAATAAGGACTTGCCATTCAGCTCCACAGTAGACACAATTCCACCTGGCCACCTGATTATCATCAGTTTTAGTACTCTCGTATTTATGATGGGGAACCAAGGCTAAGAGATCATGGCTTGGCTAAGACCAATATCCACCCCCCATGGTAAGGTGGCTCTCACTAGACCTCCCAAGAGCTGAGTTGCTCCTGTTTACTTGGAGGAAGGAAAAGCAACTCAACGCACCAATGGAGCCAATCCAGAGCTGCTGCCAATGAATTTGCATTGCACAAAGTTTCCCCCTTCTGCATGGTCTGCTGCTGTGTGAAACTATCTAGTCCTAGAGTGCTCTCCAGTGATGCCTGACTGTTGACCACACAACCTAAGGCTGTTGGGAGTTGGAGACCCAAAACATCTGGAGAGGTGCTGGTTTCCAGTCAGTCTGGTCAGTGTATCGCCAAAGCAAAATCTAACTCATGCAATACTGAACAGAAGGCAAGCAGGGTGACTTCTCTGACCTCCTTAGGCAGGGGTCAGAGCTGCAGAAGCTACCCCTAATCCAAACCTCTCAGGAACAGAAAGATTCTCCTTAGTGTAAGTTTTTATTTTCTTTATTGACAGTGGTTTGATTTGCACTGGGAGAAAATCCTTCTTGGAAATGTCATGAAGGAAAATATCCTTTGCTATTTCACAAAAGTGAAAACAGGAAGGAAATACTCTAAATCAGAAAGCTGCTGTTCTCCACTCTCTTTTGCCCCCTTGGTACAGTGAGTCATGAAGTCATCTCTTTCCTGCCTCTGTGTGGGCGTGATATATAGCAATACACATAGACTTTGCCCTTATTTATTTTAGGAACTTTAGCCAAGAGGACAGGTGTGACTGCTCTAGCTGCCTGAGATTTGGGTTTCCATCCACACACAGCAATCTGTTTTGACAAAACCAGGCTAGAAGAATGTTGCTCCAGCTTCTCTCTGTCCTCTGGGAGGCCTTGTCCTTGCAGGTCGTTCTGGTGTTTCTGGCTACATTTCTACTTCTTGCTGATTTCAAGAAAAAGATTCGCCCAAGGAATTTCCCCCCAGGGCCCATGTGTCTTCCTTTTTTGGGTAACTTGCTACATATGGATTTCAAGAATCCTCAGAATGCAGTACGAAAGGTAAGGATGAAGGAAAGAGCCATGGCATGAGTTGAAAACATTGCACCCCCAGATTTCGGGTGGTGGGGTCAGTTCCTTCGTTTAGGGTGCCAAGCCAAGTGGGCCAAAATTGAGAAGATCCATTTGAAGGCGCCAGATTTTGGCCTCACTCAGGGTGCCATACAACCAAAGATTAGCAAAGTTAACCCCTGTTTTGCTCTGGAAAGGCATGCAAGACCATTGCAGGATAAGTTGCTTCCTAGTTTAGCATCCTGATTCCAAGAATGGTCAGCTGGATGTCTGTGAGAAGCCCACACATGGGGCCGCAAGACAAATGCCTTTCTGTTTGTTTGTTCCCAGCATCTGGTATCCAGATGTGTATTACCTCTGAACCCAGAGGATCTGTTTTACCTAACAGTTATTTGTACCAAATCTGTGTCCACAACTTTCTTTTGCTTACTATGGATTGCAAAGTATTTTGTGTGTTTTGCATGGACAGGCAGAGTCCCCCCATCCCCAGGTGACCCCCGGGTAGAATAATGACTCAAGACACTGTGCTATGGAATGAAAATTGGCCACAACTTTATTAGAACTTCAGATGTAGGGAGACCTTGGCTTAGGCCTTGGGCGTTTATCCCTCCCAGTCCATGGCCAGGGAGCTGGGGAACATCAGGGTTATCCAGAATGTGTGGGGATTGGGCTGGCTTGGAGAACGTCTGTCAAGCAGAGAGCCCGCCCCCCATTTCACCGTCGTCACAAGGGAGAGTAATGAGAACCAATAGGCGTATGGCCAATGCCTTCCCTCTTACAACCCCTTTAACGGGGAACCCTGGGATCGCCGCCACGGGGGGGGGGGCATGGGTCACCGCTTCATGTCCCCCCCCATTAGGGAAGGTAGACTAAAGGATTCCGCCAAAGGCCTGAAACCACCAAAGTTGTGACATTTTGCTACAGGGAAGGTAAAACCTGCCAATGCAGGAAAATTCCTTTCCGGCCCTTCAACAGTGACCTTAGCATAGCAGCGCCCGCATACCTGTAAAGAAGAAGTTAACCTGCAAAAGAAAACTTAACTGAGGGAGGGCAGGATGGGAGAAGCTCTGGAGTCAACTGAGGATTCCCAGGTAACACCCTCCCTCTATTGTGTGGCCAGGGTGGTCCTTCCCCTTACCTGACCAGGTCCCGCCGGGACTGGATAACAGGCAGAGGTAGGCGGAGACCTCCAGGAGTCTGGCTGGGGAGAGAAGCCAGGATATACTCCCGGGTGCCACTTAGGTCCAAGGGGTCTGCACGCGACCACGCAAAAGGCACCTCCCATTTGATGTGGGGAGCGGTCATTGGTGTACATTGTCCTACCCTCCCTTCCCTTTTATCTTTGCAACAACCCTCTGTGGTAGATGAGGCTAAGTTGCCACAAATACATAAGCAGCAGCTCTTGTCAATAGAAGACACGTGGAGGATGGAGGGGGCCTGTCCATGTACAGTCCCCGGAAACCCTTTCAGCATTTCTGATATCCCTGATATATTTGATGGCAACCAAAGTTTCCATCTTCCATATAAGCATCAAAGAAGAACCAGGTATGCGCATGTGTGCGTGCACACATACACACACACACAATTCTTCTTTCTCGCTCTCCTTCCAGTTTTCCAAAAAATACGGCAATGTGTTCAGGTTGGAAGCATGCGTTTTGTGGTTGTGAGTGGATTGCAACTGGTGAAGGAAGCTCTTGTTCATCAGGGTGAAAACTTTGTAGACCGGCCCACATCTCCTGTTACTGCTGAAATATTTGGGTCTTTTGGTAAGTTTCTTTTAACATGGTCAATTACTGAGATAGTTAAAGTTTGCTTTTGCCTTTTCTTTCTTTTTTCTTTTCTTTTCTTTTTTATTCTCTGCACTGATTTTGCAATCTTTTGGATTGTTTCTCAAGTTTAAATTTTCAGAACTGATTATTTCCCTAATTTGCATTTGTATTTCTTGCATCTTTAAACCAAAATAAGGCAGTTATAGTAAAGCTGTGGCATAGACGTATACCTGCTAAACTCTTTAGCTTAATTGAGCTCACTGTTCAGTGTTGGGTGGCAATCAAAGAGTCTGGCTGTGTAGTGCATCAAACAGCTTGTCATTATTAAGGGTGGAGGAATCTCTGAGTTTTTTTCTTTCATTCAGTTCCTCATTTTTCCATTCTTCAGTTTGCCACACTATTGCATCTAATAACATTTCATTTAATGCATTGTTTCTGCAACTGAGAATACCGTAAGATTGCATTTAAATTGCAAGCTGAAGTGACTTTCTGCCCCATCCCTAGTAGTGATGGAATAATATGTCAATGTTAAGTAGTGCATGAATCCCTCCTACTATTGGTCCTCCCCAATACCAAGAATAAGAGAGATGACAACCAATATTTGGGTGATACCAGGCTACACCTTTATTGACAACACATGTAAGAAGTTTGGCATAGGCATTGGGTAGATCCCACCCCTTCCAGCCCACCTGCTAAAAGAACTTGTGTTTGGGGGTCAACCAGAAATGAGAGAGCTCCTGCCCTACATCAAGGGGTAACTCCCCCGCTGGATTGCATATAGGGAATGCTGTAGCCCCTCGCTTTCACCTGGGTGTCTAGACTGAAGCATCTTCCCGAACCCAGTTTCAGAAGGGCCAGACAGAGGCTATAACCTCCCTCCAAGCAAGACTATGTCTGTCTAATGCCTAAACTGCCAAAGTTCTGACAACTGCTATGAAGATGGAAAAACCAAAGGGCTGGAGCCAATTTGCCAACTGGGAAAATCTCAACCTGGCCCCAAATATGGCAACTGGCTGTACCATAGCAAGGTCAAACAGAACAACATGCAACAGCAGTATATAAAGGATGGGAGATCCAACAGAAAGTGGCTGCAGAAAAAGCCACAGTCCTATGTCATATACTGGGTGACCCATGCCTGCTCACAGATTAGGTAAGTGGGCGGGACCAATTACTCAGGCAGAAAGCTCAGCCCAGAGGCTTCCTTTGCTGACTGGGAAACGGTCCCTGGGAGTTCCCAAATCAGAACTTGTCACATGGGGGAATGCCAGCCTGCAATGGCATCCAACAGGAAACATGAGCGGACTTCTTATTCAACCATAGCCAACCAGACAAATTGCTTCACGCATACAGACCTGATCCATGAAGCATTCTGGAGCAAGATGCAATTCAGATGACTGTTGGGTTCATGCCAGGTTGCTTCTTTTCTGCTTAGGCCATTAGTTGTGATTAAAGTAAATTTGTGCCAATTGCACCACAGTTTTCAATGCAAAGCTGCCAAGAAATGAATGGCCTTTATGAAACAACACTCCCCCTTAGCAGTAAGTAGAGGTCAAGAGTGGGGTCACTGGCATGGACTCAGGAATTTGGAGTCTGTTGTGACACCTAATGCCCATTAAAAGCTGATGAGCTGAGCCGCCCCTGCAATTGCGTCCAACTATATAAAGATGCGGGTGGCGCTGTGGGTAAAAGCCTCAGCGCCTAGGGCTTGCTGATCGAAAGGTCGGCGGTTCGAATCCCCGCGGCAGGGTGCACTCCCGTTGCTCGGTTCCAGCGCCTGCCAACCTAGCAGTTCGAAAGCACCCCCAGGTGCAAGTAGATAAATAGGGACCACTTACTGGCGGGAAGGTAAACGGCATTTCCGTGTGATGCGCTGGCTCGCCAGATGCAGCTTTGTCACGCTGGCCACGTGACCCGGAAGTGTCTCCGGACAGCGCTGGCCCCTGGCCTCTTAAGTGAGATGGGTGCACAACCCCAGAGTCTGTCAAGACTGGCCCGTACGGGCAGGGGTACCTTTACCTTTACCTTTATATAAAGACAGGGGAAAGCAGTGGGGATGGAAGCAGGTCCCTTTGAGGTCCACAGGTGCCCAACACGTAGCAAAAAAGTTGTGCAAATGAAATGGAAAAGAGAAATCTATTCATAGTGAGCAAATGAAGGGTGTGAATAATTACAGAAGGGGCTAGAGTGGGACCCCCATTTAAAATTTAATACCTCTTAATTCCAGAAAAGGAATACCAGAGTTGCCTAATGGTCCTCAGAAATGAAGGAGTAAAATATATTGACTGTATGATTTTACAACTGTTAAAACTGTTGTTTTTTAAACAAAAATCTATATGCTGCCTTTCTATCAAGTGCTCCCACAGCGTTTCACAGGACAAAATAAAATTAGTATTAAAAATTCTACCCGAACAGTGAAACACACAAAAAGCAAATCAATGAAACAGCAAACAGCAGAATTCAGAGCAACCAGATAAAAGCCACCCCCACAAATTACCGTATCTTTTGCTCTATAAGACTCACTTTTTCCCTCCTAAAAAGTAAGGGGAAATGTGTGTGCGTCTTATGGAGCAAATGCAGGCTGCACAGCTATCACAGAAGCCAGAACAGCAAGAGGGATTGCTGCTTTCACTGCGCAGCGATCCCTCTTGCTGTTCTGGCTTCTGAGATTCAGAATATTTTTTTTCTTGTTTTCCTTTTCCAAAAACTAGATGTGTCTTGTGGTCTGGTGCGTCTTATAGAGCAAAAAATACGGTAGCTAGTTTCTAATGCCTTGCAGTCTTCCCAACATGTCATGAGCAGCCAAGCAGAATAATGGAAAGCAGAGGGGAGTCCATCTTGGAATTAAAAGGACTGATAAATCTACTTACTTGCTCTACGTACTTATTACTCCTTCCTATCTAGGACTGGTCTTCTCTAATGGTCTCATCTGGAAACAACAAAGACGATTTGCCTTATCAACACTCAGAAACTTTGGTTTGGGCAAAAGGTCTTTAGAAGAAAGAATACAGGAGGAAAGCCGTTACTTAAACGAAGCAATAGAAGCTGAGAAAGGTGAGAACCAGAGTCAACAATCCTGTGGCCCACCTATGATACTTACCTTAAGTTGCTACTTTGTATGAACTAGGTCAAGACTACATCAGCTAGGTGCAAAGCTGTGTGGCATTATTTCTTCACACAAATGTAGCTCTGCTTGGACTGGAATGACCCTGTGATGGCAAAGGGGGTGTTGATAGGAAGCTCCACAGAGGCTCGTTGTGGTGCACAAAAGTTCTAGTGTGAAGCTCGGTGCGGGAACCTGCCATGGGAGCTAAAAGCCCCTGAACTAGAACAGAATAAGAACAAAGGTTGGGTTTTGAGGATATCTGCAGATTTTTGATAATTTTGACAACCAACGTCGCAAATAGAGTAGGACTTGAAGTGCAATAGTTTTAGTATATTGGTGTGTCTCTATATTGTCTCTGATAGGGATGGTCCCCCCTGTTTTTGTTATATGGAAGCTAGAAGCACCTGAATTCCTTCTGCACCATTTTCTCTCTCTCTCCAGGGCAGCCATTTGACCCTCAATTTCAGATTCATAATGCTGTTTCAAATATCATCTGTTCCATCACTTTTGGGGACCGCTTTGATTACCATAACAGCCGTTTCCATAAGTTATTGCGCTTGCTTGATGAGGCATGCCATACTCAGGGAAGTCTTTGGAGTACGGTAGGTCTTCTTTGAGTTTTTTTGGATAACCACAACAGAATTGATTTGGCTCCTTCATTCTTGGTGACTGTTTATTCACTTGCTTTGAGTTTTCAGGTTTCTTCAGCACAGAATAACATGTTTGGCTGAATAAAATCTTGGTATGGGAACAGAGGGATGTCATCACAAATGATATACATGAATTAATTCTACACACACAACAGTTATGACCTGTAAATTGACACTCATGCCAATGGGTATCATTAAATAGAAATTCTACATGTTTGTGACATGCGCAGGCATACCTTTTTCAAATGATGGTAATCATCTTCATGGGAAGTCAATCAGTGAATTAAAAATTGTGCTTGCAGAACTGAGCACCATGGTGCCATTTGATTTGCAGTCCATACATTTCTAACCAAGAAGTTAAGACATTGCCACAGGGTCCCATGATTAGCAACGGCGAGTTCAACATTTGCTCTGGTTCCAGGAGAGTCTGCCATCTTTGAACCTGTGCACACCAGCCTTTATTACTGTTAGCCTCTTTCCCATGACAGCAGCATGATGTGAATGCTTTTTTGAGAGGGCTTTCCCTGCACATATGTGATATTAGTGTTTATTTTTTCAGCTGTATGATACCATTCCCACTGTCATGAAATACCTGCCGGGGCCCCATCAGACATTTTTTAAAAAATGGGGGCAGTTGAAATGTTTTGTGAGAGAAATCATTGAAAAACACAAAGAAGACTGGAACCCATCTGAACCCAGAGACTTCATTGACGCCTACCTAAATGAAATGGCCAAGGTGAGACGTGAAAAGGACAAAAAGTATATATATTTAATAATAAAATAATAGTAGAAGGCAGCGAAGCAATGTTAAAAACCAGAACTAGTCATGTGGCTTGTCTGAATGGTCCTTAGTGGCTGGCCATATTCTTTCTGTTGAGTTTATGACCTCAGAAAAAATACATTTCTGCATGTATGAATATGAAGTCATGTATTTTGTGGGGAGACACCTCCCCACTTGTTCACTGCTGGGATTTCACCACTTGGCTGTGGTTTGTGAGAGCAAACAGTTGACATGACTAAAAGTATCTCTGTAGTGAAGGCATCTCATGACCAAAGGATTCAGTTGCCTGAATAAACCCAGACCAGGAATTATTGGAAGTCTTTCCTTGACCAGAACAAACCCAAACTTTATGCCAGCATCAGTGATTCACAGGAATGATGACTTGACCTTCCTAGATGCAGGATTAGAGTCACTGAATCCCTTGGTGATCTCTTGACATGTGGGGCTGTCAGTAGGATGGTGTTTTTAATGACAGCTGAACTCCCTGGTGCATTTTCTTTGCTTTAAGGAGGATGCCCCTTCCAGTTTCCATGAAGAAAACCTCCTACAATCAACACTGGATCTGTTTTTTGCTGGAACAGAAACAACTTCTACAACCCTGCGCTGGGCTTTGCTGTACATGGCCATATACCCAGAAATTCAAGGTAGAACTGTAGTTGGCTCATTTGCCTTTCATTACTTTGGGATGTATATAAAAAAGGCCTACTGAAAGCAAACCTATTGAAATTAATGGACCTAACTTAGTCATGTCTATACTCAAGCAATTTTTAAAAGAGATAAATAAATTAAAAGCAGAAATTGTTGTGGGAAAATATCCAAAAAGACAGGGGGGAAACAAGAGAAGCTTTCTATTATCAATGGACCACTAACCCAGTTCACTATCTGGGAACAAGGCTAACAGAACAAGGCCAATTAATGCCAAGTGGCATAAATTATTTTCAACCTTTTCAGGGAGAATAGCAGCCATTAAAATAATAACACCAATCATTGTTTTCATTTCAAAAGTTATAATTATTAGTTTGAGTATCGAGGGTTTAGGGGTGTATTCGGTTATGAAAATGCCATTCCTCTGATACTGTGGCTTTATTCAAAGTCATGTTAGTAATGGTGATAATAAAAAGAAATAAATGAATTGATAATCCTAACTTCGTCATTAGTTTCAATTAACTTTAATGGGCCTATTGAGTGGGTCTAGCTGTGAATGCCACCCCTTATTTTTGCTGTTGTGTAATAGTTAAGATGTTTTGTCTTTTGCTTGGTTACTATGAATCTTTGCCTCTAAAATTAGACGCAATAATGATAAATAAAAATAATTAGAGCAGGTAATACAACCGCGTAATAAAGGCAATTTAATTTCTGCGGCAGATGGAACATTCCCTCTTCAGGCAGACTAACCAAAAAACCTGAACTTCCCCCAAGGAAAGACCTGGGTGAAGAAACAAGTCTTAAGGCAATGCTGAAACTCCACTTGTGAAAGCTCTGTGACCATCTCCAAATGAAGGGAGTTCCAGTAATGGGATACTGCTACACATCATCACCACACAATGAGCAGCCAGTGGTGGGACATCAGGATTGGCCTCCCCTTCAGATCTTAGTTTAAGTCTCTTCTGCTTCTTTTATTAATTTTTTAAACAACACTTAAACAAGATAGAATAAAAATAAAAAGTGAACACATGAAAAAAAAAATAAAGGTATACTACATTGCAGTGAGAATTAACAATTACAACTCCAAATATAGTTATCTAATACAGAGATATAAAAACCTCCAATGAAGGAAAGCCCACAACCTCCCAAGGGAGTCCATCCCACTGTAATTGGGTGACAGACACGAAAGGTTTCCTGTTTTGCTGTGGGCCATACTGTAAGATCTGGGCTCCCTGCATGGAGACTGAAGGTGTAAATAGGTGAATAAACCACATTTCTCAAAGCACAACATTCTCCACCATGTCTTCTGTTCTCCAAAGGGACTCAGACCCTGTGCATGTGCCTGCGGCCCCATGCACTCTTGCCACTGCTTGGAGGAGAGAAGGAAAGGCACCGGGCTTCTGTAACAATATTATACGATTTGCTCACATCTTTAATAATAGTAAATGCTATGTTTTCTGCTACTTTAGAGGCACTAGACAAGGATGTCCACTTTCACCTTTGCTTTTCAATATTTGTGTGGAACCCTTGGCTTGTGCTATTGGACAACATAGGTACTCATAGGTAGTGTTGATCTAGAGAAGTACATAATTCAGATGATCTGCAGATGATATTCTTTTGTTTATTTCTAAATTTCATGTTACTAGTCCTGTGCTGATGCAAATGATAGGTGCCTTTATTCAATATCAGGATACTCTATTGATTGGTCCAAATCAAAAGTGATGCGAATAAGTGAAAATTTGGTTATCCATCCATTTAATTATTGAGTCTGTATTTGTTCAAATCCATTAAATTTTAAAGATAGGCCTCCCCTGCAGAACTTAGATCAAGTCTGTTCTTTTTGTGTTGAAAGCAGATTTTCTTTTCTCTGCAGCCAAAGTCCAAGCAGAAATAGATTCTGTGATTGGCCAGTCTCGCCAGCCAGCCATGAGTGACAGGGACAGCATGCCATATACCAATGCGGTTGTTCATGAAATTCAAAGAATAAGCAACATATTGCCTTCAAATGTGCCCCGGATGACAACTAAGGACACTATACTGGCTGGGTTTCATATTCCCAAAGTAAATATGAAGAAGATTCACCATTCTTCTCTTCCTTCCATCTTTCTTTAAGATGCAAAAACTTGAAGCCAAAGTTGTTTATTTATTTATTTTTTATTATTATTATTATTATTATTATTATTATTATTATTATTATTAATACCCCACCCATCTGGCTGGGTTTCCCCAACCAACCTGGGCAGCTTATAGCATATATAAAACATAGTAAAATATCAAACATTAAAAACTTCCTGATAGAGGGCTGCCTTCAGATGTCTTCTAAAAGTTATGTGGTTCTTGATATCCTTGACATCTTAAAGGATGTCACAGGGAGGGCACCACTACCAAGGATTAGCCATCATGAGGTCCTCCAGATGTTATTGAACTCCAACTCCTACTAGTTCCAGTCAGCATGGCCAATGGGCAGGATGGATAGGAGTCTTGGTTGTTCTTGGGGCATATCCAGATCTGGAGTGGAGGGAGGGATTTGGGCTAAATAGACTTTTAGGTCTTTTGACCCCTCCCATTGCAAAAATGGATTCCAACCACAGTCTGAACCATTTGAATGGATAGCTAGTATTCTTCTTTGCTTTCTTTTTTAAATGACCATTACTAACCACCCAAAACTACTACCCAAAATGGGCATCTGGTGTTTCTTATTCTAAGTCTAAATGCCCTGGCAAAGTCTGGTATTATACAATCTATAATCGTACAATTTATAATTGCACAATCTATAATTGTGTTTTCTTGAGTTGTGCATAGGAAATCTCTCATTCAAAACATATCCTTTCTGAATTGGCAGGCAGAATTGGAGGCTTGGTATTACTGTAGTTGCACAGATCAAAACAGAAAGATTTCTATGCTAGTTTTAATCTGGTGTCTTCTCTGCTTCTTCTTTGGCAGGGAACCATGCTGCTTACCAACCTGACCTCACTGCTCTTTGACGAGGATGAGTGGGAAACTCCAGATATGTTTAATCCTGGCCATTTCCTGGAGAATGGTCAGTTCAGGAAAAGGGAAGCATTCCTGCCATTCTCTACAGGTAACAAAAGTTCATGGACTGCTCATCAGAATTGCAGCAGTGACTATATGGTGGTGGCTTGGTTTCTGGCAGTGGCGTAGCTAGCTGCCCAGATGCCCAGGGTGGCACAAATATCCTGCACCTGGGGACGGGGCAAACCGGGGCAGAGCACTCTGGGCAGAACCTCCATGGAGTCCGCAAGCCCCATGTTGCTATTTCGGGCAGCACTGAGCTAGCAGATGCCCGAGCCACGCGTCACTCCCCAGGAGAGATATGTGGCTCAGGCACACTGCAGGCCATGCCCAGTGGTCACCCCCCTCAGTGATGACACCTGGGGTGGACCGCACCCACCGCAACCCCTTTCCTACGCCACTGGTTGCTGGGAGTCTGGTGTATTACAGGGTTCAGCACCCTATTGGGGCCAGTGGTCACGTTTGGGATTGTGAGGAAGTACTGTGGATGCAAGTCACAAAAGGACTACTATAGGAGGTGTGAAGTTACACAAAATGGTGTTAATACACTCCCCCCCCCCAGTAAGCAGTGTGGATTTTTGAGGGAATATTTTCAGAGCTTTCTCAGGTGCCATAAGTGGGAGAGGTGCTCCACCAGCCGTTGGGTAGACAGCAGCTGATGTATTTTTTCATAGTTTCCCCAAGGAAGAGAAACCCACTTCCATCTTGAACTTGAGGAACTGAGCTCTGTTTGCCACGCCCTTAGCTAAGTTATATGCAGATTAGGGAGATTCCTAATAAAATATTATTGAAATTTATCTCATATGCAGTTTTAGAGGAAAATATCAATTGATGTAACTCAAATATACAAGCTGGGGGGCAACACCTGGTGTACTTTTACAATGGTGGAATCTAGACAAATATTAAAAAGCTTTGTGAAAATGCTTATTAAAGAAATGTTTTGAGAAAGAATATTGAATTTGCCATAGCTTACCATCGCCATCTAATGTTACATTTGTATAATGCACCTTACAACACACTTAAAAAGTTTTAATTTCTTTTTTTTTTTAATGGCTAAGTAGTTTATTTATAATTTCCCCCCATTCCACTTCCTTTTTTTAAAAAAAATAATATTTATTGCTTTTAAAGATTACAGAAAAAGAAGAAAGAAGAAAAGAGAAAATTTAAAGACAAACAAAAAAGGGGAAAAAAGGAAAAAAGGAAAAAACACCACAATACAATACAGTATACAAATAATATAAACTCCAACCCAATCCCATTAAGCTAAACACATAAATAAATCTAAACAAAACAGTTTAAAATACATCTTTCCTTTTCCATATTCTATCCTTCATTTCCTTATTTCCTCGACTTCATCACATCTCCCTTTTTGTATTCCCATTCTTCTAATTATTTCAGCAAATCCTTTCCATCTTTCTCTATTTTTTATCGTCTTGTAAATAACATATTTTTTAACCTTATTTCCCTTTAAGACTAAATTACTTATTTATTCTTAACTTCTTCTAACATTTCTACTAAATCCATATAATAACATTCCACGATTTTTCTAACAGTCATTAATTTTGCAAAATTTCTAAATATAAGCTTTAGCTTCCCAATCTTCCTCCACCCTCTCCGCTCCCTGGTTTCGGATTCTGCCAGTCCTTTCTGTCAAATCGATATATTCCATCAACCTGGAGATCTTATGTCCGAGGCTCTTAATTCTTTTCCAAGTCCCTTCTGCGGATCTTCTTCATATTCTTTGATGCTCAGGAGCAAATCTCGGGAAAACTCCAACCAAACAGAACTTTTGTTCCTTCTGAACAGCTCAGCCAAATTTCCATACTTGAAACTAAGGTCCATAGGGTATTTCAGGACGTATTTCAGGATTCCTCCAAGTCCATAGGTCCCCACAGCTTCAAGCTCCTCCAGGCCCCAACCCATGTCCCAGATGTCAGTTAATCCCTGGATGAAGGGGTCTTTCCAACTTTCATTCTTCGGTCCAAGCCAGGGTCCCATTCTCAAGCTCTGGTTTTTGCTAAAATCAATCATGCAGGGCCTCCATTTGTAATCCTCGATTTGCCTCTGTAGAACTGAGGATCCTTCTTGAATTATTTTAAGTTTCACAACGGCATCTTTCTCCTTTTCCTCCACCATTTGTCTTGCCAAGATATTTTCCTGTACCAAGTCCATGTTGTTGTTTGCTTTTTGATTCAAGTTAGTCACTTTCTGTTCCCGGCTGTCAAGTTTGAAGATCATGTCATCTACATTTTTGTGCAGCTGTTCAAGTGAATGATTTATTTTGAGTAATGCTGTCACAATAACTTCTCCTATAAGCATTTTGAATAGTCCAAGGTCAATCTCTGATTCTCAGGAACTTTATCTTGCAGCTGGAGTTTACCCTGTTACACTCCTGTAACAGTTTCACATGCTCCCTCTAGAGGGAAGCAGTTTCAAATTGTATCAGTTCTTTCAGTCACAGAACAGTTTCGATTTTCAGTTATTTTTCCTCCCTTTAATAAACTCAGAAGAGATCAATGGAAACAGTATCTTTCTAATTTTTTAAGTATCTGTCAAATCCGTTCTGTCAGTGAACCTTCCCCAAACGTCATCAGGCAGACCGTCCCCAGGTTCAGAGCAGTGGTAGTTTACTTTTCCCTCTCTCCTGCAGGTTCTCCCTAGGTCCACGGCTTCCCCCCTCTTCTCCTGCTTCCAAGGGGGGTTTGATATTTTTAACCAGTGAAATTTTAATCCTTTATCCAAAAACTTTCAGAGACTTTAGTTTGTAACGCCTTTGCTTCAATCTATTTACAAAAACGGGAGGCGGACTTCCTGTTTAGAGCCTTCCCGCTACTTTGCCAAATTAGAATATTTGAAGATCCACATTTTCCAGTCTACTCACGGGTAGTTGTTTAAAGTCCAATTGTCCACAGGAAAAAGTCAGCGCTCTCCGGCAACAGCAATACGGCTTCACTCCGTGAAAGAAGCAGTCGATTCAAAGCACCGCGCCACTCACCCCACGTCGCTCCGGATCCCCAAAACAGGGTTTCCCCGTGAGTAGGGGAGGCGCAAGAGGTGCCAGCCGAATCCCAAGTTCACAGGCTTCTCCCGCCTGTGATTTCTGTGGGTCTCCGCCTTCGCCGTGGCGGTCAGACCCTGCTTTTCATGGAGCAAGTTCCTCCCGATCGGAGGAGCTCCGCCATTGCCGGAGGCGTCAACCCGGAAGTCTCTTAAAAAGTTTTAATTTCACCTGTATAGCTGATTCCACAATGTTTCGTCAAGGAACAGAAAACCCAGTTCCATCTGGAAGTTGAACAACTAAACTCTGTTTGCCACACCCTTAGCTAAGATATATACAGATTAGGTTGATTCCTAATAAATATAATTGAATTTTGTTTCAAAACTGCTTATGAGATAAATTTATGTATCTCAAATGTATCATTTCCAAATTCTGTAAAACCATGATCATATTTGTTCAGTGTTCCCATTTGCTTGACTGGGAAGTAGGAACGACTTCTATGTTTATTTTGCAACAACATAATTACTTTTTAAATTATTTGATCTGCCCATGTTATTTAAATTGTGCCACTCATTGGAGAGCAAAAGCTCTCCACTGAAACAGTCTTTTTCCTCCTTGTCTTCTAGGAAAGCGAGCCTGTTTGGGAGAGCAGTTGGCGAGGACCGAGCTCTTCATTTTCTTCACTGCCCTAATTCAGAAGTTCACTTTCCAGGCTCCAAAGAATGAGACATTAAGCCGTGAATTTAGGATGGGTGTGACATTCTCACCCCTGCCATACCGGATTTGTGCATTTTCTCGCTAAGGGGACCCAATTTATAGCATTGCTGTTTCTTTAAAAAGTAGGATTTGTTTATGGGGTAGAAGCAGATCTATGGTTTAATCCTAATTGTCTTTAGCCAGAGTTCAGTAGGGCTTAACCCAGGTGAGCAGGATTGGGACTGCAGCCTGTTCCTTTAAGCAGAGATTTCCACACTTTTTAGACATGCATCATTTTGCGACACAGTTATTTGGTTTTAATAGCAAACCAGAGGTTAAACTAACCCCTTATAAGAGATACGGACATATATCATGCAACACCCCTGAACACTGCAGTCGACACACTAATATGTCATGACACATGCTTTGGAAAGCTCTGTTTTAAAGCCTATTCAAAGCACATTTGCCCCCTTAAAGAATTTGGGCAACTAAGGTTTATAGGTGCTTGGAATTGAAGCTATCTGAGGGGTAAATTCAGTTTCCGAGAATTCTTGTGGGAATGTGTGTATGCAGATCATAATGATACATTGATGAGGATCCAAGTTCCACCCTCCCACTTCTTGTTCCAGGGTGTATGTCTATCCACCATCCCATTATTTTCAAAACATAATAATAATGTTCTGGCTGCGGTGACAAAAAGGCATTGCTTCGTTTGTAAGAATCTGTGTGCTTACGACTCAGGATAAAACCCTAATGTAATTCCTGCCTATGTTTATAAAATTAAAAGAAATGTTGCTTGGAAATTTTTCTTACATAACCAGTTCATAGAACCATAGACTCATCGAATTTTGCAAGGGACCCCAAGTGTAATCTATTTCAACCCCCTGCAATGAAGGTATCTTTTGCCCAATGTTGGGCTTGAACCCATGAACCTGAGGTTCTTGCTGTTGTGTATTGGTGGCCCCAACCCCAAGGCAAACCCTAACGTGCTTATAAATGTGCTTATAATTACAGCAAAATGAATGGACTAAATTCTTGAATGTTACCTAGGTTTTATTATTTTCCAAAAACATTATTGTTGTGCTTTAATATACATAGTGGATAACAAGGTGCAAACTAAGTCTGCAAAGTGTTTTCCATGAAAATAGTTAAAAGTGGCAATTTGGCTGTCTGGGAGTGCATAGTGCTGACGTTCACAGGGGCAGGGGCAGAGGAGAATGTCACTCAGAAGATACATGCTCCCTTTCCATCAGTACTATTGTGTCCAGCTGAAAACATTCAAGCAGAAATTTCCTGGGGATATTGTGCCTGCAGTTCTTTGGGAGTCTTGGGCTTGATGCATGCTTGGCCTGAACCAATCTCTCTTCAGGTGTTCTTTGGGAGAAGGAACATGGAGTCTTAAGGCCTTTGAACAACAATTATTGAATAATAAAGGCTTACTCTCAGTTCTTTCTAAAATTATATTGGATGCCACTGTAGGTGGACCTGCTGATTAGAAGTTGTGCTGGGATCAAAATATCTAGCTTTCGCTCAGTGATAGAGACTGGGAGGTTTTGTGGTGGAAATTGCCTTATAAATCAGTCTTTGCTTCTGTGAGGGAATTATCTTTGAAAGTATTGCACAGCTGGTATTTGACACCCAGGTATTTGGCCCACACTGCATCAGTTTCCTCCCCCCTCTGTTGGATGGTGTGTGTCACCAGGTGGGCATGTATTGATACAAGTGGGTTTCGGGAGAAGGTGTTTTTAGAAATCTCTCAAATAATGCAACAGGATGTGCTCCTTACCCCAGGTTTGGCAGTACTGAAACTAACAATTCAAATTGGGTTTTAAAGAACAATGAACTTATTGTCCACCTGGTCACAAGAAGATGAATAATAATGAAAGTTATTTTGTTGTTTTGTTCTGGGGAAGGAATTTTCCTGAGCATCACTATTATTTCTTCTGTGAAATAGGTATTTCCTGGTCCCCACAATAGTTTCAGAAGTACCCCTGGGCCCCCAAAGGTGGGAGCCTCTGGTTTCCACAGCAACATTTTAGCGACTGGGTGCTTTCATACTTGACCTCCCCCAGCAGAAGTCCATGCTGTTGTAGCTTGCAGCCATTGATCCTCCACGTGCGCAGAGGCAGGAATAAGGACTTGCCATTCAGCTCCACTGTAGACACAATTCCACCTGGCCACCTGATTATCATCAGTTTTAGTATTTAAGTATTTGTATTTAAGATGGGGAACCAAGGCTAAGAGATCATGGCTTGGCTAAGAGTAGAACTAGATGGTATGGTAGCACTCACTGGACCTCCCAAGAGCTCAGTTGCTGCTGCTTACTGGGAGGAAAAAAATCAACACAGCAGTGATGTTAGTGTGCTGTAAACACACTGATGGAGCCAATCCAGAGCTCCTGGTAATGTGTTTGCCTTGCACCAACTTCTCTTCTTCACATGGTCTGCTACTGGAGAAGACTATCTAGTACTAGAGGGCTCTGGCCCTCTGAATGATCCTTCTCCCATCATCCCTGTCTATTGGCCATACTGGCTGGGGCTGCTGGGAGTTGGAGACCCAAAACCAGCTGGAGAGGTACTGGTTGCCAGTCCCAGATCAAGTTATTCTGTTGCCAGAAAAAAATGTAACCTATGTAATACTGAACAGAAGGCAAGCAGGTTGACTCCTCCGGCCTCCTTAGCCATTGGTTATAGCTGTTGAAATCACCACTGGTCCAAATGTGTCAGGAACAGAAGTCATCCTCCTTAGTAAAAGTTTTAAATTTCTTTATTGACAGTGCTTTGATTTGCACTGCCAGAAACGCCTTCTTAGAAATGTCTGGAAGAAAAGTAACCTTTACAGTTCCTAAAAAGGGAAAACAGGAAGGAAATATCATAACTCTTCCCCCTTGGTAGAGTTACTCATTAAGTCATCACCTTGCCTATTTGTGGGCACGATACATAACAATACCTGTGAACTTTGCCCTCATTTCCGGTAGGAGCATTAGCCACGCAGGCGGGTGTGGTAACGTGGCTCTCGCTAGACCTCCCAAGAGCTGAGTTGCTCCTGCTTACTGGGAGTGGGGAAAGCAACATGACAGTGATGTTGGTGTGCTGTAAACACACTGATGAAGCCAATCCAGAGCTCCTGGCAATGGATTTGCTTTGCACAAAATTTCCCTCTTCTACATGGTCTGCTACTGGCTAAAACTATCTTAGTAATAGAGGGCTCTCCATTGATCCCTGACTGTTGACCATACAACCTAGAGCTGTTGGGAGTTGGAGACCAAAAACATCTGGAGAGGTGCTGGTCAGTCTGTTGCCAAAGCAAAATCTAACGTATGCAATACTGAACAGAAGGCAAGCAGGTTGACTTCTCTGGCTCCTTAGGCAGCGGGCAGAGCTGCTGAAACTACCACTGGTTCAAACATGTTAGGAACAGAAGACATTCTCCATAGTAAACATTTTAAATTTCTTTATGGACAGTGCTTTGATTTGTAGTGGCAGAAAACCCCTTAGAAATGTCATGAAGGAAAGTATCCTTTACTGTTTCACAAAAGTGAAAACAGGAAGGAAATATTCTAATTCAGAAAGCGGCTGTTCTCCACACTCTTCCCCGCCCCCTTGGTACAGTGAGTGATTAAGTCATCTCCTTCCTGCATCTTTGTGGGCGTGATATATAATATATGTAAACTTTGCCCTTATTTCAGGAACTTTAGCCAAGAGGGCGGGTGTGGCTGCTGTAGCTGTAGCAGAATGAAGTTTCCCTTGACACAATGCCGTCTGTGCTGACATAAGAACACCTAGAAGGGTTTGAAGATGTTGCTCCAGCTGCTCTCTGTCCTCTGGGAGGCCTTGTCCCTGCAAGTTGTTCTGGTGTTTCTGGCAACATTTCTACTTATTGCTGATTACAAGAAACAGATTCGCCCAAGGAATTACCCCCCAGGGCCCAGGCCTCTTCCCTTTCTGGGTAGCACACTACAGCTGGATTTCAAGAAGCCTCAGATTTCAGCACGAAAGGTAAGGATGGAGGAAACAGCTTTAGGGTGGTGTGGGAAGTTTCTCCCTATAAGATGCCCAGCCAAGTGGGCGCAAAATTGAGAAAATCTATTTGAGGGTGCCAGATTTTGGCCTCACTCACCACCTAACAGCTATTTGTAACAAACCTGTGTCCACAACTGCCATTTGCTTTCTATGGCTGGCAGAATATTGTGTGTGTGCATGTAGGTACTTACATTGTACATAGGTACATAGGTACATTACATGTAGGTAGGTACATTGCCCTACCTTCACTCCCCCTTTATCTTTGCAACAGCTATACTACATGCAAATAAGCAGCAACTCTTGTGAATAGATTGCAGGTGGAGGATGGAGGGGGCCTGTCCATTTACAGCCCCTGGAAACCATTTGACAGCAATCAAAGCTTCCTTCTGCCATATTTCTTTCTCCCTCTCCCTCCAGTCTGCCAACAAATTAATATATAATATATTAGATAGGATATTATATATTCTTCCTCCATCTCCATTCAGGTTCTATGGCTGCTCAGTGATACTAATACTCCAGTGACACATAATGTGGCATTTTTGGGCTGGTGGCAAGAAAGATCAGGGAGAAGAACCTGGACAAAACTGCAGTAAACTGTAAGGGAGATTCAGAGGTCTAAACTGGAAAAAAAAAACCTATGTTGTGTGGAGTCCTCAATCTACACATGCATTTGCACTTTATAGTTTTGACAATTCAGGCAGTGGCTCTGTTTTTTATATACAATTATATAGTTATGTTGATACATCTTCTCCTGATAGTATTTTGTCATAGACTTTGGCTAGTACAATAAAGCTTATTCACCTTACTGTCTCTGTTCAGCTTGCAGAAAAATATGGCAATGTATTCGGCCTTCAGACTGGAAACATAAGGATTGTGGTTGTGAATGGATTACACCTGGTGAAAGAGGCTCTTGTCCATCAGGGAGAATATTTTGTAGATCGACCAAAATCCCCTGTTCTTGATAAGATATTTGGGTCACTTGGTAAGTTTCCTTTACTATGGTCAATGATTTAGATGATTAAAATTGCTTTTTTAATTATCTGCACTGATTGTACAACCTTTTAGATTATTAGATGTTTTCTTAATTTAGGGTTACCAGACGTCCCCGTTTCCAGGGGACAGTCCCCGGATTTGCGAATAAGTCCCTCAACAAATTCCATCCCCGGAATGTCCCCGGATTTCATCTAATGTCCCCGGGAAACGCAGCCTATCGGAGCAGCCTCCCAACATCTGTGAAGATAGGCTTCACGCTGCCTATCAGAGCTTGCATGCAAGCAGGAGGGGGCAGGGATCTCTCCGTTAGGCAACGGGAAGGGGAGGGGATCCCTGCCCCCTCCTGCTTGCATGTAAGTAGGAATGGGATTGGGGCTGCTCCGATGGGAATAGAGGCATCGCACTGCCTGAGCCTCGCCGCTGCTCTCAGCCCTCCTTCTCCACCTTCCATTGCTGACCCACTGTGCACCGCCTCCCCACCCACCCCCACCACCAAAGAACCAACAACTCAGGGGCTGCCTAGGCTCATGGAGAAAGGAGATAGAAGCATAGGAGGAAGGGGAAACATGGTGGTTGAGGTCAAGGCAGCGGCGGCCCCTCTCCCACTGCCATCACTGCAGCATCACTGTCCTGAATGTGTAGTATGTATGTATGTATGTATGTATGTATGTATGTATGTATTTAAAGTATCCCCAGATTCATTGGAAAAAATCTGGTAACCTTATCTTAATTCACTTTTCCATTTCTTGCATCTTTAAACAAAAGTAAACTAATAAGATTTTTCATAGATGTAGACCTACAAAACTAGATTCACAGCTCACAGTTCAGTGTTGGGTGGCAATCAGAGTCTGGCTGTGTAGTGCATCAAACAGCTTGTCATTATTGGTCTGCAATTGTTAGAGGTGGAGGAATATGGGAGTTTTCCTTTCATTCAGTTCCTCATTTATCTGTTGTTCAGTTTGCCAAACTTCTACATCCAATAATGTTTCAGTTAATGTATTGTTTCAGGCAGTGAGAATGAATTAAAATTGCATTAAATTGCACCTGAGCTGACTTTCTGCCCCATCCCTAGTAGTGATGGAATAATATGCTGTCGTTAAGCACTGTATGGAAGCAGCAGGTAGTATCTTTTTCACAGCCATTTTTGAGTCCACAGCTGCCTTGACCAACTACATTCTTTCCATGGAACCCCTGTGGGGTTCAGGAGCCCAGTTATGTCACCCCTTGCCTGCAGAGCTGGCAGCCTCTCACCCTTTTTTGAGCACTCTCCCTTGTGGAGTGTTCCCTCAGCCTCCTCTCCTCTCCCCTCTCCTTGGGAGTCCTCTAGGCAGCCACTGCTGCCATCCTTGGTCTCTGAGCTCCACCACCTCCTTGCCAAAGAGAGGTGCCTCCTCACACTGCCCCACAGGGGCCTGGAACTTGTCTGTCCCAACAGCAAGGACTGGCTGGCTGGGCTCCCTAACCCACTTGCTTCCTTGTTCCGTGGCCACCTCAGCTCCTGACAACCAGCACACCCAGAACATTCACTCGCAGAGCTCGTAACCAGGGCTGCTGCAACAAACAGCCACACAAGCCTTTGGGAGGCAGAGGTGCTAGAGGGCATCAGAGGTGGGAGGGAAGGAAAGAGGGTCAGAGACCAGTGTTGCCCGCAGCACTCTTAACCATAATTCAAGGCACCCTAGGGTACCATGGCACTCTGGTTGCAAACCACTGAGCTAAGACTTCCCTGTGATTGTGTCCATTTAGGAAAGGCAGGGCATTGGGAAGTGAAACAGGTCCAGTTCAGAGGTCACTGTCCACAGATGCCCAACATATAGACCTCCAGGTATAGGGCAGTATATAAATTCAAACAACAACAACAACATATAGCAAAAATGTTATGCAAATGAAACAGCAAAGAGAAATATGTTAATAGTGAGCAGAACCCAAGTGGGGATGCAGCATGCTGGAAGTCATGTCAAGTGGGCCTGTGGCCAAGGTCCAGGTCACATTTTCAAATGCCTTGCAGTCTATCCAACATAATAAGTAGGCATGCAGAATAAAGGGAAAGAGACAGGAATCCATCTTGGAATTGAAAGGACTGCTAAATCTTACTTACTTGCTGTATGTACTTATTACTCCTTCCCATCTAGGACTGGTCTTCTCTAATGGTCTCATCTGGAAACATCAAAGACGGTTTGCCTTATCAACACTCAGAAACTTTGGTTTGGGCAAAAGGTCTTTAGAAGAAAGAATACAGGAAGAAAGCCGTTACTTAAAGGAAGCAATAGAAGCTGAGAAAGGTGAGAACCAGAATCAACAAACCTGGGGCATATTTATGCTGCTATTTTCTATGAACAAGATCAAAAATATATTAGCCAGGGTGCGAAGCTCTTTAGCATTATTTCTTCACGTAAACGTAGCTCTGCTTGGACTGGAATAACCCTGTGATGGCGAAGGGGGTGTTGATAGGAAGCTCTACAGAGGCTCATTATGGTGCAGAAAAGTTCTAGTGTGAAGCTCTGTGTTGGAACCTGCCATGGGAGCTAAAAGCCCCTGAACTAGAACAGACTTAAGAACAATGATGGAGTGTTTGGGCTGAGAAGGTGTGCAGATTTTGATGATTTTGACAACCAACATCACAAATAGAATAGGGTTTGAAGTGCAATCATTTTGGTATATTTTGGTATATACTGTCTTTGAGACGGTCCTTACCCTTTTTGACAGCCATTGTTACAGAAAAATCCTTGTCTATGGAGAATATACATACTCACTTGAAAATATAAATAGATCTCAGAGTCCTGGGTGTCCCCGGTTAAATTACAGGGTATGATGTTAATACCGATGCTTTCTTTGGCTAAAACAAATTCTACCCCTTCCACACTCATCCACTTTCCCCTCCTTCTGTTTTTGTTATATGGAAGCTAGAAGCACCCCAATTCCTTCTGCACCATTTTCTCTCTCTCTCCAGGGCAGCCATTTGACCCTCACTTTCAGATTAATAATGCTGTTTCAAATATCATCTGTTCCATCACTTTTGGGGACCGCTTTGATTACCATGACAGCCGTTTCCAGAAGCTACTGCACTTGCTCGATGAGGCATTGCTTCTTCAGGGAAGTGTTTGGAGTATGGTAGGTCTTCTCTGAGTTCTTTTGCATATAACCACAACACAATTGCTTGGGCTCCAGTGACATTCCCACATTATTGTTGACTATGAAATCATTTGCTTTGGTCCTCCTGTTTCTTCATGTTCAGATTTCTGTTTCTCCTGTATTCAAGCATCTTGTTCCATCCATTTTCCTCTGCCCCCTAGTGTTGTTTATTAAAGCACTGAAGATGTAAAGGTTGGGATGTGTTCAGTAACGTAAAGTGGGAGGCCGAATCATGTGTTACAGCACAGATCATATTTTTATTGGGGGGAATAACATGTGTGACTGAATAAAATCTCTATGTATGTGAACAGAGTGAGGCCATCACAAATGGTATGCATAGAGTGAGCTGCCATTGTTCTGCCCCAGCTTCTGACAACCTAGGAGTTCAAAAGCATACCAGTGCAAGTATATAAATAGGTACTGCTGTAGTAGGAAGGTAAACGGCATTTCCGTACACTCAGGCGTCCATCACGGTGACCCGTTAGGCTGGAAGTGGTTTAATCATGTTGGCCACATGACCCGGAAAGCTGTCTGTGGACAAATGCCGGCTCGTTGGCCTGAAAAGACAGATGAGCGCCGCCACCTCATAGTCGCCTTTGACTGGACTTAACTGTCCAGGGGTGCTTTACTTTACCTATATGGACTAATTCTACACACACACCATTTACAATCTGTGAATTGACACCCCATGCAGATGCATAACATTAAAGGGAAACTCTACATATTCGTGATATGAGCAGGCATTGATACATGCAGTTTTCAAAATGGCAATCATCTTCATAGGAAGTCGATCAGTGAATTAGAAGGTGTGCTTGCAGAAATCAGCACCATGATGCCATTTAATCTGCAACCCATACATTTCTAACCAAGAAGTGAAGACATTGCCATGGGGTCCCATCATAAGCAGTGGTGCATACAATATTTACTCTGGTTCCAGGAGAGTCTGCCATCTTTGAGCCTGTGCACACCAGCCTTTATTACTGCTAGCCTCTTTCCCATGACAAGAGCATGATGTGAATGTTTTTGGAGAGGGCTTTCCCTGCACATACATGATATTAGTGTTTGTTTCCTCAGATGTATGATCTCTTTCCCTATGTCATGAAATACCTGCCGGGGCCACATCACACACTTTTTAAAAAATGGGGGCAGCTGAAATACTTTGTGAGAGAAATCATTGAAAAACACAAAGAAGACTGGAACCCATCTGAACACAGAGACTTCATTGATGCCTACCTAAATGAAATGGCCAAGGTGAGAGATGAAAAGGATAGAAGGTAGATATAATTTTGATAATAAAAATGATAGTAGCAGAAGGCAGAGAAACAATTTTAAAAACCAGAAATAACCATGTGGCCCATAATGGCTGACCACATTTCAATGTTTCCATTGAGTTTATGATTCTAGAAAAAATAAATTTCTGCATATGCATGAATATGAACTCATGTATTTTGTGGGGAGACAATTCTCCATTCTTTCACTGCTGGGATTTTACCACTTGTCAGTGGTGAGTGAGAGCAAACAG
Source organism: Podarcis raffonei (assembly GCF_027172205.1). Classification (NCBI taxonomy): domain Eukaryota; kingdom Metazoa; phylum Chordata; class Lepidosauria; order Squamata; family Lacertidae; genus Podarcis; species Podarcis raffonei. The sequence goes on from NC_070607.1 coordinate 40,435,648, forward strand.
TTGACATGACCAAAAGAATCATTGTAGTAAAGGCCATCCATTGCCTCAGTTGTCTGAATAAACCTCCTCTAGGGCTTTGGCATCCTTGACCAGAACAATCCCAAACTTCATGCCAGCACCAGTGATTCACAGGACTGTTGTCTTGACCTTCCTAGATGCAGGATTAGAGTCGCTGAATCCCCTAGTGATCTCTTGACTTGTGGGTCTGACAGGATGGTGTTTTTAATGGCAGCTTAACTCCTTGGTGCATTTCTGTTTTAAGGAGGATTCTGTTTCCAATTTCCATGAAGAAAACCTTCTACATTCAGCACTGGATCTGTTTCTTGCTGGAACGGAAACAACTTCTACAACCCTGCGTTGGGGTTTGCTGTATATGGCCATTTATCCAGATATTCAAGGTAGAACTGTAGTTGGCTCATTTGTCTTTCATTACTTTGGGTTGTACATAACAAAGGCCTACTGAAAGCAAACATCAATATATAATATTATCATTAGATGCTGAAAAGGTCTTTGACAAAATATATAAACAGAATATGGTGGCTGTACTAAACTAATGGTGGCTGGATTTCCTTTGGAATGCAAAAAATGGATTAAGATATCATATGATTCACCCTCATCTAGGGTAAAAGTAAATGCCATGTTTTCTGCTACTATAGAGGAGCTAGACAGGGATGTCCACTTTCACCTTTGTTTTTCAATATTTGCATGGAACCCTTAGCTTGCGCTATTAGACAACATAGGTACTGTTGATCTATGGAGAAATACATAATTCAGTTTAATACAAATTGGTTTCATCTGCAGATGATATTCTTTTGTTTATTTCTAAATCCTCATTTGCTGATGCAGATCATAGGTGCCTTTCCTAAAATATCCGGATGCTCTGTTGACTGGTCCAAATGAAAATGGATTCCAATAAGTGAAAATTTGGTTACCCATCCATTTAAGGAGTATCAATTCTGTGTCTGCTCAAATCCATTAAATATTAAAGATGGGCCTCCCCTACAGATCTTAGAAAAAGTCTATCCTTGTGTTGATGAGAGATTTTCTTTTATTTGCAGCAAAAGTCCAAGCGGAAATAGATTCTGTGATTGGCCAGTCTCGCCAGCCATCGATGGATGACAGGGACAGAATGCCATACACCAATGCAGTTGTTCATGAAATTCAAAGAATAAGCAACATTATACCTTTGAATGTGCCTCGGTTGACAACAAAGGACACTACACTGGCTGGGTTTCATATTCCCAAAGTAAACATTAAGAAGATATACCTTTCTCATAAGCCTTTCCTCTTCTCTTGAGATGTGAAAACTTGATGCCAAAGTTCTAAGTCAGGGATAGCCAGTGTGCTGCTCCCAAGATGCTGTTGAACTCCTTCTGCTTAAGCCAGCATGGCCACTGGGCAGGGTCTGGGGTGTTCTTTGGGCACATCAAGATCTGGAGTGGAGGGAAGGGGTTATAGCTAGATAGACATTTGGTTATTTCCAACTCCTGGCAAAAATGGATTCCAAGCGCAGTCTGTACCATTTATATGGATAGCTAGTTACTTTCTTTTCTTTTCGCTTTTTTAAAAATGACCATTACTAATAACTCAAACTACAACACCTGGCATCTGGTGTTTCCTATCCTACTTTGAATATACAGTCATACCTCGGGTTGAATACGCTTCGAGTTGAGCATGTTCGAGTTGTGCTCCGTGGCAAGCTGGAAGTAATGGAGTGTGTTACTTCCGGGTTTCGCTGCTTGCGCATGCGCAGATGCTCAAAATGACATCACGCGCATGTGCAGAAGCGGCAAAAAGTGATCTGTGCGTGTGTGCAGACGTGCCATCGCTAGTTACGTTTACCTCTTGATGCGAACGGGGCTCCGGAACGGATCCCGTTCGTATCTAGAGGTACCACTGTATTTTAAAATTGAACCTGTGTTTTTGTGAGATGCGGTTCAATGAATTAGTTAATAATGCATAAAAAATATCACATTCAAAACATTCTTTCTGAGTTGGACTTGGATCTAGGAGGCTTAGTACTGCAGTAGTTGCACAGATCAAAACACAAAGATTTCTTTGCAAGTTTTATTCTACCACTTTTCTCTGCTTCTTCTTTGGCAGGACACTATATTACTTACCAACTTGACCTCACTGCTCTTTGATGAGGATGAGTGGGAAACACCCAATGTGTTCAATCCTGGTCATTTCCTAGAGAATGGTCAGTTCAGGAAAAGGGAAGCGTTCCTGCCATTCTCTGCAGGTAACAAATGTTGATGCGTGGCTTCTTAGAATTGCAACAGAGACTACATGATGATGGCTTGGTTGTGGGAAGTCTGGTGTATTGCAGGGCTCAGCACCCAATTGAGGCCAGTGGTCACATTTGAGATTATGAGGAAGTACTGTGGATGCAAGTCACAAAATGACTACTATAGGAGGTGTGATTTTACACAAAATGGTGTTGGTATACTCTTCCCCCTCCCCCCACACCCAATAAGCAGTGTAGATTTTTGAGGGAATATTTCCAGAGCTTTCTCAGGTGCCCTAAGTGGGAGAGGTGCTCCACAAGGCATTGGGTGGACAGCAGCTGATGTATTTTTTCATAGTTTCCTCAAGGAAGAGAAACCCACTTCCATCTTGAACTTGAGGAACTGAGCTCTGTTTGCCACACCCTTAGCTAAGATTAGGGATATTCCTAATAAAATATATTTGAAATTTATATCATATGCAGTTTTAGAGAAAAAATAAATTCATGTAACTCAAATATATCTATTCCAAATTCAGTAAAACCATGATCATATTTGTTCAGTGTTCCCATTTGCTTGACTGAGAAGTAGGAACGACTTCTATGTTTATTTTGCAACAACATAATTACTTTTTAAATTATTTGATCTGCCCATGTTATTTAAATTGTGCCACTCATTGGAGAGCAAAAGCTCTCCACTGAAACAGTCTTTTTCCTCCTTGTCTTCTAGGAAAGCGAGCCTGTTTGGGAGAGCAGTTGGCGAGGACTGAGCTCTTCATTTTCTTCACTGCCCTAATTCAGAAGTTCACTTTCCAGGCTCCAAAGAATGAGACATTAAGCCGTGAATTTAGGATAGGTTTGACCGTGTCTCCCCTGCCATACCGGATATGTGCATTCTCTCGCTAAGGGGACTTACTTTATGTCATTGCCGTTTCTTTAAAAAGTAGGATCAGTTTATGGTGCAGGAACAGATCTATGGTTTAATCCTAATTGTGTTTAGCCAGAGTTCAGTAGGGCTTAACCCAGGTGAGCAGGATTGGGACTGCAGCATGTTCCTTTAAAGCAGAGATTTCCACACTTTTTAGACACGCATCATTTCGCGACACAATTATTCAGTTTTAATAGCAAACCAGAGGTTAAACTAACCCCTTATAAGAGATACGGACATATATCATGCAACACCCCTGAACACTGCAGTCGACACACTAATGATGACACATGCTTTGGAAAGCTCTGTTTTGAAGCCTATTCAAAGCACATTTGCCCCCTCAAAAAATTTGGGCAACTAAGGTTTATAGATACTTGGAATTGAAGCTCTCTGAAGGATAAATTCAGTTTCCGAGAATTCTTGACAGAATGTGTGTATGCAGATCATAATGATACATTGATGTGGATCCAAATTTCATCCTCCCACTTCTTGTTCCAGGGTGTATGTCTACCCACCATCCCATTATTTTCAAAAAATAATAATAATGTCCTGGCTGTGGTGAAGAAAAGGCATTCCTTTGTTTGTAGGAATCTGTGTGCTTACGACTCAAGATAAAACCCTAATGTATTTCCTTCCTTTGTTTATAAAATAAAAAAAATGTTGCTTGGAAATTTTTGTTACATAACCAGTTCATAGAACCATAGACTCATCGAATTTTGCAAGGGACCCCAAGTGTATTCTATTTCAAACCCCTGCAATGCAGGTATCTTTTGCCCAATATTGAGCTTGAACCCATGAACCTGAGGTTCTTGCAGTTGTGTATTGGTGGCCCCAAGCCCAAGGCAAATCTTACAGTAAATGTGCTTATAAATACAGTAAAATTGATGGGTTTAACTCTTGAATGTTGCCTAGGTTTTATTATTTTTCAAAAACATTATTGTTGTGCTTTAATATACAGTGGTACCTTGGGTTACATACGCTTCAGGTTACAGACTCCGCTAACCCAGAAATAGTGCTTCAGGTTAAGAACTTTGCTTCAAAATGAGAACAGAAATAGTGCTCCTGCAGAGTGGCGGCAGCAGGAGGCCCCATTAGCTAAAGTGGTGCTTCAGGTTAAGAACAGTTTCAGGTGAAGTACAGACCTCCGGAATGAATTAATTACTTAACCCGAGGTACCACTGTACTACATAGTGGATAACAAGGTGAAAACTGAGTCTGCAAAGTGTTTTCCATGAAAATAGTTAAAAGTGGCAATTTAGCTGTCTGGGAGTGCATAGTGCTGACATTCACAGGGGCAGGGGCAGAGGAGAATGCCACAGAGAAGATACACACTCCCTTTCCTTATGATTGTGTGCAGATTTAAAAGTCCACTTGGAAAAGTTCAAGTTGAAATTTCCTTGGGATATTGCACCTACAGTTCTTCAAGAGTTTGGGGCTCGATGTATGCTTGGCCAGAACCAATCTCTGCTGTGGTGTTCTTTGGGAGAAGGAACGTGGAGTCTTATTATTGAATAATCATGGAGCAGATAAAGGCTTACTGTCATCTCTTTATAAAATTATATTGGATGCCACTGTAGGTGGACCAGCTGGTTAGAAGTTGTGCTGGGAACAAAATATCCAGCTTGACCAATATAGCTGGGCATGTATTGATACAAATGGGTTTGGGGAGAAGGTGCATATAGAAAACTCTCAAATAATGCAACGGGATGTACTCCTTACTCCAACTTATTATTCATCTTCTTCCAGTGAGTAAGGACAATAATGAAAGTTTGGAACAATTTCACCTGTATTGATCTGAATTCTAGCATATAGCCTTCCTGGAGAAACTCTCTCATAGATTACAGGTGTTGTGGGGGGACAGAAAAGAGATCAAATTCCAGCTATTTGGTTTCCTTTCATTTGAACATAAGAATGGACTTCGCATAGCTGGATAGCTCAAACAATATATAAATTGGTGAAGATATCCTGACGTCCATTGGGAAATATTGTTTGCCAGTAAGAAATTTTGCAAGAAGGTGACAGAAGAGGAAAACAACTCCTAAATATTAAGGTGCTGCTTTTGATAACTTACTAAGTTTATATCAATTCTATTGTCATGTGTCATATCTCATCTTGAATTACCATTGTGCGATCCGGATAAAGATAGCAGATGCAAAATCACTTTGACAACATGTTCCCACAACCATAACTATCAACACTTTGACAACAGACAATTCAAAATGTGAAGGACTTATCAATGCATATGCTTTACATTGACATTTGTGGCCTCCAAGATGGTACCAATAAGCACTAAATTGATCTCAGGCACCTTTCCTACACACCAAGGTGTCTTTCTCCCACATTTATTTTTTATTTTAAATGAGGATTTTTTAAAAGCTCGGTTGTTTGGTTGGAAGTGAGGGTCTATAATTTTTTTGTGCTTTGGTGTGTCTAGTTTATCTGCTTTTGGGTGGGTGCAAGTGGCTTGTTTGGTTCTGGGGACAGAGCTTTTCTGAGCATCACTATTATTTCTTCTGTGAAATAGCTATTTCCTGGTTCCCACAATAGTTTCAGAAATACCCCTGGGTCCTAAAAGGTGGGAGCCACTGGTTTCCACAGCAATAATTTAGCGCCTGGGTTCTTTCATACCTTGACCTCCAGCAGCAGAAGTCCATGCTGTTGTAGCTTGCAGCCATTGTGCCGCCACGTGCACAGGGGCAGGAACAAGGGTTTCCTTCAGCTCCACAGTAGACACAATTCCACCTGTCCAGCTGATTATCATCAGTTTTCGTATTCTTGTATTTAAGATGGGGAACCAAGGCTAAGAGATCATGGCTTGGCTAAGACTAGTACTAGATGGTATAGTAGCACTCACTGGACCTCCCAAGAGCTGAGTTGCTCCTGCTTACTGGGAGCCAACCTAGCAGTTCGGAAGCGTGTCAAAGTGCAAGTAGATAAATAGGTACTGCTCCGGCGGGAAGGTAAACAGCGTTTCCATGCGTTGCTCTGGTTTCGCCAGAAATGGCTTAGTCATGCTGGCCACATGACCTGGAAAAACTGTCTGCGGACAAATGTCAGCTCCCTTGGCCAATAAAGTGAGATGAGCGCCACAACCCCAGAGTTGTCTGCAACTGGATTTAACTGTCCAGGGTCCTGTACCTTTATTGGGAGGGAAAAAAGCAACACGACCGTGATGTTGGTGTGCTGTAAACACACCGATGAAGCCAGCGCATTTGCATTGCACAAAGTTTCACCCTTCTACATGGTCTGCTACTGGCTAAAACTGTCTTAGTACTAGATGTCTGTCCAGTGATCCCTGACTGTTGACCATACAACCTAGGGCTGTTGGGAGTTGGAGACCAAAAACATCTGGAGAGGTGCTGGTCAGTCTGTTGCCAAAGCAAAATTTAACCCATGCAATACTGAACAGAAGGCAAGCAGGTTGACTTCTCTGGCTCCTTAGGCAGCGGGCAGAGCTGCTGAAACTACCACCGGTCCAAACATGTCAGGAACAGAAGACATCCTCCATAGTAAATGTTTTTAATTTCTTTATGGACAGTGCTTTGATTTGTAGTGGCAGAAAACCCCTTAGAAATGTCATGAAGGAAAAGATCCTTTACTGTTTCACAAAAGTGAAAACAGGAAGGAAATATTCTAATTCAGAAAGCGGCTGTTCTCCACTCTCTTCCCCGCCCCACTTGGTATAGTGAGTGATTAAGTCATCTCCTTCCTGCCTCTTTGTGGGCGTGATATATAACATATACAAACTTTGCCCTTATTTCAGGAACTTTAGCCAAGAGGGCGGGTGTGGCTGCTGTAGTGGAGCCGCATAAAGTTTCCCTTGACACACAGCAGACTGTTCTGACATAAGAACACCTAGGTGGGTTTGAAGATGCTGCTCCAGTTGCTCTCTGTCCTCTGGGAGGCCTTGTCCCTGCAGGTCGTTCTGGTGTTTCTGGCAACATTTCTACTTATTGCTGATTACAAGAAACAGATTGGTCCAAGGAATTTCCCCCCAGGGCCCAGGCCTCTTCCCTTTGTGGGTAACATGCTGCATACGGATTTCAAGAAGCCTCAGATTTCAGTAGCCAAGGTAAGGATTTAGGAAAGGGCTTTAGGGTGGTGTGGGACGTTTTTCCCTATAAGGTGCCCAGCCAAGTGGGCGCAAAATTGAGAAGATCCATTGGGGGGGGGTACCAGATTTGGGCCTCACTCACTACCTAACAGCTATTTGTAACAAATCTGTGTCCTTAACTCCTATTTGGTTTCTATGGCTGGCAGAATATTGTGGGTGTGGATGTGGATGTGTATGTATGTGTTGTTGTACATTGCCCTACCATCACTCCCCCTTTATCTTTGCAACAGCTTTGTGTGGTAGACTAGGCTAAGTTATAGGTAAAGGTAAAGGGACCGCTGACCATTAGGTCCAGTCGTGACTGACTCTGGGGTTGTGGCGCTAATCTTGCTTTATTGGCTGAGAGAGCCAGCGTACAGCTTCCAGGTCATGTGGCCAGCATGACTAAATCACTTCTGGCGAACCAGAGCAGTGCACAGAAACACCGTTTACCTTCCCGCCGGATCGGTACCTATTTATCTACTTGCACTTTGATGTGCTTTCAAACTGCTAGGTTGGCCGGAGCAGGGACTGAACAATGGGAGCTCACCCTGTCGCAGGGATTCAAACCACCGACCTTCTGATCAGCAAGCCCTAGGCTCTGTGGTTTAACCCACAGCGCCACCCACGTCCCTAGGCTAAGTTACTAACTGCAAATAAGCAGCAAGTCTTGTGAATAGATTGCAGGTGAAGAATGGAGGGGGCCTGTCCATTTACAGCCCCTGGAAACCATTTTGGCAACTCTTATGTCCCTGATATATTTGACGGCAATCAAATTTCCTTCTTCTATACAGGCATTCAAGAAACATCAGGTACACACACATAAAATCTCAATTCTTTCTCACTCTCCCTCCAGTCTGCCAACAGATTAATATATACCATATTAGATAGGATATTATATATTCGTCCTCCATCTCCATTCGGGTTCTAGGGCTGCTCAGGGATGCTAATACTCCAGTGACACATAATGTGGCATTTTTGTGCTAGTGGCAAAAAAGATCAGGGAGAAGAACGTGGACAAAACTGCAGTAAACTGTAAGGGAGATTCAGAGGTCTAATCTGGAAAAAAAACCTATGTTGTGTGGAGCTCCCAAACTACACATGCGTCTGCACTTTATAGTTTTGACAATTCAGGCAGTGACTCTGTTTTTTATATACAATTATATAGTTATGTTGATACATCTTCTCCTGATAGTATTTTGTCATGGACTTTGGCTAGTACACTAAAGCTTATTCACCTTACTGTCTCCATTCAGCTTGCAGAAAAATATGGCAATGTATTTGGCCTTCGTTATGGAAGCACAAGGGTTGTGGCTGTGAATGGATTACACCTGGTGAAAGAGGCTCTTGTCCATCAAGGAGAATATTTTGTAGATCGACCAAAAGCCCCTGTTATTGATAAGTTATTTGGGTCACTTGGTAAGTTTCAGTTACTATGGTCAATGATTTGGATAATTAAAATTCCTTTTTTAATGATATGCACTGATTGCTAAATCTACTTACTTGCTGTACGTACTTATTACTCCTTCCCATCTAGGACTGGTCTTCTCTAATGGTCTCATCTGGAAACAACAAAGACGATTTGCCTTATCAACACTCAGAAACTTTGGTTTGGGCAAAAGGTCTTTAGAAGAAAGAATACAGGAAGAAAGCCGTTACTTAAAGGAAGCAATAGAAGCTGAGAAAGGTGAGAACCAGAATCAATAAACCTGGGGCATATTTATGCTGCTATTTTCTATGAACAAGATCAAAAATACATTAGCCAGGGTGCGAAGCTCTGTGGCATTATTTCTTCACGCAAATGTAGCTCTGCTTGGACTGGAATGACCCTGTGATGGCAAAGGGGGTGTTGATAGGAAGCTCTTTGTGGTGCACAAAAGTTCTAGTGTGAAGCTTTGTGCTGGAACCTCAAGGCCACTGAACTAGAACAGACTTAAGAACAATGATGGAGTGTTTGGGCTGAGAAGATGTGCAGATTTTGATGATTTGACAACCAACATCACAAATAGAATAGGGTTTGAAGTGCAATCATTTTGGTATATTTAGGTATATACTATCTTTGAGACTGTCCTTACCCTTTTTGACAGCCTTTGTTACAGAATAATCCTTACTGCGGAATAATCCTTGTCTATGGAGAATATAAATGCTCACTTGAAGATATAAATGAGCCGCAGAGTCCTGGGTGTCCCAGGTTAAATTACAAGATATAATGTTAATACGAAATGCTTTCTTTGGCTAAAACAAATCCTGCCTCATCAACACGCAACCACTTTCCCCACTTTCTGTTTTTGTTATATGGAAGCTAGAAGCACCCCAATTCCTTCTGCACCATTTTCTCTCTCTCCCCAGGGCAGCCATTTGACCCTCACTTTCAGATTAATAATGCTGTTTCAAATATCATCTGTTCCATCACTTTTGGGGACCGCTTTGAATACCATGACAATCGCTTCCAGAAGCTACTGCACTTGCTTGATGAGGCATTGCTTATTCAGGGAAGTGTTTGGAGTATGGTAGGTCTTCTCTGAGTTCCTTTGCATATAACCACAACACAATTGCTTGGGCTCCAGTCACATTCCCACATTATTGCTGACTGTGAAATCATTTGCTTTGGTCCTCCTGTTTCTTCATGTTCAGATTTCTGTTTTCCCCGTCCTGTTCATTCAAGCATCTTGTTCCATCCATTTTCCTTTGCCCCCTAGCATTGTTTATTAAAGCACTGAATATGTAAAGGTTGGGATGTGTTCAGTAACGTAAAGTGGGAGGCCGAATCATGTGTCACAGCACAGATCATATTTTTAATGGGGAGAATAACATGTGTAGCTGAATAAAATCAAGGTGTGTGAACAGAGTGAGGCCATCACAAATTATATACATAGAGTGAGCTGCCATTGTTCTGTCCCAGCTTCTGCCAACCTAGCACTTTGAAAGAATACAAGTAGATAAATAGGTACCGTTGTGGCAGGAAGGTAAACGGCATTTCTGTACGCTCTGGCACTCATCATGGTGACCTGTTGCACCAGAAGTGGTTTATTCATGCTGGCCACATGACCCAGAAAGCTGTTTGTGGAGAAATGCCAGCTGAAAAGCAAGATGAATGCTGCATCCCATAGTCACCTTTGACTGGACTTAACTGTCCAGGGGTCCTTTGCCTTTACATGGATTAATTCTACACATACACCACTTACAATCCGTGTGTGAAGATGCATATCATTAAAGGGAAAATCTACATGTTCATGAGATGAGCTGCCATTGATACATACAATTTTCAAAATGGTAATCATCTTCATGGGAATTACAAGTTGTGCTTGTAGAACTAACCACAATGTTGCCATTTGATTTGCAATCTGTACATTCTAACCAAGAAGTTAAGACATTGCTATAGGGTCCCATCATAAGCAGTGGTGAGTGCAATATTTACTCTGGTTCCAAGAGAGTCTGCCATCTTTGAGCCTGTGCACACCAGCCTTTATTACTGCTAGCCTATTTCCCATGACAGCAGCATGATGTGAATGTTTTTGAGAGGGTTTTCCCTTCACATATGTGATGTTAGTGTTTGTTTCCTCAGCTGTACAATATCATTCCCTCTGTCATGAAATACCTGCCAGGGCCCCATCACACACTTTTTAAAAAATGGGAGCAGTTGAAATCCTTTGTGAGAGGAATCATTGAAAAACACAAAGAAGACTGGAACCCATCTGAACCCAGAGACTTCATAGATGCCTACCTAAATGAAATGGCCAAGGTAAGAGAAGTAAAGGACAAAATGTATATGTATATATTTAATAATAAAATAGTAGCAGAAGGCAGAGAAACAATATTAAAACCAGAACTAGTCTTGTGGTTTGTCTGAGTTGTCCCTAATGGCTGACCACATTTCAATATTTCCATTGAGTTTATGACTTCAGACAAAATATATTTCTGCATGCACTGGTCAATATATTTTGTGGGGAGACACCTCCCCACTTGTTCACTGCTGGGATTTCACCACTTGTCTGTGGTTTGTGAGAGCAAACAGTTGACATGACTAAAAGAATCACTGCCTCAGTTGTCTGAATAAACCTTCTCTAAGGCTTTGGCCTCCTTGACCAGAACAAACCCATACTTTATGCCAGCATCAGTGATTCACAGGACTGTTGCCTTGAGCTTCCTAAATCCTGGACACTTTTCAGGAGTAGAGCCCTTGCCTCCCCTAGTGATCTCTTGACATGTGGGTCTGACAGTAGGATGGTGTTTTTAATGGCTGCTTAACTCCTTGGTGCATTTCTGTTTTAAGGAGGATTCTGCTTCCAGTTTCCATGAAGAAAACCTTCTACATTCAGCACTGGATTTATTTCTTGCTGGAACGGAAACAACTTCTACAACCCTGCGTTGGGGTTTGCTGTATATGGCCATTTATCCAGATATTCAAGGTAGAACTGTAATTGGCTCATTTGTCTTTCCTTACTTTGTTTTGTATATAACAAAGGCCTACTGAAAGCAAACATCAATATATAATCTTATCATTAGATGCTGAAAAGGTCTTTGACAAAATATATAAACAGTATATGGTGGCTTTACTAAACTAATGGTGGCTGGATTTCCTTTGGAATGCAAAAAATGGATTAAGATATTGTGCGATTTGCCCACATCTAGACTAAATGTAAATGCCATGTTTTCTGCTACTTTAGAGGAACTAGACAAGGATTTCCATTTTCACTGTTACTTTTCAATATTTACATGGAACCCTTAGCTTGCGCAACATGAGTAGATCTACAGAGTAGTACATAATTCAGTTGAATACAAATTGGTTTTATTTACAGATGATATTCTTTTGTTTACTTCTAAATCCTCGTTTGCTGATGCAGATCATAGGTGCCTTTCCTAAAATAACAGGATACTCTGCTGACTGGTCCAAATGAAAATTGATTGCAATAAGTGAAAATTTGGTTACCTATCCATTTAAGGAGTATCAATTCTGTGTCTGCTCAAATCCGTTAAATATTAAAGATGGGCCATCCCTACAGATCTTAGAAAAAGTCTATCCTTGTGTTGATGAGAGATTTTCTTTTATTTGCAGCAAAAGTCCAAGCGGAAATAGATTCTGTGATTGGCCAGTCTCGCCAGCCAGCGATGGATGACAGGGACAGAATGCCATACACCAATGCAGTTGTTCATGAAATTCAAAGAATAAGCAACATTATACCTTTGAATGTGCCTCGGTTGACAACAAAGGACACTACACTGGCTGGGTTTCATATTCCCAAAGTAAACATTAAGAAGATATACCTTTCTCATAAGCCTTTCCTCTTCTCTTGAGATGTGAAAACTTGATGCCAAAGTTCTAAGTCAGGGATAGCCAGTGTGCTGCTCCCAAGATGCTGTTGAACTCCTTCTGCTTAAGCCAGCATGGCCACTGGGCAGGGTCTGGGGTGTTCTTTGGGCACATCAAGATCTGGAGTGGAGGGAAGGGGTTATAGCTAGATAGACATTTGGTTATTTCCAACTCCTGGCAAAAATGGATTCCAAGCGCAGTCTGTACCATTTATATGGATAGCTAGTTACTTTCTTTTCTTTTCGCTTTTTTAAAAATGACCATTACTAATAACTCAAACTACAACACCTGGCATCTGGTGTTTCCTATCCTACTTTGAATATACAGTCATACCTCGGGTTGAATACGCTTCGAGTTGAGCATGTTCGAGTTGTGCTCCGTGGCAAGCTGGAAGTAATGGAGTGTGTTACTTCCGGGTTTCGCTGCTTGCGCATGCGCAGATGCTCAAAATGACATCACGCGCATGTGCAGAAGCGGCAAAAAGTGATCTGTGCGTGTGTGCAGACGTGCCATCGCTAGTTACGTTTACCTCTTGATGCGAACGGGGCTCCGGAACGGATCCCGTTCGTATCTAGAGGTACCACTGTATTTTAAAATTGAACCTGTGTTTTTGTGAGATGCGGTTCAATGAATTAGTTAATAATGCATAAAAAATATCACATTCAAAACATTCTTTCTGAGTTGGACTTGGATCTAGGAGGCTTAGTACTGCAGTAGTTGCACAGATCAAAACACAAAGATTTCTTTGCAAGTTTTATTCTACCACTTTTCTCTGCTTCTTCTTTGGCAGGACACTATATTACTTACCAACTTGACCTCACTGCTCTTTGATGAGGATGAGTGGGAAACACCCAATGTGTTCAATCCTGGTCATTTCCTAGAGAATGGTCAGTTCAGGAAAAGGGAAGCGTTCCTGCCATTCTCTGCAGGTAACAAATGTTGATGCGTGGCTTCTTAGAATTGCAACAGAGACTACATGATGATGGCTTGGTTGCTTGGAGCCTGGTGTACTACAGGGGTCGCCTCCCTATTGGGGCCTGTGGTCACATTTGGGATTGGGAGGAAGTACTGTGGATGCAGGGGACGTGGGTGGCCCTGTGGGTTAGACCACAGAGCCTAGGATTTGCCTAGGTTCGAATCCCTGCGACAGGGTGAGCTCCCATTGTTCAGTCCCTGCTCCTGCCAACCTAGCAGTTCAAAGGCACGTCAAAGTGCAAGTAGATAAATAGGTACCGTTCCGGCGGGAAGATAAACGGCATTTCCGTGCGCTGCTCTGGTTCGCCAGCAGCGGCTTAGTCATGCTGGCCACATGACCCAGAAGCTGTACGCAGGCTCCCTCAGCCAATAAAGCGAGATGAGCACTGCAACCCCAGACTTGGTCACGACTGGATCTAATGGTCAGGGGTCCCTTTACCTTTACCTTTACTGTGGATGCAAGTCACAAAATGGCTACCATAGATAAGGTTACCAGATTTTTTTCAATGAATCCGGGGAAACTTTTCAACTTCCTACTAAATAGATGGATTTTGTCAGGGGACTGATTTATAAATCCGGGGACTGTGCCCGGGAAACGGGGATGTCTGGTAACCTTACCATAGGAGGTGTGAAGTTACACAAAATGGTGTTTCTATACTCTTCCCCTCCCCCCCCCACCCAGTAAGCCATGTGGATTTTTTGGGGAATATTTGCAGACCTTTTTCTCAGGTGCCATAAGTGGCACAGGTGCTCCACAAGTGGACAACAGCTGATGTATTTTTTCATAGTTTCCCCAAGGAAGAGAAACCCAGTTCCATCTTGAACTTGAGGAACTGTTTGCCCACACCCTTAGCTAAGATATATGCAGATTAGGTAGATTCCTAATAAAATATAATTCATTGTTTTTTTCTCCAAAGCTGCATATGACATAAATTTATGTAATTCAAATATATCTATTCCAAATTCAGTAAAACCATGATCATATTTGTTCAGTGTTCCCATTTGCTTGACTAGGAAGTAGGACCGACTTCTATATTTATTTTGCAGCAACATAATTATTTTTTAAATTATTTGGTCTGCCCGTGTTGTTTAAATTGTGCCACTCTTCACAGTAGCAAAAGCTCTCCACTGAAACAGTCTTTTCCTCCTTGTCTTCTAGGAAAGCGAGCTTGTCTGGGAGAGCAGTTGGCAAGGACCGAGCTCTTCATTTTCTTCACAGCCCTAATTCAGAAGTTCACTTTCCAGGCTCCAAAAGATGTGACATTAAGCTGTGAATTTAGGGTGGGTCTGACTTTGTCTCCCCTGCCATACCGGATATGTGCATTCTCTCGCTAAGAGGGCTCATTTTACATTATTGCCATTTCTTCAATAAGTAGGATTAATTTCTGGTGTAGGAACAGATCTTTGGCTTAATCCTGATTGATTTGAATAACAGAATTTGAATGAGGGGGTGGAGTGGAGATAGCAAACAAGAAGTGAAACTAGACAAAGAGTCCTGTTTTCCTTTCCTCCCTCACAATGCAGTAGTTTCAATGTTTCAACTTCATTCTCAATCTAGCTGAGTAGACTTGTGTACATTGTAAGGTCAGTTAACTATCCAGGCAATTCTCTTTGAGTGCCTGGACTTTGACATCCACCCACCCACTACTTATTTGCACAGAACAGTTTCTAGGGAATGCTTGTCTCAGGTGTGTCCAGGCAAGTTAACATAGACAACTGGAATTAGCAGCTCTTTAGGACCCTGGGGTGTTTCTATCACCAGGTGTCCCAAACATCTCAGATTGGCTGAAAGCATAGAAGCAGGTGTTGCTTGTTTTACTCTCTCTTTCCTTGGGAGAGAGAACAAATGGCTTGCTGCTTTCCCCCCCTTTCCTTTAAGGAAGTTCAAGTCAATGGCGGGGTCCCCTAGCTGACACTGGTCCAGTTCAAAAGAGCGTAGAGCACACATCTTCCTGCGTAGCTCTGATGCGTCTTGTCCAGGAGGAAGACAGCTGGTAGGTGCTGCTGCTGCTGGGGGGCTCCAAAATGGGGGGCTCCTGGGAGGTTGTGGGCTTATGCTGGCCCTAGCAGTGGTGAGAAAAAGGCATTGCTTTCCTTG
Source organism: Podarcis raffonei (assembly GCF_027172205.1). Classification (NCBI taxonomy): domain Eukaryota; kingdom Metazoa; phylum Chordata; class Lepidosauria; order Squamata; family Lacertidae; genus Podarcis; species Podarcis raffonei. The sequence continues at coordinate 40,451,277 of NC_070607.1, forward strand.
TAAGGATATGTGTGCTCACAACTGAAAATAAAAATCTAATGGAATGCCCAGCATACATTTATAAAATCAAAATGCAAAGTTTAATTGTTCTTCTAAATATCCTAAGGTCAGGTAAAAAGGTAAAAGACCCCTGGATGGTTAAGTCCCGTGGAATTTGACAATGGGATGCGGCGCTCATCTCTGCTTTCAGGTTGCTCAGAGTTGGATTGTAGTCAATGGATTTTCCACAGGTTGTATTGTTTTTCAGAAGCATTATTGTTGTGATTCAATAAACATAGTGGATAACAAGGTTAAAACTGAGTCTACAAAGTGATTTCCATGAAAATAGTTAAACATGGCAATTTGGCTGTTAGTGGGAAATTGCAAGTTTAAACCACAAGGGAGTATTAGTTCCACATTATACTGCAACATCATCTGCTATAAGCATAGCAGTTGCTAAAGACTGACTGATTTTGTAGCTCTGTTTCATTTCTAATTAATGAATGGTGTTCTAAAGTGAAATTCCCACAGCCGGGCTCTATTCTGTTAAGCTAAAAGGAACACAAGCAATTGTAAAAGATGGACCATTCACTGGGACTACCGGCTTGTTACTCAGAGGGATTTAGATAGAAATAGCTTGTAGCTGCAAACATGAAATATCTTAACAAGTAAGGACCAGGATTTGGGAAGACCTTTCTTTCTTGGCCTGACTTTTCATTTTAGTGCAGAGTTCTTCAATCATAGGTCTCTGTATGTTGCTGTACTACAACTCCCATCATCCACACCTGGATTAATCAATGAGCAAGGATGATTGGAGCTGTAATCCAGCAACATTTGAGGCTACTTTAGCATGCATTGCTGTCATTCACAGGGCAAGCAGCAATGTCACTCTGAAGACATGCCCTCTTTCTATCAGTACTACTGAGTGCAGCTTTACAAAGTCCAGTTGAAAAAGTTGAAGCAGATGTTTAGTGGGGCTGTTGTGCCTGCACTTCTTGGAGAGTCTTGGGCTAGATACATATTTGTCCTGAGCCAATCTCTGCTGTAGTGTTTTTTGGAAGAAGGAACACAGTCTTTTAAGGCCTTTGAACAAATATTATTGAATAACGATCGTGTGGATAAAGGTTGACTCTCAGCTCTTTATAAAATTATATTGGGTACCACTGTAGGTGGGTGTGCTGGGGTCAAACTGCAGTTTTCCCTAGATGACAGAGACGGTGAAGGGTTGTGGGGAAAGTCACCTCATAAACCTATCTTTGTTTCTGTGAGGGAATTACCTATACTACACAGCTGGAATTTAACACCCAACATTTGGCCCACAGTGCATCAGTTTCTTCCCCCATGTATTGAGTGGGTTTGTCACCAGGTGGGCATGTATTGATACGCATGGTGGGATTGTTTGAGGGTCGAATGCTTTGGGGAGAAGTTGTTTCTAGAAATTTCTAAAATCATGCAACAGGATGTAGTCCTTTACCCCAAGTTTGGTACTACTGAATCTGTTCAAAGATCCAAATAAGGTTTTAAAGAATGAGGAACTTATCATTCACCTTTTTCTTCTGACTGGGTGGACAATAATGAAAGCTTGGAAGGACATCTTAAATACTGGCATATAGCATTTTGCTAGAGAATGTTTCTCGTTAAACTAGTTATTGCGCGATGGGGCAATTGGGAAAAAATCAAATTGCAGCCATTTGCTTTTGGGGGGTATAGTGGTTTAATTTGCTGAAATGGGAATGTATACTGTATTTTTTGCACCATAACCCTCACTTTTTTCCTCCTAAAAAGTAAGCGGAAATGTCTGTGCATGTTATCGAGGGAATGCCTACGGGTGGCATGCCTACGGATTTTCCTCCTCTAAAAACTATGTGCGTGTTATCGTCGGATGCGTGTTATGGTCGGGTGCGTGTTATAGAGCGAAAAATACGGTAAATGTGTACTGTTGTGTGTTTACAGAAAGCACTTTGAGTTTTGAGTGGTTAAATATTTAATTCTAGTATGTTCCCTAGTAGCTCTCATGGGGTTGGTTAATTTTGGTCACATAAGAAGTATTGGGTCACAGGCTATGTTTTGTGTGACTTCACTGTGATGACACAGCATTGGAAGATGGGTGAGTAATCTGTTAGGAACCCTGCAGGAGACAGTGTCAGAAATCCTCTCTGGACGCTGCTGGGAGTACAGCAGCGAATGCTTCTTTCTATGAAGGAAAGAGAGAGAGAGTGCAATGGATCAGTTAATGAGAGCTCTCCGAAGGCAGCTGAGCTGAAGACTGCTGGAACTTGAAAGCCATCTCTTCAAAGAGCTGTGCAGCCTAGGTACAGGTTGAGTGCAAAGCTGGAAGAGGGAGAGGCACAGTTCGACTGAATGTTTAAGCAAGCAGCTGTAGTACTCTGCAGCTAAGTGAAGCTACGCCCATGCTTGGATAAGCATGTGTCTTGTAAATATTCTGCGTATATTTTTCTTTTTATCATCTGTTCTGCAAATAAAGCTTTAGAATATTTAATGAGGGTCTGGTCAATGCTTTAATTCCTAAAGGGGGAGTCGGTCTTACATATGATTTAGCTTCTGAGCTGCTAAATATCACTACTCTGCAACAGGTTTCCCTCTATTCCAAGTCGTGTATCCATGGTAGGGACTGGAGGAAAAATGACCCCTGGGAGGAGTGCAGAGAAAAGAAGCGCCATGGTGCATCTGATGCAACAGAACTGGACGCCCCTTCATCTGCCCCAGCTGCAGCAAGACATGTCTCTCCCACATCAATCTCTACAGCCACAGCAGCCACTGTCACCTCCCAATAGCTTGACCTCACCCCCAAAGCGCACTCCTCCATTGTCTTCTGAGACACACGGATGCCAGCCAACATTTGAACATACAGATGGACAGGGGCTTGGCAAGATAGTAAAAGTTTTTAATTTCTTTCAAGTTCTCAATCCTTGATCTAGTCAGTTTGTGGCCAAGGCACAGGGCCAATCCTACCATTGGTCTGTGTGAGGTGACATATGCTGGCAGGAGGTGCTGATAGCAGGAAGACTTTAGCGAACAGCAGGCCCCTACTCCCACGACAAGGAAATTTCAAGGCATGCTCTTCTGCCAACCCGAAGAAGAAGAAAGCATTTCCTCTTCTTCTACTTGTTGCTCCACTCTGTCTGGATGCTTACATGCAGCTGCTGCTTGGCCACGCTGAGAGGGACTCAGGGACAGGTGTCTGGCCACTGTGGCAATCAGGTGTCTGGGCAGGCAAGGCCTGGGGCCTGGGCAAGCACACAAAGCTCTCTGAGGCATATTGGCTGGCAGTGAGATGGGTGGAGGCAAGTGGGCAGGCAGGCAAGCATCGTTGGCACCTGGCTGAGCTCAGCTCCTGCAGGTGTGCATCTCACCTAGCAAGCCTCACTCACTGAGCTTGGAGGGGAAGAAATGGAGTTCCTGGTTTCAGGGCTAGTCTACCTCTGACTTACTGGTGGTGCCGTTTTCTCATTTGCCTCAGGCGGCAAGATGTCTTGAGCCAGGCCTGCCGAGGCAAAATTGAACCTATGCAGTATAGAACAGAAGGCCATTGAATTGACTCCTCTGACCCCTTATCAAGATATCAGTCCAAAGGTCTCAGGAGCAGGATCATACTCCACGGCAGAAGTTAATTATTTATGCACAGGGCACAGACTTTGAAGAGAATTCTAGAAATGTCGGGAAGGATACTTACTTTTCTTCCGCAGAATTGTGAAAACAAGAAGGAAATATTCTGACTGAGAAAGCTACGCTCCCCCCTTCCCGCTAGGAAGAGTTACTCATTAAGTCATCTCCCTTCTGCCTCTTTGTGGGCATGATGTACCAGATTTTTTCAATGAATAATCCGGGGACACTTTTTTGTGTGTGTGAAGCTGAGTAACAACAGGGAGTCAGTAGTGGGGATGGTGAGGCAAAAGACCCTGGGCCGAAGCATACATGCATATTGTATAAAGGTGCAAAGCCCTTCTTTCGCACCCTGTGAAACATAAATGCACAGTTTTTTTTTAAAAAAACTAGGCAATGGCTGGCAGGCTGCGACTCCCAAGCCTCCCCCAATCAGTCAAAACAAAGGGGGAAGGGGACAGGAGATCTCACAAGAAACATCATATGCACACAAGACACATCATATGGGGATTACAGGCAAGGAAAAATGGTGGGCATCACGGCAGCAAGCAGCTCCTGAAGCCAGCCAGAACCAACTGCGCTACCAGGCTGGCTCCGGGCTGCTGAGGCTGCTGCTGCCAGATTTCCCGGGGACAGATTTGCAAATCTGGGGACATTCCGGGGACGGAATTTTTCCAGTGAAAGATTTGCAAATCCTGGGACTGTCCCTGGGAACCGGGGATATCTGGTAACCCTAATGTATAATGATGTGTGGAAACTTTGCCCTCAGTTCTTACAGGAACGTTAGCCCAAGAGGGCAGGTGTGGCTGCTCTACCTGCATGAGATTTTGGTTTCCCTCGACAGATAGCAGTCCATTCTGACAAAGGAGGGCTAGAAGGGTTTGAAGATGCTGCTCCAGCTGCTCTCTGACCTCTGGGAGGCCTTGTCCCTGCAGGTCATTTTGGTTTTTCTGGCTACATTTCTACTTATTGCTGATTGCAAGAAACAGATTCACCCAAGGAATTTCCCCCCAGGGCCCAGGCCTCTTTCTTTTCTGGGTAATATGCTACGTATAGATACCAAGGAGCCCCATTTGAAACTATGGAAGGTAAGGATGAGGAATCATGGCATGAATTTAGCCCAACATTGCACTGTATAGGAGTGTAAGAGCTTCACTGCAGGTTAAGGCTAAGATGCCCCCCCCCCAATTTAGCATCCTTAGACTGGTAAGCCAGATGTCTCCAAGAAGACCACAAACAGGGCACAAAGACAGATGCCTCTACTGTCGTTTGTTCCCAGCATCTGGTATCCAGATATGTATTGCCTCTGAACACAGGATCTATTTTACCGAACAGTTATTTATAACAATTCTGTACCCACAATTGCCTTTAAAGGTTGGATGGTTGTTTGCATGTTTCATTAGTAGGTTTTTCATGCCACTTTTGCCTTTATCCTATGGTTACCAGACGTTCCTGGTTCTTGGGGGCAGCCCCCGGATTTACCAATCTGTCCCCAGACATAATCCATCCCCGGAAGGTCCCCGGATTTCATGTAATGTCCCCGGATTAATCATATGCCTTGGGACTTACAGACCCTCCCCAGAGCCTGAAGCAATCATCCACTCTCTCTCAGCTCTGCAAACAGCCCTGCTCCTCCTCCTTGCTTGCTTGAGCCAGAGAGGCAAGGCTGCTCTTTGGACCGGCAGAGCTGAGGTGCAGGGAAGAAGCCTCCCTGCATGACATCTCTGCAAGCTACCCTGTCTCTCCTGCTTGCTCATGAGGAAGGAGCACTTTTTCATGCTTTAAAGCCCCCTTTGCTGCGTTCTGCCGGCTTGTGAGCTGACCTACCAAGCCGGCAGAAAGCAGGATGCTGCCTTGAGCCTTCCCTTCACTCTCCCAGACAGAGGCTGTTGCTTCAAAGTTAAGGGTGGTGGGGGAAATTGTCTTGCCTCTTTTGCTCCATTCTGCATGTTTGTGAGCTACATTGGACTGCCTTCCCTCCCTCCCTTCTCTCTGTGTTATTGTCTGTCTCCCCATTTTCCCCCTCCTTACCCATAAACTCTTCCCAATTCTCCCTTGGTCTTTTCACATATTTGGTTCCCCAACCCTATACATCATTATGTGCTGCTGCTTCATTTTTCTTCCCTTGCACCCACCCTCACTAGCAAAAAATAAAAGGGGAGGAATGTTTTATGTTTGTTTTGGGGGTGTTTATGTTGGTTCCCCACAAACAGCTTTCCTGTTCCCTTCTTATTAAGAAATGAACCTTAAAAAAAAATGAACCTTAAAAAAATTAAAAGAGGCTACGTCTGCTTGCTTGCCTTCCTCCCCTTTGATAAAAAGGGAGAGATTGGCGGGATGGGGCCTGGAGGGGTACCTTTACAATAGGTGTAAATGGAGCAGGGAAGCTTTATGGTTTTTTAAGTTGTGGCTGCTCTTGTTGAGGTACCTACATTGCAGGTGGTTGACCTAGATGCCTCTCAGAGGTTCTTTCCAAATCTATGATTCTGTGATCATCCCACAGTCGTATTCTCAAACTCCCCCGATGCCTGCACAGGAGCCGTCCACAGGCGGCAGGGCAGCAGCAGGAGGAAGGGGTTTCTGCTAACGCTTACTCCCGAGTAAGCCTGTAGGGGATCACAGTGCAAGGAGGGAGAGTGAGGGAGTGGAAGCACGGCTAGCACTCCAAGAAAGCAGGCCAGGACCCAGAGGAAGACCGCACAACAGAGGAGACCACAGAAGATATTACTTCTTAATTTTTTAAAATAACTTTATACACACACACACACACAAAATTATTGTTTGTTGTTTGTTTGTTTGTTTGTTTGTTTGTTTAAAGTGTCCCTGGATTCATTGAAAAAAATCTGGTAACCTTACTTTATCCTCTAACTCTGTCCTGGAAAAGGTCCAGAGCTACAAGCCAATTACCGGTATCTGCTTGGACAAGGCAGCAACCAGCTAGATCTCTCCTAGCTCCTCAGTCCAGAGGCAGTTTGCTTTCCCCTTAGGCACAAGAGGATAGCACAATATGAAGGAGCTTAGAAGATGCAGTGTGGGTGAGGGGAGACCCTAGCCCTTCCCACAAACTCAATCCCAGACTTCAGGTCTTAATTAGGAATTATCATCATATTTTTAAAAAAACAAAATAGAAATTATTCTTCCTCACTCTCCATCCAGCTTACTGAAAAATATGGCAATGTCTTCAGCCTTCAGATTGGAAGCATGTGGATTGTAGTTGTGAATGGATTCCATCTGATGAAAGAGGCTCTTGTCCATCAGGGCGAAAACTTTATAGATCGTCCAAAAGCCCCAGTTGCCAATGAAATATTTAGGTAATTGGGTGAGGGGTTTTTTTAATATGGGCAATTATTTAAATGATTAAAATTTCTCAAGTTTAAATTTTCAAGGCTGATGAGATCTTTCCTTCATTTGTATTTGTATTTCTTCAATCTGGTTTGAAGAGTACGAATTAGGTAGATTCCCATTTAAATGTAAGCAAAATTGAATTTCCCTCCATCCGTACACACAATAGAAATTTATGTACCTGAAATGTGTCTATTCCAAAATCCTAGAAACATTATCAAAGCTGTTCAGTGTTCCCATTTGTCTTTAGGCTGGGAGTTACGTTGTCCCCGCTGCCGTGAAAGGTGTGTGCATTCTGTTGCTAAGGTGGGGGAACATATTTTATGCTGTTTTATTTTAAGTAAGTTTAGCAGGATTACCTCCTCAGTTTTTGTTCTTATTGCCCATTGGTTCCAATTACCAATGTCTTTTCATGATAACAGTAGTCAGTTGAAAGTGACCGTGGTTAGTTAGAAACAGACATGCAGTGCTAGCTTAAGCATGTCTACCCAAAAGTCCCAGGTAAGTGGGCTTAGGGTGCTGCTTAGTCCAATAGACTTCCGGAGGCGGCGCGAAACAGCAATGGCGGTCCTCTTCAGTTGTTGAAGAGGGGCTCCGCGGAAAAGGGTCGTGCGCTGCGGCACAGCGACGACCCGTTTAGGAAAACCACGGGTAGAGTGAGCCCGTGGCCGTGGGATTCGGCGGGCACCAGGAGCGACCTCGGATACGCAGAAGGGACCCCGTAAGGGGCTCCGGAACGTGGAGGGGGTAGCGGTGCTGTGAATCCATCGCTCTTTCCGCGGAAGCGAAGCCGCGCGGCTGCTGCTGATGAGCGCTGACCTTTCTTCTTTGAACATTTGATTGGAAACAACAAACTCGTGAGTAAGAAATTTGAGGCTTTATTTGGACATCAAATTGGTGAATTTCGGCTGAAAGCGGGAGACGCTAAAAAGGAAGTCAGTCTTCCGTCCCTGTTTAAAGTATTGAGCAAAGTTTTTTTAAAGCGGAAGCGTTGAAAGGAGTTTAAAAGAAGTTGGAACTTACCCTGCAAGTTTGGATTTGATTGTGAGACTGTGCTATACCTCTCTATATTTTGTGGATTATAAAGTTATAAGCCCCAGCTCACGGGCTGCCTGGATACAAAGTAACATCAGACTGTGGCAACTGTGTATAGAGACATAAAGTTACATTGGGCTACTTTGCAGTTACAAAAAAGGAACTGTTGTTCACACCTTCGCAAAGAACCTTTATCATCTGCAGTTTAAAGTGAATTTAGAGGGTTTCCCCCCCTTATTTTGGATTTTACCATATTTGGGAATTAAATGGTGGAAACTTTTGGGGAGCTCCCCCTGCTGGATTGTGGAAATATAAACCTCTGAGAACTGCTGGTTGTTTTGGAAATCTTTTTGCCTGGATGATTGCTTTTCCCATGGGATTTACAATTTGACCTTGAAACCTAGACAGTTGTGGAATGAGTGTGGCAGGAAAAACAAGGGCTGCCAAGAAAGCAAAACAAACTGAACTATTGCAATCAACTTTGCCTGTGCAGCCACGTAGATCATCTGTTCCAATTGTGACAGGTCTGCAAGAAGGACAATTTAAACAGCCAGTTTTGGAGGATATGGCTGCAGGAGGATTAGACCCTATTTCTAAAGAAATATTGGATCAACTGGCAGCATTAAATAAGAAAGCTGATGAACAAGCGGCTAAATTTGACCAGGTTACAGCAACGATTAATAAGTTGACAGACCAAGTTGCTCAAAACACACAGGCGATAGGAAATTTTGAAAAGACTATATCAGAGAACCGAAAATTAGCTGAGGACGCAAACACGAAAGCAGACCAAAACAAAAAAAGGATTGAGGAATTAAGAGGGGAAGTAAGACCACTGAGTAGACAGGTCACTGAACAACAGGCCTATCTGTCTATGGCGGAGCTGAAAAACCGGGAAAGTAATCTTAGGATTAGAAATATTCCAGAACTAGAAAAGGAAGATTTGGCTGGCTTTTTGACTGCAGAAATATCCAAGTTCTGGGGTTTGGCAGAAGAGAAAGACTTCAAAATCGTCACCGCTTTCAGATTGGGAAGAGTGGCCAAGAAAGATAAACCAAGGGATTGCTTGATCATATTGAGATACAAGCAAGAAAAAGACAACATACTTGGCCTACATTTTAAAAACCCATTGGTGATACAGGGAAAGACAGCAGAAATCTTCAGAGACATACCAAAACAATTGTTGGACTTAAGAACTACATACAAGGATCTGGCAAGATTATTAAGAAACAACACAATCCCTTACAGGTGGGAATTCCCCCAAGGATTATCTTTTAATTTGAAAGGGAAGAAGGTGAGAATCAGAACAGCAGAAGAGCAAGAAAAATTCCTAAACGATCACGGGGAGGACCTTCGAAAAGGGACAGCAGGTACCTGGCCACCCCCCACGCCTGGTATAAAAGATCCACCTCCAGACATAGACGAGAAGGGAGACAACCCCATCGGCTAACAAGCTGATCCAGGATGTCTCTGCAGCTTTTTAGTTGGAATATCCATGGGGCAAATTCCCCTGAAAAAAGGAAAAGGATTTTTCACATTTTGAGGAAAGAACAACTAGACGTCATTTGTTTCCAGGAAACCCATGTGACTAGGCTCCACAGAAGAGTGCTAATAAACAAGCGACTAGGCCAAGAATTTATTTCATCAGCTAAAGAAAAGAAAAGGGGAGTCGTGATATATGCAAAGGAGAGCCTAGCACCAAAATTTGTGTTCAAAGATGAACAAGGAAGAATTTTGGCGATCGAAATACAATCACAAGGAGAAAAATTTTTGATAATTGGAATTTATGCACCAAATGAGGGGAAATCTGAATTTTATGGGAAGCTGCATGAGACAATGCTGGACCATATGGACTATAATAACATCATTCTGATGGGAGATATGAATGGGGTTGTCTCCACACACATGGATAAGTCACAAAATCAAAATGTGACTAAAGATGGCAGACTACCAAAGACTTTTTTTGAACTCACAGACAATATGGACTTGATTGATATCTGGAGGACAAAGAACCCCCTAGGTAGAGAGGGAACATTCTTTTCTGAGGCCCACCTATCCTGGACAAGAATCGACCAAATCTGGATATCTAGAGGACTGGCACCCAAGACCAAAAAAGTAGAGATCTGCCCTAAAACTTGCTCCGACCATAACCCCTTGAAAATGGACTTGAGACTTACACCAGCTGGATCCTTCAGATGGAGAATGAATGATGCATTGTTTAGAGACCAGGAGATAGTGAAGAAGGCCCAAAAGACGATGAAAGACTACTTTGAACTAAATTTGAACACTTCGGTGGAAAAAAAAACAATCTGGGACGCAAGCAAAGCTGTTATGAGAGGGTTTCTGATACAGCAGAATTCTATTAAGAAAAAACTCTGGAACGGTAAAAAGGACAAGATCTTGGAAAGGATAAAAGACGGAGAGAAAAAGTTGAGACTAAATCCAAAATCAAAAGAAGTTTTGAGAGAAATAAAATTCCATCAAGCACAATATGCAAAACTGATAAATCAAGAAGTTGAATGGAAAATCAAACAGATGAAACAAAGATCATTTGAATCGGCAAATAAATGTGGGAAGCTGCTATCATGGCAGCTGAAAAAGAGACAAAAACTGAACTTTGTTACCAATCTAGAGGTTGAAGGAGAATGTATTCAGAAACCAGAGGAAATTAGAAAGTGTTTCCAGAGATATTTTAAAAAATTGTTTTCCCAAGGACCCCAAGTGGAGACTGAAATAAATAAATTTTTAAAAAGCTATGGCCTACAAAAACTAACACAAGACAAACAAACTGACCTGAATTATAAAATAACCCAACAGGAAATCGAAAATGCCATTCAGAACATGCAACTAGGCAAATCCCCGGGCCCAGATGGACTTACCTCCAAATACTATAAGATATTGAAGGAATACCTGACTCAGCCATTGATGGAGGTATGTAATCAAATTATGGAAGGGAAGGGGGCACCAGAATCGTGGAAAGAGGCATTCATCACTTTGATACCAAAATTGGAATCTGAAAAGACTCAACTTAAGAACTACCGTCCCATCTCACTCCTAAACGTGGATTACAAGATTTTTGCTGACATTTTGGCAAATAGATTGAAAAAAGTCTTAAATGGAGTTATTCATAAAGACCAAGCAGGCTTTCTCCCTGGCAGGCATTTGTCAGATAATACTAGGAACATTGTTGACGTTCTGGAACTTCTACAGACAAATTTGAATACAAAAGCAGTTTTGATATTTATAGACGCGGAGAAGGCCTTTGACAATATATCTTGGAAATTTATGAAGAAGAATTTGGAAGGGATGGGAGTGGGAAGGGCGTTCCAAAATGGCATAGATGCAATATATTCAGAACAAAAGGCTAAATTGATAGTAAACAATGTGGTGACAGAAGAGTTTAAAATTGAAAAAGGAACACGACAGGGGTGCCCCCTATCACCCTTGCTATTTATTTCTGTCCTTGAGGTTTTGCTAAATTTGATCAGGAAGGATCAGCAGGTGGAAGGAATACAGGTCGGAGGAAAACAATATAAACTGAAGGCCTTTGCAGATGACTTGGTTTTGACATTACAGGAGCCGGTGTCCAGCACAAAAAGAGTATTGGAATTAATTTCTGAGTTTGGTCGGGTGGCGGGATTCAAGTTAAACAAACAAAAAACTAAGGTTTTGGCAAAAAACTTGACACCTTTAGAAATAGATGGGTTTCAGAAGGAAACAGAACTAAACGTTGTTAATAAAGTGAAATACCTGGGGGTCAACTTGACTGGGAAAAATTTGAATCTGTTTAAAGATAATTATGAAAAATGTTGGTCTGAAATTAAAAAGGATCTAGAAATCTGGTCAAGATTGAAACTTTCCTTGTTGGGAAGAATTGTAGCAGTAAAGATGAATGTATTGCCAAAAATGCTGTTTCTGTTCCAGACCCTACAGATCGTGGACAGAGTGGAATGTTTTGGAAAGTGGCAGAGGGACATTATGAAGTTTGTCTGGCAGGGCAAAAAGCCCCGAATAAAATTTAAAATATTAACAGATGCAAAGGAAAGAGGGGGTTTTGCCCTGCCGGACTTAAGGTTGTATTATGAAGCTGCATCCCTCTGCTGGCTGAAAGATTGGTTTTTGCTAGAAAACACTGATGTCCTAGATCTGGAAGGGTTCAACAATGTTTTTGGGTGGCATGCATATTTGTGGTACGACAAGGTAAAGTCTCATAAGTTGTTTAAAAACCATATTGTAAGGAAATCTCTGTTTTCTGTCTGGACTAAATACAAGGACTTATTTGAAAACAAGACTCCGAGGTGGTTATCACCGATGGAGGCTAAAGCCACAAAAATACTTAATATGGGGGGTGGCTGGGCAAAATACTGTGAAATAATAGAAAGAGTGGGTGACACTTGGAGGTTGCAGAGCTTTGAAAAATTGAAAGGGAAGGTGCGAGACTGGTTTCACTATGCCCAAATTTTAGAGATCTTTAAAAAAGATAAAAAAATTGGTTTCCAGGTGGAAAAATCAAAATTAGAACTAGAATTACTTGAACCTAAGACGAAAGTGCTTTCAAGAATGTACAACTTGCTGCTTAAATGGAATACTCAAGATGAGACAGTCAAATCAGCCATGATAAAATGGGCACAAGATATTGGATACAACATTATGTTTGAGGACTGGGAAAGGTTATGGACCACCGGTATGAAATTTACGGCATGTAGTGCCTTAAAGGAAAATATTATGAAAATGATGTACAGGTGGTACATGACCCCAGTCAAACTTGCAAAGATATACCATTTGTCTGATAATAAATGTTGGAAATGTAAGGAGGCTGAAGGAACTTTTTACCACCTCTGGTGGACATGCCCGAGGGTGAAGGCCTTCTGGGAAATGATTTATAACGAGTTGAAAAAGGTATTTAAGTATACCTTTCAGAAGAAACCAGAGGCCTTCCTCTTGGGCATTGTGGGCCAGAGGATACCTAAGAAAGACAGAACCTTCTTTCTATATGCAACGACTGCAGCAAGAATTCTCATAGCTAAATACTGGAAGGCACAGGAGCTACCCACACTGGAAGAATGGCACACACAACTGATGGACTATATGCAACTAGCCGAAATGACTGGCAGAATCCGAGACCTGGGAGAAGAGGCTGCGGAAGAGGATTGGAAAAAATTTAAGGACTATTTACAAAAACATTATAAGATATATGAATGTTAAAAATTTGCTAAGGTTTGAGGTAAATATGCTTCAGTATTGAAATTCGGAGTTGATAGAAACAAAGTTAATGATTGAGAAAAGTTTTAATTTCAGAGTGAATAATTAGATGAAAATACAAAAACACAGGAAACAAGGTATTAATTTGCTGTTTATATTTATTATAAAGAATGCAGGGATGGAGGAGATGGGGAAGTCCAGTGGATGATGAAAAAAAAAAAAAAAGACTTCGAAAAATGAATTTTTTCTTGTTTAATTTCTTTTTCTTTCTGTAAAACCGCTTTTGTTGTGTTATTGATGATGGATTTAGATTCTGGAAAAAAGCAATAAAAAAATTTATTAAAAAAAAAAAAAACAATAAGACTTTAAAGCTGCTCTTCTCCGAAGCAGCAAATTGTGGAAGTAAAAGACTCTTTACTTAGCCATGCTAGATGTTTATATATCCGGTACTTAGAATCATGGAATTGGAGTGTTGGAAGGGCTCCCATGGCTCCAACCCCCTGCAATGCAGGAATCAAACTTGTAGTGCATTGAGGATGATCCAAGGGAATGGGAGGCAAGCGCTACATGCTAAGCAAAATACACACAAACACTGTAATTTATCAGTGCTGACATATTTATTATACAATTTGTTCAGCGCAAACTCTTGCGCCGTTTAAAATAAGCATTCTCAACATTCAGAGCAATTTATCTAACTCGCTTGGAACAAACTGTCCAGTGGAGCATGCTCAAATTTGTATACAGTGGTACCTCGGGTTAAGAACTTAATTCGTTCTGGAGGTCTGTTCTTAACCTGAAACTGTTCTTAACCTGAAGCATCACTTTAGCTAATGGGGCCTCCCACTGCCGCCGCGCTGCTGGAGCCCGATTTCTGTTCTCATCCTGAAGCAAAGTTCTTAACCTGAGGTACTATTTCTGGGTTAGCGGAGTCTGTAACCTGAAGCGTCTGTAATCCGAGGTACCACTGTACAATTTACAAAGTGTATTGGACCCCTGTAGAGCTGCTAGAAGTTCTCCTTTTCAGCAAGTACTGAGTTGTTTTTTCTGATTTTATGTATTAAACAGGATTTATATACTGTTTAATCATAAAAAAACCAAGCAGTTTACAGAAAGTTTGTGTTATGTACTCAGTGGTCCGGACTAGGATTCTTTGCCCCTCTGTTCTGATTCGATACACGATATCCAATCAAATAGCATTGTCAGGGTTTGGGTTACTGGCAGTGGCTCTTAAGCTCTGAGTTACGATTCGCAGCTTGGGGGTTTAGACAACCAATCATGTTGAGAGTATGAGTGGCCCAGGCCTTCAGAAATACATACATTATTACTTGCTTTGCCCCTGTTGCTTTGTTCTGTTTGCTCAAGAAACATCTCACCTTGTAGAAACTCATGTATACTTCAGCATGCATTCAAATTAGTGCATTAACATGTAACATGGAAACAGTGTGCCCTACTTTAATGAGAACACTGTTGTAGGACAGGACTGCAGAGCTCAAATGCTGGTGCTACTAAAGACAAGTGTGTGTGTTCTCCTATATGGAAACTATGGCCATAGCTCAGTGCTGGTGCATCTGGATTGCATGCAGAAGGCACCAGATCCTATCTCCAGGTATGTAGGGAAATATCCCTTGCCTGCCAGTGAAATGCTTGCCTGAATACAGCTATCGTGTTCCCAATCTGTTGTTCCAGTCTGCAGGGAAGCCCAGGGCTGGCAGCCTCAGGCCCCTGGGCTGGATGTGGCTCTCCTGCTTGTTCTGTGCCACCCTTGGGCTATGCCCCTCTCCAGGCGACATTGCTCACTGGCTGTGCTGTTCAAACTGGAGAGCTTTTGCTGGGTTAGAATGTGTACTTTAATTGAGATATACTGTAGTGCCTTTTGCTTGCCCGGAGGATGAAGCAATGGGTCTGACATTTGCAGAGCTGGAATGCAGCCTACTGTGCAAAAGTAACAGAGGTTTCTACGCACCCATTACTTTGTTCGTTTGCAAGCTACTACATGCCTCCTGTATCACTGACCGGGGAGTGGGAAATTCTGCTCAGGAGCAACATCATCACAGCTTTTGTAACAGCAGGTTCCCCACCCCCACCCCGCCACAGGGTGGTGAATAGCTCCACAGTGCTTTCTGTATTCAAGCCAAGATTTTTGTCTGTGCTTGCTTACTTGTTCTGTAGAAAGCTAGCACTTTCAAGAGTTAAGACATTTTACTGCAAGCAGATTATGAGTCATGGTGACACTATAAAGAGGCTTAGCAGTTACAAACAAGTTTCTGGCTACTCAGAAGCTGGCTACATTACTTCTTCCAGATGTTGCTTAACAACCCACATTTTAGGTGGGAGAGCAAGTGTGGGGGGACTGCATCACACTTGTAGAAACCTAGGCCACAAAGCACTAATAGAGGTGAGTGCATGCACAAACTGAGGTTCAGTGACCCAAGATAACATGGCACATGCATTCATCCAATGGCAATGCTCTGATGGCTCCATCTTGTTTGATGCAAAACAAGGAAACGTGTTATGATCTGCTTAGTTGCTGTGTAAAGCTCCTGTAGGATACATGGATTCAATACAAAGGAGGCACATGACAAAGTTTACAGTTATTTGTATTCTGTGCTTCTGAGGTGCTTAATAATACTTATTTTCTGTAGCTCTCAGAAATTAGTGTGTTTTGTAGTTTGGGGAGTGGGAATAAACATTAGGCTGCAGCTGGTAGGAGTATGCAGTGGTTTGACAAGACTGCAACGCAAAGGGTGACACTGCTGATAAAATAACCAGAGACCACAAAATTAATGTCAAAAGGTTTTAATGTGAATATAAAAGAATATTTCTTGAATCAAGAGTAAAACCATGTTTACAAATTAGTGCAATTTCTTCCTCTATTTCTATACAGCCCATTTGCTTTGCACAGGATCAGACTTGTACACGTCAAATAGATTAGACCCCGGCAAGTCTATGAGAAAACCTGAAGTCAGGCCTATTTATCCTTACTGAAGAAAAAACATTGGTATTGCTTACAATTATGTGAATCCAAGCAAATGGTTATTGTAGAAAAGAACACTTTTTATTAATATAAAGTAAAAGCAGTATTGAACTAAAACTTTTCATTAATTCTACTGCATGTTTTAGTCTGGTCGCGTTCTTACAGAAACTTGTCTAAATGTATGCATGATTTTTAAAAGTTGGTGAAATCACATATCCCATAATTAGCCATAGTGTCAATTCATAAATTGTTATACAAACAAAGTGCTTTTACTCTAATGAAAATAAACATGCAATCAATACAGGGAACAAAGTGTTTAAGCACCACTTGAGGTTTTTACACAATCCCCACTGAAAGGAATGGAGATTGTGTGGGAGTAGTGATAGGTTTTGTCAATGGTTGCCAAACACTATACAACTTACTAAGCAGTAATTGCAGCCCAAACCTGATTAAAATATGACTGCAAGGTTTTGCGGGACCAACACTTGGTGAACCAGTTTCTATGCTACATTTTTAATTAATGAAGAATTACAGATGAAGGGTGATTGCAGGTCTCCATCAGCTCAAGTAAGTCTGCATCTGACATCAATTAATATTAGTTTATTAGAGAGACTGCTTTTTCAGACATAGTGTGTATGCATCAACATTTTCATCCCATCTAAGCACAGCACATTTTAAGGACTTAACACAGATAAGTAACTCCTTTGCATTATGTTCATATCAAAGAAATATTCCACACTAAGGCTGCAATCCTATACATACTTACACGAGAGTAAGTACCATTGAACTCAGTGGGGCTTACTTCTGAGTAGACATGTATAGTATTGCACTGCAAGCAAAACACAAGAGAGACTAACTCAATTCATAGTTAAATAAAACCAGGAGAATCAAAATTCTGAATTCAATTGCTGGTGATCAAATAGCTGAATTTTATTACTCAAAGGAGGTAGTTTAAGTTTAGAAACTAAACACCAAGTAGTCCACCACAAATTCAGTTGCACACAATTACTACATAAAATTGCTATGGCTGCAGATTCACAAGTTTACCTGTGCAATGATTGAGCTGCTATGCCTCCATGGACACTCAGTGCAATCCAGTAGCATGAAAATATGCACATAAAGGGGTTGCCCACACATTTCCTCTGGCCAAACAGCCAAGCCTAGGAGCTGTGTATATAGCCTGTGAATGGTCAGGTCACATAGGTGGCAATGGGCACAATTTAGCAACAATTCTACAAGGATAGCTGAAAAATATCTCTCTCTCTCCTTTTAGATTAATCCTTGTGAAGTTCAGCATTCTGAAGGATGGCTGCAAAATGGTAAGTAGTAACATTTTCTTAAACAAGTTGGGACTAAAAAGAACACATGGCAGTAAATATGCTTCTCTGCCAAAAACCTCCCCATTGAGTTCTTCCATAGATATGTTATTGAATTCACTCACATATCTACTTTCTCTCTTAGTTCATTAAAGAGCTCAAACTTTCTAAGATTACATGGGATGTGGCCCTCTGCTGACAGAACACTTTAATCCAGTAGACTGTGAGCAGAAAGTGAGGGCGGATGAGACTTAAGATTCCCCTCTTCCTTCTGCAATCCCTCCAGAGGATTGGGAGGTCCTTTGGACTAGTACTTGAAAGTGGCATAGGGGACTGAAGGAGGAATATGTGGAAATAAACTTCTGCTCCCATGTACTCATAGGAGCTTTCACAAGATCAAAGGCCCTTCCATCAGCCAGGGGACATGACTGGCTTCAACCCATGGAATTTGTAATTAAAAATAATGTTACCACCATCATTCTCTTCCATCTAATAGAGCAGTGATGGTCAAACTTGGCCCTCCAGCTATTTTGGGACTACAATTCCCACCATCCCTGATCACTGGTCCTGTTAGCTAGGGGTGATAGGAGTTGTAGTCCCAAAACAGCTGGAGGGCTAAGTTTGGCCATCACTGTAATAGAGCAATGCCAAACTACCACAGAAAAGTAATTTAAGATAATGTACAGCCATATTTTTCTGGCTCTTTGACATGGAGGTAGACAGTACCAAGACATATATGCAGCAGAGTTGCATCAGCTAGCATCCAACTCAGCTGCTCAAGTTAGCTGACACCAAGTCCCATAGAAATTAGTCCTGGCTACTTTTTTTTTTTTTAAATTCACTGCGTACAACAGAATGTACAGCACAATCTAAACTATGCCCACTTGGAATGGCGCTTGGACTGCAGCTTTAGTTGTTACTAACTTGAGCTGGATTGGGGCCTTGATGTTGACGTTCCTGTACTAGCAGTAGTTGTCATACAGAACACACTATAAATTAAAGCCACTGAAGAAAAGCATCCTATGTTTGTGAATTGTTATCTGTGGAGACTACTCACTGCGACCATATTTGATTACAAGAATATAGTATAGTATCAAAACATTAAGCAACATGCTACAAAATTTGTATTCACCATTTCTCCCTACAAATTCAGACCAGGGAAAAAGCTACCAAAAACACAAGTCAGCAGGTTGAACAGAACAGTAAGAGCTTAATACCAAGGAGGTAGTCAACAGACATGAAATCTTGAAAAACAGCTTGAAAGACTGAAGGCTCAGACAGTAGCACACTATAACTTTACAGTGCTGGTATTAAGTATAGCACGTCATTAAAAGACAGAATTGTTAGACATCTGTAGTATCAGTTTCTACACAAATGCATGTAATACTGTAGTCACATCATCAGATATTTTAGGCCAGTTTTAATAAAATGCTAAAAAATTTAAAGTCTAAGCTGCAGTTATTGATTATGTTAGTCCTCACCCCACCAAAAAACCCTGCAACTCAGATTACAGACTTCATTTTATTTGCAGTAATGTTCAAGGCTGCATTACATTTTATAAACATAATTCTGGCCCATGTGCAAGTAACTTTTTAAACACAGAGTCCACCTTAAAAAATAACCATGCATTCCACCCTGTGAACATGCACTTAAGTCTGCTCTTTGTGTCTGGAATTACTGCTATCGGCCTAAATAATAATGTGCCTCAATTTTTAAAATTCCAAAATGGCTAATTGCAGCACAAAGTTCAATGGTCTACTTCATCAGATGCACAAAGTAAACAGCACACACAAACAACTGTGAGAATCTTCCCTACTGCTTTTGTTCTCTGACCTGATAATGATAGTTTTTAAATGTTAATAGCATTTTGGAAGGCTTTAAAAGCAACCCTAGCAGCTTCTTACTAGGTAACATACTCCAGCGACTCACCGTTCTCTGGAATAGACTTCAAGCTCTTATTCTGCAAAAGATACAGCAACAAATGATGTCTACCTAATGCCATCAAGTTACTCCCTTGGAGCTCAACCCAGTACCTAGCTGTACCACAATGGAGGGCTAGACACACAAGTGTCTGGGGCATCTGCAGCCAATCCTCAGGAGCAGCATAGGATCAGAACCTTCCTCTCACTATGCCACAGCCGAACACACTGCATCCCTGCACGAGCAGGACATTACACAGCAGAGACAAAAACACACACCACTCAGTAGTCTGGGCTCAAAACCTACTAAGGAGACTTCAGTCAAGGTTAATTTTGCAACATTTAAAAAGGCTGTAATTTTACGTTTTTTAAAAATAAAGACATCACTAGTTGAGTGCAAATACATAGACATTTTGTCTTTCCTGAATCCTTTTCATTACATAAAATGGTGATTTAATGCTGCAGTCCAAACCCTAGCCATGGGGCGGCAGAACCTAATGGAGTAGGAGTCCCATTGTTATATCTATAGCCCAGCAGGCAAAGAGCTGTCTCAGCTTGAGGCTGGTGAAGTGATTAAGTCCTCACCAGGCCCAATGATGTCACATCAAGGAAGTGGCTGGCTTGGATTCCAGTTCCTTACAGGCCAGCTAGCTCAGCTCCTCCCCCACAACACTCTTTTTCAGGGTTTTCTATCAGCCAGTGACCCCACTGACAACACTCCTAGCTCCCCCCTCCAACCCCCCCCAAGGGTGTTTGGACTGCAGCCCCAGTAGTTATTACAAAACTGAATGGGAGTTCAATAAAGCTTGAATGGACTTCAGCAGAACTGCAGCATTAGGTGGAAAGTCCTGAAATTAGTAAATCATTTTGGTTACAATTTGCTTGCAGTCAAAAATCCCTCATGCCATGAATGCTGAAAAATAATGATGGATTTTCTAATTTGGTCCTTGTTATTTTTGTAATGTAGCAGAAGGTCCGGGGTGGGGGGGGGAGGATTACTTTTCTTTGTGCAGATGACAGTCATAAAAATGTACTCCCACTAAAATCAGTACACATCCTAGACTAAAACATTAAATAGAATTTTAAATAGGATGCCATTTTTTGTATTTATATATACATTATGAAGACAAATAAAACGCCTTTTGAGCTGTGCTTATCGACACATACCTCAGATCTGTTTAAAATCAAGAAAAGTAATTTGACATATGTTGCTTTTTATAGTCATCGCTGGCCAAATCAAATTTACCAGCCTTATGGGTCTCAGATGTAAAATAGCTGATGCCCAGCATCACAATCACGCTCTTCGTCAGGTAGTTAAAAACAAAAGTTACAAAATAAGTTAAGGACACTTTAGTGCACGAATATCCTCTGTGGTTTAATCTGATGTTGCAGGTGGTACTTTAACAGAAAGATTCCTTCGGGTATTGGTCACGTGCCGTTGCTGTGCAAGGAAAGAGCGCCCGGGTGTGCAGGGACCAGCGTCTTTGTAGGCAGCATTCCCACTTAGGAGTCTAGATTCCATGCCCAGTTTATGAAATGCTAAGCTCTGGAATGAAGCAAGATTAAACATGATTCCTTGCATTCCTTCCTGAAAACAGTTAAGAGATTCTGGCAGCTATTATAGCCACTATTACTCAAAATTATTATTCATACATATACCATTTTCTGAAAGAAATCATACAAAGTAGGACATTAAAGGTAAAGGTACGCCTGACCTATAGGCCGAGGGAGCCGGCGTTTGTCCACAGACAGCTTCCGGGTCATGTGGCCAGCATTACTAAGCCGCTGCTGGCGAACCAGAGCAGCACACAGAAACGCTGTTTACCTTCCCACCGGAGTGGTGCCTATTTATCTACTTGCACTTTGACGTGCTTTCGAACTGCTAGGTTGGCTGGTGCAGGGACCGAGCAACGGGAGCTCACCCCGTCGCGGGGATTCGAACTGCCGACCTTCCGATCGGCAAGCCCTAGGCTCTGTGGGTTAGACCACAGAGGAGGACATTGAAAGTAGGTAATTTCATATTTTAAATTTTGAGGATTATAAACCTAAATTTAAAATGCATATTATAAATCTAAAAGGAAGCATTATGTATGATGACTCCACGGGGTTGTACATGATGCTGCTGCTCTACTTGCATGGCAGATTTCTGCTTGCATAATGAAACCTCCCCTGCAGCCCTCACTGCCTGCCCACTCAAAAATCTTCTCCAAAGGAAGAGAGGAAGGAAAATCCAATTGTGTGAGCAGAACTCTGTGCATGCAGTGCTGGATTCAATCCACCATCTTCTCAGAAGTCTGACTGGCTGCAGTGGTACAATCTACCAAGCTCCCCACCCATGCTACAGGACAACTTGCAAATATGTCAGGAAAGTGGGGTGGGGGGCAGTTGTTATGTAGCATTTAGCACACTGCTGATGCTAAATACATAGTGGTTACAGTACTACTAGAGATATGGACCATCTTCATTTCTCAACATAGAAAACAATCCCTCATTTCAATAAATGGGCATTTCTTAAATTTCAAAATTCAGTAATTGGTTTCTGACTATTTTGGCTTCTGAGAAGTATTAATACTTATTTTCACATAGTCACTCTCTCACACAAACAAGACACACTTTAGCTTACCTTGTTGTACCATGCAGACACAATTAACTTTTCTTCATGGTCATGTAGCCTGGCCAATTTACATTCTCCCTACAAAAAATTTACAAATTGTTAAGATATAGGCAAAGGAAATTATATTGGCCCCAACATTCAAAGTTAACCAAGTGATCCATGTTTACATAATTTTGTAAGATGCTTCATAAATCTCAATGAATACTGGAGCTTGTACTGAATGCTCTGTTCTCTCTATACTTTCCTACTATGTATGGTTATAAACAATGGTTTTTGAAATAACTGTTCTCCTGGCTCTTCTGTATAGCAGTTCCTGTAATTAAATTGGAAACAACATCCAGAGGAGATGCTAAAATTGTTCTTACCTCAAGTGCTTCAATTCTTTTATCTTTCTCTGTCAGCTGTTTCCTCAGCAACATGATTTCAGCAGATGCAGGATTTAATTTGGGGTCCAACGTTTTTATCACCTGCATAAAGATGAACATAAATTTGGCAAACCTACCTCCTACCCAATCAAAATAATTCAGCAGTAAAATGTGCAACGCTTCATTAAAAAAACAAAAGAACCAGCACAATGTATTGTATCCAACTAAGTTAAGAAACAGACGAGACCCACTAAAATTAATGGACCTACATTAGTCATGCCAATTAATTCCAACAGGTCTGCTCTAACACTGGTTAAAAATGTCAACCATATAAAAGCACGTGTAAGCATTTTGGTTGATGTTGCTGAATGAAAGCCGAAACAACAGAACTAGAAAAGCTGAACACAAAATATAGAATGAATCCACCTTTAAACATGATGGTACAGGTGTACCTTGGATGCCAAAAGCCTTGGTACTCCGATGTTTTGGCTCCCGAACGCCGCAAACCCGGAAGTGAGTGTTCCGGTTTGCAAACGTTCTTTGGAACCTGAATGTCTGACGTGGGTTCCACGGCTTCCAATTGGCTGCAGGAGCTTCCTGCAGCCAATCAGAAGCCAAACCTTGGTTTCTGAACCTTTTGGAAGTCGAATGGACTTCCGGAATGGATTCCGTTCGACTTCCGAGGTACAACTGTAGTTAGCACGAGAGAGGGGCTTCCAGTTCCAGATTTGTAGGGATAAACATGATGGTACAGGTGTACCTTGGATGCCGAACGCTTTGGTACTCCGATGTTTTGGCCTGAACGCCGCAAACCCGGAAGTGAGTGTTCCGGTCTGCAAACGTTCTTTGGAACCTGAATGTCTGACGTGGGTTCCACGGCTTCCAATTGGCTGCAGGAGCTTCCTGCAGCCAATCAGAAGCTGAACCTTGGTTTCTGAACCTTTTGGAAGTCAAATGGACTTCTGGAATGGATTCCGTTCGACTTCCGAGGTACAACTGTAGTTAGCACGAGAGAGGGGCTTCCAGTTCCAGATTTGTAGGGGGAAAACCCTGACATTTTAGAAAATACTCACGCTTCTTGCTTTTTCCAGGTACATTTTATACCTCTCCTCCATCGATTTCATATCTTCATCTTTCTTATGCAGAGCTGCTTCCAGTTCTTCAATTTTTTGTGCTGTTTATCAGAAAACCAAATGTCATTATTAATGGAGACTGTGTCTTATCGAAGCCTCAAATAATTGATGAACTTGAGTTGGGATACAGCAGGCTCCAGAAGGGTTCACAACCATTTAATTATTTCTATCCATAATAGGAACAACTAGGAGTTCCAGGCAAGTACCATCGAACGATAGCCAAGGAAGTCTGGCTTGTGGCGGCTTTTCTCTCTACTTTCACATGGAGCTTCATCATTGTCCTTCGAGAAGCACAGTATGACACCATCTCATGGACAGCAACTCAATCATTTAAGATTTAGTTATCAGAGCAAGAGGAAAAGGACACCATCTTCCCATGTACCAGGTACCGTTCTGCAGTATTTTACAGACTAATGGAATAAGATACCAAGCATGTAGCCTAGCCCAGGCATGAGGAGAAACTGTAATGAAACAATATTGGTGATAAAAATTAACATTCACATCAAATCACTCACCATTTTGATTTAGATCTGGCTGCAGGTCTGCAAGAAGCGCCTCCTTCTTCTGCAATTCATCATGGACTTCACTCAATTTTTCCCTGTAAGATTCAAAATCAGGGATCAGGCCACATCAGCATTTCATATTCTCACAAGCCCAAAATAGCCAGATAAACTGCTCTATACCAGATACAGTCAAACCTCAGTTGTTGAACGTAATCCGTTCCGGAAGCCCGTTTAGTTTCTGAAATGTTGCACAACCGAGGTGCAGTGTCTGATTGGATGCAAGAGCCTCCTGCACTCAAGCAGAAGCCACGTCGGACGTTTGGCTTCCGAAAAATGTTCAAAAACCAGAGCATTTACTTCCGGGTTTTTGGCGTTCGGGAGTCGAGGTTTGACTGTATTACTATATTTTCAAAAACAAACTGGAAGCAAGAAACACTAACAAATTAGCTGTAAGGCAAACTATCCCAAATCAAATATATAAATTTTCAGAGCAGACACTTAGGAAACAGAAGATACTCAATGGTTTTCTATGACAAATATTGTAGGTCTTGTCTACACAAAGAACTGCAAAGCTTTTTTAAAAAAGTAGTGATGGTTTTAAAAAAAGTTGTTGGTATATTCAAACCTGCTTTGGGACAATAGGCAATTTAATTGCTGCAGTTCTGAGTGACTACAGAACATTACAAATACCATGCTGGATATGGAGTGATGCAGGGGAAGACAAGTGAATGAATGAGATCATCAATCAGGCAGGAGCATTCGGTGGCGTCCTGGAAACAGGATCATAGCTACTGACTGAGACAGTGGGGGCAGGGCAGGCAGGGCATACCAGCAGAGCCAACCTGGTGCTTCCGCCCCACCGCAATCTCATACTGCCCTGCCCCTACACAATCATGGTAAGTGGAAGTGACACAACTGCTGGCAGGCCAGTTCCATAGCACCACCCTACTGGCTCCTCCAACAGGGTTATGAAGCTGTCTGCTTGCATCAAGAATGTAGAGTATTGCAGGGAGGAGCCAGTAGGGGTTGGAATAACTTCTTTAATGCCCATGGCATCACCACTCCCTCTCCTTCCACAGCAGGGAAGGGACAGAAGACATGAATCAACTTGCATATAGTCAAAAAATCTCTCATGCTTTATGTTTACACACATACAGCACACTAAAATAAAGTATATGCTAATCTTGTAACTTACATATGTGCTGCTATCTTCTGCTTCAGCTTGCTGGACTATAAAAACAAGTAACATTTATTAGGTCTTATCAGTCATATACAGGACAGTAATTTATTCCCAACAGTAACCAGTTCTAGTAGCTGCAGATGACACACACAGGTGCTAGTTTAGTGCTTAATGATTGCTTCCAACAATGTAATGTTGGGAGGCCTCTCTCCAAAGATGACTTAAGCAAAAGGTGTTTTTTAATTTTCTTTATCACTTATTCTCACCATCACTCAGGAGGACTAAAGAGATTGTTTTGCATGTGAAACTCAGATTCAAGTTCCCCACCTCCTTTTTCAAAAGCTTTTTCTAATCATTTCAGAATGTTTGCTTTTCGGTTTGTTTTTACATTTTACATGGCTAAAGATATGTTTTCATTTTAAATAGAGCCTTCAGCAACAAAACCATGGTGCTAGGACAACAAACAGCAGGAAGCTGTATTATGAAAACTATCCCCATCTAATACCTACCCCTTCCCCTTCAGTCTTGGATTCTTGTTCCTGCAAGGTCTTCTGGAGGTCCTCAATCTGCTGCTGCAGCTCTCCAACCCGCTCCTTGCTCAGCCTACGGAGAAGCATTTTTTAAAGAACACAAATGTTATATGTACATCTAACAATCCAATTGCTAATCGTCAGAATTCAAGTATAAGAAATAAAAGAAGTCAACTTTCTGGCAGATTTGACAGCTGCTTTGTCCTTTTTATTTTGCGTTTTTGCACTTATTCGGTATTTATCACCCACTGCTTGTATGCTATATGTTTGGTTATGAGTCCTGCACCCATTCTATGGTAGGTTTCCCCAAAAAATCAGTCAACAAACTTTGGGTGGAAGTCAGTGTCATGCTAGAAGAATGTTCTGCCTGTGCAAGCACTGCAGCTTGTTAGGCGGAATGACCCCCCTGTTCCCACATGCCAGTTTGGGGAGTTCTCCCAAACCCCCATGGCCTGAGCCAATTTCAGGAGGCTTATAGCGGGGAGCAGAGAGGGGAAAGACCAGTCATGCAAGGGAAAGTCCTGGTGCAGGGCTCCAGCAGACGGGGTTCATTAGTCAAATCCTGCCCTTTTAAGTGGGGGGGGGGGAGGATACCTGTTTTCAGTCTCTAATTCATTTATTGTTCGATGCTTTTGTTCTAGCTTCTCTTGAAGCTCCACAATTTGTTCATTTTCTGATCCCTCTTGTTGCAAGTGGAGCATCTTGTTTTCATGCTGCAGCCGGATGAACATTTCTCTGAGGTTCAAACACAAAATTATAAACAAAGGTGTTTTACAAGAAGTTTAGCTTTTATCAGTGGCATTTCCCCCACAAATATATATAACGAGGCATTCTACGTTACAATGTACAGGTATCAAGTATGGTTGTAGAACAGGTCATATGATATTATTTCAATTTCACTCCAGTAAAAAAGCCTTGACTCAGAAATTCAAGGCTGTTAATACTATACAGTGGTACCTCATGTTACGGATGGGATCTGTCCTGGAGGCCCGTCCATAACATGAAATGCCCACCGCTCGCGATTTAGCACTTCTGCACATGTGCAAGCAGCGAAACCCAGAAGTAACATGTTCCGGTACTTCCGGGTTGCCATGGGACGTAACGCGAAAAGACGCAACTTGAAGTGGATGCAACACAAGGTATGACTGTACTTTTACCTAGGAATAAGTCTCACTGAATTCAATGGCCCTTACTTCTGAGTAAGCATGCACCAAATTGCACTAAGTGGTAGTGATAGAACGGTTCAAGTACTGTAGAGCTTTTTAACACTCGCTTCCTGCTTTAAAGCAGCTCCTAATTAAAAGAAAAGAAAAGTTTGAACACTAATATTAAGTTGGAAGGGGTGAAATCAAAGAAGCAGCTGGGAAGTGGGGCTGGATATCTTTTTCTCCAGGAAGGAAATTTAAAATGATATTGCCTTCTGGATTTGGGCCCTAGAAGTAAAGTTTCACACTGCAAAAAAATGTATGAAGTTGTCCATAAGAATCCAGTGGGACTTTCTATATTTCATTACAGGACAAGTTTAGGACAAGTTTATACAGCGAATGCATTATGAGATATGCAAGTTTAAAACATTCACTTTTTCCATTTATGGGAGTATGTCTTTTCAATTATTCAGTCACACGACTGCATTCCAGCTCTCATTCTGCAAACATTCTAGGCTCCTTTCTTACCTATATTCCACAGGCAGAATTTCAGCAGCAAGATTTTCGTAACTTTTCACAGCAGATGCATCTGAAAAGATAATAGTAAAGTAATAAAGCTATCTATAGCTTAAAGAATAACATGATTCCACAGGAAGGAAACACATATACCCGTTTGGTTCAGGTGATCCTGCTGCATCTGTGAACACCTGAGCTCTTCATTTGTCTCTTTCAGTGCATCACGCTGAACTATCAATCTCTGAAAATAAAACAAAGTTTAAGAGTGGTAAATGTGAAATGCATTTTTTTCTCTGTCTATGTTCTATCTGTTTTCCTCCCGGGGTGTCAAGTGAGACTCCTGCAAAATTCCGAAATGGCTGCCCCCGCTCCAAGTTCCATGGTGGCCCCGTGAGCATGCCACAAGGTGTGTTGGCATCAGGCATAACACGTCTGCATGCCCCACAGCTTGCATGAATGAACTGCCACGGAAAAATTCCTGTAATGAGTCACTGCGAATTGGGCAGCTCCCAGTACTGGCACCACCACCAAGGTCTCCCCTGGTGATCGTAGAGTACAAGATGGTTGACATTTTTAAGTACTTTGGCTCCCAAGTAATTTTGGGCTTTATATGCTAGTATTGTCATGCTGGCCACATGACCTGGAAGCTGTACACCGGCTCCCTCGGCCAATAAAGCGAGATGAGCGCCGCAACCCCAGAGTCGGCCACGACTGGACCTAATGGTCAGGGGTCCCTTTACCTATGCTAGTATTAGTACCTTGAATTAGACCTGGCAGCTCGCTGGGAGCCAGTGCAGTGCTTTCAGGACTGGTGATACATAGCTTCACTTAGCTCCTCCACTTATCAGCATGGCTGCAGCATTCTACACTAGCAGCAGCCTACTGTCTTCAAGGGCATTACAGTACTCCAGACAATAAGTTGTAGAACATGGACAATGGAAGCCAGGTTAGTTTCTTTATATTTTTTTGTTAGCTTCTTTCTGCTGAAGCTTCCCTGCACTATAATGAGTACCACTCTAGAGAAACGCACAGCATTCAGGTGTTTGAGGGACTGTAATGGATAAGGAGACCTGAAAACCTGAAATCTTACAAACATTTCATTCCATTTTGTCTCACCTCAAATAGGTTGGGGCCTATAGCTGGTAGAAAGCTGGCAGAAACATTTACGAATACTTTAACTAAATTGACCTAAATATAAACCTTGGCTTTTTCTGGTTAAACCACTGTTTAAACAACTATTCAATGTTTAAGAGCTCATAAACCAACATACAATCTGCTTCAACTAGGAACGGGAGTGAAATTAAGTTGAGGTGAATCTATCAAATTTGCAAATTCAGAAACAATATGAGAACTGAAGCACAGCCACCCTTCAAAACTTTGCAATGTAGTCCTCCAACCAAAATGTTTTTGACAGCACATGTATTAGGGGAAAGTGTACATAAAAGTGAATATGCTAGTGAAAATGACGTGCAATAATACATTATATTAGGATAAATTGATTGCAAAAAAAAAGTTTTGACACTAGTCAAAACTGCATACAAAAATGTGTTAGGAGAAATGCACACTATAACGCTAATGAATTTTCATGAGCTTTTTTTATAATTGCAAATTGCTGTAGAAATATGGAGAACTGAAGACTGGAAAAATGAGAAACTGAGCGATTTGAAACTGGCAGATCCTGTCAGCCCTGACTTCAAGCAGTATATTTGCTGTGTTCAGCAAATCTCATTTTTATACTATTTAATAACTATTTTAATTACAGCATTGCTACCTTCTGCCTCTCAATCTCTGCAGTTAAATCCCTTGAGATTCAGAGGGTTACATTACTTGGCAAGAAGAGAAAATGGTCCCCATCAATATGATATCCGCCTACCTATCTTGCATCCCAGGTATCTGGAGAAAAACATACGAATACATTTCTATTACACTTTTAGAAGCTGTACCTCTTTCTCTTTAATTAACGCATCATGCTTCTCTTCCAGTCGCTTCTGTTCAAATGCTAGTGTATCAGCTCTTTTGGATTCTTCAGAAAGTTTGTTATGAAGTTCTTGGACCTTGTTTGAAAAGGCAAACACATGTTGTCTTAAAGGGCTTCTAAACTGGTTTATTTAAAAATTGTTCTAAGGGTGGGAGTGGGGAAGAAAGAATACCACCATCAGAATTTAAGTGTCATTTAACATGAATGCCTTCATGAGTTCTAATAACCAGGTTTGCACTCCCTTTCAGCAACATTACAAACACCCTGTTTTAATCTAATAATGACTTTGTGTCCAACGTTTAGCTGTTCATTTAAAACATTTCAGATGTACCCCTGACCACTATCTCTTTAGCAAGCAGACAAATACCACACTGTATCTTCAACTTCCAAGTCACCAGATTCAGCCGGTATCATTTGAATTCTTTAGTGGAATATTCTACAAAGAAATATCCTTTTAATTTCTTTGGAGCTAAGTACCCTGATCCAGCTGCTGGCTGTAGGCATGCAAACTTTAGTGGGCACAATCAGCACACTTATAGGGGTTGCATCATTCATTTTCATGACGGGGCAGCTCTCTGTGTGTTCTTCCATAAACACAGAGTCCACCTCTGCAGTGGAGTACACTTCTAGGATGCAAAAGGAAAACAGGAAAGACCTCACAGCAATATATGTGGATTTAATACATGCAAACTGCTGCCCCTGTGCTGTCTCTTTAAAGATATGAGGGTAAATATTGGAGTCACTGTGCACTGGCAAGTGTTCCATTGGGGGAAATAACATACCATATAAATATGTGGCAGGAATGGAAGCTGCTGCAAATTTGGGGTTGGCATGGTGGCAAGGCTTAAATTTACATTTGAATCAATTCTGATCCAAACACCACAACCTATTAAGAGCTGAAATAATAAGGAAAAACAGAAGTACAAAGAGGATGTGAAGCAAAGCTTATCTCTTACCTGCCTTTTGTAAGTTTCTAGCTGTGCACGGGCTGCGTTGGCTTTCTTCAGCTCTTCCTCTAGGCTAACGGTATTGTGCATATACATCATATTTGTTTCCTGAAGCGATTTCACCTGTCTGCGAAAGTCATTCAGGTCCTCCAGTTTTTTGCGGTAAACCTCAACGGTTGACTCCAGCTTGTTTGTCTTGTCAGCAAGCGTCCTATAGGAGCAAAGCGTCCTGTGTGTGTCTTTCTCAGAAATATGGGCACTACAAAAGTTGAGTTCTTTAAAAAATCATGTCTCTAACTGCTTCTAGTGCCAGCAGATACCCAAGAGTAGAATGTGAACTAATGTGGCAAACATTTATTCTTTAGAATTTTGTTTTTCATAGAATGATACAAGCCATGGGGCTCAGGCAGAGAAAGCTCCCAGCTGAGATATTAGGACTTTTTTTACATAACACTATTTGATGGCGATGAATCCTCAAGCAGAATTCATGATGGATCGCCAATGTAAATGAAATATGCATATGGGCCTTAAGAGAAAGGTTAGGCCTCTATTCTCAAAACGGGTTATTACACAAAATAGCTGTTGTACGACAACAAATACAAGGGCAGGCAATATTTTTTTTCTACATCCTCTCAGGCGTATGCTAGAGCTGATGATGGGTGGAGCTGGAGACAAAAGAGTTCTGGATTAACAGATCTAGAATAAAGACGGCCCTGCTTCAATTGTCACTATGGACCCTCAGATTAGCATTCTCAATCCTATTCAGGCAGACTCTGAAGCAAGTCCTGTGTTGGATAGGGTTACCTTCAACCAAGTATACAGAAGGTTTTAGTGCAACATGCCAATAGAGCTCGCTCCGTCTCCCTCTCCCTCACACACACTTCATGGGGTCTCCACTTACTGTTACTGAATCAGGATATAAGAAACCCAGGTAGCCAATATTATGGTGCAACATGGAAATGGAATCAGTAAATTTATTTATCCTAATAAAGTTTAATCTATGGTATAACACTAAACAATTTACCTTTGCTTTGACTCCCACACAGTTATGGGAAATAGGATATGGTGGTGGTGGGATATTACTTTTCATGGCATATAAGGTATCCTATTTTCTTAAGTTATCAGTTACATGCATGAAGACATATAAATAAAAAAATCCATGATAACATCTCTTAGTTCTTGGGATATTTTTCATTTTCAGGACTAGGACATTAAATATCACTTAGAATAGTTTTGGCAGCTTCAGTGATACAAACCCTTAATTAACATGTACTATATTACAATGTAATGTTCTCTATTGATCTCTTTAAATTTGCTCATTCATGCAGGATTGATTATTGCAAAATAGAGTACTTCAGTTTATAAGAAATTCCAAGCTTTTTCAAACTGTAGAACTGACACAGCCTTCAGCAGGAGTGAAATTTGATTTTTAGCATACCTAAGAACATCAATCTCATCTTTTAGAGCCCTTGATTCTTCTGCCAGAGAGGTCAGTTCATCATTCCGATGCTGAAGCTCAACCAGTTGTTTCTCAAGTTCTTCACAATGAACACGATAATCATCTTTTGCAGTTTCAAGCCTTTACATAAACAAAATAGGATTACTGAAAATATTTCCCATTAGTCCCTTCTTTAAACACAAGTCATGTGTATTCGTTTACCTTACTGCACATTTATTGCAGTGGTGAAACAATAATATTTAACAGTGTTTTATCATGCAAAGGGCATTTACAAAATTCCTTATGTGCATGGATACAAAGGGCAAGTTTATATAGATTGGCTGTCCTGTCTAAATAACAACATTTTTAAAATGTAGGTTTTGCACCTATTCTGTTTCTAGTCTACTCATAAATTAGATTAAGATGATGGATAAACTAAAGCTATTAAGACATAAAATAAAAACAAATAAGATAAAACAACAGATTACAATAATTAAAAACAGCATAATTATGGTAGATAGGGCCACAATAGGAGGGGGAAGGATATTTCCTTTGCCAACAGCCTGGTGGAAAATGTATATATTTTTTACACAAGGCAAAAGAAGAAGAGGAAGAAGACGACCACCAAGTAGTCTTTCTAGCTTTCTAGCTTTTCTACAGATTGCATTCCACAGCTTAGGTGGAACTACTGAACAGGTGGTATCATTAATTCCTAAACTATGAACTGTCCTTAGTGGCAGAACCCTAAACAAGGCCTCTTCAAGAGATATTCACGAATGAGCAAGTAAATATGAGAGAAGGTATTCCACAAGCACACTTGGCCCAGGCTGTTCTGGCTTTATAAGTAAAGCCACTGCAGCTACACAAAAATTAGAGTAACATGATATGACTGGCTTACTTCTACTAAGAACAATCAGGCTGCAGTTTCTGTATGAGTTGTAGTTTCTGAACTGTTTTCAATGACAACACCATGGAGTGCATTAAAGGAGTCCATTTAAGAGTTTACTGGAAGTGATAGGGCTATCAAATGACAACAATCCATACCTGAAATTTTCTTCCTGTAGTTGCTCTAGTTGCATTTGTGCATTGAAATACTTCTTTGCAACTGCAGTATTTGTATCATCAAGAGAACCATCCAGCTGGTCCAATCTGTCATTCATAATCTCATTTTCAGACATCAAACTGCTCTTTTCTTCTTGAAGGGCAGCCACCTAAAGAGGTAGAACCCACTTCAGGATTATAGTTCATCCATCAAAACAGCTGACGAAAATGTACAGGTAACTGACCCCAGTGAAATAATGTGTTTCACAAAGTGCAGTTTAGCAGCAAAAAAGATTTTTAAGTGGTTGCCTTTGCTAAAGTTTTATTATCTTGTATTAAATTATAGCATGCTTGTTTTTATGTACATAATCAAATTTTGTAGAAGAAAGTCCCATTGATTTTATTTCAGTGGATTTGTGTCTTTAGGGCTTTGGGCTTAGGCTGAGTTCCAAAGTAGATCTTCAGTTCATAAGGCAGCTACTGCCACTGCGCTCTTACCCCAGACAGTTGTAGTAAAACCTTTCATGAGACAAAAAGCCTAATCACTCAGGCTTCCATGTGCTTATGAGCGGCAGTTCTACTGCCTTGTGTGGCTCAAATTCTTGCGTTGCTCTTTGCAAATCTACACATGGAACTGTCATGTGGCTATTTTCTCTCCACTTGCAGCAATTCAGATCTTGGCTGGAAATACCTTAACTTTGATTACACTGCAAGTCCTATCAGCCACAGTAGCAAAACATTACCTGCATGGAAAGAGACATTGCACTTCTGCATATTAGATGCTGGGATAATCAACAAGGGGAAGACTTCACCGCCATGCTTTGTTTTTGAATGAAAAACCAGAAGGACTCTAGTCTGATCCAGTTTCCAGGCAATTTCCATTCCCTCTGCATAAGGATGCAAGAACTGCCATGCTAGATCAGGCCAGAGTCCATTCAGATAAGGTTACCAGGGTACAGCATAAGTAGAAATAAAATGGCATGAAGAAGTCTTAGGGAGAAAAATATTCCCAGGTTGGTAAACTGAAGATATAAACACTACATGGTACTAATACTCAGCAGTGAATGGCTATGGCAAAAATGAACTCCTGGAGCCATAAGACAGCATCATATACAAGAACATGCATTTTGCAATTATTTCTGAAAACGCTGCTAGCTAAGAAATGGGAACACAACAGTAAGTATATTAACAGTCATAAAGGAGCCGCAGATTAAAAGAACAGAGCTCTTAAGCCTTTTCTAGTAAAAGCCATTGTGTTAATTTTAAAATATCAAACGTCAGAGCAAGTCACATGTTAGTTCATTGGTACTTAGAATGCATTGTGCTCTTTGGGTTACTTTTCCCTGAAACAAAAAGAAACCTACCTTTCATAAATTCTTGTAAAGAATCATGGGAGACTGAGACCTTATAAGTGAATTTATTAACAATTAGTTTAAGCAAGAAGTAATTTTTTTCTTGATTTTCAAATAAACATATATTCAGTATATCACAGAGGCATTCGTTAATTGTGCCAGGCTAGCCAAAATATATTTTACATTTTTTAGACTAGAGATAAGCAAGGTCAGGGTCAGGATAGACATTCAGCACTATTATTATTATTATTATTATTATTATTATTATTATTATTATTATTTAAAAATTTACATTTCCCAAAAAACTTAAGGTGGATTACACAGACATACTGTCCCTCCCTTTAAATATTCAGCCTATTCCATTACTTCTCCTTACAGTCCAATCCTATGCGTGTTTGCACAAAAAAAGATTTACTAAATTCAACAGTGCCAATTCCCAATTAAGTGTCCACAGAATTGCAATCACTGTCATTTCTACCTTCTGCCAGTTTAAATAACAGGAAATGTGTCCCTTTTGCAATGTTGGGTCAACTAGCCTTGCTAGTCAGAATTCAGGCAGAAAAGGTATTTAGTGCATTTGATCTATAAATTCCTAATTAAAAACTCAATTGCACAAACTACTAACCGTAATGCAAGACAGAATCAAATGGCTGCCACAAAGGACAATATTACACAGTAAATAAGGTACATCCAACAATGGCAGTGAGGAGCACAGATGGACATGTCTGGTTAGCAGATGCTATTAAAAAACTAATGGCTCTTCCCGTTCCCTGAAAACAATGGATCTCTGAACAGAGCATTACAGAGCACTACTGAAACTGCTACAGCCTTTTGAACCATTGCACGAGCACTTTAAGGCACTTTAAAGTGAATAATTCTTCTGCTGGCATAAAGTCACAGATGGTGGCCTTATGCTGCTGCTCAAACCCCAGCCAGAAAAAAGCACTGCAGCTACATGGAATAAAGTGATAATACATATTATCCAAGTTTCCAAAATGAAACTCTGGCCTCAGGAATGCAAGAAGAACCTGATATACAACCTTCTTCACTATAAGCAGAGATGAGGCATTGCACGATGAACAGCACAACTCACAAAAAACTGTAGAACAGAAAAATCAACTATGTGAATGCTATAAAGGGGAAACTGGCAGAAATGTGATTTTGAAAAACTATCAAATTTACAAAATTAATCTGCTTATAGAAAAGCACTTAGGAACAAAATATGAGCTTACCTGTAGGTCTAGTTCTTGGCATCTTTGTTTCAGCTCTTCTTTTTCTGCTAGTACTTCATTGAGTTCTTCCAATGTTCTTTTCAGCTTCAAAATGTTGGAGAGTTTTTGTTTTCAGTATAAATATATATTTAATGACCATACATACCCAGCATCCCCCTACTGTGAAGATGATAGACAGGCACCAAATAACTAACACAGAACGCTGGGTAAATGGAAACTAAGTCTTAGGAAGTGTGACCCCTCCCCTCCCCTTCGATATTTGGTTCAAATCTGCTTCCTTTGAAGGCATTAGCCTGAATTTCACCTATCCTCAAATTATGGTGCTTTTAGTTACAGTGGTGCCCCACAAGACGAATGCCTCGCAAGACGGAAAACCCGCTAGAAGAAAGGGTTTTCCGTTTTGGAGGTGCTTCGCAAAATGAATTTCCTATGGGCTTGCTTCGCAAGACGAAAATGTCTTGCGAGTTCCTGCGGGTTTTTTTCCCTCCCCCCCCCTTTTTCCCAAGCCGCTAAGCTGCTTATCAGCTGATCCGCTAAGCCGCTTAACAGCTGATCCGCTAAGCCGCTTAACAGCTGATCCGCTAAGCCGCTTACCAGCTGATTCGCTAAGCCGTTTAACAGCTGATCTGCTAAGACGCTAAGCTGCTTATCAGCTGATCCGCTAAGCCCGCTAAGCCGCTAATAGCGCTAATCCGCTAATGGGCTTGCTTCGCAAGACGAAAAAACAGCAAGACGAAGAGCCTCGCGGAACGGATTCTTTTCGTCTTGCGAGGCACCACTGTATTCTAGAACTGAGACATCCAGGCCTTCAGGCTGTGAGAAATCTGAAAACCAGCCACACCTTGCGGTCATGGTCCTGGGCAATTCCCACTGCAGAACTCAAAGATCATTTCATTCAGTGACCACTGTGTGGCTCTTAGGACAGAAAGAAATGACTGGGTGAACACAATGATAAATCCACTAGGTGGAAACTTATGGTAAAAATAAAATAAGGGCTTAAACACTGCTGGAAACATTACATATAAAAATTACCTGTTGCTCCAGATCGCCAGGCAACTCACTTACAAAGCCCACTATTTCTTTGCTCATCAACTGCAATGTTTAAAAAAGAAGAAGTGATGTACAACATATTTCTCTAAGTTTTAAACTAATGTCTAAAACCTTGAGCCCAACTAACAGTGCCCATCAAAAACACACATAACATCTTTATGGGTTTCTAGGTTAGAGGCAGTTCCAGTTGTGTTCTTAAATCTCTTCAAATAAAAATAGCCTTTTTGCTATTGATTATATGAGGTATACTTTATGCTGACCCACAAGACATGTGTTAGCTAAAGGTAAAGGTAAAGGTACCCCTGCCCGTACGGGCCAGTCTTGCCAGACTCTAGGGTTGTGCGCCCATCTCACTTAAGAGGCCGGGGGCCAGCGCTGTCCGAGGACACTTCCGGGTCACGTGGCCAGCGTGACAAGCTGCATCTGGTGAGCCAGCGCAGCACACGGAACGCAGCACAAGTCCTAGGCGCTGAGGTTTTTACCCACAGCGCCACCCACGTCCCTCCTATGTGTTAGCTAAAAGCCATCAAAAATTTCCGTTTGTCTTGTCATGTTCTTTGTCTTCGAGATGCCAAACTGGCACAAACAATCTGAATCAGTCCAGTTCATAGATCGAATTGCATTTCCCCCTTTAAGAACACTTCATTGGAGATTTTCTAAAAATATCAAAACATAAGACACACACATCCAAATTTAGATAAATATAACATGGCACTTCCTATGTGAAGTTTAAAAAGTGCAATGCTCACTAAAGCTAGATACATTTATGCATATGTGTGCCCTCTTTACATCAAATCCCTCAAAATAGTGCCTGCAGAGAAACCAGACTTTGATCAAACAACTTATTTTAAACTATGTAGAAGATAGTAGGGTAACGAGAGATTCTGAGATAACCAGGATCAATTGTTTTGTTACTATTGCAGTCCTGGAGATCCCCTACCCTTTGATTTTTTTTTAAGAAAAGAAAATGATTTCATTTTTGGTGTGTATTATAACTACTTCTTACCTCTTGAATAGCAGCCATAACAACGTGTTGGACAGACTCCTCTAGTGTCATTATAACTTGTATATGCTCTACAAGATAAAATTAGCAAAAGTTTGTTTTCTGTAAGAAGAAATATCCTAAAAAACCTGGAGACAGAAATTACCCCTTTCATATTTTCTCTACCCCCCCATCCCACCCCAAAACCTTACTTCTAACCAAGTATTAACATTTCTGTAGTACTCATTATGGAAAATACTGTAGCAGGTTAAAATATCATTATTAACATTTTAGCCAGACTGCAATTCTTGTAACTATAGCTGTAGTTAATTCCCTCTAAAATGCAGAAATACTCATCACCAAACATGTGGCTGTGGGATGGGTTCAGTTATATGACATTCAGAGTTACTCCATAATCAGAATTCTCTGTCATTCTATTTGAGGGTACAGATTAACAAGCTGTCAAGGTAATTTACACCCGTGGTTCTAAACACATTTTCTTAGATGTTCATCAAGAATTTAACTTCAAGAAGAAGCAGTTTGGATTGCAGTTTTGGGTTGGTCAGAAGACTGAAAACAAAAGTTAGAGCACACTGGAATTCTGAGTCTCACATCTGATTTTATTTTTTAAATTATTATTTATTAAAATAGCATCCATTCTGTTAACCAAAAGTTTTAAAACATGTTGAGAACTCACATGCAGAGTTTAAGGTTTAAAAAAATATTTTTTTAACTACGGGAGGGTGTTGGGCATGAACTGCAGGGAAGAGGGGAGAACGTTCCATTGCCCAAGCATAAATCCTTGCACTGATAAGATAGGTTAGTTGGGATACCACCCTTTTCACTTCACTTCACAAATCATACAGAATAGAGGCTGTGTGCCCTTTCAGTTTCATCTCCGCAAGCTATTTCACAACTTCTCCATGCAAGCTAGTATGATCCATAAAACTCAGCAGAAGGTGGCTGATTCATAGGAAAAGCATTTACCTTGTTTCTTTTCGCAGTTGACCGCACAGCCTAAAATAAGCTGCAGTAACCTGCCCAGCTCTACTGGATCAGAATGTTCAGATATCTGGCTTAAATCAGGAAGGAGATCTTCTGAAATCTGCTGACCTAAAAACTGCAAAGAAAATCTGTCATTATAATTTCATAATGACATGAGGAGGAAATTAGTCCATGAAGGCAGAATTTGTCAGATTATTTGGAAGGCAGGCAGAAGTTAAAACTCTCTAGCTTTCTTTGTGGTAAAGGACACTTTCTTTTTGATCATGCATGCACCAAGTACATTTTACAGGGTCTGCTGGAATTTATTAAAGTATACAGGTACATTAGAACAAGTCCAGTCAGGAAAAAACTAGAGGGAAGACACACACACACACACTTGAAAAAAATCTGGCTGATGATCCATGTCTGTCATTACTTGATGATTAAGGGTGAGTAGGAAGTGAGAAAACAGTTGTGCGGCCTGCCCTCAAGAGTTTTCAGCAACTAGCATGTCCCTAAACCAGTGCCACCAAGTCAGGCTTGATGCTGCAAACTCTGCAGTGAGTGTAGAAAGAGGAGTGGTGGTAGCAGAGATTTGGAACAAGGAGCTGCTAAAGAAGGGAGGCAAAGCAGCATGGACTTTGCCTGTAAATCTTGGCTTAGGATCTGGCTCATATTTTTATATATATGTACTAGCTTCTAAATGTTGCAACATCCTGCAAAATAATGCATAAATAAGCACTTTTAGAAAGTGCTTCCGTTTTCAGGTGACAGAGTACAGGGTGTGTTCAAGTTAGAAAAATGCAGGAAACCTCACCCAGATCAATTTTGCATGTACATTGGTACCTCGGGTTACATACGCTTCAGCTTACAGACTCCGCTAACCCAGAAATAATACCTTGGGTTAAGAACTTTGCTTCAGGATGAGAACAGAAATCGCGCAGCAGTGGCGCAGCGGCAGCGGAAGCCCCCATTAGCTAAAGTGGTACCTCAGGTTAAGAAAAGTTTCAGGTTAAGAACGGACCTCCGGAACAAATTAAGTATTTAACCCGAGGTACCACTGTATCTATTTTACATATGAAGCAATGCCCGTGATAAGATTTAACAAAAACACTACCAAACAAATTGAGATTTAGCCTTTGACTATAGTGAACAAAGTATTACTTTAACAGCTGCTGTTTTTTCTATACCTCATGATAATAATCTGTAATTCCTTGAAGAACCTTCTTCAAATTGCTGGCCTAAGAAGGTTTAAAAGAAAACATTGGTTATGACTGTGAATTCACTTTCCTAAGATTTTCCTGTATTTCACATTTGGCATTAAATGTCTCAATGACAGCCTTTACTGAACAAATGTGACAAATATGAAGATGACTGGTTCAGGTGGACACTGCAGTGTACTACTTAATATTACTATTATTACCATAAACCAGAACAGCCTCAGGTGAAAGCAAAAAAAATTAAAATAAATACAAGTCCTTCAAAGAACAATTGGGTTTCTGTAAGAGATCAGTGTAAGCTGTGGGTATCTCAGAGATGGGGACACAATGCCATGCAACTTTTCCAATGCAGAAGTCTAAAGTGGGATTTCCATGCTCACTGTTTTCAATGAGTTTCCTGGTCACCAACATGCCTCCTCTATGGTAGATCAATACTAACGCTCCTTCCAGCAACCCCTCAGACTGCTAAATGCTGGTTGTAGGATTGCTAAGTGACAGTTCTTAAATATTTTATTTAAGGCAGTTGTGGCAAGTTACTACACACCTCAGGCACAGTCTCAAATGTTCAGATCATATGACTGTAAGCTGTAACCCTGCTCACATCTGCAGTATGACAACATTAACAGCGGGTTAAATTACACTGCAGTATTACTATGAGTCTCCAGTCTCAAATCTCTCTCCCCTCCTCTCCTCCATCTGCAATATGAGGGTGGGGAAAGAATACTGAAAAGTTACATTTCTCCCTACCCCCACCTGCCAACTGAATTTACAAAAACATTTAAAAATTGTATTTTTCGTACAAATGAATTCAGCTTGAAGGAACTGCAATACTATATCCATTGTTGCTTCTAAATTTTGCTGGTGAAGGGATGTGAACACTGCTGGTGAATCACTGCAACAATAGAAGTTCACAATTTTTCCACTGTTGCCTATGAAGAGCGGTCAATGTTAGCACTTCAATGAGAGAATACCATGACATCAAAATTAAGCAAATTAAATTTTAGTTGATAGAGGTGATCTATAAAAGCAATCTGGGACATCCCTCAAGTGTATACATTGTTTTACACAGAAGGGCACAGAGCAAGAACTAGCCTTTGATTCGGAATTTAACTTGCTAGACCAAGTGGACTTAAAAAGAATAAGATGTATTCATATTTTTTTTGTATAGTTTTAACTTTGAAATGTTATCTTTTGTAGACACACATAGACATTTTCAATTACCTTTATTCTCCAGTTGTCACCAACATCTTCTTTAATACGGCTTAGCCAAACTTTGTCAAACCAAGCAGCATCACTAAAATAAAATCAATCCATTTTTATTAAATATCACAAAAGTGTCATGACTGAATTCCAGTCCTATTTTTATTATAAAAGTATGTAGGAAAAGACTGCTAGTAAGGCAAAGTAGAGTTTCACAAATAAAAGTTTACACAATTACTGTTCCCATGTACTGGTAAGTTTAACACACAAACACACATCTTTTGCCTCCCATCGTATTTAAAAATTTGAATTGCAAGATAACACAAGTTGGGTACCTTATAAAGGAAGAAGGGTAGAGTGATTATGAAGAAAGCTCAGATGATCAGTTACAAAAGAATGTGATTTATTGTGCTAATACTGCTGTGTAAAAGAAAGAGAAAACCAAAACATCCAAGAAAACCAAAATAATTCAACACACATACTTTAAAGTAACTTACATTTCATGAAGTACTTGTGCCATGGCAACACCATTAGTTAAGTCCTGAACATCTTTACAGGATTCAGCAGTATTAAATGTTTGTAACTAGAGGAAAGAAAGAATAAATAAATATAACTATTTCTATCTAATTTGAAACAAAAGAAAATACATACATTTCAGAACATTTTTAGCCCACCCACATTCCAGTTCTCAGGTAAGGTTACAAAATGTTAAAACACCAAATGTTAAACATCCACATGTATTAAAAATAGCAGGTAAAAAAAAACAGAGTTCAAATTACCAATTAAAATATCTAACAGATGCCTGGACAAAACACAGGTCTTAGCCAGGCACCCAAATGCAAGGGTGTTAGCACCTGCCATACATCCAAAGGAGGGCATTCCTTAATTGCAGTTCCACTGTGGAGAAGATCCTAGTCCTCGTTACCATCTGATGTATCACCCCCGGTTGGGGAACAATGAAAAGAAACCAGGCAGGCTGACAGAGAGAGAGAGGCACTCCTTCAGATACCTGGCCCCCAAGTCAACACCAGCACCTTAAATTCAGCCCAGAAACAAATAAGCAATCACCAAAAATATTTTAGGATCTGTGTAATGTGGTTCCTGCTGGCTGCCCTGCTCAACATATGGAAGGCCACATTCTGCACTAACTGAAGTTTCTGGGCTGTCTTTAAGGGCAGGCCTACATAGAGCACAGTACAATAATCCAAAATAATCCTATCACATTAAGTATGTGTATAAATAAGATAGTAGCCCAATCACCTGCCTGTGTCACAAGGCAGTCTGAATGCTGAGTATAGCAAGCAGTTTGCCTGGAAACACTTTTTATTCAACCTAAGCAAGATTTACTATATATTGATATTCAGATGAATGGTACTCACAGCAAACCCTTCATGTGCAAATCACACACTAAGAGTAAGCCCAGTGAAACAGCTGCACTATGCACTTAAAGCACAGTTTCTCCCAAAGAATCTAGGGAACTGTAGTTTACATAGCTTAATAAACCATAGTTCCCAGAATTCTTTGTAGGTGGGGAATGAGCTTCAAATGTATGGTGTGGGTGTGACCTGATGCCTGTGCAAGGACTTCAAACACACAACAGACTCCCCCTCCGTGTCTTCCCCACGCCCCTGAAATTGGCATGGAAGGATCAGGAGAACCCCCAGAAGAGCATGCAGGAGAAAAAGGGGGGGCTGTTGTGTCTGGAAAGCTGAAGTACCTGTGCTGATGGAAGGTTTGCCAGTGAATTCTTCCTTTTATTTTTAGAAATCTAC
The DNA here is from genome assembly GCF_027172205.1 of Podarcis raffonei. NCBI lineage: Eukaryota > Metazoa > Chordata > Lepidosauria > Squamata > Lacertidae > Podarcis > Podarcis raffonei. The sequence goes on from NC_070607.1 coordinate 40,493,847, forward strand.
AACCAGACTGCTGCTTAGGTTAGACACCCCAAAAAGGTCTCTCTATGTGATAAAGGGAGTTACAAATCACTTCCCTGTTTGCAAGAAAGGTTAATGCTGGCCTACCTTGCACAGCTGTTGGAAGGCTACTTAGATAACTTAAGTGAAGCAAAATGAACAACCTCAAATTCGCATAAAGGTCTAGTATTATTAAGAGAGCAGGATTTTTTCTTAGACAAAGGGAATCATTAAAACAAATACATTTGTACATAAAGGGTTCAAACCAACTAAGTCATACTTAATAGTAGATCCACTGAAATAAATATGAGTAACTTAACTGATTTCAATGGGTCTATTCAAAGTATTGATTTAACAAAATTTATACACCACCTGATTGTAAAAACAAACCCACCACCACCTTCTAAGTAATTTACAAAAATATAAAAAAACAGTTTAGTATGATTTTGTTGGATACCATCTAGAGAACTATTGCTAACTTGAAAGTAAGGGCTCCAGTGTGATAGTTCCGTCATGAACAAGTTGCAGAAGACAGTCCTAACAAGTTGCAGAAGACAGTCCTAAGTTGCAGAAGACAGTCATGAACAAGTTGCAGAAGACAGTCCTAAGTTGCATTCCTGAGTTGCATTAAGGTTATGTAATTTAAGAAGAGTGTTCCTGTATACCACAACTATGCTTTATGCGGCATTAAGTGAAGCATGAATCAAGTCTTTGACAGCTTCTGAAGACTGATTAAATAATCTTGAACTTTTCAACTAGATTAGTGCACTGTAAGGATCTATCTTTAAATACTGACTTTTCAACAAAATTTGTACAAAAATGCAGCAGCTAGGTTCTTAAAGCTGGACAGTCAACACTGGCCACAACTTTACTCTTTATGATATTCATTGGCTACAAGTTTCACTTGGTAAAACAATTTCCAACTGTACCCAGAAATATATATGCAAGAAAATTCAATGTATGTAGGCTACACCAATAAGATGAAACAACAGCTGGCTTCATGTCATGGTTTCTGGGTCTGGGATCCATCTTGGAACCACTCCTAAAAGCACAGGCCCAGAGCATGCTCAACTCAAACTTTTCTAAAGAAGCACTTCCATCTTTAATCCACTAGGTGTCAACCACATAAACATATCTTACAGAAAACTTGTTCATGGTTTTGCTATTCCAGGAACTCTGAAAGAACATAAAAACAAACTATTCTGTTTTTGTGACGAATGCAGTATTTGATTCGTGGTATATAGTTCAGTAGTATTTCTTAATAATGCAGAATAAATGATGGGAGGTACAGATCAACAATACAATATGCACAATAAAAGAGCCTGGAATTATACACCATGATTCAAACCAGCACAATAATATTTCAAAATACTTTGTTTCAATAGGAATTATCGGTATATTGGTGTTTTTAAAATAACTAAAGCTTATGTAGTAATAATATTTTGTTAAAAATAAGGAAAGAGGAGGGAAATACTTAGGAAAGAAACACTGTTGCCAGTTTTTTGTAAGGATTAGCCTCAGGTTGTAAATATGTGTAAATAAACCATATACTGTATCCTAAAGACACCAGAATCTCTGCTGTCACTCATTCCAATTAAACAGGGCTCTGGGCAAATGCCTGGAATCCCTAGAATCTTGTACCGCTCGGAGATTGGGACGGCATGCAACCATATTATTAAATTTTAAATATTGTATTCCTTAGGACAGCTGTGCAAATGATATAGATAAGCAAACAAAAATATATGAATGCCAGTCATTTTTCCATAAATAATTTAAACTGCAGTTAGAATAAGTCTCTCCCCTCCTGTTTATTAAAGGAGATCCTTTGTACTGTATCATAGACAATGCAATTTGGGAGAAATATGCAATATTGGGAAATACTTCCTTAATTCAACTAAAATGACAATATGCTGGTTGTGGTATGATCAGTAAAGTATCCTCAGGTGATCTTAAAGTTCACCTGAGGAGGAGCTGGTCTGCTAGATATCCTGGTCCCAAGTTGTTTGGGACTTTAAATGTCAGCAACAAAATTTTGAACTCCCTTGTAGCTTAAAAGTAAGCCAGTGCAGATATTCTGACACCAGTGTAATATGCCAAAAATTAGGGTTACCCATTAAACACCCTAGCAGGTGGGTTTTGCACCAGCTGCAGCTTCTGAACCAGGTACAAGGGTAGCACCATATACAGCACATTTCAGTAGTCTAATGGTTTAATTTACACCTAGATGAAAATGTGGCTAAATCTGGGCAGCTGCAAACAGATGGGGTGCAAACCTGACCCTGAGAAATCTAGAGGAAAATGGAAGTCCAGGTGTCTGGCTTAAGTTTCACAAGGAAGCTAAGCTGAAACAGAGAGTTTTCCCCCTGTTCAAAGTGGTAGCTCTCAGTATGGTAGGTACAGAAAAGATGCCTCAAAGAGTATATACCACGACTGTAGCAATTAATACAGGCAGGCACTTGAACTCTTTCTGCTAATCACACAGCTTTAGGTTTTGGTTATCTAATAAGAATTCATTCAAATAAAAATCTCTTTCTTTCTTCATCAAGAGTAAATCATTAAGGAGAATTAAAGCTGCACAGACTGGAGCAACATATGGCTGTAAATAATGTTAAGCTTCAGAAACTAATACAGTGGGGAAGAAAATTGTTGAACAGCCAACACAAAGCAGCAAAGGATGACCATTCCCTTTTATTATGGAAGCCAAGTGACACTGCACCGGTCAGTGAAATGGGATCTTCCAGAAAGAAGGGCGGCTTCTGTATACCTGGGGAGTATTCCAGGCTTACAAACAGAAATTGGTGTTTAAGGGATGGAGACGGGAAGATCAAGAGCTACAGTTGTGCTGCCATGTAGCCATCAGGCTGATACTAGAGAAGGGGACGACAGAGGACGAGATGGTTGGACAGTGTTCTCGAAGCTACCAGCATGAGTTTGACCAAACTGCGGGAGGCAGTGGAAGACAGGAGTGCCTGGCGTGCTCTGGTCCATGGGGTCACGAAGAGTCGGACACGACTAAACAACTAAACAACAACAACAACAATGGCTTGCTTCCCTTTAGTCAAGGGAAGGGATGGGGAACCTTAAATCTCCAGGACTTTCCCCAGGCCACATGCCTCACCAGCCCTGACTGGAAGTATCCCTTAAGTGTGATGCTGCCTTCTTCTTCCCTGTACGTAAGTTAGGGAGATGTGGTGGGTGTGTAAACCCCTGACTTTTGTAATCCTGGACTATAATCTACTGTAGAAAAGTAAGAGTCAAATCCAAAGCCTTTGGAAAGCTGCTAGCTGCCATGCAGATCCATGAGAAAATGTGGCCTTCAGATTTTTGATTTTTTAAAAACCCTCCTCTGACCTAAACCCCTAAAACAGTGGAGGGAGGGGGCTATGTACCCACCTCCATGCACAGTTATTGGTTGGACATGGATGATCATCACAGCTCCTCACTCCATTTTTTTATCTCACCCTCTACAACACAGTTCCTTGTAGGCAATGAACTTGTGCACATTTAATCAGTGGCACTGCAAGTAATAGGCACACTTTTATTTATATCTGACAGTATATTGGTTCTGCTTGAAATGAAAGATAATATACTAACAAGAGTAGTAGCTTTATGTTTTGTCCATTACTTTATATTCCCATCAATCTATCCAAAAGCCACCTATATGAAAAAAAGTGGAGAGCGTGGGGAATACTTCTTTTTCTCTCATCCCCACTTACGATTTCTAGTAATAAAACTCCAAAATGTGTGTTTTAACACAAGAAACTGCTAAGGTTTCCAGACTAGACTTGTCTCTTGCTCCATGACCTAGATAAATATACTATTACCTTTAAAATATCTTTGTTTGTTATGGCAGCTTATAAGATTCAATGCAATTTTTTCAATTGATTGTTTTTCCAGTGGCAATTTAATAAAGTTAGAACTCTAGGTTACAGCTAAGTTCAGTTTAACCCGTATAAGAATACACTGTCACTATCAACCTTTGATCACCGAGCACTCCTCGGTCTTCATGATGCATGGCATAAGGGATTCTTGAAATGACCTTTGGTTTTGATGAAACAGGACTGCCAACTTCCTCATCATATATTAGATAGAAGCAAAAATCCTCTTGTAAGCTGGCTCCTTAGCAACATGCACAATTATATAAACTGCTCCTGGCATATTTACTTGAACTCAATGATAAACACATTGAAAAAACATGCACAGAGGTAAGGTGCATGGCGGCAGTATTGGGGAGGAAACTGCACTGAATGAAGCATACGTTTGGGTAAATAAGGGCCACAAATCTGATTCGTTGTGACTGAACTGAACATACTGACGGTGGTACATTATGGCAGGGCTGGCCCAAGACATTTTGGCACCTGCGGCGGTTCCTGAAATGGCACTCTACTCCTAGGAAGACCCACATCAGGAACAAGGGCGGGAGAAAGCTTGAAATCGGGATCTGCTGTCCCTGTGGATCCTGCCACCTGAGGCCGCTCGTCCCACCTTGCCTCCTGCGTGGGCCAGCCCTGACCTTAGGTACAGTAGGGAAAGGACCCCATCCTTAGCTACTCTATGGATAAGTGACCGTGCACACTTACATACACACAACTGTACATACCGCGTACAACGCTTTTACCAACATGGCACGTGCTAAAAGGTTGCTAAAAGAAGCGGGGCGCTGTTACGTAAGGGCGCCTGCATTACAGGAATGGGGCATAAGGAAAGCGAGCAGAGGAGGAGGGCTCCACAGGTTGCAGCGGATGAGGTGTCAGGCTCCGAGCCTGGCTGCTTCTTCAGGGTGGTGTGAAGCAGCAGCAGCAGCAGCAGCAGCCGCGAATGGCTTCGCAGCCGGAACTCCCGCCTGGACTCGCGCTCCCTTCGCCCCAGGGAAGCGCCGCCATCACCTGAGACGACGGGGCGGCAGGTGAGAGGAAGGGGCAGGCGGAGGGCGAGGCGGGGTGGGATGGTGACAGGCGAGGCGACCGACCCCCAACCGACGACCCGCCCTCCCCCTCCCCCTCTCCGAGCCCGGCCTCCCCTCACTTGCCCAGAGAATGAGGCTGTCGCACAGCGGCTGCTCGCCAGGCTTCCCTTCCATGGCGACGGCGGCGGTTTTCTTCTCCCCTCAGCAGCAGCAGCAGCGCCGCCGCCGCCGCGCTCTTCTGCGGAACGCACAATGCACCAACCTCACTTACGCCCGGAACAATGCGCAAGTTACGTGCCCGGCGGCCGCCGCTTGTGTCACCTGAACCCTGACACCCGCCTCTCCATCTGCCTCGGCCTCGTACCCCGCCTCCTCGGCCAGGGCCCTCCTCTTGGCTGTTTGACGCGCCGGCTGGCCAATCCTGAGCGGGGGGTGCGGGGGGGGTGCGAACCAAGCCGGCGCTGCGTTGTGGGTTATTTTTTCCCCCTGGGACCGCGTAAGCGAGGCGTTCTGGCCCAATCAAGGTGGCGGCCGCGGAAGGTTGGTAAGCAGCCGCAGCCGGGCGTTGCTATGGCGCCACCTGCAGGAGGCGGGTGGAAAGTGCGCCGTGGAGGCTCTCTGACCCAGTTATGGCGCGCAGGGTGTGTGTGTGTGGGGGGGCGTATTATTGCATCCATGCGCGCATCCACCGCGCTCCACCCACTGCTGTCATAGCTTAGTGGGACGTCTCTCTCTCCTCCTTCTATGCTCTTGCACCGTTTCCCTTTTTCACCGCCGTCGTTTGGAGGAAATTTTCTCCCCGGGATTCCCCACCAACCAGCTCAGCTGGTCAGGTGCTAATAACGCCAAGGCTGCAGGTTCGATCCCCGTAGGGAACAGCTGCACATTCCTGCATTGCAGGGGGTTGGACTAGATGACCGTCAGGGTCCCTTCCAGCTCTCCGATTCTACGAAACACACCCGCATACACACGGCAGGCTAGTACCGCCTCAGGCACCCGCCTTCCAAAACTTTGGAAACGTTTCCTGTTCCTGCCCCGAACTGTTTAGTAGTCGCTCCCGCCGTTGCCTTCGCGGGCAGCTGAGGACTAGAGCATTACAGTTCCCGCCTTCATAAGTGCCTTAACGACCAAGCAAAGAAACGGGGGTTCTTCCAAACTCATCCATCTGGCTCGATGCTAAACAAAACAGAAATGAAAAAGGGAGGCTGTCGTGGATGCTTTAGCTGAGATTCTTGCATTACAGGGGGTGGACTAGATGATCCGTGGGGTCCCTTCCAACTCTACAATTCTGCAATTTTATGATGCTATGAAATTTTTTTTTGCCGCCAAAGACGGTTTGGCTTGTCACCCTTGCACAGTGTAAAAACAAAACAAATCTTAAATTCTTCTTAAATTTTAGTATCTAATCTGAATTTTTAGGAACTCAAAAGCTTGCTTATGCACCTGTTAATCATATAGGAGTCTCCCCCCCCCCAACCTCATCCTTGGTTTTAAATGTACATAAAAAGCGAAGTACCTCTTGCAGTATGATATACAAATCCAGTATCCTGTAAGCATAAAAAATGGAGAGCATTTTTAGTTTTAGTGCCAGAAGAACAAAGGTATGGTTATCTTTTTCATTTCATTGCTCCTTAGTGCCCCTTTCCTTGAACTATATTAAGACTTCTGATTCCTTCCATGGGCATAGCCAGGATTTATCTTAGGGGGGCAGGCTTTATGTTGGGGGGGGGGGCAGAACTGAGTTATCTTCAACACAATTGGTAGGTTAGTTAAGTATTTTTATTTATTTACTTGGATGGGGGGGCAACTGCCCCCCTGCACCTTCCTGGCTATACCCATGGTTCCTTGATTCAGGTAAATTTAAGAGTATCCTCATACAAAATAATGGAGAAATTATAGAGAAGAATTACCGCTTGCTACGTGTGGAATTGGGGGATTAAGCCCAGATTGTTCAGACTCCAAACTATCTAACCTTTAGGGCAAAACACATATTTGATAATGGCATCCCAAGATCTGTTTACAACATCACCCCCCTATATGGATCAGAATCTTGTTTCTGAGCAGGAAAGGTTGCATTTCAGCAGCTCTCAACAGCTGTCCTGTAAAGCTTTACTTTTGACTACAGTACATTCACAGCTCTCCCAGCCGCTGAAGAAAAGTTCACCTCAGTTAATTGCCCTACAGCATCACAGGGACCTCGCTGTCTTATCCTATTCAGCTAGTGATCTTCTTCAATCACACTCATTTGGGGTGGCTGATCTGGGACAGCCTGGGTATGATTTTCAGTTGTGTACCGACTGACAACTTCAATTGATTTCATTATGAGCCGCCGTACACAGTCTAGTCTCGAAAAAGTAGGTCATACAGTTGCTGGAACTAGGCAACCAAAGTGGTCATGGTGATTACAGTGAAAGATGTGAATGGCAATGTTTCACTGGGGCTTAGGGATGTGAGAAAATTAACTGAAAAAAATCAAGTACAGCTTAAGCCAATAGGATAATTCAAAATACAAAATCTTAAAACTGGACAAGGACAAGAAATAGCACCAAGAAACTACTAGAATATGAGAGGCATTAGGAAATGATGTGAACTATTACCCTGAGATTTCCTTTGCATATACCCCATACATGGAATATGTGTACCATGGGCCCAGATTCTGCCCCAGGTGATTCAACACTCTTGTCGCTCTCAGAATTGCTCTTGGGTTTGGTTTCATTTAGTTTTAACATAGGCTGGTCAGGCTATTTTTATTGGCTAATACATGGGTCAGCAAACTAAGGCCCGAGGCCGGATCTGGACCAATTGCCTTCTGGATCCGGCCCGCGGACGGTCTGGGAATCGCCGCGTGGATTTGATTCTGATTTTTAGGGCTGCGCCATTCCCACACACACACCGCGGCGGTGCCTCCTCCCTCCCTCCTCCTGGCTTCTGCCTGCCCTGCCTAGAGGAGGAAGGGGGCTGGGCTTTGTTGAGCGCCATTTTAAGCAGCCCCTCTCCGTAGGCAGCCCTTTTGTGCTGCTCATTGTGCTGCCGCCACCACCGCCAGCCCCTGCTGCTTGCAAGGCACAGGTAAGCAGTCCCCGGGGCTTGTCCGGTGCTGTGGAGAAGGGAGGGGAGAGTCGGTGGGGTGTTTTTTTCCAAAATATAGTCCGGCCCCCCACAAGGTCTGAGAGATGCAAATGGTTGATCCTAGTCATGAATAATGCTGATGCAACTCTGTGTGAGTCTGCTTGTACACCCAGGTCCTGCTTTCAGGCTTCCCATAGGGACCTGGTTGGCCACTGTGAGAACAAGATGGTGGACTAGTGGAGCCTGTTCTAGTTGTTGTTTTTTTACATTCTTACATTTCTTCATTAGTCAGTTCCACTGGCCATGGGGCTTACACTGAAGCGAGTAAAGCTGTAGAGAAAAACAAAAGCCACCCTGTGGTTGAGTCTGGTAGTGCACTCTTCTTGTAGGAAACCCAAAGGCACATCACTGTGCAGGATTTGCGTGTTGGCTAGAGCTGCAGCATATACTTGCATCTCTTGTAGCACGTTGGCCAACAAGCGGTAGTGGAGACATTTGTGCTTCCTCTGCAGCCACTCTTAATGGGTCAGGGAAAGTATGAGCCTGTTTCAACTGAGCACAACGAGGAGCGCAGGAATGCATCTGTGGCCAGGAACGCAGATCAAGCTGGAGAACCATTTTCTTCCCTAGTGGGGTGAAGATATTTGTTACTCTAAGCTGTACACCAGGGGTAGGCAACCTAAGGCCCAGGGGCCAGATGCGGCCCAATCACCTTCTCAATCCGGCCCACGGACGGTCCGGGAATCAGCGTGTTTTTACATGAATATAATGTGTCCTTTTATTTAAAATGCATCTCTGGGTTATTTGTGGGGCATAGGAATTCATTCATATTTTTCCCCAAAAAATATAGTCCAGCCCACCACATGGTCTGAGGGACGGTGGACCGGCCCACGGCTGAAAAAGGTTGCTTATGCCTGCTGTACACATTACCATTTACCCTGGCCCCAGTGTTATCCCACCGCTGGTGTTTGAAGCCGAGTACACAAGATGACCGTGAAAATCCGGGACCAAGATGAAAAAAAAGTTTATACAAGACTAGACTAAATTTATAGACTATCTTAAGGTCCACTGTAAAGACTTAAAAACCATTAGCAGAATTGACATAGCATCTATGAAGTAATGTGAATTAGGGTTATCAATGGACTTGTAACTGAACGGAAAACTAAAGATGTGTAAGGTAATAAAGGGGAGAAATTGGAAACCAGGGGTGGGGTAGGGGGAAGTCTAGAAGGGATGAATAAGTAAGCAAGTTGGATGTTAAATTGTAAAATTATTGAAAATTGAAAATAAAATATGGAAAAAAGAAGCTAAGTACCCATGACATTAGCCACATAAATCCCGTATCCATATGCATTCTGTAGTTTCTTGAGAAATTCTGCTGTTTGATGCATCTGCCCCCCCCCCCGCAACCCAGCTTCTGTCCAATATGAAAACATAAGGCGTCGTTAAGCTGAGTTGCAAAGCTGAATTGCACATGTGCAGGTGACTGTCTTCCTTGAATAGGCACAGAGAAACAAATCAGGTAATGTGCATCAGGTGAAGACATCCCCATCCGCTCGCTGGTATGTTCAGCAATGTGAAAAAGTGAATTGAAACACAGCAATAAAGATCTTATTGACTGAAATAACTTCAAATGGGCTAAGCTTTCCTGACCAAGATCTCTGTTGTTGTTGTTTAGTCGTGTCCGACTCTTCATTACCCCATGGACCAGAGCATGCCAGGCACTCCTGTCTTCCACTGCCTCCCGCACTTTGATCAAACTCATGCTGGTAGCTTCGAGAACACTATCCAACCATCTCATCCTCTTTCGTCCCCTTCTCCTTGTGCCCTCCATCTTTCCCAACATCAGGGTCTTTTCCAGGGAGTCTTCTCTTCTCAAGAAGATCCATGAAGATCCCTTCATGGATCACTGCCTTGCCGTGGCAAAGGGGCTTGAATAACTCAGAGAAGCTATGAACTATGCCAAGTAGGGCACCCTAGATGGACAGGTCATAGTGGAGAGTTTTAACCAAATGTGATCCACCTGGAGCAGGAACCGGCAAGCCACTCCAGTATCCCTGCCAAGAAAACTCCATGGACAAAGACAACAGGCATATAAAAAGATCTCTATTAGGATCAAGGTTTTTGGGCAGCGGGCAGGATCTCTGACTTGTTGATTATGTAGAAAGCAAAAGGAGAACTGCAGTCTTACAGTTTTATCCCACTTCATTTATTTGATTCCATTTATGAATTGCTTACCACAAAATATATTGGAAATGATTTCACAGTGTTTTGTAAGGAGGATTATGCGAAATATTGAAGGAAGATTATGAAGAGACTTATTAGTTAAAGATAATTAAAAGTAATAGAAAAATTAAGAAATGCAGATTAAGTGATTAAGAATGGAAAATCTTCAGAGGTAGACGACGGAAGTCCAAAATATTGTAGAAGATAAGAAATTGTGTTAAATGACTGTTGGAAATGATATGTTAAAAAATTAATAAAAAATATTTTTAAAAAGAAAACGATTTCACAGTAATAGAAAAAAACCTTGATAAAAACAATTCCCACACAGAAAAACTATTTCAAATCCAAATTTGATAATGATCTTCACTTGAAAATTATTAAATGCATATAATGCTTAGCATTAAAGAAAATCAGAGAGGCATATAACAAAAGAATAAGACATAAAAAAAATCAATATAAAACATTTAGGATTAAGTGAATGGCTTTAATCAATACTGTTGGTGCTTCTCTAGTATCAGTAGAGAGGGACTCTCATCAGGCAGGTGCTGCAACACTGAACACCTTGTTTCTGATGACCTTAGAGTGGTCATCTGGAATATGGGCGTTCAAGTACAGTACCAAGAAAACAAAAACAAAAAATGTATTTTGCATGCCAACAGTAGACAGGACTTGCAAAAGGTATGCATTCTAGAGAACAGAACGTACAGCATTCCCTTCCCTCCATTTAGAAATGTCAAGCTCTTCCTGTAATTTGTTTTTAGCAAGCCTGTAAGCACGCTTTTATTCCCCCCAAATCATCCCTAACCCTCCCTTTTCTTTTTTCTTTCTTTTGCTCTTCAGATTGTAAACAGGATAGATTATATACCTTCCTTACAGGCTGCCATCAATTCTGTTCCAAAAGAGTGTCAGTTTGTTGGGCCCCAAGGGGTGGCACAATCTGTTCCCTCTTTCTTCCGCTTCAAGCAAGTGAGAATATTCTGTGACAGGAGAGCTCACTGAGCAGATGAGCTGAACTGCTGCCGCTGAACTCGCCTCACCTCTCCACATGGTAATATCTGGCAAAACAGCCTAGTCACCACAGGTAGCTGTATAATTACAGCTTGTTTACTATCAAAACAACATGGAAGACAAAAATCATATTTCTCTTCTATTTCACTACTAACGTCAGATTTCTTTTTTAGGTTTCCTTCCCTGGAAAACTTAAAATGAAAGAGACAAGTGCAGCAGTCTGCAGACAAAGACTGGGGAAACCAGGGTTCAAATCACTGGGTGAACTTGGGTCAGTTACTATTTCACAGTCTTTCTTTGCAGGGTTGTTGTGAGGGTAACAAAGGGGAGGTGGACCATGTTTATTTCCCTGGGCTTTGTGGAGGAAGGGTAGCCTGTAAATGTTATAAATGAACCAAATAACAGGGCGGGTGGTGCTGGTTTCCATTCCAGAGATTTAACTATTTAACTTCTGCTCCATTGCAGTAGTTTTGTGTTAGCCTTATTTCTTAATTATTCTGATAATTGCTTTTCAAAGAGAAAAGTTATCTCCGACTGGTTATAACATTAGCGTTTGTCTTGAATTAGGTAAACGCCTTGAGGAGGTCTCTCAGCTGGTGCCAGATATGGAGATTTTAGTAGCAATGTTTTAATACTGCACAAATGCATAGTTTAATTCGCATATCGCTTACAGCTTGACTTGTGAATGCACAAAACCACAGGTATTCACAAGTTTGTACAACAGTTCTCTGAATCTAGTGTCAAGACAGTGCTTCATCAATTGTGCATTGTATGCAATTATTGCATTTTTTTCTGCAAAGCTGTCGTGTGAGAGAGCATGGGGGTGGGGATTGGTCCATGGTTACTCAGTGAGCTTCTTGGCTGAGCAGAGATTTAAACCATGTATCTCCGATCTAAGTACAAAATTCTGAAGACCACCCCACACCTTAAACCAGAAGAGACCCTCCTCTTAGAGCATGTCTGGGATCAACATGTCTGGAACCAAGAGAATCAACATTCCCTGGCAGACAATAAACAAGAACATCTTCTGTGCATCCACCCGTTACATTACCTATGGCTTTCTGTGTGCAGAGTTTGCACCTAATTCTGGTTGGGTACAACAGCATTTCTTGCACTGACACTAAATTCAAGCAATACTTCCAATGGACACAAACTTGTGAAATTTTGAGAAAGAGCTGAGGCGTATTTATGCTAGCTTAGATTTAAAATGAATGGGATAGATCTTCAGGTGAGGGGACTGAATATATGACAATGCCTGCCTATAACATGCCAGGGAGCAAGGCCAGAACCTTCTCACTAGACACACAACTTTTGTCTGTACATTTGCTCTCCCACTTGCTGTCTGAATTGCCACTGTCCGGTAAGCGTTACATGACATGTGGCTGCTGGTTGTGCAGCTTGGCTAAGTGAGACGCAGAGAAGCCCAATACTTCACGTATCATATTGTGCCAAACTTCCTACTAGTAAGATACACTCATATGGAAATTTACCAGACATGTAGATTATAATATATGACCATCTACAAATGCTTCCCATCTAGAAAAGGGTGCAAAGGGTGACATATCCCTCATTTATTTATTCTACTTCCACCTTGCCCTTCCTCCTATTTAGGGTGGTTCTGAAATTTGAAAGCTGAAAAGTGGTTATATCAGTTCTTCAGAACCGGCAGTTTAATAGATTCAGAACTTGAATTTTAAACCTAGGTCTACAGAAGCTTTAACCCACTATTATTTTTGGTAAAACTCAACAAATTAATGGTTGATTCCCAGGGTTGAGTACCGATCTGTCCATGATTTGTTGAAGATTTTTGAGGATAATGATTTATAAAGCCTTCTCTAGAATCCTAAAAGGTGACAGTGTCATTATTTTAGGTATTTCTAGTTAGATATAAATATCTGAACAAATGTGGTGAATTGGCTGGAAGAGATAATAGCTGCCTTGTGATGTCAATAAAATACATGTGAGTTCCACATGCAGGCTTGGCTGAATAAAACTGCTGACTCACCATGGTTCCTCGTGACTTGGCAGACTGCAAGGCTGAGCTTTATCCCCCTTACTTCTGTTACACATGGGGGCAGTGCAGCCAAGACACTGTAATGCTCTCTGGATTTGGTTCATCAAAGACTCAGTGAGAGTCAGTGGGAGAGAAAAGAACTGGAACCACTTATATAAAAGACAGCAGGTTTTCTTGGCCATGGACATTAGTAGAAGCTCTTCACATGTGATGCAATGCATGTGATAGCCAACCAGCAGATTTAAGTTTGTGTGCCAATCTAGATTAGAAATACCTTGACCTACATTAATGTTCCAATCAAGGGAAGGACAAGTTTGTACTTTTGGCAGCCTCTGGAGTTTAATCACAAGATGCCTGGCTGCCACTTATATGAATGCTTTCCTCTCTCATCTTCTACAGATTTTTAAATTTACTTTCTGGCAGAAATGGAGTGTTTTGTTAGTCACATCCCTGCGTCTTTAAGGAAGCCTACTGACCTGCTGTTGGGGACATTCTAGCCAGCACCACTGACAGATTTGCCTGCGCAATGAATATAGAAGAAGCAAATAATCTGCAGGCTTTTCCAGTGTGTGCTTTTAGGATTCCTCAGAGTAGGTTAAGTACCCATTAAAAACTGTCAGCTGTGCTTTTGTAAAAGATGGTTGTTTTCTACTCATTCAGCCATGTTTAAGTAGTCCTTTTAAGCTGCATCAATGGTTGTGAACGCAAATCCCGGCAGGATGGAAATCATTTAAGAATAATTAATCTGGAACAAACGAGGTTTCATTAACAGTTTTAGTAAACCAGCCTACCTTGCTAATCCTGAATCTAGATCTGATTGGCTTGTCTTACCTGGAAAGTTTTCATTACTTACTGATGGCAGCTGAATCAATGATATAAATATACAATGTAAATATACTAAAGCTATATATAAAACTTTCTAGTTTAGGAACAAGAAAGAATAAAAGACTAAAAAGCTGCATCTTTTTTAAATGTTTGCAAGCAATATGAGAGATGCTGTCTCACAGAGCCCAGATGTGAGCCAGTTTCCAAAAAGAAAATGGTCCTAAAATGTAAGTGTGGAAGCCTATCACGGAGTATATAAGTCCTGCTCTGAAGAACAGGATATTCCACACTTCACTCTCCTCTCCAGTAATCTTTAGAACGCTCAGTATGGATTTTTCTTTTTAAAAGAAATTCTCAGTCTTGATTTTATGCTCCCAGGTCAAGAAAGCAGTCCTCCCAAACCACCTAGAGCAAAATGGCCTCTTTAAGCTCCTTTAAAATAACAACTGAATAATTCCTTATTTACTATTTCTGTTCAAATATGAAATGGGAACCTGCCAGAAAATGTTGCTGTGTTTATTTTGCTCCTATGTTTGGTTACATCTCCACATTTTAAAAGTACAAACGAAGACACAGAAATGTTTTTATTTTAATCATTGCTTTTAAATGTATAATTGCATGCATATTCATTGCACCCTACAAGACATTTTGAATGTATCTAGTATTGTTTCTTGCAACATATATTTAAGCACTTAATGGATGATATTGAATGATACCCACTAGCAGAATGGAAACTGTGGACTGTGGAACAAACCAATTCCCTCTCCACTGTGGCCCCAACCCTGCAAAACTGATCCAGAAGGTTGGGGGACTCTCAGACATACATACAGAGAGAGAGAGTGTTACAAACTTAATTCATTCTGGAGGTACGTTCTTAACCTGATGTACCACTTTAGCTAATGGGGCCTCCCGCTGCCGCAGGCACATGATTTCTGTTCTCATCCTGAGGTAAAGTTCTTAACCCGAGATATGACTTGCGGGTTAGTGGAGTCTGTAACCCAAAGTGTTTGTAACCCGAGGTACCACTGTGTGTGTGTGTGTGTGTGTGTGTGTGTGTGTGTGTGTGTATTACTGTGTGTAGCACTTAAAAAATGCAGACATGCATAGTTCATTTATGCATATAATGTTGTATATTTACTTTAAAAATCTTCAAAAGCTTTTCGGATTATTTACTTATAAAAATATAGTGGTACCTTGGTTTTCAAACATAATCAGTTCCAGAAATCCGTTATGAGTTCCGAAACGTTGGAAAACTAAAAGCGGAAGCCTCAAAACAAAAGCCGTGTTTCCTGTTCGACTTCCAATGCGCGTTCAAAAATGAGGAACTTACTTCCGGGTTTTCAGTGTTCGAGTTACACAATGTTTGACTACGGAGGCGTTCTAAAACTGAGGTATCACTATTCATAAAAAAATATCAAGATCCATTTACAACAATATGTCAAATTGTACAATAAAAGCATATAAAATTCTGGTTAAGGCTCTGTTTACCCACCAAAGGAAATGGCATGCTTTCCTAATCTAAATTCATTCCCCCCCAGATGCAACACTCCAACTGAGCGGAGAAACTGTAGGTATACATCCCATGGTGCATACATTGCCTTTTGGGTAGCTTCTTTTGTCCTCAGAGCTTTGTACAGTATATACATGGTGCTTTGAGTTTGATTGCTCCCAAGCAAATAATTATTGTACCAATGGTGTCAGCTGGTTTTCAAGTTAGCACATTTTGACCTGTCAAGATCTAGCAGTAGCGCAAATGATTAACTTCTAAAGAAAATCATCTACATAGGTTAGGGGTTTGTGTGTGTGTGTAAAATGCAACAGTCTGGTCAAATGCAAAGTGCTCTGTTTCTGCTGGAACTGTGCCTTGGCATGTGTACACACAATTTAATCATGCTCTTTTTCTCGTGCACCCGCTATCTATGATTTTCTATTTTAAGGCAGTTTTTGAGTGTTTACACTTTCTATTTATATATGCATTTCTATTTTGGTACTTGGAAGCTTTTTTAAAAGGACCAGACCAAGGTCAGAGCAAAACTGAGTTTGGCCGATTAAACACCATCTGTAGCTTACTTCCGCTGACTTCTCCAAATTCCCACGCAACTCTCGGTATTTCGAATCCCTCCTTTGCACTGAAGCTTTGTAGTCACCCAATCGTCAGATCTGCTTTATCACTGTGATGATACACCATTAAAGAAACTGTACAGGGGTCTCAAAAGGAAATGCCAGGGGCTCTTCTGCTTGGATAAAGGGGTAAAGGGGACCCCTGACCATTAGGTCCAGTCGTGACTGACTCTGGGGTTGCGGCGCTCATCTCGCTTTACTGGCCAAGGGAGCTGGTGTAATAAGCCACTTCTGGTGTACCAAAGCAGCACACGGAAACACCGTTTACCTTCCCGCTGGAGTGGTACCTATTTATCTACTTGCACTTTGACGTACTTTCGAACTGCTAGGTTGGCAAGAGCAGGGACCGGGCAACGGGAGCTCACCCCGTCGCGGGGATTCGAACCTCTGACCTTCTGATCGGCAGGTCCTAGGCTCTGTGGTTTAACCCATAGCACCACCCGCATCCCTCTGCTTGGCTAGTTTGGTGTAAAGTGGTGGAATGTCAGCTTTGCACCAACCCTGCTCTGTTGCCTCTCTATCATATTTTGTTTCCTAGTGAGAGTTGAATCTAATGGGTGGTATTCAACTAAGAGCAGACCTAATAAATTAAGGGACCTAACTGAATCATGTTTATTAATTTTGGGGGGAGGAGATTCATTGAATGAGCCCCACCAGTGGGAACCTGCACAAAGGCTTCTGCTAGCCCAATGGAGCTTTCCCTCACTCTCTGTCCCCTGCGCGCGTGCACACACACACACACAAAACAGGCTCATGGGAGTTTGCAGAACCCCCAGAAGAGCATGCAGGGTGAGTAAAGAGCTGATTGTTTCATCAGACAAGTAGGAATGCTTGTATTTATGGAGGGATCTGCTTAGCGGTATGTTGAATTCCTACCAGTAGACCTGCTCCAAGTGAAACTTGGTAGTCTGCCACTCAAATATTCCAGAATATGGCACGTAAAGCAATCCCATCAGCACAGTGTTGGAATTACATTAGCATTTCATATTTCTGTGCCACACTGCCTCTATTTTTTGAAGGCAACTTCAAGAAGTCTACTCATAGCACTGATGTCCAGGAAAGGCATGCGTAAGTTCTTGAATGGAGTTTGTTTGCTAAATTTGGAGTCAGGAATAGTTTCCTCTCTCCCAAGTCAAAGTTAACTGGTTTGGTATGTTTCATTCTTGCCCTTTCATTGACAGCTGGTGTCATGGTTTGCTCCTGCATAAGAAATAGGTTAATAGTTGTTCTAAAAGCCAAGCTTTCACACTCTTGCAAACACTCTTACAAACTATTAGGCCTACCCATGCATGCAAATAGTCAACGTTCTCCATTTACACTTCTCACAATGGAACAAGATCATGTGCCTCGGGGGAAGCATCTTCTCAATACAAACCCAGAATTCCTTTAAAGCTTTATTATGGAAATTCTTCAATTTTACCCTTTACTAAAACAGCAGGACCATGCTCAATTATTACACTTGTTTGCAGTAGGAAACAGAACGACAACACAATCTAGAATAATATATCTTTGGGCTCGTCTACACTTCTGTTTGTCCCTTGACTAGAACACTCAGGTCCGAGCGGGTTTCCCCCTTGCTCTGTTCTTTCCCAGGGAAAACCCACCATTTTGTGTCAAATCAGAGCAAATGTCAATGCAGAGAAAACCCAAACTGCCATTTGCTCTAATTGAGTGCTAAAGAGCAGTTTTCTCCAGGGACAAGCAGCAGGGCAAGAGGAAATGTGGATGAGACCTTGGTCATGTACTCACTTTTATGCCTTGCTCAACTTATTGTTGCTTACCCTTTCCACCCAACTTTTTCTTACATTATATTTAACACAGAATATTAGATCTAATCATTTTGAAGCATATTGGAACATAACTCTGTATAACTGATGACAAAAGTCAGTTACAGAAGTTCATATAGTGTCCAATTCATGAGAAAATTGGGGGAGGAAAGTATGGTCTATGGAAAAACCCCACCTTCTATTCTTTTGCACTTTTCCATGTCAGCTAGCAGCCATTGTTTCCCTGGTCTACTGCACATATATCTAAGCTCACATAATCTGGAGCATTTGGTGCCAGGATTAGTGCATGGGCCAACTTTAGGCTGTATATTATAAGAACTGAGCTCAGTGATACTACTATTAGCTGGATTGCTTAGGGTTAAAATTTCCTGCTGTGTTAAATCATGATTTTTTTTTGTCTAACTATTAGCAAGCAAAGATCAAAGGAATTCATGCTGATCATATCTAGTATTTTATAATCCACATCTTCCTATCCCCACTTAGCCTTGCATATTAATACAGTACTGCCTGATAAAACTTTTGTATGAGTACTATTTCCCTCCTCACTCCTAACTAGCCTTTATAGCTTTATTAAAGTGCATTTCAGCTTTCTTGGCTGACTCATTTTACTGCTTTACTTTTACTAATTTCTTATCTGTACCGGTAATAGCGTGCTTCAATCACTTCACCATCAAATATGTGGAATGTGTCCTTAAGAAGCCTCATAGCTGAAAATAGTTATTTCTTGAGATCTTGTCATTTTGCTAGAGACACTCACAGCATTAAGGAAAAGGCTCTTCTTTCTGTAAAATCCCTCTCTTAGCAAATCTGGAAAGAGATGGTTCCCTCCACTAGTATTTAGAAACCCTGGCAAAACCTTGACATTAGTGAAGCCAATTAATAATTAACTGGAATGAATGGCCTGCTTTAATGGAGTGTGGGCTGAGACTCTGCTTCACAACACACTGCTGTCAGCCAAGCGCAGAGAGGAAGCCACAGGCTTTTAAAGAGGCTTTGGATGAAGTGAGGATGGTGCATGGTTCACTGTACAAATCTTCTGAGATCAGGTAAGATACTCTGATGGGTGGGCTGGAATGTGATTTTTGTAGGATCATAAGTAAGTCACATTAAAAACACGGCAGTAGATTTAAACTGGAAATAATAATAATATTTCCACCTCTTTTGACTCACCAGAATGCTTTTTCACTGTTTCCATGTTACCCTTATATTATTATAGTCATTAATCACTAGTGCATGAACTGATGCATTAAAACAAAACAATAAAATCAACAGAATTCTCTTCATTTGTCAAACTAAAGCAAGAAAGCATTGTACAAAGCAGCATAATGATGTAATCATTTTGCTAAAACTAAACTACTATACAAAGGGTGGCATCATAGCTGTCAACCTTCCCCTTTTTTTGCGGGAAATTCCCTTATTCCAGCGCTGTTTCCTGCTGCTATCCCAGATTGTTAGATATCCCGTAGACTGTCCCCGGGACAAGTGAGGCTGCTGATCCCTTATTTTCGAGGCTGCGATCCCTTATTTTCAAATCTGAAAGTTGGCAGCTATAGGTGGTATCCAGCGGTGGTTTTGTGCTAGCAGGTGGCACTTCCATTCAGAGAAGGTAGAGCACGTGATTTTTGCAGATTTGCCCCTATCTATTGTAGCCTTTTGCATCATAGCCCATACTGTCCTGGCGAGTGGGGTGTCCCTCAACCCTAAGTACCTTTCCAGGGCACACAGAGGGTTGCAGCCAATGGGGGAGGCTGTGGGCAACAACCAATGGGGAAGGCTGGCAGCAACTGTGCCACCATGGAGGAGCCACCTTCTTCTACTAAAGAATAGTAATTTATCTCTGACCTATTTTCCAAAAGGAACTGTCCAAGTGACATGGAGGAGACCTTGGGGGGCTCAGTCTCTCGATGAAAAAGCCAAAGTTTTCTCACTGCCAAGAAAAAAATCATCAGAGGTGGAATTTCCAATATGCCTCAAGTCCAAATGTGAGGGTTGACTTCTTAAAACCTTGAGGTCTTGTTCTGAGGGCCCTTACCTTTTGAAGAGAGGCAGGCAGCACTGGCTACAGAGGAACTCACCTCGCAGAACAAACTGCCAAGTGACAGTTCATTCACTGCAAGGTTAACATGAGATTCCTTTCCCCAACATGTAGCGGTATTTTAATTGTTAAAGGGTGTACTGACACTGACCCTTCTTTAGTGGTTTTTAACTGTAGGAATATTTTGTGATACTGTATTTTGTGTATATGTATATATATTAGTAAGTTTTTATGCTCAAAAGGCTGTGGAATCTTGTTTTAAACAAACATTTGCCTGCCAGTTTGATCAAATGGCAAATTCACCATTTAGGCAAAACATAATCCACTTTCCTCCCTAAAACTCTTTTCTGTTTTATTATTAACAGAAATTAGCTAGAAATTAAATGAACAAGCTGAATTAATTAAACACATGTGTTATTGCAATATCCAGATAAAAGCAGCTAACTGGCAGTGGGGCGATATTAGCGTTGGGTTTTAATATTAGAGCTCAGCATGCAGCTGCAGGGAGGTTTAAATATAAGAATTCAAAAAGCATACACATGCGTAAATGAAACTCTATCTCTTGTGCGATGCTCATTTCTTTTTATAACCTTTTTGAGGTGCTGGACTTAGTTCAAGATAAACAGTGGGCAGCTCTGTTGCTTTTTTAAAAAAACCAACAGTCACTTAAACTACAAATGGGGTCTCAGGTCAAAGATAAGGAAGCAGCTTCTTTTGACCTGTTCTGTGTGTGCTGACTGGGGGCTCCGAATATCCACAGACTCTTGCAATTTTGAAATATGTTCAGGGCTGCAGGCTCTGCTGGGATTCAGTCTGGACGTTGCTTCATTCCAAATTGAAGAGATGTTTTAGTTGATGACCTTCACTTTGATCGAGACAAAAAATTCTGGTTAACCATGGCAAGGGGATAAATGCTAAAAAACAAAAAAGAGAGAAAAACCCTTGAGGTGTTTTCTAATTTTTAGACACCCACACAGCTTGTGCCTAGCTTAAGCAAAACTTAATGGCTGCAATTTAGCGGAGACTATGCTGAAATACATGTTTTACGGATTCCGGAGAAAACGGGGGATTGTTATTACTTTCAAAACTGCCCACTTAAATGTTTATTTTGCATTGTCGGTACCTAAACAAGAACTTGACAATAATATGCACTCATAGAGCTCCAGGCAACTGTGAGCTTCCCCATTCACTTCAGTGGATGGGACAGCCCCATGTGCGCTGGAAGACTGTGCATGTGGGATGCCTGCCCCTTGCCATTGGAATGAATGGCGAAATGCTCCCCAATAGGAAAGCTCTGTATGTTTACTGGAGCCTCTGGTTTTACGAAATCACTGGATTTATCAGCACCAGTTTAATATGATTTAAGGCAACAATATAACAGTGTTAATGATCATTTAAGGCACAATGTGATACCTTTTATGACTCTTGTGGGCTTGTCTGCATTACATATTTACTGAGGGTGACTTAATTAGCATCTGACTAAAACACCTAGGCTGAAGGCATATGGGAACAGATAAAGGTATTACCTGAAGTTTAAACCTGAAGTTTAAATCTAAAGGACAAATAATTTGGGGGTGAAGAAGGAAGAGGAGAAAGCATCACACTATTAAAACTGAGGAAAATCTTCTTTTGGGGCAGCATGGATTGGCAGGCTGCCATAGAAATTAGATATGTTTACTTGTTCTATGTATCTTTGCTCAGTTTCTCTCTACGGAATATTACCCTATCTAAAGTTTTATAAACATTTTTTTTTTAAAAAAATCTTTTTACAGATTTCTTCATTTAAGTCAAGAGATGAGTCTGCTGGAAAAGAGTTTCCCCCATTTGTCCACGAGAAACCACTTAGTAAGTTTACAGATCTGCAACTCTTTAAAATACAGTATGAAAAACACAAAAGAAGTTTGATATGTGCCAGGGTCACGGGTGTCAGTAAAGCTTTTCAGACTTCCCTTACTCTCTGCAACAGCTGGATATTCTTGGTCCAGGTTCCTCACCACCTAATTAGAAACATACTCCATTTCCTACTTTTGTAAGATATGAAACTCAGAAAACAAAAAGCGGGATTACTTTTCAAAACAGAGGCTTGACACATGATATGCAGAATTTATAGAAACAGAATGACTTCATTAATCAGGTTTTCCTGTCTTGACAGCATATGGACTTGCCACACAACAAAAGCTTTTTTGTTTTTTGGTATTCTGATATAGGGTAGCCATGTGTCCTACTTTAGAGAGGAATCATGGAGTTGGAAGGGACCCTGAGGATCATCTAGCCCAACCCCCTGCAATGCAGGGATATGCAGCTGTCCCATACGGGGATCAAACCTGCAACCTTGGCATTATCAGCACCACACTTTAACCAACTGAGCTATCTAGACATGCAGGATTCCTCTGTCTGAAGGGCTGTCTAGTACAGACATCCTCAACCTTGGCCCTCCAGATGTTTTGAGACTACAATTCCCATCACCACTGGTCCTGCTAGCTAGGGATCAAAAACATTTGGGGGGCCGAGGTTGAGGAAGCCTGGTCTAGTCCAAGCCTGCTTCAAAAAGAAAGAGCCATATGGAGGGAGAGTAGGGCCAGGAAGTCACCAACTGTTTTTAACACCTGGACAGAAAACTCAGCAGGCACATAGGTCACAGTCTTCCCCCCTTAAAATGAGACGTATTGTATTTCTATTTAAATTAAAGCAGTTCTAGGTTTGCATCCTCACATAAAAATTGGCACCTGCGAATTTTATGCACATTGGAGACTTTTTTTTTGTTAACATGTGGACATCTTATTTTAGGTAAGAGGTTTACAGAGGAAACCTACTGGGATGGGGAACCTGTGGCCCTCCATTTGTTGCTAGAATACATTCATCCCGGACCATTAGCCATGCTAGCTGGGGCTGATGGGAGCTGGCAGCTGGAAGACCCACTGGTTCCCCATTCCTGGCCTGAGTTGCTGAGTTGCACAAAAGTTGCAAATAAAGAACAAGATAGTGATTGTTTGTGCAGGGCAATTTTAGTTCTCCAGAGGTTTTGTTTTTTTTAAAGACGATTTATGAATCACCTGGAGTTTCATCTCTATCTCTTATCTCTCTAAAAACATATCCACACTGAGTAAAGTAGTCCCTTAAAAAAAATAAAATCTCTCTCTCTCTTTTTCCATAGGAATCTCTTAGACAGTGGCAGCGATGCTACCGCAGTGAGGTAAGCTGCCCAATCTGCCTCCAGGCTACTACTTGCCCCGTAGAAACCAACTGTGGACATTTATTTTGTGGTAAGTAAATAGGATCATTATTTTCCCCACACATATATTCATTTTATAAACATATAGCTGCCTTCACATTGCACGTAACTATAAAAGGAGAAGGGCATATAAAAGACAATGGATTGGCTCCAGACTCAGACTCTTATCCACACTTACCACTGAGTAAGAGATCCTTTGAACTCAGCAAGACTTGTTTCTGAGTAAGGAGCCATAGGATTGCACTGTATGTTACTTGAACTTAGTTCCAACTGAAATAATAACTTAAGTATAACTGATTTCAACGGGAGCCAAGTTCAACTAATTTAGACTAGATCCATTTCAATCTTGTTTATTTGCCTGATTCTACATATCCTTTGTAGAAGGATATCCCACTAAATAAAATTAATTCAAATGGATTAATTTGATCCCACTTGATAAATATTGCTTTCTTTGCTGTATGTGTGTGTGTGTATATATATATATATATATATATATATATATATATATATATATATAAACAAAATAAGATTTTCAATATTTTGACAACTAACAGGATGGTAAGGCCCCCCAAAAAGGAATGTGAAGTGGAAGAGAACTGCCCATCTCTGTTGCACTTTACCACTGCGGCATAAGCCTCTCCCTGTTGTTTTAGCAGCTAAAGTGGGGGAGCCGTAAGTCTGTGACATAGCTGGAACTGCCATGGGCGAGACAGGTCAAGGTTAGGAGGGCCTGTTTACTCCCACAATGAGTGAGGCTACTCTTAAAGCCATAATCTCCAGCCTCATGCTTTCCTCACAGCTGGATTGAAGCTATAGTCATTGGAGTTTTAAGGAAAACACTTATTCCTGCAGATAAAAGGTGCTTGCTCCAGTGCTTTTCACTGTGGTTACTGAAGCCCTTCTTAAAAAAAAAAACAAGAATGAAAAAAGATTAAGGACTTAATGGAAAGATTAACAATAGCATCACATTAAAATCAGACTTCTTCCAGGGAGGGATAATGAAATGCTTGTTCTGTACAAATACAGTCAACTGTATTATAGATTTCAGAGGTTCAACGCACTGGTCTGCTTTTCTTCTATAACATGTGATTCTCACAAAGGTGTCTTAATTTAACTGGGATTTCTAGCTGGGAGGAAAACACAGCTTTTTACTAGATGTAAAATATAGCAGGTCTAGGAAAAGTCAGATATCCACAACAAACAGACTTGGAAGCTACAGCAACAAATGAGCATTTAATTACATGAGACGACAACAATTTGGAAAAGTTCTTTGTCACAATTGTCCTTCATTCTTAAGCCACGGCACCATCTATAACTCTAGCCATAGAACAAAAATTAATGATTTTCAGATCAGGCAGCTCTTAATGATGACTGAATCTGAGACACCAGCCAATCTCCAATATATAGCTCTACAAAATGGTTTTTAAAAAAGTATATTACTCTCACTGCCCCACATTTATACAGCGTTTGCCCCCAAATGACACTATGCCTATCTGAATCATATTGCAACCCATCTGCATGCAGTATATCTGCTTCACAAAGCCAGAAAAGAGTTCTGATATAATCTGATTAAACCCTTTGCTGTAAAACAAGATCCTTCATGCGTTTAATCACACCCGCACAGGAACCACTTCCTCTTCCCTTACATTCTTCATTCTGATGTTAGTGTGCCACAAGTAAAAAGCAGAAATGAGTTAAGTGTCCAATAGTGGAAACTCCCACCCCAAAGACTAATTTGCTATAGCAAGTCCAGATTGTTCTAGCAAGCGAGTCAATATATACAGTACCAAGAAGAGATAGGATCAATAAATAATCTCAAGGGTTTTCCTTGACTCCTTTTTCAGAGTGGCCACAGTGACACGTACATTGGTCAAGTCTAGGTTAGACTACTGCAACATGCTTTCTGTGGGTCTGCCCTTGAGGGCTTGGAAACTGCAGCTGGTGCAAAATGCAACAGGCAGAATACTATCATCTGCACTTTGCAGATCACAATATGCCAGTCTTACATCAATTGTTCTGGCTTTAGGTTCATTCATGTGCTCATTTCAAGGTGCTGGTTCTTTATAGGTAAGTTATAGGCCCTAAGTTATTTAGGACCAGGTTATCTGAAGAACTGCCTTCTCTCATATTAACCTGCCTGTAGGTTAAAATCGAATTGGCAAGATGTGCAATCCAGCCATGATCAGTGTAATATGTTCAAACCATCTTGCCCTGGTGAGCAACCTGGCTGCCGAATTCTTCACCAGCTGAAGTTTCCAAACCATCTTCAGAGGCAGCGTATAACGCATTGCAGTAATCTAGCCTAGAGGTCACCAGAGCATAGACAACAGAGAAGAAGAAGAAGAAGAGTTTGGATTTGATATCCCGCCTTTCACTCCCTTTAAGGAGTCTCAAAGCGGCTAACATTCTCCTTTCCCTTCCTCCCCCACAACAAACACTCTGTGAGGTGAGTGGGGCTGAGAGACTTCAAAGAAGTGTGACTGGCCCAAGGTCACCCAGCAGCTGCATGTGGAGGAGCGGAGGCGCAAACCCGGTTCCCCAGATTACGAGACTACCGCTCTTAACCACTACACCACACTGGCTCTCAGTTAGGCTATCCCTTGTCCAGGTAGGGGCATAGCAGGGCCACCGGCTGAAGCTGATGGAAGGCACTCCACACCACTTTTAATATTTGCTAAAATGGTGCTTATAATAATTTGAATTATTTAATGGTTGTATTGCTTTAGCATATTGTAAAATGTGTTAGGGGCCTTTATTTAGGGCTGAAAAGCAGTATAGGAATGCTCTCACAAATAAATAAATAAGCAAGCAAGCAAGCAAACCTTCGTCCCCCTGCCCAACCCAGTGCTGAACACTTTAAGTAAATTATTAAAATGAAATATATAGACATAGACATGTTTTGGATAGGCTATGTTTTCCTATGTCTCAAAACATTTTATTTGAAACCTATATTTTTAATTCAATTTGGCACTAAGAAGAGCAAAGGTGGGCAAGTGTCATATCTAAAACTCATATTGTTATTTGATGGCTTTAAATGATGATCGGCTATGACTTATAGGGGGGAATATATTATTGTTAGTCTGTATTATCGTCAGGAATTCCTATATTTCTTTCAAGATGTTTCAAATTTCACCTATATCTCGAACCATATGTCCAGGAAATGGAGTAGAAAGTTGAGCCTGGGCCAATATTATTTTTCTCTAATTGCTAATGGCCAACAGAGTGTTTCTTTGTGGGGGGGAGCACACAAAACTCTGCAGCTTCCTGGATTAAAAGTAGATTTGAGGTCAGTTCTGAAAATGTGGATATATATACAGAAATAGCATGGAAAAGGGGGGGAGAGAGAGAGACCCACCCTTCCTCCCTGCTTTGTTGCTGCAAATGAGTCAACAGAGGAAAATGATTTACAAAATATGATTTTTAAGTGCTTTGAAAAGCTGGTATGATTCTGTTTTGAGATCTGCATATGTGCCTATAATATGGTTGCAAGCGGTATAGTTGACCCATATGGATCTCTAGCATAATTCATGAAAGCTTCAGTCTATTGAACAGGGCTGCTGGTAGGTGCTTATAAGACTCTGGGCACTGCTGCCATGAAGCAAAAGGCAGGGGGTGCCTGGGGTCTTGCTGGCACTGTTCTCCACATTGTGCGCAGCCACCCTGTAAACAAAAAAATGGCTAGGAAGGGAGAAAGGGGTAGGAGATCCAGGGCCCCGGGATCACCCCTACCCATGTCCCTGATATTGGGAGTATCTCACGGTGTATGCAGCTGCATTATTTTTAAAAATAAACTTGGAGTCGAAAGTGGATTTCATGCTCTTTATTCAGCTCATAGTGGTGAGGAGGAATGGAAGTTCCCCCAGAATGTCTGCTTTATATACATTATTTACACAATGGGCCCCACGTGATTGGCTAATTCCGGGATTCTCCTGTAGGCCAATCAGGTTGTGGATTCACTTCCACCTGCAGCTGGATTGGGTGGCTCCTGTGGACCAATCAGACTGCTGCATTCTGGATCCTATTGTTCTAGGACCAATCAGACTGCTGCATTCTGAATCCTATTCAACTCAGTACATATCAATTTTTATCTGACTTTTTCTGCCCATATCAGAACAGCTGTGAGAAAACCACATGTATTGTCAAATCAAAGAATCATAGAGTGGGAATGGACCACGAGGGTCATCTAGTGCAATCCTTGCAATGCAGGAAACTTTCTGCCAAATGTGGGGCTCGATCCCACAACTCTGGCATTAAGAGTCTTATGCTCTATCACCTGAGCTATCTGAATAATTTCAGGGACGGAGTTGGTGAAGGCTTTGAAAAAAACACAACAACATCCTGTAGGATCAAGTTTTTAAATGTTGCTACTTTTCTGCAATCAGCTACACACCATATTTTCACGCACATTTTACTGAAAGTAGGTCACACCTGGGTGGCAAATAACTCTGGCAGCATCTGTTTCTGTCGCTGTCCCCAGCAGTGTCCCTAAACACTGAGTAGCCTGGGGTTTTCCCCCTTTCCAATAGTTTCCAGGTAGAAATGTAATCTCAGTGTGGGAACTGGATCATGGTGACAAAGGGATTAACGGATGATGAAGGAATCTTCGTGCTATGCAGGTTTTTAGTTCTTGCAATACTACTTTTTCTTTCTTTTCTTTTTGTAGGTTCCTGTCTGATTGAATACTGGAAACATGGACCTTGGCTAGAAGCAATCAGCTGCCCACTCTGCAGACAGAAAGTAAGAGCTTTCTCTTGTGATCATCTGCTCTTCGGCAGTCACAAGAGGAGGTGGAAATATGTACCAGGAATAATCCTTATAAATTTGCAGGCTACTACAAAACATCTGCATCTCTCATTTGATGCCTGTCAAATCAGGGAACACCTATCAAATATTAAACAATGCGCTTACAGCAGGCTTTTTATTACAGCTGGCTGGCTTCTTGCATTGCGTTCAGCTCACCCAAGATGAACTCCTTATACTCCTCTGATCTTGGCCGCTAGCTGCCTGCCTTGGCACAATGCGCAAAGGTAGCAGAATAAGGAAGGGAGCCTGCCGGGGAGGAAATTTACCCACTGGAGGACAAAGCCTATGAGTCAGGGGTCAAAGACATAATAACAAAAGGCTTATTAAAAGCATAAAACAGCACTGATTTGACTTTTAGTTCTAATCTAAAGAGACGCTTCATGCTTTTTTCTTTTTTACCTGAAGGTCATTCTTTTGTACAACATGCCTTGTGAAAATCAGCCCGACAAGCCGAGCAAACAAATTGTGTATGACATCAGAGATTACAACAAACGTTTCTCAGGACAGCCTAGGCCTGTAAGTAGCAACTTTTAGACATTCCTGGCTTAAAACGCAGCTAAGCTCGTTGTCTTTCTAAATTCTGATTGAAGCTGGTTTGGGGAAATACACTCTAGAACACAGTATTTCACAAGAGACAACAAGGTAGATACAGAATAGCTATGGATTGTGCCAAACACTGAGCATACACTGAGCTTCCCAAACCAGCAATAGGAGTGGACTGAACACAGAATAAATGGGAGTGTGTACACAGCATGGGTGTCCTGTTTGAGTGTGCGCTCCACATAAAACGAACCAACTTCTTAAAAGTGGCACCCAGTATTCTCATTAGCCAAATTTGCACAATGCAAAACATGTATTTTTAATGGGGCAATAAGGAAATAATCACTACTGGATGGGGGTGATTAGGAAAAAAGGAGGAAGAAGGATTGTTGCTGGCAGGTTTTTAGTCATCCCTGTAATTCTCTTCTTCCTACTTAACAAATCCAAAAAAGCAGCATGAAAAATAAAGAGTTTCATAACCTTACCCAAATTTTATGTCCAGTTCACAGATTATCTTTATGACATGCCGCTCCTCATCAACCTGGCCATACGAGGGATCTTCACGCTGGGCGGTTTGGTGTGGATCTTCTTCCTCAGAGTTGTCATCTGTTGTTTTGGAACCTTCATGTGCTTGACTTCTTCCTTGGATCTGATGCCAGAACCTCTTTGTGGAATTCTGGGTGTGTTTGATGACCTAGTTGTTGTTTTCCTACTTTTAATCTGTATGATAAACATTTGCTCTCAGATGGAATCAGAAGGGGCAAACATGACGAGCTCTACAACGCAAAACATTTTGTTGGAATCATAACGGGCTGAAGCGCCGGCTATTCATAATGGGGAAACCAACCAGACAACGGTGGATTTTCCTAGTCTCTGGAAGCGACACAGAATGGCCTTAGCTTTGAAGAATGCTAAGGGTTGGTGTGCAGCGCTGGAGTTTATGGAAGAGCAACAGTTGGGTGGAGGCTGTAACGTTAATCATGGATTAACATTCAACTATGTCCACAAGCCTCAAGAAGTGCACTGCAGCCATTCTAAAATGACAATTTCGCATTTGTGGTACTTAAGACTGACTCCTAGAAGGCACAGTGGCCAAGATCTGATCCAACTGTTCCACAGCTCAACTGCTCAGATATGGCTAGAAAACATGAAGTACATATAAACATGAAAATACTGTACCGCAACTCTGATTAACGTGGAGCCCTCAAAACGACAAATGATTTTTTGCACATCATTAAAAGACTATAGAGAGACAAAGAGGAACAGGCAGACTTGTGTGTGCTTGGCGCACACAGGGGGGAAATGTCGTCCGCTAGAAGGTCCAGTACAGACCTCCAGATTCAGCAGCTTACTGATCTAAGATAATCCTTTGCCACGTGCAGTATTACAGATACATGTACAGGGATTATGGTTTGGATATGCTTGCCAATAGTTGCAACAGTCCTCATATTGCCACCCATCAATAAATGCTCCCAAAAACTGGCACAAGGGTATTAGAATGGATCAGAAAAGGCACCTTGGAGCACCGTTATCTGAGTCTTTTGGAAATAAGCATGCTCTTTGAAAGTCACTTCCTTATGCTGAGGCTCCCAGTTGTGCTTTGGTTTCAAGGTGGCTTTGTGTACTGTAAGCAGGTTTCATATACATCCTTATAGTAACTTAGGACAAAACCAAATGGAAATCCATGCTATCTGATATAAGCACTGACGTCTTGAGCAGCATGGGGCTATATAAATACAAAGGAAATAAAAATGACCAGGAAGTTCACCTCCTCTTGGAGATCTCTATGGAAACCTTGCCCAGAGTGCCTCCCAGTGAAGACAGGCAGGTGACAACCAAGGAGAGGGACTTTTTGGTACAGACACTTCAGCTATGGAATTGCCTCCTCAGAGAGGCTTACCTGGCACCTTCCCTCCTCCAGTGCAGTTAGTACAGTTAAACCTGAGTGAATAAAGAAGTTGTACATCCAGGCTTTAAAACTAGGTTTTAAATCCCGACTGTACAAGGACGTTTTGTTTTTTGTTTTGCTGTCTTTTATTGTCTATGTTTGCTTTTTAAATTATGATTATATATTGTGTTTTGAATATATTGTTGCAAGCCACCTGGGGAATATTTATTGGTGGGCGGCTATAGAAATCTAATAAATAAATAACCAATGAAAACACTATGAATCCAGTTTATATGTAGCCTGTTACGTGTTTGCATGGTGGAAAGGAAATCAGGTTTTTATGTGTTAGCTGTGTGTAAGAATGAATGCATATACAGTGGTGCCTCGCAAGACGAAATTAATTCGTTCCGCGAGTTTTTTCGTCTAGCGAATTTTTCGTCTTGCGAAGCACGAAATCCCATAGGAATGCACTGAAAATCAATTCATGCGTTCCTATGGTCAAAAAAAGTCCAAACAAAGCCAAATTTGGTACAACAAGAGTTTATTAACTGCTCTTTAAAGTCACACATACTGTAAAGAGCAGTTCAAAAATTGAAGGAAAAATAAATTAAGTTTGTAAACATGACAGAAAAACATTTAAAAATCAACAAAGTGTACAGTACATTTTCTAAGACTCTGGGGGACCACTCGAAGAAGGCTCCTCTTCCACTCTTTGCTTCTTGCTCAAGAACCTGTCCATAGTCTGCTGCTTCATCCGCCTTTTCAGCACCTCCCTGAAAGGCGACATGACCCTCGTATCATAAGTGTTCCCAAGGTCATGTGCCTCGTGCTTGTCAGGGTGCTGCTGCTCTGCAAAACCCTGCACCTCCTTCCACTTCTGGCAAATGTCCCTCAGTTTTTCGGAGGACAGCCGTTCCTCAGTTGCTTCCTCCTCTTCCAGTGAGGCCCGCTCCTGCGCAGCCTCTGCCTGCAGTTCGACCAGCTCCTGGGTGGTCAGCTCGTGGTCGTGCTCCTCCACCAGCTCGCAGACGTCCTCCGTGACCTCCAGGCCCATGGTCCTCCCCAAGGCAACAATGTCCTGCACCACTGTTGACTCTGGTGCATCAGAGTCACTTGGTGCCACACAGTCCGGCCACAGGCTGCGCCAAGCGCAATTCAAATTTCTCTGGCTGACCCCGTTCCAGGCCATGGTGATCATCTTCAAGCAGGTGACGATGTCGAAGTGGTCCTTCCAGAATTCCCACAGGGTGATGGTGGTGCAGTCAGTCACCTCGAAGCATCACCTGAAAAGCTCCTTGGTGTAGAGTTTTTTGAAATTGGCGATGACCTGCTGATCCATTGGCTGGAGCAGTGGCGTGGTGTTAGGTAGAAGGAACATGATGTTGATGAAGCTGAACTCCTCCAACAAGTCCACCTCAAGGCCTTTAGGATGAGCAGGAGCATTGTCCATCAGAAGCAAAGCCTTCAGCGGCAGGTCGTTGTCCAGCAGGTACTGTTTGACAGCAGGGCCAAAAGCAAGATTGACCCAGTCCACAAACAGCACACGTGTGACCCAAGCCTTACTGTTGGATCGCCACATGACACTCAGCTGCTCCTTGTCGATCTTGTGTCTCTTGAAGGCCCGTGGGTTCTCTGAGTGGTACACCAGCAGGGGCTTGATCTTCAGGTCGCCGCTTGCGTTGGCACAGAAGAGCAGGGTCAGACGGTCCTTCATGGGCTTGTGACCAGGCAACTTGGCCTCCTCCTGAGTGATGAAAGTCCTTTTGGGCATCCTCTTCCAAAACAGCCCGGTCTCGTCGCAGTTGAAGACCTGCTGTGGAACGTAGCCCTCCGTCTTCACAACCTCCAGGAACTCCGCTGCAAAGTCTTCAGCCGCAGGAACATCAGAACTGGCAGCCTCTCCATGCCTGACCACGCTGTGGATTCCAGATCTTGTCTTGAACCGGTCAAACCAACCTCTGCTTGCCTTGAAGACTTCTGGCTCGCCTGAGGTTCCTGGCTGTTCCCGGACGAGGGCTGCGTGCAAGGCCTTGGCCTTCTCACAAATGACGGCCTCAGTCACTGTGTCCCCTGCACGCTGCTTCTCTTCTAACCAGATGAGCAGCAACTTCTCGACCTCCTCCAGAACAGCTGGGCAGTTCTTCACGATCCTGGTGACTCCCTTGGCTGCATCAGTCGCCATGATCTTCTTCCTCATCTTCAGGATGGTCCCGATGGTTGATGGATTCCTCCCGTACTCCCTGGCGAGGTCCGTCACACGCATTCCGCCGTCGTGCTTCCGGATGATCTCCTTCTTCATTTCCAGCGTCACCTTCTCCTTCTTCCTCTCGCCGGCCTCTGCAGCAGCAGTCTTCTTGGGTCCCATGGTAGCACAGCTCCTACCTTCGTAAACTCACACACACAAAAAAAAATCAGTGATGTGCTTCAAATCCAAAAAAATCAAAAGCACCCAGCCACCCAACACACAGAAATTAAAACCCAGAACCAAGTCCTTGAATCCCAAACACCCCAACCCAAAATCCAAAACCCCCCAAAAAAGTTTTAAAAGTTTAACTTACCAAATGGATGCAAAAGCAGTTCTGGAAAAGCTTCAACAATCAATCACCGAAGTCTTCAGAAACCTCAAATGGCTGCAAAATAAGTTTTTGAAAAGCTTCAAAAATCACCAAAGTCTTCAAAAACCTCAACTGTTCCCCCAGCCACCCACCCACCCACCACGCAGAAATTGCAAACCCCTCCCCAACTGCTCCCCCAGCCACCCAGCACACAGAAATTCAAACTCAGAAAATTTTTCAAAAAACAACAACATGGCCCAATGGTCACAGAAAATCATAGAAATTAAAAAAAAAAAACCCCACAAGCTCCCAGATTCTTGCAAAAAAACCCCCAACACCAAGTCCTTGAATCCCAAACACCCCAACCCAAAATCCAAAAACTCCCCAAAAAGTTTTAAAAGTTTAACTTACCAAATGGATGCAAAAGAAGTTCTGGAAAAGTTTTGGAAAAGCTTCAAAAATGAGCAAAGTCTGAAAAAAGGCTACCAAACCGCATGCTAACAGTTGCTCCTCGAAGTCAAGTCACAACTGCAGCTGTTCAAGCAAAGCACCCTTGGTTTTAACGGTTTTAAGACAAAGGAAACAAAGTCGCAAGACATTTTCGTCTTGCGAAGCAAGCCCATAGGGAAATTCGTCTTGCGAAGCAACTCGAAAACGGAAAACTCTTTCGTCTAGCGAGTTTTCCGTCTTGCGAGGCGTTCGTCTTGCGGGGCACCACTGTAAATATTTGTTGTTCACGGTGTTCTGAAACTTGTTGTGCATTTCTTCTTCTAGCACGTGCACACATCCTAATATTTATTTGTTTATGAAGTCCCTGGTGATACGATTGCTACAATCCATGGGTTAGCAAGTGCAGGGCAAGAAAGAACAAATGCAATATGTGTTTACAGATACAAGGTTTGCAGCAGGAGTACAGAGTCTCATAGGCTGGTTGTTCTGGGCAGGATCTTTCCGGTCACCTACTGTAACAATTGCTTCCTGCTTCTTGTTGCTTGAGAGACTCCATATCCTGGGGTAGGCAGCAGGTGAAGGACTGTGATCCAACTGTGCCTCATTCTACCGCAAGGTGGTGCTATAGAGAACGAATGTTGAAATGCTGCCTGGGACAACAGTGTTTAAAGGAGATCTAGTTAATTGAACCAGACATTTGTGCTATTTCTGGCTACCCATAAGATTAACCGGCTACTTTGCAACCTCATTATCTGAAATCCTTACCCTTCCTTTATGTTGCTATGGAATAGCAACCTGGGGGAGAACGGGGGGGGGGGGGTGTGTGTGCAAGGAAAAGCCCAGAGATGAAAGTTAGAGATAGTTAGGAGAATGAGCCCAGGAAAACAGAGGAGGGCAATTTATTTAGGGACTCAGGGTATATATCCTGACTTTTGGTGTGAACTAGACCCACAGGGTGTAAATGGACATGTGTTTAACTCTTAGTGATCAGCTAAAATAAATGCATGAAATATTTAAGGAGAGGAATTTTATGGAAGTTCTAGATTAATTTTGCTATAAATGTTGATGGTGGCGGGTTATAGCTGATCCCAGTCTAAGATGGTAGGAAGGAAAAATACAGGGTGAGTCCTTTAAAAGAGGCCCCATGGATACAGAGTGCACATGTTCCATGGGGCCTCTTGTATATTGTAAGACTTCATCTGACTTATCCCATAGCAATTTGTCATTTGCTTTCACTGGAGGCAAAAGCTCCTTCTTTGATTTGGTATCTGGCAGTAGCTTAGAGAACCTGCTCAACAGGCAATAAAGTATTCAACGTATTTTTATAAAATTAGAAATGTAAGTACATTATGGATAATCATTGATTTAGATAAAGGAATAAAGAAATAGAATGGGGGGGCGGGGGCGGGAAACACCACCACTCTTCCAGCGTCATGAGTAATTTTCCTTCATGGTGTCTACAAACTCTGCATGATGGTTTTATATTCCCGCTGATGTTCCACGAGTTTCAGAAACACCTGGTACTTCTTGTCATAAAATCTGTGGGGAAAGCACAAATTGAAGCAATGAAAACTCTAGGAAAGTACTTGTAATAAAAAAAAGAAAATAAGAATCTACGATGACCCCTTTTGTGCAGATCACACTCACCGAAGTGAAGAGGACTTGTGCAAGGGCACACAATTGTCTTTGTGCTGCTCCTGTGTCCTTTGAGAGAGCTTACCCAGAAAATGCCTGACTATGGCCATAAACTTTACCCCCCGTTTGACACTAAAGATGCAGGTTGATTTGTTTAAAAGAAGAAATGCCCTCTCTCACTCTTGCAGGCTCCCCATTCACAGGCTGTAAAAGTGAGGTAGAGGGATTCTGGTAATTTCTGGGGAAGGGAGGGGGACGGGAAGCAAAAGAATGTGTGTGAAATTGTCTTCATCAGCAGTGGCATTCCTCCTAATCTGTATATATATTGCATGGGTCTGGGCTGTCATGTTAATAAAGACCAAGGTTTCAAAGGCATAGTTCAAAATATTCTAAACTAGGAAGCTGCCCTTCCTGCCCTTGTATTTCCCCCATGGCAAGTGACAATGTATCAGACTGCTAAAGCAATGGCTGTGCTGA
Source organism: Podarcis raffonei (assembly GCF_027172205.1). Lineage (NCBI taxonomy): Eukaryota > Metazoa > Chordata > Lepidosauria > Squamata > Lacertidae > Podarcis > Podarcis raffonei. Next base: position 40,529,415 of record NC_070607.1, read on the forward strand.
ATACACAATAGTAATACAAGCCCACTCCCCCAGCTTGGGGGAGTCAGGGGGGGGGGTTAAATTGTGAACACTTCCAACATATCTTTAATTAATAATTATTATTATCATTATTAAAAACTGGATCCATCTTGCCCTGTCTCCATTTTAAAGTTTACCTTTTCTTATACTAAAAACTTACAACCAGATTAAAGTCTTCATTGCAAATGCAAAATAGAAAATGGAAGAATCAATTAGGATATCTGTAGACCTTCCACTAAGCCTGTAGATGGTGCTGTAGCACTTCTTGAATAAGTTCTCTCTCCCCCACCCACCCAAATTGCTTTATATTATGAAGCAACGTAAGCAATGAAGCAATGTACCGTATTTTTCGCTCTATAACACGCACCCGACCATAACACGCACGTAGTTTTTAGAGGAGGAAAATCCTTAGGCATGCCACCCGTAGGCATTCCCTCCATAACACGCACAGACATTTTCCCTTACTTTTTAGGAGGAAAAAAGTGAGTGTTATGGTGCAAAAAATACGGTAATTCACATCTGATTGGGGCACACAATATGGCATAGCACAGTAATGTAGCAAAGCTGCATTAAGAAAGAATGTAAGCTATTGTACAGCTTTGAAATAAAAAAAAATATTAAAGGTTTTCTGGGGTTACAAAAGTACATGCATGAGTAACCCTGAAATGGCCCTGCAGATGAGCATTTTAATAACCCACTCACAACGGTCTTTTATCCCAAACATCCCAGTTGCCATCTTTTGTTTTTCCAATATTATTTAACCCTGGTTCTTTGCAGTGATAGATTTCGGTTCTTGCTATAGCATCTCGTTCATTCAGGGACTTTTCTCCTCCTTTGACCTCCCTAACTCAACTTTTAGTCTTCTTTTGGGCCCATGATTACATCTTTCTGCACTTATTTGCTCTGTGAACTGTTTATCAGTTTGCTGCCTCCTCATATCCCATTCCTAATTGCATGTCCCCCCCCTAGAAAATCCCCCCCACTCTCATTTACCTCCTAGCTGGCAACTGAAGCACCACACTAGGGAAACGCCAGCTCCTGAACAGCCACATAGATTTCTGCAGTATCTGCAGTTTCGTTCTTTGCCTCAACATCCCCAAGTACTTGGTGTAGAGTTTTCACCATACATAGAGGTTGCTATACTTTCAGATCTTTTTAACCTACCACATGGTGGCCAACACACATCTGCACACCCTGGCTATGCTCAGGAAGGTTGCTTGCTTAATCATTACCCTACTTCCTGCTTTACTCCATGTAGTCCCTTCCCCTTCCAGTGGCTCTTCCTCAAGTGACGCAGGAAATATGTATCAGGGTATACAACAAGTGGGGTGACAGCAGAGGGCGCAGGTGACTAAATGTGAAGGGCAGCAGAGGAAAAGCACTGGGTAGGGAAGAGGTTAAGCAGCTCCTGCTCACCCCTTCTGCCCTGCAAATTATCACATTTACAGCAAAGAAGCACCTAGGGTCTTCAAGCACTGTGTTGGCTGCCCTATGTTTGGCTTTAGCTTAAATACAGGTATTTCACACACACACACACACACACACTTATGTGGGGGTTACATTCTGGGCCCTCATGTGCATAAGTGAAAATCAAATAAGTGGGGAGCACCCTCTACAAAGCCTCTCTCTTCAACTAAAATAGAAGCTTGGGCCAGCTAGAGGCTTGAGGATGTGCTGAAAATGGATGCTGCTGCTGTGCTACCACACACGTCAGCTGCTAGGCGGGGAGGCTGAGCAGCCTAAACAAAGCCTTCTGTGCCTCTAGTCTCTTCAGGGCTTCCTCCACCCACACTCAAGTTCTCTTTGGGCTCCAGGGAGGGTCTCCTTGCGAGCCATGGGGACTCTCCAGCTCTATCTTGCCATTTCCAGGTTTGAATTAAATTACTTATTTGTTTCCCTGTACCACACAGTCGTGTGTGACACCTAAGTGGGGGGGGGATGCCTGTATATATCTTGGTTTCACCTCAACAGAACTTTCTGTACTTTGAAGCATCCAGATGGCAGAGTTATTTGCACATCTAACTGATGTAGTTCCTTAAGTTTGTATGACCACTGTGTTTTGATAAGTCCTGTGTCTTTCCCATTGGAGAGGCGAAGAAAGAAGGAAAATATGTTAAGCTCTGTCCACCGCCACACAAAAAGTCAAGAGTAGACAGCTTTAACTGTAGACAGCGTAGCTCTTTTACGCTGATAAGCCAAATAAGAGAAAAACAACTCCATTACCTTTTATCCTTGTGGTTTGGCAGCACAACTCTCCCAACTCTCCCCATTTTCTCCATTGCATCCTGTTGAAAGAGCGACAGTAGCTGCAGTGGCCTGTTTCAGTTTAACATTCTTAGTAAAGGAACAAGATGTTTCAGGAATCAAAGGGAACGCCACTGAAAAGTGTTGTTCTGGGTTAACACACCAGAGCGCTTGAAATATGGTCTATTCCATTATCAGACAGCAATGGGAATGCAGCAATGCTGACTGCTCAATAAGACAGACACCCGTGCAGGGAGCTCTGGAGAAGAGCGAAATAATCTGATCACTATCGCCCAAAAAGTACATACAAGTAGTGGTTTGCTGATGTTTTGGTGAAGACATGCTGGACAAATCCACCACTGTGTTCACAATAAAGAGGATGAACTGGAAAATATATCAAACTAGCCAGCCATGGCTGAGGCTCAATGAAAGCAATTGGATTTGACTTGAACTCAGGTCCCATTAACTTGCATCTGCCACATGTAGGATAAATGAGTGGCTTGCTGTGTCTCCCTGGCAGTACTCCCCCCACCCCAACTTATCTACATAAGGTACTTATCTACAAAAACTGCACATACATAGCAACATGTCTGCAAAAATCCTGAGGAATGTGCGAGTGTTGCAGGCAGGGTGCAGGAACATCTGGGACGGGACCATGAGGCACAGTCCCTCCCTCCCCTCCATGCATGTGGAATGAATCAACAAATGGATGAAAGAGGCCTTAGTTAGGAATATAAGGCGAGCTTTCCTGGACCAGACCAAAGCCCATCTAGGCTATGTTCCTACAGTGGCCAGCCAGCTGCCTATGGGAAGCCTCCAAGCCCAACCTGCTTCCCAGCAGCTGCCTCCAAAACTGGGCATAGTGCCCAGGTAGCATGGCTAGTGGTCACGGATAACTCCATCCTCCACGAATTTATCTGACCCCCTTTCAAAGCCATCAAAGGAGGTGGCCATTACTACATTTGGGGATAGTGAATTCCATAATTTAACTATGTGCTGTGCAAAAAGTGCTTCCTTTTCGTACTGACACAACTCCTACCTGCTTTCACCACCCCATGCACACATTTTGTATACCCCTGTCATGTTTCACCTGGCCCTTTTCTCTAAACTAAAATTTTGTAGCATCTCCTCGTGAGGGAGTTTGCTGTAGCTCCATGACCACCGGCAGGATTTTCTAAATCATTTCCAGCTGTGTAATATCCCTTTGAGGTGCGCCAACCAGAACCGTATGCAGTATTCCAAGTCTGCATGCACTATAATTCGTATAACGGCCTTATGACATTGGCATTCCTCCCACCCCCAATTTTCAAACCCTTTCTAATGATCCTTAACAAGTAATTTGCTTTTTTTTTTTTTACAGTTGCCATGTGCTGGGTCAACATTTTCATTGAGCTATGCATCATTATCTCTTTTCTGGCCAGCCCCTGCCAGTTCAGACTCCATAAGCATATATAGGAACTTAGCCCTACCCAGACACCCACCCAAACATCACTTTGCACTTGCTTACACTGAGGGCTTATCCACACTTTATTTTGTCCCACTGCTTCCGCCCCAGGGAAAACTGCTCTTTAGTGCTCAATAGGAACGAACAGCAATTTGGGTTCTCTCCAGATTGCTGTTTGTTCCAGTTCAGAGCAGGTTTTCCCCAGGAAAGGAGCAGGGCAAGGGGACAAGCCCTCTGTTGCAGTTACAGTTTAACTTTAGCTGTGTTGGGCGCTTGTTAACATTCTCCAGCATTCCGACTTCCACGGCAAGAACATAATTCCGTTCTGTGCACTGGCTAATCTGGCAGAATGTACTCAGATGAGATTGATCTGACTGTACAGCCATACTCCCAAATGAACAGTCAGACACACTCAAATAAGATTCAGGACCAAATGAACGACACGCTAGAAAAATCTGCGACAAAGGTCTTCCAAGATTTGCAGCCGTGGTACATTCTGTGCTCTAAAGAAACCGGCTACAATTCAACGCAAAGTTTGCTTAAGGCATTGATTTAAGCATGCTCAGCACTCCAGTGGATTGTGCCCATCATTATATCTAAAATATAAATGGGACCAACAACAGCAAAACATTGCACAGCAGAGTATTCCTGCTCACTGCCAGCCATGCTCTCTCCCATTCTTCTCCATTCCATTCTCCCCCTCAACAGGCAGCCCATCACTACTGAGCAGGCCAAGTCGGCACTGCACTTCCCGCCAATGATTTTTCTTTTCTTTTCTTTTTTGGTATTTCTGCAAACCTCAGAGTTCCACCAAACCTGCTGATACAAACTTTGGTGCTGTTTTGACTACACGAGAACAGGAGTCACACTTGAACATTACAAGCAGACGTAATACTGGCTGCAATGATTATAAAACCTTTAGCATAAAATGCTGAAGCTTATTAGCGGAAAGGCATTGTTGATGAAAGATGGGTAACTAAATAATTGGCAGCAGAGGGAAGTGCAGAATTCTGGATTTGCAAGGGACGGCTATTCAAAATTTGTGCCCAGCAAAGCAGATTGCCCCTCATTTTCCAAATGGATGGGTCAGAGGAAGCCACAAGATCCAAGCATATACCTGCTATTAATTAATTAGGCGCCCAAGTTTTTAGTGTCCTATGGCAACGGGAAGTACTGAAAAACATTTGAAATTCGTTTTTCCTTTTTGGGTTTGGCAGAGTGCAGAACCCTTGAATGCCAAACATTGGCTTTTTTAAAGTGTGCCCTTACTGACACAACCTTTAGCAACTCTGGATTCAAAGTCTACCAACTTTTAGCAATTGTAAGTCTAGAGTCAAAGGCCTGCGATCTAGTTGACATATAATGGAAGGCAGGTGGCAGTCGTACTGCAGAATAGGACAGCTGTGCTGTTTTGGAGAACCGTCTGATGTGCAAAAAGGGGACTTGCAAAAGAAACTAACTAGTCTCAAGGCAAAGTCTGAAGACTGGTTGCCTGGTTTCAACTTGACATGCATTTTTTCTGCATTTTGCCTTGCTCAACTGCAGCTTCCATTCCAGTGCCCTCCCTGCAGGCTGAATATCACTATTTGCACTGCAGCATACAATGGGCACATGAGAGTTGGTTTTTCTCCCTCAGTTATCAGTAATGTCACAGGAACGACCCAATAGTTTCATGAAAACCATATTCCAGGCAGCACTATAATTTCCAACAGCTCTATGCTAGCTGGGAGGAAGAATCGCATTTCCCCAGCAATTATATTTTGCTCCGAGTGCTGGGAATATGGAATCCTTTCCCAACAAAAGCACTTCCTTGAGAGAAGATCTCTGATGCCCACAAAGCAAAGGGACAGTAAATGTGCACTTGCTGAGCTGCAAGCTGATTATGTGGGAGGCTTTACGTATCCTGGAAAGGAAGGAATCTAGTCTGAAAAGAGAAGGACAGCTGGCAACTCCCTCGAGCAATCTAGTCTTTCCTCTCTGGGTCACAGGTATTGTACAGAGAACATTCTCTGCTTGGCTCAGGCACTCATTATTCTTTTGGAGATGATCCAGCCTTTCAGATAAATATATACTTGCACACGTTTTATTTAAAAGCAGTTATTCACTTAGCCTCAAAGCTTTCCCCCCTCCAGACTTCTGGGAAGAAGAAAACACCCACCCACACAAGCCATAAAAAGATGAAATGGCTTCTTTCAGAGGAGGGAGAGAGACAATGCCATACTTAGTGCCTTGTCATGAAGCACCATTTTAGATCTATTTTTGCTATTTATTCAATCACTGTCTCTGCATAAATGTTGGCCGATATAACCTCTACGCTCTCCAGCAGGCATGTGGCTCAAGGGACGCCCTCCATGGTCCACTTCTAATTTTAAAAGAGAATATGAGAGGTGAAAAGGACTTTCCTCACCGCCATTATTTCATTAATCCCCCAATTAGTCTTTATAACTACATGGAAAGGGAAAGGGTATTGGGAATGACTTGCGAAGGCTATGCCTTCAAAGGTGGCATATAAACACACACACACACACACACACACACATATATATAATACCAAAGAACAACAATAGTATGAAATTCTAGTTTTGGAAAGCTTCCATGTCAAGTGCAATAGTGTGTCAAGGTCACATGGGAATCAGCCAATAGCAGAGCCAAGATTGCAGTCTCTTCAGTTCTTGCTCAACTCAAAATATGCCCCGTATTTTAAAAGTCACTGTCAATCAGGGTCATGGGAAATGCCAAAAGTGTTCAGATCAGCAGTCTATTGAATTTGGGTGCTTATCTCCAAGTATAGCATAATGGCAAGTATGTTCCTCAGGGATAAGGGCTTCATGTTCAGATCAGTATTTCCAGCTACCAAACTGATAGTACTCTCCTATACATGTGTAAGAAGTAGGCCCCACTGAGTTCAATAGATGTGTACAGTGGTACCTCGGGATACATACGCTTCAGGTTACATACGCTTCAGGTTACAGACTCCGCTAACCCAGAAATAGTACCTCAGGTTAAGAACTTTGCTTCAGGATGAGAACAGAAATCGTGCTCCGGCAGCGTGGCGGCAGCAGGAGGCCCCATTAGCTAAAGTGGTGCTTCAGGTTAAGAACAGTTTCAGGTTAAAAACGGACCTCTGGAACGAATTAAGTACTTAACCCGAGGTACCACTGTATAGAATTGCAGCCTTAACTTAAAGAACGTAGCAACTTCTTTTTAGACAGCACAGTAAGACAGCACAAAATATGGAAGTCATTCTCATGTGTAGTTTGTCACATGGGATGTATACAGACAGGCCCATTTAGCCTTGTCTCTTGTTTGAAGCAGGCTTGAATAAAATCAAGAAAGTACAATGAATTCTTTAAAAAAAATTTTTTTTTTGGCTAAAGTTATTTTTTTCATCATTTCATTTTTCATTTCCTGTAAATGCTGTGCTAAAAATAAAGACACAAATGTCCATGTTTGATCATAATTTGATCATAATTTTTAAAGGCTGGGCAAAATGCAAGTGAAGGGTTTTCTTTGCTGACAAAAATAGAGCCACTGTGGAGTATAAATAAATGGATGAATTCATAGTTTCTAGCTTTTGTTACAGTGTCAGAACTGAGTAAGATACAGAGACAGGCCAGTAAACAAGCTAGCTAGCAATGAAAGATTATCAGAATTGCAACTGCCACTTAACTTCATACACAGGGAAAAACTGAGTTTAACAGATGTGAATTGCAAAAGAATTAGTAGTGCAATCCTATACATGCCTACTTAAAGTAACCCCTTGAGTTCAGTAGGGACTTACTCCCAGAAAAGTGTACATAGGATTTCAGCATAAGACAACAGAAACACATACTATTTTGCTAACAAGAGTCAGCAGCAGTACTAATGTCCAGTGACCAGAATACAGTTATACCCTGGAAGTCAAACGGAATCCATTCCCAAAGTCCGTTCGACTTCCAAAACGTTTGGAAACCAAAGCGCGGCTTTTGATTGGCTGCAGGAAGTTCCTGCAGCCAATTGGGAGTCACGGAAGCCCCACTGGATGTTCGGGTTCCAAAGAATGTTTGCAAACTGGAACACTCACTTCTAGGTTTGCAGTGTTTGAGAGTCAAAATGTCCGAGTGCCAAGGCATTCGGGATCCAATACAACATGTCTAACAATGGGATTTCTACCTAAAACATATTCCATACACGTATGTGTGTATGTGTGTATATACGTGTGTGTAACACACACACACACACACACACACACACTTCTCTTGCTCAAATGTTAAATAAGATTCTACACCTGTACAATCAGAAGACAAAGTTGAATTCTTCCAGCTGCTTTATGCATTTCTCAATTAAACTCTCATTGATGGCTATGAAACTACATAAACAACAAAGCCAGTTGCTTTTTAGGTGCATATACAAAAGTTCTTTAAAGATCTCTGCATACTCTCAATGGAATTCTTATTGTCTAGAAATTACATGACCAGATTACCCTCATATGTATCTTTTTGTCTAGTGAGTATCTATTGCGTTTCTCATTTCTTGCCAGACAGTCGCTGCGTTCCACCCAGATGTAAAATTATCTATTATTCCCCTAGCGGTTTTTTTTAAAAAATAAAATTTTTATTAGTTTTTCAACATATATTATAAGACATTACAAACGACAATACACAAACAAACAAACATATAAACATGTATAATTTCATAATCTTTTTTTCTTATACCCAATTTCAACGACTTCCCCATGCCTCCCTTTTCTGCATCCCTGTTTTAAACTTTTTCAGCAACCCCTGATCTAAATTACTTATAAATCCCTTTTTTTAACCCTTTTCTTTCCTCTTATCCAATCATTTATCGCTGCAAATCTGCGATGCTTTACCCATGACATTTTAACACTCACTAATTTTACAACAATTTTTAAGATAGAATTTAAATTTCTTCCAATCTTCTTCCACCGTCTCTTTCCCTTGGTCCCGGATTCTGCCCGTCATCTCCGCCAGTCCCATATAGTCAATCACCTTCGTCTGCCACTCTTCCAGCGTGGGTAGTTCTTGTGTCTTCCAATACTTTGCTAGTAAAACTCTTGCTGCTGTTGTAGCATACATAAAAAACGTCCTATCTTTCTTTGACACCAATTGGCCTACCATGCCCAGGAGAAAAGCCTCTGGTTTCTTATGAAAGGTACACTTAAGCACCTTCTTAATTTCATTATAAATCATTTCCCAGAAGACCTTAATCCTTGAGCACGTCCACCAAAGGTGATAGAAAGTACCTTCAGTTTCATTACATTTCCAACATTTATTATTGGGCAAATGGTAGATTTTTGCAAGCTTGACTGGGGTCATGTACCACCTATAAATCATTTTCATAATATTCTCTCTTAGGGCATTACATGCCGTAAACTTCATTCCGGTGGTCCATAACTGTTCCCAGTCAGCAAACATAATGTCATGTCCGATATCCTGTGCCCATTTAATCATAGCTGATTTAACCGTTTCATCCTGTGTATTCCATTTCAACAGCAAGTTGTACATTCTTGACAGATTCTTAGTATTGGGTTCTAACAATTCTGTTTCTAATTTTGACTTTTCCACCTGGAAGCCAATTTTCCTGTCCTGTTTAAATACTTCATTTATCTGGTAATAATGAAGCCAGTCCCTTACTTTAAACTTCAATTTCTCATAGCTCTGTAATTTCACATTTCCACCTTCTTGTTCTATAATTTCCCAATATTTTGGCCATTTAGATTCCATATTAAGTTTTTTCACTTCCTTAGCCTCCATTGGTGACAACCACCTAGGGGTTTTATTTTCCAACAGATCTTTATACCGAATCCAAACATTGTATAATGCTTTCCTAACAATATGGTTTTTAAAACCTTTGTGAATTTTTACCTTGTCATACCATATATATGCATGCCAACCAAACCTATTATTGAACCCTTCCAAGTCCAAAATGTCTGTGTTCTCAAGAAGTAGCCAGTCTTTCAGCCAGCAGAAAGCCGCTGCTTCATAGTACAATTTTAAGTCCGGCAGGGCAAACCCCCCTCTTTCTTTTGCGTCAGTTAATATCTTAAATTTTATTCTGGGCTTTTTGCCCTGCCAGACAAATCTCGATATATCTTTCTGCCACTTCTTGAAACAGTCCATCTTGTCCACAATCTGCAATGTTTGAAACAAAAACAGCATTCTTGGCAAAACATTCATCTTAATAACCACAATTCGGCCTAACAAGGAAAGTCTCAGATTAGACCATATTTCTAAATCTTTCTTAATTTCTGTCTAACATTTCTCATAATTATCTTTAAATAAGTTCACATTCTTAGGTGTTAAATTAACCCCCTCCCCTAGCGGTTTTTTGGGAGGGCTGGTGATGGTTGGACTTACCAGAAGTTCTCTGTGACTAGGGGCCAACATGATAAGGTACAGGATGATGTACAATCAATGAAAGCGCCAATATTATGAGCCAGAAGAGAATTCTCTGGAAAACAGATGCTTTCCCCACAAAGTGTTTGTTGAGAAAGTTTATACCTGCTGAGCCAATCTGAATTGAGAGCAGGGGGAGTTCATCCCTCCTCACCAATCTAAAGTTGTCTGAAACTTTTGGTCTCCTCTCCCCTGAAATCTTGGCAAATTGATAGGAGTGGAGAGTTGCTAAGGATTTGGCTGAGGGGCGCATGAAGAGTGTGGCCCACCTACCAGTGGCAAGTGGCCCTTGAAGGGTTGGCAATAAGGGAATGAGGGCTGAGAGCCAAAAAGGTTCCTCACACCCACCCTAATAGAGCTACCCCCCCCCCCCGCACCTCTGCCCAATCCTCATGGAGGCTAAGAAGCTAGTGACAAATTTAAAGCTTTGTAGTGCCAAAGAAAAGGCACAGTGCCATAGACATTTATATTCCCAAAGTGAACTTTCAAAATGGCATCTCTCCCTGTTTAATTTTTAAAAATGAAACAGGCAAGCAGGAAATGGTGCCCTTCCGGAAGCTGACACCAGTAGCAACCTCACTTCAAGGATATCCATTTGTAGATATCTTTCTAAGATTAATATAGCATTCTGTCTTTCCTTTGTCCGCCCTTTTCTGTTTTCTGGGACCATTTATCTGTTGCACTTTGGTCTGACTAAATGATTTGAAGCCATGCCAGCATGTCATAGCTTTAGACTAATTAAAAGTCTTCACCAGCTTCTTCTGTCCACTGGCTCCCAATTAATTTCTGGGCACAATTCAAAGTGCAGTTATTTAAAGCCCTAAACAGCAGCCTTGTTCCATATTTACCTACAACGTCTCTCTCACTTACACAGACATACACGTACAAGTAGGATAATGTCTGGGCACTGCTCCAAGCTCCAGAATCAGTGGAAATTAGATTCAAGTTGACAAAGCACAAGGCCTTTTTTACAGTGGCACCTTTACTGTGGAACTTCTCAGGGAGGCCAGTCAAACCAGCTCTGTTTTCCATCTCAGAAGAATGTTATTAAAAGCTTTTCCAGCAGGACTTTGGCTGGTGAGGCTTTAAATTTGTTTTAGCTGCCTTGTGGTTTTGATGCATCAGAATAGTTTCCCTATGGTTGCTGGATGCTACATTGTCTTCCTGGTATAAATTCATGCTATTAAAACTGATAATGCTTCTAGTATTACTTTTTAAAATCAAGTTAGTAGTCTTCCTTATTCCTCTGCAGAGCCATGCTTACTGTTACATAGATGGCAATTGTTTTATTTGTGATTGCTTTACTGATGATTTGTTAAGCATTCTATACAATTTATGCTGTATTCGTGATGTTCCATTATGTTATTTTTATCTTTTGTTTGTAAGCCGCTTTGGGATTTATTTGAATAAAAAGTGGCATAGAAATAGAATCAATCAAAAAATGCTTATGCATGATACCCTTTTAGAAAACAAATAATAAATAGAAATAATCAAAAAGAAGTCTACAAGACATTGGATAAGCAGAGGGCATGACGCTTCTCCCTTGAACAGTTAGCCTGACGAATCCCTCACCTTGTATTTGAAACACTACCATGCCTAAATAAAACATATTGTCCCACGTGCCCTCAGGGTTTCGTGATTCACAGAATCAGAACAACACTTTGGGAAGAATAAAATGCCTTGTGATCACCCCCTCACGTCCTCCCATGCTTTCCACAGAAAAATAAAAGAGGGGGTTTATGCACATCACCACAAGTTCTTTTCACGGAAAGGGACAGTGAGGAAATGGGCCGAGGGCAGGAGAGAATTATTAGGGATCACTGCAGGACAAAGCAGAGCATGAAGCTTTCCTAATGTATCAAAAGACACTCCAGGGGCAGTCCCCGTGTAAACAGAGCCTTAGTTAGGCTGGGTAGAATCAAAAGGAGAGAAGGGTCAGCACAACTGAAGGCGGCATTTTTCTGCCGTGCCAGTCATGACGTTAGTCACTTCTCCAGAAAGCCAAATTTAGAAGCAGAATGAGCCGCGCCGGTTGTCAACCCACCATCCTTCAGTCGGAAAGCCTGCTTTGTGGTAACTCTGCTGTTAATATTAGGCATGTTTCTGTTCCAGTGCCTCCCCCTCAACACCCTGCAACTAACAAATAATTAAGCAATTGTATTTAATAACAGGCAGCTGGCCACTCTGCTCAGACTCAAGTGGGTCAGGTGCCAGCCTGGCTGCCCAGCAGTGGGAGGCTCAGCTTACATGGGCAGTGGAAGGAGCCCAAGCAGCTTAACTCTGCTTTCAGCTCCCAACTTTTGCTGGCAAGCAGGCACAATGATTTAATGTGCTCTGGTCTCTGACTCAGCAGTGCTGGGGTTTGCACGCTGGGAGGGAACAGGTGCTCTTGAATGGGCCTGGTGACTCAGGATCGGGATGGGGTCAACTGTCTGTGGCAAGGGCCAGTACGCCGAGGTGGGAAGCCCCGGAATAAACGCTGCCTCTTTAACCTGTGAAGAAGAAGCAGTGCACTCTCTGCCTTATCCACAGCTCCCAGCCCACTTGGGATGGTTCTCACATTTCCTTCACATTAAAGGAGGCTGATCAAAAGCTGTCGTATCAAATATACTAGTGGTGAGTAACCTGCGGCTCTCCAAATGCTGTTGAACTCAATTTGCTGGCACAGGCACGTGATGTCCAGAGTCTGGTGAGGGGTAGACCATAGAAAGGAACACAGGAGATTCGTATTGGGTTGAATTAGGCTACAACTTGATTGATTCCAGATGTGAGTAGGTTTGGCTAATAGGTCGAACCTAATGAGGTTGACCCAGTGCTGGGAGTCGCTCCCAACATTGATCAGGTGCAATGAACCTGTACAGACCACTGTTGTGAGAGGTGTTTTGGCCCATCGACCCCCATGTGGGCAACTGGACAAAAATCTCTCCTCCTGGACCCCTCTAATGGGGTACCCACTCAACTGTGAAGGCAACCCAATGACTTATCTACCACTCGAGCTGGCCTCTGCCAGTTAGCAAAGAGGGCGGCCTACATGCAGCTGCCATGGTAAATACTGCCGGGAGAGCCTGGCCCAGCCCCTCGCCCCTGCTTCTGATTGGCCTGTGGGGCCTGCTCAGATGTGGTCTGTGGCTGCCAGAGGAGGGTGGTGTCAAGCGACCATCCCCTCACCCAGCCATGCAGGAGGATGGCGGACATCCCTGGGACCAGCCCATGGTCAAGCAGAGCTGCAAACACCACTCTCCCAGATCAGGAACATCTCTAAGTTAAAGACCAGGGACCCCAACCTCATGCAGTTTCTGACTTGTAGTTGTATGACTCTTTCCAAAATAATAAACACAACTATTTCATCAGCCCACTGGGGACAAGATCAGGTCCATGGTATACAACATACAAGCAAATGAAGAAACACATCTCTTTCCCCCTGCTGTGGTCCTGATTAAAATCACCTCCATGAAAATATTAGACCTGAGAGGAAAGCCCCCATAGCAGTTATTGGGGCAGGTAGCAGTAGCCTGCTGCCAATGGAAGCTTGCCTCCAATAGCAGCTGGTGGGGGGGCGGTCCTTTAGGGCTGCAGCACAAAGAAAAAAGGGTTAACTCTGACCAGGGCCCATAGAAACTACTGGCTATACTTTTTACAAGAGAAAATGCAATGACAAGCGACACATTTAACCCTGTGGTTTGACCCGGTGAACAGGGCTAGCCTGAGTCACTGTGCTGCCTGCCCTAAGTCACCCTGGGGTTCTTTGGGATGAAGGGAGTGCTATAAATAAATAACCAAAGCTGTTTCAATGCTTGCTTCCTGTTTTCCCTTATTAAATTGTGAGCCTGTGAGCAGGGACTCTCTTATTTTTCAATATACCTGGAGTGCTTGGAGAATTGGGGTGGGGAGCGTTTTCCAGCCTGAACGCCTCATTTCCTCAAGGGAAACTTTCAGGGGTGCAAACAAATGGTGGTTGGGACCAGATGCAAAAGGATACATTGTATGTACCCTTACCTTTGTATAGTAGGTTAAATTCAATTCCTGCAAACTTCAGGGGGTATTCCTCCTTCCCCAATGTTTATAGGTCTGTGCAGTGCTGTTTTCCTTCTTCAGGGGGTATTCAAGGGTACACAGTACCGGCACCTCTTTTCGTTGTTGTTAAAAGGTGTGACACTTACTGTAACAACTTCATGGTGACTACCTGCACCTCTTTTTCTAGAAAAAAGCACTGGGTCTGTGTATGACATTCTCCTTCCAGGAAAGCAGATGTTCAAGAACACATTCCAGCCACGCAAAAGCACGGAGGGGGGAGATGGTCTGAGGGAGAGGTTGTGGCTGAGGAGAGCCCAGAGGTCCAGACACAGAGGAGCACATTCAGCTCCCAGGCCTGAGGTTCCACAGCACCATGTAAAAATAATAATCACAATAATATGTAATATGTTCCAGGAAAAATCAGTACCCATGAACTTCTACGTGCATTATCACTTCACTGTGTGCTTTGCAGATGTTAGAAAGTTGATAGGGTGTCTTTCTTAAAAAAAGAAAGAAAGAAGTTTATTTTAAAAGGGTTTCAGAGAAGCTGCTTTTCAGCATGACTATAAAAGCAGGAAGAAATGCTTCTCCTCACTAGTTTTGCAACCTCCTCTGGGGCCAAATGAAGGAGGAGATCAACAGCATGTTTATGACAGCGGAGTAGGAAATCCAGAAGAATATCATGTCTACAAGAAACTCAGGCCGGGGTGGGGGGGGGAGATTGTGGAATAGATGCCAACGAATTCTAAAAGCTTCTTACAGGCAATCCCAGGATTGTGGGAAGGTTCTGTTTACAGATGATCTGCAATTGTTTTGCAATTCACTTGGGAACATTGTTCCCCACTGCGAAGGCCAGAGATAGATGGGTTCAGGATCTGAAGTAGGGGAAAAGTGAAGAGAGGGTGGTGCTGATGAAATAAGACTTACGATGCTCACACCTGAAAAATGCTACACTTTGAATTTTGTGGAAAGCCACTTGAGCGAAGGTACACTCCGAAAACGTATCCCGTCAATTTCTCGTCACGTTCGTAGCATACATTTTGCTTTCATCGCCTTTTCTTCACCATCTGGCGATCGGGTGTTTTTAAAAATCTGTATTTACTTTATGACCTACAGCTAGAGCACTGTTTACATATTAAAAGCTGGATGGGGTTTTCTCGATTCTTTCCATATGTTCATTTACCCTCTCATAAAAATGTTTTGGATCTAGCCAGTTCACATGCATATAAGCTGCTTTGTCAAATCCCCAAGCACAGACCACAACACAGTTCTGAGCATCCAGCTGGGATTTTATCATGAGAACTGTTTCGGAGGCCACCATGCCTCATTGTTACTGCCATAAAAATACACAGCCATCCAGTTGTGCTTCCTCGCTTTCTGCCCAACAGGATGGTTTAATCATTCATTTCCATCTTTCCAGTACTAGCTCAGTGACAGTAAATCTACCCCTCATAGTCTCTTCCCCAACATTTAGTGCCTTCCTCAAGCTAAGGGTTTGAAATCCCTGTGGCTGAATTGTTATTCATGTTCGCTTCCAGCTGCAGTAGCCTGAGTGATGCCAAAGAGCCTGTTCGATTGTACAAAGGGCTAACATCTGCATCATGAATGATTTGTACTGTATTTCGTAACTTAAACCAGAAACTTGATTGTAAATGCAGAAGGAGCCAATCTTTTTAGTTCCATGGACACATTATGATTTTTGAGAGAATGACATGGGTGTCACTGCCTCAGGTAACTTCACTTCCTCCTTCCTGGATCAGCCCAAGAGGCTGAAGGAAAACACACTTTGCCTTTCCAAGGGATATAGGTAAAAGTTGGATCCAGAAGAATTCATCTGAGTATTGAAAAGCTCTTTCCCACTTCCTCTTTCAGCTTTTTGAACTTTTCAAGTCAGAAAAAAGTAATCACTTATCAGCTCATGGAGCGAGCGAGGGACAATGAATTGGGTTGGGGGATGGGTTCAGTGGCTTTGTGGGAAATCAAGGGAAGACCTCAAGGGAACAGCTGTGCCCACAGGCACCATGTTGGAAACCTCTGACAAAAAGCATGGACTTTTTCTGATTTTTTTAAAAAAATTACTGTAAACAAGCACATATGAAAGATTAAAAAGCAGTAAGAGGAGCTTACATGAGAATTAGGAAAGCACCCCAAAGAACTTTTCAAATTTGCTTTAGATATGACACGACCAAAAACAAATTAGACTTAAGCTGGCTGATAGCTTATGTTGCGAAATTTATCTGGTGGGAGGTGGAATGGGGCTGAACAGGAGAGAATTCTGATCTTTCACAAGCATCCAGAGACTCTAAGATTCATGCTGATAAAGACAATGAATAACAAATCAAGGAGGAAGAGCCGTAGCTCACTGGCAGAACATGTGCTTTGCATGCAGGAGGTCCTGGGTTCAATCCCCGGCATTTCCAGGTAGGACTTGGAAAAGCTTCTGTCTAAAACCCTGGAGATCTGCTGATCGGCAATGTAGGCAAGGAGTGGCCAACCAGAGGCCAAGAGATGCTGTTAGACTAGTTTCCATAACGCTTGACCATTGGTCATTTGGGGCTGTTGCTCATGGAAATTGGAGTCCACAAGTTATCCATCCCTTGTGTAAACAATAGTGAGCTAGATGGACCATTGGTACGTTTTGGTAGAAGGCACCTTCCTATGTTGCTAACACAGTAATCTCCTCCACCGAGAGCAATCATGCCTCACCAGTACCATTTTTGTAAGTCCTGTAGAGGAAAGAAATGGTAAGTTATGCCTTTGGTAGATGTTTATGGGAGAAATAAAGTCAACTGAGGAAGAAGGAGAGGCTACATACTATCTATTTAAAGAGTAGCATATATTCTCCCCACCCCACCCAGCAAATCATTGCTTTCTTCAATGTGGTCCTAAACCTAGGATGGAACAACAAGCACAGGAGAAGATCCACCATCCATTTTTGAGAATAGTACTGTATTTCTGGCAATGAAATGCCACTGTGGTCTCCAGCCCTTTTCAAATTCAGGTAGGATGATGAGGTGGCAGAGGACAAATCAGTGAAGCAAAAGATGGGTTCAACAGACACTAGATGGTGGTTGTCTGAAATCAGACTCAAGGATGTGGTCAGCCGTGAAAAAGAGATATGCAACAGCATCCTTTGGCATGACCTCTTGTCAGAAGGTCAATTGATAATATAACTCTGGAAAGTAATTAAGGAAGGTAAGAAGGTATAGAATCATAGAATTATAGAGCTGGAAGGAACCCCAAGGATCATCTAGTCCAACCCCTGCAACGCAGGAATCTCAGCTAAAGTATCCATGACAAATGGCCATCCAACCTCTGCTTAAAAACCTCCAAGGAAGGAAAGGTAAGAATGATAGTTTATTTTATATATTTTGATGCCACTTCCCTACTAGGGTGCCTAAGGGTGCCAAACGAACAACAACAACTACTACTACTTTTAAGGCCTACCAGGCTTTTTGTTCTTACTTGTCAAATATCTGCATAATTTGAGGATGAAAAATCCTTTAATCTATATTCTCTCTAGTGACAGAAGGACATTTTCTGGAGATTTTCCTTACAGATATATGAAATGAATGCTGAGTTTGTTATTTATCTCCATTTCATCAATCCAATTCTAGTGAGCTTACCATGACTGTTTACCACATGCATTCCACACTGCTAATATAGGCAGCTATAAAACGTGCCTATATTAAGCCTATCCATAAAGAGAACACAAAGCTTTCTGCAGGTGCTGCTGTGGGAACTGGAATGCATTTTGAACATTCCAAAGATTATAGAGCTGAACTCAACCATTTGAGAAAATAAAATTTATGCACCTCCTCATGGACAATTGTTTTTCCAAGATGTGACCTTCCCCCAATCTGTCATCCGTGAGACAATAAATCATGGCCCACGTTGGAGAGGATGTATTAGCAGAAAATTCACCTCTTCTGTTTTTGTAAGCTTTGCCTGCATGGGTATCTGTTTACATTTTACTGTGCTTTTCAGTATTCCAATAGCTTTCAGTTCCACATTGTGTAAATAAAACTAAATAATCAGATTTCACAATCTTCTGAGATCGAAAAGAGCTAGCATCAATAGCTAAAACCCAAACCCTTTTAGCCTAGGCTTCATTTCTGAAAGAGTCTCGAAATATTTTTGACACAGTAGCCCTAATGAGGCGTTTTTAAATTCTACTGGTGGAGGGGCCATGCCCCACTCTTCCAACATCTTGTAGAATGTTCTGATGGGATGCTCATGTTTCCCATGATCATGTAGGGTTCCCAGCCATGAGGGGGACTGAAGAACACTTGGCTAAATATGCTTACAATCTTCAGTCCCCCTCCCTCAACATGAAAAGGCTGTGGGGCCTGCCTGCTGAATAGGGCAAGTATCAGATCTGCTTGATTGTCATTTACAACATTTGAGATTGCTTGCTTATCAAAGATCCAACCACTCATAACTGCTGATGAGGAGCACTTGCTGACCGGCTCTGCAGTCAGACCCCGGGCCATGGTGAAAATAAACAGTCAGCTATGTGAGATACCACTGACCCAGAAGGGGTGGTAATCTGTGGGCCCTGGATTTGTATCGGGGCAGCGTGGGTGAAAGAAATGCCCTTGCACAGACCTCCAGTGTTGAGCTCTGACTAGTTCTCATACAGCACAGGACTAGAGATGCTCTGGGGATTAGGAAACCTTACACCTCCAGAGAAGAGAGCCTAAGAATAGTTTTCCCCTCAGATTCCTCCAGAGCAAAAAAAGAAAAAGCAGAAGAAGACTGTTGCCCCAAATCCTACAGCTGAGAGGACAGTGCCTCAGAAGGACTTGAACAGAACCTCTGCCTAGACAGGTGTTTACTAGGACTTCCTCCCAGGTAAGTGTGTACAGAATTGGCTTTGAATTTGTATAGAACTCAGCTAAAATCTGGACCTATTCAAGCACACTAATAATAATAATAATAATAATAATAATAATAATAATAATAATAATAAATTTTATTTATATCCCGCCCTCCCCAGCCGAAGCCGGGCTCAGGGCGGCTAACAACAATCAAATAATCAAACAATCAAATAAACCAACATTCTAAAAATATTTCATTATAAAATTAATTAAAATCAAGTTAATGGCAACCATTAAGCAAAACTCTGTGCAGGTTGCCAGAGGAGGGAGTCAGGCTGCGCCCTGACCAAAGGCCTGGTGGAACAACTCTGTCTTGCAGGCCCTGCGGAAAGATGTCAAGTCCCGCAGGGCCCTAGTCTCTTCTGACAGAGCGTTCCACCAGATTGGAGCCGCAGCCGAGAAGGCCCTGGCTCTAGTTGAGGCCAGCCTAACCTCTCTGAAGCCTGGGACCTTCAGGATGTTTTTATTTGCAGACCGTAGGTTTCTTTGTGGGGCATACCAGGAGAGGCGGTCCCGTAGGTACAAGGGTCCTAGGCTGTATAGGGCTTTAAAGGTTAAAACCAGCACCTTAAACCTGATCCTGTACTCCACCGGGAGCCAGTGCAGCTGATATAGCACCGGATGAATGTGGTCTCGCAGCGAAGACCCCATAAGGAGTCTCGCCGCGGCATTCTGCACCCGCTGGAGTTTCTGGGTCAGTCTCAAGGGCAGCCCCACGTAGAGCGAGTTACAATAATCCAGTCTGGAGGTGACCGTCGCATGGATCACAGTGGCTAGGTCAGGGCGAGAGAGATAAGGGGCCAACTGCTTAGCTTGGCGGAGATGAAAAAATGCCGCCTTTGTTATAGCTGTAATCTGCGCCTCCATAGAGAGGGAGGTATCGAAGATTACACCCAAACTCTTAACGGACGGTGCTGGCACTAACTGCACCCCCGCAAGAGATGGGAGTTGCCCCCTCAATCCCATATCGTCCCGTCCCAGCCAGAGGACCTCTGTCTTCGAAGGATTTAACTTCAACCGGCTCCCACGTAACCATCCAGCCACAGCTTCCAAACATCTGGTCAGTGCGTCTGGGGCCGAGTCAGCATGGCCATCCATCAACAGATAGAGTTGGGTGTCATCGGCATACTGATGGCAACCCAGCCCAAAACTCCGAACAAGCTGGGCGAGGGGGTGCATAAAGATGTTAAAAAGCATCGGGGAGAGAATCGCACCCTGAGGCACTCCACACACCAAGGAGTGGCGCGATGACAATTCCCCCCCAAGCGCCACCCTCTGTCCCCGACCAGAGAGAAACGAGCGCAACCATTGGAGGACTGTGCCCTGGATCCCCACGTCGGCAAGGCGGTGGTCTAGGAGTTCGTGATCGACCATGTCGAAGGCTGCTGACAGGTCTAGAAGAATCAGCAGCCCTGACCCGCCTCGATCCAGCTGCCTGCGGAGATCATCTGTTAGGGCGACCAGAGCCGTCTCGGTCCCATGACCAGCGCGGAAGCCGGACTGGAATGGATCGAGAGCCGATGTGCCAGGGCAACAGGTACCAAAATTGCACAAATATTTCTTACATAAGCTCTTATCTCTACAGGTGTTTCACCTCTCTCCACAGCTCTCATCTACTCTTTTTTAAATTTATTAGCTGTCCTTTTGCAAAAACTAGTTAGCTGATCCAACACTGCACATTTCAAACCACACGTTTCTTCCCATTAGCAGCAATTTCAGACTGTGAAAATGGCTTAATGGAACGAATACGAAACACAACTAATCCCTAGTTCAAAGGTATTTTCTGAGAAAATAAACTGAAGCCACACAGAGAGGAGAGATCATTTATCCAAGAAAAAACAAGTTCTCATTGTCTTCCCTGTACCATTTTCGAGGTATTTTCTTTTTACTTGAGGCTTTTTGAGTAAATTTGTCTTAAAGTTTAGTTCTGTTAATGACAGGTATCTTGAAGCAGATTAGAGCTGAAATGAAATTTCTCAGAAGACATTTTCCTTTTCCTCACCTCTTAGAAAATGGCCACTTTCAGAATTATATCCAAACAATCTCTACCATATTTCTTGTATTGGCCCCACTCCAATGCCCAGGAATGACATTAGGGGTCTTGTAGAGCAGCGCCTAGATTTAGGGTGGTGTGGGCAGTTCCCCTGCAAAGGGCTCTGAGTCAAAGATGCATGAAATAAAAAATACAAAAGTAATTATTGTGAGAATAAGAAATATTCCGGTGGAGGCCTACCAAATTTCGTCCTCACTCAGGGCACCATATTACCAAAGTCCACCCCTGCATGGAGGATGCTGCTACTAGCTGGGGCAATAACAAAAAACATGGTACAGCCATTGCAAATGGTGAGTCCAGACTTGAGAATCTTGAGAGACCATCTGTGAACCCTTCTAATGCAACTACAGTGTGTATATGTTTTTGCCTGTATGTCAAAATAATACAACAAATTGTGGAGATATGTGAACTCCAAAACTGCCTGGCATTTCATTTTACCCGAGGAGAAACCTATTTTTAAAGGAAAACTGCCATGCTTTACAAAATCATGTCACTCTCGAACTGTTATCTAGAGGCATGTTGTATATTTCTTTCATTTACTTGCTGGGCTCTGGTTAAACATTCTCTGGTTCAAACAGGATGGCTCAGTGTTTCTAGGTTTGCCTCCAATAAATGAACCAAAGCCTTGGATCCATTGCAGGGGCACCAACAATAGGGGCTCTGAGTGCCTGAGCACCCACAAAAAACTACAGGGCCCCCAACACAACTTCTGGTGCCTTGGGAAGTACTGGAAGCCATGTCTGAGGACTCGCAAGACTTCGGAGATGCTGTCCGAGGCCTTCCGAGACCTCAGAACCCAACTTCCAGCGACTTCTCAGAAAGTATCTCTGAGGCCTCGCGAGACCTTGGAGATGCTTTTCAAGGTCTCTCGATGATTTGATTTGATGGTAATGCATAGCAGCATTTAAAGTTGGCTTCTAATACAACATTTCCCAGTGAAAGCATATCTTAAAACACAGCCTGCAGAAATATTTCTAAAGAGTTTTGAAAAAGATGACTACAGCTTTAAGCATGAGTAAGTAGATACATTTGTCTGGAACAGGAATCTTCTACTGTATCATATTTCAGCACCGCACAACAAATAAATGGACCTGAACATTAACCTTTTATTTTTTATCCCAGTTTTCAAAAGGACAAAGCTGCAATCCAAGACTCACAGTCGTGGGGGGGGGGGGACGTGAAGATGAAATGCTTCGGAGCAGGCACATGAAGTGCACATGTGAACCATGGACCACATGTTTAACCACCACGAAGAGCCACAATGCGTAATGAAAGGGAAGGAATTACTCTTGGCAATGGGACCTAGGAGGCAAACCCTTTCAAAAAGCGTGGGAACTTTTGTGCACACTCAGCTTTTGGGAGGAATAAAATAACTTCCTGTCTTGGCTTTAATACAATGTTTACCTCTTTCTTTCATGCTTACTTCTTACTACGCTGCGCTGGCAAAATGCGCACTGTCCAATACTTGCAATGCACCTCCAGCTGCAATGGCTGCTTTTGGCACTTGCTACTGAACAATGGGACCAAGTGCCGAGCCTGCAGCTATGCCACTATAGCGAGATATGAATGAAATGAAAGAATCCAAAACGGGGGACTTTTTTTCCCTTGTAAAAAGCTTATCTAAAGAGAGTTCCTAATGCTTGTTCCATTGAGTCAAGGATGCAACGGGGCAAGGGAAGGACTGTGAGCACCAGGGATGCGATGAGAGAGAAAGGAATGTTTTACCTGTATAGAAGTAGTCCTCTGAAACTTGCATTCAAATTTCTCCAAAGGCCCTAAAAATGCCTTTATGCGACTCTAAAACACGTTTTTGCCGATGAGCTAAACTCAATCACCTTTTGTGCGGGGTAGAATTCAGATGCAGAGTGTGTCAAAGAGCCCGTTTCTGAAAGGGTCTGAAGCCACAACCACCTTATTCACTAAGGACTAGTGTTACTACAGGCTGTGCCTGCCTGCTAGCAATATGGTAGAAGACAGAATGAGCACCTCCTGAAACACAAGCACCATGTGGTTCCAGAATAAAATTTAGGACCTGACTCCTACGGCATTTCATAGGCAGAAAATAATTTACTACCCTACAGACATGGCACAAAAAGGAAGAGAAACAGAAATACTGATTTATATGCCTGGGAAATGGGACATCCCCATTATAAATTGGCTTCCTCCTTCCCCACAGAAACATGTTTGCATAAGGGCCCCAAAGCCTATCAAATACAGGTGCTACACATAGCTTAGTTTCCTCCCCTAAGATCAATCCAGAGTTCCCTGGAAAGATGGACTGATTGTTAAACCACTCTGGAAACTGTATCTCTGTGAGGAGACCAACTCTCAGCACTTTTAACAAGCTACCGTTCTAAGGAGTCTTTGGGGGAAGCCATGACTGCTTAATGTGGTATGATACAGCTTTAAATGTATATTGTGGATGGAGCCTGCCTAAGTTACACCTCCTGTGTAAATGTTGTGACTGCTGTCTTGCTTTACTGCTTGCTTCTGCACAGATGTCCCCCCCTCTTTTTCAAATACCCACAATTTAAAAGCTAACTGGAAAAGCTGCTTCTAAAACTTTGCGTTGCACTTCAATTATTGTTCCACAGGTGGAGCTCCTGCGAAATTAATAGATTGCTCAGCCCCCATTTCCCGAAAATACAGAGAAATCGGTGCATCAAGTTTTGAAAATAAGATGAATAGCAAGTTCTTTATTATTTTGAAGAGCTTCAAGAATATGTCGCCTCTTTAGAGCAATTAATCATCCTGTTCCCCTAAGCCAAGTGACATCTCCCATCACAGAGGCTAACACATCTCATTTACCATCAATGCTCAGCTCTCGTCTCCTCCCTCCACCCTCCCCTTGTAACCTAATCTATGAGAAGTTAAAAGACAAATAATAAGCTATGTTGTGCCAATAAATAAAAGCCATTTCTACAGAGGGGAAAAAACCAACCAACCAACCAACCAACCAACCAACCAGTATTGTCCTCAGTAAAATACCAGCAAAGTTGTTTTTTGAGAGGTCAGAGCAGAGCTATAATACCAGAGGAATGAGCTGTATATAAAATGGGTTCAACTCTTAAGTATACTCAAATGGATGTAAATCCTAAGTACATAGAATCATAGGATTGTAGAGTTGGAAGGGGCACTGAGGCTTATCTACTCCAACACCTTGCGATGCAGGAATTTTAACTAAATTCTATGTGCCAGGTGGGGGACGCGGGTGGCGCTGTGGGTAAAACCTCAGCGCCTAGGGCTTGCCGATCGCATGGTCGGCGGTTCGAATCCCCGCGGCGGGGTGAGCTCCCGTCTTTCGGTCCCAGCTCCTGCCCACCTAGCAGTTCAAAAGCACCCCTAAGTGCAAGTAGATAAATAGGTATCGCTTTATAGCGGGAACGTAAACAGCGTTTCCGTGTGCTGCGCTGGTGGCGGCTCACCAGAGCAGCTTCGTCACGCTGGCCACGTGACCTGGAAGTGTCTCCGGACAGCGCTGGCCCCTGGCCTCTTAAGTGAGATGGGCGCACAACCCTAGAGTCGGACACGACTGGCCCGTACGGGCAGGGGTACCTTTACCTTTATGTGCCAGGTGACCTTCCAACTTCTGCTTTAAAAACTCCATCATCTCCCGAATCAGTCTGTTCTACTGTTGAACAACCCTTACTATCAGAAAGTTCTTCCTGATGTTTAGTCAGAATCTCCTTTCTTGTAACTTAATTCCATTGGTTTGGATCCTAGTCTCTGGAGCAGGAGAAAACAAGCTTGCTCCGTCTTCCATGTGACAACCCTTTAGATATTTGAAAATGGCTATCATATCTCTTCTCAGTTTCCTCTTTTCTGAGCTAAACATACCCAACTCTATCAACTGTTCCCTTTTTCATATTGGTTGCCCTCCTCTGAACACATTGCAGCTTGTTAATAACCTTCTTGAATTGTCAGTTTTGAGTAAATCTATCTATTCTAATCAATACCTTAAGTTTAAATGATTATGGTAAGTTTGTAGTAGGAAGACTAATAAACTAGATACCATTTGTATTACCCACTTTTTATTATGCAGTTGTGTATATTGTATATAATTATCTTTGAAATAACTAATACATTGTAAATTTTGTGGGATATTTCTTCTCTCTCTTGTAATGTTTTGATACATATGCTTTGTTTTGTATTAATTGTGTAAAATAAACTAATAACAAACCAAAAGTCATCTATACCCAAAACAATCCCATAGATATGTCTGTCTCACCAAGTAGGTGATCTACTACCATATACAGATCCCTCATCTGGTCTGCTGACTAGCAGAAGAAACCACATCTCTCTTGACTGAGATTCTGGATTTGTGGTTCATGGTGTTCCTACTGAGAAGCAACAGAATAAGACAGACTTCACATAAGCAGAAATAATAACTAGTTATTATTTAAATGAAAAAACCACACTGAAATAAGAGCCAGTGAAAAATAGCCATAGAAAATTAGTAGGGGAAGAAATAAGCGCTGAGGGGGCTAAGCAGACTTCTTCAGAGGAATTTCAAAGACTAGGTGCCAAACTCAAAAGGCCCTGTCCTGTCTTGTGTGACCATGTATCTGCTTTTAGGTGTGTGGCAGCCTAGAGCAGGGGTTATGATGCTGATTTCTATGCCTGGGTAGTTTCATTTGGGAGGAGACAACGCTTCAAATATCAGCTAAAGTCCACACAAGTATGGTCATCAAATGATGACAGGAGTCTAAACCACCTCACGTCCAATACATAGTAATGGAGGAAGTTCATGTATTGAGCTATTAGTAACCCAGTAGCGCATTAAAGAGCAATGCACACAAATTTTGAATTAGCTGAGTATGAGTGTGCCAGATTGACTACCATTTTCTGTCTCTTTTTATTGGAAATTTGCAGTACTCCCAATGGCCTCCTGACCTGATCCACATCTACTCAGCTTTAACATGTTACAGAATCGTGTGCTCCTAAGCCATTCACGTTTCTGCCAAAGGAAGCCTCAGTGATTTCAGTAGCGTATGTTTCTGTGTATGGATGCTTAGAGCTGCAGCCTGACTTTCACCGCCACCTTCCAAGATAAAGAGCAGAAATTGTACGTGCGGGGTAGCAAACATCCTTACGAGGAAGGCTTGCCGAAGTATGTCCTGGTGGTTCGAATTGCTGGTGTCAAATCCCCAGACGAAGTAATCATCGTGTCCTTTGAAAAAAAATTCATTTAAAAAAACACACACCCAGGCATTTCAGACAGCTAGCACAGTGACTCTACATGCCTGTGTTTCCTTACAGAACACTCTGATCTCCTGCACTGGCATTGCAAGAGTTCAAATCCCAGATGGGGAATTAATGTGGTGGATTGAGTTTCCAACTCTCTAGCATACGTCTTGAAGTTTCCCTTCAGCTTAGCTAGAGGGGAGGGTGGCCAGACTATTCAATTTGCCTGTAATACAGCACACATAATTAAGGAAGGCACTCTCTGAAAAAGAGACAGCTAACTTGGAGAAGCTATGAAACAACAACAATATCGTCTATCCTGCCCTACCCTCACTTTTATAATTGCACTATTTTCTCGGTAGTTGAAAAAATGGTTCTCACTGTAACGTATTTCAGGAGGAATTATGCCTCTATACAGAATAAATCCCAATACTTTACAAATTTTGGATAACTTCAATTAATCCCACAATACTTGAAACATGCAATTGTTTTAATATTCTGATAACATATTATTGGAATTTATTATATTTTAATCTAATTATGGAAACTGGTATGTTCTGGAGCAATGGTCTTCACTGATTTATATACAGTACTTTGTCTTAACAGTAACTCCACTCTCTCCTTTAGGGAGAGATTTATAGGCATACCTCTGTCATAAACAGGATGCTTGAACTATTTTATCCCAACACCCCTTTCTAAACGGGCTTTGTGGAATCCGTGGCTCTGCCTACTGCTATGGAAAATGCCAGTGTTAAAGATGGAAAGAAGATAAAGTCCCTATCAGAGAAGAATGGCAAATCAAACTGTTGGACAGGCCAAAATGGCAAAATAGACGGAAAAGCTCAGGAACCAAGAAGAAACAAAACTTCAACAAAGAATGGGGGAAAATTATAATTTATCTTGGAGACCACTGTAAGCAGATGAAAACATTAGCAGGATTGCAATACCACTTGTAATGTAGCAAGTATTATGGAGATAATGGAGTAATATAAAACATGGACTATTGAAAAAGATGCAGTAGAAAAGGTTTAACAATAGGACCCATGGAGGGGAAGGCGGGGAGTCCAGAGACTCGGAGGAATCTTCAACTGTTGATGTGTGATTGTATTGTTATAATTTTATGTTTGTAAAATCAAATAAAAATTATTTTTTAAAAAAGGAAAATGCCAGTGTTACAACAGTGTTTCCTTATGCAGCAAACCACTGACTGTGGTTGTCATACAGGCTTGTAGTCACTTATCTTTAAGCATCCCATGTCCCCTAGTCTAGTCACTGTTATCAGACATGGGCTCGTGGGTGTGATTTCTGCAGGAAACCTGCTGTTACACCCGTGTTCCCTGCAGCAAACATATAATGTGATTTCAAAGGGCACCGTGTTTCAGATTGGGGTGCTAGTTACTTTTCATGGGGTTCAACAACACCACACAGGCAGGATGAATAGTGAAAGAATAAAGCATTAGGGTCAAGAAGAGGAAGAGCAAATGCAGGCACTGGGCATGGATGCATTCAGTCCTCACTGTGTTACAGATATTCATGTGGAAGGTACTTTCTTTGAAATGTTGCTCCATAGGTAGAGCTAGCACATTTGGGAAAAGGCGCTTTGTCTGACAGGTGGACTTTGCAAGTGCATGGGAATTCTCTCGGAGTGCTTTTATAGCAATTGTGGTCCACATACCTCTGATTCAGGTTGAACCAAGTGCCCTACTCATCATATAACCAGCAGTAAGGCTGAAAACCTAAAGTGTCTGCGCTTATAAAGACATTCTGTTGCAACACTGAGCATTACTTTTAAGTAAATGTGCTTAGGATTGCAATGTGTTTTTTTGCTACTTGGCTGGTCAGCATCTTGTTGCTACATATGAGTCCAAGAGGGCCTTGTCTCAAAACCAGGAAAGATTAAAACACATTTAAAAAAAACCAAAACTCTAAGGTAAGCTCAAATAAAACAAAATATACTTGGAATTGATGTGCCTCCATTACGCCTTGCAGAATACTGAGCAAACAGCTGGCACAGGGCTGTCATTGTTAAATAACAATAATGACAGGATGATCTCCAACCCCTACTGAACCCTTACATGTTAAAAAAATGCAGTAAATGGATATCTGTAGCATTTTCCAATGATTTTATAGCCTGCTCAGTCCATAACTATAAATGGTAACTAATAAATTGTGTGCGCGCATTGTTTTTTTTTTTAAAAATCCTTAACGATTAAATGGTAAGTAATAAATTCAAAAATCTGCCTGTGTTAAAAACAAACAAACCCAAACACCCCAGAAATAACAAGCAGATAAGTCAGACTGAACTGCAACTGCCAATACCAAAAACGTAATTTCAATGATACAATTTTTATGACAGTTGCACATTTAACCATCTACTTTGAAGACTTTCAATAGTTTCCACTGGTTTGCTTCACCATATTCCCGAGACTTTGGCATGCCCCATGTGAGTAGGCAGCACCAAACATCTTTTATCACACAGTTGCTTTTCAGGCATAATGCTAGTCAATGGCTTTGTACAGTGTTTACAAGAAGCAACTCTCAAGGCACGAGTGCTCCCCTCTCACCTCAGGCACAGTGACGAAATGGAAACTGGAAGCTTCCACTTGCACATTTAAACGCACCATGTACAAACTCAGGGAAACTCTGTTTAGTTTAAGAAAGCCAGGTTCAAACCACGGGTTGTGATCCTGACTTGCTCACTAACCACAATTCAAACTAACCCAAGTTCTTCAGAGTTTGAGTGTGATGATAAAATTTGATTAGCATAGAAGTAGAGCTGGTAAAAAAATTCTAAGTTTACCTCTGAAGCTGTCCCTTCACTGCAAAACAAAAACAAAAACAAAACAGGGAGTGGCCATTTTGGCTGGTGGGAACCCAACCTACTCTTTGCCAATTGGCACTAGAAGTTTGTGTTTTCCTTTAAAAAACTACAACTACTTTTTAATGCCAGCGCCTCTGAGGACAGTGGGCTGTACTCCTTCACCTTTCCTCATGTGTCCCCTCTAATGCTTAAATTGGCACCTTAAACTGAAGCAGAAGCAGAAGCAGTCTGTCAGAGCCCACCACCACTGCCCTCTGAAATGGCAGCATTAAGTTTGTGTTTATTATAAATGTGTGTGTTTATTTGTGTTCGTGTGTAATACCATAAAATGTAATGATAAACTTAACTTTAAAACAGAGTAAAATGAAGTTGGTTCTTCCATTGGCTATTGGTTTATATATTACAATGTAATATACAAAGACAGAAATGGGAACCTCAAATCACTCCTTAACCTTAAGGGCCTCTGCCTAACCTGAAATGGCAAAGTGAACCAGGGCTACATAATTCAGGAGGAAACACCCCGTCTTCAGTTTATTTGCAGACTGGGCTGGTGCTTTGGATACAGCCCTATTTTACAATGGAAGCAGATGCTTCTGTTTGCCATATAACTGAGCCAGAGCAGTGGGGAGTATATGACCCCAAAGCTTGTGCAGGTACCACTAAACCATAGCTTACTATTACAGCTGAATCAGGCTACAGGAAAAGGTAGAAATCTGGCTGTAAATGTGCCATGTGGGGGTTATGTGCAGGTTTGCAGCATGCAAGAATGGCAGTGTAGGGTTAGTCCTTCCCTCCCTGGTTTCCATCTCCTGAAAACTGACCACACACATACAATAATTAAGCTTAGAGAAAAGGTCCCTTTCACATAAATGGGACTAATTGCCATGCACATTTCACAGC
The DNA here is from genome assembly GCF_027172205.1 of Podarcis raffonei. Lineage (NCBI taxonomy): Eukaryota > Metazoa > Chordata > Lepidosauria > Squamata > Lacertidae > Podarcis > Podarcis raffonei. The sequence continues at coordinate 40,559,368 of NC_070607.1, forward strand.
ATGCAGGGAAAGCAGGGTTAGCCCCTCTCCAACTATCCCCGTGGCAATTATGCGTAGAGGGGGGGAAAGGCCCAAGCTGAAGTGAATGCAATTAATTCTTCTTTATAGGCACTGATTACTGTTGCACTGCACTTTATAGTCCGGGACAACTGTGACCCACTGTTACAGCCTGCAGCTTTTGCTTAGACAAGTTTTTATCTATTAATTGCTATAGGTATAAAATGGCTACAAATCATGCAGTGCAACAACTAACAAAACACTACTGTACAGCACGTACCAATCTGGTAATACATCAAGTGCATGACAGCACCTAACATAGATGACATAGCATTTTGACGGAAACGCCTTCGAGCTGGGGGACGTGTCGGCAGGGTTCTTTAAATTTCGCCCCTGATTCATTTGCTTAGGGGAGAAACCAGCATGACAGAATGTTGCCGAGCCTAACAAATTAGGGGTGACCTGCAAACTGCTTTTGCTCAAGAAGAACAGGGATAAAATATCTTTCTTTCTTCTCTGGTGGAGCTACCAGAGCACAGCCGTAAGTAAAGCAAAGCAAGTGCTCAGCAAGAGAGATGGGCAACAGATGTCAACCCATATCGTATGTCAGGTAAACAGCAATGGCACATGAGGCTAATGATCTGAACCTGCTTGTGAGAACATCACGCTATCCTAAAGCCATGCTGAATCTGTAAATTGTAGGGACCTCCCATCACGCCTCCAGGTCAGTTGCTCCAGCAGACAAGGAATTGCTCATCCAATACCGGCACAAAGGAAAACCATATACCTAAAAAAAACCAAAAAACCCTCCTACAGAGCCCCATTAACACTGATGTGAGAGCTGAAATATATATGGCTAAAACTGCAATGTTATATGAAAGGAAATGTCCATTTTCATACACAAGTGGGGGAGCTGCAGATAAATCCCATCTGCTTGCTGCACGTATCACTATTACACTTACAGAACCAAAGCACACTTATCCATGTGTGTACAAATGCACACGTGTGATAAAAAAATATTGAATTAGATGAATCTGCAATGGCTGCACCAACACAGGTATTACAACCATACTGCAGAGGGGTCACTTTTAGAGCTCAAGTCATGTTATGAGTTTCTATTTTCTTGAAGAAATGCCCTGAAAGAAATAACAGCTATATTAAGATACCTCTAGGAAAGAGGACGAGTAATACTACTTCCTCACCTTCTTTAAAGTTCCCTGTCAAGGCAATAGTTTTGAGGAATTTAAGAGGAGTCTGCTAGCAGCGAATCCAAGCACTTTTGAGATCTTGATTCTTGATGAACAATTAGAGAAGCAGAGATTCCTTTAATATCATGTCAAGATGCGAGCTACCAGAAGAATAAACCATTTTACAATAGGGACTAGGTAGAATACAGGAAACAAACTAGTATCATTGTCAGAAATGTTTCTCATCTTTATTATTAGAAAAGAGTTCTCCCTGGCAAATCTGTTGCCAGACAAACCAGAAAACAAAGAATTTGATATGGAAACCAACAGGTGCATCAAAATAGCTGCCAGCAAAGGATGCACTAGTTCTACCTTGTGCCATTACAATGTCAGCTGGCCTCACTTAGGAAATCTTAAGTTTTGCACTAAGTTATGAAAATGGTCCCTATATCCATACTGAGGCTGCTTTTTGTGATGTATGCATTCACTTTCCCCATTTGGTCCGTAGGTAAAAAGAATGGCTTCTGCTTCTGTGGGGAAGGGTATTGACCAAATTAGTAAAAAGAAACCCGGAGTATCTATCCAGAGCATTAAGGAAAAAAGAAAACACTTGTTCTTATCCAAAATGTTCTTAGTTAACTCTGTTTTAAATTATAGCCTGACAATGCAAGTGTGAACTTAGCCCAGTTCTTGGCAAATAATGAAACAAGGTGATTAGGGCATCTTAACCTAGTTCTGCCTGCCAACACAACTTTTCAGAACCTGATCTCTCTCGTCTTTGCCCAACAACAGCCCCATGATTAAAGAAATAGAAATTAAGATACGCCTTGACACTCTGGGAGACTTTCAGTAAGAGATGCATTAACAGCAAGCCAACAAAATGATTAATTAACTTTTCTTTTTCATTATTATGTTTACACAAGATGATTACAGCAACTAATTAGGAATTTATCCTGGTTTATATAAGAGTTTTTTAGTTGTTGTTTTTTATGAGATGAGTGTAGGAGACTTGGACTGATTCAATTGTGTCTATGGTTCTTCAATTGTGTCTATGGTTCTTCCAATGTGGTCTACTAAGCTATTAAAACATGGTGCCTACCTCTTCCTCCTCTTTAAAGGTATACAGTCAAACAAAAGAAAAGAACAGTAGGGGTGGCTACAGATCAGGAGAACTGCCTGGCACTCTGGAAAAGTAATGGCAGCCTTGGGTTCATGTATCCTCATGATAACAAGGCTGTTAAATTTGCAGGGAAGTCTCAGTTTGGGAAGCGTTTCAACAAACAGCAGCTTGCTTGGTGAAGCTGAAAATTCAGTGCAGAAAGCCACCCACCGTGAGAGGGGTTCTTCCACTCACTCAGCCGTCAGGGGACGTTCCGTATGCACAACCTGTTGTGCGAATAGCACTGGCTGATACTGAAGCACAAAGGCGCAATATCTACTTGTTTGCCTGCGCATCCAAACCTCTTTATAGCCTAGCCAAATTGCCATTGTCATTAAACATCTTTCCAGAGGGGAAAACTATTATTAAAATTAACTCTTTTGAACTGCAGTTAATGACTTAATAGTTAAGTTGTTGTTAAGAGGCGTGCCAAAAGTTCACAGTGAGGGGGGAGGGGAAGGTCTATTCTATCACTGCAGGACTGGTACTTCCACCAGCCTTTGGAAGGAACGCTACCAATCTACAATCAGCTTGCTCAAACTCCATGCTCTCTTCCTCTAATTTTCTGTCTCAACAAGTTCAAGGATTCCAGTAAATTACTATCAGTATCTCTTCTTCCCTGTACACAGCTCTCTAAATTCTAAGTAAGTAAAGTCCGCTTTAGGAAATCAAGATGAAAAGAAAGCTGGCCATTAGGTTGCATAAATGCAACTGAAGTGATTTAATGCACAGTGGAAAAATAAACGGCATGGTTTGTTTTTTTATAAAACAATAATAATCCTAACCCCAAATATATAAACTCTGTCCAAAAAAGTTACGGTGAAGAATAAAACTGGGCTATTGCCAAATAAGACAGGGTCTTGTTCTTTCCCCCGACATTGTCACTTGTATACTGTATATTAGAATTGTAGGAGTGGATTGCTTTGCAAAAGCCGGAGCTGGCTCTTTGGCAGCTAAACTGAGGGTGGAGCTACAGGTTCATTTCCGCACTTCCAGTGTGCCTTCAAAGGACATCCACAGAATCCTGCTGCCTGTGGATAAGCAAAGGGCACAAGAATGGTGCTTGAATCTTTAGCCTCACCCACTGCTTTCCTCCTCCAACAAACTCTCTCTCCCTGCTGCCCACCTCCAGCAAGGGATCCAGGTCTGCTTCTATCACGGAAATGGACCTGGGACCTGAGCTGGAGGAAAGCAACTGCTTGCGGGGAGGAGCTGAAGGAAGAAAATGATGGACAAGGAAAGAGTTAAGAGAAGGGAAATTGTAGACCTCCAGAGCTGCTTAGCCAAGCAGCAGCAACAGATAAGTCTTGAAGAAACATAGTGGAGCTGAAGCATGCAATTCCATTCTGAAGATCCCACTGAAATGTATACAATCTGTCGGGTATACAAGCTGTCGGGTAAAAGAAGCCACAGAGGAATGATCACCAATTCAGGCCATTTAATGCCCATTATCAGTCATCAGTTGTAGAGAAATGAATTGGGAATTTTTTGCTCATATTCCAGCTCACTCTCAGCCCACGTTCTCCACCTGAAAATATGAGCTATTGTCATCGAAACACTGGATAGGCTACTCTTATTTAAGAACCAACTGGGAAAAGGTTTTTGGGAATGCGGCTGCAAAGCGCTTTCTTCACCAAGTATTATATAAAACATAACTGCCAATCCTTGACATGCTGGGTGGAATAAAGTGTTCAGCATCCAGGGTGTGTCAAGTATTTCTATTGAGCAACAAGACACCTGCACTGTGCTATGCAGGTCACAATCTGTCTGTTTTATTGCATTTCTAGAAAATGAATGAGAAGGCATTCCCATGAAGGGAAGGCTTGGAGAAATGAAAAGAATAATATACAGCCAAACATTTGCTCAGGAAGGATTTTCTTCTCTTCTCCGGAAACTAAGAGATAATCCAGAGATTAAGGAAGGAGAGATTTTGCCCCCCCCGGGGCGTTTTGCACATGTGGGTGTGCATCAGTGAAGAGACACATCGTTTTCATTCCCCTTTGCTACAACATTGCTTGTGGCGCAGATATGGTGGCAAGAGATAAGAAAAAGAAGGCTTCCCAAAGTCTTTGAAAAGCGGCCATATGGAGACCAGATGTTCAAGGTAGTTCTTCCTCAGCAAAATTACCCAACTGTGGAGTTTTAATGTTCTAGTTAAAGCCTGGGTTTGCCTAATTAGATAGCATACTTTACTGTAACAATTTTTTTTAGAGCAGTGTGAAATTCAAGCGAGTGGGTGGGCAAATACCCTGGGGCCAGACTCACCATTTTTACAGCAAAAAGGGCCAATTCCATCTTAATTCACCCATTACCATCCTGTTACGCTGTTTCCCTTTGGAGGAGGACAAGTGGAATGGAGTAGAAATGGAAAGGGCATGATAGGCTGGCTGGTGTCCTGAACAGGAGCATTCCACACCGTGACAGTTTGCTGCAGGTCCCAGTTGTAGTAAACTAACGTAATTGTTTGAGACCCATCTCTTATTTAACCTAACCAGGCCAAGCTGGTTAATAGACCTATGGATGAAAGCGTTGGGCTTTGTGAGGAACAGAGCCTACAATTCCTCCCCACCCAGTCTAAATTATAATGTAGGCAAGGCCAAGCAGAAAAGTGCAGAGTTTAAGCTTTCACATCCAGACTTCTTCTGATTACATACCTGCAGAGAAGCAAAATCTTTAGAAGCACAGGCTCCGAGAATAGCAGCACCCGTCAAAACAGACTCCACCTCGTGGGCCAGGACAACAGGCATGCCTAGACAAAAACAACACACATCTGTTAGAATGCTCAAAGTGGGGGCAGCGTGAAGACGATTAAAAGCAAAAAAACCAGCTGGAGGATTATTATCTGTATACCCTCTGTTGACACGGTCGCCTGTGTGATTGCACTAGCACTTGGGTGGATCTATAAGGTACTTGGTACGCGGGTGGCGCTGTGGGTAAAACCACAGAGCCTAGGACTTGTCAGTCAGAAGTTTGGCGGTTCGAATCCTCACGACGGTGTGAGCTCCCATTGCTCGGTCCCTGCTCCTGCCAACCTAGCAGTTCGAAAGCACGTCAAAGTGCAAGTAGATAAATAGGCACCACTCCGGTGGGAAGGTAAACGGCGTTTCCATGTGCTGCTGTGGTTCGCCAGAAGCGGCTTAGTCATGCTGGTCAAATGACCCGGAAGCTGTACGCCGGCTCCCTTGGCCAATAAAGCAAGATGAGCGCCGCAACCCCAGAGTCGGCCATGGCTGAACCTAATGGTCAGTGGTCCTTTACCTTTATAAGGTACTTGGGGGCATTTTCTGTGGTTGTAGAGACATGAGTGTCCTTTCGGGTTTTAACTATGCACCATGCCAGTGTTTAGAAAAATAGGAGCTGCCAGTTTGCCAAGACAATGACAAGGAACCAGAGAAGATGACACGGAAACTTTAAAAAAGAAGACACAGGGTGATTCTCACATGACCCCGTGAGATGTCCCTAGTCATACAGACGTCTGGAGGACAGAGCTGCACTCATGTTCTGCCTATGGTCTTCCCATGGGCATCCTATCAACCACTTTGAGAACAGAATGCTGGACTAGATGGGCCTTTGGTCTGATCCCACAGCCCTCTTCTTACGTTGAGCAAGAAAGAAGAACCTAACTTTGCTGCTGCCCAGGAATTCTCCCCCAACCTCCCACTCAGGGTTATTTTGCTCCCAGCTAGTTCTGACATTGGAAAGCAGTGTGACCCTAGACAGTAGTTGGATGAAATATGGAGGTTCTCCGTGGCAAAAATGTTTTGACACAGAAACTTGTTTAAACTTATCAGAGAGCTAAATTAAGAATTGAGTTTACAGCTGGCACGTTTGAAATGTACTTTGAAACTTGGCTGCTTGTGTTGCTACTCTGCAAGTGCCTTCACAATGAATGCATTCATCTTACCATCTGAACAATATGAATCTGAGGCTTTTAAGTGGTCTACGAAATTATCTATTGGTAGCCTGCATAATTGGCTAATGGGAGCTTGCATTTAACAGTAATATATTCAGAATTTTCCTGGAAGAATAGGGGATTGATACAGGAATGTTAACTATTTTATCGGATAGATTTTAATGAGGGCAAGAGAACCCGGAGCATTCTAGTCAGATGAACTCTGACATCCCCCGTCAGTCACAGTTCCTACAAACAGGAAAAATTCCAAGGCTGCAGAAAGGCCTCTTTGTCCTACATTGTACATGGCCATTAGATACAGTCAAAGAACCTTGGTTTAAAATTTAATCAGAATTATCTATTAATAGAGCTTTAATTTTAGACATCAGAAAGCAGCTCTCAATTCCAAGGCTATTTGAATTAGATAAGGAAAGGTGTGGACTTGATAAAATCTTGTTTGACTAATAGAAAGCACCACTGTGGCAATAGTCTGTTGCGTACATCCAGCCTAGGTCAAGACCTTGTGTCATTTGGTTCACCTTTTCTGCTTTTGTGAAATGTAATTACATAATGCTGATTTCCATCTTTCTTCCTGCATCAAGGTAGGAAGTCTGGTTTGATGTTCAAGTGATGCAAATCTCCCTGCTAAATAGCTAGAATCCAAGATTTAAACTTGATCTAAACCACATTGGCTCTTCTTAAGAAGGGGGCAAAGGGGGGGGGGAGAGAAAAAGAATCTGTATGGTTCATAGTTTTGTTTTTTCTCTCAAAGCTGTAGAACAAAGGAAAGATGTTTTCCACAGGTTAAAAACATATGATAACAGCATAATGGATGTTTAAAAGATAGCCCTGGATAAAGGCTGGGTTTATCCTAATTTGGGACATGTTCTTCTTACAAACACTTAACTTTCTATAAGGATTTTTGTCATGCAGGCTCAATAAAATACATTCCCTAAAGTAGGGCACATTGCATTTTATTAAGCAGTTTCTGCTGGTTAAAATATGTAAAGTTTGAGTCTCAAAAAGTGCCAAAAGCTTGCAAATCAATTAACATTGCCATAAAATAAAGGCACCCCCTTACAAACCTACTGCTACAGATTTGACGCAAACCAATGGTATTAACTGACAATTGATTAAACTTAACAGATTTATTTTCAACCTATATATATGAGCTTGCTGGATCATGCCAACAGCCCATTAAATCCAGCATCCTCTTCTTACAGTGGCCAACCAGAGGCTTGTGAGAAACCTGCAAGCAGGACAAGAACACAAGAGCGCTCTCCCCTCCCGTGGTTTCCAGCAACTGGTATTCAGAAGCATTACTGCCTTCAGTTGTGAAGTCACAGCATAGCCATCATGGCTAGTAAATGTCAATAAACCTTATTCTCCATGAATTGGTCTAATCCAGGCTTCCTCAACCTCGGCCCTCCATATGTTTTGAGACTACAATTCCCATTATCCCTGACCACTGGTCCTGCTAGCTAGGGATCAAGGGAGTTGTAGGCCAAAAACATCTGGAGGGCCGAGGTTGAGGAAGCCTGCTCTAATCCTCTTTTGAAGTTAGCTAGGTTGATGGTCATCACTGCCTCCTGTGGGAGTCAGTTTATCAATGTGCTCTGTGAAGTACCGGTACTTTTCATGACCCACTTTCTGAATGTTCCCTCTCACTCACCATTTCTCTAAACTAAAGGGTTCCAAATGTTGCAACCTTTCTTCATAGAGGAGTTGCTCAAGCCCTTGATCATTCTGGTTCTCCTTTTCAGAACCTCCAGAAACATCTCTTACACACAACCATTGCTCCTTGGCAACACCTATTCATATCAATGTGGGGTTATGTTGGAGAACATTCTGACGTGTTAGACTAAATATTTTCATACTGACTAAATATTTTCTGTGTAAATTATTCTAATGAGGCACAGATGGACAATGGTTTATAAAGTTATTAATAGCACTAGAGCATTTTATTTATAAAACCTTCACAGCTGATCATACTAAAAGCCAGGACTGAAGAACATCAGGTCAGGTGGCCAAATGTGGCCCACCAAGCTCTATTATTATTATTATTATTATTGTTATTGTTATTATTATTAATTTCTATTCTGCCTTTCATGCGAAGATTACAGAGCGGTTTACAACAGAAAAACACAAAAATACACACCATAATAAAAAAACAAAAACAATACACCCCCAGTTTAAAAAGCCATAGATTGTTTAATTAGCCAAAGTCCTGGGAGAAAAGGAATGTTTTTGCCCAGTGCTGCCCTAAAGATATTTAACAAAGCCATCAGGCAAGTCTCCCTGGGGAGAATTTTCCACAAACTGGGAACCACAGTAGAAAAGGCCCTTTCTTGTGTGACCACCCTCCAGACTTCTCATAGAAGAGGCACACAAAGAAGGGCCTCAGAAGATCATCTCATGGTCCGGGTCGGTTCATATGGAGAGAGGCAGCCCTTCAGGTATTGCGTTCCTGAGCCATTTAAGGCTTTGTAGATCAAAACCAGCACTTTGAATCAGGCCCGGAAACCAGCTGGCAGCCAGTGCAGTCGGTCCAGGATTGGCGTGATATGCTCAAACCATCTTGTCCCGGTGGGCATCCTGGCTGCTAAATTCTGCGCCCGCTGAAGTTTCTGAACCGTGAGGCTGCCCCACATATAACGTGTTACAGTAATCTAACCTTCTTTTTCTGCTCATTTCAATTTTCCAGGCTGCATCCACCCTGCAAAGGCTATACCCATCATTGGCCCTCCTTGCCCCCCAAATGCTTTTGCCTAGCTGGAAGGTGTCCAGAAACTCTGACAGTGTCTCTTGCTTGTCTGGACAGAGGGCAGAGATGGCTGTGGGCGTCTGTATATAAACTAAGGTGCTGTAGACAGATAAAATTTGCATTCATTGCTCCACCCACTTTAGCTCTGGCCCTGCCTACCACTGGCATGTGGCCCCGGGAAGGCTGCCCAGAGGAGAAGGCAGCCTTTGTACAGAAAGGAGTTCCCCACCCGTGCTGTAGGCCTGTGTGTTCTCTTCCCCCTTAACAACAATGTAGTAGATCCTGTTCCTTAACCATATCCTCAAAACTTACCAGTGATGTCTGCATGCATCTGCACAAAGAGAGGGTTCTTGCTCAGCCCACCACACATGAACAGAGTGTTGACATCGTGCCCTGCAGCTTGCATTGTTTCCACAATATGCCTTGTTCCCAGCTTGAGTGTGAAGAGAAAATAGAGAAACAACAATTAAGAAAAGAGGCTACAAGAAAAACAGCTGCTTAAAGAGTTGGGTTGTTGGCTGTTAGCGTTGAAGAAGAGTAGAAAAACATGCAAAACACCTAGAAAAGATAATGGCTACAGTCGGATGTTGTGATTAACCATGCTTTATCATGACAAGAATGAGCTCAGTTGAGCCTTGGACTCACACACTCATCCCTTTCCTCCTCTGGTTCACATGCCAGGATGCGATTGGATGCTTTTGCATCTGATTTCAATTAAGCACAGGTTAGTGCTACAGCACAAACCTAAACCATGGTTTATTTGGTTTTTTGTTGTTGTTTTTTGTACCCCTGACCGTTAGCTCCAGTCATGGACGACTCTGGGGTTGAGGCACTCATCTCGCTCTATAGGCCGAGGAAGCCGGCATTGGTCCGCATACAGCTTCCAGGTCATGTGGCCAGCATGACTAAGCCGCTTCTGGCAAACCAGAGCAGCGCACGGAAACACCGTTTACCTTCCCGCCGGAGCGGTACCTATTTATCTACTTGCACTTGACATGCTTTTGAACTGCTAGGTGGGCAGGAGCTGGGACCGAACAACGGGAGCTCACCCCGTCGCGGGGATTCGAACCGCCGACCTTCCGATCGGCAAGCCCTAGGCTCAGTGCTTTAGAGCACAGTGCCACCCGCATCCCTAAACCATGGTTACATTTTATCTATTGTTTACTGAAGCAAGCTAGCTTCATAACCCCATTTTTTCCTGCTGACTTATACAATAAACTGTGGTTAATCAATAATGGAAATGAACACCTCTGAAATCCACCTTATTATGGTGTTGGGAAGGTGCAGCATTCAGACCAGAGGTTCACATAGACTTGTGCCCATCATGGTAAATGCTTTATCATGTTCTGAAAGCAGCCAATGAGAACCAGTTCCAGTGACTCTGTATCAGTGAGCTTCCTGGTTTTTTTCAGATAAAACTTCATATCCCCTAATCTTTCATGGTGAAATTCACAATGGAACAACCACATGTAGTACTTCTCCCATGACTGGCATCAGGCTTGGGACAAACACATACACAAGATTCTTTATGTAGCAAACAATTATTGATCCCCATAGCTTGTGGTGGTGATGGCACATGTAGAAACAGCTATAGTGGTACCTCGGGTTAATAACTTATTTCGTTCTGGAGGTCCGTTCTTAACCTGAAACTGTTCTTAACCTGACGTACCACTTTAGCTAATGGGGCCTCCCGCTGCTGCCACCGCTGCCGCATGGTTTCTGTTCTCATCCTGAAGCAAAGTTCTTAACCCGAGGTACTATTTCTGGGTTAGCAGAGTCTGTAACCTGAAGCGTCTGTAACCTGAAGCATCTGTAACCCGAGGTACCACTGTATTTAAAAAAGGAAATTCAGGGAGGTTTCTACCCACTTCTCTTACTCCTGATAGCTAAACAGAACCTCCATATTCAAAGCCAAAATGCAACTGAAAACCAGGTGCTGGGGACAAACAAGAAGGGTATGACCATTACTTCCATGCCTTGTTCATGAGTTTTCTGGGAATTTATATATGTGTACCATTCAAGATAGAAGCTGGACAGTGGTCTGTTTTTATTTTTTGGGTAGACAGGTGATTTTCAGTCTGATCCTGAGACATGCAAGTTCTCCATTGAAGAAATAGTACAGGGAAGAAGATTTATTTCACTGAGTGCCCCCACCCAAGGAGGGAACTGTTGAAAGCACCAGAAGCACAATAGCAGGCAAACAGTCTTCTGCCTTTTAGGAACCTTTTGATCAGAGCCATAACCACACATGGAACTGGGGGCAATCTCTGCTTGGAAGCCCGCTCTACTGATAGATCATATGTCACTGGCTTTGGTATTTTTCTACTCTTTTAACAAAGAACATCCACTTTCTGTTCACAGAAATAAAACTGCAGAGATTCACCTTGGCACTTGCTCACCATCATTTTTGTGACATTTAATATACATCTAAGGCTCACAAAATTCAAGATCAGACAAACATTACTGAAAATACGTGAGTACTCAACAAAAGCCCATGCTGCCTTCTTTTTTATAACAGGAGACTGTGGATCTAGATATAAGGCAAATTAAGCCATGGAAGGATCAACTAAACTAAAAAAAATATGTTACTGTGACGTCCCACGTGTAAAAAACAGGGAATTACATTTCAAGATATAGTGGTGATGCAAACCAAATTCTGGTTTTTCTTCTTCCAGAATTCATTTAAGAATAGAATAGAATAGAACAGAATAAAATAAAATAAAATAGTACTGTATCGAAGAAAGTTGTCCCTTTCACATAGACACCACAAATCTGTTCTGGGGGTTCCCCTCAACCCTCCAGAGAATATGGGAGGGTGGAGGAAGAGGAGAGGGAGGAAAATTCTGTTGCACAAGGGCAAGTCCTTGCATTGTACGGCACTTCATTGCTAACAACACTTAATATTTGGTCAGTTGTCCGGAGACAACAAGTGCTATATAAATGAATCAGGAGTACATGAGTTTCTCATGTCAGCTATAGATGTTATTTGACAAACACAGTTGTTGCATGAACACTGATGTTACTCTGTTACTTTAATTTCTGAGTTTCAACCCAACATTTAGGACTGAAGAAAGCAAAAGCGTCAAAAGCAAAACTTCTGCTAAATCTACCCCTTGCCAGACCCAAACAGTAAGGAATTCCCTCAGCTTTTATGCCGAACCTCTTTTGAAGCGTGGCCAAAGTTTACGGGAAGCTTTACAATTGGCAGAAAATGTTTCTTCAGACCCAGACTGGTTATTTAAGAAGGGGAAAGCAAGTTAAGCTTCAGCTGTTTATTATGGCAGGATTGTGTTTCAAGGGTATTTTGGTTTAAGATAGGTAGTTTTGGCAAACTGTAGCAACTATAAGCTCAGCTAATGAAATCCATAACATCTTTACTGACACTTAAGACGAGTGCTTTAAGCCAGAGGGCCACAATTTCGATTATGGAAAGAATAAGCTTTTTAATATATATTTTTAATCTTGCCTTGAGAATACAAGTATAATTGCCCTTAACAGAAAGCTTCTCATGATCACCTCAATAATATCCTTTTCCTATCTCCACAATCCACATTTATGAACGTCTAGAGTATACCCCTGAATGTCAACATAGACAGAAATGACCACATATACATGTCACACCAAAGCCATGCCTGACATGCCATGTTCCTCCTTTGACTTGCAAAGACATTTGTCACCAGCGGCATCTACCTCCCAGGCACCTGATGTCAGGTAAAGCCGTAGGTACGAAGCAGCAACTGAAAGCATTGTGACTGTTCTCCAATCATCTCTTTGCAAACATGGTTTCCAATTGGCACAGTTTAAATTTGGCACCAAATGCAAGCTGTGCTGCTTTAAGTCCAGGCCAGACCACTTGGGAGCCGACAGGAGTTCCCAAATGGGGCCATTCCCTGCCAAAACCAGTGGAGCTTGTCTCCAGCAATGATTTTAAATTTAGCACTGAATACAAACCCTACTAGAATTGATTCCAATTATGAGCTTGAGATTGGAACCCCCCAATGCAGACAATGCCAGCAAGGCTTACATTCAAAGCAAATTTAAACAGCACCAAATGCAATCCCTGCTGCCAAAGGACCATTGGAACTACAGTGGTACCTCTGGTTAAGAACTGAATTCTTTCCGGAGGTGCGTTCTTAACCTGAAACTGTTCTTAACCTGAAGCACCACTTTAGCTAATGGGGCCTCGGGCTGCCGGAGCACGAATTCTGTTCTCATCCTGAAGCAAAGTTCTTAACCTGAGGTACTATTTCTGGGTTGGCGGAATCTGTAACCTGACGCGTCTGTAACCCGAGGTACCACTGTACATGGCTTAGCACACACTCCTGCTTCGTCTCTTAGAACAGGTATTGCACAGAGCATTGTTTAAATTCGGCACCAATTGCAAGCCCCTCTGTTTTCCTAGCTTTCAGGTGGTTGACAGGTAGGCAGGTCCATGATGGGATGACCACTTTTGGATCTGGCATACCAGATCAAAGTGATCCTCAAGCCTGCATGATTCCCTACCTCTGGGCTCAGCCAGGGTTTGTTTAGCAAACTACAAACTATGAATTGTTCCACTGAAGATCAAACAAATCATGTCATGTTTAATGATGACTACCTTGAAAAACTTCAGAGCATCCATTTCCCCCCTCCACTGGGTGGCACTGAGGTGGCGGCCCCACTGGCAATCACCTCAGAGAGCCATGTGAAAATGGCATCTTTCCAAAACTGATGTGCAAATCTCTCCTGTATCCAGAGAACTATAAGCAGTACAACCTTCTCATCTGACCAGATTTTTGCCCTTCTTCTGTGGCATGGCATCTGAACACAGCTGAATGATGCTATGGATTGGGTAACCTGTGATTCCTTCTCAGGCAAGGAGGGGGCTGTGTCCAAAGACATTTGTGGGCCATACCATTTGTGTCTCTACTGCTGACAGAAACATTTGTTAGCTTATGGGCTGAGCTGGGAAATGGAAAGCTTGGGAAGCAAGAAGTCAAAACTACCACTATGGGTCTGGCAAGCCTGCCTCAAAACAAAATAAGGCAGGGATGGAAACTGGATTTGGCCAGTAGGCCAGATCTGTAATTCCCCTCCTCTCCGCAGGTCAACTTTTGAGAAGTGGGCAGAAAAAGTTAAAAGGGGATCCCTGTAACCTTGGATCAGCTGACTGACAGTATAGTGAGCCCCTGTGAAGGCAAGTGCCCAGCACCAATCCAGTTTGCCATCAATCCAGTTTGCTGTAACAGCCAATCAGCTGATCCACTGTTTTATAGGGAGTCCCCTTGAAGGCAAGCTCCCTGCACCATTGGGACTCCCTGAGCGGAACTGACAGCGAACCCCACTTCCAAATGAACAATTGGAATTACACTCCATATGGTTTGTATGTGTCTTTTGTTTGTAGCTATGCCAATACTTGCCCCTCGCCAGATATCACATAGGGCATCAAGTGTGGCACAGGTGGCCTTGGTTTGTGGGGAACGGTCTCGTGGGCCCATCCCAGGCCTAATTAGGCCTGCAGGCCAAACGTTCTCCAGTGCCAATGTATAAAAACTCCAGGTCAGCAAGGGCAGGGATTATGGTTTCTGGGTTTGTAAAAACAGAACGGAGAGTTCAGCGCACCATGTGGATTGTAAATCAGGTGTTTGCACAGGAGGTGCTAATTATGCTGTAGCCATGAATTGCAAATTGTAGGCAATCTTATGGGTAGAACTGAACTTTGATTGAAAGCTCATTGACTTTTTTCTCCCCCAGGGACTGTATTTCTGTACTGTATGGAGCTTGAACAATTTAAAATACAACATTAAAAACAATTTAAAACAATTTAATGTTCTACAAAGAAGATGCTCTAAAAACTATTCTTACAATTATCTGGGGGAGAAATGGTTTCCCTTAGAAATGAAGCCATTTCAATGCTGAACTAAGTTAATTTGACATAGGCATAGAAATATGCAAACTGTGAGACATCAAATGCAAATTTCTCCTTTTTCTGCAATGTCTCTCACTGAAAGTAAACAAAAGGTCAGCAATAAGTGGCAAAAGTTACATTTTTTGCTATATTTTAAAGCTAAACTCATGTTCAAGTGTAGCAGACAACATGCAGCTTTGACTAATGCAAATACCAACTGCAAATTGATGTAATGTGTCTGTATTTAGTGCCGATACAATGTGAACTATCTACTAAAAAATAAAACCGTGTATTATTATTTTAAAAAAAATACCCAACATGGAAATTTGCACATTCTAAGAATTAGAGAAAATTA
This sequence comes from Podarcis raffonei, assembly GCF_027172205.1. Lineage (NCBI taxonomy): Eukaryota > Metazoa > Chordata > Lepidosauria > Squamata > Lacertidae > Podarcis > Podarcis raffonei. Next base: position 40,574,609 of record NC_070607.1, read on the forward strand.
CAGGTTCTCATTAGTTGGGTTTTCTGTTGCCTTAATTTACACTGCTACTACAGTGGTACCTCAGGTTAAGAACTTAATTCGTTCTGGAGGTCTGTTCTTAACTTGAAACTGTTCTTAACCTGCTGCTGCTGTGCCACCGGAGCACGATTTCTGTCCTCATACTGAAGCAAAGTTCTTAACCCGAGGTACTATTTCTGGGTTAGCGGAGTCTGTAACCTGAAGCATATGTAACCTGAAGCGTATGTAAGCCAAGGTACCACTGTACACAGAGAAAAGAACCATCTGTGAAGAAAAATCTAAGAAGACATCACCTTTAATTTTATATATTTTAATAATCGCTAAAGTAGGATACGGGAAAAGGGGACCAGTAGAGGCTTAATTTCAAAGCACAGTGCAGCCATGTGCAATGAAGCACTTGGAGAATAATAGATGGTTTTCCCAGGATATCCAACTGAGAAAGCTTCCACCTCATTAGCATAGAATAAAGCCACGGTGCTTGTTTGGCATTGGAAAGTTGTTGCCTGCAATCTCTTTCATGAGACATTATCAGTAGTTCTTATTTTCCAAGAAAGCACTTGCATTTCTTATTTAAATTTAAAAGGGATGGTAAAGTACCAAGTGCACTGCCATTACGCTCACCAAAGAGGAGCAATAATAGGGCTAACAGTAATGTATTCCAGGTTCAGTCGGAGTAATCCTGTTTTTGTCAAGAGAACTGTTAAAACAAGTGGAATTCACAGAATCTGCCCTCACTGCTGGGCTTCGTGGAGAGCCATGATGTGAGGAAATGCGAAAACTAATCTGTATTGCCTGCACACCTTTGTGTGTGCCCCTCCCTCATCAGCAAACAGCAACAATTGGTATCGTCCAAGGTGACACAAAAACATGGCTGACTTGGACAGCGGGAAGCTAAAGAATTTCCGTTCCATAGCACGCCTTATCTCGCATTTGTAATGTGCTTGGAAGGCTGCATTTGCATTTCAATTGAACAGAATTCAGTTATACAGTTGACGACGAACAACATAATAGCTACTAACAGTTCACCCGCAACAGTTCAGACAGAAACAGAGAGGTGGACAAATGTACTCCACTTGTACCGTCAGTCTTTAAAAAGGGCAGAAAAGAAAGCTGACTATTTTCATTCTGAAAAATATACTAGAAATTAAGCATAGCAACGAAGACTAGCAACCCATCGGAAGCCAACAAGGCTCAGCTGTCAGGAAGACCTACTAGCCATCATTCCATCCCTTGTGGAAAAGTAAGATAAAAATCTAATTAATTCCTAATAATTAAGAGTGTGCTTCTTATCTCTTCCCATGTTTGTTTAATGGGAAAGTGTGGTGGCCTCTTAATTATTGCTGTCACTAGGGACTGAAGTAACAGTATCTCGCTCCTCAAAAATGAGTGAAATTCGGTTTCTTATATTTTACCGTATTTTTCGCACTATTGGACGCACCGGTCCATAGGACGCACCTAGATTTGGGGGGGGAAATAAAGGGGGGGAAATTTATTTTTTTTCCCCCGCCAGGCGCGGGGGTGGGGCGGGGGAAGCCCGAGCTTCTCCCTCCCCCAGAACGGGACCCAGAGCCATGCCGAAGCTGCGCGCAGCTTTGGCATCGCTCTGGGAGCTTGCGGTGCTGGGGGAGGAGGAAGCCCTCCGCCAGTCTCCAAACCATGTCGGGAGACAGTGGGATGGCGCGCTGCGCCTCTCCCGCTATCCCCCGAGTTTGCGGGGCTGGCGACGGGCAGGAGCAGGCTTCTCCCCCCCGCCAGCCTTCTAGCCAAGTCGGGGGACAGCGGGATGGCGCGCTGCGCCTCTCCCGCTGTCTCCCGAGTTTGCGGGGCTGGAGCAGGCTTCTCCCCCCCGCCAGCCTTCTAGCCAAGTCGGGGGACAGGGGCATGGTGCGCTGCGCCTCTCCCGCTGTCTCCCGAGTTTGCGGGGCTGGCGAGGGGAGGAGCAGGCTTCTCCCCCCCACCAGCCTTCTAGCCAAGTCGGGGGACAGGGGGATGGTGCGCTGCGCCTCTCCCGCTGTCTCCCGAGTTTGCGGGGCTGGCGAGGGGAGGAGCAGGCTTCTCCCCCCCGCCAGCCTTCTAGCCAAGTCGGGGGACAGGGGGATGGCGCGCTGCGCCTCTCCCGCTGTCTCCCGAGTTTGCGGGGCTGGCGAGGGGAGGAGCAGGCTTCTCCCCCCCGCCAGCCTTCTAGCCAAGTCGGGGGACAGGGGGATGGTGCGCTACGCCTCTCCCGCTGTCTCCCGAGTTTGCGGGGCTGGCGAGGGGAGGAGCAGGCTTCTCCCCCCCGCCAGCCTTCTAGCCAAGTCGGGGGACAGGGGGATGGTGCGCTGCGCCTCTCCCGCTGTCTCCCGAGTTTGCGGGGCTGGCGAGGGGAGGAGCAGGCTTCTCCCCCCCGCCAGCCTTCTAGCCAAGTCGGGGGACAGGGGGATGGTGCGCTGCGCCTCTCCCGCTGTCTCCCGAGTTTGCGGGGCTGGCGAGGGGAGGAGCAGGCTTCTCCCCCCCGCCAGCCTTCTAACCAAGTCGGGGGACAGCGGGATGGCGGCGTTCCGCCTCCCCGCTGTCCCCCGAGCTTGTGGGGCTGGCGGTGGGGCTCTCCTGAAGCCTGGAGAGCGAGAGGGGTCGGTGCGCACCGACCCCTCTCGCTCTCCAGGCTTCAGCGAAAGCCTGCATTCGCACCATAGGACGCACACACATTTCCCCTTCATTTTTGGAGGGGAAAAAGTGCGTCCTATAGTGCGAAAAATACGGTACTTTATTGTCCTGAGAAGAAGTAGTCTGCCTTCTGGAGGTTGCCCCTAAAGAATATAACTAAAAAAAAAAAAAAGTAAAACCAATAGCCCATGTAGACCAGTCATGAGGCAGAGGAGTTATTTTTTATTATTTTTTATTATGTACTTTGTGTTTTTTATCTTGTATTTTTATGTTGTGAACCACCTTGAGATCTACAGATGAAGGAAAGGTACACAAACTTAATTAATTAATTAATCAATTAGGTCTCCAGCATAACTAAACTGATATTTTTCTCAACATTTCTCAGTAAACAGAAGTTTCCTGGTTGAACTCTTTCCAGCAACAACTTCAGAGGAGAGACAACTTTGCAAACTTAGGGAAATAAGGACCTTTTTTTCTTTTTTTGCGAGCAATCTTTAATATGAACAAAAGAATGAAATTTCCAAAATCCTGGGGGAACTTACTCTGAGAGGAAATTTCTTGGAAATTTTACTTTTTTATCGTGTCTGCTTGGTAAATAAATTCATAATTACAAACCAGTTTTGCAGTTGAGAACGGGATGAAGTAACATTGGTTTAAGTTCTTTAAAGGGAATAACGAAGGGAAGCATTGTAAAAGTGCCGGTTTTCAGTGACTTACTGCAATGGCCTGAATTGTGGCCAAGTAGATAAGAGCAAGATCATCCAGGCCTTGAGATAATGTCAGTCCAACCACCTGCAGAGAAAAAGAGGAGAAAAACTTGCTGATATGAGAATTCAGTATTTTCCAATTCTCTTGCTAAACAAAGTTCTAAAGTGAGTCCCAGGCTTGTTGCTGCAAGTTGCACCCAAACAGTCATAGGATAGCACTTTCCCTCCATCTCCTGAGATGGGCTACTGCATACTTAGATTGTCACCAGTTTAATGAACAATAACACAAATCAATCTGGTGATATTTTCCTGGTCAATTGCATTTTTAAACAGTATTCTCATCCCCATCCCCTACATCCAACATACTTTCCAATGAATTCAGTATATAGGTTCACAAACAGAGAACTGTTCATTTTATTGTGAATCCATCTTGGTGCCTCTCCAGATGTTTGGGACTATAATACCCAACAGCCCCAGACTGAGACTGATGGGAGTTGTGCAAGCCTGCCTTATTCTGCTGCTTCTAATTGTCACATTATACTTTATAGGTGGGATTTGCCTAAGGAACACCAGCAAGTGGAATCCAGAATGCGGGAGCTAGACTGGTGACTGGGAGTGGCTGCCAAGACAGTATAACACCAGTCCTGGAAGACCTACATTGGCTCCCAGTACGTTTCCGAGCACAATTCAAAGTGTTAGTGCTGACCTTTAAAGCCCTAAATGGACCCAGCCCAGTATACCTGAAGGAGCATCTCCACCCCCATTGTTCAGCCCGGACACTGAGGTCCAGCTCTGAGGGCCTTCTGGCGGTTCCCTCACTGTGAGAAGTGAGATTACAGGGAACCAGGCTGAGGGCCTTCTCGGTAGTGGCACCCACACTGTGGAACGCCCTCCCATCAGATGACAAAGAAATAAACAACTATCTGACTTTTAGAAGACACCTGAAGGCAGCCCTATTTAGGGAAGTTTTTAATGATTGATGTTTTATTGTGTTTGTAATATTCTGTTGGGAGCTGCCCAGAGTGGCTGAGGAAACCCAGCCAGATGGGCAGGGTATAAATAACAAATTATTATTATAAATTATTATATTATTACTTGTGCAATGGGGTTTTCTTCCTTCCTTCCCTGGGCATCCCGAAATTGGCTACTGGGGAAAGAACCCCCACAAAAAAAAACAATGCACAAGAGTTTACACTTGTTAATGTTAAATGTGGATTTAACATTTACCGTATTTTTCGCTCTACAGCACGCACCCGACCATAACACGCACATAGTTTTTAGAGGAGGAAAATCCGTAGGCATGCCACCCGTAGGCATTTCCTCCATAACACGCACAGACATTTCCCCTTAATTTCTAGGAGGAAAAAGGTGAGTGTTATGGTGCAAAAAATACGGTAATTGCTTTCTCTGGAAGAAAACAAACTGCTTTGGCAGAGAAGGTATTACTTGTGCAGGCCTAATGGCTCATGGGTCAAAATAAGGATGCAGGAAGTGGACAGTATGGGAAAGTAGCCTTTCAGATGGGATAGCACTCTTTTTGTTTTCTCTGCTAACAGTTAATGTGCCTTCTCATCTGAAATTTGCCGCTTTTCTATACTTCAGCTGCTTGGCCAGTCCTACAGAAACGTATGAAGCTGTGCAAAGCTCAAAACTAATGTGATTAAAAATTTAAAATGTGTCAAAACATACCTCCTTACGTTTCAGTCATATGATATGGGAAGTATCCTGAACTTTTGCATCCTCAAAAAAGTTCCAATTTCAACAGCAGCAAATGAAAGGAAAATCCCTAAACTCAGTGGGATTTCTATTAAAGAAGGATGGTAATGTTCAAAATACAAATGCTCATTTCAAGCTCTCATTTTATCCCATTGTTCTGTTCTGACCCATTTTCAAAGGCAGGCTGTTTCTTACCATGCCCTTTAGTGTAATATCTGCAAGGGGAGATCTGTTGCCATGGAAATCTGGCCAAACATGTAAATCAACAGTGAGGAAACCCACAGGCAAAGATTTCTTAATCAGATCCAGGTGACCGTTCAAGTATGTATATATACTTTCAGCACTGCAAGAAAAACAAGTAGAAAAGAAAAAGGGGTGTGGGAGAGAGGTTATTCCTCGAACATATTGCATGATCTGTACTCCTAAAACAGATATACACACAAATTATCAAAAGGCCTACAAAGCCAAATTAAAATATGGAGAGGGAGGTGAAGAGAAGGAGAAGACAATATCAATACAGTATATTACTTTTCAGGTATGCACTGTTGAACAGCATGGGTAAGAATCAAAAGTGGAACTAGGATCTCATCATAGCAACACTTAAGAAGAGGTTTGCATCCTGATCCCAAGCACATTTGTTTAATCTCATTTAATTTGAGTCAGGCACTTGCAAAAGCATCAGCTAAGTCTCACTGACCACATAGATCAACGGCTAGCCCTTCTCCGGCTACACCTACATGGCAAGCTTGAGAATTGCCACATCTCGTGAAATCACCAGAGAGCTAGCTGCATGCATGGGATTTAAACACAGAACGTTTGCACGTGGAATAAATCATGGGAATTTCTCATGAATATTAATGGCATTTTGCAAGCACAGTGCAAACACAGCACGCTCAGCAACAGAAGCCTTGGGTGCAATCCAGAGAATCCTCAGAGTGCTTAATTTCCATTCATATCAGTGGAACTTAAAAGTGTGCTTAGTTTTCTCTGGAATGTACCCAGAGGGTGAAATCCAAAGAAAGTGAAAACAAGCCAAATCCTACTGAAATCCATGGGAATTGCAATCTAGCCTTCGATTGCATGCACTGACATGCCAGTAAAACTATGCTACTATTACCACACTTTATAAAGCTCTAGGAAAAAACCTTGGGAATAGGCTTTTACAAACATCAGGGATGGATTTATAAAATTCTACTGTTAGTTTTGCCTTCCAGGGAGTACCGAGAAGACTTCATTTTCAGAAAGGATGGTCAATAGGAGAGCATCTTCCTCTAATTACAATTGATTAGTCATTGTCTCAGTTTTGGAGGTCCAAATAGTGATATTCATTTAGCCTCTGCATGTATATTCAGTCATGCACTAATGAGCTCCCTGAGGGAATTTGGCATGTGTTTACTACTCTGACTTATGACCTCCTTGCAGCTGTATATTTATATTCTGCATTTAAGCATTCAGCTGCACATTGTTTCAATTAGGGCTTACCATGTGTTTGCTATCTGAGGATATCATTCAAAATGAAGTGCACTTGGAAAGCATTAAAATAACTAATTCATATCATTATTCACATACTTTAAAGGTTGTTTTATGTGACTTGTGGAGGAAAACACAGCAATAGTTTTGTAAGTTACTACAATTCCTTAGTAGCCTTATTTTGTTTCCATTTGTCTCTTTATGCCCATAGCCCTTCAACGAGGAAGATGGCAAGCAGAAGGGAGAAGAGTACTTTCCCCAGAATAAGTGTGCAAAGCGTGCTTCCATTGAGATGGAGGAATAGGGGAAACCTGGTGGGAATATCTTGTCTCACGGCAATATCATAGCCCTAATCTTAAGTCACTAGATAGTTTGAGTTTAAATCATTTAGGAAATTAAGGAAAAACAAAACTTCAGTTTGTAGGAGGCCACTTCCCCAAACCACAACAACTATGTAAGATTTATATAGCACTGTAGGCTGTTTACTTTGAAAAGCTTCACATAGGTATGAAAATATAAAATGGTTTTACAGTACGCCATGTTGACCAGCCTTCCCCAACCTGGTGGTATTGAACTACAATCACATCAGCCACAGTGAGCATGTTGCAGATTGAGCTAACTGTAGTCCAAAACATCTGGAGGGCACCCAGCTGATGCAGACTATTACTCTCTAATCCAACTGGCAAATCCTCTTCAGCATCTCAAAGCTACTGAATACCCTTTCAAAAACAAATATACTCTACAGATGCTAGAGCATGAACCTCAAGTCTTCTGTTATTACAGCTATGCTATATGCGCATCATTTCTATGCTTATGTTGTAGAATGGGAGTTGTTGGTGGGAGATCATCTCCTGTTTTAGTTCATAACAGCAGCAAGTTTTGAACTACAGACTGCTCAAATTCTTAACACATTAACTCCTTTATGCACTAGGACAGAGGTTTTCAACCTTTTTGGGTCCACGGCTCCCTTGACCAACTACATTCTTTCCGCGGCACCCCTGTGGGGCTCAGGAGCCCAGTTATGTCACCCCTTGCCTGCCGAGCTGGCAGCCCCTCACCCCTTTTTGAACACCCTCCCTTGTGGAGGGTTCCCTCAGCCTCCTCTCTTCTCCCCGCTCCTTGGGAGTCCTCTGGGCAGCCACGGCTGTCGCCCCTGGTCTCTGAGCTGCCCCATCTGCCCCCAAAAGAAGTGCCTCCTCACACTGCCCCACAGGGACCTGTGAAGCACTCCTTGGCCAGCCCCAGAGGAACCATTCGCCTGGGCAGCTTGTAACCTGAGCTGCTGCAACGAACAGCTATGCAAGCCTTTGGGAGGCAGAGACGTGAGAGGAAATCAGAGGAGGGAGGGAAGGAAAGAGGGACAGAGGCCAGTGTTGCCCGCAGCACCCCTGACCATCACTGAAGGCACCATTGCACTAGGAACAACAACAGCAACAAAACAATGCCACTTTTCCCATCATTTACCAAAAGCTTACTAACTAGAGTATGATTCTCCATTGCTTTTCACTTTCTGACTCGGATAAATTAGCAAATTCCAAGCCTGACTAAAATTTCCTCTGTGCCCCCCAGCAAAGATGTCTGACTCAACCTTGCAAAAGTGGTCATAGGTGCCTTAACAGGTGGGTATAACATGATCTACCGTAGATGTAATGTTCAAACTTAGCTACTCAGGACCCATGACTCATGGCTTCTTTCCATTCAACACAGCTACTTGATGTTCAAAGTAATATAGAGAGAGAAAGGATGGTAATTTTATGTGACTTGTTTGCTACGTTTGCAACTATAAACTCACTTCCTTAAAGAATAGTCATCTGGAAAGCATTATAGAACTGCAATTGGGCACATGCCTGTGACAGTAAGTGCTATAAGTCTCTTTACCAACAAACTTCTGTCCAGCATCTTTGGACAGAACTAAGTGCAGCATCTCAAATGCACTTGCTGGCAGTGCAAGAGCTTCTTCTCTGTCTTATTTTCACTATGCTAAGAAATAGAGATATCACGGAGATTCATATTTCCTGTCTTGGAATACATGTCGTGAGAGGATGTTACATTTGCAACACAAGGCAAGAATTCCAACCCCTGAATTTATCTCTGGGCATGGCTGTCCACAGAAATAATTGGGCAGGGAAAAAGGTCTATGACTTGGCCTGACTATTCACAGCCTTTATATGACTGAACCCTATGCACCATTACGTTACATGGTTCTGAAGAGAGCCATATAATGTTTTATTGTAAATTTGTTTAATTATATTACAGCTTTAAAATGGTTGCTGCCTGCTCTGGGCTCATGAAAGTAATATATAATTCTAAGTAATAAAAGAATTAGACACGTGGCAAAATGATTGGCTGGCCACTGATTAATAGAAGGATGAGAACCACAATCATTTCCAGCATGTAAACCACAATGTAATAGGCTGGCAGAATTAACATGGCTGCACTGTTGCTTTTTCTTCTCTTATACTTAACAACCTCACAGGATGAACATATGTAATGCCTTTGTTCCTTTCTTTTTTTCTAGACATCTACTCATGTCTAGAGCAAAATACCAATAGCAAGGTAGCTCAAGTTATACATCACCCCTAGTATTTAACACCTTCATGTTTGAAACGTGAAATTCTGCTAGCCTGAGGCTGCCTAAGGTTTGGTGCATATGCTGTCCTACATGGAAACCCGATCTTGACTTAGAGAAGTCTTTGATGTGCAAAGCAAAAAGGCCAGGCATACTATTTGGCATTAGGACAAAAGCATTGTAGCCTGAAGGTGAATGTTCAGAGGACCAGAGTTTCAACTTTATTCTCGCATTACCTCTATTATTACATTTGTAAAAGCTCAGATGGAAAGCTGACTATAGAAATGATTTCTACGGTGGCAATTTGATACGTGAAGCTATTTTGCAAAGGCAAAATTTGTGTCCAGGTAAACAGCTCCAGATAAACAGTCGAAACCCAGACTGCCCAAACATTCGTAAGGGTATTTTACAAGGACAAAATGGCTGGAAAAAGTCAACTTCTGGTGACATCAGCATGTCAGAAATGCCCACGTGAATCAGTCCTCAGGTGTTCAAAACAAGAACGATTGTATTCCAGAATGGGAAGGTTGAAAAGCCAGCTTGGAAAGGGAAACAACTTAATATGGTGAGAAGCAGCCCAACCCACATCCCAGCTAAGCTGGAACATTCCAGCTGAACTAGTTTCTGGAAGGCTGCCAAACTGCTGTTTCTAAGACAGACTGTAAAATGATGAAGAAATAAGGATGGTGACCTGGCTGCAGATTTTGTCTGTAGCTCTGGGAACGCAGCGTGTCCTTGGACGACATGCTCTATCTTTGGGGGGAAAAGAAAAGTAAGACAGAAATGAGTGTTCATATCAGTCCACAATATATAGTAAGAGTTTCATGTGTCTTGACTTTTTTAAAAAAACTAATTTAACTGTATTTAATCCGGTTTTCTAGTGAATGTAAAGGAAAACTATATACTGTGTGTATTGCTGAGTTGTGTGTGGTTACAATGTTAGCAGCCAGTTACATGGCTCACACAGACCTGTTTCATGCTTTTTATGCAACTATGCGTTCAAAAGATGTGCACAGAAATTAACTTCTGGCTTGCTTCATCCTATGTGCCAGTCCAAGCTACAACAGCATATACAGCGCAAGCAGGGACTTGCACACCTACTGCTGGAGAAATAAGACGCTATGCCTGAGAATGGGCTAGCTGTTCTCAGCATTCCAGGACACACTCCCTTACTATCAAGTATAAATGCAAGCGCTAATTGACACACACACACACAAAAAACAACAACCACCACCACAGCTCTCCAAATTAAAAGTGCTGGAAATTCTGCCCCACTCATTTCCACTAAGCACAAGGTAAGCAGCCAGGTAATTAAACTAACATATAACTGCCCCCCACCCCATCTAAAATGACCCAAGTTTCATGCATACCCCTTGACCTCAGCAACTCTCCTGGTAAGAAAGCCTAGCGCACGTTCATTACCAACAGAACAGTCTGAGCAAAAAAATGATTAGAACAGGATGGGTGGAACTGCGGCCCATGGGCACTTTCATGCTTTTATTTTAAATAGTTTATGTCTCAGGTTTTAAAAAAAGTTAATAACTATACAAATATTTGTTCTGGCTCCTTTATCTCCTGATGTAGGGAGAAGAGGCTATTTTGCCTCAATCTTTCTTCTGTTGAGAATCAGAAGGACATACCATGATAACATGGACAAAGTTTCCCATGGCTTATGAGGAACCAACATTATAACTTCTATAACTACCAGTAATGCATCAGTTCTAGATGACTGGATGATTATAAGATTTGAACGGACACGTTCCCTTATCACAACTAGCCCCAGCTAGCTTGTAAGCTTTATCAGAATTACTGGGATTCCCACTGCAGTCCATACGATCCCACTAGCTCCCAGCACATTTGGAGCTTAGCAGCGATTCTTTTTTTAACTCAGACCCTTTACTGTGAAGAGAAAGCCAAACTCACCAGCTTTCCTGTAGCACTCTGGCCTCCCTCGTTTAGCCAGAATCCCGGCACCATAGCTGAGTCATAGGGCCCCCAAACTCCAGGGACAAACACAGGAGACTTGCTTATCTGAAGAGGGAAATTAAAATCCAGATACTTAAAAGTTTCACACACATCGTGTTCATGTTAAACCAGCCATAGGCAAACTGAGCCCTCCAGATGTTTTGGGACTGCAATTCCCATCATCCCTGACCACTGGTCCTGTTAGCTAGGGATCATGGGAGCTATTGTCCCAAAACATCTGGAGGGCCAAGTTTGCCTATGCCTGTGTTAAACACTATCTACCTATGTAATTGGCTCCTCGTGATGGCAGTTACCATGGAGCTGCATAATCAATTCCTACACGGGGAGGAAAACATGATGGCAAACCATGTGAAAAAATGCATCTGAGGAAATAAACTTAACTGGACAACTTCTGTGGCAGCAGCAAATAAATAATAAACTGGGCATGAAGTTAGAGGGGTAAAGATATTGACTCATTACTAAAGCTAGCCCAGTTTCCCCCATATTTTGTTAAAATTGGCGCCGATGTCAGAAGCTGTCTTTGAAACATTGACTTTCTACTTACTTAACTTTGAAAACTGAACAGCAAGAGTTCCTGCAATTATTTCAAAAGGTAATATCTTTCCTGAAACTGGATTTTTAAAATTATTATTAAAAAAATGAAACCCTCCTTCCAGTTATGCTTAGGGACAGTGGCTGTAAATATGAATCTAAAATGTGTTTTCTGAGCAGTTTCAGGAAGGTCTAAATATTATGTGTCCTACTCCATTATTTAACCACATTCCATAAATTATTATTGCACTGTTCCCAAAGCTACCTTGTGCCTCTGCCAGCACTCAAAGGGAAAGTCCAATTAAAAGACTAACTGGTACTTCTGGGAAACCATCAGGTTTTGAATATCTCCAGCCAGGCTTGGTATTTTAGAGGATACCCACAAGAATTTGCCAGGACAGGATATTTCCGTCTCCCTAGCTTGGCTCTAGTTACACACTTAGATGTTCATATCATCTTACAACTGAAATACCATTTGTATGCATTCCAAAAAACTATCAACAAATGTGTGGCGCAATTAAGATTTGCACATCAATACATCTTTGGGCACAGACAATGGGTGTGGACATTTTATTCTTCACTAGGGATCATTTTGTCCTTCTCCCAGAAAATCTACAGGGATAAAAGGAGGTTCTGGGATCTGGCTGAGGGCCATTTTCTCTTTCCAATAAATCACTCCAGAGTTTCAGATACACCCACTCACCCCAGATTTCCCTTTCCCACAATATGTGATCACTTTCACTGAGGATCTGCCCAGTCAGAAAGAGATAAATGCATGTCCTTAAAGAATAACTGACATTACAATGTTATTTGTACAATATTTTGTGGCCTACAGTGGTACCTCAGGTTAAGTACTTAATTCGTAACGGAGGTCCGTACTTAACCTGAAACTGTTCTTAACCTGAAGCACCACTTTAGCTAATGGGGCCTCCTGCTGCTGCCGTGCTGCCAGAGCACAATTTCTGTTCTCATCCTGAAGCAAAGTTCTTAACCTGAAACACTATTTTTGGGTTAGCGGAGTCTATAACCTGAAGCATATGTAACCTGAAGCGTATGTAACCTGAGGTACCACTGTATTTGCACACTTTATTAATGTTCACCGTTACCTGAGAAGGAGAATCCCAGAAAGCAGCAGAATAAAGGCTGAAATTACATTAGATCTAGGTCTTTAAATTGCTACTATTTTACAGTAAGACAAAGATGCAATTTGCTACTCAGCCTAACAAACTCAATCAGCCTTACCTCTGCCTGCTTCTGACATCTACAGTGTACTTTGAGGGCATTTAGGGGTATTTGTAGCTTAGCAAGTGAAATATACTCAGAGTCGCGAAGTGATTTCATGCTCTTTATTCAGCTCATAGTGGTGAGGAGGAATGAATGAATGTCCCCTCAAAGTATCTGCTTTATATACATTATTTACACAATGGGCTGCACATGATTGGCTAATTCCGGAATTCTACTGTAAGCCAATCAGGTTGTGGATTCACTTCTATCTGGAGCATGATTGGGTAGTTCCTGCCAACCAATCATACTGCTGCATTGTTCTAGGACCAATCAGACTGCTGCATTCTGAATCCTATTGTTCTAGGACCAATCAGACTGCTGCCTTTTGGATCCTATTGTTCTAGGACCAATCAGACTGCTGCAGTTTGGATCCTATTCAACTCAGTACATAACACCCCTCCCCTCTAAGTTCCAGTCCTGCCCGGGAGGTCGCATTCATAGTCCTCGAGGTACGCTGGCGGCCTACGTGTGCGTTGCGGCCTGGGGTGTTCCCTGGTCCGGGGTTCAGGTTCTGGCTCGTGTTCCAAGGATGCTGGCTGTGATGGGGCTATTTGGTCTGGCGCAACCGGCTCGCTCAGTCGTGGTTCTGGTTCCGGTGTCCTTCCGGCCTCGCAGGTCCTCTCTGTATTTACTGATTCTGCTTCTCCTGCTGGCCCCTCGTGCTCTATGGGCCTCACTGCCCCTCTGTTCCCTTGGGACTCCTCTGACCTTTCCTCCTCCTGGTTTTCTCCCGGGAATCGTCGCCGTATCTGGTCGCAGTGGCGGCGCCAGCATTGCCCCCCATCTGTTAGCACCTCGTACGACACGGGGCCAGTGACCCTGGTGACTGTGGCGGGTACCCATGCTGGGCCTGCCCCAAAATTCTTTGCGTACACTGGGTCCTGGGCCTCGAAGGTCCGGGGGTTCCTGCCTTCCCCCACCACTACCTCATCCTGAGCTCTATCGGGGTGAATGCGGTCCAATCTGATTGCAAGGCGCCGACCCATTAGTAGTTCAGCGGGGCTCCGGCCAGTTGTTGAGCTGGGGGTGCTGTGCTGTGCTAGAAGGAATGTGGCAAGGCGGTACTCCCAATCCCCTTGCGTCATGCGGCGAAGGGTGTCCTTGGTGGTCCGCACCATGCGTTCTGCTTGGCCATTGGTGGCAGGATGGAATGGCGCCGAACGGATGTGGCGGATGGCGTTCTGCGCTGTGAAGGTTTGGAATTCTCCTGACGTAAATACAGTCCCGTTGTCTGAGACGAGAGTGTCAGGGAGCCCGTGGGTTGCAAACAGCCTGCGTAGTACCCGGATGGCTGCGGACATAGAAGTGGACGGTACCAGTGCGACTTCCAGCCATTTGGTGTAGGAGTCCACCACTATGAAGAATGTTTTCCCCTGAAAGGGGCCAGCGAAGTCCACATGCAGGCGTGACCATGGTGCTCGGGCGGACTCCCAGGACTGGACTGGGGCCCTTGGGGGATCTGGGCGGGATTCTTGGCAGGCCTGGCAGTGTTTGACCCAGGCCTCTATCTCTCCGTCGATCCCCGGCCACCACACATAACTCCTGGCAAGGGCCTTCATTCTTACTACCCCTGGGTGTGTCTCGTGTAGGGCTGTGAGGACCCTTTTGCGGAGGGGCTGGGGAACAACGACCCTGCTTCCCCATAACAGGCACCCCTTGTGGAACGACAGTTCATGTTTGCGGGTTGTGTAGCCGGCGAATTCTGGCCTGGGGCTGCTGCTGGGCCATCCCCTCCACACCCAGTCCAGGACCCGGGAGATGACCCTATCTTTCTTGGAATGGTGTGCAACTTCTTGTGCCTGAATGGGGCGGTCGGGAAGCAGCTCCAGGCTCATAACCTCTTGTGCAGGTGCTGGGTCGGGGCCTGTTTCCGGTAGTGGTAGCCTGCTGAGGGCATCCGCATGGCCCATCGCCTTCCCCGTACGGTGAATCAGTGCATACTGGTAGCTGGCAAGGAAAATTGACCACCTGAGGACGCGAGGAGACAGCACTTGGGGGGTCTGCTTTTCAGGGGCAAATAAGCCAAGCAACGGCTTGTGGTCAGTCACCACGGTGAAGGGCCGCCCGTACAAGAAATCATGGAATTTTTTTACTCCCTTCACGATTGCCAGACCCTCCTTGTTGATTTGCGAGTAGTTCCGCTCGGTTGCGTTGAGTGTCTGGGAAAAGTATGCCACCGGTACCTCTCTTCCATCCGGGAGTTGGTGTCCCAGGACAGCGCCAATTCCATAGGGCGAGGCATCGCATGCTAGCACCACCGGCAGCCTCTCGTCAAAGTGTGCCAAGACCGAGTTTGAGACAAGCAAGTCCTTGACTGCCTGGAATGCGGCCTCCTGGCGCTGGCCCCACACCCAAGGGGCCCGCTTGTCCAGGAGTCTGTGTAGGGGCTCTGCTACCGCCACCTTGTGGGGAAGGAAGGAATGGTAAAAGTTCAATAGTCCCAAGAAGGCCTGAAGTTCAGTCTTGTTCTTGGGCGCTGGGGCATCACAAATGGCCCGTACCTTGTCCCCAGTCGGGTGGACCCCTTCTGCGTCCACCATAAATCCCAGAAAGTCGACCTGAGGCACTCCTAGTAGACATTTTTCCCGCTTCACCTTGAGACCCGCCGTCTGGAAACGGTGCAGAACGGTGCGGAGGCGGTCCTCAAACTCCTCTGGTGTGGGCCCGGCAATCAACACATCATCGAAGAAGGGGGTGACGCCAGGAATCCCTTAAAGTAGAGAGTCCATTAGATTCTGGAATATGCCTGGTGCCACGCTGACACCGAATTGCAGCCGCTTTACCCTGAATGCTCCTCTGTGCGTCACAATCGTCTGTGCCTCTGCTGTGGCCTCATCTACTGGCAGCTGTTGATATGCTTGGGCTAAGTCCAGCTTGCCAAAAATTTTCGACCCAGCCAGGGTGGCAAGAACATGGCTGACCACTGGCACTGGGTATGCATGGGCCGTGAGGGCCTTGTTTATGGTACATTTGTAGTCTGCGCAGATGCGGACTGAACCATTAGGCTTGACGGGCGTGACGATTGGGGTTTCCCAGGGGGCATTAGGCACCGGCTCCAGCACTCCTTGCTCCACGAGCCGGTCCAATTCCTCGTCTATACGGGGTTTCAGGGCGAACAGGACCCGGCGGGCCTTGAGCCTGACCGGTCGTACTGCGGGGTCAAGCTGTAGAGCAATGGGGGGGCCCGTATACTGTCCCAATTTCCCATCGAAAACCCCCGGAAATTCCTTGCATATGGCGTCCACGTCCACTTGTAAGCTAGTGTGGTTCACCCCGGTGACGGCTAGCCCCAGTGGTCCAAACCATGCCAATCCCAGTAAGCTAATGTAGGGGCCCTTGACCACAAGCAAGTCCAGTTGCCGCGTCCGCCCTCGGTATTGCACCCTGAAGGTCCCCACCCCCATTGTGGGGACCTTACGTTTTTGGAAGTCCCGGAGGGTGAATGGGGCCGGCCTGAGTTTGGGACCCCCAGTAGGACACAGTTTCCTTAAGGTCCTTGCCGAGATTATGGATAGAGTTGAACCCGTGTCAAGCTCCATGCGGCATGGGGCCCCCTCTATCTGTACGTCAACATAAATTTTCTCTACGTTGGGGTGGGGCAACTGGTATACCTGGAAGTCCGTGAGCTCTGTCGAGTTGCCTTGGTGCGTTGGGCCCCGGGACCTGGGGCTCTTGGATTGGTCATCTGATGCCTGGCGTCGGGTGGGCCGAGCCCGACACACCCGGGCGATGTGTCCCAATTTTCTGCACTGCCTGCACTCTGCGTTGCGGAAACGGCAGGTCCTCCTCTCGTGACTTTCTCCACAGCTTGCGCAGTTCCCTCCTTCTCGTCGAGGCAGCTGTGGTATGTGGGCTGCTTGAGTGCGCTGCTGTACTCGGTGCACCTCCTCCCTGTCGGATCCTGAGTCGTCGGTGAGGTCTTCGTGGTGGACCCTCGGTTGGGACAGCTGGCTCGGCCGTGCCTCTTGCGTCAACCTCTCGGCAGCTTCCGTTGCCAGGGCCTCCTCCAGAGCGACCTGGAACGTTAGGTCCTTCTTAGCGTAGAGGCGTCGTTGCAGCTTCTCATCCTTCAGGCCACCGAC
Organism: Podarcis raffonei; assembly: GCF_027172205.1. NCBI lineage: Eukaryota > Metazoa > Chordata > Lepidosauria > Squamata > Lacertidae > Podarcis > Podarcis raffonei. The sequence goes on from NC_070607.1 coordinate 40,591,618, forward strand.
GAGGCGGTCACGAAGCATGTTCTCCAGCTCTGAGAAGTTGCAGAACCGGGCGGCTTGGCGGAGAGAGGTCACAAACCCAGTTATGGTTTCCCCAGGGGCTTGCCGCTTTGCGTAGAAGGCATTTCGACGAGCCACCACTGAGGGCTGCGGCGAAAAGTGCCCCTTCAGCTGTTCCATTATTGTTTTGTATAGAACAGTAGCGACGTCTTCAGGCGCAAGGAGAGCCCGGGCGATTTCAAACGTCTCCTCTCCGCAGACGCTGAAGAATATCGCCCTCTTCTTGGCGTCTTCTTCGTCGGTGATCCCTTTGGCTTCTAGGAGGAAGGTGAAACGGGAGGCGTACGCTTCCCAGTCTCCAGATGCTGGATTGAATGGCGAGAAGCTGTTGTCGGTTGCCATTCTGAGTTCCTTGTGTCCCGGAGCTGAAGCCTGGATACACGGTGCGAGGCAGCGGTGCGGCAGGTGGCGGTGCTGCGGTGCTGTGTGTGGCAGTCAGCTCAGCGGGATCCCACCTTCGTCGCCAGTGAAATATACTCAGAGTCGCGAAGTGATTTCATGCTCTTTATTCAGCTCATAGTGGTGAGGAGGAATGAATGAATGTCCCCTCAAAGTATCTGCTTTATATACATTATTTACACAATGGGCTGCACATGATTGGCTAATTCCGGAATTCTACTGTAAGCCAATCAGGTTGTGGATTCACTTCTATCTGGAGCATGATTGGGTAGTTCCTGCCAACCAATCATACTGCTGCATTGTTCTAGGACCAATCAGACTGCTGCATTCTGAATCCTATTGTTCTAGGACCAATCAGACTGCTGCCTTTTGGATCCTATTGTTCTAGGACCAATCAGACTGCTGCAGTTTGGATCCTATTCAACTCAGTACATAACAGCAAGTTAAAATGCACATAAATATCTAAGTAGAAGTAATTCAAATTTATGTTAAATCTCTCAACCAGTAAAATTAAGACTACCAATGGTTCCAAGAGATTTGACAATCTCCAGGAAAGAGTGTATTTTGGGATTGGGTGGGGGGCAGATAGCAAGATTCCCCTCATCCACCACTTCAATTAAAAAACAAGGGATAAGGTCTTTAACAGGTGGTGATATGAAGTCTGAGTAATTGGCTCCTGGTTTCTTTCTTGCCACTATTTTAAACAAACATGAAAAGTGATTCAATAAATATTCAACCCCAGCCATGTACCAGCTGCAGTCTGGTTGTCTGTTATAAAGAGCCAGTGTCTGTCTAATCTGAGGTTAACAATTTGTGCAAGTTAGGGAATTAAATAGTAAATACGTGAAGTAGCAGCCCAGGAGTTGCTTCAATTCCACTGACAAAGAAGCATGTTAACAGGCTCAAACAGAGGACACTTTTATGAAACAGCACTGGATCATTATCTGATTATTGTGCTAGTAGGAGTGGGTCAGTAGTAACTTCTGACTCAAGAGTCAGATAATTACCATGTCTTACATGCTTTTAAGTCTTCGCCCTTGACAAGCCCACCCATATTTCACATTACATATGATCAAACTTGCAATCCCCAGTTGAGGAAGGCGGAAACTGGGGAGGGCAGAAAAACTCAGGCTTTACCATTTCTGTTTTTCTTTTCCTTTGCCCAACCCATTAATGAGTAAAGAGTTAACCTTTTACTACTATTCCACAATGCAGTGGCAGAGAAGATCTGGTGGTGGCAAGACTATGGCTAATGTCCATCTCGCAGGGACTACATTATTTCCAACAATAAGATTCTCTCCCATGCAGGACTGTATTCCCACACCACTAGCATAATCCTAGTTATCACTGGTTCACAAGAAAGAGCATGATGATTGAGAAACCCTACAGCTGGTTCCTTGCGCTGCCATTTCATCTCTGTTGGTCAGTGGTAGAGAAACTCATAAGGTCTTAGAGCAAAACCAAGTTCTATGCTGGATCTTTCTTTATTAAAGGTAATAAGAAATGGCAACCATTGCTTCAACAAGAAAGTGTTCAAGACATTTGGCGTGATCCACTATCTTTTATGAAGTGAAAGATTCCAGGTCAAGTGTATGTATCTACCAGTCATCTTCTGTTTGAAGATAGCTGAGAAACTCTGGGGAACTGGATTTCACCAGTAGGCCAGATCATTACCCCCAGCAGCCAAATTTGATGTTAGGAGACCCATTTTGTCACAATGACGCCAGTTTTGTCTGAACAGTTTAAAATCAAGCTCTGAGAGCAAAGGTACAACCCACAAAATCCTGGCAATCAGCTAATCACTGGCATTTACAAATCCCCTTTGGGCTGAGTCACGGCTTGATCTGCTCTGCACTTGACATAATATGACATCAGATGCAGGCCAGGTGGGCATGACTTGGCTGAAATGGGCCAAATGATCAAAGGTCCTCTACTGTCACCTTGGAAGAACACACACACATTAGGAATTGCTGGATCACAGCCATTGCACTTACAGCCACAAGAACAGTGCAATATTGTTTCATAATGAGTCACTCATAGGCACCCTTGGATTATCTGATCACCAATTAGCATCAACTGTTTTAGCAGGAAGATTTCTATCCGTTAAATGGAGAAAAGCATTGTTGCTGTTGAGGTTGTATGCAAACCCTTTTCAACCACTGAATTATCCCAAGGATTTCGCTCTCTTTTTGGTTCAGAGTATTTCAACTCTTATAAAAGTTCAATGCTTTCTAGCAAGATGAAGAAATGAAAAAGAACTCTGTGTGGGAGGATTTAACCTCAGTCAGTACTCCCTGCAAGATTTAAACTAATATGCAAGATATGTAAACATTATAGAGCAGTCAGAAACAAATGAAATGATGAATCCAGTTTAACAGTATTCAGCTGTGATACAAGTGCCAGAAGGCAAGGTTTGTTATGAGTAAATCATCTGGATGAGGTACAGTCCTCGGTTCAACCTCGGCGTGCCCTACTGAAAATCAGTGTCAAACTCTTGAGGATCAAAAGTATATCAGATAACTGGAACCTGCAAAACTCTAGAAAGCTAGAAAAACATAATTCTATGTAGAAACAACTACAAAATGAAAGGATGAGTTGTCTTGTTTATTTTAGCTTTACAGAATCACAACTGTGCACATTTACAGAAGGAAGAAAGCTCGAAACTAACCTCGTATGTGGTTTTAAATGCCATCTCCTGGTGCAGACAACAAAATGAACCCGTCACCTTCCCACCAAGATAAAAGCAATGCTCTGGTTTATGGATTTTCAAAAGCAAGGAAGGAAGGCAGGAGGGAGGGAGGTTTCAACGGAGACACAGACATTTGAAAGCAGAAGCTTAAATATGTGTGTGTGTATCTGTCTTGATTGGAGTCAGGGATCAGTGCCTGGGATCAATGGAAAACCATATTTTCTCCAGAAGCTTTTTGTACTGGCACCTTAAAAGCATTCTGTGGTCTCATGAACCTCTGCCCCTCCTGCACTATTTTAATCTACTTGATCCTTGCTCCTTCTTGATTTGTCTCAATCTTGGGAACATTTGGGGGAAAGTGCAGAAAATTTGTTGTTAGAGAGATTCAAAGCCCTTTCCCTCAGTAGCATGTTTGGCATGGGAGAACTCAAATGCCCCTTCCGCAGATGGCATTTGTTTGTGGTGAAAATGGTCTAATTAATAGGGAACTGAATTTAGAGAATGCCATGGATTTGTCAAAAGTGAGTTCTATATTTACAAGTTGTTCAGTGTCCATGAATTGCCAGTAATAAAAAGTCCCAAATGTAGAGTTTTTATAACTAATCTGGTAGCTGACTTCAAGATTTCTCTGTATCTGATGAACCTGGCAATAAAGCAAATGGGGTACGGTGTCCCTCTGCTCTGGCTGTGTTGGTGAAGGAAACCAAATGCACCCAGCTAAACGGCAGACAGGTGAAAGCTATTGCCAGTAGAAACCCTCAAAACAGGCTGTTTGTGGGCACAGTATTTGCTGGCAATGGGCCTGATCCAGGTCTCTTCACTACCTTGGCTGGTGAGTCAAGGAGCTGGTACAGCAACGGGCCATTTTTTCTTGCTCCCCACCTTCCATCCTGGTTTCTGCAACAGTAGAGGTATGGATGTGGCTACTGAGCCCTGACCCTGGTGGTCAGGGTTTGGATTGCCCTCTAAGGCAACCTTACTAGAGAGTTCATTTTCACCCATGTATATTTATGAGAGGGACACGGGTGGCGCTGTGGGTTAAACAACAGAGCCTAGGACTTGCCGATCAGAAGGTAGGCAGTTCGAATCCCCGCAATGGGGTGAGCTCCCGTTGCTTGGTCCCTGCTCCTGCCAACCTAGCAGTTCGAAAGCACGTCAAAGTGCAAGTAGATAAATAGGTACCGCTTCAGCAGGAAGGTAAACGGCGTTTCCGTGTGCTGCTCTGGTTCACCAGAAGCGGCTTAGTCATGCTGGCCACATGACCCGGAATCTGTACGCCGGCTCCCTCGGCCAATAAAGCGAGATGAGCGCCGCAACCCCAGAGTCGGTCACGACTGGACCTAATCGTCAGGGGTCCCTTTACCTTTACCTTTTTATATTTATGAGAATGCTACAATAGAATTAACTGCAAGTTAATTAATCCTTATTGAAATATATTAACTGAAATTAAATACATTTCAGTACAGATTATTTAAGCTACATGTTTCTCAACGCTACAACTGGATGTTCTTACACTCATCATCAATAGCTACCTTTGGAAGAACATATTAAGTCCTCACATGTTACAATTCTTTGATCCAATCCAGACATTACTGCAGTGGTGTGGGAACCACTTCATCATCTGCTTCCACAACACTCTGGCAATGTCTATTATTTGGAGAGAGAGAAAGAATACATGGACAAGGCAAGTGACATTCTTCCTCCTCCATAGTCTTGTTCCATGTAGCCTTGCTAACAGGTGATCATAGCATCCAAATGTTACTTCCCACAACAGCAACCCCAGCATCTGATGTCTGGACATCATTAGCAAATGTAGTAAAAAAAGGAGGTCAGTGTTGCCAAGCGATCAGAATTTCCAAGTGTTCTCAAGGTTCTATGGAACACAGATACAAGGATGTGTGTTTTTGGTTATTGCCATACCTTCTCAGAAACATCCAAATTGGAGCTACGCAGAATAGGTGGGGGGATTATTAAATGTGTTCGTGTGTTACCAATTAGTGTTCAGTCATCTTGAAAGCACCTCTGTAGTGTTACAAAGCAATAATGGTTTCGACTGAGTGATGTGACATGGTCAAAAGACTGGTGTAAATGTGAGTGGATTCTTGGCTTCATAGCATAATCATCTTGGAGGCTTTTTGGTTGGGACAGTGCAATGAAAATTGAGAAAGGTACACATACAGCTCTGCACCCTATTAATACTTAAATTTACTTTCCAGGTGATAGCCAAGTTCTCAAAATAGGATCAGAGTAGGAATTTATGTAAGTCTATACTGCCAGCAAATGTGGTAGATGAAAGATGTAAATTCTCTTAATTTCTCACTTCCTTAAAACTGTATGTGCTGATGAGATCCATTTTATTGTCTCTAATTACTATAAATCCAAAGAGGTACTATGTATGCATGTCTTTGCATTTCTGGGTCTATAGAACAGATAATTGTTACTGACAAATTAGTTGTGCAAAACTATTCCAGACTCTCATGGTTTTGTTTCAGCCATCAGCAACAAAATGTTAGCTGTCCAGATTAAGACACTGTTGGTCCTCCAAATTTATCCATCGTATTAAATGGTTCCATCTTATTGATTGTTATCTACTTTAATTTCTTTTTATGCTTTGAACATTTGTACTAAATGAAGTTTCTAAGAAACTTTCAAATCTTAACTGAAATTGAGTTTTTAAAGGATTTAAAACTCAACTTTAATCTGTATGTGGGCAGGCATTTACCAAGTGCAAGATTATATTTAAAAAGATTTTCAGCTCTTCATGTTTCATATTTTATAGGACAAATATAATATGAAATCTCTAGGTCTTGTGATTTTTTAAAAAAGTTTAGTACTTCCTAATTGAGACTAAGATTTTTTTGCCCTGCACTTTAGAGTCCACATTTCTTCGCTGTTGTTGTTCTTTAAAATCATTTCATTTAATGAAATTGTCTGAGTACAAAATAACCTTCACCCCTCTACTATTTACTGTGCCACCTGCCATGAATTGGAAGCAGAGTGCTTTGATAAATGGAAGCAAAGGTTGTCTGGGTACACTTCCACAGGCAGTGTTGTCTTGTGCACTGAAATGCCTTTTTGTACCCTTCTAAAGTAATATACCACTTACAGCAGACATTGCTGCACATACTAGAAACCCTATACAGAGCAGCAACCCTATATGCCTATTAGTAGGATTTTCAGATGTCTGTTATATTAAGGTACCTTTAAAAAACAACAACACACACTCCTATTTTCAGGACCGAACAGCACTAAATACCCTGATGATGATGATTACTTTCAAATACCCCACTTCCAAACCAACTTCATAAAGCAGAAGGTACAGCTTCAATGCCCAAATTATCTCCTGCATTTTTCATCTAGATATCCACTCTTGGGTATATTACTTCATTCACATTCATTCACTTCATTAGATGCTATCCAGATTTACAAACACTCCAAATATAATTCCACAATTTCTACAACTGAAAATACAAACTTGGCCTGCTGCTGAAAGATCAAACTTCAAAACATCCAATTTGGGAAAACAAATAAGATATTATCAATTACTTTATCTTTACTTCCAAATTGCAAAGCACGAGGATCTTAACTGATTCTAAATATTTGATAAAGTTTGGCTATTCAAAATCTATAAAAATCCTCAGTATAATTTTATGACTACTCTATAAACATTTAATGTGGTCTAGTAGTATGTGCGGGGGGTGGGGGGTGGGTTATTTTTTAAAAAAGATTCAGATTACAGCGAAAATACTGCATGTACACATCATAAGCATATGCATGTTTACAACAACATTTTATACTGGCTAAAGAAGAAAGCGGCTAACTCTTTGCAATAAATGGCAAAGACAAAAAAATGGATTGATACATAACCTAACTACCTTAAATCAGGATACACTGAGATAAGCCATTGGTTTGCTATTTAATGTGTAATAAAAGCTTAGTTTGTGCATGCAATTCTCGGAATGTGGACTGCTGTCACCTGATGGAAGACTCGACCATCACATGACAAAGCAATCATTACTGGGAAAATATGGCAAAGTAAATTGACTGAAGTGATAGTGTAGTTCTATGGATCCACAGCACATGCGGTTCTTCAACTTACTCTAGTCATAGAATCATAGAATCATAGAGTTGGAAGAGACCACAAGGGCCATCGAGTCCAACCCCCTGCCAAGCAGGAAACACCATCAGAGCACTCCTGACATATGGTTGTCAAGCCTCTGCTTAAAGACCTCCAAAGAAGGAGACTCCACCACACTCCTTGGCAGCAAATTCCACTGTCGAACAGCTCTTACTGTCAGGAAGTTCTTCCTAATGTTTAGGTGGAATCTTCTTTCTTGTAGTTTGGATCCATTGCTCCGTGTCCTCTTCTCTGGAGCAGCAGAAAACAACCTTTCTCCCTCCTCTATGTGACATCCTTTTATATATTTGAACATGGCTATCATATCACCCCTTAACCTCCTCTTCTCCAGGCTAAACATGCCCAGCTCCCTTAGCCGTTCCTCATAAGGCATCGTTTCCAGGCCTTTGACCATTTTGGTTGCCCTCCTCTGGACACGTTCCAGTTTGTCAATGTCCTTCTTGAACTGTGGTGCCCAGAACTGGACACAGTACTCCAGGTGAGGTCTGACCAGAGCAGAATACAGTGGCACTATTACTTCCCTTGATCTAGATGCTATACTCCTATTGATGCAGCCCAGAATTGCATTGGCTTTTTTAGCTGCCGCGTCACACTGTTGGCTCATGTCAAATTTGTGGTCAACCAAGACTCCTAGATCCTTTTCACATGTAGTGCTCTCAAGCCAGGTGTCACCCATCTTGTATTTGTGCCTCTCATTTTTTTTGCCCAAGTGCAATACTTTACATTTCTCCCTGTTAAAATTCATCTTGTTTGTTTTGGCCCAGTTCTCTAATCTGTCAAGGTCGTTTTGAAGTGTGATCCTGTCCTCTGGGGTGTTAGCCACCCCTCCCAGTTTGGTGTCATCTGCAAATTTGATCAGGATGCCCTTGAGTCCATCATCCAAGTCGTTGATAAAGATGTTGAATAAGACCGGGCCCAAGACAGAACCCTGTGGCACCCCACTAGTCACTCTTCTCCAGGATGAAGAGGAACCATTGATGAGCACCCTTTGGGTTCGGTCAGTCAGCCAGTTACAAATCCACTGAGTGGTAGCATAGTCAAGACCGCATTTTACCAGCTTCTTTACAAGAATATCATGGGGCACCTTGTCAAATGCCTTGCTGAAATCAAGGTAGGCTACATCCACTGCGTTCCCTTCATCTACCAGGCTTGTAATTCTGTCAAAAAACGAGATCAGGTTAGTCTGACATGACTTATTTTTCTGAAATCCATGCTGACTATTGGTGATCACAGCATTCCTTTCTAGGTGCTCACAGACTGTTTGCTTAATGATCTGCTCCAGAATCTTCCCTGGTATTGATGTCAGACTGACTGGGCGGTAATTATTTGGGTCCTCTCTTTTCCCCTTTTTGAAAATAGGGACAACATTTGCCCTCCTCCAGTCTGCCGGGACTTCGCCTGTTCTCCAGGAATTCTCAAAGATGACTGCCAGTGGTTCTGAAATCACATCTGCCAGTTCTTTTAATACTCTTGGATGCAGTTCATCTGGCCCTGGAGACTTGAATACATCTAGACTAGCCAAGTATTCTTGTACTATCTCCTTAGTTATTCTGGGCTGTGTTTCCTCTGCTGAATCATTTGCTCCAAATTCTTCAGGTCGGGCATTGTTTTCTTTATCGGAGAAGACTGAGGCAAAGAAGGCATTGAGGAGTTCAGCCCTTTCTGTGTCCCCTGTTTGCATTTCACCATCTTCTCCTCTGAGTGACCCTACTGTTTCTTTGTTCTTCCTTTTGCTACGAACATACCCATAAAAGCCTTTTTTGTTGCTTTTAACCTCTCTAGCAAGCCTGAGTTCATTCTGTGCTTTAGCTTTTCTGACTTTGTGTCTACACGTGTTGGCTATTTGTTTGAATTCCTCTTTGGTGGTTTCCCCCCTTTTCCATTTTTTGTACACATCCTTTTTTAATCTTAACTCAGTTAAAAGTTCTTTAGATAGCCACCCTGGCTTCTTTAGGCACCTTCCATGTTTCCGTCTCATTGGTATTGCCTGAAGTTGTGCTTTTACTATCTCCCTCTTAACAAACTCCCAGCCATCATGAACTCCCTTTCCTTTTAGTATTACTGTCCATGGGATCTCACCAAGCACTTCCCTAAGTTTTATGAAGTCGGCTTTCTTAAAGTCGAGAAATTGAGTCCTAGTATGCTTGGCTGCTCCTTTCCGCTGTATAGTAAACTTCAGAAGAGCATGATCACTCGCGCCTAATGATCCTTCCACTACTACCCCACTAACCAGGTCATCAACATTGGTTAGGACCAGATCTAAAATGGCTGTTCCTCTTGTTGCTTCTCCCACTTTCTGGACAATGAAGTTGTCTGCAAGGCCAGTGAGGAATCTGTTTGACCTTATGCTCTTGGCTGAGTTTGACATCCAACAAATATCCGGGTAATTGAAGTCCCCCATTACTACTATCTCCCTTCCTTTTGCATGCTTGGCCATCTGTTCCAGGAAGGCATCATCTATGTCCTCCGTTTGGCTTGGGGATCTATAGTAAACTCCCACAATGAGGTCACTGTTATTCTTCTCTCCCTTAATTTTGACCCAAATGCTCTCAGTTTGGCTTTGAGGTTCTAAATCTTGGATCTCTTCACAGGTATACACATCCCTGACATATAACGCCACTCCTCCTCCTTTCTTGTCTGGTCTGTTTCTCTGAAATAGATTGTATCCCTCCATTATTACATTCCAATCGTGGGACTTATCCCACCAGGTTTCAGTGATTCCTATTATGTCATATTTAGTTTGCTGTACCAAGAGCTCAAGCTCATCTTGTTTATTTCCCATACTTTGCGCATTAGTGTACAGACATTGAAGTCCATTAATCATTCCCCCGTGTCTCTTATTTAAGGATTTTTTCCTCCCACCACTAGGTCTGCATGCTGTTTGCTCCATTCGGTCTATGACATTTGGATGATCATCTTCATCAATTGATAGACTCCTACCTTCAGGAGCACTGTCTCCCTCCCCCACATTAGTCAGTTTAAAGCCCTCCTGATGAGGTTTCTGAGATTTTTTGCAAAAACATTCCTCCCAACCGTTGTGAGGTGCAGCCCATCGCTTGCCAGAAGTCCATCTTCAAGAAACTGCATTCCGTGATCTAAGAATCCAAACCGTTCCTGTTTACACCATTTGCGAAGCCAGTTGTTCACTTCCACTATTTTTCCCTCTCTCCCTGGGCCACGTCGTTCAACTGGGAGGACAGATGAGATGACAATTTGTGCATTTAATTGCTTCAATTTCCTGCCCAGAGCCTCGTAATCTCTTTTGATCTTCTGGAGGCTATTGCTTGCAGTGTCATTGGTTCCCACATGAACCAAGAGGAAGGGGTATTTGTCAGTGGGTTTTATGATTCCTTGCAGTCGTTCAGTTACATCTTGGATCTTAGCCCCGGGGAGACAGCACACTTCCCGAGACATCTTGTCAGGCCCACAGATCACTGCTTCTGTTCCCCTCAGTAGGGAATCCCCTATCACCACTACACGCCTCCTCTTAGGTCTGGTCGGGGTTCTTCCGTGAGCTGTCCGTTCCAAGGTCGCCTGCACATTCCCTGAGGACTGCCTTTGCTGCTCGTCTTCATATACCTGATCGACTGTAATGAGGGAGAGGTCCTCAAATGGAGTCTGCTCTTCGTCTTCCATGCTAGGGGAAAGGACCTCAAAGCGATTGCGTATTTCTAAACAATCAGAGCGAACCCTGGGCCTCCTACTTCTTTGAGTCACGTTTCTCCATATATCTGGCTCCTGTGTTGGTGAACTAGCCTCCTCAGGGGAGTCCCCTGTCTCCTCCTTGGTGGAGACGGTGTGCTCTGTTGCTTCCAAGAAGAGCTCCAGCTCTCTAATTCTTTGGAGCGTAGCTACACGTTCCTCCAGTTGCTGGACTTTGTCTTTTAAGAGGGCAATCAACAGGCAATTGCTGCAGGTAAAGCTGCCTGCAACCTTTGGCAAGATGGCAAACATTGCGCAGGAACCACAGGCGACTGCAGCTGTTCCCTCACCCTCCATCTTGAGAAGGTGTCGTTGGGGGTGACTACAGCGGTCCTCCATCATAAAAAGTGTGAAGACAGGACAAATAAATCCCCCCAAATAAACCTATATCTCCCCCAACAAACGTTTGAGACTAGCTCCCCTAAATCTAAAAGATGGATCAAACTGCGCGCGCCTTCTTCAGCTGCTGCCCTACAAGCTCTATTGGGAAAACTCCTTTAACAAACTCAGCTGGTGACGGCCAACAGGACTGTACCCAAATGCTATGCTCAAAGGGAAAAGTATGGTTTGTAGCACTAAAAAAAACCCATGAAAAACTATATCAGGGGAACCCTCCTCCTCAAAAAACAGGCTAATGTGGACTGAACCTGTTTAGTGGCCATGGGAGTGACAGGTGAAAAAAAGGCACCTGAGGAGAGGACGAGAAGAATGTTCTGCTTAGAGGGAACTGCTGGCTAGAACCCAGAACTGCACACTTTTTAGGAAGGAGATAAACAGCAACATATTATTTTTGTTTTGGTTGTGACCAACTGAAGGTGGTACAAGGCCACACCAGCAGCCGATAAGCCTGAATGCCCCTCAGACAAGAACATTTTGTGCCCTGCACTCATTTTAACACCTGGCAGATTGGCAGGGGGGTTTCTATGCAGAATTTCTATACTTGGGCAGAAACAGAATCATGCTAGAGCAACTCAGCCCCACAGGCTCTGGTGTGACAGCCATGGCAAGTCGGGCTAAGCAAACAGCAACAGTGTGCTGGATGCCAAGATGGGAAGCACTGGTTTGAACCAAGTCTCAGGGAGTAGGTGAATAGTGAGTGAAGGACCTCCGTTATTTTCTGTCTTTATAGACAATTACCTGGGAGCAAACTGCAATTCAAAGCACAACACACACACACGCAACACACACACACACACACACAGAGAGAGAGAGAGAGAGAGAGAGAGAAGAAATAAGGCATTAACAATGCATTTTGCTCACTCAAATAGGTCCCACTCTGGCAAAAAGGTTTGTCTCTAGGTTTTGTACTTAGAACTGCAAAATTAATCTCATGTTCTGTGACCATAAAAAGACGTAAATTTACAAATAGCAAGAACTTTGACAGTAAGAGCTGTTTGACAGTGGAACAGTCTCCCTCGGGAGGTTGTGGACTCTCCTTCCTTGTAGGTTTTTAGGCAGAGGTTGGATGGCCATCTGTCATGGATGCTTTAACTGTGATTTCTGTGTTGCAGGGGGTTGGACTAGATGACCCTTGGGTGCCTTCCAACTTCCAAAGATTCTATGATTCTATTATTCCATTCTAATTTTGTTCAGAAAGTGGAGATAATATGCATGCAGGCAGATACCTTTTAAGAAGCTATACCTGCACTGTACATTTAAAGCAGTTACCACACCACTTTGAGAACTCCCCCAAAGAATCCTGGCAACTGTTGTTTGTTAAAAGTGCTTAGAGTTGTTAAGAGACCCCAATTTCCCCACAGAACTACAATTCTCAGAGTGGTTTAACAACCAGTCTCTCTTCCTGGGGATCTCTGGGAATTTTAGTCCTGTGAGGGCAAAAGACATATCCTAGCCAGTGGCGGGGGAAGGGGGTGCGGGTCACCCCAAGTGTCATCACTGAGGGGGGGGTAACAAAATGACAAAAATTTTAAGTTTTTTTTTTTAATTAAGCTCACGAAACTTTCTAGTTCTATCCACAAAGGTTACAAAACACGGCTGGCACTGGGCACCACATCGCAGGGGCCTACAGCATGCCCAAGCCACGCGTCTCTCCTGGGAGTGACGTGGTGGCTTGGGCGTCTGTATGCTCCACACTGTCTAAAATGGCAGCGTTGGACTTGCATCTGCCCACCACCTCTCCCTCAGCCGCCCTACAGCTGAGGGGGAGGTGGCGGAGAGGCTCCATGCAGCGCACCCCACCGCTGGCTGCAGGACACGCGCACCACACCCAGCACCTATGCTGCTGATCCTAACTACACTCAGCACCCTTTAAAAACTGCAGTTCCCAGGTTTCTTTAGTGAAGCCATGACCACAAATTATCCAGTTAAGTTTCCAGTATTTGGGGACAACGCAAGGATCAGTACACGCATAGTCTAATGGATGAGCCTCACTCAGGGAAAATATTAGTTGCTAGAAACTGCTGGAGAGTGCTCTTGTGCTCAGGTCATGTTTGTGGGATCCCCCACAGGCAGCTGGCTGTGAGAACGGGATACTGAACTAGACGGGTCATTGGTCTCATCCAGAAGGCTCTTCTCATAACTGTTTAAAGTGGCATGATGTTGCTTTAAATGTATGGTGCAAATGTGCCTGAAATTTATAGTTTCTTAAGGGAAAATGTAGAAAGTTTCAGAAGCCAGGAAATGGATAGACCATTTGAATCAGTTTAAATGTAGGTTGTAAAATTGGTGAATTAAAGTGCCTGAAAAATGAGGTCAGTTCAATATTTGATCCACAACTCATGGCTTATCTTTCCTCTCTCATGCTAGTAGGTTCCAATGGTGTTCTTTCCAGATTTCAGTTTAATGTGATTTCAGTGTTCTCTCTGTCAATTACACTGCATAACTGTCTATGAAACTCTCCTAAGCCAATGGAGTTGCTGTGGTCCTCAACAGTTTGAAGTATTTGTAAAACCTTACTAGCAAACCCAGACCAATTCATATCTCATGTGCTTTTCCATGATTATGGGGCCAGTTGTCCTGTGGTACTTCATCTTCCACTTTCCTTCCTTCCTTCCTTCCTTCCTTCCTTCCTTCCTTCCTTCTTTCTTTTTACGGAGACTGCAAATCTCCAGCTGCTATCACCTGAGCTATTGCCACATCTGCAGCCTGGTCACTCACTGTGGCAAAAGGTGGGGGGGAAGGTTAGTAGTTCAGTTAAGGGACTGGATTTGTGCCCAATTGTTCACAAATTCTGCTGATCTTGAGGACTGCTTATATGTTTCTCCATGTGGGCAAGAAAGTGCTGAAAGGACAGAATGGTTGTATTTGTTTCTATGGGCACAAAGAAGTGCCAGACAGTTCTTATTCTGCAAGATAGAGTTCTGCCACCTTTTATCTGGCACCAAAGGCACACGTATTCCTCCAGGGTGACTAAGAAAATGTAACAGTTTGAAGCAGTTCTACAGGTGTCAGAAGGTGAAATTGCTGTCCAAACGTCTGCACTATGTATATTTAATTGTTAGCTGTTCAAGATTTCTTCCCACCACCTTTAGCAGGAGAGAAGCTGTGTCCTTGGAAAAGTATCCATGTGCTTTAATTTCTACCGGGACCAGACCTACCACAGGACAATGAATGATAATTTTTAGATTATATGTTTCATTTTTTCATCCCCAAGCAGATATGCCCAGGAGACTTTCCACTTGGTCAATCTTGGGCACTATGCATGTTTACTTATGAGGGATCTGATGTTCTGCTTCAGGCAGTATAATGTCTTGGGCTAACCCTGCGCAGTTCCACTATTAAAGGTAAAGGGAACCCGACCATTAGGTCCAGTCGTGGCCGACTCTGGGGTTGCGGCGCTCATCTCACTTTATTGGCCAAGGGAGCCGGCGTACAGCTTCCAGGTCATGTGGCCAGCATGACTAAGCCGCTTCTGGCGAACCACAGCAGCATACGGAAACGCCGTTTACCTTCCCGCTGGAGCGGTACCTATTTATCTACTTGCACTTTGACGTGCTTTCGAACTGCTAGGTTGGCAGGAGCAGGGACCAAGCTGATAGGAGAGGCTCAGAACTTACAGGGTTAAGAGTTCTGAGTGATGACGCCTCACATTCTGAGGGTGTGTTTAGAACACGGAAGTGGGAGTGGTCAGTATCTCTGAGAGAGAGAGAGAAAGACTCACAGTGTGCGTGTTTGCTCCGTTGAGCAAGTGAGATGTCTGCTCTGTCTCCAGGCAGGAGATTTATAACTGTTGTGTTTTGCTAAGGAATAAAGACTTTAAAGATAAGGAGACTGCTGCGTTTCAGCCTGAGTTATTGCCACCACACGACAGAACGTTCCTGCTTCTGCTTCTGCTGTGTCTTACGCGCTCTGCTGAGTCAAAGGTCCCAGGGGGAAGACCAGAGCTGCGCAAGAGAAGTGTGCCGGACCCCTGGACGTAATTGACTACCCACAACAGGTTATGGAGGTCAGCAATAAAGATAAAGAACGTTCGTGCGTGTGAGGAGGCTGCAGCCAGAGGCCAGCTGATGAGACGCTGGGAAAGGGAGACTGCAGGCAAAGAGGCTGAGGAACAGCCAAAGGCCAGCTAAGGAGTAGCTGGTGCCAGCCAGGAGTTCGCTGGGAGGAGCTGAGATCTGCCGGACCGGGAGGTACCTGTAAGTAAGCTGGGCCCCCGGGGAGAGATGGCAGACAGCCAGAAGTCGTCAATCCCTGTTGATAAGGTGGACGGGAGCAAGCCCTGGGCCGGGAGAAGGCAGGCACTGAAGAAAGCAGTGGGAGCCAGGCGAGAGGGGGCTGAGAATTGCTCTGAGGAAGCACCATGCCCAAGTAGCCCAGAGGGGGCTGGAGGCCCAGAGGGGGCTGGGACTGTGTTGGAGGGCTGCTGGAATGCCCCTACACGTGAGCTGCATGCTGGAGAGCAGCTGAGAGAAGAGAAGAACTTTGCACCTGAGAGTGGAGATGCAGGCCATTCCAAGAGTCTTGAGAGTGCCCAGGCTGTTTGGCAGGAGCTGGAGGGGGTTTGCAGAGAAACCACAGCAGAAGCCAAAAGCCATTTTCCCAACAGCAGAAAAGCCTCAAGTAGTGCTGCTGGCAAGAGTGGGGGGGCACTGACGTCCAAAGGCAAGTTTGAAAAGTTTTCCATTCGTTGCTGTTTTGTTTGCGGTTCTCCGGAGCACCTGCGCCGAAGCTGTCCACAGCGAGACAAAGGGCAGGAAAGTCCCAAGGACATTTCCCATGGGAACCAGCCCGGGAGAAGAGGCCAGCGTGGAAAGTCCCAGGGTCGGCCGGAAGAGGAGGAAAACGTTTATCAGCTGACTGCTTCGATGGCTGTTTTGGAGAACACCTGCAGCGAGCGCCCCAAGGTCGGGGGCAGCAGGGAGTCAGTTGCGAAGGCAACAAAGAAGGACAACTCCGGAGGGGGGAGAGTCCTACGTTGGGTTGTTGACTCGGCTGCGAATGCCCATTTGGTAACAGCGCCACCTGATGGACAAATGTGGAACTGCAAGGCTGTTTCAACTGAGAAAACAGTTAGATTTGCTACAGGTTCACAGGGACGTGTAACCCATGTTTCTAACATGTTTGTCTCTTTTTTACAGGCTGAATTGAAGGTTTATGTTCTCCCTGAGATAAAACATTGCCTGCTATCTGTACCTTGTCTTTTACAGGAGGGATATTCTGTGAGTTTTGAAAAAGATGTTTGTACAATTTCCAGAGATGGGAAGGAGCTCGTAAGTGTTGGAAAAAATCAAAACAACCTCTTTGTTTTGGAAACACCACTGGAGGGTGAGGGGAATATTGGGAAAGCCACTGATCACACTCATGTGTCGTGTGCTTGCGTGTGGCACAAGAGAATGTCACATGGGTCCTGTGAGGACGTCCAGATGTTATCAGAATGCACCAAAGGGTGCAAGGTAAGAGAATGTGGTGCAACCCTGAATTGCAAGGCTTGCAGGAAAGCCAGAAACAAGGGATTTAATGATCCCAGAGTGGAGAGGGTAACCACAAAGCCTTTTGAGCTTGTGCATGCAGACCTTTTAGGTATGCCACAGCCAAGTCTGGGCAAGGCCAAGTGGCTGATGGTGCTGACAGATGATTTCACGCAAAACTCATGGGCTTTCACGCTGAAAACGAAGGAGGAGGCAACGCAACTGATCAAAGATTGGGTTGCAGAGGTGGAACTAAGGTTCTCCACCAAGGTGCAAGGGTTCAAATGTGACCGAGGTTCAGAGGTCACTGGGTCTGCTCTAAAGGGTTTCTTTCGCCAGAGGGGGATACGTCACAAGGTGACTTCTCCTCAGGAGAGTGGCGTGGCAGAGCTTAGGAGTAAAGCTCTGGTTCGAGCATCCGAGATCCTACTGGATGACTCTGGTTTGCCTCACGGTTTTTGGGGGGAGGCGGTAAAAACGGCCAATTTCACGATGAACAGGTGCTACAATGCAGTGGTAGGTGATACCCCGTATTTCCTGCTTCATCAGCAGAAGCCGCTTGTGCATTTCTTTCGCACTTTTGGTAGCAGAGCCATGGTGCCTGTACCAAAGTTTCTGCAGCAGGAGGGTGGCCCAAGGTACCAGGAAATGATCTTCTGTGGATATGAGCCTGCGACAAAAGGGTGGAGATTCGCATATCCAGAAGGTGATCAGACCAAGCTTCTGGTCAGTAAACAGGCTGAGTTCTTTGAGCAGGATGGTTGGGCAAGGCGCAAAGTGCGCTCTGACTTTCACTCAGATTGTCTGTACGACTCTGAGGAGGAAGGAGAGCCAGAGCCTGAACCTGCTGGTGGAGACCAGGTCCCTGAACAGAGTAGGGCGTCTCCACAGGTTGTTAAGGGAGTGTCCAAGAGTGAGCCCTCATCTCCTGTGCGCATAATGGAGAAAGCTCACAGACGTGTCAAGTCAGAGGGGGAGTCTTCTGATGAGGAAGACGCAAATGCTGGCCCCAGTGGGTCAAAAGGAGCACCCCAGTTTGTGCCCAGGCGGTCTTCGCGGGCTACAAAGGGAATTCCACCTGAGAGGTTTCAGGTCACAAATGCGTGGGTTGGTTTCGCACAATGCGAACCTGAGGTTTGTGAGGTTCAACAGGTGCCTAACAACGATGCCAGGAAGGGGCGGAAGGCAATGGGGAAGGTGTTGAACACTCAGAAGTCCTCTCAGAACGTGATTCGAGAGGGGGTGATAGGAGAGGCTCAGAACTTACAGGGTTAAGAGTTCTGAGTGATGACGCCTCACATTCTGAGGGCGTGTTTAGAACACGGAAGTGGGAGTGGTCAGTATCTCTGAGAGAGAGAGAGAAAGACTCACAGTGTGCGTGTTTGCTCCGTTGAGCAAGCGAGATGTCCGCTCTGTCTCCAGGCAGGAGATTTATAACTGTTGTGTTTTGCTAAGGAATAAAGACTTTAAAGATAAGGAGACTGCTGCGTTTCAGCCTGAGTTATTGCCACCACACGACAGAACGTTCCTGCTTCTGCTTCTGCTGTGTCTTACGCGCTCTGCTGAGTCAAAGGTCCCAGGGGGAAGACCAGAGCTGCGCAAGAGAAGTGTGCCGGACCCCTGGACGTAATTGACTACCCACAACACAAGCAACGGGAGCTCACCCCGTCGCGGGGATTCGAACTGCCGACCTTCTGATCGGCAAGTCCTAGGCTCTATGGTTTAACCCACAGCGCCACCCGCTATTATGCCACTGTAAAACTGCATTTCTCTGCAATCACAGAGAGATTCATGCCCATCATATCAGTTAAATTAAATAACTAGGCTGCAGTCTGACTTTTAAAAGGCTACATTTGAAAATGCATTCTGCCACTTGTGAACCAAAAAGCAGGGAGATAGAAGATGGTGTGGCTGAAGAGTTTTACATTCCCATTGTTCCTCTGAAGTCCTTTCAGGGTGTCTTGTTTGCAGTAGTTTTGTTTTGTTTTCATTTGCCTGCAACACCCCTCACCCCACCCCTCTCTACTGATCTGGAGGAGGACAAATTGCTGCCTTTGCAAACTGCTGGGCCGCAGCCAGCTGGCAGAGAGATCCATTGCCCTGGGCATTCGGCTCCATCCCCTTGGAGACAGCACGTTTCAACTCCCTAACTCGAACAGAGTGGAAGGGCCAGCGGTGCCTGAAGAATACAAGGTGAAAATCCAGAAAGCAGCTTTTGGATGTTCTCCCTGGAAGCACTTTGCCAAGTGCCGCTACATAAAACGCGAAGCGCAATGTAGCACACGAGCCCAATAGCGTGGTGTGCTGCGTTTTGCCTCTGTACAGACATTTACCGGCACGGCAAAGGACTCCTTTGCAATAAACATTCAAGGAGTCTGATGCTTTAACTATGTGGCATGTCCTGCTCTCGAATCTCAGCCAACATATACTGAAACCACTTGCTGGTCTGGCTCCCACTGAGATTACAGAGATCAGCCTGTAGGAACACTTTGAGCCAGCGTGCCTCTGCGGTCTCCACCCCAGGATGTTCTGCAAAGGACACGTACTGTGCAAGCTCTCAGGCTGGAAACGTGCTCCAGACTCTATTTGTGTAAACAAAGCTGGCAGCTTGGGTGGATATTGTGGAGCAAGAACAGCGCTGTTTTATATACGCTAGTTGCTAAGAGGAGCAGATGAACCAATTCAGAGTAAGCACATTTTGCCTGAAGTTGCTCTTTAAGCCAACAAAGAAACAAAAACAGGCAAAGAACATGCCTTTGAACTCAACTGAGAACCTTTTACAATATTTATAGCGTACAGATTCACCCAAGCAATCCCTTAATTCTTGTATCCTGTTGATCTTAAAAGGACCATTAGAAAACCCAGGAAAGATAGAATCACACAACAGATAAATTTAACTGCAGCAGGTTATTCGGGCCAAGTGTCAACAACTCCAAACTGAAAACGCAGATCGATGGCAGAAGCTGGGCGTGGTGCAGGCAAAAATTGCATGATCTTAATCATTGCCCATTTCAGCTTGTTAAAGTGTGCAGATCTTAAAAACGCACATTTGGGGAGGGGGACATGACGGGGGGTTAAAAGATAAAGATATGGAACTTGGGAGAAGGAGACAGCTGTTTGCAAAATTTGTTGGAAGAATAAACTGAGAACATCATAGAATCAAGCATGTCTTGTAGAAGGGCTGGATACAAACAAGAGAAGAAAACATTTAAAATAGTATTGTAACAGTAGGAATGCTGTGTCACAGTGGATTACGTCTGCTCATGTCCAACTGTAAACTGTTAAAACTCCTACTGCCACCACCCCAGTTGTCATTTCGTACTCTAAGTGATCTCCTCCACATTCCCAACAGAAAAGCCTAATGGTTCATTATAGATTGACTTCTATACCTCTCAAAATACCAGAGGCATGACCAATAAAAGTATTTCCTTTAATTTCTTAGACCTTTTTTTTTAAAGCAGGGGATGTAATGGGGCATCTTTCATAATTTTACAAGCCCATACCGAAGGCCTACTCGTCTGATTCACGGCACGTTGAGCCGCTTATTGCAACCCCTCCTCTTCCACAACCCTCTCTCCCGCCCCCACTTCCCTAGAAAATAAAGTAACCCAGCAAATTATTTTGAGTGCTTTGTTGTTAAGATCCTTTGAAAGAAACCCACTACTCGACCATTGCACTTTCACCCTGCTTTATGTTCGCTGAATTTCTCCTGACAGTTGACTTTTTCGTTTGCCAGAACCACAACAAAGGAAAGCCTTGAGTTTCCATACAGGCCATTCCCCCCTCCCCTTGGTCTCTCTGTTTCGCTCTCTACTCTGATCATCTCACAAAGATATTATTGTTGCTGGCTCGCTGGGGCTCAGTGCACCTGAAGCAGATCAAAGGCACTTTTTTATGCCAGCCTGACCACACAGGTCTCTCTCCCACTGCATTAAATTAAACCTGATGATTCATCTCTATTGCCCTTGGGGTCCCTTGGTACAAAGAGAAGGAGAAATATATATATATATATATATATATATATATATATATATATATATATATGGAGAGAGAGATTTCTAACAAAAACATAGAGGATAATAAACTTAGATTTTATGGCTCTAATTAAAAAAAGGTACAGTTAATTTCAACCAACTGCAGCTGCAAATACATATCATTAAAAAGGCACACACAACTGCCCTATGTCGTCGGCGCAGTATATAAACAGGTACAGATAAAAGACTGCTTCAACCAAAAAGTTTTCATATATTCATTCCACAGCAGCTTTGGATTTGTTAGTTGTTCACTGATGGGAAATCATATTGCCTTTGACAATGCAATATGGTGAAAAGGCGGAGGGGGGTTGGAATAGTAGTTTTGGTATTTTGAAACTGAAACAGATTTTGCAGCGCATTCCTACGTTTGCTTTCTTGCACGTATGCTCAGAGGGCTTACTGCTAACTAACTGTGCATAGGAATGTAGCATCAGTTATCTATTGATAGAGAACACCAACTTTTAAGTGGGGTTCTAATATTAGCACAATTTACATTATCACTATTATTTGTCCCAAATGTGCCACTTTGGCCTTGATCATACTGCCCTGTTACTGAGTCCCGCTGCACAAACAAACGAGGCATTCTATAGGGTGTACCAAGTACCTCACTTATTTTGTAATCCTCACAACAAACTTGTAACCCTTATCATAGATGGGAGAGAGAGCTGAAAGGGGCATATGGCCAGGGGCATAAGGGCACAAGATAGGGGTCAGCAAACTTTTTCAGCAGGGGGCTGGTCCACTGTCCCTCAGACCTTGTGGGGGGCTGGACTATTTTTTTTTTTAAAGAACGAATTCCTATGCCCCACAAATAACCCAGAGGTGCATTTTAAATAAAAGGACACATTCTACTCATGTAAAAACACCAGGCAGGCCCCACAAATAACCCAGACATGCATTTTAAATAAAAGGACACATTCTACTCATGTATAAACACGCTGATTCCCGGACCATCCACGGGCCGGATTTAGAAGGCGATTGGGCCGGATCCGGGCCCAGGGCCTTAGTTTGCCTACCCATGCACAAGACTCTCCTTTCTGCCGCATCTCTTATCCGTTTTGAAAAATTGGAGGATTGGTTGATGCTTTTCCCTCCCCATTTCTGTCCACATGATCTGCATTTGTAGCCAGTCAGGGATTTGCAACATGAATTACTAATAGGTGGCCATCAGAAGTATACCTATGGTCCCTTGTGCCCTTGGCAAGGAGCAGTATCAGTGCCGCCCCTTGGGGGGGGGGACCAAAACACTTTTCCGCAATAGCCGCATTAGAAACGACTACATTTTACATGACCCAAGTACATGAAGTATCTGGAGTGAGGGCCAGGTGAGGAAGACGGGCGGGAAAAATGCACACCTTTTTTGCAAGAGGGACAGGAAGCTTCTCTTGCATTCGATCTTCCTGCGACAGCGGAGGCACTTTAGCACACACATATGCATTATACACTCCAGAAGCGGTCGCCTTGCCATTTCTCATGAACTTACACAGATAACTGGAGACAGATTTCTGGGGTGGGTTTTTCGGGGTCACCCCCCCCAGGCCTGTGCCCTTGGTGGGGGCAGGAAGCAGTTTTGCCAACTCCTGGGTATGCTTCTAGTGACAGTTCTCCCTCAGAGACAATTCTCTGGGATCTGGTGATCAGAAACTTTACTGCTTTAGTCAACCATCCCCTGGTCCTTGAAAATTCTATCAGCTGTATTATCTCCTGCTATCCCTTCCTGGGATCTGCCCATTTAATTTTCATCCTGCCTGTCTCTCCATTCTGCTGCCAGTCTGCTTCTACATTCTATTGGCTACCCCTGCCTGTGCTTGGGATCTGCCAGCAGGAAACAAGGAACCCTGGAACTTCTTCAGACAGAGCACAGATAAACTATGGAATTAGCTATTAGACATAGTAATGGCAGTCAACTTGGATGGCTTTAAAAGGGGACTGGAAACATGCGTGGAGAGTAACGAATATTAACATGATGGCTCCAGTGTCGGAGGCAGTATACCAGCTGCATGAAGTGTCATCCTGAATCTATACTTTACTTCCTTTGCCTCTAACACGACAGTTTATAATTTCCCGCCCCTAAATTCATATGTTTGTTTGTGCATATCTGTATAAACACACACACACACACAAATCCAAAAATGTGTACACTGTCATTTGTGAACAATGCACATATTATTTATTTTGCTGCCTATAATTTAGTGAAATCCTATCTAATGATTCAATCTCCATTTAAGCAAGTTAACAAGTTTATATATATATGCATGCCTGAAGAAAGAGAGAGAGAGACAGTAAACTTTAATTGCAATCCCAGGAAAAAGCTTTTCCACTAATTCAGTGAGAAAAAATATTGAAGCAAAAATTGCTTATCTGGGCTCTTTTGGAGCCGCAATGCAACTCATAATTCTACAGATCATTAAGAGTGCTCAGCACAAGATGGATTTATATTGATTGAGAGAGGAGGTGAGAGAGATGAAGGCTAAAGGGGATTTTCCAAAGACACTGAGTACTCAGTTATACATTAGTGACATGCTCATCATGGGTTACTCTAAGCGAGAGTCTCCGGCTCCAATTTCACACTGTCCAGTTGAAATCGCAGTAGAATAATTTCTGACTTTGCTTTTACATTTTGTGCCTTTCCCTTAGTATTGATTTCTACTACTATTAAAGATGTTTCTCAGTAGCAGATGTATGGTGATCTATAAGAAGTCTCTCAAAGTACTTCATAATATACAGGAAACACAAGGGCAAATAAATTAAAAGAGGTGTTTAAAGGGCAGTTTCTCATCAGCCGGATTTATGTGACTGGCATAATGATTCTGCTCCCAACTTACCGCCATGTGGCATGAAGACGTTCCACATATCACAACGGCTCGGGATGTAATGGGCTGGTTTTCACAGGGCAAGTTATGTCCTTGCACTCTGGCTCCGATCATGCCTGGTACGGAGAGACAAAAAAATATATAAGAAACCCCATTTTTAAAGACATAACTCTGAGAAGGCTGTCAAACAGTGTTATCAGAGAAGCCAATTTCTCTACTTCTACTTGGCTAATACATCGCTGCCACCCCCCTATAAAAGTATTGATCAATCTAATGGAAGAGAGAACAATCATCATCAATCAGGATTCACAGCTGGAGTGACAGCCACAGATCCACGACTTCAGATGCAGCTACAGAGGGTGTTTGGGCACCCACACAGGGGTCCCCTGAGTTTTAAACAGAAAATGGCTGGGGGCAAAATGGGGGTGCTAAACACTTTGTTTGCCTGCAGTCTTCTTCCTTCCAATTCTTACTCCCCCACACGGTCCATTTTTATACTAGCTGTGCTTATTTACGGTCTTACATCCCACCTAAAAAAGAAAGTAGATGTGGGGGATGACACCAGGTTGGGAGCAATTGCCAAGGACAGAGGAAGAGACTGGCACTTTTCTCCTGCCTGCTGATTACTGCTCAAAATTGCCACCCCTCACCTCCATTTCACAGCCATTCAATACAATTTGAAGGCACAGAGCTATTGTCACTCTGCATTCTGCCCATACCCATTGGCTTTTCTGCAGGTGAATTGGCCAAAGCCACACAAGGAGGTAACAATCCAGTTCATTTCCCTTGCTTTGCACTGTTCCCCTTATTACAGACAACACCAAGCACGATATCTGTCATAATTAAATTCAGTCTCTGAAATATGGTGAACGTCGATGAATGAATGATTGACAGTAACTGAAATGAGGCTTTCAGCATTCACCAGTGTTTGTCTCACAAACAGAGACATACTGTAGTGGGCACTGACATTCAAAAGGTTCAACTGGGATTTCCAACATTCATGTGAATGCCAACCATCATTGTCTCCCCCCGCCCCACTAAATTGGATATATAATTCATATATATATATATATATATATATATATATATATATATATATATATATATATATTCCATCTGACAATGCAATACTATACCTGTTAACAAAATAAATAATAATAATAATAATGCAACTCTGGTATCCCTTATTATAACCCTTCCTTAAACAATGAATTTCTATAGTAGAATACGTCATTAAAGAAGAACAAATCTGCATATTATCCTCCCATAAGCAACATTATGGAGAATAGTCTTCCCTATGTCTGTTATCATGGACTGCAATAGCCAGACTCTTTTAGTCATGTAAATGTTCTTAACAAAATCAGAAATTATGCCAGGCCATGTTTGATAAAGGTGGCAAAACACAATGGTCTGTTGTGATATGTGGACATACAATCTTAAACTGAAAGTTCTCTCTTTGATTAAGTGCCCGCTTGCACTTGTTGTTATCTGATTTTACAGATAAAATTGTAGACATGGGGAGCAAATGGGGCATATCAAAACACTAATGCCTAGAGCAGAGCTTTCCAAACTGTGTGTCACGACACGATAGTGTGTGTTGGCTGCAGTGTGTAGGTGTGTTGCATGAATGTTCCCCAAGATCCTCCCAGGGCTGGAAAGGGGTTAGTTTACCCTCTGGTTTGGTAGAAAAACTGAAGTACTGTGTTGCAAAATGATGTAAGCATAAAAAGTGTGCCATCAACATGAAAAGTTTGGAAAGCTGTGGCCTATAGCAAAAGTGGCAACATAATCCAAAATTTGAATTATCCTTTATAACATCATATTTTATCTGGCAATGTCTCTTAAGAAATTAAACAAATTATTTATCGTGAGTACAGGGGCCTCTAAATTATTTTGATCACTACTAACGTCTCGTTGATGTCTGTGCATCAACGTGAATCACTCCCAGTAGGTATGGTGAAAGATACCCTCTTCATAACTGGAGGATCATGCAAGGGATGTATCATATGCACCTGAGATTTATTCCTTCGTGAAGAACAGAAACAATTAGAACTTCCTGCTAATGGTTCAGCTTTCTTTATTTTACCGTGAGCCCAAGCAAATATTCCACGTTGTGTTAAGGGTATTGCATAGAGAATATCTACAAGGAATTTCCTGTACAAATACGTGCTATATTTAGAAGTGTACAATGATGTTTAAAACCCTTTATGTATTTCAAAATGTGTATGTCAAGTTAAGTAAGGTTAATCTCAACTTGAAGAAATGTGTATTCATCACATTGTTATTCATGAGTCACATGGCAAAATATATAGTAACCGCATAGAAAATGTGCATTGAGTAGAATGCATGCTGCCTTCATAGTCCTTGAACTTTAGTCAAGAAGTCTTCATAAGTTTGTAGCAGCATTTGTACGCTCTGGTGTTTGTCACAGAGCTGAAATCCTGAGAAAACCCACCTCTTTCGCCTGACCTTTGACACCTGAGATAGATGTTTTTAGGGCCCACCTTATTCCTGTGATTGTAATTTGTTTAAACTGTTTTTAACTACCAAATTCTGAATACCTGGCTCATCACAAATCCACACAGGTTGAGAAGTGGATGAAAACCTAAAAATTATGAGGGCAACCAGAATTTTCACAGATTCCAGATGCAAGTTCCTCAGTCCTCCACATGCTGCACCAGACTGGGCTGGTAGAATGCCTTCTTACTCAGTTTTGGTTTCCTTTCGAAAGAAATTGTGGGATGGATTGTCCAAAGGCAAAACGACAGCAAGGAAAATTAAACTCGTTTTCCAGGTGGGATTTACCCACAACTAAGCATGTACCGAATTCAGCTCAAGACTGCCTTACACCTGGGCTTGTGAGAAACATGCCAACGAGACCCAGCTGCATCCTGTCTCATTTGGTTCCAGCTTCCCAGCCGTTCTAAAAATGGAAGAAGCTGGCAGTAGGCTGGCAAAGAATTGCTTCAGCTCTATATTCCTTCCTGATCTGCATTTCTAATCATCTGCCTACCTTATACTGCTTGTCCGGATTTTTTGAAACCTTATTTGAGCAGCAATAAAATATGTTGGGCACCCTGAGAACTTTTCCTCTTAGGTTTATTCCTTTGGGAAAAGGCCATAGCTCAGAGGAAGAGTATCTGCTTTGGTCCCAGCTAGATGGGCAGGGGTAAAAATAAAAAAATTATTATTATTTTTATTCATCTCCAGGTAGGGCTGGGACAGACTGCTGTCTGAAACCCTGGAGTGCTATTGACAGACAGTCACTATAGACATGAGTGGCGCTGTGGTCTAAACGTCAGCCTCTTGGGCTTGCCTATTGGAAGGTTGTCGGTTCGAATCCATGCAACAGAGTGAGCTTCTGCTGCTCTGTCCCATGTCCTGCCAACCTAGCAGTTTGAAAGCACACCAGCACAAGTAGATAAATAGGTACCGCTCTGGCTTCCATCACAACCTGGAAAGCTCTCTACGGACAAACACCGGCTCCATCGGCCTGAAAAGTGAGGTGAGCACTGCAACCCCATAGTCTCCTTTGACTGAACTTAACCGTCCAGGGGTCCTTTACCTTACCTTATAGACAGTAACGAACTGGATGGATCAATGGTCTGACTTAATATAAGGTAACTTCCTTCCTATGTTCCTCTCTATTCAATGCCTTTCCTCTCCTTTTTTGGTTCCATAATTTTGTTAGGAGTGCAGCATGGTGGGAGGGAAGGTTTAACCCTTTCTGTTCCTGACACACACACACACACGTGTATCCTGGAAGAGATGCTCACATTGGCAACAGTGTAAGCTTCCCTTCAAGGGTTCAAAGTAGGGGGTATGAGATACAATATTTTTTGGTGGGGAGGCATGGTGGAAGGAAAGAATGAAGCCTTCCCTCTTCATGTACTGTTGTGGTGACAATAGTCACCCCATCCCACCCCTATTCTTGTCCCCCCCCCAAAAAAAAAATCAAACACTAATTTCATTGCTATTTATGTGTCCCACCTCATGTCAAGTTTGGTCCTCGTGCCATTTCCCCTGCATTTTGCAGGTGCAGGAACCTAGGAAGCAGCCTTAAGAGTGGGTCAGAGCATTAGTCCACCTGGCTCAGTACTGTCCACCTTGACAGGCAGTGGCCTCTCTGAGGGTTAACCAAATGTCAAAATTAACATGTGAAAAGGAAAACAGCTGGGAAGATTTTTAGTAGCCCTAAACTCTGGCATGGCATCTTCCGTCTCTAAAATAAACACACGTACACACACATGCCTTCCATACCAAAACAGGCAGAGTTTGAAAAGGGAATCACATCGGATTACTAATGAAATGCACATTAAAATATTTAATGTGTCTATTATGGAGAGAGTATCAAATCTCTTGAGTCTACTGTGGGCAAATATTTTCATCCCATGGGGCTTAGCATTCAAAACCTAAGTTCATATCTGGCATTTAAAATCAAGTGGCCTCATATGCTCCGGCCTCTTCCACTGTGGTTTCTCTGTATATCCCTGAGTTTGCATTCAGATCAACTTCACATAAACTTGCAGTAGTGCAAAACAAATACCCTGCCCTTTGCTGAGGCCACGTTTGGCTGGGGTTGCCAAGAACACAGCCTCTTATTAATCCTTCTAACTGATATTAGTTTGTTAAAAGTAGTACACTCTGTTTTTGGAATGTATGTTTGGGAGAGCTTTGGTACAGTTGTTCTCTTGTGGTTACGTCTCAGCTATCAAAATGTGAAACTGGTTTTTACTTGGGAATTTCTTATCTTGAAGAGAGGGGCAGCTCTATTCTGAATTTCTGAAGGAAATATCCCCCCCCACACACACACACAGACATACACATTCAGCTGGAAAAGTGTGTGTTGTACAAGTTGCCTTCCCTCCCTTCCACACACTGGAGTGATCTACACTGTGAGCCACGTGTAGGTCGGGCAGGTGTGCAAAATGGGAAGGTCTGCTCCAAACCACAGAACATAACAGAATCCTCTGTAACGCTGCTTAGCGTACCAAATATCTAACACTCCTCACCTTCCACGTATAAACTTCCATGCTACCACTCATGAAGCAAGGCCTGTAAGTTGTGCCGACATTAGGTTAAACTAGTAGGTGGCAAACTGATAAAAGGGGCTGTGTTTCCACACTTGACACAAAAAGCATGTCAGAGAGAAGAGGCTGACAAAGCAAAGGACAAGTCAACATGTAAGGATTTTTGTTTTGTTTTCAATTCCGCTATTTCATTCAGACTTCAAAATCATAACCAGGAGGAGGTTTGCAGCCTTGCCTTTTCCCAAATCTAAAGGCTGCCAATGTATTTCAAGCTAACAGAAGATGGAAATTGTTGGGATGCACCGAGCAAGATCACACGATCAGAGACTTGAAGGACAGCAATTACTCTCAAAAACTATTTAATCCAGTCTCCTACATGCAGCCAGGATTCTCTATTCCCCCACATCCAGAACAGATTAGCCGTGTTGTCCAGGGTAACATACCAGAACAGTTTTATACATACTGTCATATTCCTCATAATAGCTCCCTTTATAGGCTCCCGTGCTATAAGGCTTCCTAAGTTGATTATGCCTACCTGGCAACCAATACTGAAAATGCATATGGAATGTAGCCTTTGTAGCAAGCCTCTACTTATAATATGGAAGTGGAACAGAGAAAAAACAGCTACCCTTTTAGAGAATACCTATTCCTCCAGCATGTGCATCAATGAGAGACGCGCCTACTGCAGTCCCCTTAGCAAGGCCAAGGGCTTCAGCAGCCTCTGACGTCAGACCATTTCCAAATGGAGCTCCTGGAGTGAGAACTTCATTTCCTAAGAAAATAAAAGGAGAAAAACAAAATAAAATTCACTAGTCTCATTGTGACGGCCTCCAACCTGGATGGCTACTAGTCATGATATAGCTATGCATTATGTCCGGTATATGAAGCAATGTGTCTCTGGCAGGACTAAGCAATAACTGGTTTTCAACATCGCGATATATCACTAGCTAAACATCACGATATATTGATATATAACGATATCAGAAATAAGGAAAGAACTACATAGAAATGAAGGGGACAATGTCCTGGAAACTGCTGCTTCTTAAGGGTCTAAAACTCATGATGATATTAACAATCACCTCATGGCCACTTTCATCAGCAGGCAAGCCAAATGCATCCCACCGTTACTATCACCACCTCCTGTTGCCACTGTGAGGCCTTGCAGGGTGCTGCCACTGCCGCCACTCCCTGTCACCGCCGCAAGGTACTGTATTGCAAGCTGCTACTGTTGCCACCTCCCATCACTGCTGTGAGTCCTTGCAGGCTGCCACCACTACTGCTGCCCCTTCCCATCGCCATCACAAGGACTCGCAGGCCACCACTCACTGTGCCGCAGCCGTAAGGCCTTGCAGGTTGTTGCCACTACTGCCAACACAGACCGCGGTCATGGTAAGCTGTTTCTGCCACTGCTGCTTCTGCCTCCTAGTAGGCCTGCTGGCAATCTGGCAGTCCCAGGTTATTTGTATTAACTATGACTCATTGCCGTACTTTGGATTGTCCTGAATATAACCATTTGGTAGCCAAGCCCCAAACCAAAAGTCCTGTGGGGATTCATTTTGGCTTGCCTGCTGAGTGTATGATGATTGATAATATTGTCATTTAGGCAGACTGAGAGGTATACCTTATCATTGTGGTAGATTGCAGTGTTTAGCTAGTGAGTTATCACAATGTTTAGCTGGTTAGTTATTGCGATGCTGAAAACCAGATATCACCTAGCCCTTGTAAATATTGTGATTCACAATATATTGCCAGCTCAATATTATGAAACAATTATCACGATGTGAACTTCAAACCGGTTTTGGACGATATATCAATGTATCGCCCAGCCCTAGCCTCTGGATGCCAGTTGTTGGTAATCACAAGTGGGCAGAGCTCAGATTCTGCTTGCCAAACATAGCTGGTTGGTCAGTGTAAAAAACAGGGTGCAGGATGCTTTGGTTTGACCCAGCAAGTCTCGTTTTATGTTCAATCTGTTGGGAGGCAAATGCTACTTTTTCTGTGCTTGAAAGTGATCCTTTGCCCTCTTCTCCCTGACCTGATATGCCCTTCATTCTATTTACCAAGCACCAATAATATTGCTTTTTAATTTTAAAGCACGCACATGTTGTGTAACGTTTATCATAACAATGTAACCCCTTGTATCAACAGTACAATTGCATTTATCCAGGAATAGGATAAACATGGATGCTATATTTGCAAAGCTACACTCATGTGGTTTTCGAAAGGACCATTAGTGAGGTTTTAATAGTATTCAATGGCTGGGTAAAAAGCAACTACTACAATTCTTTCTAAGAAATCAGCTTAATATTCTGTACTCTTTAAAGCTAGTCTCATGTACGGTGGTACCTCAGGTTACACACGCTTCAGGTTACATACGCTTCAGGTTACAGACTCCGCTAACTCAGAAATAGTACCTCGGGTTAAGAACGTTGCTTCAGGATGAGAACAGAAATCACGCGGCGGCAGTGCGGCAGGCCCCATTAGCTAAAGTGGTGCTTCAGGTTAAGAACAGTTTCAGGTTAAGAACAGACCTCCGGAACGAATTAAGTACGTAACCAGAGGTACCACTGTATGCCTGAAAGTATTCTCTTGAGTTCTCTGTGAACCGATGGATTGACTCACTATAAGCCAGCTTGCTATGTTCTTTCCCCCTGCAGCCTCCTGTTGGCCCCCAAAATCTGTTCCCCCAACCATCTGGAGCAGATTCTCAGAGTGTACAGTGGGGAGGAAAAGAAAGGGAAGTCTGCTCCACTCTCACAACAGCAACACCATTTGCTAGGAACAGGAGCGAAGAGTGCTCTTGTGCTCTAGTCCTAATTTCCCACAGGTGTCTGGTTGGGATTTTTAGAAGAGAACTCCATGCCCCCCCGCCCCCCGTTGAGCGAGCAACAAGTTTACCAAAGGAAAAAGCTGTCTGAAACTTTTCCTTCCTTTTTATCCTAAGGACTAGTTCCGGAATTTGCTCATGTTTGGTTCAAAGAAAGTTATGTGGTACCAATGACCCACCATCTTTCCAGGCAGTTGTCACGGCAACCGGCTATTTACCAGACGTAACTCTAAGCAGTTAACAATACATCTTTCGTCAACCTGAGTAACTTAATCGCAAGGTCCAAAGTCATACTGATATTGAATGGAATTGGAAGCTTTAGTGCTCGTTGGCCCTTAAAAAAAAATAATAACAAAGGGAAAACCAAGCAAGGCAGTACAGCTGACTCAGCTATGACACATTCAGTCCTTCAAAAGCTGCTTTTAACCTGTCATGCAGAACCAGTTGTGTTTTATGTGAAACTGCAATTTGCCACATTTCAAAGATGGAGAGGAGGTGGAAAATACAAAAAGGGGATGAAGACAAAAGGACTTCTCTTTCTTAACTAATGTGACATATGTACCGGGGGGGGGGGGGGGCTTTAAAGAAGTAAATGCATTCTAGTGTAACCACCATTGAATTTTGGCAACTAAACTTACTGGAAATGTATGTTGCATACTATGCCAAAGTCGTATTTTTGTGTTAAGTTCCTACTAAGTTAGGACTATTCGTCAACCCAGTAAACTCTAAGGCTAAAGCTAAGGAAAGATTGTGAATACCCAGGGAATCTTGTAATTGGAAAGTTAGGGACAATGCACACACTTTCAGGCCAAAGAGTCTATGTAAAAGGGTGTGTACATTCCACCCTCCTTAAACATGAGCAACTACATGGGATACAGGCAGTATGTGTGCATACTTTTATATATGCAAATATCCAAAAATGGTTTAAATGCAGTATTCACTATAGAACCTTTACTCTGCTTGTGAAGAAGGTTCAAAACAAGTTATAAGCCTGAGGAACTTGTCGGTGGAGCAAGGGGAAGTTGTGAAGTAACGCACCCCGTACTTGCAAAAAAACAAGGAAACAAGCCAAGACTTTACCATGTTTTCTGAATGCAGCTTTGAATTGAGTTCTATACTTTTATATACCGTATTTATCGCCTTATAGGATGCACCGGCCCATAGGACGCACCTAGTTTTTTGGGGGGGAAATAAAGGGGAAAAAATTTATTCCCCCCCCCAGCCGCTGGGGCGGGGGAAGCCCGAGCTTTTAAAAACGCACCTACCGTAGTTTTTAGAGGAGAAAAGGATATCTGCCCAAAGCGCAGGGCGCTCTGCTTCAGCGCGCCCCGTGCTCCGGGCAGCAGGCTGCTATCCGCAGCCTAGTGAGCCTTGCGGGAACTCCCACAGGGCTCCCTAGGCTGCGGACGTCTGCCCAAAGCGCGGGGCACTCTGCTTCAGCGCGCCCCGCGCTCCGGGCAGCAGGCTGCTATCCGCAGCCTAGGGAGCCCTGCGGGAACTCCTGCGGGCTCCCCAGGCTTGCTGATAGCTTCCTGAAGCCTCCAAGCTTCAGTGAAAGCCTGCATTCACCCCATAGAATGCACACAGATTTCCCCTTCATTTTTGGAGGGGAAAAAGTGCGTCCTATAGGGCGAAAAATACGGTATGTGCATGCCTGACGGACGTAATCTTTACTGTTAATGGAGCATGCTCTGATATAATTGTGTACCAATAACATTCATGTTACAAGTGTCCTTCTTAAGTGTCTTAAGGGAATGTGTGTCCCAGCCACAAGTAGCTTTAGTGCATTGTAGGGTTTAAGAAAGTAAATAGGAAGATGCTGTTATATGTTACTTAAATTCAGCTCACCTCAATGCCCAGGAAAGGTAATAAGAAACTGGTATAACACTTCTACTGCAGAATGAATATTCCTGCTACACTTAAAAAGACATTTAGCTAAATCCTGCAAAAGTATTTGTGGGACATAATATACAATGGATTGTGCATAATGCTTAGAGGCAGCATGTACACTGAAACAATTCATCTTTGACAGTTACTAAAAATGAGAGCTGGCATGTATTTTGAAAAAGTGCCCTTGCACTTCATTCTAAACAGGAAGGGAAAGTTTAAATAGGCATAATTTTAGCTTCAGAACACCACTCATTGTTACAATGCTACGGAGCAGATCATAAGATCATAACCATGCTTGCAAGGGGAATATGTAATAATAAATGTGTTCCGAAACAGTAGTTGACAAACAACCTACACAGACGGGAGATACCATAGGATGCTTCTTAGCAAGATGGCAATGGCACTATTGTGCCATCATGAAATTCACGTGGGGGCAAAATTACAGGAAGCCAAGCCAACGCCAGCATTTTTAAAGCATTGCCTGCAATGTTCATCCCATAAGGGCCCAAAGAAATACACTCCATATGAGTCAGGCCTTTAAATAAAACATACTTGAAAGGAACACTCACTTGAGAGCCACAATTTTTTTCATGAAGGCACTTTGTTTTATGAATCCCCCCTCCAACTGCTAAGGACTCTTTCACATACAAATCTGTTGTTTCCATTAAAATATAGCCAGGAGCAGGAGTCCACCATGCAGAAATACAGGATCACAAACAGGAAACCAAACTTCTCTCTCCACTATTCTTTCAAAACACAGCTGGTTAGGGAGGGACTACGTTCAAATGAGCTAATATCGTATAAACCCTTCACTTCTTATTTTTTCCCTTTTGGGGTGGAAGGAGAAAGGAGCATGAGAGAACACAAGACTCAGATTAGACTTCTCCCTCAGCAATAGGTGACAAGGCCCAGGGATTATTTAGAAGTAGTATTTTCCCCCACACAAAAATGTTTGTTTTCAAGGCTTGCGGAGATTTGTTTTGAATTCCAAGTGAAGCCTGAAAGTATATAGTTTCATCACAGATTTAGTGGGAATATATTCAGAAAGGAGTCTTTGTGTTACCTTTTAAAATATAAGGTACCCCAGAAATAGCTATATCATATCTACAACATTTTCTACTTTGGGGAAAATGCACATTGCTTTGGGAGTGGTGTGGGAAGGACCAGGCAATGCATAAAGCCTTGCTATTCAGTGAAAAATCATTATTTGGTCCCTTAAGTAGCCCCTTAAGTATGAGAATGAGGACGAAAATTTATCAGGCCATTTAAAAAACAGATTGCAGCCTTCAGCACCTCAAAGATCTATAGTTCATGAAAATTTAACAGATGTTGCTTCCCCACTAGCCATTTTCTCTGGAATTGGCAATCTTGTTTGCTTACTCTTTATGAAGAATCCAGACGACGACAATGTAAAATTGTTGCAGTCTATGTTTTCTGTAGCGTCCTTATCTGTCCCCCCACCTTGATTTGCAGCAAATCTTGTACATCTTTTGTGCAGATTGTGTTCCAAAGTCAGTGCTTAAGGGGAAAATCATGTACTATACAGTTAGCATTACCTTAAATCATCCATAACATACATTCTCCTTCCAAATTACTCTCCCTCCCCGTCTGGCTGCGAGATGCCACTGCTTGTTTGCCTGTGCCTCTGCCTATTCCACCCTTGGTCCCTGGGCCTCCCTAAAGCCAGTGAGCAGGAACTGGATGAATCAGTGGAAGTGGGAGAGAGGCTTTCCCACCTTCTCCTCCCACTGGTGGGGCTGTGGTAGGCACTGACTGACAAGGGGGGAGACCTTCCCCTTCTCTCTGAGGCCTCCCTTCTTCTCCTCCACGGCAAACCTGGACGGCAGGCGGAAAGAGCTCTCTTCAAGGGGGAGAAATCCAGGAAATTTTTTTTTTAAGGGAGGATTAAGGAGGGAGGTAGAGAGAGATGGAGGCAGGCAGGTTCTTGTCACTGAGGCAGAAGGAAAAGGTTGGAATGGATCCTTAAACTGGATGGGGTCCTGGTAGAGGAAAGGGGGGACAAGGCAAACGAAGGAGTTCCTCGCTGCCTTTCCATGTGCTACAGCAGCCTTTCTCAACCTGTGTGTCCCCAGATGTTGTTGAACTACAACTCCCATCAACCCTAGCTAGCAAGGCCAGAGCTCAGGGATGATGGGAGTTGTAGTCCAACAACATCTGGGGACCTACAGGTTGAGAACTGCTGTGCTACAGGGACAGGTGTCCTACTGTGGAGCACTTTTTGTTTTTCGTTCGAACATGCATAGTTGAATTTGCCTAAGTTAAATCCGCAATGACTCCATTGTACAGTGCTATGCTATCCCAGCATCAGCCTGACCAGTGTAGCAATGCAAAGTACACTTGATGCTTTGGGGGGCTCCTGTACTTTTAAATAAAAGTACACAGTCCTGCCCGTTTTATTGCTTTCTGTTTATCATAGCTGGTGGATTACCAATGAGTAAGTTTTTTTTAATTGTCTCACTGTCAGTTCCTGTTCCTGTAGGGAGGCGGTAGACAAGACTTTACTGACTTATTGTATCCAGAAAAGTAATTGTGTAAGCAGATGGATTTCTGCTTTGCATCAAAACTTTGCTTTCCTTTTGCTTCCAGTGAACCATATCAAATTTCTTCTGGGAGTTCCCTGACCCCACCCTCTGGAGCAAATTTAGGGGTGTGGGGAGAAAGAGGGTGAAATTATGTTTGGTGGAATGAAAGTTGTGCTGTTCACACAATGACATAATTTAATTGGTGTCAACCTTTCCTTTTCAGGTAATGATGGAAAAGCAATGCTTCAGCACAGCAAAGCACACCTCATGTGGAAGCAACTGGATCAGTTAATATTAATGTAGGTTATATAATGCCATAACACTACGGGTTTCATCACCAGAAAAAAATGAATGCTAGTGTCCGCCATTTTGTGAGAATTTTCCCTTTCATGAGCCACCTTTTTCTACTACGAAAACAAATGGATTTAATCTATAAAGTTCACAGCAATTCAAAACTTAATTTTATACCCTTAACATATAGCTTTAAAAGGAGATTGGATAAAATCATGGAGAATAAGTCTATCAATGGCTACTTGCCACGATGGCTATGTTCTATCTCGACTACCAGTTTCTGGGAATCAGAGGTGGGGAGGGTGCCATTGCACTTGGGTTCAGTTTGCAGGATTCCTGAGGATGCCTGGTTGGCCACTGTGAGAACAGGATGCCAGACTGGATGTAACTTATTACATGTAATCTGCTAAATATATATATATATATATATATATGTTGTGAGGTTATGGTTGACAACGCAATTTCAAAAATAAAACAAGAACTGAACAAAGTGTCCTGGAATTTATGTACGTGTGTGTGTGTTTGCAATTTAAGCAGCAGCAATAAATGATCCCCCCCCCCAAATGTATAAAAGGGTGGTTTTCAAATTGGCGTCCTATTATTGCTGGTTTTTCATTTTTCTCATCCTAATTTCCCTGTATTGAACTGTCAGGTTTTTAAAGAGAATTTGCTCTCGTTGGCAACATGCACATTTAGTTGTTTGGAAAAAAAATGGGGGGGGGGGAGCTTTTCCCTGTCCTTGAAACGCACTATATAAATATTGTATTCAATCCTTAGCTTGCACTTCGTAAATAATTTATGTTAAAAATTTCTCTTCGTGGAGCTCGTCAGCCATTAGGGTGCTCAAATTTCTGTTAAAACATTTATTTACTGCTTATACTCTTTTAGTGGGGGGGGTGGGAGGTGGGGGAGGGGATTCTAAAAGGTGCATCTGGTAATAGCTACCAAGGCTGCATTAAAGCAAGAAGAAAATCTCGAAAACTCTAAAGGTTTAGGAGACTCTACTTATACTCTGCTAC
Source organism: Podarcis raffonei (assembly GCF_027172205.1). Taxonomy (NCBI): domain Eukaryota; kingdom Metazoa; phylum Chordata; class Lepidosauria; order Squamata; family Lacertidae; genus Podarcis; species Podarcis raffonei. The sequence continues at coordinate 40,628,917 of NC_070607.1, forward strand.
AGGAAAAACAATGGATTAGGTTCAGAGCTTGCAAGGTTGTCAGAAAGGAATCCTTGCCCCCTCATTCCTGCTCTAGGCTCTGCCCGCCACCTGTATGGAAGCAGGAGTAGCCACCTGCCACCTCAGGCCAGGTCTGGGTGGGAAAAGCAAGAAGCACAGGACTTGTTTATAGCATTGGAGGAGCAGACTACCAATGGGTCTATGAGATCCATCCAGCAACAGAGGAAGCCACTTGGGAGCCAGGGGCGGGGCAGGGCGCACCATGGGACCGCTGGAGTCTGCCTGCCTCCTCCCACTCAGGCGCCCTACAGCTGGGGGGCAGCATGGAGCCTGCGCGCACCCAAGTCACCATGTCTCTCCCAGGAGAGAAGTGTGGCTCGGGGGCACTGCAGGCCCCACAGTTAGTGTCACCCGGCGTTTTGCCACCCCCCTCAGTGGTGGCACTCGGGGCAACCCGCACCCACCGCACCCCCTTCCTCTGCCCCTGGATCCATCCTAAGTCCTGCCCCGCAACTGCTAACTACAGCCAAGGATGACTTCCTGTCACTTTTGAAAGCAAGCAAGGTTGAGCCATCAAGGTTTATTCTGCACATCCCACAAAGAATGCAGTAGAAGCTAAACTGGTCTCTTAGGGACACATCGCATACAAAAGAGGTCACGATTTGCTGCCAGAGGGTATTGTACTACAGAGCATCAGAGACGAATAGAAAATGTAATTCTTTATTCAAGGAAACAGAACACACACAGAGAAACCTAGGGTACAACTGGCCCCGGTAAAGACAATCTGAGTCTCCCACTTCCTCCTCAGCCTCCTCTCAATCCGGCTATCTTCCTAGCACTCTTAAGCTACGCCAGGGAGGGGCCCTCTGAGCAATCTGTGCTCTTTGCTTTGTAACATGCAGAACCCTCCAGGTTCTCAGAGACAAGGGGGAAGAAGAGCTAAACACAGCAGGACCTGCAGGCTCCTGTGAATCTGTCACAGCCTAAGCCACACCTCCTTCTCAGCTGCCTGTTCTACATCTGCAGTGTTCTCTCTCTCTCTCTCTCTCCCTCCTGTTGCATGTTCAGCATCCCCCCATTCCTCCTATGATCTGTCTTCCTTGTCCCACCACTACTCCCCTACCTCAGAGCCTTCCTCTTCTGAGGCTTCCCTATGGGGTTCTCCAGCTGGAATCTCCCCCCCCCCCCCATTGACCAGCCAGTCCCTGACAATCATACAGAAGGGCCTTTTTTTTAACTGCAGTTGTAAAAAGTAATTTTTCGACATCTAACGCGTCTCTTTTGAAACTTTATGGATTTCATTACTGATATCAAATTATTTCCATTTAGTGCTGCTGCATTAAACTGTTATAGAAACTTGTTCTCTAAGTGGCGGTGTGTGTGTGTGAGGAGAATCAGGTAATTAACTTTGAGGGATGAGGGGTTTGGGGTTCTTTTTTACACTAATGTTCTCATTAATGGCATGCCTGCTTAGGACAGCCATTAAAAGTCCATTAAGTGAACAAGGAAACTTGAATAATGCTATCCTGGAAAATTTCTAGTAAATGAACATTACGGTCTTTTAATGGAAATCTGCTATAAGAATCTTGCAATTAGCAAGTCTAAAATTCTAATTATACATAGGCTTCAGGAAAGTTCAAAGCAACTTAAATATAATGTAACAAGCTGGTGAAAGGAGTGTGGGACAAGCCAAGAGTTGAGTTTAGCACATTGTTTTAAGCTTGCTGATTCTGTTGATTAGCAACATTGCACATGTAGGGGTATAACAAACTAAAGCAAAATAATGGTGTTTGTATATTCCTTGCCGCTGGTCTAAAGATCTGCCTTGTATCCAATCAAGTGTGCTTAGGCAGCAAAGATACACACTCACAAACCTATACACAGACACAAATGGATATATGATAAATGAATGTTGCCAGTAGAAGCAGTACTATGGGGAGTTTAATGTAAATGATATGAATTATGAAGGCTGGCTTTTGTCCCGTCCCCCCCCCCCCCCGCTATTAGGAGAGAACTAACTATGCACAAGCCCAAGAGTGAAAGAGTCTTGGTTCTGGAGCAGCCCACCTAAGGAAAACATCATAATGCCAGAATGCTCCCCTTTTAACCTGTTGCTAGATTAGGAGAGGGGCATTTTGATGGCAAGCAAGAAGTTTCAGGAAGTCTCTCTCACCCAACATCTGCCCACATTTCCCCAGGGAAACTTAAACCACCTACTTTTGAAAATTGGTGTTGTCCATAATTAAGGACAAATTGTCATGGTGCACCCCAAATTGCTCACTTTTAAAGCAGTCCTCTGATATATATAGTATTTCCAAAACATATAATGGGAAATCATGCATGCAAACACAGAGCAGTGAGAATCAGGCTCAAGTGCTTCCCCTTCCCTTGCTTTACATACATTGAAAGTTCTGTTTTTAAGTAGTCACAGTTCCTTGTTATTTCAGGCCTAAGGGAACTGTGGCTTGTTAAAACAAACCAAGATCAAGGTTTGGTTAAGTTTCAAAGTCCTTTCCTCGTGCAACAGAGGGAGAACTGCACAAATGCACGGCTTACCACAGCATGCTCTCCTAACAGGAAATCACTGTTTCCCACGGTGTCTAAACTGGGCTATTACCTAATTAGATGAAGTCTTTTTTTTAAAATGTTAAAAAGTAGGTAATATACATTTACCTATTTTTGCATAGTTATTTGCCACCAAATCTTCCAGTCCAACCAGCTTCCAAAAACTATCATCCCAGCCTTTCTCCGAAGAGTATGTCCATTTACATACCAAAGTGCACAGAGATCTGTGGAGGAAAAGAAACTCACGTTACATTTCATTATCAACTCTACCTCCCTATCTACTCAGGCAAAACTCTTACAGGACCCAAAAACATCAACACTCCTTTAACATTCAGTAGCAGTTTAGATCAAAACTCTAAAGAAGAATTAAGCATTCTTCAATTATACAAACAAAAACAACTATAAATACTGGATCCCCTCTTAAACACTTTCAGCTGTTTGAGAAGTCTGTCTTTAACTTGACGATTCCCAGTATATTGATGGGATTCCAGCAGTCAATATATAGCCACTTAAAAGTTTTCTATGCAAAACAGGAGGGCAAGAACATAAATTAATACAGAAAGCCATAAAAAGAGATTCTTAATGTTTCACTTTTCAGATCTGATCCCACCTTTTCAAGTTTTTTCTTCAGTCATGAGAACAAAGGGTTTGGGTAAAGAATCTTGATCACCATCCCTGAGATCACTAACCTTTTAAAAACAAACAGTCACTGCTTAGAGAGTTGGCAAGTTTGACATTCCAACATTGCAGCAACTACTCACAACCAAAGGGATATGGTCAGGCTCGATTTACCACAGGCCCAGAATCTAAAGCTGACACTATCTCTTCCTGCAATTGCAGCCACCATGTAATATGGGAAAGATACAGCCCACATGAAACCTATTTTGTTATGTGCTTTATGAATTTTATTTATATATATATATATATATATATATATATATATATATATATATATATATATATATAATTCTTTAGATACATTTCTGCAGGAAATACATCTTTTACAGCAGTGGAGTCACTTAACTCATGGACACACCAAAAATGAAGACAACCGAAGGCAGGGCTGTGCAAACAACGCCTTGAATTGAGGTCTCTAAGAACATCAGCCTTCATGCAGCATATTTTACAAGGCACTGGAATTTGTATTTCCAAGATGCATTAAGTTTGACTACGCACTGTGTTTTGCCGCTCTTAGGAAGAGCATGTCTACGGTTTTCTTGTCTGAATGTGGCCGTTTTCCCAAGCTAGGAAACTGCATGTGCTACCTCAGAATGCTGTGTTTAATCTCCTTGCAAGAGAGAAACCCCTATTATTTCAGAAAACTGCAAGCAGAAGACTCTAAGCAGCAACATGCAGATCATTGAGTCACAGCTTTAACCTCTGTAGGAGCTTGGGAGTTGCCTCAAAAGGCAGAGGGACGAAGGTAGCAAGTACCTTTACAAGGAAGGGTGCAGACCTTTGCTGTTCCAGTCAGTCATAATAGAAGCACGAGAATAAAAATCGTAAGCACAAAAACATGCTTTTAAAAAAGTAAGAGGAAATCCCTGCGGGTATGGATAAAAATATGGGCAGTATGTGGTAAAAGTTTTAGGAACAAAAGGAACCTTTGGCAGGAGACAGGGCTTTCAACACACAGGATGGCTATATAACAAAAGAAGCCCAGAGCTGCTTCAGCACAGACCTATAGAAGTACCAGTATTCCCTCTACCCCACCCAATGTCGTCCCAGACAGAACATTCAGCACATTTAAACCCTCTGGCAAGCCTTTGTTTTAAATAGAACTAGGCGTTGGTGCTGTGGAAGCCTTGAAAGAGCCACAGGTCATCACGTGGAAGAATGTAAAAAGCAGCAACTATTCCCTACAGCACTACAGTTAATGACAAGCATATTCATTTCAGGAAGAGCCGGCATTACAGTTACAGATACAAGGCATGGATAGATGTCATTTGTGTCTAATGGAGGCACCAGGGGATTGGCTGGAGGAGAAAAGAAGAGGGGATAAGTTTGCTGCAGGCCAGTCAACATCACCAGCTGCATTACAAAGAACACTTGGATACACAGAGCCATCCTTCACAAGCAGATTTATAAATGAGAGACATAAAGCTTCCAGGTATCAGCTGATACTTAACATCAGTTAAGTATCATTACATAAAACTCCAATGGCACTGGTCCGTCCATTATTACCTTCAGCTTTTTACTCATTGTGGAGCATCAATTTCACATACACACACACACACCTGGGTATGAGAGCTAGTACAGAATGGTAAAGGCAGGCTCTAGGGAAAGGGAAACAAATAATACATTGGTCCAAGCTTTCGAAGTAAGGTTTAGCTAGGAAAACCACAGACGCCCAAGGCAATTAGGAGTTTAGGGCCAAGCCAAACCCTAAACTCTGCTGCTCAGCAGGAATTAATGGAGCAGCTAGGCCACGAACACATCCTTAGCCCTGCCACACATGCTGACTGGTGTGTCTGTTATCACATGACAGTAGCACGGCTGGCTCAGCCCCTCCCTGCCCCTGGAGTACCCCACTTTGGAGCTTTCCACTGGCTGCCACCATGGAGAGGGGTACCCTCCCAGAGGCAGTTCTGCCTGCATCTGGTATGACTCAAGAAACGGTGCCCGGCAGGGTTGGGTGGGGAGACACCTCTGGCCAGTGCACAAAGACGCTGGACTGTGCCCTTAGCCAGTAAGGAAGGGGGGAGGGGAGGCAAGCTGGTTAAGACGAGGGTGAGAAGGGAAGCAGCTATCAGCTCTGTTGAGGGACAGCAAATTTCCATTCCTTCCTTCCTGGAACTGTTGCCATTCCAGTTGGTCATTATAAGAATTTTGTAAGGAAGATCACTGAATCAAGTTTGCTCTTTTTTCCTTGCTCCTCCCAATCCCTTTAACCTCTGTGCCATGTATTTCAGATTGTAAACTCCAGAGGCTGCCCTATTATTGATATTCATATGCCACTCCAGGAGCCTTTCTCAGTTGAAGAGCAGATTTAAAATGAATGAAAAATCTGTGAATGAATGAATGAAATCTGGATCATGTAAATAAATAGGAAACAGCACATAAGTGACAGGACTAAGCAGGAACAGATCCGGTTTCTATACTCCCCCCCCCCATTTTTAAAAGTCACTTCCCATTTGTTAAACCATGAACCGAAATCTAAGTATTTGTACCTTGAAGCAATTCTCAGATTTCAAGCACATGTATTTAGGATTCGGGACATTAGATTTTAGACAGGGATAGACCTTCTTTGGTGCTGCTCCCTCCAAGGCCTTCCTTTGAAAAACTTGCATAATATTTGAATAAATGGATGAAGTCAGAACCATATAGCTGAGATGTTGACAATTCGTATCAGTTGATACTTTTTGTTGGTGTTTTGTGGAACAGATTTCAGATTATAAATGTCGATTCCCACCTTCCCCTTTTGCTTTCGGAACCAAATGGTGATCTGGGTATGGGAAAGTTGTTTCCATATGGAAAACAACCTTACTGATTCAGTCTGTTGTCTATTTCAGTGGTTCCCAATTGGAGGGGGGGGTCCTGCGTAACTCATCCAGGCAGCCTGTGGCACCATTCACATAACAAAAACCATGGGAAATTGAATTTTCAAAAGTGGCTTGGCTTCTGAAAAACAGGGGGTCCTCAGTTCTTAGCTACTTGAGAACCACCGGTCTATATGATGCTTTCGTATAAGTTAAAATATGGCATATGGTATCAGTATGGCATGGTTTTACTAAAATTCTCACTTAATAGCACTCAAAAATATATTTCACAGCATGCAATCAATGTTTGCATCTGTGCTGTATATCCTTAACAGGAAACAGGGTTTCTTCTACTTGTCAGAAGAAACCTATGCAAAAAAAGGGAAGCAGGCACCCTAGGAAATACCGAAACAGATGTAATCCAGCTGCTGCACTCCAGGTTCACCAAGGAAGTCCATGTGTACCAAGGATATCTTGGCTCTGTTTTATGGCAGCCTAGAAACGATCATAATTAACATCAATAAATCAAACAGCTCCAAATCACAGTGCCAGCTCCTCAGCTTTTTGTATTTATTTTTTGAATGACTAAAGGCAAACTCGGACCTTTCTCAAGTTTTGAAAAATAAAATAAAAATGAAGAGAACACAAAAAGAACACCTAGTGGATTGTGCTAGGATTTAATCTCGTCTAGTGTTCCAATTCCCCCACTGGCCAGCCAAGTGCATCTATGAAGCTCATAAGTAGAACACAAAGGCAACCCACCCACCCACCCCCTGAAATTACCTCTATCTACTGATATTCAGGGGCACAGAGACTCTTAGCAATGAAGGCTTTATTCGGCTACTGTGATTGTTAGCCATTGAAAGACCAAACCTTCATGGATTCTCTTTAAAAGAGAATTTTCAGAAGATAAAATTCACAGCAGATGAGGTGGGATATCACTGCCCACTAACTACACAGGAGGATATCTAAGAAGACAACACTTAATGAAAAATATTCCCCGAAATCAGGAAGCTATGACACTGTTTTAACGTGGTGAGCATTGCTCCATCTACCAAGTGCAACATTTTATGCCCTAGAGGGTATTCTGCTGTAGTCAGTGCTGCCAATAGTGACCTCAGTTAGTGGACAATTAAGGTGTAGTCTCCAACATACAAAATCCTAAACAGCTCAGGTTCCAAACCTGACTCGTACCTGGGTCACCAGAAAAAGAAAAGTGCCTGAGGCCTGAATAATGAAGGAATCTTCAGCCACCTGGGTGCACCTCAACTCCCAAGCAAATATCAAGAGTCATGTGTCAAAGGTTAATGACAGCATATACAAAATGTAATGAAGCCAGTCTATTCTGCCTCTACAGAGATCTCCGGGCCATACCCAATGGTGGCTTTCCGCTAGCTGAAGGAGGGGCACCCGATTTCCACAAACGCCCCCTTGTTAATTGCAGTCCTCCATGAAATATCCCATAGTGTTCCACAGAGAGTCACCCAACCTTCAAGAGAACCTTGGTGAAGCAGGGGGCTGTATTGAGTATAAGGAACTGGTGAACATCAGGTGCCCTGCCTTGTAAAAATATTACTGGGTACAAACTCCCTGTGTCTACTAGAAAAAATTCCAGGAAATCCTTGAATTCCACAGGACCATAAAGGTTAGAATTTTTCAGACATCTGCATGGTAACCTAGCATTCTTCTTCGTCCTAAAACAAAATATTCCATACACTACTTTTGAAAAATACTATCCCACTACTTTATGAGTATTCTTCAAGCAGACATGCTGTTTCACAAAGTCAAAGGTTTTCCTGTCAGGGTAGGAGAACACCCTTGCAATTTTCTACACCCACATGTGCAATTAATCTTCTCTAATTTCAGCCACTCCCTGGCAAGAGTCCATGTTATATTTAACACTGGACATAGTTTCAGAAACGGATACTGTACACAACCAGATTGTTTTCAAAGACAATGTAACAAGATAAACAGAACTCTTTGATCTTTGGGAATTCTCTTGCAGTCTTTCTTTCACCCAAATTTGGAAGTGACCTTCAATTAACATCTTTAAGCAAACAACGTTATCCAGAGTGCAATTTGGGTGAAAACAGACCACCATTGCAACCACGGACACGCTCACCTAATCAAAAGCATACAAACAGTACTTGTTTTGTTTTTTGAAAAAATATGGACTTCTATTTATCCATACAGCCACATCTTAAAATTCCAGAAACTTGCGTATTTGTGAGAGCCCGAAATCCATCCTATGATGGATTCAAATTGCAGGCCTCCTGAACTGTGTCCTCTCATAACCAGCCTATATATTACAGCTACATGTGGAAAACGCTTTACATTTCAGCTGTTATGTGTGCTGAGCTGTTCATGGGCAACAGTCCACGAGTTTGATTGCTTTACGTCACCAAAAATGTATACGAGGATCCATTTGCTAAACATAAATCACTTTGCATGGCATAACAGAACTATTGTAATAATTGGGCTGAATGCCTAAACTGTGAACCAGGAAGACCCCAGTTCAAATCTTGACTCTGCCCTAAAATGTGCAAAGCAGCAAACAGCCTCCCAGCGTTACCACTGCACAGTATGGATGTAACTGCAGATTTACCTTAACTGCAGACAGGCTGACTAACCTTTGGGATGCTCCCAGTTTTATGTATGTTACTTAAGAATATTTAGGGCAATCCTGTAAGCGGGGATAAGGCTGGGAGGTTGTTTTGCTACCTTGCAAATTTTACGGCAGAATCAATATTTGAACTTGGATCTTCTTTGTTTAAACATTTAGCCCAATTATTACAATTATTATTTTTCTTTAAAGCACCACACGAACATTCACACATTTATCTATGGTACTTTAAAAAAGAAAACATGGAGCAGGTCAGATGGTTTCTTGGTGACATTATGAAGACCAGTTACACACCAGTGGTTTGCATAGCTAGTTTCTAAAAACTGTGTTATTTACAACCAAACACTGCAGTCAATACATATGATTGAACAAAATATACAGGAAGGGTACTTCTAGAGCAGCCTGACTGTTCTAAAAATGTTGTGTAGCTTTATTCAAAGACTGAAAGTACAGAACCAAACAGTGCTGGCCACCATCTTTGATATTTGACAGATGTCTGATACAAGAGGAAATAAATTATTCATAATGAAGATGACTCTTGCTAGTCGAAAGCTGTCAAAATTCATCTTCCTTTTCTTTATTTGTGCATTTATCACTGAGGGCAAGTGTCAAACTACACATATGAGAATAAAAAAAATGTTATCTTTAAACTAACGAGAGAAATTTCTTTTGACAACCATAGCAGCTGCTAATGGAAAGTGTTTCTCTACCAAAGGGCAGATCAATCTTGAGCACCTCAAATCATTTTCATAATTCCGATGCCCATGTACTGACAACAATACGTAAATAACTGGGCAAGCATTCACTTTTTAAAGGTAATGTTTGTTTTTAACAAGATTTATATACTGCTTGACTAGAAACTAAAATGCTAAAACTCTTGATAACCCATTAAAAACAGGTTGTTGTTGCATCAGTCTGTTTTGAGAGACAATGCGAGTGTGCCTCCGGGGGTGTTAGTAGCACTAAAGTGATCTCCCCCGGGAGCAAGCTTGGGGAGTGTGTATATAGGTCTAGGGCTGCCAAAGGGACAAGTCCCTCCCCCCTCTCAGCCTTACTAGTGTGGTCCAAAAGAAAGCAGAGCAATACATTTCACACCAGCTTGGCTGCAGGAGATGGTGGAAGGAGGTGTGCAAGGTGCTATCCAACTGTATTAGGAACGTCACTCCAGATTTGTGTAGGGTTTACTCTTTAGCATTTTCTTCTTCCGAAGATGTCCCACAAGGCAACCGGAAGTTTGGGATCAGTTGTCCTTCTCCTAGACAGGCTACCTTCCAAGGCTGATGAGCCCTATTTGCCCCTCACTTCCTTCTACAGCACTTGCAGAAACCACCTCCTTGACTGTTGGAGCCACTATTAGTCTCTTGTCCACTCAATCCACACAGTCTCAGAGAATCAAGCCAATGTAAAGATGTCCGTTCCTTAGCTACTGAACAAGAGGAACAAATAAATTCCAACACTATGATCCTAACAATGGGTCCATCCACACTTCCCTTTGTCCTGTGATTTCTTTCATTTGAACTGTGACTACTAGGCATGGGTCCAAGAGGTTTTTCTTATGTCTCGCTGCTTTCCCTGGGGAAACCCACTGTTTACCACTGAATCAGAACGAACATCAATCGGCAGCAAATCCAATTGATGTTTGCTCCAATTCAGCAGTACACAGCAGATTTTCCTGGGGTAAGTAGTAGGACAAAAGAAAAACCTCTTGCCTAGAAGTCACAGACTGAACAGAAAAGTAGATGAGCCCACCTCCTCAGAGGTAAATCCTACTGAGTTCAATGTGGTTCACTCCCAGGCATGTGGGTTTAGAATTGCAGCCTAAGTATGTCTCAATAAGTAATCTGTTTCTTACTTTTTAAAAAGACAAACTCAACAACAATAAAATCTACTGCAGTGTTATTAGCATAAAAAAGAGGCATATAACACCCCCCCCAAAAAACCCCTCTATCTCCTACTATAAAGGTAAAATTCAAATTGACCCTCAATAATGTGGTATGCTTGTTTGTTTTTAAACAACAAACTGTGACCTGAGGGCATGAGTACATATGCAGTCCTAAACCTCCCAGGTGAGTTAAGTAATGCCTGAACTTGTTTCACACTGAATGCTGTCAGACGTGGGTGAACCAAAAGGGTGGAGTTCACCACTACTACAACCTCTGGAGAACTCTCTTAGGCAGCAGTTTTAATTCAGACCGTTCCATTCCTCTTAATATAAAACAATAATTGAAAGCAAGTGCAGAAGGAGTGCAGCAGTGAAGAAATGTCATAGGCCAAAGGTCAATTTGATTCTTCGGAATAAGGGAGAAACATGCCAATGCATTTTGGGAGCCTCTCAAAAATCCAGCCTTAGCCTTGCTGGTGTTTATATTCCTTGCTCAGGATCTGAATTAAAGCACACACAAGAGACTAACATTATGGCCCCTGTCCTTCCCACCCAGGAGCCTTCCCATCTTCCCATCTCACTCAACTGGCTGGTGGTAGAGGAAAGGAGTTCTTTCTTCCTCTCAGCAGCACTGCTTGGAAAGAGAGGGGTCCTGATCTCATTCTCATAATTCTCCTGAAGATCCTTCATTAGTACCACATGTCCCCATTCAGTTCAAAATTAGGCTTGACAAGTGAACTATTTTCACTGGGGCAGGGAGAAACAAGGTTTACACTGAGCCCAGTTTCAAGTCAAATTTGATCGATTCCTCATTTGATAGAGCAGGGGTCGGCAAGGTTTACCTTGCCTGGGCCGGTTTACTCCAGTGGAGATCCCTCCATGGGCTGGATCGCGCACACACAGCCGCAATTTCCGGCGTCTGTGTCTGCACAAACGGGATTTCCGGTGTTGGTGTCTGCGCAGATGCGATTTTCGGCGTCTGAGCATGCGCAGACACGCTTTCCGGCACTGCGGAAGCGAGTTCCCATGCCGCACTGCGCCGGTTTAGTGCAGTGCGCAGGGACTCGCCGGGCAGGCAGCTCGGTTTGTGGGCAGCTCGTGGGCTGGTTAAATGACTCCCGTGGGCCGCTTGTGGCCCATGGGCCTTAGGTTGCCTACCCCTGTGATAGAGAGTCCTTGCCTCTTTGCACCCACAAGGAAATCCCCTGCAGGGATTTCCACACTGGGAACCACTGATGTACAACCATGTTCACACACTATATACACTCCTTGCAGTGCTAGCAGTCTTTATGAACTGTGTGCATATCTTTAAGCAACAGGTTGCAATTTTAGCATAAACAGCAGGTAAAGTGCCCTGCTCTGTACGCCTGCCAAGTGATTTCCATTGTGTTTAATGTGTTTATTGCACACACCAGTCAATACCCATGCACACCAACTGTTTTTCCATCTAGGACGTGTTAAAGCAGGTGCATGTATGGACTAGCAACACTGCAATAAAGAGCTTCTTTTCCAAACAAAACAAAAGTAAGCAGTCTGCAAAAATAGCACGGCCTATCATATAACACAGAATTGGTAAAAACATAGCGGGGAAAGCTGATAGTAGGGAAGAAAATAATATTTAACGAAAAAATAAAAGCCCTCAGAACACATCGTATATTCGAAGCTCTGGAATTGTTGAACAGTTTTCCTAAGAAGGTGAATGGCAGAATAACTCACTTCGAAGCAGGAGTCAAAGTGGTTAAGTCTTAGGGCAAATAACTTGAAAAATCGAGGCATAAGCTGAAGTCAGAAAATTTAAAGGAATGCAGACTACCCCCAAAACACAGCGGCTTTGTTTGTTTTTTCTGCCACCTTTCCAAGGTTCACGTCTGGAATGAGGATAAACAGTTCTCTCTCCTCTCTTTTTCTTCTTCTTTTTTTAAGTTGCAGCATTCAGACTTTATGAAAATAAAACATCAGACTTGCATTTCACAGATTTTTAAAAAATGCATTTGATCTGACTGTAAATTTTCAGGTACAGCAAGATGAATGGTGTTAGGCTCCAGCATATTAAAGTTATTTCAACCAGTCAGATATTTAAAAAGGCTGGCTCAAAGCAGTTTCCTTAAGTAACATTTTTCCAAGGGGGGGGGGTGTTAAACGATATTTAACGAAATTAAATTGTTCTACCTGCCTTTTATCATGTATAAAAACCAGAGGGTTTTTTTTTTCTTTGCTTTAATAACTGGGATGTTAAAAAAAAGTCTGAATATAATGCTTGCAGATTTGCTTTCAGCATTAAAGATACAATATTCATAAGTTACTTTGGGCGAACTACTTGCACCTACAGTTCCCTCCTATTAAGATAATTCTAAGACAAACCCTGTGTGCAACCAACATTGGAAGGAGTAACTTGGCATACCTTGTAGAAATTTTGCTTTCACTACGAAGAAAAAACTTTAAATTGGGAGAGGTGGAGAGAGAGAGAGAGAGAGAGAGAGAGAGGATGCCACTAGAAGGAAAGAGTCATGTGCTTTGCTTCTCAAGTCTTTACATAGTTTGATCAAAGGGACAACTTTCATAAGAAAAGATAGTGTTACACACCACCCCAATCCCCGAGAGGCGAGAGATTCCAGGGATACCAGGAACGCTTCCTAGGGTCTGTGTTTCCTTCTGGACAATGAGGCACAGTGGAGACTGTGGTGTCTTTATGATATTTGGTTCATTTCCACAAATATACAACCTGAGCCTAAGATAATGGGACTTCCAGATTTATACTTCTCCCTCTGCATTGGCAGAGAGATTTTTTGTTGATGGCTTCCTTGATGGTCCATTTACCCTGTCTTTTATACTCTTCTTAATGGTCCATCACTCCAGGCAATTATTTCATCAGGAAGCCAGCCTGGCTTATTTTTTAACAGGTCTTATATTTTAAAATTCAATGTCTGGCACCCCAGAATTAGCTGAAAGAGCTCAGCCTCTGTATACCAGTGGCACAGCTCATGCACAGGCTAATTTGCTTAACTTATAAGGAACAGTGTCACACTTCATCTCAACGTGGACAGACACAAGAAATTGAACTTTCGGAACCAGTGATCTGGCTCAATATACATATGCCCTCATTTACTCAGGTTTATAAACTTTAAAATGTTTAGGATGGCTAATGGAAAGTTGATGTTGTCAAAAGCTCTTGCATCAGTCAGCAGTTTTAGTAGAGTGAGTGAGTCAGAGCTTTGTTGTGGCTTCAAGGTCAAGTTCACATGGCCAACCGATCAAGAGGGAACTGTCCTTATTTCCTGGCAAGAATTCTAACAACCATTTTTGTAATGAGTTATACTTCTGTGCAATTAACTAACTGATCCAAGCCAACACACAAAGGCAGTAGTGATCATTTACTTGGGATGACATACATCCTGAAGGGTGTTTTAGGCAGCATTTCCACTTCTAATTATCACTTTTAAAGAACACAGATCTATGCTGGCCTCTTTGCCTTCCCTACTTTGCATGCCATAGCAAGAGGTATTCTAGCCTTTCGTCCTACGGCAGGTAGGGATTGATGAAGGGACCAGTGAAGGAACCAACAAAGAGGCTCAATGGCTGTTTCTTCCCTTTGTCACATTTTGAAATTCCTGCTTTGCCAGGGGTTGGACTAGATGATCCTCAGAGTACCTTCCAGCTCAACCATTCTGTAGAGGGATTGAAAGTATAAATAATAATAAAAAAAGCTGCTCCCAAAAATCCATTCCCTGGCCCACAGTTACATATTCCCATGTGATTCCAAGTTCTAAAGTTGAACAGGACAGCAAAAGTTCAGAGTCTTGGCCCAACTTCACGTTCAAGTGAATCCCTAACAAAATATGCTGTTTCTCAACACTTGTAAGATGAATTAATATTTCCAGCTGTAGATTTAGCTGAATTATTCTCAGAAGTGGAGAAGCAGATATAATAAATAATTATATCAGCCTCCTTTTTTGCTGGCTATTTTTTTCTTTTTGGGGAGAGACAGAATAGATTGAGGCTGCATTCCTATGCACACTTTCTTGGCGCAGCAAACCCATGGAACTTACTTCTGAGTAAGTACTAAGAGGATTGCAGTTTATATTAGGCTTGAGAAACATTTCCAGGGAGATCCAGCTGAAATATTCATGGGCACCTTTTCTGTTAATAGATCAGATATTGTCTACTTGTAGCTGTAAGTTTTATTATCCTTGGTTTTGAAAATGAAAGCTATAATCATGCTTATATGATCAACCATAACATCTACATACATCAGAAGCCTGAATGTTGTCACAGTAATGAATGCAACATTTAATCTTAGAAGTTTTCTGCACTACTTTTACTGTTCCATGCTGCTCTAAAGCCATACCCTAAGGGTCTTCTAATTAAAATGTAATTGCATGCTGCATGTAATAAAAAATAAACACTTGTGGAATGTCTTTGACTGTATATAATTTCTGTTGGTTGAACTGTGAGTTATAACCTTTCATATAAGGAACAGCTTAACAGAAAGGCATATTAGTGAAGGACAGAAAGAATTCTTCACACTCCTCCACATATTATATATTTAGAAAGACCAGCTCTCAATATGTGGGAACATCCATTTACAACTGACAGTTAAAGGGTACAGTATCCTAATGAAAACAGAAGCCATATTCAGAGGCTTATAAAAAAAATCAATAACTATCCTTTACTTAGTCGTAAGGTGGCAGATGGTCTACTACAACTCAGCAATGAAAACACACACGAGATATGTCAGTGCTTTAAAAATGTATTATTGAAAGTCCTATGCCTTTATGCCTGTACAAAGATTTTATGGGCTTTTTTTGACAGATCAAGCATAACAGTGTGTTATTTTAAAGGCTATGGAGCTGGACAAAACTGATATCCCTCTTGTGCACAAAAATGAGCTACTTCTGAAGTATGAGCTGCTAGGACACTTATCTTTTCCCAGTTAAAAGGCTGCTCTGGGCATAAAGGGAATGCGAACATAAATGGCATTCACACACATAGAAATACACACACACACACACACACACACACACACACACAGTGTTACCAAACTCTAAATACCATTTTTTTTGTTGTTGTTGTTAAGCATGGCCTTTGCTGGCTGCTGATGCTGCCCACTGTAGTATTTTAAGTATATTTTTAACTGACTGCTTGATTGCACTTGTTTTTAATTATATTTGTTTGCTTTTGTACTGCATTTCACAACACTACCGTACCTCGCCCTGAAATGCCAGCATAACAGTGTGGCATGTAAATGCCTTAATAAACAAGCAGATAAGTAAGATGACAATTCAAGCTAAACTCCAAAAGCACCACAGCGTGATAGCACTTAGAATATTCAAAAGACAATGTTAGAATTCTTAAATAACACACAATATTTGTGGCTACTGCTGTCACTGCAATGTATTTAAAGAACATATAAGTATTATGCAGAGGAAAAAGGCCAGAGTATCTGCATATACTAAGATCAGGTCAATGTCCCTCAGTTGCTTTGGGAAGTAGAATCCCCAGCAATCCTCAAAGCTGAATTGATAGTAGCCACATAATTTCCTTCACTAAATTGCTAACCTAACATTCAACTCCAAAACATGACTATAAACTGGGAAGAAACTCTGAACTGTTAAACCAAGCTTCTGTTTTGTTTGTTTGTTGTGAATTGCACCAAATCCCCTTCTGACTGGAAAGCAACTAAGCAAGATGCATGCCCATTCAGATCTTCTTTGAAGACCAAAAGAGAAAGGAAGATCTTGCCCCAATTTCTTCACCTGGAACAGGAGGACTCATCGGGCACAAACTGACAGGCTCTGCCCTGATTCCCCTCTGAGTCGCTTAATATTTTTATTTATTTATTATTACATTTATATCCCACCTTTCCTCCAAGGACCTCAAGGTGACGTACAAGGTTCTTCCTCCTCCCATTTTATCCTTCCAACAATGTGAGCTAGATTAGTTGAGCGGCTCTAATTGGCTGAAGGTTCCCATGAGAGCTTCATGGCTGAGTGCGGATTTCAGCTTTCCCCCACCCCCACCCTAGCCCAACCTCTCATCCTTCGTTGACCTGCTTGCACCAAACCATCATTTCCCTTCAATACAGACTCCTGACGCTACAGCTAAATTTTGGTACCCAAAAATGTTTGGGTAGAGAATGAACTAAAACAGAAAAGGAGAGAAAAGGCAGAATATATTTCTACAATGCAGTAGCTTTCTAATTTTCCTTTACTAAGTGTAATGCATTCAAGGAAGAAGAGATGTAAAAAAAGATTAAGAAATCCAATTTTTAAAGCAGGGAAGGAAAGAGAATGCCTAAATTCGGGGGGGGGGAAGGACTTTGGCACTTCTTACCCACTTTTTTATTATTAAAAAAAAAGCCGCATTGGGCAAGAGCAAAGAGAGCCTCAGAGCCAACACCACACACACACACACACACACACACACACACACACACACTCAATCCCTGAGCTCATTTTCCTGAAATAGAAAACTACATACATTTCTCAAATTTCATATCAAGCCATTGCATAGCCCAAGAACTGCAGGGAAGAGCAGAGTGCCAAAGCTGTTCTTCAGCTTGGGAGAGTAAGTAACAGGAGAAGAAGAAGAAAGAGATGATTCTCTCATATCACTACATTTCTCATTCTCAATCAAAACTTACAAGCAGTGCCACCTTCCCCGCATCATTTAACAACATTTTTAATAGGCCTGCTTATCAAGAAGTCTTTACTTTGTCAAATTAAGACACAGTGCTTTGGATTAGTGAGACTCCTTAAGTTCAGCATGACTTCATGGTTGGCTCAGAGTTCAGTATCTCAATGGCAGCCAGCCAGCCATACACCCACTACAATTCTGACTCCCTCCCCCATTCCCTTGCCTTTTTAATAACAAACTAGTTCATTTTTTTTCTTTCCTGAAAGCAAAAGTGCATCATACAAACTGAAAGAGTGAACAACCATCGCTAAAAACAGAGGCCCGAAGCACCTGTTAAAAGAAACAAATAAAACCACAAAAATATTTTAAGGTTGGCTAGACCTTATAAAGCAGCATCCCGATCAGATGTTTCAAATCTGTTAGAAAATGAGAATGACGTTTCACTGTCAATTGTACAACTCTTTATGTTTTGTAATGAGGACAGAAGCAGTTCTCAGAGATAACTCAGGATAAAAGCAGTTCTACTAGGACAACTCACTGCTTGACTTTGATTTAGTAGCTTTTAATTCAGCCCATGTAGTTTATAGAAAGCTAATTCCCTCAATTGTTCATTTGATACCATTTTTGTCTATTATTCAATTTTACTATTGCATTTTACAACTTAAAATCTGGGTGTTTCCCTCTAGTTACTATTTCAATAATTAATATAATCTGTGACTAAATATTGCTCTGTTGAAGAAACTTTCATCTGAGTATCTCCCAAATCTGGATTGTGGGACAGAAGCTTCTGCCCATTTATTTTAAAAAACCTCCTCACTTTGATTTCAGAAGCTCATTGTGGGTTTTGCATTTTTAATGCACTCATCCCTAGCTGAATCAGTTACCCATTTAAACAGAGTATTATTATTACTACTAATAGCTTTAACCAGAGCACCATATAAAGTAAAATTTATTGGAGTTTATAGTTGGTGGGTGGAGAAGGGTAGTGAGTCATGCACTTGCTGAATACAAATGCTGAACTTTGAAGAAGATTACTAACACATTCGAGAAAAACAGCTCCCTATTCCCTTCATCTTCCAAATTTTGCTTAACCAAAGTCTAAACGAGTATCACGATGCAAATACATTTTAATCAAATTGTTTGGTATATATATGGAGAGAGAGAGAGAGAAAGAACTCCAAGATCAGATAGTCACACTTTTTGCAGCTGGGATACTTGTAATTATGAGAACAGCACATTAACTGTTCTTTGGTCCAGATTAGCACTATCAGAAAACAGTATATATGTGTCAAATTTGTAATTGCTCTTGAGAGTTTCCAAATAGCTGGAGATCAAGACAACTCGTAAAGAGAGAGAGAGAGAGAGAGAGAGAGAGAGAGAGAGAGACTGTAGCTATGTACCTAGTAGTTAAGGCTCTGGAAACTGAAGATAAATGTCAACTAAATTTCAGTTCCAGGGGAAAGGCAGGCAAAGGTGACCCCAGAACCTGCCCCAGCTGGACTGCCCCCTAGCTTCCCAAGGCTAAATATCCTGAGGGATAGATCCCCTTCCTCCCCAAGGCGAACTATCATCAACTGCCATGCGAGAAGGATCCTGGCATCTTTTTAACATGTTATTATTGTTTATTGTAGAGGGACGCGGATGGCGCTGTGGGTTAAACCACAGAGTTAGGATCAGAAGGTCGGCAGTTCAAATCCCCGCGACGGGGTGAGCTCCCGTTGCTTGGTCCCTGCTCCTGCGAACCTAGCAGTTCGAAGGCATGTAAAAGTGCAAGTAGATAAATAGGGACCGCTCCGGCGGGAAGGTAAACGGCGTTTCCGTGCGCTGCTCTGGTTTGCCAGAAGCAGCTTAGTCATGCTGGCCACATGACCTGTAAGCTGTCTGCGTACAAACGCCGGCTCCCTCGGCCTTTAGAGCGAGATGAGCGCGCAACCCCAGAGTCGGTCACAACTGGACCTAATGGTCAGGGGTCCCTTCACCCTTACCTATTGTTTATTGTGCTTTTAAAATATGTACTTGAACGCTGCAAGCTGACTTGGTAGGTTTATTTTCTGAAATGCAAAACGTAAATAGCTGCAATCAATAATATCTGAATAAAATAATGCCAAGTTTGAAAGGAATAAAAGAAGAGGGGGCTGACCCACCTTTAAGCTAGGTGACGAGGAAAGGGACACAGTTCAGTAAGAGCACATAGGCCTTGGATTAATGAAGTTCCCAGGCTTAGTCTCTCGCATTTCCAGGTACAACTGGAAAAGACTCCCTCCCACCTCAAAGCCTGGAGAAGCTGGGCCAGTCGAGGGCAGTTCACACATCATAGTAAGCCGCTTAATCATTTGTCTCCTCCCTGCCAGGAAAGAAGCCACTATCCCTGGGCTTAGCAAAATGTCCCAAGAAGGGATTGTGGTTTCTTTTGCTCCAACGAATCATGCTAAGCAAGCCAAGAATAAATCCTGGGTAGAGATTGTGGGTTCCTGGGAGTGTAACAAATCCCTGGTTTGGATGGGGTGTGCTTCCTCCCTACTCAAAGTTGCCAAGATCAGTGCATTCATTGCACACCATTACCAATGGTTTGCTGTGATGTGCAAAAAAGGCCAATCAATCTGATTTGGTATTAGGCAGGACCCTAAGCTTGGCTAAATCTGCTTTTCAGTATTATACCTTTTCTGCCCTTAGGTCTCCCTCCTTACTTTCCCCCTTGTGTGCCCTGCTTTGGCAAAGACATTATGGTTTCTTAAGCTAGGCTTTCCCATGAAATCCAACTGGAAAACTATGAATTAAGGGCTCCTGCTAAACAAGGATATAAAGCCATTTGGCCTGGCCTGCCCCTGCCCACTACCATATCTAATAGGACATGAGAAAAAGGAGCTGGCATGTTCAACCTCATGGAGTGCCACAATGGCTGGACACAAGGCACACAAGTATGCTTGGCTCCTTTGTCATCCTGTCTACTTTCATGGCTTGGTAACCAAATATGGGACACCCTAGTGGCATGTGGCCCCCAGAAAGTGGAACAGAAGAGAAAGCACTCCGAAGAGGACAAAGCGTTTTCTAGAGCTCAAAAGCTTGCACACTATTTTGCAGCATTTCAGCTGGCCTGATAAAGATCTGTCCTGATATGGATTTTTTGAATTCTTCATTTATTAGAATCACACAGACTTAATTGCACTGCTTGACTTCACAAGTAATTCCAAAAGGACTAGTTTAAGGTGAAAATTCTGGCTTACTCAGACTTACTTGAACATTCAACAACAAAAAATTGCCATTGTATCTGTCAGATTGTTGGTGATCTACAGTTACAATAACTATTATAGTATGCATTACACATTCAGTATTACTACACTTATTCGAATGTGCTCAATTCACACATATATCGATCTGATTCATTAGGAAGATGTGAAGACTCCATTTATGGGATGGGAGGCCTGCTGTGATGCTGAACATCATCTTAACGCAGAGCATTTCTGAAACAAAGAGTCCCCAACAGGTAGATGCAATGGACAGACAGCGGAAGCTGCTGTATTTTATGTTTAGAGCAATAAACCACAACTATTTCTCCATCACTGTAAAGGGAGTTTTAAGGATGTTTCCCTGCAACTGCACCAAGTTATGCTAGTTTTTTAATCCGTCTTTCTTCTTCACCAAAGCAGAAACAACACTTAAAATCCCCTTGAGTATTAGAAGTGGGAGGGCTGTGTAAACACTGCGTAAATTCTTGCAGTTTAATCCAATTGCTTATTTCCCAGCAGATTTAAAAGATTATGTCGGTCAGTCAGTGACTGCATTCCCTGAGAAGAAGACTGGGGGAGAGAAGAGATGCAACTTCTCAGTTGCATACGCGTAATGTTATCCCCCAAAAGTGGGCATGACAACTTCTGCTTACAACGTCTGCTTTATTCTCCCTCCTTGCCCTCTCTGCAACACTCACACATAGAGGCTACAACAAACAGCATCAAAACGCAGATGCTCTGTGGTTTAAGAAATCAGTCTTCACCCGTTTTGAGTCTCCTCTCGTTAGCAAGTATCCCGCTGGGGACAGGATAAGATTAAATTACAGTACATGCAACTAGTGCCCAGGTCTGGATGTTCCAGACAGGGAGGGTAGAAGCTGTTCAAAGAGGAAAGCGCCCCCCCCCAGGGTGGGGAGCATTTCAAAGTTGGACTCTCTTTTGCACACAGAGATACTGCCAGTTTTGACTGTGGAAGGTGGTCTCCAGAGGGATGTGAAACTTAAACCTACTGCTACTATTAGATCTTATGCTCCGCCAAGATTAAAGATTTTTCAATATGCCCATCTCAAGTTACCCTTCAGATTGCCACCCAGAATTGATAATATTATTTAGTTTATGACTCCGTTTTAATAACGGCTAGGAAACAATAACGGGCAGAGTTTGTGCATGACTTCACTTAACGATAAACCCGTGTGTATTACTTGTGCTAGGTTTTATTCCCCCTATTTGTGGAATGTGCAAAAAGGAAAGCTTCTGCTTTCTGAAAGGGGAAAATCAACATCCACAAATCGACACAAGAGAAAACAGTTTCAAATATGTATGTTCAATTCTGCTGGTGGCAGAAGTACAAGTCGCCCAACAGAGTCACAAGCCATTTGTGGTACATTAGGCAATGCAGGAAAAACAATCCGAAACACTGAACTCCAAGCACACTGAATCAATTGGGCTGTGTTTTTTTATAATAATAAAAAAATCAATAACACCTACTTCTCAGTAAATGTGTTTAGGACTGAAGCGTTGGTGTACAAAACCTCTAACAGCAGCAAGAGATTTAAAACAAACAAAGCAATAACCACCTAATACTAAGCACAATGGACAATGATTTCCAAAACAGAGGTTTGTTATTTTGTATGTTTTCCAGTATTGTGAGGGGCTAGGAATGCTTGAGGGAGCTCTCTGGCTAGGTCTATTTATCAGTTTCCATCATGGATGGCCTTAGAACAAAAGCATTATTATTTTAATGGAATATGCATTTTCATTTTCATTCTATTTTTAAATGCTTTGACTGTTTTCTAGTGCTAGTATGTGCTTGGTTTTTTAAACACAGCTGTTCTAAGTATGGAACCTCAATAAGAAAGAAAGGACAACACAGAACCTTTACTGTGGAGGCTTAGCCTAGGTCTAAGGATCTAGGAGGTGTAGGATCTACTAAAATATTATGAGTTTCTCTTTCACTGTCAACAGTCACTAAGGGCTGCAACTGTGTGTGACTTCTTGACCCAACAAGGTTTATGGTAGTTGACTGTGCTTAAGATTTCTCCTTCCTTCTACCATAACTAGCAGCCAACAGATTCTATCACAGAATCAAAGAATTGTAGAGTCAGTCCAACCCCCAACAATCTCAACTAAATCATACGTAACAGATGGCCATTCAACCTTTGCTTAAAAACCTCCAGAGAAGGAGAATCCACCACCTTCCATGGGAATCCATGCCACTGTCAAACAGCTCTGGGTTTTATAAGACTTGGCAACTTCTCTGTCACATTGTCAATCTTTGCCCCTGAGGACAGCATCCCTTCCAGGACATCCTGTCTCTGTCCCTATCAGTAGAATAATTGCTATAATCTTGGTCCAATACCCACTAGAACAGGCATAGGCAAACTCCGGCCCTCCAGATGTTTGGGACTACAGTTCCCATCATCCCTAGCTAACTGGACCAGTGGTCAGGGATGGTGGGAATTGTAGTCCCAAACATCTGGAGGGCCGGAGTTTGCCTATGCCTGCACTAGAATGCTGAAAACGAAGTTTAAAACTAGGTACCCTTTCCATAAAAGACGACACTGAATACTTGAGGCAAGTTTTCAGTGCCGCAAAATTTAAGTCTTCCCCGTTTAATTCTTCCATGACAAAAGAAAGCATATACCCTTGTCTCTGCCTCAGGGCACACTCTATTAGCACTCAGAGCTTAGAACTAGAAATCCAGATTCTCTTGCCTTTAAAATGGTCAGGGATTTTGTAGCTCAGATAGCCCAGTTTATATGAAACGTAAGGTGTAAGGCTGCTAGCATCAAGTCTCACCTTCTATGATTCCCTCAACCACTTAGATCTCAAACATTTTTGTAGGTGAATTGAATACAAAACACCATGCAATGCAGAGCTAAGTAGCATTTGGGCAACAGCTTTCATAGATGCATACCCATTTCTCCTTTGCAGTTTGATAGAAAGCTATTTGAGAAACTGGTAATCTAGATAATTCCAGTTCTGGAAGGGTTGTTGTAATGTACTCTCACACACTTAAATGGAAACAAACGAACAAACCAGTTTCTTGATAAATTCTGCTTTGGGGAGGCTTGATAGAGTATAGATTTTAGGGCACAACAGCATTTTGGCCATATTATGCATGTACTACCACCTGGAAAGAAAAGAATTATTTTTACTTATATCCAGTGCTGGGAGGTTTCAGAAAGCAGATATTCTACTCCATCTGAAGTCAGTCTTTGGATTCCGAGGGCTCCCTCTCTCGCCTTTTTTGCACCTAAACTGGAATGTTAAGATGCTTTTGTCTCTACGGAAATTATAAAACCCTGGCAGTACTTTCAAAGAACAAAACTGGCATTGGCTTGGCTCAGGTTCCAGAAATGGAGTGCGAGACCAATAGTAATGACAACATACTAAGAATTAAAAGTGCTTACAAGAACCATTTTGTTCAGGAATGCACCATAGCAATAGAAGATAGGTTCAAGATGTTCCCAAGTAGCCTAAATCATATACAGATGTACATACATTACATATAGTCAAAATGAATTAAGGCGAAAAACTAACACAAGAAAAGATATGGTAAAAAAACCACCAAGCATGCAGTAGTATTTCACATACCTTGCAGTGGCACCTGTTGCTTTCCACGATAAGAAATCCGGAAGATCAAAGAAGTACCCTGCTTTTTCCCAGCACGACTCTCGCAAATTCTAGCAATTTTTTTTAAGGGACAAATATAAAAATGAACTTTAGTCTATTGTAACTTCATAACAAATGTAAATTATAAACAAATATCCAAGACAAGAATAAGACCTCACCCATCCCTACACAAAGTAATCAGCATGTGCTTGAGACACACATATACTGAAAGAATTTGGGCAGCTCATATCTGGCCCTTGTTCATGTCTTCTTTTCCAACATGTAGTGCTAACAAGAATCAACAATTGCCTTCCCCAATGATGTTTTCACAAATCCTATTTGCAACCACCACAGGATAAATATAAAGCCTGTACAGTACTACTGTTTGCCTTTATTCCTTGTATACGTGTGTGTGTGTGTGTGTGTGTGTGTGTGTGTGTGTGTATCATTCCCATGCACTCTGTGATAACCACCACAGGAATGGCACTCAGAACAGCCATACTTGCCCAAAGATATGGACTTAAGAGGTGCCTAGGGGCTTTCAAGTTGCCTTTACTCATCCTGATATCACAGGAGAAAACTTGGTTTGGTTGAGGTTTCATTTGGGAGCTTTTATGCAGAAGGAAAAGTCCCAGCGGACAACCAACCACGGCATTATCATCAACTGAACTGAAACACCTAGTCCTCTACTGGATAAGGAGGATGGCCGAGGGAAGATAAGAGAATAAGACAATCAAGAATATAAAAAGGATTGGAAAACTTCTGTAGAGTATTTTAAAAATCAGTATAAACAGGTGAGCCGATTGGCAGGATTTGAATAAATTCAGCAGCGTAAGAGGAAGTAAGAGAAAATTATTAAGAACAGCAGAACTTGGCAACTTAGAATACGTGGAAGAGAAGGAAAAGGAAGGACACTGGAGAAGGAGAGGACGGGAAGTCCTTAGGTGTCTTGTGTTGTGTCCCTGTTTGGTTGTGGTTTCATTTTCCATTTTTCCTTTTAACTTTTACTTATTCTTTTGGAACTGTATGTAAAAAGCGCAAACAAAAATTATTATTTTAAAAAAGAGGATGGCTGAGGGTCCCAGTCCCCCACTTTTTTCGAAAGCAGTAGTGTTTTCACTATGAAAGTGCAATGCCACAGTTCTTTGAATTTAGCTGTACACACAGTAATACTTGACCTTTGATATTTCCACCCTATGTATTTTTATTGTCTCTAAAATGTAAGCTTTTACTCTTAAAAAAGCCATTCTGTTTTATTTTGCAAAAATCATCATGCATTCCTGTTGCTGTTGCTGTTGCTGGCAATGCTGCTGGTGCTTTTGCTGAGCCTGGGAGCTGTATGGATGCTGCAACGTGTCTGTGTGAGGAGCCAGGAGAGAGGCCAAGTGTTGAGAGCCCTTTACCCACCAGAGGGGGTGCAGGAAAGGGCCCCCAACACTTGTAACAGAAGCCATAATGTAGTAGTAGTATGAAATATTGAATTCATATCAATAAGCAACAAAACAATAAAAACATCTTTAAAACAATTCCAATACAGGTGCATTCCCATATGTAACTATAAGTCTTTCAGGAGTAGAAATGGCAGTAAGGGAAGTCTACTTGGACAGAGATGAGATACAATGGAGGTAAGAGCTTTTGAACATTTTTGGGCAGCTTATCCTAGTTTCCTCTAACGAAGGCCAAGTAGACTAGAGCAGCCATATCGCTCAAGGCTGTGCCCAATGACAGCAAGTGGGGCAGGACTGAGGAGCAATTCTCTTGTGATTTAGGGTCAAAAGGAACAGACTTTTGGTGAATATTAATCATGTAACCCTAAACAAACCCAGCTATTCAGTAGAGAGAAAAATAAGAAGTCACGGGATATTAATTTCACTACTGTGCATCTCCAAAAGCCACAAAAATATGACCCTTAAAGAGCATCTAAATGATTCATTGTTGTCATGAAAGTGATTTGTCATCACTGACTAGCGCAGACAAAGTACATCAGGCTCTGCAATATGCTTCCACACTAGGACAATGGTCTCCATGCATTCAGTGCTAATTATAATTCACTCTTCCATTTGTGCTACACCCACACAGTTAACAAGTATACCAAAATCCCGTGGGAAGGCCTCTTTTTTTAAAAAAAAAAGTGTTTAATGCTCCAATTCATATCATGCCACTCACCCTTCAGAGCCACAGGCAAAGAAATTCTGTTTAGCTACCCTGCCTCCCACCCCCAGGATGCAACTCTTTGTCCTCGGTCACTTTGCCAGATTCCACCCACTTCACTGCTCTTGCTAAAGCAGTGGTCAACCCCAATGCCGTTAAACAGCTGGAAATACTACCACAGCAGAGCACCATAAATTACTCTCTGCTCGGCTGTTTAATAGACAATCCCTCTCCCCAGGAAACTCTGGGAATTGTAGCTCTGTGAGGGGAATAGGGGTCTCCTAACGAAGGCTGATCGCCGAAGAATTGATGCTTTTGAATTATGGTGCTGGAGGAGACTCTTGAGAGTCCCATGGACTGCAAGAAGATCAAACCTATCCATTCTTAAGAAAATCAGCCCTGAGTGCTCACTGGAAGGACAGATCATGAAGCTGAGGCTCCAGTACTTTGGCCACCTCATGAGAAGAGAAGACTCCCTGGAAAAGACCCTGATGTTGGGAAAGATGGAGGGCACAAGAAGAAGGGGACGACAGAGGATGAGATGGTTGGACAGTGTTGTCGAAGCTACAAACATGAGTCTGACCAAACTGCGGGAGGCAGTGGAAGACAGAAGTGCCTGGCGTGCTCTGGTCCAGGGGGTCACGAAGAGTCGGACATGACTAAACGACTAAACAACAACAACAACGATTCTCAGGTCCCTTAACAGACCACAATTGCTAGAAGCTATTGGGACATATCAAGTATTCTGAAAACTACCCATCAGGAACCTTTGCAGCCTCCATTTTAGGGGTAAGGTGTTATTGCTCATCTGGAGGCCACATGACTAATTTACAAGTTGGATCATGGGTCAAAAGGAAACCCACACATGGGTAAGCCTGGCTCTCAACACATGTGCATATGAATAGCAATGATGAATCGCAGTAGAACAGTTATCACTAAAACCAATGGGTGAACCAGTTTAATTCTGTCCCTTCACGTACACCTGCCATCCTGGTTGCAGCATGGTGCAGCCATATTGATTTGCACACTTTATATCCATGTTGGGACTAAGATCCTGGTTACCACTAGATGTCATACATAATATACAGAAGCCCTAAACAGGGAGGGGGAACCTGTGACTTCCCAGATGTTGTTGAACTACAACTCCATCAGCCCCAGCCAGCACAGCCACTGGTGAGGAGAAATGGGAGCTGTAGGCCAGCAACATCTGGGAGGCCACAAATTGCCCCATCTCTGATCTCAAGGCACTGGTGATGCAAGAGCAAGAGTCTGCCCACTGCAGAAACAGAACAGAAGAAAAGGCTGCACTCTTTCCGCAGGAGAGCATAGGAATTAAGAGAAGTTTTGTATCTGTATCCCTTTCTCTGTACAGTGGTACCTTGGGTTAAGAACTTAATTCGTTCTGGAGGTCTGTTCTTAACCTGAAACTGTTCTTAACCTGAGGTACCACTTTAGCTAATGGGGCCTCCCGCTGACGCTGCACTGCCGCCATGCAATTTCTGTTCTCATCCTGAAGCAAAGTTCTTAACCCAAGGTACTATTTCTGGGTTAGTGGAGTCTGTAACCTGAAGCGTCTGTAACCTGAAGCATCTGTAACCCGAGGTACCACTGTATTAATGGCTTCTTGGAAAAGCACTTGGCAGGAAATCTACCAGCTCAGGAAATCTCTTGGCAGTTTCTGGGTGTACTTCCATAGACAAGATCTCTTCCTCACCATGCTATGGAAACGAGCTTGGAAGCACACCTGCAGCCAAAGAGACCTTAGGGAAGTTTTCAACTGATTGCAATGAGATGTGTAAAAGACCTGAGGTTCCACATCCATAACAAGTCAGTTCAAGTCCACGACCATTTCCAGTCTCCGACTGTTTCCTCGACAGCATGGGGGGGGCTTCATGGACTATATGATACAGGAGTTATTTTAGAACTGCCATTGTTCGTTCGGACCTTGGCCTGACAGCATTTTCAACTTTTAATCTAGCCAGCACATGGAGGCATGAATGAGAAATCCATTTACCAGATGTCAGGCATATTTGAGGGTCATCACCAAGGGTGGATGGAAAAGGTGCAGTTGTTCTCAAATGTTTGGATTCAGTGCTCTCTCTTTTTAGTGATTTGTGTACTCAAGATACTATTGTCTGGAAATATTCTTCTGGACATTTTCTTAACTGTTTTTGTCTTGCTTTAAAGACATGTGAGACACCAATTGATTACTTAAAGCTCTTTTTGAACTGAACAGATGATCAGTATTTTCTTCGATTTCTGGCCTTTCCCTTTCCCTATGTTTCTTACTTTCTTGATTCAGCTTTCTGCAGTTAGGGAAGATTTAATGTACTTAGGCCATGCCTGCAACATGCTTATCTTTTCTTTTATAACCTCCAAGAAAAAGAGTAATAACTAAAACAATCGCCAGGTTCCTATCTCTCCTAAACATTTTATACCAAAGGTATCTTCTAGGCATCTAAAATATTTTTCTAGCCCCTCTAATCTTAAAGGAAGTAGGCCTTGTTTATTTCAATGAATCTGATATTTTCTGTGTTTGCTTAAAACAGTGGTGAACTGGCTGCTTTGGCAAATATAAGAATGTCACAGGCAAGGAACTGATCTTGCTTTTCCCTTTCTTCCCCTTCCACATCAGTGAAAACTCATTCCACTGGAAGCCAAGAGGGGGGAAGTTGTAGAGACATCAGCACCCATCTACAATACCTGGCAATTGTTTCATGTTGAGACTATTTCCGATGCCTCAGAGGATGGGGACAAGGAGAACCACTCGTTCCTCCCTCCTCCTTCTCTCAACTATCCAAAGAATGTTTTTGATAGAAGGAATTTCTAGCATCTATGTTTTACTAGTCATTGTGGGTCAAAGGTGACAAGAGGGAATAAAAGGAGCATGAAAAAAAACTGCTTGTAAATGAAGAAGTGAACATCATAAATATGCCAGACTCCTTCAAACAAGGAAGGGAGAGAAAGAGAACTGGAGTGATTACAAAGTAGTTGCCATTTGGTTATTAATTGCCAAGATATTATGCTCTGGCCTTCTGCCCTGTAAAATAAAGCATGTGCAAGGGAATATCCCATTCCTCTCCTCTAATAAATGAAGTGTGAATGAAGCATGCTAGATCAATGGGGGAACTAATCTAATTCCCAAAACACACGCCACAACTCAAGAACACCTCTCCACAAAGTAACTCCTGCCCACAATGCATCTCTGGTGTTGAAGCACAACAGGTAGAGCATGAGACTCAATCTCAGGGTCGTGAGTTTGAGCCCCACGTTGGGCAAAAGATTCCTGCATTGCAGGGGGTTGGACTAGATGGTCCTCAGGGTCCCTTCCAATACTATGATTCTATCTTTTGGATATAACTGCTGGACACCATGATCGTTACAGAAGGAAAGCAGAACAGATGCCTTTTGGCACAATATGGCTCTCCAACTGGGATATAAAAACACAGTAATGAGTAACGAGCAGTGATTAATTTTTTAAAAACACAGCAAGCTTTTCATAGATGATATGGCAGGCAGGAAAAGGGTACTGAAGGCACATCATATGGGACAGCATCCAACATTATCTTCGTGGCACAGAAGTCTCTGGAGTGCCGTTTCATGGTGGAAGGAGATAACCATCAGAACCATTCATAAAGCAATTCCTTCCCATGAGAGCATTATCCCAGAGTCTGAAGAAGTGGGTGGTGGGTGAGTGAAAGAACTACATAAAGGAAAGGGCTGCAACTCAGCAGCAGAGCACCTGTTGTGCATGCAGGAGGTAGCAGCTTCAATTCCTGGCATCCCCAGGTAGGGCTGGATAAGGCGCCAATTTGAAACCTTGGAGAGTCACTGCCAGTCATCGTAGACAATACTAAGATGAATAGCCCAATAGCCTGACTCAGCATGGCACCTTCCTTTCTACAAGTCAAGACCTATGATGTTTTACTTGCTTTCTTCTTTGGAGTAGGAGGAGAATCTGTAGGGGAGAATCTATGAAAGGAGTTGAGCTGTGATTGACCCAGTGGTGTGCAAGGTGCCGATTCCCCAGTGGACTTCATGACCAAGTAGTGATTTGAACCCAGGCCTCCCCAGTCATGGTCCAACATTCTAAGCCACAGAAGGTTATAGGAAAATGTGGCCAGGTCCAAGTGCATTTTACACACATATTCTGCAAGTATAAGCTAAAACATGGCACTGTATCAAGAATCCTAAGAATCACAAGGGCCATTTCAAATACCTGACACAGCAAACAATTCTAACTAGGCTACAGCATATAAACTATAAATTGCACACATACCAAAAACAGATTGTAGCTTCACAACACATAACACACACACACACAAAAGAATAGTATGTATCGGTCTACATAGTTAAGACTTTTCTGCTACACAGAAGTCATAATCAGATGCATAGAAAGTCACCACATTTGAAGCATTTCCCAGTCTGTTTGAAAAGTTGTTGTATGTCTCCATTCCATATATCACTGCTATCTCTGTCCTTTACCATTTACCCATATATTAGTCAAATGTTACACACATTAAACTCATACCAGACTGAAATTATATTTTGAATATGAAATTTGGTATCAAGTACGCCATCCAAAATCCATTACTTGCTTTGCTAAATGAAAGACTGGCATGTTTGGGTTTTTTGTTTTACTTCTCTGTTGCACCAGGAGTCTAAACGCTTCGTTTAAAGGACAGATCTGGTTACAAGCCAGATTTAATTGCTCACAAATGGGGAGCAGCCATTGTTTCTTTATCCAAGAATTCTAGGTGTATAACTTGATATCTTTGTAGCACCTATAAGGGACCTGTGCAGTCTGCAATCTCCATCTTAGAACTGAGCCTACAAGCTGACCACACAGATACAAACATCAGCCTAATTTTTGATATATATTTTTTCATCCTAGCCTTCCTCACTCCTATAGTATCTTGTCTGATTAAAGCATTCTAGAGAACTCAAATGGTTGTCACACTTTTGTGACATTCTGATTGGTCCCAATAAAGGTATTGCTGATTGATAAAAACAGCCCCGTCCAAACAAAACCCGATTGCAAAATCATTCACACTGGTGAGTTCAGCTGGGTTTCTCTCTTGGTTTATTTCCATATTTGTCTGGAGACAGGCAATGCGAAGGGCAGGAAGAATGAAGAAAGATGCTGCGTCATGCAAAAGTGTGCAAATAAAATTAAAGGAAAGTATTAGAGGAGATGTCTAATCTGGAACGGTAGAAAGCATGTGTGCAGATTTGGAAAACCAGAGAATAATCCTTAGGGTGATCCACTATAATATAAAATTCATCATAAAAACAAAAGGCATCATATGATGCACCCATCCTGTTCCCTAGAGTGAAAGGAGTCATCTTAATCCTCTCCATATCTGAGTCATAGATGGAAGAAGTGGAAAACTACGGTTAGGTCATCATATCACATTCTCCTTGATCTGGTTCCTCACTGCCAAGAAATGTGAGCTGTGAGAGCTAAGATGTATTTGAAACATAACTTGTTATCACTCAACTGCTCAAGAGATGGAGGTTCAAAGATTTTCCACTTACTGAACTGGCCTGGTGCATGCATAAGCTGTCCCCAACTACAGACCACACCCTAGAAATGAGATTTTTTAAAACCACAGCTTCTCTGCCTATATGAGTTATAGGTCACACTCAGGTTTTATAAAAGACAGATTTTGGGGGATGGGGAGTGGGGTGCAGTCTATGTTCAGACCAAAATGGTACATTATTTCTCTTGAATACGGGAGGGAGGCATTTCTCAATGTTGTTATCTATCCCTAACTCATTCCAACCAAGGAACTCATAGGCATTTTATTCTACAGCCAGAATGGCCCATTTCACGGCATGGCACACTGAATACAATACTGCCAACTTTTCGTAACAAGCATGCTATTACGACCGAGTCATGTGCCTGGACACAAAACAATTACAGAATTATGGTGCTGGAGGAGACTCTTGAGAGTCCCATGGACTGCAAGAAGATCCATTCTTAAATCAGCCCTGAGTGCTCACTGGAAGGACAGATCCTGAAGCTGAGACTCCAATACTTTGGCCACCTCATGAGAAGAGAAGACTCCCTGGAAAAGACTGTTGGGAAAGATGGAGGGCACAAGGAGAAGGGGACGACAGAGGATGAGATGGTTGGACAGTGTTGTCGAAGCTACCAGCATGAGTTTGACCAAACTGCGGGTCATGAAGAGTTGGACACGACTAAACGACTAAACAACAAGAACAACAAAATGCACTTAGAATACACACTTATTTTTCTCACGATTAAGTGGTTGGAATAAACTTTTGGCATGAGGCGGGGGGCAGGCATGGGATCCCTCAGGCTCCAGAGCTATAGAGCTGGTGTCAAAGGGTGCCACTGCATCACAACACAACATCACTAATGGAAACCAATGGAAACCCTACAATTTGAAGGCTTCTCCCTGTAGATTTTGAAGCACAGAAGCTCTTCTTAAAACTACCTTGTCCTAGGCCAAGAACTGACTCAGCAGACAATGCCAACACTCCCTTTCCCCCTGCGACGGTGCTGTACAGCAACCACAAGAAACCTGATACAACCCTAGATGGCTTTCTAGTAACAAAGGATGAGGTAAGCAGATTTTCCTCAGCAACTCAGGGTGGAAAGATGCTGAGCAAGCCCTGGCAGAGTGTTTGTGCTGCCAACAGCAGGCACTGAGGTGAGGTGGACACTTCAACTCAAGTGCCGGATATGAGTCTTCAATTTTAATACAGGACAGCTGCAAAGAAAACCACTGCAGAGTGGAAAAGGGCAGTCATATAAATCTACCCTCAATCATAAGAAGTAACTGGGATGGTGAAAGGAAACAAGCATGCTTTAAGGTGGCTAAACAAAATATTGCAAATATCTAGACATACAGGTGTCTATTGGACCTCTGTTGAGATGCTTCTCACTGGACAGAAAGAAGCTATCAAAACTTGCTGTGCAGCTTGAAGAGTAGTAACTGGTTTGTGACCCCAGTTTCCATGGACTAGATTCCACTTCAACGGATAAATAAACTGTGTGCCTCACTTGGCAGATGCATTTTTAAAGTGTTATTAGGCATATACACAGGTGTGGGGGCTGGGAGGGCCTGTAAACGATAGAGGAAAAAGACCAGAAAATGAAAAGGGGGCGGCAATAGTTTTGTCACATTTCAAATGTCACAAGACAAAAAGGAAGCACTCACAGAAGCAAATGGGAATACCATTTAATGCTTTGCAGTGGGAAGAGGGGATTAGACACTGGAGAGTAAAAGAAAAAGAAACAAAAATCCACAAGGGAAGGCTGAAAAAAAGAGAGAAGCACTCTACTTGCTCAGTTCTTAAGAGAAATGTTTTTAATTCTTAAAGGAAATGTTTTCAATAGTGAGCTGGGTGACATTTTATCCCCTTGAAAACTGGAGGCTTAGAGAGGAAATCACAGCCAGACACCATGCAGACACTGTGTAAACTTCTTTGCACAGGCCTGCCAAACACATCTTGCTCTTAATATATGGTTCATCCAAAAGTGCTCTCCTCTCACAAAGAAGGAAGAGAAATGGACTTCAGAAGATTTATTTTGTATGCTCTCTGAAAGGTGACCTGAGTAGGTCATTTCCCAAGAAAGTCACAATTCTCTCTCTGATTCCCATTTGCTCAAAAAGTACTTTACAAACCCTTTACTTCAAGTCGGCTTAAGTGTTTATTTGATGTGCTTGTTTTGCTTCCTCTTACCTTCAGCATTGTCACTTTCAACATTGTGCTATGTGATACATTATTACAATGAGATGCTACATTCTGGTTGGTTGTTTTGAAACAAAGCTACAATTTAATTTTGTCACACAGAAATATGCTTATTAGTGTAACAAAAACATACTTTAATTTCCTCCACAGGAAGACACCAAGGCCTAATGGCATATATTGCTGGTACATTAGTTCTTGGAAAGAAAAAAAAGCAGAACAAGACTCTGCAACTGGATATTCAATAATTTTTCAATTCACATTTGCATTTGACATGATCAAAACCATATCAAGTAAGTCTGGAGCCACTGTTTTTTGGAGATAGACCAAATATTTTGTGGCAACCCATTGACATGGTTCAGCAGCAACCCCAAACCATGGTTTGGCATCGGATGCAAAACAAGGATCACAAACAGAAGATAAAATTAAATTCCCAGCTCATAAATGGATTTATTATGTATCCCTGGACAACACCACCCTGTCCCCATCGTTCTTTTATTTCCATTATTATAAATGACCAAACAAGTTGATCAGCTCAGCTCTAAAGCATCAAAACATAACATATCCTTTAATTCTAGAATTGTTACTGTAGAACAGGCATAGGCAAACTCGGCCTTCCACATGTTTTGGGACAACAACTCCCATTATCCTTAGCTAACAGGATCAGTGGTCAGGGATGATGGGAGTTGTAGTCCCAAAACATCTGGAGGGCCAAGTTTGCCTATGCCTTACATATGCGTATCATAGTTATTTAAAAGACAGGAAAAAAGAAACAAGTCTCTCCATTCATATAGATTTACTCAAAATAGTGGAGAAAATCTACCTTTCATGGAGACATCTTATACACAGAAAAATACAGTACTAGGGGAGAAGAAACTACACTAGCCCATCCATTTTTCTAGATATAGGTTGTTTTGCACTGACAGCCAGAAGTGACAAATCCTATTCCCCGAGCACTGGGAGGCAGACTATTGTCACAGAACTCCCCATTAACTACTCCACATCCACAACATCAATCCTGGCAAGCCACAGTGATCTTACATTTTCACACGCACTTATTTCCCTACGTGGCCATATTCGTCTGCTTGGGGCTACCAGACTAAACATTTTTGTTGGCAACCTCCATTTGTTGATATTTCTGACTCCCATTTAAAAGACTGAGTATGAAACCCAACCTTTTCCTAAAACTATTATAAATAATTAGAAGACCACTGACGTATGGAATGGGAGTTTAAGTGAATATTCATATTTCATGACAAGGTCCACAAGCAATGCTAATTAACCCCTATTAACTTGAATCTGTCACTATCAGCTTCTGCCAGTTAACTTCCTTGACCTTCTCTAGCCTCCACCTTGTTACTCTACGATGAGAGTCAGGAAAAGAGACTCCAGCTGTTGTACGCTGACAGGGGGCAATTTACATTTGGCCTTCATTAAGAGACAGAAAGCATCATTGAGACCAAATGTACAAGACAGACTGGTGGAGGTTATAAAAAATTCAAGTGGCACACATTTTTCCCTTTCATCTGACAGTTGGTATTAAGAAGCTATATATCAACCTCAGACACATAAAATTTAAACTAAAGAGAGGGCATAAGAATTAGACTACGAAGACAGCGCCTTCTGTCTGCTCCATGGCTATTTCATGTATATGAAGCAAGACAGGTCAGGTGGCAATTTTGGAGGTATGATGAAAGTCACAGAAAATACAACACTGGTGGAGCTTGCTAAGATTAACAGGGATTCTTCAGGCTTTAGGAGGGGGAAAGTATGATATTATTTTTATAAACCAAAGAATACACACATAAGATCGTGCCTGCCAATTATTTGCAATCATGCACTCTCAGCTTCATTGAAGGTGAAGATATATACCTCAAGGCTTCCTTCACTCAATCATCTTGCCTCCATCCAAACTCAAACCAAATAGCTGTAGAACCTGCTTTCCAGAGAACCTCCAACTTTTCTTAAAATGAGAGAACACTAAGAGGTCCATTTGTTCGCTGAGAAGCAACCATGTCCTTAATCAAACAACTGCTGCCTACTTCTAGCTCGCCTACCCACAAATACAGTTGCTGCATGCAATGCATTGCTCTCACAGGTCAACCCAAGGCCTGTCTAATCTAGTGTTCAATGCACAGAGAAGTAAAGATGAACCTGAGGCCATCACAATTAAGGCACGATATACAGTGGTACCTCAGTTGTCAAACATCTCAGAAGTCGAACATTTCGGTTTTCGAATGCCAAAAAACCAGAAGTAAATGCTTCCATTTTTGAACGTGCCTTGGAAGTCGAACAGCTTCCGCTGAGTTTTTTTCAATTTTCTCTACTGAATTTGCAGGCCGCCCTTTGGCTTCGGTTTTCAAATGGTTCGGAACTCAAAACGGTCTTCTGGAATGGATTACGTTTGAAAACAACTTTCCTCTATTGTCCCCAGCATTTGGTAACTAAACACTTTCAAGCTGAACGTTCCATTCTAATCTATCACACCAAAGGTCAATGACCGACCTCCAGTTCATCACAACTAAAGGGGATGAATCCTGCAAATATTAGGTAAAGAAACATTTCCTTATGTTTGTCCGATTGACTAAATCATTTTAACTGGGTAAATTCAAGCCATACTGTTTTAACAGTCCCCCAAACTTCATATAGTCACTGTTCCCCTTCTCTCCCTCATCCCACATTTATTTAAAATACTTTTCACCTTGGAAAGCAATGACTTAATAAAACTATTAAATATAACATACAATTAACAAGACAGATACAGCAATAACTATGTCAGACCCAACCATTAACAGCCAATTAAAGCCCGAGGGAACAACTTCGTCTTCTGAAAAGACGATAGAATCCTACATTATTTTGCTTCCCTTATAGGGAGGATGCTCTTCCTGAGTTGGGGTGAACCCTAAAATGAGAGTGCCCTATCAGTTTATGACAATCTCTAGAAACACTTTGGTGCCCTTAAGAATGTGCAATGGAAGAAGAGTTCTGGAGTCAACTGGTTCCCCTTTGTTATCTGCAGCCAGGGTGACAAACTACAGTGTGACAGTTTCTTGCTCTTCCATCTATATTACTGTAAAGACGTTGCACGTTCAGGCCACAGCAAATGAGAGAGAAAAGATGGCAGCTGCACTAGGAAAAATGGTATGGAAGCAGATTTCCCACAAGAGCTCTTTCCTGCTACACATCCCTTCAGTCAGCAAAGCACCAGTAGAATCAATTGCTAGGAATCCTAGTTGCAAACTCTGAAGTGGATAAACACACCCGCACAGCTGGATTGGGCCCTGGTTGCACCGCTCTCCAACGTACTAGGCTACAAAAGCTGGTGAACATTAACAACACTGTGCCCTACGGCCACATTTGTGCTTGGATGTAACATTTTCTTTAGTTAGCAAATCATACAGGCTTGATCTCACATTCCTAAAGCCAAATACACAAGATGCCAGGCTCTCCAGCTGAGAACAAAGGCTTGCACAAAAATGAACAGGGAAAGCTGGCGTAAAAACAGAAAGCCTCAGAAGACTTCTCCCAAGGACTCACCATTGAAACCTTTGTTTTTGTCAATAGTTAGAACTCTCTCTTGACTTAATGAGAAGACTCCAAAGGTTTTTTTAAAACACACACACACAAACACACACCATGTTTCATTACAATTGAATGTAGGTTTGAGTTTAGGAGAACCAAAGCTTCTTGGCACATAACCAAAATTCTGTTGCCTTTTTAGACATACTCACTTCTTTCATCCACAGCAACTTAGGTGGCTGCATCTCGGCGGACATTGCGCCACCAACAAAGCACAAGACTCTGTGCCGTGTCCCGTTGATGCGTGCTACTTGGTCAGCTGCACGATGGTCCATCCACAGAATGATGTTTCTTTTGTGTTCTCCTTATAAAACAAGGCCAATCTTAGAGTTATTTCTAATTTAGATATGGGTAACCCACCTAGCCCCAAAATTATTTAATGAATTTATATCCTGACTTTCCTCAAGGCCAACATGTGTGGGGAGGTCTCCTAGGTGGTCTCCCATCCAGACTCTGACGAGACCCAGACCTGCTCATTTTCAGTACAATGGTTGCTGCATGTGCCCCTGGCCTTTAGACCACAGCCCTTAGACCATAGTCCTCTAATCCTATAGCATAGATGGGAAGTCTGTGGCCCTCTGTATGTTATTGGACTGCAACTCCCATCAGCCTTAGCCAACAAAGGCAAAGAAGACTGTAGTCAAACAACCACTGGAAGGTCACAAGTTTCTCATCCCTCCCTTTCTGTTCCTAGAACTGTTTCACTTGACTTCTCCAAATTCAGCTAATATGTAACTTTAAGCAAAATCTTTCAACAACTCTTGTTTAATTCTTGCTAGATAAAGCAATGACTGTGGCCTTGGACACAAGCATTTCAAATAAAGCCATGCAGGAGATATCTCGGAGAACTTGTGGTACAAGTCTTTCCTATTTTAATTTCATAGCTACCTGCTGAATTGTTGTTAAATAGATTTCTTTCTCTTTTTTTTAACCTTGTATTTCACTTTAATGCTGGAAATCTCGGTGTTCTATTAGAAAGTCTTACCTTCAGAGTTGACCGCCAAGGGCTTGAAATGAGCGTCCAAAACAACAAGCGAACAGGTAGCATCAAAGCCCAATCCTCGAATCTGAGAAACATCTATCCCACGGACAACTTTCTGTGAAGAACAAGTCAGTTATATATTTTCAGAATTGCATACAGGAAAAACACAAACACAAATATGAATATCTAAAATAGGGTCATTGCTGAAAGGGTTTAGGTTCCTGAAAGATTACTTGAGTACAAAATGTATGTGTGGAAGGGGGAGTGGAAACCCAATTGCTCTTTCACATTACCATCATCCCTGGAGAGCATGTTCAAAAGCCCAGGGAGGGCATGCTCTTCCGCACACAGTTAAGACTGCTTATGTGACAGGCCCCCAAAGCTGCAGAGGCTGGTTTTCTCCTACTTCAGGATCACACATGGTTTTCTAAATCCCTCTATATGCTGAAAAACTAGTTAAGATTTTGATATGTGAATCAAGTAGTCTCCAAATTCCAAACCCCATCTCAGCTATAAACTTATGAGGAATAGTCATTATTACGGATTCTTAGCTTCACAACTGCAAAAGGAACCCAGTAGGGCCACAAATTATGTGCAGGTTATGTTCTGGGGATCACACTTAAAGCCAAAACGGATTATAGTCAAAACACACTGGGTTCTATGGCAGGTGGAATAGCCAAAGTCTCTCTCCACCACCACCCCCCCCCGCTACATTTACCCCTTTTTCATTTGTGTGTGTGTGTGATGGGTTTATTGTACTGAGCACCCAAAAAGTGCTAAACATTTGACCCATTCTATTTAATTGCAGCATTTTTATACCACCCATTAACAAAACAGTCTCTGGGCGGGGTACGAGATAGAGATAGTAAAGGTAAAGGTAAAGGTAAAGGTACCCCTGCCCGTACGGGCCAGTCTTGACAGACTCTAGGGTTGTGCGCTCATCTCACTCTATAGGCCGGGAGCCAGCGCTGTCCGGAGACACTTCCAGGTCACGTGGCCAGCGTGACAAGCTGCATCTGGCGAGCCAGCGCAGCACACGGAACGCCGTTTACCTTCCCGCTAGTAAGCGGTCCCTATTTATCTACTTGCACCCGGGGGTGCTTTCGAACTGCTAGGTTGGCAGGCGCTGGGACCGAGCGACAGGAGCGCACCCCGCCGCGGGGATTCGAACCGCCGACCTTTGGATCGGCAAGTCCTAGGCGCTGAGGCTTTTACCCACAGCGCCACCCGCATCCCTATCTTATTCACTATCTAGAGATAGATATATAGATAGATAGATAGATAGATAGATATAGATAGATAGATAGATAGATAATAGATGATAGATAGATAGATAGATAGATGATAGATAGATAGATGATAGATAGATAGATAGATAGATAGATAGATAGATAGATAGATAGGCAGGCAGGCAGGCAGGCAGGCAGACAGACAGATAGAAATATGACAACTTGAAAATGTTATTATAAATAGTTACAATTTAAGGCGGATGTTTCAAATAATTACTTCAAATGCTGTAATGTCTACTGAGATGTAAGTCCCATTGTTTTCAGTTTAGTACCATCTTTCAACAACTTGTCCTTTGGCTCTTTGCTGTATTGAGCAGTAATGAATATACTTTAGGGTGTGAGTGAGGTCGAAGAAGAAGAAGAAGAAGAAGAAGAAGAAGAAGAAGAAGAAGAAGAAGGCAACTCATTGCCCTCTGTTAAGAGGATGGCAATGAAGGTACTTTGGCAAACTAAGGTCATAGATGCTCCTACTTTATTACTTCTTTTTTTTAATCCACTTATCTTTCAGTGACCCTCAAAGAGGCTCACACCAAAATCAATCGATAAACACATGGCATGTACAAATGCATAGACATAGCTAATACAACTCAACTTTTCTTAGCTTGGTGAAGAAGTATTTGGCACTGGGGACAGATGCAGACTATGAGGTACTGTAAGACCACTATGGCAAATAACTCTTTTCCTGCCACCCCAAACTTAGCCAATGTTTGTCTTATATATAAACAGGTCACTATAATATGCAGTCAGTACTACCTGGAGGTTCAAGTGCTCTTGATGGGCATGGGATTCTTAGTATACTTTGTTATTTGTTTTCAGCACACCTATTATTTAAACAATTTTAATGCCGCTTAATTACAGCCATTCCTAAGTGGTGTG
The DNA here is from genome assembly GCF_027172205.1 of Podarcis raffonei. Lineage (NCBI taxonomy): Eukaryota > Metazoa > Chordata > Lepidosauria > Squamata > Lacertidae > Podarcis > Podarcis raffonei. The sequence goes on from NC_070607.1 coordinate 40,669,540, forward strand.
CAGGAGACTCAATACAATGAAACAAAAATAGAGCTAACTATGAAAATCAGAATTCATTTTAAAAGCCTGCTGGAATTAATGTCGATAAACGTTCAATAGAGTGAATAAGAGTAAATGAAGAAATGCATGCTGTTTCATTATCCTCAGGCACACCCCCATCTTCCTCCATCTCCTTTAGGGCACTCACTGCAGAGAATGGCTCATTAATATTTGAAAATCCTGATCAATAACAAGCGAACGGTGAACTGTCCAACTATGAATTACCAGGCATCTCATGCATATTTGAAGAGCCAAACTAAGAACGCCAAGCAGTCCGAACCCAGGACTTTTTTTGTAGAGGACTGAAGGTCCCCCTTCCCCACCCCAAGACCACCCTGACAATGCTGGCTGCCAAAGGAGGTCATAATACCCACAAAGAGATGCGAAGAACAGCTAAAGAAATTCAGGAGATGGAGCAACATCCTGATGTTTTACATTTCCCCTACCTAGGGTTTCCATATTTCAAAAAGTAAAAATCCTGACACCCGCAAAGTTGCTGAGCTTTTTTAGGAAGCCCCCAAACCAGGACATGTCAGGACTTTTCCTGACTTATGGCAAGCCTACCCATACCATACTTCAGTACAAATGTCTGCTGTAGAGGGAAGGGTGCTTGCTAACTGAGATGTTGGCTTTACCTGCAGTTCCATTCTGAGCCAGCTTCATTTCTTTCTACCCCATAAGTAGATGCTACAAGACTAGCACCAGGTATCCATCACAGGAATCTTGTACTATATTTGTGACACTAACGAGAGTCTCTGATGGTGAAGGAAAGCTTTTCAAGCTGAATGAAAAGGTCTCTCTGCCTTAGGTGTTCATTTCGCATTGTTTTAAAACCTCTATTTAGTTTCTTTTGTACTGTTTTTGCAACACAAAAAACTGCAAGTACTCCTAACAGATCAACTGAGAAAAAAACTTATAATTCTTCTCCCCAAAATGCAAAAAACAGTAAGCATACAAAATGATCCCCAAAAACAAAGGTGAAGTTATCTCAAGACGCTGACAAAATTAGGATTTGGTTTAAAACAACAACAGCCCAGCGCATTTCGGCCTGTTGATGTTAAAGGCCTTTCTCAGGGGCCAGAATTAAAAACAACCTAAAATGTTAAGATAACTGGAGATATCTTCAGGCTGTTTTTCATTCTGACCCTTGAGGCTTTTAACAACAATAACAGCCCCAAATGTGCTGGGCTGCTTTAAAAAAAATTAAATCCACATTTTGTCACTATCCTGAGATATCATCTCCTTTGTTTTCACATACATACACATAATACATATTAAAAATCTTTGTCCCACCCCCAGTGTGGTATGCTATTAATTTCCTCTTGATTTCGCACACAGACATTTTCCTCCATATGATTTGTGTTAGGACACAATACCCTTTGCTTTCCAATATGTCCCTTGCAAAACATGCTTGTATTGGAAAAACTGTCCAGATGCCCTTAGGCAACCAGGAAGTCCAAATGGCACATGAGTGAGCTAGCAGAGAATGGAGGATCTCTCTATTCCTCCCTCCAACAGCCCAATTGGTTTTTGTGCTAGATCAAGAGGAAGGAAAACATCTTCCTCCATGTTCAAGTATGCAGGCAGAAAAGCAATAGATCACTCTGCCCCTCCTTGGCCATTCCACTGGCTAGAATGATATTTTTTATGAATGTGTTAAGAAGCTAGTAGCCTATATTTCCAGGCTGGCCACAGAATTGGAGTCTTCTTTTCCCCTGCAGTCAACATGAAACTGCAAGCTAGTAGCCAAAACTTTGTAGGCTAGCAGCTCATATGGACTACTTTTCAAGGCTGTTTATAGAAAGGAAGAGAGAGAGAATACCTGAAGCAAAAAACAGAGTAGTGTACAGCTGATTAAGCTCATTCACTTTTTGGAGTTTGTTTTTTCAAAAAACAGGTAATTGATGTTTTCTTTCTGGTTTCTACCATAAGCGAAAAACTTCTACCTCAAAGTTACAATTTTCTTCCACCCAAAAAACCACAACCTTCTTCTTCCAATCCTGAATGTTAAACCTAAAAACTCTTCCCGCAGTTTTTCCAAGAGCCACTTATCAGTATACATCCCCCCACCCCTCACAAAAAATAAAGAGAGGGATTAACTGAAACAGTGCAGCTTCAGTACCATTTAATAGAATGTGGCCAGATATACTAGAAGGAATACAAAGGTGTTTTTTGTGTGTGCTAGCAATAGAGGTATATATACAAAGGCAGCAGACAGAGAAATCAGAGAGATGTAGTTCTGGTTAGTATAAAGGTATATATATCAGAAGCTGCTGTTAATCTTTGAACTTAATAACACGGCCATTATATAGTCAAATCTGGAACAGGAAGCAAAATTAAAGGTAGGCAGAGATTAGCCAGAAAATGTCACTAGTTATATCAGCCCTCCTAGAATCTTGTATCTCTTGTGTGCATGAAAATGGTTCGATGTGACAAAGGCAGTAGAGTCTGCCTCACCTCATTAGAAAAGCTGCCTCAGTGTGTAGCATAAAATTCATAGCGAGCATTCATGTTTGTACCTTTGTGACTGTACAACACGCAGCCCAGATGTCATCAGAGGATTGCTCATAGTGGTCTGGTTGTGGTGCCCAAATTTGAATTGGCTGCTCTGCGTAAGCCACCAACGTCCCAAACTGGTCTACCAAAGCCGCACGGACGCTTGCTGTGCCAACGTCAATTCCAATGTAGTAATTTACCAGTTCCAGGTTCTCACTTTGCATTTTGAGCAGACCTCTGGGTGACAGGGAAACAAAAAGGGACTTTTTAAAATATGCTTCACTTGGATAAAACTTCATTCTCTCCTATCACTGCTCATCTTTGCAATGGACACTGCATACCAACAAATTCTACAGTTTGAGATCCAATGAGTTTTGCTACATGTTACAAATGCCAAGCCAAGGGACAATAAGGTAGCCGCCTCACCAGTACAACCCTTGGTTTGAAGCACACACACACACACACACACACCCTGCCCAACCTTTGTCAGGCACAGACCATCAGAAGCGCTGCAGGCCAACTTATTTGGAAATAGTTTGTAAGCTGATAAGCCTACCTATAGCAAATTATTTAGACTCTGGTTGGATGACTTTTCTCTCCAATAAGCTTTCCACCATAAAAGTATCATAAAGCATTTTTCATTGCAATAACACATTTTGGTCTCCTAATCCCACATTCAGGAAGTTACTGCTCCTTAACAGAAGTCAAATCAACAAATTGTGCAGGGTTTTATTTTAAAAGTTCCTGTTGTGTTCTTGTCATTGTTTTTACCAACTTCCAGTCACATGTAAGAAAGACAATTTCTCAATCTCATTCCAGGAAGTATAAATATTACAGGTATTCTCCCTCACACTAACAACAAGGTTCCTATATTTTATACCATTTCCCTACACAGTACACATCATTTTAAAGAGTGCCTAATGCCATTCAAGTTCTCAGACATCAAGATAGTTGGAGTCCTCTTCTAACGTTTGCTTCCAGTGAAGAGGACCTGTTTTTTGGTAGTGGCACCATGGTTATAAAAAGTTGTCCAGATGAAGCCTGCAGGATCAGTCCACAGTTTGCCAATAATAAGATGATGTTGATGATGATGATGATGATGATTTATCATAGGTCATGGCTCCTCAACAGACATCTAGAAGATAATTTTATAACATTGTTTCCTTTGCTGTGACTTTACAACTGCAAAGCGATTTAAACTGTTTTCTTAGTCTGCTGCTATAGTTTTCATTTTGATCATTTTGGGATGCCATGGTTTTACTGGAAGACACCATGTGGTCCCATCAGGTGGAAAGGCAGAGGAAAAATGAGTTAATAGTTTAATTCATTTCTGGAATAATATGAATAAATAAATTATGAATAAATAAAATGAATAAGAACTCACACGTGAACCACAATGCACAAGCCAAGGGAACCCACATTCATCATGAAGGAATGTACATGCTGGTTCAACCCATGTTTTATATAGGTTGCAAGCCTACATACACTTACCGGGGAACAAATCCTATAGGACAAGCCTAATATTGCACTGTTAAAATCATTTTATTGCATTGCTATGTGTAGTGTGCAACACTTTGGTTCTTACTATTCATCAACTGCCTCTAAACAAAGCAACAGAAAGAAAAGCATTACCAATGAGTATCAGCAGCAGCAGCAGCAGCAACAGTTGCCAGTTGAGCAGTCCAAAGACTACAAATGCTATGCACTGCAGCCAGTCATACGCCAATCACACTGTAGAGTGACAGTTTTTCATGTCCAAAGTGGACAGAGTGACAGGGGTTTTGTGCACAAAGTGGATGGGCCTTTATGACCCGTCAGTACAGGCAACTCCCATTTTGAATGCATTCTCGGTGCTTGCATGCATCACTGCGAACCCAGAAGTGGCAGGCAAAGGGGGCGTTACAGGGTATAATGGGAGTGTGGCAGGGCAGGCTTACAAGTGCACTGCCAACACGCGTGATGACCCAGAACATAACCCCCATGCAAAATAGGGTTTTCCCTGGTATATAACCAGTAACTTCATGAACAATGATAAAACTGGACTGCCATGGTATATGTCCATGGATGAACTCCTAGCAGGCTCCCCATCCTTTCCAAATAAATAAATATATTTTAAATATACAGACATACACATGCAGACACACCTTTGCCCAACATTGGGCCATAATAATTGGCTTTGGAAGCTCAAGCGTGTCTGTAATCCAACAGCTAGGATGCACTACATTGTTTTGTTCTTCATCTCACAGTCTAACTTGCCATTGACCAAAAAATCATTCAGTTTATAGATGCCTCCAACAATTGTTGATATAAGGTTTGTCTCTAGAGGAACTGTGTTTAAAAATATTATGCGTTCATTTATCATTCTGCATCACTTCAAAGTGCAACATTCCTGTAACTCAATCCAGTTTCCTTGCAAAAACATTGTTTGATGCTAAGAGTACTACAGAGTATAATACATTTGAGATATCACCTACATGACATCTGGATCTACGCACAAAAAGCACTGAATTCTCCAGTGCATCTTTTTTTTTTTAGGGTCAACAGTGACTAGAGTAAATATCCTAAAATCAGCAGAGTTCTCCTATAAGGCATAGTCAACAAGTTTTAACTAGGAAAAATACATTTTGGAGTAATGGGGCATTAGAAAAATTACAAAGGCAGACTGACTGCATTGGATGCCATGCTAAACCACAATTGAAGCATTATGTGAAGAAGCGTAAACAAGACACAGGACTCATCCATACTTGCACTTGTCTAAGTGATTTTTCACTTGTCCTGCAATTTCTAGGCATGAGTCTAAGCAGTCTTGCCAGTGCCTGCCATTTCTCCCCAGAAAACCCATTCCTTAGCCATAAATCGGGGAAAAAAACATAAATCCAGAGAAAACCCAACTGGTGTTTGCTCCGATTCAGAAGATCAAGTGGGGGGGGCGGTAATGAGGTGAGGCAAGGGCAAGTCTGGATAAGCCCACAATAAGCCTTGAGCTTTCACACTACTCCCTCCCATCTCCAAAGTGGCCAGGAATTTGGAAAACTGCAGTTTGTCAAGTTGCTTGGATCAACTATAGCTACTGAAGATAACTTGCTTAAATTAACGGTAGATTAACCACAGTTTCTGGTCTGGACAGATTTCTGTTCTAAAGTCCAACTCTGTCCCATTATACCACATTGGCTTTTTCCTGTCGCCAATGTTCTTGAAAGGGAAGGGGGTGGGGGTGTACCTTGTTTTTGAACTCTGGCTAAACAAAAATCTCACTCAAGCAACAAGATGCTGCCCTGACAGATGTCAGGAAAAATCAAAATCCATCCGACAAACCATAAAGTTGTTTCAGCTGATAATTCGAGATTAATGAAATCAATAAATAATGGACGATTAACATTTGGGCTTCTCTCTAAAGCTGTGCTCTCAAGTTTGCACTGGCTAATTCAAGCACTCAATAAATAATGCACAAATTTCTCAGTAAGTTAATCAGTTTGTCAGACTGCAGCAACAGAGCTTGAAATGTAAAAAGGCTTGTTTACATGTTCAGTTGTCACAGAGTAACTCCAGAATTCACTGCAACAAAAATCAACAACTCAGAGGTTTAAGGGAGTGAATGAGAAGCTGAAATAAGTTGAAAGAGAATTTAAAATCCCTGGAAAGATCAAGGGCTTCTTATTCTCATATAAAAAAAAACTGGTAAGTGAACAGTTCAATGAAGATACATGTTGACTTGTGAATAACACCATATAGTGACAGCAAAAGTGAGTGGTTGGAATAGTGGAGTTTCTTGTTCACGTTTAAAAGAGTTTCAACTAGTTTATACATAGTATCAGCCCCATATTGATCACTTTTGTTTGTTTTTTAATTTCTATTTTTAAAATATTTATTTTTATTGAAACTTGTCCAAAGGTATACAAAAGTTCATACCCAATACAAAGTATCTTTTTTATAATACACCAGAATAAAATTAATGCTTTTACGATCTAATCTAAAAAGGAACAGAAGGGAACAGAAGGGGAAAGGGTAAAAGAGAAACTTTATGCATATACTACTCATGCGCAGCCATGTATACAGTGGTACCTTGGTTTAAGAACAGCTGTTTATGAACAACTTGGATTAAGAACGCTGCAAACCCAGAAGTAGGTGTTTTGGTTTGTGAACTTTGCCTTGGAAACAGAACATGTTCCAATTCCTGCTGAGTGTGTTCCATTTGTAAAATGAGTCCCCAGCTGCTACGGGAAAGCGCGCCTTGGTTTAAGAACGCTTTAGTTTAAGCACGGACTTCCGGAACGGATTAAGTTCATACACCAAGGTACCACAGTATATGCTACCTCAGGAAATAAATAAATAGAATCATACCAGGAAATGATGGGAGAGAGCTGGAGAGCCCTCATGGCTCATGAGGAAACCCTCCCTGAAGCCCAAAGAAGACATCAGTGAGGGCAGAGGAAGCCCCAAAGAGACCTGAGGAGCAACGGGGCTTTTTTTTAGGCTGCTCAGAGTCCCCGCCTAACAGTTGACATACAGGGTAGCACAGCAGAAGCAGCCGTTCCCATGTGTCCTCCACCCAGCCCTAGAGCTTCAACTCTAGGTATTTTCTTTCTCTGAATTGGAGAGAGAGCTGGAGAGCAGGGGGAAATGGGCATTTAAAGACTTTTTAGAGAGTGCTCCCCACTTTATGCGATGTCTCTTATGTGCGCGGTGGCCCAGAACATAACCCCCAAATAGAATCCAACTATTCTATTTTCCATAAGCCAATATTTTTTTTAATCCAGGTATTACAAGTTCATTTTCTCTTACACGCAAAAACTCCATAAGAAGTATCCAATCCTTAATAAATGTCAATATTGATTTTTCTCTAATTAAATATCATAAATTTCTTAGATATCTGTTCCCTTGAGTTCAATGTGTGCATACTCTTGGGTTAACTAGGTGTTGCAATCCTATATCCACTTACCTGAGAGTAAGTCCCCTTGAACTCAGAGGGACTCACTTCCGAGCAGGAATGTATTGGACTGCACAGGAAGGCCACCATTTTGTTGCTGTCTTCAATAATGACCCCCAGTTCCATGAGGTAGGCAACACCATTTTGCCTGACTCTTCTGAGAAAAGACTTAATGGTACAATCCTATACAACTCTACTCAGAGGTCCTACCAAGTTAAATATAAACCTTTTTTTTTTTTTACTCTCAGGGTAAATGTATATAGAAATACAATCTAAGTCAGCTGATGAAATAGGAGAGGGTGTAACGGCAACAGGAACTTGGTAGATTGTGTCATTTCCATCACTTTTGGTCTTGAAACAGAACATAGCCTTCATCTCTTCTTGTTTATTACCCTACTGCTGATCGAAGTGTGAAACAGAATTCAACTTGGATTAAGGATGTTCAGGGGGCAAACTCCCTAAAGACATTTCAGGCACTTCAGGGATTAATTTAGTCCCTTGTGCTCAGTTGTATTAGCAAGTCATCCCACAAAATGATTTACGCTTTGTAAAGGAGTCTACAAAGTGACAGACCACCAACATTTGCATATTGGCTACGGTCCAGTGTGCTTCCCAGCAAAGCCATCCTATCAAACCAACACCTAAACCAAGTGTCTAATTATTTGCGACAGATACTGGAAAGCCTAGGCCAACAGTAAATTCAACAATTAAATCAAAAATTTTAATACATGCTACAAAACATGCTTTTGCAGACATTTTTCACCCAGCAGCGAGAATGTTTCAGTAACTAGTTTCCAAAATTTAATGCATTAAAGGGGACTTGTTCACCCTTGAATCGTAATTGTAAAGGAGGACAGCCCTAAGTAATTTGTCATCCTAAACTTAAAACATTTATTTAGATGGTTGGTACATCTGCAATTCTAACACACTGCTTCTGAGAGTTCCTGTCACATCTATTTAAAAGTAACCAGGGGCTCTCACGCCAGACCAGTCTTTTTATTTTTAACTGCACAGTCCTACACATGTCTACTCAGAAGCCCTACTGAGCTCAGTGGGACTTACACCCTGGTAAATATGTATAGGTTTGCAACATAACTGAACACTACACCAGGATTGGAGGTACAACACTACTTAGCAGAGGAACAGTTGCTTTACCCACATTATAATAACAATAATTTATTACTTACACCCCGCCCATCTGGCTGGGTCTCCCCAGCCACTCTGGGCAGCTTCCAACTGGAGATTAAAAATACATTAAAACATCAGTCACTAAAAAAACTTCTCTAAACAGGGCTGCCTTCAGATGTCTTTTAAATGTCAGATAGTTGTTTATTCCTTTTGACATCTGATGGAAGGGCATTCCACAGGGCGGGAGCCACTACTGAGAAGGCCCTCTGCCTGGTTCCCTGTGACTTTGCTTCTCTCAGTGCTTCTCTCACTACTCCAGAAGGCCCTCAGCACTGGACTTCAGTGTCTGGGCCAAATGATGGGGGTGGAGAAGGAGGCAGGCCCGGGCAAGATTACACACACATACACAACCAGACACTCTGGAATCTCTTCCACAGCCCACTAATTAGAGACAGTACCACCACCAATATTCACACATGGAGATAGCCAATTAACTCACCACAGTTAGGGCATGCACCCCACTACATCCCCCAAAGTCAACAACACAGCACACTCCGTCCATAGCACAGCCAGCAACAACCACACTACTGCACGTCCCCCTAGGAGTACCTATAGGGGTTTGAATCTCCTTATGCTCCTCAAAACCATCTCTTTTTCAGCAGAGTGGAACACGGCGAAGACATACAACATAGTGCTCACATGAGATACCTGCAGAGAACACATGGGATGCCCTCCTGGGACAAGAGCAATGTTGGGATGACTACAGGTCAGTAGCAATGCTGCAGAGTTCCATCAGGATGCATTTCATCACCCATGCTGTTTAAGATGTACATGAAGCCACCGGAAGAGGTCATCTGGAGATACAGACTGAGGTGTCACCAACACTAGATAATGCCAAGCTCTATTATCTCCTTTTCATCAAATCAAGATGAACCAATAGGTGCTCTGAATCAGTGGCCGGGCACATTAACGGACTGGGTAAGAGCCAATAAACTGAGATTAAATCCAGACAAGATAGTGGTACTGTTAGCAGGTTGTTCATCTATTTGGCTGATTGATGTTCAACCTGTTCTGGATTTCTCCCTAAAGGATCAGGTTTGCAGTTCAGGGACAGTCTTGGATCTACAGTTGTTAGCAAAGAGGCATGAGCAGCCTCAGAGCCTCACAGCACCGTTTATTGGCTTCAGCTGATAATACCAGCTGCAACCCTACCTGTACAGAGATACCTGCTCTGATTACTTCAATGCATTATATATATATGGGCTTGACTTTGAAAACAGCCTAGAAACTTTAGTTGGCTCAAAACAGGGCAGCAAGACGGTTAACTGGGGCTCAACCATATGATCATATTATACGTTTTGTGATCAGCACTGTTTCCAGGCCCAATTAAGATGACTGACATTAAGCTTTAAATAGGATTTGAAGAATCACATCCTCCAAACTATCTGCCTGATCTCAAGATCTTTGGAGACCCTTGTCCAGTGCCCCTGCTAAACAAAGTGTAGCAGATAACTTAGTAGAGAGATGGCCTTTTGAGTGTTGGCAGCACAGGAGGTGCAACTGGTGCCCACGATGCCAACACATGCTTAAGCCACACAGGACAATAGCCTGGTTCCTGCTTGATCCAGCCAGTCCTTTTGGCCCACTCCTCCCTCTGACAGCCCATGTGGCCAATCCAGCCCTCTAGTCCCAGCAGGCCTTGTCTTCTTGTCCTCCCCAACAGCATTTCCTCTTAAGCTTTGGAAGCAGTGGGTACTTCTTGTCTGTAGGAGGGCAGTACTGGAACAATAATGTTTGGGGAAAGCACAATACTTATATATGGCAAGAGGGTAGACAGCTACAGCAGTCATACATTACAGTGTGCGGGCTGTTATGTTTAGTGCTTCACATATTTATGATACTTGCATGGTGATAGTTGCATAAGTATGTATTTTGCTCAGTGTACGCACACTAGGAAACAGAAATCACAGCTTCCCATCACTTGTAATACGTACAGCAACACACACCTACCTCTGATATAGTCACAAATAACAATCGACATGTGGACTGCAGGCTAATTTCCACAAAGAAATCATTTCCATGAAGGAATTCAGTAATGTTTAAACAGACCCTGTACTTTGCACCGTGTTCTAAATAACACACTGAGAAGGTGTCTCTCTTTAAAGAAGGCCCAGATTGGGGCTGCTTTCAGGTGGGATTTAACCACATACCAGCAAATTCAGGTTGCACAATTGTAGTTGATGAGGACAACAAAACCGCTCCCCCGCCAAAAAAAACAACCCTGCACTTTTTGCAGCAGGGAAATTAATTGGAAAGTGTGGAATAATGCTTGCTTTGATGCAATGTCATCTGTCAACCTCCCTGCAAACAAATGAATACTCCTTGAAAAGCCAACACCGTCGAATCTCCCCACAAAAATGAACGTCCAACAAACAGGTCAAGCAAAAGCACCCAGTGTGTCTGTCTTAGCTCTTCAGTAACCCTAGGGCAATATTTCCCAGCCTTGGGTCCCCAGATGTTGTTGGACTACAATCCCCATCATCCCCAACCATTGGGCCACACCAGCTGGCGCTGATGGGAGCTGAAATACAACATCTGGTGACCCACAGCAACATATCTGCAACTCGCATCAATTTCAAATGCAGCTGAAAGAGTGTCCATGACCCTTGGCTACTTGAGACTCTCTTCTCACCCTTCCCTCTTCCCAGGACTAGTAACCATGTACACCAGGATAAGGCATCATCTCAGGGATAGTATTTGGTTGCCATTTTGCAAGGGGAGTGCGTTGGACAGGGAACTTCCCCTTTTCACTTCTTAGGTCCCACTGCATACTGGGCTCCATACATACACAGGGGAACAAACCTGCAAAGCAGAAAAATAAACACATGCCTCCACTTTAGGCAAACCTGGTGTTCAGGATCAAAACCTCAAGCTCTCTCCCCATCTCCCCCAGAGTCAACCAAGGTAAACCAGAAGGCAACCAAAGTACACCCAAAGAGGGAGGGGGAAAGGGACACGACCCCTTGGGCAAGGGATACAGAACAAAGCCCGAGGTGTTTTCTTTCCCCTCTTAAACGAAAGGAAAGAAACATCTGCGCGAGGATTTCCTGTAACGGAACGCTCTGCTATAGAAGGCGATTCTTATTTGGGTTGGAGAGCAGAAGCCACTTACTTGCCCAGCAGTGAAATATGACCTGAGCTAGCAGTGGACAAGCCGCTCGCAGCACACGCTTTGCAGCAAAGAGAGAGAGGAAAACCCCCAGAGTTCCTGACAAGGCAATTTCCGGGCTTCTTGCACGGGAGCAAGAGCCGTTGCCGCGAGGGGGGAAAGGAAGGGGGGAAAGAAGAAGGCCTCGCTCCTTTTCTCCTCTCTTGGCAGCGGCGCCTTGGTGCCGCTGATCCCGATTGGCCGGCTGGCCCGCGAGGCGGGATTTGGCGGAGGAGCCTGGAAGGCGCTTAAACGCGCAGTAAATAAAAGGAGCTGCTCACCCGGTCCTGCTTTTTGTCTGTCTCTCTCCCCCAGCCCTCCCATTCTCGCTGCTTGTAAAAACCCATCTGCGGAACTGCACTAGCGATGCCCGCCTCGGGGATAAAATGTGAAAGCCCATTTAATGGCTTATTTGCCAGCAGAGATGATATGATAATCTTTATTGTCATTGTCCCATACAGAACAACGAAATTGAAAATCTACATCAGACGTTCAGATGTCTGCAAGCCTGCAATATACTCCCGTAGGGACTACCTTAAAAAGGTAAAGGGACCCCTGACCATTAGGTCCAGTCATGGCCGACTCTGAGGTTGTGGCATTCATCTCGCTTTATTGACCTTAAAGGTTTACCTTCCCACCAGAGCGGTACCTATTTATCTACTTGCACTTTGACGTGCTTTTGAACTGCTAGGTTGGCAGGAGCAGGGACTGAGCAACGGGGGGGGGGGGGGATTTAAACTGCCGACCTTCTGATTGGCAAGTCCTAGGCTCTGTGGTTTAACCCACAGCGCCACCCGCGTCCCTTATTGGCCTTACACTGCGTTTAAAACCAAAATTGCATTTGAATAGAAACTTTTTCTTCAAGCAGCTAGTCCTAGTCCTAGACTCTCTTTCCCCCTCTCTCTGCCCCAAGAAACAAGCAATAAGATACTGTAAGAGAGTTTATAAGGACCTGCGCTCTGGCTTTAACAGCAGCCCTCCCCAAAATCCGCCTCAGGGAGAACCAAGGAGCGGGGTGGAAAGAGGCTTGAAGTCTGTGGGTGTCTACTCAGGTGTAAGCCCCCACTGACTCCAAAGGGACTTGCTCCCAGGTGTGTTTATAAGGCTGGCGCCACCTTGCAGGAAAAGGCTAAGCATCCGGAAGCTTTGCATGATTTGGGAGTCCAATCCTCAATGGAAGGGTTGTCGCAGGTGTAGTAGGGCATGTCTTCAATCTTGGCATCGGCCCCTAGGAACGGAGATATCCTCTGCCAGGAACCCTGGACAGCCTCTGCCAGTCAGTGCAGACAATACTTGACTAGATGGATGGTCTAAATTGGTTTAAGGCACCACTTTGCTTCCTAACACCTTTTCCCATATTGAGCCAACTCTGGCCCTCAGGTCATCTTCGGAGCAAAGAACAGATGTACATAGGTGGTGACAAGATAGGCTTTTGGGTGGCGTCCCTTTGTTTCGGAATTCTCACCCAAAGATGCTCTCCTGGCACTCACTTTAGCATCTTTTCAGTACCAGGCAAAGGTATTTTCTCACAAATTCTGAATATTTTTATTGTATATTAAAAAATATGATACAGTGCTGTTGGTATTTATCCAACTGACTAATTTCAGTGATGGTGGTGATTGTGATGGAGTGGCATTAATGGCTTATTGTCTTGTGTTTTATACTTTTCACTGCTGTTTATAGTGTACTAAAGTCACAGAATTGTAGAGTCGGAAGGGGTTCCCCAAGGGTCATCTAGCCCAACCCCCTGCAATGCAGGAATCCTGCCCACAGTTTTCCCTGGGTGGGCTTGAACCACCAACCTTCTGGTTAACAGCCGAATGCTTTGACCAGTTGCACCACCTGAGGGTCTGTACAAGTTTTATTACTTTTTCATGTGTTTTGCCTTAAGGCTTCAAATGGATTGGAAGCAGTAGAGGTAGGTCAGTAGGAATTACACCCAGGAAAGGACATAGGATTGAAGTCTTAAATGTTAAAAAGTGACAGCAGCTGAAACTAAAAGCCAGCATCAATGCATCAAAAGAAACACAGATCATACTCGAATTCCAAAAGCTGACCGCAGTGAAGAAGTTTGTACAAGCATCTAAAAACAAGCAGAGAGAGCTTCTTCATACATCAAATTCCTACAGAAGAAAGTGACCCATGCAAAATAAAAAATACACACACACACACAGAGAGAGAGAGAGAGAGAGAGAGAGAGAGAGAGAGAATACATGTAATCCATAGGTGATTGTGACACATAACAGCTCCACAGACCATGTTTTTCATTTCAAGTAGAATCTGTATACATGCATTAGGAAGCAGCAACAAATCATAGTTCCCTGTGCAACTATAATATGTGATTAGATTGTGTGAGGCGAAAACATTCCTCTATAACCAGGCCTTTGGCTGATTTAAAAATCTATGGCCTTTTAAATGTGTTTGCGGGAAGGGGGTTACTTTGTTGTTGTTGTTAAGTATTTGTATTTTTATGATGAAGGGTAGTATATAAATTTAATAAATAGTTATAATAACAATGCTAACTAAATACACAGTCTCCTTCTGTAAACAAATTTTGTAAATTTGAAATATGCTTAAGCTACACAGTTGTTCCAGATTAAAAAAAAATAAAAACAAAGATTTCTGTCTAACAATGTACTTAAATATTCAATCCAATCAAGCAGGAAACATGTACATTTATGTACATATATGCAGATATCATAAATATAAAGGAATATAATCTCATTTTTACAATCTAACATTTTTACACATGGCATTACATGTTGGACTTGAAATGGCAGAATTCCATTCATTTTCGGTAAGAGATGTACCCATAATCTTTCCACACCTCATTTTGAAGCAATTTCTCCATACCAGGCATGCTCTCAAAAGGAGAGGGCATGAAATAATCTAGTTGGGGGAGGGGAAGTGTGGGAAGGCAGAGATTTGGAGGAAAATATCATATGGACAACACCGTTAATTGAGGTACAGAAAGCTTAATATCCACATTAAACAACAGGAAGAATGAGCCCTAAGTTTCAAACCTATCTGGTTGGATTTTGCACATAGACCAGAAAGGGGTGCCATCTTATCCTTTGCCTCAGGCAGTAAAATGACTTGGAGAGCCTTGCCTCTCTCTGATGCACTAGTTTTCTGTGTACTGTTTGGAAAGTGTTAAAACTCAAAGAGTATTCCTGTGGTGGACACAGTCCCTACAGTATGATATAGTATACTCTCAGAAGTCCTCTACTGTGTGATTTTGCTAAACATGTACATTGGCTCTGAGAGCACAGAGTTTCAGAATAATGGCAGGTTCCATGCTGGGTGCCAGAGACATGCAGCAAGCTTATGGTGATGCAGATTACAGACTGTGAATTCAATTTGGTGTTCTTTTAGTTGTAAGAAGAGGCCATCCTAGGAAGATCTGAATGCTTTTCTAGTAGAGAGACAAAAACCTCCTCCCACTCGCCCTTTTCTCTTTCCCTTCATCACCCAAGTTTTGCCTGATGAATGAAAGTTCTTTGTTTTCCTGCTTTATAAGTGGAAAGAAAGCCAACATCAGCAGTGGTATAAATCAAAGTTGCTCCATTTTGGCCTGCTGCCGATTTGACCACTAATGTCAGATAATTTAGTGGTTCTAAATAAGAGGTGGCATCTTTGAAATATTCTTCCTTACAGAGCTAGACCTGATGTGACACTTGCTGGAGGAGAAACTATTTGCATAAATCTGTCTTAAAAGGCTCACTTAATCATATTACTTCACCAGCAGCAGTAGCCTTTGAAGGCTAAAGTCCATACATGATGGGAAATAAGAGAGAGAGTTCATAAAGGTGATGGTTCTATTAACTACTGCAGCACAGGGCTCCAGTCACATTGAAGGCTCTGGAGCTGTGTATTTATTGGGAGTTATCTTCCCATTGTGGGAAGTGTATCTGCTTTGCTGTCTGAATTGATCTCCTTTGATATTATCTGCATTTCAGAACATGGTGCCAATTTAAAAAAAGACGTGTGCACACTTTTTTTTATTCTTCTTTGCAGCTGTCCTTAGAACTCTATGTCATGATTCTGAGATAGCTTTGAGGGTATCTACACTTCTCTTTGCTTCAGAAACCACGGGTAGTGAAGCAGAGCAGAACGGGTCATGCAGCGTGATTCTGTGCATCCTTTTTCTGAAGTAGGTCCCATGTGTTAACACAGTGGACTTACTCCCTAGTAAGTAGGTTTAGAGTTGCAGCCATAACAGCCAGTTTATCTGTTGCCTGAATGGGATGGGAGCTGATAGGATGGCCATTTAACACAGCTCCCCAAAAGTGGGCAGTTTTGCACAAAGTTAGCATGTGCTAAAATAGATACACATGTAGAAATAATTGCTATAATTAACCCTCCACTATGCCTGAATATAGCACTAGGTGAGAGCCTACTTTCCTCTAGCTACCAGCAGCCACTGCTGAGGACATCAGAGGGAGAGGAAGTAGCTCTAAGGCATCCTCCATGGTGCCCCAAGACATCTCCAGCTGAAATCCCCTCCTTAAGGAATGTCCTAATTGCACAAGCTGTTTGACACCGAAACAAACTGCCTTGGCTGTTTTGTGCTGAGGCAGATGGCCATCTGACAGGGATATTGTAGTTGCAGGAACCCCACACTGTAGGAGATGGGCTACAGGATCTCCAAAGTCCCTTACAACTTTAAAAGTCTATGATTCTGTGAAATGAGACTGGGACGCATTTATAGAGGATGGGTCTACCAAAAGCTATCGGTTACAGAGAAAGTATACCTTTGAATTGTTGTTCAGGGGATCCAAAGGGGCCCAGGAGATGATAACTTGGCTAAAACTGGGCAATGTATCAGGGAGGCTTGTGGATTTCATTAAGCCACCCTAACTTTCCTGAAATATTTATAGTACCATTCCAATATGCATGGGTAGCTGTACAAGCAATGGAGGAGTGTCATCAATTATATGCCTTGCTTGTTCCCAGAAGAATCTAACTGAGCTCTGTTGGAAACAGATGACTGAACTAGATGTCCTAGGGTTTTTGGTCTTATCTGGCAAGGTATTCTAACATTACAATCTGATGTGGCTTGTTTGTACAACATTGTTAACCTTGGCGAGCACTCCTGGACATCTGTGCACTGTAGCAACATGACTTATCATATTATCCTGCTAAATATTTCAGATAAGTCTTTGATCCTTCATACTCCATTAAGGACATCCCTAAAGGAAATGGAAATTTTCCTCATTGTATCAGTTAATCTTGCACAGAAAAAAGAACTAACCACTCTTGCCTTCCCAGGGCAGTCAGTAGTTTCTGAGATTTTGGCATTAACTGATCTTCTAGATATAATATGTAGCATAAATCCTTCAAGCACTTTGTGAAAGCAAGCCAGAAAGTGTGTCTCCTTTAGAAGTTCTGTTCTAACAAGGCCTAGTTTATCTGCTTGGTTTTCTTGTACAGATAGCCAGTTGCTTGCCTCTGTTTCTGATGCTTTACTTATCATGAAACATTCATCCAGCCTTGCTGCTCAAAGAACTTTACATAAGAAAAGCTTCTTTTTCTTCTTCTATCACATACCAGTGAATAGTGTCGATAACAAGATTTCAGTAATATCTGTTTACTTTTTAAATTAGGATTCGTTCCTCTTTTTTTCTTAGTCATTAGATGGTTAGCTGAGAAATATTCATCAATCACAATGAACAGTAATTTTTTATTGTGCTCACTAATTAGAAAATATACAGTAAGTAGCATTGCAAAGCCTGCTCTATAATTTTATTGTAAAATTTAAATTCAGCTGGGGACCGTTGAGAAACCAGATAAGATGTTCACAGCATTGCTGAATCTCTGGCAAGGCTTAGACTGGAGACCATAAGGCTGGTGGGGAACCTTTGGGAACCTATGGCCCTCCCAGATATTGTAGGGTGACCTCTCTCATCATCACTGGCAGGGGAAGGGGGTGCAGGGGGTGCAGTCCGCCTCAGGTGTCATCCCTGAGGGGGGGTGACATCCCCACCCCATCCCCTGGGATGCATGCCCTGCCCCGGGTGCACAGCATATGCGCTGCTCCGGGTGCCAGAGCAGCTAGCTCTGCCTCTGCCCTATGCTGACTGGAGCTGATGGGAGCTGGAGTCCAGCCACACTGGAACAGGCACATGCTCCCCAGCTCCTAGGTCAGTCAGTTAGAGTGTGGTGCTGATAACGTCAATGTTGCGGGTTCGATCCCCAAATGGGACAGCTGCATATTCAGGCTGGACTAGATGATCCTCAGGGTCCCTTCCAACTCTATGATCTTTATCTCTGTGCCAAACAAAGGCCTAGATAAGAGTCACTAGAATAGTGCCTGAATTTGACTATTGTGTGCTTAAGTGAATCTAAAGATGTATAGATTTTATCATTCAACAGAGTGTTTGATTGTGATGAAAGGGCATGGGATGGCTCATTACACTGATTATCATTAGTATGGTAATTCTGGAATAAAGCTTTCAAACCCAGACTGATCGTGGCATGGTGAAAATGAGCTATGAGGTGGGCATGTGGAGAAGTAATCATATGACAGTTTCACCAGAGGTCAAATTTGTCCCACCAAATTCTCCATATCAATTTGGCTGTGTGGACATTGGCTCTAATGTACATTAACTGACCTTGATTGTACATGCTTTCAGTTGGGTCCTTATTATATCTCGTGGGCTTTTATAGATGTGCAAATCTAAAAGTCTGCTTAGGCAGACAGTTTCATTTTATACATAGGCAACACAGCTTCAACAAATTTATCACGGAATAAACTGTGGGCTCTGCTACACGGTTTATTTCCTCATTCAGTTTTTGTCATAATTTGATTTTTGCATTGCAGGACGCTGCCAGACATTAGGTGGAAGCAACCTTGTCATTTATTCATTGAGGTAACTGCTTTTTCTTCTGGTTCTATCAGGTTAACAGTTAACATTATTTCTCTCCTTGAAATGCCCCTTTGGCTTGGCTGAGATGTATCATAGATCAGCGTAGCTTCCAGGACATTAAAACATTAGTCATCAATTAGTTTTAAACTCCTGCTATAATAATATATCATTTATCTACCCTGCTGTGGCATTTTTGTGAACATTTAATTTTTTCCCCTTAAAGGGCATCTTGGTTTTCCTTTCAAGCTACATCTTTTCTTTGTCTCCCATACAGACACCATCTCCTTAAGGAACAATAAAAATTAGATTTGTTTGACCTGCACTGGGGGTTCATTTAAGCAGGATGGATTTAATTGCTCTGCCTGGTCTCCCAGACAACTTTTATGTAATATTCCAGACATTTACGCACTGTCTTTTGCGTGGCTGCAAGCAGGTGCATTTGACCAAGGATAGATGCCTATAAAGCAGGCCTTACAATTCATTGCCCATCTCCTTGGTAGTCCTCTGGGAAATTGCTGTACTCTTGAGTTAGCACTGGGATCTCATTAAGGGCTCACATCATTGCCATGTCCTGGTTCCTAATAACGTTTGCTTTTCTCTTTAATGTTCAAATTTATAGTGCAATTAAAGATATCAATACAGATGCCAATCCTTGTGTGACAATTCTTAAGCAATACTTCAGTATTTTCCCTTGCAATGAACCAGCCCTAAATATTATGGCATTTGGGTATTGCCCTGATTCTGTGCACTCCTCACTTCACTTCCACATCTTATATTTCATATCCTTGCCTATTTGCTCTCCATTATTAATCTACAGCACAGACCCCTGTTCATCTTTTTTGCTTTTACCTAAAGAGTTATGTACTGAAGTTCTCACCCTGGGCCAACAGGGGGATACTGTAGATAGTTTTCACTCAGGTCCACATATGCAAATAAGGGATCGAAAGTGACATTCAGTGATTGGATAGTTACAGAAAGTTGTTACAGTTGTGTGGTACTGGAGCTCTATATAAGCAGGCTGGCTGAACCCTTCAGTTCAGTTCAGTTCTGGCCTATGAATAAACAAGAGCTGTTTGAGGAATCGCTGTGTCGTCTGATATGTTCACCCACAACTTAACATAAAGCACTTTTCACCTACAGCTTCCCCGGAAACACTGAGTCCAGTTTCTCTTATATTCCTACATGCGCCACCATTGACCCAGTCATTTTCATATAATACTAAAAAAAGAGGGAGGTACAATAGTATATTGCAACTGCTAAGCAAATGCAGGACTCGGTTTCTCAAGATTGGTGGCTGTTGCAAGATCTTAGGCAGTGGGAGAGGAATGGGGGTGCGGTGGGAGTGGGCCACCCTGGGTGTCACCATTAAGGGGGGTGACAAAATGCCGGTCCGCCCGCCGCCTCCCCCTCAGCTGTAGGGCAGCTAAGTGGGAGTAGGCAGGCAGACTCCTCGGAGGCCCCACAGAGCATCCTGCCCCGGCTTGCCCTGCCCCTGGGCACAGGGCACGCGCACCACCCCAGGAGCCCTATCAGCTTGCTCTGCCGCTGATCTTAGGAGCTGGGTGCTTACCACACCCTCCCAAACTGTTTCAAAACTGTCTCCTTTGTCCAAAGGAGACGATGGGTTGGCCATGGAGTCTACATCCCTTGCTGTCAGTTATGAGTTTGACATAAGTACAGCTGTGTATTTTGTTCTCTTCTCCTGTTCTTAATGCATTGGGGGTGGGTTGCCTATAAGCTGCTAATGCTCTTGTTGAAAGTGCTGAAAAATCTCTAAATTCCTCTGATTATGTCCCACCCCCCTTAAAATGTACTCCATGCAACTGGCAAAATAAAATAAGAGACATCTAATAAAATCAAATACAGCTGGGTCCACCTCTGCATGCTAGTGAAAGATAAGACCTTTCATATTAAATATATAAAATGGATATGTATCTTTAACTCACTAGCATATGCAGGGCAGCAAAAGCAGCTTAGAACACAACAAACACACATACCAGAAAAAGCAACTAGCGATGATCCAAAAGACATGGATGGTTAAAGAAGGCATTTTCCCTCTACTACATATTCAAACTCCCTGGTAACCCCCATGATACAAAAACTCACATATATTCCAGCAAGGACTAGCAATGTATAAGAAGGTCAACAGCAGACCAAGAGAAATAAAACAGGGGTAGGGCTTGAAAAATTACAGCTGTAGCAATTCTGCCATTCCCATCAGACACCTGTGATTAAGGGAGGATTTGGTTTGGTTTGTGTTTATGGTGAATCTCCCTACTCTACATTTTCCAAAACAATATGTGAATCGAAACAGGCACACTTTAAACTATACATTTCTCCAGATTTTGCCATGCACTTCTCCTGCTATGTCATATGCATTAAGATGCATTTACTGGAATAAAGCGTGCATATATTGGCAGACATACAAACATGCATTATATCAGGGGGAATTACAAAAAAAAGTCTATATTAGGCAAAATTGCATACAAAAAATGTGTATAAGAGGAGAAAATTGCTCTAAAATGCTGGCAAATTCAGTGGCGGAGCTTCATGCTCTGGCACTGGGGGGCGGAGAGCAGGCGGGGGCGAGCTGGCGCGCATCCTGAGGGCATCCCATAGGGGTGTGGTGCCCAGTGTGGGTGGGGGTCAGCCAGGATCGCACTGCCGGGGGCGGTGCACTCCCCCCCAACGCCTCTTCCTCCGCCAGTGGGTGAATTTTCAAGAAGATTTTTTAAAATAAAAAAATCACAAACTGATGTGGAAATGTGGACAACTGAAAATTAGAAAAATGAGAAACAGACCATTGACAGATTCACTCATCACTAAGCAAACACTGATCAAATATAGATGCTGGGTTCAGAGGGAGAAAAACAACAACAAAACCATTGGTATTTAATACTTTCACTTCAGGAACTCTTAACATAATGCATGAATGGAAAGATTAAGAACTGTAGCAATCCAAAGCAACTCTATTGAAATAATGCAACCTTTGTATCTGTTATCTGAGGATCTTGACTGTTTCTCAAAGTCTATTTCAAAGCAAAGTATTAGCTCGAAGTAAGCAAGGCATTGTTGCTGCATGAATGCATCTATCTCATAGCATATGTGCCAATAGCCTTGAATTTGCCTTTGTTTTTGTTTCGTTTTTAAGTAATGCAAGACCTTGAGAGATATTTAGGCCTGGGAAAAAGTCTATCCTTTAACCTTAGTGGAATTGAAGTTCTCTTCTGGGCTCCACTACATTGACACCATTCAGGTTTACCCTCTTTTGCTTTCCACAAAATCATATCAACAAGGAGTCTGGTGTATCTTAGAGACTAACTCATTTTATTATAGTGTTCATGGACTTCAGCAGATGCATGAAGTGTAATCCTCTTCGCTTGTTTGTGTGTGCACATACACACACAGATGTAAGGCTGGCATCATACTGAAACTTGTGTGGCCGCTGATGTTGTCTATTAACCCAAAAACATTATTTTTTGTAATGCTTTCCTCCACCCAAAACACCCCAACATTTCCTATGTTTAGTGGCTACCTATGGCTACCAGTGGTGAAGGAAAGCCGCTCTGAATATGGTCAAAGTCACTCTCCATATTGTTATACAAGACCCTAGAACTGAGCTCCAGTTGAAAAAATTTGGATGGAAGCATTTAAGCCCTAACTATAAAGGCTCTGTAAAATCCCAGCTAATTGTGTAGTGGCTGCACTATAACATTTCCACACTATTGATAACATTCAAGGAATGGGCCTAAAAGAGCCTGTGAGTGCAAACTCTTCACACCCATTAAAACTGTACAAAGATCCGCTTCTCTGTTGGAAGACATATGATACAATCTCTGAGTTAAAACATTATTAAGAGTATCATAAATGGCAGGTTCTTAGAAAAGGGATACAAAGAAAAATGAACCCCCAGCCATGGGAGAAAGGGAAGAGAAACAGCTGCCTTAAATATTCCACACTGACTTTATAAAAGAAAAGGAAAAAAAACTGGTCTGCTGCCAAGTTGTCCTTCCCACCTTAGAGAGCATTTGGAGTTGAAGGGAATATAAACAAATCTTTCCATTCTTTGTAATTAATGGTTGATCCGACTTGGTGTCCAGATGCGAGAATTTCAGTATTTGATTTGAACTTGATATGGCACCAATAGGGTGGGTTTTTTAATTATTATTTTCTGTTTTCTTTAAACTACACCCCCATTGTTGTTTAGTGTGCTCTTAAGCAGTTCACATGGGGGAAAGCATGTCGTGCCATATGGAAAATGTCAACTGTGTTTTGTTTTTTTTCCTAAATAGGGTTCATTCATTCACACCCCTACTACAGCGGCTGCAGGACGATGGAAGAAAGTGGAAAATAGAATGGATTTGTATTAACATCACACAGACTCAGGCCAAGTTTAAACTTTTAAGAACACTTTTATGTTAAATATAATGGAACGCTTGAATGTTTATTAAAAAAAGCAACTCATTGAAATATAGAGTGTGCCACAGGGCTGAGAGTTCTCACACTCAAGACTATACCTTCTTCATCATAAATTCCTCCCACTTGCTTTAGTCACATGGAGCCAGTCACATTCTGTGTTGCTGCTTAACTATGAGTCTCAGTAAGAATTTAAAATAACTTTATATGTGTACAATCCCTTTGGGAGAAACCTAGGTCGTATAGCGGGCAAGATCCATAATCAGATCTCCGGACATTTTTTCCTTTGCTTGGAAGAGGGCATGATGAGAACTTAGGAAGAGCCTTGTTAGATCAAACCACAGGCCAATCAAGTCTAGCAACGTTTTCTCACAATGACCAACCCATACCCTCCAACATCCAGCAGAGGAAAATTGGGACGCATGCCTTTTAGAGCCATGCTCTTGCCAGAGGACTCGTGCAAGAACCTGCCCCCCCAAAGGGTGTCTTTCAGGGCACTGCTCTTGCGGCAGCCAGGTGACTCGTGTCAGAGCATGGCCCTCAAAATGAGGTCACACTCTTACGGGAGCCAAAACAGGACATCCTGGGATTCAATCAGCAGCTGGGGTGGCTTCTGTAGTTCTGGGATGTACTGCTCAAAGCAGGAGAGTTGACAGGTATGCCAACCATGTTAAGCATAATTGTTTAAATGTACAATGACATGGAAAAAGACTCTGTATGTGTATTGCTAATGATTTAACATTGGAAAATTCAATTGAGGTAAGCCAGAGCTCTGTAAGTGCCTAGCAAGTTAATGGTTAGCTGTTAATGTACCTCTGCTCTGCTCTCTTACATAGTGCTTAACTTAGATCACATGAGGGGAGGTGTTCAGTTGCAAATCTCCATTTTTAAGAGAGTTGTCATTGTTTTCAAGCCACCAAAGACAAAGGTGTGCAAATGATGTCCCTCCTGGAAAGAAAACAGCTCTAGGTTGTAAGAGAGTCTGTGTGGGTTTTGATTTCAGTTCCCTTTTGAAGTAATTTTATATTTGTAAGATGCAGAACCTGTGGTTGGACAAGCACATGATTTTATGTAACTATTTGGATGCATCATTATTGTTTTAAGTTTGTTTTGAATAAAGTTCTGTTAGTAAAGCTTAGAAACCATATTTTTGGTCTGGACAATTTTTATTTCAGCAGTACTCTTCCTACTTATGCTCCTGGTATTCAGCAACTGGTATTCAGTATTCAGCAACTGATATCAGAGGCAGTATACAACCTTCTTGGCTAGTGGCCATTAATAAGCTTTACTCCACAATATGTTTGAGGAGGAAGATTAATTCACCATATGATTACTTTTTTCACTCAGAAACTGCTGTAGTCTATGTCCTTCAGATATTTCATTCCAGGGTTAGTGGTGGCAGTAAACCATTAAAACCCTATCTGTTATTGTACCCTGTCGTCATCACACAGTCCTACATCTTCTATACAGGTAGGTGCAAGGCATGCCAATGACTGGGGCAAGGTACAAGATGATAGCCCTCCACTGGCTGCACACACACACCAATTCCATATATAGAAGCTGAGGAGGACTGATAGTTGAAGCTTAACTGCAGTACTGGTGATAGATGGGACAGCAATCCTGCACTGCATGTCAGGGCAAACGTCTAGCTTTAAGAGTGCAGGACAGACTACATAGTACACACATCACTTTTTCACCGCTCCCTTCCCTCAAGCATCTGCCGCCTGAGGCTGCCTTCTCATTCTACCTAACGGTAGGGCTGGGCCTGCTAATGTCTTCTATCCCCTGTTGCTTTAAATCTCACCAAGACTTGGATCCTAAGCAACAACTCCTGTCCTAAATCAATCCAATTTTGTCCCATTGTGCTTTTCTAAGATAAGGTTTTCTTCCCACTGAAGTCTTCCATGTGAAATCTGCATATATTGGATCATTTAGTCATGGCTTCCCACGGTGTGCTTGTCGTCATAAAAATAATGTTGCGTATTTGTTAGATGGCATGGTTTTATATGCAGGCTTCATGCCAATGATTACACAGATGAGCCTTTTCCTGTAGAAATTTTGTGTTTTTACGACTGAAATCCAAAGGGACTAAAAGCATTAAAGTTTCAGGACCCTGCTAATGTGGGAGTTCACTGAGCACTGAATGAGTTTGAACTACCAAATGGTAAAATGGATTAAAATAAATTTTGTTTTGAAGAAGTGGAAACTCTGTGGGCTAGGAACCCTAAAACTACCAACCATAAATTTTTATCTGCTGGTGGGAAGGAAAGATAAAACAGAAGAAAATTGATAGAGGGTTATGAGAAGCAGTAAACAATGGACAGAGAAACAGGGACAAAGCTGGGAATGGAGCTGTAAAGTGGGAAAGGAAATCCCCCCATATTAATTCTGTAACAATTGCTTGTGCATTTTTGGAGCACAAACTGGATTCCAAGCCAGTTTTGTCACTCAGCCAGGGCAACTTTTAAAGTTAACATCTTCATCATAATATCCATTATCTTTCTGCATAGTCCTGTCATTTGTTTCAGCTTCCATGGAACAGGCACAGTTTATAAAGTGTATTTGGGAGCAAGCTCCATTGTGGAATTCGTGGGGAGAAATTTTGGTAAGCAAGTATGTCGTCGTCCTGTAGGGTAATCTTTTTCTAGGACACGCCCTCTTTTTCATGGGTAGAGTCGTCGGCAGATGTGTCCGCTTCAAAATGTGTTGTGCTTCAAAATAAACTGGTTCTTTTCTGGCTTATAGATATGAAAAAATGCCACAACCATTTTCTTTTTTGCTAACCCATTGATGCCCACTTATATTTTGGAGAACCATTGCAAGAATCTTCTGAGGCAAGTGTTCAGCCGTAAAGTCCTCTAAAACAGGGGTGAGGAACCTGAGGTCCACCAGCTAGTGTTTGACTGCAGCTCTTATCAGGAATGATGGGATTTGTAGTCCAGCCAATACTTGGAAGGCCCAGAGCCCCCCCCCAACCATACCCATTTCTGTTTCTAAAAGGGTGTATGGATTAACACCTGCATGAAATTTACATGGTATCATGAATGTCACTTATTCTCCCTAATGCAGTTGATTGATTTTTATTCATGGAATTTGTCTCATAGTCATCATTATTTGTATAATGTATCTGTCATTACTCATAATAGATTCCCCCTCCCAACATATTCTCTTGATCTGAAATTGTGACAATTTGCAACAAAACGTTCAATATATGCACAATACGGAGGCGTGATCAAAGAGGTGGCATAAGAAAATACGAGAAATGTGTTTTCCTTGTAGCAGCTCGTAGTTAGTGCCACATCAAATGAGCAGCATTAGTCACAAGCAACATTTGGTTCCTGGCAGTTAGGCACAGATCAAATGGCTGAGCACTTCTGAGTGCATTATCACAGTTAATTTCTATGAGGTTCTGTCAAATGCAAGCGTGGATATTCTAATGGGCAGCTTCCAAATGCTCTTTCGAAAGTGAGACCTTTGCATCGTTCAAACTCCCATGCTATCCTTTCCCACTTCCTATGTCAACTTTGCTTTTTGCCCTCTGCTGTCAAACCAGCAAGGCCTCAGCCTCCTCAGTTTCACAAGTCCCTCACTTTCAGCTGCTGCTTAACTGATGATGGAGGGATCGGGCATCATTTACCTGCCTACTAGTGACCTTTTGAGTGGGTACAAATACCAAGGAACTCTTGGCAGCACAAACTTTTCCTCCACAAGACAGTCTCAGGCTAAAGCCACATCCAGACATCAGCACCCCATGAAACTGAGAAGATGGAAAGTACATTGGGGTAAGGTGGGTGGCTTTCCCTCCAGGATACATAAGACACACACACACACACACACACACACACACACACACACACACTTGGAATCCAGCCATGCAGGTGGTACATCTTGTGCTAGCCTCTGTCAACCAACCATTGCTGAATCATCCCGGCTTCCAGACAGTGATGACTTGAAGCCCTGAAACAGGCACCTGGCTGTGACCTCAGCCAAAACAGACCTTGAAGGATACCGCAGCACCACCACAGTGAGTGCTGGCTTCTGCAACAGGCTGTGAAGAATTCCCTCTTAGCCCTGAGGAGGAATCATCTGCAAAGCTCTTCACCACCTTTTCCTAAGGTGGAGGCTCCAGATTGGAGCACATCCTACATTTAACACAGGGAAGTTCAAAAATAGTCTTCCCATTGCAATTTAACTTCCTTTATGGCTATAAAGGGATGCGAGTGGTGCTGTGGGTTAAACCACAGAACCTAGGACTTGCCGATCAGAAGGTCAGCAGTTCGAATCCCCGCGACGGGATGAGCTCCCATTGCTCGGTCCTTGCTCCTGCCCACCTAGCAGTTCGAAAGCACGTCAAATGCAAGTAGATAAATAGGTACCGCTCTGGCAGGAAGGTAAATGGCGTTTCCGTGTGCTGATCTGGTTTGCCAGAAGTGACTTAGTCATGCTGGCCACATGACCCGGAAGCTGTACGCCGGCTCCCTCGGCCAATAAAGCGAGATGAGTGCCGCAACCCCAGAGTCGGTCACAACTGGACCTAATGGTCAGGGGTCCCTTTACCTTTACCTTTATGGCTATAAAATGTGGAATTACTTACCTGGGATTGCCACCTTCATGTCATGGGTCTCCCATGTTCCCACTTACAGCTATCAAGAGAACAGAGAAAGGTGAAGATGACTTGGGAACTTCAACTGGTCCAAATTGCAGCAACCAGGTTACTGTCTTGGCTTCCATTTAGAATGTGCAGGACCCCTGCTTAACCAGCTCCACTTCCAGGCCAGTTCACTTCCAGGCACAATTTAAGGTGTTCACATTAATGTTTAAAGACCTAAACAACTTAGGCCCCAAATATCTGAATTTTTTTTTCATTCCTCTTGGGTGTTCAGATCAGTGGTGGGAGCCCACATGGTAGTTGTGTGGCAACCGTAAGTTTGGAACATGGCAACTTGGAAAAGGGCAGCCCCTAAAACAGAATCCTTCCCCAGAGAGGTGCATCTGAAACCTTCATTTGGTAGTTTCCATCCTATGCTGAAGACACGCCTCTTTACCCTGGCCTTTGGCACCAGACTTCTCTTTATTTTAGGACCCACCCTATTCTTGTGTCTTTTTAAATATTGTATTTTGAAATTGCTGCAACCTGCCCACGACCTTATGGTGAAGCATGGGTAAGAAATCAAAATAATGAATTGATGATGATGGTTCCTGTGGCAAGTAATTATACTGGCCTTGTTTGTATTAGAAAGAATATTTTGAGGGGAAATTTCAAGGGGTTGAACTTACTACTAGAGGTTTACTGATGGGTTGTGTATATGCCTTAATTTTAAACACAGTATTCTACTTCTAAGTAACAGGATACTCTTGTGTGGCCCTTTTATTGATGTCTAGGAAGAATGTGTTGTTGTTGTTGTTTAGTCGTTTAGTCGTGTCCGACTCTTCGTGACCCCATGGACCAGAGCACGCCAGGCACCTCTGTCCTCCACTACCTCCCGCAGTTTGGTCAGACTCATGTTTGTGGCTTCGAGAACACTATCCAACCATCTCATCCTCTGTCGCCCCCTTCTCCTTGTGCCCTCCATCTTTCCCAGCATCAGTGTCTTCTCCAGGGAGTCTTCTCTTCTCATGAGGTGGCCAAAGTACTGGAGCCTCAGCTTCACGATCTGTCCTTCCAGTGAGCACTCAGGGCTGATTTCATTAAGAATGGATGCGTTTGATCTTCTTGCAGTCCATGGGACTCTCAAGAGTCTTCTCCAGCACCATAATTCAAAAGCATCAATTCTTCGGCGATCAGCCTTCTTTATGGTCCAGCTCTCACTTCCATACATTACTACTGGGAAAACCATGGCTTTAACTATACGGACCTTTGTTGGCAAGGTGACGTCTCTGCTTTTTAAGATGCTGTCTAGGTTTGTCATTGCTTTTCTCCCAAGAAGCAGGCGTCTTTTAATTTCGTGGCTGCTGTCACCATCTGCTGCCCCTCCATGGATCACTGCCTTGCCGTGGCGAAGGGGCTTGAAGAACTCAGAGAAGCTATGAACTACGCCGAGCAGGGCACACAAGATGAACAGGTCATAGTGGAGAGTTTTGACCAAACGTGATCCACCTGGAGGAGGAACCGGCAAGCCACTCCAGTATCCTTGCCAAGAAAACTCCATGGACAAAGACAACAGGAAGAATGTAGCTCCTAGTAAATTGTAGCAATGTCTGTGGTCATATATAGCGAGATCTGCTGTTCATGCCATAGAATTCAAGACCTATATACTCAAAAGGCTGACTCCCACTACAAACTCTGGCTGGCAACGGTCTCTTAAATATACTACCTATGTGCCAAATTCAACCAAATCAATGTTATTCACAGCTTCCCACCTCTCTGTTACTCATGAGGATTTGCCAGTGTCCAAGTCTGGATATTTTGCTCCTTACAGGGCTGTTGTGACAGTTACTAAAATAATGCACACAAAGAACGAAGCACTGAACATTCAAAAATTGTTACATGCATTCTTATTATTGACACACAGTATTATTATCCTCCCAAAAGCATGTATTTAAGGACATATAGGTCAAACTTTCGTATTCAGTTGCTAAAGAAACTCCTGAAGTATTACTAAACATGCTTTCAGCAGTCATTGGACCCAAAACAAAGCAACACAGAAGTAACACAAGTAGACTCCAAGTGGACTCTGGTCCATGAAAGATTATGCCATAATAAATTTATTTTCTCCAATAAAAATAACTCCCCGTATAAAATGAGGAGCACAGTTTCAAACTTCTGTGTCCCTTGACTGGGCTCACAGGCTGTGTCTTTCATCATGCCATGTCAGAAATGAACACTCACACAGAACAGTTTATTATGTCAAATGAGACATCTGCTGCTTGTTTGGATGGCAAATTGGCAAGTCTTTAATATTGTCATATTGATCCAAAAAGACAGTAAACAACCAAGTGGCCATGGAAACCGCACATAGTTTTTTCCTGTTGCTTTATTCCTAATTGTGAATTTAATTCTGGCAAACGGAGACAGATTGGCAGCACTAGAGGACAAAGTCTTCTGCTTCCCCAGAGATCAGAGGCAGCCTGGATGAAAACAACACTGATTTCTCCCAAAACTTTCCCCTTAAACTGCTTCTCCTAGATAATTAAAGTTATGGGATATGGGGTGGTGGTGCTTTTATTACTCTGCTGAATTTTTCTTCTGGCTATCGTGCTTATGGTGCAAACAAAGGAATTAGGGAATTAATGCCAGGCATTCTAATAATTGTGTAATACGGGACACCTGCCTACTAAGAATGTTGCTGATGTCAGGAAGCCAAGTCAATAGGCCAAATCATTCTCTTCTCTCCCCTTCTATGTTATTAACCTTTTGTCTGCAAGTGCAACCTAAGCCTGCCTTTTTGTTCAGGCCATTGTGGAATATCTGTTCCGCTGAACAGAATGCTGATTTGTTCTCGTAGTTATAGCACATGCACATTTTAATGGCACCTTTTCAGTCTAAAAGTATCCGGCACCTTTTCTGCAAAGATTGGTATCTCACACAAAGTTGTTGCTTGTTAAATATTGGTCAAGAGAACAGGACGTTCCCCAGTTCTTTTGCTTGTGCAAAAGCAATAAGAAATAATAGTCTCGTCAAAACAAGACTGAAGACGCACGCTGCATGTTGTCACATGAAATTACGGGCTTCCTTGATTAGATCTGCAACATCTCATTTGGAAGAAATATGCTTAGTTCAGTGATGGGGTGGGTGGGGAAACAGGGTTAAGGAAGTGGGAGAGCTTCCTTAAAAGCAATGGGGAAGGATCAGTCTTATATGGAATGCAAGGCGAACAGTCAAGAGACTATATCATGCTAAAGTGCAGTTGCACACTTACCGTGGAATCACTTATGTCTTCCTAGAGTGATTCATCCCTTTAAAGGACAGATTGCAAGGTGTATATAGAAAACTAGTTGCAGTATCAGGTCTGTTGGAATCATCCAGCATATTGATTAAGCTGCATTTATTTTGTAAGTAAAGGTAAAGGGACCCCTGACCATTAGGTCCAGTCGTGGCCGACTCTGGGGTTGCGGCACTCATCTCGCTTTATTGGCTGAGGGAGCCGGCGTACAGCTTCCGGGTCATGTGGCCAGCATGACTAAGCTGCTTCTGGCAAACCAGAGCAGTGCACAGAAACGCCATTTACCTTCCCGCCGGAGTGGTACCTATTTATCTACTTGCACTTTGACGTGCCTTCGAACTGCTAGGTTGGCAGGAGCAGGGACTGAGCAATGGGAGCTCACCCCATTGCAGGGATTTGAACCGCCGACCTTCTGATCGGCAAGCCCTAGGCTTTGTGGTTTAACCCACAGCGCCACCCGTGTACCATACCCCAAAAGTAGCAGTAGGGGACCTGTGGCTTCCGCATTCTTGTTGACTGCAACTCCCATCGCTATTTGCCATACTGTCTGGTGCCAATGGGTAGTGGAGTTCAACAATATCTAGGGGGCTGGGGCACAGGTTAGCCGCCTGTGCCCCAAACAAAAGGTTCTGGACACGTCATTGCCTAGGAATCTAGTGACCATAATGCATTCGCTTCAGTATACATTTTGGGAGGGGGCTAGCCTAGACAATTGGAGGGTGCAAGTGGTTCTTTCCTGCTGACAGGAGCAAAGCCCCAGTGCTTCGAGATCCTCACTGAATTCCTGATGTCCTACGGGCAGACTAAAGGTGACAATATGGACAAGCAGTGCAAAATAACAACAATGTAACACAAGTGCTACAGGAAAACATATAAAGAGGAAGATAAAACCTAACACTTTAGTCTCACATAACAGATGCTCATTCCAATTTAATTCTGGCCACTAAACACCAGCCCCAAAAGGAAATTCATGTAGTGCTCTGGGTGGTGCCTGAGCTTGATGGAGTATCCTAGAAGACTGCCAAGAACACCTGGCAATCTAGCATCATGTTACATTGATGTAATATCAAAGGTGATGTTGTTTGGCCATTTTTAGACACTGTACTGGGCATAAGGGGAAGAAGCAACTCCTTGGGTGCTCAAGTTGCTGGAGCCTACTGGGGTTTGGTGGCCAAAGTCAGTATCTTCAGCTATGCCCAGGAGACAACAAGAAGCCAAATAAGACCTTGTCGTGCTGGTATTACGAGCTTCCATTTGCACACACACCTGCCAATTCTGCTGAAACCAACAAGGCTTACCATATGTCCACAGAACTGTGAGGGAGTGGAGTGTTCCAGAATAACAACATTTATGTGTGATATCCAGAGAACTTTGGTTTTGTGGTGGCATATGATCTAAACACCACAAAACCAAAGTGGTGGCATATGATCTAAACAGGGACGCGGGTGGCGCTGTGGGTAAAACCTCAGCGCCTAGGACTTGCCGATCGTCAGGTCGGCGGTTCGAATCCCCGCGGCGGGGTGCGCTCCCGTTGCTCGGTCCCAGCGCCTGCCAACCTAGCAGTTTGAAAGCACCCCTGGGTGCAAGTAGATAAATAGGGACCGCTTACTAGCGGGAAGGTAAATGGCGTTTCCATGTGCTGCGCTGGCTCGCCAGATGCAGCTTGTCACGCTGGCCACGTGACCCGGAAGTGTCTTCGGACAGCGCTGGCCCCCGGCCTCTTAAGCGAGATGGGCGCGCAACCCCAGAGTCGGACACGACTGGCCCGTATGGGCAGGGGTACCTTTACCTTTACCTATGATCTAAACAATAAAAATATGAACATAAATCAGTAAACTCAGGCACAGGCAGGCTTTAAAATTTAAACAAAACAGAGAATGGACATGGTCACTCTCCCACATCTTTCTCTCCACAGAAGTAATTCCTCAGGGCAATCAAGGCAGTTTCAGTCCCAAGACCAGGCCCAAGTCCAAACTAAGATGGATCTAGAAAGCAGCATTACAACTAAACTAGTTTTTAAGCCTACAGCCTACAAAGATATTTGTGACAAGAATTGCTGGAGAGAGAGAGAGAATATGTGCATATGTAGTAGAGAGGATGATCTAGAGCAAAAATTAGAAGCAGAATAGCTATGGTGAAACAAACATTTTATAAAAAGAAGCACCTGTTAGCAGGAGGAATAAGTATACCTCTGGAAAAGAAATTTATTTTAAAAACATATGGAGTGCAGTTCTGTATGGATGAGAAGCATGGGATATAGATAATATGGAAGAATGGAAATGAGAGGCATTTGAAATGTGGTATTTGAGAAGAATGTGTGGAGGTAGTTGGATAAAAAGGAAAAGAAAAAAAGAAAAACTGGATTGAATAGGAAAGGGATAAGGGCTAGTGTAAAGTGTGAGGAAGAGGCTATTAAGGATAACAGGACACATTCTGAGAAATGGAGGGATAGTCAAAGATATAACTGAAGAGCAGTTGGAATGAAAAAGAAGAGCTTGGTTTAATAACATACAGAAAATTAAAGGGACAAAATGAGGCAGAGACACGCAGATGTGAAGAGGCTGACAGAGGTGAGTAGAGAGTTGGCACGTGCAAGAGGGAGGAGCATTAATAATTGTGTATCTGGTGTCTCTGTTGCCTTTTTTGACAAAAAAATAAATAAATGTTTTGTCACTGGATTGTCCAAGCACACGTTTCCAATTTGTAAACCAATAAGGAGACAATCTAAACTCTGGCCACTGACCAAAAGGGCTCACAGTGGCCAGAGCAGAAGGAGGGAGGGGCAGAACAACATGATCAGACTCGGAAGGGCCTGATACTGTCATGTAACAGCAGTGAGACCACATCGCAATCCAACTGCTCAGATGTTCCCTGACTCTAAAATGCACAGTTGGGGGGCTTTTTGATGCTTGCCACTGCTGGGAATGCCAGTAGCAGCCCCTCCAGCTTCATTGGTGGAGTGGTCATTGTGTCACCCCATCAGCATCATCAACTTTGGCAGAAGAGCTGGGTAGAACCACCTAATACAAGGACAAGTTGGATTGTTCAGTTAGTCCACATATTATGTTGCTAATGGGCTACATGGCCAGCCCATCTAGGCTTGCAGTCATAGCCTGCATCACTGTTACACCTGTGCTACACTCTTGTATTTGTTTTTTAAAATAATAATAATAATATTTTATTATTTTTCGATATTTAAAGTTACATTTAGCTACTCAATATAGCTACTCAACAGCTATATTCCAATTCAACAAAACTAATGACTTCCTGCTCACCCAACACCAGTGCTTATAACCCAAATTGCATACAGTTATGTTTTCGGGTTCTGTCTTATTTAATTTCATCCCCTTTAACATGTTTATTAATATATTCTGCTCTTTTACGACACTTCAAACCCTGCTGTGGTCTTTGCAAATGGGAAATAACTTTTCAAATAGACTAGAAACACTTTTGCATTTCTTCATGTGAAATTTGGCCATAGGCAGATTATCTCCACCTTGAGTTCCATAGCTCTCTGTGTTTCCTTCATCATCTAATGCAGTCAATCCACCCCATCTGACCATTATGACCACCATAGATCATAGCAGCCAAAGCCAACTGAGCTGAAAAGCTCTCTTTAGATCTTCATTAACAGTTTATGGGAGAAACATCGCTTTCATATACCTAAGACAGTTGGTATTTATATAGTGCTTTCCCTAAGACTTCCATAACAGTTGACATTCTCAAAGTAGTGCTTGAAACACTCAATGAGGCAAGTTCAATAATCTCTCTGTATTACAGATAGGAAGTTAGGACTGAGATAAGAGTTTTCCGAAGGCCACCAAAGACCTCCTGGCTGAGCCCAAGACCTGATCCAGAGGCGGCTGCTGCTGCTTCTTCTTCTTCTTCTTCTTCTTCTTCTTCTTCTTCTTCTTCTTCTTCTTCGTATAGTGCATGCATTTAACCCCTACACTGCCTCTGCTTTCAAAATTCTGAGCAGCTCCCAATGCATCATTAATTCCCTTCCTGGGGTTTGGTGTGATTTCTTATGCCCGAGTTTTGGTTTCTTTCCCAAGGAACTACGGGAAGTTAAAACTTAATAAATTCCATGTGTCTCTTTTTAAAACCTCAACCCATGCTATCTTGTTTGCTGTTGTGTCACCACACAGTGGATTGAGTAATTTCTGACAGCAGGTTGGCCAACTGCTCAGAGGCAGCCTTTGAGAAACCATCTCCTACATTTTGGCTTCTGCTCTGCTGACATCTGTTGCAGAAAGGGAGTTCACCACACCCTCGTGTCAGTATGCAAACACTTGGATCCCAGGAGGAAGCTAATAAAGGGAGGGACTGCAGCATTTTGAGACCTATTTCTAAAAAGATAATTAAGTCTCAAGGTCAACAAGGGGGTGGGGGGAGACCACAACCCAACATAGAGAGTTAGCAAGCCTTGGTGATTCAAATGGGACTTGAGCTGCAGTCCTACACCTATTCAATTGGATTGACTTCAGAGTAGACATATACAATGGTACCTCAGGTTAGAACTTAATTCGTTCCAGAGGTCCGTTCTTAACCTGAAACTGTTCTTAACCTGAAGCACCACTTTAGCTAATGGGGCCTCCCACTGCCGCTGCGCCGCTGCTGCACGATTTCTGTTCTCATCCTGAAGCAAAGTTCTTAACCCGAGGTACTATTTCTGGGTTAGTGGAGCCTGTAACCTGAAGCGTATGTAACCCAAGGTACCACTGTATAGAGTTGCACTGTTGAATGCTTGTAACTTAATTGAAGTTGCTGAACATAATATACCATGGGAAACCAAAATAGTTCAAAAGCAGTTGGCCCATGACTTATATACGCTTCCATGAGTAGGGATTGTGTCAACATCTATGTCTTGCAAACATTGTTGACACTGTGGAGCTACAGTATAGAGTAAGGAGAGTAGTGGAAGGACATGGGGGAAACAGGGCTTCACCTTTTCAACAGCTGCATTGCAAGCAGAAAAAACATCACAGCTGCTTTAAGCCTAGAGATGCAGTAACAGGAAAACTTTGCCTGTTGAATTTATGCATATCATTTTACCCTTAAAGTTTAACTCCCATTGAGGAAGAAGGAAAGAGGAGGGAGTTGGAAACCGTAAGCAATGGTAAGCAATACCAATTCCACTATGGTTAATTAAATAAAAGGCAATATTCCTTTTGTTTTGTTTAAAATCCTTGACTCATGTCATAGCTGACTTGTATTTAATCCCAGCCACCCTGCCACGCTCAAGCTCACTCTTAAATCTTCCTGGAAGCAGGAAAGAGGCAACAATAAACCTGAAAGCTTTAATACTGTAACAGCAGGTAAGCTGGCAGATCATCATTAAAACTTATCAGTCGTGTCCCTCTGACTGCATTGTCAAGCTGTAAATTCACTCTGGATGTAAAGCATGTGCCTGCTGGTATATGCCTGAGGGGGTTCTGGGAATTAACTCTGCTCTCAAAAACTATTCCAGTTATTCATGTGACTCAGCTGCTGAAATCGGGATCCTTTTGTGGTCACATGGCGGCATGCTGATTCAGTCTCTGCTAGAGCAGCATGGGATACAGGAAAGAGACACCTCATCAAAGAAAAAGCCACTTTCTCTGTTCGTATTAAAAGGAAATAATTTCTGGTTAGAGATCTTTTAAAGAAGAAAAGCCACAGCACCATCGATTTGGCAGCATGAACGCTCCAGGTCGTACAGATAGAGGTAAATATTGTTTTATGTTTTCTGGAGGAGGAAGAACTCCACAAATATAGATCCGTTTCTCAGCAGCTTCTGTGCTGTATTCTCCCCTCCCTATCTATTAAAGACATGGCAGGAGGATGGAAGCACCAAGCACACTTGCTGCCCACCTGAGGATTGGTACTCTGTGCCGGATGCACCCTCCTCAGATGGCTCTGAGGACTGCCTCTGCTGACTATGCAGCCTTTTTATAAAGGGCCACAGCCTTCCTCAACCTGGTGCCCTCCAAATGTTTTGGAATACATCTCCTATCTGCTCAAGCCAGTGCTTGGGTCCGCCAGGTTGCTGAAGGCTGCTGCAAAGCACAGGTCCAATCAAGGCAGGGGAGCCGATCTCATGCTCTGATTGGTTCCAACACTCTAACCACTATGCCACTCTGCCTCTCCCCATCACATTGGCTGCCTTAGTTTTGCTGACCCAGCTCTGGATTCTGCTAGGCAAGGCCCGCTAACAGCTCCCTAGCTCTTACCAGTCAGCCCCTCCTGGACAGCTGTTCCAGACCTCCGATTCAGATCCTGCTCTGATTTCTGGTGACCTCTCATCTGTGCACGGTTAGCAGCAGTGGATATTGCTGGAAAATAGCCTTAACAAGTAAACGGCACTAAGGAGCAGTAAGGATCAGGATTGACATTTCCTCTGCTGATGACCTGTCACCAAATCCACTGGTTCAAGCCTGGTGACATATTCCATGCCTAATTACTGAGGTCTCAAGCTCCACTCCCCAATTTTTTCTTGCTGGAAATCCTAGCTGTCTGTCACAAGCTAGAGAAGATTCCTGCATACTCACCATACAGCTAAAGCACATTACCCTCCAAGAAAATAATCTTGGGAACAGCAGTTTACCTATCACAGAACTACAATTCCCAGCACCCTTAAACTACAGCTCCCAGGATTTATGTGGTGTATACTTTAAATGTATGGTGTATGCAGAGCAGTAGAATATTATTGTCATAATCTTATGATTTAATTGTTTTATTTTATACCAACTATTCTTCTAAGGAATTCTATGGGATCAGTCAACCAGGGTTCCTTGTACGTTTCAATATTTATCTGAAACTGCCGAGTGACATGATATGGTGACTTGGCATGCGATGCCATCAATACATCAACTATATACGGGCTCATTACCCCAAAAGCAAGTGAAGAATACAGTTTAGCCTGGTATCATTACTGCACTGTAATAGCAGCAACAGAGTCCAACTCAGCCAGGGTTATTCTGAAGGAGGAGAATAGTGGAAGAAAGCAAACCTTCTTAAACCATTCCCTAAATGCAAATCTGAAAAAAGCAAAGAAAAAGCAAGCATATAAGTACAATAGACATTTCAATTGCTCTGGAATATGCATTTGTATTAAAAAGCCACGAGGTACTGGAGAATTTAAGACATGCCAAAAAATCCTTGCCTGGGAAAATTAGGGGATTTCCATTCCTGCTGAAAAATGCAATGAGTGAAAGCTTTGAACTTCAGAAGGAGGGAAGTCCTTGAAAGGCAAGGGATGTCCAGACTCCTGAAAGAGGGGGCCTTTCATTATTAAAGCTACTGATAAATGTATCAGGAAAAGTGGGGGAGGGCTCTAGGTAAATATTAACTGTATATTAATTATTAAACCAGAAAGTAAATAGAAACCCTCTTAACCAAGGAGAGAGAGAGAGAAGTTTTAAAAATACCCACTGCTGAATGCTCTCAAGGAGAAGGAAAATCCCTAGAGGGAAAACAATAATTGTTTTTGACCTTCCACAGTTAAGGAGGCATTGGTAAAGCCTAGACATAAACACAACCTGACAACCGTGAGCTCCAATGAAATTTAGAACTAGACGGAAATGGGATAAGCAAATTCCTTTTTGTTCATGACCCTTGTGTTGCTTTCTTTTCTGCTTCCACCCACCCTCTCCAGCCACTGCCCCCCGGCAGAATGACACATCAGAATCCCTCTTGTGCCCCATAAATCACTCTCGAGACAGCACCAGCCTTTGAAATGCTGCCTTGCATTACGCTCCGATTGCCCAGACAAGCCACATGAGCCCTGCCTCTGTCTACTTTGGAACTGCAATGTTAGAAGCAGCACAGGCAAGCCAGCTTCGACGTGCAATAAAGGAAGCAGCGTGGTTCCTTTATTGCTGGATTTAGCGCGATGTGTAGTCTCTGAATGCAGGAGCAGTAGTCACCATTTCTGGAACAAGAATCATAGAATCATAGAAATGTAGAGTTGCAAGGGACCACAAGGGTCATCTAGTCCAACCCCCTGCAATGCAGGAATCTTTTGCCCAACATGGAACTCAAACCCATGACCCTGAGATTAAGAGGCTCATGCTCTACAGAGTGAGCTATCCCAGAACAAAATGTGCTTTAATTCTGGTAGCACAAATTAGTGATGCCCCCCTCCCCAAGTATCACAAATATAGCAAATAATAAACTTGCTTTTATCCAACTGTATTTTTAACTAAAGAGCATCCTTTCCAATGGCCTCCTGCAGTTCCTCTGGACAACATCCCACCTCTTGTCCACGAGAGTCTTGATAGCACAAGGATGGAAGACTGAGGAAATCTCAACTAAAGAATCATGGCAAGGGAAACTGATGGACTATGCTGAACTGGCAAAATTGACAATAAGCTACAGGACAAGCACAACTGTGACTTCAAAGAGGAATGGGAACCCTTTACAAAGTATTTGAAGATGCAACAAAG
This sequence comes from Podarcis raffonei, assembly GCF_027172205.1. NCBI lineage: Eukaryota > Metazoa > Chordata > Lepidosauria > Squamata > Lacertidae > Podarcis > Podarcis raffonei. Next base: position 40,708,932 of record NC_070607.1, read on the forward strand.
TGAATTGGACTCCTTGGCAGGTTTTGAATAAACACTCACAAACGTTTTATTGACAATAATCAGTTAGACAATTTAAGGATTTATACAATTTTATAACATGCAGAGAATAGCATTTACAGAGAAACCAGAGATTGGAACTGAGGGAAGTCAGGGGGGTGGGATGGGGGGGGTTTCATGGGAGGGTGGGGGGAGGGAGAAAAATGGGGGGGAAATTAAGGATATGTTTTCAGATAATAACATCCTGCCTCTTGCTTCAGATTGCTTGGCGGACAGAGCATCCTACACTGATGTCCATGGAAACTCCAACAAAATCTGAAGCTCCCCATATGCTTCTCACCACTTGAACATGTCAATAGTCACTGTTGCTCAGCCGTGTTTTGAGGGCCTGCTGCCATCTGTCTTGCCAGACCACCATCGAAGAATTGCATCTAACTACTTGCTAATCACGTTTGCATCATACTTTTAAAGCACTATGATACCTCACAAAGAATCATTGGGAATCAGATGTGGGTTGAGTGCTGATGTTTTTGGGTCCTGATTGTGAGCTTTCCATAGGCATCTGGCTGGCCATTGTGAGAATGGAATGTTGGACTCGCTGGGCCTTTGGTCTGATTTCCTTATGTCCTTTATCCATTCCTAAACAGGCAACTCTAGCCATAAAAACTATAGCTTCCCAGATTTGACCAGATATGACCATTGAACCACATAGAAACTAAGGGAAAGTCTTATCAGTTGAGTAAAAGCTTGAAATTCATCACACATGAGAACATGTGGAAGAAAGAAAAATCCCTGACATGTGCAAATAAGACAGATGGTAGTGACCATGTGGTAACCAGAATGTTGTGTTGTATTCAGCATTGTCTACTGTCTAATACTTGCTCACAACATCATACATATATTATGGGCTCATCCTGAAACCCAAAGAAGCATTAATAGTAAATAGCTAAGTCCACATTAGTTGTAAGCACCTGACAAGGTCAGAATTCAGCCAGTTTTGTTTTTCTGGGTTGACCAACCAATCAAAATAGGTTTGGCTGGTTTTGAGCAATTCTTAAAGTGGTGTCTTCTCAGACCACGGCCACAAGCAAGTTCTAGATGTGTGTAAATAGTGAACTCAAGATGTGTATCATTCTGCCTTCTGCATTTGACTGATTTGCTATTTCAGAATTGGCTAGATATTTCAAAAATAGTTATAAATGGTTCCAATGATTGATGAACCACCAAACCAGCCAATAGATGCTGTCTGTAACTGACTTTTTTGTAGTATCAGCTGACTAGGGGAGAGCACTAAATTTTCCCCTAGCTGCAGCGCTGCATTTTCTAACCTTCCCCTGGACAGAAGAAGGTAATTTGCGCTAAATGCTGTGAATACACTTTCAAACAGTCCTCAGGGCAGTGTAGCCTATCTATTTATGAACTTGCAATAGCAAGTGTAGTCTGAAAGACCCTAACCAGCCCCCTAAATGAGTGCCTTTTGGAAAAGCTTCTGTTTGTAGTTCCACTCCAGATAACCTAGCAATGGCTAGAATTGTCACATTGAGATGACAAACTGAAAACAGAAATGATGCCCCCAATTTCTTGGTATGTAAAAGCAAATACAGTGGAGAAAATTATAGCATGTGCAAGTGCAAGACATCTAAGAAAATCATTTTATTTGCAAGGAAGGTTTGTTTAGCAGGGATTAAGAAATGTTTCATGCTGAAATGGAAAAGAAAGAAAAGGTAGCTCAAGAGACTTAGTCCTGAAGACTCCAGCTTATAACTTGAATGTTTAGACAGCACTATTTGTTTATCTGTTGGGAGGCAACACTTGGTTTTGGCAGCGAACTTTCAACAGGTACCATCAAGGTGTCCTATAAATAGAATACGAACAATAGGTGTCTAAAAAATTCTGGGGAAGAAAAACCAAGATAAGAGTCATGAGCAAATAAAGCCTTTTCCCCATAAAGCAATGCTGAAAATAAACAAACCAACCTTTTCCATAAAAAAGCATGAACATTTTGCACCGCCATTAATTGTAAAGCAAATCTTAATAACTCTTATGTCACAAGTCATCATGCCTCTTAAAAAGAACAAATAGTATCCTGCACCATGTCTCAAAACAGCCACTACTTCCAAATCTGTGGGAGGAAAGAAAAATAACCTTTTGAAAACAGAAGGAATGTGGAAACACTCAGCTTGTCAGAACAGTCCTACACACTGCTCTGCTGTTCACTTCATTAGCTACGGAGGATAATCTGAAAAGCACACAAAATAGTTATGAAACTGCCACCACCAACCCCTTGAAACTAAGGGACAAAAGTGATGCGATGTTGTTCATGCAACAAGCACCTGTGCTGTTTGAAAAATAAATAGTTTCCCAGAAGGGGTAGGGCAGAGATAGGAAGAAGACGGAGTGTGACCCCAGGACTTTAACTCTTTGTCTCCATCTGCAGTTCTGATGAGCCTGGGAACTCCTTAAAGCAGAGCAACATTTCTAGATTTGGAGAAAGAGATGGCTAATTGTCTCATGGTTGTTATTTTCCAAGGCTAGCCTAAATATATTAATCCAGCAAAGAGGTTTTGGGACACTTCACTTTCTTAGTCTGTGGGCCATGCCTGACTTGTAAGCTGTTACATATTTCTGAACATGTTCAAAGCGGCAGCATACAATGCTGATTGCCCCACCACCAGATGCACAACACACAAAAGCTCATACCAATAACAAACTTAGTTGGTCTCTAAGATGCTATTGGAAGGAATTTTTAAATTTTATTTTCAACTATGGCAGACCAACACGGCTACCCCCTGGAAATAGTCATTGTCTTGGTGTTTGTTGAACAGAGGCATTCTGGGAAGGAGAACTGCAAGTCCCACTCTTGCCACCCTGGACTCCTTTGGGTCAGGACAGCAATAAAATGAATATGGTCTACATAAATGCATTCAGCAAATGTTGCATTACTCCTCTTTTAAAGAGGTGTCTACAGTCCATCTAATTCAGTGATGGTCAAACTTGGCCCTCCAGCTGTTTTGGGACTGCAACACCCTTCATCCCTAGCTAACAGGACCAGTGGTCAGGGATGATGGGAACTGTAGTCCCAAAACAGCTGGAGGGCCAAGTTTGGCTATCACTGATCTAATTCCTCTTTTTCAATAGGAGACCCCACCCCTTCCTTTTGGGCATTCCACCTGCTAAGCATGAAGGAAAATGCAAAGATTAGATGTCAGCTTTACTAAAAGTGCAGGTTGTTTTTGGGTTTTTTAAGACCGCTGGAGCCTCCTAAAATTGGGTGTGTCCTTTTAATAGCAAGAGATACACAAGGAGTTTGTTTTGGCATACTGTACTACCAAGGAAGAAAGCCAAGACAGCTGAAAGCTAATGTGGTTTAAAATACTACGCATCGACAAGAACACTGAGGACATTTCCCATTGGTCAGTTTTAAATACAATTGTTTAGGATCTTCTCTCAGGGTTGTACATCTATTGCAGGGAAATTGCGTCTTCCCTGCATTGAGCGCCCTATACTTTGCACCTGGGAAAATGTGGTTTTTGTCTTGATAAAAGTGTGCATATTCTTCTGCTGTAAAAACAATGGTGAGAGTGGCTTACATCATGTTGAAACAATCAACAAAATAGATAATAAAAACCAGCCATAAAACCAGGGACAGGTCAGCTCAATTTAAAAAAGAGCAGAATAATCCCAACAGGATAAAAGCATGCCAAAACAAAAATGTCTTGGCCAAGCGGCAGAAGGCAAGAAGACAGTGGATCACACCAACCTTTCTAGTTAGGGAGTTCCATAACTTAGTTGTGGCCATCAAGAAGACCCTCTCCCATGTACTGGCAAGTTGCATCTCCTTTAAAGCAAAATGTGGCGACAAAGTGGGCTTTTCTAGCATATTGCACCTATCTTGGAGTACTTGCACTGGCATCCAGTTTGTTTCTGGGACAATTCTGAGTGCTGGGTGTGACTTTTAAATGAGGGCGGCCCAAGACATTTGCTTGCTAAAGGAGAGGGTGGTGCATCTACTTCACATCAATGGGTCTGGCTGGACTGGCTATGGAATCTTTATTCAGCATGGGCAATGGAGTGGCTTCCTCCACAGCACTTGAGGGCAACAAGCTAGCTTAGGGGTAAGGGCTGTAACTCAATGTTGGAGCATCTGCTTTGCATCCAGAGGCCCTAAATTCAATCCCTGGCATCTCTAGATGAGGGTGGGAGAGCCTCCCACCTAAAACCATGGAGAGTCATGGTCAATCGGTGTAGACAGTGCTGAGCTAGATGGCCAAGGGTGTGACAGTAATCCAATCGATTTGTAACTGTTACATCATTGCTAGTGATGAGATAGCTCAGTTGGTGGCTCAGCTTCCATCTCTACCTATGAGTCAGGGCTCTCTGTATTGGGCAATGGTAGATGTGGCGTCATAAGGCCTGGTAGTCCTGGTTTTGCCTTACTGCTACCTGACCCCACCTGTTCCTCTGTAGGGTCCCCTTTGTAGAGGTCCACACCCCATAGCTGTCAACCATCCCTTATCTGGCTGGAAAGTCCCTTATCCCATCTCTGTGTCCCACTGCTGTCCCTTATTGATGATGTCCCTTAAATTTCCCGGGTTTCAAAGGAAGCAGCTCCTCTCCCTCCCTCCCTGCCGGTCAGGGAGGAGGGAGGCTCCAACTGTGTTGCTTGGCTGCGTTGCTCACCCAATAAGGAGTCTAAGAACAACTGGGGGGTGGAGCTTGCATGTCTTATGCTGATCAAATCAGCCACGTTGCCCGGGGATTCGCCTTTGCTCAGCGCTTCCCAGCGGAGAGGTGATGGTAGTTTCCCTTGCTGCATCCCCTTTGCCGGGTTGCTGTGCTGTGGGAACCACCACTTGAAGCTTCGTTTGGCGGCTGGCTGGACATTCTGCCAGCTATGCCAAATCCTCCTCTGACCTGAGTAGATCATGGATCCAGAGCTGGTTTGGGGAATGTGATTGATTTATATTTGACATATGCTTGGCCACAATCCAAAAACAGAGTCAATTCTGCTGAAATCAATGGGGAGATGGTTGCAGCCTTACTCTGTGTTTGGATTGTGGCCTTTGCTTTTATCACATACAGCTGGAGTGTAAGTGAAGATCATTTACCGGTGAGCATCTGGGAGACGTGCTAGATCACTGGAATTTATTTATTTATTTCCTCGAGACATTTCTCTGACACCCTGGGCTTGCAACAATTTTAAATCACTATGTCATTAAAATACAAGGGCAGAGACCACACATAACATGTGACCTTTGCTGCAGAAACTTAGCAGCAAAACAATAATATAGTTACTAACTAGCAACAGACATCCAGAGAAGAGGGCCATCCATCTCCCATGGGACAAGGTGTTCCACAATATTGGCCCAGCCACTGAAAAAGGCCTATTGTTGCTATTAACTGTGCAGTGGGAAGCAGACAAAATCGTGTGGGAGGAGGCAATCCGCCGGGTATCCTGGGCTTTAAAGATAAATCACAAACACTTTAGATTCTGCCAGAACAAAATTGGCAGCCAGTGCAGATGGTGCAGGATAGGTGAATTATGGTCCCGTGGGCATACACCCACCCATCATTGCCCTTGCAGCTGCATTCTTGTTCAACTGTCGCAACTTTATTAATATGGTTCTCCAGTTTGATCAACATTATCGAAGCCAACTTTTTATGGAGTAGAATATTTCAGCACAGCTGATCTGAAAGGAGAAGTGCTGTTCAGCTGTTCTTCTTGCACTGCTCTGTTTTTGTTTCATTATGTTGGCATTGGTCAGCTTGTTACACTATGAAGCTGCAAAATGAGTAACAAACAGCTCTTTTAGGCCCCTTTTAAAGAAATACTCTGTTTCCATCAATGAGGACCAATATTCATTGAGTTACAAAAGACCATATAGGGGGTAAAATAGCCATTCATAGATGTACTCTCTGGCCCAGGAACTATTCCGTTTCCCATTCCTGGAACTCAGGCTGAAGGCATCTCATCTGGAAGCCTCCAGAGTTCATGTAATTGCTAGTGTTGAATAGCAGAGCTGAAACAGCCAGTGTACAGCAAGCTTGGCTAGACATGAAGAAATTCCTCATGTCCAGAATCCATACTGGCTTTAACTGAGTGAACAGGCAGGTTCCCATTCTTGATTAAATCCCCACTCCCATTTCCATTGGCTTATTCCAGGCTTGCCTTCAGGTTTGTGGGAGACCTGAAAATAGTAAGTGAGTATCAGCATCCCAGATGTCATTCTTTCAAATATAGATATTAATACAGAAAAGTGGGCTTTTTCTTTATAGATTTTGCATGATCAAGCTGTCTTGTTATACAGAATGGTTGCAGAGTGCTGTTTACCAAGGTCTGGAAAATACTAATTTTATATAAGAACTCTTCTAGCATAAGATAGTGGTCTTGTGGAATAGATCACTTAATTAATTTACAAGATCACTTAAACCTGCAAAATATCATGTGGGAAGGAACTGTATAGTGACCTTTCTATGTCAAAAATAACTGCACAAATTGAAACTCCATGGAATCTTTTTTATTTTTGGTCTGATCAACCTTCTGCATTTTTCTTTCAGGCTTTAAAAATTCATGTTGTCTCTCCGTTGGTTCTTAGTTTGTTGATGTTCTTGTCTGCTGCTTTGATTTTTCTGTTTTAATAGGATTGATGTTTTTATATCTATTGATGTTAGCCACCATTTATGCCTTTTGGGAAAGAAAAAACTTTCCAACAAAGCAGTCATGAGAATAGATACATTAAGCAAATTTAGAACAATATATAAAGCATTATCCTTTAAAACTATAAAACTACAATTTAATTAATAAAAAGTAACATACAACATAGTAAAAACCATAAAACCACAGTCAAAGATAAAACAGTACCAAAACTAATTAATTCTTGAATTATGGGAAAGAGGCAGGGAACAGTAAGCTTAAAGGGTTAGGATGGTGGAGCCTGTCAAATCAAATGTGGAGTTCCACACATATGGAGTCAGTGCCACAAAAATCTGTCTCTCTTCTGCCTAATTATTCCCAGAAACAGACACTTCCAAGTAGGGCCTTGGAAGCAGATCTCAAAGCAGGCAGATATGGCTGAAGGTGGTCCTCCAGGTATCCAGGTTCAAAACCATTTAGATGTTTAAAGGTCAGCAGGACCCAGAAATGTACGGTCCACCAAGGCAACTGGATAATACAGGTGACACATGTTCCAGGAAGCACCCAGATGGCTGCATTTTGCAGCAGGTGTTGTTCCCAAATTGTCTTTAGAAGCAGCTCAATGTGGAGATCCATGTCCAGCCTGGATGACACTAATGTATGTATAGCTGACTCAAGGTCTGTCTTCTCCAGATAGAGCCAAAGATCTCTTCCTCCAGGCCCAGGAAAACATGGAACCTTCAGAAGTTATAGTTGGGCAAATCATCACGGAGCTTGAGAAGACATGAAAAGAGTGAACCTGGATCACAACTTCCAGCCCAGGAGCTGAGTTTTAAACAAAGGGCAAAGGACAATGTCCACCCCCCCCCATGAGAAATCATAATTGATCATGAATCTGAAGTGAGACCTCCGGATTTGTTTCATATATAGCTTACCTCTTTTTGTTTATTTTTAAGGTTGTGATCCATACCCAAGTACTTGGCCCCCTTGAATTCAGCTGAAAGTACTTCTGAATAGATATGTGTATGATTGCACTGTTAGTAATTTCCCCAAAACATTAGAATTTGTCTTTGGCTTTTAACCTAGAATGGTAGTGACTGTATCAGAAAAGCATGGAGGGCTAGTCCCTGTGCCCCCATCATGTGTTTTTAATGCATGAAATGTTTCACCTGAACCCCCATGAAGTCTGCATTCTGTTGCGAAAAAGTTTCACTATTTGTGTGTGTCAGCCCTGATGAGTGCTGAATTTCTGTGACATTTCTCCCTACCATTATTCAAGAAGCCATGAGAAAAGAAACTGATTTTGGAATTTATCAAAGGGGAAAGAACATTTCTGTGAAAATATAATGGGTTGTTGAGGTACCTACTTTACTTATGGGGTGGCCAAGGGATATTCAGCCTGTCATTATGCACATCATCTTACTGGTGGTTTGCATTCTTCAGCCTTCCTGGGTGCCCACACTTGAGTCAGAACCCAGTGGATTATATTGTAAGGTAAACTCCTCCCGTGGGGCTTTTCCAGATGGGGAAGCAGCCAGGGAGGTTGTGGGGTGCTGGGGAAATGCTCACTTAAAAAAAAGCAGACACAGACCACCCATGGCCACCTCACAGTGATATTGTAAGCTCAAAACCTTGCACTTTTAGAAATTCTAAAGACATTCTAACGTGCTCCAAGAATGAGGCAGAAAAATGGAAGCCTCTTTCACAGAGTGAGGGGGGGAACTTTCAAGAAACTGAAAAACAGATTTCCTCACAGCTCTAAATTCTACACAGATCTCCTCAAGTTTCATTCTCCACATGCACCCCATGTAACCCTCAGCAAGGCCAAGAAACATCCTCAGTGTTTTGAGGCGTCTGCAAAGGGTTTGACATTGCTCTGTTGCCACTTATCACCTTCAAAGTCCATAGGGGGTGGTGAAAGGTTTTCATTATGCCATGGACAGTTTGCCTTTTGAATCTGAACTCAGATGAAGCCTGTTATTTTGACGGTTTCCTTGGCAGCAACACATTCTCCTTTTGGGGTGTGGTGTGGCGGAATAGCCTGCACATCTGTCTACTCCTCACAAAGTTTGTACTCAAAACAGTAAGGCCACACAGCGAATGTGGAGCATCTGGCTCTGGCAGGCCCCAGCTATCATACCTTACTGCCAAAACACACAGATCTGCTGTCTATGTTTAGGAAAATCATTTGGTGTTTCCCTCTTTGATTGTGTTTTCCCCACGATGTTCTGAACCACAATGACAAGGGAGGATCTGGTACAATGAAAGGCAAAGGGCAGGGTAAGTGAGAGGAGCGGGCTTGAAAGAGTGGTAATTTCAGATTCAAGGGAAGAGGGTGGAGAATGTTTCTCGTGGCAGCGTCCAGCTGGCATAAAATGGGTCATCTGAATTGCACAGTAGAAGCACAAACAACTAGGAATGTATGAAGCTGTATTTGACAGGCAGCTGCTCTTGAAGGCCTCAGACTGTTGGGGACTGGTCCATTAGGGCAAATGGGGTGCTGCCCCACCAGCCTCTGCCTGCCTGCCTGCCTAGTTATATAATCAGTCCAGGGGAATGGCACCACCAATCAGCATCCACCTCCTTCGTCTCTCTGTTGCACTGGTACAACTTAGTTGGGAGGAGGATGGGGACAATATTAGAATTTGTTGTCTCCATCATTGGTTCTGGATTCACATACTATTGGTCTTCCTGCCTTCTGCCCTACTTGTCTCAATAGGCACCAGCTGCCACTGCCTCAGAGAGGGGCTTTATCAATTACAGTGATACCTCGGGTTACATATGCTTCAGGTTACATACACTTCAGGTTACAGACTCCGCCAACCCAGAAATATTACCTCGGGTTAAGAACTTTGCTTCAGGATGAGAACAGAAATTGTGCAGTAGCGGTGCAGTGGCAGAAGGAGGCCCCATTAGCTAAAGTGGTACCTCAGGTTAAGAACAGTTTCAGGTTAAGAACAGACCTCCAGAGCGAATTAAATACTTAACCTGAGGTACCACTGTACTTGATCTTTTTAACTGGAAATGGCAGGGGTCTAGGACCTTGTGAATACAAAATCTCTGCCACTGATTTATGGCCCTTATCAGACTGCCATAGGGCATTCTTTATGGCAGACCATAAGTAGTGGAACTGTGTTTTCACAGAGGTGCATCTGGCATAATCCTGAGATGGGGAATCTATGGCCCTCTGATATCGTTGGACTCCAACTCCCATCAGCCCTAGCCAGCATGGCTGATGGTCAGGGTACTCAATAGCCCAGAAAAGTCTAGAGGATACCAAGCTTTTGTGGACTACTCTTCATCAGATGCAGCCCAAAAGAATTCCTCCTCCATGAATTGTTTCAAGAATATATACAGGCCCTGCTATCCAAAAGTTTGTTATACGAAACATTCACTTATCCAAACACGAGGAATCAGTACCCAAACCCATCTATACACACCACAGATTCAGGTATCCTAACTGCTGGACCTGTGTGTAGTGCTGTAAACAAATAAGCAGCCTTTAACAAAAGCCTTAGGTTTGTTTGTTTTTTGTTCTGTTGGTCTGCAGCAACCATTTTGCCAGAAACCATGGTGGGTGAGAGGGAGGGGAGAGACTGGGCAAAGAAGGGAGGAATTCTCTTCCTTCCTTATTTGCATCTTGCAAGGTTCCAGAAGGTTTTAACTTCTTTTTTGTCATTTTGGGGTCAACATTCAATGGTCAGCAACACATCAGGAAATTTTCCCATAGGTCTCAATGGAAATTGTCAACTCATTGCACAAACACTCACTGAACAGACAGTTTCCATAGAACCTATTGTGTTTGGATAGTGGGACCTGAGTGTATTTTGCAAGAAACTGTTTAAAAACCATTTTCACAAGTGCAGGACTAGCGCAAGACATTGCTACCTGAAAGAGCAATCAGAGACCAGGCCAGAGTATTCCTACAGTGCCCCAGGATGCTGGGCTCGTCTCTTGGATTGTGTCTTTACATTTCTTAGGTGATTCCGGGGGCAATCTTCCAAGTGTCACACCACTTCCTTGGCACTCCTCATAATATTGTTGATATTTAGCTGTAATTGACTCTAAAATCCTTTTAGAACTGAAGTGCGGACTCGTGCTGCCTCAACTGAACGCTTCAGTTGCTTGGGTAATGGGGCCAGGCCTGCACTGGGCTTAAACCTGGGATTTAATAACGTAAACCTAATGTAAAGAACATTAGATTTCTGTTCTTTGCTCTGTACCACATTCACAATGTGGGGTAGTGGTTAGGGCTTGGGAGATCATAGTTCAAATCCTGATTCAGACATGAAATTCCCTAGGAGACCTTGGCCTAGTCACTATCTCTCAACCTAACCTCCCTCGCAAGGTAAAATCGAGAGTGGGAGAACCACTTTGAACTGAATAAGCAACATTTCATGTGGCTCAAATTAAGATGTGAGAAGTGCAAAAGGCTGTTTAGTGTTGCTTGTGGAAACAATCTTAAGTTACAGCAATATCACAACAGTTGTGATGATGAAGAGTTAAAAAAAAGAGCCAGCCAGGCCACTCTCTTCCCCTTTAAAGGGCAAGACACTCATTTTAAAAGAATGGACGTTCTTCCAAAACTAGATTCAGCGTTGTTTTGCCTTGTTCAGAAGGAAGGCAGAAAGAAGATGCTGTCCATTGCCTTCTGTAGCTTTTGCCAAAAACGCTTTCTCACTTGTAGGAACACAACATGGTCTTCAGCAAGAACTCTCTTGGAGTTCTTCTAATTATAAAGCACAGGTAACAAAAATAATACTATGTGACTTTAAGCACTGGAATATTATGAGTAATGAGAGCTGCCTGAATGAACAATTCTTTGAGAATTTCTGTTTCAGAGGATGCCATAATTAGTTATTTTTTTAGGAATGCAATTTCATCCCGTTACTCATTCTCTATGAATGATTCACCTTGCTCTTGATCTGCTATAGAACTGCTGGATAAATTGCCCCAGAAACCCCCTTCTTCCATTTCTTGCCTCAGATATGGCACCACAGATAATGCAGAGTTCCACAGTTGCCAATTATAATGTACAAACCAGGATCTTGGGAACACGAGTGACGGCTACTATCCAAGCTAATCACCACTTAATTAGCAGCTAATGTATCTTTCTGGTGAAAAAAACCCCAGCTTATTTTTTTGAAGCTTCACCAGTTTAAACAGAATATAGTCATTTTAATTATTTATGAAGCTGCCACAAACTTTTTAATGGGGTGGAGAGCGAAAGCAACTGATACTCTACGGGTTTAAGACACTTATCTCGTTATTACTTTCACAGATTAAAAAAAAAATATTATTCCCAGCTACATCAGCCAAACATACAAAATAATATAGAACAGAAAGTAAGGTATAGCAGTCAGAGTATAAAAAAATTCAGTGCTCGCACCCATATTTCCCAAGCTGGTGTGGATGGTGAATGCTGAACGAAGCATAGGAAATAAACCTAAAATGATATAAAAGCATATTGGATCCTCCATCCACCCCCCCAAAAAAACCATGCAGTTTATGTGCAATCCCCCCTCCCCAATAGCCAAAGTCTGTAAATTCTTCTACCACAAAGACAAACATGGATTTTTCAAGGACAATTCTTTCCAGTATTGTTTATTTCACTCTCAAAAATAACATCTCTAAGTTTTTGTGTAAGATTTAGAAAGCATTTAAATGAGAGGAGCTTTATATTCAATCTGGCAGTGAAGTGGAGATGGCTCAATTTATTATTTGCAGATTTTGTATGAATCTGCTTTCATAATCATATTACAGTAACAACTAATTTCTTTCATGTGCTCAGTTTTCACTTACAAGTATTGCGCAGGAATTGGTAACTTCGCAAAACCCATCCAAAAGATTAAGAGAATGAAAGTAAGAACTAAAGATCAATGACTGCAGTCACTGAATACCTCTGAGGTTGACCGCAAAGTAACCAAATTTTGATGGGCTCTACAGAAAAAAAGTGATTTTCAGAATTATTGTCAAGATTAAGTTGAGAGCTTTAAACTCCCAATCTGTCTCAACTGCTTGCCTAAAAGCATTGGCAATTCCAGACACTACCAGACATTTCTAGTAAAACATAAAAGGGGTCTGTGCATTGCTTGGAGCAAAAACATCAACAATCAGAGGCAACAAGAAAAATTGAAATGCTTGCTTAAATATTTTCCATTCCTTAGCTGCCTCGTGTGAGAGGGATAAAGGACACAGCCCTCAAATATTCCATCACACCTTCACACAGCATATTTCTGTCCTAGTTTTGTGTGTCGTCTTCTCCATGGAATTCCCAAAATCAGTAGAGCAATTTAGACCAGATATTAGAACACACATAGATATACAACAAGCTTATATGACTTTTTGAGCTCAGGACCACTCTCTCTTCCATGAAAACCATAGATTTCCCAGGCTCAAAACCTCAGAAATCCTCTGCCTTTCTCTACTGTTCCCTGGCACAACTGGTCACTGTCCTTTCATGTCCCAGTTTAGACATTCCCTGTCAGCAGGCTTGAAGGGTGCAATGAAGCACTTCCAGCGTGCAACTCAGACACACTGCCTTGCATTCTCCCTGCCCACCTTGTCTTTACATATTGGGACACACAGGTACTGGACAATGTTCTCCAAGCCTTGGTTAGACAGACACATATGAGCAGTGACTGGGGGCAGCTGAAGCCAGTAGAAAATTGCTGGGAAGCAGATTTGCAGGATGAGAACAGGTAACAGACACGGTGTCTAAAACCAGACCCAGGACCTAGCAAACCATGGACAGCTCCAAGGGTAGAAGACACTACCTCCTTTCCTAGCTTTGTAAGACCTCCTTCTGCCCAAGAGTTCTGTTATCCACTCCTTCCCACCAGGCTGATCAGGAAGACCTATTTGAAGGAAACTGAACTTGGCTTGGCTTCCTGTCTACTTGGTGAGCATGTGTAGCTTAGTGATAGAGCACATTATTTGCATACAGAAGGTTCACCGCCCACCTCCAGTGCCTCCCTGCTAATGATGTGTCTTTCCCTTCTAGGGAAGCCTCTTGAGAAATACCTGGCTCCAAGCTGGCTCCAACTCCACCCCATATCCAGGGACACAGTGGCTTCACCATAAATTTCACAGAGCCAGCCTCTACAAGTAGCTCCTTGTTTACCCAGTACTGACACTCATGGTGTAAACCACATGGATAGAAATCTTCCCTCTGCTCTTTAAAAGGAGAGTGCAGAGGGCATGTCAAGTGTTGGACTGATGTCTGAGATATGCCTGGCCATGTCCCGTTTTACTCTGCCATGCTTCACCTGTTTGTAACCAGTAGACTCATGCTGGGATGCTGTAGTGCAGGCTTCCTCAAACTCGGCCCTCCAGATGTTTTGAGACTACAATTCCCACCATCCCTGACCACTGGTCCTGCTAACTAGGGATCACGGGAGTTATAGGCCAAAAACATCTGGAGGGCCGAGTTTGAGGAAGCCTGCTGTAGCGATTTGCTCAATAAAGCTTTCAAAACTTCTAGATGTGGTATTGAGTACAGGTCCAAGTCCAAAGAGGAAAGCCAGGACAACGATAATTCATGATTATCTAGCTGCATGACAAAGCCATAAAGTCAACTGAGAGTGAGGGCAATGCTTCATGAATTCACATTACACTCATGTGAATAGCCAACTGAATGTGCTTGTCTATTACAAGTAAGGGCCAGAGGATGTCAATATTTCCCCCCTAATCTGGTACTATTTTTTATATTCTTATTGCAGTTTTTAAAAAATCATTAGTAATGGCGATTTCTTTTTATAATCGTTGCACCATGGAAACATTCTGACAGAACGAAATAACCACTCTAGTTTTGCAGAGTGCTATATTACCGATCTTAAGATGTGACCCTATTTCACACTTACCTGAGAGTTAGTCCCATTGACTTCAATACCACTTACTTCTGAGTTGACTGTCTGTAACTCTCTTTGTAGGAGCATAGCGGGCCCTCTGATGTTCCTCCTTCAGAGAGACCCTCTCTAGCAGCTTACAAGACCATATGTTGGAGCATATACAGCTGTCATTCTCAGCACCACTGGTCTGCTGAAGCCTTGACATATTAACTATTATATTGTAAATTACTCTGGGATGCCTCGTGGGAAGTGATTCATAAATGAAATTGGTAACAACAACAACAGAAATAATAATAAATCTTTTTTTAACAGGAAAAGGTTTCAGTGAGTAAAAAAGGAATGACAGCAGTCAGGAAGAAGGTCAGCATGAGACTTTTGTGCAGACCAACTTCAGGAATAGTTGCTAGCATCTCTTGAAATATGTACAGTTTTGCTTGTGGGTGTTTTGTAGAGGACTGAGCAAAACCACACCAACCCTGCCAGTTTGGAAGAAGCAGCCTTTGTTATGGAAGCCCATCTGGAACTGGAGCAACCCTTATCCATAAAAGTAAAACAGAACGTTCTGGCAGCAGAGAAACTTGCACCATGGGAAGAAAGTGGCTTCTTGGCCATTGAAAAAATCCGATCAGCAACTTCCTCTTCCATTGCAGAGAATGAAACCTGCCCTGTCAGATGCCAACCAAGCTGCTGCTTGTTTTGTTGTGCACGTTGCTAAGCAACAAGGCTGTTTTTGCTTATTTGCCTCCCTTGGGCTGTTTCACAACACTTAGTAACATATGCTGCTCCCCCTTTTTTTTCCTTCTTCCCTGCACATCTGGTTTGAATTTTTTGATTTTTAGCACACTTTTTGCACAGTGGGCTATTAGCTTTCCAATCCATCATCTGGGCAATCTGCAACAGATAAACCACCCCAGCCATCCCAAGGGAATTCTTCCAGGACAGCACATTCAAACTTGACAGGAAGTTGCAGCGCTTGTCACAAAAGGCTGCTCCTCCCCAGTCAACAAAGCCAAGAAAGCTGAGCAGGCTTAGAGCCTGTGATTCTAGTGCTAGCCTCTATTACTACTACTACTACCGCTGTAGACTCTCAAGACAGGTTTTCTTGGGTACATTAAATTAATCAGGCTTGGGAAGCAACTAAATTGAGAATTGTGTCAAGCTAGGAAAACCCACACAGCCACAGCTGTATGGGAATCAGGGGAATTGCCTCCCACTAGGAAACCTGGTCACTGGCTTTTGTCTCCATGCACTGGAATAATCAGAAAGGGCACGTGCCAAAGCATGAGAGCCTGTGCTTACATACTGCAAAAGCATTCCCCAGTACCTCTTCGTGGGATTCTCCTTACCCTGTTAGCACAACAGAAGGCCTGGGATGCCATATCTTGCAACCAGAGCCTCCCAGAATCCTGGCAAGGAGTGAGCCCATCCAAAACACCACAGCAAGTGACACCATGCTAGGACACAGCTTTCATTTTAGAAGCAGCAACTATTCAATCCACATGGCAAGGCAGAAAATCTTGAGACACTGTCTGATTACCGGTAAGTTTCAGAAAACAAACAGAAGGAGAGAGGAAGAACAAGAATATTTGGTGCTACAGAAGGAAGCAGTAATAGGTTTTTCGTTGCTATACTAGCACGCTGTTGCTATACTAGCACAACTTAGTAGCCCCAAGTAGCCTATAAGCTTCATTCTGCTTTGTATAACATCAAACCACAGCACAACCTTTCCGAATTCTTCTCCAAAATGCATTTCAAATAACTGGATTTCAGTCATGTACATCATGTAGTTCCATTCCACATGTTAAGCTTTCTAGTTACATACCTACTTTGCAAGAGCTGAAGGAACAGTAGTGGCTCAGGCAGGCAAATGGATGAGACCAGGGAGGTGGGCATGCACAAAAGTGGGCACAACCACACCTTTACCACCACAGAGAGAAGGAGAGAGGGAGGGAGGGGAGGGAAGAGAGAAGTGGGGAACCAGTAGGTAGCAGAGCTGAATACCCATCCAGGATGTTGCCTCGGGAATACAGCACTTGAAAGCTTTACTAGAGTCTATAATGTATGAAAGTTGAATTCTGAACGTACTTCTATTCCATCCATGAGCCAAGATGCGTGTTTTGAACTTGAGATAGTGTAAAATGAAAGGCTTGGCTTCCCCTGGGAAGTAGATAGCAAACAGTGTTCAAACAAGTTTCCAGCTTTCAGCCAAACCTGTTGTCCATACATACCTCTGGGCATTCCCCGCCAGTACCCACCCAGGTCTGTCTGAAGTTTGAAAGGTATGTGGTTGGCACAAAGCAACAACAACAACAACAAAAGTTTTCACCAAGGGTAGCTAACTAATTGCTAGGTCTGAAAAGAGCAAAGCTGGCACTCACTACAACGGTAAACAATAATATTGCTGTGATTGTGAACTGTAAACTGTCAAGCAGAGCAAATAAAAGTTAGGTACACTTTTCACTTCCTTTCAAAATAACTAAGGAGATCACCTCCCCATCCCAACCCCCCAAAATAGTTTTCAATAGGTCATTTAGGCTGCAAACAGATACATTTTCCGAATGTTTTACCCCCTACTGCTTTGGGGGATTTAGCCACAGTCTTCCTCCAACAGCTGCATAACCAGGCAAACATAATGAGAGAGAATGGGAGAGTGGGAAAGTGTGTGTGTGTGTGTTAGTTTGGTTGTTGTAGTTTGGATGCAAGGAGAGGTGAGTACATGGAACAGGGCCTATTTGCTTACTTGCAAAAATTTTACATGGCAGTCGATGTTAATTCTAGTTCTGGAAAGGTGAAACTGCAATCTCTTCATTGGAAATATTTTCGAAAATAACCAAATGAGAAAACTTTTTTAAATGGTGGGTCATTGGTATGCAGGAAACCAAACAAGCTTGGCTTGTTTCCATCTCTTATCTTTTTAAGAACCACAAACCATGTGCACATGTGTTCATCCTTCACTTTACTTTACAAAACACCCTTTAAAAAAGTTTCAAAGCTTTAAAAAAGTGAAAGTAAGTTTGTTGCTTGGTTCTACTGATGTCATAGTTTAGCTATCCAATAGATGCATTCTTCAGCCATGTCATCTCCCCTCCTCTCCCCCTTCCCCAGTCATTTCCTTGAAGGAAGGAGGGAGATATGTAGCTCAGTGGTGGAGCATTTGGCTTGCAAGCAGTGGGCTCAAGGTTCAGTCCTCACCATCTCCAGATAAGAAGAAGAGTTTTGGATTTGATATCCCGCTTTATCACTACCCAAAGGAGTCTCAAAGCAACTAGCATTCTCCTTTCCCTTCCTCCCCCACAACAAACAGTCTGTGAGGTGAGTGGGGCTGAGAGACTTCAGATAAGTGTGACTAGCCCAAGGTCACCCAGCAGCTGCATGTGGAGGAGCGGAGACGCGAACCCGGTTCCCCAGATTACAAGTCCACCGCTCTTAACCACTACACTACACTGGCTAAGGCTGGGAATATTCCCTTTCTGAAACCCTGGAGAGCTGCTGCCTGTCAGTGTAGACAATACTGATCAGGATGGTCCAATGGGTCTGAATCACAGCTTCCTGTGTTCCCTTTGAAAAAGAGAACTGGCTTCGCTCAGACAATGAGAATATGCAAAATTAGTTTAGTCTGCAGGATAGGCAAAAAAAATGCTTCTGGGTTGCGGATAGAAAATGGCATTAATCAAGGTGTCCCTGGGTCCTAACTGAGCAGAAGTATTATTGCATAAAGATACAATGCAAAAGCACAAAATACATGATAAAAACAAGAACAACAACAACCCCACAAACCAACAAGCCCCTCCCCCCCAGGTAGAAAGTTTCATGCAACTTCTGGGAATAATCTAAGAGGCGGATGTTCTGGGAAAGACTTGACCTGTGCCACAAATTCATGGAGACCTCTGTTATGACAAGCAGGTGTTGTCACCCATTCCAAGAAGAGTGGAAAAGATGGGTACAGTATATGGCATCTCATGTCCCTGGACTAAGCTGTGCTTGTCTTGCAGGGCTTGTCTCCCAGGGCTTTCAATGCATGGATGAAACAGATCTTGGAATGAATCTGCTCTGCCAAGACTCCATGGTAGATTATGGAACTTGGAATGGATTTCACAACCCACTTTGAGCTTCATTACTTCATAAAATCACTAGATTTGCTATTATGGAGCCAATCGTACTTCACAGTGTTGCAAAACACTTTTACAAACCTTTCTTTCTTTCTTTCTTTCTTTCTTTCTTTCTTTCTTTCTTTCTTTCTTTCTTTCTTGTTAGAACTTCCTTGTGACCCAGGAAATTTTATTTTCTTATCATACCTATGGTTGCTGTCCATATCTAGAGGTTTCTCAGGGGGTGGGAGGCAAAATTGTTGACCCCAGATGCATCTGCAACCTACATCTCCACAGCAGTAGGTGCCCTGACTTATTGACCACGTTCAGTCAAGGACCTTTGCATGACTACTTTTCTCTGTTCATAGAAAGATCTTCACAAAATATGTTGCTGAGGTTGCCCTCAGGAATCTTTGTAACTAGCCAGCCCCAGCAACTCAAAACCTAGGCCAGACCATGGTTAAGAAACAAACAACATATATTTACAGGGTTTTGGGTGGAATAGAATAACTGATAATTTTTTCATCAGTTTGCCACCAGACATGGGATTAAGCTGAGAAAAACCTGACTCTGGTTGGCACATTGAACCAAAATAAAGAAACAATAAGTTCCCCCAGATTTCCTTGCCCAGAAGTATCAACAGCAGCATTTTTTTAATATTAAAAAAATCATTTTCAAGAAGATTTGACACTTGTACACTATGTACCAAAGAGCAGCAATTCTCTTTTCTTCAGTGCATGTTGATGCAGCAATCTCACACCCAAACTGCAGTCTTGAGCTTACACACTATACCTTTGAAACACATGCAAAACACATGTTCACACCCAAAGAATTCTGAGCATTCTGTAGATTAATCATTCTGTAGATTAATCTAGCCTTTAGGTATCTTAAAGGCTAGTTCCTATCTTGGCCTGTTAGAGTGGTAGCCAATATGGTACTCTCCAGATGTTGTGGACTACAAATTCCATGAGCTCCAACCAGCCTGGTCAATGGGTAGGGATGATAAGATTTGTAGACCACAGATAAAGGGAAGGGAAGGGACCCCTGGACAGTTAAGTCCAGTTGAATTTGACCATGGGGTGTGGGGCTCATCTCCACTTTCAGGCCGAGAGAGCCAGTGTTTGTCTGCAGACAGATTTTCCGGATCATATGGCCGGCATGACTAAACTGCTTCTTGTGCAATGGGACACCGTGACAGAAGCTGGAGTGCACAGAAATGCCTTTTACCTTCCCACTAGAGTGGTACCTATTTATCTACTCATGCTGGTATGCTTTCAAACTACTGCGTTGGCAGGAGCTAGGACAAAGCAACGGGAGCTCACCTAGTCACAACTACCAACCTACAGAGGTTGTAGTCCACAACATCTGGAGAGCATCATGTCGACTACCTGTGGCTTATCAAGCTATGATTTTCCAAATTAGGCATTTGCCAAATAAGCATTACATATTACTATAATCATTTTATATTCTGAGTCTAGATTCACTTTTGCCTTAAATATACAAAGTGTGGTGAAATGGCAGTCAGAAGACCAGGTCCTTCAGATTTTTAAAGAACAAAT
The DNA here is from genome assembly GCF_027172205.1 of Podarcis raffonei. Lineage (NCBI taxonomy): Eukaryota > Metazoa > Chordata > Lepidosauria > Squamata > Lacertidae > Podarcis > Podarcis raffonei. The sequence continues at coordinate 40,729,060 of NC_070607.1, forward strand.
GGGTGCCTAGTCTACTCCAAAGGCCCGGCCTGCCATTTAGTCACAGATTAATGTGTTCCTACTGAAGATGCATAAAGAAGGTTCTGGGAGAGACCTGGGTTAAGCAAAAATCCTTAACATTCCTCTGTCATCTCTCTCTTTCTCCCTGGCTGTAAATAATAAAAGCAGCCCACATTTCAAACACCCTTGAGTGTCATGCCTCTCCTCTCTTCTTTTGTTTTTTCTAGAGGTGTGGCGATTCCTTTTTCTCCCCACCCTCTGTCAGCAATTCCCTTCCACACCCCAGAAAGAAAGAAAGAATCCCTGCCCAGAATGCCGTCCCTCCTGGTGGAGTGAGCTCACTGTGAATTTTCCATTCAGCACAGCACTTCTTGACTGTTTACCAAGACTCTCCTTCCAAAGGGTTATTTTAAGCTCCTCATTCATTTCTTCTTTAACCTATTCTTAGTTCCATTTCCTTCAGAAACCATTCAAATCGAGGTTTAGGCCTGGTTATGGCACAGAAACTGCTCTGGTCGCCCCGTAAGATGACCTCTGTCAAGAGAGAGAGAAGGGAATCATGTCCCTGTTAATTCTTCTCAACCTCTCAGCGGATTTCGATACCATCGGCTATGGTATCCTTCTGGAGCGACTGTCCAAACTAGGGGTGGGTAGCACTGCTTTGTGGTGGTTCCAGTCCTACTTGGATGGCCATTCCCAGAAGATGTTGTTTGGAGAATGCTTTTCAGCCCTGTGGAACCTTCATTGTGGGGTTCCACAGGGCTCAATCCTATCCCCTATGTTGTTTAACATCTACATGAAAATGCTGGGTGGGGTTATCCGGAGGTTTGCAGCAATTGCCAGCAGTATACCGATGAAACTCAGCTCTATTTCTCCATTACATCTGCTGGGGAGACAGTGGAAGTGTCTTGCCTCGGTAAAGGACTGGATAAAAGCCAACAAACTGAAACTCGATCCAGATAAGACTGAGGCACTGTTAGTGGGTGGTTCCCTAGATTGGATGGGAGGGAGATCGCCTGCTCTTCATGGGGTTACACTTGGGGGGGTGTTATTGGGTTGTTGTTTTTATTTTGATTATGTATTTTGTGGTTTTATATTTTGATTTTATTCTGTGAACTGCCCTGAGACCTCCAGGTATAGGGTGGTAGGTAAATAAACAAACAAACAAATAAATAATAGGTACATGGTCTTTGCAGAAGCCAAATATCTAGATGTTTAGCATTTAGAGAACAGAAGGTATTAGCAGTGCTTTTCTTCTAGAAAGAGAGGTGCTGGTACTCACCATGAACTTATTACAGCAAGTGCCACATTTTTAACCAGTGCTTTTCTTCTAGGAAAAAAAGGTGCCAGTACTGCGTACCCTTGAGTACCCCCAGGGGGAAAAAGCACTGGGTCTTAGAAAAATTGCAAAGTGAGAAATACTGGGAATGATTCAGCCACCTTTGCTAGGAGGGTGGTCACTGCATGCTCTACTCATGATTTCTACCTGACTTGACTCCTTCTCCTGGGACAGGGTAGCATGAATGGCACTCAGGTAGGCTAGGCTGTTCCCTTTGGACAGCACAGGGCTCCTCTAGCTATTGAAGAACAAAGATGGGATTTGAAGAAACTTTGATTTCCAATAACGATTTAGGTCTTGTGCTCTAGGAAAGAGGCGGCTCCCACTGATGCTGAACTTCTCTTCCTGGAGAGCACAACTCTGTCTGCAATTATTTATAGAACACCCCAAAGATAAAGAATAAAAATGAGACATTTATATTCCATCAAGTGTCTGTTTCTTTAAATATAGCTTTTACATAATGTATGCAATACCAAAATCATTCAAGTGCAATACAGGATGTCTCAAAGTTCCTTCTCTTCCTAGATAGCACACAAGGAGACTCCCTCAAGAACTTGCTGGTTGGTGGCCAGTGACAGCATGGATTTTTCCTTCGCTGACCAACTTGCAAGAGGAAGACTCCACTGGCAACATTTCCACATTTCATCCTGTGCAATTGCAAGCAGAACCACACGTGTCTAAAGGACCACCTGCCCCATATGAATGTAGGATGCTAAGGCTAGCTAAGGACCTTCTCTGGTCACCCCCTTCTTCAGATACCCTGCAGAAGACAACTGGAGGAAAGGCTTCTCAGTCGGCAAACAGAATACTCTCCATGGACAAAGTTGTCTGGCACAGTTTAGAGCTGGCCCTCCCATTAAGCAAAATGAGGCAACCACCTCAGGGAGCATATGCCAGGGGACGGTGATGGAAGCTCCCAACCATTCTCTTCTGTTGGAGGTCAGAGGTGTGTGTGCCATGTCTTGCACCACCTAAACTATCTGGCTTCCTCAGGTGCAGAGGAGGATGCTAGTCCAAAGCCAATATTGAAGGAAGATACAATTGCCAAGCCAGCTGACCTCTCTATATGGAACAGGGGTAGAGAGGGGATGCCATCTTCACTTCACCTAAAGCAATATAATGTCTTGGACCAGTTCTGAGAATTGTATATCGTGTCAGTCACAAACATTTCAAAATATTTATTAGACTTAGTGTAGAAATCATTATATGATTTTATGGTGTTGCTGTTTTAATAACATTCATCATGTTTTGGTCTGTTGTCATCTTACATTCAAGTGGCAAGTCAATTAAGAAGCAGAGAAATGGAAAGGGAATACTCTCCCCAGGGAAATGTGCCTGGCACCATCACCACCAGTTTTTAGGTGCCAGGTGAAGACATTTTTGTTTCCCCAGGTGGATAAGTTAGGCTCTACAGTAGGACTTGCTCTTCTTATTGCACTGTTGGGTGAGCATTTTCAGAATTTTATATTCTGTGTTGTCTTTAATTAATTATTTTTGCCTTGCTGTTAAGCAGCTTTGAGATTTCTTTTTAAACAAATGCAGGTGGTGGTTATGATGATGATGGTGGCGGCAGAGAAAGAGTTAGATCCCAATTCATGCACTTTTCAGTCAACAATCTAACATGCATGTAAGGCAGTCACTCCACATAAAAGGCTTGCCACTTTACGTGCAAGTCTGATTTATGCAATTCTTTCCCCTCAAAAGAAACAAGGTGGAGATAGCTGACAAAACAGGGTTATGGGGGTGGAGGGCTTCTGCATGAGTCACCTATGTTATGTTAAATGCATGGAGAATGGGGTATAGGTCCACTTCCTCACCCCAGAATTTGCACCATCACCAAGAAATAAAATAACAGGCCCCAGAGATGGGCAAGGGAAGAAGGAAGATGTGGGGGAGGTAGACCTGCCAAGGCTAGTGGGCCCCACCATGCTTAGCCTTGATTCCTCCAAGCCTACTTGCCTTTTTATTTACAGCCCGTCCAGGGGGTGTCTCCCATTGCCTGCTTTCTCCTTTAGTCTGAGTGTTGACCTTGTAGATCTCAGAAGGGAGAAGGGCAGCAGCAGCAACAGCAAAAAGAATTAGTTGACTCTGCTTGTCACTGGCTCCTTGCCTCCCTCCCCACCCCCATTTTTGTCCTAGTAGTCCCAGTGGGTTTAGAAATGTATACCAAGACTCATTTCCAGCAGGAATCCAAGGCAGCTAACAAATCAAGAAAAACGAAAAAAGGTCATAAAAACCACCGTATAAACATCATAATGTACTCTAGCAAGCACACACATGTACACGAAACCAAAGGCTGCCCAGGACACAGCCTCAACTCCGGATCTGAGAATCTACTTTCAAAGATGAGAGGAAGAAAACACACACTTCTACCCAAGGAAACTTACAAACCTCTTGAATGACACATGAGCCCAACAAACGGCACCATGTTGCCCACTCTGTGCCTCCCGTTTTCCTGGGCTGACACAACAACGGCAACACTTTTCAGGAAATAAAAAACATGCCTACACCCAAAGCTTCAGCAGCAAACTCTGCTTTTCAGAACACACTGTACTCTATTCAGTGTGACCACAACAGGAACCGGAGCCAACGATCTGAGCTGGAACTGTGGCATGTGGGATGCCAATTTGGGCTGCACGTGTCTGGGGAATGCACATGTATGCATAATATTTCTGGATTAAGCAGTCTTTCCAGCCAGGATCATAATAAGATCTTGGATGGTGCTTGATTCAAGAAGAAAACTACAAGGCAATAAATATAGGTTTTGTGTAACTAATGGGATTAGACTCTGCCTGGTTTCCCCAGGTCCCAGATTTTTCCTAAACAGAATCTCAACGCAACACGGCTTCAATCTCCTGAAAGCACAGTGTTGCGGAAATGCATAAAAATCAGGGATGTACTGAGAAGGTCCTCTAGTCCTAGCCTTTGTATACCAACATAGCCCAAGGAGGTTAACCAATTTAACCTATTAATATACAAAATGTAACTGGCAACAAAGCAAAGAGTGGCTGGTAAAGCAGAACTGGTGTGGTCACTGCTGAACTGAGATCTGAATTCAAATTGCCCTTCAGAACCCTCAGTTGCCATTTCTCAGGTGGTTCACAAAAAAACAAAGTAGCAATCAAAATTAAATAGAAGCAGTTTCAATTATGACTAGCAATTCATACCAGTAAATGAAAGCAATTTAAAATTACAGATGATCTATGTAACAGCCATCAGTCCAATAATAATAATAATTGTGGGAGACAAAGATGAATCTCCAAAAAAAGTTACAATGAGACTATTTATTTATTTAAAGCAAGGATGGTGAACCAAGGGTCCATGGTGCCTGCCAAACTGTTCTTGATGGCCTGCCAACCTACAGTCACAATTAATCAACAGTGGTGTTGAAATCAGTGGCAGTGGAAAAATTGGCATCTGTGCCCCCTTGTGCACTGTGTCCCTGCATGCAGGTCAGAGCAGTCAAAATGGGAAGGAGCACTCTGATCTGCCCTGTTGTTTCCTGGACCATCCTGAGAAACTTTGGAGCTGATTGGAACACTCCTTCCTTCCTCTGGAGCCCTCTGACATATTCACAATGGCAGCACCCAAGGGGAAACAGAAGACTCTGTGAAGAAGGTGGGGGAATAGGGCAGTGAGAAGCTATCAAAAGGGAGGAGACAAAAAGGTAACTTGTCCCCCTCTATGTCCTGGTACAGCAGTGGGGAGGGAGGAGTTGTCAAGTATCTGTGTGTGTGTTGCTGTGTGTGTGTGTGTGTTTGCCCAACACTGACATGCTGTTGGGCAAACAGTGAATCCAGACCCTGGGCCAAGTAGGTTCTCCATCCTTGATTTCAATGTTCATTTAGTCCACCTTTTAGCCAGAGACTTACTAGGTGGCTCACAAAATGCAAAACTGTTCAAAACAGATTGGATGGACATCAGATAGGAGATAACAGTAAGACACAAATACAGCAGCAGCAAAAACAGCAGTGCAGCGATCAAATGACAATGTAAACAGGAATCAAGAAGACTAGAGAGAGAAGAGCACAATTCAAAAACAACAAAACTAACAGCAGCAAGAAAAGAAACGAAAGAAATGAAATGAAATGAAAAGCTCAGAAGAAAATAATGCTTTTACTTGGCACCAAAATAATAGTAGTGTCAGTGCCAGATACCAGTAATTATTCTTTGGGAGAGCTTTCTTCCAGGGCATCGCCACTAAACAGTATCCGGTAACACTACCTTCTTCACTTCTGGAAATGGCACTAGAGAAGGTCCTCTGGTCTTAATGGAGGGACAGGCCATATGGGGACAGTTGTTCCCCAGAGAAATTGTGGTGGACAGTTCCAAGCTGTCTCAGAGAACTTGATTCATGCCAAGCAGAGACTAAGTTACAGACATTTGCTCACAATGATCCAACTAATCATAGTCAACCAAACAGAGGTTTTGAACATTGGAATATTAGCCCAGCCAACATTTAATGAAGGAAAAGATCACTGGGGCCAGGTTTTTATGTTTCAAGGTGCACAACGTATTTGCACTGCTGACTTTCATACCGGTTTCCTATTCCGTCCTTGCTCCATATTAGTTATTCCTATGTGCACAAAGGAAACACAAGCTCCAGGCCAAATGAATCAAATTGGAGTCCAAGGGAGGGCTCTGCTGTTCATTCCAAAATCCAAGTGGCCTGAAAAGGAAAGAAAAGTCAATTGCCAAGCTTGGCAGTATAAACCAAAACAAATCTCTAGCCACTGGAATTGATTATATGCGCATGAAAAGCAGTGATATGTAACATTCTCCTAACCATCAGGAACTGATGCCGCAGTGCGTACACACTGATTTGGCATCTGCTTGACCTGTTCTGATTGAGAGGGAGGAAGAGAAATGCCAATAGGCATTTCAATATAAAAATATTTGACCCAAAATTTGGGGAAAAGTTTAGCAATGTATACAAAAGAGCGAATATTTTTACACAATAGCCAGATTCTATGCGTGCTTTCAAATATGAAAACCCAACTAGCTCCACAAGACTTACTCCCAAGTAAGTGCTTACAGGACTGCAGCCATGGAAAGTTCCACAAGAGATGTGTGTTAGGGAGTGATACACATGAGTCTGTTATGGTTTCACTGACAAGCATGAAATATTGTTGAATCTCAGCCCCAGACCTTAGTGTTCTCCTGCAACTTGAGAAGCATGCAAGGTGCACCTCTGACTTCCAACATTTTACAGGGCAAGCAAGGAGCACCTGCCATCTCAGAGATACTGTGGGGTAAAACAAATTCAGGTAACTCTCAGGCAAAGTGTGTGGCATTTGACAGAGCAATAATAAAGGGGGAAAAGGTGGGGACAAATATATCCAGTTTGGCCCGAGAGAAAATTCCTGCTTCAGACTGGGGAGTGGTTAAATAATCCTGAAAATGAAACCAACACCCACTTCTTAAGCATAAAATAAAAATAGCTTCTAAGCAGCCTGGAACCAGTTTCTTTCATCCAATAGACCACCACAATTTGTAGCAGACAGTGAGACGGAGGAATTCTTAAAAGTTGCGGTGGATTTTTCTTCATCCATTGCTTTTGAGGATGTGTGCAGCAGACGGTCACTTTTGCTTTCAACTCAAAATTAGAAGTTAAATTGTACAGAACTGTAAAATAAAAATATTTTAAGGTGATGTCCATTTACTTCCATTTTTACCCTGGCCACATAACCTGACAGAATTCCAGCACACTGGGTGTGAATTTTTCTTTACAAATATTGCAGATAGTATGCCTGACATTTGGAGGGGTGGGGGGAGGGAGTCCACTATCAAACACGTATAGCACAAAAAACCACAATGGCATCATATTGGTTTCTGAAAGATCTTCCTTACTTCCTGTGCCCGCTTTTGCTAGTTTTGATGAAGTCCCACTTGTCACCCCAGTGCTTGCTTTCCACCTCCTGATGGCATTGACCATCTGTTCCAAGCATTTCCAAGATACAGACTCGTTGCCCACAGTATATTTATTCACTATCAATCAAGTATAGATGTAATTATTACAAACTGTTCTTTCAACAATCATGACTTTTTGTTTTCTCTTGACTCATGCTTCATCTTCCTTTGGAGTTCTTCTATTTGACATTAGCAGTCTTACAGTTTTTCTTCACAGCATCATCTCTACACCTAGCAAACCTACAAAGTCAAGATTTTGATTTTCTTAATCATCCAAAGGTGGGAAAATGACAGCCCACCAAGCTATATCCAGTTTGTAGGAGCTTTACACCACCTGGCTCCTAATTCACCTAGTTTGCTCCTGGCCATCTTTTCAGCGGATAAAGGACCCAAGTTGTTTCCTCTTCAGCTTCATTCCCATCACCTTTTAAAGCTAGCCCAGGAAACTGCACAGGAAGTCTTCTGAGACACCTAGTGTTTGCACCAGGCTGACACTATCATTGCTGTCTCTGCAACAGAAGTAGATGCTGCCAATACAGAATCAATCACAGCCAGGTGACTGCCCCTTGGTCTGCTCTGGAAGTCAATCCAGGCTGGAAACCAGCTGGTATATGGTTTTTTCCCAGTGCAGAGGTTGGGCCCTTTGCCATACAATTTGCATGTCAGATGTAGCCTTGAGGCTGAAAAGTTGGCCTGTTCTTCAATTAGTACACTTTCGCAATGCAGAAAGAAACATTTCCATAGATTGTGTAGTGAAAAATTAACGATTGCCCATTATTTTGAAGTCAACATGCACCAAGCGTTAATGATTGGCACTTCGTTAACACAGCTGATTAACAAAACACTTTATACTGCAAGTGTCTTCAGCTATAGCGGAATACCTTCCTTTTTGTACAGTTGGGTTTTTTTTACGGCTACGTAGTATTTCAAATGTAACCCTTCACGTAACTCACCATACATAGTAAACTCTTGTACTCTGTATATAAAATGAACTGCCCAAGAAACTCATTTTAAAAAGTGATTTCTCCACAGTACCTATGACAATTATCACCACCAGTGATTCAGCCAGGTCAGTGAGATCCAGGAGAAGGCTCAGTGCAAACGCAACTCTTCAGAGAAAATGGAAACCAGTCATTGACTTAGCCTGTGTTCCCAAGTCTCAAGACCCACTAGGCATCAACTTTTGTGTCTTAACTGGATTCATCTTCGTTTGGTGTATGGCTTCCAAGATTGGGAAATTTTGCCACTCTAGATACATGTTATAGAATTCACCACAATGGGGTTCTTAATGACACACTTTTGGTCTAAGTTGGGAAACGTGAAACAAATTTTAAGTAAGCAAATTTTAGCATAGATCTATTCCAATAACCAGTTTTCCATGGCATAAGTTAGACCTCAGCCAGTGGCAGGACTGATGGACTTAATCAAAATTTGGCACTGAAATGTGTTGCTAACTTGGACTTATTTTGAGTGGTAGGAAAGCAGCCCAAGTTCAAAGAACAGTATTGTTATTAAGAGAGGTGCTCTCTTATACATGCCTTTACGTTCCTTTGCTTCTAAAGTCAAATGAGCAAAGAGGGAGTAGATGAAAATATGTCATCTGAAAACGGGTCCCTGAAATGATTGGGGCCACAAGGAAAACATTAATTATGATACATCTTTTTGGCATTCATCCATCACAAATTTGGACTTTCCCTCATAATGGCTTATACTGACATACAAAGAAGGACTGGGGATGAAATTACAAAGCACAGCTCTTCCTCTGAGTTATCAGTGTTTTTTTCTCTCTCTCCTCTATATGTACATTTGCTGTTGCTCTTGATTATAGCCAAAAGGCCAGAAAACCACATGGGAATCTAAGTGACTATAGCAGCAATCCTATAGCCACTTACTCTGGACTAAGCCCCATTGAATTCAGTGGGACTGACTTGATGCTGAGTTGACATGTATTGGATTGCACTGAAAATATCTCTTTTGGTAATCACTAGCGTGCCTCAAGCCAAATGTAATTTAGATGAAAACTGTTATGGGGAATGTACTTTGCCTGCCTAAACAGAAATATTATAGCAACCACTTAAAAGATAATTGATAAATGCATAAAAATTATTATCATTCAAACTGCAAAATCAGTTAGCAAAATCCAATGAAAGCTTAAACATTTTATTGCGTTAATGATATAAATGCATCAATTTACAGCAAACGACAACCAAGAATTTGGCAGCCTTCCACAGTATTTACTTAAAGGTGATAATGCATTTTAAAAAAGCACTTGAAGCAGAATTTGTATTAAACACCCGTGAACTTGCATAGATTTATTATCAAATGCTTTTAGACTGTCTGTACCCTGCAGCATTTTTTTTTATTTCTAGAAATTAAGGACAAATAATATATCATTTGGAGACCTCAAGTAGCATGACAATCTCTCTCTCTGCTCTCCCTCCCACTCCTTCTCAATCATGCTATTTTCTGTTGGGGCGGTAGTGGCAAAATTCACTTCTGCAACACCCACAGATTGGCACGCACTTTGGCAAATGTAAACTCCACTGGCATTGAAAACACGTACCATTGCTTAATGCCCTCACCTTGGCCATTTCATTTCCATTTCAGGAGTCTTCTTTAGGAACCTCTTGTAGCCATTACCACATCTTCCCTTCAGCTGCTGCAACTTCTATTATGTCTGTTCTCTCCACATTTGGCCTTATCATTATGAAAGGCTGAGACCATGGCAACAAACATGTGTATGCAGTTTCTGAACCTGTTTTTTTAAGTGGTTGGGTCAGGTCTCCTTCTTCTATAACTGAAACCCAAGCGCTAACCTTATTTCTTTATTCCATCAGTGAACCTTTTATCCACATCAAGTGCTTGGAGGCACATTCAGCCATTGGTTGGTATCAAATTGTGTTTGCATGCTTGCACAATGGATTTCCATTCCCACAAATGGGGTTTCCCCTTCCTCTCCTCCCCCCGCCACCACAGCCCTGAAGTCTATAGCTATCCCACATGGCTGAAAGTTCTGCGAAACCAAGCAATGTGTCTATACATGATAGAAGACTGTAGTACAAATCATTCTTAGACAACTCATACTCTAGCTGTGTCATGTGCACAAGGCAAGAAGTGAAAGAACGCAAGCATGTGAGTCCCACCTCTAGGTGCGTGCATAGCAAACTTGTATGACCAGCGCATGGAGGCATGCATGTGGAAAACAAAAATCAACAAACCAATTAAAGAAACATAGCATAGAAAGAGTCAAGGGGGGGATTAAAAGCATATGGTGACCAGCCAAAAACTCAGAAAAAAGCAAGACAACTTGGCAACTCTGAATAACAGCCCTGGCTTCACCCACAACACTGGGCTTTCACCCTAGCTCTTCATTCAAGATAAACCTTGGGTAAGGCCATTTTTCAGCACAGACTGGCACCACTAGAATATTGGGATATTGTATATATCCCAGCAACTCGGGACCTACTCTTGAGAGTCCCACCCTGTTAGTTTGTTTTTGTTGCACTAGCTCAGACCTGATGTTTGCTGTCTTCTTCCAGCTCGCTGATGAGCCAACAAGCCTCAAGGCTTTGGTACGAGGCCACCAGATTCCTAATCACCACTATCGTTCTGCTCAGATGATCACTTTGGTAGTCAGAAGACATTGTAGTGCTGATCAAGAAGGTAGCCAGATGCCTATTAAGTGGTTATTATGTTAAACTCATAATTAATAAACCTGCGTGACAGATGCACAGATCTGTAAATAAAGCTAAAAACATGGCTATGAAGTCGGTTGTCTTGATTGCTTTGAATGGGCAACTTGAGTGGGCAGGGGTTTGAAAAAAGAACCTTAGTGTTCCCCAGTGTTCCCTTCCAGAGTGCCTCAAATCACCCTTTGGCTTTTGGAAAGTGACACTCGCCAGCTACAAGGAGGGCAGAGAGAAGAGTGGAGCTAGTTTTGCAATCGGAATTTAGGGAGAGGCAGGCGGAGAACTGAAAGCTTGGCTAAAGCTAGCCAAAACTGGAGTGGACAAAACACTGCCCCATACAGAAAGTTTATATTATTATTTTTTATGGTGGCAGGTAGTGCAATAAGTCATAGACCAAACTGGAAGACTCTGACAGACACTGGAATCAGTAGTATTGTATGGAGCATAGCTCTTGCATGAAAACTAGCCAATCAGGTAAGACTGGCAAATGGACAAACTAGCACTGACAACTGCAATGCTTTATAGTATACAGAAATAAAAACAACAGACAATTGTAGTCACCAGGCACTCATGCCAAGCTATGGACAGACATTTTGGAACAAGGATAAGTAGGCAATACTATAAGAGACTACAATACTTTCCCCCCCAAATGTACAATGCAGTGAAACATGCAATGAAAGTCTTTGTATCAAGCTATTAATGTTTCATGATTTGTAAATGATTTTTTTAAAAATCCTTTAAAAACCAAGGTTCATGCAGAATCAGTAGTTCTGTCCTCTGTTTTTAGGAGCCTGTTTGTATTATAAGGACAACACTAGTCTCCAGTGCTTTCTTATCTGAAGAAAGCATAATCCTTCAGTACTGTACATCCATATATGCTGCAATATATTTGAACTGGGCAACTTGAACAGATAGGCCAACATGTATCAAAGCCAAATTTATCACCTGTATCACCCTTGGTCTATTTTAATATTCATTATTTCTTAGTAGTGACATACAGTAGTTTCTTCTGATGAATGGACTAGTATTATCTAAACATAAAAACCTGCATTTCAGCTTTCAGTTGCATTTTGGGATGAACATATTTGCAATAGTGTTTGTAAGACATTGATATTTAGGTCAGATTCTAGGCTGAGATAAATTGCATTTCCATCATGTTTGTCTCAAGTAATTTCCAAATATGATCAAATGCCAGCCAACCTTTTAAGCAGAAGTGTGAATGTTCAGCTGTGTTCCCTCACCTGCATAACACAAGGTTAATTGCCATAATGGGCAGGTGGAAAGCAAACCATATTAATGGATAGCTGCCTGCTCCAAAGTCTCATGATCCCCACTGGCATCATATTACCAAGCAGGGTTTGTAGCTAAATTGTGCCCTCCCTAGTGATTTCACAATCAAAATGTACATGGTGTACTCTGGATCATGTTAATGAAATCATTGTCTGGGGAGGGACCAAATTTCTTTATGTCAAAGTACCAATTTGACTGTATGCCATTTATATAATAATTTCTCAGAGCTTCAGCCAGTCATCGTATTTCCCAAAACCAGTGCTGGTTTTATTGCAAGCAGTAGCTACATGTTCATATGGCAGTAAATTGGTGGACAACAGAGGGAAGAGAATAGAATGGCAAACATACAGAGATACATAATTGGCATCTTCATACTTGGCTGTTGAACACTTGGCAAACGATACCAGTCAGAGGGGTTATTGGCCTAATCTAGGTTGAATTTTGATCCTGAGACTGTAACAATTATTTGATTATTTAATTTCTATACCGCTTAATATATTAAAAAATATATCTAAGCTGTACACAAAAAACTGAAGCAACAACAGACAAAAACAAAATATTACAAAAATTCATAGTTTCATATAAAAATGTAACATTAATGCATATATATGAATCAATATCATAGATATGCATTAATGTTACATTTTTATATGTAACTATGAATTTTTGTTGCGTATAAAAACAATTTAACATCCTGTCTATTAATATCCTCACTTATAATACCAAATAAAAATGCTTCTGGTTTAATAAAAAAACAACAACCTGTAGATCCACTTCCATATGATGGCCACCCACATGTCCACCCTCATTCATGTATTCACAATGGCTATTTTCCGAGCTGCCATTACATGAGTATTGCTGATGGGCTGAAAACAGAGCAATAGACACCCCCCCCCACCGGATCCTAAGAGACAACTTTGAAATAAGAAGTTGAGAAAAAGAGCGTAGTTAGGCTTGACATTCCATTTGCCATTCTCAACATGATCAGTGTAGGGCTATAGCTCAGTGGTAGAGCACATGCTTGCCGAGGGTCTCAGCTTCAGTCCCTGACATCTTCAGAGAAAAGGGGTCTGTATGATTTCCTGGAGAGCTGCTTCCAATCAGTGTAGACAGTAGTAAGCTAGATGGGCTAATGGTAGAAGGCAGCTTCTTTTTTAGGTACAAGTCAACTTTAGAAAACAAGAGCCCATGTCAAAAATTTTGGCCAACAGTGGGCATGCATCTCCCACTATTAAAGCAACTGGTTGTAACTCAAAAGATACGTCCCATTTCAAGCCAAGGACTCCTTTGCTGGAAAGCACACCCAGAGCCCACACTGGAAAATCTACTGAAGCATTAGAAATGAGAGAGGGAGGGAGGGCACTTTAGAGCGTCTTTAATCTTCAGGCTTTCTAATGGTTTTCACGCGTTCTGAACAGACTTTCACCAAGAAGCTGGCTTTTGATAATCCTGAGAGAACGTCTTGGACCTTGTGGGTGTGATAAATGAATCTGCGCCTGAAATCTTTTGGCAAGCCTTCCTGCACTTGGAGCTGCAGGGCTGACATGGTGAGATTGTTGCTTACAATTCAGAAGCCAGGTGCAGAAAGGATTCTATTGGCATCCATGCTGGATTCTTCCCCCGGTATGAAGAAGAGTGAATTGGATTATATTTTTATTGGTAAGTAATACCCAGTAAAAGTGGATTTGAGCTGTGAGATCAGCTGTTTTTGTCAGCTCAGCAGTATCTATATATTCCTTCATCTCCCCACCTTAAAAAATAAATAAATCATGCATTGTTTGTACTGGTTTGTATTTTAGTATCCAACTGTAGATATGGCAATCTTAGTTGAATGAAGAAATCACATTTATGGCGTCAGAAACCAATGCCTGACTTTTGTGTGTCACCTTTCACCATAATTCATTGTGCTAGTAGAAATCTGTGATCATCCAGGAACTGCTTTCTCCTCACCCATTGGCTTACTAGCAGCATAGAGGCAGTCTTAAGACCATCTTGGTTGTGAATCCTGGAAGACCTGCTCCCTGCCATTTCCCACCTGTCCTGGTAGGGTGGGACCCTGACTGACTCCAGCTACAAAAGCTTAGGCTGAACAGAGTAAAAAAAACAACCCAGGAAACATAAGACCTTTCAAACACCACCCACTTCTCATGCAACTGCAACTAGATAGAATGACGCATATCACAGATTTGCATAAGAATTACGGTGTGCCCCATGCACAGTAATTGCAGTTGTGGAAAATACCAGCACAGTGATTCTTTGCCAACCAAAGGGAATTACAACCCTTTGGGCCATCTGAACTTTCTGCAGGACACTGTGGGGTCGTGTGTTTTTTTTGACTTGAACTTCTCCTAACCTAATATTACTTGCCAAAATTAATTTTAAGTTGATGTACAGTAGAGAGTGCAAGTGACTGGCATACTTTGTCAGATCCTGCTATAAGTCAGTTCCTTCTAACCGTATTGCCAAAGAATCTGTAATATTATATACTTCTGAAGAATCCTGCCATATTCTAGGTCTGACTCTGCTCTGGGGCAGGCTACAATTGGGGAGGGAAAGCAGCAAGGATGGAACAGCCAGACGCTGAAGGCATAATCAAAGTCAGGCTGAGGGCCAATACCTGAGGAGGCAGATGGGAAAAACAAGAGCCAGAGACAGGCAACATGGACAAAATCAGGCTGAGAGCAAAGAAATAAGTTGCTGAGACTGAACTGGCTTGGCCTCAGGGGTGTTAAATGGCCTGGCATGTACTGATTGGTTTGTGCACCTCGGTGCCATTAAAGGTGCTTCCTGGCCTCATCTGCTAGGTGAGTCAAAGTCATGTTTTTTTAACTTGGCAAAGCAATGGGAAAGTCCACACCGCCAGCTTTGGTTATGAATTGACATCTCTAGCTGCTAGGGAAACCCTATGTTTGTCCTTGGATCTCACTCAGTTCCTTCCAGTCAAAGCTGACTTTATTCTACTGCATCTTTTTTGCCTTGATGGGAAAAGGGAATATAGAATCAGTGAAGTCTCTTTGGCATTCCTCTCTCTCTCCCCATACCTCTTGCTTTGCATGCTACTAACTTCTTACACACGTTGCACAGACTTTTGCAGTGTGTTAACAACCGTGATCTCTGTGTTTGGGTCCTAGCTTTGTGTTGAAGGCCCTGCTCATGATCTCTGAACATCTCAAGGCTCTGTCAGAAATACCACAGACTTGAGCTAGCCTAGAGGAGGACTAGCGAATGAGCAAAGTCTTAAACATGCACACACTCCATTCCTCTGACTGAACTAATGCACAGAAGGCAGTAGTACCTCAGACTGCAGGTTTCTATCAATTTAAGTCTTCTAAATGCAAAAGACAAACTCTGCCCACAGTCAAAGAGCCCCATCAAAACTATCTTAACAGTGGGGTGGAGCCATATAGATTCTTCCACCCAAGTCATGCAGCTTAATGAATGCTGTCCACCCTTGTGAAAAGGTGTGTTGAGAGTAGTTATAAAATGTCACAAAAAGAGTTATTATCCTGGATTTATTAATAAGCCTATATATATTTCCCTATATATTTTATTCTACACTGTGTGCATAGCTCATGGCACCCTTTTCTTTGTCTTGGGCTATTGGCTAAATAGCCATTTTCCAATTATGAAGTATTATATATGCTTTTGTGTGCATGGCTTCAATTATAGCCACTTCACTTTAATTTGTCTTGCTGTGGAACCTTAGACAAAACGACTGCGCTGGGGGCTTTACGTCAGAGGCATGGTTTTCTGTGAGATGGCTATCACACATCTGCATTCTTCTAAGCCTTGAAACGCAGGACACACCATTTACTAGGCATAGAGATAGAAATCAGTTGTTGCTAAATAGCATAGAGTTGCAAAACCAAAACCAAACCAAAATGTAATTATTTGGTTCTTTTTAAAGGGATTATCCATGAATAATATAAAACCTTGGGAGAGAGGGACTGCCCAAAGTCCCTGTCCACATCTATGCAGTTTCTGCTCAGATCAAAACAGACAATGTTGACATGCTTATGATTCCATAAGCATCTGCCTGTTAACACACAGCTGAAAAAAAAATGTGTGATAGGATGTCACTATGCTTACATTTTATTGCCCCTTCTCCACTACATTATAAGTCACGTGCGTTTGTGTGTGTGTGTGTGTGTGTGTGTGTGTGCGCACGCAAGCACAGGAGGAGGGGAGGATGTGGAAATGCTAACACAATTATGCCACATCACTTTTTATATAATAAACATTGCCAGGGAGGCGTGGGTATATAGGTGTGGGCAGTTCAGATGTGGTTTAGCAGCACACACAATTCTTCCTGTAGCATGGAGTCTGGAAATTAGACACTTCCCATGGATGAATTTTTCTTTCAGGAATTAGCCTTGCTATTAGAATACGTGGAAAAATAAAACCGCCAGAATTCGGTTCAAGCAATGGTATCCTGCCATCTCTGGATTTAAAAAAATTCCAGCAACCATTCAAAATATGCTCTGCTTTGGCATAACCCACTTAAGAAATATGCGCAAACAAGCACCACATATTCTGGAGGCTATTCCTGCATTATTTCAACCTTTGCACACCAAGCCTTCTTCAGTTTTGCGTTAATTAAAAATTTAGAACAGTGGTGAGTATTACAGACTAGGCCTATGCAATCCACCACTCAGAATCCAGAAACTGAATGGGAAGATAGAGAATTCAGTACATTTTTCACTTGTGCAGTAGGAAACTGTGACCATTTCTCAGTTGTACAGAGTTTCCCTAATATTTAAGGTAAGTATACTTTATTCAAGCTGGTTTTGTTGGCCTCTTTCCTATTCCTCTGTAACAATGGAAAGGGGGAACTTTTTAATTGTTAATAGAAGGCTGTAAAGTATGTGAAAATGTTAACTTGTCTGCACTTGATCGTCTGTTCTCAAGGCTAGCCTTTTCCATTTCCTTCGAGCTTTCCTCCTATGTACTGCCCAAGTGGAACACGAGACATTTTTAAGGCTGTTATCAGTCAACCCATCTGCCAAATGCCTGTCTGGTAATAATGTCCCTGTCTGCTGAATGAAGGCTAAATAATGCATCATTAAATCAATTGTTAATAGGGATACAGGTCAACAAGTTCATGATTGTTGCAAACGAACCTGATCCAAGTGAAAGCTTACCTTTTGATTGGCAGCCCCACTGAGACAGAAGCTTTGTACTGTAATGGGGACAAAACTCCAATGAAGAAGGCACAATGAAGTTAAGTCCATGTTGTGCCACAATTATTCACAGAGGGTGCAAGCCACCAAGGGCCTCCTGCTCGTATTTAATGAGGATTATGGGGTAGGAGGGCTTGGCTGATTGTGCCCAAGGGCAATCTATTAAAACAACAAATCACAGGTTTTGGAATTGTACTGCTTTTGAGACACCCTTCTATAATAGGCACTAAATGAGAGGTGGCCACTATCTGGTTCTGAGGGAAAGTCATCTGTTCTATTTCTGTCTGGAGCATTTAATGTGGGATGGCTTATGCACAAACAAATGATCGCCTGATATTGAAATGCAGGCATGTGCAAATAAAGAATATGCTCTGTCTTGGGAGCATTTAACATGCCGCTTTGAGGCATATTAGTGAGAATTCTGTACCCATTGTCAGTACAGCATCATCAGGAGCCACACTGGTTCTATAAAATAAGTCTGTTGCATCTCTGCTTTTTCCACCTCAGTAAAGCCAAGCATACCTTCACACATAGCCCCATAGAGCAACGGGTCCTCGAAAAAGACCCAAGGGATACAGCACAAATTGTTGACAGGCTAAAGCAGGACACTGCAAGAGCATGAATCCAAGAGCAAAGAGGTCTACTCAGCCAATTGTTTTTGGAATTCAGTCTCGTTATACCTTTTAGTCTCCAGGAATCGCTTTTACAAATGGGGTGAGCAATCCTTTTTAGAATTAAAGCCAAAAGGTGAAACTGTAATAATCAAACTGGGCAAGACACAGGTGAAATCGCATGGCTGTACTGCAACTGGAGTTGACAGGTCTGCATTCCTTAAGTACTAAATTTCATTACTAAATCTGCAGACTGAACCCTAGACTAAATGTAAGGAATTTAGTACCATCAGAATCTGATTGCTGGATCAGGACATCAGCTTATGAAAACAAAAGCACAATCCTATTGTGTGGACTCTGCTGCCTCTTCTCCATGTTTTGTTTCCTTTTATGTTGGAAACTAATTACAGAGGCATCCTTGTAAAAGAACTATGTGTGAGCAATAAGGTATAGATTGTTTTATATGGCCTAAGTATGTTTATATATAATTTGGCATCTGCTCAATCCATCATGTCAAGTCCAATTATCTTTGTAACATAAACATAACCCTATCTACTGAAGAGGCGCTATCTAACCCACAAGAGAAACTTAAAACTGAAAGTGAAAAAGAAACAGTTGGTTTTGATTATTATTTTTTAAATTGCAGTATAGGTTTGAGGCACAGTCTCTACTCAGGTTCAGAGGAAGACTAGCTGTATCGGTGGGAATTGAGGTATGAAAGATACGCTGGTGGAACTCTTCAGAAGTGCTCGGAAGGAGTTTATTGTGCTTCTCATGCATGCAGGTTTTTTTGTAGCATCTACACAATGTTGTTGGCATCAAGATGTCAATCTATCTCTCACCCATCCTCAATTTTTATCTTGACATACCCTGCCTGAGGGGAAATCAGATAAGTTGAAAAAACAAACAAACCATGTTGCAGATGATCTATTTGTGGTAGTTCAATGACCTGTTTGCAAATTAAGTCCCTATCTGGAAGCACCCTGGGTTTTTATATTCTATTCTGGAAACAATCCAGCAAATGTTAGCCATAACTACCTTCCATTGCAATTCATGGGCCATTTAAGTTAGTCATTATGACTAAGTCCCATTCTGTTTCTTTCAGTAGAGGCTTCCAGATGACCTGTTTATTGAGCATTCATCTTGATCTGTTAGCAGGGAGGTTAGCGAACACTGGCTATTTAAATCATTCTGATTTGTTTGCAGGGAGGTCAGACAATGTAGGGTCAAAGCAAGTGCTATCCCACACTTCTCCCCCATCATTTCCTGTAACTCAAAAAGTCTAATCTTTTGGGGGAAGCAGGTTTGTTGCACAAGACCTCCCAATAGTAGTTACGCTGAAAACCAACAAGCAAAAATTTCAGGAAAAGACCTCTTATGCCGTTTATACCTTCCAGTTGGAGTTATGCTTGATTGCTTTGTTTCTTGCCCCCCCAATCTAAAATTCTACCACCATTACAGTGATTCTGCTGAAAATATAGATAATATATCCTAAGACATATCACCCACAAAGGCTCTATATTTCTCCAACAGATGCTGGAAAGAGCGGGGAATAAAATAGTTCACTCTGGTCTCTTTTTTTGCACGTGCTGCCATTTGAGCTGGACTCCTTTGTTATCTACCCATATGTTAGCTGGGATTATTCTTCTCTATTCATGCCTCACAATCTTTTAATGGATTTAGGGCACAGCCCTTAAAAATGCATAAGTGGGACAGGCATCGCATGATTTTGCTATGGATATTTTATGAGCAAGTCTGGGTGCATGCTGTGTTCTCGAAACAAAAGACCAGATGATCCACTGCTGGACCAGAATGCATATTAGCATGGACTGTATGCAAGGTTTATGAAAGCTTCAGGCTACACATGGAAAAACACAACAGCCAAGGGCATGAGAAAGACTCCCTGTTCCAGCAAGTGGGTCAGCAGGCACCAGTCTGCCATATGTGCTGCCCCAAGGAGCTGTAATTCAGTCGCTCAGAGAAAACAGAGATGGAAAGAAAGAGAAAAGCAGAATTCGGAAATCACAGCTTCCTCCTTACCCTCTTATTGTGTTTCAGACGGGGCTTGAATAGCACTGAACAGACTTAAATCCTTAACTTGCACTACCAGCATGGAAGATCAGATGCTGGCTTCCATCAAACTGACATCTTTCTCTGGCTGAGAGTGTTTCCCTGCTGCAAAGCTGCTGATTCAGTAACCAAATGGAGAGCAGTTGAGTAGATAGCCCTGACCCTTGCATTTGAGGCCCTTTATGGAATAAACAACATGCTTAAGTCCAATTGATGCATGAAGGGGTTAATGCCATAGAGTAAGCTGCCCTGCCAGGTTTAGCTAGGTCATTCCCTCTCATTTTGGCTGGAAGTCTCCCAGAGCAGCTCAACGGGTGAAGAGGGTTTGAGTTAGTTGCTGAAGCTCAGACCGCATGGCTCTTACAAGCCATTATTGTGTTCCTAGAACAATAATTTAGGAACTTTCACCACTGTAACTAAGCCAAGTTTTACTGCTTGCAGCTCTGTTCATGGAAGTATTTAATGGTCTATGTTTTATTGTGCTTAAATACTTTGTGGCAGCTACCCAGAGTGGCTGGGGCAATGCAGTCAGATGGATAATGATGATGATGATAATGATGATGATGATGATAATCATTATTATTATTTCTGAATGCTGTATGGAAAAGCACATGAATCTGACCTTTGGAGAGTTTGTAAGTAAACAATGATTAACTTCCCAAACATTTCTATGCTATGGGTTGAGCATTCCCTGAGAATGTGAGCCCATTAAGTATATTCTGAAAGTACTGAATGTTGCCTTGTCCCTGGTTCCTACATTTCTGAGATACAGGGAGTTACTATGTGTTGTCCAAGGTGATTAAGTTGTACTGCATTTGCATCCTGCTTTTTTAAGAGCTATTGTATCTGGACGTAAGAAGAGCTTGCTGGGTCAGGCCAGTGGCCCATCTAGTCCAGCTTCATGTTCTCACAGAGGCCAACCAGATGCCTGTGGGGAAACCTACAAGCAGGACCCGAGCCCAAGAGCGTTCTCCCTCCTTGCAGTTTCCAGCAACAGGTTTCCAGAAGCATTGTTGCCTCCAACCTGCCTTGGGAACATTGTTAAGTCTGGTTTGCAGACCACTATAATGAAAATCAATCAATCAGTATTCAGAGCTGTGTAGTACTAAGTGAGGATATATAGCTTGATTCCATTAACAGTGACTGGCAGAAGTCCTCTAGGATTTTAGACAGATGTCATTCCATGTGCAGCTGGCTGAGGTCTTTTTCAAACTTGATAGGCCACAGACTGAACCCTGAAGCTCATCCATACGAAGGATGTGCTTTGGTGCTAAGCTTTGCCACTCTTCTGCTTCTCTTCTATATCCCCACTGCTATCTTCAACTGCTTATCTGTGCATCAATAAGGACAGAGCCAGAGCTGATGCTAATAAATCCATAGATCTCACATACACATGAAACTCAAAGCACCTCTAAGCTGTCGGCCCAAATTAATCTCTAAATTCAAACGCTTTTGGAGATAATGAGATCCATTTCTCATTATCCTGCAGTTTGTGTTTGCAGTTTGTGTTTATGTGGGGCCTTTCAGACGTACAAAGGTCAGTAATAATAAATATCTAAATGCTAATGTGCAACTCATGTTGCAAGAGGAAACATATGAATTGGGAAAATCACAAGCAAGTCCACAATCTTTTATATGTTAGAACAGAGCCCCAAGAGAGTCTCTCAGCACTGTCTGCTGCCTTATATGATTTCTGTTCTCATCCTGAAGCAAAGTTCTTAACCTGAGGTACTAGTTCTGGGTTAGTGGAGTTTGTAACTTGAAACGTCTGTAACCTGAAGCATCTGTAACCCGAGGTACCACTGTATCTAAACAAGGTACATACGTAAAATGAAAAACAAAAGTGAAATATACACAAAACAAAAATAGAGCAGTGGAATTAAGCTATATAGCTATAGAAAATCACATGACTATTACAGAAAAAAGCATCATCACATGGAATAATTAAAAAACCATATAGTCATGCCCACTCATTCAACTCATTGAACCCATCACATCACTCCATCCACTCAATTCTTACTTCAGCAAAGGACTCAAAAATTTAACAGCCTATAACCATGTATAAATCCAACAGGTGGAAAGCCAAAACATCAACCAGTCCCTTCTCATCTCTCACCCTCTTCCCAACTCTCACCTAGGGAGATGAAGCACAGGAGGTCAAGCACAGCCACCCACAAATGTGACCCTCAAAATTTTGCAGGGAGTATTTCAGTCAATCAAATCCAAACAAAACACTTCTCTCTTATAAGAGCAATAATGCTCCAAGAACAACAAATTGAAAACTAGACAAATCCTAGTAGGACTAATATTACACACCCTTTGGCTAAACACCTTATTAGATATCAGTTGCAATAGAAACTTTTATTATTTTCTTACTTTTGCTGACTTTCACCAATGCTGTCCATGGGCTGAACTGGATGTGTGAACACCACCCCTTGCCAAATTTTGAGTTGAGTGATAAGGCAGATCATTTTGTCTGCAGGTGTAGGTGTTATGGCATGGTTGGCAGAAGAAAATTGCCTAGCTCAGTGATTATCTACAGGAGAGGCCTTTGGCTCATGCCTTTGTGCAAGCAGATCCCAGGTGTTGTTGCTGCTGTTTAGTTGTTTAGTCGCGTCTGACTCTTTGTGACCCCATGGACCAGAGCACGCCAGGCACTCCTGTC
Organism: Podarcis raffonei; assembly: GCF_027172205.1. Classification (NCBI taxonomy): domain Eukaryota; kingdom Metazoa; phylum Chordata; class Lepidosauria; order Squamata; family Lacertidae; genus Podarcis; species Podarcis raffonei. The sequence continues at coordinate 40,751,814 of NC_070607.1, forward strand.
TTCCACCGCCTCCCGCAGTTTGGTCAGACTCAAGTTTGTAGCTTCAAGAACACTGTCCAACCATCTCGTCCTCTGTGGTCCCCTTCTCCTTGTGCCCTCAATCTTTCCCAACATCAGGGTCTTTTCCAGGGAGTCTTCTCTTCTCATGAGGTGGACAAAGTATTGGAGCCTCAGCTTCACAATCTGTCCTTCAGATCCCAGGTAAGTATCTGCAAATGGGTGACAGCAGCCCCCCAGGTGTTTCTCATCAAACTCCAGCCCTCCCCAATGCTCCTGATTATGCTTGCCCCAGGACTTTGCCCCCAGAGTCTTATGAAGAACATTTTCTTCTTCTGTTCAGGTGCCAGGCTAAGACAGGGCTTTGGATCCTAATACAAGGTCTCTGAATTAGCCCAACTGTTTTCCCTCCCCCCCCCAACACTTCAGCCCTCAGATCCCATTAAAAGCTGCAGTCTTCTGAAATCTCTCTCTCACACCCCATTATCTAAGTGCCAGATCTCAGTTTTGCTAATAGTTTCACACATTTTTATCACTGTCATTCCTGATCCTGCACAGATGCTGCATATTAGCATTGAGATTAGGAATGTAGGAGTCCTTCCTCCTCCACACTCCATATGTCTTGCTTGTTTTGGTGTGTGTGGTTTTTTCTCCAAGGAGTTGTTATCTGATTGCTGGTGTCCCTTTTACAAACTCTAGTGTTTATCTGAAGACACAGGAGACTTTCCCAAAAATTAACAGAAAGACTACCAAGAGGTTGGAAACAAAGCCCATAAATACCTACTTAAGTTCTCAGGCAGGACAATTAAAAACTCAACAGCTGGGAGTAAAAATGCTCAGACATGTTAGGTTTGTCAGCTCTTAACATAAGCTTGCAACTCCCTCTTAGAGCCTCAGCTGGAGCCCAACTGCAGCAACAAGCAAGCAGCCTCCAGTTTCAGAGGCCTTTTAATAAAATCTTATTACAAAATTGGCTACCTTCCAGTTTTGTTGCATATATGTTCAAAAAAAGCAGCTATGCTCCTTTCTTAAAGGCTTCCACCCTCTCTGTTTACTTAAAATATCACACATTAATTCAGGAATGTTTACCCATCAGAAGTTGAATTATGATTTGATGGGTGCCCTTTCTCCTTTAAGATGGCCCCTTCTTGCAAAAGGATGTCCTGTGTTTCAGGACACAGAGCCTCCCCATGCGAAATAACCATCTCTGCTATTGTATTTAATTTTACGACGTACACGGATTCACAGTTTCCCTTACCTTTGAACTACTCTAAATTGATTTAGGTCTTGTTACACTGACCTCTGCCCTGTATGCCTCACAGCATCCAATCAAAAAGTATTTAATGTTATTCTGCACAGTAGCCTTTATCGCATAGGATGGGGCAGGTGGGATTTCTTCTACCGATTGTCTTTGTGACATTGGGATATAGACAGAGCCACAACAAAAATTTCCTTCCTTGATGGCTCCCACAGGACCAGTCAAATGCCATCTTGCCTTGAGGGGAAGAGAGAGAGGAGGCAAAACAGCCTGCTCAGCTGCCCTCCCTTCCATTTAGATATATGGCATTAGATGCAGGGCATGTGGGCGTGGCTTGGCCAAAATGGCCTCATGAGCCTATCGGGGAGGCCCACAGCCTGGAGGTTACCCCACCTTTGCTCCAGCTTCTAGTGTTCCAGCTGAGGTGACCCTGCTTTCTCCCAGCTGCCACCACAGGGGCACTTAAGGACCATCTTGCCCCGAGGGGGAAAGATTGAATTTTCATAGTGTTTCTTTACTATTTTATTATAGGGCTTTATTATCTGTATTTATCCGTAGTGGTGCCCGCCCTGTGGAATGCCCTCCCACCAGATGTCAAAGAGAAAAATAACTACCAAACTTTTAGAAGACATCTAAAGGCAGCCCTGTTTAGGGAAGCTTTTAATGTTTAATAGGTTATTGTATTTTAGTGTTTTGTTGGAAGCCACCCAGAGTGGCTGGGAGGACCCAGCCAGATGAGCGGGGTATAAATTAATAATAATAATAATAATAATAATAATAATAATTTATTATTAATGTTCAGTTGTATTTATTTATTTATTTATTTATTTATACACCTACCTACCTACCTACTACCTACCTACCTGTTCGACAGTGGAACACACTGCCTTGGGAGGATGTGGAGTTCCCCTCATTGGAGGTTTTTAAGCAGAGGTTGGATGGCCATCTGTCATGGATTCCTGCATTGCAGGGGGTTGGACTAGATGACCCTACAATTATATGATTCTAATATTTAACTAAGTTCTACTCAGAGAGGATCCATTGCAATTAATAGGCCTCAGTTACATCAATTAATTTCAGTGGGTCTATACTGAGTATGCCTTACATTGGATACAATCCTCAGTGTTGCTACCCAATAATCCAAGTTTCTAAACCGACAATTAAAGCATTACATAAATTTTCCAGTGGTGAGATTTACCAGACCACCATTTTAATAATGAAGACTTCTCTGGAACGCGTGTATTGAAATAAGAGAGATTGTATTCAGCTGCAGCAGTCTAAGATATAAAACATTCCTTACGTTCTGTCAGTGGCCTGGCTGAACTTGTCTCTGCCTGCTTTTGGAAAACACGGCATGACATTCCTTTTTCAATACCATTTTTTTTACTTTAATTTTAAACAAGTGATGGTTTGGATAATAAGAATGTGGCTAGTATGTAATTGATCATAAGTAGATGTAGTGGAATGGTTTTTCTTTTCTGCCCTCTATTTTTTATGTTAGCACTTTAATTTCATAAGCCAGTTGGAATCCTGAGGGAAAAATTATAAAAGAAGAAGAAGAAGAATCACCCCTAAGGCCATCCCACGGACAAACTCAGAATGTTGTGTCAAAAGTGCCATTGTGTGAAATACCACTATATTATAGAATATGTCTGCTCTTTGTACATTATAAGCTAAAACAAGCAATATCATAGTGCTGAGTTCAGAGGGATCTGTGGGCCCCATTGAGATGAGTCCACAGGATGCCAGTTTTGTGCTGTAGGCATAACAACATGAAAGGATCCGAGGGTGAACAATGTCTCGATTAGGTGGCATGATGTTTCAAAGGGAGGATGTTTCAATAGCTATGCTTCAGAGAGAATTCCTTTGATGGGTCCTCTTCAACAATAGTTTGGGAACCAAAGAAACAGAGAGTGAGAGAGAACACACGTAACATTTAGTTTCATTAATTTGCTCTGCAGATCCTTGTTCTGGCTCATCCATCATCAGCTGTTGTTTAGGAGTGCAGAGTATTATTTACATGAGTAAATTCTGTCCTTGGTCAAGCCTATTCAGCTCTGATAGCTGGTGTTCATTTTTTTACCTGGACTGCTGTCATTTATTCTCACTGCACCCTATTCTTACTGACACCAGTTCTACATGAGTCACACTTTGATCCTGCCCAAGAAACCCTCGCAGCTTGAAAGTTTTTTGGTAAGGTTTAAGCACCTGCATAAACCGAACGGCAAAGTCATGCTATTACTCTCTTTGCAGCACATCAATCACACAACAAATGGCACATTGTTGCTTTTGTGCAGAACTCCCACGTGCTTATTTTCATAGCACTCATTCTTGTAGCACTCATTACTTTTTAAATGAGGAGAATTAGTTGCTCATTCACTTTAAACCCCCATCCAACCCTGAACAAAAAGGAGTTTTATTAGTTCTGAGAAAGAGATACCATGGCAGATTCGGTATACTCCATTTCAGAAAATCCTCATTGTTCGGAAGTACGCTTCATGGAATTATTTTAACATTTCGTCTTTCACACAAAAACTCGTAAGTCATCTTTGAACTGAAGAGGGAATTGATCATCAGATGCCTGAAATCTGCCCCCTTCCCTTCCCATTTTTTGACCAATCTCCATCAATTAATGAGAAAAGAATTTGCATTTGAGGATTTGCAAAGGGCTGAGAAAATGTTGGTGGAATTCTTAAGGCCAGGGTGCAGTGTTACTGTTGTGCTTACCTTACTTTTGAGGTGGTCATGGGGTGTTTGTATTTCCTCTTTCAATCCTACAAATCATCTCTCATGGTCAGCACTGTGCAGCCTTCCTGGATGCCCACATTTCAATTAAAGCCTAGTTGAAGGCCTCAGGAGGTAACTCCTCCCTGGGAGATTTTTCAGATCAGGAAGTGTGGGTAGCTGGGGAGGTTGCAGAGAGCTGGATAAATGTTTACTGGAAGGAAAAATACACCACTACCCTCAGCCACATTGCAATGGTAAGGAAACCTCAAAAGCCCACACCCAATGAAATTCTAAAAAGCAGAAAAATAGAAGCTTCCTTCAGAGGAAAAAGACGTTTGAAAATTGGAGGACAGGGTTCAGCTCAGCACTGTTGAAAATCTCAGGTAAGATGTTACTTTGCAGGATTAAGGGGGAAAGTAAGTGAGGAAACAAATTGCCTGAATCCTTACTTCTAGAAATGTGAGGCTACCCATGTTTCCTGGCCTCTGACTGCCTGTCAAGTTGCAGACACAGAGGGTGAAGTGTGTGTGAGAGTCCAAGTTGAACTGCTATGGCCTGGTCTATTAGTTTTTCCCCTCAGGAATCTTCCTGACATGAGGCATTTAACTCTCTCAGAATGGAACCCAAGCCTTTTCTGGTGGGGTCAGGGCCTGCTATTGTGGGTTTGACAGGTTTCATGGCTGTGACTCAGTAGTGAGGGCATTCAGAAAATAATGTGAATATCTTCATGAATGTGGCTGTTCTTCTGAGCAGAAACTTGCTGGGATGGCATCAGACTAGTATGATAGAGAGTAAAGTTTGGCGTTGGAAAGGAAGAAAGAGGGAGCAGAGAATTTCCAGCTGGAATTGGGGTTGCTGCACAAATTACCTCTAGTGCTAAGGTATCTCCTGAAGGAGAGAATTCTTACCTCTGTTATGCTCTGCTTGTATATTTGAAAATGAAGTTAATATTGCAAAGAAACAGTACTGAGGAACATGCAACATAGGGGAGGTTCAGGTGACCCTGCCCCCAAGGCAGTCAGAAAACACTTGAGGGGGTCTGTGTGTGCTAGCTCCTGGCCTTGCCCACAAGTACCAGTGTATGCATGCAGAGCTCCTCAGTGCAAAGAGGATCCTCTCTTTGTGTACATCAGTAAGTGAATAGAGCACCTTCTATGCCTAAAAAGTGGGTGGGAAGAGGGCTTAGCATGCCCACAGTGTGGGGACTAGTTTGTGCCCCCTGTGGTGCTCTGGCATCTACTTTGAATACATAAAAGGGGTCAGCCATTTGTAGCTTCCCATTGTATTATGCTTAACTGTAACAGGTTCAGTGAGAGGGGTTGAGGCCTGACATTGCCAGACATTTCACATTTTGACTGCTCAAGCCTTTACGCATTCCTTTCGACAGCCCGGTTATCATTTACAAGTTACCGTAGCTTCCGCTTGTTCAGTGAAATAGTTATGGACAACACATCATTCCCTGTTTTGTACTACCATGTCTGAATGCTTTAACGATGACAGATCTCAGGCATGTTTACCTGACAGCAGGTACTTGCTTCTTAGTGAACTTGCCGAAAACTGAGCTGCAAGCCACATCTGAAGTGGTTGGTAGCTCTTCATACAAGGATACGGCTTGAAAGAGCTATGCGCCATCTGTTCTTGAATGTTCTTTCTTACCCAAGCTGATACATGTGATTCAGATATGAGCAGCACAAAACAAGAATTGCTAAGCACTGCTGTCACAGTGATAAAGGCACGCACACAAAAATATATGTGGGGAGTTATGCATAAAACACCAGTCATGGTATTTGTCATGCCCATTTATGTTTGTACAAACTACACCTGTGACCTTGCCATTGAAGATTTCAAAAACGTTCAAAGCATTGCTAGAAATGCTTTAACTGCAGTCATTTTAATTTATTCTTTTTTTAGCCCAAATTAGTGACTCAGCGTCAAAGGAAAAATCTGATTTAAACAATACTTTAGTATTGCAAAAATCCATGGAAAGATAAATTAAAATGGTTCTATACTCCCTTAGAATGACCACTCCTAGGACTATTCTTGGACTTCTTGCTGCCTGGAGATGGACTGGTAGTGGCAGTGGCCAGAAACTATGTGAAATGACAGGAATGGGCCTTGGATATGCCTGCTCTAGTTACCTCCAAACATGTCATGTTTAGGTGTGATGTCGTATTGTGTGTGTGTGTGTGTGTGTGTGTGTGTGTGTGTGAGAGAGAGAGAGAGAGAGAGAGAGAGAGAGAGAGAGAGAGAGAGAGAAGTTGCAGGACCATGGATAGCTCCAAATGAACAACTTCCTCAGACAAAGGTTGAGAACAGAGGAGCTTTTTAAAGCCCTTGCCCTCCAACTGACTCTTCCAGGGTCAGCCCTATTGCAGACAACTTTAGGATCTTAAAGGGCCAAACTTCTGGCTTGAGGACACTTCTCCCCCTCTGTTCCATTGTCTGCCTCTAGGTGCACTCCCTGTGTCGCTGGACTGGTGAGGAGCTGTAAGAAGCATTAGGTTCCTCAACAGAAGATTTCTATGAGGGTCCTGGCTATGGTCCTGCAGACCTTGGTGATCTGGGAAGTTGCTCAGTGGGCCCCCATCTATCTGCTCCAGATCTAGTGAGCCCTAAATCTCCATAGGCAGACTCGGAGCCCCAAACTTGGTCTGATGATTTAGCAGGAGACTTTGCAGCTTCTGACTCTGAACCTTGATGGCTAGACTCTGACGTCATGATCGAGTCTGCAAGCATTCACAGGTCTACCAGCAACACAAAATGTTTCAGTCAGATATTTCTAACTGTGCTTTCCCTCCTCATAGGCAGTGATCATTGTGAAAATGCAGGCTGGTGTTGCTTTTAATGGGTTCCTGTTGAGTTTCACAGGTTTTCAGACTTCTCAGTCCTTGAGAGACTCGATGAGTAGAAGACCCACGATTGATCTTTGGCCTGCCAGTGGAATCCAGGGCAACAAGAAACACATTGCCATTACTCCTTCTATGATAAAGGTACATAGATGAATGAGGGCCGCTGAGTAGTAGGAAGAAAGGGATTGTAAATTAATTCAAAGGCCAAAAATGAGGGTCAAGTCATATCACCCTAAGACTTGACACTAGAATTTCTACCCCTGACCTGGACAACCATTTCTTTAACCCTGGTTGTTACTCCCCATGTAGAAAACCAAGCCAAGGAAAAAAGAAGCAGTTGTCTGAACGATAAATTTATGTACATAAACAAAGCAGCTAACTGCTTAAAACAACATATTTCATTTAAAGAGGGTTGATTTGAAATAGTTGATTTATTTATTTTTTTAAAAAAAGATTAACAAAGAACTTTTTGATCTGTTAATTTAAGGATCTATCTTCTCTTGTTGTTTCATTTTCATCCTCCCCCCCTTTTTTACCCGTAATATTTTCTATCCTTATTGTGATGCATTCTTGTTTTGCTTTCTTATTTGAAATCTTAAAAAATAAAAGAACAAAGAACAAGTTTGTTTTTTGAGAAACAAATCAAATTAAGCAACTTGGGCCAAGACACAAATCTGCAACATCGGTAGTAATAAATTCATAAAATGAGATGTGTGGGCAATTAGATTTCCTTGAAAGCCACATTCTCTGCCTTGCTTTTTCATTCCTGGTGTGTGAAGGCAGACTGTAGCTACTCATCGATGCAGGAATGTTACTCTGTTCAAAGGTAGGTTCCTTTACAATTCTATCCAATCCTTCAAATCTGAATCCTGGAAATTAAAGTTATGTGACTTAGCTGTGGTGAATCTTCACTCAGAATCAAAAGTTGCAGGAAACACGTGACATAAAAATAGCTAACTGTCTGCAAAAAAACCCACACAAAAACCAGTCTTGTAGTTAAATCGTATAGCATTATGCACAGCAATGACCACCATTTGCCACCATGCACAGAAGCCCCACTTGCATGTTATAAACTTGTTTGTAAGTACTGCCAGGTGAGTTTGAGCTTTGCAATTATCTCTAGCAGAAACATTTTTTTCCACACACACACACACAGAGAGAGAGAGAGCGAGAGAGAGAGAGATCTGTGGGTAATATATTAGGTGCTGAAAATAGTCTACTGAGTGTCTACTTCAACTGGAAGAGGTGAGTGCACCTTCTAAATTTCAAGGGTTGCCATTTTCTTCAGCCTAATCAGCCGCAGTATATGATGTTATAGAAGCCATTATAGAGGCAGTAGGTGATTATCAGAGGGACCTGGCTTTCATTTTATTTGTACAGGTGTATTGTAATGTAGCCTGTGGTGTGAACATTTTCCACTTCGTTACTCCTGGCACATGCTCAAAACTCTTCACATGTTTCACCAAATCGCTCAATTTGTTTAGTTTCAGTGTTCCATTTTTGGTGTTTGTTTAAGCATGAACCAAGTCGTAAATTAGAAAGTTGTTTGACCCTTCATAATTAAATGAGAGGTCTACTAAATACACCTTTTGTCTGGGAATTCAAAGTTTAGTCGTCTGGCTCCCTTTGCCTTAACACCTCCTTTGCTCGAAATAAACAGGCTCCACACCACCTGACAAGCAGGGCAGTGTCTCCTCAGAGTCCTGCCCATGAGGCTCAAGGGGACTTGCTCCCACCATGGCTGGGTTGCCAGTTGCAGCCATTCTGAACTAGGATAGATCTGCCACAGTGATCCCTGTGCTGGCATTCTTACTGCAAAGTACTCTACGGAAGCCCGCGTCTGAAGATGGTTCAGAGGCTGTGGGCACCTCAGCAACTCTGTGGTGTATTAAGTCAAAATCATGCGGCACCAATTCCCTGTGACCTGCATTGGCTGCCTGTTCAGTTCCAAGCCTACTTAAAGATATTGATATTGGCTTTGGGCCCAGGTTTATTGATATAAATAGCTCAGGGCCCAAGTACTTTATGAAATGCCTCTCCTGACATGCACCAGCTTTTGAGATCTGTGGAGGGGGTCCTCCTTGTGGTCCCACCCTTGGGCGCCCTCCGTATGGAATTCCTTGCCTATGCTGGTGCATCAGGAACCTCCTTCATTTCAGTCTTACATCCTGCTTAAGATGAACCTTTCAAAGTCTTGAGAGCTTTGTGATGGTGTGTCAGGAGGCCTTCGAGACAGCTGATTTAATTGGCGGTGTCGTCTGTTGGATGCTGTTATTTCAGCTGTGTGTGTGTGGTGTATTTTAATGCTTTTGTTTGTGAACCGCTCTGTATTTTTAAAAATGAAGCGTGGGGTAAAAATGGAACAATAAATGCATAAATAAAGAAGCCCTTCCCTATATTCTTGTTATTGGATTTTGTAGTTGGCAAGATATTTTGAGCCTGTTTGTGAGCAACATGGGAGTAGCTTGGGAACAACAGGATGATGATAAATAAAGGCCAGTCTCAAGCTGGAAGGGGAAGGAGAAAGATGAAACTCAGGAATAAGTGTGAGATCACTTGTGAAATAATGATGGAATAGGCAGAAGAAGTTCACTTCAGTTTATTAGCATTATTGAGAGTCACAGGGGAGTTGAAAATGGGAAGGCATATCTCCAGATACTTGAGTATTCAGTGGTTGTGCTGATATGGTTAAAATCACCATGGGGAGCTGCTCACAGCAATGGTTCACGACACAGATATTTGGTAGAAGCAGCTACCTATGTGTGTGGGTGCACACGAGAGAGCCTACAGTACAGTGAGGAAAACCGTATGTCACCATATGCACACCATTAGAGCATAGCCAAAAGAGAAAGAAATGAAAATACTAGTGTGTATGAAAGCTGATGCTGAATTTTGTGTTAAAAAAGGTAAAGGGACCCCTGACCATTAGGTCCAGTCGTGACCGACTCTGGGGTTGCGGCGCTCATCTCGCTTTATTGGCCGAGGGAGCCGGCGTACAGCTTCCAGGTCATGTGGCCAGCATGACTAAGCCGCTTCTGGCGAACCAGAGCAGCACACGGAAACGCCGTTTACCTTCCCACTGGAGCGGTACCTATTTATCTACTTGCACTTTGACGTGCTTTCGAACTGCTAGGTTGGCAGGAGCAGGGACCGAGGAATGGGAGCTCACACCGTCGTGGGGATTCGAACCACCAACCTTCTGATCGGCAAGTCCTAGGCTCTGTGGTCTAACCTTTGTGTTATAAAGGATTAAATGCCCAGCTCACTGCTTCTCCTCAGTGCCAGAGACAGGCAGTCAGAACCAGGAAACATCTAGAAAGCAAGGAAATACTATTATTGCAGGTAAAACTCAAGCCTAAGCAGAAAGCCTTTATAGCCACTGGACAGCTTGGATGGATGGAGTCACTCCAGCACCTTGGAGGGGTGGTCACTTCCAACCTGCAGCTCCTCATGCAGTACAGCTTTACAGGGTTTCCAAATCTAATCTAGGCAACTCAACCAAGAAGCACCTGGTCAACTATTTTCTCCGCACTTGTTCTTCTAGCTGGTGCAAGAATGTAATTCTGAGACAGTGCTGTATCTGTGCATTTGGTTCAGTTGCTTTAGAGTGGTCTTACCTTGTGCAAGATGGTGCCACTGAAGAATAATCACTCTAGCAAACTTGTGTGCAGGAGATAGGAATGGTGCCATCTTGGAAGTAATTCCGAACATGTATGTTCTTATGGTTCCTTTGTATGACGCAGGGGATAACTTGTTTGAAAAGCATACAAAATCTATCATTTGTGGTGAAGCTACCTCCACAATGATGAGGAGCAGGAGAAGACTACAGTTTATTCTCATGAATGAAGTCCTAGTCAAAGAGTCAGGCATTGGAATGCACCCGTAGACATTCTACTACTTACTAACTTTCATTTGTAATGGGTGGTGCATTTTCCTTTTAATATTAAAAGATACCTACAGCTTGATTGGAAAGGAGGACTAAAAAGATAGGTAGAAGAGGAGCCCAATGGAGAAGTTAAAAAAGCTCAAAACCTCACCAAAATGTTCCAAACCCTGCGTATTCACGTAGCCTCAGCATTAAGCCGCCCCACTGTGGCTTGTTACCACAGAAACAGAGCAACAAATATTTGGAACTATGTAACACCTTCCACCAAAATTCCAGACAAGAATATTTTGGAAAGCACTGCTGTCAATCAGATCACTCCTGTTCATTGAATGGAAGCTTTGTGGGGCTGTTGTCTGCTCATGCCATGGCTTAAAAATGGAGATCTCCCTCCCTACAGAACTCTTTGTTATTGCTAGGGAATCTATTTGTTCTGCGGCTATTTCCCAAACTGACAAGGCAATGTGAACGAACCTCTTGGAATGCCCAAAGTAAAGAATAAAACATGTTTGTATAGTTCATATTTTCCCCATAGCTGATTTGCTCCGCACTGGCAGTTTCTCAAACCATTTCACTTCAGGTGCCATGTGATCAATCTGGCTGCCTTCCAATGTTTTCTTTTCATCTCAAAAGTCATGGCCAAAGGTTATTTTTAATCTTACTGCGATAACCTGATCAGTCTCTTTATTATACCATCAGGGAGGGGTTGCTGTACGCTGCCAGGTATTTTTTACCTGAGGCTCCCCATCTGTCTAAATTTATAGTCCTGGGTGGGAGGCTGGAACCTATAACAGGTGCTGCTTTTGTCAAAATTGAAATTGCATCCTCTGATCTGTCCCTTCTCCTGCAGGCCACCTTAGCTGCACTCTCCTTAAATGGGAAAAGGATGCCGAAGCATTTTTCTTCATTTTGATGCTGAAATGGATCCAGGGCCCCAATAAAACTATGTTTAATTACTCACATGATCCTAGCCATTATGATATCACTACAGTTAGCCATGCCTTAGTAACAGGTCAGCTTGGTCACTGTAATGTGTTATAAAAGGGTCTGCCTCCCAAAAGTCTTCAGAAACTTCAACTCTTTCTAGCACTTTGCAGCCAGATTGTGCAATTGGTCCTTCTTTAATGAGCATGTTTCACCTGACTGTAAATAACTTCCTTGACATCCACTTTATTTCCAGACAGTCTGAAGGGTTGGTTTCCCCCAATAAAACCCTACATCCTCTGGCACCAAAGAATTTTAAGGACCATACAGAGAAACTTGCCACTGAGCTGAGACCTTCATTTAGAGCAGTGTTTCCCAAACTTGGGTCTTCTTCTGTTGGACTACAACTCCCATGATCCCTAGCTAGAAAAGCCAGCACTCATGGATGATGGAAATTGTAGTCCAAAAACAGCTGGAGACCCAAGTTTGAGAAACACTGATTTAGAGGCCTTTATCTGAATGGTCTTGTTTTTAAAGTTAAATGAGTGGCTACTGGAGAAAATAGCATTTTCTGAGGTTGTACCCTATTGTGGAACCTTATCACCACAAATAATGTTGTTCGGACATCATCTTTGCTATCTTTCAGCCATGGGGTGAAGTCTTTTCAGTTAGCTTGTGCTTTTGGTGGTTCATCGAGTTCTTTAGTGTAAATGGTTTTTATGTTTTCTTTTGAACTGGGTTATATTTGGGGCTGTATGTTTACTTTCATGTGTTGGATCTCTCTCTAATAACCTCTGCAGTCGAGTGCAATTAGCAGTAGTCAGTATGAAGAAATTATGAAATAAACCAGGGGTAGACAGTGTGGTACATACCAAATGTTGTTGACTTGCAGCTACTTTCATCCCTGACTCTTGGCCATGCTGGCTGGGTCTGATGGGAATGTGAGTCCAATAATATCTGGAGGACATCATATTGGCTATGCATGAATCACCAACATAGTGTCTCTCCCAGCTGCTTATGCTCTTAGCAGAGATGGATAGATTTGCACATAGTTCTTCCATCTCAGTTGCAACAATTAATCTCAGATACATAAGAAAAACCTGGCTGTCTGCTTTTAATATCCTACCCACCAGCTAGCTTCTCATGAGAGCCAGCGTGGTGTAGTGGTTAAGAGCGGTAGTCTCGTAATCTGGGGAACCGGGTTCGCGTCTCCGCTCCTCCACATGCAGCTGCTGGGTGACCTTGGGCCAGTCACACTTCTTTGAAGTCTATCAGCCCCACTCACCTCACAGAGTGTTTGTTGTGGGGGAGGAAGGGAAAGGAGAATGTTAGCCGCTTTGAGACTCCTTAAAGGGAGTGAAAGGCGGGATATCAAATCCAAACTCTTCTTCCTCTTCTGTTGCAGAGGCACTGCCCTATGCCCTGTGAAGGAAGAGCAGAATACTACTAAAACTACTAGTAGTATTAGTACCAATAATAATAGGAGCTGGACTTTTTTTGTGGCACAGCATTCCTGCTAAAAATATGACAGGCACCCACTACCTGCATTTTCTGGAAACAACTAAAGACATTTCTGTTCCAACAAGCTCTCCCAGCTGGGTGAATGGGTCTCTACTTCTGTTTTTAAATTTATCTGATGTTCTGATGTTATTTTCTGTGTTGTTTTAAACTGTTTAAACTGCTGTTTTTATTGTATTTTGTACATTGTTTTGAGACAGGTGTGTGAAAGGCTATTAAATGATAATGATAATGACGACGATGATCTGTTTTGTTCTGTTAAGGAGTGTGTAACCTTCTCAAAATTATTGCTTCAACAGCAGAAAAAGACAACCCTGACAGCCATTATTAAGTTCACTGTCCTATTCCTTGGGAGTAAGCCCCATTGAATCATTTCAGAGAAAGCATGCATTTTTTGAGCTGTAACTCCTTGCAGAGTCCCTTATAGCAAGTGAAGAGAGACCTGTCTTTGCCGGGTGTTATGATACCTACACTGCAGAGGGAGAGAGCCATTTCTTGAGAACTAGGAGGAAACTGAGCCAGGTCTCTGGCCCTGGAGTGGCAGGAGGAATTCCAGTGACTTATGCAGGGCCCCATGGTTGAAAACCACTCTGCTAAACTAATCCACTCCTGGCAGTTGTTTCTCCAGACTCCCCTTTAAAAGTGCCAGTGAAAGAGATTCCACAACTTCCATAGGCAACTTGTTCCGTTGGCCAGGTGTTCTTACTGCTAGGAAGTTCCTTTCATAAATCTACACTGTAGCTATTCACATTCACTGTCTCCCGTCCACAGTTTCTGCATCAGTGCCCAAACCTCTGCCAACATCTAGATTAAAATGCTGCATATGCACTATATTTTGATAACCGTTTGTACTTGCAAGTGCCAGCTGAAGCATTAGTTTAATGGTGCTCCAAGGTTTTTTGGGGAGAGATAATCTTATCTGCTGACCACAAAAATCAGCTGCACATATTGTACCAGGGCAATCTTTAGTAATGGAGAGGAAATAATACAGCACATGTGCGCTCCAGAAATAAAATTGCTGTATTTTGTGCTTAGCCGGTGGCGGAGCTATTGTGCAATATTTAGACATCTCCAAAAACATTGGACAATCTGTCATTGTAACTCCTCAAACCATAAAGCTCTAATTAAAACCTCATAAAATGTTTTTCAGCAATGTTTGAAAATGTAAAGTAAAACTGCTTTTATGGCTTCACTTTATTAGCCTGTATAGTTTCTAAGGCTTCTCAAAAACATGGAGTATTCCCCCCCCCAAAAAAAAATGCAACTCATGAACTTTGGAGATATTTAGTAGATTTTGTCACTTTTTTTTCTCCATAGGTTTTCACCAATTGCTACAACCCAAACCACAAATAAAGCATTAAAATTATTGATGTGAGCTAAGCAGTCAGGCCAGTGCCAAGAAAAGCACTATTCACTTTGGCTTTTTCTATGTAGCTTTGGAAAATTATTCCCAAGGCTGTAGCAAAGATCACATTTTTCCCTTTCTTCGCTAATAGCAAAAAATATTACCTTTCATGTGCTCTGCTATTTCTGCAGCTGCAGGGGGTGGGGGACTTTGGATGGAGCTGAAGGCAGCTTGCTATGTAGCCAAGACTTGCCAGTCATCTTCATAATTCATTAACTAGCTCCTCCCGCCTCATTTCTTGGATTTGGTAATCAGGCTTTTCATTGAAGAAGAAAATCATCAGGTGAACAAAAGGCATAATTTTATTTATTTTTATTTATTTCCTAAAACTGATACCCACACCATACATTTAAAGCACTTTTAAAGCTTCCCACAAAGAATTCTGGAACCTGTAGTTCACCCTTTACAGAGCTACAATTCCCAGCACCCTTAACAAACTACAGTTCCCAGAATTCTTTGAGGGAAGCTGTGCGGTTTACATGTGTGGTGGAGATGTGACCTTGTTCTCTGCTGCTACAGGGTGAAAAAACAGCTCTAACGGGCTTAAGTTAGAAGGGGGTAAATTTCAGCTGCGCATCAGAAGAAACTTTCTAATGGTAAGGATCGCCTCTCTCCATATGAACCTACCCTGACCCTTTGGGTATCATCTGAGGCCCTTCTTTGTGTGCCTCCTCAACGAGAGGTCTGGAGGGTGGCAACATGAGAATGGGCCTTTTCTGTGGTGGTTCCCCATTTATGGAATACTCTCCCCAGGGAGGTTCAGCTGACACCTTCATTATATACCTTTAGGTGCCAGGCAAAAACATTGGTTGTTAACCA
Organism: Podarcis raffonei; assembly: GCF_027172205.1. Lineage (NCBI taxonomy): Eukaryota > Metazoa > Chordata > Lepidosauria > Squamata > Lacertidae > Podarcis > Podarcis raffonei. The sequence continues at coordinate 40,767,194 of NC_070607.1, forward strand.
GGCCTTTGGCTGATTGACATCCGATGCCCTTTTAAAATGTGTTGTGGAAGTGGGGGGATTATTGGGTTGCCTTTGTTTTTGTTTTAATTATAATTATAATTATTTTGTGGTGTTTATATTGTGATTTTATGTTGTGAACTGCCCTGAGATCAATGGGTATAGGGCATAATAATAATAATAATAATAATAATAATAATAATAATATCAATTTGATGATGAAACTCACTGGTGATCTTCAAGCAGAAGTTGGGCAGCCATTTCTTGGGGATGCCCTTGCTCTGAAATGCCTACCCACAACAGGCGGTTGGGCTTGGTGGCCTACAAAGTCCCTTCCCCCTCCATGTGCCTATGAAATCTTGGAAAGGAGCAAAATGCCAAATCAAGAACAAAACTCCATGACAGCTTAAAGAGGACTATTCCAAAGATCTGGTGAGCAGCAATTGCTTCTTGGCTCCTGCACCAACAGCATAAAAAGAAACACATGCCCTTCATTATTGTGGGCGTATCTCTCTCTCTCTCTCTCTCTCTCTCTCTCTCTCTCTCTCTCTCTCTCTCATTATATCAAAAGGACAGCAACCCCAGCAATCTGGCATTTGTGGCAAGGGCACAGCTGTTGAGAGTGGGAGGCTATCCAGTTGGGCAGCAACAAACCTTTGGGGAAAGGAGAAAGGGAATAGCCTGGGAGAAGGCTTAATGAAGAGTGGTTGTTAAGGGCAATAAAAAAGTAAGCACTGGTTCCATTGGGGCTATAGGGAGCAAGCTTTGCACACCCACTACAAGCAGGAGAGTAAGTTATGGAGAGCAACGTGTCCTGCAAGGTTACAACATGTCTTGCAACAACAGACGTGTTGCTGAGGGACGTGGCCGTCAGGTACATTCTTAATGGCCAAGGCTGATTTTTAAAGAAATGCTGCCGTTCTCAAGGACAGCTAGCCAAAGAGACTTAAGTCATGGGGTTGGAAACTGGAAGTAAGCTCAGTACTGCCTGACTGAGCCAATTGACAATCAGCTTTTGAGGAACCCCTAATTATGGGTGTATGGGAGCTGGCTAATGACTCAGCGGAGCGGAATAGGCACTCTGCACGTGACCATTTTATTTCACACCTTCCGAGACCTCTGGCAAAATAGATAGGCTTTTGGACTGAGCCCTAGCTGGGCCGCCATTTGGCAAGCTTGGTTAAATTTGACTTCAGTGGGAGCTGATGTTTGGCATTTGCAAGAGGAGACTGCTTCCATCAAGATCCAGCTGCTCCGCCCCAGTCCCTTGCCTCAGAGGGAGCTGTTGTCTGGCAGCTACTAGCAAGGAAGACTTGCCTCCATCATGAGCTAAGCCAAGTGCCATCCTAAACATGCTGGGAAGCTGAATGATCCACCTTTTGCTGAAAATGCTGCCTGAATGATCCTGGTTCCATATGCACGCTGTGCAATTGCTGTCCCTTTACTAGAAGTGAGTCACAGTGTTTCTTACTTTTCATAATGTTGCGTAAGCCACTTCAAGAGCCTCTCAATGCTACAAGGTGGAATATAAGTATAATAAATCAACAAATAAACACATCTCTTAGAGAGGAAGAGCCCACTAAACCACAGCCAGTCACGTAGTATTCTATAGGTCCAATAATATTGAAGAATGAAAACGAAATAATTGAACTTCAGGTAAAATAAATGAATCCTTAATAACCTTCCAGCACAAAATATCTCATCTGCTAGGGCTAATAGTTAGTTGCCTGCATTGAAAACAAATGTAAAACTGTTTGCTTTATCTGTTTCATTAGTGACAAATCTCTGTCTAAGGTTTCATTTCTCTTCTTCTCCTTTGCCAGTGCTGAGCAGATAAAACTACTACATAGTAAAATTCCACCCAACCTTCCGATGCTTTCAATCACAGCAGTAAATGTTACTGTGTTGCAGCTACTGGCTTTTGCTAAATGGTCTTTCTCAGCACCTTAATTATAGCGTACACATCCTGATGGACTAGAAGGAAGGTTGACTCTCAAAGAACATAGATGTTGCAACTGTGGAATGCAGGGTTTTGTTTTTTTGTTTTGCGCTCTCTCTCTCTCTCTCTCTCTCTGTGTGTGTGTGTGTGTGTGTGTGTATGAAAGAGAAGACTTTGTAGAACAGAAGCAAAATAGTAAACAATATTGTTCTAAAAATATCCAGGACACTACTTTGCATTTGCCCCATCATTTTTGACATTAGCAAATTAACTCCTGGAGTTGCTAGTAGGATTCCTTTGCCTAAGAGCATTGGTGGAATGTGACAGAATTTCTTTGAAGCTGCAATGGGTTTCGTGTGCTAATGTGCAACCTGTTTTCAGGGTCATCAGAATGGAGGTCTGTGTAAATATATATATTTATATAATGCTTCAGGACATGTACAGATGGCTCCCCCTGCTCCGTGGAAGAAATAATAAACAGTTCCAATATAAAGAACAGAAAGGGTTTGTTTGTTTGTTTGATTGTTTGTTTGTTTTTTAAAAAGCAAGCTTGAGAGACCCAGATTTATTTATTTTTTTAAAAAGACCCCTCAAAATTGTTTTTTTTTAAGTTGTTGTTGTTTGGCAATCAAAATATGCCCCAGTGTGTCTATTTGGCCTACAAAATCACAGGCTGTTCCTGGAATGATTTTTATGGAATAACTTAGTTTCTAAACAACTTATTCCAAATCATATACAGGGCAATCTATGACCACTGTGAGCTGATGACAACTCCTCACCTTGCACCAGCTTAGGCAGGGAAGCTCCAGCAAATCCTAAACATGCTGGGAAGCTGAATGATCCACCTGCCTCTCAACAAGAAGCCCTGAAGCCATTGCTACTTGTCTGTGACAGTTCCTGTGAAGAATGGAGTGCCACGGACCTGCACTAACCAGGCATTGTCGAAATAGCAGCGATCATGGGACATAGGGTATTATATAACCCAAACCTGTTTGGAGGACCCCAGTGACTGACTGATTCTGCCAGAACAGAAACTTGTTCTTTCTCCTCCAGGTCATTATGGCTTGGAATTATGGTCTTTGAGTACAGCAGATATTTTGGAGTACAACTTCCATCAACCACAGGGAGCGGTAGTTCAAAAATATGTGGATAGCACCAGGTTGGCAGAGGCAGCCTTGTGATGGTTTAACTCATACAATTAACAGAACTGGTTTCATGTAAACGTATGATATATATATGCCTCAATTTCTAGTTTTCCCAATGTTTTGATTATCTGCCTGTGCCATTGAGTCAAGTGGCTGGATCCAGTAGTTCCAGGCTGAATTCAAGATATTTAACTGCTGAGGTCAAAACACCAGCTGACTTTGTGTGGTTTGCACATGTCGTCCTGTTCTGGCAGATGGCTTAAGATGTGCCCAGAAAGCATCTCAAAAACATTTCAACAATTGCCCATGGAAACTCATTTCCTAAGGATTTTTCCTGGCCTGTGGAACTGTATGTCAAGGTTTTCACAAGATGAGTGAAACTGCTAGCTTTGCCTGATGCAAAATGTCCATGTGAATGACATGCCATGTGAATGACAAGTTCCACAAGCCAGAGCAGATGGTTTCAGCATTACAGACTTGTTGCATCAAAGACCCATCGGAAACGAGTGTGGAAACCTCCACTTCATTTAGCTGCTATCTGATCGGGTCCTCTCTGTCTGTGGAAAAAGACATTCCTTGCACCGTTAACCGGCATGACGCGGCAGCTGACGAAAACCAAACAGACTAACCAGCCAAACTAGGGCATTATTGCTTTGGGACCTTGAAGCTGTAGCTGAATGCCCCCCAACCTCTTTCCATTCTCTCCTACGGAATTTTAGTAGGTCAGATCTAATATAAGAGCAAAGAGCATTTATTGGAAAGCCGTGTTCAACCTAACTCTGAAAACCACAAGGCCCGGCAGTTCCAATACTTGGACTCTTTTTCTCATGCTTAATGGCAGGGGCTTTGGGTAGCAAGCCCAAGCCATCCTTGTCTCCTTGGCAGCCTGCCAGCTCCAAATAATAATCCATTAACGTCTGCCCCACTGGCATCCTTGCCAAATGCGAAGAATATCTTTTAAATAAACACTGGCAGTTCCCAGTCAGACGAAAGCAAGGGAGGAGAGGAAAAACAATCCTTGACATTTCAGTGACTTTGCAGGGCTAGCTGACACCTGGTACTACCCTGATCTGGTGGTGTTTATGCTGAGCTTCTCCTCTTGGCTCCTACGCGGACTTTAAATAGAACTGGAAAGGCATAATGATAGCAGTATCTTTCTTGGACATCCACCGCAGCTCTCTCTCCCTCTCTCTCTTTTTCCCCAAGCAAAAGGGAGAGCCTGATGTTAACATCAACATCTGCGTTGCTGTCTTCCTCTGAAATTCAGAAAAACAGCTAAGCTGGCCAGCATGCCCCACGCCCTTTGTCAACAATTTTCCTTTTTTTCCCACACTTAGCAGCTTGGATGGAGTCTGTTTTCACATGTTTTCACATGCCTCCTGTTGGACTAGATGACCCTCGAGATCCCTTCTGACTTACAATTCTGTGATTGATTTCTGCCTGATGGTTCTCTTAGCCTACCTAGCTTAAACAGCAACACAGATCGTTCTCAGAAGACCAATTAGTATCTTCAAGGGTTCCCCAAACATATCACCCCCTCCCCTTTCAGTTTGTTTTATTTCTACACACACACACACACACACACACACACACTCCTCATTTCGCCCTTGGTGACCTTTTAGAACAGTTTGACACATAATGCTCAATACTGGGTTTTTGTTTGAATTGGTTTGCAGCACAAGTCTTAAAATGGCTAAGAATGTACATTTGACTTAAAATGTCTCTTTTCTTCTTGCACAAATGCTGTATTGGATACAATCCCATCTAATTCATATGTTACATCCTAGGAAGAGGTGTGTGTGTGTGTGTGTGTGTGTGTGTGTGTGTGTGTTTGTGTATTAGCTACTGAGAAATTAAAATTATATTTACAAACCAAAGACACGTGTTCTCATACAATTTTAATCCCGCTGAACATAAATAAATAAATGCAGCTTTCTATCTTCTATTAACATCATTCACAACAGCACAAATGCTTTTCATTTAATGTGTGAAAAAATGCCACATTATCCTAGCTCTTTATGCCCTTCAGTAACAACAAAATGAATTTTTAACAATGCTTGTCATTATAATGGGTGGAATGGGACAAAAGAAGGAGCTTGCATTTTACCAGGATTTGAGGTGGGAGGGAGGTGCAATCCATCTATGATCACCCTCTGAATGGAAGTATCCTGCTTCAGAGTTCTTGAACACAGAGTAGAAAAGGATAGTTGCGTGGTAAATAGCTACACTGAACACCAAAATGGGTAAATCCTGATAGCAGATTTATCGCTATTTTCGGTGTGTCACCATCCCAATTACTCCCCCATATGACTCCTATTTAGAGCTTTTTATAAAGATTCCTGCAGCTTGACTGACACATTGAGCATCCCATGTAACTTAGTGCTTAGAATCCCATCTGATTTTTCTTTTAAAGTTGCCAGGTCTTTTCTCTAGCATCAATGATTTCACTTCACTAAACAGGGTTAAATTTATGCCAAGGCTCAATTGGACTTAAAACTTGTTTGGAATACTATGGCTCAGTTGCAGAAATATAGTTGCTCTAAGCATGAGTGGCATATCTCTCTTTCACAACGAGGTTAACAGCCTTGAGGGATCAGAGAGAAGAGATGGGGAGAAGATTAACAGCAGAAGGAGGCAGTGCATTGAAAGCTACCCTTCCTCTCACCTCCAAAAATACTAGAGTAGGCAACTGCTAATCCCCCTCTCCTTCCATTCTCTTCATGCAATTCTAGTTTTTTTTAATTGGTTTTCATTCATTTTGCTACATCAAACATTAAAACAAACAAAGAAAACATACTTAACACATACACACAAAAAAGAAATACATTAAAAAAGAGAAATAATAATAAAGAAAACATAAGAAAAAACATCTCTTAACATAAGATACCAACAAATTAACTTACATTAACTAAATAACACACAACACTGATTGACTTCCCTTCATCTCGGTTTCAGAATATATTATATGATTTTTTATCTGCAGTTTCTTTTCCTCAAATAGTTCTTTACATCGCAAGTGTTACGTCACACCTACTGTGATTTTTTGATTTTTTACCTCTGTTTCCATGTATGTCATAAATTTATTCCATTCTTTATTAAACTTTATGTCATTTTGGTTTCTTATTTTCTGTGTCATTTTTGCCAGTTCTAAATAATTAAATAGTTTGAATTGCCACTCGTTTATAGTTGGGATTTTTGATGTCTTCCAATTCTGCGCTATTAGAGTTCTGGCAGCCACTGTCGCGTACTGAAAGAGTGTTTGATCTTCCTTTTGGATTTCCTCTCCAATTATCCCCAGCAAAAAGGCTTCGGGTTTTTTTATAAAGGTGTATTTGAGAATTTTTTTTAGTTCATTGTATATAGATTCCCAGAATTTTTTGATAGGTTCACACAACCACCACATATGATAGAAATCGCCCTCCTTGATCTTACACTTCCAACATAATTTATCACCAATTTTATATATTTTTTCCAATTTTACAGGCGTTACGTACCACCTGTACATCATTTTATACATATTTTCCCTGAGTGTTGTACATGCCGAGAATCTCATACCTTTATTCCATAATGCCTTCCATTTGTCGAACTCTATGTTATGTCCGAAGTCCATTGCCCATCTCACCATTACCTCCTTTACTTCTTCATCCTTGGTGTCCCATTCAAGTAATAGGTTATACATTTTCGATAGGAGTTTTGTTTTGCTTTCTAGTATTTCAATCTGGAATCTAGATTTTTTCTCACTTATCCCATTCTTTTTATCTTCAATCCATATAGAATTAATTTGGTGAAATTGGATCCATCCTGTCAATTTGTTCTTTATTTCTTCATAAGGCCTAATCCTCCAACCGGTATCTGTTTTTACTAGCAAGTCTTCATAGGTCCACCTTTCTCCTTCAATGTTTGTTTTTTTTTATTGTCAGGGTATCAATTGGCGATAGCCACCAAGGGGTCTTCTGTTCCAATAATTTTTTGTTTCTTTCCCACACTTCCAGCAGTGGTCCTCTAAAAATGTGGTTAGAAAATCCTTTATGAACCTTTCCCTTGTTGCGCCATAGGTAAGAGTGCCAACCAAATCTTATATTAAATCCTTCTAGATCTAACAGGTCTTTATTTTTGATAACAATCCAATCTTTAACCCAACAAAGACACGAGGCTTCATAATACAACTTTAAATTTGGAACTGCGAATCCTCCCCTATCTCTTTGATCTGTAAGTAATTTGAATCTAATTCTTGGTCTTTTTCCTTGCCAAATAAATCTAGAGAGTATTTTCTGCCAGTCTTTGAATACTGAGGTTCCCCTAATTATCGGTATATTTTGGAATAGGAATAGCAATTTCGGTAGTAGACTCATTTTAATAGCCGCCATTCTCCCCGACCAAGAAAGTTTTATTCTGTTCCAAGTATCCAGGTCCTTCCTTATTTCTTTCCATGTGGTTGTATAGTTATCTTCCATCAGATTTAAATTCTTTATCGTTAGCCAGATTCCAAGATATTTTACTTTTTTAGTTACTTTAATCCCAGTCTGAGTTTCAAGATGGTTTTTTACCTCTTCTTTCAGATTTTTAGTCATCATTTTAGTTTTTGTTCTATTTAGTTTAAAACCAGATAATTTTCCAAATTCCTCTAGCAAGTCTAACACCTTACCGACACTCTCTTTTGGGTCCTCCAAAGACAACATAAGATCGTCGGCATATGCTTTCAATTTATATTCTTTCACTCCAATTTTTATTCCGCGAATCTCTGGAGTTTTCCTTATCTTATTTGTGATTATCTCTAGCATCGTAATAAACAGAAGAGGTGACAGAGGGCACCCCTGTCTTGTACCCTTCGAAATTTCAAAGGAGTCTGTTAAATTGTTATTAATAATTAATTTAGCACTTTGTTGTGAATAAATTGCTTTTATTCCTTCCAGGAATGTGCCCTCTATCCCTGTCATTTCCAAACATTTTATAAGAAAATGCCAGGATACATTGTCAAAAGCCTTTTCGGCGTCAATGAACATTAAAACTGCGGGAATTTCATTTTTGCATTCTAAGTATTCAATGATATTTATGGTATGTCTTATGTTGTCTTTTATTTGCCTATTAGGTAGAAAACCAGCCTGATCATGCAATTCTAGTTAATGACCACAGACCCGCAACTCCAGGTCCTGCAAACACAGAAAACTTCCCAAGACAGGGGCAGAAGGAAAACCCAGATTTTGTTGATATGCTACTCCAGTTTTGCCAAGTGCTTTTTCGACAAATGAGCCTGCTCAGCCCCACCTATCTCCTTTCTGAAATGCAACACCGCTCACTAAATGGGAGGAAAGTGTCAGCAGCACTTGTATGAGCAAGTTCCATTATTGCCCCTCACTTAGAAGCTCAGCTGCTGCCTGGCAGCGACTGTAGTTCTGCAAGGACCACAGGCATTGGGCAAAGCTTCTAGGGCATGCACTAAGGCAACATAAAATTTGTGGGCGTGTGAAGCTGCCTACATGAAGCAAGGTCATAATAGTGCAACTCTCTCTGCAAATATGGCATACCTTTGTGTGAAAGCTGAGAGGCCAGCATTTTATTTTTATTTTTTTAATGACACAATTGCTGGAGTTAGAAAAGGAAAAACAAGACAGCAGTGGCTGTTAGTACAAGATGACTGAATGGCATTCTATCTTTGTTGTCAGTTGGGTGTAGCCCCTCAGTCAATAATATAGGAGCCTCCCTGTTGATGAGAAGAAGAAAAAGTATAATCAGGGACAACAGTGGACTGGTTTCCCCCAGTTCTGTTGACCCACAATCAACACCATGTATTTAAAGCACATTCAGTGCACGTTTAAAGCATATTGTTTCCTCCCGCAAAGATTCCTGGGAATTGTAGTTTCCCTTCTCACAGACTGACCATTCCCATAACAAACTACAGTTCCAGAAGAAGCAGATGATCCTTAAGGGTTTGTGAGACAATACAGGACCAGGGCAACATGGGGCATTTTTGCTAGTCTCAGGCACTCCATCATCCCCATCTGGATGTGGGCCTGAGAGGCCAAGGGAAAGTGGGGGAGCTTGTAGAGTAAGTTGTAAGCAAGTACAATCTGTGACATTGCACAGCATCATTACTCAGCATGGTGCATGTCTAGTAAGGCACCAGCCTTAGCTTACAATCCCCAGACTTTCAGAGCTTGAGCCAATATAAGATAGCCAGTTAACTCCCAGTTAACCCTGGCAGGGTTTTTAAAACTGGATTTGGTTTTTTGGTTTCGAAAAAAAGAAATGTATCAATATACTATATTCTGTTAAGCATGAAAGATGTTGCTGGACTCCCATCAGCAAGGCCCACAGGTTCCACAGTCCTGGATTACTTGCATGCAAGCTTTCAGGTTTCACAAAACCCTGCATCAAACCAGAGATAGCAAAATTTCAGGAATAAGGGGACGAGGAATGAGACAGGCTTTTATTTCTTGTGTTGCCTTTCCATTGTGCCTGTCTAAAGCTTGCACCAATCTAAACTGAAGTAAAATGCATTATTTTACTAACTTCGTAGCCACAGTTATGCAAGTTTTCAATGAGAGGAAACAAAATGCTTCCTTGCTGAATGCCAAGAATGAGAGATTATATTTAATGCCATCGAAGTGTAGAAAGTAGGAATTGAGCCAAACTGAAAATAGAAGGCAGCTACATATCGCTGTATTTTTAGTCTGAACATGTTACTCCACACCCTGTGTGGCCCATATATGGCAATCTGTGTTAACTTCCTGTTTTGGTTTCTCAATACTGGTGTCACGATAGTTTCAGTTTCTGAGGTAACACAAAACAGAGCCGGTGTGGGCAGAACAGAGCAGCTGGAAACATTCCCAAAAGATAACAGATTAGTCCCCTCTATGCACTTGAGAGATCTCTGGTGGAAAAGAAGAGAGAATTTGCAGAGTGAATACCAATGTGCTGAAGTGAATTGGAAGTGGTCTGGACAAAGTTTTGCTGTATTCTGAAAGATCTGTTTTCAAGGCAGAGAAACATCACTCTTGGTCTGCCTACAGATGCACATGCTTTGTGTGGTGAGATCTCAGTGCATCTACACTCCCAACCCGTTTTGAGTCAGCTATACAACCTTCCTCAGAGAACTGAGTTCAGGAGGAATCACTTATCCAAGTACAGTGGTACCTCAGGTTACATACGCTTCAAGTTACAGACTCCACTAACCCAGAAATAGTGCTTTAGGTTAAGAACTTTGCTTTAGGATGAGAACAGAAATCGTGCTCCAGCAGCGCGGCAGCAGCAGGAGGTCCCATTAGCTAAAGTGGTGCTTCAGGTTAAGAACAGTTTCAGGTTAAGAACGGACCTCCAGAGCGAATTAAGTACTTAACCTGAGGTACCACTGTAGAAGCAAGCAGAATCCTTCAGCTAAGTCATCTCAGTGGTCTGAATTTCTGCTAAGGAAGCCAGGCAGTCAAAAGCTGTTGCCTGCAGCCAATGTGCATTGTTCTGTGAGGGTTTGGTTTATGGTCACCTCAGGATAGCAGTTCTCCAGGAATCTAGTTATCTCTAATCTAGCAGTTCTAATCTTCCAGTTCCTGGAGGGCCAGTGCTAGCTAACTGATGTCTGTCCATGGTCAAAGAGTACATTCTGTGCCATGCCTGTCATCAACTCACATTCACATGGGATCCGTTCAAATGTTTTCCTCTTTTTTTTGCAGATGTGAGATTCAGCCCAGGAAAACATACCATGCAAAGTGTCTGTCAGAGCTGCCTTACTGGCTGTGCACAAATCATACACTTAAAGCACATCCCTCCTTCACAAAGAATGCTGGGAACTGTAGTTTACCCCTCACCGAGTACACCTTCAACAAGCCACACTTCCCAGGATTCTTGGGGTGGGGGATGCTTTAAATGCATGGTGTGTACACAGCCACTGTCTCCTCAATTGGCTTCTTCATTGTACATGTAGAGCATTTTCCCATTCAAAGAAGGGAGACTCGAGGAAGCTCAGTGGTAGTGGGCATGTTCTGTGTGTAAAAGGTCCCTGGATCAATCCCTGACTTCTCCATGCAGAACTGGGAATACCTCCTGCCTGAAACCCTGCTGGTAGTCACTGTCAACACTACTGAGCTTGATGGACCAAGGATGTGACTCAATATGAGGCAACTTCCTATGTTGCTGTGAAATGTTCTTGTATACCAGAGCACAGCTCTGTTCGTCAATTCTATTTGGAACTGGGACCTTCCACAAAACATTGTAGTATGAAGTACTCTTGTCCAGGTTTCCAGCCAGCAAACCATGCCCCATTTCAGGATATTTATTTATTACATTAATATGCCACCTTTTCTTCCAAAGAGCTCAAAGTGCTGTCCCTGGTTCTCCCCCACCCCCCGCCATTTCATCCTCATGACAACCCTGTGGGGTAGGATAAGGCTGAGAAATGGTGACTGGCCCAAGGTCACCTAGTGAGCTTCATAGCTGAGTGGGGATTTGAACCCTAGTTTCTCAGGGCCTAGTCCAACACTCTAACCATTATTCCATCAATCTCCTTGCAATATTCACTCGGCATTCCAGTGCCAGCCCTGAGCATGCTCAGTCCTCATTGGGTCATTTTGAGGCTTGCCATAAGATTTTCTATTTTCCATTTCTGCAAACCTTGGAGTTTCCCCAAGCCTACTGACACCTCCGTCTTTTGTGCGGGTGTTGCTGCTTTGGCTGCCGAAAGAGAATAAGTTTGCTGTTAGAACAGGCTGAAGGATTATTGGTTCTCTATTTGTTCCAGGGCTAGGCTTTGGCATTGAGAATAAATCCCGAGCCTTGCTAAATCCCAGTTAAAATGTGACACTGGTCAGTGTTTCAAGAACACTACTAGTGTTTTTTCTTCTTCAGAAGGGTAAGTTTCCAGTTCAGTAGAACTTACTGACCTTCCAGATTACAGCAACAACAGCCTTGGTGATGAAGTGGCCAGTGTGATAATCGGAGGGAGATAAAGAGAAGTGTTTGACTGGAACAGCAATACCAGGAAGCGACTGAGACACCACATGACAAAGGATGCTCGCTCTGCAGGGAAGGGAAGTGTTTACTTAAGGGCTAGACTTTTACTAGTCTTCTCCAAGGGTGGTTTGAGTTACCTGACCCACTTGCATTAGCAAATTGTAATGCAGACACTGTAAATAACCACCACACCCTTGAGCGGGCAGACAGGTTGTTTGTCAAATGGATCCAGCCCAGCACCTTTCAGTTTCACTCTAAATATACAGCTGCTCCAGGGCTAAGTGACGCTGCAAAGTCAGGAGAAGCAGCTTGTTTTCCAATCAGCTGCTCCAACTGCTGCCAAACAAACCAGAATGGAAAAAAACACTGAAGAGATGGCACCCAGTTAGCCTAAAATTCAATGCTTGAACCCTATTTTCATCAGAGAAATGTTGGATGACATGCTATTGAGCATTACTGCACAACTGACCCCCAGAAAAAAACACCAGTCTGGAGGGGCCTTTCCCCACAGGACTTCTTCTATGCTTATCCATCCTGACTCCTGTTCCTTTGGACCTTTGAGCACCATACCTTTTGTTTATTAGGAACCAGATATTGTAGGCCTGAGTCAGAAACTCCTGGGGTCTGAAGACTGATCAATGTACCGTATTTTTCGCTCTATAACACGCACCAGACCATAACACGCACATAGTTTTTAGAGGAGGAAAACAAGAAAAAAAAATTCTGAATGAAACAGTGGATGTATCATTTTTGTGCTTCATGCTGCGGCCACAGACATGTGATTTGACGGTGAGTTTGGGGTAGCCCAATGCAAAGATCCTGAGGATCCATGTGGATCCATGCTTTGTAACCACGTTTTTGCACCATTGCAGCCCCAGGCAACAGTGGGTGCGTGATTTTTTTGGTGCAGGCTGTAGCCATGGACATGCTATGTGATCTGATGGTGAATTTGGGGTGACCCAATGCAAAGATCCTGAGGATCCATGTGGATCCATGCTTTGTAACCACGTTTTTGTACCATTGCCCCAGGCAACAGTGGGTGCGTGATTTTTTTGGTGCAGGCTGTAGCCATGGACATGCTATGTGATCTGATGGTGAATTTGGGGTGACCCATTGCAAAGATCCTGAGGATCCATGTGGATCCGTGCTTTGTAACCATGTTTTTGCACCATTGCAGCCCTGTTTTTGCATCAGATCATTGCTATGTGATCTGATGGTGAATTTGGGGTGACTCAATGCAAAGATCCTGAGGATCCATGTGGATCCGTGATTGGAACCACGTTTTAAGTAGGGAGGGAAGGAAAAACATAGAAGCGACAAGGAGAGGGGTGTGCAGAGAAGCAGCTGGCTAAGAATGCAGGAGAGGGGTTTTACCGGAGGGAGGAAAGGCAGGCAAAAGTCCCCCCCCCCCACAAGCCAGCCAGCTCTCTCTCTTTCTCTCCCCACCCCCCAACCTGCATGTTGCCTTCGAGTCCCAGACGCACGGAGAGGAATTAGACGCTCTGCTTGCCTGGAGGGGAGGGGTTTTCTCTGCTCTTTGTTCCGTTTGAGCAAACACAGTAAGGAAACAGAAGCGGGTGGGCAGTAAGACCCTGAGGCAGAATGCAGGAAAGCAGCAGCTTTCCTCCCTTCTCCGGACGATTTGATATTTGCCTGATTTTTGCCTTCACTCGCGCTTGTCAGCTCCAGGGACCACACATTCGCTCAATAACACGCACAGACATTTCCCCTTACTTTTTAGGAGAAAAAATCTGCGTGTAATAGAGGGAAAAATACGGTATTTTGCCTCCCCACGTCTACATAGATTTCATGATTTGTGTAGACTGCCGTGCCCCCTCCCGCAATCACAAGCTGGCTTGGCACAATTATTCTTGCATAAACACGATTTGCAGGTCCTGACAACTAGAAGCCCTGTTTACTTGCAGTTCATGTGGGCCCCCCACCCTTCCCTAAATGTACCTCATCAACCAGTCATTACCAGGCATGGTATTTGGTCTGATGGCTAAATTCCAAAATATTCTTCTGTTTCTACTTAGTCCATCCCTTTACTTAAATGATTACTTCTCTACTCCAACACTATTAAAAATATTCCTTTCTTAAGCAAAACAAAAGCGCATTGTTCGCTTTTAAAAAAAAAAGATAAAACAAAAGGTTATTATTCTCTTCTAATCTATGCAGAACTCTTTGCTAGGAGACAGGTTGTTTGTTCCATTTTTGTTTTACTCCTTTGCAACTACAAAATGCATGCATGCATGCGTGTGTGTGTGTGTGTGTGTGTTTGCACTTTCTATCCACCCCTCCACACAATAGGGAGTGAAGTTTCAAGGAACAAAAGCGGAATGTAATTTGACTTCAGTGAATGCTCAAGGCCTTTTGTAGGTAGGCTTCCTTTAAGAACTTAATCTGAGGACAACAAATCAACCCGTGAAACACTACTTGTGAATAGCAGCTGTAAGCAGCAAGAAAACAAGAGAGACCCTCTCAAAGTACACACCTTTCCTTGCATCAGGCCCTTGAATCGTTGAAGAAGGGATGTAGCAATCTCACAATCCTCAGACTATTTGATCCAATTCTCTGCAAGGGCAAGGAGGTGAAAGGGGAGGGTTTTTGCATCTATTTCCACTCACTCTGTAGGCAGAACCACAATTTTTCTTGTTCCTTTGAGCACTCACAGCCCATTCATGGTGGGAAGATTTTCAAAAGACACTGTTTATTGAATGACACAAGGTGTGGGTCATGAATCACACTGCCTAGGTTACATTTTTAGAAATATACTATCGGCAGCCCGTCTTTATTCTCCTTGCTCCCACATGAATGAATAAGATGATTGAAGGTGCCATTGTAACTCTTTACCAGGTAACACTTATGCAAACCATATGCAAAAGTTACCAGGAATTTGATTTTTTTTTAAAAGAATATTTATTAAATTTTCCAATTTTTTAAACAAACAAACAAACAAAACAAACAGAAACATTAAACACAGACATAAAATTCATAAACCATACTTTTAAATAACAAATTTCTCAGACCTCCTCATACTTCTCCTTCTTGTATCCCAATTAAGATTATTTGTTCAGCAAATCCTTCATTTAAAGCATTACAGCTTATAACATTACCTTATTTTTCAAACCCTTTCTTTTCCCCATCTATGTTCTTATATATTATTGCAGCTAGAAACCTCTCAGTTTCAATCCAACACCATCTAGCTTTCTTAAATTTTACAATGTTTCTGTAAATAGTCCTTAAATTTTTTCCAATCTTCTTCAGCCGACTCTTCTCCCTGGTCACGAATTCTGCTCGTCAATTCTGCCAGTCCCATACAGTCGATCATTTTCATCTGCCATTCTTCCAGAGTGGGTAGATCTTGCGTCTTCCAATACTTTGCGATGAGTATCCTTGCTGCTGGAATTTGATTGCATCTATAAGTTACAAGAGATAGGGACTATGAGAAGTGCAAGTGTGCATAAGACAAGCTCCACCCTAATTGTGGTTATTGCCATCACCAAGATCTTGGTCAGGAACGTATGTCAAAGGAGATACTGCCATTGTAGTATCAAATGACAATGGACAAGGTGAAGGGGAAAGTTTGGGACATGAGGGACTCTTGGGAAGTATATTTTTGAACAGGGGATTTAGAAAAGAATTTTTCAAGGTCAGACTTAAAGCGACCCAAACATCTGGTTCTAAATACCACCTCCAAGTTCTTAAACTGCATACAGCCCCAAGAGTGGCAGGCTTTGAAATTCATCTCTGGCATATGACAGCGCCTTTGACATGGTTTATCCAGATGGACTTAATCTTATGTTCCAATATGATCACAGTATAAATATCTCCATCTTTCCCGACCTCCCCAGTGGTATGGTAGATTTCACTATAGAGCATGTTTTCTGTTTAGGGATTATATCCAGGTCTCTTAATGCATTGGGTTGGCTTTCCAGCCCCCCTTTTGTTGAACACTATAGGAGTAGTGTCACTTACAAGGGAGTAAGCCCTATTGGAGACCATGGGACTTAATCGTAATAAATATGTCTTGGATTGCGTTGCTGCTGCTGTACAGCTTCCAGACAGGTAAACTGTAACTAGACCTTACCTATGAGATCTGAGAGTATTGGCAAGAGAGCGATAGCTCAGCTTGTTTGGCCTCAGATGTATTTGCTTTGTAAAAGGTTTAATCCATCATCAGGATTCGCTCCTGGAAGGCTTAAGAACATAGTGTAAAAGTAGAACATAACAAACGTCTCCTGCTGGTTCTGAGATTGCAGTGAATTCTAAAGAAGGGCACTTGAAGCTTTGCATCCTATGCATTCTAACTTAGAAGTAGTTCTTAATTTCTAGAAGAAATATGCCAGGGCTCAAGACTCATCATCTGATAGACCTTTGTGTTGTGTGGAGACTTGTAGTGAAGGAAATGCCGAACACATATAGCTGTATCTGTTTCATGGGTTCCAAGGTTAAGGCTGAGCACAGAAAAGAGATGCTGGAACAGAGCCATGGCAGAAATAAAGCTCTACTTAATTAGTTCATCAGAACTACCCAGTGCTGTGCAACATCTGTCTGTTCACTTCAGAACTTGTCTCATTGGTTCAGTTAGTGTGTTGCCTGGGAGGCTAGAACAGTAGGGCTGACTTCATGCTTCACCTTAGAAATGAAATAGTCTCTCATCTTGTTTTCTGAATTCTCATTTGTTATTCCCACTTACAGTGGTACCTCAGGTTAAGTACTTAATTCGTTCCGGAAGTCCATACTTAACCTGAAAGTGTTCTTAACCTGAAGCACCACTTTAGCTAATGGGGCCTCCTGCTGCCGCTGCGCCGCTGGAGCCTGATTTCTGTTCTCATCCTGAAGCAAAGTTCTTAACCTGAAGCACTATTTCTGGATTAGCAGAGTCTGTAACCTGAAGCGTATGTAACCTGAGGTACCACTGTACTAAGATGAGACATCAACAAACACCTGCATCTTTTTAATTGTTTGGCAGAACTGGCTGAAATTTGCAGGCATAGTAGCCCCTTGTGAGCGGATGAATCCTGTTAGCCACCCACTGAGCAGTGGGACACCATGTCCCAAGTAGTGGTGGCTTCAAAGCCATTTATTTGGGAGCCTTGAGCATTGCTGCTGCTGCTGCTTCCAGAGAGATTCAATCACCTCAGACTACTTCAGACCCAAGTTGCTTCAGAAGCAGTCCAAATACCTCCAAAGTGAGGTAATCTGTCTCACATTCTTGCCTCGTCCAAGGCTTTTGCATATGGTATGCATAAGTGTGCATATGGCTGCAACTTTAATTTCAGTTACTCTTGCCATGACTCTCTATTCTCCTTTCTTTAGCCACTGAGCATACTTATTAAATATTAAGATCTGGAGATTTCTAACAGCTTTTCCCCTCTCCCAACATCTGGAACAAGCTAATCGAAGCTTACTCTTAGGTTATGAGCATACTTTTATGTTCAGAGACGTTATAGGTCCTTCTACAAAAACAAAATTTGTTTAAGGGGGGGGAGAGAATGAACAGCTCACTATATGTACAGTAAAGCTGTTTAAAATGCCTGCAGGTGTTACATAAATAGGTGCTTGGTTCACAGAGGTTGCAAACAAAGCTACTGGGGCTAGGCATGTAAAATACCAATTTCAAAACATGGCAGGCATGTTTAGGCATTGTTATAGGGCACCATAAATACTCAGAAGATGACAAAAGATTCTCATGTGCTCCGAGGCTTTCTTGCTGTGCCACATGATACACCCACAATCAGAGGCAGAATGACTCTCAATACCAGTGGCTGAATTCACAGGTGGGGAGAGTACAGTTGTTGTTCTCAGATCCTGCCTCTGGCCTTCCAAAAGGCCACTGTGTGACTAAAGTGCTGGTCCGTTGCCTTGATCCTGCA
The DNA here is from genome assembly GCF_027172205.1 of Podarcis raffonei. NCBI lineage: Eukaryota > Metazoa > Chordata > Lepidosauria > Squamata > Lacertidae > Podarcis > Podarcis raffonei. Next base: position 40,785,097 of record NC_070607.1, read on the forward strand.
GGCTCTTCTTATGTTCTTAAATAATATGTATGTATTTATTTGTGACATATTAGAATGCTGCTATTATTGGTTGGTTGGTTTTGGTTGCTTGGTTTTTGTTATGCTATTGTATGCTGCTTTGTGAAGGCTTGCCTGAAAAAGCAGGGAATAATTATGTAAGATGAATAATGTCAATAATTACCCATGGTCTGTTGAGTAAATACTTGGGAGTTGTTTTGTACAGTGTACACTGATGATCCTCTGATCTATTCAGGGTGGATGGTGGTAGATGATCTGATTTACTGGGCGAAAGCCATTTGCTTAGAGCACTAAAACTTCCACCCTGGACTCACTTACCTGGAAGGAAGTGCTTTGAACATAATGGGACTTATTTGTGAATGTTAATTATTATTAATAAGATTAGACATGCATAGGATTTTGCTCTCATTTATAAATATGCGAGCCTTTTTCAAGCCTTGATAATGAACCTCAGAGTCTTTCACCTTCTATAAAGCCCACTAAAAACCACAGCCTTCAAGCATAGGTGCCCTGCAGCTCCCACCAACTGCACCCCAGGGCTCCAACTATTCAAGATTTCTTCTCATATCGCATCAGTGGTTGTACTTCCTATTAAGTCATTCTCTAACAATTATTACATGTTTGAAGTTAAGGATGTGGCTTTCCAATAAGAATGTGCTTTAAAATTAAGAATATATATATATGATCAAGTAGTAAATTCTAAAGGAATAAAGGTGCCCTTGCAGCTAGGCTGTAGCCAAGGCACTGGGTGGGAGTCCTGTGACAGCACTCCACAACCGACAGTATTAACACAGAACAATGTATCCTTTCCGCACTTCAGTTTTCCTGTTTGATAAATGGAGCTCACTCTTGTGATGAAAACGGGACATAATGAGGCTTCAGGTGCCTTTTGATTCCCACATTAAGAGGTGATGTTCCAGTTCAAAGTGTGCGGCATTTGTAGTGGTTTCCAATTTCCTGAAAACATGTTATTCGCAATAACATGTGGTTAGTGGAAAGCGAGGAAGTATTAAATCTTGGACTCATATCAATTTGGCTGAAAATACCAGCTAAAGACATCCTCTTTGAGTATTTATTCCAATTTCCCACATCCAGGTAGCCCCAGCAGAGCAATAAAACTGAAGATCTATGGAAACGTGCGTGACAACAACAGGCCGTTCTCCAGCCTGCAAGCAGCTGGCCAACTGAAGACACCCTGGACTTGGCTTTTCTTTTAAAAAATGAGTGAAAGACAGGAACATTCCCCTATGTATCAATCCCACGTGCTATTTCATGCCTCCTATTTACCAGAAATGGTTGCTATTTCCCCCCCCCCTTTTTATATCCCTAATCTCAGACTGGGGGGGGGGTGGATGCATTGGGGCTCAAGTGCATATGGATATAAAATGCAGCCTAGGCGCAGAACTATGGAGCAATATATTGAGCAATTCATAACATTTGCTTATCTTGAATAAGAAAAGAAAACACCTTCTTTACTTTTAATTTTTTAAAAAATCCTTATGAAAATTAATCAGAATTTTAGTGTGAAGTTGTAATAAACACAATTTTAGATGCAGTTTTGACTATTAGTCCTTTTCTTTTTCATCTGAGAGGGTAAATTTCAGCAAGCAATTTTCCTTACTATAATGCACGTTTGTATGTCATATTCACTATTGTCTCCATTATTATTATTAGTAGTAGTAGTATTTGCACACTTCCCAAAATATATGCATTTTTGTAAATGTCAGTTGGAGAGACACACTGCAAAATTAAGTGTGACTATCAAAGATTAGCTGTGTTTTGAGTAAGTATATTGTTTTGGAAAGTGTGAATTTGATAGATTCGACTTCAAATGTGTACTGAATTGCATTTCTCCTCCACCCCTAGAAGATGACCAGAGCTGAAGTGTGCAAGTCAGTGGCTGGCAAACTGAAGGGGCAGGTGCTAGGTGCAGGTCTGTGTCAGACAAGATGCTAACTACTCTGGTAGTCAGCAGCCAAACTGAGGGGACAGACAACATTCATGTGTGTTTCTGGGAACCGCATGTCCTTTCAGTAGTCCTGGCTGGCACACTTTGTACTACAAAGCCAATGTCTGCCCTGAAGCACAGTGAAGAAGAGAAGCAGACAGCTATGAGTGGTTGAAAACAAGCTACTTTTACATTCCTACACTGTGTTTTCCCTCCCAGAAGTCCTTCAGGTGAGAGAACATTCCAAAGCGTGTTCATGATGCTTGAGCAAAGCACAGCAACAAAATACTGTGGTACCTCGAGTTACATACGCTTCAGGTTACAGACTCCGCTAACCCAGAAATATTACCTCAGGTTAAGAACTTTGCTTCAGGATGAGAACAGAAATCGTGCAGCAGCGGCGCAGCGGCAGCAGGAGGCCCCATTAGCTAAAGTGGTACTTCAGGTTAAGAACAGTTTCAGGTTAAAAACAGACCTCTGGAACGAATTAAGTATGTAACCAGAGGTACCACTGTAGTTGTTAACAGTTGTGGCATAGTGTAATTAAGGAATTCCAAACCCCCTTCTCTTTAACTTGTTGGTTTTCTTTTTCATCTGAGGGGGTAGGTTGACATATCTGTATCCCTATGCGTTGGAAACACCAATTGAAAAAAGGACTGTGTCATTCAAAGGTTGGGGGAGCACTCCCCACCTGAAAACAATGTGAAGTCAGGACCTTGGAAACCTACAAAGCCTCTTTTCATGTGTGAATTTGCTTGGCGGGGGCAATACCAATGAAAAAAATATATACGGGGTCCCTATCTTCCTGCCAAGATCCCTGAAGTTCACTGGTGACTAACATGACTTGGGACTTGCACGTTAAAATCACCCCTAGATAAAATTTCCCCTCCTGCTCCAAATCGTAATGAAAATGTATAAGCTTCTACTAAGCCACAGGTTGCTTATACTGGTCAGAATGTGAATTAAATGAATGTGATAATTTTCTGATTTCTGGTATTTCCCCCCTACCAACAATCTTGGATTAATGCCGTAAGTTGTATTTTAAAAACTAAACTGTCACCATTTTTAAAAGAGAGTGTTAAGAAACAATATTTATTATTTTTCCATGTACAGCAGATCCCAAACTGCCTTTTCATCCTATGTCAACACTTTTCTTGCTTTCCCATAAACATATACAGATGAAGGCACAGGAAAATGTTGATGGAGAAGGAAAATATCATTACAGAAGCACATTAAGTCATAGCAAAGTAATGTGGCTACCAGCTGGTTTCTGTTAATGCCTGTGGTTTATCTCACTCATATAGGGGGTAGGTGCAAATCAATGTCTGCACCTCATTAATAATGCCACTTGAAATCTAATTGCTTACATTAAGTGGAAGTGAGCTTATGATGCAATGAGAGCCAAACTAGTTTTAATAGCAGACTTGGGGATGGGGAGGAGGGAATTCATATCAGAATCACAGCACTAGGGGATGAAGGAGGTTAACCCAGTAGTGGATGGAGTGGTGTGGCGACAGCACTCAGCTGACCTCCTCACAGCTGAGTCGCTGCTGTTTACTGGGAGGGGGGGCAAGGCGTCAGGGAAGTCAAGGTGGTGCAAATGCGCCAACGGTGCCAATCCAGTGCTGCTGCTGATGCATTTGCACTGCACTGATCTCCCACCACCACCTTGCCCCTCCCTATCCTCCTCAGTAAGCAGCAGTGACTAAGTGTTGGGAGGTCTGCTTTTCTCCATGTCTGGACCTTTTCTAGGCTCAGAATCCACTAGAAGGGAAATTTCATGAAATTGAATGATGAGGAGGAGGAGGAGGATATAATTTATTTGTACCCCACTCTCCCAGGCCAGAAGAGCGGCTAACATCATATAAATAATATAATATGCATAAAAATAAGCAATCGATCGATTAAAATGCATCCCAAAATTAATTCAAATGAATTAAAATTAAAGTTAAAACTGGACAAATGACAATCCTCAGGTTAAAATTGAAAGTGGTTAATACTCGCCAGGACCAACTGTTTCCACTGATATTATAAGGACCTGTGAGCGGGCTGGGAAACCTCCTTCATACTTGTTTTTATACAAAGAGAAAATGAGTCAGACTGAACCCTGACCAAAGGCCTGGCAGAACAGCTCCATCTTGCAGGCCCTGTAGGAGGATGTCAAATCTTGCAGGGCCTTGGTCTCTTGTGAGAGAGCATTCCACCAGGCCAGGGCCATGGCCGAAAAAGCCCTGGCTCTGGTCAAGGCTAGTTTAATCTTCCTGGGGCCCGGAATCTTCAGGGTGTTATTTGCAGACCGTAAGGTCTTCCGTGGGACATACCAGGAGAGACAGTCCCGTAGGTACAAGGGTCCTAGGCCTTAAGTTGTGGAAGGTGGGAGAGGACGGTTTAGCAACCCCCACCAATTCACTCCTTATGCTCTAAAATCGTCCCATCTACTTTTATATATGGCTGTCAACATAAAGTGTAGCTTGAGCCTTAGGCCATCATACATTAAAAGCTGCATCACACCACTTTCAACAGTCATAGCTTCCTCCGAAGAATCATGGGATAATCATAGCTTGCTAAAGGCTGCTGAGAGCTGTTCGGAGATCCCAGTTCCACTCACAGAGCTATAGTTCCCAGTGTGGTTTAGCCATCAATCCCTGTCTCCAGGGAACCTTGGAAATTGTAACTCTGTGAGAAGAATAGGCGGCTCCTATCAACTCTCAGCACCCTAAACAAATGACTATTCCCCAGATTTATTTGGGGAGAAAGCCATGACTCTTTAAACTGGTATACTAGTTCTTGAAATCTATAATGTGGACATAGGCCTTGTATTATGTGCTGAAAATAGCAACTTTTTCCTCCTTTAAAGGACAGATCAGGACAGGGCTATGTTTGAGAAGTATTCCCTTATCTGGCTGATATCCGATGAGGCCAGCATAAATCTATGTGAATTTCCACCCAGATGGAATCTTATTTGGCCTAATCCTGTATATTTGGTTTCTATCGCAAACCAAATATTTGCTATGCTGGGAGCAACCAGCACACTAATATCCTTTGGAGCTGTTTTGCAATCCTAAAGATTTCCATATGTACTTTCCAAACTGATTGGCTAAGCAGTATTCACTTTATTGTTCTCCGGGAACAAAAAACACACTGTCGATAAAATTTCTAACAAAGACCATTAGTGGCGGAGAAGATAGCAAAAGATAAGACAATAGAAGGAAGCCATTAAACCATTCCCTTCAGCCTCAGAGATGGGGGGGGGGGGACTCCATTGTGCAAGCCAAACCTCCCCGTTGCTATTACAAAGGGATACGGTTCAAGGATGGCCACAAAATATCATAAATAATACAGGCTTCAGTTCAGACAGTTTAAAAGAAGCAGAAAACACTGAAATTTGCTTCTACTTTCCACTTTGCTTTGCATTATGTCTTGCAGGAGAAATAGCCACCTGGGGAAATGTTCTAGATTCAGATCCGCAGACTTGGGGCACATGTGGGCATTATGGATGTGTTCAAGAGGGAAAGGACTATGCCATTTTTTTTATAGCCACATGGGAACTGCTTTTCTGTTTTGTGCTCCTACATGGTTTTCTTTCTCCTTGACACCAATGGTTTGAGTAGAAAGAACCTTCCAATCTGCCCTGTCTGTATGGCAGTGCCAGATTTAGTGGGGCATGGGCAGTTACCCTGCACAGGGCACCAAACCAAGGGGTGCAAAACAACAATAACACCAATATTTATAGAGGTACCTATTGAGAAAGTGCATAAAAAGCAACTGTACCAAAAGGAATTATTGTGAAAATAAGATTGGGGGGGCAATTTTGTCCTCACTCAGGGCACTATATTACCAAAGTCAGCCCCTACATATGGCTATGTCATACACAGATAAGCTCCAGTCATATGGGATTGAATCTCAGTAAAAGTGGCTCCTGTACACCATTGTCATGGCCGGTCACATAACAAAATCTATTTGCATATAAGTGATCCTTAAATGTCCATTCCTCTAATGTTGATGCTAACCTTGCCCTCTATATTGTTGTAAGTTTGCGGGTTTGTGTGTGGTTTGAGTCCTTTGTAATTCCTGCATTCAGCAAGGATTCAATTGCTGGAATAGCCAGGACAGCTTCTTGGTAATGGCCTCCTAAGTATGGGTCATTAGGGTAACGAAGGAACTGGCAGTGTGCCAGAGGACAAATGGATGAGGTCCCCTCCCCCCTCCCCCAACTGGTCCCCACCCCACTCAGCTCTAATCTGTGGCTCCTAGAAGCTGTCCACACAGCAGCCACACCCCAGGAACAGCTTCGATTGGCTGGCTGAACCAGGTGAGGGTAGCTGATGGATCTCAAGCCCTCAGTTAGTTTGGGACTTCCCCTGCATACAGACACAGCTTCCAGTGGATTGACTGGATGAGACCAATAGTGGGTCTAATGGTCAAGAAGGTGGTTTCTTCATGTGCTTTAGAAGGAAGTGAGGGGCAGATAGGTTACCTTCCCAGGTTGATGAGACCCATCTAGGAGAAGGAAAACTCTGATCCTAAACCTCTGCTGCCTTGCGGGATATCTTTGGGAGAAGAAAAGGCCAAGGAGTAAACCCTACACAAATATGGACTCCTTAAGATGGCTCAATGATGCCTTGTATGCCTCCTTCCAGCAATTCCTGCAGCCAAGATAGTGCCAAAAGTATTGTTCTGCTTTCCTTTAGACCACATCAGTGAGACCATAAGGAGGCTTGTGCCCAAGGCAGGTCACTTCCGTACTGCTAACACAGTGGTTTGACTTCACCCCTAGAAGTGCACTCCATTGTCTCTCGAGACAGAAAGATGCCAACAAAAATAATATCTGACTTTCTGACATTCAGTGTACCTTAGGAACATGGGAACGGAGTTGTATTATAATGACAGGCAGGAGGTATCATGCTCGCGTTGACAGCACGTATACTGAAATGAGAATGATACAGAGGAGGTATCCAGGCAGAGTTCTCTCCCAGCCCTCCCTAGAAATGCCAGGGAGTGAAACCAGGACCTTCTGCATGAAAAGCAGATGGTCTACATGCTGAGTGACAGCCTTTTCCCCACTTAGAGCACATCTGTAGCAAATTTCAATTTTCTGTTTGTCACGGAAGTACAGTGGTACCTCGGGTTACAGACGCTTCAGGTTACAGACTCCACTAACCCAGAAATAGTACCTCAGGTTAAGAACTTTGCTTCAGGATGAGAACAGAAATCGTGTGGCGGTGGTGTGGCGGTAGCAGGAGGCCCCATTAGCTAAAGTGGTACCTCAGGTTAAGAACAGTTTCAGGTTAAGAACGGACCTCCAGAACGAATTAAGTTCTTAACCCGAGGTACTACTGTCTTATTCCAGTTTTAATCGCCCCTGCCTACCTCCCAGGACACATATCTGGAACTGATAAACCCACCTTTATTCCCTGAACACCGAAAGATTGGGTTTTAGGCCCCTCACTCTATAAGGATGTGTACAGCAATCTGACTTCAAAACAAAGGGAACTTCATGAAGTTGGAGGCAGCGGAAGCCTTTGAAGGATCACGCCGTGTGTGTGTGTTTGAACACTAACACAAATTTCAGATTACTCTGGAAACAAATTCCACTGCAAGTGACCAGGAGCTGCAGCAACCCGTGATGAATGAAACAAGCACTTCAGAGGTTAACCGAGCTTTCTAAAGAGGAAGCAGGTTTTGTCTCCCAGCCCCACCACTGGAAAATATTAAAACAATAAAAATAAGAAGCAGAGGAGTATGTTTTTGTAAAAGAAGCAAATTTCCTGCCTGCTGCGGCTCTGATAAATTTCAGTCAGGGATGACAAGAGAAGGGGGCTGGGGGAGACAAACGGACTTCCTGGAAAACCAGACAGGCTAGAATTAATTGAGGACATCTTCATCAGCAGAACAGCTGGTTCTGGGGCCTAATCATCAGCAAAAACAGAGCCATAAATTGAACAGGAAACAGAAAAGTCTGAATCAAACTTGCAGGATCCAAATGTGCAAAAGAAAAAGTAAAACACAGCCGAAGAACCAAGCCTTCCGGCAGGAAGGCAACCACCAAAAGGAAGTGCCAGTGGCCTGAGCAATGAAACAGCCTCTCAGGGCTCCCAGTCCTCATGCCAACTGCTGGCACACGTTCAGCAGTGAGTGGATGCCTGGCCCACTAAACAGAGGCTGCTGCTGGATGATCTTGACAGTTCAGCATGAGTCACAAAAGATGCCTTCGATCTCCACAGCACCAAGTATAAGTCACCCGGCTCTTGGGGCTTTCTCTAGTAGAGGAACAAGAGCAGCATTTCCCAACCCAAATATTTCAAACAGCAGTCGGAGAGACAGTAGAAAGCGAATTGTTTCAAAAAGGAATGGCAAGATAAAATGTTAAGAGTATATTGAACTGGCTAGATTAACAGAGGCAATTAGAGATCACACTAGACAAGAGTTTCAAAAAGCATGGGGAAAATGCAGAGAATGCTTCACAAAACAGCGCCCTAAAATACATACCTGGACTTGTTTCAATTAATGTCTGCAGGAGACTTTGTGGATATTTAAGTTATAATTTGAAAAATCTTAATTATTATTCATAAAGGACACAGTTTATAGGAAGTAAATAAGGAGGCCAGATACAGGATAAAGGAAGTCTTTCATTTGGTTGTTTGTATTGTTGTATGTTATGTTCACTGTATGTTATGTTCATGTTTAATGTGTATTGGAGGGTGGGGGAGGTGTGTTATGTTGTAAATAAAATTCCAATAAAAATGTAAAATTAAAAAAAGAAAGAAAGAAAGTGAATTGTTTCAACTTTTGTTTATTTTATTTCTTCAATTAAGTGTCTCTCCTGCCTTTCCTCCCAAAGGAGCCCAGGCAAGGCATCAGAGTAGTAAAACAATACAACTGAAGATAAAATAAAAACTTACCGTATTTAAAACATTTAAGAACAATTAAGAACATCTAAAAACAATCACATCTGCCCCACAGCTAATAATTTCAGGTTGTTGGGAATATCATTCAGTAAAAAAAAATATGACTGGGTAAATGAAAATGTTTTTCATGGGGTACGGGACCTTAGCTAGAATCATGCACACTTCCATGGAAGTAGATCCCACTGAACACAATGGGCCTTGCTTCTGGAAAAACAGGTTAGTGGCCCCTTATATCATCTGGATGGCCCCCTCTCTTTTATCCTTTAGGGAAATGCTACGGCTGTTGGTTTTAAAGAACCATTTGATTTGACTGTTTCTTTAGAATATCCTGTAGTATATCTTATCCCAAAAAAGAGAAATCAGCTAAAAGAGCATAGCCTTGCCTTGTCACAAGGATTCAGGAGCCTCTTAGCATATCAGGAGCAAAGCTATTATATTAGCGTGGCTGGCATACCAAGGGAGAATTCACATGCACCATGTATCCTGTTTCAACCAGACTGCCATCCCACAGGGGACTGAGCTGGAAGTCACACAACAACAATTAGCTAGTACAGGCTCCAGAAAGCAAGGGCAGGTCCTTCAGGACCTAGGATAACTCCCAAGGAAGACAGGTGCTGCTTTGACTCTGGCCTGAGCTTTGATGTGCCTGAAAAAGAAAAGAAAAAAGCAGGCCTGCTCAGAGCCTGAGCCCTGTCCCTCATCTGAGTGCTAGCAAGAAGGCCTTGGCTTGGAGCTATGCATTTCCAATGTCACTGGCTGATGTTCAGGTATTCTGCTTCTCTGCTGGAGAGTTGACATGCCAGGGATGGGTAGGGGGCAAGTGCCACCCCAGGCAAGCAAAACTTAAAAATTTATATGTGTTTTCTCTTGCTTCTCGCTTGACAAAACATGTATTATTTTTTTGTTCCTGTACTTAGGTCTTCTAAAAAGTGAGCTTGCAATAAAACAAATGACTTTAATGCTGTCTTTTGTCACACAAGAGAAGGTATGCATCACTGCCTATTAAAACCAGGCAGGTACCTTTTTTTGTACTATGTCTATTGACTGCTAAAAACCTTTCTGTTTAGGCAAGCCTACCCAGATATGAAATATATATATTTGTAATATATATATTTGTTATATATTTGTTAATCGTATCTATATTTTGATAATTTTATTATGTCTTCTTTTCTCAGTAAGGTTTTAACGGTCTTTTCTGATGACTATTTTTATATTATTTTATGCAAACTGCTTGGAGCTTGTAGTATGCTTTTTAATCAAGCAGCATATAAATTGGGATAAATAAATAAATCACGGCCTGAGGTCTCTATTCAGATTTTCTGCCTTAGGCATCAAAAACCTATTAGGACAGGCCCCGATGGTCTGAAGGTGCTGCCAGTTATTACAACTCAGTGCTAGGTGGGGAACCCTACCTTTAAGTTGTTCAGTTGTGCACTGTGAATAGTAATACGTTCCTGAACTGAGCTACTCCGCCAAGATAAACTCAGGAAACAATTGATGACGGATCAGAAGTGAAAGCGGGGGCAGAGAGTGGAGTACCTTTGCCATTAGTCACTGAAAGCTGTTTGTGCAAGAGCTAACTTATTTCCAAGGATTATATTTCCAAGGAAATTCTGTCTCCAGTGCCTGCAGAACTGAATCACTTTGTTGTGTTGGGCCCAACAGGTGTTTAGTCTTCGCTCCTCGTCTTTGGTTTTGGTGGCATGCGGTTAAACCACATCCTTTTGAGCCATCAGACATTTCGCTCCTCTTCGGAGTGATGTGACAGAAGTTGATCCTGCACACTGATTAGTCATTCCTAAATAGAAGAAAGCCCCGATTTTTACGAGGTCTCTGCAAACAAACAGAGCAAAAGTTTTGCTTCAATATTTCTTGGTGTTCTGGTCACCCAAGTGAGTACTTTCTCATGAGATGTGAGATTGTAGAGGATCATGAGAAACAATAACCTCCTTTTGTAGTTGTGGTTTTGACCAAACCAAGACTCATTTCCGTTTTTTAGAATAATAATAATAATCACAGAACATTATCTCTGCATCCTAAAACAATACTTCTGAAAGAGGAAAAAGAAAGTTTACTCACAGTCCATTTGATGTTTCAAAATTCCAGACACACTATGAACAAAACCACAGAGATGTAGTACAGCACACACACACACACCCTCCATCCCGAGCACTCCTTTTTCCCCCCTGCTGCAGCTTTGATGGACCACCACTTCAAACCTTAGCATTACTGATTGGCTTAGCAATTTGTTCCTCGTATCATATGGCAAGTTCCTGAAGCTTCAGATGTGTAGTGGCATTTGCTTCTTGTCTTAAAAGAGGAAGGGGGGGGAGAGAACACAGGGGTTGAACATGAGGATCCAATTGTCTGATAAACAGAAACATCTGTTGGAATCATGAACAGTTGATTAGTGGAGTTCATTTCCAGGGTACAGCTTTCAGTGAAACTCTCTCGTTTCTGAACGTTGCATGTGTCAGCGATCCCCAAATGGTGGGTCAAGACTCACAGCTGGCTCATGGGAGCCTTGTGGTCAAATCGCCAGGTTGTTGGCAGTGTAGGGTCAGTGGAAAGGGCTTCAGCAAGGTAACTGTAGCTGTGTGTTGTGCACTGTGGGACATCCCCTTCTGCTCTCTTGGAGCGGGACTTCCACTTCTCAACAATGAGTTGGTGAGACTTCGGGCCTGTGATAGCCTCAGTCCAGATTATGGGCCCCTGTGGGACTTTCATCTGGAATTTTCTAGACTTGAAGGCCTTACTGACAGCTACTGTAGAAAGCCTGGCAAGTAGGAAGACCATCATACTCAGCATTCGTATGGCTCATTTCAAGCGTTCAAAGTTCTACGCAAATTTATCTGGGTCATCCTTATGACTCAGTTCCTTTTTGACTCCTGATTGGCTGGCACCCATGTATAGCTCTGTGTAGGATAGATCAAATTCCAGTCAGGGAAGGGCCACAGCTTTGTAGCGGTTCAACACGAGCTTTGTAGGCAAAAGGTCCCTGATTCAATCTCTGGCATCCCTAGATAGGGCTGGAAAATACTTCTGTTTGAAACCCTGGAGAGCTACTGCTAATCAGTGCAGGCAGTAGTGAACTAGAAGCAGGAAAAGATGGTCCAACTCAATATAAGGCAGTTTCCTGTGTTCCAGTACTGCGCATTTTAAAAATATATACTTTTGGTGACGTAGGCAAGCAAGTCGGGATGGCTGTGCTGCTTAAACTACCTTTCTCAGCCCAGACTCCCCTACTCCCTCACCTGTTCCTCAGGTTCCAAATGGATCCTGACTCCAGCTCTTAGCACCATGGGCTACCATTGTTTCTAGCTTTCTACTTCAATTCTGCCTGTGGGAAGACAGGCCTGATACATAAACAGCCTGCCTATTACCCCATACCCCACAAGTGTCCCGGAAAACCATGGCACATCCCATTATTTCCTGTGAGAGCATGGCAGCCATTTTGGGCACCATGATCTTGTGCAATTTTGCGCCGAGATCTCGCCCAAGAAAAAACACTTGGGGGGGCGCAATCTCACACACTGCCCCAAAAATGTGAGTTTTGGGGTGCCGTGAGAGCACTGCCCTAAAAAGCATGTCTTTTGGGCTCTGTGGTCTTGTGTGGGTCATATGACTCGTGTGGGAGCTCAGACAGGAAGACATGCACCCCAGTTTTGGAATCCAACATGCAGGAGGGTATGCTACCCCGTAACGGAGATTAACTTCATTATCACAACTGCAAGAAACCAAGCAAAACTTACTAATCAATGTTACTTTTTCTGATTTGGAAACAACCCTTGGAGAAACAGGCCACAATTCTACCTTGGTATTGTGGATCAGAGTTCATTACCATGCAATCATCCATATTTTTCAGTGTTTTGTATTGTAGTAGTTGCTGTTAATAATTAGCATTTCTATTCCACCTGGTACAAAGCCAAAACAAATGCTAACACAAACCTAAAAAGCATAAAAAAGCAGTAAAATTATTTAAAGCAATGAGCAGCAGCAGACACTGCAAATACAGTGGCAGCCAGTACTATGCTTCCAAGTGTCATTTGGAAGAATGATTTTCAAACATCCTTTACATCAGAACAGCAGGAAGACGACAAATAGGCTTCCCAGGGGAAAGAATTCCAAATTCTGAGAAGGCTGTTTCCTGTGTGGTCAGGAAAACATGGAGCAACAATCAGTGTGACTGGGCAGGCTTAGATTGGACGAGAGAGCCCTTCAGTGATTCTGGGATCAGGCTATTGTATACTTAATTTATTGTTCTCTAAATGCAAAAGTGGTTCTAGTTTAGAAAATCCACAACAGGTTAGTCCCTCTGTGTGCATACTAATCCTGCAGTGAAGAAATGAAACTACGCCTCTTAGTATTTTAGATTACAATGATTACAGTGATAACAAAAAACAAAACAAAAACTTAGAGGCTGCAGATTTAAGAATCTGAAGCAGCAAAGAGACAAACTGTTCTTAATATCAGTTAGTTATTTCACCAATTTCCTTTTGACTTCCAGAAATAAAAATGGAAAGGAAACAAATTATAAATGCTGAATATTGCAAACTATTTTATACATTGAAGTGACCCAACTCATCTATTATCCCAAAGAGCCCAGATTTTTAACACAGTTCTGTAAATAATAATCAGATATTGTTGGATTGTCTAAGCAGAGAATATAATGGCTTATTATATTGTTTGTGTCATTTATTGTTTTCTCCAGAATGTTGTCTGCATCTCTTTTGATTTGTGAAATGTTGAATTGCAACGAGCAGCACTGATCTGTTGTTTAAAAACTTAATTTGTGAGATTGCAAAGGATAGTCCCTCACCCACCGAAAGTGTAGTGATGGTTGGCAGCAATCCAGAGGCCTGTGTATTATAGCATAATACTAGAGAAGACGTTTCAGAAACATGGGGTCCCAATGATTGTGGAGATATGCTAGCATGTGTGATGGTGGGGTCAGGCAGTGCTCCCAGAATGGAGACCTCTAGTGCCACCTCGTCACTGCTCTTTCACTGGAAGCAGTGTGCAAAATTCCAGTGGATATATTGCTTTGTGTGTTTGCCTAGCCTGCCAAGTAGTCCTCACTACTGTTCAGGATATAATTGTGAGGCGTGAGAGAGGCAATGCACCTGATCATGTCCCTTGAGCAGTTGGTATCAGCAGTTGCCGATTCTGGTCAGCATTTTTAATTTGCTAAAACTAAATTGTCACCTACAATTCTCACCAGGTTTAATTAAAAAAAAAGACAAAAAGGTAAGTTGAAACTGAATCTTTACTGACTGATTTGGAACAGGTGCTACGTGTTGAGTCCAAACAGTCTCCCCCCCCCCCCAAGGTGTGAAAGGAGAATAAAAAACTATAATCTTGACTGCCTTACATTTTTAACTAACTTCACTCCCAGAAAAGCTTGCACCTTTGAGGTGTTACATTCCACTACGATGGTACCATGAAAAGGAAGAACACGCAAAGAAATGTTTTGTTGGCCTCTGCCAATAATACTGACGTTTTCTGCTTCGTACCAAGATTTCCTAAGCTTCTCTTGGCACTACAATAACATCTCCAACACAATATTCATTCGTTTCCTCCTCATACAACCAGCAGGAAGCAACAGGCAGCTCTTGGGAGAAATCCAATCTGTGGGTGACTGATTTCTGTCTTGCCAGATTTGTCTGCTGCTGTTTTGTACCTGGAAGTGACAGAGAATCTGCCATTTCACAAACAGCCTCATTCCCACCCCCCAGCTTCCTCTCACTTGCTTGGAAAGGTTTTTGAGCCAACTTTTGGGATTCTAGCTTTAGAGAAAACTAAGGCTTTGGAGTGTGTGTGTGTGTCCTGTGTATGTAGATTGGGATGATAAAATAATGTAGTGGAAAAACGAAGGGAGGCAACTGCTCACAACTGCTTGTCCTTGGGAAGTACATTTTTCTAAGTGTTAATTAGTTCAAACTATGCCTTTCGTTAGGACAACCACCTCATTTAATTGGCTGGGTTGTAAGAATGAACTTCAGTGTGGATCCTCAAACTACCATTATGATCTTATAGGAGGAAGGAAGCTGTTCAAGAAGACAAGGACTGCTGTGTTGAGTCAGACCGGTTCTTGCTCAATGTTAGCTTTCTATCAACAATGAGGATGAGATGGAGGAATTCTAGGAAGCAACAGTCAAAGATAGCCTATCTCTGGAAATGAAGACTGCATTTTCGGCAGTCATGGATTATAACCATATATGTTAGGTGGGCAGAATACCGTAAATCCTAGGGCAGTTCCACAGATGAAACCATGCAAGTGTCTAATAAGCATTTCCTTTTGCTGGGTTTTAGTTGACCTTGTGCAACCTCAAGAGTTTTGTTCTGGATTACAGTGGTGGGGAGAGGTCATGCTCTACATTCTGGTAAAATGCATGGAACTTTGCCTTGCTATTTCTTTTAAGCCTTTCCAAGAGCCCAATTATCTAAAATAGGTCAGGGCAGTATAAATGAAGTTTTCAAAAGCAAACAGAGCTGAAGGCATGACACACTGGTAATGGTGGTCAAAGGTGAATCCACAAAACCATTTCTCAAACGGAAAGCACTACCATATATGTAGCACAAATGTGCATCTTATC
Organism: Podarcis raffonei; assembly: GCF_027172205.1. NCBI lineage: Eukaryota > Metazoa > Chordata > Lepidosauria > Squamata > Lacertidae > Podarcis > Podarcis raffonei. The sequence goes on from NC_070607.1 coordinate 40,800,567, forward strand.
TTCATGCTACGCAACCAATAGACCATGTAGATATCTTGGAATCTGACTGTGTTATCTTAAGTGCACACCCTTTGAGGCGGTGACCCAGAACGTGTCCCTCACCTATTGACTTAATGCAAATGAGTATCATGATGGAACTCATGTTGAGTTTCACCAATGCCTTCCTCCTTTCTTCTTCTAACATTAGGGTATTCCTTGTGATGTGGATATTAACTGTGGCATGGTTCTATTGGCTCATATGTTCTGTGACTGTGGAACTGCTCCACACAAGGCCAGAGGCAGGGGGTGGGGTGGTATGTGACTACTCCACTTGGGACATATTAACTGGGCCATTGCCATAAGCTGTCCACCCAGAGGACAGTGTTCACTCATACCAAACATGGTCCTTGAGGTGGGTTAGGATGAAAAAAGACAGTAGGTCAGAGTTTTGCTTCTGCTTCCGTTAAGCAGCAAGGAAATGAGATCAATCCAAAAAGATGAGTGAATGTAGACATGCCAGTTATGATGCCATCACATTAGAGTTTTACTCATGAATATATAGTCACATTAAAATGAATTTGCAGCGATTATATTGGGAAGCTCATTGCACTCAAAGCATCCTTCTAGAAACCCTGACACCCCAGCATCTTCAATTTCACTTCCCCACAACTGCTGCCTGAAACACTTCCTGTGTTGTCAAAATTAGGTGGCTTCTATTTTTGGTTGTCATTGACTCTTGACAGGGCCTTTTCAGTGGTGGTTCCCCATTTGTGGCATGCCCTCCCTGGCGAGTTGTGTCTGTCTCCGTCACTATTGAATTTAGGAGGAAGTTGAGCAGCAAAATGTCTAGGGCTGCCCCTGCAATTCAGTATAAGGTAGCTTCCAACCTCTGTAACCGAGATAAAATTTACCAAGTAGCTATCAGAAAAGGGAAATTGAACTAATTGGGGGGGGGGAGAGATGCCAATAACTGAGTTCCACCCAGTAAACAAGACTTTGTTGGAGATTGCTCTCTGTCATGGCCCTTAGCTACTGGGGCTGGGAAAGGTGTCCCAGGCTGCCGAGTGTATTTGATGCCTTATACACACTTACCTGGGAGTAAGCCGCACTGAACAGCATGGGATTTATTTCTGAGCAGACATACATTGGGATTCAGGTGCCTTTGAATCACTCTTGTGACTCAGCAACAGTCTTGTGGAACCAATATTGGGAGAAATATTTTAAAATTATTATGTTGAATTTTACCATGCACGGCAGAGGCAGGAAATGCAAACTAAATAAGGAAGTGACAAGCACACCTTCAAGCCAGGGCTGCTTGTGATAAACCACTCAGGTAGGTTGTCCTCTTTCTCGAACTTGAGCAAACTCCACAAAGCCTTAAGAGTACAATGAGCAGGGGAAGGAATTCTTCCAGTGAAAACCAGGCAGCTATCAGAGCTCAGGAAACCATTGTGAGAATCCCTGCCTCGTGTCTTCTCTCGAAGTTAGCACTGCAGACACATCCGTACTACGTGCAGTGGCTCAGCTAGGCTGGGCTGTTGCAATCCTGTTGCAATCACCACTGGGGAGAAGGAAAAGCTGTTAAGCCCGGCACGCTTACTCACACACCCTCGTCTTTGGAGGGAGCCTCTTCTCTTCTAAACTTCAATCTGTGGCACCTCTGAATGCAACACCCGATTTATTGACACAGCACCAAAGTCTTGAGAAGGGCTTTTGTTTAGCTAACACATTGACAGAATGCTGCTGCTGCTAGCCAAGATGCTGAATAAACAATGAAAGGGCAGAGCAGGTGGTAGGCAGGAGGGATGAAGATGATCACAAGCCTGGTGATGCCGCAGCAATTCGGTAGGGAATGGGTGGTGGCCCAGGAAGCTGGGACCTCGGGGCTTGTACTGCAGACAGTTATTTCTGTGGGGGAATAGAAGAGACTGTTGCCCAGACTGCTGTAGTGGCACTGGCAGGATGCAAGTTATTCAAACATCATGGGGGATGCAGAGGAGAGAACTGCTGATGTGGGAGAAGGACCCTGGCTCCTCTGGATTCCCTCTCCCCCTCCCAATAACAGGCACTATTGGCCTGGGGTAACTGACAAGCCTGGCTAGCAAGCAACTCCTTCGTCATCAATTTCACATCCAAGGGACGGTTTGCATGGTTTCCTACTCCCTTTTCTTTTAAAAATGAATACCTGGGTGAATATTTATTTATTTAAAAATGTATCAGATACAGGGGTGCCAACTTGAATAAAATATGGGGAGCAGGTAAGCCCCCCCCCATAATTGATCACATGACACAATACATGCACACCAGTTGAATGGCAATGCCCCTTCAAATATTTTAGGGGGGGCTGCTGAAGACCCCTTGCCCCCTTGGAGTTGGCTCCTATAAATTACTCTGGACATTGCAGGGGGAATGGGATATTGTCGGTCCTCACCAAGTAGAGGTAGTGATGGCTACCAACTTGGATGGCTTTAAAAGACAAGTTCATGGAGGATAAGACTGTGAGGAGATACTAGCCACTATGGCTATGCCATACCTCCACTACTGGAGGCAGTAAGCCTCCAAATACCGTTTTCTGATCATGTCTGTTGCACTGAGGTTCTGCTTGCATCTTTCTCATAGGCATGTGGCTGGCCGATGTGCAAACGGGACCTTAGGGCTAGATGGGTCTTTGGCTTCATCCAGCTGGGTTCTTCTTATGCTCTGGTCATGTTTTTCAGAAGAGTCGTCTGTGTTGCAGGGAAAACAGTAACAACGAATTTGTTGCTCTCTTCATCAGAGGCATGGAGTGACACCCTCAGCTGCAAGTACCGAGCAACGAGGTCAGAGGAAAATGAAATGTGACAATCCCAATGTATAGAAGGAATGTATGCAAAGAAAGCATACAGTGTTCCACCGCCGTTGTTATTTTAACTCCGCATTAATAAGTTGATTGTTTTTATCACCTTTCGCTTCTTTAGGAAAGGGTTGCTATGCTTATTTTGCACGCATTCTAGTCCTAATTGAATTGTCACCATCCGTACTTTTTTACATTTCATTTCCCCCTGATCGCACTGCTTCCACACCCACGCACACACACCACGGTCTATATACACCAACAACCGAGGATTACACTTCCTGCCTCATTCAGACAAAGTGGACACTAGACCATGAAAGTTTATGTCATAGTAAAGGTGCTTGTAAGGTGCTGCAAACCTTGCTCTTGCTTTACTAGTCATGGGCATTATTCCAATAAGTGTCTGCTACTGTCACTCCAACCAAAACTGCAGCGCCAGCCGTGTTTATGGGGGCAATTTTAGATTCTCCAGCATACAGCTTAAAAACCCTGCAAAACTGGTTTGTCTAGAGACACAACAGCCTCTAGCCAAATAATGGAGCATGGCAACAATTCAGTTTCCAGCATGAACCTGCCGACACTGCTGCTCCCAGACACAACAACATTACAACAAGGAGCACAAAAGCAGGCCCTGACAACATCTGGTTCCCAGAAATTGTGTGTGTGTGTGTGTGTTTCTCCCCGAAGGCTAGAGGAGAGGGCTGAAATCTGTATACAGCTCTGTGGGGCAACAGTAAATAGCAAATATGGGGCTCAGTCTCTTCGTTGATTAATAACCTACAAATCACCATTTCCAGCCCTAGAGCTCAGTGGCTGCCAATCTAAGCCAACATACAAGGTTAACATTGTTTATTATTTTTAATAAGACTATCAAAATCTTATGAGCAATGAGATACACATGCTTCTTTCCCTCTTCATTTTATCCTCACTGCGACCCTGCAAGGTAGGCCTATCTGACAGTAACAGGACAAAGGTCACCTAGTAAGCTTCATGATTGACTGGAGGTTTGAACAGGAGCATCTACCAAAACTTGCTCAGTAGCATCCATCATCACACCTGCAGCCCACAAGGCAATTCTTGGTTACTTGCAATTGGCTTGTAGCTTAATTTAAATCAGCTTCCTTGTTTTATAGAAGCTTGGTTGTAAGATTGACTTCAAGAAGGATGTTGTACCATGCAACAAGGGATACCACAAATTTGAACTTACAACCTGCATCAGCAAGGGCCTTAGCTTCAGTTCAGGAAGTATTTCCAGATAAACCGTTTAGGCTTGTGTCATCAAGCATCTCTATTAAAGCATCATATATACTTCCAAGATGATAGCTCAGTGGTTTCAAAGCATCAATGCGACTCTCCCAACTTGTTTCATTCAATGGCTTAACAGTTATGCCTAAGTCTGACACGTGGCCAGTGCAAAGAAATAATTATAGACCTGTTGAACCAAACTGAAGAGACCATTTGCTTCCAGACAACACTTAACAGGCATTGACTACCAAGTTTAAAAGGTGTGCATTGCAGGGCACAAAAAAGTCCTGTGGACTCTCTTTTGCACACCATTTTCTTTGCCTTTCATGTTACTTCCATTATCCTAACCTTGACCATGCAGGTTCTCAATTGGTAATCCCATTTGCTCAAGCCGTTCAAGAAGTTTGTGTTACTGACTGCATTCAGGATGGGAAAACTTTGGCCCTCCATATGTTCTTCAATGACAGTTCCCATCATCCCTGACCATTGGCCATGCTGGCAGGGTCTAATAGGAGTTGGAATCCAGCTGTCCTTTGTCAACAACAAATTGTTGCTGTTTTTTGTGTTGAATATATGCTATATGGTGATTTATGGACCTAATAGGTATCTAAAGCTATTTGTACATAAATAGGAGCCTACACAACACAAAACACTGTTGCTGTATGTAGGTTTTATTTTATTTGTTTTTTATCTTATACTTTGGAAATGTACATCCAGTGGTTTTTTTCTTTAATTTTTTTTGCCCCCCCCAAGAGAGTGGGGCCCTAAGCTATAGCTTGTTTAGTTTATATGTAAATTGCCTGCAGGCTACAACCATGGAACTGGCCTTGTGACTTCTTTGATGATGTCTACCTGAAAACAACTGGCAATAAACTGAACACCTGTGCCCTGGACATTTATGCTGGATTGGGTGGCCAAACATCACCCCACACTCCATGCTTAATGTAAGGGATTAGGAAAAGGAAAACAAAAACCGAACATGTCTTAAAATGGAAGAAAGATGAGCCATGCTATTATTTTCCCCACAGACATTTACCCTTCTCTTTGGTTTAGCTAGCTTAGGCCAGCCTAAAGCTGAATTAAAGAACCAATGAAGAGTGGCACCTTGCAAATGATTCCCAGATCTCTGAATGTTGTACTTTGTTCCTTTTTCAGAATGTTGTCTCCAAGTCACTGTCCTTAAAAATTAGACAGACCATTTTTGGGTGTCTCTTCTTGTACTGCTTAGTTCCACCTTAAATACAGGCAGAGATTTAGGCTGTATCCAGATGCGGAAAGGCAAGTGAAATGGCAATCGACTTCTCACATTATCAAGAGTATTATGCTTTTTCCTATAAGCTGGCTTGCACATAACACAAAGCCAAACCATGACTTAATGTGTTTACATTAAGTGTGAGGGCTCCTGGAAAAGATGGAGGTTCCTGCACTCCTCCCCAGAGTCTCCTGCTTCTAAGCCATGGTTTGGCTTAGCTTGTCTCCTCCATCAAGTTGTAAACTCAAGAACAAAACTTTGCTGCAGGTGGAGCAAAGGAAGAAGACAAACCTTGAGCCCAGGTTGAGCTAAGTCAAATCATGGATTCAGTGACACCAGCAGCAGGACCAGAGCAGGAGCAAAGCTGCCACAATGTCGTCTTTAGGTCAGGATCAGGGCTTTTTTTCAGGGGAAACTCAACAGAACGCAGTTCCAGAACCTCTCAGTTGGGTGTCATTGCTATTCTAAGATAAAGAGGGAGGCATTCATGGTGAGAAAAATAGCACTGCAAAAAGGGCTCCTTATGTACATCCCACTGTTTTTCCTGGATGGAATGCTTGAACTCTGATGGTGACTCTTACTTGCTTGAATGGAAGACAGGAGGGCTGTGTGAGTGAGTGTTGAGTGCTGTGCGCAGGTAAAGTATATGTTATGTACTGAAGTTCTCATCCTGGGCCAGCAGGGGGATACTGTAGATAGTTTTCACTCAGGTCCACATATGCAAATAAGGAATTGAAAGTGATGTTCAGTGACTGGATAGTTACAGAAAGTGGTTACTGTTGCGTTGTAGTGGAGCTCTATATAAGCAGGCTGGCTGATATAGTTCAGTTCAGTTCTGGCCTGTGAATAAACAAGAGCTGTTTGAAGAATCGCTGTGTCGTCTGATATGTTCACCCACAACTTAACAGTTTACATTCATTACTCCACTCACGTTTGCCTCTGCCCCTGCCCAACACTGTCATGTTGCCCTCAGAAGGTTGTGCAGCCCTCAGGTTTTGCCACCCCTACTTTAGACCACACCCGGACTTATAAATATTCCTGGTTAGTGAAATTACAGTATACCCAAAGGGTAGGAAGAAATGTTATCCGCCATTTTCACAATCTTTTGTCGTCAGGTGTAGGGCAGGCTACTGAAACTGTTTTGGCAGGTAACTATAATCCATGTGAGGTAATCCTGAGTGCCCACCTTGAGAACGTGCGTGCTTTTCAGTGTCCTTGTGTCAGCATCAGGTAACGAAGGTATAATCAAGAGATCAGCCAAGTGCAGCACATGATTATAGGTTTCCTGAAGAGCCAGCCAAGTGCAAGTAGGTGGAGAAACCCACTCTGCAGAGGCCCCGCCACATTTCCAAGTGAACAATGACTTTTTAACAATTGTATAAGCCCACATTTGAACCTGAAGCTCAGGTGTCAAGCTTCATCTATGTGTGAAGGAGGTGGAAGATTCAGTCACTGCTGGTTTTTCCAGAAAGAGCTGGGGAAACCCTCTATAGACCCAGCTGAACTAGATGACTGGGAGCAAGGTTAACTTCCTTTGTTCAGTGAAGTCAAAAGGTTCACAACAATGACAGACAGTTTTGCTTAGGAATCCCTCAGGCTGCAATCTACAACTGCATCCTCTGATCTCACAGAGATTTACTTCCTTCCCTGTTTTTGGCTAGGCACAGTGCTTCCTTCCTGGTTGTTAAGAGTCCTATTGCTCTGACAGCTGCTGCAACAGTATGAGGTGTCAATCTGGACAGGATGCCAAATTCTGTTGAAAAAAAAGAATTTAAGCATTCGGGAATCTTTCTGGGCCGCTGGCTAACTAATCTGAAAACTGACAGGATCTTTCACTATTGAACTTTATCTGTTGGTAAACCAGATAAACTTAAAACTTTGCAAGAGGTAAAGCTGATGCTCCATTAGGGAGCACACTAATAAATACAAAATAAAAATCACAATAATAGACAGCATAATGATAAAATAACAGCCCCCCACGGCTTTAACAAGCCTTATATTATTTAATGGCTAAAGACCAGGGTAAAGAGGAATGTTTTTGTCTGGTGCCATTTTTGTTGTTGATGATTATTGAATTTTACTGTGTCTGGTTTATTTAAACCAACAGTCTTATTGCAATTTTAACGGTATACTTTAATGCTTTTTATATGCTTGCTATTAATGTAAGTCATACTGGGAACACTATGGTCTTCATATACTTGGAAAATAATATTGATAAAATTATTATTATTATCATCATTATTATTATTAAACTTTTACTTTCCATCTTAAATAGCATATAAATTCTTTAGTTTGCTGCAACAGAAACAGAAAGAAAAGCAAAAAAAGACAACAGAAAAGAAAACACTCGCTACACATATATTCTCTTCTGCTTATACAGAATTATTAATTCATTATTATCCTTATATCCTGCTTTTCCTCCAGGGAGCTCGAGGTGAAGCACACACATCTCCCCCTCTGCATTTTATCCTCACCACAACCCTGTAAGGTAGGTTCGGCTGAGAGATGGCAGAAGCACACTTATTTCACTTCATATACTAAAAATGGTATATTTGTATATTATGAAGGAATATATGTAGTTTTGTATGCTACCTTTTTATTTCTGTACTCAGCATTATTATCTGTTTAGCTTTAAGCAGGGCAGCTTATTAGTATTGTCTTAGACAATGTTATATTGCTTTTTTAAAATACTTGATATTATGATTTATAATACATTTTTAGGATGGTTATATTTCTTCTCGTTACAAATAAACAGGTGATGGTGGTGGTTTTCTCTACAGAAGGATGCACAGCTGCCCACTCACAGGCTTACTCAGACATGCAATTGGAGACAGTCTGTAAAAGACTGAGTTTATGCTCCATTTCAATAAAAAGAATATTTTCTTTAGCATTGGCAAAAACAGACCTAAATGAATAGGTTAATCATGTAGATTTTTATGGTGCTTTTAAAAAACTGAGTTGCATGGCAGCAGGCCACAATTTCTTGATATTTATGTCTTTAAATTTTACTTTCCCTGAGCTACTTTTGTGTTATAGCAGGCATAGGCAAACTCAGCCCTCCAAATGTTTTGAGACTACAATTCCCACCATCCCTGACCACTGGTCCTGTTAGCTAGGGATCATGGGAGTTGTAGTCCCAAAACATCTGGAGGGCCAAGTTCGCCTATGCCTGCGTTATAGCAAGGGGAACAGAGTACATCTGCTGAGTGGAAAGCTGAGATTTCCAGGACTTTCCAGAGCCAATACTGCCTGATATTTCAGAACACGATAGCCTTGTACATGACTGCAGGCCATATTATTAGCACATGATCCCATTCATGCCCCACGTCCCATTTTTCAACTTTTGCATGGAAATAACACCCTTTGATATGCCGAAACAATAGCACAATAATATCAGGTGTGGAGTTGCAACAGAGCCAATTGCCTCATGGTGCTCTGTGGTCCTGGTATCGGGTCAACACTGTTTCAATGAATGCCTTTCTTCAGCTAGATATTGAAGGGGTGATGATGTGCCAAAGCCACAGGTAGGAGACATGTGGGTACAGAAGGGGCATGATGGAATAGGCCTAAGGGCAGGACTCATATATGCCCTCCTTAAGAGCCACTGCAGAAGAAGCCATGTTGGCCCAAACCTACATGTCTCAAACAGGATAGTACGGATTAGCAGGTCTGCGCCCATATGATGATTGATAGTATTACACCTTAATTGGACATGAATTACTTGGCCGTGTTACCTTTTGCCTCCTATAGATTGCCACAGTAGCATGCAAGAGACCAGTACTTTCAACTGACCACATAGCTTCCAAATAATTAAGAACACAATTAATGGCCTGAAATATCATCTGCCAAAGGTACAGGCCTACATCTTGTCCTCAGAAGACTTGGAATGACCTGCTTTGGTCAACCCTTAAACGTCACATTTGTATATGAGAGAGGAAATCTGTCTCTGTTACATTAAGTGCTTACAAAAGGGAATTAGTGGGTGGTGAATAAATGGATAGCTTACTCCTGAGGTCTAACAAGCCCAACAGATACCGTTTCATTGATGGCAGCATTGTACTGTTAGAAACTGAAGGATCAGTAACCATTTCTACGTAGCAAACTAGATGTTTGAATCTTCATGTTAATGATGAAGGGCTGGAAAAAACAACAAATTCATAAAGTTGACGTAACAGAACTTGCAGATGGAGCGAGAAAGTGAACTAATTGCTAGAACAATTGGGCAATTGACTGAGAAAGAGCCTATCCAGGCCTTCACCCAGGTAGACATCCTGAAAAAGTCCAGGTCACTTTACTCCTGTTCTGTTTCCCATCCACCAAGCCTCCAAGGCAGCGGCTGAGAAAGAACAGCTCTCTTCCTTGTAAGCATGGCTGTGTGGGTTGCCTGCTGAGAGGACAGCAGTCAGAATGCTGTACTTGCACCTCACATCACTGCTACGCCCAAGCATGGGCATAACCAGGATTTAAGGGGCAGGGGCAGAACCAAGTTAACAAACTGACCAATTGTGTCACAGGTAAGTATTTTTATTTACTTGCTTGATTTGGGAGGTAGGAGCAGCTGCCCCCCCCCCCGCTATACCCATGGACCCAGGCTAACCATACCAATTTGAAAGGTTTGCAAAGTTGAACTTTTGACTCTTCCTTTACTCTTTCCTCCAGTTCTACAAGCAAATGTATCCCCACAGAACATACACTTCCCAAAGAAATACTTGCGTATTTGGGAGTAGATGCCTTCAAATGCAAACTAGTCTTTTGAACCTGAGATTTTCTGCCAACCAAATGATGTGTCCTGATGCTTTTATCATAATACTGGGGTTGTTGTTGTTGTTGTATACCAACTTGTTATTTTTTGTATGAAACTGATTTATAAATGTATCCCACTGTAAATGGTTTGCTTTGAGAGCCATTGTTGTCTGTGATTGTTGCTGTCATGTTATCGTGGAGGAGCCAAAGGATGTTCACAAATGTATCTGGGTAGCCAATTCTTAGAAGAACAGTCCACAGGGCATTACAATTTACAGTGTTGAAGACCTTGGTCAGGTCAATAAACACCATATACAGGGGTTGGTTTTGGTCTCTGCATTTTTCTTGAAGCTGTCAAGCGGTGAAAATCATGTCCATTGTCCCACTAGAAGGTCGAAAACCATTTTGGGTTTCAGGATTGAATCTGAGCCCTTCCGCTTACAATGCAGTCACTCTACCATAGAGCTATGGCACTTCTTTGCACACCTATGCTCACTTCTAGGAGAGTAAACCCAATGAACACAGTGGAACTTGTTTGCAAGTAAAGATGGGTAGGATCATGCTGTATTGTTATTAACAGCCCCATCCAAGCTGAAGGTAGACTCTGTTTCGGAAATGGACATTGGTTGCAGATCCTGTTTAGTAGGATCTCTTCCAAGCTAAAATGAAAACATTTTCATTTCTCATGGTTGTAGAGAAGTTTCTTACCAATAATGTGCCAATTAAGCTGTCTAAAACATCAGCTATGAAATAAAGAAGCCTTAGGAATCCAAATCCTATGCACCTTTGCCTGAAAGCTCCTTTGATGCTGATGTAGCTTATGCATAAATTAAGCATCTGTTGGACTGTGAGTACAATCCTATGAACATTTCCTCTGAAGTGTCACTGCCTTTCTTTATTAATATTGTTCAAATGCCGCCCAACAACAGTGTTCTGTGGGCTGTTCATAAACCAAACACTAAAGTGCAACAATAAATTACAGCACTACACAATAAAACCAGTAAACAAACCCTAGCATTAAAAATTCAGCATTTGAGTCAAACACCACAGAGAAATAATCAGAGCCAATTAACCTATAAAAGCAATCTAAAGTTCATCGGAGTCAAAAATTCACGATTTAAAAGCAGGGAAATGGGGAAAGCTATTCCACAGGACTTGCACCCAAGTAAGTGTGTTTGGAGTTGCCTCTGGAGCTTATCGTGGGTTTTGGTTTTGCTTTTGCTTTGTTAACATCCCCGTCATTCTTCGGCTGCTTGTAGAGTATTCTGAGATTTAAGGCAGCTTCTGACCCTGGGATAGAAAGGGTTAAGCTATGTGGGTCGGTAGCCAAAACTGGCCAGGTGAAGTCACCTTTCATGCGCCGTCACGACTGGGTTGAAGCCGACGCTTCTCTTCCCGCTGTCCCCAGCATTTGAAACTAAGCACACCGATCTGAACCAAAGAGGGAGAAAAATAAAGGAGTGAAGGAAAAACTAGCAGGGATCGCGCAGACAAAGTGTTAACAAGTTCTTGGCGGGAGCTGGCCAAAACATGACGATTTTTGAACGTAAAGGGAGCGGGGCGGAATTGCAAACAAGCCGGAGATTTTTAAGATCTCTCGGAAAGGTCTATTGCACCAGTGGGCTACGAAGGAAGCCTTTTCGGCTGCACGCGAGTTTTCATTTTTAAAAATAATGTCACTGAGGCAAAAACAAACACACACACAGACCAGACCCTCCCCTCCCCGCCTCGAAGGAGACTATCGCGCTCCGGGAGGATCGTAAAGCGGCAAAGCAGACGGCCCGACGCAGGCACAGCTCTGCCCAAAGTGCCCACACCCCATCCCGGGAAGATATCCTTCGGGGCAGCGGCAGCAGGTGTGTTAAGGAAACGATCTCCTCCAGCCTAATGCGCGGGCTCAGAAGCAAGAGGCAGCGAGTTCCACGGGACTGCCCCTGTCTCCAGCCGGTGAGCGTAGGACATCCCGATCCTGGCGCAAGCTTCCTCGGAAGGAAGCCGGTGCCAGCGGGATGCACTTCCAAATAAGTAGGCAGCCTCTCTCGCCCCCTCTCTCTTGTCCCCTGCCTGGAAGCTCTTAGGCTGCTGGGGAAGGACGCCGGAGGGTGGGGAGGGGGAGAGCCCGGCGAGGCGGAGGAAGGAAAATCACGTGAGAGTCAGCCCATCGCACCTCCTCCCCCGGATCCATGTGCCGTGAAACAGCAGCAGCCCCGGAATCCTCCTTAAAGGACGCGATTGCCGGGCATGGCAGAGGCGGGAGGGATTTCTCAGAAAGCTACTTAGGACAGGACTGAAATCCCATTTAGCCAAGTCCAGTGAAATCAGGTGGCATCAAGCCTGGGACAAACTGCCCCTATTTCCCGCGGAAAGAGATAATCAATTAATCAATTAATATTTTTTAAAATTTCCTCCCCATTACTCTGCATAAAGTTACCCCTTCGGAAGTCTACGCTTGATGATGAAAATGATGGATTAAATTAATAATATATATGTTTTAAATTTCCTCCCCAGCACTCTGCGCAAAGTTACCCCTTTGGAACTCGTGCGTTTGGTGATGAAAATGATGGATTACAGTATTATTATTTTTACCCCATTACCTTTTGCCTAAAGTTGCCCCTTTCGAACTTTGCGCGCGTCGTCCCACCCCTTCTATTTCCCACTTGGTATCACCAGCGCCCCCTCCTCTCACATTTCGCACTTGGTATCTCCAGCCGCGTCCGCGCCCCCCCCCCCCCCGATCCGCGCGCGCGTATCTATCCCTGCCCGGTTCTTCCAACCCGGCCAGAGCTCTTAAGCGGGTAACCAGATATTCAAAAACAATACGTCAGCCCACAATGCCCTGCACCGGAGCCCAGGCATTACCTCATCCCACAATGCCCCGCGAACCAAAGAAGGGGGAAAAAAAGAAAGAGGGCTGGGAAGCTTCTGAAGGGGGTGGGGTGGCCATGGAGATGGGCTGCTCTGCAACAGGCTGGGCCCGGCCGCCCTCCCTCCCCCTCCCCGCGTGAGAGGCGGCTGCAGCCAATGGGAAGGCCCCGGGGTGACATCATGGGCTATTTTTAGTGGGTTACTGCTCGCTGATAAGTGTTGGGCTCCACGCTGGGAAAGAGCTCAGAGTGGGGCTGAGTGCGCGGCAGAGGAGGAGGAGGAGGCTTAAAGCGGCAGCGCGCCCAGCAAAGCGGCACCGGGAAAGACACCCGCGAAAGCGGCAGCCACAGCAGAGACCGGGCCGGTTCGCGACGCGGAGCGCTCGAGAGACCCTCCCGTTGCTCCGCAAGGGAAGGGCGAGTGGACAGAGCCTCGCTTGGGCTGCGCGGCTGGGATCGCCTGCCTGGGATCTTGCCCGGACGTGTTTGATCGGCCGCCGCCGCCGCCAGCGGAGCGACAGGTTTCCGGAGCCTGGGTCCCCGGAGGAGAGCCGGTCGTGCGGAGTCCGGGGACGCAACTTCTCGCCGCAGCTTGTTGATCGGAGCCCGAAGTGGGGAGCGACCGAAGTTGCAGCAACTCCCCCCCCCCAACTGAAAAAGAAAACTCTTCGGGGCGAGTCAGTGACTGAGAGCCACTCCGGTGTCGGTGGGGAAGAGAGACTGGAAAAGGAGGAAAAGCGGAGAGGACGCGAAACAAGTGTGTTTGAAAACTCGCGAACACTCCGGCGCAGCATAGGACCCTCCCACGAGGAGGAGGGAGGCATCGAGGAGTCGCGGGGGGGAAAGGAGGACTTTTCCAAAGTTGTGGGACTCGCGAACCTTCATCCCCCCCCCTCCAATTCGGAGCGATAAGAAGCCACGTTTTAACTCCTGGGATTCCTTGGCCGGGAGTGGGAATTCCGCACTTCGATAAAGAACTTTATTCCTCTCTTTTTGGGCGAGTTGTTTTTCTGGAGCTCCGCACTCTTGATGACTGCGCTGAACCTTGTTCTTAGCTGAGGAAGCCTCCGCTTGTCAAATCCAGACCTCCTTTTCGGAGTTTGGGGGCGGAAAACGGGGACAAGCGAGCCAATGACTTGTGGCAAAAAAGCCAGACTTTAATTCATCACCTCTCTGTGTTCTTCTCCTCTCGGAAAAGCTGTTTGAAAAGTTTTTTTTAGAGGGGGGAAAGGGTGGTGTACGCTGTGGCACAGCTTCCTCTCCTTGTTTGTTTGTTTGTTTGTCCTAAGTAGGACCAACTTGTGGACTGTATTCTATGACTGCAAAGATGGAACCTACATTCTACGATGATGCCATCAATACGACGTTTGTGCAGCCAGAGAGTGGTACTTACGGATATAATAACCCCAAGGTGCTGAAGCAGAACATGACTCTCAACCTGGCTGACCCTTCCAGTAACCTGAAGCCCCACCTGAGGAACAAGAATGCTGATATCCTGACTTCCCCAGATGTGGGCCTTCTCAAGCTGGCCTCTCCTGAACTCGAAAGGCTGATCATCCAGTCTGGCAACGGGCTGATCACCACCACGCCAACCCCAACCCAGTTCCTCTGCCCAAAAAATGTCACCGACGAGCAAGAAGGGTTTGCCGAAGGGTTTGTCAGGGCTCTGGCAGAGCTGCACAACCAGAACACCATGCCCCCCAGTGTCACCTCCGCTGCCCAGCCTTCAAACACCGGCATGACCCCCGTCTCTTCCATGGCTGGAAACAACAGCTTCAGTGCCAACTTGCACAGTGAGCCTCCGGTCTACGCCAACCTCAGCAACTTCAACCCCAACGCACTCAACACGGCGCCGAGCTACAATGCCAGCAGCTTGAGCTACCCTCCGCAACATCACCTGAACCCCCAGATGCCTGTGCAGCATCCTCGGCTTCAGGCTCTGAAAGAAGAGCCTCAGACTGTCCCAGAAATGCCCGGGGAGACTCCTCCCCTGTCGCCCATCGACATGGAATCCCAGGAGAGGATCAAGGCTGAGAGGAAGCGCATGAGAAACCGAATTGCGGCCTCCAAGTGCCGGAAAAGGAAGTTGGAGCGCATTGCCAGGTTGGAGGAAAAAGTCAAAACTTTGAAAGCCCAGAACTCGGAGCTGGCATCCACTGCCAATATGCTGCGAGAGCAGGTTGCACAGCTGAAGCAGAAGGTCATGAATCACGTCAACAGTGGGTGCCAGCTAATGCTCACACAGCAGTTGCAGACTTTTTGAAGAGACTGGAAAGTAACTTGTGTGATGGGGCAAAACTAAGCAAAAAAGAAGGAAGTTGGGAGGTGGAGAGCTTCACTTGGGGGGCGGGCGGGAAGAAAAGTCTGAAAGGCATTGATTCCGGAGAGTGCCCCCCTCTTCCCCCAAAGCATGCGTGGAGAGAGACTGGTGTGCCTTTTGGTTTGAGGTGGTGGCAAACCAGTTTGACAGTCCAGCTCCGCAAGGAGGGCTGTTCTATTCAGACGAGGCATGAAGCAGCCTTGTGTTACCTTTTTCTTTTAACATTGACCAAGACCTGCATGGACCTAACATTCAACCATCATTCAGTATTAAAGGTTAAACTGCAGTAGACACTGTAGATTTGCTTTCTCTAGTACTCCTTAAAAAAAATAAAAATGGGGAGGGAGTTTGTGGGAGGCTAACAACAGAAGCTGAACTATACTGCCTGCCTTCAAGTCGAGTTGTGTATGTATATATATATTTTTTATTTTATGACAGCTGATTTATGTCAATAAAACTACTTCATGACTTTGTAAGTTATTTTTATGTTCATTTGGGTTCTGCCCAGTATTGTTTGTAAATAAGAGATTTTTTTAGCAATCTTCTGAGTTTTTTCCATTTGTAATAAAGTATATAATTTTTTTAATGTTTTTTTTTTGTTCTGAACAAGAAATGCATAAAGGGTTGGTATGTTTTCTTTTAAAAAAAAACAATAATAAGTCACCCACTTTCTTTGATTAGTACCATTAAGACAGGCATATACAGAATGAACTTGTGGTTAGATGTTAAACTCTTGTTAACTAGTGCTGTAAAGGGGGGAGGGGGAAGCCCAACACTTCTGTAACAGTGCAAACCTGTCCATGCCTACTCAGAAGTAAGTCCCATTGAGTCCAGTGGGACTTGTTCTCAGAGCTATATCCATAACAGGATTGCAGCTTTAGCAAGAACAAAAATGTCTTTTGGCATTCCTGATTTTAAGGTGCCATAAGACTGTTTCTTCTATCCTCTATTAACTGGAGGGCACATAAATGACCCCCTGTGTTGGAAAGAAACATAGATCCTGCCTGTTTGATCAATTGAACTTGCAGTCTGTATGGTCTACAAGGAACTAGTGACATAGTTTTAAAAACTAACTGGAGTAAAATAGGATGGGCAAGAGTAGAGTTCTGTTGCATCCACTGCTCTGCACCATGAGTTATCAAATGTAACTGGTCATTCCCAATTTATGTGTCCAAGTTAAGCAAATATTCTTTGCCTGAAGACAAGGAAAAGTTTTCAAAAAGGGAACGTTCATCTGGCAATTTGTCACCTTCATGTTTTTGTTATCTAAAAGAGTCTCTGTTCATGAGTATTTATTGCTATGCCTGTTGTCCAATAAAGTCATTCTATTACTCTTTCAACAGATTTGAATTCCTTTTCCCGCTTATGACTTTGTTTCACCAGAAAGGGGGGTGGGGATGCAACTTAAACTGGTTGGTGTGTTTTGAAACTTGAGCCATAAAATGCACTTGCGTTTTGGGCAGAAAGACATTAAGATTATTGCTCTTTTGTTTTTCAATAGAAGATCTTCATATGCAGCAAAAAGAGGACTAATGTGATCCTCAGTCTGCTGAAATGAATGAGACTTACTTTTGAACATATATGCCTAAGAATGTATCTTAAGGTTGCTATCCTATGACCGAACTGCGTTTTAACTTAGTGGGATTTACTTCTGAGTGAACACATTTAGGTCAGGCTGCACGTCCCAGTTGTTTCTCCGGGGAATACAAAGAACAGTGTCCTCTAGCTAGGTTTATTTGGAAGCAAGTCCCACCCAAGTTGCAGTCCTATGGAAACTTGCTAGAGAGCAAGGGTTTTCAAACTTGGAGCTTGTTTCTAAGTAAACATGTTTAGGTACATGAAGTCTGTTCAACAAGACACTTGAGTAATGCACAGGTTCAGTGTAATTCTAAAGACATTTATTTGGAAGGCAGTCCCATTTATTACAATGGGGCATCCTATGTAGTAAACATCTTAAAATGCACCTTTATGCACAATTACTTAATAGTACCACTAAATGTGATAGGACTTCTCCAAGTAACCATAAGATCGGGCTGTCAAAAATATTTAGCTGAGACCAAGTGTTACTGCATTTTTTGGGACTTAGAAAACTCAAAAGGCAAAATGTTTTCTTAGGTTCTTCAGATTTGCAAGAGAACCTTTACCTCGGCTGAGGAGAACATCCCTTGCATGCAATAGGTCCTGTATTAAATCTCAGCATAAGCCTAGTGAACAAGATCTCTTGTCTGAAATGACCACATGCAAGGCCTATCTATTGCTATAAGGCAGTTTCCTATATTCCTAACTTTCCTCAATATTGAGCTGTGTAGCTTACACTTTCAAAATTCTAAAGCTATTTTTGAATTCAATTACTTTTGATCTTATTAAACCCCCCACCCCTCTTTAAAACTCAAGACATTAGCAGGTAAGAGGTATTGGTCCATTAAAACATAATTCCAGCATTGCCAGAGACTGAGTCTTGGGAGTTAACCGATTCTTGACTACTGAAGAAAAGAAGCGGGTTATGTCTGTCTGATGAATGGAACCAACCAGGCCTGTATTAGAGTTGCAACCTTTTTTGTTTTTTAGAAGGTGGGGACAAGATTTGTTTGATTTTACTTCCTGACAAACAGAAGTTCAATGGGTATAACTCTTCCTTGAAAGTAGGAATATATCCTTGTCTGTCCGTCAGCTGTTCAATATATAGAAGGTCCTTAAGAACAAAAGGTGATAACTCTAGCTGAAACAATATGGCTTGCAAAAATCGAAATTATTTTCTTTAAAAAGTTTCCTCAGTGAATCACAACTCACAAGGGGTTCACTTACAAATAAATAATGTTTACCTCAAACATACTAGTGGGATAGGAGAGCTGGAAAAAACCAACATCATTTGGCAACAAATGCACCTCTTTGGTTTCAGATAGTACATCGGTGGACAAGTCTAAAAAGCCCAGGACGCAAGTTTTCATGGCCTTCTAATGGCTATGATGGCTCATTTACCAGAAGTGATGTATTTAGCATTAACTCTGGATGTGTATATTCGATTCTGACCAAACTAAGCCTCTTAGAGCAAAACATACAACAGGAGGCTTAGTTTGGTCAGAATTGAGTTTATACTTCCAGAGTTAATGCTAAATACATTACTTCTGGTAAATGAGCCATCATAGCCACTAGAAGGCCATGAAAACTTGTGTCCCAGGCTTTTTAGACTCTACCCACGTACTATCCAAAACCCAAGGAGTGCATTGGTTGCCAGATGTAAAATCTATTTGCATTATTTTCAGCTCTCTAACCCCACCAAAGGGACGCGGGTGGCACTGTGGTCAAAACCAGAGCCTAGGGCTTGCTGATCAGAAGGTGGGCGGTTCAAATCCCCACGAAGGGGTGAGCTCCCGTTGCTCGGTCCTTGCTCCTGCCAACCTAGCAGTTCAAAAGCATGTCAAAGTGCAAGCAGATCAATAGGTACTGCTCCGGCGGGAAGGTAAACGGCGTTTCCATGCGCTGCTCTGGTTTGCCAGAAGCAGCTTAGTCATGCTGGCCACATGACCCGGAAAGCTGTCTGCGGACAAATGTCGGCTCCCTCAGCCAGTAAAGCAAGATGAGCGCCACAACCCCAGAGTCGTCCATGACTGGACTTAACAGGGGTCCTGTTACCTTTACCTTTAACCCCACTATAATTCTGTAATGCCTTCAGCATTGGGATGAGGGGGAGAGCAAATCAACTTTGTTATTTCATATAGGCTGCGCCCGCTGGATTTCTGCCTGTTGTGCAACAGCTAGAAAAGAAGCTTGCTGCCGAAGTTCTGAAGAGTCCGAAGCTATTTTCCTCCTACTCTTAGGAGCCCAGTGCCCCTAAGTGGCATAATGAAGCAATAATGTTTTGGGGTGGGTGGGTTTGATCTTGTTCAGGTTCTATATTCTGCCATCCTTGCATGAAATAGAATATATTAATAGTGGATACAGACTTTGCCTTTCTGTTTCCAACTCGTACATACTGGCAGGTATAATGTTGGGGCGTATTATTTGCTTACTGCTAAGTAGATGTATACGTTTGTATCAATAGTTACCAAACAAAGAGTTACTGGGAGGATCACAGACTGCTTTGCTGAGTGTACATACTGCTGACATAGGCAACCCGGAAGGTAGATGATTTTGACCATATGTGGAAGCAGGCAGCAGGGGAGTTGCACAGCATGGCTGGGTGTGGCTTTGCAGCTACTTAGCAAGAGCCAGCTAGCAAAATAAGTCCAGCTACCTGGGGAGGTAAAAGGTGTAACTCTCACCGCATAGATCTATTGTGAAAGAGTGTTCTAAAGCTTTCATGCTGCTCTGGAACTGCTCTGAATACATTTGGCACACCCAGAAGTTGAGCATCTTCTTGCCATAACACCCCCATTTTGAAGGCTTTTGGACTCTTAGTGTTGCTGCAGTCGGTTTTTAACAGCCTTACCCATGTGAAAAAACAGAATCTCCACACAAATCTAAAGAAGGAATTCCTAAACATACCACAATCTTCTCTAACCCCCCCCCAAAAAAAACATTGCTAGAGTGTCTCCAAATGTAACAACTAAATGTGCCAGCCCACTTAGTGGTCTTGAAGTCCAGGAACAAAAGAGACCTGTTTGGCAGGGAAGGGCTTTATTTCTAGCAAGCCACCTCTGACTCTGACTGTATGACAGACAGAAATCCAGTAAATAGTCCCAGCATTGAGAGGCAATGATTGCAAAACTTTATGGGTTGAATTTCTGCCTGCCATGCAGCTGTTTGTGTCACAGTTGGCCTGCCAGCAATGGTTAGTATAGCTTAAATAAAGAGTGGTTAGTAATTATAATTTTTATTTGTACCCCGTCCTCCCCAGCTGGAGCCAGGCTCAGGGCAGCTAACATCATAAAACTAATTACAGGTAGGTAGCCGTGTTGGTCTGCCATAGTCGAAACAAAATAAAAAAGAATCCTTCCAGTAGCACCTTAGAGACTAAGTTAGTTATTGGTATGAGCTTTCATGTGCATGCACACTTCTTCAGATACACTGAAACAGAAGTCACCAGACCCTTATATATAGTGAGAGAATGTTGAGGGGTATTACTCAGAAGGGTGGTGGGAATGGGTGATTGGCTGATAGGTGTGGTAAACCTGTTGACTGTTAACGACTGCAATTGGTCTTACAGAAAAACTAACACAGCACAGTGGTACCTCAGGTTACATATGCTTCAGGTTACATACGCTTCAGGTTACAGACTCCGCCAACCCAGAAATAGTGCTTCAGGTTTGCTTCAGAAAGAGAACAGAAATCGTGCTCCATCAGCGTGGCGGCAGCAGGAGGCCCCATTAGCTAAAGTGGTGCTTCAGGTTAGGAACAGTTTCAGGTTAAGTATGGACCTCCGGAACTTAACCTGCGGTACCAATGTATGCAAAGAACGCAAAAACAGGCAATTAAAATACATCTTAAAATTAGTTCAGAGCAAATTAAAATCTGAACAGATGGCAGTCCACAGGTAAAATTGAGAGTGGTTAATATTCTCCAAGGCCAACTGTTACCACTGGTCTTATAAAGGACCTGTGAGCGGGCTGGGAGGCCTCTTTAATGCTTGTTCTTATACAGAAAGAAGAATCAGACTGAACCCCGACCAAAGGCCTGGCGGAACACCTCCGTCTTGCAGGCCCTGTGGAAAGATGTCAAATCCCGCAGGGCCTGGTCCCTTGTGAGAGAGCGTTCCACCAGGCAGGCGCCACGGCCAAAAAGTAGTAGTCATGGATAGCTTTATCCTCAATGAAATTTGCCCAATTCCATTTGAAAGCCAATGGGATAGGTGAGATTAGACCAGACATTTAATAATCCCACCTTTAGCATCATTGTATAGGAATTTGAGTGGTCTGAAACATTGTTAACATGGAAACAGCACAGAACTGATGAATGCACATGAAATTAAGTACTTTACATGAGGTAGCCATGTGGCAAGTGCCCCCTAAAATGTAGCTGTCTTGTGTGAACCCAACACAGCCAGTCAGTCAACACAGCAACGTGTCTAATAATCATCCGAAGAAGACAGGTAATCCTCGTTTTATAAATAAAATGTTAAGTAGCACACCAGACAAGTGGGACAGTAAGTAGGCATTGAGAAAAATGCCACTGGGATCCCGTGATAGTTGTATACCATTCTGGATATCTTAATGTCAACTGTACAGTCCCCTATCAGTCAGAAAGCATTTTGTATTTAGTTATCACACATCTGAATTGCTTTTCAATCTAGCTCTCAAAGTCCACAATACTTAGATGCCTGTACTGCTATTATATAATAGCAAAGTACCAAAGCAGAAAACTGCTCCAAATGTTTATCCCATACACATCTATAAATTTGGAATGCTAGGCTGGGAAGTAGGTTTTTGCTTCCAACCCACTCCATGTACAAAGACTGATATGAAAGGATCAGGGGCAGGTTTCTACCTTCTCCAGTAAAAGACTATTCTCCCCCCCCCCCTCAGTGGTTGCATATTTTGAGACCTGTTTGCCAAAGGGAGTTTCTTTAGCCACCTCCTGCACCCAGGGGTGCTTTCTGGAGAAATCCTTCATACTCTGCAGGGAGTTTCTACCTAACATTCCAGGAAACTGACTTCTCCTTGACCCATTATGCTACATGACTTCCAGTTTACTGCGCAGTCCACAGTGTTGCCTTCACATACTGAAAGTGGTCAGGTTTTAGAAAGAAAAGCACCTATTCTTCCAGAAGACAACCCTTGTCCTTCCAAGCGGGACAGTGATCACAACTTAATGGTGCAATGAAGACTTTCAAAGTCCCTAATGCCCGATCCTTGATAAACTCCACCTGGAAGAATTTGTATGGGCATGCCTTGCTTTATTCTAAACAGCAGCCCTGCAGTGTAGATTACGCTAGCAAAAAATAGCACATCCAAAGTCATCCAGAAAGCTTCGGTGCTGAGTGGGGATCTGAAACGATGTCCCCCTGACCCAAGTTCAATGCCACATCTCAATATTGGTTCTGGGTTAGGGAGAACCATTGTCATTAGAATGGATGATAGTAGGCTAGGGGGACTATGGGTTAGTCCCAGTACAAGGAAGTCTGGGCCAACCTGGTGCTCTTAAGACCTTTCAGTCTAGGGCAGGCATAGGCAAACTCAGCCCTCCAGCTGTTTCGGGACTACAACTCCCATCATCCCTAGCTAACAGGACCAGTGGTCAGGGATGATGGGAATTGTAGTCTCAAAACATCTGGAAGGTCGAGTTTGGGGGTGCCTGGTCTAGGGCTCCCACCAGTCCTGGAATGCACTGCTGCACTGGCTGAAGCTGATGGGAGTTGTAGTCCAAAACAACCAGAAAGCACCAGGCTGGCTAAGCTAGCGCAAGGCAACTCCTTATTTTGTTTTGTAATTTTCGCTTTAACCAGGAATGTAGGCAGCTGCCATCTGGACATGATGTGAAAGCCAGCACTGAAGCACATGGGCTGTTCTGTTTACACTTGCAGCATATCAGTGGAAATTTCCACATGATGGCTCTGTTCCATCAGCCACTCAAGATGTGATTTTTATCAGAGGCCACCATAACCGGGCATAGGCGTTTACCTTATTTATTTGAAACATTTTTATACCACCCTTTTAAAAACCCCAGAGTGCTTTGTTAACATTTGACAATAAAACCAGTCCATTAAAACCTAAGAAATGCAGTTGAAACAGCAACATCCACAGTAACCAGACAATTCAAAATGGCATTGGTATCAGTCACCAGGATAGGCCTGGGTGAACAGGTATGTTCTCAGGATGCACCAAGAACTCAACAGAGCTTGTGCCCACCTCGTTTCAATGCTCCAGAAATTGTTCCACAAACTAGAAAAGGCCCTGCCCGTGTCCTGAAACCCTGGCCTACCTGGCAGCAAGTCAGTGTGCCGTGTCCAAAGTTGAAAGTCCGAGGGCCAATCCACACATGTGAAGCCCAGAGTCCAAAGGTCAGAAACTGAAGTTCAGGGTCAGTCCAAGTTGCCAAGTCTGAAGTCCAGCAGTCAGGATACAGGCCAAACCCGAAGCACAATCCCTTAGAGGCCCTGAAGCACCCAAGTCCCTCAACATGGACAGTTGAAGAGACACCTCAGCTCCACTTCCCTCTTTGTACTCTGCATGCTGATTGCAGCATCTGGGCTTAACGAGGCATGTGACCCTCACCTGTTCTGAGCCTACTCCAGCTGAGGAATCACATAGCGAGCCCCACCTGGCCAGATAGGGAGCTGGGCTGTGGGTTATTGCCTGTCCCAGCCTCCTACCTAGAGAGTCTCTTCTGCTGCTCCCTGTGCTTCAGAGCCTGCCTTGTTTGTGGAGACAGGGGCCCTTCTGGCTCTGGTGATGGGTCCTGCTGATCTGGTTCCTGTGCATTGACCTCCAGCCCCTCACCATCCTCCATCACCCAGTGAGTACTTCCTACACCAACCTCAGCTTCCCCATTCCCAACATGCCCCAGTGAGCCCCAATCCCAGAGACACCCCTTGCTGGGATCTTCCTCCTTCTCCCAGTTCATGACACCCTGGTTACCACCAGAGGGAATTCTTCAGGATATGGCACCACCAGGATGGCCTTTTCGGTTGTAGCCCCTCGCTTGTGGAATGAAGTAACATAGAGATTTAACACCCAGAATTGAAACCAACAGAGTGAGAAAGGTTCCTTTAAAGGTATATATTTGAAGAAATGGATAAATCTGCTAGATATACCATGTTGCACTTAACCACTACCCCCACCTTGAAAGTTGTGGCAGCAGTGACATTTATTTATTTATTGCATTTTTATCCCACCTTTCCTCCATGGAGCTCAAGGTGGCATGTATAGTTCTCCACCTCTGCATTTTATCCCCACAACAACCCTGTGAGGTAGGTTAGGCTGAGAGCCAATGGCTGGCCTAAGGTCACCCAGTGAACTTCAAGGCTAAGCCCTGGTCTCCCAGGTCTTAATCCAACACCCTAACCACTACACCACACTGCCTCTCTGGCATGTCTGGATTCAGCTTTTGCCTGATGCTGAACATTTAAAGTGACACTGCATATCTCCACAATGAGGGCAGGGCTGCCCAGGCAGGATTTTTTGTGCTTCTTCCCATCCTTGCTGTTTTGTTCTCTGTCACCCATATTTGATGCTTATTTTTACATTCATTAACTAACCATCATTTCATGAAACAATCAGATGTCTGCAGTGACAGTCAACAACCAGTCAGAACTGATAATGAACAGAAGCCACACATTTAAGTAAAGCATATGCATTTTATACATCCCTTTCCGAATGTCTGGAATTGAACTTTTTTTTTTAAGGAGTCACTGCTCTAGCTGTCAGCTAGGGACCATTTTGCAAATAAGCACATGGTGACTATGTATTTTGTTGGAACCTGAGTGTTGTCAGCAGATTCAGGAACTGAAATTGGAAGAAAACAGGAGTATGGACACGACAGGCTCTACATCCAGGTAAAAGGTAAAGGGACCCCTGACCATCAGGTCCAGTCATGGCCGACTCTGGGGTTGCAGCATTCATCTCGCTTTATTGGCCGAGGGAGCCGGCGTACAGCTTCCAGGTCATGTGGCCAGCATGACTAAGCTGCTTCTGGCGAACCAGAGCAGCGCACAGAAACGCCGTTTACCTTCCCGCCGGAGCGGTACCTATTTATCTACTTGCACTCTGACGTGCTTTCGAACTGCTAGGTTGGCAGGAGCAGGGACCGAGCAACGGGAGCTCACCCCATCACAGGGATTCGAACTGCTGACCTTCTGATCGGCAAGTCCTAGGCTCTGTGGGTTAACCCACAGCGCCACCTGCGTCCAGGTAGGAAACTTTAAAAATGAAACCTAATATTACTCAGAGTATTGGAACCAATAACATATTTAAGCAGGAGCAGAGCAGCTGCTTTGAATCCAGTGCGGCAAGATGCCTGCCTATGGTCCCTGACTGCACAAACATTGCTCCAGTCTTAGGTCTGAACTTTCATTCAGCCTGAGGAATAAATGGTGCTGGTGCTGCTGTCACTGTTGATCAGCTGTTGGGTTCCAGAGTGATTTGCTGTTAAACAGCTGCTTACTGCCAAACAACTGCCTTGTGATTAAAGCAGCAATATTCTCCCATCACCCACACTGCAAGATAAATTCCAAGCAAGTTTTGGCAAAAACTCATGCAGCGACCACCTGAATAATGCTAAGAATATAATCTCTTCACATTAATACAGTAATGATAATTACTTGTCATTACTTGTATCATCATCTTCATTATTGATCTATCTAGAGACCGATGTCTGACCCTCATCAGAAGTGATCTCAGAGCAGATCACCACAATCTAAAACATAACAAATAATTTAAAATGGAAAATAAAATATATTATCAGACCTTTCTACCTTTTCATTAATAGAGTGTTCCAAGTGGTCCACATAAATTATTGTAGTAAAACTAATGAAAACTCAGTAATAACAAATTGAGGGGAGGTCCTGTAGTTAGTGGCAGTAAATATGCTTTGAAGGCAAGAAGATTGAAGGATCCATATACGGCATTTTCAGTTAAAAGGCAATTGGCAAAGCTAGGAGTGGAAAAATTCATCCCTCAGACCTTGGAGCAAAGCGGGTAGGATTCAATATGTGTTCATTTATGTGACCACTACTATCCTCACACTAGAGATGAGATTCTCAAGCAAAGAGTGCCTTTGTCTCAGGCAGGGGTAAGGAAACTGATCCTCCAGATGTTATTGGAATCCAGTTCCCCTCATCCGATGCTGGCTGGGGTTGATGGGAGGTGGATTCCAACAACATCTGGACAGCCACAGGTTCCCTATCTCTGGCCTAGACCTATACCCATTGTGTGAATGAAAGAGGTGAGATTTCCACCAGCCCTTTAGTGCAGCTGTGTGTGTTTTTCTTTAATTAAGGTAAGTACTTACCTAACTAACTAACAAGGTTGTTATGAGGATGCTGCTTTGAGCTCCTGGGTGGAAAGGCAGAATCCTGATCCTAGCACACATACACATGTATGTAGTTTAAGCCCAAGGCTGCAATCCTAACCATACTTTCCTGAGAACAAGCTCCACTGAACATAGTGGGATGTATTTATAAGAAAGTGTGCCTAGGAATGAACAACATCTCTCACTTGAAAGCCCACAGTACACTGTGTTGAATTGTGGCCTTTGCTTTCTGAGAAATCAACCAAATATACAAAATAAACCAAATGTACAACAACAAAACAGTGTGTTGTGATGTATTACATGCACACTGTTGGTACCTGGAGCCTGAAATAGGAATCTGGGTCCCTATCACTTCAGGTCAATCTGATCAAGGAGTGAGCGTCTGGGAAGATATCAGCACAGAGTCCTCTGCACTGCCAAGAAGGGGGTAGGGAAGAGAGCCCCAAGGCAGAATGTGCCCTTGCCTGTTTCCTTTTTGTTTTGAGAATTGCCTGCAGAAGCCTATAAAAAGTTCAGATATTTCTAAATGTGGTGTGGTTGGGCGTGTGTGTGTGGAGGGTGTTTTTTGTTTTGTTTTGTTTTGTTTTGTTTTCTTTGCTGCCATACATGTTTTCCACCCATAATTGTTTTAATACAAACTAGGAAAGGTTTTAAGACACCCAAACTAGGAAAGGTTTTTTACATTAGAAACAGAATATCTCAAAGTGATGGAAAGTTTAATTAACAGAGCACTATTGTATGGAATAAGAGAGTTCCCAAATCAATAAGTTATATATTTATTAATTGGGGGGATGGACATATTACTGATGCCACAATTCTAAACCTTTTCACAACGAGTTCACACAGAGGGCTGGATTCAACTAAATACTTGTGCTAGTGGGAATCGGCACAATGAGGCATCGAGGTATGCAGACCCTCTAAGTGTCTCTGTTTTCCAGGGACAGTCCCTGATTTACAGAAGCCATCCTGGTTTCTGATTTCATCCCGGAATGTCTACCTTTTCCTTAGCTTAGGGCATCCCTTTTTTAAAGGTGAAATGTTGGATGGTATGGAGTTATCCAACTCCCGAGTCTTCTGAAGACAACCCTGTATAGGGAAGTTGTTTAATGTTTTATTATGTTTGTTATATATGTTGGAAGCCACCCAGAGTGACTGGGACAACCCAGTCAGATGGGCAGGGTATAAATAGTAATATTTTTTATTATGGAATGGGACATCCCTATTTTCATCGGGAAAATGTTGAAGGGTATGGGTAGGTGGTAGTGCACATACCTTGCATATAGACACTCAGGTTTGCTCCTGGGCACTTCTGGTTGGCTTAAGCCCTTGAAAGAAGCTAAAAAAAACCAAGCTAAAATAATTTTTCAAAACAGTACAGAAACAACTGAAAATGGTCTTCAAAACAAGACAACATGAAGTCAGAGACCTTTTCATTAAGCTAGAAAAGCTTGGTTTGTCTCTTTAGAAGACAGCCTTATGTATATTCATAAACCCAACCAAGGTCCTAGGTTAATGTACCCTGCCACTCAATAGGCCTAAGGATATCTTTTGCAGTTGCTTTTAGTTCTCCTCAAGCCCCATAGACTCATTCTCCTATAGTCTCCAAGTTGTATGCATAATCTTTTCTGCCTTTGGGAAACACTCATTACCTTTCTCTGTCCTCACCAGAAGAATTTGACGAGCTCCAAGTTCACAACACCTTAAAGAGTGGCATTGTTTTCGAAGACAGCTCAGCCACTGCAATGAGGCCTCACTTAGGTTGCGGTTGACTTGAGGCACACCTTCATTTCAAAGTTACCTGTAAAAAAAAACCACACACACAAACAAAGCCTGCTACCTATAAAAATAGCCCTGGTGTTTGGCATGAATGCCTGTTAAATATCTTTTCAAAGTATGCCTAGCACACCCTTAATTGCTTTCAAGAGCTCTCTGGCACTTTTTGTCTAGGGCCAATTCATTCCTACGTGCAGAAATGCAGAGCTCTCAAAATCAAGCCACTCCCTTGGCTCATGCAAGGAACCTCTGCTCTACCCCTTGTGACACTGAAATGCACATGGTATGTATGTATTATGTGATTTTTTAAATGGCTGAATACCAAAGGTACATCTTCCCCCTACTCTTTAAAGAAGGAATGGGATAAAGGCAGGAGGCTCCCCCAGATGACATGTTTATTGAGCATCCTTCCTAACTGATTTGCACAACACTTATGTGTAGCTGAGCTTGTATCCTGTCTTTATTGAGCTTTCATTCTGATTTGCTTGCAGGGCAGTTACACAACAACAAACATTTGTCCTGAATTCACTTGTGGGGCATTCATACATCTTCTTGTTAGCCATTTCTTCATGCCACACTTTTTGATGCATTTCCCCAGTCCCCTTCAAAAGTCTTATTCTTCTTCAACATGGATTTGTTGCATGAGGTTGACAGAGCCCTTTATAATACTAATTTAATAATAATAATTTATTATTTATACCCCGCCCATCTGGCTGGGTTTCCCCAGCCACTCTGGGCGGCTTCCAACAAAACATTAAAATACAAGAATTCATCAGCTATTAAAAGCTTCCCTAAACAGGACTGCCTTCAGATGTCTTCTAAAAAATAAGAATAATTTAATCGGCTTTAACTGCTCCAGGTGTGCACTTGGATCTCTACCACAAAATAGTCTGGAGCCACCCATAACACATGCCCATGAACAGGAGGAGATGGGGAGCAGGGTGACTCTGGTTTTACCCTTCCACCTTTGCTCTTGAAAAGACATGCACACAGCTTGCAAATTGACTCCTGGTTGCCTCTTGACCCTCCTGCTTCGGTCAAGCTGTCCACTTTTCTTCCTGGTATGTTTACTCAATCAACCGTACGTCTGGTATTTTTTTTTAGAGCAAATGCTTCAGGGTTTCCTCCCATCACCACAGAACTACTACAGTGCCTTCCCTTTTTTTAACCTCTACACAATAGCATTCTGAAGCTTATATAAAGCAACAGGAAGGTTCTAACCAGGAACTTATTTGAACACCCTTCCAGCCACAAACACCACATGCTGAGGGCAGCTGTGTGCAGGCCAATGCCACATGGAGAAGTCAGTGTGGGTCAGCATTTTTGCAGACTGCTATGAATGGTTCTCATCTTGAGAGCAAGTCCTAACTGCTCTATGCTAAGAATCCAAGATGCCTAGGAGACATGTCTGTGCTCCTGGGAGAGTAAGAGAAGATAACAAGCCAACTGATTTCAATGCATTTTCTGTGGAGGATGTTGATTCTGTGTTCTGTCTTTAACTAAACTGAAATAACAGGTCTGACATCCTTTTGGTGGGGGTGGGAGTGGAGAAAAGCAACCGGATCCAGTTTGTCCTTTTGATTGATTTCCCAGCATCAGCACTGAACTCGCTGACAACTGGGAGCCAAAAAAATCAGCTTAGCTCAACCCAACATGCTGATAACTAAGTTGCGCTGCAGCTATCTGCCAAAGCAGAGGTTTCCTCCAAAATGATTTCTCTTTTTTTGATGTGTATGCATGTGTGTGTGTGTGTGAGAGAGAATCTCTTTACCCAGACAGAAAAGTATGATAAGAGGTAGCTCTATGTACAAAGCAGTTGTGCTCAAATTCCAGTGTTAAAGTACTGCCGTATCGCTCTCACTTTTGACCTGTTCTGAGATATGGCCTTAAGATCTTGTCGTTACATTCTCCAAAGCAAAATAAGTTTAATTTCCTATTAAGAATGGATACCAAGGAGTCACTGGAAAACAGGGCTGTTGATACTATTTCAAGTTGCTGCTTAGGGCCACCAACAGGTGAGCAAGTGGCTTCAGGCATTTGAAATGGATGCAATGCCTCCTCCTTTCATGTAGCAATTCTTCAGCATTTTGCAGTAAACTGCTAAAACCACTGAGAATTATACTAGGGAAAGGGTTTGCTTACAGAGATTCCTAAACTATTTGGCCTACTGCCCCTTTTCGGGGGGGGGGATACTCAGCGCCCCCTGGAAATCTACCTTCTTTAAGCAAACAAACAGAAAGAGGAAGACAAATTTGAGTTGTTTAATTGTCTTCTATTTCTTTATGCTTCCACCCACCTTATTTTTATTCAGTGCCCTCCCAATTGCAATTACTACTGCCCCCCTGGATCATTCCAGTGTCCCCCCAGGGGGTGGCATAGCCCACTTTGAGAAACGCTGCTTAAGAGGAAGGGTGAGAGGTAAGGAGCTGGCCACGCAGGGATCACTTCCCATCAGTTGCAAAAGCGGGAAAACAAAAGGTTTTGTCATTTGTGACTGGAAAAATCAAAATAGCCCCGTCTCCTCTCTGTCTCTCTCTCTCTCTCTCTCTCTCTCTCTCTCTCTCTCTCTCTCTCCTTTAACAGTGTCTCAAATATGTCACCAAAGGATATCTCATAGCAAGGTGGCTCCTAAGTTGCTCTTCACTCAGAAACACAGCTGCATCAAGGAGGACTGCGCTTTGCACCCTCCCCCAAATTGTGCAGATGTTTTCCTGTCATGTCCAAGTGTCCCTCCCAAGCAATGTTTTCCAATGTGTTGAAATCAGCCCTCAAGTTATGCTTCTCCTCCAAAGCAGAAGCTCTGACCTGAAATAGTAACATCTAAAAATATTCACTTGCCCTGGTTGGTTCCTCCACATTTTTCAACGAGCCCAAGGGACAGGATTTTGTGCTTTACTTATTAGCAAGGGCTTTCTGTTAAATAATAAGCAGATCAATAAAGCATCAAACCATTGCCAAACAGGAACCTTCTTTAGCGAGGGGCAGCTCTTGTTTGAGCTTTTATAACGGGGGTGTGAGAAATAGTCCCCATAAAAGCAGAAGATTCACACAGTTCAATGTAGAGTCTCAACCTCTAGGCTGATCAAGGAACGACAGTAGGGTGAAGAGTGCTGCAGTATGGGAGAATGGGAGCCGGTTGTTCACCTGATACACACCTCATCCTGTGTTCTCACAGGCACCTTGAGATATACCCCAGTTTGATAACTGAAGGTTGGTTCACACATATACATGCAACGTTTGATGGATTCATTCAACATTTGAATATGTGAGTGGCAGTCCCGTATGCAAACTGATCCCATTGAAAACTGGTGAAACAAACATTCTACCTGCGGTGTTAAATCTGGGGGTGAGCATAATAATAATTTGGTACTGTAGTCATTGATCAATGATTGCAATAACACAAGCCTTCCCTGAGAAAGAAGAGGCCTTGAGCCATGGGTGTAGCCAGGATTTTTGTTAGGGAGGGCAGGACTTTGGGGGGGGGCAGAACCTACGTGATTGGTCAGTTAATTATTTCTATTGTTTTACTTGATGGCTACACCTGTGCCTTGAGCTGTTGCTCGTAGCCATGAATAGGGATGGGGAACCTTAGCTCAGTGCCTAGGAGCCAACTCATAGGGGCTGAGGTCCCTTCGCCCCCCTCCAATAAAATATTTGAGAGGACTGAGGGCCCCCCAATAGATGGGCATTGCCATTCAAATAGTGTGCGTGTGTGCTGTGTCTTGTGATCAGTTATGTGATGTGGGGCTTACCTGGGCCTCCTCAATATTTTATTTAAGTTGGCACCCCTGGTTCAGTGACAAGAGCGTATGCTTTGCATTCTGAAGATACTAGGAGAACTGTTGGTGGTCCAAATGCACCAATGTAGTTTCCTCTAACTGTTGTGGACCCCATCAGTCTCAACATGTATTAGTCATTGGTGAGGGATAATGGGAGTGAAGAGTCCCACATTATCTGGAAAGCACCATAAAGGCCTGTAGTGAGCAACACTAAGCTGGATGGACAAATAGTCTGCCTCGATATAAGGCAGTGCACTGTATCTTAGGAGTGTATTGGGGTCTCGGGGTGTCTTCTTGAGTATCCAAGACATACCAGAAATCAGTAGATTTCAATGCGAAGGAAGATGCCTTTAAGGCCACAGCAAGAAACAAATTGACATTCCGGCAATGCAGCCATCTTTCGGTCCCTGCATGCTGCACATAGTGCAATAGTGAAGGAATGGACACGGGAGAGCAGCAACTGTTAAAGGTGATGACCTTCCGATGAGATATTGAACTGACCTCTGTTCTGGTGGCTGTCCAGGTGGAGATTAAGAATTCCACAGAGCACTGTTTGCAGAACACCATCTTCTGCTCCAGGTCCTCTGCTAATGCAGGTTTGGATTTCAAAAGCCGAACTAGCAGTCCCAAAGGAAGAAGCGTCCCGGTTCACTCGATGGAACGCTACAAGAGGAAAACAAGCCGAAACCTGTTGTTGTTGTTTTAAATGGTTAAATATTAGCCCAGGTCACATGCAACCACCTGTACTTGATGATGGAGGCTGAGATAAGGAAGCCTCAACAATACAAAGGCAACCGGTGGAGAGGCCAGTTTGGGCAGGCTGAATTGGAGGAAGTCCCAATTGCACCCAGAAATGCCACATGCACAAATGCACCAAAGATGCTGACATTCAGGAGCACCTGAAGAACTGGGGGTGGGGGACCTCAGGCCTGGGTGGCTAAATGTGGCCCTGCACACCTCTCTATCTGGCCCTGAGGACTCTCCCCAGCCACACCCTTTACTGGCCCTGCTACACACCATCCACCAGTGCTTTTGCCTGACTGGAATATGTCCTTCAACTCTGACAATCCCTCTTGCTTCCCTGGATAAGAATAATAGAATCATAGAATTGTAGACTCGG
Source organism: Podarcis raffonei (assembly GCF_027172205.1). NCBI lineage: Eukaryota > Metazoa > Chordata > Lepidosauria > Squamata > Lacertidae > Podarcis > Podarcis raffonei. The sequence goes on from NC_070607.1 coordinate 40,833,380, forward strand.
AAGGGACCACGAGGATCATCCATCCCCCTGAAATGCAGGAATCTTTTGCCCAATGTGGGGCTTGAACCCACAAGCCTGAGATTGAGTCTCATGCTCTACCAACTGAGCTATCACAGAGGATAGCTTGGGGTGTGAGAATGCTTGCAGAAACAAATTAATCATTGCTCCACCTCCTTTTTCCTCTGGCCATGCCCACCAGCTGCATGTGGTCCCCAGAAGCTTGTGGAGAAGGGAAATATATATAAAAAAATTCATTTCATTTCTATACCACTTTATATTATTAAGGAAATAATAATAATCTCACAATGCATTAATAATAATAATAATAATAATAATAATAATAATAATAATAATAATATAATTTTATTTATATCCCACCCTCCCTGGACAAACTGGGCTCAGGGAGGCTAACATCAAAGGATATAATGCATTAAAACATAAAATCCAAAGTATATAATACATTGAAACATAAAATTCAAATGAAAAATCCAGAATAAAACATGACTAAAGTAAGTCAAACATAAAGTATACATTCAAAGCAACAAAATTAGCAGGAAACTAAAACGTTTTCTTAAAAATTTCCAAATACAAAAATGAGAAAGGATAATTACAGCCACGGAATGCACATTTAACACAGCAAAGTTACCAAAAATGAAAAGAAAAATTCCTTAAACATTTCAAAATAAAACATGACTAAAGGAAATATAAAATACAAATAATTAACAAGAGAATAAAATATTATCTCAAGCATATCTGCTGTTGTTGCAACCAATCCTGCTCATGGTGGTTCATGGCGGGCAATGGCTGTGGAAGCTCAGGCTCACTTGGGTCTGCATAAAGCGAAAGCCAAGGTGGCCTGCGTCCCCCAGGCTGTAGAAGGCTTCCCACCTCTGAATTGGGCCAAGCTACACTTTTGTCAATGAGTTTTTTTAAGAATGACATCAGGTGCCTGGATCACCTCCAAATATTTTAACCAGAAGAAGCTGATCTGCCATGCTTTTTTAACCTTGCAAGTTTCAACCTGGCAATAATCCTTCATAACAAGAGGTGAAAACTGAAGCAGGGGCACTGAGGCTGGGAATGATAAAAAGAGAATCTGAAACTGGTGAAAAGTTAAAAGCTATCTGCATCCCTATCCAGACATTCTCCTTTCTTTCTAAAGAGAAATTAAAATTGCATCTTTTTAAAAAAAATTGCCACCGAAATGACATTGTACGCTGGATTAAAATGCTGAGCCCACCTTTAATTTCCTCCTCTTTACATGCAAGTTCATGACTGGCAGGTTGTGTCGCCCTGTTCTTATCATATTAAAGGCCACCATGGCAAAAAGCCAGAAAGCGCTTTCATAGTCTTTTGACACGGTGCTGGGGATTTTTCTTGTCTGAATAGCAAGGCCTTATTCTCCCCGTTTCCTCTGTTCCCCATTATATAGCCCAGCAGCCATTCAAATCAAATAATGGTGTGTTGTGTTTTGTTTGCTGGCTCTGAACACACCAGCAGCAGTGAAGATGTGTGGGGCGCACTCACAATCCTTGGAAACGGTTGATGAAATACAAACTCTTGGGGAGGGGTGCGGTGCGGGTGGAAGCACACAAAAGGCGGGTGTCAAAAGGGTCACTTTATTGAGCCACAGGGCTTTTGATTCCGGCCACCAGTACGAAAGGACAACTTGCTGTGAGACATCAAAAGGAAACAACCTCTCCCGAACGCTTTCTGTCACGGCTTGTGCAAACAGCAATGTCACAGAAATGTTAAATGCTTGAGAGCCATGTGCCACACTACCAGAGCCAAATCACAAGGCACCTTCAGCCATTACACGCAGACGCAACCCAAGCCTGCAATCCTAAACTCCCATTACTGGGGAATAAACCCCACCAAACTTGGTAGGGCTTCTAAGAAACCATGTACAGGCTTGCACAGTTGGTTTTGCCAACAGTGCTTCGGCATGCGGATAGAAGATCAGAGCCCTCTCGCACAATCCCCACTCTTTGTGGCTGTGTCTAGAAAATGCTCAGTGTGCACCTGGGATGTTTAGCACACCAGCACAAAGCCTATTTTGTTGGCGGTGGCAGCAGCGGCATGCTGAAAGGTTAAACCGATCTGCACGGAACTCTGTGCATGCAACCGCCTTAGCATGTGGCTATATCACAAGCATATCACTTCACATGCACCTCTTGTGAGTGATCGTAGAATCATAGAATTGCAGAGTTGGAAGAGACCCACAGAATCATCTAGTCCAACTCCCTGCAATGCAGGACTATGCAACTGGAACTATACAGGGATAGAACCTGCAACCTTGGCATTATCAGCACCACGCTCTAACTAACTGAGCTATCTAGACTCTTTTGTGAATGGCCAGAAACCTGAAAAATCCCCATGTCTAGGTTTTTATTGTTTATTAATGAAATTTAGAATTATTATCCCAGTCTTATCCTCACGCAAGATGCACCAAAACGCCTTAAGTAACAAAGATGACACTTAGTCTAAAAATAATATAAAATCCAGAATGTACCTCAATTGTAATGAGTTGGATGTGGAGAGGATTGCCTTATGTTTTGAATACTGAGGACTATCACTTTATTTTTTATTTAATGCCCTCCGTGCAAATATATCCTAGGCAATTCACGGTAATATTTTTTTAACATCATACAATTACATAATTAAAATGCTGTTGATGCCCTCCCCAAACAATTAAAGGCACTGCCCAAATTCACTATGCCTTTAAAACCAACTTCGGTGACTCAGTTACAGCATTTAACGTATAAGCTTCCTTTCCCATCAGAACATTTAAAAAAGCATTTCACTTTAAAAATCAACTAGCTGTGATGTTTACATTGTACCTCCATTCTCGGAGGCAAGATACCTCTGAATGCCAGGTGCTGGGAAGTGAGAAGAGTGATGTTGCCTTCTGGTCCTTCTTGCAGGCTTCTCATAGACATCTGATTGGCTGCTGTAAAAACAGGATGCTGGACCAGATGAGCCATAGAGACCTGATCCAACAGGCTCTTCTTACATTCTTAACCAGATGCTTAAAAGACAACAGCACATGCACCAGACAGACTTCCCGGGGGGCGGGGGGGATTATATAAATAGAGCAGCACAACTCTCCCTCCCCCCCCGCAAAGCCTTCTGCTCTCTTACTGCCAGCCACTTGATTTCTGAAGATGGTTGCCTTCCAAGAAGGGCCTCTGTCTAGCTTCACTCCCATGCAGGTTGACATGCTGATTTATATGCAGGGATGCAAATGACTTCTAAACTCAAGGTCTTCCATAGGCTGTGACCCACTGACATGTTCGAACTTTTGGAAAGTTCTGCTCTGCATGCAAAGTGAATGGGGCATTTTCGGCCAGTGGGGAGGCAGCCCGAGGCAGTGGGGAGAGGCAGGGCTTCAGCCAGTCCAGCAGCACCTGCATGAGATCCCGTGGGAAATTGTAGCATCCCATGCAATGGGGGCAGTAGAGGGTCAAGTGCAGGGGTCCCCAAACTAAGGTTCGCGGGCCGGATAAGGCCCAAGGGACTCATTTATCCAGCCTGCAGCAACCCCCGCCGCACTGTGCCACTGCCTGCTCTTACCGGCACTGCGCGGCTGCCCACTTCTGGGTTGGAGGAGCACCGGAAATAGCTTGTGCGCATGTGCATGTGTTATTTCTGGTGCACCTCCGGGTTGGAGGAGGCCCGTGCACATGCGCACAAGCTATTTCCGGTGCTCCTCTGACCCAGAAGTGCGCCGGAAATAGCGTGTGTGCATGCATATGGGCACGTGCTCCCCTGCCCTCCGCGCGAGTGGCACTGGAGACACTGGCCCGAGGCACGATAAGTTTGCTGACCCCTGGTCAAGTGCTTAAAAGCCTCAGCCACAAAGAGGTTGGGGCCATTTTGCCCTTTGTGCTTTCCCACTCGCTTAGTGAGGCCTTGTTTGGGCCTGTCTGTGCTCTTTGGGTCACTGGTTAACAGGTCCAGAAATGATCCCCGCCCCCCAACCTCAGTTGGCTCTGGGTTTCCCACCTCTTTCCCTCAGTGAGCACTTTGACATGCTAGGCGTTCTCAATCTTATGCCACTACTTCGTGCACAAACAGCATTGGGCAGGATCAGACTAGTAAGGATGTCCCCATAACGGGCCTGGAGGGGATGCTAGGTTCAAGGCATGGTCCTAGCTCGGATGGGGCCCCGCCTGGCTGGGAGTGGACCTCTCCCCCAGATGCCCAGTGGGATCCTGGGTGCTTGGCTTGCCCCACAGCAGGGTCTGACACTGTGGCCAGCTCCCATGGGCTGGTTGGGTGCTTCCCAACCATCAAACAAAATGCCACTCCAATAGCAAGGGCTGACTGGAATGAAGAACTTGCCTTTGCCCTCGTGCCATGCCAACCCCACTGACCTGCCATATAATCAATAAAGCTGCACTTGTTTTCACCCAACTCTCTTGAGCAGCGTGTGCCCTTCCTACAAAAACCACAAGCCACAAACCTGAGATTCCCTGGTTGGTTAAGCAACTTCAAGGCCCTTGCTCTCCAATCTTATTGTTCTTTATCCTTCTACCAGAAGGCCATTCAAGCGGAGAATGCCTCCAAATAGAGGACAGCGCTCTGGAAAGTAGGACACGTGGCCATGCTGGCTATATCTCACGTAAAAATGGGATTCTGGTTTCCGATCTACTTAATTTAGTTTTCACAGCATCAAATAAGTAGGACAACTGCCTAAGTGGCTCATTTGTGCCAGTTTTCTCCTTCGCCTTCTTTATACAACTGTTCATGTTTGGATCGGAAGCACAGGAAGTGTGTACAGAAAGGCCTCTTCCTCCCCGATTTATGAAAGCTTTTCTTGGATAGAATGCCAGGCTGCGCTTAAAAAGAAATCACATTGGCATCAATAATATAAGCAGCATCATAGGCATATACTTCTTACCAAGAATGGGCGTAGCCAAGAGGGGGCAGAGGGGACAGCTGCCTCCCCCCCCCCAGATCAAGTAAAACAATAGAAATACTTAACTAACTGACCAATCCTGCTCCCCTCTAACAAAAGTCCTTGCTATGCCCATGTTACAAAGCCACATACAAAAACACACACAAAAAGCAAACCTCAAGTTAATAGGCCAAAGGAATGGGGTGCAATGGGTTAGTAAACATCTTCTGCTGGGGGCCATACTCTCCCCCCCTCCCCTTTTCTGCATTATGCTAACACCGCTTCTTTCTTTATTTTTCTCCACCCAGCAGGCTGCCAAGGAAGGGACAAATCATTTGAAATTAAGCTAAGGGCTATATGAAACCCTGGGGTAACTGATTGCCTGTCCCTGATGTTATGCAAGGGACTTCTTCACTTTCTCGCTGCAAGCCTACCTCCCCCCACCAAAAAAAATGGCACTGAACAAAAGCTTCCTATTAGCTCCAACAATTTTTTCCCTCCAGCCTAATTCTCAGCAAAGGAAGGGAAGGAGGTGGACACTATAAGCTAGATAGGGAGGCCCCACACTTCCCCGTCTAGTTGCATCAATATTCTGATTCGGTATACATGCTTGGCTGGTTGTGATGATGGTCCCAAGAGACTGCCACCACCCAGTTTGCCCCTATCACATAGATTAGGAGAAAGTCCTTTCCTTTCTAATTGAGACTTTCATAACACGTAAGTGATGGAGAATCTGAAAGACACCTGTGGCTGCTGGGTGCTTTGCTGAAGTTGAAGTACCTTCTGCAATGTCTGGAAGTTTGTTTATTTATCAGATTTCTTACCTGTCCTTCACTGCATTGGCCCACATCCAGCCCACTGTGGCCTCCAAGCTGGTCTGGCACCTGATGTGCCTCTCCTGATTCAGATGAGAGATGGGGGTGTGGAGAGAGAGATGGTGACACTTCATTCCAAATTCCCTGCTGACAGCACTCAGCAGCTCCAGATACAGTGGTACCTCGGGTTACATACGCTTCAGGTTACATACGCTTCAGGTTACAGACTCCGCTAACCCAGAAATATTACCTCGGGTTAAGAACTTTGCTTCAGGATGAGAACAGAAATCGTGCTCCGGCGGCGCGGCGGCAGCAGGAGGCCCCATTAGCTAAAGTGGTACTTCAGGTTAAGAACAGTTTTCGGTTAAGAACGGACCTCCGGAACGAATTAAGTACTTAACCCGAGGTACCACTGTAAATAGCATGGTGGAAAAGATGAAACCGCGTAGGATGACACTGGACAATTCCCATGGTTCTTACAATCAACCACCCCCCCCCAGCCCACTCTGCACTCCAACTTGTGCTCATTATATCTCTACAGTTTGTGCCTCACTTTTGGTGTTGCTTTGCTGGCAACCCAGTTCCTATCCTCGTCAGCGGGAGGAGGTTTGTAGCTCAGTGATATGCTTTCCACACAAATGTTACCATTGTTTGCAGGGAGAGCTAGGGAAGAATCCCATATGAAACTCTGGAGAGAAACTCCGTCAGTGTAGAGACAATGCTGAATGTTGGCCGAACCACTCATTTGACTTGGTATAAGCTGGGCCAGACCTGCTATTAGGCAGAGTAAAGCAGCCTCCTTAGGTGTCAGATGCGGACGGATGGAGAACAGATACTATGTGGATTAAGCAGCTTGCCCTGTGCCTCTTAAGCTTACCTGCTGGCCTCAGGTGTGGTGGAGGCTCTGTCCCATTACCAGTGCTGAAGTAAGATTCACCTGCCAGTCCTAGGCTTGCCATGTGTTCGGAATTTCACAGACATATATGGAGTACTGCAGTTTGAAGCAGTGTCCGGGCGGAAATTGCAAAAAACAAAAAGTACAGGAAAATCCGGATGTGTGGCAACCCATGTTAGCCATGTCGTTTGGGGCAATTTCTGTTAAAAATTGCTCAAAAACTTCAATTTTTTTGCAGCCTCTTGTGTTCTTATGAGACAGTATGGAAGGTGAGCATGACTTGCAAATGCTATTCTGTATTTTTTATGGATGCTTGGCCTTTTTTTAAAAAAGGCTAAGAGATATAAGATAGCACGGCTATAAGCAGAAGGCTTGTGCAAGTTCAGAAGTGCTGTGAACTAGAACAAATCATGTAACCTCCTCTTTTTCTTTTATTACACCAGGCAGGTACACTTGAAAATGTACTGGGCATGAGTAATAAATTAACTAAATATCAGTGTTGTCCAAGTAATCTGCCAGCATTCAGGAGGGCAGATTGATAGATAGGTAAAAGCAAAAGGGTACATTATCATTAAGCTGCAATTACATTCTCTGGTTGGAGCTATCTAAAAATGTAGCAGAACCTGGAGCAGAGAAAAGTGACAGATGCTACAAGCAAAAAGAAAAAAAGCCACCCTTGATTTCACAGCAAACTCCTTTTTTATATAATTAATGCAAAACGGCAGTTAGTAACCATTCCAGTTACTCCTCCACAGTGCAATCCTATGTTCCGCTTATTCTGAAGCAAGCTGCATTGGATTCACTGGTGCTTACTCCCAGGTAAAGGTACATAAGCTTGCATGCTGAGACCATTAACAGTACAATCCTATGTATATGTGTCTACTCAGAAGAAAGGCCAGTGGTTTTCAGAAGGTGTGGTCTCAGTGAAGCTGGCATAGGGTTGCAATCAAAATGGATTAATGTGACACGCCAGCTATAAGGTGCTTAACTTCCTTGAGTGCTGCTGTGGTGTGCAGGCTTGTGAGTTAGGGAAACATGGCACCTAGGGAGTTCTAGGTCGGTAGTGTAGTGCAGATGTTAAAAATGCATCTTTCAACCTCAGATCTACTTTCTACTGATGAAATGTACATGATTATGAGGTAAGGAATTCCTTTCACCTTGCTGAGAAAAAAAGGCCATGTAAATAAATTGATAATGAAGTGGTGTTGTTGTTGTTTTTTGTCTGACTTATCCAATAGCTTTTATTTGTCATGTCTGCTGCTGTTTTATTTTTTGTATGTAAATTTATTTTAGCTATATATTGTTTGGTCACTTGGGGATATAAAACCCAATAAACAATAGCTCAGGCCTTGTTGAGCACAACCAAATATTGGCTTCCATTCATATTGTATATTCAACAAGCTTTAAATCAAGTCAGTGGCTGGTTTCATAGGCAAGTTACACCTGGAAAGAATGCAGCCACCCATCCTTCAACCATCAGTTCCAGGAACACCTGCTTGGGACTGCGTTTGGCACAGGACAGTACCCACCAAGAAAGTTGCTTTAGATCAGACTTTCCCAACCTGATGCCATCCAACTGCTTTGGACTACATTCCCCATCAGGCCCAGCCAGAATGGCCAGTGGTCGTGGCTGATGGGAATTGTAGTCCAGCAACATCTGGATGCCACAGGAGGCTACAATGACAAATTCCAGATGTTAACAGAGCTGGCTCAAGATATGCTTGAGATATGGAACAGCAAATGCCTGCCCTACCCTTATTTCAAGGTGATTAGCCATAGTACCCTAGGTCAGTCCAGTTATTTTGGCACCTGAAGCAGATAAATCACCCAAATGACTCTCCTGCTCCCAGTCAGTAAAAACACAACAATGAATTAAAGAATTAACAATTTGCTGTCCTTTTATAGCACCCCAAAAAAATCTGACTGAGGAGGCTCCTTCACTCTGCCTCACAGGAAGGCTGCCCAGACTAGCACTGTGGGCTATTTAAACTCACCGCAGAATAACCCCAAGACAAATTGGAAAGTTTTGTTGTGTCCTCCCCTAGCACCAATCAACATCAGTGAAAGTGTCAGCCTAGAAAATTAATAAATCTATAAACAGCAGGAAGAACCTTCCTTTAAGAGGTTAAAGCAGGAAACATCTTACTTTCTGCAAAAATTTACTGACAGTGCCTCATCCTGACTGAAAACCACAGGAGGCCATTTGTGTTGAAAATGGGAAGGAGGAATTCTGGCCATTTCGCAAGGAGCTCAAGGAGCTGTCTCATTTTGCTGATTCTTGAAGCTGCCTCAGCATTTGGTAACCTAATATCTCGGCTTTGCTTAAACATTATGCTAATGAAAGGCTTTTGTGCAACTGCTTTACATTAAGCCTTGCCCACAGGAAAGTACAAGTGGTCATGTATTATTATTATTATTATTTTAAGAAGACAGATGGCAACTGTTATTTGTGAACAAGCCTCCGACTCAGCCCAGTTCTCCTCAAATCCAAGCTGCTCCCCTGCAGTGGCAGCGGCATGGAGACGGCAGCCAGAGGGAGGCTGCCAAAACCCACTGGCTGCCTATGGCGCTCTGTTGCTCTTCGAGATTTCACAAGATGCGCTGCCGAGAAAGGGGCTCTGTGAAAGCTCCTACGGGGGGCCAAGCCACCGAGCTTCCTGGAGGAAGTGGTTGCTCATCACTCTAACTGAGAAAAGAGGAAAGATGATTGGCTGCAACCCAATCCTTCACCAGCCCCCAGTAGCACCTCAACTCTGGGCACCAGCAGACCACAGGAATATCCACCACACAGACTGAAACTTTTCCATTGCCCACTCCAGCTCCCTTCTGCTTGTGCCTCTGCTTCCCAACCCCTTTATGTTCTGCAAGATGCCTATGTTCTAGGGCCGGCCACTTGATTTCCAGACAGCCGTTCCAGGACATCAGCACTCGTCTCATGTCTTCCCCAGCCCTCAATAGCCCATTTGCTTTGCTCCACTCCTTTGGTGCCGTTTTGCCACAGCTTTGACACAAGGGTGGGGGACTTCTAGATGTTTTTGGACTCCAGTTCCCATCACTCATTGGCCATGCTGGCTGGGGTTGAGAGGAGTTGGGATCCAACAGGCTCCCTGTCCCCATTTTACTATATCACCTCCTATGGTCAGAAGGCATCAAGGAAGGGCAACAGGTCAGCTCAGTGGTAGAGCCAGGATGTCTCAAGTTCAATCCCCAGCATCTTCAGGTAGCGTTGGGAGAAGCTTCTGCCTGAAACCTCGGAGTGCTGCTGCCAGTCCGTGTAAATAATACTGAGCAAGATGGGACGCGGGTGGCGCTGTGGGTAAAACCTCAGCATCTAGGACTTGCCGATTGCATGGTCAGTGGTTCGAATCCCCGCGGCGGGGCACGCTCCCGTCGTTCGGTCCCAGCGCCTGCCAACCTTGCAGTTCAAAAGCACCCCCAGGTGCAAGTAGATAAATAGGGACTGCTTACCAGCGGGAAGGTAAACGGCGTTCCGTGTGCTGCGCTGGCTCGCCAGATGCAGCTTGTCACGCTGGCCACGTGACCCGGAAGTGTCTGCGGACACCGGTGGCTCCCGGCCTATAGAGTGAGATGAGCGCACAACCCTAGAGTCTGTCAAGACTGGCCCGTACAGGCAGGGGTACCTTTACCTTTACCTTTAAGATGGACCAAAGGTCCGACTCGGTATAAGGCAGCTTCCTATATTCCTAAATACAGGGCCGGGCCAGCCATTAAGCAGGGTGAAGCCTCAAGGGGTGGACAGGACACACCACTCTTGCCTTTTGGTGGCACTGAAGTCCCCCAATGGTCACTATTGGGACTGTTCCTTTTTAACTTGTCCATAAATGACTTGGAGTGAACTGATTACGCCCAATGGTTCAGGTTGGTAAGAACAACAAGGGATTGTGAGGAACTCCAAAAGGATCTCTCCAGGCTGGGCGAATGGGCATTCAAATGGTGAATGCTGTTCAATGTAAGCAAGTATATATATTGGAGCAAAAACTCCTAACCATATACCATATACCAACACGGCAGCTGCAGGCACATAATAATAATAATAATAATAATAATAATAATAATAATAATAATAATAATTTATTATTCGTACCCCGCTCATCTGGCTGGGTTTCCCCAGCCACTCTGGGCGGCTTCCAACAAAGATGAAAGATACACTAAAATGTCACATATTAAAAACTTCCCTGAACAGGGCTGCCTTCAGATGTCTCTAGACACAAGCATCTAGATAGGCTTTACCTGGCCCCCCCCACTGAATTCAGACTTAAAACAAGTGGGGGGAAGCTCTGGCCTGCTGGCCAAATTTGGCCCTCCTGGGCTCCCCATTTGGCCCACGTCATGTATCTGTTTCAGGCAAGCCACACCCAATTGCTTTATATCTGATGTCGTTGATGAAGTCTGACATGGGGTAGGGAAGGGCCAAAAGGGGCTTTGCAGGCACTGTCAATTGGGGATGCCAGCAAAGCACTTTGTGCAGTACTTCCGAAGCAGCAGATAACTAGCTGATCATTGGCCTTTTGGATGTGCTGCCAAAATGGCTTTGTAATCCCTGTGCTTGGGAAGTGCTGTGTACAGGGATTGTAGAAACAAAACAAAATAAAAGTGCAGTGCTTCCCAAATGTGCAACAAGCTCTTTGACAGGTGTCACTCATCTGAATCATTATGATGTCAGATAATATAATGATTTTGATGCAAAATCTGCATGCATGATTTACCCCTGTGGCATAGGACAATATGGATTTGGATTACATGGGTTACAATAGCTCACATGTGCACCATTTGTTGAATGGCCACTGATGTTATAATTTTTCTCATGAGTTAAACCCCACCCCCACTTCCTCACCCTAATAGTACAACGCTGGTCATGCAGATCAGAATCACCATCTGTACAAGTAAAGACGAACTCCTTGTACAATTTGTTTCAACAGTTCAGTGGTTAGCTGGACAGATTGCTGGTGGCAAGGCATCACCTGATCCCAGTGACCTCTAAGCCTCCCTCCCTTGGTGTTATCTAGATCACTTGCCCCATAATGTGTCCTTGTTGGGGCAGGAGGGCTTCTAAGTTGCTTTAATTAAGTTCAACTTGAAGTAATATAAATATACCATTTTTTCCATGCAGCACAACTTCAGACCGCAGTCCTAGTACACTTTGAAGAAAGGTCTTCTAAAGTACAGGACATTTTTCCACATAAATATGTTTTAAATCTTAACATTCACTCTTAAAACACATTTATGTGGAAATAAGTCCTGTTGGTTTTAAGCAGCTTTCTTCCAAATAAGTAAACACTAAGAGCGAGGTGAAGGTTACAGTAACACTGCAAGGGACATATAAAACATTTGGATAATCAGCTGCGAGAGCTATATTTACACTGGGTTACTTTGACATAGAGTTGCATAGGAAGCAAAGTGATAAATAACAAAGACTTGCTGGCAACTCAATATTCACCATGTTTAATCAGAAGTCCTGTTGATTTCAATGGGGTTAACCTCCAAACAGGCAAAGTTAGGATTATGGCTTTAAGTAGCAAAATCCACATGAGGATTCAATTATGAACACATTTATGCAATGACGTTTTACGATTTAAAATGTAGTAACTATTTGAGACCCCAGCATTGCCTTGCGATTTGTTCTGGCAAACCGTTATGGTCAAAGCAATCTGTAAACATTCGGGGCAACTCTAAGGAAGAGCAGCTTTCTGCTCATGGAGTCCTATGGAAAGTTGTCACCCTAAATACAGTAAACTCTATGCCTGTTTTCTGGGATCAGTTACATTATATAATGCAACAGGGCTTAATCAAAGATATAAGTTGGTAGGACTGCTGTCTTAGTTGGAAGTGGATTCCACTAGAATTTGCAAACTGTACTTCTGTATAAAGGTGATTAGCATGGATGGCCCAATTCTATACATACACACAGGAAGGCCACTTATGCATTGCCGGGGGACAGACGGGACGGGACCAAACAGGAAATGCATCACCAAAAGACACACTTGTTTGAAAGTGGAACAATCTCCCTCAGGAAGTTGTGGACTCTCCTTCCTTGGCCATCTGTCATGGATGCTTTAGCTGAGATTCCTGCATTGCAGGGATTGGCTAGACTGACCCCTGGGATGCCTTCCAACTCTAAGATTCTGTGATAAAATGTGCATGTATGAATTTATATGTATACATTCACAATCTACTATATATCTTGGAAAGTTTTTGTTTGCTCCGAATTTGGATGTCTCTTAAGTTATCATGAACGCATTTTGCATGACGGTTCCCAAGAACAAAGAACATGTTTTCATTGTATGTTTGGACACGGCTGGGACACCATTTGGAATCAAGATGGCAGACCGAACCTTTCAAAACTGCCCCGAACTTTTGGTTTCTTAGCACTCCTGAGCAAATACTGGATACAAAGCTGCTACTTAGAAACAATCACTATCCTTTAGATAGAAATGCAATGGGTGGGATTCAACATCATGCTATTACGAATGTTCCACCGGCACAGGAATTTCAGCTGCACCCCCCCCCGTGCATTCTTCTGGGGGTCCCCCCAACCCACCCCAGTCAATTTCAGGGGGCATGCAGAAGGAAGCCCCATTGCACATGTGGAAGTTCTTAAGCAGGGCTCATGAAGTGAATCCTGCCCAACACATTTCACCAGGGTACAAAAAACTAGCCAAGTGACCTGTAGGCCTGCTCAATCTGCTGCCCATGTACTAATTGTATATAAGCAATTCAATACTCCTACTGCTCTTCCTTCTTAGGATTTGTTCTCTTTAAAATGTGTTTGGATTAGCTAGCCCTTTGAATAGAAGACTCTAAAGGAAGACACAGAGACACTGTTTTGGGCTGGCTCTACCATTAGACAGAGTGAGGTGGCCTCCTTAGGCAGCTATTTCTGGGTGTCATGAGACAGCAGACAGCTCTTAGTAATTTGATGGTTGTGTTTTTTTTCCTGCCAGGAAGGGGCAGAGGAGCATGTGGGATTTCCAAAATCATGTCTTGGGCAAGCCCGCAACACACATTTTCATAACTGCCCCTTCTTTTCTAAGTCTGAAAAGGTTGTACACTGACTTTTCTTTAGCTGACCAAACCCTGATCAAGGTAAAAGTAAAGGACCCCTAGATGGTTAAAGGTAAAGGGTAAAGGGACTCCTGACCATTAGGTCCAGTTGTGACCGACTCTGGGGTTGCGGCACTCATCTCACTTTATTGGCCGAGGGAGCCGGCATACAGCTTCCAGGTCATGTGGCCAGCATGACTAAGCCGCTTCTGGCGAACCAGAGCAGCGCACGGAAACACCGTTTACCTTCCTGCCTGAGTGGTACCTATTTATCTACTTGTACTGGCATGCTTTCGAACTGCTAGGTTGGCAGGAGCAGGGGCCAAGCAACGGGAGCTCACCCCGTCGCGGGGATTCGAACCGCCGACCTTCTGATCGGCAAGTCCTAGGCTCAGTGGTTTAACCCACAGCGCCACCTGCGTCCCTCCTAGACGGTTAAGTCCAATCAAATGCTACTATGGGGTGTGGCGCTCATCTCGCTTTCAGGCCAAGGGAGCTGGTGCTTTCCGGGTCATGTGGCCAGCATGACTAAACCACTTCTGGTGCAATGGGACACCATGATGGAAACCAGAGCACACAGAAATGCTGTTTACCTTCCCGTCACTGTGGTACCTATTTATCTACTTGCACTGGCATGCTTTCAAACTGCTAGGTTGGCAGAAGTTGGGACAGAGCAACGGGAGCTCACCCCATTTGGGTGGATTCGAATGGCCGACGTTCCAATTGGCAAGCCCAAGAGGCGCAGTGGTTTAGACCACAGCACCACCCTTATAGTCTTTGTTAAACTCCTTCATAAAACTCTTAATGTCATTTTCTGCAATAGTTTGGGTCACTATGTTGAGGCAAAGCACTTGTTCATAATGCCACCAAGTAAAATGAAAACATTTGACATCGTCGTTCCAGAACAAGCCATTGCCTAGCTTGTAAAAAAGAAGAGGAAAAATAAAGTTATTGAATGTTTTCAATAAATAGCTTGGTTGCATTATAGATAAGCGCTGTGCTTCAATGGCTGAATCTGAAATTAAAATGCATGCTGGGAAACATTAATAACACAACTTCACTCACTACTGATATATTTATGTTCATTTATTCCAGCTGTTATGTCAGGCCAAACACCCTAGAGAATGTAAAGAAGGCATTGGAAACCATTCAGTTACATTCAACCCGTTTTAACAGGTTCCAGGTCTCTTAATTAGTTTAAAGAGGACCTTCTGCCAACTACGGCTGTTGAAAACACTCAAAAGAGAAACAGTGACCTCTTCTGGATTTTGTAAAGAAGTCAAAACTGTATTTGGCAAGAGTCTGATATAATATTAATCTAAGAGGAGGGTTTTATTTGCTCTCCTTTATGGGGGGAAAATGTAAATAAAGGATGTCAAACACATTTCATGTTGACAAAGGATGTTGTTTTTGAAAACTGACTCTTTTATTAATTAAGAAACATCTTCATCTTGGGAAAGCCAGGAAACCATACAGCTTCAAAGCATGCAGAGCTTCAAAGCCAGATATAAAGACTAAACAATTAGTTGAAAAACACTCATCTCCGTCTTTCAAGTGAAGATTAACTTGACTTACTGGCCCAGTTATTGGACCAGAATTGCTAGATTATACAAACAAAATGCCTTGGCATGGTTTGGCGGTTACATTTCACTCCAATACAAAGGACCAAATAGAGAGTGCATTCAAATGTTAAATGCTCATGTGAGCATCACCAAAGCTCTGACTCCCCGCCCCTCATGCTCCTTTATGCTAGTGGTTCACAGGGAAACCATAAAACTTATAACAGATGATGCAAAGTGCCTTGATTCCATCATTGCAATGACCACTAAAGCCAGAAGATTAGGAGCACAGGAATTAGACTTACCCTGAATCACATCTTTGGTCAATATAACTCAATACTGTCTACAATGACTGCCAGTGGTTCCCCAGAGGTTCAGACAGGAGACATTCCCAGCCCTCCTGTAGATGCTAGGTATTGAAACTGGAACCTTCTGCATACGAAGCAAATGCTCTTTCTCTGAGCATGAAAATCTACCCACTGGGCCTCTCTGCTTTATCTACCACATTTAACATGTTCAATTCACCACCTACAGATGGGCCACCACGTCTTCGGCTCAAACGACACATTATGTTAAGTATGCATTCTTCTAAAGTGTGCACAAAACTGGCCATTTCCTTTTCAAAAACTACAACAGCCATTTGGGCCCATTGACAGAGATGTTACTACTTTCCTTCCCAAGCGCTTTCCCAGCCAAAAATCACACACACGCGTGCGCACACAAACACACACACACACACTTTTCCCTTAAAGGTGCTGCTTACTGCAAATCCCTAAGATTCCAGGAATACAGATCCTACCTGATCCCAACAGCATTTACACTGTTCTGTTTTATTTTGCTTTGCATTTCCCAACTCTCTAATTAATATGCAAAACTTTCTTTGGCTAGAAATTATCAAAGCATTCGTTCCTGTTTTAATCCTACTTTAACACAAACCGCACATTCCAGACCAAAAGACATTTTTATTTATTTGTATGTATGTATTATTCCATTTATATCCTATCTTTATTCATCCCTGTGGGGGTTCAAACCCTGGTCTTCCAGGTCATAGCCCAATACTCTAACCACTATGCTACACTGGCTCTATAGGAAGAAATACAAAAATGCTCTAAGATTGTTCTGGATCCCAGTTAGCCACTTACTCTCCTTTAGTTATTCAATCCATTTTTCAAAAACCCCCACCAATTTTCTACTATCTGCCTATGATTGTTCTAGGAAAAACTATATTCAGGACACAGTCCTGTATTTGACCATTGCTGGCTGAGGATTTGACAGAAACTCAGCACCATAAGCAGAATGCCAGGGATGGTGCAGACATGACAGATATGCTGATGAAATCTGACATCAGCAGAATAGTGGGGCTTGTGTAGGTTTTCTGCCAGTGAAGATCTGCCTGTGGATGGGATGGGATGGGAGTCAGGATGGGGTGGCCCAGAGAAGTGCAGAGTTACATGATATGCTATACTCCTCTAGGCTCCAGTGACCATGTCATAAACAGTCAAAGATGCAAAGAGTTTCCCTCCTGCTGACGCCAGTGGGAGAGAAACTTCTTTAAAAAGATAAAAGGGGAAAAGAAAACCTCCTTGTGTCAATGACCATCCTGCTCACTTCGCTGGGCCAGGCATAGGATATGGTGTAACTCATCACCCAATCGCAGCACACCAGGTATATAAATCCTGCATAGGGAGACTGCAGCTGAAGGCACATCCCCACTTGCCCCATGCCTAGAGCTCCCAGAGGCCAGTGTTGGTGATGGGGAAACCGGGAAAGAAGTGGGGGGATTTGCAGACACAGGAGTGGTTTCCAGAGACCTGTTTGTTGGGCATTTGGTCTCATTGGTTTGTACGACATTTCTGCAGAGGTTATACAACACTGCCATCAAGTGGGAATTCTCCCACACTTTCTACTGCTTCCCCCTATCACATTTCTTACTGCAAAAAGCCTACTTTTTAAGCGTGAGAAGCCTGTAGTGCTGTTGCTGTTTACCACGATGTGCCCATCTTCTTGGAGGTGAGTTAAGAAGGGCCACGCTATTTCACGAAGGAGCATAATTGGCATCTATTCAAATGGGTGAGAGAGCCAAAAGTGATGGCAGTCTGGAAGCGTCCACAGAGAACCGGCTTCCAGAACATATAGGGGAACTTGAGTACCTCACTTCTAGGGGGGAACCCCCACACCCGACAATAACCCCCACTCCGATCCAACAACCACATCGCACACAGGCAAGCAAGGGAAGTGGGAAACACTGGCTGCAAAGTGTGAGAATTGTGACCCATTTGTTCTATGCGAACATTTCTTTTAAAATATATATCCCACTTTCTTTGAGGAACTTCCTCCACAAATGAGGAACTGCCCTCCTTGCGGAGAGCTGCCTATTTTGTGACCGCAACATGAAGCTGTAATAAAAAGACTATAAATCTATCAACTGTTCGTTAATTCTTATCTGTGAAGTTACCAAAGGGAGGGGAGGACTTTCCGAGCTTGACGCTCTGTGTTGTGCCATCCCATTCTGTGGCGTTCCCACCCCCCCACCCCAGCAGTGCTTGTGGCAGCATAAGGAAAATGGAGCCCCTGCCTGGAGGGATGCTGGACGACTGGTAGAAGGAGCAAAGTTGTTGCTGCGCAATGGTTTTGGGTAAGGATACCAAATGTTTTTCAATGAATCCGGGGACACTTTTCAACTTAATTGGATTTTGTATGGGAACTGATTTGTAAATCCAGGGACTGTCCCTGGGAAACCGGGACGTCTGGTAACCTTAGTTTTGGGTGCAGTGGCACTCTTTCATACATTGTGTATCAGAATACACCCCTGCACAACATGCAAAAGAATGGCGCAGCACCCAAAAGCATGTCCTTTTCACTGTGAGTTCACTGGATTCCTCTGTGTATGGTTTGTGTATGGTGGATTTTGGCTATGTGTTCACAGATGCTGGGGGCCTATCTTCTGTTTTTATGCTATTCTTGAATTTTCTGTTTTGTGTGTTTTCTCTTCTACTCCTGGGCTGAGAGTGTATAGCTATCCTACCTGCTTAGCAGTATGTTGCTGACAGACCTATGTAGTTATCTGCATTTATTTATTTTTGAGTAGCTGGTTATTTTAATGATTATTCCATACTGCTTTTAATGCTTTTTAAAAAATATTTTGTTATATTTCTGTGCATTGCCCTGATATTTTGTGAGAGGGCAAACTATAAATATGTCTATAAATATAAAATAGCAGTGATATAACTTTACTCCCAGTGCAATTGCTATGTAAGATTGTTCTGCTAATCTTCTGTTTATTAGAAGCCGTCATTATAATTTGCCCATATCGCTTTAATGAAAATTCCTCAATTGTTAAAATATTCCACCTCAAGGACAGATGTGTTTTCAATGAGAATTTGCCTTTATCGAAACACCATGAGCTCACAGCACTGATTAAATTATTACATGTTGTGAAAGGCAAAATAAATGTCTTCTTTCTAGATTTTCTTTCATGTTTCACATATATGGCCCTTTCATAGCATGCCATTATGTTGCTGTCTGAAAAGTTTTATTGTATGTACATTGCTTAGGATAGTTTTTTTAAAAAGTGGCTGATGCATTTTTCTAAATAAATAAAATAAATGCGGGATGTACTTTTTTTGAAACATTAAACTCATTCTTAGCTACTTGCCCTGCAGCTTTTGATCACTGTGTGATATGCCGCTGTGTAACTAACTGACGGGTATACAATTTTATCTTAATGTTACACAAAGGCTAATTACATAGCAACAGTTACTAGCCTGCTGCTTTTCTTCTGACATGTTTGACAGATGGGTCACACATGCCAAATACATTTTTTTTAAAAAGTTTCTATCCATCAACAGCTTAGCTACCAACTTTGAAAACTTCCTCTCGATTTTATATTGCAAGTTCTTGCAATGTAACCATTTTTACTTGAATATTTTTACTGAGTTTTGTTTTGTTTCAATTCGTCAACTCCAGTCTGTTGTTAAGGAAAAGAAAAGAGAATTGGAAGGCAACAGCGTTGCACAACGAAAGGTGAAAAGTTTATGCTCTCCCTTCCCCCCCGTGTGTGTGGTTGTCGCTGAGATTTCCAGTTGGACCACCAGAATATTTGTTGGCAGAAACTGGAGCAAACTTATGTAACAATCTGCACTTTCTCATGCTAAATGCCGAACTTCAAAGGCATGTTTAATGTATCGCGGGTGCATAATCTAAACACATCATGTATTCAGCTGGCATGTTCACAAATCCCTATGCCACAGAAGTACTGAGAACTAAAAAGAATGAACTTGTAGATGGAATAAGGAACCCTGATCAGCTTCTGAACTGGCTGATAGAACATGGCATTTTTACACCGGAGAAAAAAATGGTCTTATCCTACTACAGAACAAGAACTGCAAAGAACTCCCGGGTCCTGGATATATTGGTTTCTCAAGGTGAGCGAGCTTGCAGGCTCTTTTTTTATCCATGTCTGAAACAGATTGAGCCACAGCTATATAACAACATGAGGAGTTATGTCAGCAATGTGAATGAAAGAATTGGTGATGCCAGAAGGCAACTGATAGGGTATCTACTGGAGAAAGATAAAGGGTGGGTTCAAAAGGGTAAAGATCCTCACCAAGAAAAGAAGGATAGCCCCAGACATGTTTTAGCTAAGCCAGAAAAGCTGACTCAGATCAAACGTAAAGTAAAACAGGATTCAGCTGCTGTGAAATCCCAAGACAATTCTTTCAATTCTCTTTCTGTCTTTGATTCTGTGGCTAAAGGTAATCTTTCCTATTTAGAAAAGATCTTAAAAGAGAATGATATTAACGCAGTAAACTCTGAAGATGAAGCCCTCCTACACATTGCAGCGGCTCATGGGCATACAGAAATAATTGACTATCTAATCAGCAAAGGGGCTAAGCTGGAAGTTAAGGATAAGAAAGGAAGAACCCCGCTACACAGAGCTGCTGAGAGAGGTCATGGCGACGCTGTGAAAATGCTGCTCCAGTCGGGTGCCAACATGTACACCTTGGATCAGGAAGGCAAGAGCCCACTTCATCTGGCCCATCAGAACCACCACACCCATGTTCTGAAGAGCATCCTGAAAGAAGAGGCGAGGCGACACAAGAACCAACACAACTTCCTGCACATGGCTGCTCTCAGAGATGACAGTGAGCTGGTGCAAGCCATCCTAAAGAATGGTGCTTTGAAGGATGCCAAGGATGAGAGAGGACAGACTGCTTTGGGCTATGCTGTGTCTCGAGGGTTTGAGAAGACTGTCCAGGTTCTCCTGGAAGCTGGAGCCAACATTGATTCCAGCATCATTGATGTAGCCTTTAACAGCAACAGTCAATCTCTCTTCAAGTTATTGCTGGACTATTCCAAAGGCATGTCGCCGGCTACGATGGTGTCAGCTCTCTTTAAAGCCGTTCAAAAGGACCTGCATGGCATCGTAGCAGCTTTAATTGACAAAGGTACCGACAAAAACGCCCTCAACGAAGCACAGTACACACCACTGCTTGTGGCATGTGAGATGGGCAAGACCGAGTCAGCAAAAGTTCTCATTGAAAAGGGAGCGAGCCTGACGGACAAGACCCCAAACTCAAGCAGTGCTTTACATCTGGCAGTTCAAGCTGGAGCCTCCTCCATTGCAAAGATGCTCCTGAGCAAAGGATTGGATGCCAACATTGCCGGGCAGGGAGATCAGACCCCCCTCCATGTGGCCGCATTGCACAATAAGGGAGGGGTAGTTGACTTATTAATTGACGGAGGTGCGAAAATTGACTCGGTCACTAAAGAACTGCTCACTCCCTTGCACGTTGCAAGTTATAAGGGCCATGTGGAAGTTGTGCAAAAGCTGCTGCGGCGAAAGGCTAATGTCAACGTTAAGGATAAGCAGGCAAAGACAGCTCTGCATCTTGCTGCTGATGCAGGAAACCCTGCTATGGTAGAACTGCTGCTGAACTACAATGCTGACTCCAATGCAACCGACAAGGAGAAAAAGACCCCGCTTCATCTTGCAGCCATGGGAGGTCATCTTAATGCAGTGAAAGCGCTGTTAGCGAAGAAGTCCAGGTTTGGTGCCAAAGACATGGACGGATGCACATCTATGCACTATGCCACCATCAATGGGAATGTGGAGATACTACAGGCCCTTCTGGCTGCTGGCAAGAATAAAAATATCGATGACAAAAATATTTGGAGGAAGACACCGCTACATCTTGCAGCAGAACATGGACACAATGACCTAATAAATTTCT
Source organism: Podarcis raffonei (assembly GCF_027172205.1). Lineage (NCBI taxonomy): Eukaryota > Metazoa > Chordata > Lepidosauria > Squamata > Lacertidae > Podarcis > Podarcis raffonei. The sequence continues at coordinate 40,854,844 of NC_070607.1, forward strand.
TCTTGAGCAACGGTTCAGCCATTAATGCTCTGGACAACAATAAGGACACACCATTGCATTGTGCTTGCAAAGCTGGTCATTTTAACTGTGTGAGCGCACTGGTCAGCTGGTCTGAGGGGGGTAAAGCAAATCTACAGGCCACAAATAGCCTGAAGAAGACTCCACTTCAAGTAGCAGAATCCAGCCCAACTGAAAGCCAGGCTCAAATTGTTACTCTTTTGAAAAAGAAAATGTTATTGATAAGATAAATGTGCCATGAAGAACCTAAATAAGAAGCACAAGTTGTTTCTTATTGCCATCTAGTGCCTTGTTCTCACATGTGTCTGGGCTGCCCTATTTCAGGGTCAATGCAGGAAATCAGTGGTTGGAACTCTTGATTATTAACTATTTTTAATCAAAATCTTAAAGGAGGGAGGGTTCCTATAAACAAGCCCACAAAATGCCCTAGTCCGTCCACTGGAGGCGGTTGGCAGAAGTGTTTCATTCCTCCCAAAGCAAGCCTCTCTGCATTCCTACAGAGGCAGGGCTTCCCTCACCTGCCAGCGCACTTGGTTTCTATTCTGAGCACAGAGGAGGAATGCGGCCCTCATCTCTCCTCCTCAAGCCTACTCACCTGCCTGGATGCAATTCCATGCTGCCTACAGGTACTAGGCTAGTACTTAAATACAGTCAGAAAGGTTAACCTTTTCTTGTAATGGCACCCAGCACATGGAATGCCATTCCACGGAGGGACTAAGCTATCTCCCTCCTTGCCAGTGTTGTTTTGGTTTGCTCTTCAAAATTATTCAGTTGGATTACCGCTTAGCATTTAGATTTTAGTTTTAGATTGCCTGCTTATCTCTTATTATTCCTTATTTGTTTGGGTGTTTTATTGTTGTGTGCTGCTTTGGACATAAGCTTTTCGGGGTGTGGTTGGGATTACAGATATTACTGTACCAGGAGGGTTCTGCCTGTGGGTGTAGCCAGGATTTTTGTTAGGGGGGGCAGGACATTGTTGGAGGGGCAGAACTGACGTGATGGTCAGTTAGTTAAGTAGTTATATTGTTTTACTTGATGGGGGGAAGGGGGGAGCTGCCCCCTCCTGGCTACGCCCATGGTTTGCCCCCCCCCTGCACATTCCATTTGGCAACCCCCAATGCCCCCACATTAACCCCATTTTCTTTCCTTTTTCACCCCATACAATTGCTAAACCTCCATTTCACTTTCCCAGTGATATTTTTGAAGCAGCTACTCTCTTCTGCTCTGCAGCCCAACTTTGCACCTATTTCCCCCTGTTTCCCCCTATGTCCATGCCTCCCCCTCCATTTCGGCACCCCCATTCACACAGTCCCCGCTCCATGCCTCCTCTCCTCTCCTATTCTGCAGTCCCATTTGCACACATACCCTCGTGATTATGTGTTATGGTATCTTTAAACCCTGGGACACGGGTGGCACTGTGGTCTAAACCACAGAGCCTAGGGCTTGCTAACCAGAAGGTCGGCAGTTCGAATCCCCACAACGGCCACATGACCTGGAAGCTGTACGCCGGCCAGCAAAGCGAGATGAGCGCCTCAACCCCAGAGTCGCCCACAACTGGACCTAACAGTCAGGGGTCCTTTTACCGTTACTTTATCTTTAAAACAAATAAAATTTTAAGAGAAGGTATGTCAGTTAGCATGTTCAGTTAGAGAAGGTTAAGTTTATGGTTGTTGTTTATATATGGGTGTTTGCTTGATAATAAAATATCTGAATTACTGAACTGAATCTGGAACTTCATGTTGAAGGCAATACATGGTAGGAGTGAAGCACCCTATGGGAACATACTATGAAAAAGTTGTGGGATCCACATCCATTAACTCTCTCATATAGGGTAGATGAGGAATGGAAGAAGGAAAGTAAGCAAAGAGGTGGGGACTCTGAAAGGGGGAAAGTGACTGTTTTAAGCAATGGCAGAAGTTTGAACAAAGCAAGGATGGAGAAACACCGAGAGTATTACTTATTTCATAAAATTTCTACAGTACACTGCTTGATTGTAAAAACAACAAAAACCTTCAAAACAATTTACAAAAAGAGATAAAACCAAATCTGTACTTGATGGTTGTACCTGTTCTTCCTGCTATATTGTTTATTTATGGAATTTGGGTCCCATTATTCCTTCAACAAGCTCAGAAGAGGCTTACATCAGGATAAAGCTGAGTCATGCTGACACCATTTAAGGCAGCTGACGTGCTGTCTGCTCTGACACAATTCTTGGTGCCTCAACAACTTTATAGTTAATAATCTGAAAAGATACTCCCACATTTATGATTTCAGTCCTCTCTTTAGTCGCAAATATGAAAATTCTCGTTAAGGATCTGCGAAATGCGTGCATTTTACAAATCTCCTATACCTGGGCAATAGGGCAATAATCTAACACAGGCAGTGGCTACTGGCGTGTGACAGACGTACTTTTAACTGAATTCTAAGTAGGACCGGAATGTTATTCCTCCCCAGAGCTCTCCTTTAACTTCTGTCCTTTGCTTTTGATCACCATCCATGGCTTGCAACCAGAAGAGGTCATTTTATCCCGTTTTAATTTCTCCCCGAGGACTCCCACTTTCCTTGCAAAATTCTGCTTTTTGTTTGGTTACGTTGCGTTTTTACGTTTTCATTATGAAAGCTTCCCCTTGTCATTCAGCTGTCTGTGTGTGTGTGTGTGTAGAGACAAGAACATACCCTATTCTATTCTTCCTACCCTGCTTTTTCTCTCTTCCCATCGCGGTCCGCTTCCTACCAAGCTCTCTTCCTATTCCCACCGCGCGCACCCCACCCCAAGCCCGCCGATTCCCCGTTAGAGCTTGGGGGCAAAAGGAAGGGCGCCGGCAGCTTCGCAGCTTCGTGCGGCGCATGCTCACAACTCTCTATGGTTGAACCGCATTCCCTGGGCCGGCCTTGGACTCCCCGTTTCCTGTTTTGTTCCCGCGACTTCCGGTGTCGGCGGCTGCGGCGTCGGCGGGCGGGTGTCGGCATGGAGGCCGTGGAGGAGCTCGACGTGGACGTCGAGGGGGACGCAACGGCGGGGGGCGCCGGGGAAGCGGAGCCGGGGTGAGTGCGGGGAGAGGCAGGCTTCGGCCTTCAGCCCGGGCCCCGCGCGCTTCATGCCAGGCTCCCAACGGCAGCCCCTTCGTTGGCGGCGGCTGCCTCAGGCGGGCCATGGCTCTGACCGGGGGGTCTCTGTCGCCTCAGCGCCTGGCCTGGGCCTCTGGCAGGGGCCTTTCGCGGTGGGAGGGAGGTTTCTTTCCCCTCCCGCATCTTTATGGAAGTGCTCAGATCTCGCTCTGGCCTCACAGCCGCGGCCCTTAAGTCAGCCTAAAGGAGGAAGAGAACGTGTATCCTACACCCGAGTGTCTTCCTCGTGTGAGCAAGGCATGCCTCCCCGTTCTTCTGGAGCCAAGACAGAGAGTGGTCTGCTTGGCACCCTCACGCGAGGAAGTGTCATACCCTCCCGACATTTCTCCGATTAAAACAGGGACATCCTATTCCAGGTCCTCCAACATTTCTCCGGTTAAAATAGGGACATCCTATTTCAGGCCCTCCCGACATTTCTCCCGTTAAAATAGGGACATACTATTCCAGGCCCTCCCAACTTTTCTCCCGTTAAAACAGGATGTCCTAAGGAAAAGCGAGACATTCTGGGATCAAATCAGAAACCAGGATGGTTTCTGTAATTCCAGGACTGTCCCTGGAAAATAGGGACACTTGTAGGGTCTGTGATGTTCCCCTCAACAGTATGCAGGTGGTCCAGGAGAATGACATGAATGAGCTCCACAGGAGTAATTTCTGACCTGACCTACCTAACAGCTGGTGGGTGGTTTTCTCTCCTGGAAATCTTCTGGAGGAGAAATGAAACAAGAGTTCTGACACCTTGAAGACATTTAATGGATTTATTATAGCAGAAGTTCTTACGGACTTCAGTCTCACTTCATTAGATGCGTTGAGTGCCACAGTTGCTTGCATGCATACTTTGTGGGAGGGGGGCTTCTAAAGCAGCAAGATCAGAGGAATATGAAATGCAATGTCAGTTAGGGTTTCAGTGTGTGTAAGCACAGTCGTGGGTTAGCCACTGCTGGCTTAGATTAATTCCTTCCTAATTTTGACACACACCAATGCATAGTCACAGCGCTGTCAAAAATGTTTAAATCAGTATCCTTCCTTTCAGTCTAGATGGATCTGTCTGTAGCGCAGGTGCCACAAGAATAAGTATGAACTTTCTACATTAGTTCCTCTAATGTAGATCACTTTCCCTCCCATATATTTGACAAAGGGAGGACTTTTTTAAAAACAACAACAACACTTCCTGAGTCTCAGGATTTGATTTCCTACTTGTGAGAATTGTGAGGTAAAGCATCATATGGATACATCATATAATAGCTTAAAAATTGTCTCTGCTTAAATGTTTTACATCTCAAATTTAATATTTCTTTTACTAGCAAAAGGGGAGTATAGGATTGGGTGCAAAGCTTTGAAGCATTGCAACAAGTGACAATTACCAAGCATTAAAATGCTAGTAGGACTTCAGCTTCTGAGAGGATCAGTTTTTAAAGTATATGGCTTTTTTATTTTATTTCAGAAGCTATGAAAATCCTTCATCCAGCTTACTCCAAGATCATTACCTTGATTCAACTTGGCGAACTGATATGGGTCTTGTAAGTGTCCTATGAAATGGGCTGTTAACTGAGAGAACGACCAACTTTTTGAAGACATCTTAAGAGGTCTTTCTATCATAATCACTTCAAAAAATAAGTTGGGATTCGAAGGGCATAATAAAAATACAACTTGTGCTGTTCCATGGAAACATACTGAAGTCTTTGAACGATCTGTGTTCCCAGCTATCAGTGTAAAACAGCTGATTGGAACCTGGATTTTCTATACACAGATCTTCAAGTGCTTGCACAAGGGGTATTGCTGATCTGTACATGACAAGGGACCTCCAGATTTCAGCCATGAAATATAAAGAGGTGTCATTCCTGTGTTCTTTACAATGTGCTTATTGAAATTCTTTTCCATGTTCTTTTATCACAGTTTTTAAGAAAGGTATTGGATTTTTGGTGCACTTGAGATTTCTGTTAATCTTTTAAATTCATTAATTGTCACAAATTCCCTGGGAGATTTTGAAAACTTACTTCTTCAGTTCAGCTCTGCATCTGAAAATGAGAAATATTAGCCTCTTTTCTGGGGTTGGTGTTGGAATTAATATATAAAACAAGTGTTCCATAACTTACGTTTTTCTCCTAGCCATGGAGTCTTGATAGCACAATTAGTGAAGAAAACAGGACTGCCATTGAGAAGATGTTGTTGGAAGAAGAGTATCCTTTACTTATTAATCAGCATGACAAAATAGAATCCTCACCCCAGTAAGAAATTAAGCTGTAGTGCAGGATTATAATCAATAGGCTACACTTTGTGATTAGAAATTGCTCCCTGACTACCTGATGGAAACTCTCATTAATCACCAAGGTGCCAGACATCTCTGGCTTCTTTAACAAGAGAGCCTTGCTGTTTCTATCCTTCTACTTGTGTCTGATTAATAATTAAGGTCTGGTGAATTAACATGGCTCAGTCAGCAGGTTTTTGTGCCCTTTGAGTAGTCCTTTGTTTTTTATTCATTTTCAATTACAGTCCAATAATAGCCTCATTATAACAATACCAATTTATAATACAGTTATTAATACCAATCATTCAAATACCAAATTATATAATTTAGATAAAGTGGCCCTCCGCATGCTAAATTTGATGATTTTCTTTATTTCTGCAATCCAAAATCTTATTAGTTTCAGCAACATTCCAGTTGTAATAATAATAATCCCTTATACAGCAACTGCATTATTAATAACTTCTATTTGTGTTGACACATTAAATGATTTATAAAACTGCAAGTGAGGAACTCAAAACTATATCCTTGTTCTTCCTGTGTATGGCAGTTATTCTGTCCGTGGTTCTTCTCCCTGTCCTTGTAAGATATTATGTCTTTCTTTTCCCCAATTGTTGCTGTTATCCATCATGCCTTGGGTGGAGCTGATATCCCAGTGTTGTTCCATAAATTTCTGCATCCCTCCATCCCGTGCTTCATTGTTTTGCACGAAGAGCTTTAACAACTGCTGCAAAAGTTGCTCTGTCCCAGTAAAGACTGTTGTCACCATTTTTCCTCTCAGCCTGGGAAGAAGAGTGGTCTGTCGATCTGCAGATGACTCAATAAAGAACCTTATCAGTTCCTTGGCAGTTTGCAGACTCCTTTCACCCTTCCTTTCAACTGAAGATATATGAGCAACTATACGTCCAATTAAATTCCAAGCCCTCTTAGCGTTATTCAGTTCACTTTGTAAATAATAAAGACATTAGAGGGTTTTCTGCAGGCAAAGTGCTTTTGTTCTCACCGCCTCCCTGCCCCCCGCATTCCATGCCAGAGCGAGAGCCAGGTACCGAGACGAACTGCAAGTGAAGCCCATTCCCCTCATCCCTGGGCAGAATTTGCAAGGATGATTACCCGTAATCATCCCTGTTTTTCCTTTGCCAACAATATCCTGATGTCATGGGGGCTGCCTTCATTAAGGCAGAGTGCGGAAGCCCAAAAAAAAACCTTTTCATGTGTTTATTTCTTTGAAGTTATCCCAAGACAAATGTCTAAAATAAGTTTCAGGAAATTTTGCCCCTTTTGGTTTTTCTTTTGGTTTTTCTTTTTGTTTGTAATTTTGTAATCCCAAAACAGCTGAGCTTAGTTTATATTAATTTAAGAACAGTGACTTATTTCAAGAAACAGCTTTTAAATTCTCATGTTATTGTTGTTATTTAAATGGGCTTGTAACTTTTGAAAGATCATTTGCAAGGTTACTGTGGTGAGTGCTTGCTATTTCTCTCTCTCTGTTCTTCCTCCAACCTGTTACTGAAAGTTGCACAGTTGGTATCAATTTTCTGGCTTTAAACTGTAATCGTAGGCATGCTTAATAGGGAGTAAGCCTCATTGGACGTAGTTTGACTTCTGACCTTTGTCTTTCTCTGCATTAAATAATGTTCTACTGGTGTTTGCTGTTAGTTTATAGCTAATCCATGTACTACAACTTACAATCCATTGGACTGCAGTTACAGATTTTTGGTATGATAAATTATTAATTATGAAAACAGTAGCATGCAAAGAACCTCATTAACAGTACTTTAGAAAATCCTTAATGAATTCCAGATACTATCTATCTAGCAAATCCCTTCCAGAAAAAATTTGGCATGAACTGAAGGAAAGTGATAAAAAGTGCACAAAAAGGTAATGTGGTGTGTAATATTTCAAAGAGGGGGGAATTTGTGTTAAAAAGACTCCCCATCTTTACAAACTTGCCTTTGTCTTGTTTTGCACTTTACAGCCACAAGAAAGAAGCAAAAGTAACGTATGTACTTCTAATGTCACGGCTAAGTATTAAGTGATTGTACTGAATATCTGAATACCTTTAGGACTCATGTTGATGCTTAAAAAAAAAACAAAAACCCTGCAAAAATTGCATTTTTTACGCTGGTTTCTTTGTTGCATACCCTGACGCTACCTCCTGCTTCTTTTAAAAAATCTAGTTTTCTATTTAGGCAGTTCACTAAAATGCCTATACCCAGTTTCGAAGTATATTTATGTACATGTTATTTCTAGTGATTAATTTTTTTAAAAAAAATGTATGTTTAGATACCGTTTCCTGGCATCTTTTTGTTTTACACAAAGGCATTTTGCTTTATTTTTATGTAAGGATACGCTCACCTACAAAATCAGCTAGTGGATCGCTAAAGTGGACAGTGAAAGAAAAAGAACTATTTGAACAAGGACTGGTAAATATTTCCTGTGGTTAATGTTTTTAGTAGTAAATGCCATTAGAAGTGGAAATCTCAATGTTCAATGTTCTTCAGGTAATTAAAAGTGTTTAAGCTACATTTGTACTGCATGGCATGTTATTTGTTTTAAAATGTAACAAACTGTTATACAGTGTACCTTTAGTGAAGAATTTTAATCCTAAAATAGTTTCATGCTGGATGAGATTCCTATGCAGCCAACATGAATTTTTAGATGAAGTGGATTACTCATGTATGATATTTGTGCCTAGCTACTTAATGGGATTTTTTTAGCCATGGGCTCAAGTACTTTTCCTTTTCCTTCACTTTCTCAAAACTCTTACCTGCTATCTTAACACACTTCTCTTGGTAAAAAGCTGCCCCAGAGTGGGAGAGAAAGAGGTTTTTAGTGAGCAAGTAACTTAGATGGGGTAAAAACAAAGCATTGGAAGCTTCAGATGCTATATTAAATTGATTTGTTTTGACTTAAGAGCTGAAGTCATGTTTATTTTCCATTAGGCTAAATTTGGCAGAAGATGGACAAAAATTGCCATGATGATTGGAAGTCGCAATGTTCTCCAAGTAAAGAGCTTTGCCAGGCAGTACTTTAAGAACAAGGTAAACTTGATATAACAACTTTCAGTTGACAGAATGACTTGGTAGCAAACCTTGCCAACAGATTACTAAAAAAGGATTACTTCGTTTGAAGCTTTCTTCGTTAGTCTCCCACAGCAAATGATTTTTGCATTCATTTTTAATTTCCTGTAATATTGACCGCCTGCATTTTTTCAAAAAGGGCTTTTAAATTTGATTAAACTTTAAGGGATAACTCTACCGTTCTTTGTCCACTGTCGACAAAGATCAACAGGGTTATCCGCTATCAACCTTGCTCAGACATGAGCAGCTGAGGTCCATAAGAGGAGGACTCTTATTCTACACCACCATATTGTACTGCTGAATTTACTAAATGGAGGCTTCTTAAAGTCTGAAGCAAGAAGCACATATTTTTCTTTTCCACAGTCAAAAACAGCTGGATAAGTTTTTAGCTGGCAAATGCTGAGCTGTGATAGAAATTCATATTATTATTTGGTTTGATAAGCTGTGTGTTTCCCTTGTGAATGTTGTTATCTGGTGAATGTCATTCACCAAAATTGGCAAAATTAAAGGTCTTTTGCAAGAGGGCCCTGTTTTTATTAAGAAATTTAAGGAAACAACAAACAAACATGACTTAAAATTAATAAATGTCTCTTTTTAACTACTGTTATTCATCTAGACTTTCTTACTTTGTCATCCTTAACTCGTTTTAATGTACTTTTCTGTTAAGGCAAAAACGGATGGCTCAGAAAAAGTGGAACTGCCGCAGTATGTCAATGTTCCTCTTCCCAGCGTCAATCAGGATGATGAAGGGAAGGTGGTGTCATGGGCACTCTTAAGAGGTCGGGCAGACCCTAATCTAAATGCAGTGAAAATTGAAAAATTATCAGATGATGAGGAAGTAGATATTACAGATGAGGTGGATGAGCTACTTTGCAATGTGCCACAGCAAGAAGCTGGAAAGTCTGATTTATTAGATATTCCAAAAAGTCCATCAGGAGAGAGCAGCTGGACAGAGCCTATCTTGGATTCTGCTGGACACATGCCTTCAGTTCTGTTAACATCAAGATTAATTCCAAAGCCAGAGCACAGCACAGTTGAGAGTCTAGAGACTGCAATGTCATGTTCTGAGAACAGTGGTCATGGAACCATGGTTTCAGAAAATCAGAAATGTGATGGGAAAGGAATTTCTGATGATACCGATTGGTTTCCTAATCCAGAGAATTGCAGAGAACAGACAGACTTCACTGAAAACAGTCTTCTTTTCCATCCTTCCAACCAACTGGAAGAGGAGAATCAGATAGATGCAGAGGAGCTCAAGCCACCAGATCAAGAAATAGAAATAGATAGACAAACTGTACTAGAAGAAGAAAAGCAGGCAATACCAGAATTTTTTGTGGGACGACAAGCCAAAACACCTGAGCGCTACCTGAAAATTAGAAACTATATTTTGGATCAGTGGTAAGCAATATAAGCCTGTTGGAAAATTATACAGTGAGGGGTATGTATGCAAAGCAACAGTATGGATATTTAATATCCTTCCTTTACGCAATCCATTTTCCAGACAAGTGATAGCCAGTTCCTTTATTGACTGCAGCTGGTTGATTGTATCTTCCTCCTTTGGAGCTTGACCAGGGTGGGTCATTGGTTAGCTCAAAATTACACATGTTGTGTGTTGGCTTGCTTAGCCCCCAAAGTAGGGAACCTGCCAGACCCTCGTCATTTAGCCCATAAGGCTGTGTTGGCCAAGCCACATCCACATGTCCTACACCTGATGTCATATATGATGTCATGTATGAGGCATGAAAAAAATGTGATTGAGCCGAAAGGGAGCCCTGCACGCAGCAAGACAAGGAAAGTAGCTGATTGTCGGTGCTCACATAATGCATTGCCTTTACCTTCATGGTTTGATTTCAAAGCATGTGGTCAAAAATGGGACATCTGACATGAGGTGATGGATAGGTGGGCAGCTGTGCCCACTTGTTAATACTTGGCCCATGGGGGGTTGGAAGATAAGGCTCTGGCCTAGCCCATGATAGACGACTTCTGACCCAGGTGGGCAAATCTCTGCATGAGTGGAATGGTTCATGTTTAATGGACTCCTACTACTACCACTAGTGGGATACATCAAGAAATATCAAATGCTGCTAACTTAATTGCCCAGGTAATGCTTTATTTTATCATTTTTGGTGGTCTTTTATTATAGGGAAAGAATCAAACCAAAATATCTGAACAAGACTTCAGTACGCCCAGGGCTGAAGAACTGTGGGGATGTTAACTGTATAGGACGGATACACACATACCTGGAGCTAATAGGAGCAATTAACTTTGGTTGTGGTAGGAAGAAAACTTCAGTCTGTTCATTTAGTTTTATATTATTATTCTGCTGTTTCACAAGAGTCTCCAAAATTGCTTGTAATGTTCATCAGTTCTATTGTAACACATTTACTATATAGAAACTAAAACCAGAAAATAAATGGGCCATGGGAAGCATATGGGGGCACATTTAGAAACATATATTTTAAAATTCTGAACAGAAAGAGATAGAAAACATGACCAGTGTGGTTGTTGGTTGAGGCAGAAGTTAGTCCAGAAGGTGCCCTGTGACAATCTTTCACTTACTCTTAATTATAAAATTTACCCCAAATATTGTCCTTCTACGTTGTAGCCTATACACCAGATTTAAAAAATGTGCTTATGTAAAAAAAGGGGGGGAAGGACTACTGTTTAATATTCCTGTTCTTTTGAGTCTCTTATGGTTACCATGGCTGTAGTGGTGTCTAGAAACATGTGACTTTCTTGGACAGGTGATGATTAGTCCTCCTAAGTGTTAGATCTGTTGCCATGGCAGCAGACTGTGGCCAGCTAACCTCCTTTGACTGCCTGCATAGATGCTCAGAATCTACATGTAGCTTTGTTTTTGCGTCCATTCCTCTCTGATAGGTTTCAGAAACCCTTCCTTTCCCTCTTTTCTTACTCAAGTTCCTTGTCTGTGGGAAAGCTAGAACAAAAAGCAAAGCTTTAAGCTCAAACCTATCCTCCAGTCATGGTCAAATGGATCCCCCCAAGAACCACAGAAAGAAGTTGTACTGGGTCAGCTAAGAACTGAACATAGTTGAATGGCAAGGGGAAGTTCTGCCATTATGTGACCCAGTTTGCTTGTCACATTAAGTAATGCTTCTAAACAAACTATGGTTTGAATACTGTGAACAAGCAGCATGCTAGTTCACACAGTGCAAAAGACTTACTAAACGTCCCTGAGGGGGATCTGCACCATTTGGGCCTAGCTTCATTTTTGTATAAAGCCATTCAATATTTTTTCACATTAAAAAAGGACAACTCTTTGTCCTTTCTTTTCTTTCTTTTCTTTTAAAGCTTTGAGAAATAATTGGACCGGTACTATATATTCAGTGAATAGAAGCTAAGAGACACCTGCTGAAATAGTGTACTGTTCAATATGGCCTAAATGCCACTGCCACCTGATATCATTCATGTTTTTTTCTCTTAATTTTCCTTCTAGTGTTGTCTGTGTAGCCCCCTTGGCTTGGTTGGCTCAGGTGGCTAAACATTAGGTGGCATTATTGTTTTGTTTGTGAGACACTTACTTAGCCATGTCATGACTTTCATTTTGTGAAGAACAATTTAAATGATTTATCTTTAACTCTTGGTGATTAGAATCTAAAGACATTCAAGAGTAAAGCCATCATTTGCTTGTGACAACCAGGTACCTCACTTCTTACGCATCTGAGTTAGTTCTCTTGCTCATTTCTACAGAGCAGGCGATATATAATAGACCACAGCAAGTTGACAAAATTCGACCCAGAGAAGGCAAAGACACTATAGAAGCATATCAGCTTGTGCAGCGCCTACAGTCTATGGTACGATGGAAATGTAATTTATGTGCCACATTTCTTCTTTTACTGCCTTTTGATCACATTCCTGCAGTGTGTGACTATAGTATTGCTGATTGGGAAGCCAACTAGAGTACCTTTTCTCACAAACATTGCTTAGATCTTTCTGGGCTAAATAAATTATGTATTGGAGTTCTGCTCATACTACTATTTTTGTATGGGGCTTTTTAAATTATACATTGCTTTCAGGAAAGAATGTTTGTCAAATACATAAAAAGTGGCTCTTTGGATCCAGTGCATTTCACTTCATTGACTGAAACCAAATAAACCGTCTTTTAAGAAATCAAGTGAATAGGAAAGAAATGTATATGTAAGGTGTGTGTTTATGTGTACTGAGTATCTCTACCATAAGTAGAAACCTTACAAATGATTGGTGCATAGAAGCAGAAGTACTGGATGCTGTGCTTTATGGAGTGAATAAATGGTAGTGCTGGTTCTTTAATTCTTATAAAGCACGTTTCTACACTATCTATTGCCAACTTGGAATTGACCCACATCATTTTGGAGTATAGTAATGCAATGTTCACTATGGGCCCAGGTGGCTGATGGCTTAACCTTGACACAAGTTCAAAAAGTAGGTTCAGACCAGTCCAAGTAGACCAGTGATCTGTATTCAGAAGCTTATTGTGAGCATGCCCATCCACATTCTGCTACTCCACAACAATATGTGAATTGCTTATACAAATACTGCTGACTTTATGCCCTTGAACAGACCTGCACATGTGTTTCTGTTTGCCACAGCGTACAAGGAGACGGCGTGTCAGAGACCCCTGGGGAAACTGGTGTGATGCCAAAGATTTGGAAGGACAAACTTTTGAGGTAACATCACTTTTAAACTTTTCTGATATTTTTCAACTCCTCGTGAAAGTCAAGCTGTTCCTGCAGTGATACACTTTTATTTAATTATGTGAGCTGTTACTGTAACCCACCCTCTGAGGTTTCAGGTCAGCTTACAAAAATTTAAACTTAAGTAAAAATATTAAAATATTGCAAAATGAAAGGATAGAGGATTGAGAAGTCAGGTAAAAGAAAAAACCTTTGCCTGATGTCAAAATCGCATGAAGGTAAGAACTACATGAGCCTCTTTGAGTGAGCCCTAAATCTGGTGCTGACCTCTGTCATGTCCCCCGTTACTTGCCTTTTTATAAACTAAAAAGTTCCACGTTTTGTAACCATTCCTCTTAGGGAAGTTGCTCCAGCTCTTTGATCATTTTGTTATTGTGTTCTAAAACATGATTCAAGAGCCAATGACCAAAAGTTCAGAACCAGAGGTCATCCATGAAATTTATATGCTGTAGGTTTAAAACAGGCAAAAGCATGATGTGCTTCATGTAACGTGTGGAATAAACTGTTGCAGCAGTAGCATAAGTAAACAGATCTAAAGTTCGTGAATGAAAGGTCTTCGTGTAAATAGGAGATAAAATACTTGGGTATGGGACTTCTGTGTTTCGAACCAGCATACTTCTTAACATCAAATACCTCTGAGAAGCCATCTTTCCTGTTTCACGAGCTTCCCTAGAACATCTAGTTGGCTACTCTGAGTGCTGAAGTAGGTGAACCTTTCAGTTTGACATACTATAGCTATACAGTGGTCTTAACAGAAGCACTATGTAGCAGGTAGGAAGGAAGGCCCTTGCCTAGAGGTGGAGTGACAAAATCTTATGCTGTTTCATAGTTTGGTTGAACTTGGAACAGTAAATGGGAAAGTGAAGGAAGTTCTTCCAGCTTTCTATAAAAACAAACAAAACAGCTACTTTTGGTCTTGGTTCCCTGAGGCCCCTCTTAATAGTGACAGCAGCTGTGGGCACCTACTAAATTCAGGACAACTGAGGTTCATTGTGCTTAAGCCCACTGATTGAGCTTCAGGCTGTTTTAACTAATCAAGATGTTTTGTTTTTAGCACCTTTCTGCTGAGGATCTAGCTAAGAGGAGAGAAGAGGAGAAGCTGAAACCACCGAAAGCATCTAAAGGACAAAGGCAGCCCAAAAGGTTTACATTTTTGTATATGCCTACAACATATTTTAGAAAAAGTAGCTTATGTTACTTTCAGTATGATTCCTGCTTATCAGCAGCACTTACGTGCTACTTATGTGCTACTTCACTGAGCCCAAAGCGCAGTTCACAAATGCGGAGATACTCCTGTGACTCTTAAAAACTACCACATAAGTCTACAAGTTCAAACAATTTGCTAGTTTTGTATATAGTAATTAAAACTACAATAGAATAAATGTGATTTAAAAAAATGAGTTTTCACCTTTATTAATTGTATATTTTCAGAGCAATTTTCTTTCATTTTATAGTTCATTTGATCCCTTTCAGCTGATCCCTTGCTGTTCCTTCACAGAAGAAAAACCAGTAAGTATGAGTTAATAAATAAGCAAGAGCACACCTTTGTTTACTTAAGCAGACTTTCCTTATCATTTTTATCTTTTCAGGAGCCATTCCAAGTAACAGTAGCTGCAGAGGCACTTCTCATCATGGATTTGGTAAGAACTATACTTTATACCCATTTTCCCGATTTGTTTGGTTCACTTCAAAGCACAAAGCGAAGGCTTGATCCATGCCAAAACCACAATTACCCTCCATATTGCTGCTGTTGAGACTACTGCTATACCATCTGCACCCTTTAACTGGCCAAGCTTTTTTTTTTTCTGGCTTACCTAAGGCATGGGTGATGGCTGTAACAGCCCATAATTTCTTGTTTCTGTAGAAGATGATAACCCTGAGAAAATCTCTAACCAGGTATGGGAATAAGCTGTCATAAATGCGATGCTGCTACACAACAGTATAATGCTTCTTATGAGCATGGGTGATTAGTCATGCCAGAAGAGAAACTCATAATGTTAATATAATCACCTGCAAGGGAAAAGTAAATTCTATCTTTTAACAGCTTTCTTGCTGAAATGGGGGAATATTTGTACTTTTGCTTTTTTCATCTGTTGTCGATCCATAAGTAACTGTTGGAGCCTCAAGGCCACTATTTAGTGCTTTTCCTACTAAGTAAAGATGGCTGTGTAATTTTTGATCTTCACAATCCCTTATGGGAGCAACTGACTTGATTTTTATCAGCACTGGCCAAAATGCCCAGGTAATGACCTGGTTTAGCCCCAGGAAAAGGGAGGGAGTACATAAAGCTCATTCATTCACATAGCACTAAACCACAGTTTAGGGTTGGATCTAAGTGCAGCATCTGTGTAATTATTGGTGGTAAAGCAGAGGTGTGAAGAGCTTTCAGGGTGTGGGTGGGTGGGGTTACCATACATGGTTTCACTACAGAACTCTTTAAGATATCCAAATGATTTTTTTCTTATGTCTTTAGCATGCCCATGTTTCAATGGCAGAAGTAATAGGACTGCTAGGTGGAAGATACTCTGAAACTGATGGAATAGTTGAAGTAAGTATCATGCATGTTTAACATTCAGTAACATGAGAGCAGGCCTTATCTGGGATGGCTCCCTGAATGTGGAATGCCCTTCACCTTAGAAGAATGGGAATGGCTGGTGCTCACTGTATTGCCCTTTCAGCATCAGCTAAGACCCATCTACTTTTCCAAGGTTTTATGGAATATTTTTCCCCCCAAACTACAGTATTTTTAAAAACTTTATTACTATTTTTATCTGGTTTTATCTGCTCCTTTGGGACATTATTATAATATTTATGGTTTAATATGTTTGTAACCTGAAGTAATAAACATAAACACCAAACAGCCTTAATCTAGTCTAGTGCAGTAGGCATTAAACCGGCCCATTACAAGGACCAGATCTTAGTACCTGCTCATGTGCCCAGAGGGATTAGAGGGAAACAGGATATTCTCATGATTTATGGGAGCATCTTTCAGTAGACTGGATTAACCCCAGAGGCTATTGCAGCATCCATATATAAGCATCCTTTAAGCATCTTACTATATCCTTGTAATACTTTTCCTTTAGTCAGTATGGAATTCAGGAAGCTGCTAGTTTTTTGAACAATGGAGCAATCCTACACCCAAGAAGATGGTTTGAAGCAAGGTGTGAGTGAAGCTGGTGAAAAGTATACCAGATTTAAACTCTCTTCAGGAGCAGGGCTACGTATGGCTGAGTTGGCTTAAGTGTAGCAAAGGGGAAACAAGCCTTTAAGATAGTGTTTGAGTTATATCACCCTTTTTGCTATCTTAACTGTAATCTCTTGTCATGCCAGTTTAAGTTCAGCCAGGCTCTGGGGGGAATATGCCAGCATATGTATTGCTGGACCACAAGGATGAGGAGTTATGTCAGCATACCCTTGACTACCCTGAGAACCTCCTGGCTCAGGTGACATTATGCTGGATCCTAGCTCTGTTCATCCCAGCAGATCTTGCTCTATCGGATTGCTCCCTATGTGTATTGTCCTCAAGAATCAAACACTACACCACCACTGAATTGTAAGGCCTCCAATCTGATTGGTTCATTACAGATTTGCGCAGCAGAACCGTGCAATAGCCTCAGTACAGGATTGCAGTGTGAGATGGACCCAGTATCTCAAACACAGGCATCGGAGACACTTGCTGCTAGAGGTTACAGTATTATTGGGTGGTATCATTCTCACCCTGCCTTTGACCCTAATCCTTCAATACGAGATATTGATACGCAGGCAAAATACCAGGTAACAACCTCCGCCCCCCCAGATGTGTGTGTGTGTATACAAGGGGACTGACTTTGCTTTATTGATGTTTAATTTAATAATATTGAGCAAAGGAAAACTAGAAATGATGTAAATGGTAATATTTCAAAGTATTATCCAAATAATTTATTGATCCTTTACTTTAAAGTGACTACTTGTAATTGTAAGATGGGGGTTTTTCAGAAAGCAAGTTTGCATTGCATTCTTGATTATTTTCATAGACACAAACTTTAAAAAAATAAAATTATTGCCCCTTTATATTTTTCCATACAGAGCTATTTCTCCAGAGGTGGGTCAATGTTTGTTGGTGTGATCATAAGTCCTTATAATCGAAATAACCCTCTTCCGCATTCCCAGATTACTTGTCTGGTAATCAGTGATGAGACCAGTCTTGATGGATCCTATCGTAAGTGGTTTTTTTAAAAAAATTCTTAATGCCTATCTTCTTCCTATCTTCATCATTTAAGTTACATTTTGAAAGAGGAAGAATTCGGTGACTGGTAAGACAAGGGAAATAATATATATAATTTAAAAGAAAGAATAAATATAATACAATAGGCTGCAGCCCTAACCCTGGTGACTTCCAAGTAAGTCCCATTGGATCCAGTAGGGCTTCCTTCTGTGTATACATGGTTAGGATTAGAAACTTTTGGAATATAAGATTTGCACTGTAAATAATATGGGGGTGTTTTACTTGAACAGAGAAGGTAATGTTAATCCTCACGGAGAGCAATCACTGCATGTTTTAGGGGGTTGTGGTAAGGGTGTCTTTTGAGAAATGAAAATAGCAATAGCACAAGATGATCAGGAATCAAGGATTCATTTGAATCACTCTGTTAAGAAGAGAAATGTTTTTGGATGATACCCAACATTAGAGTGGAATTGTTGAGATTAGTGAATCTAAGTAATTTATGTTCACTGCAGTGAATCTACTCTACAGTAGATGGATATTGCCTTCTGTGTGTAGCATTCCATGACCTGGTTGGGATGAAACAATAGAATCAGGATTTAGGGGTTCAGATTGCCCAAATTCCTCGCACCCACATGCATGCAAATTCCCCAAGCCCCCTCTACCCAGATGCTGAAAGGTAGATTAAGAACACTCCTGGATTTGTTTTAACTAGAGTTAATAATGATCACTTGTAGATAGAAGGGTCAGGTAAGGAAGGAAATTCATGCACATGGGGTGAGGGTGGAGGCAGCACGTAGATTTGAGACTATTCCCTGAACACTAGGTCCTGTTACAATCAATCTGGCACAACTGCTTAACCTTATGCTCCTCGTTTCTACTTGTACACAACTTTCCTCTATGCTGCAAATTGCTTATCCTGTAAGTGGGGAGGGGGGGGGAATCTCATCAGTATCCATGAAATGTCTGAGGGTCTGTAAGTATAGGAAGCACTTTTTTCTGAATTTGAATAATCTAGTTAAACCTGAATCTTAGAAAATACTATCATTCACAAAGCAATTTTGATAAATGTGAGGAAAAAATCTTTTTAAAATAGAAACCTGATCATATGGAATAGGGTGAAAATCTAAAAGTGCCAAAGTTAGTCTTTAATCTCTCAGTGACAAAGCCGGTCTTGAAATCCCTCTTTTGATATTATCATTAATACTTTCCTTAGCAGATATCCTGAGCATGAGGACAATTACAGTTTGAATAAATGAAATGCAGATTTATCTTGCTGTGGAAAGAGGGGGAGGAAAAAAAGTATTGTCAATTTCAGCCATTGAAGGTTTACATGTGCAAAATGTTGTGCATATGAGAGAGAGAGAGAAACAGCCTAGTGCTCTCCAGATACGTTGAACTACAACTCCTATCAGCCCTGGGGTAATGGAAGTTATAGTACAAAACATATGGAGGACATCCAATTGGGGGAGCCTGGCTTAAACAGACATTTGTCATGTGATATAGGACCAGAAATAGAAGTCCAGAGCACTTTGAATGAATGGGAATTGTCCCGTGCTTCAGATCAGAGTCTTACTTTGCATTCAAACAAATATTTCTACTTCACAAAATATTGCTGTTAAACCTAATTCTGGGATTGAAGCTACTTCAGGCTACAACTAGGCTAAATGGGCTCACTCTTGATGGTACATTGCTGTTTTATGTGCACATATTTTTGCTCTTCCCAGGGATGTAAGATACGCGTGTCAAAAAGTAGGAAGTGTAATATTCCATGCATAATATGTTTTAATGGCTTGCAGGCCTGCCATACAAGTTTGAAGTGGGACAGATGTTGGAAGAACCTAAATGGGAATTAGTACTGGAAAAAACACGATGGATAATTGAAAAATACAGGATGTCTCATAGGTGTGTGGCTGCTTGCATTTCAGAATCTTGTAGTAAGCCAGTTCCAAATTACTGTATTTGCATTTCAATAGAGAATGTTTTTATATATCGACTGATACAGTGTTGTCATATTTTTCCAACAGCTGGGTGCCGATGGATAAAATCTTCCATAGAGATTCAGACTTGACCTGTCTGCAGAAGGTAATAATAGTAAATACATTTCCTTCTTGCCTATAAATATCTAAAGAAGTCTAATCTTGTCTAGTTATAATAGAAATCTTAAATATTCGTGGAACTGGGTTGGAAGCAACAGGCATATGCAAAAGCTACCCAAATGTAACTAACGTTTGTTGGCTACTAATGTTTTGTGTTTTCCTTCAGGGTAGCTTGTCGTTTTGGTTTTTGCAAATGGGTTTCAAAATGTTTTCATAAAAATGTCTTTTGATTTAATTGTTACATTTGAGGATGGGCTACGAAGTAGGATGTTTTCCTGTCATGGGTATCATTTTAGGTGCCTGTCTCTTAATAGTGGAATGGGTGTCTTACATAGGCAGTGAAAAACAAATTTTAGATGGTGCTGTGCGGAATTGTTTTTCTTGGACTGTGGATAGCGATATCCACAAATTAGAGGGGTTCTTTTGCTTTGGTCACTTTTGCATGGATTTTGGTAAAGGATACTTAGAGAGTTATGAAAGTTTGTGACAAGTTGCACATATAATAGTACATGTTAGTAAATTTTAAAGTTCAAATGTGCTAACACACTGTAGGATTATTCACTCCTTTGACAGTTCTTTGAACAGAAGCCAGCTGTTGAATGAATGAAAGATCTGTGTAAGTGGTCAGATACAGTTGAATTAGCGCTAACATATATAGAGCAAGTCCTTAGGGTATTCGGTTTAAGGAATACCAATAGATTTGTGATGGCTTTTCTTCCTAAATGTTACTTCAATGCTGGTTTGTTTGTTTTTTCTTTGATCTGAAACTAGTTGTTGGAGTGTATGAGGAAGACTCTAGGCAATGTGGCAAATAGTTTCATCGCTGAAGAATTCCTGGCACAGCTAGAAAACTTATTCCTTTCAACATACAATTGTGAGAAATGGAATGATACTACTGAAGAAAATAGCATGTGTCCAAATGACCTGCCAATATGATAGTGCTGAAAAGAATAAATGCTCACTTTATTATAAAGTGTCCATTCTTGAACGTGACAGCATCCACTGCGGGTCAAGAAAATGACTGTTACTGAAAGACAGTGTGAAACAATCATGACAAACTATCTGATCTCTGACATAACTTCTAATCTTCTGAAATTATGGTTGTGTTGCAAAGAGATGAATGAACTACTTGGCAGCCCACCACTTGGATAAAACAGTTGCGCCATTTGTTGCCCCAAATAGCTGAAGTAATAGTGTTCTGCTTGGACCAAGAGCTATTAGAAATTTGATGTTAACATAAATTAGTTATATTGCCTACCTTGTGCCATTTTAGGGAACACCCCTGTGTTATACATTTCAATGTCTAATGTATCTGCAAGCACATTTTGTCCAGTGGATAAACTGAGTTGTATTGCATATTGCTGAAATCGGGAACGGATGGAAAACCACAAGACAACAGTGATAATCATTTCTCATTGAGCATCTCAGCCTTGAGTTTCTCACTTGATTCGTGCCCAGCCCATTCAAGAGGCTTACTGCTTTCAACAGAAGTCTGCAATAGCAAAACAATATTGGACTAATAAATCCTTCATATCAAATTCTTCTGTCCAGATTAATTGTATAGATTTGCAGTGTTTGGGTGGCCTTGTTCATTTCTCAAGAACTAGGGGAAGAAGGCTGAGACTTTCCAAACAGAAATTAAGAATTGTGATTAAAACATTCCTTTGACCCTTGCGTATCACAACTCAGAATATGTACTAAATATGAAAGACATACAAATGAGTAAGAAATTTTCTGAAGGATTATATAACTTTATTCTTGAATCCCAGGTGGACTTTTTTTATTTTTACCCTGTGGAAGTTATGGATGAATGTGCAACATATTCCACTTTAGCCCCTTTAGTTCAGTATTAGAATATATTTGACTCAGTAATCATCTGCATGCAAGGGACCCTATATCATAGTGCACTAGGTGTATTCGCATTGCTTTTGAAATATTGCCTGTTACTTGACTCCTTAGACCATTACGACTTCCAAGTTGCATGTGATCCAATGCCTCATCTTCCCCATTGAAATTCTAGCATATTGCTAAATAATATCTGGAAATTCCTCTGGATTGGAATATCCAAAACCATAGTTTATGTTTTACAGAGTTATGTGATAATCATATTGCAGCTTCTAAATTTTATTGTTTACATCCTTATTGTAAATCTGCATATTGCATAGGACAGCAATGTAAATATTGTATATTTGTACAGAAGAGAATTACTGGACTATTTGACCCTCATATAAAAGCACAATACAGGTATATTTGCCCATGATGTCTTTATCAGGAATTGAGAAGGATTTTATCATTAAAACAATGCAAAGAACTCTTCTTGCTCACATTGCCCCTTCAATAAATTGTGTGAAGATGATTTCAATGTTGTTTGGCTTCAAATTAGTATTTCTGTACATAAAAAAATGAAAAAAAATCCCAAGAACATTGCAGATTTATTTGTTTTTCTCTCATAGATTTGCATTTAGGAGCATCATTTTGTATCAAATAATTAAGTACTAAATGCTAAACAGTACAAGATCAATTTCAATTTCTAATTGCACATATTTTGAACTTTGGGTCAAAAAGCCAGGCAGACTTTGTTGCTTGTTCATTGTATGTAAATATTAAGGTTTTGCACCGACCGCAAGATTTGGTTTTCATCCTGATTTGGCATTTATTTGTAAATTGGACTGCCTCATAGTTTGTCAGTTCTGGGTCCAAATTTGTTTTAGAAAAATGAAGCTTAAGTCCCCCTATCTTTAATCAAAAGTGGCTGAGGATTTTTTTCTGCTTTTCTTTTGACGGAATTAGATAACACCTTTAGGCAAAGTAGCCCCTCCAGAGTGCATATAGCCTGCCAAATCAGACAAATTCGTCAGGGATTTATTGTGCTGGGCACCTTTACAATTTGATATATTTTTTAAAAAAGAGAAATATCTATAGGGTTTTGGGGGGGGGGATTGGATGAAATCTACAGGTATGACAGACTCTTCTGAAGGAATGTATGCTGCTAAATTGCGTAAGGATCACTCCAGTGGTTTTTCTGAAAGGGGAAACCACTTTACAGTTTGGGAAAGGTGCCCCTCAGGTAAGAAACCTGCCCAGTTGCAGACAAATAGTGCCGGGGGCTTTGTGGTATGCACATTTAAAGTTGATTTTTGTGGAAGAGAACTATACATTGCAACCACTTGGTTTGGTGTGCAATGATTTTAATTGGAAAAGGTGCTGCATGGAAAATAACCTGCAAAATTTCAAGCAAACAGCTCTAGCAAAGAGCACAGGACAGAAAGGAGCAAGGTGATAAATTTGACATCCCTTCACCAAAGCACTGTGATTGGAGAGCCTTGGTATAATAATTCCCTCTGATTTCAAGTTAGGTGTGTCTGTCACAAAAGAGCTCTCCACATCCTGGTGTTATGTCAACCCTTGGGGGAAATGCTTCAATTTCTGGAGACACAATGCCATAGTTTAACATCTCAATCTCTGAAGTGTTTCATCAGTCCTCTGTTCAGGATACACTGAAGAGATGGCCCTTTGGCTCAGACAAGCCCAGAATCTTCCTGAAGCAGCCCCACTTTGGTTCTTCATTTGGGAGTTACCTGAATTATTTGCACACCCCTAGTAAATGCTCCGTCGTTACAGCATTTAGCCCTCTCTGACACAGGAAAAGAATCAGTTCCTAAACAATTATGAGCAGGCTGTTTGCAGTATCTCTTTGTGAGGGCTTTATTTTGCAAAGCAAAATAAACCGTATGACATCTTTATTTTACAACATCTGAAGATGAGAATTATCACTTCTTAGAACCATACATTCTGGCACCAGTGAGCAAGTTCAGGCTATTTTTATTTTCCTACTAATTTCTTTTTTCCGGGGGGGGGGGAGATTAAAATTTTGTGTAAATATTACAATGGCTGAAATTAGCTGTGGTTGAAACTTGAATGAAGCCAGCAGAGGGAGCTATGTGACAACTAATTTAAAGGAGTGACTCCTTAATTTATAGTAATGTCCCAGTTATCCCAAAGACATTGAAATACTTTTGCCTTTGCAATTACTGGTACCAACATAGAATCATAGTTGGAAGGTGCCATATAGTCCAAACGCTTGCAATTCAGGAATCTTTACCCAATGTGGAGGCTTATATGGACAGAAATGCTCTTTCTTGAACTACAACAGTAAAGTGCTGAAGTAGTTAACATTTTACCAGTGATTGCAGCAACTTCATTCGACCCCTCTGATTTCTGCTAATAATAATAATTATTATTAATAAAACAACCACCCATCTGACTCGGTGTCACCCAGCAAAATATTAAAAACACAATAAAACATCAACCATTAAAAACATTCCTGAACGGGACTGCCTTTAAAGGTAAAGGTTTAGATGTCTTCTAAAAGTCAAATACAGTGGTACCTCGGGTTAAGAACTTAATTTGTTCTGGAGGTCCGTTCTTAACCTGAAACTGTTCTTAACCTGAAGCACCACTTTAGCTAATGGAGCCTCCTGCTGCCACCGCGCCACTGCCACACGATTTCTGTTCTCACCCTGAAGCAAAGTTCTTAACCCGAGGTACTATTTCTGGGTTAGCAGAGTCTGTAACCTGAAGCGTCTGGAACCCGAGGTACCACTGTAGTTGTCAAACAGATAAACATCTGATGGGAGGGTGTTCCACAGCTGTATCTCCAAATCAGAGAATTTGGACCTCAACAAATTCAAGGCTACACCCGAGTTCTGTTAGGTTCTAACTAAAATTCAGGCTGCAAAATCAGCTTCAAACTGTTTCGCTGACCCCCTTAGGAGGAGGTTGCCATCCAAAGACTGGGGAGAGATTCCCAGCCAGCAGGGGACATAGGTGTTTTTGTTTTTCGTCCACTCTGCTGCCCAGTAATAGGCTTGCTCACACACAGTAATTAAGCTGGTCAAAATTCACAGCACTAGTCTCTTAACTCAGTAATAAAAGGCTTACATAAGCTTGGCATCAGTGTGTCAAAAGATAAAGAGGCCGGAAAAGATAAGGCGTGTAATAAGCAGGAAGTCATCCAAACCGCCCTGACTCACTTTATAAGCCTCTGACCTAATGGAGGTAAGACGCAGGAAGATGGGAGGCAAGAAAAGTGGTTCAGTGGCTGTCGCTTTTTGGACATGCAGCTGAATATTGGATCAGAAGGGCAGTAACAACAAGCAAATGATCAGATGTGTAGTAACATTTACTCAAATCCTGGGTAGTAGGCATAATGAGGAGTGGTAGCTGGTTGCATTAAATCTAAATAGGTGTGTTTGTGGGGTGGTGGTGACTAGTGAGATGGGTTCTTCTGTTCCTCTGCCAGGCTGGAAGCCACAGCACTGCAGCTTCATCCTGCACTTAACATGGCAGCACAAAAAGGCCAAGAGACCTTCTGTGTGAAGGTGCTTCCCCATGCCAGCCCTTGCGTTTTCCAGCGGCTTGATGCTAGCGTGTGGCATGGTATGCCACTCACGCATGCACCCAGAGCTTGTTACGCCAATAGTCTGGGACAGGAACTGTCTTGGGTTTCAAAATAGCATTAAAGAAAGGTGGAAAAGTCAAGGATACAGAGTTTAAGGGTGATTAGCAGTTTGTAGCCAGCTACTGGACCAGACATTCCCAACCTTTGGCCCTCCAGATGTTTTGGACTACAATTCCCATCATCCCTGGCCACTGTCCTGTTAGCTAGGGATCATGGGAGTTGTAGGCCAAAACATCTGGAGGGCTGCATGTTGGGGATGCCTGTACTGGACCAATGCTTCAGAGTTATTTAGGCTGCAAGCCAGTGCACAGTTACCTGGGAGGAAATCCCACAGAACTCAGTGGCAAAGCCTTCTGATGGATGGGATTCAGCTATTAGAAATATTCCTGATGTGTTCCCCATCAAATAATGTAATTGAGAAAAGTCTCTATGGTTTTTAGCAGAAATTTATTTTGAAAAGGAGCTTTCCGGAGATAAAATGGTGTTGTTTGTAGGGCAAAATTCTACCAGTTCTTTCTAAGGGCTAAAGCAAGACCCAGGTGTGTCAAGTTTTTTAATACTTAGGTTGATCTTTCACTTAAGTGTTGCTTAGAATTAATGAACCTAACTTATGCTGTTCAATGAATTCTATGCGTCTGCTCTGATTAAACTCCACCCTTAGTGTGTCCTAGGTGAGATTTGCACCACTGAGCCACATGTTATTGACCACTGTGGTTGTTTCCAGACAGAAGCTTAATATTTGAGAAAATATGAGTTGGCATTTTGATTCAGATGATGTATGGATGTGCCAAGCCTGCAGTAAACACCCATCTGCAAGCCCCCTGTATTATAATGGGCTCTTAAATGGTAGTGTCTTCCATGGATTATTCTTTCATGGGAACAGAAGGAGAGTTTGTAAAAACGAATTAGGCTTGCCTAATCATAGTTCAGGATTGGATTGAGTCCAAAGTATAGTATTATCCAGGATTCATGTAGAATGAGATGTATTTACCAAGCCAATTGCATCTTCCAATTAATTATGGTTCTCACTAGTTGCTGAGTGACTTGTAAAAAGGAAGCAGAATGGAGACCAAGCCATCTCATTCACTTCTCGACTTCACCCACTCTTGTAAAAGTAGATATATGGATCTGGACTTGTTAAGCCAGAATAAGATAAATTGCACACATACTGACAAGCTGCATGGTTAAAACAATTTGGAAAGCGTTTACAGTGAGCCTTGCCATGTGTGGATTCAGTTAAGAGCACACCCTGGGGAAACCCCATAGAAAGAACAGCGTGATATTGTTGCAAATACTTTACTTATTTATATGAATTCTTATCCACTCTGTACCACAAAGGCCCAGGAAGGGTTACAACGATAAAATACACCATTATAAAACAAAACAGTGACAAACCACAAGGAAAGTGTAAAAGCTGTTAAAAACAGTTCCACATATAAAAAGGAAGGAAGGAAGGTTTGTTTCCAATGCTGGTCTTTGGAGACTCATTGAAGTCAATGAACATGGTGGCTGCCTTAGATTCATGAATTTCAATAGGCCTACTCTGAGTAGGACTAGCAACCCAAACATTTTATATATAAAGTGCTTTAAAATAGTTTGAATGCAGATGCAAGCTGGCATACATATCTCCACTTAAAGGCTTGTTGAAAGAAGATCTCCACCAGGCGCCAATGCTATTCTCTGATCCTGGTGATAGGATCAGAACCACTGTAAAACTGCCTCCTATACCCATCTCACTAGGGCTTATCCACACTTCTGTTTGCCCCATTGCTTTTGCCTGGGGGAACCCGATCTTTAGTGCAGAATCGGAATAAACAGCAATCAGGTTTTCTGTGGATTGCTGTTTGTTCCAATTTAGCACTAAAGAGTGAGTTTCCCAGGGGGAAATGGTGGGGCAAAGAGAAAACCACTCGGATTTGTGCCTAGAAAGTGCAGGTCAAGCAGAAAACCGCTTGGACCTGTGCTTTCTAGGAACAGGACAAGTAGAAGTGTGGACTAGCCCTTAGCTGGCTCATAAGGATGCCAGGAGCAATGGCATCAAAAATCACTAAGATACTGAGTAAGAATAACAGTGCGACACTCACCCTCACTTCCAATAAAGGCCAACCATCGGGCCAGGGCTGATTCAGTTCCACAGTCAGGCCTGAACCCAAATTGGAGCGGGCCAAGCTACTCTTAGATGAAACATCATTTGCCATTGTTGCTCCATAGCCCTCTCAATCAGCTTTCCTCCAGTGTTGGTATTTATGATCAGGCAGTTCTTCTCAGAAACGGAAAGGTCCAGGCAGTGCTTTTTCAGGAGTACCTGTGTTTCAAGATGACCAGGGCTACTATCTCCTGCAAAGTTGCATTGACCACCCCCTAGATCCCCCTGGCCACCCCCCTTGGGAAGATTTGATAAACTAAGAGGGGCAAGAATCAAGGAAACATGTTGTTTGCTCCGTCATCATGTCATCTGACCCCAGCAGCTGAAACTGGTCCCACAATAGTTCTGCAGACCTTCTCAGTGAACATCTCACTGAAGATGTAAATGTGGCATCAGGATTGCTATGAAGGTGAGTAACTTTACCCTGAGTGCCTTATAAACAGATCACAGTGGGCTTCTGAAGGGTCTAAAACTCCCCGGAGTAGATGTTAACAGGCCCTGGACATTGAGAGCACTTGGTGTTTTGCATGGTAAATTTGTGGAAGAAATAAGACTGATCTCTCCACCCCTTTCCATCAGTTTTCTTCTGCTGGCGATGTACTGTTGGTATATTCTAGACTTTGGCTTGTTTGCCTCCATATGTACTTCAGAAATAATAATACTCAACATTTGCATAATGCTTTCAAGGTACTTCATAAGCATTATGAACCTGCAATCGGTGAAACGAACTCTAAAAGTAAGTCATTATAATTATTTCCCCATACTACAGGTGAGGGAACTGCTGATGACTGAGTGAGTGGCCTGCTAAAGGCCACCTATTGACTTCCTCAAACCGGGGACTTCCTGATGGCAGTCAGTCATTTAATTACCATGCTATAGTGCCAAAGTGGCAGAATAGACAAGTACCTTCTCATATTCCTCCTATATATCTGGTGGGATATATGCTTGGTGGATGGGGGTGCCGTGCAAAATAGAAAACCAGTACCGTGGTGGAATTTTCCTCCATGACGTGCTAGGTTTCTGTTTGCAGGGAGGGCTTTTTTATTTTATTTTAAAGAAGACAGAGGACCTTTTGCTTGCAGTGGTGCAGTCAGTTCTGCCACCTTAGCAGTTTGTCACTTTATCCTACTATGTGAGTACACCAGGCCTGTGTCCAGGGGCTCATTTTGATGGCAATAAATCTCTGATGAAGTATGAAATGATCCTGTTGTCCTGCTTCTCAGCTCTCTGGCTGCTGTTTCCGGTTACTCCTCTTTTTTTACTCACTCCCTAGACACCTTTCATCAGCAGAAGAACCCTAATAACTTTGCCTGGTATTCCCCTAGCATTTCCTGGCCCCACCCCTATTTTCTACCTACTCTCCAGAGAACGTTGTGTATCTGTGATGTAAAAACACACCCAGACGGATCATAGAAAGAGTCGTCTCCTGTGGAAAGATTTCCGTGGCTCCAGCACCTTTGAGTAGGGCAGGTGGTGCCCTCCATACATTTTGGAGGGCATATTCACTGGGGTTGATGGGAATTGTGGTCCAAATTTCTGGAGAGCACACAGTTGGGGAAGATAAATGGAAGGATATTCAAGAGCTGGTTTTGGATATATTTCGTCCCAAACCAATATATGCCAGAGTCAGTTCTATGAATTACTGTATTTTTTGCTCTATAAGACTCACTTTTTCCCTCCTAAAAAGTAAGGGGGAAAGTGTTTGCGTCTTATGGAGCGAATGCAGGCTGCGCAGCTATCCCAGAAGCCAGAACAGTAAGAGGGATTGCTGCTTTCACTGCGCAGCGATCCCTCTTGCTGTTCTGGCTTCTGAGATTCAGAATATTTTTTTCTTGTTTTCCTCCTCCAAAAATTAGGTGCTTCTTGTGGTCAGGTGCGTCTTATAGAGCGAAAAATACGGTAACTGGATATGTACTTTACCCCGAGCCTTTAAAAAAGAAAGAGCAGAGTCTTTTGTTAGCGATTTCTCAGTGCACAACAGAAAGCATGTTAGAGCAACCTTTAGCACACATCCACCACCTCTGCAGAGGTTGTGTAAACTTGGTCTTGGGTGAGTTGTTGTGACAGTGGTAAGCGGAAGACAGGTTTTCTTACAGTGCAAAAACCCCTTAGAAATCAGAATCCCATTGAGTTCAGTGGGGGTTCATTCCCAAATAAGTGGCATTGCAGCCTTAAAGAGTGCATGTGTGTGTTTAATCCTGTGTACATGCACTATTTTATTCTAGAATCAATGGAGCCTGAGTACTTTTCCCCCTATGCAGTCCACACACAGTCCAGATCTACTGCATATTTCTGTCCCCTAGAAAGGGGCTTCCTGAGAAACTGGTTTCTTTCAAAAAAATAAAAGCTCATTGCAGGTTGGTTCTGCACTTTGTCCATTTGAAAAGAGGTGAAACCAGACATCAGCAGTCCCGGCAATAGGGTGTGTGCGCCCACGTCTACACCTGCCCAATGACATTGTGGGTGGGCGTATGCCAGGATGCCAATCACCACTTCCTTCTTCCGTCATCTGGGGCATGTGCATGGAGGAAAAGGCATGAATAACCCAACCAAGGGGAGGGTTTGAGATGCTTATCAAGTAAGCATGTCCATCCTTGTGGGAGGTAAGATCTAGAATAATTTGGACTTAATCTAAGTGGAAAGCAGCATATTGAGGATAAGCGTGAGTAATTCTGGATTGAGAAAAACCTACATTTTCCCGCCATAAACGGGTTAGTGTGTATGAAGCCTATAGTTATCACCTTGTCATCTTGCCATGTCAAATTTGGCCCGCAGGGGGTAAGGAAGATAAGTGCCTGTCAGTTGATCCAACTGATCCCTAACATATGGGCTGTGGATTTTGCATTAGGCTTAAAAGGGGGCATAGGTAAAGGGACCCCTGACCATTAGGTCCAGTAGCAGACTCTGGGGTTGTGGCGCTCATCTCGCTCTATAGGCTGAGGGAGCCGGCGTTTGTCCGCAGACAGCTTCCGGGTCATGTGGCCAGCATGACTAAGCCGCTTCTGGCGAACCAGAGCAGGACACGGAAATGCCGTTTACCTTCCCGCTGGAGCGGTACCTATTTATCTACTTGCACTTTGACGTGCTTTCGAACTGCTAGGTGGGCAGGAGCAGGGACCAAGCAACAGGAGCTCACCCCATTGCGGGGATTCAAACCGCCAACCTTCTGATCAGCAAGTCCTAGGCTCTGTGGTTTAACCCACAGTGCCACCCGCGTCCCTGCAAAAGGGGGCATATGTGTACACAAATACATGCAGACAGGGCTTCTCTGAGCAAGTGGGAACCTTGACTGGCCAGCCCTGTTGGAAGTTCAGTGGGGACCAATCCAAAGGCAGGAGCTTCTCCAACTTTGTGTGGAGCAGTTTGGGAGGACCCTGAAGAACTGAATGGGAGGGAACTGCTTAAAACCAAAGTGCATGTCTGGAGGTCCATATGCAGCTCTTTGAATCATGCCCCACATCTGAGATCCCAGCAGTCAAAGGGTGGCAGTTTTCATTGTGTTTTTTGACCACTTTGTTATCTGTAGCCCCCACCCAAGCTGCTGTCTCCATGGTTCCTTGAGGGGGAAGGATGACTATTTAACCAGACATGCCTGCTGCTTGGATCTTAGCCTCTCTGTCTGCTAGAATGCCACCTATTCAGTAATTACTCAGAGTTTTGATTGCAAAATGCCTCCTGAAACTTCCCTGATGATATTAATCATTGTATTTTTAACTTTGCAAAGCTCAAGTGAAAGTTACTGTGTCTTTTATTGGCTAAGCTTAGAACATTTCAAAAGGATCAGGTTATGTAGTGACCATCCACAAGGAGCAGAAACATGTTTTGTTTTAAAATGAGATAAACAGCCAACCCATCAAGGATGTGCAATAACACCAATTTTGAAGATCGTATTGGATAACAAGAACCCTACAGGAAAGACTAGCTTAAGCCGTATGCCCTCGTGGTTTGACACAATAATGGACCTATGGGCCCCTGGAGTAATGTCTTTTCTGTGTACAGAGAGCAGGTTTGGGTGGTCATAGCAGAGGACAATGGTAAAGAATCCTGAAACCTAATAGAAGAAACAACTGTAATGGGTGTTACTGTGTTAAAACAGCCTGTGCCAATATGGCACCCTCCAGGCGTTGAAACTACAACTCCCATTAGCCCCAGTGAGTACAGCCATGCTGCCCAGAGATGATGGGAGTTGTAGGCCAAAACACTTGGAGAGCACCCTGGTCAACAAAGGCTGAATGCCCCTCACTGATATCATAGGGTTATTTGTGCTGTTGTTTTCAATATTAATCCCGCTCCCCTGATGTAATTTCAGGACTGGACAGGGCCTCTCCATGAGGGTCAAGGCAACAGACATTAGTGGTATGGAGAACAGCATTTCCCAAGAGATGATTGTGAAATGAGGGCCACTTCACACATTACACACAGGGAAAGCCCAATTTGACACTCATAGGCCACACTTAAATAGGGAGCTATGGCCAGTCACAGCTACCCCAATCCACCCTTTTGGTGTACTGTACGGTTGAATTTTATTAGGTATACACTTTTTAAAAGTGATAGAAGGTGGTGAAACCGACATTAGAGGAAGGCAGTTACCATGGCCAGTGATGGGAGTTGCCATCCCAACAAAATCTACAGAGGACCAGGTTGGGATTGGCTGCTTTGGGCATTCCAAATTTTTTAGTTATAATACTGCTTCCAGAACTGTCCTATTGTCTGCTCACCCCCCCTGACTTTCCTACCATAGTCTGGTGGATTATCCATGGAAATGGCTCAGCATTACATCTTGAATCACTTGACATATAATGAGGATTCTTAAAAAAAAAAAAAAAGACAGAAAAGAAAAGGGGGTGTTCTGGAGGCTGTGATCTCTTCCACTTTACCTCCTGTCTACTATGAGTACTGACCACTGGAGCTAGTGTTTGTCTTCCCTGTTTAGTAGGCCTCCTGGGCTGAACAGAACGGAGGCTGACTGGGCTTGGCCTCACAGTAGCCTCTAACCCAGCACTTATGCATAGTTTGGCCCATGGGGTAGGCACGTTTCTATTTGCAAGAGCTTAATGTAGTATTGGTTTCTGTGTTTCTGGCATGATGTGCTTCCTCCTTCAGTGGGAGGAAAGAAAAGCAGGTGGTGGTGGTGGAAGTCTTGGCCATTATTGCTGGAATTACCTCACTTGTGATTACCAGGAGGCGAGGCCGATGGTAGGGAAGTATGAGAAGGCAGAGAGTTGCTGCCACTCCCTACTGAAGAAGGCGCAGCTCTCTTGGTCTGTCAGTTTTCTGTGTCACCACACACCTGCTTTGTTTGAGCGTCACCAGCCAGACTGGTTGGGCAGGTCCGATGGTAGAAAGAGAGGCAGCTGTCCCGCCCTATCACTCAGAAACCGGGAGGCTCTTGTTGTGGATGTGTCTTGTCTTCAGGCTGCTGTGTTGCCCTGTCTCTCCCTAAAGACCTCTTTTGCTCATCCTCCATGGAGTCTGCTTTTGGGGCTGCCCTGGTGTTGATGCTTGTGGCCACGTCGGCCGCCCAGAACGACTGCTTTTGCGCAACAAATAACCTGGCGTCTTGCAGTTCAGAATCCGGCAGCTGCATCTGTACGGCACGCGGTTCGAACCAGAGGCTGGACTGTTCAACGCTGACTCCAAAATGTCTGCTGATGAAGGCGGAAATAAAAACCAAAAGAGGCAGAAGTTTTCCCAGGCCCGAGCATGGGTTTGTGGACAACGATGGACTTTATAACCCAGAATGTGATGCCATGGGCTTCTTCAAAGCCAGGCAGTGCAATCAGACAGATACATGTTGGTGTGTGAACAGCGCTGGGGTAAGGAGGACGGACAAGGGGGATCTCAATATGAGGTGCAACGAGCTGGTCAGAACAAGCTGGATCTACATTGAGATGAAGCACAAAGAGCGAAAAACTTCCTTGTCTGAATCAGAAGTGGCAAACAGCTTCCGACAGCTCATTGAAAACCGCTATATGCTCCATCCGAAGTTCATCACAGCTGTTGAGTACAAGGAGCCATTAATCCATATCGACCTAAAGCAGAACATTTCAGACAAGTCTTACAGAGATGTTGACATTGCAGATGTAGCTTACTACTTTGAAAAAGACATCCAGGGTAAACCCATTTTCCCACCCGATAATATGTTTGGTCTCTATGTCAATGACGAACCTCTAGATATTGAAGAAATCCTAGTATACTACGTTGATGACAAACCACCAGAGTTCTCTATGCAACGCCTGACAGCAGGCATCATTGCAGTGGTGGTGGTGGTAGTCCTGGCCATTGTTATTGGGATAACTGTGCTCGTGGTTACCAGGAGGCGGAAGACGGGCAAGTATGAGAAGGTTGAGATTAAAGAGATGGGAGAAATGCGAAAAGGACAACATGCATAAGTGCCTTAATTTGACTGTAGAGCTAAGATGACATGGGCGGAATGGAAAGAAGACAAGATTGCTACCATGTCTTTTGAAGGTGGGGAGGGCACTTGGTTTTCTTTTTTAAATTAATGTTTAATCAAAGATAAAAGAAACAGCTTTGTAAAACGTCCACAATTCCAGATTGGAAAATATTGGGATATAGTTAGCATTTCCCTTTAACTATAGTGTACTATGTGATAATAATAATAATAATTTGAGATGAATATCAATGTGTTAGGGACAAAATCCCTGTACTGTACCCGCTCCTGAACTTTTCCAGATTTGTAGTTTTTTAAGAAAACAATGTTCTGTAGCTACGCGGTTAGTTTAATTTATTTTAACTGCATTTCTACATCTTTTTGGGGTGTGTTTATGTGTAGCTATCCCCCAATCCCCCGCCCTGTTCTCTTTGGCCAATGCTGCTAAGGTGTGTGTGTTCTGTCTGTGCATTTGAGACGGACTTTCTATTATTAAAAGTGTTGGAAAGGTTCCCTTTTCCCATTTAAACCTGATTGTTTTTTGTCTCTAAAATATTTCTTTTGTAAAATATTAATACCTTCTGTGAACAAATGTCGGCGTTTACCATGGAACTGGTGTGTGTCTGTGTGTTTGTGTGTGTGTTTATAATGTAATCTTTATTGAAATAAATTTTCTTAACTTTAAACTGTTGCTAAGTTTCATGCTGTGATTCTAAAGGATTTTTCCTCCCAGCATAGATCAGGCTGCCTGTGGTCCTTAACTATCTCCTGGTGTTTTACTGTAGGGGTAAGCTTTTTCTGTCCTTGCTGAATTCCAGCTCTGGGAAAACTACTTGCCAGTCATGTACTGGGTGGTGTGATATAATCAAATCATTGCCAGCCATTGCCATTTCTTGGAAAGTATCACCCGTTTTCATCTGGTGACAGCAGCTGCTGGTAGTAAGTGCACGGCTTGCTATCTAATCTTTGCCATCACAGTCTAGCTGGCAAGAAACCCCCGAAAACCTCTCTACTGTTTTAATAGACCTAAAATGACTCAGTACAACATAGTTGCATATGCTATAGAGTGTACTCCTCTTGTTAACTAACTTGTCCAGGCAAAATAGGATCTTTCATGCTATTGTGACACTATAGATAGGTCATCTTGGCCACAAAGCCTCTCCCCCAAAGCAGTAAGTCACTACAAGCTATTAAAATTGTCATTACAAACTATGGTAGTCGTTACAGGCCACCACAATCTTTGCACCATAATCTGTAACCACTGCTGCTGAATGAACAAGCACTCCTCCATATAGCTGTGAGTCACATATAGCTGTAAGCACAATGTTCCTTCGTTGTAGAGGCTGTCAAGTCAGAGGTACCCAAGTGATCTTAGAGCTTCTTTAAGATGTTCTGCAGAAAGGTTGCAGAATAGTTGAGAACATCTGTACTTGGTCCTGCTCTTAATTTTTTCTTTTTTCTGACAACAGATATCAAGGCTATTTTGACCAGGGACAGAGTTATCAAATAAGCTAACAATGCCTCGGGCCCATGGTTTTCATAATGTGGGTGGCAATGTTGCGAACATACAGAATGCTCCTATTTCACTCCCCCAACAAGCAAGTGGGAGCAACAAAACCTTGGTTTAGTGTTATGTCCAAACCAGGGATTGTGGTTTGTTTTGTTCCAAACAAACCATGACCATGATTTGAAGCCAAGGTTTGCTATTTACTCACCAATTGCGGTTTATAAGTTTTGTTCAGAATTTTATTTTGTTCAGAATTTTGTTCAGAATTTTATTTTTGTTTTAAAATATATTCTTTGTATGCATCTCCGGATAAGATCAAATAACACCCCTGATACACGAAACAAACCACAATCCCTGGATTGGACATAACATTAAACCAAGGATTGTGGTTTGTTGCTTCTGCTGCTAGCAGGGAGGACTAAAGTAATCAATGTTCATGGTAAACTATTGGCCATGTGACTTACTATGAATTGTGAATGTAGCCAATGTATCCAATGAGTAAGAAAACTAATGAGTAAGAAAACAAGTGCAAGTAATCATAATTGTTTCAAAAAAGCAGAAAAAATAATTGAGATTTGATGGGTTAGGAGAAGACTTTTGTTTCTGTGTGAGAGAGTAGACTAGGACATGCATAGCTACAGATGTATCAAAGTTTCTATAATTAATTAACCCCATCTAAAAGTGGATGGGCTTTGGTATTTCTGTGTATGCCATCAAGACTCAGTTGTATATGCTGCTAAGGGATAGAGAAAGCTCAGAGGTCATAAATGGGGAGGGATACAGTATATGCCAGCAATTAATCAAAAGAACAGAAAGATTAATTGCAGCAAGACATGCAGAGAACATCTCTGGCCATATGCCATTCTAGCTGGCATAAAGACGCAGGAAGAAACTGACTTTGACAAACTCCACGTCCTTTCTGAGTCAGGTTGCATTCCTTTCTTGCAATTTCAACCTTCTCACCACTCCGACTTTTCCTCCTTTACCTACCTGTGGCTGTTATTATCACATTCATTTTTAACCGGGACCTTGTGATGACTACCAGTGTTTTACCAATAATGTTCACAGAGATCTTTTAATTTCATGGGAAGTGCATGAAAGGGAACATTAGACTGTGAGAAAATTCAACTTACCCTTTCAATATGCTGAGTTGTAGACCGACTTCAATTCATACTTGAGTGAGTACTCATAGGACGAAGAAGCTATCCAATTACATCACCCACACACCCAGATCAAGTTCATTAGAGGTCTTAGCACAGACCCATTCCAGTGTGCAATGAAATCAACCCGCAACTTGCTCTATGATAAATTAATCCATAATAGGCATTGGAAAAGCCAAACAATTTACTGAGGCAGGCATGCTGATGGATAGCTGAAAGGGCTGGCTAGAGGTGGGTTTGGGGAAAACCACTTTTATTGTATGTTATTAGACCCAAAAACTGAAAATAACACTACAGGAGAATCCTAGAAGCTCTCTCCTCGGTCTTTAGCCTTAACAACTTTTGTGTACTAGCAACTCTTGCTTTAATAGCCGGCCACAGTTCACACTCCTTGAAATTGTTTATTCTTTTTCACTGAATTCATGGTTAAAGCCTCTCTGTTCTGCTTCTACTGTAATCTGGTGTAGTCATTTGTGTGAGTGGAAACAGCTCTTACCAGGACATCATTGGAGGTTGGTTGACTAGGGGGCATGGGGCACTGCCCTCAGCCAGCCCTCTTCACCTGCATCCCTACAGTCCAGGGGGTGACTGGAGCTGTTAGCTGCCTCTTCTTTAGCCTCAGCTTTGCCCCTGTAGAACTCAGCAGGAAGGACAAGGAGGAGAAGGGGGACAAAAGTAGAATTAGTTGACTATGACTGAGCCCTCTGTTGGCTTCCCAACTTTACATCCCACCAGTTCCAATAAGCACTAGACACCATCAACGGAACTCCTGTGCATGACAGTTTCTAGCCTGTCATTCAGTTGCGGAGATTTACCACAACACACACATGATTCAGCTTTTGGTGTACCACCTGCCTTTTGAACATTAGCTGTGGGTGTCAAAAATTGAACTTAGTGCTAGGCCATGGGTTCACAAAATTGGCTGATCACTGGCCAGGATGCAGTGCAGAGGGTTCTCAAATGCTTTTCCTGTGGCTACTATACATCCAGTGGGTCATGTTCTACTTCTCTGATCTATGTCACCCCAAAGCTGCTTTGTCCATGCTTACCCAGTGGGCAACACTCACTTGCTCTACGAATGTGGACAGTCAAAATGGTTGCCTCATTAAACATGATCTAGTTGTCGCTAGAGCTGAAACCAGCCAACAAAAAATATTTCACTTTAATCAGCACATAGTAATAGGTTTTGCACCCAGTTTCAGTAATAAGAAAAAATAGTGATGATTGTTTTATTGAAGAATGAAAGCCTCTTTTTTATTATTTAAAGGAACATTATAATATGAAGAACCCATGAGCAGGATTTGAACTATGAGCAAAAGGAATAATTAGAAATTATTGCATTGTGATTATAATATAAGAGACAGAAGATAGGGTGCAGCAAGGGGCCAAAATAAAAAAAGGGGAAGTTGATAAAACAAAAGAAAAAAATTATTATGTATTGGAATTACATGTGAAATTTGTGGAAATTTAATAAACATATTCATGCTTTCTGATGAATTGGAATCTGGCCCACAGAAGTTTGGGTGACAATAAATTTAATAGTTGTTGAGGTGTAAGAAAACTCTGTTGTTTTAGCAGCGCAATCATACTGTATATAATGTAAAGTGATCTCACCACACTGGAAATGGTTTTCTTGTCCTTTGACATGCTTAGGAAATATATAGATATATCTAATCACAAGTGCTTTACAAAAAAGCTAGGTACATGACAGTTGGAACAGTTTAAGTAATTAAATAATCGTGATAAAATACTGATAAACACTACATAATTTATATCTTAGGGTTTTAACCACTTCTTCAGAGAATGGGTTGTAATATTAACAAATTGCCCCCTCAATTCCCTATTCCTTAATTGGGATGGTTAATACTATTACAGCAATAATCTTTCCCATGCAGGTACAATTACCCTTTTCAAAGCCTTCCCATTGATCTGTTTCAGGGTTTTGATAAATTTCTAAGTGCCGCAATTACTTCATTTTAATGCTAAAATTAATCTTGAGATGTTACAATTGCCTATCAGAGCAGGAAGACTTGACTTTCCCAGGTTATGTTATATATATATATATATATATTGTTTGGCAGCCAGAGCACTATTCCTTATGCCACAGTTTTGCCTCGTTAAAATTTTGCACACGCTGAATAAGCTGACAAGATCCTCATTTTATTTTCATGAAGGTCTTTGCTCCCTGAGGGACAATACACTTAGAATCCTACTCCAGTACACTTCACTACCTAGGAAACAATTATGGGGAGACACATGGTTGTTATCTAAATGAGAGGCAGAATGAGAATGGATTTGTAATCCTCCTCTGAGGTTTGAGAGATGGACCCCAAAAGAACCGGTGACATTTGCTCCCATTATTTCTCAGGCAATTTTTATTTGGAATAAACGTCTGTCCCCACTAGACTTGTGTGTGTGTGTGTGTGTGTGTGTGTGTGTGTGTAAAAAAAAAGTCTTTTTTCTCACCGGAGGAAATATGCTGAACAACAGTATAATAATTGGATCTTTCTAGTAAATGGCCTATTTGAATGGGGTCTCCAGTGCACAAAGGGTGGGGGGAGGGGAATCCTAGTTCTAATTCTCTCTCTAACCTCTGTCATTCCCTGAATATTTACACAGATACAGTACAGTTTCTTTGTACAAGAATGTTAAAATCTGTTAATTCTTTCTGGGGACTATTGAACAATATCTGCAAGCATAAAAAGGTAGAGAAAAAAACAGTAAGTTTTCACCTGTCTTTTAGTAAGCTATCACACTGAGGGACCTGGCAGCCAGGAAAAGTTTGTATTTTAGGTGTATTGTATAAACAGCACTCCTTGGAGGTAAGGTAAATTCCATTTGGGCTTGCATTTACAAAAGCCATGTATCTGTCATACAAAGGGACTGCAATTGTTTTAGCAACATTTTATTCAGCCATTTCAGGGTTTTTCACACATACTCTCCAAATCCGCATTTTGACATCCATAATCCTATGAAATTTTAATTTTGGAATTGCTACGCATTTCAGCAAAATACAATTTCAGCTCCTCCTGCTTTTTTCCTGCCTTTTCTAGACACGATGTTTGGTAGGCAAAGCAGGCCTCCTGTTAATGAAATGCAGATGGTGTTTTTCTATTTTCTTTTCTCTTTATCTCAGTAGCAAAATGCTCGAAGCATATTTTAAAGGGCTGCTATATTCCTGGATATACCTCAGAGCTTGCCCTTGGTAAAACCCGTAGCAGCCAAGGTCTATGTACAATATAAGGTGTCGGGTTTTTTGTATAGAAAATAATGTTAGTTCAATTGTCCAAAGGTTGACCTAAGGCCAGAGTCTCTTGGGAACTTTATTTTAAAAAGCTCTTTTTGATCCTTTCCTCAAAATAAAAGGTGCTATGTCTTCATTAAAAATCACGAACAGCCACAGCCTTTAATAACTACTTATGTCTGTAGATCTAGCTGCCTATTTAAAGAAAACCAGCACTTACACATTTCTAATCGTATGACTATACATGTTACATTTTTATATTAAGAGGCATTCACTGTTGGATTTCAATGAAGCTATCCTGTAATTACTCATGCTACATTTGGTGACGACTTCAGAATATTAATATGTAGGATTGCCAGTCAGGGGTGTTTTAGAAAAGCAGGGTGCATAATGTGAATTTAGTACCATAACATAAGCTTCATACACCCACAATTGACAGAGTATCTGTGCAGCAGCCACATTCGGATGGCAAGCTAAACCATAGTTTAGTGTGACAAGAATGAGTCACAGCAAGCTGAGCCTCTGGCATGTTTGAAATAGCATGTCAGAACCTTTCACTCTTCCATTAACCACAGTTTAGTGTGTTTCCCTAAACCAAATTGTTGTTCATTTTAACTGTGGTTGTTTAAACAAGCCAACTTCATAGCCCATGGTTTTAAGGTGCCTTGTTTCAAACAAACCATTATTAACAGCAAACACAGTTGTTTGTTGTTTCTCACAATATGAGAAGCTGGAGCTAAGCCCAAATGGATGTGAATTCCTCGTAGCCAGGCTGGAAGAGGGGCAAGCCTGAGGCTCACTGTGGCTCGTTCTGGTTTAGCAATTTCCAAAGAAGGATTATGTATCAATATCTGCAACTGCCAGGTGATTATGCCAAACTGTCTTTGCTGCCATTTTGAAACTGGCTCTGCCCCATTTTAAGAACATAGGAAGAGCCTGCTTGATCAGGCCAATGGCTCATCTAGTCCAGCTTCCTGTTCTCACAGTGGCCAACTATGGGAAAGCCTTAAAGGAGGACATGAGAACAAGAAGTCTCTCAGGGTGGGTGTCATACGCCCTGTGAAGACATCTTGGCAGGGCTGGTCCTAGGGGTGTGACGAATGGGAAGAGTGCCTGGCGTTGGGGACGGGCCAAGTGGTCTGTTGGGAGAAAGCACCACCCCAGTGGCATTGGATGTTCCAGTTGTGGGAGAGACATCTGATCCAGTCTGCACCCTGCCGTGAAGCTTTTCCCACCTCAAGGAAGGTTTCTGAGCCTAGGTCGGACTATGAGATGGATGCACTGCTCCATCTCTAAGGACATTCCATTGGCCATGTCAGCACCAGCAGAGCCAGCCTACTTGCAGGAGTGCCTGCTTGCCTGCCCAGTCTTTGGTAAGAGAACAACACAATGACCGCACCTGCTCTGCTCTTCAAAAGGTGGGTCAAGCATGTGTGTCAAGTGTTGAAACATCTTAGCCATTCGTCTTAGAGAGCTTTTGAACTCCTGACCTGTGTACCTGTAACCTGACCTATTTTTAGACCCTGCAGAGAATTTTGGAATAAAGCCTTTGGCAATAAAGTTGAAAGTTCAAGTACTGTGTCTATGAGTGGGAGCCAAAACAGTGGGTCTCAGTAATTTTCAGTTGTCTCTGGTGAGAACTCTGGTACCTGAGCCAGGCCAGTCTGCAAATGTGAAGGTGTGGACTGTAATCCTAGGTGCATTCGAAAGCACATTTAAAAAAATGGCTTCCCCTAAAGAAACCTGGGAACTGTCATTTAACCCCTGCAGCTACAATTTCCCAGCACCCTGAACAAATGAGAGTTCCCAGGATTCTTTGGAGAAGCAATAGGCTTTAATATATGGATGCAAGCCTATACTTCTTTGCCCTGGAGTATGCCCCATTGAGTTCAGTGGAACTTTCCCCCAGAAAGGAGCGTATAAGATTCAGCCTGAGTAGCGGGTGCTAAATGAACCAGGGAGTTTTAGTGTCAGGACTGGCAGCTTGACAGCTGCAGCTAATATTTTATTGCAAGCCTCATAATTTTATGCCACAATTATTTTTTAAGAAACTCAGCTCCCAGAGCTACTTATTTCAGGTTCATGGGCAATATCTCCTTTCTTGTTTGCAAATGTCATCTTCAAAAGCAATGCATAAATATATCTCTAAATATTCAAAATCTCAGTTCCAAATCTGTAGAGTAAACCTGTTCCTTACTGCTCTATAAATATTTCACAGTGGTTTAACATTCTTATTATTTTATGAATACTTAATGAAAGATAAGCATTTTTTTGAAAATAGAGGAGCTAATGACTTGTAAGGTTATGCCATCCATCTGGCTGAAGGGCTGACAGGATGCAAACATGACTTGACAATGGAGATAGTGTTGTTTGCTGTTTCCAAGATTCCCTAGAATAACTATCATGGCTTCATATTTCTGAATAAGGCACAGCAGAATTAAACCCACCACCTTCCTTTTAAGGTGATTTGAGGGCCCTAGTTCAGTTCCCAAAATAGCCCCTCTCCTTCCTCCCAAAAGGAACAAATGGAATAAAGTCTCACAAAATAAGTCTTGTGGTTTATTATCACAAAAGCTTTCATGGGCTAGAAAAAGTCCTTGTGAGTCTGTTCAGCTGCACAATCATCAGCAAACCACAAATGAAAAGCATTTCCCCAACAAAAAAAACAAAAAGAAAACACCATGAGCATGTGTAGTTTCACATTTTAAACTCACTTAACTTGTCCTTGTTTTTGCTCACTTCCTACCTTAGGCTATTCACCAACTCTCAGCCTAACCTACGTCATAATGGCTGTTGTGAAGATACAGAAGAAGGTGTAATACAGCTGCAAAAGGGAATTTAGTGCTTGCATCATTTATTTTGCTTACGTATTTATAAACCATGCTTTCCAATGAAAGATCACAAGGTGGCGTTTTGAGTTTGCTCCCAGGTTGGTGGGGGACTGTGGAAAGCAGAGTGATCTGCTTTCATGAGCCACTTTGGGCAGGGGTTGGCTGCACTGCCAAGTTCTCCATGGGGAACTTAGTAGCACAGCTGAACCCGACAGGATCACTCTCATTGCCACTGACAAGAAGCCTCCCTTGCCGGGGCACTTTAAGGCTCCTGATTGTGCAAAGGCAGCTGTGTTTCCACCAGCCCCATTCATGTTGCGGCTGTGGGGCAGGTGGGCATGGTTTTGGGAAAATGGCTTTGTGTCCCAAACTGGAACCCATGCCGAGCCAAATTAGTCCTGCAGGTCAGAGGTTTCCCACCCCTGAGCTGAGTGAGCCTAGTGCATCTCTAATTAGCGTATGCTCTGGACCCTGCAGCCACTGAAAAGTACCCTCTTCACACAATGGTCCATTATGGCATAACTTGGCCAACCACTTGTCTGTCTTCCCCTAATTTT
Source organism: Podarcis raffonei (assembly GCF_027172205.1). Lineage (NCBI taxonomy): Eukaryota > Metazoa > Chordata > Lepidosauria > Squamata > Lacertidae > Podarcis > Podarcis raffonei. The sequence goes on from NC_070607.1 coordinate 40,897,610, forward strand.
GAAATCCAGATGTCCAGAAGGAGAAAAATCTCTGTCTTCCCTTGCAACAGTAAAGGCTGTTGATGAGCCACCGTTTAAAGGTTTCTTCCATTTGATTTCTCCAGTACCCCTGGGCTATGGGAAAGCCACCACACGTGGACATTTATTTCCCAGTGTTACCTAGTTGCATGTAAATGCACTTGCAATATGTGTGTGCCCATTTGAGGGTAGTGTAAGTGCCCCAACACACTTCTGAACCACCCATCGCTGGTGTACTAATGGAAATATCGGCAGATCCGCATCTGGCAAGCATGGGCGTAGCCAGGACTTTTGCTGGGGGAGGGGGCGCAATACCGACGAGATTGGTCAGTTAGTTAAGTATTTCTATTGTTTTATTTGATCTGGGCGGCATAGCTGCACCCCCTTGGCTACGCCCATGCTGACAAGCACATTTAAAAACCTGGTTCTACACATGCCACCGAATATGGCACATTTCTGCATTGCAGGGGGTTGGACTGGATGACCCTCGGGGTCCCTTCGTTACAATTCTATGACTGCATTCCATCACTCCGGACTGCCGGTAGATAGGTGCAGAATCACAGCTCAGAATCTCCTCCACGCTCAACTCGCTGACAGTAAACACAGCGGCTGGAGGCGGCCTTCTCTCGGTCGCGAAACAGGGAAACTCCGCCACCGATTGGCTCCCTCCCCAGCCCGGAAGGAAAGGCAAGCGGCCGCCCCAGCCGTAGAGCGCAGGGGGAAGAGGCCTGGTGCACGGGGAGGGCGAAGGGCGCGCCTCTCCGCGGCCAAAGGGTCCCAGAGGTGGCCATTGCGTCTTTACGCGCAGCGCCCCTTCTTCTCTCCAGGGCTGGGCGGACGGCTAGTAAGGGTAAAGCGCTGGTATCTCAAGCTCCCCCCATTACGTCTTTACTTGCTGGAGGGATCGCCGGAGCAGGGGGTCTTGCTCCTCTCCCTCCCCTCCCCTCCGCGCCTCGTCTCCGACTTGAGCTTTTGGCAACCTCGCCTCCTCCTCCTGGAACCAGTTTGTTCTGTTGCGGCTGGTAGGTGACGGGAGTGGCGATGGCGGGGGAAAGGCAGTTATAAGGAGGCGTCCCGCTTGCTCTCTATTGGCTCCGGTTTCCCTGCTGCTGCGTCTGCTTCGGAAGGCGTTTCCCCTTCCTGCCCTCGCAGCGTCTCCTGTTGACGTTGGCCAAAGAGGCTCAGGTGGCGCAGGGAGGCGGCGGGTCGGTTCCCCCGCGGCGCTTCTGCGCCAAGGGAAACCTGGGTTCTACTCGCATGGCTTGAGGCGCAGGAGAGAAGGTGTGCGTGTCCCTCCTCGCCCTCGAGCCTAGGAGCTGAAGGAGACCCCGGGGCACCACTCGCGATGGGTGCTGTTGGAGCCACAGGGGCCTGTAGCTGGAAAGATCTTGGAAGTTAAAAGCGTGCGAAATTTATTTAGCCAAGCAATACGTTGCATCGTCTCTCTGGTCCCTCAGGCCTCCACTTTGTGATTGCTTCTGTGGGACAAAGCCACCCAAGTCACAAGGTGAACCCGCATTTCCCCTGAGATGTAGTCATATAGCAGATAATATGGTTTAGGATTCCCACCTAATCCAGCCATTCATTGCTGGTTTTAATTAGCAATGGAAATTTGATTTGAAATTTAAGTGAGAAATATCTGTTCTATGAGGGAAAGAAGAATGGCTCTACTTCCGGGAAAAAACACCTGCCTACTCCTCATTTTGCTTGCCCCGGTGCCCCTTTTTTGACATTTGGATAGTCAGCCTTAGTTAAAGCCTCACCTATTTCATTGTGTCATTCTCTCCATGCAATTGTCTCTGGGTTTGAATATGACGGCCAGATCTTCCCTCACAGGGAGTTGGCTCCTGATATTGAAGGTAGTACAGTCAGTACATGAACTTTCATGAGGGTGTTTTCCATGGGACACGAGTGCATTGTTAATGAATCTGTCCTAAACAACCAAAATATGACAGGATAGTGCCCAAGCTTTTGACTTCTCAGGCTAGATTAACCTGGTGCTCTGTAGATTTGGACTGTAACTCCCATCAGTCCCAGCTACCACAGCTGTGCTGGCAGTGTTGCGGATGGGAATTGTAGTCCAGAACTTATGGAGGGCACCAGGTTGGGGAGGCTGGGCTAGATGGTAAACAAAGCAGGGGGTTAGCTGCTAGTGCTTATATAGCACTTCAGAGAGCTCAGAGCATTTTACTTGGAATCTCTCAATAATCCTTACAACAACTCTGCCAGGTAGATCAATATTACTATCTCCATCTTGCAGGTGGAGAATAGGGGGTGAAGATGAGAGATTGTGGCTTGCATAAAGACACCTAGTGATTTAGCGATGGAGGTGATATTTGGAAACTTTGAAAGGGAAGCCAAATCAGAGAGTTAAGGGAAGGGGTTGACTGTTGGCCTGAGGGAAGGAGTTTGCTGCTGACACTGAACAGAGAACAAGGTAAAAAGGGTGGACAGAGGGCCATGGGCTACGGATGCCAAGGAAGTTGTGTGTGTGCTGAATTTCATGTGGTGGGTTGTATTCAACTATCTTTTATTCAGAGTAGGCGTCTTAAAATTAATGGCTGCAATTAACTTAGGTCCAGTAATTTAAGCGAGTACAAGTTAATTACTCTGAGTAAACGGTAGGTGACGGCAACCCAGTGATTTGAAATAATCAACCAGAGAAATGGTCAGCTAAAGATCAGAAGTGGGACCTGCATTTACTGCAGTGGGATATTACACCCAAATCAACTTTTTCAACTCCAGACACTTCACTGTATCCCAAATTTTGGTTGGAAACCAAGGTGTCACATATGGAAAATAAGTGCCAGTGGCTGTGGTCAGGATTCTTACATTGGTTCCAACCCTTGATGTTCTTATAGGGACCACATATTCTCTCCCACTCTATGTGTAAATGGGGTTTGCATACAATTCATGCAAGTTTAAAAAATGGGGTGGATGTATTATATAAGTCCTACTCATACAGGTGTGTCCTGTTGGGAGAAAAGAGTGCAAGGCTCACTCCCACACATTGCCGTGTACTAACTGGTTACCTGAACTATGTGTGAGGTAGCTCATGGATGTAAAGATTCTGTGTGACCCATTGGCTTCGTTTGGACTATTTTTCTGGGCTTCCGAAACTGTGGTTCGGCCCAAAGTGGGGGAAGTCTATCTTAATAGTTTGTGAACTTGGGAAATAGCAATGGGATAGAGGGAACTGTATTTGTTTTGACCCTCTTTTCCTCTTCAGTGTGGATTTTTTTCATGTTTAATAGTGTGTCTGTTCAGCACTTCATTTCTGACTTTTACTAAGCCTGAGTTCCCTATTATATCTGGAGAATTTTGGATTATTGTCAGATATTATCCTGGTTGCTAACTAGCTGACAGATTTACACAGTTTTGGACCCACAACTCTGGCTTTTTGTAAATTAGAAATGAAGCAGAACAGTGGAAAGAGTGTAGGTATTTCGCCCTGGCTCATGCTCCTAATTTAATAAACCATAGTTTTTGAAACCTGGAACAATTATCTGAACTAGGCCATTGTACCCAGCAACAGATCCCAGCACTTTGGTAGAACCATGCTGAGGTTTCCCCAATACCCAGTACTGAGTTCCAGTGAATACAAACCCTTAAAGAGCATAGTGTCTTATAGCGTTATCATTTGCTATTGCATCATTTAAAAATATATACTCTTGATTTACATTTCTAGGTGTAACACGTGAGAGAGTGAGTGATGGCTGCTCTTAGTGGCTCAAGAAACTGTCTTTTAACTAGATTGACATCTTTGGCCTGTTGGGGAAAGTGCATTAATCCTTACAAGTTTTCCAGTGAAGCATTGAACAGACACCAGCATCAAGTGACTAAGTGCCAATCATGGAACAAAAGTAAAAACAGAAGGTGCTACTTAATGACTGAAAGTTCCAACACCTACAGTAACCTCATTAATAAAAGTCAAGTGCGGCTTTTGAACCCTAAGAATGCAGGAATTTTCAACGTTGCACACAGCTGTTCTAGGAGGCCTTGTATTTTCTCTGAGCAAAGGGCAAGAGGACTTTCTTTTCAAAAATCTCGACACTTGACTGCTTCTCACAATGTCCAGTTTCACAGGCCTTTTCACAGATCTTCAGCATTGAAGGCGGCTCCCGTTCCAATCTTGTGGATTCTATTGAAGCCTGTTCAGAAACTATTTGCTGTCATCCTTGGGAGGTAAACATTAATATTGCTCTGCTACACACTATAGCAGTATAGAGTATACTACATTGTTGCAATGTAAATTTAGATGCAAGCTTAATAGGATACTTTGGAAACTTCACATAAGACTGTCTGGCATGCTCATAATGTTGCAAAGGAGCCTTGCAAATACAGTGGTACCTCAGGTTAAGTACTTAATTCGTTCTGGAGGTCCGTACTTAACCTGAAACTGTTCTTAACCTGAAGCACCACTTTAGCTAATGGGGCCTCCTGCTGCTGCCGCGCCGCTGGAGCTCGATTTCTGTTCTCATCCTGAAGCAAAGTTCTTAACCTGAAGCACTATTTCTGGGTTAGCGGAGTCTTTAACCTGAAGCGTATGTAACCTGAAGCGTATGTAACCTTTTTGCGAGAATGACTGCTGATTTTGTGTCTCTGCTCCCCTCCTCTTCTCACCTGTTTTAAAGCCTGGTGAGGTAGCTTGGAAGAACATGTGTAACTTGGATAAAAATGGGTAAAGTACATTCCTATGCTGTTTCCCAAACTGTCCCCCAAAATACGTGAATATTCTACCTCTATCCTCTAGCAAAGGATGCTAGAATAGCATTGTGGTACTTTCTGTTCCCTTGCCCGCCCTCCCAGTACTGAGGGATAATGCCTCCTGGCTCTAGGCACTAGGTTGATAGTACAGTACCACTTTTGATTCCTGTAAAGAGGATGGGGCAGGGCCTGTAGGAAGGAGAGAGTGAGTATTATGCATTCTCAGCCTGGAACCATGATAAATCACACCTCTGTTTCTGTGCTTTCCCATGAAAGCAGCCCCTGCTTTGGGGATATGTTTTGGTTTTTATTGATTTTCATTTACCTTAGCCAAGTTTTAATTACTTGAAAGGCCAACTGCTTCCTTGATTTGAAATCTGCGAAGCACTGTAACACCTCTGAAGTGGAGTATGCAACTCTGTTCATCACTTTGGTGGGAAGGTGGGAATGAAGCAGAAGAAATAAACATGCTTTAAATATGCTTAGTTTGAAATGGCATCAACTTGGTGGCTTCTTGGTGGCAGAGTGTTCTTCCTGTGCTTTTATTTCTATACTGTCTGAGCAGTGCCTTTTTCTCCTAAATGCCACCAGCAGTTAGGCACTTTATTATCCTTTAAAAACATTTCCTCTTTATAATAAAATAAAATTTAGAATGTTTTTAACTGTGTTGCCAAGACACACCTTGTTGTGTAATTTCCACCAAGGAAGTAGTTGCGTCTCTCAAGTTTTTAACAGTGACTCAGCGCAGTGAGTTTCGTTCCTAGCTTGCAGACCAATCGGTTAACGAAATTTGGATCTTGGTAATGCACTTCTAATATTAGGAGCACATCCTCATCTCTAGTCACCTTTTAAAAGGTAATTTGGCTACTAATCTCCAATCTAGATATCATGTGCACATCAGAGGGCTGCTGCAGCACTGTCCCCATGCATGTACTATCCTGCTGAGGAAGCCACACCTTTGCAAACTTCCTGGGAAAGGAGTGGAAGGTTCTCAGAATCTGGGGCACTCCATATATAGGCCTGCGTCGCACTTGGATTTATGAGCGGTGGTAAGGGCATGTGTCTGATGCTTCACCTTGTAAGCTGTTTTTCTGGATTGGAGGTTGAGTAATTTGGGCTTAAGAATAGGTCAATCACAAAGCATGCATCTAGTTTTCTAGTACAGTGGTACCTCAGGTTACAAACTTAATTGGTTCTTAACCTGAGGTACCACTTTAGCTAATGGGGCCTCCCGCTTCTGCCGCGCTGCCAATGCGCAATTTCTATTCTCATCCTGGGGCAAAGTTCTTAACCCAAGGTACTGCTTCCGGGTTAGCGGAGTCTGTAACCCGAGGTGTTTGTAACCCGAGGTACCACTGTATATATATAGTTCGTGATCCAGAAGGTTGAGGCTTGCGGTAGTGCAGTAGAATTTTTGACTTTGAAGAGCTGACTCCTTTACTTCCCCATGCCACGTAACAAAACGCTTTTGAAAATTATCCTCAGTTTTGGAAGTCCTCAGGTTTGCCTTGTGGCATAGAGGGAGGACTTCTGTTTGAGGAAAACAAGTATAAAATCCCCCTTGGAGCTGCTTTTACAGTGCTCTGGATTCTGGCCATAAACTTTACATATTCACTATGCAGGCCAAAGCAGCAAATGATGCTCCACTTGTGCTTTTGCAATATGGATGTTCTGTTGCTGCTCAAGGAACCATCTATTAAATTTAAATTGTATATACAAGTTTGACCCTGTGGAAAACCATTGTGGTATATGTGGTAAATCCCATCCCTTATTAAACCTTTTCTTTGTTATTAAATGAACACATTTTTCTTACTGTAAATAAGGTGTCTCAGTGTTTTGAAACTTGGTTCTTTTTCTTATTATTCTCCAGAGCAGAATGTTGTTTTTTAAAATAGAATATAATAGTTAATGTTTTCTCAGCCTTTAAATATGCATTAGATTTTTGTTTTGGCTTTCCTTTTCCATTCTCAAAGGCTTCATTGTAGCCAGATTTTAGATCTGTAGAAATTAACTTTTAAAAAAAAAAAGTTTAGAAGGAGAATAGCATTAGATTATTTAAACTGCTGTTTGGTTCCTCAAATTTCAATTGAGCAATCTCCCACTTTTTTTTTTTTGTATACAGTGCAACCTCAGGTTATGTACCGTCCTGCTTACGAACGCTTTGGGTAATGAGCTCCACTAACCCAGAAGTAGGTGCTCCTGGTAGCGAACTGTGCCCCGGGATGCGAATGGAAGTCGCGTGGTGGCGGCATGGCGCAAGCGGGAGGCCCCATTAGCGAAAGTGTGCCTCAGGTTAAGAACGGTTTCTGGTTAAGAACGGACCTCCGGATCAAATTAAGTTAGTAACTGGAGGTACGACTATAATATCTTGCCTGGCATTATATTACCTCACTTTTGCTTCCTCTTCATTTGAAATGGAAGTTCTTTCTGTACAAACATGTGCATGCTACGTAGGTACTGCCCCATCTCTCCCTATTCATTTATTTGTTCTTGAAATCCATCTTCTTTTTAAACTCACCTTCTCAGCCTATGACTCGCCTTAACCTGGACAGCTTAAAAGCTGCCTGATCCACCTATGGGTTTAATATGTACAAAAGCAAGACTTTATGTAGATCCCTAGCTTTGTGGGCATCTGTATGCATAAATGGGTCCTGGGTTCCTGTCCAGCTGTGGATATGTGCACATAACCTTTTAATTCCCAAATATGATGCTGCCCATTTGTTTAATGAGAGTGATGGTGGTTCCACACTCTCTGTTTGCCATATCTTCCTCCTGTTCACTTCCCATTCAGCTTTCCTCCTTCCCTACACCAGCTCTCTCCCTCACCCCTCCTTGTTGTGCTTATGCACAGCCCTCAGCTGCCTTTCCTCATCTCTCAGACTCCTCATAACGCACAGCTAACCAATCTCCTTAGTTTGGGAGGCCCCACACTCTCTAGGTGTCAGAGACCAAGCTGAGGAGTACTGCTCTGGGGAGGAGTGGTGGGACCCTCCCCCTGCTCCTGGTCAGGATCCTGAAGCTGCCCTGGAGCAGTAAAGATTTGGAACAGTGGTTTGCAGAGGGGCATAGTTCTGACGACGAAAGTTGGGAAGAACTGGGGGGTGAACAGCAAAGCTCTCTCACTGGAAAGTATTCAGCATATCAGTCCAAGGTCACGTAGAGCAGATAAGATGGCTACACAAAAAGCATGGTGGTTGCAAGATGGAAGTGACTGGGGGGAAGTGGGGGGAAGCCTTAATTGGGAACACCTTCCATTCTGATAATGAATGCTTTGTTCTTTTGCTGTGATCATTAAAGACTCTTTAAATGGTAAGGGACTCTTTGCTTTGTCCTGCTTATCTACGGGCAAAGGGGGGGAGGAAGCCAAGTCCCCGGAGCCTGACACCGGGTTAACCAGAAAACCTCCCTAATTCTCCATTTCTCTCATGTGTACAAGAATGTGCAGCATATCCGTTTTACTCTTGTAGAGTGAGGTATCAAAGTGAACATTGCTGCAGCCTCATAGCTTGTTGTATCTGTGTCACATTAAACCATAGCTAAAGACAACTAACAATGTTAACTATGGTTTAATGTGAGCACTCCGCATGTTAGTATATGCCACTGAAAAGGTTTTGCTCTGCTCTTTTTCTGTTTCTGCTGCTGCTATGCTTACAGGAAAGAGAGCCTGGCTTGTTGTTATGTCCAAACCCAGGCCTATGGTTTCTTTCTTTCCAAATAAACCATGTGGCAATCAAGGTTTGTTCTTGGCATACCACTTGTGGTTGACACACCATGAGCCTCAGGTTGGGCACTCAAAACAAGCCAGACCATGGTTTGTTTCCTGGTGGCACAGCAGGCAAAAGAACTTTGGGGCATCATGCACTAGCACGCTATTTGTTTGCATTAAGCAGAGAAGCTTGCCTTTAACTCAACCAATTAACTGAATGTGATGCTAGCCTCTTCGGAATGCATCCTGTGGCTTCAGCATGGCAAGTATGGTTTTTAAAAATGGTGATTTTGCACTCTCCTGTTCTACACGCAGGGTGCTGGTAGCATGGCTATACATGCAAGCCTGCCAGGTAGGAAGAACACATTCACTTCTGCTGTTATGTTTTGACATTTATAACACATGCTGGTAGCACTGATGAGGGTGCAGCAGTCGGGGACACTTGCGATTCGCTCTGGCTTCCTCGAACTTTGCTATATTTGTGCCTTACAGGAGCATAAGAAAATGGTGGAGGGCACTTCCTCCAAACAAGAAGGAACTGTTTAAAGAAGCTGCAAGAAGAAATAAATGGAAGATAGCCCTGGGCCTGTGTACTTTAGGACTTGTATTTATCCTGTTTTATTTTACTCACTTGGAAGAGACACCAATCACTGGACGTTCTCGGCTTCTGGTGTTTCGGAAAGACCATTTTGCTGAATTGTCCCAGATGGAGTATTCCATGGTGGGTAGCTGTTCAAAAAAGCAAACAACAACAATAATAATTCCCTTGCCCCACTTTGCAGTAACTGAGATGACTCTCAGTAACAGTTCAGGGTCTCCTGCTATACTACTTGAGACCCTTATTAATGCACAATGCTGATGATTGAAGATGGGAACTTATACGAAGCATATATCCTGTTTTCTGGCCTTCCCACATAGCTGAGGGAATTTTTCTTCCATTTAAGGAGTGTTGGCAGTGCAAGGATTGAGAATATCTGTTTTACTGCTTGTTACATGAGGAAGATGAATATTGCTTGTTAGTAAATAATATATGTATATATAATTGCTGATGTATTCCATGTCATTAGGTCACCTTTTCCGAGTTAAATATTTTGCTCGAGCACATCTTTAAATTTTATTCCCTAAATGGATATCGTACAGCAGGGCATGTCATTTTAGGGGGTGAAATTTAATTTTTGCAAATTTCTTCCATGAGGGGGTCTTAAAAATACGTTTTTGGGTGCGAGGGATTCAAATCTGCTGTTATATTTGCAATTGGACAACATTTAGCTTGCTAAGACTACGTTTGCTTAAGAAGCAAATAAACTGCTTTTGGAAAGCCAAAGAATTTTAATTTTGCCTTCTGAAAGTGTCAGGTAAAATCATAAATATACATAATATAAGTAAACAAGAATAATATTAAAATATAAGTGCTTGGCAGTCATTTTTAAATTATTTCTATGCAATATTACACACATTTTATTTACCAAACAAAATTAGATTAATGTAAGCAAAATATCTTTTGAATTCCCAAGTCATTCTACAACTTTTTAAGCACCCTTCATTTTGGGAATTTGGGAGTTGAAAAATTCATCATGCCCTAATAGTATGGTGGATGTCTCCTCCCCGCTCTGAATTAGATTGTGTCATATATATTTTAATTTGTACTGACCTCTCTTCCATGGATATTCATGCACATTAATGTATCTCTTAATTGCAATTTTACTTGCCTTGAATCGGTCAGTATGCTGCGTCTTCTTTTTCTTCCAGTGGGTCGAAGAATTTAAAAGCAGAATGTTGCCTGAAACGGACCCCCGTTACCAGGAGGTCAAAAAAGTCTTTTTGCATTTGGTTGACAGCAACAAGGATTTTCCAGGATTCTCTGAGTTCAAGTGGACTATCCATGTGGTGGAGGGGCCAGACATTAATGCTGTTGTGCTTCCAGTAAGTAAAAATCAAAAACCAAAGATGAGATGTAACAATTCGGAAAGAAGCAACTGACAGTGCAGTCCTATTGTCCTTGGGAGGACGTCCCAAAGGCCGAAGGATTTTGTGCATCTCCCTCTTGGCAGTGAGAGTGGGGGTGAGGGGGTCTTAGCTCAGAGGCAGAGCATCTCCCTTGCTCTTCCAGATTCAGTCCCTGGCTTCTGCAAGCGGGGCTGGGAATGTCACCAAATCTGAATCCCTGGGGAGCCTCTGCCAGTCAGTGCACACAGTACTGGGCTTGACTTGGTACCGCTGTCCTTCCTCTGCCATTATTGCTTTCACAGTAGAGAGGGCAAAAAGGTGTTGGGGAGAAGAGGAGCTTCTGGGATCCAGCCTCCCCCAATCCACATACACAGGTTGAGAGAAAACATGTCCTGAAGTTTGCGTGCTGATTTTCTCTCCTTTTTTGACCAACGTGCAGGAAAGTCTCCCTTCCTCACCTCACCCCCCAAAAGAAGTGCGCTGATGAAAAGGAGGAATAAAGAAGAAACACAACTTCTCTTTTCCCCTCCATTCTGTCTCTCACCCCCTCTCCCAATTTTTCTGCTCTGCTGGTGCTGGCCTGGCCAAGCTCTAGGTTCACCCCCACCCCCACTTTGGATTGCTCTGTGAAACAATTTGTTTGCAGTATTATTTTTCCTCTCTTTGCCTGCAGAATGGACAACTGTTTGTTTTCACTGGTATGCTATCTGCTGTGTCAGATATCAATGAGCTGTCTTTCATTCTGGGACATGAACTTGCTCATGCTGTTCTGGGACACGGGGTATGTATCCTGTTTTAAAAAGTGACGTTGCCAAAGCCCTCTGAAACTAAACACACGGTCATAGGTGACCAATGTGGAGACCACCATATTTGACTGGAATTACCCAGCGATGCTCACAGCCTGCCTCTTAGGGCTAATAAGCTTTGCTCCAAACTCTGCATCTGTGATGTTAATTGAACTGACATAGTCAGAAGTTAGGGGTGTGTCGTACAACTGAATAGCTCTTTATAGGTCTTCCTTACCCAGGGTTGGTGCTTTCCAGCATCCAGTGCTTCTTCTGCCAGCATTGTGGCTTTATACAGTGTTTCTCCAATTGGATCTCCAGTTGGACTACAACTCCCATAATCCTTAGCTAGCAGGATGTGATGGGAGTTGTAGTCCAGCAACAGCTGGCGAACCAAGTTGGAGAAGTAACAGCAACTTCTGCGTCTTCACGTTTTGTAAAAGGGGTTGGTAGACAGCGCATCGTTTTGAATACAGAAAACCTTAAATATCCATGCGCAAGATGAGGACATAAATAGGTGGTTTTTAAATACTGTTTTCCTTGTTTTAAGGCAGAGAAGGCGAGCCTGATGCATTTTGTGGATTTTGTGCTCCTCATTCTTCTCATAATGATTTGGGCTGTTTGCCCTGTAGACAGCTTAGCGATCGTAGGCCACTGGCTCCAAGCTTGGTTTCAAGAGGTAAGATGATCACCGTTCTACAGAGCATTCATCTAGCTCCTGCATTGGGGGTGTTCTTTGTGGGGGGAGGTCTCTGTATTACAGGACACAATGCTTCATTTAATAGACTATGGACCTGATCTAGCAGTAAACTTACGGTCTTAAGTCAGCTTGCGTGTTGGATCTAAGAAGGGGAAAGAAACTGCAGTTCAGCCTGGGTGAGTAGCTAATTACAAGCCCGGGCTTGCCTTTCCGCCATGGGAAGCAGGTCTTGATCTCACTGTTTTAAAAATAAGACGGAGTTGCAACAAAAGTAGGTCATTTTGTGGGTGTATTATGCATACTGTCATAGGTGTGGTTTGTTTGTTTGTTTTTAAAAAACACCATTGGATTGATTCACCAAAGACACATATATTGCCTTCTAGTTTGTAAACTTCAGACTGTTGTGAGCTGGGAGTCATCGCTAGGAAATGGAAGTACTTTGTTATTTCCCTGGCCGCTGCTCTGAGCCAGTAAACATTTTTCTTATAAATTCATTCTGCTGGCCCTGGACATACTACTGAGTGGAGCATACTTACCTAGAATCAATAATTTAAATTCTACTGTAGCATTCATCACCCACAATGTTCAATCTCTGGAGGATGGCATGCATTTTGCAATAGAACGTCCTTCTCCTTTTATGACTTTGCATTTTTAAAGGTTAGCTTGATGACCCAGAAAACAATTTAAAATGTAATATTGTTCTTCGTACATCTGTTGAGCCAATATTGTGCTATTTTAACATTCTTGGGTGAAATCCACAGATCTCCCCAAGTGATCCGAGAACCTCGGATGCCCTGAGATCCTTCCACTTGGCTTTCTTTCTTTCTTTCTTTCTTTCTTTCTTTCTTTCTTTCTTTCTTTCTCTTTTGCTCCGTGCTACAAGGCTCATTAACCAGGAACTGAGAAGAGAATAAATGGTCCTGCTCTCCCTGCAAAGTTTCTTATTACACTTGAACTTCCTGCCAGTCAGGAATAAAATCAAGAGATGTAGGAAAAGGCAGTTCAGTAACCTAACCTAAAATGGCTGAGGGAACTGTCAGGATGATCAATGATACTTCAGCACCAGGCTTGCTTTATAGTACACAAGTTGCCAAACCCAGTTCTTCGCTCTCTGTCACATTTGGCAGTTTCTTTCCCTTCACATTCCAGAAGTGTAAAATGCCTGTGGTAGCTCTTTTCTTTTTAAAAAGGGAGGTGCCAGGAAAACTTCTGAGGTTGCAGAAACATGGTGATTTTATTCTTGCTGTTTCTTGGTTTCCACAGCTGTCTGGGCTGGGTACAGTGCTGCTCCCTCTAGCAATATTCCATATTATCCTCTCAAGTAAATGTTGTAACTTTGTATTATCACTCTGACAACTGGAAGTCAATACGCCACATAATTAAATGTGATCTCTGGTGACCCACAAGGCACTGAGCAAGACCATTTTGCGGTACCTCTTTGAAAAGATCGGCTTCTCAAATTAAAATTTTTTATTTCATTTGGTAGTGTTCATAAACCACCTTTTGTTGTGAAAAATAAGGTGGTTTACAAAATAAAACCGCTACAGTAAAGTAACAATATAACATAGTTAGTGCCTTGGAATAACCGTGTGGCCAGGTAGTTTTTTTTACCAACCGGTGAAAATGTGTTATTGCAAGATTAGGTAAAGGTAAAGGTACCCCTGCCCGTACGGGCCAGTTGTGTCCGACTCTGGGGTTGCGCGCCCATCTCGCTTAAGAGGCCGGGGGCCAGCGCTGTCCGAGGACACTTCCGGGTCACGTGGCCAGCGTGACGAAGCTGCTCTGGCGAGCCAGCACCGGCGCAGCACACGGAAATGCCATTTACCTTTCCGCTAGAAAGCGGTACCTATTTATCTACTTGCACTTGGGGGTGCTTTCGAACTGCTAGGTGGGCAGGAGCTGGGACCGAACGATGGGAGCTCACCCCGCCGCGGGGATTCGAACCGCCGACCATGCGATCGGCAAGTCCTAGGCGCTGAGGTTTTACCCACAGCGCCACCCGCGTCCCATTGCAAGATTAATACATGATTAATACAAGATTTGAAAAACTGCATCCTCAGAGTACTGAATTAAAAAGATCCCAATTCCACTATTGTCAGTGACACTCTGGAAGGGGAGTAAGTTTATGAAACCTGTGGTCCATGCAAAATATGAGGTATTTCAAATACAGTTGGAAATATGGTATCAATTCAAATGGACTTTGGTCCATTACAGAACTAGAGCAAGGGCCCCTGTGGCCCTGCAGGTGGTTCCTGACCATTGGGCATGCAGACTGGGGCTGATGGGAGTTGGAGTCTATCCACATCTGTAGGCCCCATGTGCTCCCCGTGCCTGTAGGGTTAAAACGAAATGAAATTTGGCAGTATTGTCAAATATCAGGCGGAAAAATCAGGGTTTTTGTTTGTTTTAAAAAGGAACAAAAGTGGAAACTGAATAAACTCTATTACAGCTGAGGAGAGTCTTGAGGCTGTAATAAGGCATGTCCATCTTTCATATCCACAATTTACTTTCAGCTGGGCTACTACACAGAAAACCTGCTATCCAAGTTTTTTTTGCTGTCATAATTGCAGTGTGAAGCATTACAATGTGTGGGTAATTTCCCATGACATTTTGGGAACTGGGTGGCAGGTAGATTGGAGCTGGGCAGGGCTTTCCTTGGGGCGAGACAGTGCCTCTTCTACAGTCATCCTAAGTTGTTACCATCCGCCCTCATCACTGCTCTCTCTGACTTCGATCTCTGTGCTCTGCTGTCACCGCCAGTCGTTGGTTTACACTGTATTATAATTCATGGATATTTGCATTACATTTTGCATTGAAAAGCTTTAATATGAGGGGGAAAGCACTCTGCATATGCTCCGAGGTGCTTTTTTCCTTAAGACCTCCGCCATGGATTTAAAGGTGAACACACATACTGCGGTGCCTCAGTGTTTTTTGTAACCATCTGTAAAATGGGACCAATGACAGCTAAATGGTCTAAATGCAATAAAGCACATAGAGCAATTGGACTTGATTTGTTTACAAGAAACACATGTGATAAGGTCACACAGGAAGCTACTGAGTAATAAAAAATTAGGACAGGAATTTATTTCATCGGATAAAGTTAAAAAAAGAGGAGTGGTTCTCTATGCAAAGGAGAGTCTATCACCTAAATTTATATTTAAAGATGATCAAGGAAGATTGATAGCAATTGAAATTCAAACACAAGGAGAAATTTTTTTGATAATAGGTATTTACGCACCAAATGAAGGGAAATCGGAATTCTTTGAAAAGCTACATGAAATATTGATGGAATATTTGGACTATAATATGATTTTGATGGGAGACATGAATGGCGTAGTGTCTACAAATATGGATAAGGCACAAAGACAAATAGTTACTAAGGATGGAAGACTACCAAAAACCGTTTTTAATATGACTGAAAATATGGACTTAATTGATATCTGGAGAACGAAGAACCTTCTGGAAAGAGAGGGAACTTTCTTCTCCGAGGCTAAAATGACATGGACAAGAATTGACCAAATCTGGGTGACCAGAGGAATGGCTCCGAAGATAAGCAAAGTTGAAATTTGCCCTAAGACTAGTTCTGACCATAACGCTGTGAAGATGGAAATGAAATTGATGCCATCTGGTTCCTTTAGATGGAGGATGAATGACTCTTTGTTTAGGAATGATGAATTTACCAAAAAGGCCCAAAAAACTTTGAGAGATTATTTTGAGATTAACATGAATACAACAGTGGAAAAAAGAGTAATCTGGGACGCAAGTAAAGCCGTCATGAGAGGATTTTTGATACAACAAAATGCAATTAAGAAGAGAATGCAAAATGAGAAAAAAGATAAAATTCTGGAAAGAATAAAGGAAGGAGAGAAGAAATTGAGGGCGAAACCAAAGTCTCAGGAGATTTTGAAAGAAATAAAGTTATACCAAGTACAATATATGAAAATGATGAATCAGGAAATAGAATGGAAGATTAAACAGATGAGACAAAAGACATTTGAATCAGCAAATAAGTGTGGGAAGCTGTTGGCCTGGCAACTGAAAAAAAGACAAAAACTTAATACTATTATGAATTTGGAAATGGAAGGAAAGAATATACAAAATCCAGTGGAAATTAGAAAGTGTTTCCAGAGGTATTTTAAACAAGTATATACACAGGAGAAACAGAAAGAAATGGATATTGACAAATTTTTGAAAATAAATGGACTACAAAAAATTTCCCAAGAAAACAAATTAATGCTGAATTATAAAATAACGGAACAGGAGGTAGAAGGGGCCATTCAGAATATGCAATTAGGTAAATCTCCAGGACCGGATGGACTGACTTCTAGATATTACAGATCTTTGAAAGAATGGTTAATACAACCTTTAAAGGACGTTTGTAATGAAATAGATAGATAGATTCTTTATTGTCATTACACACGTGCAACATTGCACAAGTGCAACGAAATTGGATGCCATCCCTTAAAAACAACAAAAGCAAAACAACAACAACAACCAACAAACCACATTCCAGCCACACCCACACCCATCAATCTCCCAGGTCACACTATCGAGTTACAGCATTCAAAAGGGCCACAGCTCTCGGGTAAAAACTGTTTTTCAGTCTATTTGTCCTTGACTTGATGTTTCTATATCTCCTGCCAGAAGGCAGTAGTGCAAACAGACTGTATCCCGGGTGAGATGAATCCTGCAGGATGTTGTTTGCTTTCCTAAGACAACGGGAACCGTACAATTCTTCCAAAGATGGGAGAGGTTGACCAATAATCCTTTGTGCTGTAGTTATGACCTTCTGGAGCACCTTCCTCTCCCTAGCTGTACAACTGGAGAACCAAGCACAAATACAGTATGTAAGAATGCTCTCTATGGAGCCTCGGTAGAAGGACACCAGCAGTCTCTCACTCAGATTGTTCTTCTTTAAAAGTCTGAGGAAATAAATTCTCTGCTGGGCCTTCTTCACCAGAGCAGTGGTATTTGCGCTCCAAGTCATGCCCTGATCGATAGTTACTCCCAAAAACCTGAATTCCGCCACCCTCTCCACCCGTTCCCCATTGATATGCAAGGGCTGAATGTCCGCCTTTTTTTTCCTGTAATCCACCACTAATTCCTTGGTCTTAGCCGTATTAAGAGCCAGATTGTTCTCTCCACACCAAACACAGAGCCGCTCCACCTCGTCCCGATAGGCGGACTCATCCCCTCCTGAAATGAGCCCTACCACCGTAGTGTCATCAGCAAACTTGATGATTTTGTTGCTGGAATAGGTGGCTGTACAGTCATACGTATAGAGAGCATAGAGCAGGGGACTCAACACACAACCCTGTGGTGAGCCGGTGTTAAGGCTAAGGGCTGTGGACATATGTGACCCTACTCTAACCCTCTGAGAACGTTCTGACAAAAAATCCAAAACCCAGAGACAGGTGGAGTTGGAAAGTCCAATCGCCTCTAGCTTGGACACCAGTCTATGGGGGAGGATAGTGTTAAAAGCTGAGCTAAAGTCCACAAACAGCAGCCTCACATAACTCCCCGGCTGCTCCAGATGGGACAGAGCAGCATGGAGAGTGGTGGTGATAGCGTCCTCTGTGGATCTATTTGCCCTGTATGCAAACTGGTAGTTGTCAAAAGTTGATGGAAGACAGGAAATAATATGACGGCGCATCAGTTTCTCAAAACACTTCATGATGATTGGAGTCAGTGCAACTGGTCTGTAGTCGTTCAAACTACTGATTGTGGATTTTTTAGGCAGAGGGACAATAGTTGACGACTTCAGGCAGGGTGGGACAATAGACTGGTGTAAGGACTTGTTGAAGATCTTAGTAAAGACCCTCGCCAGCTGATCCGCACAGCCCTTCAACACCTTTCCAGTGATGCCATCAGGTCCAGCCGCCTTCCTCGGATTCACCATCCTCAATACCTTTCTCACCTCATGCTCCTCTACCGTGAATGAGGGGCCCCTATGGGCTGGTGGCTGTAATACCGGCGTCTCAGGTGGCTCCTTCTCGAAGCGAGCAAAGAAGAGGTTAAGCTCCTCCGCCAGCAAAGGGTCACCGTCGACAGCACCAAGGTTAGGTTTGTAGTTGGTAATGTGCTGAATCCCCTGCCACATCTGTCTTGTGTTGTTGCTCCTTAAATTGTCCTCAATCCTCAGCCTATAATCCCGTTTTGCCTGTCGAATACCCCTCTTCAAGTTTGCTCTTGCCACACTGTAAAGCTGCACCTCGCCTGACCTGAAAGCCCTGTTCCTTTCCCGCAACAGGCCCTGGACCTCTCTATTCATCCAGGATAATGGATGGGAAAAGGGCGCCAGAGTCGTGGAAGGAAGCGTACATCACACTTATACCGAAAACAGAGACTGAAAAGACGCAGCTTAAGAACTACCGCCCCATATCACTGCTCAATGTGGATTACAAAATTTTTGCAGACATTTTGGCTAAAAGATTAAAAAAGGTGTTAGTAGAAGAAATCCATAAAGATCAAGCGGGTTTTCTCCCGGGTAGACATTTGTCTGATAACACAAGGAATATAATCAACATTTTAGAAAAGTTACAAGTGAAGATCAATACTAAGGCATTTTTGATTTTTGTGGACGCGGAGAAAGCCTTTGGCAATATTTCCTGGAGTTTTATGAAGAGGAATTTATTGGGGATGGGGGTTGGTCAAGGTTTTGGAAACTGTATAGGTGCAATTTACTCAGAACAAAAGGCCAAATTAATTGTGAACAATGTAGTGACGGAAGAATTTAAGATTGAGAAAGGAATACGACAAGGTTGCCCAATCTCCCCATTGCTTTTTATATCAGTCCTGGAAGTTTTGTTAAATATGATTAGAAGGGACCAATTGGTAAAAGGTATACAAGTGGGAGCCAAACAGTACAAATTGAAAGCATTTGCAGATGATTTGGTATTGACTTTACAGGAGCCAGAATCAAGCACTAAAAGAGTATTAGAATTGATACAAGAATTTGGTCAGGTAGCAGGTTTTAAGTTGAATAAGATGAAAACTAAAGTTTTAGAGAAAAGTCTAACTGAGATTGAGAGAGATAAGTTTCAGAAGGAGACAGGATTGATATTGGTTAAGAAAGTGAAATATTTAGGGGTAAACATGACTGCTAAGAATGTGAATTTATTTAAAGATAATTATGAAAAATGTTGGTCTGAAGTGAAAAAAGACTTAGAAATATGGTCAAATTTGAAGTTATCGCTGTTAGGCCGAATTGCTGTTATAAAAATGAATGTATTGCCAAAAATGTTGTTTTTATTTCAAACACTGCAAATTTTGGATAAAATGGACTGTTTCAAGAAGTGGCAGAGAGATATCTCTAGATTTGTCTGGCAGGGCAAGAAGCCTCATATAAAATTTAAGATATTAACAGATGCGAAAGAAAGAGGTGGATTTGCCCTGCCAGACTTTAAACTTTATTATGAATCAGCCGCATTTTGCTGGCTGAGAGAATGGATGCTTCTTGAAAACACTGATGTGTTGGATTTGGAAGGTTTCAATAATGTATTTGGTTGGCATGCATATCTGTGGTATGATAAGGTTAAAGCACATAAAGCGTTTAAAAGCCACATTGTTAGAAAAGCACTGTTTAATGTTTGGATAAGATATAAGGATTTGCTAGAAAATAAAACCCCAAGATGGTTGTCACCAATGGAAGCAAAGGCCCAGAAAAAACTTAATATGGAGACTAAATGGCCGAAGTATTGGGAGATTTTGGAACAAGAGGGAGACAGACTAAAATTGCAGAGTTTTGAAAAATTAAAAAATAGAGTGTGAGACTGGCTCCATTACTATCAAATAATGGAGGCATATAATTCGGACAAAAAAATTGGTTTCCAGGTGGAAAAATCCAAATTGGAAACAGAACTGCTAGACTCTAAAGTTAAGAATTTGTCAAGAATGTATAACTTGCTGTTGAAATGGAATACTCAAGATGAAATGGTGAAATCAGCTATGATTAAATGGGCACAAGATGTTGGACATAATATTATGATGGCTGACTGGGAACAGTTATGGACCACTGGTATGAAATTTACGGCATGTAATGCCTTAAAAGATAATTTAATGAAAAAGATCTATAGGTGGTACATAACACCAGTCAAGCTTGCAAAAATTTACCATTTGCCAGATAATAAATGCTGGAAGTGTAAGGAGACAGAAGGTACTTTCTTTCACCTTTGGTGGACATGCCCAAAGATCAAGGCATTCTGGGAGATGATCTATAATGAAATGAAAAAGGTATTTAAATATACCTTCCTGAAGAAATCAGAGGCTTTTCTCCTGGGCATGGTCGGCCAATTGGTGCCAAAGAAGTATAGAATTTTCTTTATGTATGCTACAACAGCAGCAAGAATACTTATTGCAAAGTATTGGAAGACGCAAGATCTACCCACCAGGGAAGAATGGCAGATGAAACTGATGGACTACATGGAAATGGCGGAAATGACTGGCAGAATCTGAGACCAGGGAGAAGAGTCGATGGAAGAAGATTGGAAAAAATTTAAAGTATATTTTAAAAAGTATTGTAAAATTCATGAATGTTAGAAAGATGCTGGAATGAACCTACATGGTCTTAGCAGAAAGGTTATAAAGAATTAAGTTAAAATGGATTGTTGATGGGTTAAAGTGTAAAATTTAAGGTTAAATTGCGTCAAGATAAACTATGGAATAAAATTTGAAAAAGAGGGAAAGGACTTGCTGAAACAATTATGAATTAAGAATACAAAAAGGGAGGTGTGAGGAAGTCATGGAAATAAGTAAATGAAAGATAAAGATATGAAAATACTGGATGTTATTGTTTTTAAATGTTATTGTTTAGCTGTATTGTTTTTGGGTTTTCTTTTTTTCTTTTCTAGCATTGTATTTTTCTGCATTTTTGAAGTATTGTAATTTATTATTATTATTATTATTATTATTACTGTTCGTTTTTCTTTCTTTGTAATTGTTAAACTTCAATAAATATTTTTTTTTAAAAAAATGTTTCTTTATCTGTATCTGATGTGTCTGCAGTATACATCACTGCTTTTATTATCAAAACCCATCTGGCTGCATGCATTTTAGTTTCCCCCTTTCACCTGTGGCTAGCTCTGGCCTCTTGTCATTATTTGCCAGGCCATGCAAATACTCCCCGCTTAGCTGCACCCACTACTTCAATCTATAAAACACTGGAGCACGTGCTATCATTCTGTCTACTGTAGACCAGAGAGAGAAAAAAGTGAAGAAGCACCGCTGGCATGCATGGCTTTTATTGGAACCAAACTCTAGAACGCAGCAGGTCCTCAGCTATGCTGCTAATGCAACTGCTGATGTAGCTGCTTCCTAAATTCCCAAGGAAAAATGTACATCTACAGCCTCTTCTCTAAGCCCTTTGCAGAAAGAGTAGGAGGGGGAATGCTTCTGCTGAAACTTGTCTGTTTGTTGCATGTAAGTTAGGAAAATGCATACTTTAGTTTCAGAAACTGGCAAGAACAAAGTTCTGATCTCTCTTTCCTTTCCCTACTAGTTGCTGTTCAACAGGCCATATAGCAGGACATTGGAAGCGGAGGCTGACAAAATTGGGCTTTGGTTTGCTGCTAAGGTAATAATAGTTTTTGGCAACAGAATAGAAAAAGTTCCTTTGCTTCATTTTAAGTAGACAGTGTTTTTCACAAATGGTTTTCTGTGTATAGTTGTAACACCTTAAATAAATGGGTCTTTCCCTTGCCGTCTGCTGTATTAGGGTTTTAGTCTTGTTTTAAATGTATTTGCTGTTTTGTGTTTTTAAATGTTTTTGATTGTCTTGTGTGTAAACCGCTTGGAATGTGATTAAGAAAAATGATATTATGAATAATAATTTGGGATTTCAGTATGAGGCTCATCAAAATGCAAAAAATCCTTACCATTTCATATGTACAGGAATGGGATAACTGTCCCACCACCGCCATCTAGTGTTAGTATTATTATTAGAATTTATTATTAGAACACACACAAGCTAGTTAGCTTGACTGCTGGGAGAGGAACAAAGTTAGTGGACCACATATTTTCACAGGCATTTTTGCGAACAGTGCTGTTCACAAGAACTTTTATTCCTCTGGGTGAAAATCCATCAAGCTTCTTTCTAGGGTTGACAATATTGCCAATGCTTATTGGTTTGTTACAATTATTTATATTTGGCCTTTGAGAATACAGAAAAGTAGGAAGAATTCATGCCCAAAGGAGAGAATGATGCTTCAGCATGTACTTAAAGGGTGTCTGGATGAGGGAAAACGGCCTTTATCATATTTATTTGCTTGTTTGCTTTTTTACCTCACTTTCCTCCATTCTGCAACAAAGGGCAGCTTCATATAACAAATTGTTTAAACTACCCTTTTCAATGAAATATAAAACATAAATAACAAATTACTCCCTTATAATAGATACCACAGTGCAGCTGCTTTATTAGCCATAGGCGCTGGCTTCTGAGGGCTGAGACACTTCCTCCCCTCCCCCATGTGTTTTGTGTTTTTGGAGTGGACCAGGAGCCCTCAATGTTCAGAGGGCTGCATGCACCATGTCAGGATGTTGCACAACATCTCCTCAATCTCCTGGAGAAGCTGGTGCCTCAGATAAGGGCTCACATCTCCCCAGAACACAGTAATATTTATTATTCAAATGCCTGGAGCATCTTTAACCTGGTACGTGTGTATCTCTCAGTTCTGTGTCCGCAGCTATGGAGACCTCTAATTTGCCCTGGAGAGTTGTGGGTTTCAGACCATCCCAGCTAGGAAGCTATTTGAGTACTAAGCCAAAGCAAAGGGAAAGGGTTAATCAGATCTTTATTGGAAAAATGTAGTCGCTGAGAAAAATATTTGAAAAGAAATGTAACTTGAGATGAGACATTTCAGCCTATGAGAAAGAGACGCTTTGTAGTTGTAATACAGAACTACTTGTTTGAAAAGGGAGAAAGAGTGAAAGCGGTGGAGATCTGTGTTGCAGTTATCAACTTGAACTTGTAACACCAATTGAAACAGAGGACAGCCTGGTTTACACGTCACAGTGAGCCATACTGGGACCATGTAAATGTGCTGATTGCTGGAGAGACCCAGATCTGTGGAATCAGTGCTGCTACAAATGCTTTGATTGTTAACCAAAACTCTTAAAAACAACCTCTCTCTCTCTCTCTCTCTCTCTCTCTCTCTCTCTCTCTCTCTCTGTGTGTGTGTGCATTAATTCAGAGAAGTATTGGATTTTAAGCCAAATACAAATTTATTTATTTATTTAAAAATAAGCTCTTCCCTTCTTTCCTTCCGTGGCGTGTTTATTTGTCTCAAGCACTTTGTAAGTCTGTTTCCATTTCATCCATTTTGCTACAGCAGCTCCTTCTTTGCCTGTAAAGGTCAAGAACTTAACCCAGATGGTTTTGCTTCTATTAGCATAATTGGTATCTCCTCCTCTTGCATTGGCATATGTGCAGAAATGCCACCTGTTCCATTTCAAGAGCTATTTGCATTTGCAGGCACTGTGCAGTTTCCCCATGACTCGAGTTCCAGTCTTCAATACCTTTATTTATTAAAAAATAAAAAATCAGTATAAGTTGTTGTTGTTTAAAAAAACAATTTCCCAGTGTTAGTTTGCTAATGTTAAGCTGTTCTTCCTTTTACTCTTCCTTTAGCATTTAGCATATGCTACAGAACCCAGTAGTTCCGTAATTTTAATTTTAATTTATAACCCAGTGCATGCCATTAGCAAGCTCCAGCCTTCCATTTGATATAAATGCTCATTTATTTTACTTTTTTCTCTTTCCCATGGTTTTCTTCTTTAACCATGGAAGTTAAAACAGTTTTCCCTTGATCATTGATATCATAACATTTATGATACTTTGCCACTTACATTTCTCTTCTAGAAAATGTATTTTTCTGCTGCCAGCTCTGACTATTATGGTCTCAGGTTTCACCCATGTTGAGTCATTGTTTAGAGTTTAGAGTTTAGAGTTGTATCTGAACCAGCTCACCTGCAAAGCACTTTTTTGCTCAGCCCAGAAATTAACAACTTGATTTTATTTCGTTAAGGCTATACCTGTTGCTCCCAAGAGTTTCAGAGCACAGAGAAACCTACTTATCTATGCTTTTTCTCTGCTTTTGATGTGAAGGAAATGGCCAGTGATGTTTACAAGCTTCTTAAGATTGCAGTTCATTATCTTTCTGAGATATCACCTTCTCTTTCTTTCTAGGCTTGTATGGATGTAAGAGCAAGTTCTGTATTCTGGCAGAAAATGGAGCTAGCTGAGACTCTTACAGGGCAACCAAGAGTGCCAGAATGGTTTTCTACACACCCCTCCCATGAGAATCGAGCTGAGCATTTGGACAGACTTATTCCAGAGGTGAGGTGGTTTGGGAGTTTTGGTGTGTTTAAACTGATTATCATTTTTCACATGTCTGTCCCATCCTTCTTTGAGTTGCCAAGGGCAGTGTGTATATATAGGATTGATTTCAGACACTCACACACTCCAAATCTAATAGTCATTATGAGTTGCTTTCTTAGCTGGCAATTTTCTAAGACAAAGATACCGTCGAAATACTTGCTGTATATTGCTTAGATTTACTGAAATCTATCTTGGTCCCCCCAAGCTTCAGACCTTCAGCTTTCTCGCAGGAACAAATGTGCCTCTCTCTTCAGCAACTCTTATCCTGGTCCCATTTCCTATGTATCATTTATACATTTGCAAACTGCTTTGTAATCTTTGCCCTCAAATGATCCTGTCATTGTTCATATTTCAGTCATGCCATACAATAATCCTATGGCAAAGGTGAGATTTGAAAACAGGCCTCTTAGTCCAGGCTAAATGTTACCTAGTATTGGAGCACAAGTTTATCTGTAAGTAATCTTAATGGAGTGCTTTAATGTGGCCTCAATCTCAATGCTTTTGGATTTTTAGCAGTGGACGCTAGTCCAGGCGATTATGAACAAGCTGTTCCTCTAAGCTTCTGTCAAATCTGCCATTTCATAGGATTTGAGCTCAAGTGCAACCGCTTGTCTCTTGGGCCCTAACTCACAGGCACTAAGAACTGGTTTGCATGCAATGTTAAACCATATTTAAACAGAAGCTAATGTAGAAGGGAAGCGGGTGGCGCTGTGGGTTAAATCACAGAGCCTAGGACTTGCAGATCAGAAGGTCGGTGGTTCGAATCCCCGCGACGGGGTGAGCTCCCGTTGCTCGGTCCCTGCTCCTGCCAACCTAGCAGTTCGAAAGCACGTCAAAGTGCAAGTAGATAAATAGGTACCGCTCCGGCGGGAAGGTAAACGGCGTTTCCGTGTGCTGCTCTGGTTCGCCAGAAGCGGTTTAGTCATGCTGGCCACATGACCTGGAAGCTGTACGCCGGCTCCCTTGGCCAGTAAAGCAAGATGAGCTCCACAACCCCAGTTGGCCATGACTGGACCTAATGGTCAGGGGTCCCTTTACCTTTATTGGTTAATGCAGAGCATCATGACACATGCAGCTAATAAAGTGCAAACTTCACTCCTTCTCTATTCCTGCTGCTGTTGCACTGCCATGTAACAACTTGCAAAACAACATCAAACCTTGCGTTACGTGAAATACATTTGACAAACACACAAGACGTAACCGGCTGTGCATTCACATAAACAATACTCTTCTATATATTCTTATCACAATATCAAATGTTTATCTTGCACATAAACAACACATGAAGTGCAATAACATAGATGGAAGTCCCAATAAATCAGTTCATTCACAAAGACCAAATATCTGCTGGTTTCTGTTCCACATATGTTCATGAAGTCCAAACTGGAGCCTACTACAGTTCCACAGTGTTGACAAGGATTTCCGGAATAATGCCTTGTTTTGCTCTCATGGGCTTCATCAGTGGTACATGTTGATATGTAGTATATCAAAGTCATGGAACTCGCCCTTCCTGGGCTTCATCAGTTGTACATATTCTAAGTAATATAAATGAATATAATGTCGTAATTCAACATACTTTAACAAATTAAAATTATATAAACAATTGTGCTATAGAAGTACATACCATATATGAAGTATCAAGATAATAGAACTTAGAAACATAGTGGTTTCTGCAGTGAACAACAACTGTTACAATGTAACATTATATAGACTGGCGCAGCATTGATTTTAGTTACAGGTGACAGCAATCTGCAGCTGTAAGGTTTTCTTCTTAAAGTGACCCCTTTAAAACAACAAATGTAAAACAAACTTTATCCATACACAGGTGTTATACATACAAGCATTAGTAATGACTCATAGAAAGCAACTATAATCAATTTCAGTATTCAAACCTGAGGGATGCAAAGAATCAGGTAGGAAAATAAATCTAGTTTCTTTCTGCATAAGAATTTTCTTTGCTCGTTCTACAGGACCTAGATATACCCAAATTACGAAAAATGTCATATCTTCATCTGAATGTGACGCTGTACTAAAGGAGCGTCAATGAAGTAGGAGTTGGGAAAGAGCAAAGCAAACACCTGTTTGCATTAAACTATAGGTTGTTTTTTAAAAAAAACAGTAGAGGGGCCTTAATATTTTAGGAGTAATGTTTTCTCTTCACATTCTGTTTCTGATTTCATGGTACTCTTGGCTTGAGTCCATACCAGTGAATCTCTGGTGCAGTATAATACTTATTAGTGCTGTGGTCCCCAGTCTTTTGCAGCAAACATTTCCTGAACCTTGTATGCTATGTCTTGTTTGTTCTGTAATAGCAACTTTTCTCATCATAAATTGGTTTACTGTTTAGGGATGAGATGAAAACCAATTTATACAGAGCAAGTTATGTACTCCTTTTTATATGTTTCTAAATATGCTGTTTTGAAAGGCATCAGTTGACATGCTTAGTGTTTTCTTCTTTTTTTTTTTAATGAGAACAACTACCAAATCTGAAAATAGAGTGCAAATTGCAAATACACATATTAGATGCAGAGTCTGCAAAATAATGGTGATATATAATGAAACAAATTTATACACAAATTGGCCAGTACAGACATAATCTTAGAGGGCAAGAAGATAATTTATATTGGTTATCTTCCAGTCTCCTCTTCAGTCAAATATTTCTGTGACAGGAATAGTAAGTGGATCACTAGAAGTGTGACATGAAGGATCTTCTCGCTCTGCTCACTCTCCTAGCTAGCAGTATCTGGAAAGTTCATTAACCGTTTTTGTTGTCCTTGGATTTAGGAAGAGAGTTGTGGTTTGCATGTTGTTCTCCTTTAGAAATGGCTTGTATATTGTGTGTTTTGTTCGCTGACAGTTAAACTGAAGGTTGCTCTGCTTTATTTGGAGACATACTTCGTTTTTGTTTTATTCCATAATGTTGCGTGTTTACATATAGATTTGCTTTAACCAGTCTTTGTTCCACAAATCATAAGCTGTCTCACAGATGAGAAAACACACATGACTCCCCACCCCCTCCCTGAGCTTGCTTCGTTTTCGAGCTTAATGAATGTCTGGGGTGGGGTGGCTGAACAAACCATGGTTAAGCAAATTTTATGGATTTGGACATAATGCCAAACCATAGTTAAAACAAACCATGGTTCTGTATCAACAACAAACCACAGCTTCACTTCATGTTTTGTTGGCAACTCCCATTAGCCTTTGGGCTAGATTGAATGTTCAAACCATACGTAGGCCAAACAAACTATGGCTTAGTGTTTGCGCAAAACCACTCAGTATAGCTTACAATTCCTACAAACTCTTTAGGATGTCAGAAATTATGATTAGGCAATTTTTGATGACGATGATGGTGTGTATACTAGCTTTCATCCAAAACTGGTTCTCAGGTGGTTCATAACACGTCTGGTATAGTATGCTAAGGGCTGAGTCAGGCATTTGATTCTAAGGAGGCGGTCGATGAAGAAGTTGAGATGATCAGTAGAGAAGCTGACTCTGGAATAGAAATGCAGCCTGCTATGGATTGCTTTGTACTCCATCCGAAGTCCCAGTGGGTTCAGGAGCTGGCATAGCTCCTCGATATCCAAGTGGCTGTTGTGGCTGGGAATGCCTTTGCCCGGCTTCAGCTGGTGCACAAGCTGCACCTCTTCCTGAAGTACCAACACCTCCCACAAGAACTGGCCCAACAGTTGCCATTGATATTAGGCAGATGCCTTATTTTTTAGCATGAGCTTAAAACATTTTTGTTTAGGCAAGTCTATCCTAGTTTTTAATTATTTGTTTTTAACAGTAAACTGCTTAGAGGTTTTGCTACAATCAAGTGGTATGCAACTTTTGTCACATAAGAAGAAGAAGTTGTGATTGTCACCAAAAGGCCTGCTCTGTGTTCTGTTGCCAAGGGAGTACACTTGTCAATGACACGAAACCAGGGCTTTTTCTGTGACAGTACCCTGGTTGTGGGACTCTCTCTTTGTAGTTCAGCTGGTCTTGCCTTTGATGGCTTTTAAGCAGGCAGTCAGGACCTTTTTATTTTGCCAGCTTTTCTTGGTTCTTAAGTGGTTGTTAAGTTTTCTCTCTTGATGCGGTTTTGTATTTTTGTTGATTAGTTTTTTAATTCTGGGGGTGGAGTGAGTCTGGGGGAAAGCAGAGAGAGAGAGAGAGAGAGAGAGAGAGAGAGAGAGATTTAGTAGGGCCACAGTTGCTGCATATGCACATCCCAGTAAACCATGGTTAATGGCTTGCTGTGAGTGTGCCAATTGCTTTCGCTTCATTCTTTCTCTCTAGCAAGTGGGAGCAGCAGACCATAGCCCTCTGCTTACTTTTATACTTGAACCAAGGATCATGGTTTGTTGTTGTGCCTAGTTTTTAATTATTTCATGACCAACAGTGGTCCCTTGTTTGCAAACGCAGCCATGCTGCAACTTAACTTAAACATCCCCTGGTTTGCGACCACAAGGTATGTGATACCTTCATCATCTTAAGTACCGTGCCTTCTTTCTACAAATCTACTGATCGAACTATATAGCGTGAGAAGAGGAAATACAGAATTTCCTAGAGATGACCTAAAGTATTTCTCTCCCCCAACCCCCCATATATGAGAGGGGGAAATCCCAGCTGTTTTCAAGCCTGTGGTATTGGAGCCTTCCAGGATTAAAAGCAAGTGCTGACTCTTATTGAAAAGCTGTGTGATCCATTCTTCCTGCAAGGCTGACTGTTTTCAAAGCACTGACACATTTATGTAAAGAAAAGCCATTCCTGGCTTACCTTGAGCTGTGCAGCAGGAAGTGGAAAGGGGTTTTAAATTGGGCATGGGAAGGGAGGAACATTGGTTTTCAGGGTGGTTGGGGAGATATTTTAAAATGTAAGGTTAGGTTTCAGAGATTTAGGATGAGAAGGAAGTCAGATGGGAAATTTAACACATGGATAGTCAAAAGGTAGAAAATGCAGAGAACCAATAATTTTAAATGCTCTTTTTGGGATGACTTTAGGTTGCTGTCGGACCCATGAGTAAAAAGCCCCCCGGTTAAGCAGCTGACATTAATGGCATTAGGGAGGGGTTCCTATGAAGACGTTCATTGAATGCTCATTGTATTAATTTCAAATTAATAGTATATTAATAGCATATATCACATAACTTCACGGCAGCTTTCAAGGAAACATATGTGTGTTGGGTGCATGACCGTTTCCTCCTTAGAGTTGATAATGCAAAATGTGCCATTTAAAAAGAAATTAATTGAAAATCCAGAGGAATGCATGCATAACTGTCTGTGCTGCTACACGTGTGTACATGAGAGAGATAGAGGGAATAGCAGAGATATATTTCAGTTTTGTATCTCTCAGTGGTAAGATGAAGATTTTCCAAACTGTGGATTATAGCTACTTAAATTATGATGAGTGGAATGTTGAAAGCAGCTATAGTTGATACTGAAGCCTAGGAAATACTCTGTTGTGAGCTTAAAAACACAAACAAAGCATATTTTTATTTACTGTTCTCTTTCATTTGATGTCACTTTGTGAATTCCATTCTAAACTAAGTGTTCAGTGTTTGGGGAAAGATTTTCAAAAGCAAAAAGTGGCATTTACATCTCATTGAATATGGCTATGTCGCGCTTTGTCGCTGCCTGGGAAAAGCTGTCCCTTGGGTTTCATTCACATGCCGGCCTTTTAAAAGGTAATTGTACTTCCTGGCTACCAAATCCCTAAGTAGTTGCAGTGACTTTCCCCCTACATCCATAATTAATGCAATAGTGGCATCTGCATTGGGGGTCATAAGAATATGTCACAGAACACAATATACTGATTCTGTGGGGCTGCTGCCACGAGATACTAGACAGTTGAACTTTCCATAGGCATGATTTACATGGTAGGACTTGCATCTGTCATTTTAGAAGTTCTCTCAAATGCCACAGCTCTTTCTGCTTAGAAGCTCAGATTGTGTATGCATGTGTTTGGGGACTTACCAGTGGGAAAGAAATCGTTGCCTGGTCCCTAACAAAAATGCTGCTCTACCTGGTATTTGCTAACCCTTGTCTCAGGCTAGTTCTAGGCATTTCAGGCAAATCACATTGCTGTGTCCCTTTGCATGCCCATCCAGATTAAAGGTCATGAAGGCGCTGTGCTGAACCATATTAGGGTTTTGTTACAGAGGCAGGGATAAAGACACACACAGCCTCAGCCCAGTCATATCTTTCCCCTTAAATCCTCTGCAACACAAGGAATACTGTGTGCTTGGTCAAGCAGTATAGCCTGATCATGTTTCCAAGTTACATGTTGATAAAATAATTTTGCCAGTGGAAACACAGCTGAGGCCTCTCTATCTTGTGACCAGGGACCACTTGCTCTGCTTTGAATTGTGCCCTTCGAGGATTGACTCTCTTTTTTCTGGCATGCCTCCTTGAACATGCCAATACAGGCAGAAATTCAACTGGAGCAGCTTTTCCTAGCAGGCCTTTTGTCTGGCTGCTTTCATGCAAGGGCTCCCAGCGACAGCAGCCCCAGGTGGGCAATCTGGTTTTCCAAACCTCTCCCATAGGTATTCCCCAAATGTGACAAAATCCTGCTCAGCAGCTTATCTGGCATTTAGCGTAATGGTTAGAGCATACAGTCAGGGCTTGTTCCAAAGCAGTGGTCATTCCATCCTAGGGTAGCAAGGATAACTTTATGGAGCGCCCACCCACTTGCTAAAGGCCATCGCTGCTGAGGCCTACGTATCCCCCTTGGATGTGGAGATAGGAGCTCAAGTGGCTGCCCTGTAGATTTTTTCCAGGGGGGCGCTCTTGTGGAATGCAGCTGTGGTTGCCACCCCCCCCAACTGAGTGGGCAGGGATCTGCAAGTGTGAGGTCTTAGCTTTGGCTCTGGGCCCTGACCACGCAGACGTTGGGCAGGACTGTGTCTTGATCTCTGTGGAAACTGGTGTTAACCTTGAGTAGGACGTTGGGGTCTGGTTCCAGGAGCACTTGGTTGGGATGAAAGGGTCATAGCTCCTCCTTGGCTGAATTGATACGTGCCTTAATGATATTGCCTGTGTCATTTAAAACTTTAGAATTTAAAACGACTCTCAGTTTAGCATTATGTGCAAACTAGGGATTTTAGATTTAAATAAAGAGCTATCAGTTAAGGCAGCTTCACACCCCCTTGTTTGAAGATGACTTGTTTAGAAACAGGCCTGAATACGCTGCAAGTCAGATTTCTCAGTAGGAAACGTGTGAATAATTTTGGACAACATGGAAAATAAAAGAAATGCAGATTGTACCTTTAGAGGAGAGACTTTCCTCAAGACCACAAAAGGGGAGGGAAGTGTTAAATACCCCCTCTGTATTGGTGTGATCCCTAAAATAATCACACCCCCCAAATGCTATCTGCCTGTTAAAAAGCCTGTATGTTAAACTCAAAGGCACTTCTTTATTTAGGAGCCAGTGGTGTAAATAGACTGTCCCTGTTTGACAGGAGTAGGACATAAAGGTAATCTTAAAACAAAACAACACAGTATAATTGTCCAATGTTCTGAAGCACAAGTATTGGCTATAAAGTATGCTCCAGGTTTTAGATAATTTATGGAGAAGCTGCTTGCTCTGTACAAACATCACTCATTCTCAGTCCAGATTTCACGTTGCTTGTGACACAGACAAACTCAAAGGTAAATATTTTACTAGCTGGTATAATTGAATTGGCCTTGAAACTGCACGGGGCTAGAAAACCTAACATTTTCAGAATTGGAAGGAAAAAACACCCCTTTTCTTGGATTATACGATGTGTACCTGCTGTACAGTAACGAACAGGCTGTCAACTAAAGATTGCATTTGTGAGAATATGTATTTTCTCAGGAAACCTGTTAGAAGAGAATGTGGCCACTTTTATTTCTACTTTGAAAGCATTCTTGTTCTAAATTACCTGGCAAACCCTCTCAAAGCTGCATAATTTTAAAGCAGCTTGCCTTTCCATAGTATTTTCTTGTTTTTGTTTAAAAAAATCTGATAAAGTAGATTACTTTGAGGACAGAATTCACACTTTCCCCATGAGTTCTGTGGGTTTCCTTCCCTCAAGTGCTTTCTTGCTATGAATGAGACATGATAGAGCAAACACCCAGATGATCTTCCGTGGTGCATTCTAAGTATATTGCCGTGCACAAGTCATTTGGCTGTGTTTTCTAAATAATATCCAGTCTTTGCCTCAGGGGGAAAGATGCGGATATTTTACATGAGTGAGAAAGAGAAGTTCACCATCACATAATAGGAACAAGCTACATAAAGAAACTTCTGCCATGCGCTCCCGTGGCTAAAGAATTAAATCGAAAAATATTGACTTATAGGTCACTACTTTAGTATACTTAAACATACAATAAATTAATGTGTTTTCACGCTATCTAAAGCACATTTCCCCCCAGGGTATGGCCTTAGGCTACACTTAGTGAGTAACCCCCATTGAACTAAATAGAACCAAGTAAACATGCATGGGATTGAATTGCTATTGTTATTTCTGCCATATATTCATATGAGGGGATCTCTGCTGTTGCGGCACACCTTAGGTCACGCTGCCACCTATTAGCAGGTCATGACCCCACCAGTTGCAGAGCAGCAGCATATGTTGCCATAATGCCAGCACACTGCTGGCCTTAAGCAAAACATCAGTAGCCAAGGAAGGGCACTCCCTTAATGAGACTTAACTTTTCCTATAGCGGTTGGAAATTGCTGCAAATATCACTCTGTCTGGAGTGTGGCTGCAGGAGGGGCCGTGCTGAGCTCACCCCTCCCTCAGCCGTGCCTGTAGTCTTCATCTTGTATTTAATGGAGTATGAATCAGTGTGGCGGGTGTTTAATCAGCCACCTTTCGCCCCCTCTAACTGCTTGATGTGGAATAAGAAAGCGAAAGGAGGTGAATCCACCTCCACGGGGTACGAATGTTTTCTCTGAACCGTCTTGTGGCTCTTGATGGTTTTCCTTCACATGCACCAGTGTTTTAGATAAGTTAAAGCAGAGAAAGGGGAGCTAGACACTATATAGTTAAAAGAGAGAGGAGGGGGAGAAGCGTAGAGATTTAAAAATGCTAAATTAGTTTAAAAGCGGATTACATTGCCCTTTTCAAGATACAACCTAAATCTTTAGATTTCTACTTGGCTTGAATAATGCTGTTTGACATTAATGCAGTCTTGCAGTGGCTTCTGTTCAGCAAGAAGAACAAGAGGAAACTCTGCCATTGCGAATATCTGTTAAGGAATTGATTGGTTGCTGAAGTGGAAACGGCTTGATATACATCTTGTGAATTTCTATGGGCGATATTCGGAGGGCCATCTGGAAAACAAAGTTACATTTTTTAGAAGAAAAACGTACTCGCAGCAGGGGAGGGAGGAGATGGGAGCATAGTAAAAATAAATATACGATGTCAGAGGGGTATGTGAGACCCTCAGCTCAGGGTGGTTTTGGTGATGAGTCAACTATTCTTTTTCCACCTTTGGATTGTGCAAATAAATAAATTAAAAGTTGTTTGGCTGGAACTTGTTTTCAAAAGCTGGTGTTTGTTTCTTGGCTAGTTTTAGAAAATAGCATTTATTTACATACTAAAAAAAAGGCATTTTTTTGTGAGAAGAAATATGGCTTCAATAGCCAGCTGTGTGAGGGAAGCTTTTTATTCCTCTGTATCTAGGGGAAGTCACACAGGCACAAAATGATTCTAAAATTTAAACTTAAAATAAAAATTGCTTCCTCACGCCAGCCAGAATTATCTGTGTACTTAACTATGGCAACAGGAGATGGTCTCTTTGTGTTCCAGTGATGTGTATTACATGAGGGGTAGGCTGTGGCATTGAGAGCATGATTGGTTTGTGTAAACAGGTGATGTCTAAACTACAGTGAGGGTTTCTGCAAAATGCCAGCAGAAGCTACCTAAGCTTGACCATGAATCTATTGTGAAGGTGGGGCGAGTGGGTCTTTATGGCATTTGCTTGATAAAGGCGCTCCACTTTTGCAACTCTCACTGCTCTGTAATATGGCTGGCACCTATCCTTTTCTGCAGTGGCTCCCCGCTTGTGGAATGCTCTTCCCCAGGGAGGCTCACCTGGTGCCTTCATTACATATATTACATATAGGTGATAGGCAAAAACATTCCAATCTATTGCCTTTTAAACTGTGTGTAGGTTTTTTTTATTGTTTTGGTTTGTTGCTATGTTAAGTATTTTGTGTTTTTATATTGTAAAATGTGATCCTTGGATGAAGGGCAGTAAGAAATTTAACAATTTTTTTTAAAAAATAAAAAATAGCCACCACCTAAAGACTTGGTTATGTGTCCTGGCTTTCAGTAATATCTGGCACCGATATGAATGATTTTTGGTTGACTGGTTGTGACTTACCTGCCTGGCTTTTAATAACTGTGTTGTGAATTTGTTTTTTTTTAAAAAAATATTTATTGGAATTTTCAAAAAATAAAGAAAAAACATAAAAAAACAATTAAAAACACATAAAATTTACATTTCTTACTGTCAATGACCAATTTCCTTGACTTCCCCACACCTCCCCTTCTTGTATTCCAGTTCCAATTTTTAGCTCAGCAAGTTCTTGTCCCCAAACTTTACCTTATTTTCTCTAATTCATTTTAGTTAACCAATTTTAACTTATAAACCTCAATCTTTATACATCAATACCTATTCTTAAAAATCTTTTTCTAAGGTCGGCCCCATCATTTTAGTTAACCAATTTTAACTTATAAACCTCAATCTTTATACGTCAATACTTATTCTTAAAAGTCTTTTTCTAAGGTCGGCCCCAATTCCCTTCCCCGAAATCCCCATTTTTATGTTAGTGGCAAAACCAAATTAAATGAAACAGAATATAGTTATACACCCTTTGGATTCCCAAAGCCCCACCACCCCCTTTCCCGGTTTCGAACCCCAACAAAAGTCCTTCAGTCCATCTGCAGTCAGCCTGCCTTTTTCCCCAACTTTGACAGCTAGTTTGACAGCTGTCAAAGTCTTTATGTCTCTTCCGCAGGCTCTCTCACCGATCGCTCCCGGGTCTTGGGGGAGGGGTGAATTCCGTTCTCAATGTTAGCTCTTATCCTCCAGCACAATCACTTAAATTGCCAAAACGTGGAGTTAATTGCTTTTATCCACAAAAAAGAAAGGTATTCTCACAACCTTAGTTATAAAATCCTTGCTTTACGATGTTTACAAGGCGGGTAGGCGGACTTCCTCTTTACACCTTACCCGGTCATGCCTAATTCCCCCCCCAAAAATTTCCCTTTTAAGTCCAATTTCCGTATTACTCACGGGTTGTTATTTTTAATCCAAATGTTCAGAGAAAGAAGTCAGCGCTCTCCGTCCATGGCATGCGGCTTCACTCAGCAGGGGAAGCAGTCGACTCACAGCACCGCACCGCTCTCTGTCCCCCGTTCCAGAGCCTTTAAAAAGGCTCCTTCGCTGGTCGGGGGGGCGCAAATGGTGCCCGCCGAGTCACCAGGTCCACAGGCTTCAACGCCTGTGGTTTCTGAGGGTCCCCGCGTCGCCGCCGAGGCAGGACCCGACCCCTGCTGAGCCGATTCCCTCCGGAGCTCGGAGGGAATCCGCCATTAGGCGATGGCGCTAACCCGGAAGTCATCGTGAATTTGAAACTCTTTTAGTAAGTAACCCTTCTGAAGTCGCTGTGCAGTGAAGTTGGGTAAGAAATGTTTTGAATGGGTTTATATTTTTTAAAAAAAGCTTGATTGCACAGCATGTATTTAAGCCACTTTTGCAGCACCATAGCTGAATCAACTTTGAGTAATGTTGCAGTGATGCAAATACGGTTTGATGCTTGAGCAGATGATGAAACATTCAGATCCTTATTTTTAACTCTGCACAGATACACTGTGCCAACAGCATGCCAGTCTGGACAATTCCAGTTTGCCCATCATGTCAGTGCCATTTAGAACAAGATGGGATATCGTGATAAGAATTTCATGACCAGCTTGACTTTTAAGGAACCAACTTATTGGAAGCATTTCTCTCTTTTTTTACTCTTAAAACATTCAGCATGCTTTCATGCGCAGCCACAAAAGGAATTGCTTGAACTCAGCTGGAGGACAAGGAGAGGACAGAGGGTGAAGAAAGAGCTGTGGGTGGAGGGTGGACTTTTCCCATCCTTCCAACCCCATGGGAAATTCAACAAACCTGCTGTGGTCCATGCCCCCCAGGGGTTCCATGGATGGGGTGGGAGGACTGGGCACAAAAAATGATTTCCCCAATGCAATAAAATAAATGCATGCAAATTTG
Organism: Podarcis raffonei; assembly: GCF_027172205.1. Lineage (NCBI taxonomy): Eukaryota > Metazoa > Chordata > Lepidosauria > Squamata > Lacertidae > Podarcis > Podarcis raffonei. The sequence continues at coordinate 40,934,082 of NC_070607.1, forward strand.
TGTTCGTGCATGGATGCATTTTCCTGGGAAGGGGTTCCATCAGCTTTCATCAGATTCTCAAAGGGGGTCTGTGACCGCCTCCAAAAAATGTTAAAAACCACCGCTATAGAGTCGTCTGCTATATATGTATGCCTGTATTTTAATTAGCTGTTTATAAATTATTAAAGCTATTCAAATAAAGTTTTGTAATTTAACACTGGCATCAAACCAGTATTCTTCTGGGTCAGAGAAGTATTTTTTGGTCCACGATGTGATTACATATTAATGACATTGTTTCCCTCGGAGGCCTCTGTTTCAGTGGACACAGTGAATTGGATCCAGAGAAAATGGGGCAGTAGGGAGCCAAAGAAAGCTGACTTCCCTGCCCCTTCTTCCTCCCCACCCCGCCATCCCTAGCTCTCCACAAGGTCTCCCCTAAGGGTTGGGAGTCCTGCTGAATTGGAAGGTAGCCTGGGCAGGAAGGGAGGCAGTCTTCAAAATCAGACTGAGGCAGTATGTTTAAGCAACCAGTATTAAACTTTATGCAGCCAAAAGGATCCAGTGAACTCCCAAGTGCACAAACCCTGACCACTCATTAAATTGCTCTATATTTCATTAGTCTTTGCATTGTAGCAATCCTGGGAAGAAGCTGGTCATTTCCATTTTAAAAAACTGGAGTTCGTTCTCCCACGTGGTAACTTTCTTTCTTTGGTCTTTTTGTTGTCGCCGCCGCAGGTAATTAAAATCAGGGAGCACTGCAATTGCCCAGCTTTGCCTGGACAGGATCCACGCTTTGCTTTCAAACTGGCCAAGCAACAAATTCTGCAATCGTCTAAAAACGAGGGAGGCCTAAACCTCACTCACGATGCTCTTTACAGAACAAAGGAGAAGACACACGTGGACATAGTAGCTGGGAAATAACTCTGCAGGTGAAGGCAGAAATGCTTCCTGGATTAACGTTATCCAAATTCTCAAGGCAAGTACTGTGCTTTTCAGGAAACTGCTTCGGAAATTTGAAATGGCCAGACAGTGCTATTAATTTATGGCCACAATTTTTGACAGTGATGTGCCTCTGGAACTCGGCTCTTGAATGGATTTGCAGAAGAATGCTTCATATGCACAAGGAACATGAGGAGCAGTTTCTGTGATGGAAGAGAACAGGAAACCTTTGTCTGCATGGGGGGGCGGGGGTATTCAGCAGTGCCCCATATGGCACTCGCATACATACTGCATGTATAACCAGGCTGCAATAGCAAATCCTCTTGTACACCGAAATGCTAGTCTGACTGTCAGAACTATGTCTTTTCCCAATCATGTTATAATCTCCTCCACCCCCCAGCCCCGTTTCCCAATGGATGTCTCAAAGGGATGTCCAGCTGAGTGTGGTGGGGAGGGCAGGGAGGGCTGCATATTGGAAAAATGGAAACATTGCATCTGTCTAAATATCTATCCAAGGGCAGTTCTTGCAATGCAGTTTTAAGTTGTATCCCAGGGCTCAAGTTGGATACAAACCTGTCCCTTTATCACAAATAATGAAATAGTATCCCTTACCTGTGTAAATCCTCTTGAATTTGTTGCAAGCTCGGTTAGTTTTGTCCAATGATATTTATAAAATATTGGTAAGAATTCACTGCCTTTTACAAGGATCAAGATGCAATAAACTGACCAGTGGTCTGGTTCGAATATCACCTAATTGGTTGACCTGCTGTTGGGATTCCCTCTCTTTGTACTCTCTAAACGACAGATTGAGTCAACATTTCACTTTGAAGCAATCCCAAAGGCCTGTGGAGTTAACCTTACAATGTAAACATGTTTGTAAGGCACAAGACAAAATTTTATTGGATAAAATCTGACATACAGCACTAAGGAGCGCGGTAGATTATTTGTCGGTGTCATTTAAGTAAACAGAATACCACTTGGAAAGGTTAAATTAGTTACAGTAGACTTTGTCGTGGTCAGATCAGTGCTTGAAAACCCAGTGATTGATGCTCAAGGAAACTCCCTGGAGTTGGATGATGTGCTGTGAGGTGCCTGCTAGTGATTTATAAAGCAGCAAGGCATACCACTAAAGCCACATAGTCCAGACTCGGTGATTCCCCCCCCCCCCCGGTTCCTTGGGTAAATGTTTTGAGGCATAACTTCACTGATGTCTCTTACTGGACCATAATACTCCTTTGCTCCTTGTTGTCCTTGCAGAGTTCCTCATTTTCACCACATGTTCCTGTTCTCCTGCATATGGCTGCATTAAAGACTCAGCCATGGTTGCTAGCCTGCATTTTGCTGCTATCCAACACTGAAACAGTTCTCTGAGTTCTATCCTTTCTATGGACTGCAAACTATTGGGAAATATACACACACACCCCCACGTTTGCTTACTCTGGAAAACTGAAATTCCTCCGCTTCATACTGTAGAACAAATATTAAATAAGAATTACTTGACACAGTACATCAGAGAAAGGCCCATGGCTTTCCACCTTTGGTTAACAGCATGGTCCCATAACATTTAAAAGTTATTTGTATGTTCTTATATGAAAACCTGGGGAAATGTGGGATGATGGAAGCTTTATCCCGCCCCCCCACCTGATGAAAATGTAAAAACATGAAACAATGCCGCATACACCATATTTTTGCACACTATTTCCTCAAATAGGGGTCCCTGGTCCCATGTCCCCAGTCATTGTAGAGCACTGCAGTGCCACAACTCTTATAGTCACAAAATCTGCCAGTCCCATAGATGCCAGCTCAGATCCTAACAGGACAGGGAAGAGGGCCAGATGAGGCTTCAGATTGATCTCAACTTTTAAGGGAGGAAGACTATCTTCCATTACTTAAGAAAGCTAGGGGTTGCCCCTGTCACCCCTTCTGCTACCCAACAAGCCTTCAGGAGGCCAGTCTCTCTGCCATCTGCCATTAGATTGCAGCCATAGTTGTGCACACTAATTTCAGTGGGTCTTCTCTGAGTCTTACTTGGTTGGGTTTCACCCATACTCGTGAAACAAACTGAAGGAGATGAAAAGCTGCTTTTAATTATTCCAAACCTCCCAGTCTTCTGAAGTCCATGAAACTCAGAATTGGCAGCTTTGGATCTTTCATACACTGCTTCAGAGAAACAAAAACTGAAACGAACAAAATGAACCTTCAGTCACAGAACCTATAAGACTGCAGTGCCTTATTAGACATAGAGATGGAATCCGAAGCAGTCACCTTGTTAAGGGCAGAGCTGCCTTGTCTTGTGAGACAGCACAACACCATATTTTTGCTTTTAAATTGCCTCTTTGTTTTGATTTCACTAAAAGAAAGCATCCAGTATCGACTGGACAAGTGTGAACTAACAAGCTCGTAAGTTGTAGTTTGTTTACTGACTTCAGCTGAAGAACATCAGCTCTCTGAGCAGTGCCAACACCTACCTAATTTATCTTTATTTGTAGGAGGTATTTTCAAGGTTGGCTCTGCCTCTGATTGCCAGACCTGATTCTTTGTGTCTTGATTTAGTGCATCCTGCTCCTAAGCCATGTATAGATCAGTATGCAAGATGCCGGCAACAGGTAAAAGCTCACCTTGACCATCTCCTGCCACTTCATTCTTTTCATTTGTAGTGACAGGAGATGTTTGTTTTTTAAACAGAAAAGCTCGGAAATTTGGCCACTGTCACATAAAGTAAACAGAAAAATACACACTACGATAGTTCTTCTCACCCCTAGATTTGTACAACTTCTTATCTCACTGAGGAACATGTTGCAGGTGAATTGCTGTAGAGCACAAAAGGCAACTAATTGCAAAGGCCTTTGTGAATGTGCAGAGTTTTTACTTGGTTTTTAAAGTCACTCAGCATCCCAGAAAGCTGGTGGCACTACCAAGAATGTCTTGTTCCTAGTATGGCACCTGTGAAAGTCAGTTCTTGAAATTTATTGTATTGTCAGCTACATACTGAGGAGGCTATTGTTTAAAGTGCCTAGGCCCCAAGCTGTTTACAGTTGTAAAGGTGACACCCAGCACCTCCTAAAAGGGAGCATGGAAAAGGCCTCACATAATGCAGACCGGGCAGTGCCAAAATAATGTGCTCAGTCTTTTTCAACAATCGGATAGCTGCATTTTGGTCCAATTGAGGTTTCTGGGCATTTTTGTGGGCTTCCCCAGGTAAACTCTGCTACAGGAATCGTGAGGAAGTTAGTTAAGCATAAATAACTGGCTAGGTCTGGCCTTTCTAGGGAAAGACATGGCTGGTGGTAAGAACTGAGTGAGGGTACCATCTTAAATGGATGAGGGAGGAAGAAGTGCCTATACATAACATTAAACTTCTAAATAATGTGTGTTCTTATGTGTGCTCTTCCTATTTTCAGAGGCTTTTAGTACCTCTAGGCAAGCTTTAAAAAAGGACTTTACATTTCTGCAGTATGTGTTACTCTGTGTTCTCAGAGTAATTCCAGTCTTTACTGCCCTCTGTGGTAGGATTCAATTGTAACTTGTGTGAATGAGCCATTACTGTTTCAGCTTAGAACAGGGGTTGGCAAGGTTTACCTCGCCTGGGCCGGTTCACTCCAGTGGAGATCCCTCCATAGGCTGGATCGTGTGCATGCGTGAGCATGCACGGCCATGATTTCTGGCATCTGAGCATGCACAGATGTGATTTCCAGCACCGCGGAAGCGAGTCCCCGCACTGCATTGCGCCAAGCCAGTTTAGCACAGCGCGCGGGGACTCGTTGAGTGGGCAGCTTGGTTCGGGGGCCGGTTAAACAACCCCCATGGGCCACTTGTGGCCCATGGGCCTTAGGTTGCCTACCCCTGGCTTAGAAGAAGAACATCACCCTACAAAGAAAGAAGCAACAGGCAAGTTGACCATAGCCTTATTACAAGGTTTAGCATTTCACAGTTGCCTGCATATCCTGTGCAGCCTTTGTTTGAGTATTTGTTTGCTGTGAGCAGACTAGAATAATTGTAGGATCATCTAATGCAGCCCCCTGCAATGCAGGACCCTCTTGCCCAGAGTCCATCCCTGCCCCTGCCCCCGCTAATGGTTCAAAGAACATGTGGAGGCAGCAGAAATGGCTACGCTGCTTTCCCACCAGAAATTGCACTTTTTGACTTTTTGTCAGGCAGTGCTTGTTGAGAAAATGAAACAAATGACAAAGTTAACCCCTTTCCTGGTCCCCAATCTCAATCTTTGACCTCCCCCTACACTTTTCCAAGGGCTTGTCCCCACCGGGCTTTGGTGACGATGCGTTCGAGGCCATTTGACCTGTAAAATCAACTTTCCTTAAGTACCTTTGCTACTTCTGTCTTCTTGCCAAAATAAATTAAGAGCCTTGTTACGTTCCGAAAGCATGAAAAAGCCTTTAGCAAAAGCTAGAAACTATCATTTTGACCCTTAATGGAATCACTTCTAAAATCCCCGCTAAGGAACAATCACCTTGATTTATTGCAATGCATCTCCAAGGCACAATAAAAAGCAAGAGTTGCCATGTTGGCCCATAAGAAAACAAAACAAAACCCTCCGTTACTTTGCTTAGGATCCACTAAAGTGCCACAAAAATAGTAGCAAAGCTCTTTAGTTCTCTGGAATTCATCAGGTGAAATATTAGGAAGTGGAATGGATGAGGAAAAATAAAAAGCAAGAAAATAATAATAATAATAAAAAGGCTGGATGTTTAGGCTCACTTCCAACATGAAGACTGCAAATTCAATAGGAGTATCCAAGGTGTTATAGGGATCAATTGCACACTAGGGGAGTGGTGTGTGTGTTTGTGTGTGTGTGTGTGTCCCCAAGAATCCTGTATCTTACAATATTTGGTCTTGAAGCTACTAACATGAGTTTGACCAAACTGTGGGAGGCAGTGGAAGACAGGAGTGCCTGGTACACTCTGGTCCATGGGGTCATGAAGAGTTGGACACGACTAAATGACTAAACAACAAACCAGAAAGTTTAAAGTAGCCATTAAATTTGAAGCCTTGCTGAATTACTTTCTCTTTGTTCCTGTATAAGATCTTAGGTTATGTGACCTTTTTGTATTCAGTTGCAGGTGGAAGGGATAAAGGATTTTCTGTGCATCCAAAAAGGAAGAAGGAAATTGTTGCACAACAGAATACCTTGTAAAATAACACACCACTTGACAAAACCCAGCTTAAGTGCAGTGAAAAATAATGATGATTTTGAACTCCTTTTACATCCTTGGCCATCACTGCTTGGTGGCCAGTCAGCCCACTTCAATTTCAATACCTACTCTTTTAAACAATTTTCTTAGATGTGCTGGCGGACTGCATTGGTGAAGTTTTCCTTCTTCACTGGCTTCTCTGTGCAGTGCTGAGTTTTAGAAATTTGTTTTATTTCTTGTATAGCAATGTAAGAATCATTGTACCAGGGGCTACAGGAAGTTTAGCAATACCACAAGAGGTCTAATAGCACAATAGTGGCCTCCCCATATAAAAATAGCCCTGCAATAAAGCAGCACCATTGCCACTTGCTAATGAATGGCCCACAATAAGGAGATTACCAAAGCCTATTATTGGCTTTCTTCAAATTAAAACTCATTGCATTAGAGAAGCTGTCTGTAAAACTTGCATTGTTCACTCATTGTCTGATGTTCTTAAAAACTTTAGAAGAAGAGTGGAGAGACAAGTGGAGGGACAAGCTGGACTACAACTCCCATCACCCTTGACCATGGCTCATGCTGGCTGGGCCTGATGGGAGATGGAGTCCAACACCTTCTGGAGGGCCATCTCGGAATTAGATCTGAACCAAGGTATTCTGACCCTGATATATATGAGCGATCATGAATTTCAGCAAGCAACAGAACAGCCATGATGGGAAATGGATGACAAGAATGGAAGATGGCAACTCTGTGCTTCTTTTTGACAAACTTCTTGGAACCTTGACTGAATGACAGAATCATGTGAGACATTGGCATCTTGGCTGATAAGAGCTCAATGGCAAGGTTAAAGAAAACATTATACCTAAAAAAAATGCCAAAGATAACAATAAGGGCATTATAATGGATGTGGAATTATCAATATTGTTTTGTTTTGAAGAAAAATCTTGGAATATGGCAACATGACCATGACTTTTGAACATGTCAGAAAATGAGGGGGCCTAGTTAAATTTTGGACACACCTGTAGTCTGCATTTTGTGTGGGTTTTGCCTATTTATGCAACGAAGTTACCTGAATTAAATATAATGAATGAATTACCTAATTAAATGAAATTAGTTGAATGAAATTATGCATGAAATGAAATCTTCCATTGTGGTGCCTACTACGTTGAGATTAAGTGGGTGAGCTCTGATGATGAGAGCCTTTCTGCTCAGTCAGTTGTCTCCTTATGGTTGCTACCAATTCCTGATAAACCAATTCCTGAGTGGTTGTTGTTCTTAATGTTTAGTTTATTCAATTTTAATGTATTTCAAGATTCCTGCATTGCAGAGGGTTGGACTAGATAACTCTCATAGTCCCTTCCAACTTTACAATTCTATGATTCTATGAAATATACATAAAAGGTGGAAAATTCTGTGCTAGTTCCTGATCAATAGAAAATGTCTACAGAAAATCATTCCCCCTTGTTTCTTTCCTGTTACTGCCTATTCATCTCTTCTTCATGTGCTCCCTCCATCCTCAGATCTGACTGGATGATTATGAATTTTATTCCAATATGCAGGTATTCTAGGAAACTTAGAAATTCTGTTTCATAACTAGGTAGGCTAGAAGAAGAGACCAACTCTTCACTCAGTGTGGCAAACAGAAAGCCAAAGATATTTATTTAGATGACTCCAATTGATTTGTCAATGCAGTTATAATGCTGTTCTTACTATAACACTAGTCTTACATTATTTTCTATGCACCATATAGCTATCTTATACCACTTTATGTGCCTGTTTTGCTTCAAAGGTCATAATATCTTCCATGTGTACAGCATTACACTGATGAATTTGTTTCAGTTACAGCCTTGGGTCTGTGCTCTTTAATCACTGGTTATACTTTACTCCCTGAACCACTGGGTTGCTAATCTGGAAATGTGAACCTGTATTAAATCACCAAATTTAACACAAGTTACCGCGAGACATTGTCCATGGGGCAGTTGAATGTGTAGGGGACAAAATAATAGGAGAGTGGGAGGTCAGGTAAGATGAGAAAAGGCTTGGGTATGGATAAAGCCTGGAATCTAAATAGCACAGTGATTTATACAGAGTGAGGATTTTATCCATATTCTGTCCTCACCCGTATATCTCCATTTTCCTCTACAGTCCCATGAGGAACACCCATTTCCTGGAAGGTAAGGACAAGCAATGTGATGTTACAGCACCATCAGGTTAATGAGAAGGGAGGATTCGAGCGCCATATGGTAGCAGCAAGAGCAACTGACAGTTGTTAAATGTGCTGAGTGCCTGACAAGCCTGAAATATCCCAACATCCTTGCATCCATTTTGAGAGGTCCAGTACGTTTTTGACTTCTGTTTCTGAAGCAGCAAGAGGCAGCTCCAGAAAGCCCACAGAAAGCTGTGATTTCTATCCCAAATATCAAACGAAAGTTGGTCACAATGAATATTTCTGTGCCTTTGACGGCTTAATTTCTAGGACATCTCTGTCAGATTCCATTCAGCTCTCTGTCTGCCAGTGTGATCCTCTTGCGATTCCTCCAAATCACTCTTTCCTACTCATGTTGTAGCCTGTTTACCCCATTATCGGGTAGTTGCTGCGAACAATGTAGCACTTAGGTGCCCTCTGCCCTCCTCAAACACTTCCTCCCCCACTGTCTTCTGCATTTGGTTTAAAGCTTGAGGTAATTAAATTTCTCTCTTTTTCCCTCTAGCAACATTGATCTATATTGGATATTTAGACTCCAGAGAATCAAAGCTCTTTATTCCTGCCTGGAATATGTTGCCCTCAGATTTATTCCCTACGTGCATGGAATAAATGAGGAAGGACTAATGTACTGGAGTCATAGCAGCAAGATTTGTTAACCACAAGATGGCAGTTTGACTGCCTCGGCTAGACTTTTGTAATTGATGCATCGAAGCAGCCTCAGATTTTAGTCTGGCTTTGGCAGAGGATCCTGAGCATCTTCCTTTGGGGCTTTTAAATGGTTTTAAAAGTGAGACTTGGCTTTCGGTATTAAGTCTGCCATGTTCTTGGGGAATGCATTGTATGGGACATAGTATATTTCTGATGGCCTGTATATTTCCGGGAACTTTTCAGATCCGCTCTTGCTTCATCAACTGTGAAATGTCTGTAGGTGATCTGTTTGTGCATAATTACACCTGCCATTTAATAGAAGATTGGGAACATAGAATAACTGCCTTGGATTCACATATCTCAAGAGATGTGCTAATAACAGTAGGGTTATTATAAGTATATATATTTAAGTATTCCAGGGCATTGGAGTTAAAAGATATTAAGAGAGTAAGCACGATGGTATACATGATTTTAGCCCAAGTTGGGTTTACTCAGAGTAGGCCCATTAATATTAATGGGCATGGCAAACTTATGCCCATCATTTTCAGTGGGTCTACTCTGAGTGAAACTCAGTGGGTCTTGTTTCCATAGGATTGTGTTGGATGCTAGTCTTATTTTCTCTAAGGATAGGAACTAGGCTCTTTTCGTCAACTCCCCTGTTCTCCTCTCCCACCCAATAAAGTGAGGAAGTTGAAGTCTTCCAAGGTCATACAATACATGGGGATGCTGTATCAAGCTGCTGTCATTAGGTTAGGGCTAGTATTATTCCTGGGACGCGGGTGGCGCTGTGGGTAAAAGCCTCAGCGCCTAGGGCTTGCCGATCGAAAGGTCAGCGGTTCGAATCCCCGTGGCGGGGTGCGCTCCCGCTGCTCGGTCCCAGCGCCTGCCAACCTAGCAGTTCGAAAGCACCCCCAGGTGCAAGTAGATAAATAGGGACCGCTTACTTGCGGGAAGGTAAACGGCGTTTCCGTGTGCTGCGCTGGCTCGCCAGATGCAGCTTTGTCACACTGGCCACGTGACCCGGAAGTGTCTCCGGACAGCGCTGGCCCCCGGCCTCTTGAGTGAGATGGGCGCACAACCCCAGAGTCTGTCAAGACTGGCCCGTATGGGCAGGGGTACCTTTACCTTTACCTTTAGTATTATTCCTATCCTGACCATGAGATCAAAAATGCTCTCAAACAAGTGGTTCAGACTAGGACGTGTCATGGGTGCTTTTTGTATGTTTAACTGCTACTATTTTGGTTAAAAAAGAAATGGCACTCAAGACACATTATAGTGTTAGCTGCTTGCTTCAGAACAAAAGAAGAAGAGACCTTGAAGGGAAACTAAAGTGTTATAGAAGCCAGGCACAGGGAACCTGCCTATGCTATTTATTCACTCAAAGTGATTTACTCTACCAAATGCCTCTTGAAACTTAAAGGTTCACAAATCTCATCATTTGGAAATGACAGTAGTTCAGCAGACAGGTATTAGGTTTTTCTTGTCCACAACATGCGTGTGTGTTTTAAAGAGAGATTAGTAGACTGTTTATTTAAGTGTTTTGAAAATTTCTAAACTGCTCCTTCATCCAGAATGGATTCTAGTGCCCTGTTCTTAAAAATCTAATTCCAATACAAAATTAAAGCAATGACAATAAAAAATAAAAAATCAAAACATCCGACACCGAAAACTGTACAAGCAGCAGTACACTTTAAAAACCTTAGCTTCCTTAGCTAACTTGCCAAGCCCAGAATATAGAAGACACAATTTTGACATGGGTTCTTGATGAAGGAAAAAAGCAAACAAAAGGAGTAATTCAAGAAATACACTGAAATACACTGCTGGGATGGTTTCTTTCATGCCTGTAGCTTTTTTCCTATATTTTCAATGTGATGATAATTCCAGTGACAAATGTGGAAGGGAAGGCGCAAGACACAGGTGGAAATTTATAACTTGCGGCCCCAAAGGACTGATGGTCCTTTAAATGAACTACCCTTAAGAAAGTACTCCCTTATACTTTATTTTTTAAAAAATAAAAAACCCACAGAACAAAACCTTCTGTAGAACAGTTGTGGCAGTTACTGTTCCTTTCATAAATGCAGTCTGGATGTGGCTGTTGTCTCTCCCGCCTCCCCTGCCATTTTGATTTACACCACTGCTTGGTTGAGTAGAAGTCTTCCTCTTATTTATGACAGTAACCGAACTTTGTACTATGGATTTAATTTGGGATGTGAACTAAAATATTTTCCTGGCTTTGGGTATAATCCTTCACTGTTGGCTGGCATTCTTGAAGATGAGATCTGAGCGAGTGTTTTAAGGAACAATCTCTGAGGAAAACTCCTCAAATTACATATGTATTCTGGATGAATACATGTTTGACTCTAAGTAGCACACAGTAAGATGAATCTATCCATCATACATGTTTAGTGTAAAAACCTATATTTGTTTTTCTTTCTATCCGTACAGATTCGATCACCATAGCTGGTTTGTCATTTGCTAAATACATGGGCTCAGCTCTCTGCGACCCCAGCTCATCAGTTACCAAGTGAGCAGGCTGTCATAGAAGCTACGCATATCATTTATTACTGTCAGGTATCTAGAGATCAGAATCTTCCCAGAGCTTCTTATCCTTTTGATGGCTTGGAAATAGAATGACTAGGAAAATCTTGTGCATGAGAATAGGAAATGCGAAGCCTGAAATCCTGCAGGAATCGGGCCAAAAATAGGGTTGGATAAGCTTGATTTAATTTCAGTTTTGCAACCTATTCTGTCGTTTAAAATTTGCTCTGCATAATGCATCTTGGCTGTTTCTGGGAAAACCTAATGCAATACCAACGTTTCAATAGGAACAGGTTTGGCCTCCAGAATGATTGAAATGGCCTGTAATCACAGAAGCTGGAATGTAACTTGCTTCTGAGAGGCTGTGGCTGTATCTATGGTGGGGGTCGTGAAATATGCTGGTTCACCTTGTGACTGTGTCCCTGGAGGTAGTTGGGATGCATCATGTGGAAGAAAATGCACATATCTGAACTGTGCCTTCATTGTAAGGCGTTGAACTAGATGACCCTTTGTATCCCTTCCAACTCTCTACAATTCTATGATTACTGGATGCCCATTGATAAAAGTTGATTTCGACTTTGGCTGGAATTTTATTTACGCAGATGTTCATTCTTATTTATATAGATTTAACCATGCAGGTCTCCATATAAGTCCCTCAAAGTGATTTACAGAATAAAACAATAACATTGTGCCATATAAGAAAGGAATCAAATACCATTATTAAACATTAATATGAGCAGCGCATTAAAGCTGACAAACTTAAAGGTTCATAGGACCCAATTCCTAGGGGCCAAGGTACCTTCACCCCTCCCAAAAAATATTTGATGGGGCCAGACTTCCCCAAATTTGATGGACAGACAGTGCCATTCAAATTGTGCATGTGTGCCGCATCTTGTGATCAATTATGTGGGGTGGGGCTTACCTGCCCCTCCAGTATTTTATTCATGTTGGCACCCCTATAAAGGTTACAGAAGACTTGGCAGAAAAGGTCTTAACCAGAAACTTGAATTTAACTCAGATATAGACTGTGCGATAGTAAAGGAATTGCTGCTATATATAGTGAACAACTAGCTTGAAATAGAAGCCGCATTCTAGGCAAGCTGAAATTTCCAAACTGTCTTCAAGTGTGAGCCCTACATATAGTGTATCATAGTAGTCAATATTCAGTAATTTAACTGATTTTTGGAGGCACATGCTTCTAGTACATTATATTTTAACAATATAGTTTCATTATTGCTTTTCTAAGATGGAATAGTGTCGTCTTAAATTCCTCAGTCATTTGTCTTTCTTTCATCTGATATGCCTCTGCTTAATAAAATATAGGAGTAGGAAAGCATTACCCCCCATCAAATAAATATGTAAACACTGTAAATGTGGTTCAGTATAACCTGACATGAGTTGTTTAAATACAGTAGTCTGCAGTGGCGTAGCGTGGGGGGTGCCAGGGGTGCCGGCCGCACCGGGCGCAACATCTGGGGGGGGGGCGCGAGTCCAGAGGGCCCAGCCGCGTTGTGCCCTCGGCCCGCCCCTATTGTCAGAGCGGCCGGCCAGCCTCCGCCTGCTCCTACCTTGCCCACCCAAGGACTGCGGCAGCGCCCGCCCCCGTGGCCACCTACCCCGCCCCGCCTCGCCCATTGGCTCGCCTCCCTCGGCTCCGCCTTTCTCCGATGGCCGCGGGGGGTGTCCTGCTCGGCGCCGGCGCCTTTTTTCAGGAGGTAGGCAGGCTGGACGGGGAGGTGGGGTCAGAAGCGGGCAGAGAAGGAGGGGAGCTTGTAGCCAAAAGGGCTGCGCCGGCCGGCAAAGGGCCGGGGAAAGTTTGGAGAGGAGAAACGCACCGTCATGATTTCCCGGTGGAAGCGGCAGGATTAGGGATGGCGAAGCGTAATTACGCACGAATTTCGCTGGGTGAGAGCTTCGGGGATCGATCGGCGGAAATGGGAATCAATTGGAATATGAGAAAGAGAGAGAGAGGGGGACCATCATTCATAGGCATAGATTTGTAGGGTTAGGGGGCGCAAATCCACGGGTTAGGGGGCGCAAATTACTTGCCTTGCCCCGGGTGCTGACAACCCACGCTACGCCACTGGTAGTCTGCACTTTTCTTGTTATTTCCCCATTCTGCCATGTGGCAGACTGATAACCAGCAGATTGTCTCTGACTATTACCCTACTTGAACCATCACCCCTTGACTGAAATGCTTGTTTTTGACATCACAGCATAACATGCTCTGAGTTGCACCTTAAACCACTTCTCTTGCTTCTCCCAGTTTTGCTTTCTCTTTCTCTTTCTGCATAGGGGAGAACAAACCAGCTCTGCTTACTGAAGTGTGTTTGCTCAGCAAGAAGCCACTGGACTTCCAAACAGAAATTACTGGGGATTTTCCATTTAGGCTGCTTATTGCAGACTGAAAGCTCTTTAAGCATATATTGATAGTTGCTCAGTTTTATCAATACACCTTAAGACATCCCTAATGCTGTGAATGCTCCTTCTGGAGTCCCTGCAGCCCGTCAGTGCAATGATCTATTGCACTGCACATATTGGAATAGCAATGTCTCCATTGGGCCCCAGGATTCAGTTAATTGTCTTCTGTCACATGAGACACCCAGGGATGTTATCTCAACCATTTGGAACTTTGTGCAGGTCAATTGGTTGTGTTTTGCAAATGCTGAAGTGGTCTGCTTACAAGTGCTGGTTTTAAGGATACCTTTGCACAATACTTGCATGATTAGTGATACAGTTCCCTTAACAAACAGTATTTTTCCAAAAGCAGGAACCCAAACTTCCAACTTCCAATGACCAAGCAGCATGATCCACCGTAAACATCCCATTAACCTAACATGTGACATCTCTGGAGGGTTTTATTCACTTAGCTTGAAGCAACTCAACAAAGAGTACACCCTCTGCTTGGCAACCATATCACGACTTGATAAATACAAAGCTGTTCTTGTTCTCTCTCTCTCTTTAACAAAATGGCTAATTATACCCCTCCATTTCCATCTTACTGCTCCTAATTAGATTCTTCTTAAACAAACCAGCTCTTCCCTGGTGCCCCTCAGACGCATGAGAGGTGGTTATCATGCACTCAAATACCACTTGTTATCTTCCCTCATGTCAACCCTTTTGGCTCATTAATAGCTCTACTTTTGCTCTTGCCCGAATTCCCGGTCCACTCCTCCACATCTTTCAGTGACAGCGGAAATGTGTTTCCGAGGCAAAGGAGCCTCCTCCTCCACCACCCTATTGCTCCTTCTTATAATTATATGTATGCAGTTTCTCAGACGTGCATAGGATGTCCTGAACATTGGATGGTGCCAATTTCAAGCATCAAGTTGGAGGCCAAGAGAGAGGGTTACAGGGTCTCTACCTCAAATAATGGAATCCATATAATCCATAAATTAATATCCGTAGCATTCTACCTGCATTAAGGCTGAATATCTCTGCGCTTCTCAAATCCTAAATGATCCATTGGCATACTTCTTTGCGTGCTAATTTTAGCTAATAGCTATCTAGCTGGAAGAAATGAATTACCTTCAAGGTGTATGTTATGCCTCTCACACATTTGGCTTCCGACACGGTGGGCTGTTTAAGTCCAGCGTAACATGCAGTCACACTGTTTTTATTCCTCTTGCACGTCATGCCGTGTTCCCTGTGAAGATGCATTGACTTAGTTTCATTTTCACATTTTACCAGTGTGTGTACAGCCTTGCATTTAAATAGTCTCATTTCCTTTTGATACAGTGACATCTTCTCAGGAGAGGCACCATCTGACTGTCCTGAAAATTTAGCGATGTCACAAGTCATAATGGAAAATCGAAAACGCTGCGTTCTTGGGAGAGCTTGTTGGCTGGGCATGCTGCTGTGTGCTGCTTTGTGGAAAATGGGGGGGGGCCTTTCTGAATGATCAGTTTCTAATGCATTAAATGCACAGTTTTTGTTCTGAGTCCACCCAGGTTGCACTTCATTTTCAAAAAGATCGCTTTCCCCCAGAGTAACATGTGCTGTATTTTTGTGCTTGGAGGAACAACATGGAGCTGTCTTCTGGTTACAAGTTTCATTGGGCATGAGGAATGCAGTGATGGAGTGTCGTGGGATCCTATTGAAAACATGCCCTCCAACATTTCCCTGATGGAAACAGGGATGTCCTATTTAATAATAATAATAATAATATACCCCACCTATCTGACTGGGTTGTTCCAGCCCTCTGGATGGCTTCCAACATATATAAAAACATAATGAAACATTAAACATTAAAAAACCTCCCCATATAGGACTGCCTCCAGCTGTCTTCTAAAGGTTGTATAGTTACTTATCTTTTTGGCCCAAGGGTTGCATAAGTCCACACCCTCCAACATTTCTCTGATGAAAATAGGAATGTCCTAAGGAAAAGTGGGTCATTCCAGGTTCAAATCAGAAACTGGGATGGCTTCTGTAAATCCAGGCTTGTCAGACACAGCTCCCTCATTCTTGTGGCTCTTGTTTTGTGCTTTTTGGTCTTGCCAACAGTTTGTATGTTCTCCTCTGATACTCCATTTCTCAGACAGCAAGAATAACACCAATAAATTCAAAACCTGAATCTTGGGAACAGAATGTGTTATATTATAACAAACTGAAGTAGGTAAACCTTTCTTTTGTGTACATTGATAGCAAAGCCTGGTACAGTCGATTTGGATTATTTGGTTACAGAATACTTAAAAGACTTATTTATGGGTTCACAGTAGATTACTAAGGCACACCAAACTGCTTGTAGTCAATGCATGCTGGTTGTGGAGGGGGAGCAGGGAGACAATATTCACTTAGCAGCCTTCTGTGCAATGTTTGGCATTGATTAAAATTGTCCAGTGTGGCAAGGGGAATCAAAGGAGAAACAAGCAAGGTAAAACAGACCTTGGGATGCAGTCGACAGAGAAAGCCTGAGTTTTACTCTGCTGGGTCCCAGAAAATGCCCAGATTTCAACAAAGGATTGCCTCCAGCTCCCTTGTATATGTATGTGGGATACATAGCTCTTGCAGTGCCCTACAGCATCTATAATGCCATGGAAACAGCAAGCACTTCCAAAACAGTAAATGTCAGCCCTCTAACAGCAAGCCATGAAGATTTAGGAGCTTTCACAAAGAAATTATAGTTCCCTGCCATCCTGTCTGCATTTTTTCAAAGTGAGCTATATCAAAATATGGATGTGAGACTGGTGCACCCCCCCCCCTAATGCTGGGCTAGTTCCATGGTTTTCAAATCACATCTCTGTAAACCTAGGAGTGTTGTGTTCTTAAAGCAGTCTGCACTATTTGAATTAAAAGCATTGGGGTTTTTGTGGGGCTCTAGGAACCTGCTGGCTCTTCTGGAAGGCATGCCCAACAGTTAATACCTTCTGGGCAGCTATAACCGGCCTGACACCTGCGGGTATAGGTTTATATATAATTTATTATTATTATTATTATTATTATTATTATTATTATTATTATTATTATTAATGCTATTATGGTAACACTGTACACATGGGTCCATCTTTATGCCTTCTCTCATTTTCCAAGGGTGACAAGTCTTCTGTTGTGCTGAAACCACATGTTGGTTGCCACATGACCCGTAGTAGCACAAGGGTGCTATTTTTTGTATGTTGTTTTCATTAATATATGCATTTTTGCAAACTTTAGTATGTGGATTTTTCTACATATTATTTGCCTGATAAACTGCAGTGGAAGATTTAGAGAAGTGTGAATCTTGAAGAATGGCTGTATTTTAGTTTATGCATTGTTTGAGAAAGTACGAATTACATAGGTTTGCCTTAAAATGCAAACTGAGTGGAATTGCTCCCTAATACCTAGTGAGAAGTAAATGTGTTTCATGTGTTCAGCCAGCGCATGCCTTTTTGCTTAGTTTTTCAAAATCAATTTACGTGCTTTTTGGAGCATGAGTGAATTTTTAAGCGCCTTAACTCTTTTCTTAAAGTGAAACCTTTTGATCCTAGATATATTGATAGATATCCCTTGAACTGCTTTCTAATCCACTGCTAAACTTGTTCCTCTCTCCATTTATTCATATTTGGCTGCTTGCAAGTATCTTGGTTTATTTGTATTGCCTTGCATGTTCCATACATACTGCGTGGCTTCCATGGCTAAGTCAGTGTTGGAAAAGGTGAGTGTTTAATGCTGCTTTTAACAAGATCTGATAGCTTAAGTCCCTGGTGGAATTATTTGACAAGCCCTACGTGGGTACATTTTATTATCATTATTAATTGTTGCTGTGTGAGTCAGGATTGAAGAGTGGTAAGACAAACTCACCTGCCTGCCTTCATTCTCTTTGCTTTCAATCCTGCACCTTTGATTAGCCTTCCTTTCAGCCATGTGCATTTTTGTCTAATATTAAAGGTTACAAAAAGCTAATTACTGTGCAGGGAAGGTTACTGGTACATTTTCTAAAATATAACTTGTGTGTCTGACCTTGCATGTACTTGTATCGTTCTCTGTTATTTTTCATGTCAGGATGGCAAACAGGAATGATAATAGGGAAAGCAGATGCCACCAGATTGGCTGTTGTAAGTGATGTGGGAGACGTGAATAAAGATAGGGCACAGGCACTCTTTCTTAATTTCCCATCTGCATCTTTCTTCTACAAAGGGTTTCCTGTATGATTAATATTACTGCATTGCTTTTGGAATGATAAACCAAGAAAATATATATCTACAAACCAGAGGTAGCACACCTGGTACACTCCACATGCTGTAGACTACAAATCCCGCAGTTCTTTCTTATGCTGGCTGGGGCCAATGGAAGACAAATTCCACACCTGACAGGCATCACCTTAGCAGCTGCTCATGCATAGCTACAGCTCAATGTTAAAGCATCTTACTTCTATGCAGCAGGTCCCAGGTGCAATCCCTGCCATTTCTAGGTAGGGCTGGGAATGTCCCCTGTCTGAAAACTAGAAAAGTGCAAAGGCAAAAAGGTAAAGGACCCCTGGATGGTTAAGTCCAGTCAAAGGTGACTACGGGGTTGCGGCGCTCATCTCGCTTTCAGGCCAAGGGAGCAAGCGTTTGTCCACAGACAGCTTTCTGTGTCAAGTGGCCAGCATGACTAAACCACTTCTGATGCAACGGAACACCGTGACGGAAACCAGAGCGCATGGCAATGCTGTTCACCTTCCTGCTGCAGTGGTACCTATTTATCTACTTGCACTGGCGTGCTTTCGAACTGCTAGGTTGCCAGGAGCTGGGACAGAGCAATGAGAGCTCACCCCATTGCAGGGATTTGAATTGTCAACGGCAAGCCCAAGAGGCTCAGTGGTTTAGACCACAGCGCCACCTGCATCAGTGTAGATAAAACTGAGCTAGATGAACCTATAGTGTGACTCAGTATGGTATGTGTGTGTTCTTCTTCCCATTTAACATTTCCTTGATGCTTGACAGCCTCCTTAGCTGGCTGTACGTCTGAGTTGTGCGGGGCAGGGAACCCATGGAACGAGTTTCCTCAGGATGGTTTTAAATGAAGTGTGGAAAGCCAAAGAGGATAGCTACTCAGCATCCAAGATCAGTGTAGTCATTGGTTTTGCTTTTAAGGGTAATACTTCATTTTACCAGTCAATAAAACACTTCTCTATTTGTTTATTTAAAACACACACACACACACAGAGAGAGAGAGAGAGAGAGAGAGAGAGAGAGAGAGAGAGAGAGAGAGATCTGGGCACCTGGAAGGGCTGCAGAGTGCAGACTGCTAGAGATATAGAATCATAGAGATGGAAGGGACCCTGATGGTCATCTAGTCCAACCCCCTGCAATGCAGGAATAAGCAGCTGTCCCTTACGAGGATCGAACCTGCGACCTTGGTGCTACCAACACCACACTCTAACCAACTGAGCTATCCAGCAGTAGGATAATAGAAAGGGCACCTTCAAATATCCCTTGGCAACTGTAAAAGTAAATTTACAATAAAGCATGCCCTACTGATTTTTTTCCCTATCCCCTTTGATGATTTTCAATGCAATTTATTTCTGCATTAATTGATGCGGCATGGTTAAAGAAAAGCAAAAATGGTTAAACGAAACTGGGATCTTGATGGACAAACGACCTGCCTGATCAAGTATAAGACAGTCCCTTGTGTTCACAAGAAAATGGTTTAACTTAATGATGAGTGGCAGTACTATGATGTCACTGGTACTAATCCCCACAAGGTGTGTAAGCCGATACATGTACTAACAATGATGCTATACTGTAATGCCATCTTCAGCATTTTCTATGCTGCTCAGGTGTGCATCCCTCAAGAGCATTTATGTTTTCCAGGAGCACAGGGCCATAAGGTCTGGACCTGGAAATCCTCCTTCTTCACAAGTGCTAACTTTGAGGGCTGGGGCTGCTCTCATTTCTTGCTCTCCTCTAATCTTGCAGGCCCTTGGATAATGAGAGGATGCTGGTGCAAGTCAAAAGAGAATGTTGCCCTTGGTCTTTAACAGCTCATTAAGGACAAATAGGCTTTTAGCTAATGAAAATCTAGCATTTGTATTAAAGGCTTCATAATGATATATAGTCAGAGGTGCTATACTATCCTGGGTAATTGGGAATTTTATTTGTCTTTTTCTTCTGGGGGAGCATCGTGGACAATATTGGAGTTGTTCTAAACTAAAATAATTAATTGGGCTATAAAATGTAAGTACCCAGAGCTTTTGGGGATAGAGAAGCAGCTACTGCGTGAACATTAATGCTTCTCTTAGTGCTGACCTGAGATATGACCAGGGCATTACGAATTGGTCAAATACACATTAAATAATGCATATGAAAAGAAGCACTCCACTGGGGTGGGGTGGGGAGGGGAATGAAATTATTTTCTCTTGTTAAGGAGAAGGCGGCTCATAAAGGCAAAGGGCATGCTATTTCCGTGGGACAACTCTGGAAATGACACAGTCATAATGGATTTCATTCATAGGTTGTGATTCACCAGGATTGCAGGAGCCCTGTTACAAATGAATGGCAGAGTCCACTCCATTCACACAAGATAATCTTTGTAGCTTTAGCAGTTGGAGAAGTGGAGAAAATCACTGGAGGAAATTTCATTGACTATAGCAGGGTCAGGCCATGAACTGTCTTAAGGAAGGTCCTCCAGATGTTGTGTGCAACAGACCCATCTTTGGTGTGGAAGAGGCATGAACAGTGAAAATGGTTGGCTGTGAAAACGCTTGCAAGGTATTGAATTTTTGCTTTCACAAAATGGTAAAGTTGGAAATAACATTTCTTCCATTTTATTATTATTTTTAAATGGTTTTAGAAGCCACACTGTCATAAAATAAATAAATAACAAGGCTGAATACAGCATATAAAATCAAAACCAACAAAGGCTTCCATAAAAGACACAATAAATTCTGACCAGATTAGAAGGGAAATTAATGTTGCAAAGGCCTGTCCAAACAAGAAAGTCTTAAGATTCATCTGAATGGATCTGGTGAGGCAATGTATCACCCGAGGAAATTTAAATCTTTTTTGGCTGAGTATAAAGAGGTGCTCTTTTCTTAACACCAAGGGTATGTTAGTATCATTCATCATAGTACCACTCTCCTATGTAGCAGAAAAGCTATAGCTTAGTTACTACTAACCGTTAAGGTGATGCTCAGTTGTATAAGGAGTCTTGAAAGAAATTAGCAACAGTGGGTTATACTAGAGATGTTTTAAGTACCATAAAAAGCCACATATGAGGTCTTGGAAGCTTGGAATATGTTGTTTGCTTTGGAGCTCACAATTATGCAAAATCCTTTTCTCACCATTAGTGTGACATTCACAATCTGCCAGCACAAACCTCTAGTAGATTAAGCGAAATGGGTTTCTAAATTGTATGTTATTGACTTTTCAATTATGCAGGCAATGGTGGGAAAGCTACCGGAGGAGATATAGATTATAGGATCTCTGTCCCAAGGAAGATCTGCAAACAAAGAGAAGCAGAGCAGCCTGGGATCAGTCTGATGAATATTGATGGTGTGTTGACGAGGTGCAAGGTGATGTATAGATAAATAAGCAATGTCCATGTGCCAAGGAACTGTTTGGTAGAGAGACAACAGTGGTATTAAAGAAGAAATCATCCTTGATGGCCATGGGAAGAGGGGGAAAAATCTTTATGGTTATGGTATTTAGCCTCTGAATGAACACATTGAAATCATCATGTAGTACAATTACTGGAACTTAATTCGTTTCTTTGTTGTGTCATTCTTCACATGGGCAAGCCTATTTTCCTTTTGTAATTACATTTGCTCGAAAACAGACACCCGAGTATAAGCTGACACTAGGATGACAAATGGACACAAATGGACCAAAGCAAACAAAGTATAGATTTGTTAACCCTTCATTCTCCTCTCTGTCCACTAGCAGTACCTTGGAAAGGGCCAGGTAGGAGGATAGTGCTTTCATTCTGGCCGGTTGTTTGATAAACCAACTCTATTATTGCACTCCAGAGAATGCCAAGCTGAATTCCAATTAAATCAGTGGGACATTGTAACCAATGGGTCACAATCAATTATTGCATATGTATACTTTGAACACACTACCCTGAGCGGTGAGATATTTCCTTTGGGGATACTGTTCTCACTGTGTCCCTTATCTTATACAAGGACAATTCTCATACAGACTTGCTCCAAAAGTTTATTATGAGAATGAAAGTTTATATTGACTAATTATTCCAATAGTTAATGCAGAAAAGCATATGGGTATAGGTAGGAATCATGGGCACCTTTAACTTAATACATTCATACCTTAAGATATGAAAGAATCTAGTCTATTTTTGTATGCCACAACTGCTGTTCGAATCTTATTAGCCAAGAAGTGGAAAATGCAAGAACTACCAACTGTGGAAGAATGGCAGATGAAGATGACAGACTTTTTGGAGCTAGCTGACCTGACTGGAAGAATCCGCGATGAAGACTGGAGGAAATTCAAGGACTATTTGAATAAATATTGTAATATTAAAAACTAGAAATTACTTGAAAGTACCAAATAGGCCTAGGATTAAATTAGGATTTATTCAAATAAAGGGGATTTAGAACATTAAGAAAAGTGAATAAATTTGATTATAATTGGAATAATGTTGTTTAATAATGATATTGGAAAGCTGTTACATTCAGACACAAGGAAATTCAGAAGGGTGGGACTAGAGGAAGTCAAGTAATATGTTTGTTGTTGTTGTTTAGTTGTTTAGTCGTGTCCGACTCCTCGTGACCCCATGGACCAGAGCACGCCAGGCACTTCTGTCTTCCACTGCCTCCCGCAGTTTGTTCAGACTCATGTTTGTAGCTTCGAGAACACTGTCCAACCATCTCGTCCTCTGTCGTCCCCTTCTCCTTGTGCCCTCAATCTTTCCCAACATCAGGGTCTTTTCCAGGGAGACTTCTCTTCTTATGAGGTGGCCAAAGTATTGGAGCCTCAGCTTCACAATCTGTCCTTCCAGTGAGCATTCAGGGCTGATTTCCTTAAGAATGGATGCGTTTGATCTTCTTGCAGTCCATGGGACTCTCAAGAGTCTCCTCCAGCACCATAATTCAAAAGCATCAATTCTTCGGCGATCAGCCTTCTTTATGGTCCAGCTCTCACTTCCATACATCACTACTGGGAAAACCATGGCTTTAATATGTTTAAAAGGTTGGATTTTTAAATAATTTTGTTTTTGTTGTATACTTTGTTGTTGTTTTTCATGGATGTATTTTTTTGTTCTTGTTTTGGTTTGTTTCTCGGTTGTGCAACGTTTGTTGCAGTATTTGTTATAATTGTAGAAAACTTAATAAAAATTATTGCAAAAAAAAGAGAGAGAATCCAGTCTAAGAGAGGAAATATAGTGGGTGAGCATAGCATTACAATATGATATCTCTATAAAATAGAGAATGTAATAGAATAATCATTTCTTACTTGTACCCCAGCTACTCTGGGTAGCTTCTAAGAGAATATTAAAAAGTCCCAGCTCCCTATAGAACAGTCTATGGTTGGACAGATGGATTTAGATCTGGACGCCAAAAGCGGGCTTGAGGTTTCTATGCTTGAAAACAGTAAGCTCTCTCCTTCTAAATCAGATCTTACGAACCCCAACACCCAGTGTCCTTGAGAGTGGTGGAGTTAAGGACTATGAGAAATCACTGGAACCCAATATGCTTCTGAACCCATGGAAAAAATTGATCTTAAATAGGATTTTGAATTTCACAGGAGTGTATGTGAAAGGGAGGGGCTTCATGATGTGGAAGGGGAAAATAAAAGAGGGTCTTTGGAAGTAAGAGTTTGCAACTTTCCTTCCAGATGTGTTCCAGGGCTGTCATCTTGCCTGCATTGCTAATTTTCATGTACTGTGGAGTAAAGATACACGAAAATACTGTATTTTTCGCTCTATAACACGCACCTGATCATAACACGCACATAGTTTTTAGAGGAGGAAAATCCGTAGGCATGCCACCCATAGGCATTCCCTCCATAGCACGCACAGACATTTCCCCTTACTTTTTAGGAGGAAAAAAGTGAGTGTTATGGTGCAAAAAATACGGTACAATACTAGCAATTAGCTGGTATAAACAGTGCTTTTTTCCTAAAAAAAATGTTTAGGGGTACTCTCACTTTCCTACTCATATTGAAATACTGCCCCTCAATAAGGTCAAACTTAGATTCACAAAATGTTTAGGGATATGCGTCCCCCCAGAAAAAAAGCACTGGGTATAAACATTTTTAAAAGAACTAGCACATTGACAAAAATTCCCTCCCACCAATACAAGACCATACTAACCAGTCCTACTCTGGATCGTGCGGCATCTAACATTTTCCTGTCTTCAGACAAGCCAATGAACAAGTTGGCTGACAAACTAGAAAGAAGCACTTGCCATAAAAAAGGTGGGAGGGGGAGAGAGAAAATCCAAAGTATGTTCCTGGGGAGAATGGTTTGCCCATGCTACCTGAGCTGCAGAATTAAAATGGAAAATATAATTAAGCGTTTAGACACAATAGGCATTGCATTTATGGGCAATTGCTAACCCAGTATACCTTCGGTTGTGTAATAAGACCAGGTGGGTTTTATAGCCCACAGAGTACAGTAATCACTTTCAAATGAGCTGCCTGGAGAGTATTATTGCATGATGTGAAAAAGAAATTATGGATCAAAATAATAAAACAGTCAGATGTGAACACTAACTAGGGTCATATTATGGCCATGGATGAATATGAACAATGCAAGTTAATCAGATGGCATTGATAGAGGATAAACGAAGAGGGCATGTGATTAAGACATGTGTATAAGCTGTGTTTCTAATTCAGACTCAGATTCCTCAAGCTGATTTGACCTCTTTATACTCAGCATTCAGTCAATGATGATGACCAACTGTCCCACAACACTCAAAGGTATTTTGCAGAGCATTAGAAAAAGTTAAAATCCCCAAGTAGGGATATTGAAGCAAGTATGCACAGCTAGCCATCCCAACCTGGGTCCTACTTGCTTATTCCCTAGCCCTCTGACTCTAGTTACAGGTAGGTAGCCGTGTTGGTCTGCCGTAGTCGAAACAAAATAAAAAAATCCTTCCAGTAGCACCTCAGAGACCAACTAAGTTTGTTATTGGTATGAGCTTTCGTGTGCATGCACACTTCTTCAGATACACTGAAACAGAAGTCACCAGACCCTTATATATAGTGAGAGGGTGGGGAGGGGTATTACTCAGAAGGGTGGTGGGAATGGGTGATGGCTGATAGGTGTGCTAAACCTGTTGACTGTTAACGACTGCAATTGGTCTTACAGGAAAAAGCAAGGGGTGAGATGGCTAACAATAGCTTTATCATGTATAATGAGATAAGAATCCAATGTCTCTATTCAGAGCAATTGCAACTTGTTACCAAACTTAAATCCATGGAGAGACCTGGTCTGAATAGGAGGGGAGCTTCCCTCTGGGTCAAAGAGACAGTATAATATGCCTGACTTCTTTCAGGCTGTGTAAGGCACACCTAGGATGTAGGGGGTATGATCCACAGTGGCAGGGGGATGGGGGCGACACCGCAGTTGCCACTGTGCTGTCAGTGGGCTGGTTCACATGATATGGTAAGTCAAACTATGTATGCTGTATAGCTACTTGGATCCTCGATGGTGCTTTTTACTGTCACATTGCCCCAAGCCAAGGTCTGACCATGGGTTGTATCCAATGCTCAGAGTAGACCCACTGGAGTTAATAAGCATAACTAATTTAGCATTATTAATTCCAATAGACCTTGTCTGAATAGAACTTAGCTGGATAGCTGTGATTCCTGCATTGGACTAGGTGACTCTTCCAGCTCTACAGTTCTATGATTCTAACCCTTAGTGTATTGTCCGAACCAGAGCCTCATGGCAAAGCAATGACCACAAGCTGTAGCCCAGGTGTCTTCTTTGAATTTAAGCCACCTTCTTCTCATCTCTGCAACCCCTCCTTAGCTACTGTTGAAAAATCAGAGCGTTCTTTGCTAAACTAGTTTTGCAGACATCTCAAGGGATGTTTGGAACCAAGCACTTTACACTTTCACCCAAGCTTGCAAATAACTGTCCAGGGTTGTTGGAAGCATAGAAATTGCTCCCCAGATCAGTGAGTTCTGGCTTAGACCCTCTGCGGTCTCCAACAGGAATTTAGCCCATAAAAACAATAATACCAAGTTGAGTCAGACTCTGACAGACATGCATGGTTTACTGAGTCAGCACTTTTCCTGCCAGAAACCTCTATCTTTTCTTCTGCAAGCAGCATTTTGTTAATCTTTTCATCCAGTTATTTGCAATAGCGCCATAACATTGTAAAAGTTTAGCTGGACTCCCACCAGGAGGAGAGGAGAGGAGATCTGATCCTTCTTTCCTCCTACAGGCAGCCCAATCCTCTAGAGCAGGTTTTTCAGGGGACACTGGAGACTGCAGGGACTACAGGTGGAAGCCACTTGTTCGGAACTGACCATTCAGCAAGTACTGACTCTCATATCTAGGCACAAGATCTAATCAGTGGGAGAAGACAGGACATGCCTGAAATGGAATAACTGAGAGCATCCCTAGGTATGAAAGAAGCATGATATTTTCTTAAGCAAACATACCATAACCTGTCTTTTTAAATATAACCCACAAAGTTACAATGAAGGCCAACTGTGCCCTATGCAGTTTAGTCTGCAAATTCATGTCCAGCATTTATTTTGTTGGTATGCACTTTACACTTTACAGAACTCACCATTCCTTTCTGAAAAGGCAAGGGCTATACTCTTTGATACCGCATATTGTTTTTACAGTGATTCCATCCCACATCACATTGAGGTGGGCATGGGACCTGGTGGTCTGAGTGTAACCCGGTCCCACTCGGAAGCGGAACCAATTTGTTATTATTCCCATAAGGAAAGCTTCTTTGTTTTTAGGAAATGTTCTTTTAAACATTTTCTTAAGCTGGTTATAGACCTTCTCCCAGAGTACTTTGATTATTCTGCAAGACCACCATGAGTGATCAAATGTACCAATTGTTTCTTTACATTTCCAGCATGGATCACTTTTAGTTCTAAACATTTTAGCTTGTTTACTTGGCATCAAGTACCACCTGTGGATCATTTTTAAATGGTTCTCTTTTAACACATAACTAGCAGTGAATTTTAAATTTATTTTCCACAAATGTTCCCACAGGTTCAGATCAATATTATGATCCACATCTTGTGCCCATTTGATCATAGATGATTTCATGAGTTCTTCTTTAGTTTCCCAATCCTATACATTTTAGATAAATTTTAACTCCATATCTTAATATTTCTTTTTTGAATTATGATGGTTTTTCTCCAAATCTCAATTTCTTATCTACCTTAAATTTTGATTTGATTTGATGATAGTTTAGCCATGTTTTTTAATCTCCCCCCCAATTTCTGGTTCTCCTTCTGAAAAGTCTAACAAATCATGATAGGTACCCCAGTTATCACTCATATTACTATTTTTCCTTGTCTCAGCTTCTATTGGGGATAACCACCATGGTGCTTTGTTTTCTAATAAAATTTTGTATTTTCCCACACCCTAATTAAGTTTTTTCTAATAACATGGTTGGCGAAGCTTTTACGTATTCCCACTGTGCCAGCTGTGTTTGGCATCATGACCCTCCAAATCAAGCAACTGTGTGTTTTCTAGCAATATCCAGTCTTTTATCCAACACAGGCAGGCAGCTTCAAAATACAGTGCAATTCCAAATCTGGGAGTGCAAAATCTCCTCTGTCTTTTATATCAATAAGAATCCTATGTTTTATCTTAGGTTTCTTTCCCCTCCAGATAAACTTAGACTGGTCTTTTCTCCAATCTTTTAGGCATTGCGTATCATTAACGATAGGGATTGTTTGGAATAAAAATAGCATTTTTGGGAGAATATTCATTTTTATCACTGAGATTCTCTCCATTAATGATAATTGCATTCTGCCCCATCCTGATAAGACAGAAGTACTGTTTTGGGGGGACAGGATGTGGGCAGGTGTGGAGGACTCCCTGGTCCTGAATGGGGTAACTGTGCCCCTGAAGGACCAGGTGTGCAGCCTGGGAGTCATTCGAGACTCACAGCTGTCCATGGAGGCACAGGTCAATTCTGTGTCCAGGGCAGCTGTTTATCAGCTCCATCTCGTACGCAGGCTGAGACCCTACCTGCCCGCGGACTGTCTCGCCAGAGAGGTGCATGCTCTGGTTATCTCTCGCTTGGACTACTGCAATGCGCTCTATGTGGGGCTACCTTTGAAGGTGACCCAGAAACTACAACTAATTCAGAATGCGGCAGCTAGACTGGTGACTGGGAGCAGCCGTCAAGACCACATAACACCGGTCTTGAAAGACTTACACTGGCTCCCAGTATGTTTCCAAGCACAATTCAAAGTGTTGGTGCTGACCTCTAAAGCCCTAAACGGCCTTGATCCAGTATACCTGAAGGAGCGTCTCCACCCCAATCGTTCTGCCTGGACACTGAGGTCCAGTGCCAAGGGCCTTCTGGCAGTTCCGGTCTGCTGCAAAGGGAATGGAGGCACGCTCCGTGTCGTCTGATTAAAAGATGACACAGTCCAGGCTGCCAGGGCTTTGGGGGTGAGTGCAAGGGCTAGGCATCCCCGCAAAAAAACTCCCCATGGAAGAGTGGGGACTCCAGCTAGATGGGCAGGGTATAAATAATAAATTATTATAATATTATTATTATATATCTAAATATCTTTATTTCCCCTCCCCACATTTTCACATAGTTATATTTATAGATGTTATGATTGTTTGTTGATACCCACACTCCTAAATCACCCTTTTCTCTATTTTCCAGCCACTAATGTCCCCTAATTTCATTTTAACGGTTATCTATGTTTTTAAGTAACATTTTGTTTTTATCTTTATTTATTTTAAAACCTGCCAATTTTCCAAATTCATTTATCTCCTTTAATAATTCTAGTATACCTTCTAAAGGTTGTTCCATGGTTAAGACAATACCATCTGCAAAAGCTTTTGTTTTATAATGTTGTTTGACAACTTCGAGGGTATGCTATAGCATACGAGCTATTGATATGGTCAAGCACTATGTCTCAAGTACCATCCAAAATGATCATGTAGTATCGACAAGAGGCGATGCTCTGTACTATGACAGTAAAAGTAAATGCACGCTTTCAGTGATGTAGTTGAAGGTTCAAAATCAGCACCGCAGACACATACCTACCTTTCTGCACTGAATCTGAACAAGACATGCCCCGTGTTTCATTTTGCCTACTGCATAGCCTCATAGTTTCCTCCTGTAAGCCCCAACCTCCTAAATCTGTTCCATAATTTATAAGGCAGCTGACCTTAGCATCAGCCAAGCTATTGAGCAAACACTGGAGAGTATTAAACTCCGTTTAGCCAGTGTTCTTGCAGAAGCCCTTGGAGTACATGAATACTGTTCAACACTCAAGTGGCTATCTGGGGACTGTTGCACTTGTCTTGCTAAAAACCATCCCATTGTCTTGCAAGGCTGACAGATTCATTCGTTACAGTTCCAAGAAAAGAGAAAGAGAGAGAGGGAGGGAGGGAGAGAGATTGACCAATTGCCTCCTTTTCCGCATCTACGGTTAAAGAGATAATGCAGATGTACCTAGCCCCTGTTTAAGTACTCTGTTACTAAGGAAACAAACTTGTCAAGCATGAGCCATGTGGGAATAATGGTGATTTATTTAGAAAAGGGAAGGTTTGTCATTTTGAGCTCACTACTACAAAATTGCTTTTTGATTACCTTCAAGCTTATTGCATTGTCTTGTCACAATAAACTATGGAAACAAGTGGAAAGGTTAATAATTGTGGGATCTGTCCTTGTCAATTTCTTCTGAGGAAGGTCACCCAGCAGGCTCATGCCCCTGGTAGAACATGCTGGGAAAATGCAAAAGGTCCAAAATAGGAAGCTAGAACATCATCACTATTATTGCTATTGTCTGTGAAATGACATGACCCATCAACAATGTGTGTGGGGGGGGCTTACACCTGGATTTTCCAGATTCCTTCCATATGTCTTCTCCCCACCCCCTCCACACACAGTGGCATGAAATGGAATATTATTTAACAGAATTCTGGGCCAAAATGACAGGGCACTGTCCATCTCTCTCAATAAAGCATTTCTGTTGTTTGTAAAAATATACACATTTGAACATAATGCTAAACCATGGCTTAGCATTTTGTGGTTTACCTGCAGCAAGCCTTGGACTTCCATGCTCCTTCCTTCACAAGGCACTGAAAGCATCTGCTTCTGCCTTACATTAGCCTCAGTTCAGTGTTATATCTAAACCCTAAACTGTGGTTAGTTTTGCCTATGTTTTCTTGAAGGAAGTCAGCTTCATAACCCATGGTTTGCAGTTAGTTGGTTTAAAAAAACTATAGTTAAGTTTATCAAGGTGCAAACTTTACAACAAGCTGTGATTAATCTAAAACATAAGCGAACATGTAGTGCCAGAGGAGGAGGGGAGAAATAGTGAAGCCTGTGACTTACGGTAGCTCATCCTTGTAATGTTAAATTATGGTTTATGGCTTTAAAGGTTAATAACATCAGCACCTTAGATTGGGCCTGGAAACAGATAGGTAGGTAATGTAACAGTTGTGGCTTCTCCCAAAGAACCTCATGAACTATAATTAGTTAAGGATGCTGTGAGTTGTTAGGATACTGCTATTCCCCTCATAGAGCTACAGCTCACAGAGTTCCGTCGGAAGAAAAGGGATTGATAGTTAAGCCATTTTGAGGGGAATAGGAGGTCTCTTAAAAACTCTCAGCACCCTTGACAAACCACAGTTGCCAGATTCCTTGGGGTGAGCCTATGTCTGTTTAAAGTGATATGATACTGCTTTAAATGTAGGGCCAGCTCATCCCATTTTGCTACTTGAGGCAAAACGAGAAGTACTGCCCTGCCCTGCCACTGGCACCCTGCACTTTGCTGCCTGCCCCGCTGCCTGCTACCAGCAGAGAAGTGACACTGTCATCGGTACTGATTTCTCTTGAGATCTCTCACACACTCTATGAGACCTTGTGAGATTTCGGTGAGATTTCACTTGAAGTCAGTGGTTGTGCTAGTGCCACTCCTCCACCAATGGCAGAGGTGGCGCCCATGGGGGCATCGCCTCAGAGGCTTTCAGTGCCCAAGGCAGCTGCTTCAGCTTGCCTCATGGGTGGGCCGGGTCTGCTTAAATTTATAGTGCAGATGCAGCCGTAGTTCTGCAAGTTTCACTATAGTGCACTGACTTGCCAGTAAATACTTGGAGTGTAAAGAACTGTAGCAGGTAGACTTTTTGCTGGCTTGTTTTAACAAACATTTGATAAGTAAACAACTTGGATATATTCACCTTCTACTGAGGGGGCCAGGGAAATCAATGAACAAATTTAAGATTGACATAATTTAGTTGTATTTGAAAATCATTTTTATTTTAATCATTTTTGTGAGGCATTTCCCAAAATTATGGGATTTGTTTTATGTGACTTACGTAGGAGTGCGTGAGAAACATTTCCCCTACTGTGCACCTTGAGTGTGCGCTGCTCTGTTCATTTGGTCTGTCAGCGTCTAAGGCATGTTTTCTGGTTATTCTTCAAAATGGTCATGTGGAGTCAGATTATATTTTTAAAAGGTTCCCTGCGGTCCCAGCATGCTTAGCTCCACTGAAAACCTTTGCATGCCTAGTACATTGAAAACTGCTGACTTTGGGAGAAAAAATGACTCCTAACGGTCTACCAGGCAATGGTAGTTAATTTACATCCTGCTTCTCAGAAGAAAATGCATTTTTTAAAATGTTTGGATTGTTCTTGTACATTTTCCTTGAGAATTCTTGCACATTGACTTTTTAAAAAATCACTTTTTTTTAAGCTTGGTTGCTCGCAAAATGGCCACCTCATACTTGGTAATGGTTAATTGGTCTTTGCCCTGCAGAAAGCAAAGACTATTGGGTGTTGCATCACTGTCTCATAGCAAAGGTTATAAAAAGGGCTCCCTTCAGACTACAAACTGATAAGTCAAAAATAATTTGGTAGACAACCTCTTTTCATATTTGCGGGATTTACATGAGTGTCATGGTGTTAATATTGTTCTTAGTATGTGTGTGTGTGTGTGTGTGTGTGTGTGTGTGTAAAATATCTGCCCAGCTGTTTTATGTAACAAGAAGACCTGTCTCTTAACCTAGATATTTGTCCACATGAAAGCATATTCTGTCATCGACTGTCAAACAACCTGTGAATATATTTTTAAAAGGCTTAAATGAATCTCAGGAGAAAAGAAAGCCCTAAAGCTAGACTTGATAATCCAGAGGATTCTTCCAACCATCTGCTGCCTCGCCTTGAAGGACACTATCAGGCTAATGGCTTCTCTGTTCCCACCCAGCATCATATTTATGGCAACTGTGATGTGTTAACTATTTTTAAACCTAGAAGTTCTGCTTTTACCTTAAGCAGTCATTAAAAAAATTGCATTCACTTGGCTGTCTTGACTTTGTGTCTGTGTGCTTATCTCAGAGTTCCCTGTTCGTATTTCATTTTGGAAGCAAGAAATCAGCCAACTATATGTGGCTAGAAGGGCTCATCCTGAGTACAATATGTCTGAAATCTGCAGAGCCAGAAGAATATTGGGTAAGACAGGCATCTTACATTTATGTCTAAACTGTTTTTTCCCTGATGGTCTAAAGATCTTTAGCCATTTCTTCCTCGAATTTTATCATGATCACTCAATTTCTCTGCAGACATATGAAACTGTTTTACATAGATAATTGGTTACTCTTATTGTAATTCAGGTGTCACGGTGATAGCTTCTGTGGGTGCCAGTGTGCCCAGTAGAAGGGGCAGATTTCGGTCTTTCAAATTTCAGCAGCATCCTATGTAAGCCCAAAGTTTGGCACCCCCCACCCTCCACTCTGCTCAATTCACAATGGCATAGTTGTGATACCATGCAGCCCCCTAAGCATGGCACCGAGTGCAGCAGAAACAGTTGTGCTGCCCTAAATCCACCTCTGCCAGTAGTACCTCCTGCATTGTAAGAAAAACACTAGGGCCTTATTTGAATAGTAAAACGTCTGGCATCTGGTGGGCGGGGCTTTTGTGTTGTGCTCTGGAATCAGCCCCTCCCTTCAGGCGTTCAGTTAGAGAGGCCAACTGTCATTCTTGCCTCATGATGTTGTTTTAGTTTCTCTCAGACAGTATGATACTGTGTTAAAATTTGTATTATTAAAGCTTTGTTTGACATGGGCTTACTTTGCTGAAAGAAAAGAAACTCTGCTGAAGAATGGTGGAATATCCTAAACTGGGTGAGGGAGGGGATATTCCCAGTCTGACAGGAGGATTGATTTAAAAAAAAAAAAAATCACCCCACCCTCCACAACATGCATTGACTATGATAGGTAAATATTCCCTCAAAAATCCACAATGCATGAGAGAGACTCTTATCTTTTCCTGCCCAGTTCCTATTTGCACTGGCTCAGTTACCCTTACCCTAAACACACCCCTTAAACATTTTCTCATATTGTTGGATGCAAGCATTGGATCCCCACCCTCTCAGCTGTGGATGAGTGTGGTGGTGTAGTTACCTCTCCCCACCCTTGATGGGGTAGCTGATGGTGGGGGAGGGGGGCATGTCTGGACTATTTTGGAACCTTGTCTCTTTTTTGGGCTCTTTTGCTAGTGGCAGCCATTTTGTGTCATGGCACGCCCCACAGCAGCCATGTTGTATTATGGCATGTGGCCCACCCACATGGCCGCCATTTTGTGACTGGCAGCCAGCGCAGTTGTTTAAAATCCCAGATGTGCCCACTGGCACAAAAAAATGGCAACTTTTGGAGTGGCTCAAAATTGCTGACTTTTGTGACCACCTAGGAACTTAAGCGCACAAGTCTGTATCATATGAGGTAAAACCATTCAGAGAAGCAGCTCTGAATTAGGCTCTGCTAATGAATGCACAGTATGTTTAGGAAGTGGCTGAAGTCCCTCTTTGCTGCTGTCAATCAGCGTTAAGTGCCCTTTCATGCTCTCTTGTTGAGTTCTGCAAGGTGGGGCAAGAAAAAAATATTTCCTCACTTGTATCTGTCTTTAATCTCTTCCCTGCAGGGACTGCTTGCCTGATGTTTAAGCAGAAAATGAATAATACAAAGATAAGAAGATGCAGCATAAATTACTAATGGCAAATTAACAGCACATCCCCAGGACAACAGCAGTGGCAAGAACATGGACGACACCTGTTATGCTCCACGTTTAAGAGCACTTCGATGGAATTATTTATCAGCATAAGTAATTTCCATTAACTTTAACTGAATAAAAATGCAGAGAACACATTAATCACAGTATATTAAGTATTTCATTCAAATTAGCCCTAATTGCCAATCTTATTTGATGCACTAAATTTAGGTTGCTTAATACTTATTGTAATGAATATTTTAACCCAATTGTATTGCAGCATCCATGGCGGTATACTGTCATTACTGGAGCCACATATTTGGAACTAATGGGTTTATGCAGTAATAAAAGCAATGGCAGACAGTATGGCTTTGTTTGTGATGGGGTGGTAAGCACTTAAGAGTTCCAGGGGACTCTAGGTCATGTTGAGCTGCTGTTTTTTAAATAGTACATAGTATAGCATTAAGTAGCATCTTGTGTGTGGTTATAACGGGCAGCTGATTATTTCAAATTAAAAGCACTGACCATGCTGTGCACATGTATTTGACTATGTCTGCTGCTTATATTGTTCATTTCCTGCACTACCATAAATGAAATTATGCCAAGACATCTAGGACAAAGCAACTACAGCACTGCAGTTGTCGTATACTAGACATCTTGGCATTTATTGATGCATAGAAAATTAACAATATAAGCAGCAGCCATAGTACTGCCAAGGTGCAGTAGACTGCCAAATGGATAGTGCTAGTATTGCCAAGGACGGTGGCATTAGGAACTGATTTCTTATTTCCTGTACCAATGTGACTGCTGCTCAGAGGAAAGAACTGCAGCAGACAGTTCAGGAGAGGATATAGCCAGTTCCCAGTATCTTCTGAACCTGGCAGTCAGGTGATACCAGGCAGCCACTCCTGTCTGCAATAAATTCAGCAGATCTACTGCTTTCCTTTTAGTCTGTCTGAGCAACATTGGTCATGGAGGACAACAGCCTATCCCTGTGTCCCCCACCCATCCATGGCCACTACACTTCTTTGTTTTTGGCTCTAAGCTTTAACTGGCTTAAAGGTAGCTTGCTTATATATGATGTGCAATTCTTTGCTGGGGAGAGAATTGGAACAGAATTCCTGATAGAAAACTCTTAGTATCTTTTCCAAACTACAGTATCTGTTCCAAACTACAGTTTCCACACCTGCGATAGAGGGGTGGTAGATGAAAAGTGAGATATTTTTTTTAAAGCTTACCATTTATTTATTTTATGAAAGTGAGGTATGGATATTTTCATGTCTAAGAGTTTCTGTGGTATGATTGTATATTTACACCTCACTTCACTTACTGTACTATTTTATTGACTTGTTTTAGATCTAGGATCATTGAATTATGATATAGCTTTATATAAATTTACATATATTTTATCAGCTTTGTTAAATTTTAATTTATAATAAACTTTATTATACAGATGAGGGGGTGGAGACTTGCTGGGAAGCTAATACTGTCTTTCTGGCACATTTAATTCTAAAACAAAACAGACATTCACATGTGGTTCTATTAATACTTGTCAGGAACAGAAATGTGCAAAGCAATTCTGAGAGGAAAACATTTTCTTTGCTGTTCTAGTGGAAATGCATCTTAGCAAACTTTCTGTACAATAACTGGCTACCGTAAAGAAATCTCGATAGCTTTGGCAATTTCAGTGCCTTGTTGGTATGCACTGGGGGAGCCATCTGAGAAAAGGACCTTCTTTGCACCCTGTTGAGGCTGGGAACACTGCAATCTGGAAGTCAGACTGGAGTGCATGGGAGCAGCAATCTGCTCATTTTGAGAATGTTGTCATGAGAACACTGCTCCTCCTCCTCCACTTCTGAGTGCCTTAACAGAGTGCTGAGCATTTCAGTTGGCTTCCTCTCATTAAATGGTCTTAAACTGTAGCTGTTACATATGTAAGGTTCTATACTTAGGCAGGAAGAACCAACTGCCCAAATATACCGTATTTTCCGTCCCATAGGATGCACCTAGTTTTTTTGGGGGGAAATAAAGGAAATTTTTTCCCCTTTATTTCCCCCC
The DNA here is from genome assembly GCF_027172205.1 of Podarcis raffonei. Lineage (NCBI taxonomy): Eukaryota > Metazoa > Chordata > Lepidosauria > Squamata > Lacertidae > Podarcis > Podarcis raffonei. Next base: position 40,970,170 of record NC_070607.1, read on the forward strand.
CCCCCAAAAGCAGGTTGGAGAAACCGAACCAGGTCGAGGAACAGCGGGATGGCGGTGCTGCGCCTCTCCGCTGTCCCCCGAGCTTGTGGGGCTGGCCGATGTCTGCCCAGCGCGAGGGGCACTCTGATTCAGGGCGCCCCGCCCGCCAGGCGGCAGGCTGCTATCCGCAGTGTGGGGAGCCCTGCGGGGAACTCCTGCAGGGCTCCCCACGCTGCGGATGTATGCCCGGCGCGAGGGGCGCTCTGCTTCAGGGCGCCCCGTGCGCTGGGCAGCAGGCTGCTATCCGCAGCGTGGGAAGCCCTGTGGGGAACTCCTGCAGGGCTCCCCACGCTGCGGATGTCTGCCCGGCGCGAGGGGCGCTCTGCTTCAGGGCGCCCCGCCCACTGGGCGGCAGGCTGCTATCCGCAGTGTGGGGAGCCCTGCGGGGGAACTCCTGCAGGGCTCCCCACGCTGCGGATGTGTTCCTGAAGCGCCGGGCGCCCTGAAAGCAGAGCGCCCGACGCTCTGGGAAGCAGGCTGCTATCCGCAGCCTAGACAGCCCTGCGGGAACTCCCGCAGGGCTGCCTAGGCTGCGGATGTCTTCCTGAAGCCTGGAGAGTGAGAGGGGTCGGTGCGCACCGACCCCTCTCACTCTCCAAGCTTCAGCGAAAGCCTGCATTCGCCCCATAGGACGCACCCAGATTTCCCCTTCATTTTTGGAGGGGAAAAAGTGCGTCCTATAGGGCGAAAAATACGGTAAGTTGGGCTTGCCAGAAAAGGATCTAAGGGTCTTCATAGACCACAAGCTTACCATTGTGATGCAGCAGGGAAAAAAACCCTAATGCTAGGCTGCATCAACAGAAGTATAGTGTCCTGATCAAGGGAAGTAATAGTCTCACTCTATTCTGCCTTGGTCAGACCACACCTGGAGTACTATGCCTAGTTCTGGGCACTACTATTTAAGAATGATATTGACAAGCTAGAATGTGTGCAGAGAAAGGCAACCAACATGATTTGGAAAACAAGTCTGATGAGGAACGGTTAAGGATGTTGGTTAAGTGTAGCCAGGAAAAGAGGAGACAGGGAGGAGATATGATAGCCACCTCCAAATATCTAAAAAGCTGCCACATGGCAGATGGAGCAAGCTTGTTTTCTCCTGCTCCACAGGGTAGGACCCAAACCAAGGGAATTATGTTACTAGAAAGGATATTCATAATTATTGTTGTTGTTTTATTTATACTCTCCCTATCTGGATGGGTTTTGCCAGCTGCTGTGGGCGGCTTCTAGCAGAATATAAAAACATAATAAAACTAAACATCAGGAAGAACTTTCTGACAATAAGAGCTGTTCAACAGTGTTGTTCACAGGTTGGATGGCTAAACATTAGGCTAAACACCTAAACATTAGGAAGAACTTCCTGACAGTAAGAGCTGTTCGACAGTGGAATTTGCTGCCAAGGAGTGTGGTGGAGTCTCCTTCTTTGGAGGTCTTTAAGCAGAGGCTTGACAACCATATGTCAGGAGTGCTCTGATGGTGTTTCCTGCTTGACAGGGGGTTGGACTCGATGGCCCTTGTGGTCTCTTCCAACTCTATGATTCTATGATTCTATGATTCTATGGCTATCCGTCTTGGATGCCTTAGATGAGAATCCTGCATTGTAAGTTGGGCTCCCTTCCAGCTCTACAATTCTATGATTCTATAAGATGCTTTTCTGCAGCACTCATCTCCATCTCATGTTTTTATTGGTATGTTTGAGTTCTAAACCATTTCCTCTACGGAAGGCTCTCTCCAGGGATATTTTTTCAGTGCTAGGTGAAGACATTTTGTAGTTTAATTTTCTCATATCGTGCTTTGCTTTGAATTAGTTTTTTGCACGTTATAGTTTATTTATAATATAAGTTGCTTTGAGATGCTAATGCAGAGCGACTAATAAGTTAAATAAATAATAGTAACAACCTGCAAATAGTTAAAATGAACAAATTTTCTTGAACTATACTTAATGTAAAGCAACACAGCAATTGCCCACAAATAACAAAATGCATAAGTACTTGGTTTTAATGTATGAACAATGCAAATTTCTGAATCCAAAGAAAAAATTAGAAAATTGCTGCTTGCAAACTTTGTAGTTAGCCAGTTCAAACTTTTATTCAATCCACCAATGTGCTGGGTACTTCAGAGCAAACCACTTCAGTCCCAAAAGCAGTCAGCCAACCACAGAAAATAGATATGGTACATGGCATCATATCGACATTTAGAACCTAACAAAGGTTTCACTGTGGAACCTCCTACCAGCTTTCCCTCACTCATGTTTCATTCAGGTAACTTTGGGAAATAGAAAGAAGCGAGTCCGGAAGCTGATTCACACTAGACCTAATTTAGGGGCGGGATTATTTCTTCAGCTACATAAGATGGCTTCCCTGATTTGATATTAATTCCCTTAATTATTTCTGATAGCAACTGGGAAACAAGGTGGGGTGGGTGGGTGTTGCCTTTCACTACAGAAAACACTTTAAGGTCTCAGGCTTAATGATGAGCAGATGAAAATATATAGAAAGTTAAGGTAGATGGCAACACACAAGCAAAAACGCAATAGCTCTTGGATGCATTTAAATGCCATTCTTTTCTTTCGTATAGCTTTTTATTTTCTGCAGTATAAGCCTGGACATTACTTCTACTGCCTATTACCAGACAACCCTTTGTTTTAAAGGAATGCCCCCCTTTCCTAAACATTACGGCTCCATAGAAGTAATGGATAGCCTTTATTATTGAACAAACCAACTCCTCAGCACTACATCAAGCAGAGGCTGAAGCTCCAGGGTTATACTTTGCAGTGGCCCTTATATCTGGGGATGTCGATCTGACAATCCTTCTTCATCTTTTGAAGTGGTTGCCTGTAAAGGGGCTATTGTATGGCCGTGGCTGAGCTTATAACTTGGATATATCCAACAAAGCCATCTAATTCTGAGAATAGAGAGGATTGATGGTTACAGTAAACGGTATAAAAGCTTTTGGAAATCCAAGGAGTTCTGGCTTGTGCACCTCATAACAAGATATAGCATTGCTGGACAGCTTCTTCATCATAATAACAGAAGCAAGGTAATGACCATTACCCCAGTCCTGCTAACTGACCCACTAAGGAATATATGGTTCTGTGTACACACAGCATCTTTATACACTCCAGAATTTTTATTTATCATTTGAATATGTTACGCTGCCGAATCTTGTAGCTGTAATTGCAAACTATGAGGCAATGCATGATTATATTTTCTAATTTCACTCCCTGCCTTATCTCATTAATGCAAGCCTGAGGGAGAACATGCTCACTTCATCCTCCAGAGCCGTTAAATGTCCACTCTAGTTTTTGCTGTCATCAGGTGGTTCAAAGGAGCCAAATGTATACATCCCTCCTTTTCCAGGTCTCTAGCCCGAGGGAATGGAAAGGGTAGTAAGGCAGCCGCTGGCCAGATGGGGTAGTCAGTTGCTTCAACAGATGGTCTCCCAATCTATTTTCTGACAAAGCTACTGTTGATCGCACTCCTATGAATTCAGTCCAGGAGGTCAAGAAACTAAGTTGCTATGGAAATTTCCCTTGCATAATTGCAAGTTGAAAACAGTTAGAATTCATGAGGCAATGCAACTCCATACTCGTCTCATTAAACAGGTGTTGCATGTTTCATACTAAGCAGATGCCATGTTACAAACACTAAAAAGCAGCCTCTGGGTCAAGAAAGCATCTTAATTCAAGACATGATTTAAGGGCATTTCTAGGCTTCCTTGTACTCGGTGGAATCTGAACATTCCCTGAAAGTTAACCTCCTATCTAAAAGGCTGTCCTGACAAACATACAAACTTCTCCCTCATTGCAAGGGAACGCATCCTTCATAGCCACATTCATTTTGTAGAACTACCTTGCAAACTAACTACCCAGACAGATCTGCTTATTCTCTGAACGTATAGGGGGAGGGCTGTAGTTCAGTGGTAGAGCATCTGAGCTGCATACAGAAGGACTCAAGTTCCATCCTCAGCATTTCAAAAGAACTGGAAACGTCTCCTGTCTGAAGTCCTGAGAGCTGCAGCCAGTCAGTATAAACAATATGCAGCTAGATGGACCAATGATCTGACTCAGTATGAGGCAGCATTTTATGATCCCGCCATCACATTTCTCCTGGTTGTTGACAAGAGGCATTCTTATCCTCTAGAAATCTGAGGGCATCTGACAGTGCAGAAAATTTGAAGAACCTTTGAAGAACCTTGGTCTGCAGCCCACCCTGAACCTTAGGCTCTCAAGTCACTGCAAATATCTGAGATCTTGCCCACTTTGAAACAGGTGAGTACTTCATTGCACTTGGGCTCCCATTGCAGCCTGCCGGAACCCTAATGTCCCTTCCCCTCCTTGTATGCAATGGTAACACTCCTTGCCTCCATCTCTCCACAGAGCAAGTCATGTCAAGCTGTTGGTTTAGAACCCAATGATTGCTAGGCAGAGTTGAGAAAGCCTCCAGAGTGATGCCTCCAGGAGCCACTGCCAGTCAGTGTAGGCCAGGGATGGGAAACATGTGGCCTCCAAGATGTTGTTGGACTGCAACTTGCATGATCCCTAACAACTGGCCTTGCAAGGGGAGGGTGATGAGAGCTGTAGTCCAACAACAACTGGAGGATCACCGGTTTCCCCATCCCTGGTGGTAGACAATGGTAACCTAGATGGACCAGTGCTCTAATTCAGCTTCATGGGTGCTCAGGGCTTATCCTCACCTTTTGCCCCACTCTTTCAAGGCCCACAGGTCTATACTTTAAAGCTCTGTGTCTGAGTGTACCCCACTTTTTCTGCTCTGTAGTTTCCCCTGCAAATCGAAGCAAACGGCACTTCGGGTTTTGTGTGGATTACCGTTTGCTCCGACTGAAAGCACAGAGGAAAGCTTAAGTGTGGCCTCCCTCAGTCTGTGATTTGGTAGACTTGCAGGTACCACATGTTTTGACACACATTTGTCTTAGTTACATTTTGTGCCTTTAAAACCTTAGGCATCCCCCCTGAAAAAACATAATGGGTGAAGTTAAGTATCCCTTACAGAGCAGGAGGTGAGAGAAAATCACTGAAAAAGTTCTTTTGGACTGCAGATTCAGGAAATAATAGCTCGTACCTTAGGTGCACTGTAAAACTTCCATATCTTATTACAGTGCAGTCAAGAGCTGAGCACTGTGTACCTTTGGTGGAGGTATGCCTACTTTTTCCTGTTAAAAAGTTGTTCTGTCAGGGAAATGGGGAGACATTTCACAGTGACTTAAATTTATCTCTCCAGCCCTTTTAGCCTGTAAAAATTGTTATCTAAAGATTTGTGGTGATTTATTGAAAAATAAAAATCTACCTCAGTGAAGCTAGCTTTCTTAAATTTCTTACGTGTTATTTCATAATCTGGATGGCATCTTTTCAATATCTTTATGGTAGCAGAGCACTAAGTCCAGCACACCAAATAAAAAGGGAACACAATATCTCAGAAATAAATCTAATTAAATTTATATAGAGGAATGCAAGGCATTTTATTTACACCAATATTAACAGGAGACCAAACAAAGAGCTTTTTCCTCCCTCCTGTGGTACTATACTCTTAAAGCTGTCATCCAGAAGCATCTTCTGTACTAAATGTGATGTAGCCATCCATTTTATACAGCTCTTTCCCCTGCTAAGCTTCACTAAGTGTAGGAAGCTAATGTTGAATGTAGTGATGTTAGGACTACCTTGCTCTACAAATCAGCATGATAGACCATCATTCATTTGTATCAGAGTGAACTTTAAAACAACAAACCATGACATTTTGGGCATAAATCTACCAGCAGATAAATATGTCCACTACTTCCCTTTGTGGGTCAGGTGGTTTTGGGATTGGCTTTAGCTTGTCCTGGGCCCCGAAAAATCCATACGAAAGAGAGTGAACTGTGTGACCCCCCCCCCGCTATCAGTATGATGCTCACCTCTCCAGGGATGATGCTCAATGCAATGTATACATTATCAACTAAATATCCTTTAAGAGAAACAACTATAACCCAGGAGGTCACCTTGGTGGTGTGACTTGTCTGGAGAAGTTATTACTGATATGTAAGCTCCGAGACCTCATCCAAGGTGGATCTACATATAGGAAAAAATGCTATAAATAAGTCAGAAATTAGATCGTTATAACAAAAGGGGGGGGGGACCCTATGGAAAACTGTGTATAAAAATTTCCTGCTTTCTGGTGCCATCTGTTGTTGTATGTTTCTAGTGCATTCAAATTGTTGTTTCTTTATTAATGTAGCTGAGTCCCAGGAATGAAGTTTAATTCTACCATTAACTCCCCTTGTAGTGAATTTCTATGTAAACAGCATACAACACCACACTCAGTTCCCCAGGTTCACAAATATCTCCAATAACTTGATTATTCAGTACTTCACAACTCTCAGTCAAATGTGTGAAAAATATCAGTGAAAAAGTATTGTGCATATGTTCTGTCTCTGATTACTTACTTATTTATTTCAATATTTTTACCCTGCTCTTCATCCCACAAAAAGTTTGCAGCTCAATTTGCAGGAATCAGGGAAAAGGTAGCCCCAACCCTCAGCCTTATAGAAGAGTTTGGATTTGATATCCCGCTTTATCACTACCCGAAGGAGTCTCAAAGCGGCTAACATTCTCCTTTCCCTTCCTCCCCCACAACAAACACTCTGTGAGGTGAGTGGGGCTGAGAGACTTCAGAGAAGCGTGACTGGCCCAAGGTCACCCAGCAGCTGCATGTGGAGGAGCGGGGAATCAAACCCGGTTCCCCAGATTACAAGACTACCACTCTTAACCACTACACCACACTGGCTCTCTGAAAGACATGACAACAAAGGAAAAGGAATTGAGAAGGAGGAAGGGGGGGGAGCAAACTCAACTACTAGCTGGTTGTAACAACCAGCTGAGAGGAGGAGCTAAAAGTTGCTGGCCTCTTAGCTGAGCAGGTGAAGTGGCCCAGTAGACCTTGTGCACCCTGCCTACTATGGGCTGATGGAATGGCTGCTGCTATTTGGTAGCTCACCCATCATGCATGTGTTTGCTGGATACAACAGTTTTAAATAGATGTATGAACTGGCTCTAAACTAGGCTGGTGAAAGGGAAGCCAATGCAAAAGAAGCAGCAAGAGCTTGCTAGCAACCAATATTGTCGAAAATGATCTTGGAATAAGATTGTAATTCATTTTTAGAGGCTGAAGTTAAAAGTTGCTCTCACAAGTAAAATAAGACATGATGTCAGTCTTGTGCAAGTGTGTCAGTCATACTTCCTCTTATCAAAGGTTACCCTCTACACTGCCATGGGGGCAGGGAGAATCTTAACTAGGAGATACTGAACTAGGATACTAAATTAGGGGATATTGAATAGGAAGCCTTTTTTTTGTTGGTGCCTCATCATAGCAGAGAAGCATACACATGGAAAATGCAGCAATGGGGCATGATGGAACTATGGAAATAATACTGCTACAGTGGTACCTCGGGTTACAAACAATTCAGGTTACAGACTCTGTTCACCTGAAAGTAGTACCTTGGGTTAAGGACTTTACCTCAGGATGAGAACAGAAATCACGCGGCGGCGGCGTGGCAGCAGTGGGAGACCCCATTAGCTAAAATGATACCTCAGGTTAAGAACAATTTCAGGTTAATAACGGACCTCTGGAACGAATTAAGTTAGTAACCCGAGGTACCACTGTATATGTTATTGGGTGTGTGTGTCACTCTGCATGATTTCCTGGCCTGTGATTCTGTATCTAGCGAAGTTACAGAATCTAGTAGAAGAATCTGTTTAAAAAGTCAAAGCAGTCTGTTTGTAAGGTATTGGTCTTAATGTGGTATGCATTGCCCCCTCACCTGGCTTGACATATCATCCTAGGATGGAGAACAGGTAGGAGGTGGTCTGTGTGTTTGTGTAAAAGAGAGAGTTTTGGTTGCTACTGGAAGCTGGAAACACAAAGGCTTGTCTTGCTCTGGGCTGTGGCTTGGATAGGCAAGATATATTGGAGTGTTAATGCTGCAAGCCCTTCTATCCTGTGTTCAGGCTTTATGTGCAAAGGTTGTATATATATCCTAAAGACACCACAGTTTCCACTGATTTTCATTCTTGTGGTGACTCTCACAAGCCGATGCCTTCATGCATTTTGGAGCTGATTGGTAACATATCAAGCACCGTTGGACAGACACTGACTTGCTTCAGGGCCACCCATGACTGAGCAGTGGGAGTTGAACCTTCTTTGATCAAACACAATTCCCTGTCCATTGCCCCACCTCACTCATGCACCCTATTATGATGTGCTAGCACACAGCTGTGGCTCCTTTTAGAACCTAGTTTATTCACACTGGACAGGGTTTTTTGTTGAGAGAGAGAGGGAGAGGAAGTGGCTCCATCTGTACTCTGTCTGAAAAGTGCCAGCCAGCATCATTTCACCTACCAGCTGGAGTTGCCATTGGAGACCAGAAGACCCTTACAGCTGAAGCACTTTATAGGAAGGTTGGGACCTCTAATGTAAGACTGCAGTGTCAGCACTGGCAATGAATTCAGACTCCAATGTAGGCCTGGCAACCATGACATTCTGGGACAGAGGTGAAAGCCCTCAATGACTGAGCCAAGCTGACAATTAATTAAACCCTCATTAACAGCAAAGTGGCTCCTCACCCCCTCTCCCCTCCCGTTTAGGAATGTGATTTTTCTGTGTGAGGACGTAGTCTGCATATTTTATAGCTTGTGTACTTTAGACCTTCTTCTGATCTTTTGGAATGGCTGTGCGTGGCATATGTTCCCTGCAGATGGGAGCTGGGAAAAGAAAGGAAAATGCATATTCATTATTTTCAGTGTATGAAGGACATATTTCCTATAAAGGTGTTATTTATAAACCATTCTTAGGAGCCGGTAGATTGTTGGAAGGATTTCAACAACTATAGAGAACCACGGGTGCTAAAAGGCCAACAGCCTGCTATAGAACAGCCTTCCTGAACTTCTGCCCTCTAGATGTTGAGCAGCACTGCTCTCACAAGCCCTGACCATTGACCATGCAGTCAGGGTCTGGAGTGCACCTTACTGGGGAAGGCCACTTTATAATAACCTATCACATCTTCTATCATTGGCAAAGCCATTTCCCACACAAGCGGTTTATTACTGTAGCGTCGCTTGAGCCTAATTGTGCTCAACTGTAGGTGACACATGACTTTGTCTTAAGAGTTATATAACTGGAAATGCAGGACGTTGCCTTCAAATCAAGTCATGCCATTAGTCTACCTAGCTTCATACTGACTGGAAATGGCTCTCCAGGTTCAGAAAGCAGCCTTCCTTCCCAGTCTGTCTGAAGATACCAGGGAATGAAGCCACCATGTTTGGCATGCAGAGCATGTGCTCTGCCACTGAACCATGTATTTCCGAAAAACAGCCATTTACCCTAGGGCTGCTGAAGGCATAAGCTACATTTCATCAGGCCCTGTAACCATTGCACCTGTTGTTTGTGTGCAAGTATAACAGCTTTCTTGCATTAAGAAAACACAGTCTCCTGTTCTTTTCCTTATCATGCCACACTTCTCCTGTTTTCATATTTCCAAAATATTGCATGGTGGAATATAATGCCTCTTGGGGAAGTGTGTTGAGCACCATGACCATAGAATCATAGAGCTGGACTGTTCCTTACCTGAACTTCTCCTCCATTACTGGTCAGGAACGGTGGCCACTTATTGCTGTCTGCCCCAGTACAGCAGCAGCCTGGCACTCACTTGCAGAAACTCTTGTTAGAAAGTGTTGGCATCTCAAGTGAGTGAGCAGCAGCACCACAGATACTGATTTTCTATTAGTCCACCGCGTCTACTGCATATTGATTTTCTTATCCCCTCTCCCATGCTTTCCTCCAAGCCCCGCTTTCTCTGATTGATGGATCATTGATATTACCTGCTAAGAGGAGTTACAATTAAGCAGATGTTAGATAACTTCCCCCTGTATTTAATAGCACTCTTAATTCAATTGTATTCGTTACATTTCCTTTTCTGGCTATAGCCTTAACCAACTTTCATCCTGTGCATTCAACAAAAGAGGTGCTGATTACTGAAGGGAGACCCTTTTGCTAGAATCCAATCACCGCCACAGATCTATTGTAAGTTTTCTTACAGAAAGAGAAGTTTATTTTGCTGCTCACTTAGATACAACAAAGGAAAGCCATGTACAATGGATGGTTAATGTTCACAAATCCATTCAAAGCCAGTGGCTTGGATCTAGAGATTCCACAAGTGGAACTCTGCTCAAGGGATTTCTCCACTGTTGGAAGTGGAGAGGGGAGTGATTTTAACCAATTTGTCCTACACGGTTCCATGTGCCCCTTGAAAATCTGGAGGGTTGTGTGGGAAGCCTGGGTTAAAATCTGTGGCCCTCCCAATGTAGTGCAGATGTTGCTGGACTAAAACTCCCATCATCCTTGGCCACTGTCCATTCTGGCTGGGGCTTACTGGGCAGAAGAATGTCTGGATGGCCAAATGTTTGCTATTCCTGGCTTGGATGACTGATTCTCTCAAGGCACCTGTTTCTTTCCCCTGAGCCCTGTACTTTCTTATGTGGCACTTCCTATTCTGTATTAGGGCTCTGGGTGTCATCTCATCTGATTTCTCCAGTGAACTGTTTCACTTGTGGATCCCAGGCATTAGGGCAAATGGTGCAATGTCCCACCAGCCTCCGTCTGCCTCGCACAACTCCCACCTGCCTACCATCTTGCTTAACATCCAGCCCAGTGGGTTGACATTGGCTGTCAGCTTCCTCTTCCTGAATGTTGCCATCATAGAACTCAGTAGGATGGAGGATGAGGCAAAACTGCCATTCACTCTGCTTGTCATTGGCTCTGGCTCCCATCTACTGTTGACCTCACTGTCTTCTGCCCTACTGGTGCCAGTGAGCATCAGCACCACCAGTTCTGGATCTCTGCGTGATGGGCCAAGCTCACAACTTCTTGCTTTACAGTCGCTGCTGTCTTCCACCCTCAGCTGTTATTCCCTCAAACTGTTGTTTGACCACTCAGAAGGAAGGGGTGGAGGTATGGAATCTGCTGAAAGGAGTGTGTGGTAGTCTGATGAATCTTCTCAGAAAGTTGATTTGAAACCAGCATATTGGTTGCCTTGTGGTGAAGCAATAGTTTGTGCACCTAACCACAAGTGCAGGTCATGAGTTGGTACATCTATGCATATTTCCCCAAAGTGTATTGAGTGAGGACATTAGCCAAACAACGGTCAGTATCATTTTCAGCCCATTTTCTGCCATCACAGAAAGTTGTGAGGATTGGCACTTAATTACTATGCAACAATAGGCAGAAGCCAAATTAGCATTTCTGTCTCTGATGTCTATAGATGCTGCTGTTCCATAGTTTCCTCCCTGGCAAACTTTTGCATCCACAAAGCTTGCAGCAGTGCTGAAATCCCAGAACATATATTTAGCCCTTCTTGACAGGCTCCTAATTACAGAATGATTGATTGAGGCTGAGACTGCACCTGTCTGTGTGAAAATGTCTTCATATTGGTTTCACGACTTAAACCAGGAGAACCACAGAAGAATGATTATGAAATACAAGCGGCAACATTCAGAGATGTACAGAACATTCACTCATTTCCATGTTCAGATCAAATGTAGTATTTTCACAGGAGCAAGGAACGGTATTTCCCCAAGCTCCTTAAATGTGCAAATGCTCTCCTTTTTTCAATGCTGTTTGCTGCAATTGTTTTACAGCAACCCTACCTCCCCAACTGCCTGAAGCAGATTTGGAAATGCCAGAGAGAGCTCAGAGGAAGGAAGACTGAGAATGAATTTAACTCTTTTCTAGCTACTGTTTGGATTAGTGATTAGTGGGTGTAGGATACTGACCCCTCTCTCTGAATCTGCTTGTGCTTTCCCCACACCTAACCCATTGGCATGGTATACAGTGAGACTAACTTCTTCTAATATTTGCAGATAATACCTCATACATACCCTCCAATGCGATGAATGGAAAAAACATCTTCTGGGGCTGCACTTCCATGTGAATCACTTGACCTGTGCGAGATTGTGGCCCTGGAGAAAAATGTTTTTTTCCCAAGCATGGCAGCCCCAAAATGTGCATTTGGGGGTGGCACACAAGATGGTGGCTCCCCAAAAAGCTATTTTTCAGGGCAATATCATGTCTCCAAACTGTGTGGGAGCACAGTGTCCAAAATGGCCATCATGCTCTTGCAGGGAAAAACAGGATGTCCCTTTTCCCCAGGACAGTTAAGGGGTATGCTAATACACATAATCTATGGCACAGATGAGGAACTTGTAGACCTCCAAATATTGTTAGACTCCAATTCCCATCAGCTTCAGCCACCACAGAGCCTTACTAATGTCAGGCAGGTAAGAAGATGTGTCTGTGTAGTGAGGGTGTAGAATCAACATTCTAAATTCAGGTTGGAGAAATGAGGCCCTCCTGGTATTCTTAGACTACAACAATCATCCTTGCTGGTCATGGGCCATGCTCTAGACCAGCTCACAAAATCTGTCACAGGGTCATGGCAAATGTATATGAAATCAATTGCGGCTTCCTCATCTCACTTTGCCTTGCTGCATTTAAGTACATTCCATAATGAAGGAAACAAGCATAACATATGAGAAAGTAATTTGTCGCTGGCGTACCGTTCTTTGCTAGGGAGCTGCCACCTGCTGCCATTAAATAATCTGAGAACAAATCAATTATGTCCACTCAATATATAAACCATAATATTCCCAAGGCTAATCGCTTGAGCACATCTAAGTATGTACACACAGACACAGCAAAGCAGAGGTATAAGAGAAAAGAAAGAATGGAATTAGTCACCAAAGGCAACCAGTCAGGAAAGCTGGTGGGGCTAAGGAACATGGGGAGCTGCCTTTATACCATTGGTCCATGGAGCTCAGTATTGTTTACACTGATTGGCAGAAGCTCTCTGAGGTCACAGACTGGAGACGCTTCCAGTCTCATGTGGAGGTGTTAGAGATTGAACCTGGCACTTTCATCATTCAAGGCAGGTGCTCTGACATTGAGCTGCAGCTCCTCCCCTAAGAAAATGTGTGGTCATCATGAGTAATTTAGGGCACATCAGGATTACCTTTTGTGTCGTGTTTCTAGGCACACGCCTGCAATTTAAAGCACCATGTCCTTTCCCCTGTTTGTCTGGGCCTGACGGTTGCCATCAAGGTTGAGATAGTAGTGATCAGCAGTGGGTAGGGCTAGGGTGTGGGCCTCTGGAGATACCTCACAATGCTAACCCCTGATGACCCTGATGGTTACTTCTGGGGGGGGGTGGAATGTAGGTGTTGGAAAACAAGGCAGAAGCAAATACATCCCTTGCCATTTGAACATTTGGAGAGAACTGTTGCTTATTGTACACTAGCATTTCTCCCAAGGGTGCTCCCAGAATCAAGTATTTTGCAGGAGGGAGTCAAAAGCATGTTGATAATTTAGATCTGTGCAAGGAAAGTAGCTTAAAGGGCTCTGCTGCCCTAGCACAACAAATTCACTTTTAAATAGAAAAGGCTCCTCCAGAGGACCTGTTTATTGAACATTCATCCTAATTTGCTACCACAAATCTTACACGGGAAGTTAGATTATTTATTTATTTATGCTTGCACTGCCCCCCCCCCCGCGAATTCCTGGTAAACCAGCCTGTTGTTATTGTTTAGTCATTTAGTCGTGCCCGACTCTTCGTGACCCCATGGACCAGAGCACGCTAGGCACTCCTGTCTTCCACTGCCTCCCGCAGTCTGGTCAAACTCATGCTGGTAGCTTTGAGAACACTGTCCAGCCATCTCGTCCTCTGTCATCCCCTTCTCCTTGTGCCCTCAATCTTTCCCAACATCAGGGTCTTTTCCAAGGAGTCTTCTCTTCTCATGAGGTGGCCAAAGTATTGAAGCCTCAGCTTCACGATCTGTCCTTCCAGTGGGCACTCAGGGCTGATTTCCTTAAGAATGGATACGTTTGATCTTCTTGCAGTCCATGGGACTCTCAAGAGTCTCCTCCAGTACCATAATTCAAAAGCATCAATTCTTCGGCGATTAGCCTTCTTTATGGTCCAGCCTTCTTTATGGTCCAGCCTACTCATGCACATAGAATGTTAATTATGCTTGACAAAAGAAGATCAAGACACATACAGTGGTACCTTGGGTTACAAACACCTCGGGTTACAGATGCTTCAGGTTACAAACTCCGCTAACCCGGAAGTAGTACCTCGGGTTATGAACTTTGCCACAGGGTGAGAACGGAAATCGCACGGTGGCAGCACGGCAGCAGCAGGAGGCCCCATTAGCTAAAGTAGTACCTCAGGTTAAGAACAGTTTCAGGTTAAGAACGGACCTCTGGAATGAATTAAGTTTGTAACCCGAGGTACCACTGTAGAATGATTCTTATAGAATGTAGAAGGGCTATATGTTGTTGTTTTTAATCTGTCCATCCAAGGTAGGGATTTGCTTTGGAAAGACAGCAGTAAAAACTGGGCTGAGCAGGAAGGAGACAAATTAATATATGATATCTCTTAGAGAGCTCCAGAAGCACAATTCTTCTGTAATGTTTTGTTTCCTTTTTATAAAAAAATCTAATCGATGTTCTGACTGTAGCTATGAACTCCTTTTTTTGCTGTCACTTTAATAAATGCACACTGGGTTCACCTCCCACGTAAGGCAAGCAAGCCCCATGAGTGTAGATGGGGAGACCTTTAAGAAAAGACCAATATTTGCATATCTATTATAAATGTACTCTTGTGTTATTCTTGTTTCATTAAAAATTTCTATTTGGATAATATGCAAGGTCAATACTGTCAGTGTTGTGGAAAATTCATTTATTTTTAAATTAAAGCTAAATACAGAAAAGCTACTTTCTGAAAGTGGTGTAAATCCAGGAGACCTCCACTGATATGAGTAGTGTTACTCTGGTCTGTGTCAGATCAGAATTTATGCTGGTATATTTATAGATTCTCAGAATATTGCATGAGGGGAAGCTAACATGGCAATTACATCAATTTACTTTCTCCAGGTAAACCTATTATTTAAAATACTTTTTCCAAACCAATATTCTGAACCCTGAAGCTCAGGTGTGTATTATTTCTCCATCCTTTACAACGGAAGAGCAGAACTCTCCATTCCATGTTACACTGAGTTTGTTGCTAGTTATGTTTCTTTGAAATGAATGGAGACCCCCACAGGAATTGTTCTTGTGCAGTCATTGAAAACAGAAGTTGGGGTGTGGATAAATATGAAAGGAAATATATAGGTCAAGTGCTCATTTGCTTTCTGATTGGAAATCAGATCCACTTAGGTGCAACTGGATGAACTGGGCAGGACAAGACTAAAGTAATTTGGCATAGTGAGAACTCATTAAACGTGTTATTCTTTCATATGCCATAGACCAGTGCTTTTTGCACATTTAACTGTGCAGAAGCCACCAATAAAATGCTGTTGTTGCTTGGGAGTTATCAGCTGATTCTAACTCTTACCCCAGTGACCAAACCTTCCTGCCTTCTAATGTTCTTCTCTCAAAACTCAATGTTGGCATCTGTGAGCTCACTCATGAATCCAAATATCCATGAATTTGGATATTTGATTTAGCAGTCTGACATGACATGAACAGCCAGTGTGATACTTTTTGGTTGTGTGCTGTTGTATTGCAGAGCTATTAAACGATGTTTAGTATGTTTAGCCTGGAAAAGAGGAGACCGAGAGGAGATATGAAAGCCATCTACAAATACCGAAAGGGCTGGAACACGGAACATGGAGCAAGCTTGTTTTCTCCTTCTCTGCAGGGTAGGATCCAAACCAATGGAATTCAGTTACAAGAAAGGAGAGTCCAACTAAACATCAGGAAGAACTTTCTGACAGTAAGAACTGTTCAACAGTGGAACGGTTCCCCTTGGGAGGTTGTGGACTCTCCTTTCTTGGAGCTTTTTAAGTGGAGGTCAGGTGGTCATATGCCATGGATGCTTTAGCTAGCTGAGATTCCTGCATTGCAGGCGGTTGTACCAGGATGTTAAAACTGCTGTCAAAGAGAGATCCTTCAAGGAAGAGAAGGCAAGCCTGGATATTCACAAAATAGCTTGTTGTGTGCAACATTTTATTGGTAAATGCAAGAGTCCTACTGTTTACCACCGTATTTTTCGCTCTATAAGACGCACCAGACCATAAGACGCACCTAGTTTTTGGAGGAGGAAAACGAGAAAAAAAATATTCTGAATCTCAGAAGCCAGAACAGCAAGAGGGATCGCTGTGCAGTGAAAGCATCAATCCCTCTTGCTGTTCTGGCTTCTGGGATAGCTGCGCAGCCTGCATTCGCTCCGTAAGACGCACACACATTTCCCCTTACTTTTTGGGAGGGAAAAAGTGAGTCTTATAGAGCAAAAAATACGGTAATTTCCAAACTCTGGCCAGCTGCTGGCAGAGGGTGACAGAGCAGCTAAGCCACTGCCTGACCAGCAACTGCATTGCATTCAAGTATAGCAAAATATCAAACACTAAAAACTTCCCAGTACAGGGCTGCCTTCAGATGTCTTCTAAAAGTCAGATAGTTGTTTATTTCCTTGTCATCTGATGGGAGGGCGTTCCATAGGGTGAGTGCAACTCCTGAGAAGGCCCCTTGCGTTCTGGCTTACTCCCTCTCCCTTAAGCCCCCAGAATTCCCTGTTTTAGATTCTTCTGTGGGCTACTGTTGGCAGGTATCCTGTCAAGCAGTACTTCTTCTGGACCTCTTGGTGGGTGGAAGGGGAGCTCATCACCAGTGGCAGCCAGTGAAGGGATACATCCACCCAACCCAGCTCCCTCCACCTGCCCAGTCTGGTGCAAAGAGAGTTTGCATTGTCGCCTGAGGATTGTAGCTGATCCAAATTTTTTGGACTTGAATACTGCAAAAACAGTCAGTTAGCATTGATTGCCTGGATAAAGCGGCAAAAGATGTTATTGAACTGTGAAACGATGAAGCACTTAATGAAAACAACAGATCTGAAATGCTGAGATTTGAATATTAGAGGATGCTGTAAATATTTATTTTCTTCTGAAAGATTTTGTGAGCAAAGATGTAGATTTTTACCAGATTGCAATAACTTGATCATTGATTTCCCTAAAAAATAATTAGAAGTAGATGTATGCAATTATCATTCTTATAGTTAAATCTGATAAAAGTGTTTTCTGTTTAAGCCAATGCATCTAAAGGTCTGCATTGGGCCCTGACTTATGGAGAAACAATATTGTCTATTTAACACCAGTAAACAGTGGTGGTTAAAATGATTATTTCTTTTCAATATTTCACCTGTGAGTTGAGAAATCCAATCTTGTACTTGGTTGTTATCAACAGGAACACAGAAGAATGAAAAGCTGTTTCTAAAGCCATAAAATCCATCCATTCCAATGACTTGGGAAGGTCAAGCTGTGAGCCTGGTAAGCAAAAGGATGGGAGTTCAAAGGACAGTCTTGAATACTAACGATGTGAATGAATTTAGTTGTAGCTATTAGTTGTTGTGTTGGCCTCCTTTAAAGGTAATGAGGGATTTTAATTCTCCCTGAGCTGAGATGCATCTTTAAATATGTAATTTGAGATCCCTTTTCCTAGCCTAGGAAACGAACACTTTCTCTGATTAGCACGGAAGTGTATGAAGTTACAGATGAATTCATGAGCAAGCTTTGCTGTAGGCAAGGAAAGTATATAACAAACAAGCATCAGAAATGTACAAATGAATGAAATTAGTTATCAGTGTGGACCAGAGTAATGAAAAAAAGATATAGCAGGAGGTGTCTGCATAAAAAGACAGTCCTGTAAATAATCAGTAGGTGACCATGTAAACTTGACATGGTTTGGAGGGCGAAATATACATTTCTAATGGAACGAATTTTCATTTTCCACTTTACAATGGAAAAATATTTTAAGCAAGAGAAATATTTCCCTCCCTTTGTATGCTGCAAGGCTCTCAGGGCAGCATTTAGAGAGGTTGCTCTAAATTTATACTCGCAGCAAGCCTATGAATGAGAGAGTGTTACTGAGCCCAGGTCAGCAAGGATTTTAATCCCGATTTACCTGCTCAGAGACTGGCACTGTTAATACTGCATCATGCTTGCACTACACTCTTTAGAGCTCATAGTACAAGTATTCTCTATTGCCCTGCACAGCTACTCAGAGCATTAAAACATTTGCATGTGTCTCAGAACAATGAAAACACCTAACACAGTGGTTCCCAATTAGGGGTCTGGGGACCCCCGGGAGTCCACAGAATGCACCCAGGGGGTCCGTGGCCCCATCCCTTGCCTCCCCCCAATTATTTTTTTGTCATTTTTGCATGGTAAAATCACATATTTTGTGGCCTGGTTTTTTAGTATACCTAAAATCATTTGCTTATTCAAAGCCAATTCAAAAAATTGGTTTGCAGAGGTAACTACCATAGAGTTATCAAAATTTTCAAAAGTAGGGGGTCCATGGCTTGGCTTTTGAAAAATAGGGGGTCCTCAGTAATTGGGAACCACTGATCTAACACACTTAAGATCTAAATTGCTAACCTCCACATTGTTATACTATAAGAATGACCTGTGCCTTTGGTCATTATGGCACAGAGACTCTTGAGAGAGTCCCAGCTCAGCCCCAGACCATGGTCTAAGGGCACACAGCTACTTTGCTAAAACTAAACAGACCTGGGAACTGACTTGATGGAAGCCTACCTTGGAATCCCATGTAGGCCATCTTGAGTTCCAAAGTAGAAGAAAGGTAGGTTATAATTATCTAACTAGCGATGAGAAGCATTATTTTCTACTTGCCACTGTAAACCAATGATATTCTTCCAGTTAAGGAATAAAAGGCTATGGATAGCTGAACAGTCTTGAGGAAGCCATATTGTGGCAAATATTCACCTTTTTTTAAAAGAAAAATAACCATAAGAAATACTGGAAAGCTGTACAATGATGGTTGTTTTCACAATGGACAATGGCTTCAAGGTGGGATTGATGACCAAGATGGTTACAATTAGCCTCCTTGGTGTGGAAAAGCCCTCAAAATGAAAGAGACTCTTTTTGGCCCCAGACTTCAGGAACCACCGAGAGTAGTTCTGTTTGCAACTTCTGTAGCAGAGCCACTAGGGGGCAACAAGCTCACATACATGCATAGCCTATATGGTGTAGCTTTCTGTCCTTGGAAGGGTGTGTAAGAGGACCAGCTAATATCCGAGGCACATGGAGGTTATCATCCTGCTTGAAAAAGGAAGGTACATTCATTCGTATTTATAGGGTCTTCCGACACAGAACATTCAGAGTCACTTCAGCCATGCAATTTTGTAAAGCACCTCAGAGCTGTTCTAGGAAGCTTGACAAACCAACAGCATCACAGTTTTTCAACTCAGCCTATCACCCGTAGACGTGGATGCCATTTCCCTCTGATAGTTTACTTTTATTGGAAGAACCTTAGGCAATTAGAGTGAGGACCTTTAAGGCAGCTTTCCCCAACCTTGTGCCTTCCCAACATTTTGGACTATAACTCCCAAAATTTCTAACCACTGGATGTGTTGGTTGATAGAAATTGTAGTGAAAACTCATCAGGAGGGCACTGGCGGAAAGTGGAAGGCTGTTTTAAGGTGTGGTTGAAAGGGCGTCGATGCACATTTTTCTGGATTTGGCAGCATTTGTTTTCAAGGCTTAGTGGTACCCATTTGTTTTCAAGGCTATGTCATACCCATTTTATCACACTTGAGAATACATGGTTGGCTTCTCTCATGGACTATGTACACACCATTCATTGAAAGCATGTTTAAAACACATACACCCCACTAGGGGTGGCTAACCTTTTTTTTTGCCTGAAAGTTGTAGTCACCCTTGGCCAACCAATGCCAGTTCCGTGTGTGGCCACCTGAAACTATTGCACACTCTTACATACTCCCCCCAAAAACAAGCACACAGTCTCATCCTACAGATCAGAATGATCAAATGAGGAAGGGGATTATCACTCCCCCTTAAGCAAATGATCAACCCATCTGTATCATGGGGCAGGGGTGAGTGGAGAGGTATGCATGCCTGTTATACTATATTTTTAGTTTTGGTGATGCTGCTAGCAAAACTGGTAGGTTATGGAAACCAGAAATGTGTGTGTGTGTGTGTGTGTGTGTGTGTGTGTGTGTGTGTGTGTAGAATCAGGTCCACATCCTGGGGGTAAGCCATTCCTGTCTCTTAAGGAATGTGCCACAAGCCCTTGATGATCTGGTTGCCTTTTTCTGTCTTTTCCACCTCTTAAGATGCCCTTTTATAGATGGGGTGACCAGAACTGTACATAGCATTCCAAATATAACTGCACCATAGATTTATAGAAAGACATTTTACCCTTCAGGCTACTTTTATTTTTAGCCTTCTACTTTATAATCCCTAACATAGACTTACTGCTGGCTGTGCACCACACTGATGTTTTCATTGAGCTATCCAACATATAATGAAACAAAAAATGTAGTACAATGTGGTACCCAGAGTACAGTCTGCTGTCAGTCATCGCTGTGCTTAGAATTTCATATAGTACATTTGTCTTTCGTCTTTCCTTTTTCTGATTACCTGTTTACACACTTTTCTGTTTATGAAAACTTAATACTAGGTGTCTTGGTACATTTCTGTTATTCCTTTGGAAAAACAGTGGCAACATCAGAAATAGTGTATAGATTTTTAAGCGTATGTTTGGAACTAGGGATGTACGAAGGCATCATTTTCTGCCCTGCCCTGTATTGGTCACGTGCAGCACTGTTTACCTTCTGCTGCAGTTTGTCTTCCACCAAAACCTACATTATTTGTCTCACTGTCTGCTGTGGTAAAATTATGAAACTTGTGTCATTTATGTAACTAATTATGCAAATCACATAGTCATTATGCTATTCCACCCCAGTCATTTCAAGGCAAATTGGGAGTGGGGCTGTAATCAATTGTATAAACTACTACAACTTGTGTTTCCTGCTGGTAGACAATTACCGTAACACATGTAGTTCATCCCTGTCCCTGATACTTTGCTGTTTCAGTTGCAGTGATTTCAAATATCACTTCTCTGTATTCTGAATGGGTGCAGTTCACATGCCACTACTTCTTTTCATACCAATCTGTTCAGTTTTAACTGCCTTTCAGGACAATTCTTGCTTACAAAGGATGTTTGAAGTGTACACTAAAGCTGTAAAGTACAGACGCCACAAAGGCACATTTGCAAAGTAAACACTTTTCAGGGGATTATAACTGGCTAAAGCTCCATGTTGAGTGTACACTTGGTAACAAATTCAGGTCTGCCACTAGCCCAAACCATGCATTTGTGCTCCTATGCTCATCAGCATGGGAGTGTGGATGTGCAGGCAGTGCCACCTTTTTGTCTTCATGTGAACAGCATGACTGTCGCTATAGAGACTTCATGCGTACAGCTGTGTGCTTGAAGGCTCCACCATTACAAATGGTAATGCTCCATGTGAAGATTAGAGGCCAGGGTAACTAGATGACTTCCTGTTCCTGTCCGGATGAACACAGGAGCAATAATGCCTGTACAGGGCTTCTGTGTTGTGCACAAAGCACCTTCCTGAGCTCCTTGGTGCAATGCCAGGATTCAGAGGAAAGAAATCAACTCCTCCAACTGACTGAGAAGAGGGTTGTCTCTCTCAGTTGCCTCAATATCAGAAACTTATGGGAACAGCTGAAGGTCACGTGACCAAACTGGCTTTGCAGATATTTCTGAGTTTAATTAATAAGACCACAGCAGTATGTTTTTGCTTGCTCTTCAAACAGAAAAAATCCTGCATCTGTCTCGGCACAAGGGCTCCAACCTAAAGGATCACAGGCTAAATTGTTATTTCCTTTGGCATTTTGCTCTCTGCAGCTGCTCCACCAGCGGAGTCTGCTGCCATTGTTGCAAAACAAACACATTGATACTCACAATTAAAACCAGTTTCAAAATGGACCTTAACTCCATCTCAGAGTTTGTGTACAGGGAAGCACTGCATCTGATGTATGCAACCACTCTGCAGGGAGCCTTTGTCACAGGTATTTGTTTTCGATGTGCTTGCCCAGCGTGATGCTCAATTTGAATTCTTCCCCTTAACACACAGCAATGGACAATCCCTCTCATTTCACTTCAGGCTCTTTTGCAAAGGCTGGATGGCACTGCTGGAAGCTAATCAGCATGATTTTTTTTACACTTCTCAGGGACCTCTTGGTAATGATTGTCATAATCATCCTTTCTAAAGGGGCCCCAATGTACTCCTAAACTCTGCAATGGATTATACTCGGTGAGTCATGGGGGGGAGGGAGGGAAATAACTGTCTCTGCCAATACGTGTTTTGTTGTTTTCCCCCTGAATTCCACAGCTACCTGGGAGACACAGAAATAATCTGGCATTATGATTTTTTAACCCGCTTTAAAAAGTGCCCTTCTTTTTACTCTTAGGACAGATTTCGTATATGCAAGCGTCAGATAGCTTAAGCAATAAGAGCAATTCACATGACGCCTCGAATCCGCTGACAGATCAGTTCAGATCTAATCCACATTTAATTTCACAGTTGAATAAAAGAATTTTATTCTTTCTCTTTCGCCCTAAAGACTATGTTGCATATAATAAATCCCATCTGGAATGAGGTGGTTAGAATCTCTGGCAAGGAATATCTTCATGTAGCAGCTGCAGCTGAAACCTATGCATTGCCACCATAAGTTGGCATCGCTATACTTGCTGAATGCATATTTTGATGTGAATAAGGGTGTGCACCCCTTTTTGGGTCTTCTAGTTGTTATGTACAAGCAGAGCTTTGGTCAGGGCCCATTTTTTAGGGGTAGCCAATGTGCCATCCAGATGTTATCAGATACAACTCCCATAATCTCAGACCATTAGCCATCCTTTCTGGGGCTGATGGAAGCTGGCACCCTACAGCATCTGAAGAACACCACCTTAGCCACCTCTGCTGTAGACATAACTGAGTGTGTGTGCTTAGTCACCCAGCATTTTCTAACTTCTGGAACCAGCAAAACTTAAAGTTCTAGTATTCTCAGAAGGTGGCAGCCTCAGTCAAGACAATCTCTTTCTTGTTCGTTGTCCCATAATTGAACCCCTCATCGGACTTGAGTATGGTCTCTTCCATGGGAATTGAAAGCTCCTTGCTTGTTCAGTGTTGCTTCTCTTAAGCAGAGTGCACTAACACAGATTGCCACCCACCCATAATTCAAATAAAATTGCTTAATGTATTCCACTTACCCCGGGCTCACAAGCTAAATCCAAATCAGGGGTCTTTCTCTGGAGGATAAACGGCTTTCCTTCCACTTTTCTCTCTCCTTCTTCCCTACAAGGGTCTGAAGGGCAAACCCATTAAGATGTCAGATCTTCTCCTCCTCACTTGCCTGCCTATGATAACTGGCACCTCATGGCATATGTCTGAGGAAGAGTGATTTCTTCCGAGCATTTATTGAGAAGAGATGCAGTGATTTATTCTTATTAGTTGGGAGGCATCTATAATTCTGTACAGCACACAATCACATCCAACCTATGGAAAATTGTAGGTCGCAACAATACATCCCTGTTTGTGATAACGGGTCATCTATGCTTCTTACCTGTGCAGGTTGGGTGTCAGATGTGTGCCAGGTGCTGTGCAGGACCCCAAAGTGCTACAGTCTCAGAAGAGACTTGAAATTCATATTACACAGACAGGATAAAGGCAAAGGGTAACAACAGGGTTTGTCATGAAGGAACAAAGAGATGACATATGTACAAGATCATTGGATACAGATTAGTTATTATTTAGCTATCCTATCATGGTGGAACCATGGTTTTTGTTTTGTGAACCACCCTGAGACCTCCGGGTATAGGGCAGTATATAAATTCAATAAACAAATTAATAATAAATAAATAAATAAATAAAGCCATGGTGGTTACAGAGTAGAACCAAGGTGATAATCTAATCAGGTGTGGAGAACCTTTGGCCAGTGGTTGTTGAATGACAAGTCCCATCAGACCCAGCAAGCATGGTCAGTGACCAGGGATGATGGGAGCTGTAGTTCAGCAACATCTGGAGGACCAAAAGTTCTAATCAATTGTTTGATGTGAATAGGACCACAGGAGGCTGCCTTATCAGACTGGCTGCCTCAGGGGTAGTCAATCTAGCATACTCCAGATGTTATTGGACTCCAAATTCTCATCACCCCCAGACAGCTTGAGCAGTGGTCAAAGATTATGAAGGTTACAGTCCATTGATATCTGGAGGGCTTCATGTTGTCTTTTCTTGTCTCTTCTAACAGCTTTCCAGTGTCTCAGGTAGAGGACTTTCATCTCAGGTGCTACCCGAGACCCTGCTTTTTTAGATGCCAGGGATCAAATCAAAGGCCAGCAGAGATCATGTGACACAAAGAACCAATAAGATCTTAAAGCTGCCAACCGTGGCCAAGTCTAACTTGTTGTTTGGGTGCCAACCAATATTTCTAAATGAGATAGCTTGTCTAATCCTGCTGGCGGAAGAATCTGCTTGCCATCTGGCCCAACCCTGACAACGTAGCCCTCACCTGTTGATCCAGTACATCTGGCCTTAAAGAGACAGAAATGATATATACTATATCCTACAGATATCTTGTTGCAGTAAAAGCCTGTCCCAAAGACAGGCATAGGCCTGAGGAGATCAGGTGTCTAAGAAAATTAAGTAAACTCTTATTGTGCTAGATGTAATTCAGGTGCTTCAAGTCCTACCCACATATGCAGTGAATGTAGGGAACTTGCTTGCCATTTGTCTGTCCCATTTGTCCATAAGAGAAATGGAGGAGATGACTGCAATTTGGTCTTGTGTTCCAATACGTTGCCCCTCTCGCTGGGGTACAAGAAGATGCTACCCACTCACACACCTCCTGTTTTTCTAGGGATGTTAAGAGGGGTGTTGTTAAGTGGACATGTTCCAACTGTTTCAGAACTTTTTTCTTCTGCTGGGTTACAAATATTCCTGCACTTGATGACCTGAATTGGCTGCTGGCTGCTCCCAAAAGTGTCACCTGAAGTTTTCCCAGTGATAATTTTCTGCTCTGTGTCTCATTCCCCCTAGTATCCTCCTGTACGTTAATTCATAAAGTTAAACAATTACCTCATGCGTAATATGCTATAATTGAACTGAATGGTTCACCGAGCCAAGCAAATGCAGATGAGGTTGGACCAAGTGCATCTGAACTATACAATAAAATAAGTGTAGCACAGTCCAAGTGCTCTTGGAATGCTGAAGCTGCAGGAAATGGAGTGGTGTGAGCTTGCCAGACACAGGCTGCTTCTTGTCTTGGATATATATATATATATATATATATATATATATATATATATATTCGCCTTCTCCACACTCACTGAACCAGAAAACTGCGGGATTGTTTAATCTCAACGATGACTAGTGGAAATGACAGACCGGTTTTGCATTTCGTTTTTCACCTCAGCAAATATCAATTTATCATTAAATTCTGTTGTCATAATTTCAACATTTGCTGCATTGAGCCAAATATAGGTTTATTTCTGTGCACATTAATAAATGTCAAATTAACATAAATAGAGGGGGAAAGACATGTTTTTTGTAGCTAGTTTTTTTAAAAATAAATAAATAAGATACATTGCCATTAAAACACCAACCATTATATCTTGACATGGTGTTTTTGTTTTTATACCAATGTCTGGAAATATTATTTACAATATTTCAGTTTTTGAATTTCTGCAGCTGTGACATTAATCCAATGTTCAAGATGACATTTTTAACAAGGGACTGGTTAGCTGTCTGAATGTACTTACCTAAGGTTGCAATCATATACTGTACTCGCTTGATTGGGAGGAAGCCCCATTGAACTCAATGGGACTTACTTTTGAGTAGGTATGTATAGGATTGCGCTGTTAGAAACTGCAGAAAGAATAGAGCTCTGTCCTACAGAAGAGTAAAAACAAGTGCAACACATTTTTAGTATTCTGTTTAAAAGCAAAAAAAAATATGGTTATTGGATTTGTTTAACTGGAATACCTGGCTGGGATTTCCAGGAATTGTTCATTAGGCCATATTCATGAGTATGAACAGATTATATTTTGTGTGTAAGACCACACATGGGAGATACTCATATAGTTCTACTGCCCAAATCCCAGAATGACACAGAGAAAAAATGTTTCTCCGACTCTGTAGCTTATATAGGGCTGAATATGGTTTTTCAAATCAGTATATCTTTCCCCCTAGTATAGCTGACTTCCCCAAAGCCCATCTTCTCCACCGGGTAAGACAAGGGATGTACAGTTCAGTCAATGCCCGGTCCATGTCAATTCTGCATCTGTTCATTAATAAGTCCTATCATCCTGTTGCTGCATTACAGAAATCTGCACAGAAATTGCATATCATATAAAAACGTATACATATTTATAAATGCATTTCCCCCCTAATATATGCATTTTATACATTTTGGCACTTTTTTGATCTGAGAACTGTGTTGCAAAATTCAAGGAAGTGCAAAATCCAAACGATAATTGCATTCTGATACATGTATTAATCCAGGAGATGTGAATTAGTTTGATTCACTTAACATTTTTTCCCTGCATCCCTAGGGGGAGACTGCCATGTTTCTAGCTGAGGTTTCAGACGAACAGGAAATGAGTAATTTCCTGAAGGCTAACAGGAAATTCTATATGCCTATCGCCACCTAAGTGCTTATGTATATATTAGTGTCTATGAACTGTTAGCATCAGAAATGTATAAATTGAAATGAATTGTTATTTTTTGAATCAGAAGCTGATTCATTGAAACTTCTATTCTGGAACCAACGTTTTATTCTCTAGTGGAATCACATTGCATATTAAAATGTGTGTGTGTATTTATATGTATATGTGTAAATATATAAACACACACATGCACTTAAGTAGGACTGAACCAGTGTTCCGGTTGGGGCTGTGTATCTGCTGGGCCCACTATGGCTAAAGCTTGCAAATGTGCTCTTCATAGTGCCACATCTGCAAACTGGCAGCTTCTCTGCCTTGAATTAATAACCAGACTTACCTCATTGTTTATTCCCTCTGCCACTTTGCATAACGCCAGTATGGCCTATATTTCCTAAGGGTGACTGGGGCGTTGCAACGCTTCCCAGCCATACTTCTAAAGGGGCACTGGGTATGTGTTGCTGGATGATTTAGCCATTGAGTTTGGGTGCTCAGTCAAACAGAGCATGTTCTGTTACTTTTTTAAAATAGATGGCAGTTCTGTGCATCCAGAACAAGACATGCTGAGTTATTTAAAACGCCAGCATGTGACCATTTTGAGCTAAATTAACGCTGCAAACCTTTATTCAACATTAAATCAAATCACTGTTAATTTTGGAACTAATTAGCATTTCAGGCTGTTTTCATCTCTGCAGTGTGATGATTTTGTATATAATGCTACGTGATTGTGCAGAAGTACATAATTATCAAGCGGAATATATTGTCTCCTGCTGACATCTCACAAAAGGAGATTCTTCTAGTGCAGGATGTTTGCAGCATCTCAATTCCTTTTTCGTTTCAATTTTTTTTAAAAAAAGAAAGCAAGGGTATAAGTCTAATGGGTGAGTGAGCTGCTGGATTTACTGGTCCTAGTTCTGCTTCAATTAAATACTTAACACAAAGGTTTCATTTGATGCTGGTCACATAAACTGAGTTGAGGAAGATGCTGTGAGAGAAATTGTAAGGATTCTGCTCTTTAAATTCTAAGGAGCCTGCACTGGACAAAATCTGATAGACTTGCATAAAGCTTTGGGGTTGTGTACAGTTTTGGTCTCTCCCCCCCCCCCCGTCCCTTCCAGGTAATTAATATTGAGCAAAATACCTATGTAGTCATGCGTGGTTGAATGATGCCTTTAAAACATGAGTGATAGTCTGCCCTGGGGCTTGTTTTGTGTTCTATGCAGAAATGCCATTTCAGGGTTCATTAATGGAAAGAAAGGAGATTTTTGGTATGGCAAAGTCAGGATATTAAAAAGCCACCCTTGGATATACTCCAGTAGTATCAGCTTTGTTGAACACAATGGGACTTACTCCTGATGAGTCACAAGCTGTAAATAGAAAAAGAGTTGCATATTGTTGGATCATTTGTATGTATGTGTTTAGATATCTCACAATAACGAGTCCTATAGATGCCCCGGGAACATAAACTGAACATAGTCTGAAACTATGGGAGCAAGCCCCATTGAGCACTTTTGGGGCTTGTCTCTGAGTAGTACTGAAATGCCCTGATTTCCAGAGAGGTTTCCATGTTAGTGTATTGCAAGAAAAACAAGCCAAAAGCTTATGCCACGAGAAATGTTTTAGTTTCTAAGATGCCACAAGACTCTCTCTTGTTTTAATTTTGGTGTTCATCAAAACAAACATCCTGGCCTACCTTTCACCCTGGCATTTGTCCAGCTGTTTCTCCTGGACCATCACAACATTTGTTACCCTAAAATCTCAGGGCCAAGAAAATCTTCTGTAAATACGACGCAGGAAGAACGATTGTAGGAGTTGGTGAAACAATGAGAGACAAATAGAAAACTTAATATGGTACCTATTGATCAAGTACATATATACCTTTTGGATCAAGTGTCTGTTTGATACTGTGGGTTAAGGACTTGACTAGATTTGTTGTTGTTGTTGTTTAGTCGTTTAGTCATATCCGACTCTTCGTGACCCCATGGACCAGAGCACGCTAGGCACTCCTGTCTTCCACTGCCTCCCACAGTTTGGTCAAACTCATGCTGGTAGCTTCGAGAACACTATCCAACCATCTCGTCCTCTGTTGTCCCCTTCTCCTTGTGCCCTCCATCTTTCCCAACATCAGGTTCTTTTCCAGGGAGTCTTCTCTTCTCACGAGGTGGCCAAAGTATTGGAGTCTCAGCTTCAGCATCTGTCCTTCCAGTGAGCACTCAGGGCTGATTTCCTTAAGAATGGATAGGTTTGATCTTCTTGCAGTCCATGGGACTCTCAAGAGGCTCCTGCAGCACCATAATTCAAAAAGCATAGACTAGATTACTGAAGTCTTAACATTGTATTTTTCTATGCTCTTGCACTGAATGACTGACTTCAGCCTAGCTGTGTGAACAACTTTTATTACATTAGTCCTTAGACCATAGCAGTGTCTAGCCATGGATGGATATTTAAAGCCATCTTGGCAAAGGGTAGATGGCTGGATACTACTAACATAGAATTACATAAACTTCATACGGTGTGTGGGATGTATGTGTAAATGTGATAACTAGAAACCCTGGAAAACTGACTTTCGACCAACAAGTCATGTTCAAAGTTAGTGTTCTAAAATCCATGCTTCCAAATGTTAGCAAGGCCTTATATTGCTTGGCAGTGGGAGTGGGCTGGGGGGTTATTAGATATTTCCTGTGCTTTTTCCCATCCCCAGAGCCCCCACTTGATTTTCTCCACAGTGGCACTTCTTTCTATGCAAACTTTGTGAAACATCATCTCCATTAATTCAATCAGCTGAAAGCAGAAGTGTAGCGAAAATCTAATTCAGCTCAAGTCTTGCTAATTATACCCTTTGCTATTTTTGCACACCAGCCACATTCCAGTCTTGTCCGTGTTTGCATGCCGAAGACACTTCCAATGTCTGCCCTAACAAATGCACCTCCGGGAGTTATAATTTTTGATGCCTGGTGCAGACAAAATGGCTCTGGATCTAGAGAAGATAGCATTTCTTTCTTGTGTTTCCTGTGCTCTGTTAAGGATCGTGTTAGGGAAAGGGAAAGATCAGGGCGATGTTGCCAAAAGAGAGTAAAAAGGAGAGCACAGATTTGCATCCCATCTGCTTGTGTTGATTTATAAGTATAGATGTAAATGTAGAAAAGATTGCCTTAACTGAAATGGAAATACAATACGTCTTAACAGGTGACCTCCTGTGTATGCTTGATTGCCAGGTACTAACTGTTGACTGGCAACTTCAAGGCCCCTCCCCTCCCCTCCCTTCTTGTGCTTCTTTGAACCAGACTTGGACCAGAGAGACCTTCCAATAGAGGACTTTTTCATGTGCAGAAGGACACATGGCCATCCTAGGAGAGAATGTAATATATGGAATCAAGGCAGGACTATGTGCCAAGTGGATGGAGGAGAGAATGTGACCATGAAGGTTATGTATTGATTCCCAAGCCCCTCACTCTTTTGTGAAAGTTTATCCTTCTACCAACCTATTCCATGCTGAGTAGGGGGAAAGGTAATGAGTGAGAAGTTTAGGGCCCAAGCATGCAATGAGAAGGAACTGACCCTAGAGTTCTCAGGTAGCAACCTCTTGGCCTGTAAGCTCATTTGAATGAGGAAAATAAGGAAGTTAAATCATAGATAATGGAATGTTTTTCTGTTCTGGGCAGCCTTCTACCTGAGGAGGAGGGGCTTTAAAAGTGTGCATCTGGCTGGCTGACATGATCTGCACTTTCAGTGGATCTCAGATATCTTTGAGAATGCAGGACTTTGAAGGCACTGACTGGGTCTATTGGCAGCCCCCACATCCAATGGCTCTCTGCTGTCCCTTCTCAGGCAAGGAGGCTCCCTAGAGCTGGACAGCTCTTGCCTAAGGAGGGAGGTCTTTGCAGTTATGGGCCGAGTTACCTGACAGCCATGACAGTGGCTTATGGATGCAACACATTTCCAGAATGTTCTTGTTAGGAACAAGTCTGATTTAGACTCTGCAGGAATCTCACTTGAGGACAGGGCTTGGAAACCTGAAAAAAAAGCCCCAGCACACCTGAAGAACTCATTAAGCAGGCTGACTTACCCAGTCACCCAGCACAAGCTCATATATTGTACCATAAATACAGGCGTGTCAATTTCACCTCTGGCACCAGGAGTCAAAGCTGGATCTGGTGGGAGTGCTTGTTTGGCTGTAAGGAGGCTCCAGGATCATAACTATACTCGGAAGTAGAGGCTTTGTCAGGACGTAAAGGTGGCACTAAGTGTATCTGGTAGCTTACCTAATGAACAGGAAATTGAGGATCTGTCTGTAGTTGCCTAAAATAGGAAAAGGTGGAGCTGGGTGTACTTGCCTGAAAATCGCTAGAACAATAGCTCTCAATATGTTACTCTTGGGTAGACCTATGGAGGTTGTCTTTAGTACCAGGTGTCCCTTGATTAGAGCTCATTTATCTCTGAAGTTGCCTTCACCACTGTGATGCAGTCACCACTACATCACTGTTTTGATCTCAGCATGTGCAGTTCCTGATAGAAGGAACTGAGCCTGGAAAGCTCCGTGGAATTTCTCCACTATGTTAATAATGATTGCTGGATCAGCCTGTAGTACAAAATAAGGGTAAGCTCAACACTGTCTGCTCTTTCCCCCTCTTCATCTACCATCTTGGATCTGAGGACGGTGCAGCTGATGTTGTATAAGCCTGTCCTGCTTCCTCTTTCTCCTCCTGCAGATGTGCCAATTACTGTACCCTCTCATTATGATATCAATGTCTTTTTCTGGTGTCGGTGAGGTTGGCAGGCCATGGGCACCTGAGATATACTCTAAGTAGTGACAGCAGCAGCATCTACAAAGGAACGCCTCTGCACTTGCTAGCTGGTGCAACATGTGGAGTTGGGTGTGGCATGCTAAGCTGTTTCCACAAGGGCAGGAAGGAGAAACTGCCTGAGCACCACTGACTGACACATGCCATTCATCTGTTCTCAGAAATAAGACCATGATATGTGCAAGTAATGTGGATCAATATATGACATCCTTTTGCGAGCACCAAAATATGGATAGGTTAATGCAGGGCAGGTAGTATAGCAAGACAAATTTTGGATGCAGATGG
Source organism: Podarcis raffonei (assembly GCF_027172205.1). Lineage (NCBI taxonomy): Eukaryota > Metazoa > Chordata > Lepidosauria > Squamata > Lacertidae > Podarcis > Podarcis raffonei. Next base: position 41,001,893 of record NC_070607.1, read on the forward strand.
GCAGGGTGCTATACCATCTTGCTGTACAAGTATGTCTGAGAAAAGGTTGAGGACAACAGAGCTGATGTATACACCATACATTTTAAGCACATTATTTTCCTCCAAAGCATCCTGGGAGCTGTAGTTTGGTAAGGATGCTGGGAATTGTAGCTTTGTAAACAACAGTTCTCAGGATTATTTGAGGGAAAACAATGTGCTTTCGGTGTGCATTGGAAGTGTGGTGTATATGCAGCCTAAGTGAACATGAAGTTGTGTCCTAGTTGCGTTAGTGTGAATACGGCCATACGTCATCGCTGTCTTATAAAGCAACTGAAGAATTTCTTTCACTGCCATGTGTGAAATAATTACCTTTCATTATCATTAAATAGTAAGGAGTCTCCCAATTCAAAACTACTCATAGTAAAACCAGCTCCCTTGGAACCCTCTTTTCTTATGCCAGAGATACAGACATTACCGCAGCATTTAACAGACAATGCATTTTACGGGGAGAAATTAGAAAGGGCAATAAGAAATCAAGAAAGCATCGAATTTCTTTCTTCCTTGCATAATCAAAATCCTGTCTCAGGAATCCCTTAGACTGCTTAACTCCATTGCACTTGAGGAACATTCCAATCTTATTCCGTTACAAATGCTGCTTGGTTGTAAATGAGTGTTTTAATTTGTGGGATGAGAACCCCAGCCAGCAGAGCACGTTAACGTATAACAGCTCTCCAGCAACAAAACCAAGCAATTACCTTGAACACTAAAGAATACATTTGTGAATTTCTCCAAGGGCTTGTTCATATTAGACGTTGTCACCACCTGAGAAGGGAAAGTGATGATGCAAACTCCCTTCCCCTACGTCCTCCTCCTTCCTCTGGCTAGTGATTCAGGCTGGGGTGGGATATGCTTTTGGAGGAGAAAAACAGCACCTGAAGGTAAGAGCTAAATTGGGACTTTATTCAGTACATGGAAAAGAACAAGTGCTTTTTCAAAGCATTTGAATTCACTCCTATTTAGTTATTTTACAAATTGAGGCATAAGATCAGATGACCTTGAAATGAAATAGCTCAAAAACTTATGGGCAAGAGAGAAGGTGGAGATTATGTGCACAGTTCATCACAAATCACCTGGTTTCTTGATATAATGTGTTTGTGGAGGTACATGGACAGATGGTGTTCTCGCTGGATGAAGGACATAGCCAAGCACTCCACTTTCTCTCTCGGGCTGCATTTGACTGTGCATGTAGTGAATAGCTAATCTATGAGCACAATTCAGAGCCCTCTAGCCTATGCACCTCAAGTATGGAACTCATCCTGATGCAGGCCCTTGCCTATGCTCAGTGCATATTTACCTTGAGAGCCAAAGTGATGCAGTTGTGCAGTACTTGTGTGCACCTCAGGAATGAAGTGGGCACCTCGCCATGGTGGGCATTCTTCTCCAGTCTTCATGTCATTGTTCTCACAATGCTTCTGAGGAGCCATTTGCTACATATGTGTGGTACAATCTGGGCTGAAGAAGAAACGGTGCCCTTTTGCATTTCTCTTTCACATCAGCTAATACAATGATTCCTTTGCATGAATTCGTATAACTATCTACACAAATTCTCTACACTTTTTGTCAGGGGCAACCCTCCTCATGGAACGGCCTCCCATCAGATGTCAAGGGGATAAAGAACTACAAAACTTTTAGAAGACATCTGAAGGCAGTCCTGTATTGGTAAGTGTGTTTTTTTTTATGTTTGATGTTTCATCATGTTAAATTGTTGGAAGCCACCCAGAGTGGCTGGGGCAGATCTAATGGATCTGAGCCAAACTTAAAAGCAGGCTTTAAAATGTCCTAGGTGCCCCAAGAATTTTGGGCAAGAAATTTGCCACCCCTGTTTTGAGCTGTTGTTATTTATCTATTTGACCTGCATTGCACCTGCATTGCTTTTCTAGAATATGCATATATTTTCTTACTGTTTTAAATCATGTTCTTGTCAAATCACATTTTCTTGTTTTTATTATATCATTACCACATTAACTAACCATTTAAAGGGGGGTAAAATAAAAATAATTGACCAAAAGAAAACGAATATAATAGGGCCTTACATCATCTGGATTTTTAAAAAAGCAATTAAAGGTAAAAAGCAAAGTATCAACTCAAAATAAGAGTTTACAAGCTTATCTGTAGCTTTGAGAGTAGCTATAGAGAGTGTGTGTCATGTGTGTGTTTTAAACCCTTTTTTTTTGCCTATACAGTGGATGCTCGGGTTGCGAATGCGATCCGTGTGGGATGCACGTTTGCAACCTGCAGTGTCCGCAACCCACAGCGGCACGTCTGTGCACGCGCAGGTTGCGATTCAGTGCTTCTGCACATGCACAAAGCACAATTTAGTGCTTCTGCGCATGCACGACCGCTGAAACCCGGAAGTAACCCATCCAGGTACTTCCAGGTTTCTGCGGTCCGTAACCTGAAAAAAAACGCGACCTGAAGCATCTGTAACCCGAGGTATGACACACACACTCTCTCTCTTTCTCTCTCTCTCTCTCTCTCTCTCTCTCTGTGTGTGTGTGTGTGTGTGTGTGTGTGTATATATATATATATATATATATATATATATATATATATATATGCTTCACTTGCCTCTCAACTGGAATGCCAATAATACATTTTAATATAGTGCTGCCACACTGGTTGAGGCTTGACAAAGTTTCCACTGAGAATTCATTTCTATAATTGAGTCAATGAATAAGAACAAAAACTCCTCTTTCTTATGAAATATTTCTACTAAACCTTTCAGTCTTTTCCCCATCTTGCCCTCATAAATCTCTGTCTCTGACAATCTGCACTGAAACTAACCTTTTTTAGTGACTAGATCTTTTGTTCTTGCAAATCCCATATAATAATAGGCAACACATATTGCTCAGATTTGGGTTTATCAGAAACGTCTTGGGAAAACATACTCCTTTTCAATAAATTCATTCTGATTTCTCCCCAAACAACTTCTTACTATGGTATTGGAATTTTTTGTTTTTCCATTACTTCCCAGGCTACTATATTGTGTCTGTGCATTTTTATTTTGTACAATATATAAAAATGTGTTTGCTTGCTTACAATTCCCTCTGGTGTGGAACACATTTAGCTGCATTTTTAAGGTCCAAATCCAACCATTTTAAAAATCCAAGAGAAACTGGGGAAACACCTGCATTGCTGCTTGTCTACAAAATGCAACACTGAGGTTTTAGAGTACAATCCTCTGGCCACTGTCTGGCAGGGCCGAATGGAATATGCATGTAGAAAAGGGCAACCTGGAGCTGGTGCAGTAACTGGGCCTGGATCAAGCCCAATGCTGTCACCTGGCCAGTTCAGCCTCTTCTGACCCCTGGAACACAACATTTTTGGGGCGTTTCATTTTTGCCCACCCACAAATTTAGTGGCTGCAAGGGGAAAATTGGCACCAACAGAGTGATGCACTAATACAGTGTCAACCAAAGGTGAGCTAGGTGGAGTTTTTCTACCTCTCTCAGAATACAAGAGGTCTCTAAACCACCCATCATTTAATACACCTCTATCATGTTTCCCATCTCTTGCCTTTTTGAAAAACCAACCCCCCCATACTGAAACATTGTAACTTTCCCTCATAAAGACGCTTCTTCCACCCATTGATCATTTTGATTGCCCCTTTCTCAGGTAGGAGAACAAGGAAACCCTCTTCCTGGGATTCAGGAAACACCCCCTGCCCCCAAGAGCAAACACCACTGGGCAAAATTGTCTGAGTTAGTTTAAGACAGCTCTCTGTCTTCCCTACTGTGATATAAACTTAAGTCATTTGCACCTTATTTCTAGAGACTAAATCCTGGAAAGATGTTTTGCATGCAGTATTTTACAACACCCTTACAATGTTCATGCTACGTCCAGCAGTATTCCATAATCTCCACCCACCCAATGTGAAATCTGTGTAGTAGCTGTAACATTTCCCCGAGCACATTGCAGGTGTGCAGACTTGAAATCTAGGTCACTACATGATCTATGTCATAAATGATTCTTTAATCTGAGCACTGTGTGAGCCTTGATAAGATTTGCTGCCTGGAATGCAAGTTTAAGGAAACAAAGGACAAAAGAAAAATCAGAATCAGACAAACCTTTTTATTAAAAAAAAATGCTGTTAATTGAGGATATGTTCTCTCTTTTTAAGGGAACTCAATAAAATAGAATACTGAAACAATGTAACATGTCTGCATGAATGAATTAGCATAACAAAGCATTTTAAATCAGTTGCATATTAACACTTGCAAAAAAAGCCTGATTCTGCAAAATGACCCAGCCTTAGCCCTCATCATTGTGTAATTATAATTACCCCCATTACACAATTGCTTGGAAGTAGGGACATACTTCGGGCATGCTGCTAGCACCACCTCTGGGCAGCCACGCCATTACAGTGAAGAAGCCAACATGTCAGTAGCTACTTACACATAGACGTATGCATGACTGGGACTCTGGTGTGACCAGGTGTTCCAAAAATTGGAATGGAGTCCGGGGTGAGCACTTGATAATGTGTACGTTATAGACACCAAGTTATAGACACCAAGTGATTGACCAAAATCACAAGATCTCCTGCTCTTCTTTGTTGATTCCAGGCAACAAGTTATCATCTGACAACATTTTCTTCTTCTTCTTCATCATCATCATCATCATCACCACCATCATGATCTTTTCTTTGTACCACACCCATCTGACTAGCCACTCTGGGCAGCTTTCAATAGAATATATAAAAAACGTAACAGAACACCAAGCATTTAAAAGCTTCTTTGGTTTCCAAGTGCATGATTTTACACTTTTGACTTTTTGCACCCCCCAAATTCAGTGTCTCCTGCCTGCTCTTCTGCCAGAGGACAGGGCTTGCAGCCACTCCTGTTCTCTGCTGTTGGATCTAGGATACCCACCCCATAACAGAGGAGAGTTGAGGATGTAGAAATCTTAGCAAGAGGTTTTGTTAGTCACTTATTCCGCTTCTTTTCAATGCTATTTGACACTGCCCATACCTCTTCCAAGACTGTTTTTATACTTCTTCAGACAGGATCTTGAACTATCAAGGTATTTCATTATAGAGACATAGTAAAAAGTTTCTTTAGCTCCTTCAGGTGTCACTGTGATCGATGGCTGTCTTTTTCACACCCAGTTTCAGTATAGATGCCACAATGAATTTTACATTCTCTGTAGGACGTTCATGATATTTGGTTGGTTGCTTCATGTTTCAAATGCCATTGTTCTATTATTATTCATAGAGTTTCAGACTTTATAGTACCTTCTGGATGAAGATGGCAAAGTACTTTACAGACGTTAAGCCTCACAATATCCCTGTTACGGTTTATAAGTAGCATCATTAAAGTTGGCTTAATTTTTCTACTCTTGTGAAAGCGAGCGTGGGTTATTTTACAAGTTCATGGAAAAGCTGAATTTCTGCCAAAACATTTTGAGTTCAAATCACTGCAGTCAAAGGATTGTTTGCATTACTGCAGAGCAAGAGTCACTGTGAATTTGTTTCTTGTTTAAAACACACAATACAAAATGTATTCAAAATACTAACTGTATATCAAAAGTGAATTTTAAGGAAAGGAGAGGACAAAAAAGATTTTTTTTCTAAATAATTTAAATGCTTGTGTGCTGCAAAAAATTAAAAAATAAACATGTTATAAGTTCTAATAATACTAATAAACTAATTTTGCAATGGCATAGATGACAGCTCAGTTTCCCCCCTGACAAACCCAATATAAGGTAACTAAAGCATTATGCATCTGATCATTTATGAAAAGCCTCCACTATTGTGGGACATCTATCTTTGCACCCCACCCACTGCCATCAACACCCTGTCTTTGAAAAGGACAGAGTACATATTCTGCAATACTTTATCCATGAAACATCTAATGTGTCAAAGTCTTTACTTTCCTAATATTTAAATTCAGCCCTGAAGAATTTTTTGATTGCCCAGGAATCTGCATATTTCTATCACAGAAATCTAGTTCTCCCTGTGTCAGCTAAAGATACATACTGTGCAGCAGTCCCAACTCAGAAGGGACTGCCTCTTGCTTTCGGATTCTCTTGGCCATGATTGACAGCACAGATTACCCACGCTGTGGTTTGCATTGTTGATTGACAATTGGGTGGGAAGTGGGAGAGTGACTAGAAGCTGGAGCAATTCCAGTTGCTGAGTTATGATGACCGTACTGTCACTTCACATGAAGGATGTCTGTCCTCTGATAGAAAACATAGCAATGGAGGAAGCTGCTGTAAGAGATAGCTATCTCATGCTCTGATGAGCATTTTGCTTCTTTCAGGAGTAATTTTTATTTTTATTTTTGCATCAGTGGAATGCTGCTGCGGAGGGATTTACTGATGCTTTCTAATGGAATTTACTAATGTTTGTAACATTAATAGAACATGTAATAGAAACTGTGTCCAAATTGCCCCCAAATTGCCTTTGTCTACTCTTGGGAGAGTTTTGTCCTCATGTGACCACCAATCTGACGCATGAAATGTTTGCATACTCCATTTTACAGATTCCAAGTGGTGATTTATACTAGAGGGCTGCATATAGGAGGCCAATTTTCACCTTATGAGTGGGTGGTGGTTTTTGTTTTTGATTACCTGGTGGTTTACCCTGGTGGTAGAAAAGCAGGCTATGAATGAATGAAATGAGGCTGAGATACACAAGTGTCAACTTTCTCATATTCTAACACCAACCTACAGAAGGAGGAGGTGGGCTCTTGTGGACAGACCTATAGCAGCCCCTCCAGAGAACTAAGCCTCTCCTTTTTTGCCCAGTTTATAGGACAAGATCCAATGCAGCATGAATAAGCAGCTGATTATGCAACAAAATTTCTATTTCTCCCCCTTCTTACAGCCCCCTGCTTACCTCCCAAAATTTGATCCAGGGGGTTGAGGGGCCCTTTGGAGGAGATTTTGGGGTGAGGGACTTGGATGGGGAAGAAAAGAAATTGAAAGCCCTGTTGCACAAGCAAGCAGACACCATTGGAAGGTGGCCACATTTTTTTGGCTGAGTTGAGAAGGTTTTAGTACTAAAGAAAATAAACATGCTTCTTTTTTTTTTTAAAGGAAGCTGAATTGATCTGTGTATATTTTTAATATACAGTGACTGGAGCCCTGACACGATGGTGGATGACTAAACAAATTTCCTGTGTAAAAGTGAAGAAAAGAGCATCCAACGCAGCCCCAAAATAAGCATTCATCTTTGTCACTGACTAACAGGAGTGTGAACAGATTTGATGGGATTTCATCTGCAAAATGTGCTTTTGGAGGTAGGCCAAGATGCATCCCAAAATATAAATAAATCTAGCTTCTTTAGAAGTGTGGGCAGTTAGAGCAAAGAAATAAACTGACAGCAGCATTAGTGGGCACCATTACACTATATACACCCACACAGAGCAGATTAAGCTTCGGATTTTCTTCACCATGTTAAGTCCTACCTTGTTTGCTCACTAGCAGTCTTAATATATGTGAGAGCCTGTTGAAATCCACAACTTGGTCTAAGCATACATTTTAATCAGAATGGGAAAACGAAGGTGTTGTTATGGCTGTAGGATATGGGATGTTATCACGATTTGTCATCTTTCTGTGGTGAGCTCAAAGAGGCTATGCTGTTCTGCTGGGGCTCAGGACTTGCAGGGAATGTGGAAGCAATGAACAGGTCAAGTCCAATCAAAGTACAGTCTCTCTAAGCAGGTCAAGACCTTGGGCAGCTCCTAGCTGTCCCTGCTGGCTGAGCTTTAGGAGATATTATTCTATCAGGCAAGTGTGTGCTGACAAAGCTACATTAAATTCTTCTTAATGTCACTGCCGAAAGCTAGGAACACCTGAGGCCTTATGTAGGGTTTGCATGGTCTATCCAGCAAGTGGCCCCACCTGTTTGCAGAAATGGCCAAGTTTATTTAAAGGGCCCTTTGATTCTGCCAGTGTAAACTTCTATGCTGGGAAAAGGATGGGGAAGTTATTTCAGGACTTGTCCTCTGAGCTGAGTGTGCTGGTCCTGGGGGTTAAACAAGAGGCAAGTTCCAAGTCCCGTCCGTGGTTGATGAAGCAATATGAAGGCAGTCCGTAAAAGTCGAAGCTGGGTGCAGGGCAGGGTTCAGGCAGGAACTGACAACCATCAACGTTGCTCCCGCAACTTGGGACTGGGGCTGGCTGGCTTTTATCTGCCCCGAGGCATAGGGCGGCCCCAGTCCTCAGGTAACTTGCCTCTCCTGGCCTGGAGGCGAGCACTCCTCCTGCGGGAACTAAGTTCCCTCCGCCTCTCTGCCCTGAGCCTCTGCAGCTCAGGAGAGGCTGGAGGGTTACCGGACCCAGAGGCAACCCCAGCTTCCTCTGAGGGGGCTGAGAGTGGAGCACCTGCAGACAGTGGGTCCTCCATCGCCTCAGGAGTCAGAGCAGACTCAGCTGGTGCCTGCCCCTGAGGATCCAGCACAGGTGAGGACCCTTCAGGGTCATGCCCCAACCCCGGCTCAGCTGGTTCTGGAGGCTGGGATTCCTCAGGTTCAGCATCTGAATCCGAATCCCAGGCCATCACACTGAGGAAGGTGGGACAGCTTTGTTCTCAGGCTGGGAGAACCTAGCAGGAGGTGTCAGGAGTGTAGTCTCCCCATGAGTGGACCAACCTAAATTTCCTCCTCATTTTGTTGCTTTGGGGAGTATGAATGTCCAGCTTCTGAGGTCACGACTGAGGTCTCTGTCTGCACTTCCCCAGCTCCCAGCATGTATAACAGAATACATTTTCTCTGGAAAGCAATGGTCCTACAAATTTTATGGAAGCTTGTTCCAGGCTGCTCCAGACAGACTCCAGGCATATCTAAGCCAAGCAGGCTCTGTGAAGCACTCCAAACTGAAACAGGGACCTTTGAAGTGATTTCAGAGCTATTTATCTGTAATTTGGCTAGGAACACATTTCTTCATGCAATTGTCCACAAAACAGTTGGGGAGAAGAAGTGAACCTTGTTTTAACCCCTCCCAAACTGTATGGGCTGCCCATTCAGGAAAACCACTAGAAAATGCTATATAATAGACATTGGGAAATTTGTTTATGTATTTGCTGTTTATTATTCAATGTCTATAAACACAAGGAAGTTGCTTAGGACCTCAGATTGGTTGTGTATTCTGCTTACTGTTCTGTTGATTGGTTTGTAAGGATTCAAAATTAAGTTAAACAAAGAAAGTATCCAAAGTGTACATCAGAATAACCTTTTGAAAATTAATTTCTAGCATTTTATATCTGCGCACTGAGCTGTATATTTAGAATGATGGGGAAAGGGTGGCATTCAGCGACCTGACTAATATTTCCATCAGCTGCAGCCAGCATGGCTAGTGGTCAGGAATGATGGAAGATGTAGCCCAGCAACATCCGTTGAGCTGCAGGTTCCCTGTCCCCCTGCCACATATACTCATCTAATAGCAAATAGAATTAAAAGCATTCTGAAGAAAGTTGAAAAGCAGATGGTTGCGGTTGACGTTTCATGCTGCTCTCGGTTTTCTGCTATATTATTTCTCCTTTGTTAAATTGGTGTCTTGCAGCCAATTTAAGATAAGCGGAAGAATGATCAAAGATCATTCCGTGCCTGAAAACCACTTCAGATCTGTTATAGGACATGTGGGTCAGCCCACCGGCACTAAAATGATGCACTGTATCACTTGCTGAAAAACTGATTTGCAATGATTTTAACAGGAAGGGTGTATGGAAGTGTAATCTGTTTTGAGGAATAGGATGTAGCAAGGTTCTATCCTTTTAATATACCAAGCTCTCGAAAACATGGCAAGGAATTAACATTTGGAACACATATTAGGCACAATATATCTTTCACAGCAGGAAGTTATACTGCAATCCTCCTATGCACATTTACCTGGGACTAAGTCCCATTGAACTCAGTGGGACTTCTGTCACTTGTGCTTTATTCAAGATTACAACATCAATAGTAAATTGATGTTTACAACCCATATGTTCCTCTTGCACATCCTTTTTATTCCAATCCAATTATGTTGCTGCTGCTCAAGTGATGATTTATTCCATGGCCAATCACTAAAGTTGGTTTTTTTTTGTGTGTGTGGGGGGGAACCTACTTGGTAGGCAGCTAACAGGGCTATAGATCTAGAAATTATTCAGCCAGTTTACAGCCCTATAAATGCACACACAGTCCATTTTTTGGGGGGTGCTGGTGGTGATTAGAAACATGTGCAGCCCCACAAATTTGCAGCGAAAGGTATTGTTTACAGTAGGGTTCCCAATGGTTTTGGTGCTGGGGTAGATCTGGAAATCCAAGAAGCTGTCATGGGCACCACAATAGACCTGCTTCAGAAAAGAAACTGGTGAAATAACAAAAGAAGGCAGTCTCCCAGAAGAAATTAGGAGTGGCAGGAGGTTTTTGCAGATGCCAAGAGGGTTTTCTGCAGGTGCTATGGTGCCCATGGGCGCTATGTTGAGGACCCCAGGTATATGGCCACTACAGACATTAAATACTTTTTTTCAGATATGAGCCATGCTTTTAGAATCTAAATACAAATTGGATTTCCTTTACCAGATTGGAGAAGTCAACATTGTTTAAGAAATCTGTTCTAAAATACCTTGAAGACTTGTTTGTTGTTGTGTTTTCCAACTGAGTTGAATGGAAAGTAAAAGGTTTGAATTCAGGATGGAGTGTTCCAACTCGAGCCTTTTTTGCATTAGGAATGCTAGTTGGTTGGGTACAGCAAATTTCTTTTGCAGGGTGTGTGTGTGTCCCAGGAGCAACAACAAAAGGAAAACAAGAACCAGAATTCATCACGATGAGCCCTGGAACTAGAAATAATGCACCTGCCAAAGCAGATGGATGGCAGACAGTCCACATAGATATTAAATATGATTTCTCCCTGTTCTCCACATTCATAGAAACATGTCCCTGTTTATAATACTCAGAATAGTAGTGTGTGTTTCAGGCCCTACTCCGTTTTATGTTTTTCTTGTATTTATTTACTCCCTCCTACATGTACTATACTGGAACAATGCCAACACAGGTTCATTTCTTACTTTAAAAAGAATTCAGGGATGGCAAAAAGTAACAGTTGTGGAGAATAAAAATTTCCAAATATTTATAGAATTGCTTTTGCCTCACTCCCATGACTGCATTTCTCCACCTTCAAATAATAGCTTGTTATCTTGCTGTATGGGGGAAGGAACACAGAGTGGCTCTGCTATATAAAGCCAGCTCAAGACAGATTGCTGCCTGAAGTGTTAGAAAAAATGGCAGCCTCTCCCATTCCATTTAAAGGTGCTGGCCAGACTGGAATGCTGCTTCAGTGGTGGTGAGGGGACAATGGAATGTACTCCATGCATTTATTCCATTAATTCATGAATTTACACTTGCACAATGGTACTTCCCATCCTTTCTCCTCCCCCTGTTTACCCTGCATACTCATGAAGTCTGCTACAGAGAGCTTGGGGAACCCGTAAGAATAGATTTAGAGGAGACACAGAGGTGGAGAGGGAGGAAAGTTCCATTGCACAAGCAGAAATCCTTTTGTTGGTGGAATGAGTCGCTTAGCACTACTTTGGATACAACCCAGTGCCTTATACCAAACCTATGAGCAGCTCACACCCACACCATACAGTTAAAGCAGCCTATACCACTTTGTAGCTCTCCTAGCACCCTTAACAAATTACAGATCCATTATTATTATTATTATTATTATTATTATTATTATTATTATTATTTGGGGGGAGCCATTACTATTAAAGTGGCATAAAACTGTTTTAAATATATTGTGTAGATGTGACTTTATGAGATGCAGGCCAAGCCCTGTGGCTCTGTCCTCCAACATCTTATTGCTGCCTCTGCTGCCTCAGGTAGCCACTTCAATTTGCCCAGTGAAGCAGAAGAAGAACAATTCTTTTTAGCAGGAGTGCCCTCTTGTGAGAAGTTAGTTCTTCTATTACTGGAACCTGAGAGGAAACTCCTTATAATTTAATCAAGACACTCTGACTCACTGGAAGGGCTCTGCCTTTGTTCCCTCAAAAATAGCCTGTAGTGCTGTGTATAAGCAAAGAACAATTTTACAAACACTGCATTACCACATGAAATCAATAAAATAAATTACTGTTTTCAGCTACGAGATATTCCTACTCATTACAGAGTGTTAAGGAACTCAGCTGTTTACAAAACCAGATGAAGGAAATACAGTAGAAAGAGAAGAGGTGAGGAAGGTGAAAAAGAATACAAAGTATAGGGTGGAATCCAGTTGGTGTTGCTCTGCTGATGGAAAAGATCTGAAGATGGAATGAAAGGGGACAATTTCCCACAATCCCTGCTCCCCATCCTCTAAAACAGAGTGGGGTGTGTGGAGGATTATGGGAAGGGAGAGGGAATATTCTTATGAGCAGCTAGAGGGAGGGTACAAACTATGGGTGCATGGCCTGAGGGCCACATTGACTCTTGACAAACCTTCTGGCACATGACAGAAGCAGGTCTATGGCTGTAAGTGTTGTTTTATTTGCATTACAACTTGAAACCAATAAAATAAGCAACTGTTTTCAGTTATGAGGCATTCCTAGTTGTGCCAGAGTGTTAAGGAATGCAGCTATCTATCAAATTTAGCACCATGGGATTGCGATTTGGATTTTCTACTTCAGGCACCAAAATGTCTGATAATAAAAAAGGCATCCTACAAAATGATGTGTGTGCCAGATTTTTTGGGCGCTTTGCCATGGAGCCATTTCAGGCTCTTTCCTTTTTGACCTTAATTGAACAATTTGTGTGTGTGTGTGTGTCTTGTTTGTAGCTAGACTATGCAGCATGAATTAGCACATAGGCACACACACATTAACGCCTGAAAGCCTGTCTCCCAAAGCATCTAATAATTCTGAATCTAGTTTTTTCTTTTGAAAGGAAGCCGTGCTATTTGTTTGTACTTTGGATATACCACACAATATGTTTATTATTTATGGTACTCCAGATCATTAAATATATATATAATGGTGGTATACAATGGAATCACTGAAACATCATAAAAGTATCAACCCAGAAGACAGAGAATAAATGACCAATTTTGAATTGAATCAATTCTCTAAAAAGTCTGAAAAGACGCCTTGCTCTACAAATGAGCAAACCTGGCCATTGGTGGTAATGATGAAAGGGAACAATTTAAATATATAATTAACCAAGTTCTTAAGTGTGCAGTTTGTGTGTTTGTGCCTGTTTTCCGGTACATTACAGGATCCCTGGTCTGTGATTGGGAAAAGGTCTTGTAAATGAGACATAAAGATGCTTATTGCTGAAAATCTGGTACAGAGATGTTTATTCGTGAATGCTAAACATACAGGTATAAACTATTATGTCTATGTGACTGCATGCTCAAGGATGGTTGTGACTACTTGGGTGTAGATAATGTTGTTGCTTTCATTGTAGAAAAACACACACCTTATTTCTGTGAATGTACCGTATTTTCCCGTCTATAAGACACTCCCATGTATAAGACGCCCCCTATTTTTGGGGACTCCAAATTAAGAAAACATGCCTCAGCACTACCCGTGTATAAGACGAGCCCCGATTTTAAACCGAATTTTTTGGTAAAAAAAACCTAGTCTTATACACGGAAAAATACAGTAAATGCCAAAATACCAACCTGGGATTTGCTCAATATTGTTCCATTTTCATATGTATGGCTAGCTAGTCACTTCTATTTCATTTTGTGGGTTTAACTATGGCTACGTAAGCTTTACCTTTTCTCTAAGGTAAGTTTTTTCTTTCTTGTGGCTGTTAACTATTGCTTGCCATCTGGGGGGGTTTAACGTGTTGTATTTCTGAGTCTTCTGTTGCTCTACGGATAATATTTTTGAAGGCAAGATTATAGGCTGGAAACTGTGGAAAACTCTGCAGTATGCAGTCTTCCCTTATTCACACAGTTTTTAGATGTGGATTTAAGCCTTTAACTGCTATGGTGGGTCATCTCAGTGGAGCAGTGGGAGGCATTAGTTGAGTTTCAACAGATCTTTCCTTGGAACAGATTGTTGGATGCTGCAGTGAACTGCTAATTCCTTTTCTCTTTGTTTACAGCAGGGCATAACAGATCCCAGCAGCTGCAGGCCTTGCTTAAGTCAGTCTGAGCAAGAGAAGAGCACCTTGCAGAAATTTAGAAATATGACTCCTGAAAATTGATGACAGGTTACTGGGTGTCACTGTACTGGGTGTCACTGTTCCTTGACACTTACAATTTGGAACTTATATCAACCATAAAACCAGCCCTCACCATTTTTCAAAAGGTCTACCTGTATCTTCTACCATCTTCTTGGGAGCTGCAAAGCTTCTATATATCAGTTTTTTCCCTTCCTGAGTCACCAAGAAGTGGCTCATACCATGGGCTCTTTTAGATTTTAGCACCTGGATTTATGAGGGAAGGGGGAAATGTCTGTTGTTGTGTTAGGTGTCTTCTCTTCGCCTCAATCTATTTATTGTTGAACTCTCTTTTGCAAGGCATTGTTGATTTAGATGCTCTCTTTCTTGCTTTCTCTCTAATTTTCACTTTTCGTGCTCCTGTGCCCTTGTTGATGCTATTGCTCAAGTGAGATTTGCTGGCTATGTGGCCACCTTTGGTCCAGCCAGCACCTTCTGTCACTCCATCAGCAACTCTCAATAATTTTCAAAGAAGGCTTACTGGAAAATAATAGTTCCTGAGGCTCTGCCTTGCCATCTTTTGTCTAGGCTCTGACCTTCTTGCAGAATAGGTCATCAGGGTTTGAAACATAATGGAAACATGCTAAGGGAAGTGCTATTGTCTGATGATGTGGTGTCAGGTTTCATTTAGCACTTATTACCATTCCCATTTGAGCTACTGTAGCTGAGCGATGCTCGCTGGTAAAGTCGAGTTGCAGAACAGATTGTCCAATACCTGACAAATATTAACTGGAAGTGTATCTACCATAATAGCACCTGTCTCTTGCTTTCCTGAGGTCTTTCTTCTTACCTTGAGCTAATTGGCAGGGAATTGTCATTGTTCTTCAAATTTTTCAAAAGGAGAAGGGATTTCTCCTATGCGGTATGTGTTGATTATGAACAAAAATTGGTAACAATTTTCCACGGGTGGCAGTGACTAAGGGGAAATCAATTTGCACCTATGTGCTTAGTATAAGGGAGCTCTTAGTATCTAGTCCTGCTACACAGCTGATTAAGTGCAAATGCTGAGCTATATGAAAGCATTAATGTAAGCTATGAGAAATGGCTCATGATAGTGCGTGTCTCTTATTCTGGATATAGCAGAGTAAAAGTCATTTTGCCTCGTGGAAGATGCTGATGGAATAAAGAGCTCCATTAGTCATTTCCATCTTTGGACAAATAATCAACTGTTTCCTTGTCACATAAGGAACTGGAACTCCCCCCCAAAAAACCACTCAATCTCACGGCAACCAACTAAAAACAACCAACCCACTCTGGGGGTTCCCCATTCAACCTCTCTCACTACCAAGGGAATATAATAGACAAACAGAAAGAGAACCTACCCAAATGATGCTGATATAAAAACCCCACATAGACACTAAGAATATGTTTACCACTTCTCCCCCTCCTTGCCTTCCCTCTTCTCCTTCCCCGACCTTCTTCTGTATACAACACTAATGTCTCACATCTTATGTAACTGATATATAGAAAAGACTTTTCAACCTGAGAAAAGAGACAATGCCTGTACTTTTTAAACCAAGAAAAACTTTAATAAAAAATATTTTTTTTAAAAAAAAAACATAAGCAACTGAAAATGTTACTGGTAAATCTATACCACACAAGTAGAGGGCAGCTCCTGGTTATCCCTCTGCTGAAATGAATGAGCCCATGGATGGTCCCATTGAAACTGATGGTTCCATTTTATTTTATTTTATTATTTTATTTTATTTAAGTAGTTATTACTTAAGTTACAACACTGATGTTTCTCATTTATCTGTTTTGCTTCTATGCAACCAATATTATCAGAAATGATTCACATGTATATTTTCCCTAGACTAATATATTCAAGGTTATGTCTGGGCAAGTGCTTATTTTGCCTATGTGTGCAACAATTTATGATAACTTGTTTAATTATTGTTATTATCTTCATCATTAATATTTTCAGACTGTCCTTCAACAAAAGTTCTCAGGGTGGTATATAAAAACACATTAAAATACAGCGTAAACCCACCAATTAAAATCATGACATTATCCAGCTCATGAATCAATTACAAAAAAGTATCAATACAGAATTTGTAGGGATCAGAAGCAGGCCACTTATGGTTGACATTATCTTTTGTGTTTCTTGTAACAGCATTTTATTTATTTCTAAATGTCACCTTTCAAAACATAAGTTTTCTCGAGGCCGCTTACAATCATTATCACAGACACACCAAACCCACACCAAAATAAAGCCAATATCTAATGTTTTTAGAGCTGAAATGCTTCTTAATGCTTCCTATACCAGCCCAACCATCTAAGTAAACCACTGAAACAGCATAAGCAATTTAAAAGAATGCCTAGGAACTCATTTGCGAAGTGACCTTGAATGTACAAACCTTCTGATCAAAACCGTTATGAGGTGTGTGTAAACAAGGCTGAATCCAACTCTTCCTTCCTAAAGACCATGGGGACCAGAGAGATTTAAAAATGCAAGTTTATTTGCTCTTTTTCCCCCAACCGATATGCACTTATTCCCAGTTCCAAGGGATAGAGATCCTGGGAGTACTTGTGGAACATTGCCCATCTTTTAATAATCACATCAGAGCTTTTGCCAGGCTGACATTTGATTACCTCAGAACAGTGTAACGCTGCATTAGCACCTCTCGCAAATGGATGTTGGATGGCTTATCCATGTATTTGCAACATCCCAGCTCTATTACTGCAAGCTTCTCTGGAGGTTTTCCAGAAGGGAGCACCCAGCCAGCTATTGCACACAAAGGATTCCTGTTCCGACTCAGGAATGTGTCTAAATCACTTTGCATGTGGTGACTTTTCAAATGGTTTTTGTGCATTTTTCTCCCTCAGAAAGTGACTATGTGGTGCAGCAGATTGCCTCTATCATCCTTCATCTCTGGAAATGTAAGCTTCACTCTGGCTTAGGGTCACAAATAAAATGATCTGGGTAATTCGTGGATGGATGCTAGCAGTACAAAAGAGCCACACATCTTAGCACGCTGTCATGGTTGGAAGTCTTGGTGTTGAAAGGAATTGATGATAGACTAGGAGATGGAAGGCAGTTGACCCTATGTGAAGCTAGGAGAATTGCATAGCAACAGGTATGGGAAAACAACTTAATCACCCCAAAGCAGAACCTTCCCAATATACCTCATCCAGTCCTCAGTATGCCCCTGAATAATACTTGCTGCTGGGGAAAAACAGAAGAGAGGGATTG
The DNA here is from genome assembly GCF_027172205.1 of Podarcis raffonei. Lineage (NCBI taxonomy): Eukaryota > Metazoa > Chordata > Lepidosauria > Squamata > Lacertidae > Podarcis > Podarcis raffonei. The sequence goes on from NC_070607.1 coordinate 41,019,254, forward strand.
CCCTCACATTTTCTGGTTGTGGGGTTCTCATAGCCACCTGGTTGGTAACTGGGGGAAATGGGATGCTGAAAAAAAGAGGCATTTGGTGTTATCTAGCAGGGGTCTTCTTATGAACGCTGCATGCATACTTTGGGAGTACAATAGAGCCTCTTACTTTGTATGCTGAATTTGTTGATGCAGTGAGGTGGAGTATGGCTGCTGGATATGGAGGAAATAGGGTTAGCCTGAATACCCCTAAGACATCCCTCGCACATTCCTTCAATGTGTGTGTCTGGGTGAGGGTGTTCGAAGCCCCTACCCCATGCTGTTGCCATGGTGGCTCACAGTGGGAAGGCTGGGCAAGGAGATCTGAATGCTATATTTGGACAACTGAGAAATTCAGATAACTTTGTTACTACAGGCGTTTCATCACCTCACTACTAGCAATGCTTAGACTACAGCTCCATTCCAGCCTTAAAAAAAGAAATGACATTAGCTGCAGCATTACAGCATGCAGTCATGTCTGAAATTATTGAAAAAAGATAACAAGTATATTGCATTCTAATCTAATTATCTAAATCATTTAAATTATTTATAAGGGCCGCTTCGAGTCTTTGTTCTAAAAGGTCTTTATAGACTGCACATAATTTAGTGTTCACACAGTTGAGACTCGGAGGAAACTTAAACAGTTCTCTTCTCTCCCCCCCCCTTTTAATGCTCTGCAAAAGAAAAGAAACTCCACTAATTGACAGCTTAATTGCCCCTATAACTGTTGATTCTTAACCTTATTCCAAATACGATTTGAGTAAAGAGAACAATTCAGCACAATGTTCCATGTGCAACTGGTTTTGTGAAGCTGCCATAGTAACAAGGACAGAATCTGAACATGCTTTTCTTCTGAAGGCAAACCTTGATCTTTTATGGACATTAGGCGTGATGGAGCCAGAAACAAAGTGCTTGCAGTCGGATTGGTTTAGCTCCCCCAAGAGAATTCTCGTTGCTGCTTGCTTGGCACAAAGAAATGAATTTTCACTGAAAGTTTCAGACACTGTGTGTGTTTCCTTTTAATGCTTCCAGTAGGAGTCAGCAGGTTTTGTGTGTGAACATTTATCATTCCTTATTAAATTTCTTAGTCGCCTTTTTCAATAAAGGCCCAAGGCGACTTACAGAAAATATAAAGTACACAAAAAATTGAAACACAATTGAGGAGGTTGAAGGTGGGAGAGACGTTCTGTCAGGTAGGTAAAGGTAAATGGTAAATGATGCCTGGATGGTTAAGTCCAGTCACCCCTATGGGGTGAGGCGCTCATCTCACTTCAGGCTGAGGGAGCTGCCATTCATTCACAGACAGCTTTCTGGGTTATGTGACTAAACTTCTTCTATTTCAGCAAACACAGTGACGGAACCAGAAACGGAAATGCCGTTTACCTTCCCACCACAATGGTACCTGTTTATCTACTTGCACTGGTGTGTTTTTGAACTGCTAGGTTGGCAGAAGCTGGGACAGAGCAATGGGAGCTCACCCCGTCATGCAGATTCAAACTGCTGACCTCCTGATCAGCAAGCCCAAGAGACTCAGTGTAAGGCTTTATAAGTTAAGACCAAATTTTTGAATTGGGCCTGTATAACTATATGAGCAGCCAGTGCCCCTGGGCCAGAATAGGTGGTCTATGGTCCCATTATCTGGTTTACATTATTCTGGAAACTGTTCTGCACTAACTGCAGTCACTAAATGATTTTCAAAGAATAATTGCCATTCTCTCACTTTGGAAAGAACCTTTTGGAGCTCCTTGTGATTCTTCTTGGTTTTTACCATGCTGAACAATTTGGGGGGGTCTTCAGCAAACTTGATCATCTCACTGTTTATCTCTAACTCTAGATTATTTATGAACAAATTTAAAAGCCCCAGTCCTTGTACAGATCCCACTTCTTACATGCCTCAACCTTGAGAACTGTTGATTTATTTCTACTTTCTGCTTTTTGTTCTTTATCCAGTCCAAGTACACAATGTCTGTTGGATCACTCCCATCCACTCTTAAGAATTATAAATGGCACTGTGAAGAGCATCACAATGGAGATATTCTGCTATTGTTATCTTTTCTCATTGTCATATAACTGAAAAACAAAGCTAGGGACCCTAAAAATGAGACACCAGGTTGGTTTTGCCTTCTAAAGTATAACTCTCCTGAAAATGTATTGGGACCCCCAGATGGAGATATCTGTTATTGACAAAGATTGTTGCATTGAAAGCATGGACCCTAGATAAGAATATCCAACATGGAGATTCTAGTAGTGTCTTTTAATTATGCAATGGGCCATTGTTAGAATTGGACAAACATTTATTATCCAATCCCAGGTATTTTGCATATATTCAGGCAAGCTTTGACTGAAAAAGTGAATGATTATCTTTGTCAAACCATTTTTAATTTAGATAAAAGATGCAGGGAAAATCGGTAGCTACCATAAACTCCAAAAGATAAAAGAAAAGATATATAAATATAGAGCAAAGTACTCCTTCACCACCAGCCATTTTGATCTCACAGAATTTCAAAGTTAAGCTTCATTGGACTTTAAAATATTAATAAACGTGTTTGAAGTTTAAAGGTGGCAGATTCCAAAAGGCAGTTTAAGAATTTACATTGTATGTCTGGAAACAGCTAGACACAAGGACAACTCCCTGAGTTGCTTTTTGGTTGCTTCTAATAAAACATTATCTGTTGTGAACACATGTTTATCCTGGTGAACTTTCTTTCAGCTTGACAATATTCACCATACAGGGTGTGAGGTACTGGAAAATCAATTTAAGGTGCAACAGTTTAAAATCTGCGTGCAGCAACATCTAAAATGTCCTGTTCCACTCAGGATGAGATGTGCCCATTATTCTTCACATCAAGCCCATTATCCATAATTCGTTCTAATTGAATGCATTTACAAATGCCATTTCAACATGTTTTATTCCATAGGTCTAGCTACACATTATATTAATGGTATCTCTTGCAAATGTGGTATTGTGCTCCTCCACCTTAATTACAGGCATAAGGGGCAATGTTCATTAGGAAAATAAGGTTTAACCTTTCCTTTCCTCATGATCACAATGTATATTGCCCCCTATAGGACTGTTTTCTCCCCTAGGCCTAAACACAGTGTGTCAAATAAGAGTTTTGATCTCAACTTCTGTGTGTGTTTCTGTGTAACCTCTCCTTCTGATGCACTGTGTTTCCAGTGAACATTGTTGTGGTCGTGGCTGTAACTGAATAGAAAACAAAACATAGCAAGTGACGCAATTAGCATCATGTGTTGTTAGCCAAGAGAGTTAACAAAGTTTTAACTTACAGATAAGGTTGCATGTGCACAAGAAATAGGGGAAATACAGAGCTTCTCATGTTACTGTGTTGTGTTTCTTTCCAAGTGTAAAACAACATCTTGCCTGTCAAACAGAGGGAAATTCCTTTACTGCAGTTAGAATAGGAAGCTATCTTGTGCAGCCCCACCATCTCTTCTAAGCAGAAAAACATAATCTGAGATCTAGGAGGTTTCAAGCAAACCAAAGATCTAAAGCACTTTTTCTCAAGTGACAAAACTGACAAAAACTTAATGAGCTTTGCTGCTGTACAAGTGTTCTCACTCCAGTTGCCTACTTGCAGCTTGGAAGCCCAAAGTGGTGCAAAATGGGGTTCTACATGGCTTCAAAGCAGGCAGAAAACATTCAGCATGACACTTAAGCAGTGGGCATAATCAGCAGTGAAGTCAGAGATGAACTTAAGTGCTTGAATGAACAGCAGGAGTTCAATTTAATGTATATTTCATAAAGATGTAGCCATGCTAAGGAATGTTTCGAATCAAGGTTGTCCCTCATTCTGGCCCTTAAGTAAAAGAGACTTAAAGATGGTGACAGTGTCTGCTCCATGCCAGCAGCATCAGGAGGCTTCTATTGGTTTTAAAAGTTTATTATGCTTTATTTCTTGGTGTCTATTTCTGTAAAATGCTTTGGAAAGCATTTTGTTTGAAAAACGGTCTATACATTTTAAAAAACCAAGTGACATTCTCTGCTCCGAAAATGAATGCATTAGCATCTTGTGGATGTATGTTTGAAAGCACTTCTACACTTAAATGTTACGTTTGTTTGTGTCCTTGCTTTCAATAGTGCAGAATAGGGCCAGCCCAGGATGTTTAGCCACTTCAGGCAAAACAGAAAATGTTGCCCCCTATGGTGTTGACAGGGGCGAAGGAAGGGGTGTGTGGTGGGTGTGGTCCACCCTGGGTGTCACCACTGAGGGGGGTGACAAAATGCCGGGTGGCACTCACCACAGGGCCTGCAGCGCACCTGAGCCACGCGTCTCTCCTGGGAGAGACATGGTGGCTTGGGCGCATGTAGACTCCGTGCTGCCGAAATGTTCCTCCTGCTGCTTCTCCCCTAGGTGTAGGGAGACTGAGTGGGAGACAGGCAGGCAGACTCTGGAGGCCCTACAGTGCACCCCACCCCTATGGGCTGCTCGCCCCACCCCTGGGCATGCCACCCCAGGTGCCCGAGTGGCTTCCTCCACCGCTGGCTGTTGACCCCTGTTCTTCCACAGCCCATCCCTGCCTCTGCCCCCACAGCCTTCCCCAACATTGAAGACATGGTGGTAATGGGCAGTTTGGAGGAGGCTAAGGTGTCAGGCAAGCATAGATGAGGAGGCCATGGGCAGGCATGGAGGAGACTGGGTCTGCCACCTGTGGCAACTGCCTTACCTCACCTCATCGGCTGGTCAGCCCTGGTATGGAAGATGGAAACCACTCTCCCTCTCTTCTTCTTTGCACAACACTTATTTGTTGTTTACTAGAAACTAGGGTGAATCTGTTGCTAAAGGCTTAGCCAAGCTATAGGGTTTTCAACAGCAGACAAGTTTCCCAAGTTCCTTGAGTAGGAAATTGTTCATTTTTATTGTTGTTGGGTTTTGGGGTTGTTGTTTTTTTGCTTTTAAACCTGTGCAAAGTGCCATGTGTCTTCATGGTAGTATCTACCCACATTCATGCATATATACTGCATAAGGATTGTTCTAATATTCTAACATTACAGGAGAGCTGACATAGGGAAAATGTTTATTTCGATTTTTTCAAGGAAAATGAATAGCCTATGTCTTATCTTTATGAATCGAAGTATCAAGTAGGTGGCTTGTTTACAAATATGTCTTTCTTTTCAAATCACTAAGCAATTTGTATGTCAGTAGATGATGTCATGACAGGAATGTAGGAGTGACAGGAAAAGAGGCTTCATTATTCCCCCTGCTCTCCACATCCTTCGACGAGACTTTATTATTCTCCCCAATCAATTTGGTACAATGAAAGAAAAGTAAGGAACTCAAATATTGAATTGCAATTCAACAGATGTATTTATATAGCTAAATCATAGCCCTGTCAAGTTGCTGTTGGATGGGCACTAATTAATGTTTCTCTTACTTTGTATTCAGTTCTGATCTGTGCAAGGAGCACTAAGGAAAACGTGAACTGATCACAAGGAGTCATTTGTTACTGACAGCATCCATCTTATGTTCACAGATGTTGCTCCACCTGCCCAGGAAGAAGGAAGGGAGGAACGAGTAATTAGGCAAATCTAAATGGTCACGGGAAGAAGCATCTACAGTAAATGAAGCTAATATTGTTTTCATTTTCCTACAGGCAAAGATGGCGACATGGGATCAAAGGGGGTTAGAATATTATCTGCTGAGGATTTACTTTCCCTTAATGTGCAAAAATATGGCTTTTTGAATATAACTTGTAGACTGTTACTTATAGGTATTAAAGATGATTTGCTCATTCTTCCAATGGAAAACAAAAACGGGGGGGGGGGGGACAAAGCTTACTCTTCACAAGTGCCAACTGAAAATCTTTGTTCATTCTGAGACAATTAATATTTACAAACATTTTTATTAGAGGAGGGCAATAGAGTAGAGTGGGAAGGAGATCATGCATGTAATTGTTCCAGTGGGGATGTTACAGCAAAATATGCCATCAGCAGAAATGGAGATAGGAATCAGCAACAAAACGGCTTCACCTGGCATGCCTCTCTACAGATGGAAATGTGCCGAAGAATAGCACAGGAAACACCATACCCCATATATTTCCTTAGAAGTGTTCCTTTACCCCAAAGCCTCACCACCAGTTGGAGAAAATGACTGTGTGGTCAACTAGCCTGGGACTTAGAAAGAAATCCTGCATATTTTCTGAGCACCTGTTATGAAGTTCTGCAAGGTCTCACTAGTCCTTAACTTCCAAGGATTTCAATGCATTACAATTTCTTTAGGACTCTCCCCCTCAACCCCCCCCCACCTTAATTAATTAGGCTGAAACATCCTTCATCTTTCCCACTTCCAAGGAAGGTAAATGTTTGTGACAATCCTAATCTCTTAACATGGGAAAAGAGTAACAGAAGGTATGGAATTACCAGGTGGCAAAGCCTGACTTAGCATTCCAGATTTGTGATAGACCTCCAATGACAATTCACAGACCATATTTGTCTTAGGGTTTGAGTCTATCAGTGCCATTCAGTTTGAGTGACAAGCAACCACATGGAAGGAAGTGTTGGGATACTGCCAGGGAGATAAAGTCCATCTGAGCCCCCAAGCTCGGTGCCGGACGATCCATCGACCTCCCGTAGTCACGCAGTACCAGCAATTTAGCGACACTAAGCCTCAGGCTTAGTGCACACTCTAACAGCAGAATTCACACAGCAAAAAGTTGCACAGCATGAGAGCAGAACAGCATATTTACAGGTTTTATTTGGCGTAGGTCAGAACATGAGAAGACATGACCGTCTGCTCCGACTGCTCAGGCAAAAACAGCAGAAAACGAAAGGAACAGACAACATAAACATCCTGTGAGACAGGAAATTACGCAGGCTGTTATACAAACATCCTGCTCCCTTTTTTTTTTTTAATAAATTTTTATTAATTTTCCAACACATATTAAAAGACAATACAAAACAATACAAAAACAAACAAACATATAAACACGTATAATTTCTTAACCTTCTTTTCCTTAAGCCTTCTTTCAACGACTTCCCCATACCTCCTTTTTCTGCATCCCTGTTTTAAATCTTTCCAGCAACCCCTAATTTTAATTACTTATGGCACTTCCTTTAAATCCTTTTTCTCATGTCCAATTGTTTATCGCTGCAATTCTATTTTGCATTACTCAAAACATTTTAACACTCATTAATTTTACAACAGTTCTTAAGATAAACTTTAAATTTCTTCCAATCTTCTTCCACCGTCTCTTTCCCTTGGTCACGGATTCTGCCGGTCATCTCAGCCAGTCCCATGTAGTCAATCACCTTCGTCTGCCATTCTTCCAGTGTGGGTAGTTCTTGTGTCTTCCAGTACTTTGCTAAAAGTACTCTTGCTGCTGTTGTCGCATACATAAAGAACGTCCTGTCTTTCTTTGACACCAATTGGCCTACCATGCCCAGGAGGAAGGCCTCTGGTTTCTTCACAAAAGTGCATTTAAGCACCTTTTTCATTTCATTATAAATCCTTTCCCAGAAAGCCTTAATCTTTGGGCATGTCCACCAAAGGTGATAAAAAGTACCTTCAGTTTCATTACATTTCCAGCATTTGTTATTGGGCAAATGATAAATTTTTGCAAGCTTGACTGGGGTCATGTACCACCTATAAATCATTTTCATAATATTCTCTCTTAAGGCATTACATGCCGTAAACTTTATACCGGTGGTCCATAACTGTTCCCAGTCAGCAAACATAATGTCATGTCCAATGTCCTGTGCCCATTTAATCATAGCTGATTTAACCATCTCATCCTGTGTGTTCCATTTCAACAGCAAGTTATACATTCTTGACAAATTCTTAGTACTGGGTTCCAAAAGCTCTGTTTCTAATTTCGACCTCTCCACCTGAAAGCCAATTTTCCTGTCCTGTTTAAAAACTTCATTTATCTGGTAATAATGAAGCCAGTCTCTTGCTTTAGACTTCAATTTCTCATAACTCTGCAATTTAACTTTTCCCTCCTCATACTCTATAATTTCCCAATATTTCGGCCATTTGGATTCCATATTTAATTTTTTCACTTCCTTAGCTTCCATCGGTGACAACCACCTGGGTGTTTTGTTTTCCAACAAATCTTTATACCTAATCCATACATTATATAGGGCTTTTCTAACAATATGGTTTTTGAAACCTTGGTGGATCTTAACCTTGTCATACCATATATATGCATGCCAGCCAAATCTATTATTGAACCCTTCCAAATCCAAAATATCTGTATTTTCAAGAAGCAGCCAGTTTTTCAGCCAGCAAAAAGCCGCTGATTCATAGTACAATTTTAGGTCCGGCAGGGCAAACCCCCCTCTTTCTTTTGCGTCAGTTAGTATCTTAAATTTTATTCTGGGCTTTTTGCCCTGCCAGACAAATCTAGATATATCTTTTTGCCACCTCTTGAAACAATCCATTTTGTCCACAATCTGCAATGTTTGAAACAAAAATAACATTCTCGGCAAAACATTCATCTTAATAACAGCAATTCGGCCTAACAAGGAAAGTCTCAGACTTGACCATATTTCTAAATCTTTTTTCACTTCTGCCCAGCATTTCTCATAGTTATCTTTAAATAGATTCACATTCTTAGATGTCAAATTTATCCCCAGGTATTTCACCTTCTTTGCTATCGATAAACCAGTATCACTCTGGAATTTCTCTCTTTCTGCACTTGTTAAATTTTTGTCCAATACTTTCGTTTTCTGTTTATTCAGCTTAAAGCCTGCTACTTGACCAAATACTTGTATTAACTCTAAAACTCTTCTCGTACTAGTGTCTGGCTCTTGTAAAGTTAAAACTAGATCATCTGCAAATGCTCTCAGTTTGTACTGTTTAGCTCCGACCTGAATCCCTTTAACCAGCTGGTCCCCTCTAATCATGTTTAATAAAACCTCCAGGACAGATATAAAAAGCAGTGGGGATATTGGGCATCCCTGTCGTGTCCCTTTTTCAATAGCAAATTCTTCTGTAACCACATTATTTACAATCAGTTTTGCTTTTTGTTCAGAATAAATCGCACTTATACCATTCTCAAAACCTTGGCCTACCCCCATCCCTTGGAGATTCTTTTTCATAAAACTCCAAGAAATATTGTCAAAGGCTTTCTCCGCATCCACAAATATTAATACTGCCTTAGTATTAATATTAACTTCCAGTAACTCCATGATGTCTATTATATTTCTCACATTATCTGACAAATGTCTTCCTGGAAGAAAGCCCGCTTGGTCTTTATGAATCTCCCCCACCAAAACTCTTTTCAATCTTTTTGCTAAAATGTCTGCAAAAATTTTGTAATCCACATTGAGTAATGATATAGGGCGGTAGTTCTTAACCTGGTTCTTCTCAGTCTCTGACTTTGGTATAAGTGTGATATAAGCCTCTTTCCACGATTCAGGTGCCTTTTTCCCCTCTAAAATTTCATTACAAACCTCCTTCAGTGGTTGTATAAGCCATTCTTTCAAAGCTTTGTAGTATCTGGAGGTTAGCCCATCAGGTCCTGGGGATTTTCCCAATTGCATACTTTGAATGGCTCCCTCAATTTCTTGATCAGTAATCTTCTGGTTTAAAGTCACTTTACTTTGTTCCGAAATTTTTTGTAATCCGTATTTTTTAAGAAATTCTTCTATTTCTTTTTCATTCACCGGCCCTTGTGCATAAAGTCTCCTGAAATAACTCTGAAAACAGTTTCTAATCTCATTTGGTTTATAAATGCTCTTTCCTTCCACTTCTAGATTTGTAACCGTATTTTGTTTTTGTCTCTTCTTCAGTTGCCATGCCAGAAGTTTCCCACATTTATCAGCCGATTCAAATGACCTTTGTCTCATTTGTTTTATTTTCCATTCTATCTCTTGGTTCATCAAATCCATATATTGTCTCTGGTAAAACTTAATTTCTCTCAAAATTTCATGTGACTTTGGTTTGGATCTCAATTTTTTCCCCTTCTTTTATCTTTTCCAAGATCTTATCCTTCTTCTCATTATGTCTCTTCCTTTTTATAGAATTCTGTTGTATTAAAAATCCTCGCATGACGGCTTTACTTGCGTCCCAAATTACTCTTTTTTCCACTTGTGTTCTCAGATTTATCTCAAAGTAGTCCTTCAATACCTTCTGGGCCTTTTTATACACCTCTTCATCTCTAAATAGGGAGTCATTCATCCTCCATCTAAAGGATCCAGCTGTTGTTGTGTTCATTTCCATCTTTACGGCGTTATGGTCGGAGCAAGTCTTTGGGCAGATTTCCACTTTCTTTATCTTAGATGCCATTCCACTAGTTACCCAAATTTGGTCATTTCGAGTCCAGGTCATTTTTGCCTCAGAAAAGAAAGTTCCCTCTCTCTCAAGAGGATTCCTTGTTCTCCAAATGTCAATCAGGTTCATATTGTCAGTCATTTCAAAAAAGGTCTTAGGTAGTCTCCCATCTTTGGAGACCACCTGTCTTTGTGCTTTGTCCATATTTGTAGAGACCACTCCATTCATGTCTCCCATTAAAACTACATTATAATCCAAATAGTCCATTAATATCTCATGCAATTTCTTAAAAAATTCTGACTTCCCTTCATTCGGTGCATAAACTCCTATAATCAATAGTTTTTCTCCTTGAACTTGAATTTCAATTGCCAAATATCTTCCTTGTTCATCTTTGAATACAAATTTAGGAGCCAACTTTTCCTTTGCATAAATCACCACACCTCTTTTCTTCACTTTGTCTGATGAAAAAAATTCTTGTCCTAATCTTTTGTTAATAAGTAGTTTTCGGTGAACTCTGGTCACATGGGTTTCTTGTAAACAAATCAAGTCCAATTGTTCTTTTTTCAAAATATGAAAAACCTCACGTCTTTTTCTAGGGAGGTTCAGTCCATTACAATTCCAGCTTAGAATTTGCAGAGACATCTTGTTATTTATTTAGTTACTCCCCCAGCTGCTCCCAGCAAGTCTTCTTCTGTTGGTGTTTTGATCCCAAAGGATAGGTTTGAAATGTCTGGTACTTCTGCTAGGTCCGTAGGTTCCACCGTTTCCTTCAAAAGGTCCTCCTCGTTCCTTGCCAAAAATTGTTCTTTATCTTGCACTGTTTTTATCTTGATTTTCTTTCCCTTATAGTTAAAGGACAGGCCTTGTGGGAACTCCCATCTGAATGGTATGTTGTTCTTTCTTAATAGGGTGACCAAATCCTTGTAGTAGGTCCTCACTTCCAGGATATATTTAGGAATATCTTTAAAAATCTGCACACGAAAATCTTCAATCTCAAGGGGTCTTTGGAAATGTAAATTTAATATCTTATCTCTCTCTTCCTGAGATCTCAGAGTTATCAAGCAATCTCTTGGGCTCTTTCTGTTTTGTCTCCTGCCCAGTCTGAAAGCAGTTATTATCTTAAATTCCTCTTCTTTCAAATCGTCCTGCCAAAATTCCAGAAATTCTTTTGTAAGAAAGTCTATCAAATTGTCCTTTTCATTTTCTGGAATCAATCTCAATCTCAAATTTCTACTTTTCCTCTGTAATTCCATTAAAGACAGGGCCGCATCATGTTCTTCCAGCTTTTTACTGACTGGTACCAATTTTTCCTGTGCATTTTCTGCAGAATTTTTTGCCTCTTCTGCAGAAATTTTGGCCTCCTCCGCAATCTTTCTAGTTATTTCATTTTCTTTAACTAATTTATTTATTGTCTCTGTATTTAAATCCAATTTTGTTGACAGCTCAGACAGCTGTTTGGAGTTTTCAGTGCTCTGCTTTGCGAGCACTTCCAAAGATTCATTTATTTTGACTAATGCCCTTGTCACTGTCACTGTATCCATAGAAAGAGTTGTAGCAGCTGCAGCTCGATTTGTAATTGACCCCCTTCTTTTAAGTTCAACTTTACTCTTAGCTCTTGTTGTTATTCTCTCTTCTGTTGGGCCACTCATCCCAAGGTCGTTCCCACGGGAATTACTTTCAGTTGGAAAATTCCACAAGCCTATTCCTTGCAATAAAGATAATAGCAATTTCCCTGCAGCCTCTAGAGGGAGCAGTCCAAAGTTCCTATTGCAAAACAACAAGAGTTCCCTTCAAAGGTAACAAAAGTAATAACCAATTGTTAATTGTATCCAAGTAATAGCAAATTGTAACTTTCCAGAGTACCAGACTTGAAGCAAGTAAAGTCTTTACTTGTTATAAAAGGGCAAAACACCAACTTTGTAGCAAGCCTCTAGTGACAGCTCTCAGTCCCGGTGGCTCACTTTCCAGGCAGCCCTCCCCAAGGGTTCAAAACGGCAGAAATTTCCCCTTCTATGCTTCCTCCATGCAGGAAAGACAAATCAAAAATCTTCCCCCCCTGCCCCTGCCTGCTAGAGGGGGGATTAAGTCCAATGTCTGAGTCCGTCAATTTTTAAAGCTGCTTCCTGTCAAATTGCAGCCTCCTATTTCGTTGCTTTGATTACATGCAGTCCGAGGAAGGCAGACTTCCTTATTTTTTGCCTTCTCCGTTTTCAGCCAATTTCTGAATGTTTTTCTTTTGAAGTTTTTGTTCCTTCTTACTCACGGATAATCCAATTACGTTCCGAATGTCAGGAAGGAATCGACGCTCTCCGTCAAATGGCAGCACGGCTTCACTTCACGGGCTGGGTAGCGGCTCTCAGTACCGCGCTCCCCGATGCCGCTCTGGAGCCTTTAAAAAGACTCCTTTGCAGTGAGGGGGGGCGCTTAAGGTACCCACCGAGCCTCCTTGCTCTCAGGCTTCTGCGCCTGAGATTTTAGGGGTCCCCGCTTCGCCGTAGCGGTCAGACCCGAACTCGCGAAGCAGCCTCCCGGAGCGGAGCTCAGCAGGAGGCAGCCATTAGACGCTGGCGCCGACCGGAAGTCCATCCTGCTCCCTTTTAAGGTGGAACGGAAATATCCTAACATCCTCCCCCTTTCCGTGTAACCTGTAGTACCTGTGGTTCAACCCAATTGCAACCTTTGTGCGTAAACCTTAAGTTGTTCTCTGTTAACAACCTTAGACAACAGATCAGCAGGAATTTCATTTCCTGGCATGTAGGACACCTGAATGAGTCCTTTTTGAATACACTCTCTTGCACGATGTAGCTTAATCTGCAAGTACTTGGTCCTTTGCTTGCAACTCTCCGAGTTCAGCAAAGCCAAACAAGATCTATTGTCTTGATACACTTGTATAGGACATTTCACAGAAACCCCAATGTCCTTAAACAGTTGCATCAACCATTCACAATCCATGAGTGAAAATGACAGAGCATTGAGTTCTGCTTCACAGGAACTTAGGCTAACTGTTGTCTGCTTTTTGCACAACCAGTCAAACAGGCAGTGGTTGTACATGTAGCATACTCCAGAAGTGCTTGTACCATCCGTGGTGTCACTTCCAAAACTTGCATCTGCAAAGATTTCAAGACCTCCAGTCTTCTGACTGGTGAACCTCAGCCTGTAGTGCATAGTCCCTTTCAAATACCGGGCTATGCGCTTCAGAGCTTTCCAATCCTGAACAGTAGGATTGTTACCAAGTCTGCTCAGCAGGTTAGTGTTTACAGCAATGTCAGGTCTCGAACATCTAGCAATGAAATTCAACTTGCCTAGAATGCATCTGTACAGCGTTGTGTCAGAAAACGCTTCAGCAGTACTATCTACCTGGTAACCTGTCACCATCGGTGTGTCTGCTGGGTTTGCATCAACCAAATTCAACCTGGTTAATACATCAGTAATTTTCTGTGTTTGGTGTACCAGAAAATTACCTGCTTGGTCCCTCTCCACCTGCAAAGAAAGATAGTTGGATACCTCACCAAGATCCTTCATGTCAAAGTGCTCCTTCAGCTGAGCTAGGGTGCTTTGGTAAAAAGCCTGATTCTTCCAAAACATCAGAAGATCATCAACAAAACATAAACAATACAGTTTGTTTTGCCCCTCCTCCTTGACAAACACACATGGATCAGCTTTGCCCTGGTGAAAACCTAGAGAAAGCAACGTTTCAGTGAGTTTTGGCACTCTGCTTGAGACCATATAAGGATTTCCGCAGTTTACAGACCATTCCCTTCTGTATCTGCATCCCGTCAGGTGGAAGCATGTACAGCTCCTCCCCCAAAATCCCGTACAAAAAAGCTGTATTAATGTCATGATGGGAAACATGCAGTTTCTCCTCCGCAGCGATCTTGAGCATCAGCCGAATGCTCTCATATTTGACCGTGGGTGAGTAGGTCTTGTGGTAATCCTGCCCTGGTACCTGTGAAAAACCTCTGGCAACCAATCTGGCTTTGTGTCTGACAACCTTGCCATTCTGGTCTGTCTTGGCCTTGAAGACCCATTTGCTGCCAACCAGTCTCATCCCTGGGACTACCGGTACCAGTTCCCAAGTTTGGTTCCTGTTCAAGGAATCAACTTCAGCCTTCATGGCATTAAGCCAAGGCTCAGCATCTTTAGAGGTTAACTCCTGAACCTCTTTGAAGCTTGAAGGTTCCCACACTTTCTCTGAGCTACTAAGAACAGCAGTTGCCGTCTTAGCAAACTCATCAGCAAATCTCTTCGGAGGTTTGCCTTTGGTCGCCCTTTCAGACCTGCGAACCAGACGCAAGTCTTCTGGACTCATCTCCTCCTTCTTAGGAGAAAAATGACCAATGGTGAACAGTGGTTCTTCCAGTTCATTGTCAGACTAATCAGATGGTCTGACTGAGGCTTTTGCGCTCTTGTAGTCTGCTGTGTCATCACTGTCACTGACAGCAGCAGCAGCGCCGCCCACTGAACTGGAATCCGAACTCTGATCATCATCATCATCATCATCATCAGTTTCCTCAGCTTTCTCAGCATGATCTGCTTTCTTCACATCACCTTCATCTTCTTCTGGGTAACTCTGGAAAATTCCCACATTTCCCCCCCACTTAGGATTGTACTCAACACTCCTTGTGAACTTTATGGATTTAGAGTTAGTCATCCATATCCTGTATGCACCTTTTTCGTACCCCATGAACAAACCATGTGCCCCACGCTTCCCAAGCTTGTTGCTTTGTGGGTCCTGTCAAAACTCCCAAGTCCAGAGGTGCAGCTCAGTCAGACTAGTCCATCACACATAAAATACTGGAGTCCTGATGAGCTTGCAGTCATGTTTGATTTAGCATTCTGTTGATTTCAATGGGACACAGCCATGGGTAGCTTTTCCTGAATTATGCCTGCACGATTAGCCTATAAACAAACAGCATATTCCAAAGCAATCCAATTAGCCTAAATTGACATCATGACTGAGCAAAGACTTCAGTATGGACTACCCATACCCACTTACCATTCACTGGTGCAGAGCAATCCTAAACCCTTATCTGCACTGTTGTGGGGAGGATAGGATGAAGCAGAGATGTCCCTCTTCTGAGTCCCTCTGGGCTCCTTTGCAGTGGGACTAAACACTGGTGACGGCCCTTGCGGTACTTGCTGAAAGTGTGATGGAACACACACTACCACTGATGGTGCTCCCACAGGCAATAGCCATCATCAGCACTGTAAACGGGGCATTACAGGGGAAGGATGGGGGTGGAGGAAGGCTGCTATTGGATCATACAGATCCAAGATTGGTCTATTTACTGGTGTTGGACCTAATTTGAGGCCGTCTACTACATCAGCATGCAGCTGATGGAGCAAGAAAGGGAATCAAATGACCACCAACTCTTCCTTCCTGGCTGGCACATGCAGTAGGGCTTCAGATGCAGTGGTGACTCCATTCCATCCCAGTGTTCCTAGTCAGGGCTTTGGATGCCTCCCTTAATGCAACAACAATAGGTCTGATGGAAGTTCTTACTTTATTATTGTTTTCTGTCAACATCTCCTGTACAAAAATAAGGATATAGAAAGGAAGACACACATGCTGGCAAGCTGATGTGTGAAGTTGTCAGGATCAGAACGTTTAACTGCAATGCCTTTCTGACATGCATGCTCTATCCATGCATTTTTTTGGCATGGCAATATGAGTTCTTCCACATGCAAAAATGTTTCCTGCTGGCCAAAGTCTTCCTTCTCACTGCCTATCTTGCTATTGTTTACAAAACTTGCAAAATAAGCAGAATGGTTATAAAATGTGGTTGGATATTTAAATGGTTCTTTGTGGTTATTTTTGTGGTAAGTTTTTATAGTATCCTTGCTGGTGAATTTGCTATTTGCTTTTTGTTCCATTTCTCATTGAGCTCGGATCTGGTCAGTAAATGTTTGTGCAGGAATTAATGTATGCCGTGCCACTGAACGGACTGAGCTTATTTAAATGGATTTATTTGTGTACAGTATAGCTAAGGAAGTGGGAGGGAGGCCTGCCTGCTATTAAGAGGACATTCAGATGGAACGCACCCATGCCTGCTAGATCATTTCATTACAAAATGATATTTGCAACCTATAAATCCTTGCCCTTCTGTAAAGTGTAAAGGTGTGTTGGGTAAAATGTCCTGTGGAGACAGCTAACATTCTGGCTCTATACAAATAATTTTAAATAAACCCAAAGTATTTGCATATGTACACTGCAGATTAAAGGCAAAACAAAATGGCTACACCTCCTAGTACAATCAATGGGGCAGGCTCAGTGTGTGATTAAATAATGAATAAAATATCATTTCACATGATAATGTTATACTGTAAATAATTCCATTTGTTTACTCTATGTCTGGCATTGAAGTTCACCTCCCTTGGAGGTTTCTCTGACTTTTGATGCTGTTTTGTTTTGCATATGTTTATACCACTTAACATGGCAGTCTACAAGTATATACTGATAATTCTTTGTTTTTGACTAGTGATCACAAAGGGACTTTTGTTATGAGTCCCAAAGCATCACTGGGCTCAGCGGTAGAGTGGCTGGTTGAGATGGAGGAAGAGTTTTTGGGTTATTTAAGTTACAATAGTTTTGCAGGTCTACATTTCTGTGGATGATCAACCAATGTGAAGCACCATTAATAATAAATTTTGCTTTCAGTGCCTGATGATAAATGAATCATGCTGTAATATGTGACTTAGTAGTGCTGATGGCATTACAAGGTACCCAACTAAAAGGATAGAAATGTGTATCTCATTTTGTCTAAATAAGAATTCTGTAAACAATAAACAACATCACTGGCCCAATTCATCTGAAGTATCCATAAGATGGGTTTGTACAGTGGTACCTCGGGTTACATACACTTCAGGTTACAGACTCCGCTAACCCAGAAATAGTACCTCGGGTTAAGAACTTTGCTTCAGGATGAGAACAGAAATCGTGCTCTGGCGGCATGGCAGCAGCAGGAGGCCCCATTAGCTAAAGTGGTGCTTCAGGTTAAGAACAGTTTCAGGTTAAGTGCGGACCTCCAGAACGAATTAAGTACTTAACCTGAGGTACCACTGTATTCAGAAAATAAAGGGTACATTCACCCTGATCTTTTGCCACTGATCCTTTGCCTACCTACATGCTATACCTTTAAAGCACATTCATAGCACATTTCTCCCCTCCCCCAAGAAGCCTGGGAACTGTAGTTTACTTCTAACAGAGCTACAATTCCCAGCATCTTTAACAAGTTCATAGGAAACTGTCATGTGTGCTTGTGTGTGTGTGCTTTGAATGTGCTTTAAAAGTGTGATGTGTGTACTGAATTATTGTTTGAACTAATACTAAATGCTCTCTCAATGCTATAGGTTTACCCTTCACCCCCTGAGTAATTGAGAGTTCACTTTCTGCTGTAAGATCCAGCAGTTTGTTTACTGCTATGTCCCCTAGGCCAGCTGGAAAATCATTGTGAATAGCTTGGAAGTAGAATGTAACTACTTCTGCTCCTTTGTCAGAAGTAGCTGGGTAGTGTGTCCTTATCGAAAATGGTGTCAGCCACACTGCTTTAATCTAAGCAAGCGAATATGGAACAGTGATCAAGCACTTTCATTCTTTGCCGGGAGACAAATCAAGGAAGACCAGATTTGTTTACTGCAGTGAGGAAAGTGGAGATGTGAAGCATTTTACTGCTGAACTTGGGCATAAGCTACTGACATTTGAAAACATAGGCATGAAAGCACCTTTGCAGATAGGCACCTGAGATGGGGAAGGAAAAGGATGCCGATATGTGAAGTTTATAGACAAAATGCTTGAATGTTCTCTTAACAGCCACCACCTTTTCACAGAAGCAATGAAATGGGCTTCAGAGGAGAGCAGTATAATACTTGCAGAAAACAGCCAGTATGCATCTCTCACATTTCCTTGTCTAGAAGTGATGCTGACCCTAGCTGCTGGATGAGACAAGACGCCTCTCGCTTATTTCCATTTCAGAGTTGGCCTGCTTTGCGAGGAGTGTAATCAGTTCATCACCGCAGCCATGCACTGCAGCTCTGCTGCCGCTGCAGCATGTCCTCTTGAGGCTTCTCCCCTTTGTCTGCCCAGCTGTTTGTGACACTGGGCAGCTCCCAACAGGCTCAGAGAGGCACTGTTAGAGGTTACAGAGGTACAGCAAGATTAGGAGGTTGCTTTGAGCTCCCTCGTGTGTGGTCTTCAGGCCTGCAATATAAACTATCTCATGCACTCACATTTCACACAGCGAGGACTGGGTGGAGCAAACAGCAAGAGAGCTAGGCATAGTGAGGTATCTCTCTCTCTCATGTACACACCCAGTACTTCAGCGCTTAAAATTTACAGGAAACTAAATCTGATTCAGGAGTCACACTTTGATCATCACCATTCTTCGCTTCTCTTGGTATCTTTTTAAAATGGCAGGCGCTGATCTAACAATTAAATAGATGTTCACTCTTCTGTATGAACCAACAGAATGTCAGTGTGTATATGTACACACACTTTAGTAAACCTTACTGTATGATCTTGTAACTTACAGCAAATTATTTAGTGCTGGGTAGGTAGACTGCTTTGGTCTTGGGTGGCTCAACAGGTTTAAGAAACAGATTGGAGATAATGGAGAAAACATGTTACTTCCATATGTATATACTTATGGTTTATTTTCTTTCTAAAAACGGATTGGAAGCCCACCTGACTCTAGCAATAGTTCCATACAGACTTACAGAAATCTTCCAAAAATGTGATAGCATGATATGGTATCTCATGGGCAAAGTCGTCACAGCCCTATTCGAACCCAAAGCACCAAAAAGAAACTGAATGGAAAAGACAAAAGACAAGAAGGGCAGCAAAGTATACCTTAATCACATGTAATCAATAAGGCACTTGACAGCTTTATTTATCCTTTGTTCCTTAAGAGCAGAAATCCAGTGTCAGATAACACAGGTCCCACTGCAAAAAAAATCTAAAGCAACATTGCACTAGTTGAAAGGTACGGCTCTTCTACTTTCTGGCCTCCACAACCAGGTGGAGCTTAAAAGAATAACTAAAATAAGTCTAGTCTATGCTTAGATAAAGTTAATGTTCTAATTCTAATTAGTGTGACAGAATGCATAGTCATTGGTTAGTAAAAACAAGCTTTTAGGTTCCTTGGGGCTTTACTGTATTTATTTTAAACATTTACATACATGCATCATTTTTTTCCCCTCATGAGAAGAGAAGACTCCCTGGAGAAGACACTGATGCTGGGAAAGATGGAGGGCACAAGGAGAAGGGGGCGACAGAGGACGAGATGGTTGGATAGTGTTTTCGAGGTTACCAGCATGAGTTTGACCAAACTGCGGGAGGTAGTGGAGGACAGAGGTGCCTGGCGTGCTCTGGTCCATGGGGTCACGAAGAGTCGGACACGACTAAACGACTAAACAACAACAACATCATTTTTTTTGTTTCCCACCTTTCCATAGTTAAAACCAGGCATCCCCAGCTTGCGGCCCTCCAGATGTTTTTGGCCTACAACTCCCATGATCCCTAGCTAACAAGACCAGCGGTCAGGAATGGTGGGAATTGTATTCCCAAAACACCTGGAGGGCCGAGTTTGCCTATGCCTGGTTAAAACCATGCTCAAGGGAGCCTACAATATTAAGTTACATAATATTGCACATCACCCAAATTTTTGAACAGTTCAAGACTCGAGGGGTTCCAGGGGCTTCATGTTGCAGGGTTCAGAATGCCACCTCTTTCCACTCTGATCACTCATCCTCACCCCAACACTAGTCCCCCGGCTCTGAGCCTTCTTCCCCTGGGGGTTCCCCAGCTGGTGCCTGCCACCTCTGCATCCAGCCAGTCCACACGGCACACATGGCATGGAAATATAAGTTGGATCTAGACTAAGTTAGTTGACCTTAGATCCTACTAAAACCAATGAGACAAATTTATCACAACTTCACTTAAGTCCTATTGATTTCAACTTACTTACTGAGCAATCCTAGCCATGTCTTCTCAGAGAAAACTCCTATTGAATTCTATTGGACTTACTCCCAGGTAAGAAGCATTAGGACTGCAGCCTTAATCAGCATCCAACCCATTGCCATGATCACATAGTCAATATGTACAAATATTTCCATAAGGATTGGTTATGTTTGCCAGCTTATGAACTGGCTCCTAAAGGACCATTTCACCTGCAACAATTGGCAGCCCCATTGTCTGGGATGTCAGCACCATCCTTTCTAGAATTCTTAAGAGTAGTAACACCCAAGCCTCTGAAGAAGTGTGCATGCACACAAAAGCTCATACGTACCAATAACAAACATAGTTGGTCTATAAGGTGCTACCGGAAGGAATTTTTTTATTTTGTTTCGACCCAAGCCTTAAGTTCTCTTCCATACCACACTAACATGGGTCTTTGCAAGTTAAACAGAAAAGAAAAACAATAGCAAATTGTATTTGCAAGATAATTTTTATTTACTGTGTTAAATTTATTTACAGAATTCAACTTCTACTCCTTCTGTTCTTCATCACACTGAATACACATTGAAAAATGTTCCATTGCCTCTTTTAAATCAAACATTCCACACATTGTATTATTCTTTTATCAGAGTTTCTCCATTTTAACAGCACAATTTGAAGGCCATGGCAAATATGAGATTGCACAGAGATCTGATCGGCATTTTCTACATGAAAACTACCACGAAATGGAATGCAGGCCCAAAAGCATAACACAGATATTCCATAGTTTCTTGGTCAGCTATGGCTATTATGGTTAGTCTGCCCTGGGGCATGTAATATGCTACTTGAACTGAAGTTATCCAGTTGGCACATTGGTGCCTATTGTGTTGAATAATCAAAGCTACAGAGCAGAGAAAGGAGAAGTCCACCCTGGTCCCCTTCTCCTATTCAATAATCTATTGGCCTGGCTAAAAATACTGGAATAGCACCCTGGAATATTCAAGGCATGGTCCAACCAACATGGCCAGTTGAGCAAACACAGCAAGTGCTGCTGATGCTGGGCTTGATGAGGCATATGACCCTCACCTGTTCTGAGACTGCTCCAGCTGAGGAATCATACCTCTCCTCCCAGAGCTAGCGAGCCCCACCTGGCCAGCTAGTGGGCTGGGCTGTAGTCCCTTGCCAGCCTCAGCCTCCTAGAATGTCCCTCCTGCTGCTCCCTACACCTCAGAGCTTGCTGTGTTTATGGAGACAGGGGCCCCTCTGGCTCTGGTGATGGGTCCTGCTTCTTTAGTTCCTGTGCACTGACTTGCCCCATCCCCTCATCCTCCATCAAGTCGTGAGTACTTCCTACACCAATCTCTCCTTCCCCACCCCCAGCTTGCCTCAGTGTATCCCAGTCCTGGCTACACCCCTCACTGGGATTCGCTTCTGCCTCCATATCGTCCTGCCAGTTCATGACATTCTACTTAATTTTGTCCTATATCCTGCTGCTGCCTTCTCTGGATAGATTTCACTGAAAGCCCAGTCTACAATGAATTCTACCTCCAGAAACCTATGCTAGGTTTATATGCTCTTTCTTTCTCAGTTCTGCTTTGTCTCTCTTGTGAGTTCTGCTCCAGAGATCCACCTCAATACGAGATCCAATCTTGCTGGAGTCTCATATTTCATACCTCTCTGTGCTCTGCTGCCTATGGCCTAGTATTTTTTCCCTTCAAAAGTGTAAGTAGTATAGCCAAATATCTCACTCCATTGATGAAAAACCGACTTATCTTATGGGCTATTTATATATGCTCATAGTAGTTTCTAGGAGATGCCATTTTAATTTCCCATAAAGCTTCCTATCAGCTATAGACTGATAACTGCATTTCTATAAGTGCTTCTTAGAAGGCACTCTGTTGAAGGTTCCCTCAAGCCTGTAGCTGGCCCAACATCTCCCTCAGCCCCATAGTACATGTTTGTAAAATTCTATTATGTACATCAATGGAGGAGAGAATATTCACTAAAGGCACCCTTTCCTCCATTATCATCATCTGGACTAATGGCAATGCAGTAGTGTAAGACCTTTGTTCTGGAGGCAAACTGATAAACTGAAGATGTCCCACTACAGTGTGTGTGCATGTGGGTGGGGAGTAGGAGAGGTCAGGTTTTATGTGTCCTTGCTGTTAAAAGTCACACAAATTGACTTCTGTGCTATGCATCTAGCTTGAGGGTTGGGTGGAACATAGCGGGTGTCATTTTTCCAACAATGCAATGTGTCCAGGTAGTCAAGTGATAGCTTGTGTTTGGGATCCAAGGTTTTTGACAGAGCATGGAATTGAGAGTCAGCTGAGAAACCCCTATGCCTCCTCTGCACATGCTAAAAGTCTCATGTGATGGAACTGAAGTTTGGGTGGGTTCAGGCACGACTCAAGACCAAGATTTAGCTCAAAAATGATTTATTGGAATATTAGGAACAAGAATGGAAAACAGGGACCCTCAGCCCAGTATATATATACACCTTAAGCCAGCCCAGGGCAATATGCTTGCCTGCCTGTGATAGGTCGCTTTATGCCATGACTAGCGAATCATAACACTGGCCTTATTGCAGCAGGGAATGGCTGCCTGCCAGCTACCAGCAAATATCATTAGAGGTTTGAGAATCCTCTCTGTCTTTTGTTATGCAGATAAAGCTCCTGAGCTCCAGGAGGCATCAAGGCCTAGGTCTGCAGTGTCATGCATACAGCCTGGCTTCGGCCTACAATGCCCGCATACATAACAGGAACATTCCAGTATGACACTTTGATTTATGGTATATGTGTCCATTGTGCTCAGTTGTTGACTACTCAAATGAGTAAAGGGTAAAACAACAGGGTCTGCGGAGGGAAGAATGGCTAAGAGAAGCTGTAAGTTTTCCAGTCGTTTTAATACAACAGAAATAAGAGAGAGCAAATGCTAAGGCGCAATGGAAAGGAATTCCTCTCAGAACTGGGTAGAATGTGTGGCAGAAAGTTTGTTTGTATGGGCTCAAAAGGCATTTCCTTTTCCTACAGCAATGTCCTGTCTGAAGAAGGAAGCACTGAGGGAAACACTTCCTTCCGTTTTGCTGTTATTCTGTTTCTTGTTTCCTATGAGGCAGAGGCCTGAGACTGGCAGTTCATTTTGGGTGTCACAAAAGGGCAAAAAAATATCAGTTGTTGTGTTTATTATTGTGTTGTTATTGCCAAACAGCAGAGGAAGTTGTGAGATTTTTTGGCTCAGTTGCTAAAGCAACTTTAGTAGCCTGATACTATGTAACTTGACTGGGTGGGGGAGGGGACGCATGTTTCTGTTCTGCCTCAGACCCTCAAATGCATTGGGTCAGCCTTGCTTGTTCTGTTTCCCTCCCCTCCCCCCCACCACAGGAGCCAACCCCTAAGGGCTGAGGTCCCTTGCGACAACCCTGCCAGCTGATGGCCACTGCCATTCAAATTGTGTTTATGTGTGTGCTGCATCTTGTTATCGATTATGTGGGGCGGGGCTTACCTGCCCCCCCCAATATTTTAGCACCTCTTCCCCACTAGGTTCTCTCAGTTAACAGCAGTGTTGAGCTCTAGCTAAATAAGGCATTATCATTATATGATTGTAATGGAGAGACCATGCGATTCAAAGTGACTCATTTCTCTCTCTGGTTTTTCAGTCAGATATGCTACTTAGGCACAAAGGGAAGTGGCAAGAGGTGACAGGAATCAAATATCCCAGAATGAAATTCAGTGACCGGGCCTCACTTCTGTTTGGCTCTGACTGCTAAAAGCATATTT
Source organism: Podarcis raffonei (assembly GCF_027172205.1). NCBI lineage: Eukaryota > Metazoa > Chordata > Lepidosauria > Squamata > Lacertidae > Podarcis > Podarcis raffonei. Next base: position 41,043,220 of record NC_070607.1, read on the forward strand.
TTACTGAGATTTATAACCCAGCCTATACACCAGTGGTGGGAAACCAGAGGCCCTCAGGATATTGCAGAACTACAACTCTCATATATCCCTGACCACGGGCCATGCTGGCTGGGGCTGATGGAAGTCCAGCAACATATGGAGAGTCACAGGTTCCCTTATATCTGCTATACACAATAGAGTTGGTAAACAGATGCACAGAGGGGGAGGGGGAAGAGCGGCAGCGGCGGGGGGGAGGAGGGGGAGGGAGGGCAGGGGAGAGGGGAAAATGTCACAAAATCCAGGAATGGGGTGGGGGGGAGGTTAAACTTCCAAGTGTGCAGAAATGAGTGTATTGACTCAAATATATTTCAAATAACTCCTTCAGGAGTGTTTTGAATACAGTGGTACCTCGGGTTACATACACTTCAGCTTACATACGGTTCAGGTTACAGACTCCACTAACCCAGAAATAGTACCTCAGGTTAAGAACTTTGCTTCAGGATGAGAACAGAAATCGTGCTCCGGCGGTGCGGCGGCAGTAGGAGGCCCCATTAGCTAAAGTGGTGCTTCAGGTTAAGAACAGTTTCAGGTTAAGAACGGATCTCCGGAACGAATTAAGTACTTAATGCAAGTTACCACTGTATTTCCTTCTTAAGCCTTATTCAGTCTTTCTTGTCCTTGTGCAGTAAGGGTGAAAGTGGAGGTGTGCTTATCCCCTCTGTCATGTCTCCTCCTTTGCATTCTGGCCACCTGGTTCCACCAAGCTCTTTATGTTGGACAAGAAGGTCTGCAGTGTGCAGTCTGTTGTTGGTTTCTTTTGCGATTTAGAACCCCATATGATTAGTATAGCAATTTCCTCACTACAGACCTTTGTCCTCCAAAGAAAGGGCAAAGGCAGCTAGAAACATACCCACCCACCCTTTCCCCTTGCACAGTTCTGATTGTGTGATGTTTCTGGTTCCTTCATCTTTGGCCTCAAAGCCTGAAACTTGGCTGTGCATGACATGCTTCATGTAGTCCCACCCCCCACCCCCCGTTGTTGTTGTTTTTGACAAATAGCTGGCAGCTGTGGGTGTCGGGTTCAAGCTAGATTTGGACTGTAGCCTGTTTGTGGGCTAACCTGTTGATCCCATCACAGTCCCAATCCAGGGTCCTTCACACCTGCAATTCAGGATGGGAGGAAAGTGTCCACTGGTGCCAAATGGAGATTTCCTCTTGCTAGAAATCACAGGCATTGTGTGTGTGTGTGTGTGTGTGTGTGTGTGTGTGTGTTATTGTGTGTTTCTGATCAGGAACATAGCAGGCATGAAGGTTTGAAGCCTCCATGGGGTTGATTCAACTCATATCCCTGCAAGCCAGTTTTTTATTTTCCTAAATCCACTACATGACAAGCAGTACATCTAGACCACAGAGTGCCACACAGAAGATATTGCAATACATTGGTTTCAATAAACAGATTTCTGTGCACCAATAAACATACTTTTTGTGCGTCTAGAGAGCTCTTCTACCTCCCCCCCCCCCATATGAGAAGCCTGCCACAAAGATCTGGAGTTTTTCAAAACAGATCTTTTAAGCCCTTCCTCTGACATTCCTTTATCAACCGGCACTGTGGGAATAATGTGTGTGCAGAATTTGCCCCGGTGTGGAGAATGGATTTCACTGAGCCTGTTTGCTCTTTTCCCATGCACAAAGATTTCTTTCTCTCTCTTTTTTAGAGGCAGACCTAATGAGCAGGGTGAGCCTAACCTCCAGGTGATGACATGCTTGTTTTGCTACTCCTGCTGAGACACAAATAGCCTGCTGATGAGATGGAGACTGCAGGAATGATTAAGAACAGTTCAGATGCAGAAATGCAACTGCACAGCGAAAGCTCAGGGGCAGCCTGCGATGAGACGCTGTATTGTGCTCTCCTATTAGAAGGAATGTGGTAGTGATGTATAAGGTATGAACGATGTGGCCTGCAGAGTACCAGAAGCACTGCCTTTGCTGCTGTTGCTTCTGCTGCTGAGAAGGAGATGCTCTCACTGAACTGAAACTGCTGAGGATTTTCTCACTAGGATACCCGTTTCTGAGTGCTTCTGCTTTCAGGATCTACGGATTCTACTGCGGGCAGACTGACTGATAAATATACATACACACAGGGGTTATCTCCCAGAAGAAAATAAAGAACTGTCCATATTGTTTTAGGAACAGAAGACGGGGGGAGCATTTCCCCCCTGCAACAAGAGGATGTGTAGGGGGGCAGATGAAGAAGCAAGCCTGTCTGAAGGTAGGAGAGAAGTTATATTCCTCTGATTGCTTTGAGGATGAAATAAGTAAAGGGCTGAGGGGGAAAGATGATTTTTGTCGAGTTTGTGGTTTTGATTAATTGTCATGTTGCTGTTTGGCATCCTTGGTTCATGTACCTGTACAACCCTCTTTTTAAATTAGCCTCTTCTGCCTTTTCTTGGTACAATCCCTTTAGGATTGTTATGATTAGCAATTTGGAAATGATCAGGGCTCATCTACACTGCTGGTGATGGGATGAAAAAATGCAGAAATGCCTCAAAGAGGCTTTGCAATATGTACCAGGCATGCAGTATCCTGCGGGGTACAAGTGGCATTGAGAATTGGTCGAGGATTCCTATTAACTTTTCTCCTTTTTTTGCAGAGGTGGGGCTGGAAGGGTGTTGTGGGATTGCATAGATAGCCCTTAATTTCAGTTGAAGTTCATGTTTTTTGCCCTTTCACTCTCAAGACTGTCCAAAACCTGCCGCTGTCAGCCTAGCTGTATGTGACTGGAGTAAGTTCTACGCAAAGGCAGAGATTCCAGGGAAGGGGCTGGAGTCTGACAGCATGGCATTTATCCTTTGCCTTTGCCACAAGGGCTAAATCACAAGGAAAGGTACATTTTATTATGCAAATGTGGAGATGTGAATCCAGAGTGTGTCTGGTGGGATCTTTCCCCCATACAAGCTCAGGATCCTTTAACTCCTGCATGTCTGACCCAAAGCAACTTACTTAACATTCTGGTCACCTTTCTGAAAATGGTACAGATAAATGTATGGAGTTATTGACTTCCTGATTTTACACTGTTAGGTCCCCCTTCCCCAATCAAGCTTCTCTCTCTCTCTCTCTCTCTCTCTCTCTCTCTCTCTTGTGTGTGTGTGTGTGTGTGTGTGTGTTACTAGGCGTCTCTGATTGGTTTTAACATTTGTACCTGAATAAATATTTTCCTGCCCTTCACACTGCTTCTCGATGTCTCTCCAAAATGCAGATGATTAATCAATTAGGCTAGTGGCCAATTAGGCATAACCTTGTAAGAAAATAATTAGGTATGGGCGTGTGGGGATTTGACTGGCAATGTACTACAGTATACACCCAGATATTAAAGCTCTGCCTTAGTACATATATTCTGTTCGGTGGCTTTTCTAACAAGCATCAAAGTGCATCAACTATAGATATACCCCAAGGGTTTCACATCTTCAATAGCAGCAGTAAAACATATTTTACCAGTACTTTCTGAAGCAAAAAATAGGGAAAGAGGCCAAAGGGACTATTGGTCACCAAGTATCTTACTCTTTTATATATTCTGTTTGTAATTTTGTATGTGTGCTTGCTTTACTTGTGTATGTGTGCTTGTGTGTGTGTTTAAAATCCTGCAGCACCAAAGGAAATGAGGCTAAAGTGTTACATCTGATGAGAACCATTATTTTTACCAATATTGTTAAATAAATGCATTATTAAAAGAGGACACATAGAATGGTGGTTCCTAAGTTGTGTTCAGAGAGGAATTCCTCTTTATTGCTACAGAGGTTCTGGCACTGCAGCATTACAATACAGCCATATTAAAAAGGTCCTTGGAGCAAATAGCCCCCTCATGCCTCATCTTCAGTAGACTTAAGTAATTCTCCAGAAAAATAATAGCAATGGATTTAAACAATCTAGGCTAAATTGATGATTTTTGTTTCTTTAAAGTTTCTTACATTTTCCAGGGGCAAACATAAATGTAACCTGTCTAGCATACTTCAAATACCTATACATAATTTTGGCAACAGGTCATCTGGTTTTTCAAATGAATCCTAAGGATAGCATCCTGCTTGATTTGTGTATATTTATTTGAGTGGAGGTCTCGTTTCTGTAGTCCTTTGATGAGGAGAGTGGGTGCATGCTGAACATTACTCTTAGCTGAACAGTTTGCTACCATATCTCCCCTGAATATATGAAAAAGGACTAAATAACAATAAGTACAAAGGGAAAATCGGGATGAAAGGAAGAATATATTCCTGAAGGATTACTGAGCTGGCAATTTCTAAGATATTAAGGCTTGTTCTGAAATATCCTCTTATTTTTAAATTGTACATGATTGCATTGAGACATCAAATTCAATTCAGTCAGTGAAGAGGCAGCAATATATATGACAGTTGTCTGACACCAAATCCACAATTTCATTCTTGAGAGGCAAAGGAACAGATTCCAAATGCAAAGCTCTTCTCTATTCACATGTCAACCCCTTAACCCTTTGATGGTTTGATGCTTAAGGCTAGTCTTTGAGTTCCAGACCTTTAACTATATACACCAGGCGATTCCTATTGATGACTAGCACAGATGAAGTGACTTGTTTTGCAGTTCTGAATTCTAGTCTTCAGCCTTTGGGAAAAAAATACTGTTACAGTGTTTTTCAACTGCATTATTCAAAAACAGATGCATGTCATATTTTCAGAAGATTGGGGACGATATCCATCTTGCAGATACCAGGAAGCAGGGCTAATTCTGCATTACACTTGACATGGAAATTTTGGGCACAGTGTTGATTGCAAAGATAAGTCCACACCAACCCTTTGGATATACCTTTTGCAAAGAATTCGTATCACTGGAAAAGGTGATCTAAGACCTGTCAAAGTTCAATTGTGTGAAACATGCCTTGGGTGCAGAAGGTCCCAAGTTGAAGTATCTCTGCTTAAAAAATGTCAGACAATGATGGGAAAGATGACCTGTGCTGGACACTGTGGAGAGCTTCTGCCAAGCAGAGTTCAAAATTCAGGACAGAAAGGAACGGGCAAGCGAATGAGCCAATGTAACACTACCTTTGACCTGGTAGTCAGGCAGAGTTATATTGGCGTTATTAGGACAATTTTGAATTGTGCGTGGGTTTTTGTGTCTGGGGATCTATAGTAATGTTTGATTTGACATTTTCAATAATAATAATAATAATAATAATAATAATAATAATAATAATAATAATTTGTTTATACCCTGTCCATCTGGCTGGGTTTTCCCAGCCACGCTGGGTGGCTTCCAACAAAGTATTAAAATACAGTGGTCTGTTAAACATTAAAAGGTTTCCTAAACAGGGCTGCCTTCAGATGTCTTCTAAAAGTCTGAAAGTTGTTCTTCTCTTTGAGATCTGGTGGGAGGGTGTTCCACAGGGTGGGTGCCACTACCAAGAAGGCCCTCTGCCTGGTTCCCTGTAACTTGGCTTCTTGCAGTGAGGGAACTGCCAGAAGGCCCTTGGTGCTGGATCTCAGTGTCTGGGCAGAATGCTGGGGGGTAGAGATACTCCTTCAGGTATACTGGACCGAGGCCATTTAGGGCATTAAAGGTCAGCACCAACACTTTGAATTGTGCTTGGAAACATACTGGGAGCCAATGTAGATCTTTCAAGACCGGTGTTATGTGATCTTGGCGGCCGCTCCCAGTCACCATTCTAGCTGCTAGGTATAGCTGGCTAAAAAGTACTGTTTCTAAGCTTGCCCATAGTTTCAAATCTAGGTTTAGCACTAACTACGATACTAAAAAGTTTTGCTTGGCAGATTGGTTTACTGTGCATGGACAAATTGCATCTGCTTTGCTCCTCTTGGCTCTGAAATATTTTTAAAAAAATCAATAACTAAAAAAAATACTGTATTGAAGGGACAGTGTAACCAGATAGGAGGAAGTTTCTTGTGTTGCTAACGCCTGTGGAGCAGACACCCCCTCCTTGCCAATTTGAAGAAGGGCACCAATCAAGCTCCAGAGTTTTGACCACATACAACATGAATTCCTGCTTGACAGCTAAGGCAGGCCATGTGTCTTGTTTGCCATAGTTTTCAAATGATGAAGAAATACTGAAAATGTCAGCCAGGCTTTCTGTAGGTCCCACCCATGTACAAAGTACACATAATGGCTACCGTTCATGCTCAAAATGTGCAGCAGGAACCATTTTGGATATTGCATTTTGCCATTGAAGAGGCTCAGAAAATAGACTGAGAAAAGGGAGGATTAAGTGGTGCGGTTGAAATGTGGAATGGTACCAATACATCTCCTTGCACCAAGGACAACCGGGCCACTTAGATAACATCTGAAGTGGGCGTCAGGGTGGGAGATGCACAGTGCTAACTGGTTAGAACAGAATTTGAGAGGATATGTAGGAAAGGATATAGGAACAAAGGACACAGCCTTCTACTGAGACCATTGGTCCATCTAGGTGATCTAAAGTATATGTCCATGTAACTTCATTGATACAGGATATATTTTGAGGAGCAAAGTAGCCATGATGCTTTGGCCCTTGCATGCTTAGCTTTGTTTACGAATTAGTAGCTGCAGGAGCACCTGGTCCAGATGAAGACCACAATAGGAGGAGTAAGGAGAGAAAAGAGATTTAGCTCTTTGCCTCTGCTATGATTCTGATCCAGATTCTATACATACAAACCCAATTGGTCACAGGAGAAGTTGCACTTGCACTAAGGGGAGGTTTTGTCCTGGATTAGCAGCCCCAAACAGCAAAGGATTAACTCTTCTTCCCCATGCTGTGCTCTAAATCTGGGTCATCCCCCCACATCCTGCAGTAGCAATTTTGTAAACAAAAAACCAACACCGGCCAACCTAAACAGCTCATTGAGTGTGGCCCTGAATCATTCCACTATGCAATGGGACAAAGTCCCCAACTTAGACATGGGACATGTGTGGTGCAGACTGTCTACTTTTGTGTTGCAGATGTGATTAGACAGGCTTGGTGTCCTCCTTTTAAAGTTGAATAATGGTTTCTAAGCTGTTTAAAAGGCAAGGATTCCTTTGATAACTTATGGGGCAATCATATTAGTACCTTTGTTTGTAAGGGACAGGCTGTGGGAATTGTGAATATGGGGAATGCTTATCACAAGGAATGCTTATCCTAACAAATCTTCACCATGGTAGAATAGCTAAATCCAAAGTCGTATCACAAGAGCTAAATTCTTTTGTTATGAAAGAAAATGAAGTGAACGTAATTCAATTGTTGCCGAAAGGAATTGTGGGGAAAATAATGGAATAATCCAAGTTGGTGCCCTGGCTGGGTTAAATATTGATTAATATTTTTAGCTAAGGGGTTTTTGGGTTGGTTTTTTTTTTTTAACGTCTTCAAGGGGAAAAATTGTTGGAAGATTAGCATGGGGAACTAATAGTCAGAAATGGGTTTAGCATTTTATGTGAGAGATTGAATTAAGGATTAAATGAGTGCTTTGCTTTCCTTCAGAGTAGATTACTTTGATCAGTGTGCATTTCACCCTAAGGGTCTGTGGCTCTCTTGACACATACATGGCATGCTTCAGCGTGCTCAGGGCTTTCCACATCCTGCCCTACTTATCTGAAAGGGAATCCAACCACTCACATTGCTTTACATATTTTATATTTCATTTCCTTTTTGTTTCATGGCTATGTAGAAGACTGAGTTGTTATTTTTTAAAATTGCTTTATTGGAGCATTTATGGCAGTGTATCTAAAGCCATAGCCATCTTTTGGGATGCACGTTTTACAGCAATATATGCAGGACTTCTGCCCATGGCCACAATTTGCTGATGTGGTCCTGTGAGCAGCTCCTAAGGTTGGCTTTTGCCGCTATGGAGTTGGAAATTCACACATGAGGCTTAGAGTGGCTTCAGCATCAATTGGGTTTGTACGGCAAATGTGAACTGTGCACTGGCCATATATTTATTTCTATTGCCAATGCCACTCCTCCACTTTTTCTTCCACATATACAACAACCAGACAATAACGGATAAAAGGAATAGGCAGCCTGCAGACCTCCACAAATTGCAGAGACCAAATTGCAAACATGCGCTGGATTATGGAGAAAGCTAGAGAGTTCCAGAAAGACATCTACTTCTGCTTCATTGACTATGCAAAAGCCTTTGACTGTGTCGACCACAGCAAACTATGGCAAGTTCTTAAAGAAATGGGAGTGCCTGATCACCTCATCTGTCTCCTGAGAAATCTCTATGTGGGACAAGAAGCTACAGTTAGAACTGGATATGGAACAACTGATTGGTTCAAAATTGGGAAAGGCGTACGACAAGGCTGTATTTTGTCTCCCTGCTTATTTAATTTATACGCAGAATACATCATGCGAAAGGCTGGGCTGGATGAATCCCAAGCTGGAATTAAGATTGCCGGAAGAAATATCAACAACCTCAGATATGCAGATGACACAACCTTGATGGCAGAAAGTGAGGAGGAATTAAAGAACCTTTTAATGAGGGTTAAAGAGGAGAGTGCAAAATATGGTCTGAGGCTCAACATCAAAAAAACGAAGATCATGGCCACTGGTCCCATCACCTCCTGGCAAATAGAAGGGGAAGAAATGGAGGCAGTGAGAGATTTTACTTTCTTGGGCTCCATGATCACTGCAGATGGTGACAGCAGCCACGAAATTAAAAGACGCCTGCTTCTTGGGAGAAAAGCAATGACAAACCTAGACAGCATCTTAAAAAGCAGAGACGTCACTTTGCCAACAAAGGTCCGTATAGTTAAAGCCATGGTTTTCCCAGTAGTGATGTATGGAAGTGAGAGCTGGACCATAAAGAAGGCTGATTGCTGAAGAATTGATGCTTTTGAATTATGGTGCTGGAGAAGACTCTTGAGAGTCCCATGGACTGCAAGAAGATCAAACGCATCCATTCTTAAGGAAATCAGCCCTGAGTGCTCACTGGAAGGACAGATCGTGAAGCTGAGGCTCCAGTACTTTGGCCACCTCATGAGAAGAGAAGACTCCCTGGAGAAGACACTGATGCTGGGAAAGATGGAGGGCACAAGGAGAAGGGGGCGACAGAGGATGAGATGGTTGGATAGTGTTCTCGAAGCCACAAACATGAGTCTGACCAAACTGCGGGAGGTAGTGGAGGACAGAGGTGCCTGGCGTGCTCTGGTCCATGGGGTCACGAAGAGTCGGACACGACTAAACGACTAAACAACAACAAAGACCTCCACAAGTTGGTGGACTCTAACTCCCACCAGCGCCAGCAAGCATAGCTGATGGCCAGTAAGAATGGGAGTTAGAGTCAAATAATTCGAGTGTCTATTCTGCATTGCTTTATTTTAATTCAAAATGTATTGGCTGGGGTTTTTGTGGGTGGGTTTTTTTTTTTTTTTTGCTGTTTATTATAGTATAGTACCTTGAGAAATTGTGTCGAAGGAGATTAATAAATTATCAGAACAATGCCTGGAATGCCACAAGTTCCTCATTGCTGGCATATGGAGTGAGAGGACATCAAATCAATATATGCCTCAAGTGTGAAAGCTCCCATTTTATTTCTAACATGGCACCCAACAGAGGCTGGGGATGTGATTTCATGGTGGTGCTGCCTCACAACTTGAAACTGGCAACTCCCTCCCCAACTTGCCTGCAAGTAACTTATGTATGCTGACAGTGGTTACTGGGATAGTCCCGGTGTCCTGTGTGACTACTAGTTAGACAGGAATCAATTGTGGAGGATAGCCACATCTAGCAGTAGCATTATGTTTTGGGATGTAAGGCATCATTTTCTGTTCCACCCTGTATTCTTCACAATGCAGTGCTGTTTCCATTACACTGCAGCTCAACTTCCAGCAAAAACTATGTTATTTGTCCCTCTGCCCACTGTAACTTATATAGCGTTCATAACTTGCAAAAAAATTGCCTAAATTAATTTTAATTGCCCGATTAATTTTGATGCAAAGGAAACACAATGGAAATTGGGTTGTGGTGGTGGAATGTAATCAATTACATATTGCAGGCTGAAAGAAACAACTACAGCAAATACTGATTGTATTCACTGGATGGATTGTTGTTGTTTAGTCGTTTAGTCGTGTCCGACTCTTTGTGACCCCATGGACCAGAGCACGCCAGGCACTCCTATCTTCCACTGCCTCCTGCAGTTTGGTCAAACTCATGTTCGTAGCTTCGAGAACACTATCCAGCCAACTCGTCCTCTGTCGTCCCCTTCTCCTTGTGCCCTCAATCTTTCCCAACATCAGGGTCTTTTCTAGGGAGTCTTCTCTTCTCATGAGGTGGCCAAAGTATTGGAGCCTCAGCTTCACGATCTGTCCTTCCAGTGAGCACCCAGGGCTGATTTCCTTAAGAATGGATAGGTTTGATCTTCTTGCAGTCCATGGGACTCTCAAGAGTCTCCTCCAGCACCATCATGGGATAAATAAGTAAACATTGGCAATTTCCTTTCCCATTTTTGATTTTGTTGGAATTCTATAACATCCCTACCTTTGAATACCAGTCACTGGGGCACAACAATGGGATAGGACTATTGCTCTCACATGCCATGTCTTTTAGTTTTTACACCAGAATAAGCTGCACTGATATACATATATAAACAGATAATTACTTTAATGCTATGGCATAAAGGGGATTCTAGATGAGGTTTTTGCATGCACACAATTTTTGGGCATGGGTAATATATAATTTCAAGTGTTTAATAACTGTGGTTCTGGGTTAACTGTCTTTGATATTTGTGCATTGACTGACTTACATTTGTGTAATGCAGGGATATCTTGAGAAGAAAAACTTGTTTCAAACTGGGAGAAGATGCTGTGTTTAAGAATGAGAGATGATCTGTGCATCATTTTACATGACACAAATCCTCCCCCTGCTGCTTGTTTGATGACCAGTGTTAACATTTTCCTTGTTGCCGGGAAAGAATTGCTTGATCTCAGTAAAGAGTTGTGCTTACCATGGGCTGTTTATCTATCTGCATATGTGATCTCATATCCTCATTAGAAAGCAGATTTTATGTGCAGCTATAAAATAGTCAATGGGATTGAGGATCCATAAGAAAGCAGTTAAATCCAGAGTTTCCAAATAAGTCTCGTATGCAGAGAATAGTGAACACCCTAATCCTGACCACATTTCCTTGTAATTTTCTATTGATTTCAGTGGAACCAAGTAGCTACAGTATGCTTCAGATAATAGATTGCACTCCAATAGGAAATCATGAGTATATTTATTCAATTCCTTTTTTGGTCACTTAAGGGTATCTTGTTAGTGGGGCAGTAAATAAATTAGGATCTACTAACAGATGTCCAGAATGTGGGTGAATATATCATTCCATTCTTTTTTCCAAATGTTAAAGCAAGTGATCTCAGAGTTTAGTTTGTGTGTCTTGTTCCACTGTATTTATCTTGAAAGCTAACCATATACCAGGCAACTTGGTTTGTAGTTTGACTTCAGTTGGATGCAATAAAGCAATAATTTAGTACTAATGCATTTGTAGGCAGATGAAGCTTTAATGCTGTAGCAGGTGGAAATGTAAAATTTTCTTATATTCAGTTATTGTAATGACTAAAAGGGGGCAAAAGGAAAAGAAATCAAATGGACTAGGTGTGTAACTGCATTCATAATTGTTGGTAAAGGAGAAAATAAGCATGCCCTTAGAAATTTTACTTTGGACCCCAACATTTTAGAGTTGCTGCAGACATTTGTTTGATATCAATAGTCATGCACATATATTTACTTTTGTGGTGTAATGATTAGACTAGGGCCTGGGAGACCAGGAATCTCATTGGGTGACATTGGGCCAGTCACTTGTTAACTCACCTCAAATCACATCTGTCTCCATTCTCCACTCTGAGAATGAATGAGGACATCTATGCTCTCTTGCTTCCTGTCTGATACCCTCCTCACACAATTCAGCCAGTGATGTAGGTAGACCAGCACTCAGGTCTAAGGAAAGGGGGCCATGAGGTTCACCCGGCTGCTGCTATGGACCCTTGCACTGTGGGATCTTATCCATGGGGCTCCTGCCTGCCAGCCTTGGGTTTAGTGCCCCCTTGTCACCTGCATTTGGTTCAGAGTCTAGCTCCTTAGCTAGTGACTTTGCAGCCTCTGACTTAATGTCTTCATCACTGCTGGTTGTGGGATCAGGACAAATGGTGAGCAGTCAGTTCTGCCTCTGTTAATGACTGGACAATTGCAAGGTGATTGTGATGGTGGAGTGAATAGAAAAAGATATGGAGGGAGAGAGGAAGCATAGAGAGAGTGATGAGGTGGCACCAAAGAAAATGGCAAAGAAACTGATGATGACTGGTGTCATTGGTTAGGAAATAGGGGTTATATTGTACTGTTTCAAGCCTTCTCCACCTGTTTTCCCAGCTGGTCAGCCAATCCTTCAAGTGTGTAATTAAACCAATTAGTCTGGTACAACTGTTTAAATTTCCATGAGGTTTCAGCCTTTTCCAGTGCTCTAGAACTAAATGCCATACATTGGAGACGTGTGTTCATTATTTTATTGGGCTGGCTTAGGGTTATGGTTGCCCTTTATGTCTGGGCTTTAAAGCTTCAAATAGCCTTTATTGGTTGATGAATAGAATACAGTGACCTTGTTCTCATTTTGAAGGAGGTGAGTCTTCTGGCACCACTCCATGGCAGGAGAACATTTAGTAATGATGCAATTTTCTTGGTGCTATCTCTACTAGACACCCAAGGCAAAGCTAATCAGAACAAACAGAAAAGGGACAAGAGAAGGGAAAGTGAAAAGGTTAGGAACCTATTCAAGCTATTCTGGATACTTCATGCCAATCATTCTGATTCTTAAGTGACGGCTGTGTCCTAATGCTTTTTAGTTTGTGCACTTGTATGTTTCACTTTGAGTAATACGTCTTTTCGAGGGAATACTTATTTGGGATATTCAGAATGCAAATTTACTGCCTCAGTGAGAGTGTTTGCAAGAGGATGGTGAAGTCAGCAAAAAACAGAGTGAATTTTGTTACAAATAAATATTTTTAAAGTGTTTTTTTGCCAGCTGCTGAAGCAGATTATGTTTCAGGAATGCTGAAAAAGCAGTGGAGAGTGGGAGAGAGCTGCATTTGGATTCTCACTGCTGAACAGTGTGAGGAAAGTGTGTGTGTAGGGGAGACACAACCTCTGTTCACTTTGGAAATATAACATTTTCTTGGTATTAACCAAGGAAAGATATTGTGACTAACCCTGGGTTGTTGTTTTTTTAAAACCAAGGCACACAACAACTTGTTAATCTAATTATAGCTACTCAGCTTATCCTAATTTAATTATGGAGGTTAGATCAGAAACTTAGGCTAAAGAGCTCATTAGCAGGCAAGGCTTTTAAAAATACCGTATTTTTCCGCCTATAAGACGCCCCCATGTATAAGACGACCCCTATTTTTGGAGACTCAAATTTAAGAAGATGGGGGGAGATGGCCCCTGTGTATAAGACACCCCCAAATTTTGGACATTATTTTTTAGGGGGAAAACCTAGTCTTATATACGGAAAAATACGGTATACAGTGGTACCTCGGGTTACATACGCTTCAGGTTACATACGCTTCAGGTTACACACTCCGCTAACCCAGAAATAGTGCTTCAGGTTAAGAACTTTGCTTCAGGATAAGAACAGAAATTGGGCTCTGGCGACGCGGCGGCAGCAGGAGGCCCCATTAGCTAAAGTGGTGCTTCAGGTTAAGAACAGTTTCAGGTTAAGAACGGACCTCCGGAATGAATTAAGTACTTAACCCGAGGTACCACTGTATTATACAATGAAGGCTTCCAGAAGTCAACCATCAGCATCCTCATTAAAGCACTGGTACACTCTTCCATTGGACAGGAGTGAGCCCTTCGCAGCAGTAGCCTATGGGTTCATCAGAGCCAAGCAGTTGCTTATGAGGAAGTCATAAGCAAAAGCCTTCTCCTGTTGTTGTGACCCAGAGGCTAACATTCTGACCCTGGGGGTAGTTTATTGCTAGTAGCCACTGATAGCCTTACTCTCTATAATGCCCTGTTAAACCATCTAAATTGGTGGCCATAGTTTATGTGTGCTGTGTGAACTGCTATCTCCTTTTGCTATGCTTGGCTCAGTGATTTCTTTGCTGACTTGGCTTCCTTCCCACTCACATGAAAACTGAATAGCTTGCTCCAGGCACAAGGGAAGCTCATTCTGCAGCAAGATGGAACTTCAAATGACCTTATTGTGTTGTGAGAACAGCAGAACAATCTCAGACACTCAACCTTTATTTATTAAAAAGTTTTTATACCAACTTTTGGCCCTATGAAGACAATTTGTGAAAAGAAAAGGCAAAAAAAGCAAGTTAAAGAGAAGCAGAATTACACCAAAACATTAACAACTCAGATGAGGAGAGTTAGAAGCTCCTCTGATGACTGAGGAACAATATATTGACAGATAGCATGTAGGAGTGACTGATGCCTGATAATTTATAACTTTTGGGAGTCCATGTTTTAAAGGCTGTTGGAATCAAAGCTGTATTAACAGGCATTTTGTTTGAGGTGAAATTGATGTTCAATTGTGTGTGTGTAAATACAGTGGTATCTCGGGTTACATACGCTTCAGGTTACATATGCTTCAGGTTACAGACTCCGCTAACCCAGAAATAGTACCTCGGGTTAAGAACTTTGCTTCAGGATGAGAACAGAAATTGTGTTCCGGCGGCGCGGCGGCAGCAGGAGGTCCCATTAGCTAAAGTGGTGCTTCAGGTTAAGAACAGTTTCAGGTTAAGAACGGATCTCCGGAACGAATTAAGTACTTAACCCGAGGTACCACTGTAAAACTCTTCTGTATTTCCCCCCCCATTCTCACTCACAAGCGAAAGATAACTACTTCAATGGGGAGGGACAGATTTATTTATCATGCGAGGAATTTATTAACCACTGAAACATTAAAATAATACCATACAGTAAGAATAAAAGCAAATAAAAGAAATAGCACAATTCTAAAAAATAAAAACAAACCCAGAGCTGCTCACAAATTCCTGCATTTCAGGGGGTTGGACTAGATGACCCATGGGGTCCTTCCAACTCTATGATTCCATGAAGTAAACTTGGACTTCTGGGGAAACCTAGAGTAACAGAAAGGCTTTTTAGTGTTGGTGCTGGTATGACCTCAATGACCAGCGTGTTCCACCTGAACCTGCATGGAAAGACCTGGTCCAGACTATCATGGGACAAACTAAAATGTCTCTTTGCCCTGGAATTAATTTCCCTCTTGTACAATAAGAAGTATGGTGGAGGGAAAAGCTTTTTTTCCTTGAGGCCAAGGGGATTTTCAGAGGCATTTATAGGTTGTTCCATGGTAATCTTAATTTTTTTTTATTGTGACTTCAATATCGAGGAAAAGTAAGGCTCATATCAAAATTAATGGCTTTATCATGTGCCAGAGTGAACTTTCCCACTTATCACATTGATCCTGTGGGTATTATTTGTTTTGTCTTCTCTTGTATGGCATGGCTTTCTGGAATCATTAATTTTGCTAAATATATTAAGACTGCAATCCTATACACACCAACCTGGGAGTGAGCCTTATTGAACACTGGGATTTATTTCCGAGCAACCTTTTGGTGCAGCATGTTTGGGTACTTCATGACCTCACCTTCTAGCACAGCCCAAACCTGGACATATGGACTAATCCAGGTGTAGACTTGAGGCTTGTTGGATCTGCTTTGTTACTTATTAGAACCCCAAGATGTAGCCAAGTACAAAAAACCCACAGAATTAAAATAGCAGGGTCCCCATTAGCAGATTCTTAACCAGGGATTGTTTTTCAATAGCAAAACAACTGTGTTCACAGACCTTGCTTACCAGTGGTGGGTTTTTATGTGAAAGGTCTGTGAACACAGTTGTTTTGTGAACACAAGCAGCATTTTATTGTTGTATCAATTGGTAGTCAGATCACTCAGCTATCTCCCAGTTGATCTCAGCCCTGCCCACCCCTGATTACAACAGTTTGGTGATGCTGGGATCATCCTGCATATTGTTAAAACTCTTGGAGGTTCCTTCATGTCCTATATGCTTAAGACGGTGGACCTGACTTTACACCGTGTTAGTACTACATTCTGAAATATCCTCATTTTAGGACAGAGCTGAATGTTTTCCAAAGATAACATCTTTTCAGCGCACAAAAGCGGCTCTGGGGGAAGCTTCTAAAAACCTAGCTACTTTATTATTTATGTTCCTGTTTTCAATTTAAGGAAAATCAACAGAGCTTACAAGAACAATGCATACAACAAAACAAAAGTTCAAAGAAGCCAGTGAATTGAAATAGTACCACCATACTAAAACACCAATAAACAGCAGTATTAAACCTTCTTGGCATTTAATTATCACAACTGTGAGCATCAGTTACGATTAAAATACCCAAGAAGAGTCCTGCTGCATGACCACTGTGAGAACAAGATGCTGGAGTAGATGAGCCAAGTGCAGTCCCAGTGCAGTCATATACCATAGATTTGTTTAATGTCATTGTGATATTGGCAGTTTTATTTTCACTCCTTCTCCCAATGATCCTAACATGGAATCTACCTTTTCCATAGCTGCTACACACAGGGTCAACATTCTGATTCAGCTATCCACTACAATCCCAAAGCCCTTATTTCTGGCTAGTTGCTGCCTGTTCAGACCCATGAATGTGTATGTAGAATTAGCTTTTGTTGTCGTTGCTGTAGTGTGCATCACATTGAATGGCATTTGCCATTTTCCTGACCATTGGAGCTCTTCAGAATCTATTTTTGTTTTAAACACCACGAACAATTTGGTATCACGAGCAAACTTGGCTACCTCACTGCCTCAACCCTAAGTCTCAAACTTTTATGAACAAATGAAAAAGCACAATTCCTAGTACCAGTCCTAGGGGGACTCTACTTTCTATGTCCCTCCACTGCACAATATGAACTCTCTGCTTCCTTAACTGGTTACTGATCCATAAGAGGATCTACCCTCTTATTTCATGACTTTTAATCTTACTTAGGAGCCTTTGGTGACGTTTAGATTTATTATTTTTAAACTATATGTTTATTCTATGTATCTGGTTTTTAAATGGTTGGTGAATTGGTTGGTATTTAAAATATGTTGTAAGTAACTTTGAAACATTTTTATAATAAGTGATGAGTGCATAATAATAATAACAATAACAATATACATTGTACACAATTCCAATTCAATCACTTCTATCTATGTGCTTGTCTACATTCTCAAAGAACCCTAAAAGCCAGGTCTTGCTCCTGCAGAAGTCATGCTGGTTCTGCTTCAGCAAGGGTTGTTCTTCTATATGCTTGATAATTCTATCTTTAACAATGCATTTCATGAGTTTTCCCAGAACAAAACTGGCCTGTAGTTTCCAGGATCTGAATGGATCCCTTTTGAATAATTGGTGTTAGATTGAACATTTTCCAGTCTTCCACTATGGTCTGATCTTGGGGACAAGTTATATATTTTGTCTTATAAGTTCAAAAATTTCACATTGCTTACTGCTTTCAAATTTGTCAGTAAGACCTAGAACTGGCATTATGAAGCAGGTCATTTTTTCAAACAAAAATTGCTGCTGGAACTGGGACGACAGAGAAGATTGCAGTGAAGTGAGCTCACCATTGCCTGAATGTCTGGTGTGTTTATATGTATGTATGTATGTTTGTATGCATGTGTGTTTTGCAAGCCTCTTAAATATGTGTTGGCTCAAAATGTTCAGCACTTTGTGAAAGCAGGTATCCATGAAACAAGTTAATTGCCTTTTGCTGCCTGGAGAGAAAATCCTTATTAAACACCCATACCCATTTCGGCTCAGCCCTATTGACCTCTCTTTTATGTTATTACTTTCTGAAGTATTTGGAGTATTCTTCCCATGCCTTGCTTCTTCATGTGTAACCAAAGTGGTTTGTTCCAGTGAGTATCATGCAGGCTTCCACTTAGGAATTATGAAAGCCAAATTCATTTCACAGGTGATACAGCTTTCAGTCATGGTTACTCTGGGATAGATTTAAACTGGCAGAACAATGCAGTAGCTGCATTGCTATCATTCAAGGCCTGAGCAACTTGGTTAAGGCAAACCATTTCCTGAGTTATAGGACACTAGAGAATGCCAATATCATGTTTTACCATTTTAATTTCTTCGGTTCAATTGATCAGCTGCCAACAGGGAAATTTCAAACCCATGTAACACCAAGCAGGGTTGAACAGAAATTATTGAACCCGAACACCCCTGTTTTCTCTTTTAATGCACATACTGGATGCAGCCAAACTCAGTGTTATTCAGGAATATTTTGACCATAGGTTTCTACAAGTGAAATCTGCAACAAAACCAGCTGTATGACCCCTTCCATGATACCACATTTTATTCCCCCTCCTAGGTTTACACACAGAGCGGCATGCCCAATTGCATTTTAGGTGCCTAAAGATCTTTTGCTCAATGCTTTACAAGCTGAACCCATGCAATCAGAATTAAGCAATCGTAAATACTTTAAGAAAACTGCATACAATTACAATCAGGCAGATCTTAAAAAAATGGGCATTATGTTAGGTGCTACTGCCGTGTGCATGGAGCAGACTCTCTTTCAAGGCATACCTATGGATTCTTCTTCTTGGTGATATAGCTAAGCGGGCTGTCATAATGAGTGCCTGTACTTCGAAATTCACCACTAACCTACTGCACAAGACTTTTTGTTGTTTTTGATGCAACAGAGCTGGTGAATAACATACAATACACACCACTTCACCCATGCCTGGTTTGCTGACGTGTCCACAAAATGCCAAATATTCCATGAAGTTACAAAGGGATTGTCCAGTGTTTGAAACTCCCGTTGTTCTAGCCACATTCTGAGACAGGATATTTCTTTAGCGCAAGCAGTTTCTGAGCTCTGCATGCAGTACTGATTTCAGATTAAAACTGCAGAGTGGAAGGAAAGGAAGAACTTTTTCTGCCTCCCCACTTCCAGCTACTCTCTGAAGATTGGAGAAGAGACCCCCTTGAGAATATTAGGGGGGTGGAAAGGGGAAGGAGTAGACTATGTGAAAAATGAACATAATATTTTAGCTGCAGTTCATTCATTTTCAGCTTTGTATTCTTGTTATTTAAAAAGCATGCCTAGACATTCCGTTGTTGCGCCCTTAACCTAGGTTTAAGGTGCCATTTAGCTCCTAGCTTTCATAGCTCAGTTTCTAACACTGGGCTTGTCCACCGCTTCCTCCTGGGAAAACCCAGCACCCTTAGCAAACTACAATTTCCAGGATACTTTGTGAAAAACTATGTTAAGTGGTGTTCAAGCACACTTTACATTTTGCCCCTCTTCAAAATGGTTTCCTCTGTTAGCCTTGGCTCTTGTTAAGCCCTCTGAAGACATGGGGGCAAAACCACAGTGGGCCTTATTGCTCCAGACATGAGCCTTAGTACAAAGGATAGAAAACAATAGGGAGGGGAGGGGCTAATGAAGTCTTGACTTCCAAAATGCACTTACTAAAGATGGGATAGCTCAGTCAGTAGAGCATGAAACTCTTAATCTTAGGATCATGGGTTTGAGCCTCATGTTGGGCAAAATATTCCTGCATTGTAGGGGTTGGACTAGATGACCCTCGTGGTCCCTTCCAACTCTATAATTCTATGATTCTATGAGTCCAGTTGTAAACGTGCCTAGGATTGTGCTGCATGTCAGCCAGGAATTGCCAGTGATCCAGTATATGCAAGTTTAAGTCATAGTTTAAATCTGTGATATGTATCTGTGCTCACTCCCAGGTGCCGTTGGTTTTCCATCAGCCCCAGCCAGCATGGTCGATGGTCAGGAGTGATGGGAGTTGTAATTCAGTAATGTCTGGATATCCCATTCTGGCTTAAAAAGCATAGATGACATCCTTTCCAACCAGTTCTTCAAAGCTATGACATAGTTGTAATTCTTTCAGTTCACTCACCAAAATTCCTGGGACACAGCTTTACTGTGCTTAAAAATGTTACGCAGGAAAACATATTTCTGTCCAGTCCACAACCAGCCTTCTCTAGTGCTCAGTCATTTGTCTTTTCTGTCAGTCCCACTTGCTGATCCTACTTTTTCATCTCATTTGCTCTTCTGAGCAAGCCACTTGAAGATTGCCAACTGATCACATTATGGGTTACCCCTAGCACCATGAATTATTCTGTGATTGACTGACCAGTTGGTTATTCCTCACCTTTTGCTATGATCATAACAGTGCCACAAACACAGGACAGGCTGACTCCAGCTGCAAGGTGGCATTAAACAATCTGATTCGCCATCAGTGTTGGATCAGTTGCAATCCCTCAAAACACAGAATGTCTCTTGCCTCTAATCTCAGGTAACATTTTTCTTAACATCAAAGACGTGAAAGACACGAGGATGGTCCTGGTAGATGGCAACTGCAATTCATTGTGGCTTCCATAGATCATGGGGCTTAAACCAAATGGCACAAACTAATGATCATTCATGCTTTGAATGCAGGGAAGGAGAGATTGGAGGGAAGGAAAAGCAAAAGGTACATGTGTGATAAGGAGAAGCTCTAGCTGACAGAAATGGAACTTGAAAAGCAGTTGGACTCTCCACATAGCCTACAAAGAAGAAAATTGGTTTGTGAGAAATATAGGTCATGGCACCGTCCTGGTGTCTTGATGTTAGTGTTCTATAAGTATAGTATATTACCAATGGCAGCATCTGGGACTTCTATTAGAGTTGTGCTTTTCTGTCTGACTCAGACGGCTATTTAATATCCCTTATCTGATCTTGTGCGCTCTGCTTCACACTGACAAATAAAGGGGATTTCTTTAGGATTCATTCACACTGCAAAACCAGTTGCTGAGATATTTTCTTCTGACTAGAGCTAGCAAGGAAGCATGGAGAATAAACGTCTGGCAGTTTGCAGAACAGAAAAAGCATTTAAATAGAACCTGACATTCATCACAATCAATCTTCAGAGCCCATGAAGCCATTTCCAAGGTAAGTGTCTCTAATCTGAATATTTGAGGGTCAGGTTATTTCCTGAGTTTGCACTGCAAGTGAAGGTTTGAATCCCCAAACTTGCTTCTGATCTTGTAATAATTCTAGTGGTTTAAGGAGTACAGCTGAGAGGCAGAAAACCAGCAATCCTGTTCCAATCATTTGTATAGTTCTCATATTCAGTAAATTATTGGCTTGGAATATCAGCACATAGAAGGATCGCTCTAGTGTTGCAACTTCATGACATACAAATATTGGGGTGCAAATTTGGTGATGTGTTTTGGACTGACAATAGAGGCAGGCAATGCCAATGAATCTTTGGAACTCTCCAGAAGCCCTTCAGACCCCCTGATGTTTTCTCCAGGATATAGAACTCATGATCTCATTCTTGCAAATGTATCTTGGCCCCAGGAAGCTGCCTGAGGTTCCAGGTGTTGATGCAGGACCTGCTTTATATCACTTGCAAGTCTCTGTAGTAAGAAGTTCTAGGGTCTACTTTCCATATGACTTCACCTTGACCTCTGGCTGCTACATAGTGGACAGGGGGCCATCATAGGAATGCAGGAATCTTTTGGTCCAACCTGGGACTCAAACCCACAACCCTGAGATTAAGAGTCTAATGTTCTACTGACTGAGCAATCCCACAGGGAAGCTACTATCTGATTAAAAACACTCTTAATCCATCAGACTCTTACCAACATTTGTAAACAGCGGCTTTTGACAAAAATGAAGGGGCAGAGCCTTTTCAATGGTAGCCCCACAGCCCTGTAGCCAGGATGGGGCCAGTGGGTCCACCATCCCAACTAGGGGTGTGTCTGGGTTTAAGATTGGCTTTTTAATTTGTGTCATGACGATGTGAGCTTGCATTTAAAGAATGACAGCTTGTTTTAAGAAAAGAAACAATTGTAGTTAAAATATGGCAGGAGCTTCTGGTACTTCCTCCAAAAGTGGATTAGAAACAAGACCCCACACTTGTGGAATTCTGTGTCCCAGAAAATTTAAGTGACCACATCTTTCAAAATTTTAACTAGCAACTTAAAACATCTTTGGTTCAGCTTTGGATTAATTGCTGTTGTTTTTACTAATTGCTGCCATTTTAACTGCTAGTGTTCAATTTTAAAGGCATGTAATGCTGTTTTAATTGGATGATTGCTGCACTGATGTTGTATTTTATTAGATGTTGTGCACCTAAAAGGCTGTGGGATATATATATATAAATCATCATCATCATCATCATCATCATCATCATCATCATCATCATTGTTATTAATTACACATGTTAGTCGCTTGTCACCTAAAGGTCTCTAAGTGACTTGCATTAAAATTACATTAAAATACATTCACATACATTAACATAAGCATTTTATACCATTATCAGAGGAAATTAATAAAATGCTGTCCAGATCAGAAGATCACCTTAAAGATTTTTAGGGTGCTTGATGCTGAGGAGCAATGAACTGCAAGTATCCACCCTCTGTAAATTTTAAGGTGCTTCTATATTAGATAGATAGTCTGGACTTCAGCAAGGCTTGCACAAAGCACAGCAGCTTTATCCTGCTCTAGAATTCACTTTGGAGAATAGAATAATAGTTCTCCCCAAACTATCCATATATGTGATATGTGTTCACATTTTCTGCACTGTGTGCACTACATGGTCTCAGGTCTGAGGCATATGTTTGAAAACTGCAGTCATTGGTCATAATGCTTTCTGTTAGTTTACTAGGGAAAGGAGGACAACCCCTCTGGTAAATTAAGATCTCAACAGAGCCCATCAGTCTGGCGTCTTCTTTTTCCCATCCTCTAATTGCCTTTGCGGTCTTGAAAACCCTCCTGTTCCTTCTGTAGCCTCACAGGCATATGATAAGCAGCATCTTTTGCAGGAATGGAAACAGCTGGCTTCATTTGAAGCCCAAGAAAGTTGTTGCTCCATTGCCGCTCAGTCAGTGTGCTTCCAGCCTTGTATCAGAGGCCAAAGGCACCCATCAGACTGTGGGATCATCTGTAATATGAAGCAGTGACTGTGGCAGCTGGAGCTGTTTCTTATAATGAAAGCCAATCCAAAACACATTGTGATGTGAATGGTGGGGTTGGAAGTGGACAAAGGGGGTCTTGAACCCCTCTTGCAAATGGGATGTGTGTAAATGTAAAATTCTGCATAATTCACAGGAGAAGGGCTTACTGGGTAGCAATGCTGGTAGTAGTCTTTTTCTTTCTCTCTTCCAGCTTCCCAGGTTGAGGTAGGCGGCTTCTTCCTAGCAGCCAGCTCCCACCTGCTCAGTGCCCAAAGGGAGTTATGTTACACCATTGTATTGACAGCATCATTCTAGAGCAGGGTCAGTGAATCTGTGCCCTCCAGATGTTGAGTGGGCTAATGGGAGTTGGAGTCAAACAACACCTGGAGAGCCACAGTTTCCCCATTCTTGATTGAGGGGTGCTGTGTGTAGGTGTGTGATGGCAGTTTCCACTTGGTAGAAAGAGCGTGTCATTCACAGCTCATGCACAATCTCAAATCTAGTATAGAATGCACCCATTTCTTCCTAAGCCTAATCTTTGTGTTTGTTTGTTTGTTATCAGGGCCTTTTATGTAATGTCCCCCAGCCCATCAGTCAGCTGCACCCTGACTCTGACCATACTGCTTTCCTTTTAACTCCATGTATCCCAGATGTGACCACCTGATTCCCACCCGAGGTATCCCATCTGAGGTAACTGGAGCTCCTACTGGTTGCATCATAGATGCACTACCACAAAGAGCCTTTCCACGCAGTGTCTTGTCAGCTTTGTGCATGTCCTGCAGGACCCAACAGTCATATCCTGCAGTACCAGAACAGAGACAGCCCTTTCCATATTGATGCTGGTGTTCCCCACACCCATACTGGTCCATTTGCAAAAGCTGTGCTGAAAAGTAACAAAGCATGCAAATAACCCAATGACCATTTTAAAAGGAAAGTGAAGCAACATGCCAGACCAATCTGAGCTAACATAAATATTCCCCAGCCCTTGTAAAGAGCAGTAGCTAGAGTTCAGGGTGTTGCATCCTATTCCCTCATATGGGTTGGCCACTGTGCTTCCAGAGCTCGCACAACCAGCAACATTGGAGGTAGACAGAAGCTGGCATTTATGTGCCCTGACCCTAATCTCAGAGAAAGTCTCATGAATCCTAAGCTTGGTCTGATACCTTGTAAGATCTTCAGGTAATACATGACAGCCTCTTCCTTTCTCCTCGGAGGTCAACCCTCTCCCTGAATACTTTCCCCACGGCAGATGATTGAGGACCTTTTCTCCACTTGGCTCTCTGGCTGCTCCCATTTTTGTAGATATTGAGAGGCAGCAACTGATGAAGATTCCCTCAGGTGGTAATTTAGTTTAGTAAATGCCTTTGATGCTCCTTCCTTGCCTGTGGCCCAGCAAAGCCTCTCAGATCAGCGCAGAATTCCCTCTTGACTATTTATTTTTAGAACTTGGATTCTGCTTTCTTATCTGAATTGGTAGCTGAGTTGGATCACAGCATAGAAAAATGGCAGTACAAGAATGATAAATAAGCAATGAAAATCACAACAAAACATAAAAGAAACAGCAATATCCAAAGCATTCAAAAACAAACAAAACCATAAATGGGTTATAACTCATTTCCTTTCTGGCATAAGACTGTTGTGTGTGCAAAGTTTGCACTGCACTTACATGAGACTAAATTTAAGCATTTTCCTTTTTTTAAAAAAACCCCAATATTGTTACAGTGCAACCCTACACGTGTCTTCAGAAGTAAGCCCCTTTTAGTTTTATTCCCAGGCGAGTATATAGGATTGCAGCCTTCAATAATAAAAATAGTTAATTTATTTTGTTCAGACTGCCTTTTGGTAGCCAAGGTTAAGCTTTCAAGGGTTTGGAATATTGGCATATGTCATAAATCTCTCTGTAGGTTTAAATGTTACCATGTCCTGAATTTAGGGATTGGGGTTCAGGGTACCGCATTATAAATAAACACATTTAGGAACTTTGCAATTAATTTCAGAGAAATGCGGAGCCTTTGCACTCAGGGAAATATTTGACTCAGCAGCAGTTTACATGGTCTGCCTAGTGTCATTTTTCTATTAATGATTAAAACGTGAAGTGTTCTAGACGCCACCTACAGCATAATGGCAGAAAAGAATTGCCCCTAAATTCCAATGCTTATTCCTCATACGTATTACAGACGCAAAGGAGACATGTAAAAATAGCAATTGGAATACTAAATGTATTTCTTTCCCCCCAGCCCCCTTTTTATTTAGCAAAAAGTGCAGGCACGCTGTATAAATAAAAAGTAGCACAGATCAACTGACGATGCAGCTTTCCCCTCTTAGACCATTCTGTCTACCACCCCTTCAAAAGGCAATGCTAAAATTTACGGAGAGATTTTCGCTCTCCATAATAAGTAACTGGCTGATCTCCAAGGCTTTTACTTTTTTTTCTTCCAGATACCATCCCTTAGGAATAGTGTTGCAACATGAGTGGCTGACATTTTCTTAGAAGGACAAGCTGAACATATCTTTCTGAGCGACAGACATTGATTCATACCTTTCCCTCTTCTTCAAAAAGCTAATGTTCATGCACTGATAAAAATTATTTTGTGCACACTTATTTTACCACGGTAAAAGGTATAATTGGCTCTTTTGTGAACTGTAAATGTAAAATAGTCTTTGTGTGCAGTGTAGAGATCCACAGTAAATAAGCCCAAATGTAGGGCTACTATTAAATTTGCTATACTGAATGAAAGCTGTAATAGTGAAGGGATTATAAAGTAGTTTTAGCTTTTAGATTTGAAGAACTTATGAAGGATCTGAGAAGCATCTTTGGTGCATCTGATGAAGAAGCATGGTCCACAAAACCTTAGGTAAAGGTAAAGGGACCCCTGACCATTAGGTCCAGTCGTAGCAGACTCTGGGGTTGTGGCGCTCATCTCGCTTTATTGGCCGAGGGAGCCGGCGTACAGCTTCTGGGTCATGTGGCCAGCATGACTAAGCCGCTTCTGGCGAACCAGAGCAGCGCACAGAAATGCTGTTTACCTTCCTGCCGGAGCGGTACCTATTTATCTACTTGCACTTTGACATGCTTTTGAACTGCTGGGTTGGCAGGAGCCACAAAACCTTATGCCATACTAAATTTGTTAGTACTTAAGGTGCCACGAGTCTTTGCGTTGTTTTAGTGTATCAGACTATTCTGGTGCATATGGTGAGAGACAGGACTGAAGTGGGCTTTTGTGCCAAGTTTGTAGCATTTCCTCCAGGCTTTGGTTATTATAATCTGGGTTTAATTAGTATTTTGTCCACTGACCGGTTGGCTGCAGTGGGAGAGAGGAAGTGGTTTCTGCCCTAGGCTGAGCATCTGTTAATGGAACCTGCCTTACAGGGTGAAAGACAAGAAAGAAGTGTGCTTATGCTAGGTGAGGTAGCATGGCTGATCTTCTTCTTCTTCTTCTTCTTCTTCTTCTTCTTCTTCTTCTTCTTCTTCTTGAGTTAACTGCTATTCCTAATGTCTTTGCAACTTTTGTTTAGCTGGAAAGCCATACCTGTTGTAAATCTGAGAGTGAATAACGGGTGCTAGGTAGTGTGTATTACTGTGACTGGGGGTGCAAAATTTGGGAATCATAGAATTTTAGAGTTGGAAGGGACCCCAAGGGTCTAGTCCAATCCCTGCATCCACATCCAACATCCACATCTCTTCTCCCACCACACCAATCTGGCCTGGTGCTGCCCTGAGTATCCAGGCAGGTTTTCAACCTTGCAGCAGTAAGTCAGTTCTTCCTCATTTTACATGGATGTGTGCCTGCAGTAGCATCATATGTTTGCAATGTCCCATATTTTGGAACCTTCATTTTGGCATGTGTTGGAAAAGCAGTGTATTGAGTGAGTATGATATTTCAAATTGATGAGTGATCATAGGGAAGGGAGGGTGAATTGTATTTAGGATTACTCTGCAGTTAATCTCTTCAAAGACCCTGTCGCTAGTCTGAGAAATGTAGATGGGTTGACTATTCTGTATTTCTGCCATTGCTTTGTGGGTGGGTAGAAAACCCACATTTAAAACTATTTACATTTATTGTCAGATAAAACAGTCAGCCGTAGCTGATCCAGCCTGACATGATGCTTCACAACATAATGGAAAACTCAGAAGAAGGGTGCAGTGTGTGTTTGCCAATCTGCTATTCAAGGATCATTTAGGAAACACATTCCTTTTAAGAGCTATTTTCCGGTGACGGATATTCCTCCCCCTCTTTTAAGGATATTCAAGATCTTTGAGGGGGAAATAGCTGAGTGGCATGTATTCATTTGTCAATACTATTCCTTTGGAACAAAGCAGAACAAAGCACAAGTAAATTGAGGGACTGTGTGTGTTGTATGAAATCCCCAAATGGGGTTCCTCTTATCAGTGCTTGAAGATCCAGACCCTCCAAGTGTCCCTATTTTCCAGGGGTGTCCTTGATTTAGAGAAGGCGTCCACTTTTCCTTAGGATGTCCCTATTTTCACTGGAGAAATATTGGAGGGTATGGAGTTATCCGACCCCCAAGTCGTCTGAAGGCAATCCTGTATAGGGAAGGTTTTTTATGTTTAATGTTTTATTATGTTTTTATATATGTTGGAACCTGCCCAAAGTGCTGGAGCAAGCCAATAAGATGTGTGGGGCATAAATAGTAAAATTAACATTGTGGGATGGGATGTCTCTATTTTCACCGAAGAAACATTCGTGGGTATGGAGCTCTGGACTTGTATGTTAGGCCGAGATCTGTTGCAGAGTGTGCATGACAGCATCCCCCTATTCCTGGTGCAGTGTATAAAAGGCCAATAGGACTGGATCACTAGGACTCAATTTATACATTATTTAGGCCATGATTAAAATCTTAAGCTTTGTGTTTTCACCCATATCCCATTGTGTTTAAATGCCCTGCACATACAGTGCTGACCTTAGTGCTGGAGCTATATGTGAATGGGCCAACACCTACTTTGCCTCCGTTTTCTCCCAAAAGGAAAGCAGTGCTGTGACAAGGGCTGTGTACACACTCCTGTTTACTCTGCAACCAGTACACTCCCAACAATGGTTTGGGAAGCAGTGTACCCACAATGTTAGCCACAGTTCGTACCACAGTCCATTGCTTCTTATGAAATACTGCATTTTGATGTGTTTGTCCCCAATCCAGCTTCGAGCTGAATTGAGAAAAAGAATGATCGACCTTTGCTTCAGTATTGTAATGTATACATCCCAGGTTTAAGAAGCATCAAACAATGGAAGGAAGATTGGAGTAGCATGAGAACAATTTGTTAACACCAAACTTAGCATGAAGAAATAGATGTGAAACTCTTAAGCTTCGTGTGCACAACTTCGTGTGCATATATTTCCAGGGCTGGTAAAATAAATTTTATGTAGCTTCATTTGCATGCCAGGATGCTGAAAGTCCAGTCTTATGCCAAGTTAGACATGAAGAAGTCCAAGTTAGTTGTCGTTCTCCATGCTTAACCTGCCCTTCTATGCCAAACTTTTCTCAGAACCAAGTCCAAGTGAGACCCCTGCTCTAAACACAAACGTCACTGTTTCCCTAGCAATGGGTATGATGTCGTTTCCTTGGCAACACGATCCATGCCGAAAGCTCTTTGAAACAACTCCGACCCTCAAGTCAAGTTTTTCTTTCAGCTTAACAGTTCTTATGTTTGTTCTCAGGTTGTTGGCTGTTGAAAATCATTATCCCCCCCCCCCACTTTTGCTATTTAAATAATCAAGCTTTAATTACATTTTGATATTATTATTAAGTACCAAGATGCATTTATTCTCATATTCATGGCCTGATGGTGAGGGAGTTTATCTGCAGTTCCTTTATGTTTTGGAAATGGTAGATTGCAGTGCTCAAGATTTATTTATTTTTTAAACGTGAATCTTGCAGGTAGAACTATCAATTATAAGATGTCACAGATCAAAACTGCCTCCATGTTCTCATTCAGAATAGTTTACCTTCTGAAACATTCATGACACTTGAAGGACTTGGAAACATTTTGTATTTCCAGCGATGCTTTTGCAGATCTGTTTGCAAACACTGAGCAGTATATCTGCTGGTCACACATAGTAAGTTAACATCATCTGTCTACCATGATTGGCTCTTACCGTAGGGATGCCCTGACTCCACAGCAAGGGATTTTGCATTGAGAACTGCTTCAGGAAAGTCTGCCATAGATTAGTTTGAAAAACCCTAGATGGTACTCCTGGGGAGTTCTTTAGGAAGTGAACCACCATGGAGCAATGTCCATCTTAAATTTCCCAGGAGCTATTTAAGTCTGGGATTTCCAAGGTTTGGAGTCCTCTTCTGATTATTGCAAGTGATCAAGCATTCATTTCTCGCTGTGATGTGCCACTTTGGGGTACTGTTTTCTCTTTAGTCACATACTGAAGAAGAATCCAATGAGAGCTACAGGTTGATAGACCAGTGGTCTTGACTACTTGTCTGTTTGGGGCTTCACACCTGAAGAGCATTAGATTGCAGCAAAAATGAGGGCTGCCTAGTTTGACCTTGATTTCATGATAAAGAACCATAAAAAGAATGAGCAGGGGCTTTGAAGTTGCCCAACAACAGGTACTACCTGGTTATTCGACTGAGCAGGAACACATCTCACCTGGTCATAGTCTTCCCCACTATGATGAGATGTATTATATCTTTGTTTGAATTAGAGTAAGTATTTTTAAATTTGCATTGGTTAACAGTTTATTTCCAGACCCAATTCAAGGTTCTTACCTTAATGTTTCAACCCCTAAAGGCCTTAGGCCCTAAAATATCTGAAAGACTGCCTCTTTTCCTATAGACCTTCTTGGGTGTCAAGAGGAGCAGAGAGGGCTCTCTTGGTAATTCTACTGTGCTCAGAGATTTGGGGTAGTGGTGGCCCTGGAGGTTCCACTCTTTGGTATTCTCTGTGGCATCTCCCTCCTCACAGAGGTGTGTCTGGCACCTTCATTACATAATTTATAATATATGCTGAAGATGCACCTCTTTGCCCTAGCTTTTTGACACCTGAGATATGTGTTTTCATGACCCACCCTATTCCTGTGGCTGTAATTTGTTCTAACTCATTTTAATATTGGAACTAAAATTGTTGTAACCCTCCCTAAGGTCTAGCAAAAACAACAACCAATTCTACATGGGATTATGCCCTAGATGTTTTATTGATGACTCCATCTTAAAATTGGACTGCTGGTGCAGTATGTATTGCCCACATTTTTACTTTTAAAAACCTTATTTTACAAAGATATCATCTACTGGAATATACCTCAAGCAACGTGAAATTAGAAGCAATTGAGATTAAAGCTCTGTTTGTATTAAGTTTGTCCTGTTTCTTATATAGGCAAAGGAGAGAAAACAGCTCTTAATATCACCCAGCTGTGCTTCCAAGTCTGATTTATGGCAAATGAAATTAGTCTAAAGTGTCTCATACCTAGTGACTTCCCCGTCTTATATACTCTTATTTGTGACTTTGAATAAAATGTGTCTTTAGCTGTTTGAAGCTTTTTAAAAACAACAGATGAAGTTCTGCATGATTTCCCACCTCCCCTTTCAAATTAAAACAGCTTACTTAGAAATGAGATGCAGCTTTTCTCCAGCAGATTAAAAACTTATTAAAGAGTTACCCAGTGGTGCCATGGCTATAGTTAAAGCTCTTGGAGTTTCTATTATACTTGGTTTATATTATGGTGGCTAAAAGACTGGAATACAAATTGCTAGCTTTGTGGCTAATTAATATTTTTCTCCCTAGAAAGGAGTGGGCTTCCCCTGCCCCTAAGAACCCATTATACTTGATTCTGCGTTGCTTTCTGTAAGCCAGAGAGTGCAGTAGGTCACAGACGTGGTGAAGAATTATGTGATGCATTGAATTATTCTGAACCAAGCAGAAACTTCCAGGTGTCAGAAACTGGAAGGAGGAAATGCTGGAGTCTCATAATTAATGGACTGCAAGATATTCAGTACCTGGTGGCTTCCTTTGCTTGTAATAGATTGTATTCTCATCTAGGTAGAAATTGTGGGATTGTGTTTAAACTGGTTGCACAGAGAACCCAGTGGAAGGTATGCATTCTTTGAAGCATGCAGATACCTTCCACTGGGTTCTCTGTGCAATCAGTCTTGGCGACATAGCCCTCAGTACTTGCTACCCGAGTTCACTGTTAAAAAAGAAGATAGTACCTATTATTGGATGACCTTGAATCAGGGAAAGGCTGTGTCAAAATCCATGCCATAACTACAACTGTGAAAGGCGGAGTGTTCCTTCAGTATAAGTGATGAAATTGCAAACCTCTGCATTCGTAATAACTTTTAACTCTGCTATTCTTAGATTTGATGTTTCGTGTATAAACTCTCTATGGCATTAACATACCATTTTGCAAGTGACTTGATGAGCATTTCAGCTTTGGTGGAGCACCTGATCTAAGTAATTCACAAAGACTGAGCAAAGAAACAGAGTGATGAATAAACAAAGGAAAAGAGCATTGCAAACTAAATGGGTGCTCTTTATCTGTTTAGTGGAGCAAACAGATGTACACTATTAACACATATCTTAGGGCAAGTTCTGTACTTGCATAATGGGAAGATGCTGCAGCAGGCTTCGCTGTAGTGTTTCCACTACCAAGAAAGAGGGGATCTGCCCTGACCTCAAAAACTATGTTTATAGAGCAGCTTCTTTGGAAACAGTTAAAAACCCTTAAGAAAAACAAACAAAAGGCCTTAGAAGCCCAGAACACTGAATCTGGGCATCTGAAAAGCTACAGATGAGATAAATTATTTTCTCCTTGAAGAGACATGCTGTTGTATCAGCTGTAAACAAAGCACCCTTGATGCTAATCTCCCTCTGCGGCACTAAGGCCTCTGCCAGAATGTAAGACCCCCACCAATTGTGTCACACCAGCTGAAAGCTCATAGAAATGCCTGGGCAGGGAGGTAGGGCAGTGCAGTGGCTGGATTAAAAAGAGAGGGCAGGAATCCTGCACCTTTTAATAGTACTGTACTGCAGAAGAGAGGGGGGTAGCATGTATGGCAAGCCCTGTCCTCTTAACTCCCCCCCTCTCCATCTGGCCACCCAACTGTGCAGAGGAGAACAGACTGTGCTTAAGGGGTGGGGGAGAAGGAGCCTGGTTCAATGAAGATAGCTTTTCTAGATAGACAAAGTGAAGATAGACAAAGTGACTGTTCTTCAAGCCTTAATGAGGGCTGCAAGCCATTGGGAAGGTTGCACTTCTCTCTTTTCCCCATGCTTGTTTTTAAGTTAATGGTGCTCCCAAGTTTTTGTCATTGCTAAGAAAAAAATTGAAAGCGTAACTAAAGTATACATTAGTTTATTTACATGATGCTTTTGCACAGTGAGCTGTGTCCAAAGTCGCTTACAACAAACCTCAACAATAATGTTGGAATAATACTGTAGAATGTGCAAAATCATAATTGCACCAACCCCACCCTCATATCATATTTTTAAAGGTGTTCCTGTGTGTGTGTGTGTGCGTGCGTGTGTGTGCATTGCCCCCTTTGGGCAGCATTCATTGCTGGCATGCATCCTGTGGAGCAGAGGCCAACATTCAGTGTGGGATTGGCTGTTAAACCACTGTGAGAATTACAACTCTGTAAGGGGAATTGGGGTTTCCTACCAACTCTCAGCACCCTTTAAAACCACAGTACCCAAGATCCTTTGAAAGTGTTATGAGGCTACTTTAAATGTAAGGTGCAGATGGGGCCCTGCTGAGTGCCACAAAATTACTGCCCTGTATCTGAATAAATGGACAGTTCTCTGAATGGAGAGAAGTAGAAAGTGGAGTCTCCCAAGGATCAGCATCAGGACTTGTGCTTTTTAACTTGTTCATAAACAACCTAGAGTTAGGAGTGATCAGTGAGATGGCCAGGTTTGCTGATGACACTAAATTGTTCAGGGTCATTGAAACCAAAAGGGATCGCTATGAGCTCCAAAAGGACCTTTCCAAACTGATTGAATGTGCAATAAAATGGCTACTGAAATTCAATGAAAACAAGTTTAAACTGATGCATGTTGGGGCAGAAAAATATTAATTTCACTTATACCCTCATGGGGTCTGAACTAGAGGTGATGGACCAGGAACAAGACCTCAGGGTCTTAATAGATAGCTCAATGAAGATTTTGACCCAGTGTGCAGCAGCCATGCAAAGTGCAAATTCAATGCTAGGGATCATTTGGAGAGGAACTGAAAATAAAATTTCCAGTATCATAATGCTATTATACAAATCTGGTGTGTGACTGCATACTGTATACAGTATACAGTTCTGGCCACCTCACCAGCAAAAGGATATTGTAGAGTTGGAAAAGGTTCAGAAGAAGGAAGCCAAATGATCAAGTGACTCCCCTATGAAGAAAGGTTGCAGCATTTGGTACTTTTTTTGTTTAGAGAAAAAACGAGTAAAATGACATGATAGAAGTTAATAATATTATGCATGGCATGGAGAAAATGAATACAGGATAGTTTTTCTCCCCTTCTCTCACAACCCTAGAACTCGTGGACACCCAATGAAACTGAATGTTAAAGGATTCAAGGCAGATAAAAGAAAGTTCTTCATGCAGCATATGTTAGACTTGCCCCCACAGGAAGAAGTGATGGCCACCAACTTGGATGAGTTTAAAAGAGGATTAGATCAATTCATGGAGGAGAGGGCTTGCAGTGGCTACTAGCCATGATGGCTGTGCTCTGCCTTCACAGCTGGAGGCAGCAATGCTTCTGAATACCAGTTGCTGGAAACCACAAGAAGGGAGAATGATCTTCTGCTCAAATCCTGCTTGCTGGTTTGCCACAGGCATCTGGTTGGCCACTGTGGGAACGGGATCCTGGGCTCGATGGGCCATTGGTCTGATCCAGAAGGCTCTTCTTATGTCCTTATGAGTCCCAAACTACATATTCATGTAGTTCTGTGGAAAAGGTCTATAATTTCAAACTTCCTTGCAAAGCACTGAGGAAGTATAGCTATTACTAACCCAAGTTTAATTTACAAATGCTGCAGAGAGATCCTCTGCAGTCTCTCTGGAGACAAGAATCCCGATTAGCGCTAACACTGTCACAGCATCTGAAATAAGCCTGTGCTAGAAATAAAGAGAAACAAATAGAAATACTCTTTAAAACCTATTTGCCTTTTTTTGTTTATTTTGCAAACATCTGGAAGTGTGTCTCCCCAAGCACATGATTACTTCCATGATGGCATCGTGCAAAACAGAAATTATATAGGAAATGTTAAGAACGTATTTACCATGGTTAAGTACTTCATTCCCATGTTTCAAGATTGGGATAATAATCTTACTTTACAAGGGTGGTGAGAAGATTAATGTTTATGCAACATGTTGAAAACATATAGAATGTACTAAGTGCTCTAAATTATTACTGTTAACTCCCACATTGTGTAATGTGAAAGCTACCCATGGGGATTTGTTTTCTAACTCTTGATTTTGCAGCCTTTCTGACGTGATGGAATTATAGCCTTTGGAGCACCCTTTGATGCCTCAAGTCAGATTCCATTCACAAAGAAAGAAGGAGCTGCAAAACCCAAACTGTGTGGTGACTGGCTATCCTTCCCACCCAGCAAACTGCTTTTGTGCTGCCACTCACTATGATTCTTTTACTGCACATCTCAAGAGCACCAGAGAAAGAAATGGTCTCAGTGAAATCAGTATATGTATCCATCCATATGGATAAGCAACTTCATGTGGACACTTCAATTTCTGCCCTGGGATGCTTTGGGAGGACATAATATAAATAAATGACACTGCATTTTTATTGGCTCTTATTAATGTTAAAATAACAACACAATCTGAAAAGAAGTTCAACAAATCACAATAGTAGGAGAGAGCTCATTGTATGTAATCAGCTCTTCAAGAGGATCGAATCATAGACTCACAGAATTGCAGGGATCCCAAGGGACATTTAGTCCAACCCTCTGCAATGCTGGAATCTCACAATCCCTGTGATGGGTTGAATATCTCTCCATGGTGTTGCCTGAATATCAGTATTGTTGAGAGGTCTGTTCTTTTTTTAAGGGGTCTATTTTGACCCACGGGTTCCACGTTGTTTCAAAGACAGATCTTTTGGAACAAACTTCAGTTGCAGCTCATGGTTAGTGAGGAAACAGCATAACCACGAGTCTCCACTTGGAAGGCACATTAAGTCAAACCTTGGTTTAGTTTGGAACGGGGAGGAGTAATGCAGTTGTGAGCTCCTCTCTGGGAGTCCACATGTTTGTGCAATCTCTGCAAGTCATATTTTGGCTTACCATGTTAGGTAAACCAGCTCAGTGTGCTGAGATAGGGCCTTTTTTGTATCAGCAGCAATTCAAAGTATCTCAAATTTATCTACAGTGGTACCTCTGGT
Source organism: Podarcis raffonei (assembly GCF_027172205.1). Classification (NCBI taxonomy): domain Eukaryota; kingdom Metazoa; phylum Chordata; class Lepidosauria; order Squamata; family Lacertidae; genus Podarcis; species Podarcis raffonei. The sequence continues at coordinate 41,078,501 of NC_070607.1, forward strand.
TATGTACTTAATTCGTTCCGGAGGTCCGTTCTTAACCTGAAACCGTTCTAACAAGAGGGGAAGAGACACAGGCTGATTTGCAACTACAATGCCATACTTAGGATAAAGCTGTTGAAATCAGTGGACTTATTGGCATCTGTCTGTCTCGAGAGACAGTGGAGGAGTGTGCCTTTATGGGTGGAGTCAAACTGTTGGCCCATTGATTTCATTGAGTCTGCTCTGAGTACGACTTAAATACCCCCAATTCTCTTTCCTCTCATTTTCAGAATGAAAATTTACCTTTTGCTGCTGTGCCTTCACCAGTTAGATTAAGAAAACTATTCTTGTTGAGTTTGGGTTGGGGATAGAGATGGGGAAATTGATTCAGTTCACATTTAAAGGTGAATTCTCCCTAATTCACACTTTCTGAAATTATGCGAGCTGAAACATAGCCATCCGTTGAAATTCACATTTATTTGAATTGTGCAAAGCAGGTCTCCAGTCAAGTAATGTGTACAAAAAATGCACACACTAGGGTAAAGTGTGTATTAAAATGAAAGTATTGGTAGCCTAACATACAAAAATGCATTATATCAAGGGAAATTCCAAAAAAAAAGTATACATAAAGCATGTGCACCAAAATGCTGATGAATTTTCATGATGACTTTTTTTTTTAAAATGCAAGCTGATGTAGAAATGTGGAGAGCTAAACTTAAGATTGGAAAAATGAGAAGTTGAGAGGAGCTGAAATTGACAGATTCTCTCATCCATAGTGTGTGTGGGAGGGAAGGTCATTTTGACTCTGTATTGATCTTCCCGCTATTGCTACTATTAGGTTAAGCTTTTAAACATTTTTTAAGGTTGGGATTAGTTTAATTGTGAATGATTTTTAATTCTGCGGTTTCCTTTAATTGTAAACTGCCTTAGGAACCATGCTTTCTGAAAGGCTGCATGAATGGATAGAATAAAAGCAACTTTGCTAGCAAAAAATGAAATTGAAAATGGCAATATTTGCATATGTAAACTTTAGAATTTTAATACTTCCTCATGTTACAAGCATGCTAGCCCACTCTAGAGAGCTGTTTTCTCTTGATGTAAAACAGCAATGGCAAACCCTTGGCCTTCCCAATATTGTTGGACTGCATCTCCATTCATTGTCATGTTGGCTGTGAGTTGGAAGTCCAACTTCTACAGTTCTGCAGGTTCCACACCCCTGATGTAAAATAGCAGTGCCTCTTCTCATTAAGGAAATGAGGCAAGTGTGAAAATCAGTATCAGTCCAGCTATTTGGTTCTGCAGTTTCTGTTCACTATAGCCAAGGTGAGAAACCAAATTTTGCTTTTTTAAATTTTATTGCTTTAAAAAAAGTTTGTATATATTCAAATCCCATACAGACTGGGATAAAGTTCCCCACTTAAAAGGATTGTTTTTAAAAAGGAAGGTCTTCATAAGGTGATGAAGAAAAGACAATCGAGATGGCACTGGCTATGTAATGGCCCGGAGTACCAATGGCTTGTTTCCTGCATTGTGTAGAACAGGCCTCCTGATGAGATGGTATCTGCAGGAGGTCCTCTCTTGCAGAGCACTGTGAAAAAGATTCCTGCTGCTAGCTGGGTAGAATACTCAGATTCTTCCTATTTGTACAGAAGCACACACTCCTTTAAGGCGAACTTCTTCAGGCTATTTCATATGCTAATGCTTCTTCCTACTTTGATGTAGGGAAAATGGTAGGATGCGTATCGTTCTTTCATGTGTGGTATATGTATTTTCCTGCTAAATACATGGAATATACATAATGCTTGGAAATTAGGACCAATCAGCTTCTCTGTGTGAGTGCACAGTGCAAGATATATTTGTGTGTGAAGACCCCCAAAACCACTCCCCAAAATAAAGACACAATAGACACGGAATTTTGTTTAAGGTTTTTTGGTAATAATTTGGCCACAACTTTATTGATTATAGCATGTGAGTGGTTGCCTAGGCATTGGTTCCCGACTACCTGAAACTGCACTGTGGCAGAAACAGGACTGAGAACTGGGCTCCACCAGAGGTCAGTAAGGGAAAACTGGGGGAGCATGAAGCTACATTCAGCCTCCCAGCTCACCCCAGATGCTCCCAGGGACTCTGGCGTGGCCCTAGCCCCTTGATGGGGTTCAGACAAAAGCAAGGCGAGCCCCTGGATTTCTTTAACGCATGCATGTCCAACAAATCACTGGTAGATCACTGGCTCCCCCCAAAGAAGCTTAACATCTTTGCTGCACCCCTAAAAGATGGGCCTTCCTCCTAAAAAAAGCTCAACAACTTGACCTGAAACCCCATTCCCCCCAAAACAGGGGTAGATCACTGCCAGCTTTTAACTCTGTGAGTAGACTCTTGGGAGTTGGCCACCCCTGCTTTAACTGAATTTCCTAGCAGCAGCAATGGAGGGGCAGGCACAGCCAACCACTTCCCCTCCACAAAACATTGAACCAATGCCTAACCGCCAACCTTACAAAGTTGTGACGATTTGCTACACGGTAGGCAAAAACCAAATGGCAACAGCCAATCAGCCAAATGGCAAAATTCCTACCGGGCCCCTGCTCCAAAACAGACGACCCCAAGACAGGCATAGCAAGGCCAGGAGAGCAGCCCTAAATATAGGGAGGGAGGGAGGGAGATCCGATGCACATCACGAGAAAGAGAAAGCTCCTCGCAACGTGCAGCAGCTTCAATAGCCCCTCAGTAGCCAGTAGCCAAGCAAAAGGGCCAAAATTCTGCCCCGGCAACTGAGGGGCAACCAATGAGGGGTTGTGGCTATCCAAACAGTCCCGCCCCAACATTATGGAGACAGTTTAGGTGATCTCACTGCAACATGTGCTCTCCCTGATGGAGGACATGATTTGCGGTGACCCCGCCCCCCCACTTACATGCCCAATCTGAGTGCAGGTTTCATGGTTTTCTTGCTTGGAAGTGAAATGCACAGTGGGCTTAGAAGACCCACTTCCTTATCCCCTTTATGTCCTCTGTTTTCCAGCCTACTCTGCTTGCATCATCTGCAAGCTAGATTCTGTTAAAGGCCTTCTCTCATCATGTCACTTCTGCTGCTCTTCAGCGAACAACATCTGGGCAGCCCATCCCCTTTCCTTAAGCAGAGCATTCCCAGCTGCTACTGTTCCTTTCATTCCCATCTTCCATTGCTTCTGACAGCACTTGGTCCGGCTGCTAGGTCTGATTAAATGGCTTGAAGGTGTGAATTAAATGTCACTTAAATTCCCTGTCTATTCCAGCCTTGCAGGGACAACATGAAACAGAATTTGAATGCCATAGAGCACCCTTTTGCTCAGAAGTGTTTAAACACTCGGTTTTAGCAATGGACTCGGTCTCTTCAAATATGGTTATCTGCCATCTGAGATGTGAATAGCTCTCTTGAATTATGTTCAAGCCCGGTGCAAAAGCCTGGAAGTAAAATTTTCTTTTAAATGGAATGATGATACTGAAGATGAGTCTCTCTCTCTCTCCCTCTCCCCATCTCCATCCCTTGATATCCTCTTTCTCTTTTGCTATATATAGTGCATTAATATATTTTTTAGCTGCTGTTACTTTCTATAAAGAAATGACATTGGAATCAATATTGAGACAATAGCACATTAGCAAAGTATGCGTTCCCTCTTGTTTTCAGTGATGCTAATGCTTTCTTTTTATATGTTATTGTTAATGCAGCACTCCTTCCCCACTCCTTTTTCTCAAAACAAGCAAACAAACAACACGGCACAATAGATATGCAGTTTGACTTCTTAAGAGCCATAATCACAAGTCTGTACTCAACAGCCGGTAGGCATGTCAGGCAGACTGTGACCAAGAAAATGAGACAAGTGATATGGTGCTGCATGCTGTGGACCACAAATCAATGGCATGATGACAGGCATGGCCAATGTTGCAGATAGCCAATATGCAATGGCTTTTTTCCCCTGGACAATCAAAGGGTGGGGGAGGGTGGTCTGAAGCAAGAAACATGCCAGCAGCAGTATGTAAAGTTTTCACCTTGGAACTGGTGCCTGTTCGTGGTTCAGTCAAGAGATGGCATTTACAATGTAAGTAAGGAGAGGCATTTCCAAGTGGAATGTAGGGTTCCAGTACCCAATTGGATTGGATGGCCAAAACTTTCCATACATATACACAGACATATCACCTCTCTATCTCTCTAATCTTGTTTACCTATCTGTAGTACACATTTGCTGTATAAAAAACTCCCTTCCCCTCATCATAGCTGCCTTTCCTTGACTACTTCATTACATGCTGCATTACAATGTAAAGGCAGTTAGATACGGTGTAAAATCAGTATGCCAACTGCCACAACAATGGTTTTGCATTTCTTCCAAGACCTTCTTCCCTACTTCTGTTAGTAGTATGCCTCTGAATACCAGTTGCTGTCTGTTGCAGGTGGGGAGGGTGCTGTCGTGCTCAGGTTCTCTTGTGGGATTCCCATGAGCTTCTGGTTGTCCACTGTGAGAGCAGGATGCTCTCACTAGATGGACTTTTGGCCTGACCTAGCAGCTTCCTCTTATGTTCTCAATTCCCTTTTTGCTACCACTTGCCCACATTTTAGGCCTACCACATATAATACAAACAATACAGTTCTGTTATAGCTCAGATCTTTACTAAGCTTGAATTGCATCACCTTTGTGGGCAGAATGGTGGCATGCTACCTCATCTTCCTACTCCAGTTTGAGCTGCCTTGTTACTCAGCTGTTTCAGGTGACATTCTATACAATGAAAAACGTATTTCCCTGAAGTGTGAGAGTCGGGGGGGGGGGAATAATGAAGATACTGCAGCATGCATATTTCTACATTTGTGAACTATGATTATTCACTAGGTGGCAGAAGGCACTAGGGCTAGCTAGAGCTCTGTGTGCCAGCCAGATGCTGGTACTCCATACCAGAATGTCTTCCTGGGCAGGAACATATTATGAGGTTCTGGCCTGGCCTCACCTACCCAGGCCAGCCACTGGACCCTTCTGTTTGGGATGGGACGTTCCTCTGAACCCTACTGGGTGTGGTTTGTCCAGACTCTGGGCTTTTTCCCATGGTGCTAATTCTTTTGGCATAGCTCCTGACTCCTCTCAGACAGCTGCCTGCCACTCAATCTGATACTAGGTTTAAAGCAAGTGATACTTTTAATTACACTGTAGTAAGTCTTTGTTTCAAAAAACACACACTTCACAACATGATTCTCAATGGGTCTCTTTCTTCTGCTGTTATCTATGGTTACCATGGTACTATGATGCAGATGAAGCATTGGAGTCAATTCCTGACCTAAATATTCATTTTTTCAGTGTCCCCGTCTTGATGTTGAGTGAGGTCTATTTTAAAATGTAGATTTATTAGAATTCTATTAAAAATACTATTTGCTTCAAGTTTGCCATTAATTTTATCCCGGCTCCTGCTGTTACCTCATAACTTAAATTAATACCTGCTGTAAAGAAAACTTCAAGAACTGCGCAGTAGTTACTAAAATAATCAAGGTTTGGAGCCATGATTTACACTGCTTAGAATTTATTATTCATACACAGTTGAATATTTTCTCGTAGACCAGCAGCATTTATGTTTGGTGTTTCATCCTTGATATTTTGTTACCCTGCCCTTCTGTTGGTACATGCCCTCTCCTTTGGGGGTGGGAGGGAAGATAACTGGCCCAACCTCCCAAGCACAGACAGTTGCGCTCGATGGCATAGAAAATAATTGTGTGAATACTATTGCAAGAATGCTTTGCCTCCTTTAGCACTTAGCAGTAAGGGACAAAGAAAACATAACAACTGTTTTTTTACTAGTTTTGGACAGCACATTATCTAAAGAATCATAACTGAACAATGTTCTTGCAGATAAGACCAGTGGGGGGCAGGCGGGGGGGTAGAATACTAAGTGTAGGTTGGATTAAATTGACATATCACAGGTTTATTAAAAAGCTCGACTTTTGTATGTCTTTCCTTTAGCCTTTTAGAAACAAATATTCCTCCACTATTCCTGCAGAGTCTTAGGCAGAGAGTGGGATTAGTCCAAAGAAAGACATGCATTCCTCATGAATGCCTCTCCTATGTATTGCTTTGCACATGTAGGTAATACTTTAAAAGTCTCTTGTTTAAAATGAGGGGTGATTAACCCTACATTTTTCTGGCCCTTCTGGCCACAGGAAGGTAGGTTGCTTAATGAATGCCAGAGACTGCAAGTGATTCACAATGACTCTATTGCTGCCTAAAAGTGACGATACAACAGTCATAACTAGCTCACTTATGCAGACCTTATAAGTGTCCTTCAGTCCTAGTTCTGTCTTCACCTTCCCTGTCATACCATACAAGGCATTGTCTATCTATTCAGGATCACATTTCACCATGAAGGCTAGGTGTCCAGTTGGTCAATAAGGAGTGGTTGTGTGCGAGAATGTGCGGTGGCAGAGGGGGTAAATGTGACCCTTTGGCCAAAGAAGAAGAAGGACAGATTAACCATCCCTGCATTAAACTGATATGGCCTAGAGGGCTTAGCCACTGTAAAAACACATTGAATTGCTTCTAAGTGAATCACAGGCACTGAGGGCTGATTCACAAACTGTACCAGTGCACAGATTAGTTACATGAATGGAGGCAGAGGAGCACCCAGACAATGGCCCCCTGTCCCTCTCCTTTGTTTCCAGTTTTGTGGCCACAATCTCAGTCCTCTATCTTGGCATGCCATGATCTAAATATGAGAAATCTGGAAAGACTCACAGCAGTTCTGAAAAGCATGCCATGATCTAAATATGAGAAATCTGGAAAGACTCACAGCAGTTCTGAAAAGGCTTCCAGTGTATCCCCTTATATTTCACCAAGAATTGTGTGCATATTTCACCCTGTTCCATGGTGCTATGGTTCAGAGGGGCACACATTGGTTACCAAGCTTCCTTCTAGGGATGATCTACTACTGTAGGCCAAAATGTGTGTGTGTGTCTTTTTAAGTACTGCATCTCATTTCTTTTCAGATTACAAATTTCAACCTTCTAGATAAAACCGCTGGCTTTTAAATCATTGCCCTTTTCTTCCTCTCTTCCTTCCTCTAAAACCCACACACAAACATAAAATAAATTATCAGTACACAAAGCTACATCTTTCAACAAGGCTTTATTTTTTTGTTCACAAAAGTCCCCAAGTCTTCTCTAAATTATATTCACCCAGAATTTGATCGGTAAATAAAGCAACAACAGTAAATTTGGATGGCATGGCAGGGAAACCAAGGCATATGGTTTTTAGTAAACAACTTACTCATAACTACAAAGGACAGCTTTGACTTGCCTCTAAATGTCAATGCACAAAATATCTCCTGCTGTGAGGGAGTATGGTCTTTGCAATATCTTCTGAAACATTCGCCCCAATACCTGTCAGCTATACATGGTGACTTTATGGGGCATGATGGCTGCCTAACCAGTCAGAATGAGCATCAAATTGGATTATGGGAAAATTCCATTGCACCTGACTGCTGTGATGGTCTGTCAAAGGAACATCTGAACTGATTAACAAGCACAGTCCTTAAAATGAGCTCGTCTCATCTGATAGCAATTTCCAGATTCATTGCTATACTAGGCAGAAGCTGAGTAGGAACTGGATGTGGAAGGAGTAAGAGGGGGAAAATATATATCTATTCTTTGTTCCATTTCTGTTTAATATTATTTCTCTGCCCATTACTGTAGCACCTGGTACTGGGGTGAATAAGAAATTCAGTTCACATTTTAATGTGTATGAGAAAGATTGCCAGGCACCTTCCCACTTAGGTTTTCCTGTGTTTCCAGTGGTTCAACAACTCTGCCCCATTGGTTAATGCCAAGGGTAGTGCCTAGAGCACCTGGGAAGCATTTTGGTTCCCATAGTGCTCCAGTTCCACCCATTCCAACATAGCACACTCCAAAATCTCAAAGGTTTCAAGCAGTTTTGACTCCTTCCGTTTTGGTTAAGTGGGTGTGGTACAGTGAAAATTGTGGAGAAACTGCACTCGTAATGTCCTCATGTTCCTTTAACCAGAACATGTAAAAGAGCATTGCCAACCTTGCTCAGAATAGCAATTTCTGGAGGTGGGGGAATCTGTTAGGAACAATGTGTTGCCTTTCATTTTAGCACAATATTTTGCAAAAATATATATGAGAATTTGCTTGTTTTAACTTCTTTCCTGATTGAGGACATTCAGGAGTGGCCAGTTGGGGAGGGCACCACTCCAGATTCGGCTTCTCTGGTAGCAGCATCACTACTGTTTACCAGATAAGGTGGGGCAGGGATAGAAATGAGGTTGAGAAGACATTGCTGCACTGGCAGAGCCAACCCAGCAATTCTGGGAGTCTGTCTTCTGCCCTATGGTGGCACCATGCTATGCTAGGAAAGGCCCTGAGGACATTCTATTACTGAATTCACAGGGGCCTCCACAAAGTTTGGTCTGTGCCTAGTTTTTCACTTTGTCACTGGCCCACCAGGGGATTCATTGCAGCATATTCTGCAGGTTGACACCTGGGCTTTCATAAAAGCTGTGCTGTTCTTATTTGGAAAATGACATTTGGCCTTTTCAAATGTCATTTACAAACTAATGCATGTCTGACCTCTACAATGACATTATCTGGTCTATGTTGTTTTCTGCTATTTAAACCCCCAAATCTTGCCTGTTGGTACACTGAACATTCCATGCCTTCTTATGGTGCTGTTTTCTTTTCCCAATACCTGTGTGCTTTTAACAAACCATCCCTTCCTATCTTCCCTACCTCTTTTTATTTTTATTTTTCATGAAGCCCTATGTAAGTTCTCCCCATCTACTTCCACTTCCTCCTCCTGCCAAACACACCCCAGATGCAATCACAGTTCTGCATGTCCAAAGTTCCTGGTGACATTTGCATCCAAATGGGAATGCCAACTGGCTTCTAGGACATCGCTTTGTGAGTGCCTGCCCCATTCAGGAGAAGAATGGGCTTGCATGGGGATTTTTCACTGGGGAAATTGTCTGTTTTTGTGGCAAGCCATCTGCCGACTGTTCCTGCCGTGCCATGTGGTACATGGAAATGGCCACAACTACTGTGACTACTCCTTTTTGTCGCTGCTTTGCATTCACATGCCTCTATTTGACTGTGCCAACAAATAGCAGGGTCCTTCTGTGCATATTTGTGTGCAATTACCTTTCAGATAGTTTGCCCTCTAATTCTCCAAAATCTATTGGCCTGGCTAGTGGTGATTAGCTTGATTAAATGTGTTGCGCATCTTGGGCAACAAGTGCAGCCAGCCAGTCAGACATGTGTTATTTCTGTAGCTTTTTACATTGTATTACGTCTGTGGCATGATTATGGGACAGTGGGCTTGCGTTTTCCATGGGATGTGCTTTATCATCAAGAACTGAATTTTGCTGACTTGTAATCAGATAGCAGGGGTGTGTGTGTGTAAAAACCCACCATATATTAGGGTCATTTGCATAAAGCATGCTTAAAAATTGCCCATCACCTAACATTGAGACTGAGCTAAAAACTTAGAGTAGGGTGGGATGCCATCTTACTTCTCTCCAAGAAGACCTAAAAAAAATAGAGTTGGAGGAACTCCCTGCAATGCAGGAATATGCAGCTGACCCATACAGGGATCAAACCTGCAACCTTGGCTTTATCAGCAACAGACACTCTCCAACTGAGCTATCTATCCTACTGCTTCCCAACAGGCTTAATTGAGCCAAGCCTAATTGCACTGATGTTATCTGAAAGAAAAAAAAAGACCGAGATAGTTTCACACTAGTCAAATATTACTTTGTTTTTCTTGTTGTTTGTAATGAACCTTCTAGCAAGTGTCACTGAATTTGTAAGCCCAACTATACAGATGGCACATCTGCCTGGTCTGATGCCAGCAGTCCTTATTTATTCACCTTAGCATGTTATTGCAACTCTACATTGCTTCCTTCTCTTTCTCAGCCTCTAGGAAATTCAATTTACCATTTTGAAGAGCAAGTGAAACAGATGTCTTGTTATCACTTGCCACTTTTTGTCCTGGCATGGTCTTGGGGTGATCTGAGGGATTTCTCTTTTGTGAACATAGCAGAACATAGCAGTAGGATCACCAGTGGGCACAGAGTGCCTCTTATGTCATGCACCACCCAAAAGAGGGCACAGATTCGCAAGAAATTTGCCTTCGGTAATTTGTGCCTAGATATAAATGTGGAAATAATTACTATTGTAATTTAAATGGAAGTACAGTACATTTTACTATAGTTGGGAAGACTGTGACCACATGTCCTGTGTGCCTGCTCAGTCTGCTATCCAGACTAACAGTTGGTGGGTGAGTTCAAGGCCCCTGTTCTTTATGTTTATGAGATAGATCAGTTGGTAGAGCATGAGACTAGTCCAACATCCTGCAAGGCAGGAATCTTTTGCCTAACGTGGGGCTAAAACCCACAACCCTGAGATTAAGAGTCTCATGCACTACTGACTGATATTTCAAAGATTTACACCTTAGAATGAATTTTGCATCAGGGGTCAGACAGCAGGATTTCTCGTATCAGCCTCAGTCCCAGTTGTTCTTATGCTTTCTACCAATCATTTACCTCTAATATAGCAGTCTTGACCAACATACTTTCCAATCTGCAGAAGCGGGTACAGATTTCAAAATGAAATTGTCCAAGTGCAACCCCTTAGAGCTCATTTGGCTTACTCCCAGGTAAGAGTATATAAGATAGCATCCTGGGGGGGAAAAGTCAAAGTGTGAAAACATTACAGCAAAAGTGGGGAATCCCTTTCAGTCTAGCAGGTGCGTGATGGGTGGGATGAAAGGCAAATAAATGTGTGCAGGCCCAGAACCAACAGTCAATGGGATAATGGATATGACTCTCAGCTGCGCTTTTGCCATGCAAAAGTCCTCCCACCCACTCATACCAGCAAGCTGGAGGCATTGTCACAGATCAAGAGCACATCCCAGCTGGGTAAAGTTAGCCAAGGGCAGGGCTAGGGAGAAGCATGGTCTGGAGATATGGATGGCAGCCTGGGAGAGTCCTCGGGGTTAGGTACAGAGGTCCAAAGAACCACATTTAGCTTTCAGGCTGAAGGTTCTATACTGCTGGTATGCTGAATGTGAATTGGTTTACTTATTTCATCAAGCCCAGTTCAAAAATATATCATTCTAGTGAAAAAACAATTTATCTGTTTTTACAGTGCACTCCTGCACCTGCCTCCTCAGAAGCAATCCTCACAGAAGTCAAATGGGCTTACACAATAGGGCTTAGATCTGAGATGGCTTGCATAGGATTGCACTCTCAGTCTCTTTCCTTGTCCGGTGCTTCCTTGACTCCCAGAGGGCAAATATCTGCTTTGCTTGACGTTGGTGCCTTTTTATTTGGCAGACTTGTCCACCTTGCTGATGATGTGCAACCTGGAAGACATAATGAGAGGGTATTTGGGAGTGAAGTTTCTTATAGGCTACTAACAGCCTGAAATGCAAATCATCATCATCACTTAATGTTTGGCCTCTGCTAAAAATGCCACACATTCAGGCTAGTGTGTGATAGAAAGCAAAGTAGCCCAACTCAGAGACTAAGAGTGCCATTATTATGTGCCATTATTATTTTTCAATGTAGAAGCAAGCGAGGATTATGAACGACTACATTTCCAGCCACAAGGCTGTGGCATTCTTTGCTGACATACAGAAAATTGCTGATTCCAGTATCTTCCTGGCTTGCTTTCCAAAATGGACCTGGGAATATTTAAATATAATATTCATTTTGCTGCTGCACAGATTGCTGCTGGGAATCTTTAAATCTGTCTCCTTCTTTTTAGTATGATATGGAACCAGTCAGTGTCTGCAGACAGGTTTTATTCTGGCATGTCTTATTTGAGCAACTGCGAGGAATGCTTAAATGGGAGAATAAAAGCACAAGAGTTTCCCTCTTTCAGTATTGCCTGGCTTGATTCTTTAACCAATGGAATTAAATGAAACCTATCTCTAGTAAATTGCAAATGTACTCTTAAATGAGCATCACAGATATATTCCTAAAGCAGTGACCTTTAAAGAAAGGCAGCATCTGTCTCTGAAGCCTTAAATGAGCAAATAATACTACCATGTGCAGTTCCTAGTCCTTTATACCATTTCCAACTATAAAAACACCAATGTCATGTTGAGTAGCTAACTTTCCTGACTAACAAAAGTTGTCTTTGATTGGGGATGGATGAATCTATCAATTTTGGTTTCATAGTTTTCCAATCATAAGCTCAGTTCTTCACATTTCCACAGCAATTTGCACATTTTAATTTTTTTAAAAAAATCATTCTCATGAAAAATTCCCCTAATAAATCCATTTTTGCAAACAGTTTCCCCTAATATAATGTAGTTTTGTCTGTTATTTTCTCTGATATTTGCATTTCTATGCATATTTCCCCTAATATAATGCATTTTATACATTTGGAGAGCTGCATCATTCAGAGAAGTGCAAATTTCAAAGGATAGCTGTGTTTCAGTTCATGTCTTGGTTTGAGAAGTGCAAATTAGGTAGTTCTTCATTAAAATGCAAAGACAGCTGAATTCCTTCCCCATTCATATCTCTGTTTTATATCTAGAAATGTAAAAGAGCAGTGTGTCTTGCTTGTATTATTTCTTTGATGGTCACAGGCTCTGTAGCTTCAGCCTCTGGCTGTGCTTAAGGAGTCCATTCACAGCAGCAGCTATCTTCTGGGTCACTACTGCATGAATTGAGGCTTCCTGAGCCTAAATTGTGATGCTTTTTCCTCCCACTTAGCAAATTGATGTATGGCTGCAAGGAAGTAGGGAATGAAATATATAATGCTCTAAAAATAGAGCTCCCCTCCCCACAACCCACTAGTAGAGTGTGTGCTTTTTTCCCATTACACTGAGACCAGTCCCTGTCTGTGGCTTTTTAAATTTCATAATTTGTCATGTCACCCAGCAAAATGGACTTTTTCTGTCATGCTGGCCAGTTCAGACTTCAGTTAGCTCACACAAAAGTGGGTTGGTGTGGGTGGCTGCACACAGTGGTTTCAGGCTAGCTAGCGTAATGGAATCTGTGCATTTATGCCACATATAGCACTTTGGAAATGGACCATGAACTTCATATTTCTATGGTTATTTTTCTTCTTGTTTAGAATTAACATCCACCAGCAGGAGAGAGAGAAAGCTGTGGCCGCTGTGGATTAAAACCCACCACAAGCAGCATACAGCTTTTATCTGTTGTGAAAATCTTTGAGTGAAGTACTAGCTTGAAAGGCAGGTGGTCAATGCTTGTGCAACCTTCCGGACTGTAAAACCTCAGCAGTGGCACATAGCCATTGAAAGCAATGATCTGTAATTATCCTTTTAGGTCTATATTGTTATAGATAAAAGAGGCTTTAATCTACCTTATGTGGCTGAACATGCTCCCTTCCACATGGACACATCAATGGTATATTTCACATGTATCTGTTGGGCTGGTTCAACAGCAGCATTCTTGCTTTGTTTCCAGATTTTAAACTTCGCAAGCAAAATAGTTTACATGGTATGCAAACACAGGTGCAGACTGCTAGGGGCCTGATGTATTTTTTGAGGGGGCCAGGCTTTCAGAGGGCTTTCGGCCCTGCTCCCTGGCTCCTCATGATGTCATATTGCCCCCCCCATCAGCTGAAGAAGCTGGTGCCTCTGTATGCAAGCATAATTATGCACTTCTCTGTCACAAGAAGTCACCTCTTCTCCAAATAGGTGAAATTTTGAAATGAAATCCTGCATATGTGTTATTTGTCCCATTTTGTGATTTCTGTCCCTGTTTGTTGTTACTAACCTGACCCCCTCAGATCCTTTCAGTACTCTATAGAGAATGATATGCCCATTCTACACTCTGTTAGTGGTGTAACCAATGTGTGGACTATGGTTGCCAACATTGGCCATGCTGGCTGAAATTGATGGGAGTTGGACTCCAAAAAAACTTGGAGAACACCACAATGGCTACCTCTCCTTTATTGCCTGACAAATCTCTCTCTCTCTCTCTCTCTCTCTCTCTCTCACCTCCATAAATTCTGTGGATTTATTATGGATCTTCAGGTAGAAATGCTTTCTAAGCAGAAGAGAACTTTAATCCCTGACTTTGTTTTGCTGCATATAGAAGGTACTTTATGTTCCTAGTATTGATTTTAAAAGAATGTTATTTTCCACCATTGCATATTTGTATCGATACCGGATAGACCATTTGAAGTTTTGCTGCAACACAACTACCGTAAGTGAAATAATACAATGCATTGGGCTTTGACATTCAGGAGCAGCCAAAATAGAAATATTAGAAGTGTAAATGAGATAGAAAGGAAACCTCAAGTTTAAATCTGCCTTATGTGTCACACCATCAGTTGCCATTTCCTTTGTGTGGTACTCAATGTGGTGCCTTTTAGCACAATATAAACAAAATTATAATCTTATCAATCAGGCTGAGTTTTAGTGAGATCACAGGCACTTTGGCTGCAAGAAGTGAGATGTAAAACAAAATCATTTTCAAAATAAGTGACAACTTTCTAACCTCAGGATTTGAAAGAAAATTACACTAAAGTTTTCATTTCATAGTATCTGCAAGAGACAATAAAGCAAATTTCTAACAGAGTTCCAAAAGGTCTTTTCTCCTTTTTTAAAAAATCACATAGGATTGGAAGCAAGGGATGAAGGGGATAAAGGGTCTTGTGAATTATGTTACTTAATAGATGCCTTTTTTTGCACACACGATTTGGATGGAGAACTGCACCACAAAATTCAGACAAGTGTGGATTTTGAAGAACAGCTGTGCTTTGTATTAAAATATGGACCAAACTGGATTTCTTCTCCATCCATAGCTATATGCCTGTAACTGGCTTCCCAGAAGGATTAGCCAGGTTGCATGATAAGCACCCAAGTCAATGCCATCAGTTCTTGCCAGACAGAGGTGCCTTTCTGCTAGCAACCAAACTGGCACACATTGAAATAGTTCACAGTAAACTTGCATTCTTGCTCTTTTCAAAACACTGCACACCATTTAATTTTGTGTGTTTATTGCTTGGGAAGTTATTTTCCCTTTAACAGCAAAAGCACATTCTTCTGTTTTCCTGAAGGGAGGCAGTTAATTTGTCTTGATGCTACTATAAACTGGCAGCAAGGAGCTGATATAGCACCTCCACAAGGACAGCCGTTTCACTTTTTCCTATGCTCTATATTGGCTGATGTTAATCCTGTAATTGAAGCTTCCGGTGTTAGGATTAAGCTGATATTTATCAGTCAAAGCCTGGCAAAAAAGAGAAGAGATTTGTGGTAAATAGCGATTTAGTCTAACTCCTTCCATTCTTTCTCCTTGTCTCCTGCACACACATCGACATCTTTCAATATTTCCCTGTGTTGTTTGTTTTCTTGATCTGTGTAAGCTCTCTATGCTATACCACCCAGGCTGACTATTGAAGGCTACTCCAGTAATTTCTTCAGCCAGGGGAACTGTCTGCTTCCAGCGATTAGGGGGAAAGCAGCCCCTGAAATGTATAATCACATTGTTATGGCAGACCAGCAAATCATATTCATGATCAAAGTTGGCTGCTTCTTCCAGGATAACTAAATGATTTCATGTGAAAACGTACATTAAAATATATGAACGAGGACCTGGAGGTCAAAATGAGGGAATTCTGCTTTGAAATGCAATCAAAGATAATCCAGCCCAATGCCCAACCTCAATGCATAATCTTTTTTACAAATTAATTTACGTATTCACACTAATCTTGCATATTGACATTGATCCATGATTTGGGTCCTATTGATTAAATGTTTTGGTATGAGATTTGGCTATATATACCACTCTTAATAGGGATGTGGGTGGCTCTGTGGTCTAAACCACAGAGCCTAGGGCTTGCCGATCGGAAGGTCGGCGGTTTGAATCCCCGTGACAGGGTGAACTCCTGTTGCTCTGTCCCAGCTCCTGCCAACCTAACAGTTCAAAAGCACATCAAAGTCCAAGTAGATAAATAGGTACCGCTCTGGAGGGAAGGTAAACGGTGTTTCTGTGTGCTGCTCTGGTTTCACTAGAAGTGGTTTAGTCATGCTGGCCACATGACCCAGAAAAACTATCTGTGGACAAACGTTGGCTCTCTCGGCCAGTAAAGCGAGATGAGTGCTGCAACCCCAGAGTAGTCTGCGACTGGACTTAACAGTCAGGGGTCCTTTACCTTTACCTTTTTACCACTCTTAATGCTGCACCTACAGTTCCTCTCCCCCTGAACCACACTGTTTAGAATCACACCACCATTTTCTCTGTGCTGCTGCTGCTGTGTTAAATGTACACTTTGCAGATATGAAGTGCATCTAAGACAGCTATACTAATATACAGAGGGCGGTAACTACAGAATTCTGTAGCTGAACCAACCTCATGGGTTTAATAATTGCTCTTCTAAATAAAAGTGCATATAAAACACACCTGCTGGCTACATCATGGGGGACATCATGTGTCGATTTATGAAGCCCTGAACAACTTGGGACCATGAAACCTTAAGACCCTTATATCTCAGCTGGATCACTGATAACATCTAGAGAACATCGTTGTTACAGAGGCCCAACTGGCCTCAACTGGAAGTCAGGCATTTAATGTCACCAAGCATCTAATGTCATTGGTCCCATGCTGTGGAGTGCTTTTCCAGCAGAAATCCATCAGACACCCTTGCTTTTGCCTTTCAGATGTCTCTTCAAGATTTCTTTTATGTCTACACAGGGCTTTGCAATCTTTTTTATTTTTGATTAGCTAATTGCTTTATAATTATCTTGGTTTTTAATTTTTTAATTGTGTCTTATGTTTTAACATATTTTATGATACGACAGTAATGCTCTTATAAATAAATAAACCTTCATAAATACCATAAGCACCCTTGAAACCACAATTACACATTAGAATAGTATAAAAGTCAATGCAGTGAAAGAGCAGATAATGCCACTTCCATTAAAAACAGCACCTTGAGTGAGCAGGCACATCCCTTGCATTTGTTCAACTTTTGAATATCTTGGGCTTTTTAATATTTCATTTATAGCCCATTTAATGCCCAATTTGCACGATGTATTCCTGTGAAGTAAGACAACAAATGTGCATGTATGGATCCAATCAGAACCATTCATGATTGCTTGCATGCACATCATTTGTTGAATGGCCATCAAGGGTATTAAATATTAATTTCCCCACAAATATAAAGCAAACTATTGGGAGAGGGGCAGGGGAGAGAGCCCCATACAGTGTGCTCTGTGGGCACAGAATACTGACGGACAGGAAGGATGGAAAATGGGGCAGTGGTAGCTGGAATGAAATGAGTGGAGTCCTGAACAGCAGTAGCCCACACAGCAACATTTTGATGCAAGCCCCACTTGTGAAATCTCAGTGTTCAGAGACAGTATGCCCCATTCACAAGCAAACAGAATTCAAGCACAGAAAGGCCTGTCACCTCCATTCCCTGCTTTTGGGTTTCCTGGACACTGATTTTGGACCACTATGGAAGGAAGGAAGCTGCACTAAATGGACCTTTGGTCTAAACCTGCAATGCAGTGAGATCCCCAGTAACAGCAATATCTGCTTCAATCTACTGCACGTGAACACCTTCTCTGACACTGCACTGCTCATGTGAGTAGACCCTCCTGACGCAGCGTTATTCACACCTATCATTAGGTGTTTAATAATGTTTAAATCAGCTCTATGAAACTTGGTCAAAGGCTCTAAAGCAGTGCTGACAGGGGTTTCTTGTGCTCTGACTAGTTTGTCAGCACTGTCTGTCACAGATTCCATAATGGTGATGTCTTACAATTTATTTCGTATTCCATCTCATCTCTCTTCAATCTCTTTTAAAGTTTGAGCAAACATATTTACTCTTTTGAAACCATTGTCTGAGGTTCCCAATAGCACAGCAGGGGGAAAATATATGCTTAAAACAGTGTGTATTTTTATGTTTGGCTACATACAGCCTCCTTTAGTCCTGAATTCAGAACATGTAGTACATATATCACTGTTCTGTCCCTTTAGTAATTCTTGCATTGGCTCATGAAATATATTATGCTGGTTATTTCCCACCATTGTTCTCATTCTGGAGCATTTTTTCCCCACTTTGGCTTTCAAAGTGTTTTATTTGCAGGGTTTAAGGAGAAAATGAGCTAAACGTGGAGAAATATGTCTCTGACAGAAAAGGATGTATTAGTGCTTTAGCTGGACATTTATAGGTAATGTGGCCCTTGTTTTCTGGTGCACAGGTTATTATTCTGTAGAAATGAAGAATAGCTTTAAAAAAGAAAACCATAGCAAATAAATGAAGTCACGGTAGCCCCTAGATCTCAGATATAAGGAAGAAGACAAAAGCACACACGGCTTATGGTGGGCAGCACTGTCTGAAGAGGTGCTCATCTCTTGCTATAGTATGTTTTGTTCAGCTTTTCCCAACCTGGTGCCCTCCAGTACTGGTATTTTGGAATACAGCTTCTATGGAAGATAGTATATCCAATTCAGGTGCTAGATTTATTCACTATCAAAGAAATTGTGGAGGGAGGGACATGGTCCTGTATGTACCAGCCCTGCCCCAACATCCCTGTCTTCTCTACTCCTGACCTTCACATTTTCAGTGCAAAGGTCTGAAGGGAAATTCTAATTGTATTCAACTGAATGTGCACAATCAAGTTTCCCAGTTGTGGGAAGGATTTTAAGTGTGTTCAGACCATCACACTAAATGCACAAAATCTAGGTGTGAAGGGAGTGGGGCAGAGTAGTGCATATTTCCACTCCCCCTTTTTGAATTGTGAGTTGACTTAACACCTGCACAGGGCTAGAGTTTGGCTTCTGTGCAACACTATCAATCTAAAGGTACAGTGGTACCTTGGGTTACATACGCTTCAGGTTACAGACTCCGCTAACCCAGAAATAGTACCTCAGGTTAAGAACTTTGCTTCAGGATGAGAACAGAAATCGCACGACGGCGGTGCGGCAGCAGCAGGAGGCCCCATTAGCTAAAGTGGTACCTCAGATTAAGAACAGTTTCAGGGTAAGAACGGACCTCCAGAATGAATTAAGTTCTTAACCAGAAGTACCACTGTACTAATTATACCTTTTAAACACATTTTGCTGTGTGGATCTAATGACTATATTATTATTCTTGAGTCTATTTCCCTGTGTTGTGTCTCAGTTTCTCTGACTGTCAGTGTGGTTCAACCGCAGAGCAACAAGAGAAAAGGGAAATGGGTCTTCCTCTTTTTCTTTCTTTCATAAGATTCTGCAAAATGACATTAATTAGTGCAGAGACTCAGAGGCAGTGCCTGAAATCACTTCCAACTCTTTGGGGGTAATTGACTAGTTTGAGTGGTGCAGTGAGAATGTAAGACACTGTCATAGATGGTAATTGAGTTTTATCCCATGATACTTTTAATAATAATAATAATAAAACCTTTGGCTTCTATGGTGAATGGTTGCATATATGAAGCCTTTCAAAAAGTACAAGTTGAATTTCGTATTAGAAGGAAAAGGCTCTTGCAACATTAAGCAGAAAGTTAGGAAGCCAAATGGTAATATACATATTGTCGCTGTTTCTCTTAGTTGCGGTACAGGATTATAATTATTTTTTGCTCATTTGAAGGGGAATCAAAAGAGTAAAAAAAAGGTGCTGCTTTTGTATAATGGGTTAGAGAAAATAACCACCAGGATTTTCCCAGCCCATGGCACCAGGGGCGTAGGAAGGGTTGTAGGGGGGTGCGACTCTCCCCGGGTGGTATCCTTGATGGAGGGGGGGGGGTGACAAAATGGCACACCACGAGAGTCAGTACTTGCCTGGCCTACAATTCCACGTGTAGCCTACACAGTGAAAAAGCAATGATTATTAGCACTAGGAGCCACCCATCCGGATGCAGCTTGGAAGTCTACTGTTTAAGGTAGAGGAGCAGTATGGTTGGTTTAGGCCAGCCTGATGTTGGGAAAGATGGAGGGCACAAGGACAAGGGGACAACAGAGGACGAGATGGTTGGATAGTGTTCTCGAAGCTACCAGCATGAGTTTGACCAAACTGCAGGAGGCAGTGGAAGACAGGAGTGCCTGGCGTGCTCTGGTCCATGGGGTCATGAAGAGTCGGACACGACTAAACGACTAAACAACAACAACAACAACAAATTATGATAGGCTCTCTAGGAAGGAACAGAGGAAGCTGTGCTGAATCAGACCATTGGTTCATATGAATCAGCATCACCTCCTGGCAGGGCTTTCAGAGAGAAGTCTTTTCTAGCTCTACCTAGAGATTCCATGGATTGAACTTGAAGACCTTTCACATGCTAATTGTGTGATCTACCGAAGAGTTGTGGAACATGAGTCTTATGGATACCAGCTGTGTATGCTTTGCAGGTTCTCTCTTGCTGGGCACCTTTGGTGCCTAATTATGATTCATGAATGCTAAGTTTCTTGCAACAGCTGTTGAGGTCATGACTTTTAGACTTTCATTTTGCTTAAACTATCTGCATGTTCACTCATGTTTGTGCATAGGGTAGTGAAGCGGTAGAGTTTTTGACAAGAGATGGAAGATGGCCAGCTCTTAGGAAAATGAGGCCTGTTTAATTAGGAAGGACTTATTGAACAAATCCTCCCGCACTTTCAGTGATCTTGACCCTAAGATCCTCCTGCTGCCCATTATGTCGTTGGCCAAAAATAAATGCAAAAGTCAGATCCATCATTGTCTGCAAAGTAACAAAATGGAATGCTGTGGATTTGTTCTAATGGAAATATGGAGTATATTTCCAGGCAACTACAGAAGGCAACAGAAGGGCAGCAGCAGCAGTAGAGTGGCGTCCTGGAAAGGCAATATGACAGAATAACCGAAAACATGCAAAACAAAACAAGTCTGAGTGTGTGCCAGAGGCATCTTTTCTCTAAATTATCAGAAGACTCTCAATAGGAGCTGACTGCGGAGGCAGTGTGCTTTTTCACACCTGACTGTAGCAGTCAGTTTTGTATCTTCTTTATTTCTCAGCTGCCATATAGGATACTCAGGCTTCAGTGCACAACTGTTGTGATGTTTAGAGCTGACATGTCTTTCGTGGGCTTTATATTACACTTTCCAGAAACTGAGGGCTGCTAATTTGAAGTCCAAATACAGTATTGCTGTTCTAACTCTGTTAGACTGGCTCCATCACTGCTCACTTTCAGAAAAGCACAGCTTTTTAATTGTTTCCAATGTGTGACGGTTTGATTCTGCTGTCCCTAGTTTTATGATATTTCCTGCTCTGTTTGTAACCTAGGTTATTGCTGTTGTTTTTATATCTTACTTATTGTTAAAAATTGGTTTTAATGCTTACTTTTTTGTGTACTCGTGCCTTGTGGACCTTTGTTAGGGCTGAAAGACTGGGTAGGTAGGTAGGTATGTGGATGGATGGATGGATAGATGATAGATAGATAGATAGATAGATGATAGATAGATAGATAAGGGATAACAGTATGACATTCTGTGTGGCACTGCACTAGACTTCCAGGAACCACAATTCAAGACAATTCTGGTAAAAGGTAACATTGTTCAGTAGGGGCAATGGGAAAGGGAATGTGAATGGTTACAGCTCCTGATAGATCAGAGACAGAGATACTGTGGCTTTTCAGAGGTTGTTGGACCACAGTTCCCTTTAACCCTGACCACTGGCCATGCTGATTGGAGCTGAAGATTTCTGTAGTCCAACAATACCCAGAGGGCCACAGGGAGCTACCCCTGCTGTAGAGTGTCCTCATGGTGGAAAGTCCCACTTCGTGTCTATACAATATGTAAATTGTTCTGATTTAAAAACTGAAATTTTCACACCTCTTTGGCTTAAAATAAAACAAAAAATCCTAAATGACTTAGGGTCTGTTACAAATTCATTAAAAATGTATGGATTATGCTTTTCCTTGCTGAAATAGGAGAAAAATATAGTACACATGGCATACGGCTGCTAATGTTTTTAAACAGAATGTGGATATTTCCCCCCATATTTTTTTTAAGGCTTAGTTTTTGCTTTCTTGTTTCCATGGCAGCACAGACTCTTTCTATAATATCAAAACACACATCCTCAAATTGTTGTTTCCTAAATAATAAGATGATCATTGAGACAAAGGTGAAAATCATTGTTTTTTGAAGAAGTTTAAAAATAAATTAGAAGGGAATGTGAGAACAGGAAAAAAGAATGGCAATGCAACATAACTGGCTACAGAGAAAGTAGAGTTTTGTTCTCCTAGTATTTTAAAATGAAGTATCTTTAAAATCAAGCAGGGATGCCTTAAGTCTCTTCAAGTTTATTCAATTTTATTTCTTGCTTACCCAGGCGGAACACTAATAGCTGTAAGAGTTCGATGAAAAGGAAATGCTTCTGTACTGAGCAGCTGGAAGTTAAACTCTTTCGTCCTTTCCTTTTGCCATATAGTATCTGTCCATCCGTCCAGCTCTTTCCAGACAAGTGAGCTAAACCTCTCTATTCAGAAGTGCAGCTGGCACTGTTAAGGCAAGTGAACCTTGACTATACATTGAATGCAATAGTCCACTCTTCCGGTGATTTTGTGATTCCTTACATCTGTGAGAGAAGGAAAAGTAAGAATAAAGTTTTCTTTTAAGGCAACAGATAAAGTGATTAATTTCTGATACCTTCTACCTAGAATTTGAGAGTGGGTTGGGCTCTTTCCTAAGGATGAGTGAGGAAAAGACTGTTCATCCTGAAAATGAATCAAGCAGCTCGCTTGAGTGTTCAGAACTGTTCAGAACTGTTATTCAACCAAATGCTCAAAGGCATCAGATAACTTCCCTTTCCCTTGATCCAGTCAGTGGGGGAAAGCTTAGCTTGGGGGTCAGAACAGGGTAGGAGGTGACAGTCAGAGGGGTCCAGTGGGCCTTTTCCTTGCCACATCCCCCCCATCATAAACTACAGCAGCATCACTATGCTGTGAGCATCTCCTTCAATCTCAGAAAATGGAGGCTGAAAAAAACAACTCCCAAGATCCAACGTCATTTTCCATCAAGGATGAAATCATTGGACATAATTTCAGACAGAGAGATGTTAGCAGTGTAATAACACTATAAGCATCTCCTGCAATTTGAGGGGGAAATATAGGCATGGGGCACAATGGGGCCTATACATCTTCCAAGGAGACCTCATCTGCTAACTTCTCCTGGTCCTCAGATTATGCTCTTCCACTTTTTGGACCAGGATAGAATGGTGGGGTTAGGAGGGGTGTTGGAGAGGGTGGTTCTCTCATGGGGGAGGGGGGAACGGACATATTCCCCATCCCTGCTCTAGAAGAAAAAAAAACAGATGCTTTTAGTTCTTTGATACTATAGACATTGGTGCCTTTGAAATAGCTAATTCAGAAAACCCAGCAATTTTTTTCTTTTCTTTAGCATTTGCAGTACTGAAAGGTGCAAAGACCCTGCTGGTGATGCATTGCAGGATTCACTTTATATGTGAAGGGCTGAACACACAAAGGAAGGATCAGTTGCATGGGATTATAGATAAACCCTGGAGCATTTTTCCTTTCTTTCAGCGGAGTGATGTTTAAAGTCAAAGTGTCAAGAGCTAAAGGTCTGCATTATCTTGTGTGTCTCTAACTTATACACAAGACAATCTAAGGTCTCATTCATTTTTGGCAGCTTTTCAAGTCAGTGAATCGGCAAAAAAAAGATAAATTGTTCTTGAACTCTGTCTGCATAAGAGACTCCTCTGTGCTATGGAATATTGTTTTGTACCTCCTTTTATGTTGTAAGTGCTCCTAGCGTATGCCATTGATAAAGACTTTCCTTTATATTTTAGTGCCTAATACAACACATAAACACATAGTGAGGAAACAAGCTGGTGGAAACATGAAGTTAAGGAAAGTGGAACTCGGGCAAAATAGTTCCCCTTTAATCTCAATTCTGCATGCCGAGAACACTGGTGCCTATCTCTTCCTGACATAGAGCTGACAAGATTCAAGTGTCCATGCCAACTTTCTTCATATATTAAATGTATGGAAGGGCAGGACAGGATCTGCTGCCTGACTGGTTGAGCTGGCTCAGAAACTAGCACATCTTCCAAGTTTACAGGATCAGTAGCTAGTCTAGATAGTGGATTGTCTGGACAGAGTTGCTTAAAGGAAAATCAGAGTCAACATTGGGGGACTTAATCCAGATAAGAAGTGTATTAAACTATAATAAGAAGCAAAATTACCATAGTTGCAGAATATTGAGTTACTGAAGGCTATCCCCAAAGGGAAGGGATGGGGAGTGACATGGTGTTATATTGATTACAGTAGCGTGCAGGGGGGACATTGGTTTTGTGTAATGCAGCCTGAGACTTTCAGGGACACTCTCTTTTCCATTTCCATGGAGGGTGGTAGAAGCTGATCCTGACCCACACTCAAGCCCTGTCAGCATTATCTGCTAGCAGCAATAAATGGAACATATGGAAGCATGGAGACAAAAGGGAAGTAATTGGACAACAGGGTACATATGCAGGTACAACTGTACACAGGCAGTGGGCCCAGCAGACACTGTCCAGAACTCAACTCCATGTGTTTAGTGTACACATGAAGAGGGCTTCAGTCAGGAGCTCATCTGATTACAGGGGGGAAAGCAGTCTCAAACAGCCACACATTGCATCATACCGAGACTTCAAGGAATTGCAAAATGACTTTAAGTTTCTGTTGGCTTTACAGACAGATTGCTCTAGCTTTCTGGAAACAACATGGTACATGGGAAACAAACTGGTCTCTTCTGTGCTGCTTTTCCAGCCCACTCCCTTTTCTGAAGCGCTGGTACTGAGTGTGTAGAGTGACAGTGGCTGACTTCACAGGCCTCAGTAGAGAAATATCAGGGAGCATTAATAATAGACTCTTCAGAGCCGGGCTGCCCACTTAATAATATGCCACCCATGTATTTCCATTGCAGGCTGATTAAAGCTGATGCTTTGTGACTGAATAGCTGTTCATTCTGTTTTAGTAGTTCTTACAGAATGATTTTAAATATGTGGCTTGCTAAACCCTCCAAATTCATGTGTGGCTACATTATTCAGATATCGTAAGTTCTGAATACTATGCCTTTCTTACATTTGTCCCTGTGTCACACATTTTCTGCACAGATCGACCTAATCAAGCGTGGTGGTAGCAACAATGAGAATGATGCCTTTTCTTGGCGCTCTGCTTTCTGTCCAACAAATATTTAAAACTGAAGCAGGGAGCAGAAACCATAGCTAACCCATTAGATAATGGATTAAATTCAGTCCTTCAAGGGAGTATGCTATAGAAATAGTACAAAGCTAAAGGTCCCTCAATGTATTTTTGACATTTACATGGATCTTCTAGCAAATGGAACACTTAAATAAAAACAAAAAAACCTTATTTCTCTTCACAAAATATACTATAGTATCTTTCACAGTACTGTAGATGAGATACAAAGCCATAGAAACTACTTTGCTCACTGCCATGTAGTCACTTAAAATCTGACAATGATCCAAGCTATTGAGAGTGCTCTGTGGGGACATTAGGAGCGGATCAGCAGGTATGGCCTACTGCTGGGTCTTCGCTACAAAGAAAAGGCAAATATTTGGGTAGTCAGCTTGGTGAAAAGAAGAATCCAGTACTATGTCAAATCTGAGTTTGTTGTTAAATCCTGATTCTCTAAATCATCTATTTAAATACTTTTGATCTTGCCAAATTAGTTCTTCTGCAATTCTTCTCCATTATTTCAAGAAAGTACAGCTAGAAACTGAAATGCTGTCAGCAGTACAGACTAAATGTTCCATAGATACTTCACATCATTCCTGCTAATAGTAAATTTGGTGCTTCTATGCCAATCAGTTTAAAAAGCAAAATGGGAGCATAAAAACCCAAAGCAAGAGGTTTCTTCATTCCTGGAGAGACCCTGAAATTTGCAAAACCGCCTACCTGTCAAAATTAGCTTTCCAAAATGTGGCACTTTATTTTTAATGTAGCACCTGAACACTGTGCAAAGCATGCTGTACTCATGCTTCTACGGAGGGAGTTCTCTCCACCCCACCCCCGTGAAACACTGTGCAGGGCTGAAAGACTCTTCTCTGTAAAGTAGAAGACATGGCCACCCTAGCTACAGACGTAAATCAAAACAGTCTGCAACATTCTGTTTTGGGTTCCTGCTTGATACATCTGAATAATAAACACCACATTTGAAGAATTAAATGGGCAGCAATTTCACTTCTGTCTTTCTCAGGCTTAGAGGAGAGTATATGCATCTGTCTGCACTTTTAATATTATATAGGTAGTAAAAATAACAAAGGGTTAGTCGTCTTGTACTATTTTTGATGGCACTGGTGTTTGTTCTGAATATATTTCTCATGGTCCGACAGACTAACTTCCATCTGTAGGCACCAAATGTGATGAACTACAAAGAGGGGCCACGACTCAGTGGCAGAGCCTATGTTTTGCATGCATACTGTCCCTGGTTGACTCCTTGGTACCTCAGGCTTAATGGGTCATGTAGCAGACGATGTGAAGAACCTCTGCCTGAAACCCTAGACTGTTGCTGCCAGTCAACTCTCAATAGACAGTACTGTACTAGGTTGGATGACGAATAGTCTGATCAGATATAAGGCAGCTTCCTCTGTTTCTAACTTTTCTGCATTTAAATAAATTGAATTAACTAGTAGACAAATGACAGGAAATCCCTAACTGTCCATGCCGTATTTAGTGACACTTCACTTAGGGGACAATGTCCATGAACTGAACCTAGTTTATGTTAAGTGCTTATATTATGTAATAAAAACCAGTTATAATATACTACTTCCTTTCTGTGTAGGTGGTTAGATGTTCAACCAAGGGATCAGTTAGACAAGAAGGGAAATCGGAATGTCTGATGGTGCAAGTACAGTACTGTTTCTCCTGTAGAGGACATAGGGAGATGCCATTGGCCCATCTAGCTGACTGGCAGTAGCTTTAGTTTGTAGGATTTCAGACAGGAGTCTCCCACCACTCTACCTGGAAATCTTAGGAGTTGAATGTGAGACATTTTCCATGGAAAGCATGCGCTCTTAACACTGAGCTATGGCCCTTCCCCATAGTTTTCACTTCTTCCATACCCTGATGTGTTATTATTGACATACACTCATATAACAAAACTCCTTTCTAGGGCAGTGCATTACAAAATGTATTTCTGAAACTCACATTTGTGACAGAAAAGATAAACAGATTAAATGTTTGTTTGTATGACTCTTATACTGAAAATAACATGGTGGCATAGCATAAAGATCAATGCCCCTAGAATAACTGCTGATACTTGCTGGTGAGTGGGGTGGCAGGTGGGTCATTGAAGCAAGTCATATTGCTGAATTCTTTAATAAATTGGTTTGAAATACTAAGTTTTACTTACTCATTATCTTGGACTGTGTCATGGAATGAGCTGCATTTCTACCCAAAGTTTCTTCTCTGGCTTGAATACTAAAATATTATTTTGTGAAATGCTGTGTGCATACACTGTCAGCATTCAGCAGGCCAGGCACCGAAGACCAGCTGCTTTGTAGGCGTAGACACATTTTTGTTGTTGTTAATGTTGAAATCCTTAGTTTCACTGAAAATGTTGTTGACTACTGTGAAACTATATGAAATATACAAGGACAGATGCGTTGTAGAACAACAAGGTTATTTAATATTAAGTTTTTGTTCTAGTTGTTTGCTGTGAACTACATGACCAGACCACCCAACTATGTAAGTTGCCTTTTGTTTGTGTACACTGCTCATTTCTTTTGGTTGTTTCTTTGCAATCGGTTTACATAGTTCCTGTTCCCCATCCAGATCTAAAACACTCTCTTGCTCTCACGTGCTTGGTTTTGCAGTGGTTGAATTTCCTTCCAAGTGGACAGTGTTGGAAATTACAATTCCAAGGGGCTAATGCAATAAGGTGCTTGCATCATCACTCATGTGTAATGTTATGGCTCAGGAAAGAGCTTTTGAAAACTGATAAGTTCTTTGAGAAAGCAATCTAACCACCAGCTATAAATGGATTCTGTGTCTCGTATAACTAATGGGAACTGAGTTAGACTAAAACTCTTCAAGCTATATAGGGGTTGCCACTGTGGGACCATGGATGCATATATGCCTGCAGAGGCCTTCTGTGGTATCCACAGGATCTCACCATCCCATGCTGAAATTGAGTGTGAAATAAGCATTTTGTTGTAGCCAACATAACAGGTTGCAATATGCTTAGTTGTGTGGGAGGGGTGTTGCATACAACCGTTTGTGTTGTAAATGTGACCATGGGGTGAGTAAGATGGACAACCTCTGTTGGGGATGACATATTTCTGAGTCTGCAAAGTTGTGAAGAACATTTTTGGATATTATTGTGCTCCTTGCATTCCCCAGTCAGTTTTAGCTTTCATTTTAAATATGCAGTTCTTGAGTATAGTACGAGTACTATTAAACACTCAACTCAACATTAGTTAAAAGAAAAACCAAACATCACATTCCAAGGCACTTTGTGGTAGCCAAATCAAATCTGAAGTATTTTGAATTAAGCTACAGTTAGTAGGACATAAAAGCAGGTGTGGATAGACAGGAAACACAAGGCAGGGTCCACAGAGATTACATGCTTCAAGCTTGTTACATCAACAGTATGTCTTGGTAGGCCACCCATGTTTGAAAGAGAAATAGTAAGAGGTCCTCTTGTTGCTTCCCAGTCCATGCATAATGTTCCTTTTGCAATATGGGAAAAAGAGTGAAAGAACCTGAGGAAAGCCAGTTGTATTATGTCTGAGGGTACTACCAGGTAAGGCACTGGGCTGAACACTTCTTCCATCTCATTTTGAACAATCACACGGGGGTAAGACATCAGAATCCAACATTAATATAAGCATGCCCTGAAGTAAAAATTGGTGCTGAGAGGGATTGCTGAGGAGAGAATCACAGTTCACATGGCCACATAACTGAAGTAGCTCTAAGCCAAAGTCAGTATCTTCACACTACCAAGAGTGTTGCATTTGTAATAACCTAGAAGGAGTGCCTGGACATGATGTAAGCAGAGAAGCACGAGAAATTGTCAGCAATTCATCCTGAGGGAGAAAAGAAGCAAAACAAAATTCTGATAAGGAGCAAGTTTCAGTGACACAGCCTGCCCCTGAAGAAGCTGTTGTGTTTTTAACTGGGGATTTCCTAATACGAAGAGAGACATCTACCCAACTTTTAATTCATCTTGTTGGTTCTGAAAACAAAGGTCTCACTAGATTCTACTTTTGTGACCTACTTACCAGAAATCTACTGCCCAGCAAACTGCATTTGACGGGGGAATTTCTCCCCTGTGTTTCAAGTTCATCCTTTATTTAGCTTCTAACGGACAGAATCTCTTGCTACTGTAAATAGACACATTAGATAAAGACTCACCTCAGTGCTTCATGGAAAGGAAAAGCTTTGAAAAATATGCTGTGTGGTGACAGCTTTTTCCAATCTGTCTAGAGAGAGTGCATAAAGGTTTTCCAAAGGCTTTTCATGTTGTGTGTAGATTATTTTCCCCACAGATATATGGACTTTCAGTGACCCAAAATGTAGGCATTTTGAGATTTTCACTCCCCATGCTCTGATTTCATGCTGCGCTTTCAGACCCATCCCATGCTGTGGTAAAAATGCCAAGTGTGTTTGTTCTTTTAGTTTGCTGATATACAGGAGGTATGCTTTCTCATCCGGCTCCTGTTTGTACATTTCCAGTTATGCACTGGGTCCAGAGTGAAACTATTTATATTGGATTGGAAAAGAGAATAAAGTCAAAGGCTGGATAAGTTTGATTTAGAAAATGGCCTCATGAGTCTTTGCTACTCTCACGTGAATAGGAATATTTAGGCAATCAGCTATACTAAACTATAGCCATTATCCAGTTAAATTGAGAAAAGAGAATGTTTAAGGGAAGTGGGATGAGAGAAATGACCTTTTATTGTGTGTGTTTATTTCTACTATTTATATTTGTTTTACAAATGAAGAATGAAAATCCCCCCACCAAGATGGCTAACAGGATAAAAATAACATACAATCTAATTTAAACTCACCAGAACAATTAAACTGGTACAATAAAACACAGAAACAGCCACTAAAATTCTCCAAAGTGTTGTTTAAATAGAAATGGCTTCCAGAATACTAATGTTGGGCTTTCATGGGTCCCTCTGAGGAAGGAGTTACAAAAACGGGCATGGCATTGGTGCAGTTTTTGCCAGTGGAAATTGAAAAGGGAAGCAAAAAATTGTTAACAAGGTTGCAAGAAATGAATTTTTTTTATTAAAAAAAATGGCAGATACAATAATGCATATCAAAACCATTCTTTCACAGGCTGCTTCTGCTTCCCATTTACTTAACGACACCTTTCTTGTAGTCCCTTTACGCAGATGACACAGCCCCTTCTCCCTCTCCACTGTTCATTCGCTCTGTAGCTCAGCAAGCAGGGCCAATTTAAGTTAGGTCCATAGGATGGTTAAAGGTGCTGAGGGGGGATGGAAGGCTGCAAGCAAAGCTATCATAAGCCGCCTAATGAATACCCACTTCAGACTGCTAACAAGCTGGATGGACTGTTCCTTCTGACACTTGTCAGGCAGCCTGAAAGAACGATAGCATGTTGATGATTCTGAGAGACAATAATGAATTGAAAAAGGAAACCAAAGCTGATGAAAGGAAACATGGGCAGTGCAAGTGAGATTTGAATCCCTCATTGTTTCTCTCCTGCCATAAAGAATGTAGCTCAGAGCCACGTCCGCCTGTGAGTCTCATATGTGCTCTCTCCCTATTCCCCTATGTCCTTCGCTCCTTTCAGAGGCATATGCTAACACTTGTAAAAGAATTAAATGCGTGCTTCTTCCTCACTCCATTATTTTTAGTACTTGTAAGCAACCCTACACTAACTCATATCACTATATATAAATGGACAAAAAATGGATAACGGATATGGGGAAGAGCCACTGGCATTTGTTCAGGAAGGATATGCTGCATGTAAGGAGGCAAGTTCATAGAACTCCCCAGAGATTCATTGGATTGCCTATCCACAATGATTTGCGCTCATGATGGGATCAAGGCAGTTCTAAGTGATCCGGATTTCAGTACTGTTTGCACCTGAAAAGTTTTCAAGGCAGACAGTCTACTTCATTCCCAGTTGATGTGTATCCAGTAACGTCCTGCTGAAATCCTGTAAATTTTTACACCATAAATGTGTGTGTGTGGGGGGGCTAATGTCCCTATTTTGTTGCTTTATAATCACATGTTTGCAATTGGGGAATGTGCACAGCAGACTGATGTGCTGACAGCCAATATGAATCTACCACTAATGCACTATTGTGTCAGTGACCTGTTGCAGAATACAGTTGTTTGCATCCATCTTGTCTCGGGAGCACACCTTTGGGGATGAAGTCCAACCTTTGAAGAGTTACAGGGATACAGGAGAGACATGTTTTGTTGCAGCTAGGGCAGATGAAGGCATCTAGTTGTGCTGCTGCTGCTGCTCCATGGCGCTGCTTCTCTCTGTGCTCCTCCCAGCAGCCATTCCTCCTCTGGTCACTGTTATGGGTGCATGACCTGACTGTCTGTCTCCAGTCACGGTGGTCATCTGCAAGAGCTTCCCACAGGGCGGGGTTGATGTTGCCAGGCTTCATGTCACATTTGCAGACATCTTTGTAAATCAGAGTTCCATTCTGTGCACATGGCCAAGCCGGCGAAGACGTCACTGAGACAGGAGTGTGGACATGCTGGCAATGTGGGTTTGTGAAAGCACATATTTGTTTGAAACTCTGTCCTGCCATGTGATGCCATCTTCCTGATGCATGTTGTTGTTATGTCTCTCTTGAATAGTGAAGAACTGAGGAGGTGACCTTTTGCTGTTTTTACTTTGGTACAATCTGTAGGAAGAATTGACAACTTTTAAAACTCTAGCTTCTGTTGTAGAACTGTCTGTTCCTGATTCCCCCCCCTTTTTTTTAGTATTTCCCATTCAGCTAATTTAGAATAAGTAGTCTTTATCTTTGGCATGGAGTGCCAAATTAACCCCCTAATTTCTTACCAGGCAGTCAAGTTCTGGTCCGAAAGGGTACCAGAATATTTGAAATGGAGGTATTGTTGGCTTTGCCGTGTTCACCCAATCTATGTCAGATAATAGTAATATTCCATAGGCTCATTTGGTTGAACAATCTGTGGCACCTTGTCTGGTGTTCAACTGAAAGCAATATTCCAATCTGCCATGCTTTGGCTGAAGAGCCTGAGTATGTCACTTTTTTCCCTTTTCACAGAGACATACGCCACATGTCACACAAAGCTGCTGTCCCCTCACACATTCTGTATAAACAGTTTCCATAGTTTTCTGAACATATTGCCTCTTCTGCAAGTAAATTCGACTTCTCTCTTAGTAAATGTTTTACATACGGATGTGGTGCCTCTGATACAGGTCCCAATTAGCCTCTGAGAGTATTGTCTATAGGTTGGTAAATTGGTTGGTAAATTGCTCCCAAGATTTCAGAATTCCTAAGCAGTGTGCCATTTGTTGTTTCAACTGTTCAAGTAACATGGTAATATATGTAAACTAGGGTACTCATTCATAAAATAGGTGCATTTTGCTATCATTCATAAAAAAACCTGTGGTTAATTTGAAAAAAGTGAAAGGAAAGGACAGGTGATTGTGAATATTGCAACTTTTCCAAGTCACTTAAGGGTTACTTTTAGATTAAGAGTAGAATCTTATACCTGTTTAATCAGAAGTGAGGCCCACTGTGTTCAATAGGTTTTACTCTTTGGAAAGTATGCAAAGAATTGCAGGCTTAGAATACTTCTAATATATAATTTTCTCAATTTATTTTAGCCTTTGATAGTTCAAATGCACATCAAATGCAGAAGTGTCTAAGAAAATCTAATCTCCAATTCCTTCCTAAAAAGAAAGTCTGAAGGGAATTATCTGGAATGGGAAATGGAGAACATTGCCTTTTTTTACAACCTACTAAGTGATTTCCATAAATAACAAGGAATTTTGATAACATGCGGATTAGAGCCTCTTGCTCCGGCATTAGAAGGGGTGGAATATCACAACTCTAGTGCATTTGAAATCCTTATCACCTTGGATAATGAGTGCATTTTCTTTACTACATTGTAAAAGGGAGGGGGGCAGTTCATCTCTTTAAAAAGGATTGTTCATGCTGTGATAAAGTGAAGTACCTTAGTAATACTGAATTGTTTTTTTCAATAGTTACTGTTGGTTCATTATTTTAAAATAATGCCAGGGAAAAGAAGGTATAATAATGCTGTATATAATTTTGAAACTCCAATTTATTGACAAAGCTGTAATAAAAAGCTACTGTTTGACAAAGTCCAAGAATGGCTAATAAAATTAATGGGAAGAGAACCTTATTTCACAGTAGGGTAAGCTATAATAAGCACTGAGTCAGTTTTTTTGAGTTTTTTAAAGAGGCTAACATGGGCATTAAACAAAAGAAAGGCTTGTGCTGTTTTGGTGTGTTGCACCTTGCAAATGTGTGTGTAGATATCTTATGAGACTTGGGTTCTGTAACTTGCACCAATCCAACAATTTCCCTCAGTTTAAGGACAAAGATGGCTGGTACCATGAGCAGGCAAAGTAAGCCAGTTTGCTCATGTGACACATTGTGGGTATGGTGACAACAGTCTTTCCCATCTTCCCCTGCCAAGCCATAGCTGTCAAGTGTCCCTTATTTGAAGGGACAGTCCCTTATTCCAGTGCCATGTCCTGCTGCTGTCCCTTATTGATAGATGTCCCTTAAATGTCCCTTAAATGATGTCCCTTAAATTTCAAAGGAAGCAGCTCCACTCCCTCCCTCCCTGCCGGCCAGGGAGGAGGGAAGCTCCAACTGTGTTGCTTGGCTGTGTTGCTCACCCAATAAGAAGTCTAAGAACGACTGAGGGGTGGAGCTTGCATGCCTTGTGTGTGGCTAGTTAATGCAAGCTGAGGGGGTTTTTGAATGCTGGACGCCATTTTGTTGCACGTGCTGCTGCAAACTTTGCAGTGCAAAGCCAGACCGGGGAGCCATCTTAAGTTGAGGCTGCATAGGCCTTGTGGTGCATGTGATTCAGATTCTATTCAGTTAAACCTCTGGTTACAAAGTTGGTTGGACAGTGTTCTCGAAGCTACCAGCATAAGTTTGACCAGACTGCAGGAGGACAGGAAGACTGGAGTGCCTGGAACAGGTGAGGCTGCAGGTCCCTTATTTTGGCTGCTGGTCCCTTATTTTCAAGGCTGCTGGCCCCTTATTTTGAAATCTGAAAGTTGACAGCTATGTGCCAAGCAGTCATTGGCCAACAACAGAGGAGTCTGTAGGGTACTTTTCCTTGGTCAGCAGTATTCCACTTGTTACACTCTTGCACCCTCTAAGTGCAGTAATAGATAATCTTTGTTTTGTTTGCCTCCCCTTTCCATTTTTTTTCAGCCAGGACTTTATTTCCCCCCCTTTCCATTTCTTTCTGCCTGTTTACCTCTTTACCCCCTCTCCCCCCATCTCAATCCATTTCTTTTCCTTCTGCTTGCCATTTCCTTTTTGCTTTGTTCCTGTTTTCTCTTCCTTCCCCTTCACTTTTTGCGCTGCTCTTGCTTCTGGTGGTCTCCTTCCTTCCATTTTTTTCTGGAGTAGTACAGCCAGATTGGTGTTTGTGTGTGTGTGTGTGTGTGAGTGAGAGAGAGAGAGATACGAAGAGCAATCCAATATGTAGGTCCTGCTAAGCTCCGCAAGGTCCCCTGGTAGGACTAGGAATATTCATTGTCAAAGGCAGCATCATATAATTCCTACATGTTGTTGTTGTTTGGTCGTTTAGTCGTGTCCGACTCTTCGTGACCCCATGGATCAGAGCACGCCAGGCACTCCTGTCTTCAATTCCTACATACTTTTTTTGCAAAAGACAGCTGAAAACTTGCCTCATGTTTACTTACACACACACACACAAACACACGAGAGAGAGAGAGAGAGAGAGAGAGAGAGATGCTTCCAACGTTTGCTCTGCTTTGATTTGTCTGAACAGAAAAGTGCACCATTTATTTGTTTCTCTCACCCATTTCCCTCCTGTTTTGTTTTGATGCATCTGCCCCTGAACGTACTTTGCATTCCTCCACTATTTGCAAGGGGGAAATTCTCCCATCATGTCTGCGTCTCCCTGAGTTCTGTTTATTTTTCTTTCGGTAGCAGGCTCTATTTAGTGCTTGTATTAATTACCATAATAGTTTCATTGAAGTGAGCACCTCATTTAGGGGAACCTCCTGGGGATCCTAGCAAATATACACATCCTCATTAGGCAGAATGCTTTCCACTTGTATATCAGCACTTTGATAACAAACACTTCATGGCAATGAGGTGTGCAACACAAATTATAACTTGAAATGTAGCAAGGGGACTGGATTTCATGTCAATGTGGTAATTGTTACTCATGCTGCTTTGGGTCATCTAACACCCATGGATGAAAGCTGGTCATACTTTTGCCCATACTCCTTCTGTGCTGTGTGGATTTTTAGTTACTGCTCTCCTCTCCTCCTGCTCCTTTCTTGATTTTGCGCAATACACCTGTTACTGTCCATTGTAAATTGCTGCTTATACACGGCTCTTAATCTGTACTGTCAGTACTAAGGACATGATGTAGTGCCCATTGGTTCAGCATTGATTCTTCTCCCCACTGTTTATCCTGCTACACACAGGAACATGGACATGCAAACAATGCTAATTAACTATATGATCTATGGCAAGAATTGACTTTCTAGTAAATAAAATTTGGTGTTTGTCTCATCTCTTACATAGCTAACAGGACTTGCAAAATTATCCAAATCTTCTCATCATGAGAACCCACTCTGCAGTCCCCTGCACAGCTTCCATTCATTTCAGTAGGAGTTGTCCAAGGGTATTTCTGACTGTGAACCATTTATTCTTCACATGACTATTGTGAACCTACACAAACAGAATTTCCATTTACAGTGGTACCTCGGGTTACATACGCTTCGGGTTACAGACTCTGCTAACCCAGAAATAGTGCTTCAGGTTAAGAACTTTGCTTCAGGATAAGAACAGAAATTGGGCTCCGGCAGCGCGGCGGCAGCAGGAGGCCCCATTAGCTAAAGTGGTGCTTCAGGTTAAGAACCGTTTCAGGTTAATAACGGACTTCCAGAGCGAATTAAGTACTTAACCCGAGGTACCACTGTATATGAATTTTGGACCTCTAGAATCTTTAGGATTTTTTGGGCCACCCACTTAGTTTGTGTTTGTAATTTAGGGCTCGTGTACCTTTATACCAGGCTTCCTCAAACTCGGCCCTCCAGATGTTTCGAGACTACAGTACCCATCATCCCTGACCGCGGGTCCTGCTAGCTATAGATCATGGGAGTTGTAGGCCAAAAACATCTGGACAGCCGAGTTTGAGGAAGCCTGCTTTACATCATGCTTTCCAGGCAGAGGTTTAGACTTTGCAGGTCTGTGTTTGAGCAGGTTTTTCCTCTCCTCTCAGTGCTTTCTCCAGCAAAACCAGCTTTTTACCACTGAATCAGAGCAAATGGTAATCCACAGAATACCCGATTGCTGGTTGCTCCAATTAAGCAGTAAGACACGATGTTTTCCAGGGAAAGCACTGGGACAAAAAAGAGCATTGCTCAGACAAGGACCTCAAAAGCCCAGACGTTTCCCTAGAAAACATGGAGCAAAAAAATTGCTGTACATTTTATACTAGATGTCTGACAGCTCTTGATGTATTTCGATATAGTGAAATGTTTTTAACTGGGCATTATCAGCCACCTTGGAGGATTTTGGTTTGTTTAAGGACAGAAAGGAAGGATAGAAATGTATTTTTAAAGTTTCCCAAAATAGAGGACTTATCCAGTGGCTGAATGCTTATATACTCTCATATATGCACTTCTGTCTACAGGTATCAAGCACTTTTCAGTGTCACTTAACAAATCTTGACAGCTTTCCTTTCCCTTTCATCTTCCTGCTGTATAATTATACCACTTCATATGACAATAGTCTCAATTAACTAACAGCACAATCCTATATATGTCTGCTCAGAAGCAAGCCTAGATGAGTTCAATAAAACTCATTGAACGTTATTGAATGGAAGTCTAATTTGCTTGGTTTTACACATTTACACCATATATTTAAAACACATGGCTTCCCCAAAGAATTATGGGAACGTAGTTTGTTAAATGTGCTGGAAACTGTAGCTCTGAGTGGTAGACTAAAGTTCCCAGCATTCTTTGGGGGAAGGCATATGCCTTAAATATGCTTTAAATATGCCTTTCCTGCCTTGCTCCTGCCCTGAAGAAAAATCAGTTTTTTTGAAGCAAGTATTTGCATCTGGAGGAGATATT
This sequence comes from Podarcis raffonei, assembly GCF_027172205.1. Lineage (NCBI taxonomy): Eukaryota > Metazoa > Chordata > Lepidosauria > Squamata > Lacertidae > Podarcis > Podarcis raffonei. Next base: position 41,115,735 of record NC_070607.1, read on the forward strand.
CCACTTCTTCTCTCAGCAGCAGAGTTAAATTCCACACCTGCTGTGATTCCATTCATCCTCAGCGGACCCTGGCTGATACTATTTTTATGCTTAAAAACCTGCACATTAGATGCAAAGACGCTGTCCCTAATAGAGTGGCCACTTACGCATTGCCTCCAAAAAGGACAAAAGAAGATTTGCATATGCTTACACACACACATATATTGAGATATAATTCCTATAATTTAAATGAGGTGGGGGGAATCTCACCACAGAGGGAAGGACTGTCACCAGGTTACTATGCCAGCTCCACCTGCTGTCGGGGTGATAAAAGGATAGGCAACTTCAAGGCTCTTTCTTCTTATTTGTCTTACTCTTTAAACAGGACTGGGACTGAACAGCCCTTAAGACAGAGGGCTGTGCTCTGTAAAGTGGGATACCTGGCTACCTTACTTTCTAAATTCTCTGCCTTTTAGCAAGTCAGACCATTGGTCTGTCTAGCTCAGTACTGACTGCACTGCCTATAGACCAATGGCTCTCCCAGCTTCCAGGGAAGGGACATTCCCAGCCGTGGCTAGAGATGCTGGCGATTCAACCAGGGACGCTCTGCATGGAAGCAGCTGCTCTGCCACTGAGCTACGGCCCTTCCCTAAGGCTGCTTTGCACTTAATGAGAGTTTCTATGAGGAGTACTGCTGAGTCCACCATTCACAGTAAACAGTCCCAGGAGATGCCAGCTATGTCGGAGCTGGTCATATTTGGCCATACTTCTTCATTTTAATGATAAGCTCCTAGGCTGGATACACTGAAAAACACAGTCCTTGAAAATAATATCTTTTCAGGCCCTCTTTTGGGAAGGACTCTGAGGAGTCACTAGCTGCAGTGCTTGGCCATTATCCAATATAAAGTGGTTGTACCAATGCAGTTTCCCATTTGTTGCAAAGGACTAAGAGGAGCTTCAACTATACATTGAGTAAGGATCTACATTTGTCTCCAGGGGAGGGGGTGAAGCTTGTCTGCTATTTACTCCAAGCTTCTACAGGTCCCTTGTACAGCTTACAGAAAGTTAAACTTACTGTAAGTAATTTAAAACAAAGACACTAAATCACTGTTTTTGTCAGACATTAAATTACTTGTCTTTAAAACAAAACAAAAAGCACATTAAAATACTGCAGTATAAAAACAGTCAATGGGATGAAAAGCAAACAAACAAACCCCAAACAATATAAAAGCAATTCACAGAAGGTTAAAGCACCTGGGGGTGGGGAACAGGGAGGTATTTTATTGGATCTGATATAATATCAGCCAGGTGAGCCTCCATGGAAACGACACCCAGTTGGTGTCGCTCCACCAAGTAGGCCTTTCTCTACTGTAGCCTTTTGCTGAACCTCAGATGACAGCAAAGTCCTATAGAAGAAATTGGTTTATTAAATAAGCCACCCAGAGTGGCTGGGGGCAACCCCTCAGATGAGCTGTGCACTAGAATAAAACTATTATTAATTATTATAAATAGGAACATACAACGTTGGCTTTTTCTGAATCAGACCATTGGTCCCTCTCAGCTGATATCCACAATGACTCTCTTTTGCCAGCTTGGTTTGACTTGAAACTATGTGGGCAAATGCCTGGCACTCAGGTTCACACCAGAGAGAACAATATGTGGCATAACCTGATCAGACCCTCCAATGTCCCTATTTTCCAGGGACAGTCCTGGATTTTCTGAAGTTTCTGTAAAGAAGTCCCAGTTTCTGATTTGATCCCAGAATTTCCCGCATTCCCTTAAGATGTTCCTATTTTCACTGGAGAAATGTTGGAGAGTGTTGAGTTATCTTACCCCCAAGCCATCTGAAGGCAGCCGTGTATAGGGAAGTTGTTTAATGTTTATTATTATTATTTGTTGGAAGATGCCCAGAGTGGCTGGAGCAACCCAGTCAGATTGGTGGGGGTATAAAGCAGAATATTATTCTTAGTATTATTATAGAGCAGGACGCCCTTATTTTCATCTGAGAAATGTTGAAGGGTATGCCTGATTCATGATTTAGGATATATGAGCTCCAGTCTTGTCCAGAGACCAACATACTGATCACCTTGTGCATGCACAATACCTACAATCTTGTTAGTTCATTTGCTTGACCAGTTCTATGTCTGTAACGCCCAAATATTATGTGTGGGGAGGAGAAAGAGGGAGAGCACAGCTCAATGTAGGCTTTAGCAACTTCTAGGTGGTATATATTGAATGAAATAAAAAAAGAAAAGAACTGCCCTTCATCGCAGTCAGTTCCAGAACAATATGCATTTTTTTAAATGCAGCACTTAAGAGCAATAGAAACAAATTAATAACCTGATGAATAAAAACAACAACAGCAACAGTGCACTGGAAGACAATTGCTCACTGCTCTTACCAATACTTTAGCCGGTGATTTAACTGTATCCCACACACTTTTAACCTTCAGCAAATCTGTTTGGGAAAACAATTCAGCATAGGATCTGACTGTTATTTGATTTATGGATATCAAGAGGATCTTTGATGCAGGAACATCCTCAGATGTTTTTTAATGTTTGGTTCCAGATGCCATACAAAATAACTGTTCTAACGGGAATTGCATAAGTGACCTTAAAGCACCAAATGGCATCTAAATGTTTAGAAACTAAATGGCCTCCTTAGAGGCTTTAATATAATGTTTTCCATTGCAAGCATGATTTTTGGAAACAAGGAATCGCTGAATCAAATAGGTCTATTTTCAATCCAAGCATCTGTCTAATGAGAGTTTCCAATAAGATTTACTGTTAAAAATAGGCAATAATGCACATGATAAAACTGCTTAATGCACGATGGCATTGAAAGCTAACTTTTTTTTTAAAGTTTGATTAAGAATATTCTGGTCACTTCTGTAATCTCATATGAAAACCTGCTAAGGTTATCCCACCCCCACCCACCCCGGTTTTATTTCACTTAATACCATTTCAATGTTCAGTGAACTTATTTGCATTGATCTTGCCTATTTCTTCCTGGTAACAAGATTTTGCTTTTTACTGTGTCAGTAGGCCAATTGTTAGCATTGGGACTTCTCTTCCTGCATTGCATAAACTCTAACTACAGTAATACAATGGGTACTTCACCAATTTTCTCACAATTGTCAATTGAATTACAATTAATGTTAAACTTGCATATGCACAAACAAATATGAATTGTTTTGTTCATCATCTCTTAGAAAAAATAACTGCTAGTGTTGGGGGATAGTAACATCTTTTTACAGATTAGATTTATTTATAAATATCAGAATGGTCTCCTCAAGGTCATATAATAGGGTTGCCATATTTCAAACAGTGAAAATCCAGACAGAAAAGTTGTTGAACTGCTTTTTTTGGGGCCAAGGCAAAAGCTACACTGCGTCCGGATTTTATTCTGGATATGTCCAGGAAATTCCAGACGTATGGCAACCCTATTTATTAAGTTTCTAAGCATTTCTAATAACATATTTCACAGGAGGTGTCTGAACATTGTTATCATCATTAATACATGCCAGGTAATTGAAGATGACTTGTTTGGCCTCTAATACACCTTATTTTTTGAGTTCATTTTTCAGAAATAGCTATGGACAAGATTTGACTACGGGATTGAAATTTCCCTGGTTTCACTGGTCAATGATCTGTGGCAGGCTATGGGCAGAGGTGAAAGCAGTTTCCTGGTTCTGCTGGATCTCTCAGCAGCTCTTGATACCATTCACCGTGGTCTACTTCTGGAGCATATGTGGGGCTTTGAGTTGGGAACAGTGTTATGCAGTGATTCTGCTCCTTTCTCCTGGGCTGCATCCAGAAAGTGGTGTCAGGGGATAAGTGTTCAGAGCCCTGGGTACTCACTTGTGGAAAGCCTCAGCGCTCTGTCCTCTCCCCCAAGTATTTTAACATCTATATGAAACCACTGGGAAAGATCATCAGGAGGTCTTGGCTGAGTGTTCATCAGCTCTACCTCTCATTTAAAACAGAACCAGTGAAGGTGGTGAAGGTCCTGTATGACATCACCACACAGCAGCCTCTTGGCAAAAAGCAGGCCTTGGTGATGGTCTCCCCCTACTCTGTAAGAGCCCGTGGCACCACAGCCTTGGCACCACAAGCTTGCCATTTCTGCTGGATCCCACAACTTGATACAGTCACCTCAGTTTGGCTCATGAGCAGGGTGGCCATAGTCTAAGGAACTCTCATCTCCCCAAAAGATGTCACTGGGTGACACTCCCACCCTAAGTGCAAATACATACCTGTAGGTTCTTTACAGAGCCAGCATGGGGGGGGGGCAGGTGATATCAGACTCGAGCTTTGCTGCCAGCTGTATATATTCCACTGGCCCAAAACTGTCTGCGTACCAAGATAACTTTAATCTTACAACTTTGATAGTTCATACTGAATTTTGAAAATGTTAGCAGTTTAAGGAATAGGATAAAAAAACCCTGGCAATATGCAAACGAGCTTTCTAAGTTGTGGAGAAAGAGAGACAGGCAGAATTTGTTGCTCATTTGGCTTGTGCACCAAACTGAAAATCTAATGTGTTTCCTTAAAACAAACATGCCTGCTTTCCATGGCCAAACATCAGAAAATATGGGACAAGACTTGAAAGTACGGTAGTTGATTGTCCTAACAAAAGATTGGTCCCTGCTTGCTGGTGTAAGATTGCTTAAATGTTTGAGCTGTGTCTTTTGCCTCCCACCCTTTCCCTCCCCAAACCAGCAGTACATCAAGCACTTTTAGCTTGTGGCGCCTTCTGTAGAAGCATGGCTTGGTCGTAATGGACATCATGACCTATAGTTGCATAGGTGGGACCAGACCTCAGGAGAAGAGCATATGCTTGATGTGCTGGTCCTAGTTAGGGAGGGGCTTTCAACACCCTATCAATCCTGCTGTTTTCTCACAGGCACCTCTGACTGGATGTGCTCCATCCCTCCATCAAATGATGCATCCCACCCAGTCTCATTCCAAGCACGACAATCTAGGAGTTCCCACTTGTCCATCAGTTAGCAATTCATCTATATTTATCTTTTACTGGCATTTTGGGTCTATCGTGGTCATTACTGCCACAGTTCTCACCCACGCAGAGAGTAAATATCGACTAATGTTCTGCCCATTTTTTCAGCTTAATAAAACACAGGCTGTTTCTGTTCATTTGAGGCAGTGGAGATTTTAGTTGTTTTAGCAAGGTCAGCTGTGTCACAGATCTACCATACTTCTACAGTATAAGACAAAATAAGAAGCAAGGAAATATATAGACACCATGCCACCAAGATGAATGTTTAAATAGAGCTGGTGTGCCTGCAAACACTTACTTGAAACCTCTTGCCTTTTGAGAAGAACTGTAATGCTACAAGGTGCTATTTTTCCCCCTCATCAAGAGATAGGTGACAGCTAGAATAGAGAAGGTTCTTTGTTTTTCATAGGTAGCAGACATGTCACCCCATGCTGTGTAGCATCTCAAGTGTGCTAGAACAACTGAATAAACAGCCTGATAATGTGTCACAGCTGCCCTGGGGCAGCTTTGTCCTACAGAAACCTTTTTGCAAAACTTCTTGATGTTTCCTAGAAACTGAAGCAGGGGATTCTGAGCAGCATAATGTATTTCCCTCTGTCTCCCCGCTATTTTTATTTTTATTTTATGTTTTGAAACTAATTAGGAAGACCATACTATAGGCTTCAGCGGTCAACAGAAATAAGAAAGAAGAAATATTCTGACCCCAGGCTTGTGTCCTCTCTGTTTTTTTTAGAGTGGGAAGTGAACTGGCACTTGGTAGAGATAGAAAAATAATATGATACAAGTTGCTTAACTCAAGGCTATCTACAGTAAGAGCTGGTTCACATACGCAAATGCCATGCTCTTTGATATTTCACAGATGAAAATGGGGGTGTTTCTGTGCATCAGAATGAGGCACTAGGGACAGAAACCAGCAAGTGGGCCCAGCATTATGGCCTGGTAGACAAAGGTAGACCAGCGCAATGTGCCTCAAGGATCAAGCAAAACTAAATCTACATGTAAGCAGATGGGTCCATACGCAAAGGCACTGAGGCACATCCTACACTACGTGGGAAGTCAAAATACACGACACACATGCATGCTGCATATATACCAGGTGGAGGACTTTGGTTCCATTTTGCAGCTAAGGAACACTGAGACATAGCAATAACTGGCTAGCCAAATAATTTGATTTCATAGCCAGAATTCTTAAGAACACTGAAGAAATAAGAGGTAAGAAGAGACAGGCAGGCAGGCACACACACACACACACACACACACACACACACACACACACACACACCTGTATTCTTATGGACAGAGCTTTGAAAAAACATGGCAGTCCTGGGTGAAACTAGAGGATAAGAGTAGGCATTATATAGAGACATGTCCTAGCACTCCATAGATTCAGATCCACTGTGATTTCCTTGAACATGAGGACTCATCTTTGTATGTGACCATAACTATGTTGGAACATTTTGAAATGAGCACTCTGATAAGAGGTTAGAGATCTGGTACATATTTTTCATACCACCTGAAGTTTATTCTTGTCCGAAGTAAGGAGCACTTATGTTAATAGGAAAGGACACAGGAGAACTAGTGTACCTATACTCAAGGCCAAGCCAATGAGATTTTCATTCACCTTTCCCTTCCAGAGGTCATAGCATCAGTACTGCAACACACATGTCCCAACTCTGTCTTGTCACATGTATGTTTCTCTGGAACTGGCATATGCATGTCCACACCTAGGCCTGTATACTAGCGATGAAAGTTTCTGTCCATTTCAGTTCCTCACATGTTCTCATTTTCCAGTTCACCTCATTTCTGCGTCAGCTTGCCTTTTTTTGTTTTTAAAGCAAGTCCATTAAAATGTGTGTACACACACAATTGGTACTTAAATTTGTGCAAGCAATTTTCCCCAGTACATTGCATTCTTGTTCATTATTTTCACCACTTCACATTTGTGAGCACTTTCCTCTAATGTACATTTTTATATACATTTTAGCTTGGAGAATTGCAGTGCAAAATTCAGAGAAGAGTGGATTTTGAAGAATAGCTGCATTTTGACTCATACAATGGTTCAGGAAGTGCAAATTTGATAGGTTCACATTAAAATGCAAACTGAATGGATATCTGTTTTATTCTCTATGAAGCTATACAATGAATGGGCCTGTGATAGTCCTAGATTGCACATAGTTCCCTTCTTGTGTGCAAATTTTACACACATGGGAATGTCACAGATGTGCATGTGAACATGAGGACAGCAGGTAGCAGCTGCTGTGTTTTTGCTCCCTTCTATGCACATTTGAGTGTGTATAAGGTGTTTTATATGTAGAAACATTATGGAAGGCTACTACATTTCCTGAACACAGCTGTGACCTGGGTCATAGATTTGTCTCCTGTTCGGGAGATTTATCCCCAGAGAAACTACATGGAAGAACAATACCCATAAACCATTCCCATGCGTAGATGCTCATATAATCCCTTTAAAAGGTCAATCAGTGAGTACAAAATATGACATTTGGAACGGTTCTCATTTCTTTTCACTTTTCACTCTTCTGCATGAGAGATATTGGGTGGAGGGAAGAAAAGGAAAGGAGTTGAGATTTGGTAGTACCATGGTTGTTGTCAGGCTCACTTAATTGAACTTGCCATTTGTCAGTCTCTGTTTTACTCTGGAAAGAGATGCATTATCTCCATGGAATCTTCCTCATACCTCTTCTTTTAGCTGCAGAAATGTTGCCAATAAAAATGTGAAGAGTCTGCAAATGTCATGCTCAAAACCTATTGAGCTAATTCACCAATGAATATGAAAACAGTTTGAACTGGTGAACTCCGGTTAAAATCAATTGATTTATTTTAAAAGAAAGAATAGCTTTGATGGAAGCCATTCTGACAGTGGAAACAGAAAGCAATGGATAGGATTAGCAAACTGAACTGATTCATTTCATTACTACTTTTTTTTTAAAAGAAAAAAAGCTTAGGGTCGATGACCTTTTTCTACCATGAGGAGGCTTGACACAGTGTTGTCTCATGGCAAAGATCTACTTATTGTTTCTGTATTTTATGCAGAGTGTATCAGTACAGCCAGTGCAGATTTATGTATCCTTCTGTGTTATACTTCTTTGGGATGGATTATGATGCCTAGATTGTTAAATAACCAAGCTGCATAGAAAACTTGGACAATGAGGGGTTGTGTAGAACTTCCCCAAACAAATCTCTAGAAGAGAATGGATAACATGAATGAGGAGGGAAAGGAAGACTGTCTTACATCTTTGCATCTGTCCTTCACATGAGGATGTAACATTTGAATAGGGCCTATGCATAAATTCAATGGGCAGAGGTCTATTTTGAACAGCCAGTTTCCTAGATAAAATGTGAGTAGATGCCATGTGATCATAGCCTGCACACAGAGCTTTCTATGTGCATAGAACCTATTAAGTCACAGTAGAGGTATGCACAGGTCCCAAGATTTGCCTTGTAGCTATACTTTTTATTTTAATTCATCAATCCTGACTTACACACATATACTAATACAAGCAATCTGTATACCCAAATAAGTATGTGAAAGAGATTGATGATTATAAGGTATATGTTTAAACATAGAAAGGACACTGAGATCTTAAAGACCACTGAGTAGCAGATGGTGGGTGCTTATCTTCCAAGCCTTCAAGTATAAGTCTTCTTGCAACCTTAAGGGCTCACAGTACAACTTTTGTTGTCCATTCATTAGCACCCACATCACAGGAATATAAATTAAAAGTGGGATTCCTGAGTATTAATAAGGCCTTCAAGTTTCATGTACAGTGGTACCTCGGGTAACAAACACCTCTGGTTACAAACACTTCAGGTTACAGACTCCGCTAACCCAGAAGTAGTACCTCGAGTTAAGAACTTTACCTCAGGATGAGAACAGAAATTGCATGGCAGTGGTGTGGTGGCAGCCAGAGGCCCCATTAGCTAAAGTGGTACCTCAGGTTAAGAACGGTTTCAGGTTAAGAACGGACCTCCGGAATGAATTAAGTTTGTAACCAGAGGTACTACTGTATGCTGAAGTTCTCTGCTGAATTGTGGTCATTGTGACACAAGGTATCACAGAATGTGCATGAAGCAGGATAAACTTAATACCTTCAGTATCCAATTTCTTGATCTCTTCCCAATGCTGCTATGTAGTAATTCTTGGTGTCTCCGCAGTGCCAGGATACATAAATAAAGACAGAGTCCTTTAGACTTTTTCATTAAATTTCTAGGGTAGTTTCTTGGGCTTGTTTGTTTATGTGGGGATCTTGACATTTCTTCCATTTTGTCTGGTTTTAAAATATAAACCTTTAATATAGCACAGACAGATTACTGAAAAAGAGTTTGAAGTAATTTATAGCCTAGAATTTACAGTAGAAGCTGAAAGCATTCCTCCCCCCCCCCCCCACTCCCTGCCTGAACTGACTCTTCTAAAATTTCATGATCTCTGTTCTCACCAAAGTGAAGTTTTGGCTCCTTCCCTTTCCAGAAGTCTCCATAAATAAAGATAAAAGAAGTGTGATAAACACAAAATGAAAGATTTAATTTGCCAAGGACGTTGGCAAAGAAAAAGCCACCAGGAAGAGTGCTTACAGTTTTTCATAGAAAGTCACCCATAGTACTTTTTACTTACTAAATAAATTTTGCTGTTTGATGTTGGCGTCAGTGGATCCCAGGATGACTGAGCCTCTCCTGTGGATGCTCCATTTTCTGGATTCCCATAGCTTATCACCAGTGGGAATCTTGCTGGTGGTACTTCTGCCTACTTGCATGTTCAGCAGGTGGAACACAGAACTCAGTGCTGGAAGACTGTTGCCAGGATCACCCCTCGAGCATGGTGATTTTGATTGCAGCCTTTCAACAACACAGCTCAGTTGTGAAAAAAAAAGAAAAAGTGCTTAACCTGACTGCATTATATCTGATATATGGCTATTCCTATGAATGTGTACACATTCATGGCTGAAAGTGATCTATGGTTGAGAGGTTATTAAAGGGCTCTTCAGATAACTGAACAAGCAGGATGGAGGTGGTGGTGGTGGTGGGAAGTCAGAGCAGGTTTGCAGGCCTGACCCTTCACCAACTTATGTATTCAGCCTACTGTGGGAATGGAGCATTGGCACATATCAACTGTATGTGTGTAGGCTCTGTACACATACAGTCGCAAACCCTTCCCAAAATAAGAGTTTACAGTTGCAGGGACAACTCTGTGCATTTGCATTTTGTACCCGTTGTTGGCATCCATCTGTCCTGAGAGACAATGGAGTGCACCTCCAGGGGTGAAGTCCTAGATGACCTACTTTCTCAGGTTGATGAGCCCCATCTGCCCCTCACTTCCCTCTATGGGAAATTGCCTTCTTGATGGTTGGGCCCACAGTTGGTCTTGTCTGCTCAATCCACCAGAGCCTATTTTGCATGCAAGGGAAGTCCTTAAGTCACCAAGGGTTTGTGTCTCCTCGGCTACCCTCACCTGGTTTAGCCAGCCAGATAAAGTCATGTCCCAGGGTGTGGCCGCTGTCACATGCTGACAGCTTCTAGGAGCCACAGGTGAGAGCTGAGTGCAGGGTGGGGGCCAAAGGTGGACAAACTACCCCAGAAGGATCACATTGTGTCCTGCACCAGAAGTACTACCCCTCCCCTAAAACCCCATACACCCCATTTGTACCTCTATAGGGTTTGATTCCTATAGAGTGGATTTAACACATCTGGATTTAAGTAGAGCCTACCACTGCAGTGTTGCTTCTCCCCACCATGCTTGTGTTCATTCTAGTCTACACTGCTGACTGATTGAAAAGTGCTACTCTCATTTCCCAAATGGACATTGTCTCCCCACTGTTTCTTTTGGTATTTATAATCCTGTTTTTACTGTGGTTTATTAATGCTTTTAAATAATCAAACCTTAAATCAGTGTGCTATGAATATATTATCAAAAAGAAATGTCCATTTTTTTAATTAAAAAAACCAACCTAGAACACTATTAAGCCACTGAATTCTTTATTTTGGAAACCATTCAAGCTGTTATTCCAATCCACTGGTTGCAAAGTCATCCACTAATACCATGGCAAGCTTCTTAGCACTTTCCAACAGATCGCAGAAGGGTTTTTTTTGTTTGCTTCTAGTGTTGACAGCTGGGTGGAGGTTTATTACCCGAGGTACAGCTCCCATCTCCTTATATACCTTGTGTCATATAGTCCAATCTAATTGGCAGCAATGCAATCTGTTTTAACACCTGGATTAGTGAGGGCCTTTGTCTCCCATTTATAACAGATTAGAGGATTTGTGTTTTTATAAACTGAGTACTGATCACAGGATGGCGAGAATTTTTGCTGTATAAACAAACGAAATGCGTTTTGCAGCCTTCCCCCTCTTACATCAAACATAATCAATTTTAGCTAACAGCTTTAGCGGCTTCTTTCCAGAAACTTTGCTGTTTCTTTTATGTATCCTTCAGGCTGGCAAAGTGCACTGGAGCATTTACAGAGAACTTGGTGCCAAACTGATGATTGATGTGGACCAGCGGAACAGTGTCTCAAAGACCTTACACATATGGACACTTTTTGTCAATACTTGGGGTGCTAGTGGTATAATACTGGTGCTGGTAATTCCTGTGCAGAACATGCACATGATTTGCCCCAGGGAATGCAATAATTATTAGCAGCAGTTATAACCTACTGCTAATACATAAGGAAGAATTGCTAACTGTAGTGCATGAGAGAGCAGTATCATGAATAAAAATCCTTGCATACTGAGAGAATAGTACCATATTCACTGATGCTGACTCTTGTATGTTGTGGGCATGTCCATTTATCTGTGCTTCCCAATGTCATTTTGAGCGAGTAAGGTAACTTGGCAATCCTGTACACATGGCTGCATGGCTGATGCACCTTTGAACTCAGTAGGACTAATTTTCAAGTAGACATGTGTTGTGTTGCAAATGACACTTTTGGCTTATTCTTCTGGGATCTTGGTGGGAAAAGAAGTGTGGGGAGGACATAGGTAGTTCAGGCGCTGAGTAAACGACACTAAAATTATATATTAAAAGATCCCTGCTGGATCATACTCATCTAGATCCTGTTCTCAAAGTGGACAAGCAGATTTATTTAATTATAAAATTTATAAACCCACTTGCAGGGTCTGGCAATTTTCCAAATCATGTACAGATTCTAGTATATATATCTATATCTATATCTATATATATCTATATCTATATCTATATATATCTATATCTATATATATATATATATGGCTTGACTAAAATACACAAACCAATTAGAAACAAACAAACAAAAGCATTAAATCCACCATAATAAAGAAAGATAAAACCAATAAAACTTTTAAAACATAACAACATAAGAAGAACCTGCTCAGTCAGACCATCTAGTCCAGCATCCTGTAAACACGGAGGCCACCCAAACACTCAAGCAGCACCTGGCCACAAGAGCACTTTCCCTTCCTGTGTTTTCCAGCTATTTGAAGCATTACTCCCTTCAACATAGCTAGCGTGGCTCGTATCCATTGATAGCTTTATCCGAACATGAATTTGTCCAAGTTGGTGGCTATCATTACATCTTGTAGGAACAAATTCCATAGTTTAATTAATCACTGTGTGGAGAAATATGTCCTCTTGTTTGCCCTAAATCTTTCAACATTTGGATTGACTGGATGTCCCTGAGTTCCAATAATAAGAAGAGAGGGAGAAAATGTCTCCCTTAAGGAAATCAGCCCTGAGTGCTCACTGGAAGGACAAATCCTGAAGCTGAGACTCCAATACTTTGGCCACCTCATGAGAAGAGAAGAGTCCCTGGAAAAGACCCTGATGTTGGGAAAGATGGTGGGCACAAGGAGAAGGGGACGATAGAGGACGAGATGGTTGGACAGTGTTCTTGAAGCTACCAGCATGAGTTTGACCAGTGGAAGACAGGAGTGCCTGGCGTGCTCTGGTCCATGGGGTCACAAAGAGTCGGATATGACTAAACAACAATCCACTTTCTACATTTGGGTTTGAAGATAAGTGAAAAATGAAGAGTGAGGGCGTACTCCGGGGGGACACCAGTGACCTGGCGGGGCCCTGTCCAGTGTCCTAGCATATGTCTGGGTCCTTGCTCTGGTGAGCAAAGGAGGGCTTAGACCTGCTATTCAAATTTCCTAAAATGCTCTGAAGTACTATAATTCTAGGGCATTTGGGGAAATTAACATGACAGCTCCTGCTTTTTTAAAAAAAGAAGTAATTCCCATAATGCCCCAGAGCAGTTCCACATTACACAAAAGAGGAGCTATGTCACTCAATGGCAGGCCAATGCTTTGGATGCAGATCATCCCAGGTTCAATGCCTGCAATCTCCAGGTAGCATTGGGAAAGATTCCAGTCTAAAACCCCAGAGAAAATGCTAGGCTACATGGACCCAATGATCAGTTAAGCTCACTAGAGCTAAGGAGCAGAAGTAGGGACAGGGAAGAGGCCCACAAGAGCATCTTGTGCAAAAGGTCTCCTCAAACCTTGATCGTGCCCTCTGTTCAGTTAGACAGCATGGAAGCCAGAAGAAATCAAGAAATAAGAACTGTACAGATTCAGCTCCACTTCTGTTTTCTAAGCTTATTCAAAATAACTTTCACTTTTTCATGTTTCTTTTTAATACTGCCATGACATTTAGAATGTTGCTCTTTTGCTCTTTAACAAAACGGGATAAAAATATAATTAAATAATCTAAATATTTTCAGCACACTAATTGGGTTTTTTATGGTGGTTTTTTTTTTTTTTTAGGGTGTTTCATTTATAACTGATGTTAGTCCTGGCCAAGAATAGCTCTCTTAATAGAACTAGTCTGCTAGTGAGCTCTGTTTGGTGCTTAAATCTTTTCGGTGCTAGGTAATAATTTACCTCCTTCTCACCAGGCTTTTGATAGACTACAATGATGTTGTTTGCAGTTAGTTGTCCTGCTTTTTTGCATTGTTTTTAATGATTTGCGTGTGTTTTTGTGTAAATGTGTTTCATGTACGTTTGTTTTTTATTATCATGTGTTCATGCATTTTTTGCTTTTACATTTACATATGTTGTCAGTTGCCTGGAAAACTTGTTGTGTAACAAGAGACTAACAGGTAACAACAACAACAACATCAACAATTTGGTGAAGGTATCATCACTGTGTATCACTTTAGTCACTGCTAAGCCCCATGTGACTTCTTCATGGATGACAGATTAGCTGTTCACTATGTGTTGATTTTGTTCCTGGGTATGAATTGGAAGAGAAGGCCATATTAGACCAGGGCGCCAATTTGTCCAGTGGGCTTTAAATAGTTATGCATTTGTGTCACTTTGAAAGGAACTAGTGCCCTATCTTTTCCTAGTGATGATTAATTGCACAGAGCGATAGGTGACAAGGAACGATTTTTCACGTCAAATACGGTTCTGGATGGCAAAATGCCCGGCACTTAATTTCCTACAAGTCCCTTCAAAATAACAACAATGGAAAGTGAAACAGGACTCCGTGCTGGCAATTTTCCTCAAACTACTGGCATCCCATGGTTAGAATCCATCACTTTCCCACTGTGGGACCAGATGTCCCACTATAGAAACCAATGTTACTTTGAGAATGAAACTAGGTGAGCTACCATGAAAGCTAATCTCAGGTGTTTGTCTAACAGTTGGATAGCTTCTTCCAGAGATGGCTCAGAACTGCCCATTTTTTTTAGAACTGAGGTTGTCATTTTCACATTCCTTTTGGCAGGAAAGTAACCTTTAGATTAGCTTTGACATCGCTGCTGCTTGGGGAGTGAAATAATGGGAAAGTCAGGTATTTGCCTCTAACCCATGCCTGTGGTCTGCCATACTCTATTGCAGACATCAGATTATTGAACCTGCATCCTAAACAGCATTGCTAGCTAACCATCTCCCTAATATTCACAAGGGCTTTTCCACGAAACTCTAATGAATATTAATACTGCAGTAGCTGTGCATTCATTTTCTATGTGCAGCTGATTATTTATCACTGGCTTTGCAACAAGATTGGGCCCTGCAGCCCCATAGCGCATGTGTTTCAAATGGAGTTCTCCCACAAGGTAGCAAGAAATTATATGTTTCCTAGGTACCCCATAAATAATGTATCTAATTGAAAATTCACTCTTAAATTATTGCGGACTGCACATTTCTCAGTGATGCAGAAAGAAAAACACTAGGGAATGTAGTATTTTTTGCATCCCTGGAGGTTGGAGAGCTGCACCATAGGCCTCTTCACAGCTAGGAAGTCACTGCTTTTCTCTCTCTTGCAGAACTTGTACGCTCAAGGGCTTGCATGAAGACCCTACTGCAGAACTGTGAAATAAGGCAGTTAGCAAAACTGCCTACTCTAGAAAACGGGACATGAAGAGTCCAGTGCCATTTTAGCATAAGTAGAACTAAAATGCATGTGTAAAAGCCATGTTGCATCACTTATTTGTTTTTGTTTAGATTTCTGGTTTCCTCTTTCATACAAATAATTCATTTGAATGTACTAGACAGGCTTTCAGGGTCAGTTTTCTTCTTAACCACTGATGATTCAATCAACAGCCATTTTTGTTATACAGTCATGTGATACACAAGGTTTCATTTCACATTCATGTAGTGTAGTGTAAGATG
Source organism: Podarcis raffonei (assembly GCF_027172205.1). Lineage (NCBI taxonomy): Eukaryota > Metazoa > Chordata > Lepidosauria > Squamata > Lacertidae > Podarcis > Podarcis raffonei. Next base: position 41,131,335 of record NC_070607.1, read on the forward strand.
TCACATGACTAATGCACCCTCACCCAATAGATAAGGATCATCAGAATGGTTAAGCATTGGTGTGTTTGAATGTTTTGCAAAAAGAATAGAGGCATTAATTTATGATTTAGTTGTTTTAGAGGAACAGAGTTGCCAAGTTCAAGCTTGGAGACTATGGCTTGGATCATAACTAGGGTTTCATGAATGGAAGGGAGCCTCCTGGCTGCTGATGGGATCCAGGAGAACACTTTACCAGTGGAAGGTGGGGGGGATGAAATTTTCATTGATAAACCCTGTATCCCACAATGCTCCTCCACAGGATTCTCCAATCTCCCAAATCAGTTTTTGAGGGGGACAACAAGCAGGAGGAGGAAGCGGGTATCAGAGAGAGTAATAATAATAATAATAATAATAATAATAATAATAAATTTTATTTATATCCCGCCCTCCCCAGCCAAAGCCGGGCTCAGGGCGGCTAACAACAATAAATAACAGGAGTAGCACTCCTGTTGCTGGCAGGACCCTTAATTCTGCTTCATTAATGCTGCCTCTACTAGAATCAAATTTCTTATCCTAGCCTATGCCTTTAGTTTATAGAATGAAAGGCATAGGCTTCACAAAGGCAATTTCTCACTCTCCTAGACCTCTTAGTCACTAGGCTGCCCTATCCATTCTGCCTTAAAATAGCCATAGCTGTCAGCATGGTTGTGTATTGAAAATGCCAGTGATTCGTAGGACTTGTTACCATTCCAAAATTCTGCAGTGCTCAAGAGGTTTGGTGGGCAAAAATACAGGCCAATTTATGCATGCAACAGTTTGTGCATGTTGATGTGACACGTTGTCTGCTTGTGCATCTTCAGCTGAAGATACACATTAGCCAGTAATTTATACTGAGAGACAAGCTATATTGTTGCACTAGAGATTTTTCTTTTCTTTAATAAAGCAGAGAATGCGAACACAGTTGAGCTTCTTCTATAGGAAACAAATTCAGGTATGCCCTCTCATTTGTAAATGTCTGAAAACCAATAGCAGTCAGGAAGAAATCTTATTTTGATGAAGTTTTGCTTACCCAAGCACAGTCGGTTTTGTATTATTACACCCAAGTCCATGCATGAGTAACCAACAGTATCATACTGAACACACTCAGCCACGTGGAAGCCAGGTGAATTATGATCCTGCAAGTTCCTCTTTGTAGTGAGCAAATATTAATGCCTTGAATGAATTGTCTCTTTGATTACTCTGAAAATGTTAGGAGCCAAGAAAAGAGAGTTATTGGAACATGGAAAAGCTTAGTGGATGATGAAGTGGTATCATAAATGAGTTTAAGGCATAGCTGAATTTATACTTGGAAGTCGACACACGGGGATGAGTCTACAGCTGCGCTGAAGTCAATGGGAAGCTTTCTTGGCACACAGCTGTTCTGTTCCAGAATACGGAGCATTAAATTTGGGACCAGAGGGCTGCAGCTGAAAGCTCAGCTAAGTCATTAGGAGAGGTGACATTGCTCAAGTCACTATGACGTGGTCTCATTTCCCCGCAGTAGAAGTTGAAATAACAAGAAGGAAATCATTATGTCAGTATGAGATGAATATCGAATAACACCACTGCATACTAAAAATCAAAATATTTTACACAAACAAAAGCATCATCATCATAACCATCATCAGTCTCCCACCTGAGATTTATTGCTTCTCTTAGGCTCCTTGCTCTTTTCTGCCTGGGTGCTTTCAGGTCCCAGCTCACTTCTGTCCAATGTTTCTGTTTTCCTTCCCTAGACCCATCCTGCCTCCTCTGTATTATCTGAGTAGCCAATACAATGGTAGCTAGGGATTTTTCTACCCCTCTGATTTTAATGCAATCAGTGCCAGAGGCTTTGTATGATGCTTCTGAATACCAGCTGCTGGGAACCACAAGCAAGGAGACTGCTGTTGTCCTCAGATCCTGCTTTTGGCCTTCTCACAGGCCACTGTGAGAACAGGATGCAGGACTCTAGCCATTGGCCTGATCCAGCAGGCTCATCTTCTGCTCTTAGTACAACCACCACAGCATTCCCAACAGCATAAAAGGCTGAGCCAAGGATCTGGACATTTGTGGTTCAAGTTTTGTTTCTGACATTAATTCACAAGGTGGCATTATGCAAGCCACTCTCTCTTAGCCTCGCCCTCCTTCCCACATCTTTAGTCTGGCAAGTTGTAATGATGCTTACAACAACCTTAGAGGGTTGATTTAACAATTGTAACTAAATAATGTATATGAAGTGCTTTGGACATTTGCAAGTCCCATAGAAACAGTAAGTATTACTATAGAAAATATAAAACCAGCAATTTCTACAGATAATCGGTGGAATCCAGTGCTCCCATTCTGCTAGTGCAAGGGCTGTGAGCTAGTGGAACAGAACTTTCCCCTCCTCTTCCCTGAAGCCCCCTGCACACCTTCACCTCTGGGGGTGGGGGTGGGGCTTCTGGAGAAGATTGGAGGGGCACATAGAGGGAAGAGAGGAAACAGAAGTGCCACTGCACCAGCCAAACTCCACTGACACTGCTTTGGAGACAACCCTCTATTTCAGGCATAGGCAAACTCGGCCCTCCAGATGTTTTGGGACTACAACTCCCATCATCCCTAGCTAACAGGACCAGTGCTCAAGGATGATGGGAGTTATAGTCCCAAAACATCTGGAGGGCTGAGTTTGCCCATGCCTGCTCTATTTTTATATGTTTATTCCCCCCCCCATCATTTTTAAGCTGTTGAGCAAACCAAGTTCTCTTTCATTTTCAAGTTGCTACTTGGCCTTGTTTTTTTCATTCTTATTCCCCTTTGGAACCAAATTTAAGGCTATATTATATAATGCAGGCAAAACTCTTATTTGAAACCATTACCTCCACTCTCAGGGTCTGTGTTATCACCAGAAGTCTGGTGTGGAATTATTTTCCCTGCAGCAAATAGGCATGCTTTTATTGCTATTTTTACTCTTATTTTAAAGGAAATTGTAATTGACTTTGTTAGAACTTATGTGTCCAAAAGGGTTAGAAAGTAAACAGTGTTTTTTAAGACACAGAAGCCATGTCTGGTGGCTAGCCTTTCCCCCTCCTTAGAATCACATCTTGTATGTGCTAGCTCTGGGGTTAGTACCAATCCTATTGGTATGCAGAACAAAGGGCAAGGAGTTATGCACAAATAAGCACATCAAGATGTGGACACAGGCACTGTGGAATTCAGCTCCTGGGAGCAGTGTGTTGTTGAGAATCCCTGATACGCTGTATCACCAGTTTGTAAGGTTACAGACACAGAGGCTGCAGCAGATCAAGGCAAGTCCCACTGACTATCCAGGCATCTACTGGTCCCATTCCCTACCTGTCCTCATGAATCCATTATGTGCAGCTGCAGCATAATGTAGGCCCTCACAGCTGCATTCCAGCAGCCCTACAAGTTCATTAAGGGGGATCCATGTCTGTTAGGTAACTAGATCCTAAGGGCTGAGAAGGTGGTAGAGAAGATTGCTATTTATTATAAAGTATTTCTAGGCCAACTTTCTGAATAGATTTTTCAAGGTGGCTTGGTTAATAAGAAATACCAGGTCTCAGAATAGAACACTTCCAACTCCACCTGCAATTAAAAAATTAGCAGTAGCAAAACACTTATTCCATAATACAAGCATAGTTTCCATAAGACCAACAGTTAAGAGAGAACAAAAGACATCTCTCCCTCAGAACCCCATGTTGCCAAAGTATGAGTAGAATTTCCTGGAAATCTCATTGTAGAACACAGTCTGCCCCACCCCCAGCACTTGCTATACTCACTGATCTCAACAAGTTATTTCCACCCCCCTGGTTCTGCTAAAAATATGAACAGTTCTCAAAGTTTTTACTGCATTATTATAGTCATTATTATGTGCAGTATTATATGCATTACTATACTGTAATATATACATATATACTCCAGGCTTCCTAAAGCAACCAGCACATAAACAGATAACACAACAATGCACATAACTCTCCAGAAATACTTACATTCTAAAGCTTATAAAATTATTCTGCAGAACATCAGACAATCTTGCTGGATCAGGCCAGTGGTCCATCTAGTCCAGCATCCTGTGGCCAACTTGATGCTTGTGGGACCTGAGCTAGCAGGTCCTGAGCGCAGCAGAGAAATATAGTAAAGCATGAGGCTTGGTTCTTTCATACATATTGTATGTATAATATACATTTTGCATACAGGTGTTTGTTTGTTTTTAAAGCAGATCAGACTTAAGTGGATACTAAATGCAAGGGGCAGCTTGATGCTGACAGTGCTAAATTGGATTAGAACTACCAAATTCCCTGTATAAATCGTATTCCTCCTCCATCCTCATTTTCAGCTAAAGGCCACCTGGAACAGGTAGGCATTCAAAGCTTTTGAAAACTGAAACGTGGTAGCAAGTAACTGCTTGAGACTTCCAAGATGGCTGTCTGGTTCCAGCAATCAGAATAATGGCCATGTCTCAGCATGCAACTTGGATCTGGCCATTCCACTCACTCACCTCTGTCTCCTATCAGCTCTTGCAATGGAGCCTGATTCTAAGAACTTCCCTGGTAACAGCCACAACCCCAAATCTGGCATGGACTACTCCCCATCCACTAGGCATCTTCCTCCTCCTACACCAGCACTGCCTGACCCTCACATGTAGGCAGGATCATTGAGCATGGCAATGTTAAGGATAGCTAACAGTAATGACTTATAGGCCAGCATAGATTTTGATCTGTGTGCTTGGGATCTGAATTCAGACAGTTGGATCTACAACTCACTAAGGTAGGATATATGCCTTGAAACTGGATGCTCTCCCTTAGCTGTTTCTCTGTCTTTTCTATGCATTTGCCATTCATGTGTTTCCACCAGTGAATTCAATTTTGTGGACCTCCTTAAATGTATTTCAGCATTACAATGGCATCACAGCCTAGCAGCTGTGTTCCAAAGCTTTAATACTCATGAATGTGCAAAGTCATTTTTTTTTAACACTGTATCTTGTGGTAAGTCACAGTGGGCATATGAACCATTTGCATGAAGAATATAAAATATCCCTTAGCACTGCCTTGTAATTCGGATGATAGCTTCCATTCCAGTAGAAAACTAAACGTGTCTGTAGACTCTGTACCAATTAGATTACTTTATAAGGTCAAAATAAAAGTTTGGGAGCCATTTCCTTCAGCTTCATCAATGGTAGTCATTTAACACAAATTATAGAGTGGAGCCGTGTTAATGATAAGGAGCATCAAAACTTGAGGAAGTGAAAATGGAAGTGTCAAAGCTGTCAGAAGATTCATCCATAAGTAGGCTATAGCTGAATTTCTGGAGTGCCTTATTGAGGGCAGAATGACAGCACCGCTGTGTATCCTTGAAGACGGCAAATAATATGCCAACATCTCTGTCCTTATTGCTAATAAAATTCCAGGATGAGTACAGCTGCAATGACAATAGGTGAAGTGATCTGATAAGTCAAAAGGACTTCTAAGTCTTGATTTTACTTTCATTTAATGGCTTGCACGGGTAGTATATAGCTGAGAGCTGTGCACAGCTGATATAATGTGCACACATACATATTGAGTAGTATGCTTCGGTCGCATACATTATTAAAATGAAAGTTATTTCTATTCATTACCTCTATTTTATCATACTGCAATTAACTGTGTGGCAAGGTAGTTATGCATATGCAATTATTAGCTCCTGTTTCTGATGCTCTCTTCTGGCACACATGTGAAATAGATATATAGATTTAAATGACACCAGAAAAAGGTTGATATACCAGTTATTGTTAAAAATGCTGCTTGCACTGTCTCATAGTTCTACCACCCAGAGGTAAGAAGAGAATTCATGTAGTTTACAGTAACATCAGAGAAGCTGCCCTCATGTTTTCCATACCCCAACGTCTAAAATGGAAGAGTAGTTCCCCCCCCACCAAATTTGCATATATAGAGAGCCAATCTGAATTCAGTTGAACCAATGGGAGCACCCTGTTATGAAAGACAGTATATATTTTCTTAAGTATATAAAATTCCCTGCTTGTGCATTCACACTGCACTGACCTTACAGCTACCTTCCCCCTCTGACATGCAGCAGTCATTTAGTTGGAGGGAGGTCAGGCGAGTAGCACAGTCCCATCTTCATTTTGATAAAAATTGGATGCTAAGCCCATCTGAAACACATGTGCAGAGGTTCTTAAGGCTGCAATTCTAAGCATGCTTATACTAGGGAATAAAACCCACTGAGTACAGAGGGGTTGGTTTCTGAGAAAGCATACATAGGATTGTGTAGGAATTCTTTTAGTGTAGCCCTCATCTGTCTCCTCACATGTCATGAACTGGCAAGATCCAGAGGTGTGGTGGGAAGCACCAGCTGGGGAACCCCTAAGGGAGATGGCTCAGAGCCAGGGGATTGGTGGTGGGATGACAATGAGTGGTCAGAGGGAGAAGAGGGAGCAGACTGGGAGGAGGAGGTGTCAGAAGCTGAAGAGGTAACAGGATTTAGTAAGCAGGAAGATAATGGGGAAGAGAGCAGTCCAGAATCAGAGGCAGAAGTGGAGGTGGGCCAAGAGGCAGAGATCAGGCAGGCAGCTGAAGAAGCCAGGGAGTCTCCCCCTCCTGCTGCAACCAGCTCCCCTCCCCTCTGGTTGCCCAGAACCTGCAGAGGCATGAAGAGAGTGAAGCAAAGACAGACAAGGCAAAGAAGTCTCAGGTTGCTTGGGAAGGACCCTGGGGAGGAAGAGAGTTAGGGAACTGTGGGAAGGCAGGGAACTTCAGTGCTCGCAGCTGCCCCACTGGGGCAAGACATCCTGGCAAGAGAGTTGCTGTGCATATTAGGCATGGCCTGCTTTTGTTTCTTTGAATAAGGAGTTAACTTCACCTTGTGAGTTATTGCTGACTTGTCTCCCAGCTCCCACCTTGACCTCAAATATTTCCTACATTGTCAACATATACAGGATATTTCAATTTATTAAAAAAAGTTTGTATTTGCTGCATTACTGATTTTAATTGTTAACCAAGCTGATAAGGTTCACAAATGACATTTTTATAACAGGAACATTATCTGTTTGTAAAATATATGATTTTACAGTGAGTCAGTCATCCCTACTCTTGGAATCTTACTCTATAGATTTCTTCTTCTTTTTTTTAACAAATAAAGTGCCAACATTCATATATTGATAACATTAGCATGGATACCAGCACAAAATGACTGCCTCTGGAAAGTTTCATTTCCCTTTATTTTAGTTTCTAAATATATACTGCATAAATTTAAAGTAAATGTTTTCTTTAAAATATATATATAGCGTATTTTTTCTGTGTATAAGACTAGGGGGTTTTTTTAACCAAAAAATTGGTTTAAAATTGGGGTTAGTCTTATACAAGGGTTGTTTTCTTAATTTGGAGTCCCCAAAAATAGGGGCGCCTTATACATGGGGGCATCTTATACACGGAAAATATGGTATATATCTTGAAGACAGTCTTCTAGTATTGAAATTTATGTTCTCTCATAGGTCTTGCATGCTATTTTATAATCTACAGAGATATTTCTTACCAGTGAGTGTACAACCCTAGGAAAAATAAAAGATTGTTATAGAAGTGTTTACACAACCCTCTCTACTTTGCAAAAACTAATGCAACTATAGAAAAAGCAATCTAAAACCACTGCTGTTTTCTCGAAGGCAGACATGGTTTTTATGTCCTACAGATAAACCCCCATTATAAGTTTTGATCAAAGCAGATACTCTCTCTTTGAGACTTTGGGTACATGTAAATTGCTTTGTTATACATACACATTTGCATATATTTTCAAGAAGATGAGCTGCTGAAATGGCGCCTTATGTATTTTGATGCTGTGCTGAATCTAAAGTATCTCTAGTACTTTGTTGCCAACTAAGATGTTTTAACAAAGGCTAGGAAAACTATAACATGAAGGAAAGTCAGTAAAGTTGATATACAGTATATATCTATCTCTGCAGCTGCTGTGCTAAGGCGTACATTGGGATAGGAGCACCTTAGTTTGAAACTGTTAACACTGGCATATGAAGCATTTGCCATATGGGATTTAGTGCATAGGCAAGGATGTTCAAATGCTATGATGTCTTTCTCATCTATGTCTTTCCATTTTTTGTAAGCTCTCTGCTTAGTTTCCCCGGATTAAATTGATTAACTTTCCATCTCACCTCCCATTAATTATTGCATTAACAGTAATAATCAAAATGTGTGAACAGCTGGCATTTTAGATGTTCTTAAACTCAGCCCCTAGCTTATGTTTGCTGCTCTACTTACACGTACACAAAATTAAACAGCATTTATAATGTGTATGCACACACACACAGTTAGGTATATTTTATGTTTTGAAGCCGCACGTGCACATTTGACTTGGAAGTCTCTTCTTTGCTTTGTGAGTTCCCTTCATTATCATGGCTTGTTAATTCTATAGATGACAAGGTTAGATAATTACGACCTTCTTCATTAAACATCCCTTTGTAATTAACACAGTGCCTCTGGGTTTATGGCCTCTCACTCATTAAGCATATAGTGCTTCAAAAATATTGGTAGAACTGCTTTTCATATCCGTCAAACATCTCTGTGGCAAATTACGGTCGCCACAGTTCTTTTACTACAAGTCTTTTCAAATAGGGGCTCCTGCTAGTTTTGATAAGAGAAATTAATTAAAAAATAAGAGATTCCATGCCCAAATTCTACTTAGCCACTTGTTTCCTATATACCAGGGGTCAGGAACTGGATCTGGCCAGTGGGCCTTGAGGCCATTTTGACAGATAGCATGACCACCATCAGTCTCCTTGGAGAAAAGGTGGGATATCAAGGTATCTAGCAATCAAGTAAATTATATCTTCTTAGTGGATTTTCATTGGGAAGAGGTTTTAACTCCATCCTTCCCTTCTTTCTACACAGTGCTGCCCAAATCCAGATTAGGAATCACATGCCTCCTTGTGATAGATTGATTGATCAATCAATCAATCGATTGATCAAGGCACAGGGCTTTTTTTTCAGCCAGAACTCACAGGAACTCAGTTCTATCACCTCTCAGGTGGGCACCATTGCCATTATAATAAAACAAGGGAGGCATTCATGGTGAGTTCTGGCACCTCTCTTTCTAGGAAAATAGCAATGAAGATACACAAATATAATCACTTATTTAACATATAGAATCATAGAAATGTAGAGTTGGAGAGGACTCTAGGATCATCTTGTCCAACCCCCTACAATGCAGGAATGTGCAGCTGTCTCATACAGGGATCAAACCTTCTACCTTGGCGTTATCAACACCATGCTCTAATCAACAGAGCTATCTGAATCCATGATCTACTTTAGTCCTAAGGCTTTTAGTTAAAAAAAACAAAAACCACCCCAGACATTTTATTAGTGGGTTTATTTTTGTCTCAGATTTTATTTTCTTGCCTCTTACGAGTCAGAATTTGGTAGCTCAGCCTTCCCCAACCTAGTGCCCTCCTGATGTTTTGGAATATAATTCCCATTAGCCTCAGTCAGTATGGCTGTGCTGGTTGGAGTGCAAAACATCTTGAGGGCACCAGGTTGATAGAGAGACTGTTGGAGCATTACATCTGACTGTACAAAATAAACGTGTGCTTTTATATATTTCTAAGAGACTTATAGGAATGTGTGTGGTCACTTTATGGAGACTGATTACGGTCATGCTGCTTGGAAACATTTCCCTCCACCCGCCCTAAGGATACTTAAGCAACACAGATGCCATAGTTGTTGCTGATAAGGGAATTAGAGAGTATAAATACTGCCTCTAAACTGCAAAGTTTCAAGTTTATGGATCTGTGCACTGCAGCGCTGTAAACGGTTTTTCATAAATCCTCACCACTTATCATCCGTGTGATAGCTTTCCTTATAGATCTTACCCTTGTAGTAATTTTCCATTTTGCCACTCAGATGAATGGTGCATGTAGGTAAAGCAGCCCTGGCAGTGTGGAGCTAATTGCATTGCAGCATCTATTTAACTGTTCTCTGCTGAAATTGGGTAGCTATTCTGCATTATTGATTCTTTTCTGAAGGTAAAAATAATCAAATATGCATAAAACATTAAATGCAAAGTGAAATAAACGAATGCATGTTGTTCATGAATATACGAGGGAAGCAAATATCTGCAGCCAGAAAATGAAAATACTTTCATGGCACTGTGTTCAGCAAACTGTTCTGTCAACTACCCATGGTTGTAACATTGTTCCAGCTGTCATCTTTTAAAAATCTATACACACTAGAAAGAAGATTATTTCAACATTTACTAGGCTGGAAAATTGTTATTGCTCACACAGCAAGACTCAGTGAGTTTTGAGGTTTTCCTTTTCATTGCTGCCGACTTTTGATGATCCCAAGGAGACAGATTTTGGATCCTGCTTTAGACTTGCTCCTCCTACTTCCTGTGACTTTAGAATGTCAATGACCCACAGGCTGGGAGCGCTCTGTGCCTTGACTGCTTAAGATGAACCTATCATCAATAAGACATGACATCATATAGAGTTATGAATATATTGTACTGTGTTGTCTTAATTGCATCCAGTCCTTTGCAAACTGATCCCTGCATTGGCCAGAAGAGAGATAGTAAACATAGAGCTGTCCAAATGTTGTTGTACTCCAACTCCTGCCAGTTCCAGCCAGCATGGGTCACCTTGCACCCATCAAGCATTCAATAGGGAGGCACTGAGAGGGAGAAGAACTCTGATGTTTGTGGAAAGAGTGCAACTGCAGTCCCTCTGCAAAAAGATCAAAGCAGAGAAGAAAATGTATTAGCAGAGTGGTAGACTTGTGCTCCCTGCAATACAAAAATCATTCATGCATCTTGCAGTTACCATATTTTGTAGGATAGGGCTTGCAGTTCTGTTGTGCATCAGTGTAATTGGCATTCTTTTGCTGAGATTATTGGGTTTTTGACTCTTTGCACAGTCAAGGCAGTTAAAAGGACCTCATCTTCCATAAAAAAGAAAAGTCAAAGAAGAAAATTGAAGATGGAAGTTGAGTGGAGTTACAAGCAAGCAAGCAAGCAAGCAAGCAAACAAGCAAGCAAGCAAGCAAGCAAGCAAACAAACAAACAAACAAACAAACAAACAAACAAACAAACAAGATAATGTTGTGTTATTTCTGAATCTGGCTCTGCCCACTGTTGTAATGCAGCCCTCAGTCCAAAAAAGCTGCCCATCTATTATACACCTTTATCTAAGAGTAAGTTGCACTGAACTCAGTGGGATATACTTCTGAGTACCTATGCACAAGATTATCAGTTTTGCATTTTTCTGTTATATGGTGGGATGATTTAAAAAGGATAACAGAAGTTCATGATGGATACATTTTGCAATGTCTGTTAGGCATACTTAGCATTCCCACTCATATGTCTAGTCTCCATGAATATACAAGTAATGGCCCACTGTAAACCTGTGCAGATTCAGAGGAGTCACAAAGCTCCTTGGGTAGGACTATGGGCCCATCCTTGCACTTCCACCCTAGCAATATTCCCTCTTCAGACAATATCACTGATGCCTGAGGCGGAATGCATTTGAGTACTACATCCAAGAGAGAATGGCCATGACCTTCAGCGTCTGCTCAGTAATGCTATCAGGTCAGAACTTGAATAGAAGTTCAGCAGAGTGAGCAGTCTAAAATTACCTAGCTGCAACTTTGACCCTGCTTATGCACTTCTGGAGGCATCAGACAGGACGTTATCTCCTAGCAAGGCAGTTCTTACGTTCACAACACAAGCAGTTCAAGAGTCAACTTATAGCAAAGAAGGCAAAAGGCATGAATGTTGGAAGTGTTCTGAAAAGCATTGATGACTTGAGTATGAAGACCAAATAGCAGTTATCTACAATTAAAATGCATCTCTAATCGTCCCACTTAACTTTTTAGTTCATCAACTAAAACAACAGTGCTCTCTTAACAGGATATTTATGCTCCATCCATTTCTAAAAGTGCTTCTAGGCTATTAAGGCAACAATACTGTGTACATTTATACACAGTGTAAGGGGAGTAAGTCCTACTGAATGAAGTAAAATTGCTTAGCATTCTGCTGTAAGCTCCTAAACCTCCATTGTAATGGAATGGATTTGGGTCCTGCTTCTCAGTTAGCACCAGTTCCATTATTTCCCATGTATTAATTACCTTAACTCAAAATAGAGCTGGGAGCCAATGTCTATTATCACTTTTATTTGCTGTGCATAAAGGCCTAAACTGCATCCTTGTGTGCGAGAGCTGGCTGAGGTAATCTGTAGCACTGATATGGTTTTTGCTTTTGTCACTTCTTTGGAATTTTTGGAGGTGATGGAACATACATCTATCCTGGGCATCAATGCCACTTAGTTACATTTTGGCCTTCTAGAGAGATGGACGATGCTGTGCAAACCCTGGATCCTCCCAATGTGTTTGCCATTCAAAGAAAGTTGAAATGTGTAATCCTTGTTCCAGGGTTGCAACTAGGGATCGGGGGGATTTGATACACGTTGAAAGGTGAACCTATCTCATTTATATAGATATACTGTGTAAAAGCATATACTGTGTAAAAGGTGTATATACATGTATATATTACTTAAAATTGCATGAAAATGAATCGTTTAAGCTTTACAAAAATGTGCAAGACTACAACACAAAAATGTGCACATTAAGAGAATTTGTCCCTGAAATGCCGATTAATTTTTATCAAGACTTTATTTATTTTTTTAAATGCAAGCTTTTATAAAAATTTGGAAAACAAACTTGCAACTGGGGAAAAAATGAGAAACTGGGGAGAACTAAAACTGACAACTTAATCCTTTTATAGTTGCAACACAGTCCCTCTCTCTCTGTCTCTTTTTTTAAAAAGTGAATGTACATGCTTATAGCCTACACAGGACACTTCTAGACTGCCACTGTTTCTGGGAGGTATTCAATTAGATACTGACAAATTCAAGTTGTGCAATTAAAATCAACCTGGCACTCTTGTGCTACAAGCTCAAGCTCACCACCCACCTTCCCCCTTTTTTGTAATAAGGGAAGCAACAAGGAAATGCACTGGGATAACAATGGCTTAGCATACTATCATACAACCTTCCCAGAAACAAATAAGAATCAATAAGCATTAAATAGCCAAATGTAGTCTAACCTCCTTGTAAACTTTGTGCCAATGAAGCAGGATGAATGCTCTATAAACAGGTCATCTGCAAGTGACCACAGACAAGAGTCCGTTGTCACGTTCTGATGTCTTCCTTAAAAATATTTAGTTGCCCAAATTTCAAACTGTTGAGCCTTAATCCTCTTTTCAGTTCACATGCCATGAAATTGGATAGACTTAGCATCTCACAGGGTTTCCTGCATATATGCCAAGAGCTCTGTGATCCTTGGATAATCAGCAGTAGATTATTGTTAGCAACTTTTTGCTTTTCTTTCCAAAAGTGGGATTTATTTCTGCAAAGATTGTTGCCGTTGCATTCCAAGTTTTCCAAGACAGATGAAAGAATGTTGTTGGAAGTCAATTGCATGTACTTGCAGTCCAAGACTATAAGTCTGTGCCAATTTACCTGGAAATTTCCATTACATTAAATTCTGAGCAGGTATACATAGGGTTGCATTACACATTTTTATCATATTCTATCATAGTGGGGATAGCAACTTGATTAGGAATGCAATCCTAAACACACAGGAGGAAGTAAGGTCTATTGAACACAGTGGAACTTACTTCTGAGTAAACATGTATAGATAGGATTGCTCTGTATGAAGATCTTTATTATATTGCATATCTGTCGGAGTCTAGAATATAATATAATTTAATACAAAGCACTTTCAGCCTTAACTGAATGAATTTAGTCTACAACTAGCTAAGCAGGTATCATATCCTAGTGAAAAAATTTAGAGCTGATAAATTGGGGGTCCTCTATTGTTAGTTACATTATTTGGCATTTGAAGCAGAAACAGAAAACTATGTGATGAGTTTGGTTTTTTTCTGTCAAGAGCTAGGTCCTAGCTTTGTTTACTTAGAAGTAAGGCCTGATTCATATGGCCAAATTGCTCTTTGGTAATTTATTGAAACACAATAATCTGATGATATCTCCATGTGGCAATTCACCCCATGCCAACATAAACAACAATAGCAAAAAAGCTTTGAAATTGCTCAGATTGGATATGGAATTGGTGCTATTCATGTATTATTCACTGGTATGGCATGGTATTACTGAAATAATTTGATCATTGAGTATGCCTATGTGGGAACCATAAACCAGAAGAAAAAGCAAAGCACCAACATATAAAATAGGTAGGGTACTTGTTTATTTAGGTACGGAGCAGGTATTTTATTAAAAGCAAACATAAGCTAAATAAAAAGCTAAACATAAATTAAATAGACTGTGACCCTATAATGCCATGTATGCCCTATATGTACCTGCAAAGGGGAAAACATGCAGTCAAAAAAGCATATATATATATATATATATATATATATATATATATATATATATGCATGCTCCTCAAAGGGATTTAATAATAAGCAAGGATTGTCTCCTCTTCCTTTGCTTCTGAAGACTCTGTAATATCCAAATGATTTCTAATTAGCAAGCCTATATATTTAGAATAAATTTCAGACATTGCTGTCTTAAGCCCTGCTCCTAGGGCCCGAGGGACTCTGCTAAAATCTCTTGCATGTAATAGATTTTCTTTCTAATCTTCCTTTATTCCCCTCCCCCATAGCTCTGGAATCTGACACAGTCGTGTTTTAATTGGGAAAAATGCCTACGAACCTTCTCTCGCCTTCCTGAGAAAGGCACAAGGGGTGGGGGAGGCTGGAATATCCTGGGATAAACAAAGGAGCTACCTTTATGTGAAAGAAGCCTGAATATCATTGAAATAATGAAAAGTTGTGCTTACAGGGAAGAGGAGCAATTTCCCAAAATATATCAATCTGATATTCAGAGCACTTGAGAGTCTATCCAGGTTACCTATTTCCTGAGGCCTTACCAAATAATACAGATTTAACAGATATGCTTTTTTTCATATGTATTTCTCACTTCAGCATCCTTTCCATTCCCCATAAACGGGCAAACCAAATCAAGTCTGCCAGATTAGTATGTGCATTAGGAATTGGCTGGAATATGTCATATGGACCATTGAAGGAAATAAAGATACAGTACATTGGATGTGCTGTCTTTATGCATGGTATTCCCTCCCCCTCTATCACCTAGGTAAATCTGCAGCCTCTTTGAAGCTTCTTCCTTGAACTGCTCCATATTTGCTGATCATCCTTTCTCTGTCAGCATTTTTCAAACGTCACAATCCAGTGGTGTATAAATTTTATCAAATAAATAAACTACAGCTGACATGAATTTGCCTCCCAAACAAACCATCCTTTGCTCATTTTGGATAGCAAATTTTACCTAGCTACAGATTTATCCTATTTCCATCTTTGACCCCCAGTAATATTAGATTTTAGTGTTTGACATGGCAGTTTATATTTCAACAAGCAGCAGAATTAGATTTTGTCTGTAGTGAACAGTGATATGCAATCGGATATCATAGTGATTTTTCAAATTTTCTACCTTCAAGGAAAATGTTTTGCAATGGCATCTTCCAATGACACCTGTGCATCTTCCATAGAGTTCCATTGCTTCTTCAGGGACCATATTAGGTTCTAGTGTTGGGTCCTGTTGGTACATATCAAACCTTACTGGGTTTCTGAACCAACTTGGAAAACGCCAGGCAGCTGCGTTCT
Organism: Podarcis raffonei; assembly: GCF_027172205.1. Taxonomy (NCBI): domain Eukaryota; kingdom Metazoa; phylum Chordata; class Lepidosauria; order Squamata; family Lacertidae; genus Podarcis; species Podarcis raffonei. Next base: position 41,147,022 of record NC_070607.1, read on the forward strand.
CCCCCACAAGCGACCCTCGGGATGATTCATCACTCTTCTTTCCCGATGCACTTCTGTGACATATATCCGAAGATATATGCACACAATACGATAGCAGAGTCCAAGCAGAAGCTAGGCATTTGAGGTGTGGAATCTAAGCTACTTTATTATATACAAGTGTTACAGAACAAAGGAACATGGCTCCTCTCTCTTTCTTCTTCTCTGAGAGAGAACAGGAAAAAGCAATGGTACAACATAACGGAACAGTGTAACTGAACTTCCGTTCTCATGACTCCAACAGTATGGAATGTCAGCACAGACATGTGATGAAAACAATGACACATCCTGCAACGGGAGGAATGAAATCCCAACAGGTCCCAGCATCATATTTGCCAAGTTTGACCCAGAACATACCCAACACTACCTGTGACTGGACATTGAAGAGGAAAGGCATTAAGTGATGGACAAATTATCTGTGAACACTTCTTATTGAGGAATCTCCAATACGCTTTTAAAGAATTCAGGATTCCCCAGAAAATAGTCTGAGCATCACTAGTGTATCATATCTGGAATGTAACACTACTTAACACTAGATTGTGTTTTATAATTGCAAGGTGTTAGCATTTTTATTGTAGATTCCTTACAGGGTAGAGATGGATGGATGGATGGATGGAACAGTCTATATCCAGTCCATGTCAGTTTCCCTTAAATCCATTCTGTCCTATTTCTCTATTAAGCTGGGGTGTACTTAAAAAAACAAACAAACCTTCATGAAAATCCACATTGAAATGCATACTTTATAACACAATATGAATTTAATTCCATACTTCATATCAAGGAACACATTTCTAAACTGAATTTTATCATTTCAGAAGCATTTAAAGCTTTTTTTTTTTAGCTGAGAACAGCATCACAAAATTCAGAAAAAGCAAAATCCAATAGAGAATAATGTTCCAATATGCACATTGGCCTGGGAAGTGTGGATCATGTGAGCTTCCCTCAGAATTCAGAGAAATACCATTCATCCAGCATCCCTGGTTCAAGCAGTTTCCCATTCTGACTGAGCTGCAACTTGGCTTTCTTTCAAAGCTATGCAGACTGACCCACATTGAGCCATCATCTAGAAACTTCCCATGAAAGATACCATCTGGTTTGGTAACTAACCCTTGTATCCTAGTGGATGGAGGGTGGGGGAGACCTTTAGACATTCAACACATAGTTTTTGGCTTCTGGACTTCACCCGGTGCTTGAGGGGTATTTTGCTCTCCTTTCTAGTATAGCAAAGGTCTTGTGTCTAGTTCCTCACTCATTATTTGGAGTGTTAATAACTAGTTAGATTATACAGTGCATATTTCTGTGGTGCGTATCACTGTGGCAGCTAGATGCTTTAATTACAGAGATTAAAGTACTAAACAAGGACAAAAAGAGAGAACAGCTATAATTACTAAATCTGTACATCTGTGGAAAACGCTTCATGCACTGCCTCAAGAGGGGTGTCGTGTAAGTGCCTATTTTTTGTTGTTGTTGTTGTTTCAAATGTTAGCTGTGGTAGCAGAGTAAATGGAAGCATGTAGCTGTCTCATGTTGCCCATGTTACAGGCTCCAGTGACATGGTGGTTTTAGACTCCTGGTTTAGATATCTGAATCCCCACCTACGAGGTATGAAGTGGTGGGTGGAGTGGTAGGAAACATTTTGAAGGGGAAAGAGTGAAAGAGTGAAAAGGTGAAACTCGTGTCCTTCAGGTGTTTTTCCTGCAAACAGGGCTGCAGAATTGGAACTAAGTCCCACTGGAAGAGAGAACAGCTGAGAGAAGTGGTTTGGGGCTACCTGGGCAGAAACAGGTAGAGGATTCAAAAACTCCTCCTATGGAGTGACACTTTCCTTCTATGCTTTATATCTGTTTGGCATGCCCCACAACAACACACTGGTTGTGCTATGTTCTGCTGAGTTAGATTTAGATACCATACATCTCGGAGAACAGTGTCCTCTAAAAGTTTTTTCAATTGCATGGATAGGTCTGCGTGGAAGGTGGTCAGTTTGGCTCTTGGCATCTCAAATCCAGGGCCTTGTAAGACCCCTGTCTAAAACCCCGGAGAACCAGTCAGCTTAAACAATTCTGGGCAATGTTCTTACTTAATATAAGGCAGCATCCTATAACTCCAAAAGTTTGTGTGATAGATGCATTTTGGTGCCCAGCTTTTGCATTATTTTTGATGAGAAAAGGGCAAGAGAGTGAAACACATGCCCTTGCTGGCCCAGCAGTTTCCATTAGATCAGACGGATGAATCATCTTTCTGGAAATTAATTTCTTCCTTTAAATTAGTCACATCTCTGGCAGAAGACAGTGTGCCACAGACGGATGTGACCCACCTACTCTTTCTTCCAAGACAGCAGGCCACCACTCCTTACTCACCTATCCAATAAATGGCCAATGATGTTGGTAGAACATCTCTGCCTTTGCAAAATTCATTTTTCAGTGGCCCTTATATATTGTATATATTCTAGCAAAAAGAGTCAAAATAAACCCGTGGAGTCCTAGCAAAGACTATAAACACTTATATTGGAGTAAGACCTATTGAACTCAGTGACTCTTATTTCTGAGTAGGCGTGCATTGGATTGCATTGTAATTCATTATCAGTCTGCAACCTTGCAGTTAAAACTTTTTTTTTTGAAGACTTATTATTTTCATAGCACTTTAAATACATTCATTCCATTGAAATCAGAGCAAAAGCTCCTGGTGATTTTAATAGAACTGGATCACACTCACCTACTTTTCTATCATCCATGTGTGGTTCTGTCTTTATTATTTCCATTCTCCATATGAAGATGCAAATCTGAAAGAGAGTCCATTGCCCCAAAAGGCCACCCTGTGAGCTTCTGACGAAACTGGAACTCAAATGCTCATTGTTCCTGAGTCTAGACCAACCCTCTAGCCATTGAGGCAACTTGCTTTCAAGCTATGGATCTAAGTCTTTTTTTCCAGGCATCTGCAACTTGTGACAACTGTGAGGACTCTTTCTCACATTACAGAATGAAACACAGTGAGTTGCCTGTGGCACTCCAGTTTGAGCAACAAGAAGAAAGACTCCTCTCGCACAATAACATCACTGGGATGTACTGCCTTATAGTTGGACTCTTTCATCTATAATGCAGAGGAATAAGCTTTCTGTTTGTAATATTTGTAGTTTACAAATTCAAAACATTGGATTTTCTTCAGATAGATTAGAAAAAACCACGACCCAAGTAAGCACATCACAGGAAAAAGCAAGCACATTCCCCCCAAAAAAGCAGAATAAAATGAGGCATTCAATTATTAAGAAATGGGTATAAATAAAAATGTTCTTTTCTCTACTTCGCAGTCACCGATATGATCTAAATTAAGACTTATATCTCATTTGACTTTTCCCCAGGAAAGAAAAATGCTGACAGAGTAGAAGTTTGAAGAGCTCCCCGAGGTTAAGAGTGCTCCACATTTAATTTGTAGCATTGAGGCAAGAAGAAGAGAAGGTGTGAGATAGCTCCTTCCCTTTTTCATCTCTTCAGGCATGGGGCCTTGTCCATACAATCAGTTTATAATTCATAAGAAAGACACCTTTTGCATGCCTGTCCACATAGCTTTCTTCTAGCTTCTTCTGAACGTCCCCATTATTTTGTATCTGGTGCACTGATACTGGGAAAATATGACTCATTTAAGATAATGTATTCAGTTTGATCTGGTTCCTATATTGCCAGCTGTGTCATGGGAGTCACTGAGGCATGGCAGTTCTCCCAGTCACACTTTGAAGAAAGCCAACCATGTGAGTGGGGCTCACAATGCGATTTCGACGGTCCCCGTTTTTCTTTCCTGAAGGGCAGGATGACGAATCCTCCAGAGAAGCAGGTCCCTTTGGGCAAATGCAGAGCTTCTCAGAGTTGAAGCAGGATGTTTCTGAAGCTAAAATGAAGCAAGGTATTCCAAAACAATTTGAGGGCACATTGGACAATGATAATAATAATAATTTATTATTTGTACCCCGCCCATCTGGCTGGGTTTCCCCAGCCACTCTGGGCGACTTCCAACAAAGACCAAAAATACACTAAAATGTCACACATTAAAAACTTCCCTGTCAGGTAGTTGTTTATCTCTTTGACATCTGATGGGAGGGTGTTCCACAGGGCGGGCGCCACTACTGAGAAGGCCCTCTGCCTGGTTCCCTGTAGCTTTGCTTCTCACAATGAGGGAACTGCCAGAAGGCCCTCGTGCTGGACCTCAGAATCCGGGCAGAGTGAAGGGTGTGGAGACGCTCCTTCAGGTATACTGGACCGAGGCCGTTTAGGGCTTTAAAGGTCAACACCAACACTTTGAATTGTGCTCGGAAACGTACTGGCAGTCAATGTAGGTCTTTCAAGACTGGTGTTATGTGGTCTCGGCGGCCGCCCCCAGTCACCAGTCTAGCTGCTGCATTCTGGATTAGTTGTAGTTTCTGGGTCACCTTCAAAGGTAGCCCCACGTAGAGTGCATTGCAGTAGTCCAAGCGGGAGATAACTAGAGCATGCACCACTCTGGCGAGACAGTCCGCGGGCAGGTAGGGTCTCAGCCTGCGTACCAGATGGAGCTGGTAAACAGCTGCCCTGGACACAGAATTGACCTGAGCCTCCATGGACAGCTGTAAGTCCAGAATGACTCCCAGGCTGCGCACCTGGTTCTTCAGGGGTATAGTTACCCCATTCAGGACCAGGGAGTCCTCCACACCAGCCCACTCCCTGTCCCCCAAGAACAGTACTTCTGTCTTGTCAGGATTCAACCTCAATCCATTTTCATTCATCTTAACTTGCTATCCCCCTGCCCACATCCTTATCAGATTACTTTCATAAGGCAGGCCTGCCTGCCTATGAAGCAGACTGAGGCAGCTGCCTCAGGAAGCAGAATCCTACCACCACTGCCTCTTGAGAAGCAGCAGCAGAGGCAGGTTCCAGTGAGATCTCACCAAAATCTCACCAGATCTCACCTGAAGCTGCTGCTGTTGTCACTCCACAGGCACCACCATGTGACCAGGTATGTGAGGTTTGGGCAGCGGGGCAGCACCTTCCCATTTTGCTCAGGTGGCAAAAAAGGACACACCATCCCTAAGATAACTTCTATAATGCAAGACCATTCCATAATAAGATTGTTGTCCACAAAAGTACTGGGTGTGTGTGAAATGAATCACTTTTAATTCTGCCCTCCATAAGCCATTTTAAAGGTGGCTAGCACAAAAGCTCCTTCATCGACCCTTCTGAAATGGACAGGTTTCTTACATAGGAGCCCAACATAAAAACAAAAGTTTTAGAAAATTCTTTAAAAATAAATAAGTAAGGGGATTAGCACAAAAGTTCCAAGACCTAGGTTCTGTAATTTGGCAAGCTTTACCAACTTGGGAGAGACTGCTTCTACATGTATATTTTTAGGACCAGCCTTATTTTTGTGATTGTAAGTTGTTTTAAACTGTCTTTAATATTGTGCTTTAATGTTGCAACCCACCGTGGTACCTTGGGGTAAAGCAAGCAAGCAAGCAAGCAAGCAATGATATCTTTAGTGAGTATCTATGAGGTAGGACAGAATTTTTAAAGCTTCATGGCTCAAAGTATTGTTAAAAGCTATATTAATGCAATGCAATCATAGATATATACACAACCATTTCAGCATCCATTCTTGTGCTTTATAACCCGTTTAACTGCTCTTACAAGAAAACAAACAAGCTATTGTTCCCCCCCACTTGGCATTATGGGGTGAAAGCAGATTGGTAGGAAAGGTGAAGCAGGGGGAGAGCATGCAATGGCTCTTTGGAAATCAAGTGCAGATTTGAGTTTACATCCCAAACATTTATTTCCCCATTTGTTCGTGAGACATGCCATATATGAGCAGCTTAGCAGTGGTGGGCTTTTGGCTCTCAAATTTTAGTCATGCCCTGTGTGATGCTAAAAGCTGGCGTACCCCTGCCTCTCTCACTTGGTTCTACAGTATGGTTGTGGTGCCCCTGCAGTGCAGTGCAGCCACACCAGTTGTGGCACTCTAAAGCTGCCTCTGAGTTTAGCAGGAAATATTTGACATTAGACATAAAACTGTTATCTATAGACCTGTTCTGGATACCTCCCCTTTCCCCAGATAAACAAAGTCTGATTACAAAGGCCACTTTTGAATGTAAACTCATCTCTGGAGCTAAGACTTCATCTCAGTTCCACCTGTTCAGTCAACATAGAGAAGAAGCAGAATTAAGCTGGCTGGTTTGTCTCCATGTCCATATATTAGGCTGGTTATCATAACAGGCCCAGTGCATGCACCAGACCTGCACTTGCAGTCAAAAACTCAGGTTCAGCATATAGATCATACACATGTAGAGTTTTCCTTCATAAGAGGGAAGGCCAAAGACAGACATTTTGCTGTCTGAAGTGGGGCAGAAAATGGTGCCTTTTCTCCACTTCCATCCATCATGGTGCCTAGTAACAAAGGCCTGCCAGATATTTTTGCATGTGAAATAATACAATCTTTAAACACCTTTTCCCTTCTCTGAAAGTAAAGATAAAATATCTAGCTATGTGCTGTCCTTTCATGATCCCCAGTATTGGATGCCTAAGTGACAGGAAGCTTTCCTATAAACAGGTTCAGCTGTGGTAGTACGGGTGAAAATCAGGATCGGAAAAGGTGTCTTGTTATGTACTGAGTTGAATAGGATCCAAACTGCAGCAGTCTGATTGGTCCTAGAACAATAGGATCCAAAAGGCAGCAGTCTGATTGGTCCTAGAACAATAGGATTCAGAATGCAGCAGTCTGATTGGTCCTAGAACAATGCAGCAGTATGATTGGTTGGCAGGAACTACCCAATCATGCTCCAGATAGAAGTGAATCCACAACCTGATTGGCTTACAGTAGAATTCCGGAATTAGCCAATCATGTGCAGCCCATTGTGTAAATAATGTATATAAAGCAGATACTTTGAGGGGACATTCATTCATTCCTCCTCACCACTATGAGCTGAATAAAGAGCATGAAATCACTTCGCGACTCTGAGTATATTTCACTGGCGACGAAGGTGGGATCCCGCTGAGCTGACTGCCACACACAGCACCGCAGCACCGCCACCTGCCGCACCGCTGCCTCGCACCGTGTATCCAGGCTTCAGCTCCGGGACACAAGGAACTCAGAATGGCAACCGACAACAGCTTCTCGCCATTCAACCCAGCATCTGGAGACTGGGAAGCGTACGCCTCCCGTTTCACCTTCCTCCTAGAAGCCAAAGGGGTCACCGACGAAGAAGACGCCAAGAAGAGGGCGATATTCTTCAGCGTCTGCGGAGAGGAGACGTTTGAAATCGCCCGGGCTCTCCTTGCGCCTGAAGACGTCGCTACTGTTCCATACAAAACAATAATGGAACAGCTGAAGGGGCACTTTTCGCCGCAGCCCTCAGTGGTGGCTCGTCGAAATGCCTTCTACGCAAAGCGGCAAGCCCCTGGGGAAACCATAACTGGGTTTGTGACCTCTCTCCGCCAAGCCGCCCGGTTCTGCAACTTCTCAGAGCTGGAGAACATGCTTCGTGACCGCCTCGTCGGTGGCCTGAAGGATGAGAAGCTGCAACGACGCCTCTACGCTAAGAAGGACCTAACGTTCCAGGTCGCTCTGGAGGAGGCCCTGGCAACGGAAGCTGCCGAGAGGTCGACGCAAGAGGCACGGCCGAGCCGGCTGTCCCAACCGAGGGTCCACCACGAAGACCTCACCGACGACTCAGGATCCGACAGGGAGGAGGTGCACCGAGTACAGCAGCGCACTCAAGCAGCCCACATACCACAGCTGCCTCGACGAGAAGGAGGGAACTGCGCAAGCTGTGGAGAAAGTCACGAGAGGAGGACCTGCCGTTTCCGCAACGCAGAGTGCAGGCAGTGCAGAAAATTGGGACACATCGCCCGGGTGTGTCGGGCTCGGCCCACCCGACGCCAGGCATCAGATGACCAATCCAAGAGCCCCAGGTCCCGGGGCCCAACGCACCAAGGCAACTCGACAGAGCTCACGGACTTCCAGGTATACCAGTTGCCCCACCCCAACGTAGAGAAAATTTATGTTGACGTACAGATAGAGGGGGCCCCATGCCGCATGGAGCTTGACACGGGTTCAACTCTATCCATAATCTCGGCAAGGACCTTAAGGAAACTGTGTCCTACTGGGGGTCCCAAACTCAGGCCGGCCCCATTCACCCTCCGGGACTTCCAAAAACGTAAGGTCCCCACAATGGGGGTGGGGACCTTCAGGGTGCAATACCGAGGGCGGACGCGGCAACTGGACTTGCTTGTGGTCAAGGGCCCCTACATTAGCTTACTGGGATTGGCATGGTTTGGACCACTGGGGCTAGCCGTCACCGGGGTGAACCACACTAGCTTACAAGTGGACGTGGACGCCATATGCAAGGAATTTCCGGGGGTTTTCGATGGGAAATTGGGACAGTATACGGGCCCCCCCATTGCTCTACAGCTTGACCCCGCAGTACGACCGGTCAGGCTCAAGGCCCGCCGGGTCCCATTCGCCCTGAAACCCCGTATAGACGAGGAATTGGACCGGCTCGTGGAGCAAGGAGTGCTGGAGCCGGTGCCTAATGCCCCCTGGGAAACCCCAATCGTCACGCCCGTCAAGCCTAATGGTTCAGTCCGCATCTGCGCAGACTACAAATGTACCATAAACAAGGCCCTCACGGCCCATGCATACCCAGTGCCAGTGGTCAGCCATGTTCTTGCCACCCTGGCTGGGTCGAAAATTTTTGGCAAGCTGGACTTGGCCCAAGCATATCAACAGCTGCCAGTAGATGAGGCCACAGCAGAGGCACAGACGATTGTGACACACAGAGGAGCATTCAGGGTAAAGCGGCTGCAATTCGGTGTCAGCGTGGCACCAGGCATATTCCAGAATCTAATGGACTCTCTACTTAAAGGGATTCCTGGCGTCACCCCCTTCTTCGATGATGTGTTGATTGCCGGGCCCACACCAGAGGAGTTTGAGGACCGCCTCCGCACCGTTCTGCACCGTTTCCAGACGGCGGGTCTCAAGGTGAAGCGGGAAAAATGTCTACTAGGAGTGCCTCAGGTGGACTTTCTGGGATTTATGGTGGACGCAGAAGGGGTCCACCCGACTGGGGACAAGGTACGGGCCATTTGTGATGCCCCAGCGCCCAAGAACAAGACTGAACTTCAGGCCTTCTTGGGACTATTGAACTTTTACCATTCCTTCCTTCCCCACAAGGCGGCGGTAGCAGAGCCCCTACACAGACTCCTGGACAAGCGGGCCCCTTGGGTGTGGGGCCAGCGCCAGGAGGCCGCATTCCAGGCAGTCAAGGACTTGCTTGTCTCAAACTCGGTCTTGGCACACTTCGACGAGAGGCTGCCGGTGGTGCTAGCATGCGATGCCTCGCCCTATGGAATTGGCGCTGTCCTGGGACACCAACTCCCGGATGGAAGAGAGGTACCGGTGGCATACTTTTCCCAGACACTCAACGCAACCGAGCGGAACTACTCGCAAATCGACAAGGAGGGTCTGGCAATCGTGAAGGGAGTAAAAAAATTCCATGATTTCTTGTACGGGCGGCCCTTCACCGTGGTGACTGACCACAAGCCGTTGCTTGGCTTATTTGCCCCTGAAAAGCAGACCCCCCAAGTGCTGTCTCCTCGCGTCCTCAGGTGGTCAATTTTCCTTGCCAGCTACCAGTATGCACTGATTCACCGTCCGGGGAAGGCGATGGGCCATGCGGATGCCCTCAGCAGGCTACCACTACCGGAAACAGGCCCCGACCCAGCACCTGCACAAGAGGTTATGAGCCTGGAGCTGCTTCCCGACCGCCCCATTCAGGCACAAGAAGTTGCACACCATTCCAAGAAAGATAGGGTCATCTCCCGGGTCCTGGACTGGGTGTGGAGGGGATGGCTCAGCAGCAGCCCCGGGCCAGAATTCGCCGGCTACACAACCCGCAAACATGAACTGTCGGCCCACAAGGGGTGCCTGTTATGGGGAAGCAGGGTCGTTGTTCCCCAGCCCCTCCGCAAAAGGGTCCTCACAGCCCTACACGAGACACACCCAGGGGTAGTAAGAATGAAGGCCCTTGCCAGGAGTTATGTGTGGTGGCCGGGGATCGACGGAGAGATAGAGGCCTGGGTCAAACACTGCCAGGCCTGCCAAGAATCCCGCCCAGATCCCCCAAGGGCCCCAGTCCAGTCCTGGGAGTCCGCCCGAGCACCATGGTCACGCCTGCATGTGGACTTCGCTGGCCCCTTTCAGGGGAAAACATTCTTCATAGTGGTGGACTCCTACACCAAATGGCTGGAAGTCGCACTGGTACCGTCCACTTCTACGTCCGCAGCCATCCGGGTACTACGCAGGCTGTTTGCAACCCACGGGCTCCCTGACACTCTCGTCTCAGACAACGGGACTGCATTTACGTCAGGAGAATTCCAAACCTTCACAGCGCAGAACGCCATCCGCCACATCCGTTCAGCGCCATTCCATCCTGCCACCAATGGCCAAGCAGAACGCATGGTGCGGACCACCAAGGACACCCTTCGCCGCATGACGCAAGGGGATTGGGAGTACCGCCTTGCCACATTCCTTCTAGCACAGCACAGCACCCCCAGCTCAACAACTGGCCGGAGCCCCGCTGAACTACTAATGGGTCGGCGCCTTGCAATCAGATTGGACCGCATTCACCCCGATAGAGCTCAGGATGAGGTAGTGGTGGGGGAAGGCAGGAACCCCCGGACCTTCGAGGCCCAGGACCCAGTGTACGCAAAGAATTTTGGGGCAGGCCCAGCATGGGTACCCGCCACAGTCACCAGGGTCACTGGCCCCGTGTCGTACGAGGTGCTAACAGATGGGGGGCAATGCTGGCGCCGCCACTGCGACCAGATACGGCGACGATTCCCGGGAGAAAACCAGGAGGAGGAAAGGTCAGAGGAGTCCCAAGGGAACAGAGGGGCAGTGAGGCCCATAGAGCACGAGGGGCCAGCAGGAGAGGCAGAATCAGTAAATACAGAGAGGACCTGCGAGGCCGAAAGGACACCGGAACCAGAACCACGACAGAGCGAGCCGGTTGCGCCAGACCAAATAGCCCCATCACAGCCAGCATCCTTGGAACACGAGCCAGAACCTGAACCCCGGACCAGGGAACACCCCAGGCCGCAACGCACACGTAGGCCGCCAGCGTACCTCGAGGACTATGAATGCGACCTCCCGGGCAGGACTGGAACTTAGAGGGGAGGGGTGTTATGTACTGAGTTGAATAGGATCCAAACTGCAGCAGTCTGATTGGTCCTAGAACAATAGGATCCAAAAGGCAGCAGTCTGATTGGTCCTAGAACAATAGGATTCAGAATGCAGCAGTCTGATTGGTCCTAGAACAATGCAGCAGTATGATTGGTTGGCAGGAACTACCCAATCATGCTCCAGATAGAAGTGAATCCACAACCTGATTGGCTTACAGTAGAATTCCGGAATTAGCCAATCATGTGCAGCCCATTGTGTAAATAATGTATATAAAGCAGATACTTTGAGGGGACATTCATTCATTCCTCCTCACCACTATGAGCTGAATAAAGAGCATGAAATCACTTCGCGACTCTGAGTATATTTCATGTCTCGTTTCACCAGGCTCCCCTTAACACCCTACAGCAACAGCAAACCTATTTTCCCAACTGAGTGCATAGAGTTTCTTGCATGTTTTCTGAGAATTTGAATTGTGGGACAAGAATATCAGCAGAAAGCAGCAGGAAGAAATGTACAGACTGTCTATCGTATCAGATTTCAAGAAAGCAGAAAGAAATGTCACAGGGAGCTTTTCGTGGAATATTTAATTAACAGCAACAGCTACAGAAATGAAAAACAACATCCAGGCAATTACAGTGTTCAATAAAGCAGCTCTCAAAGGATGAAGCAGCAGTGGATTAGTGACTGGCATTTAAATATGTTATCAACCAGTTAGGGGAGACTGGAGTAGATTCACTTCCCGGAGGACTAGGCTAGTGCAATGTATTATCGCTATATTATTGTGGATTTTTTTACCCAGGGCAGTAAATTGAATTATATATAGGAGAAAGTGATGCCAGTTCAGGTCTCAACTTAAGGTCTCAGCTATGCAATCTGTTCTTCTGGACAGTATATTACACCATGTTCTTGATATACCTTGGGATTCAGTCAGCCATTCATTTTGCTGGAAATCAAAGGCAATATATGTTTTGGTTGAGTGAGAGAGAAGCTGGAAAACTGTATTATTTATAAAGGTGGAGAAATATGCTAATCTTTGGACACTTAAATAGAACAGAATAAAGCATTCATGTGCTCTTACCTCAAGGGCCATGTACACTTGGCGACGGTTGTGCCTTCATGTCAACTGGAAGAGAAAAACGTTGGATAGAATTTCCATAGGTAGTGATCTTTTCCCCAGTAAAATAGGCTTCTTCTTTTTTTAAGCATATTAACTGGACTAAATCATGCATTCACTACAATAAGTTGGCATGCGGTTTCTTAAAGCATTACTTTTTGAAGCCATGCATAACACTGCTTTTGGTTTGTTATTTTAAACACATCAAACAAAAGGTTTCCTGAGCCACCTTGTTCCCTGCTTCTCCAGGCTATCACCATGCAGGCTGCTTGCAGCAGAAACAGCCCTGTGCATTTGGAGCATTGGTGTAACATAGGGGTGAAGACTGCAGCTCTCCACACCAGGCCCAGGAGAGACCTTCTCTGAGTGTTATTAATCTTGGCTTGGGGCCTAACTCAACTTTCTGCAAATAGAAGGGAACCCTCCAGTCATGGAGGATCTCACCAGTCCAAGGCACCACCTTTTTGCAATGGTTGCTTGTTGTCTCTGCCCAGCACACAAATCATCAGCCATGCTTTCTTGTAGTCATAGCATATGGGCTTCTGAGACCAAAAGCAACAGAGATGATCACAGCCAGTCTATGGCTCCAAACAGTAGCCCCTTTGTTTTCTTTGAATCACTTCTCTTATGCTGGCAGCTAAGACAGTCCCTTTCAGAAGTAATTTAAAATGCTGCTTCTTTAGTGCTGCTTGACATTATATCTTGAAGGGTAATTGCATTCTAGGGTGTCACACCCATGCAACAGACCTTCGTAGCTGAATATCTGGCAAAAGAGGAGAATAGTCACAGGCCAACAAATAGTCCTGTGACCCGTCTTTCCTCCCTTTTGAGGATTTCAGAGCCTTAAAATGGCCCTACTTTGCCACCTCCTCAAAATATGATCTTGCTGCCAAGGAAACTCTGGCTTCTTCCACATGTCACAGTTGTACTATATAGCAGGTTAGTTTTTGTTTCATAATGGGATTTGCTGTTAAAATAAATGAATAAACACCCCACAGGTTGTTTTTTGAGGGAAACTCAATGAGTCTTCATAGCACGCAAGACTCTTTGTCTCAAATTGCTCATTCGGTAGAGGGTCTCAGGGTCATGGGTTGAAGCCCCACATTTAGCAAAAGATTCTTGCACTGCAGGGGGCTGGCCTAGGTAACCCTTGTGGTCCCTTCCAATTCTGTGACTGAAAAGCATAAGGCAAGATGGGTCTGTGAAGTTGTTGTGTAAATCTGAAAGGTAGTCAGTAGTGTTGGTAGCATGTGTGGGAAGGGGTAGAAGGTGAGAACAGGACCTATATGCAGGTGACTGTCATACATGATAGACAGCAGAATATATCACCATCCATACACATCTACTGAATGTTAAAAAAAATGCAGAAAGAAGGATAAATGAATGTGGAAAATCAACTAATGGTTGTTGTCAGCATCAGCATTCATTAACATAACTTTATCATTTAGGACATTCATCAGATTGTGTATGACTCTCAGCATTTTTCATGGCTGTTGGTAATTTCTGCATTTTGGGCATTTCACTGTAACGTTTAAGTATGACTGCAGCATGACAGCATTCTGAATAGCACTTTTCCTTGGATGAGTACCATCCAATGAGGGTTTTAAAAGTGGGCTAGAAATGTTGCTGCTGGAATGAATTCCTGGCCGAGAAGGAAGAAATTGTGTTTTTCCATCTCCATACCTATTTCACAAACTGCTGAGACATTTTGAAAGCTTGCATACACCCTCACAGCAACATCTAATAATTTCAGCCCAGAGCTAGTATAGAGGCACTAGGGACAGTGAGAAACCTATAGAAAACTGCCTCAGTGAAGCAGTTTTTAAAGAGTCCTCCTACCCACAGAGCTCTCTTCACATAGGACCCTGAGGTAAATTTGTCAAAGTAGGTCTCTATCACTGTGAAAAATTATAAACATGCTTCCTGCAAACCAAGAAGAAAAAGAAAATCAGAAGCAAAATTGGTTTGAGCTCATCCACTTTCCCGCCTTGCTGCTGCTTCATGGAAATAAAAAGAGCAAAATAGAAAGAAGGGGTACTCTATCAGAAAATGGCATTTATTGTTGTAAAGTATCTGGAAAATGGAAAACACCACCACCATCCAATGTTAATGCTCTGTGTTAATAATATAAAATACATCATGTTCACTACATGCAGCAATAATACCAAGCCCATTTAAATAAATTATAATTATATCTAAGAGTCTCTCATGGCCCTTAAAATATGAATTCAATAGGACATAATCCGTACTATAAAATTCCAGAGTTGGACTGACCATAGGAGCTATTATTGCTGCCATCACAACTGGAATCTCTGTAGCCTCCTAAGTGTCCTGCCAGAGACCATTATGTCCTGTGGAGAGAACAGGTGGAATCAGGGGAACCATCTCTGAGACATCATCTTAAGGCCACATGCCAAATGAGAGATATGCAGTGCAATTCTATAGATGAGTAAGCCAAATACAGTTCAATGGGACTTATTTCCAGGTGAGTGTTCATAGCATTGAAACTCCAGTAACCTACTTTTGGTTCTGTGGTATTCAAACAGGGCTGCAACTAATTGATTATGAAAAGAGACTGTGTGGAAATAAGTACAATTACTCAGCAGTGGTTCATGTCCCAAACAAAATGAATACCGAGGCATACCACACGGTGCACATGCCAACATTTTACACAACTACAGCTGCTGCTGAAGTATATTTTGAATTATGGTTTGTAGGCCGATTGTGATTATCAAAATAATCACTACTCTCTGGGCTTTTAGGTCAGTGTAGGACAGGCTGCTGCAGGGGGAAGTGAACATAAGATAAAGCCAGGTGGTGAAGAGTCTTCTACAGTACATAACTATGAGCAGAGTGAGGCTCAAAACGTGGTCATTGGTATATGAGATGTGTTGTGTTACACAAGCATGCCTATGTATATTTTTCATCTCTGAAATATCTTGAGACTTTGCCGGCATAGAAGGCAGCCCACCAAGCCATCATCTCTCTCCTCTAAGCATGCCCACAATTCTCCTCTTAAAGGTAAAGGGACCCCTGACCATTAGCTCCAGTCGTGGCCGACTATGGGGTTGCGGTGCTCATCTCGCTTTATTGGCCAAGGGAGCCGGCATACAGCTTCCGGGTCATGTGGCCAGCATGACTAAGCCGCTTCTGGTGAACCAGAGCAGCACACGGAAACGCCATTTACCTTCCCGCCAGAGCGGTACCTATTTACCTACTTGCACTTTGACGTGCTTTCGAACTGCTAGGTTGGCAGGAGCAGGGACCGAGCAATGGGAGCTCACCCCGTCGCAGGGATTCGAACTGCTGACCTTCTGATCAGCAAGTCCTAGGCTCTGTGGTTTAACCCAGAGTAAATGTTTTCCTGTGATCAGGTGCTAATGGCTGAGGTTAGCTGGTTCAGCAGCATCTACAAAGGGATGCTTGCAGTTCCACTTGAGCACCACAAGCACGGCACTTTCATCACTTTCGACTGAGAGCAATCACAGCCTATTGTTACACACACAACACACACACACACACACACACACACATGATAATCTTTTTCATTTTCACCTAATGACAGAAATAGATTATTAATTGCAGAAACTTAAAGCAATTAAAGCCATCCAAATTGTGGAATCCACACTTGCTATGTAATTGAAAGGAAAAACTATACTCATTATCGGATGGCGTTCTGGGGTGGGTGGAATAAAATGACTATTAAAACATACAAGATGTTTCTGAATTGAAGGGTTATTATCATATTATTCATACATAAGAAATTTAATATTCAAAGCATTTTACAACCTGTGCTTTGCTTTACTTGCATGCTATTTTAGGGGACAGTACGTTTCCTCAATAAGTGCATGTGACCAGACTATGAGGTTGCTTGCTGTTACTCCCAGTTTACATACAGGGAACTGAAGTTGTAGAGGATAGAGCCTCTCCCAGATTCTGCATACTTGGGTCTCCCAGATTCTGCATGCTTTCAGTTCTCCTATATTTACTCTCTCCTCAAAGTATGAAATGAATAGATTTATATAAAGCATGCTTAGGACTGGGCATCTCCACAATTAGAAAATCACATGTGGAAGAAAGGTGCATTGAAAATGATGTTTGTGGCACTTATCTCCTGGTAGATTAGGCTAATGATGAATTTAGGACTGTCAGTCATCTGTTTCCAGGAGTTCTCTGCTTCACAGGCTGTAGAAGGATGACCCTCTATTTTGAAGGAGTCTCCTGTATGAAGGGCTGCCCAGTCAACACCCAGTTTAAAGATAAAGAACCTTAAGGATGGAGAGCAATGAAGCAGGCTACCCTTGTATAACACAATCGTCTCAGAGTTCAGTGAAATTATTTTCCAGTTACTGTGTTCAGGACTGCCACAGAAGTAGGTGAAGTTGATAGAGAGTAAGGATGAGGGTGAGACACACCTACGTAAGTGTTAAAATACATGTGGGTTTGCCACACACTCTGCCACTGACAGCCGCAAACTGGGCACCTAAGAGAAGTAGTCATACATGCATACCAATTTGTGTGTGTTGAGCTCCACCAAGTGATGGGGGAATCCTGAGCCAAGTAGGCCCATCTCTCACATGAAGGAGCCCTATGTACAAAGAGCTTCCTCTAACATACTATATAGCATTTACAGGGGGGCAGCACTACTCAGTGCACCCCCTTGATACATTCTTTCAACACATAAATGCATTTGAGTGAACCCTTCTGTAGTGCCTCACTTAAGGGCCTCCATGAGAGTCATGATTTAAGGTCTCTTTGGTTTAGGTGTAACATTGTCCCCACCACACCCCACCATCTAGTGTACGGAGTAGAGTACAAGATGGATGCAGACTGTCACATGAAACAATTTTATGTGTACAGTGGTACCTCAGGTTACATACGCTTCAGGTTACATACGCTTCAGGTTACACACTCTGCTAACCCAGAAATAATGCTTCAGGTTAAGTACTTTGCTTCAGGATGAGAACAGAAATCGTGCTCTGGCGGCGCAGCAGCAGCAGGAGGCCCCATTAGCTAAAGTGGTGCTTCAGGTTAAGAACAGTTTCAGGTTAAGTATGGGCCTCCGGAACGAATTAAGTACTTAACCTGAGGTACCACTGTACATAGAATCACAGAACTGTAGAGTTGGAAGGAACCACTAGGGTCATCTAGTCCAACCCCTTGCAGTGCAGGAATCTTTTGCCTGATGTGGGATTTGAACCCGTGACCCTCAGATTAAGTGTCTCATGCTGTATCTACTGAGCACGTGCATACAATCATCATCACTAATTACAGCTTCCCAGTGTTGATGTGCATGCAGTGATATATTTGCCCTGGCAATGTTGCACAAGTGTCACCGTTTTCTTCTTCCATGGAAGTTCCTGCTGAAGCAAATCAGCAATGTGGGAAGCACATTACCTAGAAGTAAAGCTTAATGTCATTAACTTTTTGAACGATCCACGCTGTTCTGTGAAAAAATAGCATCTTTAGCCATGAGAGTTTGGGGAGGGGGGTGGAATCCTGAACCAGCAACAAATTTGTCTTCCTTGTACAGAATTTTTAATGAAAGTCCATCTGTTGGTAGGTCTCCCACTGTGGGTCCCTACCACCACTGCCATTTGCAGCATGCTACTGTTTAGATTGTGGTTATCTATGCTGGGGACCAAATTTGTTTTGCAAACAACATCTGGGGTGGCCAGAATGAGAAGTGCAGAGTTCAGCAAAACACTGACAGAATCCAGAGCACGAACACCTTGCTTCAAACCTCTGTGCTTCAATTACGTGAGCTGGTTCACCTACCGCTTAATTGGCCGCAAGCCATACAAGTAATTATGCCACTGACATCTCCTGAAATTATATTCTTAATTGTTACATTTATTTGTATCACAATGAAATTAAACCACATCTCGGTTTGGTGGGGCTCTGTTGCTCTCATAGCTACAAGCATTGTGGGGGCATGGCAAGCATCAGTTTTACATTTCATGGAAATGTCGTTTGGCAAGCTAGGGGGAGGAAAAAACAAAGGAAAACTCCTCCAAGACCTCTAGGGAGCAAGAATTGTAAAGATGGCAAAGTAACAGAATATTGTAGTATGGCTCTTATTATTATCATAGCGCACTGCAGATTACTCTGTTTCTTTCCGCTCCCGAACCCCCCCCCCTTAAACTCGCTGTTATTGTTTGCTACAATTTATAAGAGTTTACCAGGGAAATGCTGAATTGGTTTGCCTGCAAACAGCAATATAATATCTCACTCCAGAGACACAACATATCTCTATTTGTCGTTGCAAATTTACTTCTTTTGAAGAAATCGGGGAGGGGGACACACACACATCCTGCTTCCTCCCTCCTGTCTCCATTTCTTTCTTTCTTTTTTTAAAGAGGAGGAATAACATCCTTTCAAGGAAAATGTATGCGGAACCAATTTACAGAGGTTTGGGGTGGGGGGAAGGAGCTCTAAACACAGTTTGGTCTTTCTGCTCAGAACTGCTCTCTAATTGCTTTGAATTTACTTTATTGCAAGGTTGGGGATTGCTTTGAAGTGATTATGAGGAGAACGAACAGGCCTTTTCTTTATTTGCAGGGAGAATTTAGAGAAGGAAAAGCTCTCTCTCCACCCCCCCTCCATTTGATATCCTGTTTTAGAAGCTAGAGTTCTAGAAGGTCTCAACAGTTACTAAAAATGTAATGGTGACACATTTACTTCCTTTCTTTAATGGCTGAGTCATTTGTACTGGGAATCTTTTGCTGGCATTGAAAAGTACTGCTTCAGCTTTTCTCCCCTTAACTGTATCATTTCGATGGATGGAGCAACTGCATTCTTCTGTTTCTTGGCAATCCCTTTGCAACACCCCCCTCCTGCTCCTTCCCCCTCCCTGCTCCTGGGCTTTCCACCTCTGGGTTTTCTTTTGCTCTCATACTGTTAAATGTGTGAACACAATATGATTTGGGAAATAAGTAAAATAGCAGTCAGGATTTGCATAAGGAATCTATACCTGATAAAACACAAGCAAAGCTGGTTGAAGGAAAGCAATAAATAGGTCATGTAAGATAATGCTACACACAACCATTGTTAGAATGTTGAGCATCTGAAATATTTACATGGTGATATTGTATATTTATGTGAACCCTTTAAGCAGCCTTCACCAGCACAGGCTGGGAATGATGAGGTTGGGGAAGCCTGTCTTAATGGGGCAAAGATGTGTCTAGCTGCCTGGAGCCCTCAGCCCAAGGCCAGTGCTCTTTGCCTCCTCTCTGGAACCTTGTGGGCAAATAAATTAATAAAATGAAATGGTGCTAAGCTAACCAGCAGTAAGTTTGGTCCACCTTTCATCTCCATGATAGCACAGCAAACTTTGGATATCAGAACTGAGCAATGGTGTTGTGGGTGCAATTTGACTCCCCATCTCACCAGAGATATATTTAGTGGCACAAAGAGAACCATAGAACAAAAAGAATGAAGGGAAGTTTAAGTGGAGAAAGAGAAGAATCCAACTCAATGCTTCTTGTTACAATCTACTGGTGAACGTCAGACAGGTATGACAGAGGTGAACTACTTCAGTGATGACGAAATGACAATGAGCTTGGCCGAAAGCTCCTTCAAAGTTTAGGCCCAACTCATATTAAGCTCTCTTGTGGAGGGAAAGCCAGCTGTTACCACAGCACACACCCCTTTCCCTTTGCCACTAAAATTTACTGAGTCGTAACAGCAGCAATGGAGTCTGAAAACTCTAGTGCAATTCATGCAATGTTGCGCTGCCTTGGGGGTGGCCCCTCCTCCCATGGCGTATAAGCTTCCATGAAGAATTGTGCCATGGTTGTCTGGAAGGAAATTTGAGCACATGAGCTCATGTATAGGAGATTTGTGTGATTGTGACACTGGGTCATGCAGGTGCCCCAGGCGTGTAGAGCATCTTCAAGTGAGCTGCAGCTCACAAGCAGGGTTTTCCAACACACAGGTGTTGAAGGAAGGCAACATGAAGGGCTCGAAAATAATGACCCGAAACCCAAGTCAATAGCAGGGCATGCTATTGCCGTAAACACAAGTAATGAGTGAAGGGGGCTTATGTTACAGCAGCATTACAAGCACTAGGACTCCTGGAATGCACCTTTGGACTCTGAATCCTCCTTGCTGCTGTTGCCACAAGCAGGTCAATTTCCTGAAAAGGGATGGGGGAGGTGGAAAGGTGCTGAATGTGGGGTGGGCAGTGGCAGTGAAGTGCTTGATAAGGCACTGGGAAGATAAAGAGGCCTGGACTTCTAAATGAGCTCAGAAACAATACCATTTATTTTCTGAGTATTTTTTGGAGTGGGAAGGGGAAAACAATTCCTTTGTGTCTACTCTGTTGCAAATTGAAATGCAGAGATGAGGTAGGTTTGCCTATCACAGAAGAATCACCATATGGATCTGGGGGTGTTATTCACACACTTTGCCCCAGAAAGGGGTTGCATATTCAGACATGAGTGGAATACTTTACTGACCCTTCCAGAACAATAAGAAAAACCATTAGCGCTCGAGGCCGCTGGGTACAGAATACACAACTGAAGCAATCTGTTCTGAATGAAATATTAATAATAGTAAATGCATGGCTGTCAGGTTTTTATATTGCACACATCTTTATGTTGAGTCTGAATACTTTGCGGAGCACACATTATCTTGTCTAGGCCATTTGTGATGCCTCAAAAACTTTGCATACCACCTATCTATAAAATGCATGCGTAATGTTTCAGCACAAATTAATTTCTTCTGTATGCAAACTAATGTGTGCACATTTCTGCAGAGGTCTGTAGTTCTGAGTCGAAATGCTTCCCCCGTGGTATTCTGCAGCCAAATAATGGGTAAGGTATTTTTTTTAATGTAACAGATGTCAGGCAGCAGGCCCAGAGAGCAGGCTGGGCGGTAGGATGTAAAATATTCTGTTCCAAAGTCTGACAAATACCTGTCCCGTGACACCAAAAATGTCACATTGCATCTCTCACTTCATTTTTTCTCATTTCACTTCTGCAGTTGTTGTGCAGGAACTTTTAGATTCTGACAAGGGAATGCAAAAAAGAAGTAAGTGATATGTGCTTAATTTGAAATCAGAAGGACCTGAGTATGCCAATTACTTATGATGTCAAAGGGCTTCAGGTTTTATCCAGGTTATGACAGGACAGGTGAAATATACTCAGAGTCGCAAAGTGATTTCATGCTCTTTATTCAGCTCATAGTGGAGAGGAGGAATGAATGAATGTCCCCTCAAAGTATCTGCTTTATATACATTATTTACACAATGGGCTGCACATGATTGGCTAATTCCGGAATTCTACTGTAAGCCAATCAGGTTGTGGATTCACTTCTATCTGGAGCATGATTGGGTGGTTCCTGCCAACCAATCATACTGCTGCATTGTTCTAGGACCAATCAGACTGCTGCAGTTTGGATCCTATTCAAATCAGTACATAACAACAGGGATGAGAGGATAGGAAGGAGCATGTTAAAAAAGACAACATGAAACTATCGTGTATGTATGCATGATAACTGGCTGACTTTAGCCCTCCTCAGGTGTGCAAATTCAGGGCTTATAAAATATGTGATGGACATCTTGTGGACATCTTGTGACTGTCTGAAGCAGTGAGCCTTCTGAATTCATGAAGGTTCCCTGCATGTTTTAGAACCCTGGAAAATCAGAGTTATTAAACATGTGACAGAAAGCTCCACACTTTTCCTCCAAAAAATTGGTGGGCTATAAGAACAAGTGGGGTGGGCAGAATATGCTCATTCTGGCAATCCCGCCCATTTCACCTATTAAATTAATCCCAAATGTCCATGCTTCAAGAGGGTTCTTCTGGTACTCACACCTGAATTGGGCTCTTTTTGGTGGAGCATCTGTAGATGTCTGGATTGGCCCACAAATGGGTCCCAAATTACACATCTCATTTTTAGGCCTGAGACAAGAGACAACAATTTAATTCAGACCTCAGGTCAGTCCTGGAAGAAAGAATGGGCCTGAGCTGCCCCCCCCCCATGAGCGTCTAGTCTTTGTGACTAAATACAAAAAAAGTAAGAACAAAATCTGTTAGATTTCAGAAACAAGGGGAGAAAACATGAATCAAAATTTTGTACACCACCTTGAAGGGTTGTTTTTTTTAAAAAAAAAAGAAGGGCAGTTAAGAAATATTTTATATTTTGGCAGCTGCATCACTACCAAGTGATTAACAGTGAGGGGGTGGTCAGGGCAGTCTGGGCACACTGGCAGAGCCAAACTGGCACTCCCACCCATGCACCTGAGTCATTGAGATGCTGCCAGCATCCCACCCCTTCCGTGTCCTAGTACACAGTGATGATGCCACTGCCAGACTAGGTCCACAGTGCCACTCTATGCCTCCAGCTCCTCTTATTGCCGCTGCAATAAAACAGTTCCCAAAACCATCCCGCAGGCAGAAAAGGTTGCATGACTCAGACAACCTTCTTGCCAAGGAAACAATTTGCCATCTCCCCCTCCCCAAAGTGGTATCTTGTTTCTTTAACACAAAGAAATTCAGCAGTTAGTTTCATCCTGCATCTATTTATTTTAATGGGGTGCACAGCTGAAAAATGCTTAAGACTGCTCTGCAGCTATTCCTCCTTACCCTTCCGACCCCCCCCCCCACAGCACAGACATTACCAGCACTGAAAGAGAGACAACATTTCATGTGGCACAAATTGCTAGCATTTTGTCCCTCCCTCCTTCTTATCCCCAATCAAACATTAAATCTGCATGCAACAATATCAGCCCATCTTACCTGTGACTTTCACTTCAAACACTTGCTGTCTTCAAAGAGACTAGTTGAAAGGATTTAGTTTTATTAACCACTCTGGCAGCTGCTGCTGTCCTCCCTATTAGCTAATGGAGTTTAATTATTTTTGTGGGTGGAAGATTCTGGTTTAAATACTCCAGTTGTATTTTCCTTGACAAACGGGGCCTGCCAATTTACATGGAACATGTACCCACTTTACCAGCAGTTGTTATCATCATGGAAGCACATTGTCAACTTGTACAGAACCAGATGCTTCCATGCCCAAATGAATTACAGAGGAAGAAAGGCTCCTCCCTCCGTATCCTCAATCTCAGCACAGCGAAAAGTCAGAAATCTAAATAGCATCTTGATATATACTAGGGATGGGAAACCTCTGGCATGCAAACCTAATTAGGCCCAACACAGATTCTCAGTTTGACCCGTGAGGCCATTTTCATCAAACCACATCCATCTAACACCCCTAAGTGATTTCAGGTGAGGTGCAGGTAAAGACATGGCTACAAACAAACATTCAGGAGCTTAAAGTGCTCTTCTGCACATGGAACTTGCTGACAGGAGTAACCCACCTTGCCACCCAAGCTATAGCGAGAGCTGTGTGTATTGGCTCTGACAATGAGCCCTGTTTGGATTGGCTGCACTATGAAGTTTGCCTTCAAATGGGCTCATTGCTTTGTCCATTTGCAGGTGCAGTTTTAATTCATGTGACTCTCTGTAATCTCTGATTAGTTGATTAGTGATTATAATGAACTACTCCCAACTTTTACAGGCAAACTGCCCCACACACCTGCCAAGGTTGTTCTGGGGTGGTGGTGGGAGAAATTCTCACCCACTGGCTGGATCTGGTCTCTCCACCCCTATATATGTAAATGGATGAAGTCATTATCTATGTGTGGATCTCTAGTCTCCCAAATGCTGCTATTCATGTACAAGAGGAAAATATCAGCAGGCTTGAGAGGACCTGAGGTTTCCAGGAGCATAAAGAAATCTCTAGAAAAAAACTCCAGAGGGGGTGGGCCCCCCAAAGAGTGCTGTTTAGGGGAAATTGTTGGCACTTAATCATACTGGTATATATGCTACAGATGTATGTAACAGATTTGCTATCTGTTTGCCAAAGCTGAGCATGATTTTTACAGCGATTTATAAGCTAGGCCAATGGAGACATAGAATGCAGAAATCACTTTTTTGATTATAAAGCCCTTTTGATTGCTGATCACTACAAGTTCTTTGCCTTTCTTTTGCAAATCTGATTCTTCTTTTTTAGGGGCTTGGGGAGCGAGAATGAAAACCTTGCTTTCTTCTTCCCATCAGTTTATGTAGAGTGAGCTCTTTTATTCTCTGGATTTTCTTTGCCATTCTCTACCAAAGAAAAATCCCGGCTGCATCATTCCAGTCTCTTGTAGCCTGATAGGCAATTTAAACATATATTAAAAATCATCCTTCCAGGCACATCACTTTGAATGCTGTCTGACACCATTCACAACATCTGTGTCACATCAGCTCTGGAGCCCAGGGAAAACCTGACAGTAGGAATCTGTTTTTCAGGCATCTCTGGGATTTCTCCCCCTTGGACAGTCCTTTGGAGTGGTCTCCTTGACAATACCTCATCATTGTTGTTTTAGTCAAAGATTTAAACTGAAATGACACAAAACAGGGTCCTTGTCCATAAGCTGGGGGCTTTGTGCAACTGACAAGGATTGCCAGCAATTTCAGAAGGAAAAGAGGGAGGTGCTTTCTCATTTTCATAAAATACATTTACTGGGCAGGGTGGGAGAATAAAAGCTGGATTTGCCCTTTTTAGTGCTCTGTCAGAAGGGCAAAACCAAAGGTGGATTGCTGGTTTTCTTTTCTCCTTTCTGAGGTTTTTCAGGGGACACAATTTCCCTGCCATTGGGTGGTAGCCAACATTAGTCATATTCAGAGGCCATTGATTTTCATGGTTCATCTTTGAGTGTGACAAATGCTGGATTTCACTTGTTGTTTCCAAAGGGAGAAAAAATATATACAGCAGAGCCAGGGCTGCCTTACATTCC
This sequence comes from Podarcis raffonei, assembly GCF_027172205.1. Lineage (NCBI taxonomy): Eukaryota > Metazoa > Chordata > Lepidosauria > Squamata > Lacertidae > Podarcis > Podarcis raffonei. Next base: position 41,172,155 of record NC_070607.1, read on the forward strand.
CACCATTTTGGAAGCAGGGGCTGGGGAGTGATCTGCCCCAGGCATGCCCCCCCCTCCGTTGGTTCACAGTGCTGAAGGCACCCAATATGGCAAGGGCTACAGGGGTTTCTGTGGTGACAAGGAAGGGACTTATGCTCTCTCTCTGCTCATGGAGAAGGAGAGCCAAAGCTTCCTATGTCCCCTGGAGCACTCTCCCAGGGTTCAGAGGATTGTAGAGATATGCACACACAAACCACTGGACCTGCAGAGTTGAAACGGACCTCATGTTTCACTGTCCAATTTGTGGATGAAATAGTGAAGTAAATAGAGGAAGGAACTAACTGTTAATGGAGGCAATAAGAACTGTTCCTGGCATCTGCCAATTTCCCCTCTGGAAGTCTCTTTAGAGCAATACTACGTGTTATTTCTAGATTACTTCTGTGGTGGGGGGATGGTAAGATGAGCTTTTTGTATCACTCTCGGTGCTGCAAAGCTTGTGTAGTAGCAGCAGCAAAAAGAAAGGAGAGTGCTCTTACTCTCATTTTTACCCCAACTCCAAGCCAAAAGTTCTTGTTTGAACTTTCAACTCACCACTGCTAATGATAGAGGGATACTAGGCCAGTGTCATGGGTGGCTGTGACCAGAATCTATGAAAAACCTCAACTCCAGCAGGGCTGCATTGATGAGAGCCCCCTGCTGGAGCTTCTGTAGTGAGGAGCTAGACTGACTGAGGGAGGTGACCCATGTGTCTTGTGTAAAGCCCCCCTCCCCACAAAAAACCTGGATCCTACTCCCATCAGTCCCAACAAACAAGCCTAATGACCAAGAATGGTAGGAGTTGTAGTCCAGCAAAATCTGGAGACTCGTGGGCTTCTCCAACCCTGATGCAAGTGTTAAACAGCCTTGGAGATAAGATGGACCTTAGTGGACTAGAACTTCTGTACAACGGGAAGCCCAATCTTGTTTTGTGAAGCTGTTCCAGAAGATATGATATACACATTTAAAATAGTGTAATACCTAAAATTGGGGCACATTGAAAAGTTGACCAATACTACCATCTTTTCCTTTTGGTCTATGGGTGAGCTGCCTCACGGAATTGGACACAGATCATATGCAGGCCTCTTGTTATTTATACGGAACTAGGCCATTTGGTAAGAGTGAAATCCCTCATCCATCCTCCTACTCAGACTATAAAAATATAAAATTATGTCTTTGAATTTTCCTCCAGAGTGTTTTTTCTTTTTTTGTCCTGTTTCCAAACTTGTCCTAGAAACTCACCCATGTCTTGCATGTGCATACAGACACTGTTGGTGCTTTAAATAATTAGTAATAATAAGAGAACACTCAAATCTAACTCAAGTTGTCAGGGATTTTAAGATACTAATGAAAGGATTAAATAGGGCTTATTACCCATGAGAATCCTGAAGCACTCTGCAAACTGCTATATTTATACAATAGCTTCACTCCCCAAAGGAACACTACTACCTTTGAGTTGAAAAATGTGGTAACTCTGTAAAAGCTTATTAAGTCAAATGAACAAGATGGAGGGGGATGGCACCATCCTTTTATGTCTTATTCGTTCAGCCATTGTGGCCTATTGGAATTACTGAGCTCTGTACAATATTGTGCCTGCTTAGGGTAGGACATCTGGCCTTGTCTCATTTGGCAGGATTAGATGTGGATTTACATTGCTCTCTGTACCACTTAGAGTTGTTGCCAGGCTCTGTAATTCCTGGGCTTGGAATATAAACTTTGTGATTTATCATGTTTGCCTCAAGTGTCAGGTATACATTTCATACACACACACAAATGTACAGCATGAGAGAGGGGATGAGGGAGGGAGAGGGAGGTTCTCCAGTTTAGATTTTACTCCAAGCTGGGGAAGAACTGCACTCTTTCCCAACTGACCTACTGCAAACCCAGTGATCTTTCCACTTGTCCATTTGTTTGCAGCCCCCATCCATCCATCTACCTGCCCACTTACCTTACTGATTCTGCTGTTTCAATGGCAGAAAGGGGAAGAATCATATATCTCTCAATGCTCAGAATAGTAATAGGGATGGTGGGGGAGAAATCCCAACTCAAGAACCAAAGCTGAGCCTCTTCAGACAGATGTGGGACTTGTCAGAGATTATGTGTGTTGAGATTCCTGGATTGCAGGGGGTTGGACTAGATGACCCTCAGGCTCCCTTGCAACTCCACAATTCTATTATTCTATTATTCTAGCATCTAAAGCACTCTCAACCAAATGCTTCAGAGATCTGGATGGTTAAATGAATGCTGCAGACAGCACGTCTGCAAAACTGAAACATGCCAGGGTAGGGAAAATGCCAGGGTAGGGAAAAGGGAGAAGGAGAGCTATTCTGTGACTGACAGGTCTCTAGTCTCTAATTGGATGGAATTTGTTTACCAGGAATCTCATTGGGGAAGGGATGTTTCAGCTGAAAAGCTGACAGCACAATCCTATATATGTCTGCTGTGAAGTATGGCTTGCTGTGCTCAATAGGACCCCCAAGTAAATGTGTGCAGGATTGTTGCTTTAGGCTGCAATCCTGTACCTACTTACCTAGGACTAAGTCCTATTGAACTCAATATGGCCTTCCTCTGAATTGCCATGTATTGGGATGCCTTGCAAGGTAGCAGAGTCAGTGGCACGTCAAATAATATATTTGTTTCTAAAGTCTAAACTTTTTCAGTTTGAGAACCAATCCCTAGCAAAGTTTATCTTAAGCTGTAGAAGTTTAACCAAAAATAAAACCCGTAAAGCTGACTGGTCCAGCATTATCAGAACATCAAATACAGTATGTAGAATTTGTCTACTGTGCTAGTAAAGCCTAAAGCACAATTTGTTTTAAAGAGAGGCAACCTGTTGTAATGTCACACTATCCAGCATACCACAATGGGTCTACATGAGAAAAGGACGTTGGCAAACTTAGACATTTTCCTAACAGCATTGGCACCCCCAAAGGGACAAGCAATTATTTAGTTTAAAGCGCATTTTGTTTCTTGGGCAGCTGTTGCAGCAAAGAACATTAGAGTGAACCCTCACTTCAGCTCTGTAACGTGTGTGTAAATGGCATTGCAGCACTGTTCTGAACATAGTAAATGGTTAATTTTGATTGCCCTGATAAATATGCTATTCATACAAATCTCATAAAACTCTGAAAATTAATATTTTAACCAATGGCCTTGCTTCAGCAAACACAATAATACTGTGCTCTATGTCACCGCAGACCGCTAAAGCAGATGGCAGACGGAAGCTGAGCTGCATAGAGCAGCCTGAAATATTAAATCAAATCAATCTGAAGTTGTGTTTGTGCCTGAGGGAAGCTTTCCATTCAGATGAAGGAGATGGTCTCTCCTAACTGCCTATGCATGGGCCTGGGGTTGGAACAGATTGCTGAAAGATTCAAATGTTAGTGCTACTGTGCTAAAAAGAAAATAGGGTTAAACCTAAATGTGCAGGATTAACCCCAAATTATGTGCATTTCCAAAAAGATATTAGTGAAAGTTGTCATTTTTTTGCTTCCCCACTGCAAAAAGGAGCAGCGTGATTGTTCAGTTCATGCCAATGATCCTTTTCTATTTGTTTAACAGTCTTTCACATATGTATCTGTACAAAAAAACAACAACCCAGTTGTAAGGAATCTGTTTTCCACTGGTGCCCATGGGAGACTGGTAGGACAGAAAGCAAGGAAACCAGCAGTAGGTGGAGTCAGAGAAAATGACAGGCAGAATCAATCAATTTGAGATTTTTCTCCCCATCCTCCTTGGTAAATTCTTCAGGAACAACGCTGAGACTCAGGAGGAGGAACCTATCAGGCAGTGCCACCTCCTGGACTAGTTGCAAGTAAGAAGGCAGACAAGTGAGGGTTGGTTAAGGGCAGGCTGAAGTTGGTGCGGCAGTGTCCCATTTGGACCACCCCCATTGCTGTCATCATTTATACCCCACTCATAGACATGCCTACACCTTATCTGTCAATGCTTTCCTTATCTATTAAGGCATCTATGCATTTGTGGCTTCCAGGGTGGTGCTACTGATGCTTGTCAACATGTCTATCCAGTGATATGATGTGATTTGTGGAGTCACCTGCAGGTGATTCCTTGAATACTTCACTAGAGGAGGCTGCTTCCTAAGGGCTGCACTGAGATGAATGGGAAAATGTTGCCCCATGCTGTTTATATCAGAGGACACATTGAAGTCTATCTAGTGGAGGAGTCATGTGTTGAAAGCAGGGCAGGAGGGTGTTGTATGGCTGTGCAGGCTACCTCCACCCCACTGATGTGCACAGCAGCCACATTCCCCTGCAGCTCATGTGTTTAATGAGTGTGTGAAAGAGCTCTACATATGTACATCAATATATGCATGGAGCAACTTCAGATGCTGCTGATGGTGGATAGTGTGGGACAGTACATAAATTGTATGAAACAAAATATAAATCAATAAATGTTCTTTCCATATATGGGGGACTCTTCTGAACCCCCCTGTGTTCCTAGAGAATGACGCAGCTGTCTCTTCTACAGATGTCATGCTCTTCAAAAAGAGACAAGCTAAATTTTTGGTTTCCATTTCAAAATATGCACATTCAGAAAGGGGAAATTTTTCATCTTCACACAATAATCAAAAGTGGGTCTTTGGATTTTTTTGCCCTGTTTCTGAATGCTATTTGCAACTCACTGTGCAAAATCCAAAGCTCCCGAGAGGAAAACTCCATTCAGAGGACACAGCCACTCATTTATTCATTTATTGTACTCGTTTATTTGGCAATTCATATACCACCTTATTACAATAATTTCTAAGTGGTGTACAAGTAACTTGGTTTGAGCATATTACACTGATCCTGGTCTGACTGCACTGGCTACCAGTTAGTTTCCGGGCCCAATTCAAAGGGCTGTTTTTGACCTACAAAGCCTTAAATGGCTCAGGACCGTGATACCTCAAGAACCACCTCTCCATATGAACCTACCTGGACCCTGAGATCACCTTCTGAAGCCTTTCTTCATGTGTCTCCTCTTCAAAAAGTCCAGAGTGCGGCAACAGGCCTTCTCTACAGTAGCTCCCCATCTGTGGAATGCTCTCTCCCCTGGGAAGTTCACCTGACGCCTTCATTATACACCTTTAGGCACCAGGCAAAAATGTTCCCTTTTAAGCTTTGGTTGATTTGATTGACATCCTATGCCCTTTTTAAATGTTTTTTTTTTTTTGGAGGGGGATGTTATTGGGTTGTTTTTGTTTTGATTGCATATTTTGTTGTTTTATATTGTGATTTTATTCTGCGAACCACTCTGAGACCTCCGGGTATAGGGTAGTACATAAAATTAATACATCAATAAAACAATAAATCACTGCAGCTGAAATCAGTCAAAACAACAAAGTCATGAAAGGAAATGGAGCTGATTTCCCCCTCTGCCCTCTCCCTCCTGGAAATCTGTTCTGGAGGGTTAGAAAAGTGGTGGGCATGGTACAGAAAGCTCCACGGAGAAAGGATTGTCTCCTCCTTTCTGTGAGTGGCAGCTACCACTGGAAAAACTATTCTGCTCCCAAATGTCTGAAAAAATAGGTAATTGAAATTTGCCCTTCACAAAACAACAATTACCAGCACCCTTAATGAACTGCAGTTCCCAACATAAGTTTAAAGTGTTTTAAATATGCCTTAAATGTATGGGGCCCACAAGGGGTAGGAAAACTGACAAGATGGCTTTCAGCTCAGCTGTATACCAAGGGCCTTATGAGAAACCTCTAGGTATCCACTTGAGTTGAAGCCCAAGCTGCAGCTGTCTTGATAGGCACAAAAGCAAAGTTCTGCACTAACATGCCACTGATGATGTCTGGCAATGATACTATTGCAGTCAATTCAAAAGTTGGTGCTCAGTGATTCCCTCCCCCCATTTTTTTTTTTTTTTTGTTTGAGGAGAGAACTCATGACATCCTTCCCTACAACTGTGCTTGTTATTTTTCCTGCTTAAGCCTTAAAGACTTGTTCTTCTTAACCCCCTCAGTGTATCAATCAGGGTTGTCTCCCTCGAGTTCCAGTCTCGTGAGCCTCTCCACTCAGCTCCACCATCAAAGTCCACTTCATTTCTCCTTCTACTTTGTTTTCTCTCCTCTCGTCTCCTCCTCTTCCCTTTTTCTCTTTGGGGAATGAGGTCTTCAAAACACACCTCAACTCATCTGTTTCCTTGAGCTTAGGAATGTGCCGCTTTGGGCTCTCATAATTCCTGCTCTGATCAGCAGTACAAAGGGGGGGGGGGATCTAAATTTGGCCCTTGTTAATGAATGCCTTGGGAAGATTTGCTGTCACAATTCTCCCTCAAGAAGGGAGTATGTAGTTGCTTCTGAAGAGGAGGCATGCACACAAGGAGGAAACTGTCATTAGAGAAAATTTGTGTGACAGTAATCGCCAGTACGTAGCACCAGTACTTATTTTTTCGGGGGGGCATGGCACCAATTTTATGCTGGGACTCATGGCACGTCTTTCACCTCATTCTTTACCAAAAAGAAAGAAAGAATGAATAGCAGCATGAAAGAATTCTAGAGAAAAGGAGTGAAAGACATGTTAATGTTGGCTGTGTACAATGTCCTTTTATCCTAGAATTAACAGAGACTACCTGCACTTTTTTCCACGGAGTCCAAACGCAATCTTGATCTATTGCATCTTTTTTTGGCCCCTAAAAACTGCTTCTTGAGAAACTGGTTTCATTCCAAAAACAGAAACTCATCATAGATTGGTACTGCATTACCCAGCCTTTGTTGTCCATTTGAAAGCAGTTGTAGGTAGTCCCAGCAATGGGGGGCAGGGTGTATCCACACCTGCCCAATGTTGTTGTTGTGTACCAAGATTGCAATGGCCACTCGCTTCTTCATTCACCTGGGACGTGTGCACGGAAGAAAAAACATGGATAGCCTAACCATGGGGAAGGTTTTCAAACATGTATCAAGTAACCAGACCTACCCTTGGCTCAATCTAGATTGAAAGCAGCATGTTGAAGACAAGCACCCACTATTCTTGTGCTGCAAATGGGTTCATGTGTAAGCAGCTGTAGAATTGCACTACAGTGGTACCTCGGGTTAAGAACTTAATTTGTTCTGGAGGTCAGTTCTTAACTTGAAACTGTTCTTAACCTGAGGTACCACTTTAGCTAATGGGGCCTCCCACCGCCACCACACAATTTTTGTTCTCATCCTGAAGCAAAGTTCTTAACCGGAGGTACTATTTCTGGGTTAGCGGAGTCTGTAACCTGAAGCATCTGTAACCTGAAGCGTCTGTAACCCGAGGTACCACTGTATAGTACTGTTACTGGTGCTCTTGTATGCACGCTGATAGGAAGGGAGAAGGAATGGAGCAACGTTTGGGTCAGGGCTGAGTTGAATGTTATTGGTGGATAACACTTTGCCTTGACTTTCTGGGCAAGGAGATGAAACAGGGAGATATTTGAAAACGTCATATAGTTGGTGGACCATGAGCTTTCTCATTTTGACAGTGACACTAGGCACCCCACTTTTTGTGAATTCATCTCCTTCCCTGTGCAGGTACTAAGTTGATAGCTATTTATCCAAAACAAGAGCTACATTGACAGAAGTCTGGGAGCAAACCCCAAAATCTAGGCAGCCTTTGATTGCCTCCTATTCTTGCTTTGTGTTTTCCCCCCTTCTCCTAGCCATCACAAGCACATGATAAAGCAGGTCTCTTAAGATTGCATTTCTGGATCAGTAATTACTGAATTATAAACAGTCTGGCTGCCTAAAGAACTTCAATTTTTAATGAGGAATTTTGATCTCGAGGTGGCTGAAGCAGAAGCACATATGTGTGACCTTTATAGCTGCATGCAGCATGTGTTTCCAGCTCCTGTAAACAGCTGTCCTTTTCAGTGGTATTGTGCCTTTATGTGTACTGAAGGGCTTGCTGCTGTTACCAAGTTATTCTTGCTACCCATGCTGCTTTGATGTTGAATCGCATGATTTGTTTCTCAGAGAGCCACTTTCTTTCTCTCTCTCATAGTAAGAATACAGTGAAAGCACTTCCAGGACACACTGGGATGTGCAGCATTCATGTGCTTCTATTATTTATGATTAATATGCCACTAGTGTGATTTTGAAAGCAACAGTGAAGCTAAACAGGGGGGAAGCAGTTGGAAAATATTGCAATGGATCTGGAAAGAACCCCAGAGTGGGGGGAAATAACATCATTACAAGGTGCACCTTTTCAATCCTGAAAACATTTCTATATAATGTATTTGTTTCTTTAAACAAGATTACTAAAATGTCTGATGGGTTTCAATGACTTGATTCACATCAAATCCTGGTTTAATAATCCAGGATATGCACAAGCTCCTTGCATCTCTGTGTGCCTCCTGCTTCACTCTTCCATTCACACAAATAGGGTAATTAGCCAGGAAACTGAAGCTAACCATAGTTCCATGTTACTTGGAAACCAGGAAGCTATTGGTAATGACATCCAAATAATCCAGTGCTCATGAGCCAACTTTGAATCATGAATTAATACTGTGGCTGGTTTGGAAGCCATTAACCCTGCTTTGACTGTTTGCTCATAATGGGAAGCTATGGTTAATTGTGATCTCCTAACTTGTTTCCTTGTTTCTGCAAAGCGGCTGTGTGCAGATGGGTGGAGCTCATGTGTATTTGTACTTGTTAGGTCAGGATTTGATTGTCTGATCACGGCCAGTATCTCTGCATCCCTCCGTTCATCTAACAATTTCCCACTGAGTCTCACTATTTATTCTACTGGGTTGTTGTTTTGCTTAGTGTATTATCATGTATATAGGTTTGTTTTTCTGTGTGTGGATTGTGGGAAATGTGCATTGGATTGAACCTACTCCATCAACAACTTTTCTTTTCTAAGCCAGTTGTTAAATACTGGCAAGATTCCTTATCTCTCAGCGTGCATCCACATCCTGCATTACTCTCCCTCCACAGGGTGTTCCTCCACAGCACCCTTTATGCCCTTTCTCTATTATATATCTTAACTACCAGCCCATGAGAAATCAGTACTTTGCTAGTCTCCCTTCTCTTCTCATTGAGGCCTGGCCACTAGATGCTGCAAGCAGGCAGAAACCCAGTTTTGACCCCATTAGATCTATCACTCACCATTCCATTGATGTTGCCCATTTCTCCATTGTGATCTGTTTCTCAGTTTTCCTTGTTGCCTATAGCATTATGCCTTTCAATTATTTCCCCCTGCTTCTCCTATGCTGCACCAGCAAGGGATCAAGTTGTATCAGGGAAGAGAATACTGGATCTGCTGAAGTTTCCACCTCTTACAAGCATTGACTGAGTGTCTCTGTCTAGGACAGGGGTGATATTTGGCCCTCCAGGGTTGTTTGCCTACATTGCCCATCAACCTGAAAGGGTGAAAGGGGCTGGAGTCCAACAACATTTGAAGGGCCACAGATTTCCCACCTCTCATTTAGGGTTGCCATGCAAGAAGGCCAGCCCTCCTTCAGCTTACATACCCTCCAAGTGTCCTGGTTTTCCAGAACGATGAAAGCCATCCCAACTTCTGATTTGATCCCAGAATGTCCCTATTTTCCTCACTGGTGCCACCAGTACTGAGCTTGGGGAGGAGGATGAGCCAGCCCTTCTCCTGAGCAAGCACGGTGGCAGCTGTGGCAGCTGCAAGGGAGCTTTCCATTGCCTCTCCATGGCCTCTGCATGGCTGCTGCTGCCAGCCTCCTCCCTTGGGCAGCTTGTAGTGGCTTCTGGAGAGTAGGTGAGGAGGAAGAGAGGATGCCTCCCCCTAGGCCCAGCCCCATGTACATGCTCTGACGGGTAGGCAGTGGGCAGAGCCACCCTGAGTGGAAAGAAACAGGGAGCAGAGCAGAGCATCTAATCTTGGCCCTTTCTAAAATTTGTTTATTGGTGTGTTTTCTTCTTTCTGTAAATCATCCAAAGAAAATAATTAAACAGGGATTAAGGGGTTTTCTCAGTGTGGTAAAGATTGTGTGTGCTGTGCCCCATTGGTGTAGTTTTGGTGGCACTCAACCTTCTTCTGATAATAAATACTCTGTGGGGGGGGGATGACACAAAATGGGGTTTGAGGAGGGTCAGTTGGAGGGCAGTGAGAAATGACCCTGTTTTCATCTGAGGAATGTTGGAGGGTCTAAGCTTATCTCTGAAATCTTTACTCAGTAGCTCAGGATCACACAGATGGTCCTAGACAGTACACATTTCTGGCTGATAAGCCACATGGTCTTCCAAAAGCCTTTTTAATGCTGCTTTTTACAAAGTAAAATTCTGAAGAGATCAGCGTTTTCTATGGCTATTCAGACTACCACATAGGCCCATTCTGAATGCAAAGAAACAGAAAACGTCGTCGTCTTGTTTACCAATGTATGGCTGGCTGCTAGTAGCTATCTTCTAATGAATTTGTCTGACTAATGTAGCGTCGGAAGCAAACCCTGCTTTCATGCTCGAACACTGCATGTATATCAGAGCTGAAATAAATGACCTTACAATTGTATTCATCCAATTACTTACATTTTTTAGTAGATGCTGCAGAGCTGCAGTATTGATTCTTTCTGTACCGTGCAACATGGATGAAAACCAAATGGAAATGCTAATGTTTATTAAACATAACCATAACCACAGAAAATAGGATGATAGCCTGACAACAAAACAAGACTGGTGGGAGTCTGGGTTCCTGGCTGGTCCTACTTGTGACACTCCCCCCTTGGTTTCCCTGTGATTCTTTTTTGCTAGACCAGCATCCTGAGCAGTGCTAGGTAGCTTACTGGTCAGTTGTGAACAGCATTGTGCAGCTCTAAGCTGCAGTGTGTTCTAAGAAACAGTGGGGTTGAATCTCCCCCAGTGGCCCAGAGTGATGTTACAGGGTGGGAAATTCTAGTGTTGTCTGGAGCCAGTCATCCCCTGCTGACTGTTCCCCACTGCTGATGAGGAAGCCCACCAGAATCAATCCGCTCAGGAGAGGTTGAGCAGAGGGCACTTTGCCCAACCCAGAGCCATCCTTGACACTTCATACACAATGCCTCTTGTTTTAGCTTTCCATGACTGTATGATGACACTGGAGGAGCTGCTTGCCTTCCCACCTGCACTAGCTGTTGGGAATTACACCCAGGTGTACTGAAGGAAGGTGGGGCTGGAAGAAGAAGAAAATCAGGATATGCCACCAAAAGCATATTTGAATACATGTGCTTGCATGGCTTCCAGAAGGCGTCTATGATCTTGTGGTGTTCATAATATAGTAGGTAAATCACATGCTTGTACAGCCATTTTGTTTGTGTTTCTGGGTAATTTTTACAATTTGCAGTAGGGAGCCTTCTCTGTTGTTAGTTGCCATGGCAAATATGATGAAATGTGTATTATTAGTGCACACAAAGTGTACCTTCTTTATTTTGCTCTTGTATCCACTTGCTGCTTCCTTTCAATGCTTCTTTTCAATAGGACTGAAAGGAAACTAATAAGCAAATAGTCAGTTGTACCATTTCACTCTTTCAGGTGGTGTGTTGTGTCACTATTGAAACTTCAAATTTGGGGGAAATTGTGAATTTAAGGTACATACACTTAGAGCGGCAATGACAGTCATAGCAATCTCTCTTCCTCACTGAAGGGTAGTTATTCTTTTGAAAGTCAAAGATATGTGATCTTCATGTCAAAGTGGATTAGCTAGCAAAAAGCAAATGGCATCCTTTGCGCCTTGAAGGAACCATGTAAACAAAATTGAGACTTGTTTGTTGTATGCAGAGCACTTAATGCCCACAATTCAACACAAAAGTATAGCGTGTCCACCAAACTCAACAAACTAAGGTTGCAGTTCTGTTTTCCCCTTACTTGCCTGGGGGTAAGTTCTGTTGAACTCAGTGGGTCTTACTTATGAATTGACATTCCTAGGCTTGTGGGGTCAGTCTCTCTCTCTCTCTCTCTCTCTCCTTCTCTCTCTCTAATGCAAAGGAGTCAATGGATTGTGTCGCTGCATTTTTTTGCACATGAATCAACATGTTTGCAGTTGTGATGTATTTAATGCACTCTTTCCTTTTCATTTTGAGTGGTGTGCATAGGGCCACCCCAAGAAAAGACAAGGTGTTGTCACACTCCATTCTATGTGCACAAGCCAACTGGTATGGCAGATGAATCTTGTGTCAAAGCCGGCAAGGGATTGTGCCTTCCGCTGCATCAGAGGCTTCAGGGTAGTTCTGCAGATGAGGGACAGGCTGTGTAGTAAGGGGCTAAGGAAGAGCAGATGGGGCAGCTACCACTTATTGCCCCCTAGCAACTGCTGCCTGTGGTGGTAGCCACAGGGTAGAGCTGGCTTCAGGTGAATAATAGATATAACATATTAAGGAGTTTGTACTGGTCTATTGGAAAAAAGCTCAGACATTCTAAATTATGCATGAAACCGGCACTCCCTATACACAAATCAGAACAAATTGTGGAGCTGGAATTTTAAAGAACCTCCAGACTCAGAAACCACAAAAAAGAAATGGACGTAAAAGCCCATAGCACAACTGTACATGTAGCTAGTATATCCTTCCCTTAACTTCAGGAGCAGAGCTATTAAAAATAAATACCATTTTATGGTTCTAGGGAGATCTTCCAAAAGCACCTATGAGATTGAGGAGCACTGAATCCCATTGATAATGAATTAGGCTTCCATTCCCAGCTCCCTGTTGTGATTTGAAAAACCTGCCCCAGAACCGTTCTGCACTGTGAATCCATAAACAGATATAAATTTTTACAAATTATATCCCTGATGCAAATTTATTCAAGGGGAGTTGCAGGCAAGTTTCTTCTCATTTATAAAATTCTCTGTAGTCACTAGGAAACTAGAGCTATCAATCTAAGGTATTTGCTGTGACGTCATATGTTCTAGCTGAAAAAAACACCCCTACTTTTAAAGTTACAATTCTAAATCTTGGGCTGTAGATCATAATGATCAAGGAAAAAGGAAGAGATCCATGGGGCAAAGGGGAGGGACAATGTGTTTTGAGACAAAACTGGAGGGATGGCAGTGTCCTTGGCCACCCCAACTAACTAATACGCAAACCTGTAAAGAAAGATGTAACAGTGTTATTTAGAAAGGACATGGGGAAATATATTTGACTTTTCACTTTAGGGTTTCTTTCTCCTTTTTTGGTAATGTCTGTCAGCCACTGGCATTAAAAATAAAATGTCATTATCTGATAGATTCTGAAGCTTCAATCTTGAACACTCCGAAGTTCCTGTGTTTATGTGTGTGTGTGTTTAGAAACAACAACAACATGATTTGGTTGCAGGTATTGGTGGTCTGAATTCCATCTTGTATACAATTTTACGCTTAGAGTCTGAGGGGCTTTCGTAACCCCTAAAGATCTGTAAGGGGGGGGACAGAAACCTGCTGCTGCAGTATTATTAAAAAGGCAAACCTGAAGGGCAGCAAATACCATCAAAGAGATGCCACAGTTTGATTTGAATGAATATCAGAAGGTCTTTTTGCCTGCTCTGCTTGGAAGATTTTGAGAGACAGATTAATCCTTCACATCTTTCATTATTGAATTGCAAAAGATGCGGCATTCATCCAAAGCAGATGCGCTAACAAAGTTTTTAATAAAGGTCACTCATTGCTCAGCCGTTCACATTCTGCATGACGCCCCAGCCACCATATATAGTTTTAAAATTAGCCCACCCCAATTATTTTTCCCTTCAGACTTCTCCATTATCACATTTCTAACATTTGCATGTAGATTTGCTTGCAAACATGTTGATGATTCCTTTTTACGGATAAAAACAACATGATAGAAAATGCATTCCTCTTTTGCCATGGCAGTGGAATCTTGCGACATTTTCCCTTAAGAATATCACCCACGGTCAGCCAGACTGATCTAATGATACACTCATAGAAAGTTGCTAAATGTTCATAACCGCATTTTGCTATGCTGAGCCACTGCAAACAGCACTGAACTTAGTAGACCCATCATCTGAATTGCTGTAAGGCAATTTTAGATGTGCCAAAGTTATTCCAGCCCATCATTATATCTTATATATTTTTCAGTACCTTGCCATTTCCTACTACCATTATGTCATCAAGGTACATGATATTTTTCAGACTAACATAATCAAAAGATGGATACGTGTCCCACAAAAGACTTACAATTGTGGGCGTCCGATGGCCATAGTCTATAACAAGACCATCCAACATTTTCCTGCTGAGGCACCTTTCAAGAAGATGTAATTAAATTGGTTTCAGATTCCTGGATGTTCTGGATTTAATTGGGTTGGAAAAACACCATGAACACAGTGTCTTCTGAACATTTCTCCCTTTCAAGGACTCTTCCTATTCACTATTTTGAAGCATTTTAAGTTTTGATAATGGCATCCTTGATGACAGTGCGCATACTAGCCCCACTTTTCTTGGCAGGTTTTGAACTCCTTAAAACCTGCACAGCCTATCAAATTGGAGATGGAGGAAAGTGGCGTGAGTGCTTGAATTAGGAGTGGCAATGCCTCTGACATTCAACTTACTTAGTGATTATTGTCTTTCTCTGGCCACATAACATCACACCCTTTCCCCATTATCAGCTACATGCATCTGTTATTCAAGTTTTCTCTCTTTATATGTGAATTTCTACACGACTTTCTGTTTGTTAAACTTAAAAGCTGGCATACGCTTACACTGAAGGTTTTGGTTTTTTTACATGCTTTGCCTATCCTATTGTTTTCTCCAAACAATACTACATCCACTGTCCACTGAACATAGTTTTAAATGAGATAAGCAAAGAAAATTGAAAGCAGGAACACCCACTCTTGCTGTCTTCTGTTATCTGTGCATGTGATTAAGCATGCAAAGTGGTACATAGTGGATGTTGGAGCTCCTTCTTACATTGCTTTGATGGTACAGCGGTGAATACAGTTGGGGATCTTTCTTCCGCTTTTAAGTAGGCGAATCCTGGTGTGGGGATGAACCAGTGGTGGGATTGTATCTCAGGAAGAAGGTGGGCCTCACAGATTATATGAGATTATTTTGTCAAGATATGGTTGTTTGTGGGCCATTATTCAGTATTAAGGACTTAGGTCATCCTTTTTCTGCCTAGCAGCCACATGACCCTTGGTCAATTAGACCATAGGTGTGTCTAATTTTAATATTTAACTTTCAAAGGGCAAAGTTTTGCATTACTGTGAGGCACCTTATGGAAGCAATCAGTAAAAAAATAAAGATAGCAAGTTTATTTATTTATTTTTTTAAATGGACAAATGGGGAGAGGGTGTGCTTGGAGGACCACAAAAAAACTTTCTTCCATTGCAGTGTTGCAGCATTTGACCTATAGGAATAGTCCATATATTTTAAACTAAAGTTGGAAAATTTGGGGGGAGCCTTGGGGCCCCAGAAAAAATTGGATCAACATGACAATTTAAAGAAATTGTGGGGAGGGTCTTGACACCTCACAAAAAACCCGATGGGCTGTGAGTTAGTCACTTCTGATCTAAGTCAAGAGGTAATTCAAGGAGACAGGCAACAGAAACTTGAGACATTCTAAAGCCTATTTAAGTGTATACAGTATGTGTGTATATTTTTTCCCATTAAATTAATTTTTAGAATAAACTTGACAACAAATGTTCTAAATTCTTTTTTTTCTTCTTTGTTAAAATGCCATGGATAAAAAGTTAAAAACTGAAACTCCTAGTTAAATGGTAGGTTCCTACCACCTTTCGTTTTAAAATAAGTGGGTATATAAAGCCACACAGAATGCCACACAAACCTATTTCACTTCTGAGATGAGCTAAAGCATGGACCTCTCCCTCATGGCATGAGACATCTCATGCTATGCTAATGGTAAGGAAAGGAAGACTATTGCAACTGTTCTCACAACACCAAAATACATGAGAAGGGGTCTCACAACCCCTGTAAATCCTTCCATGTAGCAGGCTGGTGGGGCTGCTGTCTCTGACTTCCTATTTTATCCATTTTATCCTAATAATTCTGTGACTACGCCTGGAGTTTGTTAAGTTTTTATATCCAACAGGATGCACACTAGGAAAGAAATCATTACTCAAACGTAGTTAAGATCGTTATCTGTAGCCATAAAACAACAGGTGGTGGGACAACTGGGACATATCCTTAACTCAGACATATTTGTTATTGGTCTCATAGCACCCATGAATGCTAACAGGAATTAAATACCTAACTATGCTTTCCCCCCTAAATTTGTGGTAGAGCGTGTGAAGCAAACAGCAGATACGGTTTCTCCACAAGTTGTATCTCTCCTTGGAAGAGGATGGGAAATACAACATAATGTAACTTTTTTTTAAAAGGAGCTCTAAAATCCAGGTATCTTTTGGGTCCACTTAATGTTTTATGATACAGTTTATGATCCTCCTGGAAAAATAATAATGCATTGTTCATATACAATATATCTATGTGGAGTAGAGTGGGAAAGGGTCATAGCTCAGTGAGCATCTACATTGAATGGAGAAGGTCCCAGATTCAATTTCTGGCATCTCTAGGATGCCAGATCTCCTTGGAGAGACTCCAGTCTGAAACCCTATAGGGCCACTGCCGGGCTAGATGGATGGCCAAATGTGTGAATGTGAAATGGATAATTGGAGAGAATCATTATGCAGGGATGGGAACCCTTGGCATTCCAGGTGTTACTAGACTACAGCTGTCATTGTCTTCGATCATTGGCCACTCTGGCAGAGGATGATGGTAACTGAAGTCCAACAACATATGGAGGGCCAAATGTTCCCTAGTCCTGCATTATTTGGCATTAAGAGAAGTATACAGTGCACACACACCCCAACCTGGCAAATGCTACAAATGATGGATAGTGGGGCAGGGAAAGAGCTGTGGTCATGGTATTCTCCACATCCTGGTGTTATTTTATTGATTTATTTCATGAAATTTAAATACTGCTTTATGGTTTGTTTTTTTAAAAAAAGACCTCAAAGTGGTTTCCAACCCCCCCCCCAAAAAAACCCTCAGGATGTGAGATTTAGGAGTGCCATTTTGAAATATGGGATCTCACTTCCAGCCTGGCCTGTGTGGGTGTCTTGTCCCCGATGTTAGGATATTCCATTCCACCTTAAGTACAGGTGTGACTGTTGTGTGTCACATGCCTGTTTACATCTCAGCACAGCTTGCTGGGAACTTCTGTTTGTGTATAGCTTTTGCTTTTGCTGCCTTGCTTTGGACATGAAGGGGAGCGGACATGTTTTTCCTTTTGTCCTGATATATGCTGAATAAACTGCTTGTAAGTATGTTCACACATGCCTCTCCTGCCACTTCTGTTGTGCATTTTACTCTGCTGAGTGTGCGTGCCCAGCTTCTGAAGGCTTCTGAAGCTCGGGTCGCAGTTTCATGCTGATCCAAGGACTGGAGATCGCCCGGCACACCGGCTGGTGGGCTGGGGCCAGCTGGGGACCTGCCAATTGCCCCGATCCCTGGGCTGCATCCCAACACCTGCAGCCTAGATGCAGCAGTAGAGTTCTGAGGCTGGGTCCCTGTAAGGATTATGAGCACATGAGTGGCAGCAATAAGTGTTGACAATATGGGTGCATATTCCTGCATTGCAGGGGGCTGGACGAGATGATCCATGGGTCTGTTCCAACTCTATGCTTCTATGATTCTTTGAATACTTTGTTGTAACTACCTTAGTTTTTCTGTAATGCAATAAATCCATTCCATCACCCAATTCCCACTTGTATGGTTTAGGTTCTGTAGACATGAGGACAGAGTGATGTCACCAAGCATGCTCTTTCCTGGCAAGATCTTACATAGCCCCATGTTGATTTGCCATGATTGGCTGCAGGGTTGTGGGAATCCTGTTATCCACTGTGACACTAAAGAAGTATAAGATGGGGCTTAGTCCCCAAAGTCATTGACTTCAGTGGGATGATTTAAATTTATTGTACCACTTCTTTTGTAGGTGTAATGTTACCATGTCACAGGTGGGTGACAGGCAATGAGCCCTAAATGAACATTGTATCCTAAATTCTTCTCCTCCCTCACAACTTCCCTGCTCCATCCACTTTTGGACCTTTCACTAGCTAGCCCAGTAGTGCTTCATCATGTAAGGGTTTGTCCAGCAGGAGGGCTGAGTGATCTAATCCTGCTCAATAGCTGTAACTCATTGGTAGGATTGCACTGAACATGTGCCATGCTATGTGTCATCATGCGCTCCTTTTTCTAAGAACTGGTAAAATAAGCAGAAACATTCAGCTTTAATATTTAATGAATATATATTAAATGTTCACCCAACTTCATTTTTTTTAAGAGAGAGAGAGCAC
Organism: Podarcis raffonei; assembly: GCF_027172205.1. Taxonomy (NCBI): domain Eukaryota; kingdom Metazoa; phylum Chordata; class Lepidosauria; order Squamata; family Lacertidae; genus Podarcis; species Podarcis raffonei. The sequence continues at coordinate 41,190,369 of NC_070607.1, forward strand.
ACAACTACTAATATTAACTGCCCATTCCTACAACACAGATAATTCTCTCCCCTGACCTTTTCCTTGAGTCATTTCATGCATTAAAAAAACCAAAAAACTAATTGCCAACTCTTCCTCATCTGTTTCCCCTGTATGGCCATACCTTGTTGCTTATTTTCAGACACAGGGAAAACCTTAAGTTTGATGTAGAAATGGAAGGTAAAATCAGAATGAAAGAAGGAAGGAAGGAAGCCTTAAAGAGCCTTTACACGTCCAACTAATTTAGTGACGTGTGCTCATCATTATGTGTGATTTTTGGGTTGCTCCCTATCTGATGTTTTGGTCAGATTTCAAATACAGGGGAAAGAATCTCTAACACACTCACAAAGTCAGGGTGGGGGAGGTGTTCTGGAAAGCAGTAACATCCCTATGGTCAACCTCTATGTTAAAACATTTCTAGAATGCAGGGATCTGACAATGAAAGATGTTTCTGCGTGTCTATTGTCTTCAATCCTTTTTTTTTTTTTAAGAAACTATTCAGGCATACCCCTGCCCTCCAAATGACAAAAGCAGTGAATTAAGTCAAGCCATTTCCATGTACATACATGCATATGCGTGTACACATACAATATTGCATTGTACCATTATGAGGCCACTGCTCCCATTTTATATTAATCCACTATCAAGCATATGCATGTTTCTATATGAGTGTGGGTAGCAATCCCTTTCATATGCCTATTCCAAGCCTTCAACTTTAAGCTACTACAGGTATGCATAGTGCTGGGGGTGGGTGGAAGAAGCTTACTGCTTCTTTTAAGATCCAGATGATTGGAGGGCAATTGTTCCCCAGCACAGAATTCCAAAATCAGTTGGCAGAATCAGTTGGCAGGCAAAGGAAACTAAAGATTTTGAAGCAATCAATCAAGGCCAACTAACCTTAGTATTGGGAACCTGACATATTGTCTAAGGTATTGTTGCTTATATACCTCTTAGCAGGGGTTCCTCCAATCTAAAGGGAGTGGATGGCACTGCCGTCTAAACCATTAAGCCTCTTGGGCTTGCCGATCAGAAGGTTGGCGGTTCAAATCTGCGAGAAGGGGTGAGCTCCCATTGTTCTCTCCCAGCTCCTGCCAACCTAGCATTTCAAAAGCATATCAGTGCAAGTAGATAAATAGGTACTGCTGTGGTGGGAAGGTAAATGGCATTTCTGTGTGCTCTGGCACTTGTCACAGTGTCCTGTTGCGCCAGAAGCAGTTTATGCATGCTGGCCACATGACCAGGAAAGCTGTCTGCAGACAAATGCTGGCTCCCTCAGCTTGAAGTGTGATGAGTCCCGCACCCCATAGTCACCTTTGACTGGACTTAACTATCCAGGGGTCCTTTACCTTTACCCTCTGATCTTCTGCAGTCTGGCTATAGGAAGCATAGAGCGAGAGATGCCCCTACCATTAGGCAATGTCTTTTATTCTGTTCCCCACCAAGTTATTTCTTTTTATGTTATTTTCCTCTTTGGAAAAATGAAGCAGAAGAGAAAACTCTGAGCATATCTGTAACCATTAAATAGACATTCAGCAAATAACAACAAACTTGGTGGCAGTATCCAATAAATTATGCACAAACATATAGTTGCTCTAAGACTGTGGACATGTGTAATAAATTTCTCCTCTTATCAGTCTCCTGGTGTGTTTTATAGATTAGGTTTTCCTTTTATATGCCAGAGGCAGGGGCAGAGGAGGCAAAGAGGGGGGCACTCCCTGTACATGCCCCTCTAATTTATCTTGAAGAGAAATTTGGGAGGTGCTTCAAGAAGAAATATTGCAGTGTATTGTGGTCCCAATCTCTCTCTGGAGAGGTAGACAACAATATGAAACATGCAGAATTCCAACTCATTTTTCTCATGACAGCCCAAGTATCCTATCTTTAAAGAATTATCAGGCAGTGTAAATTGAAGTGTTAACATTTCTTCAAGATGCAAGCTTAAGGTTTGCCCAGAATCCACAAAACTACTTTCCTTTCCACCCCCCCTTTAAACTTTCTGTTCATTCTTATTTCTATTTGGTACAACAAAAGCATCTCCAGCTAGTTCACGTGTTCCTGGTGTGGGATTTTCTCATACAAAGGTTGAACATGGCTCTGTGAAATAAATAGGATACAGAATAAGCTGGGTGGGTGGGTGCCTATGGCATTGAAAATTGGAAAGTGTCATCCATGAAATTATGCTCATATCTCTCACTCTCCAGAGAACGGGTGCAGTGGAAGTCAACAAGGAGGTGAGAGCCGCTCCACCTCCCCCCCCCCCAACATGTTGAAGAGTATTTCTGCCTTGAACATTGAGTGGTCTTATAGGAGATACTGTTTTGGAGCTCCATGCCAGCATCTGTAAGAAAATGACAGAAATGATGACAATGCCTCCCACAGTTGTGAAGAATGATAATGTTCAGCACAGAGGTCCCCCTGGTGCAAGCACTGTTATTACTGTGAGAATTGCTTCACCAGTAAGGGTAGATATGGGTATTAGTAAGAGAAAAGCAATGCAGATCAGAAATGAGGAAAACACATGATATTTCCAATATGTTATCCTGTGGCAGAACCATGATTTCACTATTGCTTAAATGGCTTTTACCAAAATAGTTCTTTATATCTATACCTATATCTATATCTATATATCTGTATCTATATCTGTATCTTTATGTATATCATCTATATCTATATCTATATCTATATCTATATCTATATCATCTATATCTATATCTATATTTATATCTATATCTATATCTATATCTATATCTATATCATCTATATCTATATCTATATCTATATCTATATCTATCCATGTATGTTAATAATCAAATAGCTTAAATATGGAGAGGAAAGGAGATGAGGGGATGTGTGCTGCCCTTATTTTATTTTAACTTCATTTTTTCCTGTTCTCTTGTTTGCCCCATGATAGTCACTCTTTGCACCCTGGTTTTAAAGACAATCTAATGCTACAGGGATGTAATTACATTTACACCAGCATTCCTTCTATCGTGTCAACCCAAAGAGTCACTCAGTAGGCTTCTTTCTCTAGCCTCCTGTGATACAATATTTTGCCTTCTAAATTCGAATGCTCTTTGGCCCCTGCAATGCCCCACCAGAGGCACATAATTCAAGATACCAACCAACGTAGTACAGAGAAGAAGGAAGCCAGCATTCCCTGCTTCATAAAGTGTTGCACAACATATTCCCAAAGGAAAAATGTTTATATTTTTAGAGCTAATATATAAAAATAGCCATCTTGCTGGAGACAGGGAGACAATATTGGAAGCAGTACTTAATACTGTAAGTGTGCAATCCAAAGATTAAATTCCACTACAAAGAAGAGTCAGGGGCCAAGTTCATGTATCCCTTTAAACAAGAGTTAAGGTTAACTGTGGTTCAAAGATAAATGCATAGTGTGCTGGTGCATGGGAAGAAAATTGTGGCCACTTTGCTCCACCCCTGCTTGTGCTGTGCTACCAAAAGTGAAGCTATGGTTTGCCTGAGCACTGTATCCATGGTTTGTCAGTCCAAACCAACCATGAGATATAAGCAAGGTTCTCTATGGGTTACCACTCATGGTTTGTTTGGGGAAGAGATAATCCAAATGCATGGCTTAGCTCCCAGTAGTGCAGTAGAACAGGGCAGGAACAAAGTGGCTTCAGTTGTCACCCTTTGCACAACCACAATGAGAGTTCACCTTTAAACCATAGTTAAGTATAACTACGGTTTAACGAGACATGTGAATGAGGCCTTTATTGGAAATATTTAGTACCATATAGGTGTACCATTACACTAGGATGTTGCCTTCCTCTTTCTCTCCTCCTTCAGTGCTCCATATTTTCTGAAAAAGTGAATGTCTGTTATCTTATATAATCTTCCCAGGCATGTTCTGTCCATATCTCAAAATGCCATTACTCCTGATTTAATAGATTCCAAATTCTCATTTGAATTACTTGGTAACTTTCACATGATGAAAGTGTGTTCTGGATGAATCTCCTTCCACTACACACCTAAGGTATCTGTGGTATGAACATGAATTACAGTGGTACCTTGGTTTTCGAACGTAATCTGTTCCGGAAGACCGTTCGACTTCCAAAATGTTCGAAAACTGAGGCGCAATGGGCAGTCTGCAGAAAACTGTAAAAAATAACACGTACATGCAGTGGAAGGCGTTTGACTTCTGAGGCGCGTTCAAAAACGGAAGCAAGTACTTCCGGGTTTTCGGCATTCAAAAATCAAAACATTCGGCTTCTGAGAGGCTCAAAAATATTATCACCACAGTACACCTCAATTTCTTAATGTCTGAATCTCCTCATTTGCACAAGCTGAACTGAAAAATCCGATATTGTTCTTAATTGTACTTTGTTCAAGCTATTATCACATTATATTGTGATAATAAACAAAGCTTCCAGCTTTGTTCCATATTCATTGAAATTACTAAACACACACACAAAAGAGGAGAGCTTTCTAGCACATTCCTTGTCACATTAGTGGATATAGAAGTCACAGCTGAAAACACTACTAGTGTAGTGTTACTCTAATGTGATAGGATCTACAATTTCTTCTCTGTTAACATGTTTTGATTGCATTAGTAAAGGAATGTTGCCCTTGTTAGGGGGAGTAAATGGTGTACCTCTCAGTTATGCATGGAAAGCTTCCTTGAGGGACATGAATATGGAAATTAGAGAATGGCAAGGGACTATTGATTAGACTGGTTTAGTAGCTGGTGCAGTTGATAGCATCCTGTAATCTGAGGACATGTCCAGCTGATTCAAACAGAGGAAATGCCTTATTTTGGTGTATCTGATGCAACTACTCACAGGCACACTTCTATAGCCTATGTTGGTTGCTCACATGGCTGACTATAGCGCTTTTCAGCTGTTGAAAGTGAACGTGACAGGAGGAAGCCTCATTCCCCATTTCAATATCCCCAATGGGACATTTAACCGTGTTCAGCCAAATAGGGTGATGTTTAGCACAGAATCAGAGTAGGTTTTGTGGTCCACCTAGCTGACTACCTGCAGAAAGTCATTGCATACATCACTTAGGGATGTTGATGTATTTTGTATAGAGCAGGATGAAGAGAGCTCAGGACCAGGAGCTGAATGTGGCCCTCCTGGCCTGCCTCTCTAGTGTTTCATACTTTCCCTGGGTCTCTCCTCTCCCTAGGCTGTAACCCCCATCAACACTCCTTCATGCCTTCCTCTATCTCTTTTGCTTGGCTGAAATATGCCATTGAACTGTGATTGTATGGGCCTATGGCCGTAATAAATGAAATGAATGGACTGTGATAATGTCTCTTCTTTGCCTGGAAGGAGGTTGTGGAGGTGTGTGTGTGATGTTGGGGGAAGGGTATAGAAACCTATATGGCTGCAACATACCATGCAGTACATTCAGATGTAAGAGTCACATTCATTGATCTACACACTTTTGCCTCTGTTCCTACCCTCCATGGCATTTCCACAGAAGGGAATTCAGTCCTTGGACTGAAAACAGTTCCCTACCCCCTGGAATAGAGGAGAAACACTATTAATTCACCTCACATTGATTGAGTCTTATTAACCATTATCAGGCACAGAGTTACTCAGTACTTACACATCCAAACTTTCTCCTAAAGCTCTTTGTGCTTATCATTATTATCAAAAAGTAGTTCTACTTTGAAGTGCATTATGGGGAAAGACAGTGCCATATTTAAGGCAGACTAAGTTTCCCACCATGTCACTTGCAAAGCCTGAACAGATTTCATAAAGGCATGTGAACCTTGCCGAAGCTAAGTGGGTCTTAGATTGTTCGGCTGCTGAATACACTATGCACACATTGGGGAGTTCAAGTATGGAAGAAAGATGAGATGCAAATGAGAAAAATGTCCTCCTTCAGTTTGCTTATTGAAATGGCAAACTGGAATAGCAACTATGCATGAAGGAGAAGTTCATTCAGGGCTTATTCACACTTACCTTTCCTCTCCGCTTTCCAGGCACTGTCCACATTTTAAAGCTGCAAGTCCAAACAATGCTTTTCTTTCTCTCTTTTGGTCTGGAGCTTTTGCCATGAAAACCCATTCTTTGCCACTGAAACAGAGCAAATGGCAATCGGCTGAAAACCCCAATTTCTATTTGTTGTGCTTTAGCTTTAAAGAGCAGATTTTCACGGGGGGGGGAGGTAACTTGGACCTGTGCCAGGAGAGCACAGGACAAAAGTGTGAACAAGCCCTTAGTTCACTTTTAAATGTGAATATACCTATTTTGCACTTTACAAAACAATATGTAAACTGAAACACAGCCATAACACATACAAAAATGTTTATACTAAGGGAAAGTATGTGTACAAAGGCATATATTGGTGAAAATAATATACAAAATTCATTATACTGGGGAAAATAGCTTGCAAAAATGCATATATATTATGGGAAATTTCATGTGAAAACAGATGTTGAAATGTAGAAAACTGAACTTATGATTGGAAAAATAAAAAAACCTGATAGGAACTGAAATGAACAGATTTGCCAATCCCCAATGCCTACAAAGAAATCTATCTGTGAGAAATCTACCCCATTCTATTCCTGACCTCTGGGCCTTGGGCTTCTTGAACCTTAAATACTCCTGTGCTGAACTTTCCGCATGTGCCTTGGAAACATTCACAGGGCAGCACAGGAACAAAGAATGGGAAGTGACAAGGGAGAAACCCAAATACAGCAAGAGCAAAATGTACAATTAGAAGCAGTGGTGCAGAACTCAGCTTAAGAGTACAAGCTGCTGCATGAGAATGGCCAGTCTCCAATATAGTCCAGGGACTATCAAGCAAGTACCCTCTTTGAGAAGGAAAGAAATCGTTTGCCCTCATAATTGGTATGCTAGAGCTCCCTTTCAGATATAGCTTAATTCTCTACCAATGTTTTATATTCATAGACTACATCATGTCAGCGTAGAGTTGCTAGCTCAGGACACTCTGGAATGACACAGGAGGCTGCAACTGTCTGATAACGTAATGCATGTAGGGATGAATAAGAATACATTACATCAGAAAAATGCTGCAGGGAATTCTGGGATGGCCATCTTACTTGGAGCAGGGGAAGAGAAGGGGAAGAGTGCAAGCAACATGAATAACAACAGAGAAAGGCAAGAGTTGCAGATTTCTGTGGCCTGGCTTCATTCAAATGCTTTTCACACTTTACCAATAAACCTCCTATTTGTCCAGGAATTACTTCCCCTCTCTGTTAACAATATGTTTTGTAAAATGTTGAATGTAAGGAAAGCAGAATCACTCTCGGGTGCTGATAATGCTGCTATGATTGGGGGGAAATGGCTGTTTTTTTGTTAGCTGTCTGTTTATCTAGGGTCATATTCACTTTCAAGATAGTGCAAAGACTGTCTGCAATAGTGGCCTGACTACTAATAACTCAGCTCAAAGACAGCACCCACTGGTGATTTTTAAATTATTTCATTGAGGCCAGGCTCTCCATTGTTTGGTGGGGCTTGGCCATATCTAAATAGAGAGAGCTGACTTGGGATGCAGCAAACAGAGACACGTGGAAAACGATGGTTTGTTCTTTGGCTTTTCACAGCATACAACACTTTAGTTTTTAATTTACCAGTGCGCACCAGGTGCATCCTTTCTTCTCAGCTATTTGGAATCCATGTAACGTGTGATACTCCATTTTTATAAAACAATCTACTACAAACCACTTATACCAGGCACAGTCATACTGACTGCAATTTTGTACAATGGAGATAATGGCTGAATTAGGGTGTAACACTAAACCATGGTCAGATAAGCTGAGGAAAGGGTTACTGCTCCCTCCCCACTTGTCATATGTTTAATATAATGACCAGGGATGACACATGTTGCAACCCATCAGGGTGCTGGGATTTCCCACTCCCCATATTGCATCTGCTTTAATTCAATTAATTTAATTTTTGCTGCTGCTGCCAAAATCAGTGGAGTCCTAGAAAGACAGAAAAAAAATTGCTTAGGGGCCTGATCAAGCCTCTGGGCCAGGGATTAGTCTCTCCTTCTCTATGACACAGACTGTACCATGAAATTACTAAGATTACTCAGAGAAGGTGGTGGGATGTGATTCTTTCTGTTGCAGTTGTTGCTGACTTTGAATTTTTTTTTTGGTGCTTTTAAAACATGGGACTAATTAAAGCACAAAAGTTATGTGCTGCGTATTTCCCTAACCAGTTTGCAAGGCTATTGACTCTCCTGTGGTAGGGAATCAGCCTGAAAGGATAAGGCTATGAGGTGAGAAAAGTGCTGGAAAGTAGCTCATTTGGCATTTCAAATTGTCTTTGCTTTTACCTTAGCAGACCCATACGTACAGAAGATTGGAGCACAAACAAACAAACAAACAAAAAACAAACAAAAAAAATTTCAAAAGAAATTAATATTATCTCACCTGTCGCAAGGATGATGGGGAGGCTAATTTCTAACCATTTCTCTTTCTAAAAGCCAAAGTGAAGCGCCAGACAAAATGAGCTCTTGCAATTCAGAGGAAGTGAAATATCTGTCAGGTTATTGATTTGAATCTAGTTGTAGACACTGTAAACTGACTTGTAACCCAAGAAGGGTACGCTATAAATAGAACGGCTGTCTCATTAGTTAAGTGAGGAGCAAACAGCAATGGAATATGAAAGGAGGGTGAAAAAGAAGGGAGGAAGGAGGCGGTTAGAAGGTGGGGAGAGCATGCTAAAGATGTTACATCTGGTGCCTTGAACGAGATCAAAATGGAATCTGTAATATCAGATCCTTGGTAACCTGCAGGCCAACAGGAACTAAATTATTTAAGCAGCCTGCTCGGTGTAAAAAAATTAGTGGAATTAAACATGGAAATGTCCAACTAGGTCAAGCTGAACATTCCTCCTTCTGTCAGATGTTGCATAAAATATTTCACCTGCTGATATAGTTAAACCTATACTACAATTTCAACACAAATTGTCTTATATTCAGTTCTTCTGTGAATAAATGAGTGGCATCTTATGATACTTACAGCACAATCCCTTGCATGTTTTCTTGGAAGTCGGCTTCTCTGAGCTGATGTCTCCGAGTCAATGAATTGGGAGGAATTCAACATAGCACTCTGGCAATCACTCCGGCAATGCGGGGATTGCAGCTTTCTAAACAAAATGGTCCTCCCACCATGTGCTGTTCTGGGAAGTGGTCCCCTCCCCTAGGCCAATTTGGAAGGCATACAGGGGGGGGTGCGAGGGGGGAAAGCCCATTTTGCCTAGGGAAAGCCCATTTTGCCTACATGGGAGTCTGTTTTAAGGGCTTCCATATTCTGTTCCTACATAGAAGTGCTGCTGCCTGCATTAGGATTGAGATCTACACTTTAAAACTCTGAGACACTCGTGACACAGTAACCTGGTAAAGCAGCTTACACAGTACTTCTTTGGGGAGGGGGGCATTCATTGCCTCACCTGCCAGTCTCCACGATGGGACCTTTCAAAGCACTCTCCTAGCTCAGGTGGCAAGAGATAGCCGCTCCCTCACCCAAGCTGGAATAGCAGAGCACTTTGAAAGAGTGTTGGACCAGCTTTTGGCCTATGTGAACTGCCTCTTCTTAAAGCAACAGAGACAGCACTTTGAATGAGACCGTGTGACATTCTCATGTAGCATGGTGCCAAGATGCATTTTAGCACAGCCCCCAGCAAATGTGGATTGAGACTTAAAGAAGCAAGAAGGAACAGTCAGTCTTCTCACTCCATTAGCCCACAGATTTGGAGAAAATATATCCCAGCTCCTTCAGTTTTGGGACCGATTTTTTTTCATCCCATGCCCCAAGACTGGTAGACAACATTTGAGCTGAAAATTTTGGCTCAGCACTGGATATACTGAAAGTGGGGCAGGGGACCTTGTATGGAATTACATTTCCTGTAATTATGCTTACATATGAAAGAAGTGGACCATTTCTTTCTCACCAGTTATTAATCAAAAATAGATGCACAATCTCTGTTTATTATTTGCATAAATCTGGCGTCCTTCCCTCTCCCCATCCCACTTGGCTTTCTTCACACTTTTCCATCTGACCTGGTTATTCCCATATCCCCCATTTAGCCGGCTACATTGTTGGGTTTAACCAGCCTTGCCCAATAAATAATAGAAAGTTCTCCTGCTTGAATGACCCCACAACAAACAGCATAAAAGCACTGTGTCACAATGCATCTGGATATCAGGGCGCCAGGTGACAGCTATGCATTTTGCCCAATCCCTGCTTATAGGGCTGGGAATTTGTGGTCTCGGAGAAATGCATTTGGTGTGAAAACATGTGCTATTTTCAGAAGATTGTGTCAGAACCAACAGGAAGATGTTTTGTGTGTGTGTGTTTACATTTAATGCAAATTATAGCAGCACAAGCCTCTTTTATTGTTGCATGAAAAGCTTTCAAAATCTGCTTTCATTTGCTACTATATTTAAATTTCAAAAGCTTCAGTGTGCTAAAGATTTTCCTTTTGTGCATCTCCATGGCATTGGAAAAGAGACAAAGCAGAGATACTGCCTGTATGCATTGGACCAATCAGAGACTATGTATAACTGGCCCAACAGTTGCTGGTGGTGATACTAACAGGGAGAGGGGTGTGATGAGCTTGGGCTGAAACCACGGACAGGTGTAAGCTGAAAGCCCATTCCTGTCTTTTATAATTTGAATATTATGTTCTTATAATAAATCACTGATACAATCATTTATCAAATGTTGTTGTTATTCCAGACACCCATTCCACCCACTACTACTCCTATGTTTTATCTGCTACTCTTAAAACTGCCATTCACTAAATCCTTGACAGACTGATTCCTTGATAGAATGAAACCAATCATTCTTTGATAAAATGACCCCAATCTAGCTGAACTGTAGCAGCACATTACACTTGTGGCAAAGCCTCTGCCCTCTGTTATGCTCACTGAGCTCCACTTTTTTCTGATGTAGGAGCTGCATACACAGGAAAAACCTGACCATATAACAGGCAAGCACTTGCCTACAGATACTGTCTCAAGTTTTCCACATCTTCTAACCAACTGATGGATGTCCAGTCTCTATCTTCATGTGTGATCCTTATAGCTACTATTCCCAGGTTACATCTGCTGTTCATTTTGGAATGTAGTTTATCCATCAGTGCTCTATATGTTTGGACACCTCTTAAGATATAGTCATGAAATTGGGCACAATGGTTCCTGAGATCGATGAGAAAGTTTCTGCCTATGTTTTGATACCACCAGACCCTCTATGTGTCCCTATTTTCCAGGGACATCCCTGATTTAGAGAAGCTGTCCCACTTTCTGATTTGATCCCGGAATGTCCCACTTTTCCCTGGGATGCCCCTATTTTCATTGGAGAAATGTTGGAGGGTATGGAGTTATCTGACCCCCAAGACATCAGAAGGCAATCCTGTACAGGGAAGTTTAAAAAAAAATGTTTAATTATATTATTATGTTTTTATATATGTTGGAAGCTGCCCAGAGTGGCTTGGACAACCCAGTAAGATGTGTGGGGGTATAAATAGTAAAATTAACATTATAAAATGGGACGTCCCTATTTCCACTGGAGAAATGTTGGAGGGTATGTTCCACTGCATACCATTTTGAATCAGGATGGCGCACTGTGCCTTAAAAGCTGCAGTGATTTGGACCTGTTAATAAACCATCACAAAATTTGACATGATGGTTCCCAAGATCAAGGAGCAGGTTATGACCTATGTTTGCCTACAACAGGATTCTATTTTGAATCAAGATGGCCAACTCTAGTATTTCTGAACTGGACACCTTTTAAGATATTGTAACAGCCATGCCCCCACTAGAGGCATCTTCCTCAGAGGATGACTTGTCACTCCTCAAAGTAGATGTTACAGAGGAGAAGGCTGCTTCAGTGGACTGTGTGACAGGGCAAGGGGAGGTGGGGCCTTCAGCGCTCACAGCCACCTCTGCAAGACACAAAGGGCCCTTGCACAGAATCAGATGTCAAATGCGAGCCTGGGAAATGTGGAGTCCTGGTGCCTAAAGGTGCCTGTCCAGTCAGTTGCCAGAGTGCCCTTGGGAGTAAGGGACTACTCTGGAAAAAGCTGTTCCTTATTAGTAGACCAAACTCCTTAGGCAATCCAGGTGGCCTGCAGTGGGGCTCTGAGAGCTCATAGTTCAAAGCCTTCAGTTCCTGGGAGAGAGTGCTGAAACAACATTCTGCTCTGTCTGTGGGATTGGCTTTGGTTATTTATTTATTTTTTGAAAAAAACTGAATAGCAAAAACAATGGCGCTGAAAAATAAGTATTTTTGTACGCATGTACTGCAGAAACCCTGAAGATATTGGCATAAAGCTAACAGCCATCATTTTCTTTACAGTATTTTTGTAAACGTTTACTTGGTGAGAGTTTGTTTTGTTTCTAGTTAAAAATATTTGTTCCTGCTCTGTCTTTATTAGTCATTATTCCAAATATGTAAATAATACTGTGATGTGGGTAGTGTGTCTTGCAGAATCTTTTTTATTTGTATAAAGAATAAAGACACTGAGAGAAAAAGAATCTACTTTTGATTGCCCTTTTGATAAATGAATTTGCTGGGGGAACTTTTCCACAGTGGTCGCAAAGCATAATTTTTAATACTGGAACTCTAGGTTTAAGTCAGCTGTAGTTTACCATTGTTGTGAAATAATCAGCCTGGATGTTGCAAATTCCTTACAGTTAATATATTCATTAATATTATCAAAAATTAGATAATAAATACTTTGGGTTTTGACATCCCTTTGCTTCTTTCTATTCTGTGGGTGGGCATTCTTATTAGAGGTGTGCATTCATTTTAAAAATGAATGAATGAGCCTCATTCATTCATTTCTTGTTACAGAAAATGATGAATGAAAATCTGAACAAATAAAAAATAAAAATCCATTCATTATTTTTTACTTGCCTATAAAATGAAGATCCTTTGTCTAACATGTATGAATTTTGGAAGGTTTGGTTTGGTAGTAAAGTAGCTGATATTGCAGTTTGCATAAATAATACAGAAGTTACAAGCTGCAGGAGATTGGCTGGATGCGCTATTGAGAAAGAACCTAAAGGACAAATGAACTAATGCATAAATTCAATTCCATAACATGGAAAACAGAATTAATTAAAGTATAAAATGAATGTAAAAATTACACACCCACACACCCATATAAACCCCCCACGGAAAGAAACAGAGCTATATATTTCTATATTTCATATTCCAAACTTGCATCTAATACTCTTCACTGCAAGAGAATATGTTTCACCTTCATCCCCCACACTTTATATGAGATGAACATGAAATTTGGGTTCTAAGAGTACCAGAGTGCTGTTAGTTCTCATGGAAAAATCCTGTTGTGATTTCTGAATGCCTCCTGCAGGAAGCTAGATAACACTGCAATTTTGATTTGCAAAAAAGCACAATTTCTTTGGGCTGAAGAACCTATTGATATATTTAGGCACCATGTTTAATGCATACTATTGACTAGATTCCAGAGGAAAAAATGTAGCCTGCATTGTGTGCACTACAAAGGAAAAAGGCACTTGTGCTTGGCACATCTGCTTCCATCTGCTTTATCGCAAATCTATTGGCCTGCTTTGTGATTCTTTCTCTTTCTGTCCTGGAAGATTTATTTGTGTTCTAATGTCATGCTGCAGTTTGCATTGGTGTCTATGTCATTCATATTTGTGTGTGTGTGTGTGTGTGTGTGTGTGTGTGAGAGAGAGAGAGAGAGAGAGAGAGAGAGAGAGAGAGAGAGAGCTCAGTTAGTTAGAGTGTGGTGCTGATAATGCCAAGGTTGGGACAGCTGCAAAGTCCTGCATTGCAGGGGGCTGGACTAGATGATTCTCAGGTTCATTTCCAACTCTACAATTCTATGATTCTGTGATACAAACTCAGCACTTTGGCTATAGATTTATATTCACTCTGCAGCCACAAAATATAAAGGAACATTCAGCTGTAGGTGCAATCACTGGGCCTGGGAGCAGCCGCTGAGACCACATAACACCAGTCTTGAAAGACCTACACTGGCTCCCAGTACGTTTCCGAGCACAATTCAAAGTGCTGGTGCTGACCTTTAAAGCCCTAAATGGTCTCAGTCCAGTATACCTGAAGGAGCGTCTCCACCTCCATCATTCAGCCCGGACACTGAGGTCCAGTGCTGAGGGCCTTCTGGTGGTTCCCTCACTGCAAGAAGCCAAGTTACAGGGAACCAGGCAGAGGGCCTTCTTGGTAGTGGCACCCACCCTGTGGAACGCCCTCCCACCAGATGTCAAAGAGAAAAACAACTACCAGACTTTTAGAAGACATCTGAAGGCAGCCCTGTTTAGGGAAGTTTTTAATGTTTAATAGATTATTGTATTTTAATATTCTTATTGTATTTCCCCAGAGTGGCTGGGGAAACCCAGCCAGATGGACGGGGTATAAATAATAAATGATGATGATGATGATGATGATGATGATGATGCAAGGTGAAAGGAGGTAGAATATACTTTAACACATCATCCCCACCAACAGTTTAATAAGATCTGCAAATTCAAGAAATCCAGGCCTGCAACCCAATTTCATTTGTTTTAGTTTTGAGTGATCCCATAACCAGGCCTCATCCTACCACCCCTTTCTTTAAGGCTAAGCTTAAAGGCCACCTTTAAGCCATTCCACATATCATGCAGAATGATCACTCCCACTAGCTGCAAGCTTAAATGGCAAGAACTATTGGGATTGGAGCCAAACGAGAAACAAAAGGGGGTATCAGAAAGCTCTAGTATAGGCAATGTTGAGATTTGCATCTTTTAAAAAAATGGAAAGGCGACAAAAACCCACCTCAAAAAAGCCTAGCGAGGACTGAGAATGGCGATTGAGGGTGGCACTGTGGTCTAAACCACTGAGCTTCTTGGGCTTACCAATCAGAAGGTCAGCAGTTCAAATCCCTGCAACAGGGTGAGCTCCCGTTGCTCTGTCCCAGCTCCTGCCAACCTAGCAGTTCGAAAGCATGCCAGTGCAAGTAGATAAACAGGCAAGTAGATAAATGCGGTGGGAAGGTAAATGGCATTTCCGTGCGTTCTGGTTTCCGTCACGGTGTTCTGTTGCGCCAGAAGCAGTTTAGTCATGCTGGCCATATGACTCGGAAAGCTGTCTGTGGACAAACACTGGCGCCCTTGGCCTGAAAGCAAGATGAGCACCACAGCCCCATAGTCACCTTTGACTGGGCTTAATCGTCCAGGGGTCCTTTACCTTTACCTGTACCAGTGTGTATAGAAAATTGACCTGTACAAACAATTAACACTGAAGGTTTATGTGCCAAAAATTGGTATTAATGCATAACTAATTAAGCACCCCAAGGGGCCATGTTCACATTCAAGTATTTCATAAGTTTTATATCCAGTTATAAGGATGAAGAAATGGGATTTGATATTTTGAAGTTATTTTGCAAACTTATTTCTTCAGATGGGTCATTTACAGTGTGCTTAAGTCCCGACTTCCACTGCACTACCCTGTGGTCTATAACAATGATGAACTGTACACACTGGAATGTCAGACCTTGTAAAACTGCAGGCTTTTATGTTGGTTGTTTGACTTGGCTAAGTGTATGGCTGCGACACTACATGGTATTTCTGTTTTTTAGTCTAATGGGAATAGCCTGGATTGTTTTCACCTGCCACAAGGAGCAAATGTCAACACGGTGTATTCAGGGGAAAAACCAGCTTCTCAACACTAGGAACATAGTGCTGATTTGACAATTGGCATTAGATTCTCAAACACTGTCCTTGCAGCAGGTGGCTTGGAATATGTGAGCATTTGTTTTAAATTGTCAGTGGACTAACCTACATTCAAGCTGCCCCCCTCCAGTGTATGATAACAGTTTTAATCTATGTGTGCATTTAAGTAACATTGCACAACAAAACGCCTTCAAGAGAGCCTCTGTAAGTTAAATTCCTCCATATTCTTAGGTCATGTCATGCCAACATTCAGGCTAGGAACCATTTCATTAGTTTTGCCGCCTGACATGTAAAACGCTAAAGACAAATTTATCAGCAGCATCTTTGTAGGATATGTCTGTCTCAACACTGACCTATAATCAAGAAAGATTGGAATTTTGGCATTTGCTAGCTGTTTAAAACCTCTCTTTTGATGATAAAGTGGAGAAAGTTGAAAGCCCTCATTTGTGCTTTGATCTAATAAAGAATGTAATTCCAATAGCCAGCTAGTGACTAAACTCTCCCCCCCACTGGCCTTTTTCTAGACAGCTTTTAAGGCATTGTATAATAAAATAGATACTATCTTGTGATGTATTGAATGAACCTTCTGAAACACAGAACATTCAAAACAACAGCTAAATGTTTCAAATCAATGATACAAGGAAATTGAGGTGGGCTGGAAAACAATATTTTATATCCTCTTTTGTGGTCATCGTGTTGTTGTTTTAAAAGCAGTTATTTGAATACACACACTCCAGGCCTGAAGTAGCCCAGAATTTAATTTACTGAGTTATTAACTAGTGCTTGAGCATGATAAGAGCCTGTGCCCAAGAATGAAGCCATATTAAATATGAATATGAATTGTTAATACTTCATTATTCAACTTATGCCTGTTAGCTCAATTGGTATCTATTTCCTTCTGCCCTGGGGTGATTTATTTGTTACCAACAACCATTTGTCTGGTGGGTGGCAATTGAAATAGCACTCATTGGGCCATATGAAAAGCAATTTCTTAAGCATTCCTAGTGCTGGAATTGGAAATGTTTCATTCATAAAGTCAGACTGTACATTCCTAATGAACCCAGGGACAGTGTGCAAATGAAGGTCAGGGGTGGGGAAACTGTGCCTTCCAGGTGTTGTTAGAATCAAGCTCAGCTGGTATGGTCACTGGTCAGGGATTATGGAAGCTATAGTCCAATGACATTGGGAGTAGCACAAGTTCCCAATATCTGGTCTAGGAACAAGGTCTTTCATGGGTGCTCCAGACCAGCCTTCCCCACCTGTGGCCCTCCAGATGTTTTGGATGATAAATCTCATCTTCCCTGACAATAAAACATCTGGGGGGCATGGCTGCCTTAGCATAGACAGCTTTGCTCTATAGAATGAGTATTCATGAGGGTGAATCACCATCACAGTGCCAGGCTGTGCCTTAGCCTATGCACACTCATTTGAATACACAAACACACCTACCTCACTCTCCACATAACCACCCAGCCTGATCTTCAAAAGTTCCTGACAATATTGAGAGAGAGCCCCATGCATATAAGATGTGCATGAGATGGAGCCTGCCATTGCAAGGCAAAACTCATATGTGCGTTCTACACAGATCAAATGTCAGAATAGAGCTATTTGTCTACTAAGTTAAAACCTGCTCTTTTTGGTTCCAGACAAAATATGTGAACATGACCTTTTTCTTCACTTTCTCCCCTCCACTGCCCACTTCCCTTTTCTTTGCAGAATATCCATATGTGTGAAGACACTCTGGTTGCAGACATCATAGGATTTTGGTCATTGCTTCATAACTGATGTTCTTTCGGTTGACTTTGGGCTATACTTCTAGAATTTGGAAGAGCTCTGAATGTTTGGTAACATCAACTGTGGTAGCCAGCATCACACGGAATTGCAGCAGGTAGGCAATTATGTAACATGAGGTATTGTGATTTTATATATATATAATATTGCTGCTTTGTTTCCACATTCTGTTATTTTAGTGTTACACTGAATTTCACAGTGAAAGTTGCCATTTTTGTTGAGTGCAACAATGTCTATGGAAAAGAAAATCTAACCTTCTACTTTGTGTGCATTTTTTCCTATCTACTTGCATTCATTGTCTCCCAAATCTGATGCTGTCTTGGGAGTGGTGAAAGGAATGAAAATCCTTTGCTCAGATAATTTTATTGTTGCTGCTATGACATGCATCTGTGACAGACATATGAAGAAAGCAAAGGGTTACTATCAGTTTGCTTCAGCTGCCTGTGTGTAAGCATTTTGTCATTTACTGAACTATTTTTAGCTAAAAGAGAAATGAAATTATCACACTGCTTAGTGCTACTCACATAATAAAAAAATGTGAATTATTCACATATACAGTACCAGTCATTTGCAGTAAGAATATGCATTGCACAGTTCATGACATGCCTGCTTCTTCCTATGTGGATTATACCAAATAAATGTTGAGAATCTAGATGAATATGCACAGGAAAAAAATGTGGACTGTTTGTCATATGAAGTATATAGTTTTGGACCCTATAATCTTATCTGAGCTTTTGCTCAAAAATGAATATATGTAACTTACAAAGTGTTCATACTTGTAAAGTAATAGTTACTAAGTTAACACCTGTAACTTTTCTGGACTTTTAAAGTGATGATTTTAAAGTATGCCACTTTCTTATTGCTTTCTTGTTAAAAGCTATTTGATATTTGAAAATGACCAGGGCATTTGCAATCATTATTGACTTTATTTTGCATATAAGCCCAGGGGTAGCCTTAGCTTTCAGTCTAACCTGCTTTGTCACACAGTTAATAAGGAGATTAGTGCAGTTGGATAAAAAGAGGGTTTTTTGTTTTTGTAAAGCTAGTTTCACTTGGGCTTTAAGCCTAGCAGCAGATGTGTTTAAAATGCTGTTTGGGCAACTGAAAAGGAGGGCATGTGTTCAATGGCATGTAGAACAAAGTTCAACCCTCAATGGAGTTTGTTGGTATTTCTTATGCTACTATCCACAGAAAAAATGACCCTAAGGCTACACCATAGTGCATGAGAATGATTGACAGGTCTGCAATTAAAATGCAGGAGATGCTTTTTGACCTGCATGCAAGATCTCTGTCTTGACCTTTGAACAACTCCTGATATTTTAGCATTAAATGTGCAGCACTCATAAACTATAGTTATACTTGGTTTCTGAATAAAGTGCACATCTTGGAGTAGCTGAGTAAGTGGTCAGGTGTGTTATCTCTGAACTGCTGGTTCCCCATATGAATTCAAGTATAGAAATCAAAGTTAATTTTCTGAAGGGTTTGGTATCATAGTTAAAAGCCAGGAGACTGGGGGATTAAGAAGGAAGAGATGAAGAGACTAAACACACTGATTAAAGTCTCATGCTGCTCATCTATTTATGTGATTCATTTGGGGTTTTTTAATGTCTACCCCACCTTATTTTTCCACCAGTCTATCTGGATTCCTGTTGCTTTAGCATAAATCACTACAGTGGCCTGAGCTGGCACCCTGAGGACTGATTGTAGCTAATTCATGCCATTTAATCTTAGACATTCAGGACATCATGCAAACCAGTCATACGGTCAAAATAGAGTTTTAATTAACATTTGTGTTTGAGATAATGGGCATGGGCTAATGGGGTGTGTGTATGTGTGCTGGTGAAAAATCTAGATAATCAAGATAGTAAAGCTGCACATGTGTGAGAGTGTGTGTGTGTGTGTTTCTGCAATATTTTAAATAACGCTGTAGAATTTATTAGCTGAGACATAACTGCAAGAGGAAATGACAATTGCTCTTCATGACTTTTATCTCGGCTGTTAACCCACTGACTTCAATACTTTTTTTTATCTTGCCTGTTTTCAGAATATGCTATATTCAGGCATGTACGAGGGTCACACAATTAGAGGAAATATATATATAATGTTCCTTATTTTGTCTCCTGGAAGATCTTCTAAATTTATTCAGATTCTCCCCGCCCCATGTTATATAATTATCCTGTGTCCATTAGGCTGGCTGTGATCCATCTTTTTTTCTAGGAGATAGCCAGGAGGTGCTGAAAATAGATAACTCAGCTGTAGCATTCAGTATAAAGCTGGTGAAATAGACCAGAAAAGTCTTCCGTTTGTGAGAACTTGGTTGCCTAAGAAGACTGGGCCTCCTTACAAGTACACTGCATTACCTGGAAAGGACTTGGGATTCTTGCTTTGTTGAAGTCCTTCAGGGAACATAGAAACTGCTTATGGCACATCTGTCAAGCCAAAGTCTTTACTTGTTTTTTTCTAACAGCTTGAAAAAGTTCCTGCTGCAGTACCAGGCCATCTGCGAGCCTCTACTGCTTTGGGCTTTTATACCTGTAGCCTCTGCAGTTGTAACAAAACTGCAGCTCTTGTCTTCTAACTTCTCAGCCTTTCATCGTGATGTCATTGCGCAGGATGCATAGTTAATCTCAAGTTTCCTGCTACTCAGAGAAGCTTCGCTGTCCTGGCATAGATGCATGTTCACATGCTTTTAAAGCACAACATGCCAGGGAGGAATTCAGCAAATGACCTGCATGCAGCTTTATGGCATAAGAAGTTACACTCATTTTCCCTTTGCCTGGGTAGGGACTGCAGCACACTGACAGAGCCATGCTTTGCGTGCAGAGTGTCCCAGGTTCGGTGCCTGACATCTGCACCTAAAGGGATCAAAGCAGTAAGCGATGAGAAGCATCTCTCCTTGAGACTTCGAAGCACAGCTGCCAGTCAGAGTTGGCAAATCTGGGCTATATGGACAAATAACCTGACCTAATAAAAAGCAACTTTCCATGAATCTTATAGAGGCTTTTAGGGAACCTGAAATGGTTTGAGTGGCTGCAAACTGCTAGTCCAGTTGCAGAGAGGCAGTGATATGGTATACCAAAAGGGATGAGTTTTCTGCAAGCGGCAGGAGGAAACGAAAGAGAGGATTTGTGTGATGTGTTGTTTGCTGAGACTTACCTGTGTTCTGCCCTTTTGAGTCTCAGGAGGACTAGAGGCTGAGTTGCTACACCCCTAAATGAAAGGACAAATGGTTGATTCTACTTCCTATTCTTTTTAAAATATCCTGGGGACTATCAGGGGCAGAAAAGGATAAAGCCAAAAAGCTCAAAGGGACCATTGGTATTGAATGAAGCTCCCCAGTATAGCTGCAACAACCGACAGCTGAATAATCACTAACCAGACCCTCTACTATAGCTTCACAGTTGCAGAGCTTTAGTTAAGATAAAGATAGTCTATTTTTTAACTTACTTAATGAAGGCTTCTCCTGGTGTGGTGGTTACTGTCTGCCTGAAGCACTTGGGCAGCTCATTGTACAAAACAGCTAAATATGCAGCTGGGTATCATCATGATTTGGCTTCTCAGTAGCAACTACACCACTGGGAAACATATGACCCTATGAGGCATTTTGTGTGTGTGACTGCTCTTCCGTTCTAGCGTTCTCTACTCCAATATATTCACCAAAGAATGAACCCGGTCTTCTGTTGGACAGGATTAATCAAATTAGGATGTACTGTACATTTGTACAGTGGTACCTCAGGTTGCAGACGCTTCAGGTTACAGACTCCGCTAACCCAAAAATAGTACCTCAGGTTAAGAACTTTGCTTCAGGATGAGAACAGAAATCGTGCTCTGGCGGCGCGGCAGCAGCAGGAGGCCCCATTAGCTAAAGCGGTGCTTCAGGTTAAGAACAGTTTCAGGTTAAGAACAGACCTCCAGAATGAATTAAGTACTTAACCCGAGGTACAAGCTTCAACTCTTCCTACTTAACCATCTGAACTTTCCCCCAACCAATCTGATAGATTTATCACTGTCTCTGCCTCATTAGTGTAAGTTCCTAAAGTAGCCTGGATTGAGCTTCCCACCCTGTTGGGTCTCTGGAAGTTCTATCTTTGTGTGGACTAGAAACAGACACATACTGTCTTTGGTCAATTCATGTTCTAAGGCACCGTGCAGTGTGCAGCCTGCCATTTCACACATGACAGCTGCCGTGGTGTATTTTGAGCCATTGATAACACATTGTCAGGCAATGATGTTCTGTCTAATATATCTTTAATTGAAGCTGTATACACACTAATCCATTTGTAGCATAAAAATGTAGGCTCCCCAGCTCCCATCTGCAATTGTTCGTGCTTGTCCTCAACATGCTGCTTTCAATCTAGATCGATTTTAGACACTGCTGTCCTCAAGGGTGGTTGTGGTTACTTGATACACATTTGAAAGCCCTTGGCCTGATTGGGTTATCCATGCCTTTTCTTTCCTGGTGATGCCCCAGGTGAGTGAAGAAGGAAGTGATGAATGCAATCTCGGTATACGTTCCCCCCATAATGTCATTGGGTGCAGGTGTGGCTACACCCCCATAACTGAAACTATGGTACAACTTTGGACATATTGTGCAATGAGCTTTCCTTTTTGGAATGAAACCAGTTTATCAAGAAATACTTTTAAGGGGGCAAAAAATACGCAAAACACCAAGAATGTCTTTGGACTATGTATAGAGAGAAAAACACAAGGAATTGGTCTCTGTTGATTCTAGAATAAAATGCTGTGTGTATGCAGCCCATAGAACAAGAAAAAGCAGTCTTTGCTCTTCAGTCAGTGGAGGGCTGGCCACTGAAGGATAAATGAATATATGCTATAGCAGCATGAAACAATGTGGAATATTGGGGAGAGATGTCTTGGCAGCAGTGATCCTTTTCATGGGAACACCGCCTGTGTTCCATTTTCCAAATGCTACTACAATCCATGGCTACTCAACTTGCCCAGTTCTCTTCAGGGTGTTTTATTTTGTTTTGTTTAAATGTGTTTATATTTCTGCAAACCTTCGGGTTTCCCTGAGCATGTTTCTCAACAACCCTATTTTGGCTGCAATCCTGTTGGCACTCAATGCGAGAGTTTACTATTAGGAATGATATTATGCCTGGAATATTCATAATGTATATACCGGTGGATGCGATGGCTGGAAGAGCTGCTTACCTTGTAGGCAGCATACTGCTAACTAGTTTACAATGACTTGTTATGGGGTTTTTATTTTAATTGTTGTTAAGCCACTCTGAGCAGAGACAATGCATTGTAAGGGCGGAATATAAATCTTTTGAGAGATTTACACACACACACTCCATGCTGATATGAAATGAAAGATTGTGTTTTAATTTATTTTTGCACAGTTCAGCATATAAGTATTGGAGCAAGGGATGTAAGACAAATGCTTTCTGTAAAGTGGCCATTCAGATTCATTACAAACTGGGGACCTGGGGCCAGCTGACATAATAGTAGTCCTTCTTTCAGCCAACATGGACCACAGTTGTTAAGAGTGTTTAATGTAAAATAATTGTCCGTGACTGGTCTGGAAGGCGAATCCTCTGATAAGAAATGACTCCCACTAAGCTGAGAGCTTGATAGAGGGAATGCCAATTGATTATTTGTTACAATCTCTTGCTCTGTCAATGATAATTAGTGTCAGTAATTGCTGGAGGGTAGACCAGTACCGGTCAGGACTCCTGCCATCTTTAGGAAATAAATCTATAATAGTTAAACTTTCTGTACTGGATTTTTTTGTGACGTATGCAATGCAGGTCAAGTTAACTAAAAGGCTCCTATCATATGCTCTAGTGACCATAATAAAGTACAGGCTATATTAATATAACTGTGTAAGTCTAGGGACTGCACTCATGGCCATTCTGCTCATCCTTCCCTGCTACCCCACCCCAGAGCAGCCTTTAATCCCCTAGAGCAGCCTTTCTCAACCATAGAGCCCCAGATATTGTTGGACTAGAACCCCCATCATCCCTAGCTAGCAGGACAAGTGGATGATGGGAGTTGTAGTCCAACAACATCTGAGGACCCAAGGTTGCAAAAGTCTGCACTAGAGCTTTCCCCTCTCACTCCATGCAGCTACTTAGGTCACTTCCCACCTTCCCAACACCATTTCTGAAGCCACAACTCTTTTCTATTTTGTAGTTCTGCTTTGTGCCCATTTTCACTTCACCCACATGTCCATGTCTCCCCTGCCACTCCTTTTGTGCAACCCCACATGTCCATAAACCAGTGGTAACCTCCTGCATCTTCCTCCTCCCACACATTGCAACTGCTACGAGGGTCGTTCATTAAAGATTTCCCCTGACCCACTTCCGGTTATCATAGGAGGATAAAATTGCACATGTATAATGATACATCTCTCCATAGGTAGCATGGTAATTTGTAGCTCTGAACTCCTAGCAGTTTCTCTGTTATGGGTGCTAATGTGGAGTAACCTCTGATAATGGAACCAGTTGAATGCAGAGCGGTTATTAGGTTCCTGTACTTGTTAAGGGCACACACCACGGGAGACGTTCGATGAGATAAAAGGGGCTTATGGGGAGGATGCCCCATAGTATGACGTAGTCAAGCACTGGCATTGTCAGTTCAAGTGTGGTCGGACTTCAGTGGAATAGCTCCCATTCCTGGGTGACCACAGTCCGCCATTGATGAAGACACCACCCGGCAAGTGGAGGCCGCTATTTTGGAGGATCGGCACATAACTGTTCACCAACTAGCTGCAGATGTCAAGATCAGTATGGGCTCTCTAGAAAAAAAACCACCCATGACCATTTGCACATGGGAAAAGTGTCTGCACCGTGGGTTCCCTGGCTGCTGATGCCTTTCCAGAAACAGGAATGAGTCACATGCTCATGGGCTCTTTTGGCCATGTGTCACAAAAACCATGATGACTTCTTCGCCAGACTAATTACTCAGGACAAAACATGGGTCCATCATTATGACTCAGAGACTAAATCCCAGTCCAAACAATGGAAGTACTCTGTCACACCACCTCCAAAGTAGGCACGTGTCCAACTGTCAGTGGGCAAGGTCATGCTCACGATCTTTTGGGACCAGGGCGGAGTAGTGATGATGGATTTCCTGGCAAAGGGTACCACAATTCCTGGGACATACTATGCTTCACTGCTGCAGAAATTGTGGAAGGCCATTAAAATTGAGAGTCGTGGTATGCCAACCAAAGGTGTCTGCCTCCTGCAGGATAACGCCCTGGTTCACAACTCGCATGTTGCTCAGACGGAAGCACAATCTTGTGGCTATGAAATCCTTCCCCACCCCCCTTATTCTCCTGACCTCACACCATTGGACTTCCACCTCTTTCCAACCATGAAGTTATTTTTGAAGGGCAAGTTTTTTCCAGACGATGAAATGCTGATTTCTGAGGTCCAGTCATGGCTTCTGACACAACCAGCTGACTGCTACAGATGAGGTCTCCACAACTGCTCTTGCTGGTAGCTATGTAGAGAAGGACTAATAACTGTGCCCAGTTTCATTTGTCTCAGTCCACGGGAAGTACACCAGGGCAAATCTTTAATGAATGCCCCTCATAAGCTGAAAACTGCTACTTCCCCTCTCCGGTGTTACTCCCTGCTCACTCTACTCAAACATCTGCCATTGTTTAAAACAGCCGCTTCCCCCTCTTTCAGCACCCTTCCTTCTTGTTGTATTCAAACTTGTCCCATTGTTTAAAACCACAATTTCCCCCTCTTAGTCTTCCTCCCTTCTCACTCCCATGCTATGGGCACTGCTGGTGTGGAACCTTCCTTTACTTTTGCTTCCCTATCCCACTCTGACTTCATGCGAATCCTGGATTGTGATGCAGCATTACAAATCTTCCAACAGGAGCTGTGCAGTGATGATCTTACATATTTATTATATACAGAGAAAGGGAAGGGTTAAGGTTATGTTGTCACATCATATGAACCTAAAACAGAGAGTGAAGCCATTATCAAAGGGATGTTCCCCAACTGCCTTTGACAAAACGAGGGTATCTATGGGAGTCACAGAACTGGGACTGGAAAATCAGGCTTTGTTCAAACAGAAGGTAGTGCATGCACTGAAATAATCCTAGAAATAACAGGAACAAATGCTTGATTATTATTATTTAAGTAATGTAGGCCCTATTCAAAATAATGCTTGAGGATTCAAGCTATAAAGGGAGCATGGTGCGGGAGAGTCTGTATGTGTACAGATCCACTCCAATGTCCCCATGTATACTTACCCCTCTCCCAACATTTGCACATTCAGTGTGAAATTTTGCAGAATGACACACACCTTCAGATGCCATTTCTAGCAGAGTTGGTAGCACTGAATCAGAAGCAAGTGGGAGGGAAGGACGCAGTAACTTCAGGGTGATGAAGCTATTACCGCTCATCAGGGTAAGCACCAATCAACACCAACCAATCAGCTCAGCAGAGCTCCTGATTGGTGTGCAGGGTTTAACATGCTGGTATTCCCATTTATTTTGCTTTATTTATAACATTTCTGGCCAGGCCTTCACTGGAAGGTCCCTGGGCAGATTACAATGATCCTATAAAAGCAAATAATACCATTCCAATTATAGCACAAATAAAATGGTTCCAAATGGAGTAGAACAGTATAAATTTTGCAAAAGGGGTGGGTCCTTCAAAACAAAACAGCTTAACTGTCCATGACCAGGTTTAGAAGCAGGTCTTCAGTGAAAGCTGTATGATGAAGATGTTAGGTGCACATTGATGCAGAGGAAATCCCACAATTTAGGGAGCTGCCACAGAGAAAGCTCTCTCCTGGGCTGCCATTCATCACACTTTTGAGGTTGGCAGAACTACCAAGAAGGACCCCTCTACAGATCTTCACCTTACCAAGAAGGTCAGTATAGTTGTGTCCTTAACAGGGGAGCTTGATCATAGTGATAGTGCCTAGGTAGGTAGAATGAAGAGGGCAGATATGCTGCAAGCATTCTCAATCCCTATAGCTGCTTTTGGTTCTGTCCCTGAGTTCAGCATGCATCTTCAGGATGTGAATTTCTCCTGGAAGTGCAGTTCTGTCAATTCAAAGGAACGTGTTACGCAGACCTGAATCCTACAAAAAGCTTTAAAAGAAAACAAAAAATGTTGGCAGTTCCCTTTTGGAAATGGCAATTGGGGAATGATGGGTTAAAACACGCTTTTAACTGTCACGTTTATCATTATTGGGGACAGTAGCCAAGAGACCTGCCAGTACATGAATCATATGCTTTATTGCTATCTCATATAAATGCTACTGTTGCCAAGCTTCACTTCTTAGGCTCAGTTTTGACATATTTGTCTTCTGCTCCTTTGGGTTTGTATGAGCCCACCCTGAGTTCATTTAACTGGTAGGCACTGGGCTCTAGGCTTGCCCAGTCTTGTATAAAGAATGCTTCTTGAATGTATTGTACCTTTTAACTAATTTGTTAGTCTAAGTAGGGATGGGGTATGTGGGTTGATGGGGGGGGGGAGGGAGGTGAAGGCTCAGTGGAGTGTTGAGATAGAATCCTGAAGCGAGCAATAGAAGAGCCACTTACTGGATAATGGATTGATAACTACAGCAGAATGTACCGTATCTGTATCAAGTTCAGTGCCTTTGTAGATACAACTGGGGAAATTGTACAGGACGTGGCTTGCTCAACCACGAAGAAAAGAGGGAAATGAAAACCAGAGATAAAAGCTCCATGAATGCAGCATAGCGGGGGACGGGATCACAGAATGTAGCAATACTAGTGTTTAGGAAGTCCTATTTGGGGGCAATAAGGAATTTAGTGAGGTACAATGCAAGGAAGCGTTCAAGGCAGAAAAAAAAGCAGCCAATGTGGTTTTAAGCAGAAACTGTTCAAAGGCCTGGGGTTAAGAAACAGATAGGGAAGGCAGTGAGACAAGAATAGACAGTCAGGTAAAGCTCACAGGGGAAAGATAAGGACAGACAGCAAAAGCCATTAATGTTAGAGAAAGAGAACTAAGGACACCGAGAATCACTTTCAAAATTAGATTCCATCAGAGGAAAACAGAACAAGAAGGAACTCGGAGAGAATCTATATGCAGAGGAAATGTCATTAACATAAATAGATGGTGCGTTTTGTTAACACTATTTTACTGAGGTCGTTTTTAAAGAAGGAAATACGTTCATGAAGAATAGGATATGGTTTCGAACTGGGAGTCACAAACAATATTGCTTGCTTTATTGGTTAAAAAAAAGCTACATAAACAGACAAGATTTAGGGCATCATAAATTGGGAGTCACAACTTCACTGGGTTTACAGAAATGAAAAGGTGGGAGATGAAAGAAGATTGTATAAGGAAAGGGGGCATATGAAAGCAAGGTGGAGAAATGTCATAGTGCTTATAAGAAAGTAGTGTAGATCAGGCAATTATGCTTGGTGAAGTTTCTAAATTGGAAGTGAAGCTCTTTCAATTTTAGGGGGAAAGGCAACTTAATAATATTTTTTTAAAAAACAGTGTTTTAACATACTATGGTCATCTTTTGGTTTAAACATGCATGTAGACTATTCACAAGATTTGGGAAACAGCCCAAACTCTTCTGGCTCTTCTGATTTAATTAAATTCATTATTCAGGTCAAAATCTGACTCGTAAATCTATGCTCCGTTGAATATAACAGGGAATCTAAAAGCGGCTCTAACTTAGCTTTTCATAGAAATGTTTTACTTGACTTTAACATTCCTCCCAGTGCCCCCCACCTATCACCTTCCTTTCTGCTCAGTTTGCTATGCCATAGTCGCAGTGCCCTGCAGCACTCCCCAGGCTCAGCATCCCATGTGGCAGAACCAGTTGTGCTGCCCTAAATCTGCCTCTGCCCACCTGTCCAGGGCATTTTCCACCAGTCAGCTTGGTTTTGTTTTGAAAGGAAAAAAGGCATATGTATTGCAGCTTTCCCAGAGCACCCAAGACCACAGAGCGTCTCAGACCTGTCTGGCCAAGCCATGTCTGCCTTTGTCTGGCCAAGCCATGCATCATCCTTCCAGAGCAGTGGCCCTGCTCGGGTGACTCCTTGAGTGTCTTTCCATTCTAGAGCTGTTATAATGCCCCTTGTTTGTCTGGGTGAAGGGCAATGTGTATAGAAATGTCTGGAATGCAAGAGTCACAGC
The DNA here is from genome assembly GCF_027172205.1 of Podarcis raffonei. Taxonomy (NCBI): domain Eukaryota; kingdom Metazoa; phylum Chordata; class Lepidosauria; order Squamata; family Lacertidae; genus Podarcis; species Podarcis raffonei. The sequence goes on from NC_070607.1 coordinate 41,218,955, forward strand.
ATTTGACCCCATCTGCATTGGCACCAGCCCTGCCCACCACAAGCACACAGGCTGCATGGTGTTGCCTGTGAGGGAATGCAACCCTTGGTTCCTAAAAGGTTTCCAATTCAAGACCTTCAATTCAAGGACAAAGTAAGCAAGAAAACCCTAAATTATACAGATCAGTAATTCATTTTACACACAAACATAGGGAGAGAGAGGGGAGGGAGGGAAGGAGGGAGGGGGAGAGAGAGAGAGAGAGAGAGAGAGAGAGAGAGAGAGAGAGAGAGAGAGAGAAGAGACAGACAGACAGACAGAGGCACACACAAAGGCAGAGAAGGAAGAAAAACATGTATTTTCCCCCACTGTAGATTCCCCACTCCCTCAGTTGAATGTTTACTGTCAACTTTATCCATACAACTGTTGGGATTGACAAGCATTGTATTGTAGCATCTGAAAGATGTGGGACTAGCGAGGCAGAAATGGCAAAAACCACTTCAAAATGTGTACGGATAGAGATTTAAAAAACAATGGAACAGTTGTTTTTCTTTTTTTGAAATAAATTACGGACTGTACAGGTTTTGTGAAACAGGCGCCTCATTAAGATTGGCTTATGCTGGGAAAAGTTTGACAAAGAAAATCTTTTTTATCTTGGGAAGAGAGGGATAAAGATAAAAAATGAAAGATTTGTTCAGAATGATTTTGTGTGCAGGCTGAACATCAAAGGGCCAAAGAATTTTCGCCCCCCAGTCACAGATGGTGAGAGCAAGAGAACACAATTCTAGGGTCTTGTGCTAATGAACACACCGATTTCACTGAGCTGAGAAACAATGGCAAACACTTCAGATGCTTTGCTTTTTCACAGCCCCTTTCATGAAAGGGCTCTGAAGTGTCTACAAAGTCTTGGGATAACAAGACAAGGCGTTTTGAGAGGAAAGAGAAAACTTGTGCTTTGGCTGTGCTGGTGAAAGGAGAATATGACTTTAAAAGAGAAGATCCCCTGCCAATGTGTGTTGATGAAATGGGTGGATAGGTAAGATTCTTAACTGTTTTTATGCCATGGGTCCTAGGCAAGGGAGATGAGATCCCACCAGATTTTGTTGTAATCCCCCTATCACCTTTGGGTAGGGTTGCATTAGGTTAAATTGCACAGCTCCTGAAGTCTTGAAGAATCAGAGCAGAGAATACATTCAACATTCCATAAAATTATTCATTTCCAGATGTATGCACAGTCATGCAGATATGTTTAAATCCCACCATTTCAAGTACTAAACATTAGAATATAGGCTTGCTAGAAGTAGCTGGTGGGCCTTCTGAAGGACCCCATGGAGTGACCAATTAAAGGCCTCAGTGCCACACATTTCGCTCTCTCTGTATTTTAACTCTCCTGTTATATCCCTTTAGCTTAGTTTACAAATATAATCTTGTCACTTTGAGATCTAAGTGAAACTGGATTATGAGAGGAGTCCAATATGCTAACATCTTTGCATACTTTATCTTGGAATCTTGATGCATTTTTTTACAACTACTGCTCCAATAATGTGCCAGACATTTCCCACTGTCAGTATGCGTAGCAAATATGAATCAGTAGTTCAATATGGATATCACCACAAAGTGATGCTGGTGGGTGTTGTTTGCAGTGCTTTTTTCCTAGAAAAATAGGTGCCAGTACTCACCACGGCAGGTGGCGCTGTGGATCCAGTATATCTGAAGGAGCATCTCCTCCCTCATCGTTCTGCCCGGACACTGAGGTCCAGCTCCGAGGGCCTTCTGGCAGTTCCCTCACTGCAAGAGGCCAAGTTACAGGGAACCAGGCAGAGGGCCTTCTCGGTAGTGGCGCCCGCCCTGTGGAACGCCCTCCCATCAGATGTCAAAGCGATAAACAACTACCTGACATTCAGAAGACATCTGACATCCTGTTCAGGGAAGTTTTTAATATGTGACATTTTAGTGTATTTTTCATCTTTGTTGGAAGCCGCCCAGAGTGGCTGGGGAAACCCAGCCAGATGGGCGGGGTACAAATAATAAATTATTATTATTATTATTATTATTATTATTATTATTATTATTATTATTATATATGGATTAAACCACAGAGCCTAGGGCTTGCCGATCAGAAGGTCGGCGGTTCGAATTCCCGGGGTGAGCTCCCGTTGCTCGGTCCCTGCTCCTGCCAACCTACAACGAAGTGCAAGTAAATAAATAGGTACCACTCCAGCGGGAAGGTAAACGGCGTTTCCGTGCGCTGCTCTGGTTTGCCAGAAGCAGCTTAGTCATGCTGGCCACAAGACCCAGAAGCTTTACGCCTGCTCCCTCGGCCAATAAAGTGAGATGAGTGCTGCAACCCCAGAGTCGTCTGCAACTGGACCTAATGGTCAAGGGTCCCTCTAATTTTACTCACCATGAAGTAATGACAGTAAGTGTCACACTTTTTAGCAGCAGCAGCAGCAGCAGCAGCAACAACAACAACAGTCCCTGTATTGTGTACCCTTGAGTACCCCCTGAGAAAAAACACTGGTCATTTGGTGCATAATAGATACCCAAAGTCACCAACCAACATTGTTGACAATGTCAGGAACTTTGGAAAATTTAGCAAGCATGGGATAAGAGGTTTTGTCACCTATAGTTTAGTGCTAGGAAGGCCATTGTAAGACTGGTCTACAGTTGCAAAAAATATAGTCTTAAGGTGATATCCAGCTGTAGCAGCCTGCATTCACAGCAGATGTCTTGAGCAAATGGGAGTTTCCCTTCCACTCTTTTCCCGCTGCAGTCCCCAACATGCCTCCCAAAACTTTTCTGGGACACTCCCTGGAGCAGATTGGCGGTGGTAGTGGTGAACATGAAAGCTACAGGGAAAGGGGAGGAAAGGGAAGTCCCATCGTATCTGCTGGTGCAACACTGGATCTTAAGCTTAGAACCTGGCAATAGCTAATGCTACCACTTCAAATTGTAGGATAAACAGAACTCATCTTTCAGTACACCTACATGAAAATCACACTGCAGAAAATGAATGGTGTGTAGGCTGAACTAGAACATTTCTCCTTGCTGTGCTTGTGGGTTTGTTGCTTTGTTTGTTTTTAGACACAGAGAGTTGTTTTAAAATAGAGGAGCATTACCAAACAGCAACCTGCAACCTGGTGACACAGTCCATTTTGCCACTTATTTCTGCTGCATTTACAGAGGCCTGAAATGAGCATTTAACTGTAGGATAAAGTAGCACTGGTTTCCACGGGATTTTGGCATGCTCATCTTGTACATGTGTCATGTCTATCAATAGAACGGCCACTTTCTTAAAATATAGAACTGACTGTATGCCATTGTTTGCTTCTTATATCTGTAAATGGAAACAAATTTTAAAAGCTACCAATGTAGGCAATGAAAAGTTTTCACTGGCTTAGAAAAAGAGAAAACTCGTATGCGGCATTCCATAAAATGAGCCCTAAATGATGGAGAGAAACTTCCGTTCTGATCACGTCATTCCATAGCTGTGCTCTTCCAACGAAGCATCTTGTACTGGCTGCTGTCAGAGGCATGTTGCTGTACAAGACAGACTGCTGCTCTCATCTATTGTGGCAATGCCTGCATCCTGTGTTTCTGGCAGCATCAATATATGCTAGTATCTCTTCTTCATAAAGGTCGGCAGGCCCTGGGTGCTTTGAACCACATTGTCTATTCTATTTGCCTTTCGGCCAATTACATTCCACATGTAGGTTGAAAGGCAGCTGCCACTGGATGCCCTCGTCTGTTGAAACCAGCATCAAACTGACAAGCCCAAGTTCTTCTGTGGCTGGTTTACATGTAGATTTACATTTTGATTTGCTTATGTGTGATAGGAAATCGTAGGTTCCCCCAGACAACGGAGCCGCAATGCTTCTGTAATTGGATACACTTTATACTGCTAAACTGAAGATTTTGTGGAATCAATTGATCAAAGAGGTGGTGGTGGGAAAATCAATGCTATCTCCCCCCTCCCATGAAAATGCAAAGGCATAGAGCTAAGCAGAGAACAGCTGTTTCCAGGGCTGTACCCTTGTCTTATTCTCCTGGTGTTTTCTGTAGAAGGTAAAATCAGAAATAATGATGTTTGTCCCATCAGGAAAGAGTTACTTGATTTAGGAACACAGGAACCTCTGTTGAGTCAGGCCACTGGTCATCTAGCTCAGAATTTTTAATTTATTTCATAAAATTTATATACTGCCAGATGCGCCAAGTGTCCCTATTTTCTGGGGACGTCCCTGATTTAGAGAAGCTGTCCCGGTTTCTGATTTGACCCCGGTATATTCTGCTTTTCCTTAGGATGTTCTATTTTCACTGGAGAAATGTTGGAGGGTGTGGAGTTATCTAACCCCTGAGTCGTCTGAAGGCAATCCTGTATAGGGAGGGGTTTTTTTTTAATGTTTCATGTTTTATTATATTTTTATATATGTTGAGAGTTACCCAGAGTGGCTGGGCCAACCCAGTAAAATGTGTGGGTTATGTTGTTGTTTAGTCGTTTAGTCGTGTCTGACTCTTCGTCACCCCATGGACCAGAGGACGCCAGGCACTCCAGGCACTTCTGTGTGGGGTAGAAAGAGTAAAATTATCATTATGGAATGGGATGTTCCTATTTTCATTGGAGAAATGTTGAAGGGTATGTACTGCTTGATTGTAGGAAAAACCTCAAAGTACTTTTGTCTGCACCAGTAGTCCTCTCCTTCCTTCCTTCCTTCCTTCCTTCCTTCCTTCCTTCCTTCCTTCCTTCCTTTTTCAGATCTGGGACCCGCCTTTAACCCAAACATGCATCTGGGGACCCATTTCCTATTTATTTGTTTTAAGCCATATATTTGTATGGTGGTAGTGCTGCTGAAGCCCACCTTGAATCAGGCCATTACCCAGTCAACCAGCTGAAGGCAGATGTCTCTTGCTGATTGGTAGTAGTTCTTCAGGGTTTCAGGCAGGAGTCTTTCCCAACCATTTTACCCGGGACTTTCTGCAAGCAAAACAAGGGCTCTCTCACTGAGCTATGTTTCCCCCATGTTGCTCTGGAATGGTATATCTCAAAACAAATGAAATGGTATGTAAAAAATAAACATAAACATAATGTAAAAATAAAGCAGTTAGAATTATCGCTTTTGAGGGGCAAAGCTAGAGATTAGCTTTTGACCAAATACAATGTAAAACTTTTGAATGTGTCAGATTGTTGTGCCATGTGCCATTCAGGTTTATTTTGTGTGTGTTAAAAACACAATGTCGTCCCTAATGCCATACCGTAAAATCTTTGGTTAATAGTGTCTTTCAGGCAGTGTTTAAATAGACTCCTTGGGTCTTGTGATTCAGTTCCTAGAATGTTCGTTCCAGGAAATCCGATAGGCTCCATAAAAGAGATCCCCAATGGCATAATCTAGTAGTTGTGCCTAATAGTTGTGTGGTCTAGCTTCTTCATTCCCCTTTCTAGCTAGCAGCTTTGCTCATACTGACCAGTGAAAAGAGCCAGTGGGATTTGCACCTCATATGTATTTTTTATGCTTCAGAAATGGAGTCTTACTTCGTGATTTCCAATATCAACTTGTTTACTGCTCTATTCTTGTAGTGAATGTGACTGGAATAGTATTCAAAATAAAATAATTATTAGTAAATCAGACCCACCAGAAGGAGCTGAAATTTCCATTTCTAAGTTGTTCAACCATGGCAAAATACTTTTTTCAGAATAATTGGTAAGTGAACATCAGAGCTGCCAGACTAAATAAAATATTGGGGGTGGGGGGCAGGTAAGCCCTGCCCCACATAAGCAATAGCAAGATATGGCATGCACACACCATTTGAATGGCAATGCCCATCAACTTTGGGGGCCCCTCAAATATTTTATGGGGTGGTGCCAAAGGGACCTTGGCCCCTAGGAGCTGGCTCCTATGGTGAACATGATCTTTAAAAACTCCCACATGTGATCATATTTGTTTATGGGAGTTGCTTAGTCCTCCTATTAAAGTATCATCTAGATCAGTTTGCATTTGTCTCTACAAATGCTGTTGTTATGAACAAGCCTGTAATGCAGCGGGTGGCACTATGGAAACAGGTAACATACTTACCTGAGGTACATGAAATATTACAGGTTGGTGGAATAAGCTTTTGTAGACTAGAGTTTGCTTTGCTGGATGCTTGAAAAAGATGCATCTCTATAATATCTCCTCTGGGCTTCTTGTTTTGCCCAAAATCCCATAATGTACCGTATTTTTCGCTCTATAGGACGCACTTTTTCTCCTTCAAAAATGAAGGGGAAATCTGTGTGCGTCCTATGGAGCGAAGACGCCATAGCCCCGCGACCCTCTCCCGGCTGGAGAGGTGACGCGCGGCTATGGCAGGAGCCTCCTGCCATAGCCGAGCGTCACCTCTCCAGCCGGGAGAGCGCGCACGGGGCTAAAGCAGCCCCCCGCGACCCTCTCCCGGCTGGAGAGGTGACCCGCGGCTATGGCAGGAGCCTCTATAGCCGTGCGTCACCTCTCCAGCCGGGAGAGGGCGTGCGGGGCTAAAGAAGCCATAGCCCCGCGACCCTCTCCCAGCTGGAGAAGTGACGCGTGACTATGGCAGCAGCCTCTCCGCTGCGCCTTTCTGCTGCTCCCTGACCTGCTCTTTGGGGCTGGTGGTGGGCTTCCCCCCGCCAGCGCCAAAGAGCAGGTCGAAAGGAACCTTCCAAGGTAGCTGCCTGAACGCACCTTAAACGGCACCTTGTTTTAGAGCGGGAAAACAAGAGGGGGAAAATTCTCCCACTCTCTGTGCAGCGCCTCCTGCCACTTCGCTGAAGGGGCGCTGGGCAGAGAGCAGAAGAATTTTTTTCCCTTGTTCTCCCCCCTCTAAAACAAGGTGCGTCCTATTGTCCGGTGCGTCCTATGGTGCGAAAAATACGGTAACCATACTGATGGCATATATTCAGATACTGAAATGAAGAGAAACAGGAAAGCAGAAGGCAATGCTTTGGGGGTAATCTTTCCAGTGATATAATACAAGAATTATAAGTTTATATGATCCTTTTGACTGCTGGTAAGGAATGTGTGGCTGCTAGTTTTTAACACATTATAACATGTTCCCACAGTGAGACTTTTAAGGCTGCTTTAAGCTTGACTGTTGACTGTTTCAAAAACAATCAGGACAGAACTATGGAAGAACAAGACACTGGCAATTAGATGAGAAAATCCAAACTTGAAGTAACCTAGCACATTTGTTATAATTACTGAAATATTCATTAATATTCAGTATGTGATAAAGAATTTTGTGACCCTAGAGACAAGAATCAGAGGCACATGTGGTCAGTTGGACTCTGGTAAATTCCTCCCCTACAGCACCCTGAGATCACTGCAGATGGTGACAGCAGCCACGAAATTAAAAGACACCTGCTTCTTGGGAGAAAAGCAATGACAAACCTAGACAGCATCTTAAAAAGTAGAGACATCACCTTGCCAACAAAGGTCCGTATAGTAACAGCTATGGTTTTCCCAGTAGTGATGTATGGAAGTGAAAGCTGGACCATAAAGAAGGCTGATCGCCGAAGAATTGATGCTTTTGAATTATGGTGCTGGAGGAGACTCTTGAGAGTCCCATGGACTGCAAGAAGATCAAACGTATCCATTCTGAAGGAAATCAACCCTGAGTGCTCACTGGAAGGACAGATTGTGAAGCTGAGGCTCCAATACTTTGGCCACCTCATGAGAAGAGAAGACTCCCTGGAAAAGACCCTGACGTTGGGAAAGATGGAGGGCACAAGGAGAAGGGGACGACAGAGGACGAAATGGTTGGATAGTGTTCTCGAAGCTACCAGCATGAGTTTGACCAAACTGTGGGAGGCAGTGGAAGACAGAAGTGCCTGGCATGCTTTGGTCCATGGGGTCATGAAGAGTCGGACACAACTAAACGACTAAACAACAACAACAACAGCACCCTGAACAGCTTCAACAGATGGGATTCTCGGCATGAATGGAACAGCAAGGGAAGGCACAGTCTCCAGCTAAGGAGCCAATGAAGTTTAGGGCTCTTAGCTTGCTGCTGGTGGAGATCAAGAGACTGGTGTTCTTGAGGCTGTGACAGACAGAAGCACCCAGAATAACCTCCCATACTACCAGGGCCTGTCAGGCAAGAGCCAGGAACCTCATGGGTATTCTGGATGAAGGGAGGGTGGGCGGCTAACAGATTGAGGTTGAAACCTGACAAGACAGAAGTACTGTTCTTGGGGGACAGGGGGCAGGCAGGTGTGGGGTACTCCCTAGTCCTGAATGGGGTAGCCATGTGCCTGAAAGACCAGGTGTGAGGTCTGAAAGTCATTTTGGACTCAGGGCTGCCTATGGAGGCACAGGTCAACTGGTATGCAGGCTGAGACCCTATCTGCCCACAGACTGTCTCACCAGAGTGGTACATGCCCTGGTTATCTCCCGCTTGGACTACTGCAATGCTCTCTACTTGGGGCTACCTTTGAAGGTGGCTTGGAAACTACAACTAATCCAGAATGAAGCAGCTAGACTGGTGACTTGGAATGGCCACCAGGACCATATAACACCAGTCCTAAAGGATCTTCTCTGGCTCTCAGTACATTTCTGAGCAGATTTCATTGTTGGTGCTGACCTTTTAAAGCCCTGAACAGCCTCAGCCCAGAATACCTGAAGGAGTGTCTCCATCCCCATTGCTCATCTCACACACTGTGGTCCTCCTCTGAGTGTTTTCTGCTGGTTCCCTTACTGCGGGAAGTGAAGTTACAGGGAACCAGGCAGAGGGCCTTCTTGGTAGTGGCGCCCTCCCTGTGGAACACCCTCCCTTCAGACGTCAAGAAGACAAAGAATTACACAACTTTTAGAAGACATCTGTAGGCAGCCCTGTATCGGAAGGTATTTAACACTTGATGTTTTATGTTTTTAGATATGCTGTAAGTTGCCAAGACTGGCTGGTGGAACCCAGCCTGATGGGCGGGGTATAAATAATAATAAAACAACAACAATAATTCTGAGGATTATTATTATTAATATTATTACTATTATTCTACTACTGAGGCTGAGGAACCAAACTGAGACTGATTCCCATACTTTTGTGTATGAGTAAGAAATATCTGCTGCAGCTAGGACCCCCCCCCCCGCCGCCTATGGGCTGTTGTGACTCTAATCTGCAGTTAGCATAGCTGCTGCCCTGCAATGTTCTGCCTGGTATGTCATTCATTTGTTCTCTCATGCACTTTCCTGTATTTGCCAACTCTTGGTTAGTAGAGTGTCCTTCTCCTTCCATCTCAATTTTCTGACCTGCTTTCCAAACTTCGTTTAAAATTGAGCTGCATTGCCTGGGGAGGCTGGACAGAGCGTTCTATAAGTGAGCTGCTAAAAGGAAAGATTTGAAGAAATATTCTTTGTGTTTAAATTTTTAGCAGCTCAGTGTTCAACGGAACCAGTGGAAATGGGATGATACGATAGTGAAAGAAGCCCTATCATATTTGAACAAGTGGAAAGGTTTTATGTTTTGTTTTTAGAATAACCATGTTTGGTTTCCTGAATTTGTAACTGGCTGACTGACCGAACCCAAAGGGTGCTCATCAATGGTTCCTCTTCATCCTGGAGAAGAGTGACTAGTGGGGTGCCACAGGGTTCTGTCTTGGGCCCGGTCTTATTCAACATCTTTATCAACGACTTGGATGATGGACTCAAGGGCATCCTGATCAAATTTGCAGATGACACCAAACTGGGAGGGGTGGCTAACACCCCAGAGGACAGGATCACACTTCAAAACGACCTTGACAGATTAGAGAACTGGGCCAAAACAAACAAGTTGAATTTTAACAGGGAGAAATGTAAAGTATTGCACTTGGGCAAAAAAAATGAGAGGCACAAATACAAGATGGGTGACACCTGGCTTGAGAGCACTACATGTGAAAAGGATCTAGGAGTCTTGGTTGACCACAAACTTGACATGAGCCAACAGTGTGACGCGGCAGCTAAAAAAGCCAATGCAATTCTGGGCTGCATCAATAGGAGTATAGCATCTAGATCAAGGGAAGTAATAGTGCCACTGTATTCTGCTCTGGTCAGACCTCACCTGGAGTACTGTGTCCAGTTCTGGGCACCACAGTTCAAGAAGGACGCTGACAAACTGGAACGTGTCCAGAGGAGGGCAACCAAAATGGTCAAAGGCCTGGAAACGATGCCTTATGAGGAACGGCTAAGGGAGCTGGGCATGTTTAGCCTGGAGAAGAGGAGGTTAAGGGGTGATATGATAGCCATGTTCAAATATATAAAAGGATGTCACATAGAGGAGGGAGAAAGGTTGTTTTCTGCTGCTCCAGAGAAGCGGACACGGAGCAATGGATCCAAACTACAAGAAAGAAGATTCCACCTAAACATTAGGAAGAACTTCCTGACAGTAAGAGCTGTTCGACAGTGGAATTTGCTGCCAAGGAGTGTGGTGGAGTCTCCTTCTTTGGAGGTCTTTAAGCAGAGGCTTGACAACCATATGTCAGGAGTGCTCTGATGGTGTTTCCTGCTTGGCAGGCGGTTGGACTCGATGGCCCTTGTGGTCTCTTCCAACTCTATGATTCTATTCTATGAATTTCGCATTGAATTGTATTAGTAAACTGTCTCTGAAGTTCCAAAGAAGCCTGTAATCTTTGTGAAATAAATGAAAAGGGTAAAAATGGTGGCAAACCTTAAGAAGACAAAGTTAAATGTAGGACTGAATTATAGATTGTCCCCCACCGCATGGAGGCCTGACAAGGGCCTCTGCTGCTGCAGGGAAGTGTGGCCCACTCTCTGCCACTGCAGGGAGGTATGGCGGGACTGTGCCCTTGTGGGGAGACCCAGAAAGGTCCCCTGCCGCCACAGATACATATTGTGATATATCAAGATATCATATTTAGCTGGTGATATATTGTGGTGTTGAAAATCAGATATCGCCCAGCCCTATTACACAGATGGACCAGTTGAGAGAGCACAATGTTGAATTCCGCTCACTATTACGCTGTGCATGGGAGTGCTACTTGCTTCATGGACCATGTTGCCACTCATATTTTATTTGCTTTATGGACCATGTTGTCACCATAGGAGACATAATATCCTGCTGGTTAGTCAAGAAGTCCTTCCAGTACTGTAGCTGTTCGGAAAGCCTTTTTTGCTGGAGGAGATGAATTTGTAGGCCCAACAGCAAAAACTAAAGCTTGTAGTAAAATGTCTCTTTTGATAAATCTGCACCCCCAACACCAATATTAATGACTTCCCATATGGAAGGTACTTTGGGAAATTCAATGTAAGGAATCATGGTCTGTTTACTACTACTTTGTATATCAGTCTGATGGCAATGCAAATAGTTTTCCTACAGACAGAAGACTTGGGAATAGAAAATAAGGAATAATTTACTAGTCTCATTGTATATGTGAATGTACTTCTCTATCTGATGAAAATGTTAAATCAGCCTTAAAGCCAGTCACTCACCATAAACTTTCCCCATCCTAATGTACAAAAGAAATTCATGTAAGCCCTGGTGGAGAAAAACATTTCGAATCAGCTTTAACCATGAAATGCCTGCTTTTCTCTCAATAAAAGAGACAATAATGAAACATGTGCAAATTTACAGTCAAAAGGAGGAGTGAGTGAACTTGAGGAGGAACCACGCATAGAGCTAGAGATGACATCTTGGTACTTCACATGGTGTGTGAATATATGTTAAGAGGAATGTTGAGTGGTTAATGTACACAAAAACCAGCTATTGTGCACACTCTCCAGAGCCCATAGAGAATGTGTACTTAATCCTTCCAGAAAGTGGGAATTGTTTACACTTCCTAGTCAATATACTTAATCTTCAACAGGCCTTGTTGGGGTCTTGTCTTCTGGGCAGCCCAGGACCATCCACACTGCTCTGGAGAGGTCACTTCTATATTGCTATATTGCTTCTATATTGCTAATTCAGCAGAAACAGTGTGGGAGACAGCAGTTACAAGTTATTGGTCTCTGCAGCCACAGTAGGTGCTGTGATTCTCTGGTGGTATGACTTCATTCTGGTGGCACACGACAACAACAACCTTCCTGAAGCATCAGGAACAACCTAGGCAAATTCTGGAGTAAGGGACTGCTTTGGGGCTTCACCTTCCAAGTTCATAGCAAAGATTTAAGGACCATTGTCATGTAGGGCAAATACCTTTCTTTTCTTCCCCAAGCATTCTTCAACAAACTTGGAGCTGTGCTTTTTCTGCTTTGTTATACTAAATGAATTTTATCTGCTGCTTTTATCCTGTTTCTATTGTTTTGTGATTTTTAAAATGTGAATGGTACTGGTAATTATTGTTGTTGTTGTTGTGAGCTACCTAGAGGACACTTATGTACTGCTGGTTTGAAATAAAAACCAGTCAATCAATTGGATGATCATCACTTAGGAAGAAACTAAAATATTAGATAGCTCTTGGATATGTGTTCTTTTCATTTGGGAGCAAATAGTTTGGGTACAAATCTGGCACCTACCATATTAGGACCTGAGGAAGAGAGAACTTTTTTTGCCATATTCCCTGCATAAAGCAAATGGCCGCTATCAGCATTTGGGATGGGGGTGGTTCACTGTTGTTCTCTGCATCAGCAGATGTAAGGATTAAAGGATTACAATCACATGAAAATTTTGCACATCTTTGCCACTTAAAGGCTTGCTGAATTGTATTTATGGAAATTCATGCTGCGGCTAGTTTGGGGTCTCCTTTTATGAAAATAATATGTTTTGACTTTATAAACGGTCCCCATCTAACATCCAATTTTTCCCCCATCTAACAGATATATATGCTTTTGATAGCTGTACAGCAACATAAGAACTAAAGCCATCTCAAGGCATTCAGATAATTGAATTACATTATTTCTTGCTATGCCACCAACTTGGATTTGGGCACCTCTCTGTGGACTTAATAATTGCAGTATGTGATCGGTTTTGAAGGTGCATTAAAAAAAATTAAAAATCCAAGGCTCTGCCTGGTTTGTTTTATTATTGTTGCCCTAGCGAACCACACTGATTTTTTTATAGAGTTCTCTGAATGTCCATGTTCTTGTTTCTCCTTTCTCTTTCCCAGCCTTCCTATTCTCCTCTGATCTTCTGTCCATATCCTTTGCCTGTTATACTGAACAGTTTACTTATCTGATCCTGTATGGCTTGGATTTCAGCTAACCCCAATAAAGACAATGCACATATACCAAATGACACTGAGGACAGAACCATTGCTGGGCTGTCATGACAAATGGAGATTGCAAATAAGGGTACATCTGCTGAAAGGAAAGCATATTTCTTGACTGTGTCCAGATAAACTAGATGTACATAGATGCAAATTCAAACTGTTGCCTACTTCCTGATCATAAGCATTGTTCTGTATAGCACTGTCACCCCGATCAGCTAGAGCTTTTCAGGAACTGATGTCTAGCAGCATCCCCTGAAACTGACCTGAAAAATCTTCCCTGCTGCTTTGAGAAATTCTCAAGAAAGCCTTCCCTTTCATTCCAATTTGTTTCTAAGGCAAGGATGGGCAACTAACCCCCATCTTATAACAGTATCCGCCGCCTGCACCCGCCCCCGCCCCCGTGATGTGTACTGGAAACATAACAATAAAAACCACAAGCAGGAGAAAGAATTATCTGTCACTGATTCATGTAGTCAGAACTGACGAGGAACAGGGCTACAGATACAATTGTTTTGGATTTTGGAATAAAGACTTCCCTTTCACTAGGGCTTTTTCAGATTAAAATTACCAATCATATACAGGTAAAAAGTAAAACCCACTGGGCTTGATGGGGTTACTCGCAAATAGACATACATATGTATTAAAAAGTAGTAAAGGTAAAGGTAAAGAACCCCTGGGCGGTTAAGTCCAGTCAAAGGCGACTATGGGGTTGCAGCGCTCATCTCGCTTTCAGGCCAACGGAGCCGGCGTTTGTCCACAGACAGCTTTCCGGGTCACGTGGCCAGCATGACTAAACTGCTTCTGGTACAACAGTACAACATACCAATACAGTTTTTGTTTTGTAATGTATGTGGATGTAATTCTCTTTTTACTTTAGTGTGCTATACAAACACATACATTTATCACAGAAGCCTCTCAGTTTGTTCACAGGCAGCTGGGGTGGTAGTGAATTGTCTCCCCATAGGTCAATGTATTTGTATCAAATAAAATATTGCCTCTTCCGGTTGTTCTAAATCTACATAGAAAAGGGAGGGGGATACTTTTACAAAGTGGGGGGGGGGGAGACAAATGAACAGGAAAAAACAAATGAGCAGGAAGTATTTTTTAGTTTATAAATAAGAATAAAAATAAATCATGTAAAAGGTATCTATAGAAAAATATAGATATACAATACACTGAAACAAAGAAATATAACACCACCAGTATCCAAAAACTTAAAATAAGAACAGCTGTCATGAAATGCCAGGACAGAGTAAGGAAATATAATGGGATAAAAGAATGAGGTTGCTTCAGCAGGTGTTGAGGGCTATGTAAAATGAGGTTGGAGGCCACAGGTTGCCCACCTGTGCTATAGATCATTGTCTATACTTTATGTACACTATATAGATCCTATATAGAGCCCTTGACACTTTTAAAAAAGCTGAGGTGTTTTGCACATTGACCTCCTAGGCAGTACTGTTTTCCCCTCAACCTCTTTCTAGAGTTTAACATAGGCATAGGCAAACTCAGCCCTCCAGATGTTTTGGGACTACAACTCCCATCATCCCTGACCACTGGTCCTGTTAGCTAGTTATGATGGGAGTTGTAGTCTCAAAACATCTGGAGGGCCGAGTTTGCCTATGCCTGGTTTAACAGCTCCATCCTTATCTACATGCATTCTGGAGTAATTCCTGCTGTGTTCAATAGGGCTGACTCCTAGGTAATTGTTCATTAAATTGCATCCTAAGAGTAAAAAGTGGAGTCCACTGACACCAGAGTTTTGCTAAATAAATAGAAAGCAAGCCTGTCTGCCAAAGAATGGTGATGATGATTATTGTTTTTATATCTCAGTCCCAGATGTCAGTTTCGTTCTAAAAGCTGCTTTATCACAAATAATATTCTTAGAACCTTCAAAGCTCTGAATATGGGTATCTGAACAAGTCTGACTATTGCTATATGCAATGGATTAATCAGAGCTGTTACAGAGTTAGCTTTAAGCCCTCAATACTGTTAAAAGGTTTGAAGCTAGTCTACTTGCAGTGTACACTGTGGAATCTAAAAGTATTTTCACTCTCATATAGCAGTGCTAGGGTGGTCTTTGGCATATATAATCTATGAAATGATGGACTGCAAGTGTACCTTAAACATGAGATGAAAATGTGTAGAGGCACACTGAAAGTTTTTAAATGAGTAAATATGGGACATATACTTTCCTCTGCTCCCCTGAACAGCGAGGAATAATGTTCAGTATTTGTTTTTAAGAACCTAATAAATTAGGAGGTTTAATAATTCTTGGACCTAAAATTCAGGACCAGGTACAAAAAATATTAGAAGTCTCATTTTACTACAATATATGCCTATTTTACATTAACTTTTGCAATAAACAAATTATGAAAATGGAAAAAATAGCACTGATAATACTTAGACAAGTAGTGACCATGAAACTGTCAAGTACACCCAAAATAAATTATTTATTCCACAAGTTAGGTAAAGATAAAGGGACCCCTGACTGTTAAGTCCAGTCGCGGACGACTCTGGGGTTGCGGCGCTCATCTCGCTTTACTGGCTGAGGAAGCTGGAGTTTGTCCGCAGACAGCTTTCCAGGTCATGTGGCCAGCATGACTAAGCCGCTTCTGGCAAACCAGAGCAGCACACGGAAACGCCGTTTACCTTCCCGCTGGAGCGGTACCTATTTATCTACTTGCACTTTGACATGCTTTCAAACTTCTAGGTTGGCAGGAGCTGGGACCCAGCAATGGGATCTCACCCCATCACAGGGATTCAAAAGTAGCACAAAAGCTCTAACTAGCCAGGGAGCAAACCAAACACTTTCTGTAGTAAATAGAAATTTTTTATTATGTACCTGTATGTAAACTGAAAAGACACAGCCAAGACATTATATTTGCTTGTGGAATGCTTGAAAGTCCCCTCCCCCTTTCTCCCACTTGCACTGAGCATATCTTGGTCCTAAGGAAACCACTTAAGTTAAGCAGTTGTCTTGAATGTGCAGTGTACAATTATTCTATAATTGTAATTTGAGTTATGTTGGGCTTTATGGACAGTTTTGCCATCTCCTTCATCTGTATTTAGATAGATAGGGATGCAGTCCTAAACAGGGAGTAAGCCCACTGAATATGTACTTCCAGGTAAATGTGTAGAGGATGGATTGTGCTGAAAGTCCTTTAGCATTTTAGTCTATGCTTTTCTCCTACCATATGCTGCTGTCACAATCAAAGGGCTTTCGCTATGTCTAATGGGCTTTACAAGCTGCTTTCCTACCTCCCTACCCCAGGCCTTAGCCATCAATATATTTGATTGTGATAAGTGTTCCATCTGAAGCAATGAAACTGTAGGCACTTGCAAAATCCCAAAGATTATGATTCCTTAAAAATCTCAGGATTTGATACCCTGTGACAGAATGATGAAATATATGACAGTACACAATCTCCACAAATTATATCCCTTCACACACATGCACACACAATCACTCTTGCTATTTAAATTCAAATTAAACAGCCCCTTACAACATTTTTAGCATCATACTGTTCCAGTAATTCAGTGTCTAATTAATAGAGTGCCACCGGCTATCGCCAGTCAGCAAAATTACCTCAGGAAGGCTCCCTGTGTTTTCCAGTTTTGTTTATCTTCCTCTACAAATATGTGTAACCACACCTCACATCCTCTCTCTGACCCTTATTCTTAAAGGGGAACTATGCTATTGGACACATTCTGTACATACACATCATCTGTCTCTGGATAAAAGTAATCCTACCAATGCATAAAATTTACATGAAGAACTGTTTACATTTGTTCATGTGAACGGAAGCTGAAATTTATGACACCTCTTTGAGCATTACACTCCTATGTTAATCAACACAGAAGTAGAGGTTAGCAGGTAGCCCTGTCCTGTAGCAACAGCGCATCCAGCTGTATGACCACACACACACACACACACACACACACACACACACACACAATCTGCCATGTGACTTGGAACTCATATTGCACCTGAAGTGTTAGCTGTTTATAGAGGTTTCTCAGTGTCAAATGAGGTCTTCTGCTTTTCCACACCACCAGTTGATGGCCCAGTTCAGTGATGGGCCTCACTGATCCTCAGTCTAAGCCAGCATGGTCAGTTATCAGGGTTATGGATGATGGGAATTTAGTCCAACAACACCTGAAAGGGCAAAGGTTCTCCATCCCTGGCCAGGGCCATTTAAAAGAGCCTGAGGCAACATGGAACACTTGAATGCCTGCTAATAATTCCTGACACGTCTAGCAAGCTTCATGAGTATGTTATCTTGTATTCTTGGTTTGTAAAGTACGGTACATTTTTAGAATAATGACAACCTTTTACAAACATGTCAGTGATGAACTATGATGAAAGAGCACCTATTCAAAAACGTTGAGCTTTAAAAGCTACCTAGATATCTATAGATATTGGCTGACCTGGATTCTGTCCAGTTGTCATAGCTATGGCACAAATAAGCTCAAACATACAGACAACTGTGCTGAGAAGCAACATTCTGATGCAAAGTCTTTGCTTTACTAAATCAAATTATTCCTCTCCTTCTTCTGCAAACAAAGCTTTATGAAAGCAAAATTTTCAAAGCAAAAGCAAAAAAGAAAAGTTTCTACAAAATGATGGCAATTATGCAGTTAATTAGGCATGCAATTGCAGTGGCTCTCAAATTTCCAACAGGTGGTGCTTAATAGCAAAGAAACTCAGGTGCATCTAAATCAAAAGGCAGAAACAATTGGGTGGACCTGGAGGCAAGTGCATTCATTTAAGTATGCAGTTGCAGATGCACTATAATTACTTGCCTAATTGTGTGCCCAAACTAAACGGATGCAATTAGTATGCATATGTAATTAATTGTAACTTATTGGTAAGTCCTCGGTCTACAATTCATTTTTTCCATCAATATCTGTGTTTGACACACATACACTATCTATCATCTATGTATCTATCTATCTGAGAATGATTTGGGAATCAACATCGATACGTGTTTTGGCTTTCATAACATGCGAGCAGTGATAAGAGTCAGTCACAGTTCTAAGGATAGAAAGGTATGATTATCCCCAGCTAAACATCACACATTAAGCAGCACCAAAATTTGTTGGATAAGCAGCCTCATACAACCAATATGCTAATTAATGCCTGAAGGGGTTAAGACTATAGAGTAAGCTGTCTCTTCCTGCTCTCACCTTGGAAGGGAGTGGTATCAAGCTCCGCCATTCCACCATTTGAATCTTACTAGAAAGGAGGTCTGGGCTGGTTGCTCTAAGCCCAGGCTGTGTGGCTTAAGCAAGCTGCATTTGTGTTTCTATAGAAATAATTTAGAAACATTTACCACTTTGGAACCTAAGTTTTACTGTCTATGTTTTCTTACTGGAAAAGCACATGAATCTGACCTTTGAAGAACTGGTAAGTAAACCATTTTTAGCTTAGCCGAAGTATGGTCTCTTTTACGTTAAGTGAGGAGGGAAACTTTGAAAGCAACTTAGAATGGGGTATTTTAAGGTCTAACAGCCTATATTCTTGCTGAATATTTTGTGACATTAAATCTCTGCTGGGGTTCTCTCACAAAGAGTATTTGCCTCCACTTGGCACTTGGCATCCAGGGAATTCTCCTTTTGATATATACCATAACTTTTTCTTTTTCTTTAAGTCAAAAACAAAAACCAACAAAATGTACAGTACTCAGTGGTTTACTTAGGTAGAAGTGAACACAACTTCAGGTCACACATAGAGAACATTTCTAGAACAAAGGGAAACCAAATCTACTAGCTGATTCACAGCCTGAAGAGTTTTGTTATTCTGTCTTCCATTTCTGTCTCTTTACAAGGAAGTTCAGGGGAGTTTCATCAACTGGGTGACACCACATATTTAGGATACGCAACTCCTTTTGGGTCGGAATGTGTTTTACAGAGATGAGGATTCTGTATCATATTTCTATATGAATGTAGCACTCTAGAGCACATGTGGTGCTTAATGGCAAATGGAAAGATTTTGCACCAGCTGTTGTTGAAGTATGTCAGACTGGTTTGTTATGCACTTGCTGTGCTTATAATGTATCAGCTTTTAATATGTTGAGTTCTTTTGTGTACATGTTGCACAATTTCAGTAACCCGCCCTGAAATTTCTTTGCAATGAAGAGCAGCCTTGTTGTTGTTTAGTCATTTAGTGGTGTCCGACTCTTCGTGACCCCATGGACCAGAGCACGCCAGGCACTTCTGTCTTCCACTGCCTCCCGCAGTTTGGTCATACTTATGCTGGTAGCTTCAAGAACACGGTCCAACCATCTCGTCCTCTGTTGTCCCCTTCTCCTTGTGCCCTCAATCTTTCCCAACATCAGGGTCTTTTCCAGGGAGTCTTCTCTTCTTGTGAGGTGGCCAATGTATTGGAGCCTCAGCTTCACGATCTGTCCTTCCAGTGAGCACTCAGGGCTGATTTCCTTAAGAATGGAGAGGTTTGATCTTCTTGCAGTCCATGGGACTCTCAAGAGTCTCCTCCAGCACCATAATTCAAAAGCATCAATTCTTCGGCAATCAGCCTTCTTTATGGTCCAGCTTTCACTTCCATACATCACTACTGGGAAAACCATAGCTTTTACTATACGGACCTTTGTTGGCAAGGTGATGTCTCTACTTTTTAAGATGCTGTCTAGGTTTGTCATTGCTTTTCTCCCAAGAAGCAAGCGTCTTTTAATTTTGTGGCTGCTGTCACCATCTGCAGCGATCATGGAGCCCAAGAAAGTAAAATCTGTCACTGCCTCCATTTCTTCCCCTTCTATTTGCCCGGAGGTGATAGGACCAGTGGCCATGATCTTCATTTAAGAGCAGCCTTAAAATGTTTTAAATAAACTAAATCTTTGCTTAAGACTTACAGAACTGTTGTGATGGTTGATTCCGCTAAGACAGCTGAATAACTAACCTAAACTTGTTTAAGGAAGCACCTTAGGTACAATAAATTTGTAAACATCATGAGTTAGACAGGGAGTGGGAAGAGCACAGGAATATGCTGATGCTTCCAGAAAGATTTAATGGAATGCATTTCTCATTATACTTCACTCTCCTATTTCTAATGAAATTTTGCTTTCTTCTAAATTCTAAACAGCTTTTCAAACCAACCCTTAACCCTTTTAGATTTGGCAGACCGGCATCCTATTCCGTTCTTGATTTTTCAGGGTTTCCATTTCCTATTATGAAAATGCCTTGTTCTGGCATCAGGCTGTGAGAAGAGAATGGGCAAGTCAAGCTACAGCACAGCTTACTATTCACACTCTATTACGTATTCTATTTCTGTTTTTTCCTGACACAGCAGAAATTTTGCACTTTCCCCCTTTCTCATCTTAGTATTGTTTTAAACTTTGGTTTCCTTCATGGCTTTTGTAATGGGCTCCGCTTCCCCTTAATCTTTTGTTTGTCTTCCCACCCACCCACCCACCCTCCCTCCCTGACATGCACAAATTCCATATTCATTGTGGCACTCATATCTCTCTCCATTTCCCTTCCACCTTTTCACAGTCACTTCTCATCTATTATAAGCTTGTCTTGGCTTCTGCATCTTCTTAACTCCAGTGTAGGTAGCTGTAAGTAGCACAATAATATGAGGGTGAGAAGATTTTAAGATGCCTTCTAGTGATTAAAAAGGCACACCGTTATAAAATAAACAGTTTGATCAGTCTGATAAATGCATTTCTACTCTGTGATCCTTGACAGAGTCGGAAACTTGCCTGATATTTTTTTTCCAGGTTATTGGCAAAATATAAGGACTGATATTTGCAAGATAGAAGGAACCACATAAAGCTTCTAAAATTCAGCATTACACATAAGTAGACAATAAATATTTCGGACTGCTATCTTGTCAGTTGAGTTGCCTCCCCACCCCACCCCAACCCCCAACTCCGCTCTGGTACTTTTGATTTTAACAAATGATGCTACTCTGTGGTGGTTCAGATTAAATTAATGGAATTTAAATTCAGACCATCATAGGATCCAAAACACACTATAATGTTTGGTGTAACTTTCCTTATATGTTCTATAGAAAAGCAGTGTGAATCTCTCACACAGAGCTTGTGGGAAGGTTTATCACTCCAAAAGTGTTATCTTAGACAAGTGAAATTGTGTGTCCTCTGCAGAGCTAAATTTGATTTAGAGTTTCCAATTACTAAGAGAAGCTGTTTTGAATGCTGGGTTTCATATCTAAAATATATGAAGATCAAGGCAGTACATTCTGAATTCCCAATGTGGTCCAGTTCAGGCAATGATACCTTGACTTAATAAGCTGAGATAGGTGTGAAACTTCTGCTCATACATACAGCCCCTTTGCTCTTCCCTTAAAAACAGAAATCTGGAAATGTAATAAACGATTGTGAAAATATATAGGGAAGTTGCATAAATTCCACATTCCCAGGGGAAAACAAATGCTTTCAGCCCAGACTGAGAAGAAAAGAGGAGTATCTGGTTCCAGAAGGAGGCCATTTCACAACATCTTTTTCTTCTAACAGGTACTGGTGGCAGAAGGAATTGTTGTACATCGCTCACCTTCACTTGAAATATAGGGGCCAACTAGACAAACTAATATTCCTCATCAGATCTTGTATTGCTTTACATTTTAGTGGTAACAGCCACAGGGCTTCCCATTCAAGTTAGGACCATCAAGTTCAATCCTTTCCCCAGCACCTACGACAATCCTGTCCCTGAGCTACTGTTTGCACCATTAGGTATTTAGACAGGTTGTACACATTCATTTCCCCTAGCAGGGTGTGGAGAGCCCACCTTTTAAAGTGCCTTCACTAGAACAAGGTTTGGTTTAGATACAATATATGTCTATGTGGGGATCATGTGAAGGGTTGCATTTGAAATACTAAGTATCTGTTGGTGGCTGATGGTGTTATTTGGTTGCAGAAGACTGGTCTGGGGGTGGGGGTGGGTGGAAACTAGGTTCTTTTAAATAGTGAGAGAGAGGATTGTAAAATTGCACTTCTGCAGAGATAAGACTAATTTTCTTATGATTATAATTTATTTAAAACTGTTTTTGACAGTGTCTGTTACTGTAACCTGCCCCGGGTCCTCCTGGTGAAGGGTGCGTAGTAAATATAATATTATTATTTGAGAAAAGAATGTTTTCAACAAACGTAAAAAACATAACAGTATGTGCACTCCACCTCCATAGGGATGCTTTCAGCCATTTTTCTTTCCATATCTGTTTGAGGACAATTTGGGCTAAAAAGCTAAAATAAAGAATAATTTGGAAATATTGGAAGTACTGTGACTTGAATTTGGCCCTAAAATATTTGTAACTTTTTTTGTATGTGTGTGTTACCCATGTTGGCCAACAGAGTGCACTTCCAATTCTTCCTTTGCAACTGCAGTTTGACCTTTCCTATGCCTAATGACACCAGTATAGGAAAGGTAGTGGGCCTAATTTAGGCTTGTGGGCTGGAGATGCCCCACAACTGTATTAAGACATACTTTTCAAACTACTATTAAAATTACTAATTCACAGTGGAGTTAAAGAAGTCATATCCTAAAAGACGCACCCACATTCAGGGGCATAGTAAGGGGGGGCAGTGGGGGCGAACTGCCCCGGGTGCCCTCACTGAGGGTGGTGATTCCCAAGCCTACCCCAAGCTGTTGGGGTAAGGGGGGAGCTGCACCACTTTGCCAGCGACATTCCCCCCTTCCCTCTTTGCTTTGACAGCTTGGGGGAGGCTTGGGAGTTGTGGGTGGACAGTGCACTGAATGTCTGCCATGAGCGGTTGCTCCGCCCCCATGGGCAGCTCGCTCTGCCCCAGGATGCAGGGCGCACGCGCTGCTCCAAGCGCCCAAACAGCTATTCTGTGCCTGGGAGGGCACCCTCCATGCCACACACCCCTCGGGAGTGCGCCGCCCTGGGCAGCATGGGCATATGCTCTGCCATGCTCTGCCACATGGGAGCTTTTACATGTCTTGAATGTGCTTATTTGGGAGAAGCCACAGAACATAGCCTAGATTGCCCTAAAGGTAGACAATGAGAAGTTCAGGCCACACACAAATGGCACAGTCAACACATAGGACAGAACGTATAGCTTCTATGTCAGATTGTACATGGTCCCCCCCCCAGCAGTGTTTCCTACACTTCCTGCTTTGCACTTAAGTCTAGAACATAGAATGTGAGTAGTCCTCACAAGGACCTGAACAAAGATGAGAAAACCTAATACACAAAAGTAAAGCCATCTAATGGAAAACAGTTACCGTATTTTTTGCTCTATAAGACTCACCTTTTCCCTCCTAAAAAATAAGGGGAAATGTTTGTGCGTCTTATGGAGCGAATGCAGGCTGCGCACCTATCCCGGAAGCCAGAACAGCAAGAGGGATTGCTGCTTTCGCTGCTCAGCGATCCCTCTTGTTGTTCTGGCTTCTGAGATTCAGAATATTTTTTTCCTTGTTTTCCTCCTCCAAAAACTAGGTGCATCTTATGGTCTAGTGCATCTTTTAGAGTGGAAAAATATGGTATTTTGCTTCGGCTCTTGTTCCCTTTGTACATAACACTTGCTCCCATCTGTGTTCTGTATGGTTATGCATTCCACAAGAGTGACAATTTTTATATTGAATTAAGTAAACAATTTGTCACTTCTGAAGAAAACCACGTTGGCAATTTATTACAAGTCACTGTGTTTCGGAGCACAGGATGAGCGAGCAAGACGAAATGGACCTAGCTAATTGTAGATTTCAGGACAAGAAAGAGAATCCAAACTCTTGCTATATTAAAATATGATAAAGTGAGCAAAGCGGCTTAACGAGGCATTGCCAAGAGTTTAAACACTCTGATTAACAACTAACCTATTTTACTTCAAAAGCAACTCCTCCCCACCCCCACCCTTCAAGATTATTTTCAGTAAGTAGGTCATTAAAATCCTAATACCAACTATCAGGTTTCCATGCTCAAATGAAGCATAACTGTGTAATTTTGTGGCACTTAAGTCTTCACAGTAGGTTTTGAAAATGAGAAGTTATACTGATATTACCATTGTATATAAGGTCTAACTAAGTGGTATGAAACACAAACAGCTTTCATTAGTTTACAGCAGTTTTGTGTGGTCTTCCTTTAGTGTCTAGGTAAAGAAAAGAAAAGGAAGAGGGAAGTGTTTTGTTTTTTGTTTTTTTAAAAAACCTTTCAGTTAAGAAGTGTGTTTCTGAGGCAGCAGGTAATTCCTGAGGGGCAGATAACATATTCATAAAGAATATCCCCTCCTTTAGCCTTGTGGCACTACAAGTCAGTTTTTTTCCAGTATGAAGTCCATTACTGGCAGTGGATGCGCTTGAGACTGTTCAGGTGATTAATGACTCTCCTTATGGGTCTGTTACCAACAGAGAGTTCAATTCATCTCACTTCATGGGAGCACTACGTATGCTGCATTGTCCTCAGCAAGGATATGGTCTCTGGCAATTACAGTAGGTAAATTCTGTCTTTCAGAACATAAGTGGTAATTCTTTCATTAGCCTTCTCTTAAGAACTGAGTTGTGAAATGGCCCCAGCTGTGTGCTCTGGGAAATAAAGCGCTTCAATTTGATTTCTCTCAAGTAAGTGGCTTTACTCTGCAGGCGAGGAAATAAGAACTTTCTTCGTTTTCTTCTGTGGATGGTAAAAAAAAATATGAACAAGAAAAGCTCAGCCCAATTGCACAAAGGAAAAGGGTGGGGAGAGTTAAGTGGAGTCTAATGCTGGTAAGATTATGCAGTGGCCCTCTTTCCTCTCTTGTTTTCTAAACGTTTTAAACTGACTCATATATATATATATATATATATATATATATATATATATATATATATGTAACCTCGTTTCCAGCTATGTATGTTTTAATTTTCCAAATACATATAATGCAAAGTCAGTTGTTAGTTCTGGGGTCAGAGGCATGGGTGGAACAAATGTGCTTTATCTAATCAGTTCTGATTTGATTTATAGCTGCTTTAAACGAAACATCTGGGATACGGAAGGTCAAATCTGTAGTATTATACCTCCACTGTGGCATTTATTTATAGCATTGCAGTAATACAAGTCTAGTTCTGAATATATTTGATTGACATTTCATATATCACTTCCATATATATATATATATATATATATATATATATACACACACACACACACACACACACACACACACACACACACACACATTCTGTGAACCAATGCCTTGTGGAGTACCAGATTTAGGGAAGTGGGTGGTTTCCCTGCACAGGGTGCTGAGCTGAGGGGGTGCAAAATCGAGAAGATCCGTAACTAAGAAGATCCATTTTGGGGCACCACCTTTTTTTTTTTTTTAATAAATTTTTATTAATTTTCCAACACATATTAAAAGACAATACAAAACAATACAAAAACAAACAAACATATAAACATGTATAATTTCTTAACCTTCTTTTCCTTAAGCCTACTTTCAACGACTTCCCCATACCTCCTTTTTCTGCATCCCTGTTTTAAATCTTTCCAGCAACCCCTAGTTTTAATTACTTATAGCACTTCCTTTGAATCCTTTTTCTCATGTCCAATTGTTTATCGCTGCAATTCTATTTTGCATTACTCAAAACATTTTAACACTCATTAATTTTACAACAGTTCTTAAGATAAACTTTAAATTTCTTCCAATCTTCTTCCACCGTCTCTTTCCCTTGGTCGCGGATTCTGCCGGTCATCTCTGCCAGTCCCATGTAGTCAATCACCTTCGTCTGCCATTCTTCCAGTGTGGGTAGTTCTTGTGTCTTCCAGTACTTTGCTAAAAGTACTCTTGCTGCTGTTGTCGCATACATAAAAAACGTCCTATCTTTCTTTGACACCAATTGGCCTACCATGCCCAAGAGGAAGGCTTCTGGTTTCTTCACAAATGTGCATTTAAGCACCTTTTTCATTTCATTATAAATCCTTTCCCAGAAAGCCTTAATCTTTGGGCATGTCCACCAAAGGTGATAAAAGGTACCTTCAGTTTCATTACATTTCCAGCATTTGTTATTGGGCAAGTGATAAATTTTTGCAAGCTTGACTGGGGTCATGTACCACCTATAAATCATTTTCATAATATTCTCTCTTAAGGCATTACATGCCGTGAACTTTATACTGGTGGTCCATAACTGTTCCCAGTCAGCCAACATAATGTCATGTCCAATGTCTTGTGCCCATTTAATCATAGCTGATTTAACCATCTCGTCCTGTGTGTTCCATTTCAACAGCAAGTTATACATTCTTGACAAATTCTTAGTACTGGGTTCCAAAAGCTCTGTTTCTAACTTCGACCTCTCCACCTGAAAGCCAATTTTCCTGTCCTGTTTAAAAACTTCATTTATCTGGTAATAATGAAGCCAGTCTCTTACTTTGGACTTCAATTTCTCATAACTCTGCAATTTAACTTTTCCCTCCTCATACTCTATGATTTCCCAATATTTCGGCCATTTGGATTCCATATTTAATTTTTTCACTTCCTTAGCTTCCATCGGTGACAACCACCTGGGTGTTTTGTTTTCCAACAAATCTTTATACCTAATCCATACATTATATAGGGCTTTTCTAACAATATGGTTTTTGAAACCTTGGTGGATCTTAACCTTGTCATACCATATATATGCATGCCAGCCAAATCTATTATTGAACCCTTCCAAATCCAAAATATCTGTATTTTCAAGAAGCAGCCAGTTTTTCAGCCAGCAAAAAGCCGCTGATTCATAGTACAGTTTTAAGTCCGGCAGGGCAAACCCCCCTCTTTCTTTTGCGTCAGTTAGTATCTTAAATTTTATTCTGGGCTTTTTGCCCTGCCAGACAAATCTAGATATATCTTTTTGCCACCTCTTGAAACAATCCATTTTGTCCACAATCTGCAATGTTTGGAACAAAAATAACATTCTCGGCAAAACATTGATCTTAATAACAGCAATTCGGCCTAACAAGGAAAGTCTCAGACTTGACCATATTTCTAAATCTTTTTTCACTTCTGCCCAGCATTTCTCATAGTTATCTTTAAATAGATTCACATTCTTGGATGTCAAATTTATCCCCAGGTATTTCACCTTCTTTGCTACCAATAAACCAGTATCACTCTGGAATTTCTCTCTTTCTGCACTTGTTAAATTTTTATCCAGTACTTTCGTTTTCTGTTTGTTCAGCTTAAAGCCTGCTACTTGACCAAATACTTGTATTAATGGGGCACCACCTTTTGGCCTCACATAGGGTCCATGTTACATAAGATTACCAAAGTCTACCCCTGGTCCTCTGTACAGATCAGCAGCAAAACCCCACTTAGCATCTTCCTGTTACCTCTCCACATAAATGTTGGCATCTTCAACCCCTTCAAGTTGGTCAGTCCCAGGATTAGACCCATACCAGGATATTTATTTCAAATACTTTCCTAAAAGCTAGAGAAATTTCTCCTTGTATATAAGAAAGTGCCAGCCCAGCCCTCACTAGCAGAAAGAAAAGTGCCTACTGAGGCACGTCCTATCACTTTATCAACACACACATTAACCAAAAGGAGGAGAAAAAGCTTGGAGAATGGAAGCAGAGAAGATGAGACCAGGGTGGGGGGAATATTACAGAGGATTGGCAGTGGTGAACTTCTTTCCAGAAATAAGAACTTCCAAGATAGAATACAAGTCAAAATTTATTTTAGGGCAGTTTTTCTTTGTGGGGACAATAAAAGCAAAGACAGGTCTACTGTTGAGATTCTGGCAAGAGTGATGTGCTTTGCAGAAGACCCTGAAGAATTTATAAATGGTTTACAGGCTTTTGGCTCCAAAATTTAGGATTTCTAGTTTATGGAGGGCTAGCTTAATTCTTCGCCTGCAGGTCAGATACAGCAAACTAGACGGGTATTACACCTCTTAATTTAGTATGCACAAAAACAGGGAGCTTGATCAAGCACCAGACCTTGAGATCCTTTGAATCATAGGGTTAGAGTCTTGCCATTTAGCCTACACCCCTGATTGATGTAGGAAAACCTGAGCTAGATCAGAACAGTGGGGTGTGTGTGTGTGCGCGCGCGCACAGGAGCATCATGGGTGGCACAGCCCAAAATAACAACTGTGGCACCAAATCACTATACAGCTTGCCTCTTCTTTAGGTTGCCCTTCTCCCCATTTCTGTTGCAGTGCTAAATCTGACATGGGGAAAAGCTGCTTTCTGGACACAGCTTAACAGAGTCAAAGAACAAAGCCCACTCTGTCAGTGAAGTGGAGTGTAACAGCCTTTTCAAGAGCTGCTATTCCTTCTGTTTGATGAAAGCAGTGATAGATTGAGCTACCAGATGGAATGTGTCCTTTTTCTCTTGGCATACAGACTGTTTGTTTTGGAAGTCCAGAAGAATGACAGGTTTATAGTTGCCAGCACACTGGATGTCAGAGATTGCATTTACAATTCAGTATTCCTGTTTGCCATGGACTTTTTGAGAAGCTCTTGAATAGTTGTGCACTTACTTTTCAGTAATATTAATCCAACTCTAAATCATGGGTGCATCCAACCAAACTAATTAAAAGAGCTTAGTATTTTCCCATTGCTTTTTATATAGTTCAGATTTAATGGCTCATAGTATCAAAATGCAGTCTTATGGGAATTATAGCATTTGATCCGCAGGCATCGAAAGAAAAATATCAAGTTAATGCAATGATGATGAATCTCCTTTTGATTCAGAATTATTTGCGTAATTATGAGCTTTCTCTTTAAAGATTTATTTCTAAAACATCAGAGATTCCAGGAGTTCCAAACTGACGTTGTTGTTGCTGTCTCCTGGTATTTAAAGTTGTCAACATCAGTCTTGGCAGACAATCGCTTGAAAACACTGCCCTACTCCCCAAAGGAGAGTAAGCCCTTAATATTACAGAAATTTTAAAAAGATGGCAATAGAGTTGACATAAGCCTTCTTCATGCATTAATATTGATCATGAAAATGCATTAATATTAATTATGAAAGAATAGTTTTCTGTATTGCATGAAGATGCTTCAAATGGTCAAAAGGTAGTGAGATCATGACTCCTGTGATTTCTGGCCTCCTCCCTGATGTCAAACACTAGGCTGTCCTCTCATCTTAACATGCACTCATTGAGTGTGGACATAAAGGCTTGGGTCCAGATTAAAATGCGACATGAGAGCAAAGCACCAAGAGGTGAGACTTCCTTAAGGTTCTACTTGTGGAGTCCATTCACATACTATAGTTATAGCCTTTTCTGGACCTTTACGTTTTGATCTGAGACACTTCTCTGGGCTTCATCCACTGAGGGAGTTTCAGAGATTGACCACAATGGTTTTTAATTGTAGCTTCCTCTTTGTGCTCTCCTCAGTGAGGTCTGCCTGGCAGCAATGTTAACATTGTTTTGGTGCCAGGTAAAACCGTAGCTCTCTTTCCAAGAATTTGATGGAGTATGATGGCTTTGCTGCTTATTGATTATATATACTTTTGCTGCTGAAGTTTTAGATGCTGTTTTATTAGGTCTGCTCTATAAGTTCTTGATAGAGGAATAGAGGAAGTATTTAAGAGTGCAGTGCACTAACAAACCACTTGTGTTTGGATATCACCTTTCCTTCAATTAAAGTTTGTGCAATATACTGAGTTATCTTACTTAATACCTACAACAACTCTCTGATAGGCTTATCTGAGAGATAGTATTTTAGCCAGGTTTACCATATGAGCTTTATAAGTCAGTTTGAACTTGGACCTCCCCAATCTAAGGCCATCTATTACATGTTGTTGTTTAGTTGTTTAGCCATGTCCGACTCTTCGTGACCCCATGGACCAGAGCACGCCAGGCACTCCTGTCTTCCAGGAGCCTATGTAGCTAGTTGTGAGAGGTCTCTGCCCCAATATTTCAGGATGTCACAGAAGGGAATGGAGAACCTTATGGGCTGTGGTCCACCCTTTCTTCAGAGAGTCAGGTGTCTATGTTAGTAAAAGAGGTAGGTGGCCAATTAGCAGGGCCAGGTGAACCAGAAGCAAAAAGGACTGACTTAGGTCCTGTTGCCAAGGATGTAACACCATCCGCACAAGTGAAGAGACCAAGGCCACCCCATGCTCAGTCGTCCTGCTTGTAATGAGAACTGTACAACTGCCTGGTTCCACCCTGCTCCTTAAAAGCAGAGCGGGAGGAGTATGTCAAGTATATCCTGTATCCTGTATTTCAAGCAAATGCTGAGATTGTACTGGTTTCTTAAACAAAGCTGCTAGGTTTCCTTGAGCTGAGAGTCTGAGTACAGTGCCCAAGGGGTGAAGCCAGGACATACCATATTTTTCGCACCATAGGACGCACCGGACAATAGGACGCACCTTGTTTTAGAGGGGGGAGAACAAGGGAAAAAAATTCTTCCGCTCTCTTCCCGCTCTAAAACAAGGTGCTGTTTAAGGTGCGTTCAGACACCGACCCCTCTCGCTCTCCAGGCTTCAGGTTCCTTTCGACCTGCTCTTTGGGGCTGGCGGGGGGAAGCCCACCACCAGCCCCAAAGAGTAGGTCAGGGAGCAGCGGAAAGGCGCAGCGGAGAGGCTCCTGCCATAGCCGCGCGTCACTTCTCCAGCCGGGAGAGGGTCGAGAGGGGCAGCTTTAGCCCTGGGCGCGCTCTCCCGGCTGGAGAGGCGATGCGCGGCTATGGAGGCTCCTGCCATAGCCGTGCGTCGCCTCTCCAGCCGGGAGAGGGTCGTGGGGGGCTGCCTTAGCCCCGCGCGCGCTCTCCCAGCTGGAGAGGCGACGCGCGGCTATGGAGGCTCCTGCCATAGCCGCACGTCACCTCTCCAGCCGGGAGAGAGTCACGGGGGGCTGCCTTAGCCCCGCGCGCGCTCTCCCAGCTGGAGAGGCGACGCGCGGCTATGGAGGCTCCTGCCATAGCCGCGCGTCGCCTCTCCAGCCGGGAGAGGGTCGTGGGGGGCTGCCTTAGCCCCGCACGCGCTCTCCCGGCTGGAGAGGCGACGCGCGGCTATGGCGGCTCCTGCCATAGCCGCGCGTCGCCTCTCCAGCCGGGAGAGGGTCGCGGGGCTATGGCGTCTTCGCTCCATAGGACGCACACACATTTCCCCTTCATTTTTGAAGGGGAAAAAGTGCGTCCTATAGAGCGAAAAATACGGTAAATGCTGAAAGCATCAAACTTACTGCAGTTTCCAGTATCCAGACTGGCATTGTGCAATACTGCATATTGCAGTACTACATACCCACATCTACTACCACTCCTAGACAAACCCAGTAATAGCTGTAGCTGTTATCTTTCTAAGCAGGCCATCTGCAGTAGCAAATAATGTGGCTCTCAACTTATCTTGGTCTGGTCAGAAAGAGATGATACTGCTTCTTGCCTTAAAAAAAGGTAATTTATCCATCTCAACTCTGCAGCTGTAATTCTCCTTCCATCTGTTAGTAGATCATTCTTTTCCCTTCACTTAATTGTTTGTTGGAGCATAGTTGGGATAGGATTTGATGATTCACCCCTTGCCTTTCTTCCGCTATGCTATTGCAATTATGTACCTGTTCACAATGATTGTTATCATGTGTCCTTAAGTGCTGAGGTGTGTTGTTCCATTTGTGTCTGTCTTTTGTTCTCAGAGAAGCTTCTCCATGGTTTTTACCTTCAAACAAATGGAAATGCCATTGTCTGTCTTTGAAAGTCTGTCTTAAATACTTGCTAATTGAAGCTTAATTTGCTCTTAGGTGTAATTTACCTGGTAAAACCTACTAGAAATTATCTGCTGTTGGTTTTAGGTACTTGATTTTCATATAGCTGTTATCCAATTATAGACTTTAAAAAAATCTTTTTTAAAAAAATATATGAAATCCAAGTTATTTGACTTGACCAACAAGCCCCCAACCAGCACAATGTTCCCATGAAATGCAGAATAATTATAATTATGTAATTTCTAGTGATTAATACAGTCAGTTGTTAAAAATAAAAATGTTGACATTTTCAGAATTTTTAGAAGTTGGGGTTCTTGCAAACGCCCAAAATTATAGACATGCTTTTAAGGAAATTGTATTGAATGGCGTAGTTACAAGTTTTTCACTTTGTTGTCAAAACCAGCATTCTTATCAACTAGACTGGTTTGATGGGACTGTTGGCAAGAGATGAAAGAGTGGACTACTAATCTCTCGTATTCTGTACCTGTCCCACTCATGCCCAGTAATCCTTGCCTGGAGGCCATCTTCTCCCCATCAGCAGTTGCATTCTCTGGTTGGGGTGGGAGAGGGTCAAGAAAGTTTGTTGGGGAGTGATGCCAAGGGAGGCAAAGAGGTGTATTTTGGGATGCCCACCTGTGCTATGTCAGCTAAGCAAAAGTGAACAACTTTCTAGTAACAGTTGTACAATTTACTGAGTCCTTTTAGGAGATTATCACAAAAAGGGCACATGTTCACTCTGTATAATATCTTGTACTGCCTTCTTCTAATGCAAGCTAATTTCTTTATTTGCCAGGCACCACAGTGGATGTTTCTGTCAGTCAGCTTTAACTCTGTAGGGAGTTTGCTGTAGTTTTGAATAAGGAATAAAATGGAAAAGTGGCTTACCTGATGATTTTCTGAGGGATTATAGTTTTATGTAGGAATAATCTGGTAGATCGGATTGCTAAGGAAAATCCATAGAAATTCACTGGAGCATAACAAATACTGAAGTTGGTGTTTATTGTTCCTCCAAACTGCTGAGGCTAGAATTATTTTCTAAAGTTTGCTGGGGAAGGGGGGGTGGGAAGTAGAGGTGAATTGCACATAACATTAAAAAATGTAAGTGTGCCAAGAAACCTTTACTGGCGTGTGTATGTATGTGTATATATATATATATATATATATATATATATATGCGCCCTACTAAACTCTCTTTGGAAAACCAATACTAGATTTTTGATTTTTCCTTTAATATATGAAACTTTTGTTGTGAAAAGTCTCTTTACATCTAGAATTAAATGTTTATTATGTCCAATCAAAGCTGGAAAATCTTCTGGAAGTTATGAAAGACCTGCTTGGGTAGAACATGCATCTTGTAGCTGAGCAAATTTTTCATTGTAATCTAAAGGAATGGTGTGGGTTGTCTCTTGGGCTCTGATGACCCCTATGTTGAACATTGCAGAAGGAGCCTCACTTGCTTGTGGTCCCTTTGTTTGCATATCCTTTGGGTGACATCATCTTTAGGGTTTAGATGGCTGGAGATAGGGATGGCCCAGGAGATTGATGGAGCTAATCCTGCCTTAGTTGAAGTATGTCCTGATAAATGATTTCCACCTAATCAGGTGGTGTAACATCTCTTATTTATTGGCCGGGGGGGGGGGGGGAGAGAGAATATAGGTAGCTGACAGATCTGACAGGAGTGGAGTGGCAAACTAAACAACACTAAAGCATAATGATAATGCATTTCCTAATGGTCTCCTCTGCAGCTGTATACACTGATTTAATCTTTCCCAAGCATTCCTTGTTTATGAGGCCTTTGGGTACAATTTTACGCCTCACTGAAGAGGTTGCTAATAGCTGCCATATTTGTGTTTAAGGACCTGCAAAGGATTAAATATTTTAAAGCAATGAGCCATAATAAATTTATAATATATCGAGAATAATAAACTGCTTTTATCAAATAATTAACTACAAGGCTAGTGAACATCAGATGACAAACCTGCTAATTAAAAACCTGGCATCTAAGCATATAGCCATGTGAGGACCTGATGACCACATGGCACACTCTTTCTGTGCGCCCCAGGTGCATATCAGTGCACACTGCAGCTTTTATTATTATACTTCCTGTCTGACTCTCATTGGGAAGTCATGCTTCAGAATCTGAAGCACTCGGGGGACTGAGCAGTTTGGTTGCACACACATTCTATGTTGTATAGACCCTATTACTTAATTTTAGATTCTGGATTTAATGGGCTGATCCCCACCCCCAATTGTTAGATGGCAATGTGTATTTCTTCCAAATGTCACTGCCCTGGTGTCTTTCAGGGCCTTCTTGTTCATGCTACTGAGTGGGGCCCTGCTTTTCTGCCCCAACACCCTGCCACTTTCAGTTATCACAATGCCAAAGTCACATTTTACATGTAATTGTACATTGCTTAGGGAATACATTCTGAGCAAGTAGAGTACAAATTGAGAAAAGTACTCAATTTTTCTAAAGCATGCTAAAAATGTCTGTTCCTCTGAAGTGCTTCTTCTTATGTTTATTTGCTGATGCAGTACTAGTATCTTATTAATCCAGACATCTGGTCCTTTATATCAGATACAGCCCTGCGGATGCTCAACACACTAGGGAGATAAGCTCTTTTCTGTTATCACTGTGGTTTCCTATGAAACCTACAAAGTTCTCTCTGCCTTCTGCCTTTACCAATCCAAAGAGGCACCAGCCACCAATGGCTGCCTGGCAGGCCATTTCTTCTGTATTACATACATCATTGCAGCCCACCATAATATAGCTGCCTTTACTGCCACATTCTATACCAACTTAAGCTTCCAAAGTCTCTTCAAAGGTAGAATTCAAAATGTAGAGCACATCGCAGTAATCCAACTAAGACGTTTTACCATTGGAAGAGGTGCAGCTGGTCCACCAGCCTAAGCTGGGTAAAGGCATTCCTGGCCACCAGGGCATCCAGAGATAAAGTTGAATCCAGGAGGACCTCCAAATGACAAACCTCATTCTCCAAGAAGAGTATGACCCTAGTTCAAATAAGGTTGAATCCCTATTCCAGAACTCGTTTCTCTTCTGATCAAGAGGTCATTGGTCTTTGCTGCCTTATTAGCTTTTATCAAACCCCTTAGCACCCACAAAAGCAGAAGGAAGCCATGTCTTCTTAACTGCCTACAAGGGAGCTTTCTTTTTTCTTGGTTTGACATGTTACCATAAAAATGCAAATGTGGTGCATGCACCATCCTGCACACGGGGTTGTGTTGCTTTTCTCTATGTGGGTGGTACCATCTACACTAACAATGGGTGTCCCAGACTGCCAAAAAGATTGCCAAGCGAACACAATGGTCTGTGTGTGCCATAGACTTTGAGCTTTTCCAGGACTGAGTGTATTGAAGTAGCGAATCTAAGTCTCCCAGGAAATGCTGGACAAACAAGACCTTGTAGTCAACATTTACCACATTGTTTATTTAAACCAGTTCTGTATAGTCAGGGTTGCAACTCATTGAAAGCTGCTTGGGTAAAAAACATCATATTATACATTGTATGTGGATAATTGCAGGCTGTAAGACTACCAGCCACAAATGCAGCACACTTTATTGAAAAGAGTTAAAAATGAGACAAACTAATGAGCAGAGGTTTTGTTTTAAAGACAACAATTATACAGAATGGGAATCTCTTTCAATTTTGGTTTATTACTGTGCTGAATAGATTTCTTTACTGCTTTGTGTTGAGCTTCAATGAAATACATTATAACACATAAGATCATAATTTGGATTTGTGCTATTTTGGTATTGCAAGCAGCTTCATGTGGTACAAAAAACACTGTAGCATCTTCTTACATTTGATGCAAATATCCAAGAAGAAACAAATAGCCTCAAAAATTGCTATTATTGTATAGTGTTTGTGGCCATGATTATCATCATATGGGAGCAGGGTGAAGCTGCCCTTCTGAAAACTTTCCATAATGGCTGGCTGGGTTATAATTGATTCTATATCTGATACGTTTAAATGATCCTAATTGGTCTGATGACAAAATAAGGAAACTGAGAAAAGGCCCATGCTTGAACCCTGCATTTAAATTGTAATTTTCTATTACTTTCTTTTGGAATGTTTTTAAACGCCACTTCCTTTGCTTGCTAAAATTCTTGTAACTTGCATATTCTGCACACTCTATGAAAATAGTACTCCTTTTTTATTTCTGCTGCAGGACTAGGGAACCTTTCTCAGCCCAAGGGTTGCAGTTTCTTCTGGGCACCCTTCTGGGGGACACATGTTGGTAGTAGGCAGGGGCAGGGGCGTACGAAGTGGGGGGTGGAGGGGGTGGTCTGACCTGGGTGCCATTCTGGGGGGGGGGAGATGGCCCCTGCCTCCCCCCACCTGTAGAGCAGCCAAGGGCGCGCACAGTCCGTATGGGATGCCACTCTCATTTGCTGTCCCCAGAATTTCCCCAGCCACTCTGGGCGGCTTCCAACAGAGTATTAAAATACAGTGGTCTGTTAAACATTAAAAACTTCCCTAAACAGGGCTGCCTTCAGATGTCTTCTAAAAGTCTGGTAATTGTTCTTCTCTTTGACATCTGGTGGGAGGGCATTCCAGAGGGCGGATGCCACTACCGAGAAGGCCCTCTGCCTGGTTCCCTGTAACTTGGCTTCTCTCAGTGAGGGAACTGCCAGAAGGCCCTCAGTGCTGGACCTCAGTGTCTGGGCTGAATGATGGGGGTGAAGATGCTCCTTCGGGTATACTGGAATGAGGCTGTATGGGTGTCCATTCAGGCTGCCTCTTGCACGGCAATCGTACGGACTGCCACACGTGCGTCACTGGGAGGTTCGCCCCACCCCTTGGCATCCCGCCCCGGGTGCCGGAGAGGGTTTCTCCACCACTTGGCAGGGGCATAGGCAGAAATGGGTGGTGGGGCAATGAATACAAATGGTACTTCTGTACAATGGGCTAGTTTCTATGCATACCCCTCTCTGTCCTCCGTCCAGGCAAGTAAGAGGCATTATCAGAGCTCAGGAGTACATTAAGAGTGGAAGGCCTCAATTCCCAGTGATATTGGAGGCCCCTGCTCTAAGAATTTGGCTATGCCACTTCTCAGATAAACCAAAAGCAAAATATTCTTCAAATCCGGGAAACCCTATTTTTTTCTTTATTTATATTTTATATGTGGCACATGCATCATAAAGGGAAAGGTTATGCAAACAAGAGAAAATGTTTGCACAAAGTGAATTATGCAGTGAGAGCAATGAGAACTTGATTCATTGAGTTATGCTTTTATAATCAGTGAACAAAAATAAAATATATGATCTATTTAGCTGACACAGCTTGACTACTTGGATTCATGATTAACTACTTCAGTTGATTCAACAGGCCATGATTTACTCACAAAGTTAAGTCAGTAAGTAATAAAGAATAATACCCACGAGCTACTGGCAGACAATTTACAAATGGCAAAATGGGCTGAGAACACATTTAATACATTATTTTCTCTGTGAATTAGTCACTCAGTTCTAATTAGCACTCCATTATGAAAAATAGCATGGGGGCCTTTTGAAGACCCCATGGGTTTTGTGTTTGGGTTTACAGCCCTTGTGCATTACCCCTCCTCCTACACACTATGCTGGGGACTAATGGTTATCCTAAACCTCAAAGTGCTCAGTCAGTGCCTTAATTGTCATTCAAAACAGTATCCATGTCAACTCAATACATATAAATTTTTCAAACATTCTTGTTCCAGGAATGAACCCTGGGCTTCTTTGGAAGTTCACTAGGGGTTCCTCAATAGAAGGATCAAAAATGGCAGTCAGATTTTTCTGAAATATGACTTGCTCCTAATCTTCCTCTGCAATATACAGCTGCAGCAGTGTTCATGCAAGGTAATGAAAAAGCCCAGTAGGCCTAGCCAGCCAGCCATGTAAACTGACCATTCAACTTAGAACACACCTATGGGTCTTCTACAATATTAAGAAATGGGGACTTCAATCCGTGAAGATTTGAAAATGAACACCTCCCTTGTTTTCTTATAACGGCAGTGGCGCTAACCTGAGAGGCACTGGTAACTGGCTGAAAAAAAAGCCCTGCTTTTGACCATCTCGGAGGAGAAGATGGGAGGGGGAGAGCAGTAGACTCTTAGGTTCAGTAAGGAACTCTTAATACTAGATCGTACTTTAGCATTATGTGAGAATCCTCCCAATAAGAGATAGTCCAGTTACTGCACTTTGGATATGTCTTGACACCTTTATACCCAGAGTATGTTCCTCCTAATGCAGCCTGATTTTAGCTGAAGTGAGTCCCACAAAGTTCCATGGACTTTCTGGCTTCAACATTCAGCCAGCTTTCTCTATTGCCCTAATTTCTTTTAGTTGAATCCAGTCTGATTAAAAGTTCTAGACAACTGAAAAGCTTGCTTAGTACTGTGTGGTATTTTAATTGGACCTCATACAGGTAATGCCTAATTCTAGATTTTGATCTCCCCCCCCCCCACAAAAAAATAAACCAGTGTGTATTTGAGCTATAAAGTTGTATCCTAAATGCACATGCATAGGCCTTGGGGAAAACAAAAGGTTTATAATCTGTAGAGAGTTCTTCTTATGTACCTCAGCCAAATAATTTTAAAGTCCAGGAAGGTAAGTATAATGCCCATTTTTGGCAGGCCCATTCTAAGTAAATTGGCAATGCATTCTTCATTCAGCTATGTGTGTTCGTGTGTGCATTTGCACATATCAACCTCTTTGCTTTACAGAACCCCCCCCCAATCTCTTCCCTACTCATCTGACAGCTTGCACACTGTGTTATTCAAAAGTTAACAGAGGAAAGAAGACAAAAAAAGAAGGCAAATACCATGCTGTCGCTGAAAACTGACACGATAATTTATGCTGCATTAAAAACCCTTCCCTGAGGCAATGCTTTAATAAGATTCCTAGTCAGAAGTCAAGCTCTGCCCAGTAATTCACTCTAAATCCTCAAATGTGCATGGAAACTGTAAAGCCAGACTGAAGAAACCAGAGGCACATATATGAAATTAACCAAACTTAATGTCAGCTCAACTTTATAAATAAAAGGAAATGAGGGATGCAATACCAACTGAAGGACAACATTTCTATCAGTGACAGGCTCAGCAAAGGTTGTTTGAAATACAGTTTTATTAGGTTTGCTTAAAGCGCATATTCAGTATGATGGTTTATTTTTTATCTTAAAAAATTATTAAAATGAGAAATGCTACATTATGAAGGAATTTTGTGGAAGACAAACATTCACGTAATAATATTGCAGATAGTGCATTATATTAAATGGTGCTTCTGTGTTTTATTGAAATTTAAACACTTTAAAATATTTTTTAACA
This sequence comes from Podarcis raffonei, assembly GCF_027172205.1. Classification (NCBI taxonomy): domain Eukaryota; kingdom Metazoa; phylum Chordata; class Lepidosauria; order Squamata; family Lacertidae; genus Podarcis; species Podarcis raffonei. Next base: position 41,257,991 of record NC_070607.1, read on the forward strand.
ATGCATATGCTTCTGATTCATAATATTTGAATAATAGATACTAATGAGATCCCACATGTTTTATTGATTTGGATTATTCTTGGATACATTCATCCATTTCTCTCGATTGTCAGAGATGGATAAAGCAAAATATCTTTTCCTTTGTTACATTTCTACAATTAGGTTGCAGGCCTAGGCCCATGTACCTGGAACCATTGAACTCAGCAGGTCTGCCTTCTGAGTTCCCATGTCAGACATACTAAACCAATTTCTCCCTGTACTTGTCAAACACAGTGAATCAAAAGCCACCCCCCCCCCCCAATTATCTGTGTTGGGAATTTCTCACATTTGGAGACCTGTGTCATTTTTTTAGAAAAAACATTTGCAGTTCTCACCTGCAGCCTATATATATCTTGCTTTAATTAGTAGTCAAATAGGCTGAAAGGGAAATTTGTCCCCCTGCCTTTAAAATACTGTGCCAGCAATTATATACTCAGTTCAAATTATAAGAAGCATGGGGTGACATAGGAATACAAAACTAAGCAGGCCAGAGTTGCATATAAACCTGAGACATGTCTCTGCACACGGTTGGATCCAGAGATCCCATGATCAAGCATTCCATTCGCAGATGGATGCTTGTCTGAGATTTTTGCCTTTTGTCCCTTTCTCCTGAGCCCCCTCAGGTTAGAGGACATGTTAGAGGACCTCTGAAACAGCACTGGAAATAGCACATAAAACTGCTGGGGGAAATTGCTACTCCACTTTTTGGTCTATGGCTGCCTCCAATGGGCTGCTCATTCTCCTGCATATAGAAGCAGCTCTTCTATTCATAGAAGGGCATCTTTGGATCCAAACTGGTATTGTGATTGTTTACTTCATTTGTATCCCCCCCCATTAAGTGGGTTGATTGGGGATTGGTGTATATAAAATTTCATATAATAAAACAAATAGTCCACATGATAAAAATAATAACGTGTACTGTATTGAAATCTGTTTAACAGCCATGGATTCCCAAAGCAAACAATAGGAATTGTCAGTTTCTGAGGCAGATGAGGGTTATTTGGTAGAGCTTATGCAACAACTCAGGCCCTTCTTTTCCCTACTGCTTCCTCTGTAGTTCCTGGTATCCAAATAGATGTACCGGTATATACTTGATGGGGAACATGCCAGTGTGGAGCCAGGGTCTTGGCACTGCTGAGCTAGGGGCGTTTCTCTACAGTATTTGTTTTTGCTTCGCAAAACTTGAAGAAAACGAAAACCGTGGTTTGAGTGAAAATCAAGTTTGGTTGATCCAGGGTTCACCCAGCAAGGCACATCTTTCTAATTTCATGCCTCACTGGGATGATACGTCATGCTTTCTACAGTGTGACAGCTTGCTACATAGCATAACTCAACAAACTGATGCAACAGAGCATGCTAAATTAACCTGCTAGTCAAACCCAGGAAATTCAGACCAACATGCAGCTTTTGCTGAAACTTGCATTGTTTGAAAACGTGCCTCTTTGTGTCGCCTGGTTTTGTTTGGAAAACAATTTACTACGCTCTCTGCATGGTGTGGCATTCAAATTTCTCTGGTTCCACTAGCTGTAGTAGCGAGTAACTGCTTTGAGAAACTCAGTTCCATTTTCGTCCAGCCCAGGCAGAGCTTCGTCCAGCCCAGAGGAGCAGGGAGGCCATTCACACTGAGCATTTTGCAGAACATTTCAATATATATTCATTATTTTATTTATTTTTAAATGGTGTGTTTCTTAAAAAGTAGTATTGTATAATATTCTTATGAATATAACACACACACACACAATTTTTCAACATAGCTCATGAATGCTCTATATCAATATACTGTCATATGTATGGTCTCATTACATGAGTGGTTCAGATGATCACCACATGGGCTAGCACAGTGTGCCTCACAGCCACATCCCCACGATTTGGCTGGTATGTGAATGCCCTGCCTTGTTCTGGTAGCAGTCAGATATCAGGGCAACTGAGAAATGCATTGTCTTGCAAAGCCGATATTAAGTACAGTGAGGCCGTCCGAGAACAGGCATGGTCCAATAGCAGAGTCATACAACAAAGACAACATAGACTGTCCAAAAGTAGGCAGCATTCCATCATCAGGGATCCAGTGGCCAATAGCACAAGATCAGGCAGGCTAGGAAGCCAAAACAAGCAGCTAAGTTGTACAGAGTACACGTGCTGTTCCAGCAACTCAGAAGCTCAAAGGCAGACATAGTCAAACTTGGCCCTCCAGATGTTTTGGGACTACAACTCCCATCATCCCTAGGTAACAGGACCAGTGGTCAGGGATGATGGGAGTTGTAGTCCCAAAACACCTGGAGGGCCGAGTTTGCCTATGCCTGCTCAAAGGCCTCCCAGGGGGATCCCTAATCCCATCTGCCACTGATGTGTTCTGATAGCCCTTCTACTTGAAATGTACCCATTCTCTCAAGCAGCTCTTTACACCTCCATTACAATGACTTTGAGTTCTTCAGGCATGCACCTTGTTGTAGGCCTGCGGTCAAGGTTTGAATCTTTAGATGCCTGCACACTTGAGGACTGTAAGGTGACTTGACCTATCCCTGACCAATCTGCTGCCTGGAGCTCAGCCTAAGGGCCCATAAGAGTTTCTTCAAGAGGCAGCCCTGGGGAGGCTCCCCTCAGGATTCTCAGAGCTGGCAGCAGGGGATTCTGTCTATTCTCCCAAGTGTTCGAATCATAGAGCTGGAAGGAACCCGCGGATCATCTAATTCAACCCCCTGCAATGAAAGTATCTCAACTAATGTTACCTCTACTGTAAAGAAGTCACCAGGAAATGTTTCCAAATAGCAGCCACTACAAAAGAGGGGATGCAACATAGAGAAGTTCACCACACAGAGTTCCTGTATCTCTCCACACAATTATCACACATTCCTGTTGGCTGGCACTTGCTTAAAGATATCAACATGGCTGCTCTACTGTAAGTAACATGTAGCCTGTCCATGGCCTTCTGGTCAGTAGCAGTAACATGCAGCAGTCTCAGGAAAGTGGTGGCACAGTAGTTGGCTGCTGCGCTAACAGCAGGCATCCATAATGGTGCAAGGGGATGAAGTATTCCATTGTGTCAGTGCTTGGGATCTATTGCAAGAGTCTATGTCAATGTGTCAGCTCTTTGGATTGGAATATAAGACAACTTGTGTTACAATACACATCTGTCTTGTGAGACTTCTCATCTTAACTCTGAGAAAATTTCTCTATGGTCAGTGGGACCTCTCTGTATGAAGATACTTGATAGCAGTGCTAAGGAGTTTCCATATCACGTTGTAAAATCCTGATAACGCACTACAAAACTATGAAGCCCTTTCTTTTTTCCCTTTTTGGTTTTAGTTATTCACACAAGTGCCTCTTCTTTGACTGCTCTGTTGAAGTTGAGGAGTGCTTTATTGACAAATAACTTGAAATCTTTTAGAGAAAATATAAGTAACGTTATCTGTTTCTTCCTCTCCTTTTTCAAAAAAATCCAAAAACAATGCACAAAAGCCATACAGCAATATTATCAACACTTTGCACTTTCCTTGGTATGTATCTTAACATTCTGTAATCCTCTTTGCAACAAAAAGGGGACTACACTAAGATGGAATTATATTTTAATGTAATTCCTCGCAAAACAAAAGGGGAGTGTGCTCAATAGCTGGCTAAGATGTATGGTAAACAGGGAGCCAGGCAAGCCCAAGGAACATCATGAGTAGTTTCTATGGCAACAAAAATGTCAGCTATCCTTTTGGCTGATGCCGTTACTCCATAGTTTGAAGCAGTGACACCGACACTTTGAAATTTATTTTTAAAAATAAGGTACGGAGAGCACCCCAGTGAAGCTTCAAACAAGGGGAAGTTAAGCCATTAAACATAATGTTATGTGACATATATATAATGATATAAAAGTGAAAGAAATTGCCTCCAACCCAGCTTTTCTGTGTTTTATAACAAATGTGATTAAGCTGTTTACTAGAGGAGGTTATCCTGAATTATTTGCCTGTTCTGACAAAACTCCAGATTAGCTGCTAGGATCTGAACATTCAAGTTTTTTCGAGGCAACGTTCACTTGCTGTACATGATCAATGCAAATGCTTTTTATGCAAGTCGTCACCCATATAGAATACTCATGCACACAAGTTTGAACAGAGTTCCCTGCCTTTTCATAGGGCATTAGACATTCGTTGCACTTAACACATGAAGCAAAGTTGAAGCCTGACATACGATGAATTGCAAATGATCTCTTTTTCACAGCAAATGTCTAGTCAGTCAAAGATGGGTCCTCAAAAGCAGTAGTGTTGCAAATGCATCCATCAGATATTGGAGTCAGCCTATATGGGTCAAATACTTTCCTAGGGGTACTCAAAATGATTATGCTACGTTATTTTCCCAGTGGTGCCTTTTATTTTCTGTTTCTCTCTCTCTCTATATATATATAATGTATAAACACATTACTCTGTTTTTCAATGTACGGTGACAATACATGGTTCTACATATTGTACATGGCTGTGGAAGCTGGAAGTAAATATGGTTGTCATGATGATAAGAGCATCTTTTCATCTTTATCTTAGAAATACAGGATCCTCAGGAAACTGACAGCTTCTTGTTATGGAAAATAAATTTGTAATAGTAGAACGGTATCTCTCCAGTTAGTCTTGACTTCTCCCTGCTTGCCAAAGGCAAGGAAGCAAATGAGCATCATTCTCAAGCCTTCTGACTAGTTTCTACATTGCACACGAGTCACCCAAGAAAATATTGTTTGGTGTACAACTGAAACACACAGGCTAGGAAAATGTAACTGTTTATGGTTATCAGTGAAAAAGAGGATGTAAGCTCTTCACACTTTTATCAACATCAGCATTTCAGAAGGTATTACAAAGATTATTTATGGTAGGCTAGCTTTTTTAAAAAACAGAAAAATACATGCCATTGCTGGTTCTGTTTAATATCTGCCTTCTGCAGAATGTAGAAGTGGCACAGTCTGCATTTTGCACAGGGCATTCATAGTCACTCTTAGATAGAGGGATAGGGACAGTCAGAAATGATAGGAAATCAGGCTAGGGAAACAGGAGATCAGGCCAAAGGCTTGGCTGAAGATAAAGGTATATCAAGTGCTTCCAGCTGTTCCAGAACTGCAACTTCAATTATCCCAGCCACCATGGACAATGATCAGTGATGACTGACCATTGAGGGCATTGGGTCCGGAAAGCCTATCTCAAAGAGAGAAATGTCCTTTAATTAGCACAGATTGCTCCAGATATTGAAAGCAATCCTATCAGCAAGGCCAACACTATCATTAGGCAGGATGAAATGGCCATCCCAGGTGACTGATGCTTGGAAGCAGCAAAGAGGTTTGGAGGACAGAGCTGTTGATGCCACTTGTCTTGCCATGCACCTCCAAAGCCAGTCACCTATGCTCAGGTCCTCTGGAGGACATTGCAGCATCATGAGTGTTGAAACTAGAGTCAACTGCTGGTCAGGTCCACTCCTGTATGACCTGGATGTGGGCTTTGCCTTGGGCAGAAAAATGTCCTGAACTGGTCCTGCCCACCAAAACAGTTTCAATAGATGCTGAGCTCTTTTCTGAGGATCTTGTTCTATGCTGGAAGCCATGATTGCTGAAAGCAGGAGAAGAGATGGGGTAGGAAGCAGACTTCTTTCTCCACATCTTTATTTTTGATTGCATATGGAAAAATAGCAGAGGGTTCTCTCTTTGCACTATTCCACTGTTACCACTTGATGGGAAATTGCTCCTGTGTACCAGAAAGAAAGGGTGCATCTGTTTATGTATCAGAAACAAACTAGATGTACATGGAAACATGTGAGCCTTGGAGAGATAAAGTGATGGAAATTATTGTGTACATTTGTAGGTGTGCACATGTGTGTGTAGGAGTGAATACAGGGTCATGCATTTTGACGTGAGACAAATCAGTAATATGAATCTAGTCCTGAACTATTCATCATGCCCATAATAAAATGTTTTCAAAAATCTCTCATTACCTGTTTTCTGGATACAGTTTTGATGCAAGTCCCTTAGAGGTGCATCCATAGATTTTTTTTACAGTTGTCTATTCAAATGCCACATTTGAAGACTAATGCTGCTGTGCATTTGGTCGCTCAGCTGTTCTGTTTTATTTACATAAGTAGGCTCAATAGGAAAAAAAAAATCTCAGAGAAGTCTGCTAGATATCTGTGGCCTTCTATTTGAGTTAATTTTTGTTAAAGATCAGCTCCAGAAATCTCATATGTGAATATAGGCAATTTACAGCATAAAATTAATCTAAATGCCACAGTTAAAATATTCATTTGCTTAGCCTTGACAGAGACAGAATGCTGACTAAAGACTAATAGATACAAATTTATATGCTTTCATTAGCCTTTTAGTCCTGAAATGAATGTTTGTAATGCACCAGCCGACCACATCAAGAAAAGCAGTGTGACCCTTTCCATAAGAGGGTTGCATAGTGCTGGCAAAAAAGGCAGCATTGGGCTGGCTGAAACAAGACTGGAAGCCTCTGTTGTTCATTTGCATAGGCTATAATTCTTCATATATATATGTTTTGCCCTTTTCCTGTATTATCTTGAATGCAATACCTGCTATTAGGAAAATCGTAGAGCTTATTGCCATGCCCTTTTATGCAGGCATTAGCTGCAGTATTTGCAGACTGACTTTGTTTTGGAGCTGGTATGGGCTGTAATGCCACCTCTAGGCTTTGAAGGGCAAGGAACTCCCAGTGGGTCCCATCAATGTGGAATGTGGTAGAATAGGTAGAAAGGGGGTGGGAAACTCTTTTCAGCCCTAGAGCCACATTACCTCCCAGACAACTGTCTGGAGACCACATGGTAGTACTGGACCAGAGGCAAAGTGGGTGAAGTGCTGTTTAGCAGGCTAAACTCCAGCTGCACAAAAGTCAGAAGTGTCTATAGAGGTTCTGGAGAACCAGATACTTCCTCCAAAAATATATATCAATAGTGGTGACCAGATTGTCAGGTAGCACAGTCCAATGAAAGGGGCTTTTAAATATAAGAGCATAAGAACACAAAAAGAGCTTGCTGGATCAGACCAATGGCCCATTTAGTCCAGCGTTCTCTTCTCATGGTCAGTGAGATACCTGTTGGAACCCCATAAACAAGACCTGAGCACAAGAGCACTCTCCTCTCCTGTGGTTTCCAGCAACTGGTATTCAGAAGCATTTCCCATGGAATATTTTGCTACCACCATCTTTGTTGGCACCAAATTTAGCTCCCACTCTGGGGTTTGGAGGCACCATTCCTCATGGTCTAGAACTGCAGGAGCCTTCAACCGACAATAATCTCTACTGCTGGCTACGTGGCAGACAGGGACAAGTCTTGGCTATGCAATTCAAATGCCTTGGTTTCCTAATTGAATAAGCCAGCATCCCCCATCCTACCCTAGAAAACATATTCCATTTCCCTGGAGCACAGTCTACTTTTTTGGTTGTTCAGTGAACACCTGACTGGAGTATGCAAAATACACGGCTTTTGTGCAAACTTTAGTTCCAAATGCATCTCAGCCATAATTTCACTGGCTGATCTAATCATCTGTCTCAGTTTTTCTTCTATATATAAACCACAGTGACCTCACAAGGTCCTGGTAAGGATGAATGAAAAAGCACAAGTATAGGAAGTGTTGTATAATTAATTTCTCAAATTAAATGTTTTCAAATACAAATTATTTTCTATATATAGGCTTTTGTGACCCGAAATCAACATTTAAGGGGGAGAGGAGAATTTTCAAAAACCCTTTCAATGATATAAGTATAGTGTATATAATTATCATAAAATGCTATCCAGTTGTAGCAAGTGTAATAAATCAGAATGTTTATTCTGCAATTCTGCATTCATACTCTACTGCTGGAAGAAGGCTGTTGATTAAGTTAAGTGCCTGTGCATTGGTAGATAGATGCTGTTTTCCTGCAAGAGGGGAGTTGTCTAATAAATGAATGCTAGTTTCTATAAGACTTCCTATAAACTGTATTCTGTTGCTGTTCTCTTCTCTCTTTTTCTCAACAGAATTTCTTCACTCTTAGAGGAAGAGGCTAGGTTCTACTTTTAGGAAACTGTATTTATTTTTAATCCCATACAGGAGGGAGTCACATCTCAGCTAAAATAAAGTGTGTCTGTGGAAGGCTGATAAAAACACAGGTTTCAATGTAATGCGGTATTGAAAAATGTGACAATTTAGAATCATTTTCACTACTGCAATTGCTGAAGTTTTGCTTCTGTGAATGAAATAAAGAATCTGACATGGCAGTGGAAAACAGTCATCCATTTCATTGTCTTCTGTGTATGAGAGAGTCAGACTGTTGAGTTTAAGCCACCTATTCCATAATTGCAAAATGCTACCTAGCAGTAGTATTACTCTGCTATATTTTGGGTCAGATGTGCAGTACCCGGGCTTGACAGAGATCACTGGCTAGCAGTCCTGCAACTCACTCAATCATAGAATAGTTGCCACAAAATTCTAAATGTGTTCGGATGGCCCCATTCGTGCAGAACATCAATTGGGATTTAGAAAGGTGCAAGAAGCGAGGTTTTCAATCGTGACATCTGGCTCCCCTGCAGTACACCTGAGTATCTTTCCCCCTCTTTTACCCACTGCAGTGGCTTGGCACATTCCCAGAACTTGGAAAGAACAGGGAAATAAATCACATGGTTGCTGTTTTTAATTTAGAAAGAGGATATTGAGCATGATAATTGTCTGCAAAAGGTTGTGTGGTTGAAGCAGGCTGTACATCCTTTAAGGATACAAATGGATGGAAAGAATAGAAATTTACATAAAAGGGTAAGCCTTGGAAAGAGCTGGGAAACAAGTTTAAAACTTTGTGATTAAAAGGAAAAATAAGTGAAAATGAAGGAATTACCTAAAATAATTATTTTCCAAAATGTAAATTGTTCCATTACATTCATTACAGCAGGGGTTGAGAACCTTTGGCCCTTGCAGATGCTGCTGGACTGAAACTCACAAGCATGGGCAATGGCGAGGGATGGTGGGAGCCATAGTGTTTGCTGACTCTCACTGTACAGCAACTGGTATTAGATACCTGCCACAGATCATTTCTGATCTCAGATTTCAGGAAGCTGCTGCTTTATTGCTTGGCTGCCCTTAGGTGCTGGAAGTGGCAATGTTAATGTTCATCAGGTAGCCAAAGAGTTAATCTGGTGGAGATGTGAAATCAAGGATCATTTTAAAATCTCAATAACAGTTGTTGCCTAAGGGATCACAGTGTGCTAAACCACAAGATAAAAAGGCCTGACAAAGATTATTGACGCTTTTACCTTTTAATGAGAAGCTTGGATTGATTTTGTTGCCCTTCAGCACTGTTTGGCTTGCCCTGTTTCCACTCATGATGTCATGATTAACAAAGAATATAAATATGCAGGAGTAGTGCTGCCATATTTGAAGAAATGCAAAACATAGTTATAAAGAGGGCAAAAAGAAACAACATAAGCCCCTGAAGCTCCACCATTAAGGATTGCACACTGTTGCACCATCCTTAAATAAATAAGGCCCACTCAGGCACAGCTGGGTCAAATTCAGTCCACCCAGCTTACCCACTTAAGTCTTGGTAATTAATACAAACCAGGTTGGCTACCTTGTCCATGATCAAATCATGGATAAGTGGGATCTTATTATGAATTGACCTGACATTAAATAGCAGCACTGTCAGGCTGGATGGCCCCTGCAGCCAAGTGGCAAGATAAAGAAAGGGCCGGAAGAGGGAATGGCCTACACACATTGACATCTAATTATGCAAACATCTCTAATTGCCTGGGAGTCTTTGTGTGTGTGGGGGGGGGGGGTGGGGGGGTTACAGACACCGGCTCTATATACTACATAAATTATGTGATGGTGGGGAACTTCTTTTTCTATAATTTGCTTTGTGTTTCTGTCTTTACTAGAGTGGTGAATAATCTCTGGGCTTCAATACTGCTGGAAAGCTGCCAAGGGTGGGGGGCGGGGATTGCTCTGTTTGTATGTTATTTAAGCTCTATGGAGATGCATGATTGGAAAATAGCCACTGTAACACAATTTTTAAAACAGTGATCTGGGAGGATCCTGGAAACTACAGGCCGGCTAGCTTAACATCTGTCCCTGGAAAACTGGTGGAAAATGTTCAGGATGAAATACCCATGCATTAAGAAGAACAAGCCTTGCTGATACAGAGTTCTTTGAGAGTGTCAACAAGCAATAGAAATAGAAATGATCCTGTTGACATAGTGTGCCTGGACTTTCAAAGAGCATTTGACAAGGTACCTTGAATAGACTCCTGAGGAAGCTTAGCAGTCATGGAATAAAAGGAGAGGTCCTCTTGTGGATCAGGAATAGGTTAAGTAGCAGGAAGCAGAGAGTGGGAGTACTTTTATATGGTCAAAACTGTCCCTAAAGTAATATACTGGTATCTGAAATGGAAACTGATTACACTATACTGGAGGTAGCCAATATATTGCCTTCCAGATGTTTTTGGACTATAACGTACATCAGCTTCAGTCAGCATGGCCAACAGACAGGGATGATGGAGGGCACCATGTTGGCTATCCCTGCCTAATAGCAAACCCATTATCTGAGTGTGGATTCTTATGTAGCCAAAACAACACCATCCAGGCACAAGAGGGAAGTATCAGCAGGTTCTGAAAGCCCAAAAGTTTACAGATGTACAAAAAATCTTCATGAGAAAAAAAATCAGGAGGGAGGCAGAATCAAAAGCAGCTAAACGAAGACTGAGAGTGCTTGATGGCCACAGAATGGTGACTGAGGTGGAGTCAGGATGCAACTGGAGTATCCTAGAAAAGGACATGGCTGACTGACTGGCACTGTGAACAGGAGCTCTCCACTCTATAACATTTTGTTGCAGGTCCCATTTGTCTGCCATATAATCAGCAAATAGCAGGAATTATGAAATGTCCACATGTCCATCAGTCAACAAGCCAGTTAAAAGATATGTTCCCCATGTACACTCCATAGAAGACAAATCCTAAATTTACATTAGGAAGGCAGGTGAGGTCAGTGTTGCTCACATGTAAGCACATTCATGTGCAAAGGATACAAAAGGGCCTCCGCTATTGTGGGTTAGGTTGTGTTATATATAACCCTGGAAATAGCATTATCAGAAGAGCCATGCATACATGGGATATGAATTATTTAATTTCTATTAAACTCTTTCAACTTGTTAAGAAGTGTTGAAGGACAAAAATACAATCAGCTGTTGACCTTATGTTGCTGGATCATGCAATTTAAAATAGAAACTGGGCAAATGCTAACACTAAGCGAATTCAAAAGTAATCAAAAACAACCCCCTGCAATAAATGAACCCCCTCTGTGCTCAGATATTCTAGGGCAGCCCTATTTGGCACTTGAGTTGACCTTTGTCATGCGGAATTGTGACTTATGTTCATAACAAGCTGCTCCAAGTTGCCTTCAAATTGTCCACTGCCTTCTCACTTGTGCCCTAGTTGTGGAACACTTTCCCACTTGAAGTATGCTCTGGCACAACTTTTCATACTAAGTGGACCGCAAGAGTACTTCAACACAGAACCCGTGAGCTGCACACAGCTTTATCACATGCAGGGGTGAGTGAGGCCAAAATCTGAAATGGCATTAATATCTGGAGCTGCATTGGAAGCCCAAGGGATTCCTTTGTTTGTTTCAAAAGGCAACTCATTCTTGGCTTCTGAAACAAAATGGCTGAATGTTTTCATGGGACCACTCATTGTCATAAAACAGTCCATGGACAATAATAGTTTTGCATTGTGTATCTGTTAGGTATCCACTTGTAAAATTAATAAGCTTTATAAACAGAAAAAGAAACATCAGGGCTAACATCTTCTTTAAGAATACATCATTCAGATTGAAGCATAAAACTAAACCAGCGAGAAATATTTCTTCTGACCTTAGCTGGTGATCCCTTTAATTTATGCCTTTGAGCATGAAGGTTGGGAGCCCTTATTTTTGATAGTAATCTTCTAAGAGGCTGAGTTGCACTGAAGATGGAACTTGTTTCCTGAAAGGGATCTTTACCTGCCTTTCATGACCTCAGGTAACCTAGAGACATTTGGGACTATATTCACAATAAAAAAACCCATAAATTTCTGTAATGCTTTTAGGCAGTCCTGATAGTGAACCCAGAAAGTCAGTAAATGTGGCTTTGAACTTATAACAATGCAATATGAAAGCCTTATTATAAAGGTAAATATTCATCATCAGATATAACATTGGTTTTCTTTATCAACAAAGAAGATGGCAATGCAATTTGTTTTTATGTTCTGCCAAAAACTAGTATTCATCATTGTTGACCCTGTGGCTGAGACAAGTTTATAGCATCTGCTTTCTATGTTAGCCCTTGGGGTTCCAGTGCAGATTCTGCTTTTTGCTGATTCTCTAGCAATAAACTGCACCCCATATTAAGAACTCAGAACTGCCTGGCATGTTATCCTGTTGCTGTGATTGCAGCTGACAACCCAAATTGCATGGGCACCTTTCTGTGAAGTTAATAGCCTATGTTGAGCGGTGCTCACTTTCGACTGATTTAAACAATGATTTTGTGTGTTTGTGTGAGCAATTTTCATTTTCTTCCCCGTATAATCCTGTTGAGAATTGAATATTAGTAGGGTGTCTTATACAGTTGGGGTTCCTTGATGTAACCATACCACCAGGATAATATGTGACATGGACATATTATCTGGATAAATAGAGCAGAAAACAAATGACAGTTCATTAGAAACTACTACATACCCTCCCTTGCTAATTTTGAATTCAGGACCAAATGTTTCCTGTCCTGCTCCTCCAGAAACAGCATCCTTAATACGGATATTTAACAATAGGAAAGACACCCCAATAAATGAAGAGGTACTACTTAATAACATTTTGTGGTTCTCATTTTATTTCTGACAACTCCTCTTATTGATTTTTCTTTCCCTCATGCTTTTGAACTTTTCTCATTCCTACTTCTTTTCCATCCTTCTGATGGAGTGTTGAACTCAAATGAGGTGACTATTGTCTCTGAATAGAGTCAACAGAATGGGATGAGAACCAGTGTGGTGTGGTATGGTGATTATAATATTGCAGTGGGTGCTGGGTTGAAATCCCCAGTCAGCCATGAAGCTCACTGACTGACCGTGGGTCAGCCTTGGATATGCTGAGCTAGGAAGCAGGCTAGATGGTGAAACAGACACGGGTGTAGGCCTGACTCTAGGTTTAGCAGGACCTTCCTGTCCCTGTCTGGGCATGTAGCAAACCCATTCTGCCGGCACTACCAGTACCTATGCATATTTTGAAATTTTCTCAAGTAGTGAGTATATGTATTTGACCAAGAGGAAACATACCACTGACTTTTGTGACTAAAAGTAGCCACAATATGGGCCCTGAAGTTTTCCTAATCAAGGAAAGTTAGGCATAAAGAATCAAAGTATAACTAGTAAATGAATGTGAAACTATACCGTATTGCTGAAAGCTATAATTCAAGTTAATTACTTATAAAAATAAATCATCTTCTGAAGAAAATACAACTGTAGATCTGTGACTATTAATGCTTAGAAATTGGAGAACAATGGCTTTACAACCTTATGTATGAATATTAAAGAATAAAAATTGTGTTGTGTCGCAACGCAGCAAGCTAATGATGTAGAACTGAGTTGTGATAGGTTTGAGCAGATGAGAAATGCACTACTCCTATGAATACACTGGATCGACAGAGTCCAGATAAGAAAGCCATAGAATTTATGTTAATATAAGATAAGCTCGTGGACACAAAAGGGGAAAAAAATTAAAGTTCTTGGAAAATAGCTTCCCTGATTGTCTGCTTCTAACAGCGAGAAGGACTAATGGGGATGGTAGCTGCTAGATGAGAACTTTCACCCAGCCCAATTTTTTAACAAAACATTAAAGCAAACAATCCATTAAATGCAATGCACAGCGATGAGAATCAAATATGAATCAGACTAAATCACCCTGGCCTCGCACAAAAGACTAGGAAGCTGCATTTGCAATACAAACAGTTTTATTATTCTCATAATATAGAATTAGAGGAGGGGAAGATAGAGCAGCCAGTTTCTCACTGTTAATATGCACCCCCTCCCTGTGGAACTCCATACTGGTTTCATTTGTTAAAATGAATTTGTCCCATTTTAGAGTAGGTCCTGTCTTCAAATAGTGTTGGAGAAGACAAGGTATGGCGCCTGCTTTGTGCTCATTTGATTTAAGAGCTTGGCAGTGAAGGCATCATTATATAGCTTCAGAAAATGTCCTGTCTTGGGCAAATCCTGCAAAGCAAGGTGGAAGCCTCAGGAACCTGCTCAGGTGGAAGTACTCAGAGGCAGCTCAGTGTTTTGCAGCCAAAGGTTTGAGCTAGAGGACATGGATGTCCAGCTAGTGAGGCAAGACAGATAGAGGTAGATAGGAGTTTTATATGGTGGCACAGATCCTGGTGACTACCATAAGCTCTGTTCCCTTGATAAGGAATGGAGTCTTTTATTAAACAGGTCATATTCTAGGCTGGAATCTTGAAATCGGGGGTTCTGATTTTGTGGGTGGTGTTTCAGGCAAATGAGTGACTCTTAAGGTAGGTGGTAAGATGGCTCCTTTGTTCCCTTTCAGTGATGGCCCATGGTTGTTCTGGTCAGCTGGGTCCTAAGGCATTAAAGCTACTCCATAGTAAAACAACCACAATAAAAAATAGATGTTTCCCCACTACTGAAAATGTAAAATCTAGTAGTCATACAGTTCAATTCTTTGTTTCCTTTTAAAAATAAAAATGTATTTAGCTTTGCAAGGCCTTCATCAATGTGGATAATTTGGTTTTAACATCAAAGCTACCTGCAGAAAATGGAGTACCAGGCATTTTTGTAAGGGACATCTCTTAATAAAATAAATATCTGAAAATGCTGCATGTATGTGAATATTAGCAAGCCACCTCAAAGGGTTATTATAAGAGCAGATTTCGAAGGACTGTTAAGCATGTTACAAATACTGTATGAGATACAATGCCTGCAAGCTACTTCTCTCCTCCCCCCATAGATGATTCAACATAATTATAGATCAGTTTGTTTAGTCTAGGGCAGGGAAGGACACATAGACTACTGGTTCCTGCAGATCACCTTCAGATTAACACACTTAACAGAGGGATGTGAACATAGTGGTTTTGCATATTTGTTAGCCTTAGTTTTCCTGTGAATCTATATAGTACTTTCTGAATCAACTTATGCACAGAAAGGGGATCCTTTAATCCCTGCCCTGTCTTAATAAGACTAATCGGGTTTGAATATATTTATATAGCATTCTGGAAAGAAGCCTATTTAATCTAGAGTTAATTCCACCTTCATCACACCACAGATACACTTGCAGGCCTATGAAGTATTTTAATTTCCAAATGCCAGGTGTAGAGAATTAGTGCAGTCATAGCGGATAGCTCAGCTTTTAAAAGTCTTCTTGTGTTTAGTGGTAATAAAAAGTGTATAATTTGTTACAAAGATTAACCAGCTGAAAGGAAAATGAAGATTCAATATAGCTCTTTAATGATGGGATAAATGCTGTCACAATCTGCAAGGAATAATCTCAAGAGTGCCCTTCCTGCTCTTTGTAAAACGAAGTTTTTCATCAAGGCAAAGCTTGCTATTTGTTAGGGTATTACTACAGCTGCATGTTGTAGTATCCCACTCCTTAACAGCTGGCAGCACCTTTTACCATCAGAAAGGATTTCTGGGAAAAGACGACTAGGAAAATAACACAGTAGTTGCTAACAGCAACTGGTGACCACAGTTACAGGCTTGTATCTAGATATGTCTCACATGAATGGAAAGGCAGTTCTGCAAGACTACCCCACTGAATTGTCTTGCGCTCCCTGTCTCACTGCAACACCCTATTTCTCTTGACAACTGTGTGTTGGGTTTTTTGGGGGGGATTTGTTTTACATAGAAAAACGCTTTGATCTGTATGAAATGGTACAGTCCTCAGACTGTTTCTCTGTATGATCTTCTAGTTGTGGACTGTTTTCTAAGTGAATATAACTTGATTGCACAGAAGCTGTCGCAGCAGAAGTACTAGTACTTGGCTGCATCCTTTTGCTTTATTTACCATTTTTTACCTATGCTGGCTGTTTGCCATAATAATAATAAACAAACACCATTTCTTACCATTATTGCTAGAGAGCAGCAGTAAATGTTTGTATCTCTGCCAGGGATGGATGCATTGGTGTATTTGGGGTCTGTATCACTTTTGTTTGTGTCCATTCATAAATCTGTGTTGTCCCACTTCTGTATAATCTGGATTTGATGAACATTTCTAAATGTATTTTTATGCTCAAAACAGACATTTCTAAACCTACTTTTCCTAAGGTGCACAATTTCAACTGCACTTCATTTTTTAAAAAATGAGCTCAAAACTGCACCACAAATTTCAGAGAACTGTGACATCCAAACAAAAACCATGTTTCAATTTGCACATTAATCTGTGATGGTGTGGATCAGGGCAGTTTATATCAAATTTCATACAGATCAGATTCCTCAGGGTTGCCTTTGACTGCCTGGCTGAGGAACAAGCTGTATTTTGTAGTGTTGTCCTCACAGCATATGTGGGGCATTCAGGAACCAAGGGATGGATAAAGGAAGGAGAAGGTTTAGGCCACTTTTCTGGCATGAATGATGAATGCCCCTCCTGCCACTTGAAGAGTATTGCCCCAACCCCCAGTCCTATAAAATGTTGTCTTAAGGCATCAGCTCATAGAGAGCACCTGATCTGCACTTAATCAAACTTTATGGGTAAATCTAGTATGTAACCATGTAAGCTTGACATCTGCTTCAGCCCACAGGACAGATCCAGATGGCATCTGAAATATTTTCTAGTTCAAATATGGTCTGACTAATCATCCACTCACACTTGACTGTGCTGCGTGGGGAGGAGGCAAAGTAAACTGTCCCTATGATGGAACTTTCACAATTCTTACAGAAGGCAAGACATTTCCTTTTTTGCCGGAGGTGAAGCAGCAAATAGTGTTTCAGTCCCCCATGTAAAGATGGAAAATCCCACAGGTAGTAAAAAAATCCCTGGCAGTAAAAAAGAAAAGAAAACAGAGGTAATTAATTAAATAATTGCTGCCTGGAGCACCAACCTCACTCTGCCTAAAAGTAAGGCCAGGCCTATATAGAAATAATAAACCAATGCTTGCATAGTTTGCTCAATTATTTAACAAGCTCTTTGGGCTGTCAACCTAACTCTGCTTAAAAAGGCTCATTTGAGAATGTTGTGTAGGCATTTTAATAAAAAGGTAAGGACATATTGTGCTTCTACTAGTCAGGCCATGTAGTTCAAAACTGTCTTTGCTAACAGGGAGCAGCTTTCCAGACAGAAATCTTGCCAGGACTTGGGACTTTCTATGTGCAAAAAATACATTTTGCTCCAGAGCTAGAGTCTGAGTTACAACGTTTCCCCAATAAGATCTTGCTTTAAGGGTTTTAATGTTGTTTTAATTGTGTTGTTTGGGTTAAAATATAATAGCAATCTTGAGTGCTTTGGGGCAGAGAGGTGATCTATACATTTAATAAATTCAGCTTGCACATTTTCTGTTACGTTTTTGCTAGGGGTAGGAAGAAAAAGATCATAGTTACATTTTCTTAGAATAATTGGCTAAAACCCTTCAAACATTTCTTGGCCCCTATCCTTTCTCCCAGTCAGAGTAATATATCTTCTTGTGGATGATTGACTGTCACCAAGGAGAATCTGACATGCAGAAATTTTAGATACTGGAGAATTGATTTTCTCTGCAACATTTATTTCCCTTTTAAATTCCATGTACCTGATCAGGTGTCTCAGCGGGAACTAAAATAAAGAGATTCATGTAATAAATCTTGATTTAATGTGTGTGTGTGTGGTGTTTCTGGTAAAGTATATGGTACAGTCCTAGCAGTAGTTAGTTTACTACTTGGATTCTTACTGGCAGTTTGGAGAAAAACAAAGAGAATCAAATCTTCAATGATCTTTTAAAAAAATCCTTACACTTTTCTTAGTGTAAGGATTGCACTAATGCTTACACTGACACTTGAGGCCCAGTTGACCTCAGGGTCTAGGAGCACCTGTTGGACTGAGATGATTCATCCACAGTATGGAAAGAAGATCACTCAGAAACTCTGACTGGTCCAAACTGCAGCTATCAGATTACTGGCTGGAGTTGCCCTTGGAACACATATAAACCTTGTTATAAAACAGTTTCATTGGCTACCAGCTTGTTTCTGGGCCCAGGTCAAGTTATTTGTGTGATTGTTTGAAGCTCTAAATGACTTAGGTCCTAGCTATGTGAGAGACCGCCTCCTTCCCTACAGACCCTCAGCAGAGGGGGCCCTCTTGGTAGTTCCACATTCCTCAAAAGTTGTGGGGAGGGGGGTGGCCCAGGAGAGGTCAGTCTCCGTGTGGAATTCCCTTCCCACAGTGGCATCTGTGTGATGCAGTTTTCAGCAAATGCTAAAGACACACTCCCCGCCCCCATGACCTTTAACACTTGAGAAGTGTGTTTTCAGGACCCACCACAAATGTGTGATTATAATCTGTTTTAACTGCTTTTAAATCTTCCTTTTCAGTTGTTGTAGCTCACCCTGGGACCTGCTGATGAAGAGTGGATAATAAATTTTATTGTTATGTCATCATAGTAGCAAACTATTCCAGTAAAGCCTGTTTAACAAACCAATATTTAGGGAGTGTCTCATTCTCCCTGCCTCCCCAAAGTTGTGTCGTCTTACATGTAAATCAAATGTTTTGATTGCAAGAGTCACATCATTGCTATCACCTCATCACTGCCAGAAAACTCCCACTGTATCTAATTCAGTGAATCTATGGACTCCCAAAGCAGATGCTACATCAGAACCATAGTCCTACTATGTTTCATCCTTGTTGAGCTTAGGCGGAATCACAGATAACATGGCATTGATAAAGCTAGTGCCCTTTGGAGCCCTCCACTGACCTTAATTTCTTAAACTTAGTAAAGTACTAATGCTTATTGCGACTTGAGGTATGTGCTGTTGAATATTGTAGAGAATGCGCAGACTTTCTGGAAGTATTTGGTTGCAAACTGACTGGATGAAGAAGAACAAACTGCTGCTCACTAGTAACTTGGTTACTTAGAGGTTTATTATTTACAGCAGACTCACAAGTTACTATATATATACAAGATACAGACACGGATCTTAACTCTCTCTCTCTGAACAAACTTCAGCTAACTCCAAGACTTTCCTACAAACAGACCAACCAACAGAGAGGTCATGTGTCATTATGTCTATATGGGTGACCTCGATCAATAGCAGAGCTGTATCCAAGGTTCCCATATCACCAGGCAGAAAACTCCCTCTGCTCAATCTTCCTGGCCTTCGGCCAACTCACTAATTGCTTCTGTGAGAAAGCTGGATCAAAGCACGTAGCAAAATCCCAACATGTACTGTATGTTTGGCAGATGCACCTTCTGATCACGTTCCCCCATATAATAAATGGAATAATAAATGGAATAGCCCATGATGACACATTACCAAGGTCTGCCCATGTAGGGAGGGTTTAATAACAGGAAGCCTTATTGGTAGTGTTGGTGTTGCCGCTGCTGCTGGATACAACCTGTTGGCAAAGGCATGTGATTGGACCTTGATGTGGTGGTTTCCCTGTTTAGGGAATGGCCTTCCTGGTGAAGTGCATCTGTCTTCCACTTAATGAACTTCCTAGGAGGACTTTAAAACATTTGTGCATTTGATGACCCAAATACACTGTTCCTGGCAACCTTGAAATTATTAGTCATGAGAGTTTGTGACTATTTTGCTTGTTTTTGGATGCTTTTAACTGTTTTGAAATGTTTTAAGTATGTTCTTCTTTCTTTTTGATTGCATACCCACCAGGTGCCCTAGAAAAAGGGACATCCTTCCCCCCCCCCCAAGATCGCAGTGGCCATTTTGGGTACCACAATCTTGCACACTCTCTGGGAAAAGTGCTTTTTGTGGGGCCTCATTGTTGCGCGGTGCCCCCCAAAATGCTTGTTTAGGGTCCATGCAAGTTCTCGCTTCAAAAAAGTGTTTTTCCTGGCAAAAGCAAGGCATGAGTCACGTGACTTGCTCAGGAGCCCATCATGGAAGATGAACACCCCAGTTTGGGGTTTTCAGAAATTGTGTAGTATGTAGTTGTATTGTTTTTCCACTTTGATGTTGGCTGCCTGGACTCCTTTGAGAGGATGGGTAGGATAGAAATGGAACAAACAAACAAGCAAACAAACAAACAAGAACTTGAACCTTTCCTGGAAAAGGTACACATATAGTGAAAGTCCGTTATTTTCTCTACTTATTTATATCTCAGAAAGAAAATGGCATTTGAAATGACTTGCTTTGGCTATGGATTCATTCACATGAACAGCAAAGCAAGTGGTAAATTTAGCCTCCAGTTCCCACTGTTTGGCAGTTGTGGAGTATCTGCAAAACTCACTAAAAATGTAAAGTGTGAAAACAGCTCAGAAACAAGTCTCTTGACTTCAGCTTTCAAGAAGTACACCTAAAAAAAACCACAACCCTGAAAAAATTCTTTATTTGTATCATCATCTCAGAGTGGAAGCAGGGTGGGGAATTTCTATTTTCCCTATTTGTAAATATTTTAGTAGTTTGTATCCTACCCATGAAGAAAGAAACAAGAAGGGTCTTGAAGGAAAATGTGGCTGCAACCCTAAACTCACTCACTTGGGGAGAACACCTGCTGAATACAATGGAACCTACTTCTAAGTAGGCATGCATAGGATTGCAGTGTGAGACATTTAATTATTTTGGATTCTAGGATACATAAAGTGAATTGCATGCTACTTATAACGAACGTAGAGTTCATACATTTTTAGTGAGTTTTGCAGATACTCCACAACTGCCAAACAGTGGGAACTGGAGGCTAAATTTACCACTTGCTTTGCTGTTCGTGTGAATGAATCCATACCACGTTCATACATATACATACATTCTTATGTATAGATCAGGAATGGGGTACTTGTGAGACCCCCACCCGGTGATGTTAGACTGCAACTCCCATCATTCCCAGCCAGCATGGCAATTGCTCAGAGATGATGGGAGTTGAAGTCCAACAACAACATAGGTTCCTCATCCCTGGAATAGTGTTGGTGCAGGGTTCAGGAAATGATATACTACTTATGCTACCCTCACTCCTTCCAGCTAGAACAGGGGTCAGCAACCTTTTTCAACCATGGACCGGTCTACTGTCCCTCAGACTGTGTGGTGGGCCGGACTACTTTTTTTGGGGGGGGGGAATGAACGAATTCCTATGCCCCACAAATAACCCAGAGATGCATTTTAAATAAAAGTACACATTCTACTCATGTAAAAACACACTGATTCCCAGACCGTCCGCGGGCTGGATTTAGAAAGCGATTGGGCTGCATCCAGCCCCCGGGCCTAGGGTTGCCTACCCCTGAGCTAGAATAATACTTAGGTGGTCATGTTAGCTCTACTCCTCTGTGACTGGTCCTGTTGCCCTCTGCAAGCTGGAGAACTGAGGTTCAGCAGGGAGCCTGCTCTACTCTGAGTAATGCTAAAGCAACAGGGTTCTAATTCATGCAGCAAGGCTCCACAAGAAGAGCTTTGCCTTCCTGGCACATGGGAGATGGAGGGAAGCAAGCTGCAGGATTGCAATTGAGGGGTGGAGCCAATAGGCTCATCCCCACTATCTCCCTTATGTGAAGTCATCATACATGGGCTTTTGAAGCAGGCTCACAGAGCTTCTCTAGCGCTGCTGTCATTTGTGTTGAAAAATCCTTAAAAGAAAACTTCAGAATAACTAAAATGGTAGCTAAATGGGGGCTTCAACTTGAAATATGATTTGGCTGCCTAAGTCATTTCACAAAGGGATTTCTAAAACCTGTGGCCAGAAGTAATAATTCCAGATGTTGTTGTAGTTTCCCCAGCTGCTGCTGCCGCCAGGGGTCCCAAATGAGAAAACTGGAAACACCCATGAAGATAAACCTTTAACTTTTGCCCGCCCTAAGAGAGAAAGTTCATAGAAGGGTTACTACAGCCAAGCAGCTCTCCAACATTGATGTGTTGTTTTCTGATCAGTCCTCTAGGAAATATCAAATGATAAATTGGACGTAGCTGTAAGAGAGTCATCTGTTCCACTGAAGGGAATCATTTATCATGTGATGTCCTATTGCTACAGAAAATTACTATGAGAGCCTATTGATTTTGAAGAGCCTTCTAGTGAGGCTGCTTCTTCAAAGGGCTCACAAAAACCACTTATTAGACTGCGGGGCCACCCTTATTTCCAAGCAGCTTTACCAATTAATGTGAGTGCTGCTTTGTGGGACCCAATCCAAAGAGGCTAAGGAGAGTTAAATCCTTAGCTTTGTGGGTACCAGTTTGCACCTAGAGTCACAAAGTGAGCAGAAGCGTTAGCTCTAAGATGCCGTATTTTCATGAGGAACCTGCTTCAGACAATTTGCTAGCTACATCACTCACCAGTTCCCGGTGGCATTGCTTTGCTGTGCCACTTAATTGGGAAGCAAAGTCTGAAAAATGGATCCATCTCTGTTATTGCTAAAATGTCGATCACTACAAATGTGGCTGAACATAACATTTACAAAGCAGTCAGGGATCCAGACCCAGTGGCCCTGATTCACACTGGCCACTTGCAGATTGGTCCCACAACACTCAATAATTTTTCTCACTGTATTACATAGAACCATCTGTTCTTTTTACTGTAGTTCTTATAAGAAAGGGCATCCTGTATAGTCATCACAATGTAGTCTTATGACATTTGTATGTTTTATTTATACATTTATTTAGCACATTCATGTGCCTCAGGAATGGTGCCTTGGGAACTTGACTAGTGTCCAGACTGCCTACTTCCAGTCCTGGTACTGCTGGGAATGTGTGGTCATTTGCAAGTGCTGCTACTGCTGATTGCAATCTTTGAGGAGACTTGACACTTGGGGCATTCCAACATGAAAAATATGTTGGCTTGGATCCTGATCACCCTTCAATGAAAGGAAGGGCTTGCAATCCAATGAAACATCCTGGTGGGAAACTGTGTTTAAAAAGCTCGGTGGGTAGGCAGGGAAGCTCATTGGAACAATGTTGCAGCTTCTATGCAGTCTTGGAACTTTTGGAACCTTTGCTACTAATCCGGGCTCCTGAACATTGGCTCTTGCTCTCAGACCAGACTTATTGTTGCTACTCCTTTGCCTTGTAAGAATGGCTGAAACTAGAATTTGCTCTTGCCTAACTGCTGAGTTTGTACCAATAGACTGCTATAAGTTTGCTGCTTTCCCTTCCGGTAAGTGCACCTGTTGTTGGTTTGGCATGGTAGCCAGGACAGAGAGGGGAGCAGTTAAAAGTAATTACACACACACACACACTCTGACAGTAGGAACATTACATCAGTAGAATTCTGTTCACCATATGCTCTGATCGTTGGAAAGAAGCTCAAGATCCTAGTCACTGTGATCATATTTTTTGAGAGAATTAAACTGAAGCCACTCATTTGTATGTAATGCTAAATGACACTTTTTTTGGTTGATGAGCTGCTCTAGATCTCAGAAGCATAAGCTGATAAAGTATAAACATAACACATTTGGACAAAAATATGGCTGCTTTTTAGTACGAAGGTATCTGATGCATACATGGTGGTATTAACAAACTTTTTTGTGCTAGGGTAAGGATTGGCACTTTTGACCAAACTGCGGGAGGCAGTGGAAGACAGGAGTGCCTGGCGTGCTCTGGTCCATGGGGTCACGAAGAGTCAGACACGACTAAACGACTAAACAACAACAACAAGGATTGGCACTAGCACAAGTGGATTTCCCTCCTCTCTTCCCCCCATGTGCACACTGAGCTGTCCCCAAAACTGCTATGGAGAGTTGAAAGAACCACTAGAATAGATTTAGGGGGCATGTAGCGGGGGTGGGGGAGACGAGAAAATTCTTTCTCACAAGGAAAAATTCTTGTCTGACAGTATGTTTACATTAGGGCTATGTTGAATACAACCCAATGACTTCTTTCTATCAGCCCCTGTATGTACAGCAACACCCCACTCCAGCAACATCCCATGTCCACAGGGCATTTACCATCATTCCAACTTGCTTTCATTAATATTTTCATTATTACAGCACCAATATCATATTAAATATTTTGTAGTACTTGCATTTTTTCTTTTTTAAAAAAGAATGCAAAATATCGCACCATTTTGTTCCCAATACAATCTTTCAATATGGAACCATGCAATATTGAGAATCCCCTGTAAACAGCATATTTGTTTGGAGTGCTGTGTCACCACAGGAAGAGGCTATCTTGCAACATCATGCTCTGTGGTGATCATTGACATGTTACAGAGTGGGGAGCACACTTAACATGAAATCTATGCATGAGATTGGATACCGTTTTGGTGGTAGCCCCCTGTGAAACCAATAGCTCTGCCCACAGTTTATGAAGCTAGTGAAATGTGATTGGTGATACCCAATTATGATACGCTTGCATGGAAATCAGTGGATTTAAGTAGTCATGAATTACCTTAACCCAACTGTTTTCAAAAAGTCCACCCTGCTTCGTGCTTAGTGCATAGATCCCATCCTATGCTTTTCACATTCATGCCCATAAATTTTATTTAATGGTTATGGTTTTCTCTTGGCAGACAGAATATTACTAAGGCAGCAAGAAAGGACTGCAACTCAAAATTGCAGCAATACTTTGTTCTTTTCACTGTAAAAAACTATCACATTTAACAAAACTTCATTTTTATTTTCTATTCTTAAATGTTGCAAGTATGGCATATGAGTGCTAAATGTTAATCACATCTCAACATTTAATCTGGACAAAGGAGCCAACTATTATATAAGAAACGTTAAGGATCAGGAGCTGCTCATTGTCCAGTCAGAGAACTGTACATTTGAATGGGATTTCCATTTAAATAGCTTTACTGCCCTGCTGGTTCCTAAAGACCAAGTCAAAACAAAAACTAACAGCCAAATTGATATTATTACTAAGGGGGAATGAACACTAGGCAGTAAATCTATACCTGCTGGGAGCCATCAGTGTACTTAGTGAGTATGTAGGTATAAGGGCTTGTATGATTACTGCAGAACTGTCCTATTTGCAGTGTTGTATTATAGGGATATAATTTTTTCCTGCTAGGTTGAAGGTATATTTCCATTAAACCATTTTGTACTGTAATTGTAGCCCTTGTTACCATGAAAAGGCTTAAACATGAAGAGGAAGTTGAATTGCTTGGAAAGAGACTACCAATTGCCCAGACTTCCTATGTCTGGTTCTGCCCCATGCGCGCTCTCTCTCTCTCTCTCTCTCTCTCTCTCTCTCTCTCACACACACACACACACACACACACACAAACAGACACATATAGCTGAGTCAAACCATTGGTCCATCTAGCTACATATTATTGTTTGCTCTGACTAACTGTTGCTCCTTAGGGTTTCTGATAGAAGATCATTCCCAGGCCTACTGAGAGATGCCAAGGATTTAACTGGGAACCTTCTGCAGATGCCCTACTGAGCCACAGCCCTTCCCAATCAATGTTAAGAATCCTGGGTATTGCCTATGGGAGGTGAGCTGGCCTGTTCTTCTGAACCGACCCACACATGCAGTTGTTTGACCAGGGCATTGGAATTCTAGGTTCCATTTATTTTATCAATCCCATGTTTCTAGTCCTTGAACTTGCTAGACAATTGTGAATAGTGTTCAGTGATGACTCAAATTCGGTGGAGCTAGGGCAATATTTTTGGTGATCCATTCCTTGGATCAATTCTATTGGTCACCAAATTTTTGTATTGCCTTAAATACAAGGTGGCCCAAGGTTCTACTCCCCGCTTCTTTGAACAAAACATTAACAACAATCTTGCTGCCACTTCAGAGGGTTAGCATGCCAGCTCTCAGCAGCTTCACCTTGTTCCCTGAGTAGAATCCCCTACCTCATGATGTAGTGTCATTCCCAGAAACATGTTGGGTGTGTGTGTGTGTGTAAAGATGGCTACTTTTGTTCCTTTTGTTAAATGATAATGAGAGAGGAAAACCCAATCACATTGTTTTCTGCTTTGTGACTTTGCAAGGGGGGCGGGTATTGTGAAGGGATTTTATTGTGAATTGCATTTTGTATTTCATTGGCTGTGTGACCTGTCTAGAGAACCTGGTTGGATGAGCAGTATCTAACTGTAACAAATGAACAAGTAAGCAATTTAAACATAATGCCTAATATTTATTTAAATTCACCCTTCTCTTGAAAGTTGCTGAATACTACCTTCCTTTTTCAGGGGATTTATGATCCTGCAAAAGTGTAAGTGTGTGTGTAGCCTTCTTTGGTTTTGACTAGTGTCCAAGATGTGTACTAATAAGAATGTCATCCATTGCTGGCAAAGTCTGCAATAAAAGGTGGGGGGGGATTTTTATTTTTAAAAAACTACTACTACTACAAAACACATACCTGAAAGTGTAATAAATATATACTGGAATGAATCAATCATATCCATGGATTTAATGTTTGAAGAAATGTGCAAAAGTTAGAGAAGCTGAATCTGGAAAGGGGGGGGAAATAACCTCTAACTCAGGTATTTTCCACTGCACATTTGAATTTCACACTTGCTGCCTTCAGAAATAGATTTTGCATTGGCACTGAGAGCAACTTAACATCTGGAAATCAATTCTTACACACAATTTCTCTCAAAGTATTAGATTGGAAGTGCTCCTCTGACACCTATGGAAGCAACAGTTTACCCCATTAAAATTGGCTATGTTTCTTGGAAATTAAATCAATACTGAACCTCTAGATGATATCTCATTGTGGGTTTGAAATCTGGGATGGATGCTTGTTACCCACCCATTATGAATGATTTTGGCTAAGGAAGAAAGGAAGGGAAAAAATCAATGTGACCAACAAAGGGAAGTGAAATAAAATGATGAAACAAACAACAGTGACAAAAAGCCCAGATACAAGAGTGTCCTAGTTTAACATGTATTTATAGTATACACATTAAAAAGACGGGTCCCATTTACGGGATGGGGCATGTGCTTCTATATATATAAAAGTACACCCCACAATTCTTTATAAAATGAAAGTCTCTCCCCCTCTCTATGCATAAGCCAAACAACCACAATAAAAACAGCCCAGGCTGCAATAAAAATAGTCTGAATTACTAGAATCAATTTCATACATTAAAGCCAAAGAGCAGGATAAATCAATTTGGTGTAAAAATAGGTAGACAGAACCCTGACCTGCAGAAAAACCTTGGTGAAATAAAAAGGTCTTCTGTCTGCTCACCTGAAGCATAAAAGAGAGGGTGTAACCAAACCTCTGTAGATAATGAGTTATGCTAACTTGTGCAGCACTCTGAGACTGTGCAACATGTACAGCACAATGCAGTACTTAAACTAGGAAGATCTGGGTTTGAATCCCTACTTAGCCATGAAACTTACAGGGGAATATTGGACCAGTCACTATTTTATAGCCTAATCTACCTCATACGTTTGGTGTGAGGAGGAAAGGAGGTGATAATGAGCTCCTTGGAGGAACAGCTAACTGGAAAAGCATTTGTAAAGGAAAGGCAATTTCCCCCACACTCTGTAGATAGTTTCCTTTGCATTTTGCAATGGATTTTGCATAGAGATGCAACTGAAATGAAAGGTTTGGATTGAGCGATGGAACTGTGGTGAGGAAATTTGCCTTGTATCAAATTCATACTTGGGAGTTTTTGGTTTGTTTTACTTACCAGAATAAACCATCAAGAAACAGCATAGCTAAAATGCCTATCTACAAATTTATGGCTGCCACATCAGGGCCACTCTAAATTGAAAGTACTCCACATGGCACATATTATGGGGCGGAAGTAAGCCATCCAGTGAACCACATGGTTAACTGGCCATCGCATATAGAACAGCCACTTTTGTGTCCTCTATATCAGATTCCTAGAGCAGGTTTGAGGAGAACTTGGACTGAGATGATGATGCACCAGTTTCCCAACTTGAGGAGGCACCCTCAACACTCCCTTCTATACTGAATGGCCTAAGCATGTAGCTCTCCTGTCTTCCACAGAGTCTGACTCCCCTGCAGCTAATCCTGATCCACTGCACATAGGAGTATGCACTACAGACCCTTTAAATTGCATACAGCTTTCTTAAGGAGGTAGAACCATTGGAGGGGAAACTCATTCCACTCTCCTGGAAGCCTTCAGATAACTCTAGCCATCTGCTGAGACAAAGCCTTTTTATCAGCCTACAGGGCCCAATAGGAGCTGACCAGGGTCCTGATTTTGCCTTACTGTCTGGTAATCACTACTTTCTCCTCCCAGCCCCACCAAAACAGCATACCTAGGACTGTGTGAAATGACAACCATTATGTGTGAGCCTGACAAAGGCTGCAATCCCATGTACTCTTTAAAAAAAATAATATTTATTAAGTTTTCCATTTTAATAATCCAATAAAAACTACATCAAAACATTCCAAATTACAATACAATAAAAAATGCCAAATATAAATGCCAAATTATATATCTCAGTCCTATGTACTCTCACTTAGGAGTAAGTCCCATTAAACTCAGGTCATTTTACTTTGAACAAATATCTGTAGGAGTGGTCTGCAAGAGTGCTTTCATCTCTGTGTTATATAATTAGAATCTTATTTGCTATGGCCTCAGAATTATTAAGTCTTCCTTGGTTGTCCCTTTATCTATGTGATCAACTCATAGATGAGGAAGTGGGAATAACTATCCCCATTACCCTCCATGAGTTAGAGCAGCCCCCCCCCCATATCTGGTGCCCTCTAGATGTTTTGGATTACAGCTCCCATGAATCCCAGCTAGCGTCAGGTTGGGGGAGGCTGACTGCAGCACAAGTAGAACAGACACTCCATTGTGGAAAGTCCCATCAATTCTATGTTAATCGGATGGAGAAAGGAACATCTGAAGAGGACTTTAATCTTCCCAAGTTCTGGATTACACCTTGTTCAGAAGGAGACACTACAATTTTGGCAGAAGCTTGGTACAAATTTGATCATGGATCTGTACAGAAATAGGCCAATTCCATGGCTGCCATAGGAATGCACAATTTTGTCACACAAATCATAGTTAAACCAATTTCTAGAAATTTTGAATTCCCAAATATCGCCCATAATTTTCAAGGCTGTTTCTGCAGAGCTTTTTAAAAAATAAAATAAAATACCAAGGACTTGTTTCTGTGGCATAAGCTAGTGCAACCTTTCTCCTGCCCTGTCGCTTGTTTGGCTCTCCAAGAAAAACATCTGCCCATTCGGTGGAGCTCCCATTTTATAGGGGAAATGATACTGTCCAGCTCCCTTTAGGCATGTATGTGTTGCCAGGGAACCCCTGATGAAAGCTGATATCTCATTGCTGAAGCATCTGGGGTGAAGGCTTCAGTGACTGGGGTTCCCTCTTAGATGAAACATTCATATCTGTGATTCGTGCACAATGGATTAGAGAAGATAGATTCACTTCTAATAGAAACCAACCTAGCCTCTGGATCACTAGAAATTAAATTAACACAGGAGTTCCAATTCTACTTGATTGTAGGTTTGGGTCTGGCTGGATGGTTGCTTTGTTCACTCATTGTGTCTGATCACTGCCTCAGAGGAAATCAATAGCATGAATTCAATTGGGAACTGAAATGACAGGATAGCAAGGCCTTCTGAGTAGATGCACTTTCTTGAAAGCAAGGAATTCACTTCTCACAATCCTGCACAAAACCGAACAGTTTATGGCAATATATATCACATTTAGGGGCATCGTGAAGGACCTTCCAAGGTGTGGCATATGCCATTTCTTTTTGAATGTCTTAATATAGGACAGATAAGCCCAATTAGCCAGGCAATGAGTGCTGCCTGTGAAACTTGTATGAGGGTAAGTGGTTTGTGATGAAATCTAACTTTGAGAGGGAGATTTCATTGCAGAGGTTTTTCCAAATCTGTTGGGGGGAAATAAAAAAGCATAAATTCTGCTCTCTTGCTCTTGCTCTTTTTTTGTATGTTATTGGAAGATGAATTAAAAGCTGTAGCTTTATTTTCCCATGGGAATAGTAATTGAAAATAAACGTTAAGAACTCCGCATGATTTCCAGTAATCTTTAAAAAATGCAGATTTGTGAACACAGTGACAAATCTAATTGAGAAGGGGACTGCGGTTTTGTACAACATATTTGCTGTTATTTACAGGACGCTGTTTTTCTTCTCTCTAATTTAAGATTTTATATGGTGTTGAACATTAGCTAAAAACATTGCTTCATAAAAAGGCAAGGGAAATCGTCCTTTGCAAGACATTTCATCTAAGGCCTAGTTTTGAAAGCCAAGCCCAAACACATCATAATACAGGAAATCCATGGCTGGCTCTTCAAACTTCTTTTTCATTCATTGAAACAGACACAAGGAAATACATTTCTGTTCGGCTGCAGCACTAGGGGAGGGGTTTAACTCTTGCACCTCCCTCACATTGCAGTCCCAATGCAGACAATCCATAGAATTGCTACTTACCACATAGGGAAGAAATAGAGATTACAGGCATTGGGTTTTCTGACAGTCAAAGCTTTGTCCCATTTCCTGACTTTTCTCATATAGTTTGGTACATAAATATCAAAGACCCCTGGGAAGTTATGCACAAAATGTACCTCAATTACACCGGGGTATGTTTCACGAAACATGAACAAATGCTAAACCTTCTAGGCTTTCCGAACAATTAGCATGCTTTGAACTATATATGTATCAAATTCCTGTTTCTTGTATAGAATGAAAGACCCTGGAACAAGGCATGTTGTGGGTCCCCCTGCCTGAGGAACAGTTGTATAAATGCCCTCTTTTCACACATCCCTTGTTGAACTATCCTTGACTGCTTACTTACCAAACTTTCTAGTCCTGCAATTGTATTGACAATTGAGTTAAGTCCCCACAACTTCAGAAGAGAGGCTGTGCTCTGTATGAAATGCTTGGATCAGCCTTGCATGTTAACTATAACTATTTCTGAAACTTGCTGGGTGACCTCAGCCTACCCCCCCCCCCAATCTCTTAGCCTAATCTACTTCCACAGGATTGTTGTGAATAAAGCAATGAGGAAAATATGTACAGTACCCTTGGGGGAAAGATGGGGTATTGATTTACCAACTAATAAATAAATTATATTTAGTTAAAGATTTGATACACACACACACACACACACACACACATGAGAGGGGGGCGGGGAGAATGTATTAAGTGTGGGTGGTGGTGGGATTTAATTCCACCACACTAGGTCTCTCTGTCAAATACTTCATTTTATCTAAACCTACAATATACAGTACTTCATGCCTCGGCAGCATAGTTTCTCTCTCTTCCTACTGTTTATTCCCATTGCTTATTATTTATCCTACTTTAATATACTCTTAGCATTAAATGGGTAAACAGCTTCAGAATTCCTTATTGCTCCACAGTCCAGTAAGCATAATGATGGTAGTTTTAAATGCCAGATGATGCTGATTAGAACCATTATGTTAATATGCATTTATTTGTTTTACCTTTACCACTTTAATCTCATCCTTCACAAATTAGGGTGTTTTTTTAATTTTCTGTACTTTTTAAACCATCCAGTGAAGGTAATTTGCCATCTTTTTCCATTTGAATTGTAAAGCTAATTGAACTTAATGGCTTTAGAAAAAAATCAATAATTTCTTACTGTTATTGATATAAAGGAGCTCACATAAGAGATTATCCAATGGGGACACAAACCATTTAAACAAAGTATTCAACTGTACAGTGTACTGCTTAAATGCTGCACAGACACAATTAGAGAGAGTTTCTGGTATTCATAGGAAACAAGAACTCTGCCCCAATTCACAGATCCTTCCGGGCATCCACTCAATAGACAACCACCCTAGGGGTATTCACATGTTGTTTGCAATGAGTGTGTCTCTGTGTACATATGTACACAAGCAGTTGATGTACACACATGTACAGTTCATCACATACAATGTTCAATGTGTGTAAAGTTTGTGTATGCAATAGTTGAGCTGTACCAGATAACAAGTGTACATTTTTTCACACAAACATTTGTACACGTGCAGAGGTTGTGTTCAGTGTTACATGTGAAGAAGTCTTCTCAGTTCTGGAGCTGAGGTGATGATTGGATTCAGTGCCAACTGAGCCCCATACTCCACTTCATCCCCACTGGCTAGCATTCAGTGGGGTAGGTCCACCCATGGGCAGCTCCCTTTCAAAATCCCTGCAACTCAGCTTGCAGTAAGGGTAGGTTGGGAACTGCTCTTCACCCTCCAAGTGCCTCCAGGGTCTTGTCTAATCTAACGTGACCTCCATCTTTTCCTACCCACACTTGCTGCCATAGAAGCAACTGACTTTTCAGCAACCGTGTGAGATATAATCTCCATTGTACACCTATTCAGTGTCAAGTTCCCTAGGAAACCTACACTTTCCAAGGTCCTTGGCACCTGAGTTGCTTCCATAGCAGTGAGCTATATGTCAAGAATGGAAGGAATCTACTTGCCACTTTTTCTGGCAGAATCATGATCTAGGCAGGGTAGAGAAGGAGGTAAATGGGTGATGGGTGGGTCTGAGAAGGAGGGCAAGCAGAAAGATTATTCAGCCCGGATTACAGTAAATATGATACACAGCCCTAAAATCATGAGGAAATTCAACAGAGGATTTCAATAGTCTCTCACGGAAGAGGGAAGAGTACCTGCTTAAGATGATTCTCATATTCTGGAAATCTGCTTCTTTATTATAGCTTTCCTCACTCACTTCTCCTTTGCCATTTTCCCAACTGAAGAGCTGAAATTGAATGCTCCTCAAGGCAGAGACCTGTCTGTTTTGTTCATGTTACTCTGCATGACACCGTGTACATTGACAATGTAATCATCATCCGTTAATTTGTTCCCAGCTGTGAACCAGGGGAGGGGGAACTGGAGAGGTTCAATCCACAGGTTTCCCAGCAGAGCCCTGCCTGCCAGAAACACTAAATGAATAGGATGATAAACGAAGTGCCAAGTGCAAATGGTTCTGTACACATTGCAGAGCAAAGATTATCTCATTCTGAAAGCTTAACCTTTGGCTCTGGGAGACCTGACATTTCAACCAAAGTCTGTACTTTTGTCAAGATGACTCAAGACTACTATCAGCACAAATACACTGAAATTGTTATAACCTCCAAAGGAACATTTGGCCTTTCCTGGACTGCTGGGATATATTTTGTCCAGTGTCCTATTTTTCTTAACGTCTACAGAGTGTGTACTATCATTTAAGGTCTGAACTAAGTCTGTGCCACAAAGGTTTGGTGTCTTAAGAGCCATGTCTACCCAAAATATTATTGCTTCTTCCTTTTTGGATTAATGGGTAGATTTCAGAAGTTTGAAAGTTCACTCTCTAGAAAAGGGCAGGGATCTCAATTTCTTTGCCCTGTGATATGACCATATCGGCCATTTTACAAATACAAGATATTTGAAAGATATTCTTTGCCTTTCACACACTCTGCCTCTGACTCACCATCTGAGTTCACAAAATACAATGACTGTGTCTACATGTCACTGCAGCTTCTGGCTGTATTAACACACTTTCTGAAAGCCAAAAATACTAGGGATAATCAATGTTTCCACTCTGTAATGTTTTGGTGGGATGCATCAGTTCTTCTCTACAGAAATGATGGATTGAAGTGTAGGAGGCAGAATAGCTATCACTACTCACTTTGGACATGCAGCACAAAAATGCACTGCTGGCTTCCTTGCACATCCCCTGTTTAGTCCCAGACTGGCATAGTGAACAGGTGGCATTTTTCCTGACTGTGCCAGGTACAATTGGGATATATAAGGCAACATCCTGGTGCACATGAAGATATCTCATAAGCTCCAGATCTTAGCCCAACAATTTTGATTTCTATGTCATAATGGTGCTTAGGTGAAATATACAGATTTCAATGCAAAGACCAAACCTCATAAAAATGGACACAATCTCTTTCTTTTTTAATAATAATAATAATAATAATAATAATAATAATAATAATAATTTCTTTGTACCCCGCCCATCTGGCTGGGCTTCCCCAGCCACTCTGGGCGTCTTCCAAAAAATATATATTAAAATACTCTAATACATCAAACATTAAAAGCTTCCCTAAACAGGGCTGCCTTCAGATGTCTTCTAAAAGTCTGGTAGTTGTTGTTCTCTTTGACATCTGGTGGGAGGGCGTTCCACACGGAGGGCGCCACTACCGAGAAGGCCCTCTGCCTGGTTCCCTGTAACTTGGCTTCTCGCAGTGAGGGAACCGTCAGAAGGCCCTCGGTGCTGGACCTCAGTGTCCAGGTAGAACGATGGGGATGAAGACGCTCCTTCAGGTATACAAGACCGAGGCCGTTTAGGGCTTTAAAGGTCAGCACCAATACTTTGAATTGTGCTCAGAAACGTACTGGGAGCCAATGTAGGTCTTTTAAGACCGGTGTTATGTGGTCTCGGCAGCCACTCCCAGTCACCAGTCTAGCTGGCGCGTTCTGGATTAGTTGTAGTTTCCGGGTCACCTTCAAAGGTAGCCCCATGTAGAGCGCATTGCAGTAGTCCAAGCGGGAGATAACCAGATTTTATTAAAGCCTTTTCATAATACAATAAAAAGCTAATCCAAATCAAAAATAAAAACAGAAGGAGAAAAGAAAATATAGACTCCTCTCTCTTAAAGATAGTTCTTAATGCCACACAAAAAGTGGCAGACCCTCCCAGCTCTCATCTGGGAACTTACTTTTCTTCTCCCAGTCTCTCACCCTGGGAGATATTCAGTTCTCTGTCTCTCACTCAGAGTCCTTCCACCAACAATCTACTGTTGGCAGACTGCCGACAAAAGACGTTCAATCCACCATGTTCCCTTCTGTGGAAATCCAAAAATTGACAAAGTCTCCTAGAGTTTCCTAGAAATGTCTGAGGATGCTCTAGAAGGCAATTTTGCTTCTCATTTTAGCCAGAAGGTGGTTAAAATTAGTGCGCACTTGTTACATTACATATGTGCAAGCATTTTTGGACTTTGTCTGTGGGTGTGAGGGGGGGATCCTGTTCCAATTCCAAAAAGGCCTTCACCTTAGCCAGTACTTAGGGTTTCTTCATGTTTTTGGATTGGAGATAAATTTGGGAGCCATTCTAGATAGAAAAAAAATGAGAAGGGTGCTAAAGCATATGCACAGGACTTCCATATTTCTCAAACAAACCAACTGTGAGGTCACAACAAAACTACAGGCTTAAGGTACATAATAATGCAATGGCTTGCAAGATTATATGTTGACAAAAGGTCATCTCTAAGCTGCAAAATCAAGAATATGAAAAACCAGAGAGACATGAGACCCTAAAGTTCCTTATATTAGAATCAAGATAGTAAAATAAGAATGACCTTTATAAAATTAATTGCATTTAAATTACTCTTTAATCAGAAAGCCTATTCCACTTGAGTGTTTCATTGAATTAAGGACACCAAAAGATCAATGGCAATTCTATTATTTTAGGACACTTTTAGTGTTTACAAAGTGACATTTTGGAAGTGACTATTTGTAATAGCTCTGTCTATATAATAACATTGAGGACAGTCCTATGAAGCAGTACTAGTTTGGCACTGAGTGTTTTAAACTGATTTGAATGATGGAGGAAGCACTGAGGTTAGAGAAAGCTGTCAGCACATTTGCTAGAAAAATGACAAGTCTAAAGTGCATAGAAATCAGAATCATTTTGTAGCTCTTAAGAGCCAGCTTGGAATCGGAACACACCTTGTGAGAATAAGGCATGGCCAGCCAGATGCCTTTGGGAATCCCAAAAGCAGTACCTGAGCACAAGAGCGATCTGCTCACTTGTGATTCTCAGGAACTGGCATTCAGAGGCATGCTGCCTCTGACAGTTGAGGTAGAACATATTCATCATGGCTAGTAGCCAGTGATAGCATTATCCTCCATCAGCTTGACTGATGCTCTTTTTGAAGCCATCCAAGTTAGAGGATGAGTGCCTGAATCAGGGAACTTCCAGGGCTCATGGAAGCTTCCCACACAATGTAGAACCCTAGAAAATTTGAGTTCAGCATTGTTTGAGGAACCCAAATGAGTAGAAGAAGGTCTCTGCATGAGTGAGTCACCCTCCAACTCACCAAGTGCAATGGGAATGGCACCAACTCTTCATGTATTGCTTTTCTGGTTACCAGAGCAGCTAAATAGCATCTTCCAGTGACATTCTTGGGGGAAGAAAATGACAGCTATATTAAACTTTCTGTATTTTATTAGGTTAGTCGAGCTCAGACCCTGAGAGCAAGGCCGCATCGTCACCTATGTATTTATTTGCCTAATACTGTAGTTGTATTCATGTTTTTGTAAGGAAGAATTTAGTTCACTGATCCTCTTTCCAATGACTTCCAGATACTTTAGACTAGGGCTCCCATTAGCCCCAGCCAGAATGGCCTGTGGTCAGGGATAATAGGACTCAGCAACAAGTGGAAGGTATCTGCTTGGAAGAGGCTAATATAGGTGCAGGCAATTTTAGAGTAACTACAGAATAGCTTAATAGGAATGTACATCCCACAGCGGGTTACTAAAGTGATCTCTATGTGTTCAGGAGAGACATATCCTATTCCCCTTAGGTTTCTTGCAACTGAACTTTACTCCTTCCCATTTAAGAATGGAGAATACATCCTACATCCTTATCTTTCCTGCATGAGGCATGAAGCTCCAGTGCTTCTTGTTTTGTGCGTCTCTTCTGCACAGCTCATTGAGTGCAGTCTGCCCTCCCTCTGCCTGTCACTGAGGCTCTGAGGTAAAAATGTGCATATTAATCTTGATTTTAAGACCCTTCTTTTCAGACAATGCATGCAAATGTACTGAGTGATTTAAATTGGTTTTTCTCTGTTTGTAAATGTAGTGTTCTGTGACTGCCCAAGGGCAGTGCTAACATATGCTCCTTGATAACTGACATTTTTCAAAGTTTCAAGCTAGCAGACTATTTGTAACTTACTCGCATGCGCCTGTCATACCCTTCCACCCTCCTTTGTGTGTCTTCCTTGTGTGTGCATGTGTGCACATTTGCTGTTTGCGTGTGTATGGAAAACAGATTTTTAAAAACTGTATCAAGACTTATTCTACTATTAAAATGGACCATGATATTGTGATCAGGCTATTCAGTGGACTTAGTGGCTGAAAGGACATTATTCCACTCTTCAGTGTGTGTCACAGGCTGCCCGTGAGTTTCTGAACACCATTGAGATGCTGTTTATGGCTTTTAAAACCAAAATTGGTACCACAGAAAATGTCTCCTCACATATGAAGTGCCACCATTTTGCAGCGCTGTCTTCCTAAAAGGAGGCCTTGTGCCATCCAGATAGCTTTGCCTTCAAAGGCAAGCCTGTTGACTATTGAGGTCTAGTTGTTCCTTCCTCCCTAGGAGGCCCAGCTAAGCCTACACTTTCAACAGTTATAGGACTTAAAACATTTCTTTATAGGACTCAGTTATAGGACTTAAAACATGGCGAGCATTTGGGATTGTGGGGCTCATGTAAAAACAAATCCTGATTGCCCTGATGAGTGGAATGGCAGAAAATGAATCTTTTAAAAACAAATAATGTGTAATATAGAAGGAGTAAATAGCCTATATGTTATCTGTAGCGATGGGCAAGCCTCCCCCCCCCAGCTTATATCTACCTTAAAGTGAATGAAACTATTTCCCCTCCCCAAAATGAGTTCATTTGAAGGAGGGCCTGTACCCATCCCAATGTTCCCATGAATTAAATCAGCATGAGAGATTCTTCTTGCACTCCTGCCAATAGGTAAAGCTCAATAGGTAGAGCCTTCTTAATGGTGCCCCTCAGTGCTGGACCAAAAATTGACAATTTTTTTTGTCCTGATCTGTGAACTGCAGACTGGTTGGTGAGAAGCTGCTTTCTTTTTCGTATATTATTGCTGTATTTTGCATTGTAAGTCATATTTGTTTGTTTGTTTGTTTCATAGGATAATGACATAGCTGAGGTGTGGGATAGAAATTCAGATAATAATAATAATGATGAGGATGATGATTCTGTAGCTTTCTCTATTGAGATAATATATACACAGAACCACAAGAGATGGGTCATATGTGGGGATGAAGTGACCACTCTTAGCAACTTAATAAAAAACATGTTGGTTTTTTGCAATTCATTGGTGATTATTTTCCAGCTAACAGCCTGATCCTAACCATGTTTACTCTGAATCAGGTCCTATTAATTTCAGTTTTATTTACTTCCAAGCAAGGCCTTTAGAATTACAGCAAACATGTTCTTAGACTCACTGCTTCTTAGTCTTATTTCTTAATGGCATCAATGGGTTTCAGTTAGCACAGAAAAAGTCTGAAGTAGAGGAGATCAAGAGTTAAATGCATAAATTAAATCAATTCCCTGCAAGCTCACTCCATTAGAGAGTGAATGTCTCCAGAGAATCACAATGAGGTTTTTTTTCTATAGAGAGTCATGAAAGTACTTCTCTTGATCCTCCAAGCATTTTGAAACGTTATTGGCACCCTAGTGATGTGGACAGAATACAATTTATCAGGATCATTGCTGCTCACTTCCCTTAAAGGCTTGAGGTTGGATATGCACTACCTTGCTTACACAATAAGGCTTGAAAGTCTGAAGGAGTTGATTAATCATGGTTCGTCTTTAAATATTGTAGTCTGATTCTGATTTGATTCTAGGGTGTATTTTAATTGATTGCTTGATTTTATCTTGATGTGTTATATAATTGATGTTAGCTGCTCTGTGCCTGGTTTTGGCCGGGGAGGGCCAGGTATAAATTCTTCTTCTTCTTATTATTATTATTAGGGATCACTGAACAAAGACACTCATCCTGATACTGCTTTCAGTATACTATTGTTTAGAAAGAAAGAATGGGATAGAATGACGGTTCTTCTGGACCAGGCAGTGCTCCATTGGCATCACTGGCCAAGACTGTGTCTCAGCAATCAAAGTCACACACTCAGCTGATGTGGGCTGCTTACTGGATGGAACTGCCCTTGTCAGAAGCCAATACATCCTAGCTGAGGAATAGCTTCCAGATTCCTAAGGCTAATGGGAACCATCACCTCAAGTGGGCCACCTATACAATGAAGAACAGGGCCCGTTCTCATTTAAGCCTTTCATTATAAAATATATTTTCTTGCATATTAATAACATAGGATGGGCCCAAAGTAGGGATGGATCAAGAGTCAATAATTTGTATAAATATAATTTATTTATTCATTAAAGTTCCATCATCTTAATAACGAAGTAGGCACAGAGGCAGCATACAAGCAGAGCAAAATTCTGAGTCCAGGTTTTGGACTGGAACTAGTTAGGCAATGAACATTCTTCATCTATGCCCTAGAAACTTCATCAGCTCCTAGTTAGTTTCTAAGTGCAGTTTGAGGGGCCTGACAGGCTCTTAAGGACTGCTGCTGCTGTTGCTGACCAGGAGGACTGTCTGCTGAGGGCCTGAAGGACCCCGCCCTTGCCTCTTTCCACCTGGCTTGGGGTGGGGCCTGACAGGCTTTACAAGGACTGCAGCTCCTTTTAAATTGTTTTAATTTTTATCTGTGTTGTTTTAAATGAGACCATATTGGCTGTGAGCCCAGGAAGACCTGAACCTTCCTTGCTGGCCCTTTCCCATCTGGCCTGGGAGAGTGGAGTGCTGACTGACTCCAGCTACAAAAGCTGAAGCTGTTGAACAGATTCTTGGGCTGGAGTATTGTTTACGGGGGGTTGAGAGAGCTGTTGCTGTTATTGATATTATTGTTGTATCTTTAGTTTTAGATCTTATGATTTATGTGGAAATTGTTTCCATTTGGTTGTGTACTTTTTGATGTGTTTAATTTATTGTTTATGACTTCTGTTATGTTAGTAATTATGTAAATCTTGTCATGTTGTAAGCCGCCTTGAGCATAGTTTCAACTATGGAAAGGCAGCATACGAATAAAATTATGATGATAATGATGAGGTGAATAGCCTAAGTCCAGGCTGGTTATTGGACATCTTCCAATAATAACACTCTGTTGGTAGCCTATTCCCCTGCGCATTGCAAAACAGCCCTATTTTGTTAGTGGTGGGGCTACCATAACATATTGTTATGACTCTCATAAACAATGACAGGGGCAAACACAATTAACTTTCATTTCATTATTAGATATTAATATCTTCTGTAAAAAAGTCTTTGGTTTATTTTTGAGGTGTTATGTTCCATGCTAATAAACATGGAACTTCACATCCATGGGATGTCTACCTTATTCTTCTTCCCATTTGGTGCT
Source organism: Podarcis raffonei (assembly GCF_027172205.1). Taxonomy (NCBI): domain Eukaryota; kingdom Metazoa; phylum Chordata; class Lepidosauria; order Squamata; family Lacertidae; genus Podarcis; species Podarcis raffonei. The sequence goes on from NC_070607.1 coordinate 41,298,239, forward strand.
CTGCCCTTTTAAATGAGAAATGAATTGAATCCCCTTACCCAGAGGCAGACAAGAAGTGTCAGGTTGCAATTGAAGATTCAGGGGCCTGAGGCAGGTTGTGCAGTCCAACCAACACAAACGGGCATAGTCTTGAGTTGTGAAACGAGTAGCAGCTCAGGAGAAAGATACAGAAGCCTAGTCTGGCAAAGTGCTCTCTGATGACCAAGTTCCAGGACTTTGTGGGACCTGGTGGTCAGAGCCTGGGTCATGAAGATCTACTGATGAAGTACTCAGACGGGGCTGTTACTACAACTTAGGTGTTTCCCTTGGAGCACAGGGATCATTTGCAAGACCCGTGATTGATACAGAGTGACGGTGGTGCTGGCAGCCTAGGTCCTAGGGCCCCTCCCTTAAGCTTTAGAGGCAAGGAGTCTAGTCATGCAAGTGTTATTTTGGAACAGAGACCATTAATTCTGTCAGTCGTGGCACTGTTTTTTGAAATGTGAATCTTAGGCATGAAGATCCAGTTGTACTTAAATATTCTGAAGGGCTCATTTATATGTTGGAAAGGCCCTTGGGAGCTGGGGTAAAGCTGCCACAGAGATTGCATACAATGCATGCCCTTCCACTGTGATCTCCCTTTCCTCCTGTAAGCTGTGCTTTTGATTTGTTTGGGCAACATCTTGTTAGCATCTCTCAATAGATACCGTATGACCTTTCATGAAAGGGCCGGCATTCAACTGTGGTCTTCGCTAGAGTTTGTTATCAGTGTGAGAAGCCAGTGCTTGGGCCCTCCTGAGTGAATAACTTTACAAAGAAATAATCCAAGTACCCACTGATCATAACACAGGCAAGGAAAAGCAGGAGGCAGAGCTTTACTTATGGCACTTGGCTGCTTTTAAAAGATATGTTCCTCCTGCCCCCCCTTGTTCACTCAAATTCCCCAGACAACTGTTTCGCAGCCTTGCAGTCAGATATTGCAGAATATGTGGTCCAAGCATGGGTTAGTACCAGTGATGACCAAACTTGGCCCTCCATCTGTTTTGGGACTACAACTCCCATCATCCCTAGCTAACAGGATCAGTGGTCAGGGATGATGAGAACTGTAGTCCCAAAACAGCTGGAGGGCCAAGTTTGGCCATCACTGGGTTAGTTTGTTTGTTTTGAAACTTTGGAACAGACTCCTATGGGAAGGAAATTAATCTGTTGCCAGATGATTCAGGAGAGTCAGGATTTACTTATGTTTAGCCTGGTAAAGAGGAGACTGAGAGGAGGTATAATAGCCATCTTCAAATATCTAAAGGGCTGTCACATGGAAGGGGGAGCAAGCTTGTTTTCTGCTGCTCCAGAGGCTAGGTCCTGATCCAATGGCTTCAAGTTACAAGAAAGGAGATTCCAACAAAACATTGGGAAGAATTTTCTGACAATAGGAGCTCTTCGACAATGGAATGGACTCCTGTGAGAGGTGGTGGACTCTCCTTCCTTGGAGGTTTTTTACACAGAGGTTAGACTGCCATCTGCCACGCCTGATTTAGTTGAGATTTCCGCATTGCAGGGGGTTGGACTAAATGAGCCTTGGGATCCCTTCCAACTCTGCAATTCTATGAGTCTATGATTTACAGTGTGCCCACCACTTACATGAGGGTTTGGTTCTGGGGGTCCACATGCAAGGTGAAGAGCTGCATACCGGGTGCTGGGAGAGGTGGCACCTTCCGTTCCAGTCTCTGGGAAGAAGGCACGAGGGCTTTGGGAGTGTCCCAGGGCCCTCTCATGATCTTCCCAGAGCATGGTAAGCGAGGTGGAGGGCTTAAGAAGCTTCTTCTGTAACACAAAAACCTGCTATGAATGGGCTGTGTAAGGTTGAATTTGTGTAAGTTGCAGGTGCACTGCATTTATTACTTAGGGAATTTATGTATGGCTTAACATTATTTTAAAACTAAGGGAGTTATTCAGCTAAATAGTTGTGCTGGTACAAGGATTAGCATTAGTGCAACAGGATTTCCCCCTCTCCTCCTCCTGCATGCACCCCAGGCCACCCTCAAATCAGCTCTGCAAGGTTGAGGGAATCCCTGGAACAGATTTAGAGGAGGAGCAGGGAGAAAATTCCATTGCACAAGAAGAAATCCTTGTGTTGAAGGAATGGTTTGCTTACTGTTATGTTGAATACAACCCAGTATCACTCAGTGGTTTACAGCATATCACAATATTACGTACAAAAATTTAAATACAAGAAAAATGGTGCATTATAAAACCCAATTGTTTTTTTAAAAAAACCGGAATCAACAACTGAACAGGATAACCCTTCTAAAAATCAGAATAGGCTTGAACAAACAGATGGGCTTTTAACAGGCATTTAAAACATCCAATTGATGAGGCTGCCTGAATCTCATTTGAGAGGGCATTGCAGAGGGCTGGTGATACAGCTAAGAAGGTCTGTTTCCTTGAGATTTCCAGATGACAATTTAGTGTCTCTCGGTATGGTTGGTAGGGCTTGCCCTGCAGATTGAAAAAGCTGATTTGACTTGTAGCAGGGAAAGCAGTCTGCTAGGGATTCTAATCCCAAATTGTTTATATGAACTTGGCTCAATAGCAGATAGGCAGCCGGTGCAGGTCCTTAAATGTTGGTATAATGTGCCCATGAGATGTATCATTCGCTACTCTAGCTGTAGCATTCTGCATTAGTCGCTGCATCTGAGCAAAGCACAATGGCAGTCCCACATAGAACACATTGCAGTAATCTAAGTATGAAGTTACCAGTGCATAGGGTATCCCTGGCCAGGAGTGGGCATAGCTGGCAGACCAACAAAAATTGGTAGTGAATGCTTCACGCCACAGAGGTTACTTAGGTCTCTAATGACAAGGGTAGATCTGGGATAGGAGAGGATTACTTGAATCCCCGTTAGGTCTCTGGGGATTATACTACTTATTCTGTGTGTCTAGGAACCAATCTGCCTATTACTATATGAACTCTATTGGAGCTCTACAAACCAGTTATTTAACAAGTAGGGTTTGAGGTATCCTTTACTGTGGACCAAGACCATTTGCTGAGGTTAGAGCAGAAGAAAACCACACACTCCTTTTCTCCATCTTGCTGTGCCAAGGCTGGGCAACCTGTGGCCATCCAGATGTTGCAAACTACCATCATCCCTGGCCATTGACAATGCTGGCTGGGGCTGATGGAAGTTATAGTCCAACAACGTCCAAAGGTCCATAGCTACCCCATCCCTGGGCTATGGGATTGTCTGAGAGCCTCAGCTTCTCTCTTGAGCTGAGGCAGCTCTGCCCTCCCAGGAACCTCCCCAATACCTTTCAGCATCCTTCCTGAACCATTCATTGTGCTTTCTGTTCTCCTCTTTCTGTGTTGGCCTAATAGGGCTTCCTTCATACACAGAACAGCCCTGCCTCCTGCTCTGGCCCATGTTCTATCTGATCACCAATTTGATAGTGTATCCTGTTGTGTTCTATCATGGCCTTGAGATGCTAGCCCTCTTTAGGCATTCAGCCTAGATATGTGAGAACAAAAGTGCAGAGCAATGGTGGGGAATCTGTGGCCCATGCAAGGCCTTTTCCACAAACCACTTCGACCTGCCCCATGCCTGTCAGGACAACACCACTTCCCCACCATTGGTTAGAAATTCACCATAATCTTCTCATTGCAGCACTGCCCCATCAGATTTTACTTCTGTCATCTTGTTCAGAATGAGTTTTATAGATGTCTGAGATGTTTTATCCTACAGAATATCTTGAAACATCACCAGCCCTTAGTATATTGAAAGCCAGTTGTTGGCAACCTGTTAAATCTGACATTCAAGTGGTTTAAACTCTTTGAAGTTCACCTTTCAGGTGGTATTTTTTTTAATAAAAAAAGTGTCTAAAGCTCATTATTTATTTATTTCAAAGCTTAAACTCTGCCCTTCTTCTACCCTCAAAAGCACTCAAGAGTGGCTTCCATTAAAACAAAACAACATGTTACAATGTACAAACACTAACAGCAAATCAATAAAACAATATTAATAAGGCATTATTCATAAGGGCAACAGGCATAAAAAATTCAAATGGCAGAGAAAAATCTTTAAAAGGCCATTTTCACACTTGAGGCTTAAACTCGTTCTTGTTTCAGTAGCATTCATGTGAATTGTGTCAATAACTCTTTTCACATTAGCACTATTTCCTTCTATTTTCTCTCTTGGCCTCATCCACATGTCTTTCTCTCTGAATGTGTTATTTCTTTAGCCATATGTACTTCTTAGGGCACCACAAGATTTGCTACATATCAGTATTATCTGGAAGCAGCCCAGTCTGTTTTGGATCCTATTTGTGTCATTCCAATTCAATTTATTACCGTATTTACTTTAGTCTAATGTGACCCTTTTTTTGCCAAATTGTGCTGTGAAAAATTGGGTGCACATTAGATTTGATGGCGCATTAGGTAAAGGTAAAGGGACCCCTGACCATTAGGTCCAGTCATGACCGACTCTGGGGTTGCGGAGCTCATCTCACTTTATTGGCCGAGGGAGCCAGCGTACAGCTTCCGGGTCATGTGGCCAGCATGACTAAGCCACTTCTGGCGAACCAGAGCAGCGCACGGAAACGCCGTTTACCTTCCCGCTGGAGCGGTACCTATTTATCTACTTGCACTTTGACGTGCTTTCGAACTGTTAGGTTGGCAGGAGCAGGGACCAAGCAACGGGAGCTCACCCCATCATGGGGATTCGAACCACCGACCTTCTGATCAGCAAGTCCTAGGCTCTGTGGTTTAACCCACAGCACCACCCCCGTCCCTTTAGACTCGAGTAAATTCTAAATAGGATTCAAATTTAAATAGTTAAATCTAAAGCTTAGCTTTGCTCCAGTTGACTAAAATGGGGATTTGAAAATATCCCTAATTTTTTCTCTCCTTTTCACATAATACAGGGGTTGGCAAATATTTTTAGTCCCTCAGGCCTTGTGGCGGGCCTGAGAAGTGGCACCGGGGGGGGGAGCTGGAAGACGAGGTGAGGGGGGCAAGTAATCCTCCCCACCCCCAGCCGCTGCGCTTACCTTCCCAGGGGCTGCCACTGCCGACCGCCACTGCCCCTGCTGCTTCTCATGGGTAGGCAGAGCGAGCTTGCCAGCTCCGCTCTTTGGCCCACAGGAGCACCAGGGCGGCGGCGGCGGAGGGAAGATGTGCAGCGCAAAAGGGCTGGCTCAGGAGAAGGGCTGCTTAAAATGGCGCTCAGCCCAGCCCCCTTCCTCCCCTAGGCAGAGTGGTGAGAAGTCAGGAGGATGGAGGGAGGAGGTGCCACCTCCTTTGTGAGGGAGGGAGGGAGGGAATTGAATGGCACAGGGGCGGAAATGGCGCAGCCCGAACGAACAGAATCCACATGCCGATCCATGGACAGTCTGCGGGCCAGATCCTGAAGGCTATTGAGCCTGATCCGACCTGCAAACCTTAGTTTGCCGACCCCTGCCATAACAAGATGGTATACAAAACACTTTTTCCAATTTTCTAATAGTTCAGGCAATAAAATCCCCCCTATTTTCCTCAATTCTCTAACAATAATAGGAGTAAAAATATTATAAACATTAGTATCACCCACTTCTTTAGTATCTCAACCAATGTACCAAAAGTTATCCCTATAACAGCATCTTTTCCTAGGAAGGGAAAGGAAGTGATACTGACAAATTCATACACATCCTGACTATAAAACTTCACACATTTCTCTCCACAGAAAGAAATAAGAAAAGCAATGGCAGGAGATCCAGGTATCAAGGATCTTTGCTGTTTCACTCGCCTCTGTGCAGCAAGAAGGTGTGACAATGCTTTCTCCCAGAAGGATTAGGCATAAGTTATTTCAGTGCTCCTCTGTTTCAGGAAGATCTTCTTTTCTCAAGTGCACTTAACACACACTTGTGAAGTTTTACCCAGAGCCTTCAAATTTGTGATACTGTGGCTAACCACTGGTTTGCCTTCAAATTGTCTGTCTCAACTTAGTTTACCATATTAATTGGTGAAGGATTCTCACAATTGTCCAGGCTCAATCTATCTGGAAATCATGGAAGTCTGACAATTGTTGCAGCCTCTCTTCTTTTTACTACCTCCGTTACTACTTCCATTACTACTACTACTCCAAAACTAAGTGCTAGCATTGAAAGAGGACTCGGAAGTTCTCATTCTAATGAGCCAAAGAGGAAAGCAAATAAGCTAGTGATCATTCCTGGACTTTTGCATCTATTGATTTCAGAGGGAAACAGCATGCTGAACTCCATTACTGAAATCACTAGGACTTGCGTTCAACTCTGACTGAATTCCACTCTAGTTTCTGTTTGCGTTGAATATTTAAGTTGTCTCCTTAAAGGACTTCATTCTTAGTTTGCATAAATTTCTTAGCTGAGGAAAGCTCAGGAGATGTTATTGTTGTTTTGCTACTTGAGCTTTGTTTATTTGGTAATCCATTTGCTAGTCCTTCCTGATGCTCCAGATGTTTCTGTAATCTCTCAAAAGGTAATATTTGTTAAGGATCTTAAACTGGCAATTTAGAAGAGTTTCATGATCAAAATATCAACTCTGAATACAGCACAATTTCTCATTTTCCCTTATAGCATTCAGAGATTTAGGTTGTTTTATATCTAATCTACATAGTTAATCCAGTCAGTAGGATACTGATGTTGAACAAGTATTGTATATGGTATTTTGCATCTACAAATTCACTGCTGAAGAATATGTTAATATTCTACAATTATCAAAGTTAAGGATGATTCACAGTGAGTTATCGAGCACACAGTAAGCATTGAACATGAACCCAGCTAGCTGCACATGATTGCCCTACCAAGTGCCCTATGCAAGTGCATAGATTGCATGCCAGCAGGCCAGGGAATTAATTCAAAGAAAATGTTAAAGGGACAACGAAAGCAAGTAAAATGCATGCAGAGTGGAAAACTGGAAGCAGTAGAAATATCTGATGTACTCTAGTGATAGGTAGACCTCCTCAGTTCAGTTCAGAACCTGCTTTTGGTTTTTATTGCTCCCCCAGTTGAACTGCTTTATTAAGTGCCCCAAGCTGAATCAGAGCCTCATTATTTTCTAACTTACTATACTGGTGGTCTTCTGCACATACACCTTATTCTGCTGCCCCCTAAGAATGGCTTGTTCCTACTAGCAGCTATAAAGGAGGGGTTCGTGAAATTTAGGCATCTCCTGCCCCCCAAAGTAACATGCCCAGGAACAAGAGTAGATAGAAAAAAACTACCACATGAAATACTGGTGAAGAACAAAAAAGAGAATCGACCCAAAGGATGGACAGGCAGTTCAAAGCCATCAATGAGTGGTTCGTTGAAAATAAAGAGCTCGATTCTGCTTGTGCAGGATACATTTTAAGCTGGAGAAGAACACATAATGCAAAATACACCTAAGCATGGCCAGCTTGCTGCATTTGTAATATGAACCACAACTGAGGCGCATGTGTATGTTAATTCCACCAAAAAATACACATATTTGTGGACAGTTCTCCTAATATACACATTTTTGTACACCATAATGCCTCCTCCTGTGCTCTTGTAATTCTGAAGGTCTGATTGAGAAATACTTTGATAGTCAGCTTCTCAGAAACAGCATTGGAAACAATAAATTCAAAGACAGAGCTTGCCAAATGTAGTCATCCCCTGTAATTTTAGGACAAACGTTAAGTAGTGTGAGATACAGACCCAGTAGGCAAAGCTGAAGTAAAATAAACTACTTTTGTACTGACTCATTGAGTTAAGCTTTGGGATTTGTCTTGCTAGCAGTGAGAACACTTTCAGGGAAAAATGCCTTCTAGAGTTGAATCTTATTAATTGAGAGATTTTCTTCTTTTCCTAAGTGGCAAATATTATTACAGAGTGAAGCCTTCTTTCACTGTGATTTCATTTTCTTTCTTCAAAGGAAATCATTCTCCCTAGTGCATTAATTTTGTGATGTTTGTTCACCCAAGGCCAAATTTGCATTCCTGCCAATTTGGAAAATCCCCCCCCCAAAAAAAACACACATCTAGGGAACAATTCACTGGAAAATTCTCCTGCTACAAATTCTCTGGTTGAAATGAATGGAAACTGTGCAAGGCCATAGACATATGCTGGACAGCTTCCTTGTTGAATGTTGTCTAGGAAGTCTCCAGTATTTCATCTAAAATAAGAGGTGGGGAAAAGTAGGTGCTGCATTTCATAGAAACATGGACTCATAAAATTGTAGAGCTGGAGTACACACCCCTGCAATGCAGGAATCTTTTTCTCAACATGAGGCTTGAGGTTAAGAGGCTCATGCTCTACCGACTGAACTTATTTCCCCTTGTTACTGAGCATTTACCTGTTCCAAGTGTAGCCTTGAAACATTGCCCTCACTCTGTATGGTCTTCTTGATCTGACACATTACCAGCAATTATTGGCTATGTTGTATTGTGAAGCCATTCTATTTCTATGATTGATGGTTGGCTTTGATCAGTTGGGAAAGGGAGGCAGCTAGAGTGGAGAGCACTGAAATAGCAGAATAGACAGTTTGGGAATACCCAAAAGGTGAATGAGATTTTGGTTCCCAAAGCCCCATTTCACCCCAAAGGGTTCTTTCTTTCTTTCAAGTGAGCACTGTGCACAGCCCTATATTAAAACCAAGAAAATAAGGGGCACAGCCCTATATTAAAACCAAGAAAATAAGGGGCATCGGTTCAGATCGTATTCCTAAACTTGTGCTCAAAAGCCAGCATGTTAGATTGGAACACTATTTAAATGTGTTTATCAGCAATTCATTTTAGCTACAACTGCTACTCAGCCCAATGACAAAGGGGCTAAGTAAGAAGTAATTAAGAAACTTTGCTAAACTTGATGAGTGACGTAGCTTAGCTTTAAGGTCTTGAAGGGTCTGCTTGCAAGATTGTTTATCTGAGCAATTTAGCAGCTCATTAGCACAGTTATTTTAATTAGTATGCAAACGAGCAACAAAGTATGCACAGCAGATGATCTTTTTTATGCTATGATTTAGCAAGCTCAGCACAGACAATTTTACAAGGTATCTCAATCCTGCGCATATTTGCTGGGATGTACTTTCCTCTGAGTTCAATGAACCTTCCTCTCAAATAAGTTTGCATAGTTTTGCAGTCTTAATAGACAATTGAGTTTACTTACTTGTTTGTTTATGAGATTGGTATCCCTCCTCTCATCATCCAAGGTGGGTCACAACAATATAAACTACAGTATAATGAATTACAGTTAAAAATGTATCAGCACACCCATTTGTCATATTCAGGGGACCTATTCAGTTTTATGGGAATCTTGTATATTTGTATTCCACTCATCTTCCAGGTAGTGTATTGTAGCACACATAGAGCTATCTCTTTTATTCTCACGGTATGCCTGTGGCCTAGGTTAAGACGAGAGAGAACGATTTGCTCAAGGTCACCCAATGAGCTTCATGACTGAGCAAGGATTTGAACTTGCATTTCCAAACTCAAACCACTGCAACCACTAAAGCACACACTGGCCCTCGTCCTCCTTTCACATTGCTTTCTGAGAACAGATTGTAAACAAATGTATCAAACAGATACAAAGCAATGCCCTGTGAGATGATAGCCTCATACTAAGGATCATTATGAATATGGGCCGGCATACTGATCACATTAATACACAGTATCTGTAGCAATGAAGGCAATTTTGGACTGCACCAGCTATCACAGTACAACTAGCAAAAGAAAAATGATTATTTGGGCATGGCTGCAAGGTGGAATTCATTCTCTGGGAACTCCCTCCATCCCTACACACACACACACACAGAGAGAGAGACAGACATGTGGGGTCACTTCCCTGTGGTGCAATCCCATGCTGTTTGGGTGTGTTGTGAAGGGGATCAATGGTGTGTTGAACTTTCCCATCAAATCAGCACCTAACCTAGAGGGCTACGCCATGGAGAACTGTTTGAAGGTGAGATACCAGTCTTCTGTTGCTTCTAGGAAGCATATAGGGCAGGGGTTGGATGTGGGAATGATATGAATGGCAGTATTCTGTATCTATATCCTATGTGCATGTAACCTATCTCTGCTGCTCTTCAAGTGCCCCCCCTTGGGCACTTTTCTTTCTGAGCAAAGTGGGGAGGCAAACACCAAAGTGATGTTGATATGATGTTTTGCTACTACACCAGCATCATGGGCCTGGTCATAATGTTAGACTAGTGCCAGGATAATCGTGCCAATGCACTCTCTGGGCTGTGATATACATGCATCAGCTCCCATGACTGGACCACAAGCCGCCAGAACATCTTTCCTTCCTTCCATTATTATATTATTTGTCCATCAGCTCCAACATGCAAATTGATATTTTTGAAGATAGCAAATTTGTAATTCCAGCTTGAATCCATTTAAATAATGGATAATAGACATCTGTAATTTCTCTTCTTAACAGATTTTTTCCCCCCGTTGTAGACAGCTGTGAAAAAAAATCCTATTTATAGTTATCTTGATGCATAATTTTCAGCCCAGTAGCAGACTTCAGATTGGAATTCAGCTTCCAACAGGTGTCAGCTTCTGGTGTGTGGGGATGTTCCTATTTTTGGCTTGAACAAAATATTATTTTCTGCTGCTTCCCCCCCCCCTAACGACAATCTGCAAAAAATAGTTTATCCTCTATGAAGACAACATACTCTCCCCACCACCACCAATAAGTTTTTGTTCTGATGCTAAACAATATTTCAATCATCAGATCAGCTAGAAAGTCAGAAGATTTGGGGGGGGTGCAGGTGGGAATGCATAGAGTTCATTAGAAATCTAGACACTAATGTTTGTTTTAACCATTGATTGGAAAGAATTAGGCTGCTTCCTTTCAAAGTGATAAAATCAACTGGAACTGTATTTAGGCTGTGATTGAGTAAGTCTGTTAATCAGGCACTTACATTTAAGCACATGAGTAGTTCTGTTCTCTCCTCTGGGGCTGCTTGTGAACTTAAACGAATAGAAAATATGCTTAAATACTCTGGTGGGTCCTGTCAAGCTTTCTCTGAAGTCTTTGTATTCTATGGAAAACTTTACACATAGAATCACTCTGACTGGGCAATAATTAGGGTTTCCCAATGTCTTCGTGTAAATGATGGACCTCCCCCCCCCAAAAAAAACCCCTAAAGAATGTAACAGGAATCCTTGTTTCAGAGCACAGAACCTCAGTTTTCCTTCATTTCTTTTTGAAACCATGATCTTGCCACTCTAGCTTTTTCTCAGCCAACGGTTTATAAAAACTATTTAGAGATGCTTATTTTCAACCAACAGGGGTTTCTGTGCTGAAAGTGCCAGATTGTGGATGAATTAACAACAACAACATGTTCCTAATAGAGTTAATCATTTGGGGCATGCAGAATCCGAGGTGGTGGAAGAGAAGGGACACATTTGGGCACTGTTTTGTGTGCGCACGCATATATGTGGAAATGTGTGCAAATTAAAGCATATTTGCTTATCTGATTACTCACATACTAGGGTGGGCAGAAACATTGACAAGGGTCATTGTGAATAAACAAGACAGTTATGTCTAGGTCTGTGTTAAATATTCTCCACTTCAAATATTTACATATTTTTTTTAATATAGCAATTTCATCTCATTTTGATTGCGTGAATTTTCAGCTTTTCCACTCCTGCTTGGTGTTATTTTTCACCCTGGCTACTGCATCGTTGCTGTCATTTCTTCCTCCTCCTCATGCTGCTATTCCTCCCAATCAGGGATCACATAACGATTGGGATGGCCTCACGGCAATACGCATTGAATCAGTGTTGCCTGCATCACGATGACACTAAGGACAATGGGGAGCACTTCTACACAGTGGTCTATTGTGGATTCATGCTTGCTCATGCACACATCCGCATGGCGTCATCTTCATCAAAATGCCATTCTTTTTGTTCCCCCTCATTTAATCCCAATTTACCATTTTTGCACAGTGGAGGTGGGATGGGGCATGGGGTTTGTTTGTTTACTTAGCAGATATTTGCCTGAAATGGAAATGGGGAGATAGCATGGGATGGCATTTTGATGAGGATGCTGTGCGGATACCATTCAAAGCTTTCATGCTTGAGCAGCACTGAGTCCACTATAGACTGCTGTGTGGAAGCTCCCTGAGAGTGGAGCAAGTGAGGACAATCTAAACAAGTAAGCCACTCTTTTAACAGGGAGTGCGGGAAGATCATTGGAAAATAGCTTAACAAAGGTCACTTTGTCCAAACTCCTGAAAATGCAGGAAACTCACTGCCACGGCACCCCCTCTAGCTGGGCATGCAGCTTAGAAACAACTAATGAAGGGGTGTCCACCAATTTCTGGGGGACTCCACTGTTGGAAAAATGCCTACTGTCAGGAAATTCTTCCTAATGTTTATTCTAAATCATTTCCCGTGATATTTGAACCCGTAGCAGCCAGTGGGGTGGGGCAGAGTCACCCTTCTGACAGTGGCATCACTGCTGCTTATGGAAACATTTACTTTTACAAATGCCTTTAGTCCCCATCACCATGCATAGACATACAGGAAATCACATGTGAATTTTCTTGCAATTTCCACGTCTTTCTCATGAATCTGATGGTTTAAATACTATAGCTTATACCAATGGTTCCCAAAGTGGTTGGTACTGTCCCCTGCGAGGGATGCCTAGTGGGGCTCTAAGAGGCAAAGGGAAAATGGGGAGCCCTGGAGGTGTAAATGACTATCAGACTTTGTAAGGCTGGTATCACTGGATCAAATACATCTATTTTGTTGAATTAATTAAGCTAAATAATTTTAACCACATTTTGAATAAATGTGCAATTACTGTTTTGAATTTTATTGCGCTAAACCACAGAGCCTAGGGCTTGCCGATCGGAAGGTCGGCAGTTTGAATCACCGCGACAGGGTGAGCTCCCGTTGCTCGGTCCCAGCTCCTGCCAACCTAGCAGTTCGAAAGCACGTCAAAGTGCAAGTAGATAAATAGGTAGCACTCCAGCAGGAAGGTAAACGGCATTTCCGTGTGCTGTTCTGGTTTGCCAGAAGTGGCTTAGTCATGCTGGCCACAGGACCCAGAAAGCTTTCTGTGGACAAACGCCAGCTCCCTTGGCCTACAGAGGGAGATGAGCACGCAACCCCAGAGTCGTCTGCGACTGGACCTAACAGTCAGGGCTACCTTTACCTTTATGTTCCTTAGTGAATGGTGCAAACCACTATTCTGAATTATGCTTTTAAAAAAATCACAGCAAATCAATTCAAAAGTGAATAATTGTTCATTCTATTGAGAAAATTACAATAGGCAACTTGGCATCTGCATAGGAATGTAAAAAAACAGACACAGTAGTAACTTGAGTCCTGAATCCACCAGGTCTCTCCACAAGTTTCCATGAGTTGGAGGTGGCCTTCTTCTTCTGATGCATAGATGAAATAAATGGTTGCTGTACCACATAAAATACAATGGGCTTGATGCTTTTTGTAGTGCACTGGGGATGAGTTTATGGAACCAAGAAGGCAGGGGCTCCCAAAAGTTTGGCTTATACTATTAAAAGAGGCAGAACTGTGTGGGAGAGCAAGCACTCCTGCTTTATCTTTTAGTATATAGAGAGTTTGTCAGTTCACTGAAGCATGCACATTGAACAGTTGCACATTGAAGGAATCAAACTTGCTGATCAGCATTTCTAAAGAATACATATTTAATACATTTGCATTCTCTGTTGAAACTGCCTTTTTGATGCACCTCTGATAGATACCTTGTAGGATTATGATCTACATATTTAAAGTACTAGACCCTGAGGCTTATATTCCCAAACCTGAGGTGCCACATAGCTATGAACTGCATGAGGATGTTATGCTTATTTGGGGCTCTTGTCAGGTTTGGTGAACTTTAATGAACAGATTCATGAAGGAAATAGGGTTTGCATACAATTAACATCCAGAGTGATACAGATGGATGTAGCAATGATGGGAACATGTGCTCACATCACGATGAAATGCAGATTTGAGGCCCCGGAGCAATCTCAAGGATGTGGGCCAGCCGAGTTTCATCTCTGTCAGCTTTAATCTGATCTACAAATGAGTGTGTGAGAGGAATCGCCAGTCTCAGAAAAGTAGAGTACCAAATGCAACTTCTGGGTTTTTTTTTCTCCCTAGCAGAAATTGTTTAAACAACTGTTTAAAGCAAACTAATTAACTATATAAGCTGCAAAAAGCTTGAGCTGTATGACTGAAAGTGACTGGGAAGAGGGAAAACAGGGTGTGAGAAGCTTCCAGGTTGTATTTAGTTCCTGACATTCTGCTTATTGAGCAGTCAATCTACTCAATTGAACCCCAGCCGAGCCTGATCCTCTCGTTATAATGCATGGTGTGGAGCCCACCCCCAGATGAAGCACAAAAGAATGGCATAAAAAGGAAAGAATAAATCAATGCATAATGATAACACATGAAATCGGGCAGAAAGTGATGAGCAATGAAAGGCGCAGTCTTAAGAAATTGACCTTGAAAATGTGTTGATCTCTGAGAAACATCTCTGAGTCTTTCTTACTTATTCAAGATTTTGCCTGAGGCACCGGTTGGAGGTAAAGATTGAAGTCGGAGTTCCTTTGCTTGGAGTCAGAGGTAGTTATCCTGGGGATTTCTTTCAAGGACTTGTGGTTTGACATGGAAAGAGATGTGACTACTTGTGCAAGACAAGCAAAACATGCTGGAAGAACTGGACCAGGCAGAAAATAAATAGATGCATATGGGGGAAAGATCAAAGATGTAACGGCTTGTAAAAGTTGACCAAACTGCTTTGCACTCAGGCTATAATTCTTAAAAGTGCAAGGAAAGTTCCCATGATAAGGTTCGCCTTGACCCTTCTAATCACAGGATTTGAACCCCACCTTTATATATTTATTTAACTTATATGCCTTTTGTACTCTGTGATTTAAAATACAATTTAAAAGTAAAATAATAACACACTGCAGACTGCGACTGTGTCAGCCAGTCCCAGAAATCCTCAATATCCCCTTACATGTTCCCACTGAAGCCAAACTGCCCAGTCGACCCTTTCATGGACCAGACTGTCTTTTGAGAGCTCCTTTATGTTCTCACCCCATCGACCACCAGTAGATTTTTTGTCTTCTGTAAATTATTTCTGTTCCCTTGTCTCTTTGACTGTTCTCCAGTCCTCTTTGCTGCAGTCTCTGCATCAATCCCCTCCACACACATTCCTTCTGACATACATGCTTATGCTAGCTGCCTCCCTGCCTCTCACATCCTCATTCTCTGTTCCACACATACAGGCACCAGCTTTCACTTTCTCCAGCTCTGTTTCTGCTCTCTCACCTTCACTCAGCTTTTGTTTGCTCTCTCTTTTCCCACTTTCAACTATTCTCTCTCCGTCTTGGCGTACTCTGGGACACAACCCAACAGGTGAACCCATACTGCTTTTACCTTCCTCTGGTTCAAGCACACTTCCATCTCCATTGTCCTTTCTCCAGCACTCACTGTCCAGTCTTCTTGGCTTGCTTTCAAGGCTGGTTGCCAACATCTGAGAATGGTAACACATGGGCTGCTGCCCCCCCCCACCTTAAAGGGCCCTTATACTTATTTTGCAGTCTTTGGATTCATAATTAGAGGATGCAGAGGTACATGGCTAGAGTATATCCTTCAACTAGAAGACCTTCCAAATAAGGTACTTGCCAAAGAAGTAGTCTGAACCTGGTCTTCATTAGGGTCCTCTGCCATCCACTGCAAGATCTTGAGATGAGAATCATGACACTGATAATGATAGGTCACCATGAGCACCTGACACCTGCACTGCATCATGGGCACTGGCTTTCAAATTTCTCCTTGGCAAAATAGAAGGAAACACATTAGACACTGCCTCTTCTTTCACGTTCCACCATATGAGAAAGCCGCCTTCACTGAACACTGGATTATGATAACACATGGAGAGGTAGGTTGGTGTTCCATAGTTGGGGAATTATTTCCCTTAGAAATTGGCAGAAACTAAGCCTACAATTGTAAATGTAATTTTATTCAGTGTTTTCATAATATAATATTTAAAACTAGGTATTGTATTCTGCTTAGGGGGCATAGAGACCAACTTGTATTCTGTTATTCCCCACCTCCCAAAACTGTGTGCATGTGGAATTACAATTGTATTCTATATTTATATGGTTACTTGTTCAAAGGCCTGAAAGTGCAAGAGAAATAGAAATTAAACATAATTAAATTTTCTGAAATTTAGTATTTAGAATTGGTTTTAATGACACATTTCTTTGTCATGGAGATAAGTTGGCTGGAACCTCCCTTTATTTAGCATGCCCTTCCAGTGCAAATTAGAACTTGATTAATCTAATTGAAAGACATGTCATACTCAGAGCTGCTGTGACACTTGCTGAGCTGAGCCTAATGCACAGCAGCCTATTAGTGGGTCAAAGTTCTTCACAGATGAGATAGATAATAGTAAGTGAACATTGCAGCAGGATAGAAAACTCATTTACTTCCTCCTTTTTTTCTGCCTTAAACTCAAAGTACAAAAGGAATTACTTTTTCACATAGTGTATAGTTGAAATATGAAGTTTCCTACCATGAGATGCAGTGCTGAATGCCAACTTGGATGGCTCTGAAAGACGACTAGAAAAATCATGCAGGATAAAGCTATCAATGGCTACTAGTCATAATGACTGTATCTTACTTCTAGTATCAGCGGTATCATGGCTCTGAATGCCAGTAGGTGGAGAATGTTGTCATACTCGTGTGCTATGCTTGGGCTCCCTATAGTCATCTGGTTGGCAACTCTGGGAATAGAAAGCTGAACTAGATAGCCTATTGGCCTTATTCAACAGGACTTTTCTTATGTCCTTAATCACCATCTCACACAGCTCGTAACCTTTTGTAGTATATAACACACCGGCATTATGAAGTTTAGCCACCGCTTTTGCAACTGGTGGCTGCCAACAATGGAATTTTGCCAGCAGATGGCTACCCATAGCACATATACCAGATTTTGATAGCTCATTCTGTAGGTATTTGCTGTAGGTATGTGACAAATTTCTGAATTTTACATAGCCTTCCAAGGCATTGAAGAAAAGAAAGTAAAACAAAGACAATCCTTTAAACACATTAAAGCCTTCAAAAATGAAGGAAAATGCAGCAGTGGCCCTCTTGGGTTGGCAGAGATGCAGTCGCCGCATGAAATAATTCAAATACAGTTCACTGAGTGGCCTTGTTCCAGTCCCACACCTTCCTTACAGGGTTGTTGTGCAGATAAAATGTGGGAGAAATCACTGAAGCTCCTTGGAGAAAAGACTGGAGGTATATTTGGTTCATATTCCCACAGGTTAACAACAAGTGTTTAAGTTTGCTGTGCAAACATGCTGTTTACTCTATCTCTTATTTTATCCTTTCAATCCCTGTGTTAGATACCTAATGCTGTTACTGAATCTAGTTGGTTTGTGTCATCATAAACTGAGATAAATAATGGTGAGGAACATAAAACAAAATATATCTAATCTTTATGCCATGGATGTTATCATTTGGCTTTGAATAGCATCAGAGCTCCTATTAATATGGAGGAATTTCCAATGTCAGCCATGAAGAGAAGTGGCCTAGGCCATATCTGAGTGCTGTAGTTACTGATGCTCATTCAGTTACACGGATGACTTCCACCTCAAGGTCTGTGCACATGAAAGCTTATTTTCCAGTGGGGGAGCAGATTGGATTTGGACTTGTTCCAGCTCAGTAACTGAATGCATTTCTTTCAGCTGGGAGCAATTCCTGATCCACTCAGCCCAGCAAGTGCCTAACTAGATCTGGCTTGGTCAGGAAAATGAGTCTAGTGCACAGGGATTGGAGACAAAAGCAATGAACTGTTAAGTGTAGGGGCAGGACAAATATCTGAGGCTATTCCCAAATTCCCTGTCTTGAACTTAACCTACTTTGCAGGCTTGTGGTGAAGATTCTGCTACTTATGGGTGGTAGATTTCTAGCTAAAGAGATATTTAGATGTGTTGGTGAAATAAACAGCTACCACTGAAATACAATGTAATAGTTACCGTATTTTTCGCCCTATAGGACGCACTGTCCC
The DNA here is from genome assembly GCF_027172205.1 of Podarcis raffonei. Lineage (NCBI taxonomy): Eukaryota > Metazoa > Chordata > Lepidosauria > Squamata > Lacertidae > Podarcis > Podarcis raffonei. The sequence goes on from NC_070607.1 coordinate 41,316,242, forward strand.
ATAAGGCGCACCTAGTTTTTTTGGGGGGGGAAATAAAGGGAAAAAAATTATTTACCCCCCAGGCGTGGGGCTGGGGCGGGGGAGGCCCGCCTGAGTTTTCCCCGACCCCAGCCCCCAAACAGGCAGCTCTCTGCAAGCTGTGGGAGCCCAGTGCTGGCTCCCGCTGCTTGCTGAGAGGTCCGCGAAGCCTGGACGCGCTGAGCTCAGCGCGCGCAGGCTTCAGCATGCAGGCAACTCTCCGCAAGCAGCGGGAGCGCTCCCGCTGCTTGCGGAGAGGTCCGCGAAGCCTGGACGCGCTGAGCTCAGCGCGCAGGCTTCAGCATGCAGGCAACTCTCCACAAGCTGCGGGAGCGCTCCCGCTGCTTGCGGAGAGGTCCGCAAAGCCTGGACGCGCTGAGCTCAGCGCGCAGGCTTCAGCATGCAGGCAACTCTCCGCAAGCTGCGGGAGCGCTCCCGCTGCTTGCGGAGAGGTCCGCAAAGCCTGGACGCGCTGAGCTCAGCGCGCGCAGGCTTCAGCATGCAGGCAACTCTCTGCAAGCTGCGGGAGCACTCCCGCTGCTTGCGGAGAGGTCCACGAAGCCTGGAGAGGCTTCACCGAAAGCCTGCATTCACCCCACAGGACGCACACACATTTCCCCTTCATTTTTGGAGGGGGAAAAGTGCGTCCTATAGGGCGAAAAATACGGTACTTAGTGAGTCGCTTGCTTGAAGTATAAACATACAGCAATTTGCCTAAATGGATACAAAGCCAGATAAGACCAGTCAGTGTAGGCAGTACTGAGCTGGCTGGTAGCGTCCCATGTCGCCCATGGGAGTTTTGTCTCTGAGGTAAGCAGTGCCATTGGTGGGAAGTTCAAACGTTCTCTCCTCGCACATGGTGATCTGATGAAATCACCCATCCGAGGTTTACATCCCTTGAAATGACTGCTAGTCACACAATTAAAGTAGAGCAGGCACAGGTAAACTCCAGCCCTCCAGATGTTTTGAGACTACAGTTCCCATCACCCCGACCACTGGTCCTGTTAGCTAGGGATGATGGGAATTGTAGTTCCAAAACATCTGAAGGGCCGGAGTTTGCCTATGCCTGACATAGAGCATCACTTAGTCTTTTAAATCAAATTTTTTTCCTCATAATTCCAAATTATGTTGCTGAATAGAAGGGAAAGACCTTTTGTACATACTCAAACACTCCTTCTCTTCCCTTTTTACTAAAATATTTTAAAGACTCACATGCCATTCAAAATAGTTCTTTAGAACTAAATGCTGATCATTCCTGGCTCAAATCAAGCTTCTTTGAGTCATGTGCTACATAATGATGTGTTATTCTATATTAGAATGATGCATATGGATGGAGTGTTCTCTTGTCATTGTCAAAATTTACAGTTCTCCACAGAATATTTTTTTTAATGTGGAGAACTGCTCAGCTCCCACTGCTGTTTGGAGAGTCTACCAGGGCACGAAACATAATGTTTTTCCTCCATTTCCGGGCCTCCCTTGTTTTTACCAAAAAAGTCAGTGTCTTCGTCAGCTGGAATGATAAACCTAGATTCGGAAACAACAAGCACTTGGCAAAAGGCAAGCTTCCCAAAATTGTGGCTATCAATGAAAACATAGGTAGTTGTGTTTTGCATCCCATTCTCGTGTGTTGGCACTGGCTAGCATGAAGGCTGTGGAAATAATCAGATGATGTTTAAGCTGAATACTTACTGACAAGTCCTGTTTTTTGTTTCTCATGTGGGATTATAAACTAAGGATTGGTTCAAGCATAACTTTTTAAAATGTGTGCACCAGGGATGCAAAATAAATTTGATATTGTTTGCATTTTAATGACAACTACCTAATTCACACTTTCTGAACCATTCCTCAGATTGAAACACAGTTATCCTTTGAAATTTGTACTCTTCTGAATTTTGTGATGCAATTCTTCATCTAAACAATGTGTGCAAAAATGCACATATTAAGACAAAGTGTGCCCAAGTATGCATATTCTAATGAAAACAACAAACAGAAATGCATTATATTAGAAGAAATTTCATGCAAAAATGTGTATCTCAGTCAAAACCGTACTCATACTAAAATATCATTGAATTTTCATGACTTTTTTTTTAAAAGACAAATCACAAATTGCTGTGGAAATGTGGAGACCTTAATTTAAAATTAGAAAAATTAGAAATCAAACCTCACCCTTTTTATCAGTCCCTAGTGTGTACCTTAGCAAATGCATGTGCTCTATGGGGCTGGAATTGGCCACAATGGCAAACATGCTCTCCTTCTATGTTATATTTGAAGGCTACAATCCCATTCCCTGACTTAAAAAATGACTTCCACTGAGACTGGGGTAGGAAATGGAGAAATTTTAATGTCAAGAGAATTCCAGGCAAGCCAGAACTCAAACATTCCCTATCAGAAATTAGGTGAAAGCATTTTCCACTTATTAAATCCCATTATTGAAATGGCCATTGTTTCTTATCTGGTTCAGTATCCAAATAAAATTGTTGTCCAGTTACAACTAGCCAAAATGAATCCAGTGTATGCATTCAATTATACAGAAATCATAGCTGTGAGAAGTGTGGGTAAATCCAAACTATGTGCGCTACACTATGCAAAAATCAAATTATTCTGTACTAAGCCTTTCTCTCTCTAGATCTGTATAATTTTTGCAAGCCCCCTTTTTTTGTTCTAGATTTTGCAATGTTAATGACTTTGACTAATTGTCAACACCACCAATTACTATGACTGATACCTTATCATTTCCTACAATGAGCAATGCTAATTAAAATTGATCGTGCTGCCATTCTGGCACTGCAGCAAGTTCCCCTTTCATTCCCCCCCCCCCATTTTTTATTTTTTGTTTAAACATTAGTGTATTGTGCCAATTTGGTGAATTCAATAAGGAAAGCTCATTAGTTTGATGTTTATTTTTCTAGCAGGGGTTTGAAGTCATATCGAAAGCCAGTTACAGATGTTGCAGAAATAAAACGGCAGGGAAAGAATTAATTTTTAAACTATCAAAGCCTACACTAATAAGAATACTTAGCTCTCTAATAGTGTGGTGCATTTTTTAAAAAATAGCATATGCATTGAAATAATAAAATAATGCATTTTAATTTCAAATGATAGGCACAAATAAATATCATAACCAAGGCATCCTGGTGAATTAGGCCCTTCCTTCCTTCCTTCCTTCCTTCCTTCCTTCCTTCCTTCCTTTCTTTCTTTTAAAAGTAGAATCTAAACAATGGTAGATAAACAGAGGCCCACTTAAACAGCAAAATCTGTCCCACACTGATAGCCCTGAGCTCATCCCTTGTGATGTGTCCCACAACTTCACTCCATAACTTTACTCTGTTGCTAAAGATGTACCTCTTTCCCTGGCCTTTGATATAGATTCACTCTATTCTTTTGTCTGCCAATTGTTTTAGCTGATTTTAGTATTGTATTTTTATATTGTTGCAACTTATGGGAACTTATGGTGAAGGGTGGGTACAAATCTAATGATGGTGTGTCCAGGTGCATTGTCCAGCACAAGAAAACCAATCTGTGCCACTAAACAGAAAGCTGAGTTTAGATGCAAGCCTCTGTTGTGCAACTCTTAGTCTTCAAGACATATACAAGGGTCACAGGAATGTCATCTTCAAAGATGCACCACGGAGATATATGCATGAGACAGGAATCTGCCTTATAACAAATCAGAGCACTGGCCTATCCAGTTGGGTATTGTCTTCGCTGATACATGGAAGCATGCAGAGAAACAGATACAGAGTGTGCAATTATGACATTCCCTGGGATTTTTCTTGAACAAATCCACTGTGTTTAAATTATAATATAATTGTGACTGCTGTCATTCAGAGTTAAGATGAAACCAATATAAAAATATTTGCTCAGCGGAAATGTCAATATAAAATAATCAAATTAGAAATGAATCAAGTGTATAATTAGCCAGAATAATGCAGTATTTTATGACTTTCTGTTTGAAATCACATTGGGTATATTTGCAGTAGGTAAATTAAAACTTTTAAAAGCTTGATTTACAGTTAAAGCAGCCTTTGCCAACCTGGTGCCCTCCAGATGTTTTGGACTGCACACCCATGTTTTTCAGAGACTGAGTTAAAGCACCATAGTAGGATTTAGCTAGTTTAGCCTAAGTAGAGTTTCAGTGCACACTGATTTTCCTCCATCGCCCTTTGTTGGAGAACCGAGTAGCAGCTGAATTTGACAGCATTACCAAGCACATACCCAGAAGCATTGGTTGATGGTGCTGAATCCTTCTCTAAACCCTGCTTGTTATTTGTATGTAGCCAGGCGGGTGGCTTCATTTGTAAATGCTGAGTGCATAATTCTGAAGGGATACCTAGCAGGCTGATGAGGCAGTAATTTTGTGGCAGAGACCTGTCCCCTTTCTTGAAGATTGGAACAATGATTTTGGGAGGAATTTGGGCTGTGTTATTTATTTGTGTAAACAGCCTGGCCAAAATAGGTAACCACCATTCCGAATGAGTCTTGAAGAGCTCTGGAGGCAGCATGATTATATGCCGCATTTATCACAATCTTGGTGAAGATCTTCCCCATTTACAGTAATGAGAGAGAAATCTAAAGCCTTCCATTTTTAAAATGAACAATTATTTCAAGCTAGTCTGTATGTAACAAAGAGAAACGGACCAGCGAAATGACCTGAAAATGTTAATACATTCTGTGTTTGGGCTTCATTCATATTGTATGTCAGCTGGGCCGGAAGCCTTTTCTCATTTACGAGCCACCAGTAACTTTTGCTAAAACAACGAGTGCAAATGAGAAGTAAAGAAAATGTGCCTTGCATGTGGGTTTTTTCTTCCAAAGGAGACACCAAGCAGTGCCCTTTCCAGAACTTCATGTGCTAATGGAAGCACATTATCTTCTAATAATGGTACCGTTAATGCATGTCACCCTTGAAGCTCAATACGCTTCACTTTTCCTGAGAAATGAAGGTGTGTGCCATTCCGCTACCGGAAAGAGTGTGAATGCAGTGCAGTGAGTGATACTAGGAAGGATACTTTGCAGTTCTGTAACATCCTCTTTGTAACCTCTATGGATCGTTTATGAGCACTTAACAAGTATGAAGCCTCAACATTCCTCCTTAAGGTCACAGAGCAATCTGTGGGAAATGAGTAGATGCCAGACCTCCTTACTGAGAATATTGATTCCTTAGTTGGCCCTTTTCAGGCTGGAAATACATGGGGCCATTTCTAAAAATATTTTTGTGAATGGTGAGGATCATGGAAGCACAAAGAAAAAAGGTTCCCCACCTGTATGTTTTCGGCAGAGATACTGGAAGTCTTTCCTGATATGATTATGGTCAACATATGCGTGGAATTCTTTTCCTGTAGAGCTCCAAGAGCATCTATCCCAAGCAAAGGAGGAGCCATTTTACATCCAACACACTCAATGTTGGCGGAAACTGGTGACATGCTTTTACATATGAATAGTAATGCAAATCTCTTTATTGCCATGGCTGTGCTGATTGGGAAGCTCAGATTAGGAATGGACAAATCGGTCAATTTCCAGTCGCCCTGTCATTTTTGTGTGTTTCCATTCATAAGTCTGTTTCATTCTATTTATGCATTGATTACACACACACACACACACACACACACACACACACTGCACAGTGCATCTTCCTTCAGGCAGATCTGCTGGAATAAAATATCTGTCATATACCCATAGAAGTCTTTTTCCATATACCACCCTGCCTTTAATTGAATATTTCTGTGTCCTGTTCTTTTGGCAGCTCACTAACCAGTATACCTTTTGGGCTGATCCAGGTGTAATACTAAAACCAAGGAAGCCTTAAAGACTCTTGGACTTTTGCACCCCCTGCCCTTCTTCCTCTTCCCTTTGTGTGCTGAAATTCTTTCCATCCCCCACATCCTGGTTTGAGTCATAGTTTGCTGTTCCACCCAAACCAGAAAACTATGGTTTGTGCTTGCCCTGCAACCAACTATCCCAATACATTAGTACCTAAATAAGGAGAACAATTAAGAGCTTTCCCTACCTTCCTCTCAAAAAAGAAAAGAAAAATCATACTGGTTCCATTCAGATATCTGCCTTAGGTGCCAAACTAGAACATGAATAACAGATAAGGTGTTTTATTATATTTTGATTAATCATTTATACAGTGTTTTACAATATTTATTTCACTCCTTGGCTGGTGAAATGTCACCTTGCTCTTCTGTCAGTATACAGTTGTCAACAAACTGGCTAGTTTTCACTTTAAAAGTGCTGACAGTGTTAGTAATCTAATGTTATGCTTAGTATAAAGCTGAATCTAAGCCTCTAAAAAACATGGTAAAATATCCTTGGCAACAGTTCATTGGCATTGGCTAGTGCTGGGATGGGCAACCTGTGACGCTCCACATATTGCTGAACTACATCTCCCATTCTCCCAATGTGGGATGCTCTTGGGGGCTGATGAGAGGTATAGACTAGAAACATCTGGAGAGTCACAAGTTCCCCATCCCTGGACCAGAGCATAAACAGTGTGATTATGTTTGTAGAATGCTCCACTCAACGAGGATTAGGAAGTTGTTTTTAACAACAGCAGCAACTAAAGCAAATTGGAATGGCCATTTTGCTTTCTCCAATGAAGATATACTAGCTGGTTTTAATGGAGTACAGGAATTGAGTTCTGATTAATATAAATTCATTTTAAAGCAATTTATTAAAAATGCATTAAAAGTTAGAAATATTGATCATGATCCAGTCCAGTTTCAGGGGCTTTGAATTGGTCCTATCAGATTAAGCACACATTTTTAAATTATATTTGTTTGTTGCATTTATATCCTCCCTTTCTCTCCAAGGAGCTCAAAGTGGAGTAAATGGTTCTCCCCCTCTTCATTTAATCCCTACAGCAAACCTGTGAGGTAGTAGGTTAGTCTGAGGGACAATGACTGGGTGAAGGTCATACAGTGAATTTCATGGCTGAAAGGGGATTTAAACCCTGGCCTCCCAGGTCGTAGTCTGCCACTCTAAAAACTATGCCACGCTGGCTCTTTCCCACACAGCTGGAGCTGAACTTGTGAAAGTGGAAGGAGCTTTCCTGTCCCTTTCTCCTCACTTGCTGCCCCCAAACGGCCTCAGCAGAAGGTCTGGGGCCCCTTTTGAGCAGCACTGGCTGTGCCATGGGGAGACTGTAGAAGGAAGAGGGAAATGCCCCACATCAGGCAGAGACCAGGGTGGGGGGAGGGAAAGGAGACAGAACAGATCTGTAATGTGAACAGCTTGTGGAACATTTGGTCCAATTCATTTGCAGCCAGTGAAACTTGAACATGCTTAACTCTGACTGGAGCGTGTTCATTGAGATCCTTCAACCATTTCCGGAGAGAAAATGCGTTGTTTCATTTAAATGACGTTGTTCTTTCCCAAATATATCTAACTTTGTTATTCTTTCCTTCCCTGAAGCGGGATAGCTCCAACTGTTTGCTCCTGCACTCTTCGTTTCCATGTTTGGCTTCCTTTTAAGCATTCTGGCACATTTCATGACTAACTTGGGAAGATACAAATCAATCCAGCAGTGTTATGTCTACTATCCCTTGGACACAAATAGAAACAAGCACTGCTAATGATGAATCTCTTGTGTCTGTAAGACAACTGACTTTGATTCAGTCACTCATTATTGTTCTCTGTGGTCCATTGAGAAACTAGACTAAGTTTTCCCTTATATTTTGCATTGCAACAAAAGACAGTGGGAAAGGTAATTTCCTAAGTGTTAAGACTGGGCACAGAAATGCCTCTTTTGAAACTGCTGATGGTTGAAAATAGGAGCCATTAGTTAGTTAATGAAAGTTGTTCATTCTACTTTCCTGTGATCCTAAGGGTTAATTCTCATGGCCCTTATTTACCGGGAGATCACTGGAAATTCAGTAGATGGAGCATCTGTAGTAGTCCTTAGATTACTGTTGGGTATATTCATCAATCACAATATGTGTGTCCTGAAGGACTTCCTTTTGTAATTCCACATTAGAATCCTCTTTTCCCAGAATGGCTGCTCTTACTACTTACTAAAGATTTTTTTAAAAAAAAACCCTCTGAAAAAGCATATAAATCTAATTGTAATTTGCAATGCACGTTGCCAAAAATAATGCGAGTAACTGCATAGTAGACAAAGAGTACATTTATTTGTTTATTTCCTGGTTTCCTCTAGATTTCTATCTTAGCAAATGTTGTTTCACAAAGCCCTAATGGTAGTCTATGTAGTTGAAGTACAATAAAAACAAGATTAGAAAATCAATAATGGTTTTAAAACTGTGCGTGTAAACCACAGTTGGTGGTGGGGGCTAAACCAGAAAGCATAATACATACAAGCAAGTAACATGTATTTTCCCTTCACCATCCCAACAGCCTATTGAAAAGATTTTTGTTTGTTTTTGCTAATCTAATAATATTGCTAATCTAATAATAAACAAGAGGGGCGGCCAGTAGGTAAAATAATGTATACTAAAGCAACTGATGATTTTTATGAGGACTATAAGAAAAAATAACAAATTGATGCAAAATTGAACTGAACTTAACATTGGGGGGGAAATGTGAAATTGAAAGAAATCAAAATCGCCAAATTCTGGAGGTGGTGGAGCAAACCTATTTAAGATGCTAATCCAGGATGCACACTCTCCGCCCATGCCCCACCCCAGTAAATTGATGGGAGTGTCATGCAAATGCTGTTGCAGTATTGTTTCTGAGTCTTCAAGTACCCCAGCATTAGTGATGATGACCAAAGCACAATGGGTCAAGTTTTGATTGTCATGGGGGAAGGGCAGTAACTGTTTCAATTCTTTCTCCTTCCCCATACAATGTTCATCTGTGCAAACATGCTTAATCCGTTTGCTAATGAAACAGTCTGCAGAGTCAGCAACACTGGGCAAAAAGTTCTGCTTATATGCCACTCCTTCTTTGGTGTGTTCAGATCCACATACTGTTGTGAAATAGCTGTAGGCCTATACCCTGTGCCTTCACTTCACTCGGGATGCAGATGTGCAAAGAGTGAGCAGAACACACTTCATCCACTATACTTTATTGGAGCCCTTTCCATACAGGTATTCTCCAGGTGTTTTGGACTACAATTCCAATGAGTTCTAGCTCCCATGATCAGTTGTCAGGAAAGACGGGAGCTGTAGCCAAAAACATCCAAAGGGTACCTCGCTACAGGAAGCTGCATTATTGCTTCTGTCCATTTCTTACCTACTGTTTTTTTTATTTGTGCTACAAAAGAACAATAATATCAAAGACAAGATGAGAAAGTGCTATTTTATTATCCTTGGCATTTGTGGTTAAATATACTGTTTGGGTCCATGGAGTTTTCTTGGCAGGGGTACTTGCCGGTACTTTCTTGGCAGGGTTTCTACTCCAGGTGGATCACGTTTGGTCAAAACTCTCCACTATGACCTGTCCATCTTGGGTGGCCCTGCACAGCATAGGTCATAGCTTCTCTGAGTTATTCAGGCCCCTTCACCACGGCAAGGCAATGATCCATGAAGCATCTTAAAAAGCAGAGATATCACCTTGCTGACAAAGGTCCGTATAGTTAAAGCTATGGTTTTCCCAGTAGTGATGTATGGAAGTGAGAGCTGGACCATAAAGAAGGCTGGTCACCGAAGAATTGATGCTTTTGAATTATGTTGCTGGAGGAGACTCTTGAGAGTCCCATGGACTGCAAGAAGATCAAACCTATCCATTCTTAAGGAAATCAGCCCTAAGTGCTCACTGGAAGGACACATCCTGAAGCTGAGGCTCCAATACTTTGGCCACCTCATGAGAAGAGAAGACTCCCTGGAAAAGACCCTGATGTTGGGAAAGATTGAGGGCACAAGGAGATGGGGACGACAGAGGATGAGATGGTTGGACAGTGTTCTCGAAGCTACCAGCATGAGTTTGACCAAGCTGCGGGAGGCAGTGGAAGACAGGAGTGCCTGGAGTGCTCTGGTCTCTGGGGTCACGAAGAGTCAGACACGACTAAATGACTAAACAACAAAATACTGTTTGGGTAGGCTTTGAATTCATTATAAGATGCTATGTGGCTATGTAAACATGCATCTTGTCCATCTGGGTGTGTGTGTGTGTGTTTTGAAAAAATACTACTATGCATCTAAATCAGGCAGAAGCTAGCCACTAGAGGTCTCTTTCTAAAAAGTGGGGGCTTGGATTCTCGGGAATTAGGGAGAAAAGGATTTCTGCCTAAAGGTTTTTTTTGGGGGGGTCGATTAGTCATGTACTGTTTTGTTATGGCATTTAACTGTACTACGGTTTTCTCTGTGGTGCTTTAGTCAGCTTTCAGGGGCCTTTCCCATGTAATGAATATGACCTTATTATTTAGTTATTATAGCAGTGCAATGGACAGTAATGCTTTCCCCAGCCAACCTAAATACTAATGTAGGGCAAGGCTTTTAGAAAAGTTTGGAGTAATGACTCTGTACAATAATTGTGATGATGAATCTCCTCCCCTCCTGAGAATAATGACATAAATAGAGCCCCATGAAAGGCCTATATAGTCCAACATCCTGTTCTTACTGAGATAGTCATATCAGGTGTCTATGGGAAGCCTAAAAGCAGGACCTGAGTGGCAATAATAATAATAATCACATACACATACACACAAGTTTCTAGTTCCTGTGGCTGCTGGGGGGGGGGGGACTATTCACAGGAATGCCCAGGTAACAGAGAGAATTGTTTCGAAGCACACAGGTTGCCCACCATGCTAACCTGAAATCCACTTTGTTCATATAAATTATGTTATCAATGTACAATTAAGAGCCAGGCAGGAGATGGACCATTGACCTAGCCTGGTTCTTACAGTCTCATTCAGCAAAAGCAAACCAGGAGCCCATTGGCTGTGATGTTCAGCTTGAGTGCCTGCGGATGTCTAGCGTTCATAGATTTACTTTTCTTATGTAAGCATTATCCTAGCATGCAATATCAGTATTTAAGCCAATGACCTGAGAAATGCTGTTTATTCCAGTTTGACTTCTCTGCCTCCTCTCCACTTAATCATTCTTAATTTTATTTATGTATCTCATCTCCCTAGTGAGACAATGTGCTAATTAACAGTGTAGCTTATTAAGTTTATGTTATTTTCTCATCATAATGTATACACCAAATGAACCCGATGCTACAGCTCAGGTTGCTGAATGGCTGATCTTTTTATTTCAGTAATAAGACACACATGACAAGTGGTGCATTCCTGGGTGATTATGCTTCTAGGAGTGTTAGGGGACACAAGGTCAAAAGGTTGAGTGACTTTAACTACCTGAGAAGAGCCATATAATCCCCTGAAAATGGGTTGTCTGGAGTGTGTTATGCCTGCTGCATGGAGTCATGAAAGTCATAAAGTGTGTGTGCGTGCACTGAGGAAGGGATGAATAGTCTGAAGTCCTTGTCTAGCCTCTTGCATGGAAGTAGAATCTACAAAGCTACACAGAACAGAGCCAACCTCTTCAAGATCTTGCTTTCTCCTTCCCTGCACACTGCAGACACAAATTTATTTTGTTCTGCTATTCCACCTGTAAGTGTCCTTGTACAAGACAGCTGGTGACAATAGAAGACAGGCAATCAAAGCAAAACCATACAATAAGATAATAAACAGTAAATAAGTACTCAAAGCAAAAATAATACAGACATAAGAAGCATTTTTACAGCACACACACACCCCAAACTCATTATGGAATTGTCTGAAAATCTTGATGTCAAGCTTATCTACACAGGGTTGATTTTTTTTTTATTAAAAAAACCCCATCTCACTCCTTAAGAGAAGCAAAAACCCTCAGTTCTGCAAAGAATGAAGTTATCAGACCTCATTCACATTATTATGTTTATTATAAGCATAATATATTACATACATACAGTATACACTCCAGATCCCCTATGTAAGGAGCACATAAACAGATGCATACAACAATGTATATAGCTGTATGATATATAGATAGATATAGATATAGACAAATTATGCTCCATAAATATGGTACAGCCCACAATTTGACTCTCTTATATTTAGTATAAGATTTGGGGGTTGTGTATTATTTTGGGTGGTTGTTGTTTTTGCTGGCATCTCTCTTGGGAGACAATGGAGTGCACCACCAGGGATGAAGTCAAATTGCTGGAGAATCAGATCACCTGCTGTGACTGCAGAGACTGGTAACTTGTAACTGCTTCCTCCCATGTTGTTTTTGCTGGGTTGGCAGCACCAAAGTGACCTCTCTGGGGCACAAGCCTGAGTAGTGTGTATGGAGGTCCTGGGCTGCCCAGATGACAAGAATTTGCTGGTCTCTCTGATATGATATAAAGGAAAGGAGAGCAATATATTTGGCACCAACTTTGCTGCAGGAATTGCTGGAAGGAGGCATACAGGACACTATCCAACTGTTGTAGGGACTCCACTCCAGATTTATGTAGGGTTTACTACTTAGCCTTTTCACTCTCCTGAAGATGTCCCTCAAGGCAGCAGGTATTTGACTCATTATATGCAAAAATTATACCCCAAATAGACTTTTTAAAAAACAAAACACAGCAATACCCAAGTGCAGGAACAATGCTGCAGTGCAGGAATATTAATCTTGGCTGCATTGAAATCCCTGATGGTAGTGAACAGTTTAAAGCCTTCCCTATTGTCATGGCCCCAGGCCAAGAATCCTCCTACAGCAGCAGCCCTGAGGAGGAGATGCCTCCACTTCCTGGCCCTTCCACAGTGTGTCCACTGGCATCTCAACTCTAAAACACCCAAGTCTGGACCACAGACATCTCAGAGGACTGGGAGAACTCCCAGGATTTTTCTCTGAAACAGTCCCCACTGCTAGAAAACCCACTGCTTAAAAAGCAACTGGCTGCAGATGGACACTTAGCAGGTAGGGCTCCATCTTTACTACCTAGACCACAATATAAGGCTCTGCCCGTTGTTCCAAGATACTTCTGAGATAGCTTCTGTTTTCTGACTCAACTGCAGGATCACTAACCATGGTCCTGAACTTGTACTTTAGTCCTTATCCAAGGTCCTGAATTTTCCTTCCTTTCCCATCTGCTCCTAATGGAGTTATGGACTGGAAATGGGACAGATATTCAGGGAACAAAGATGCAAGAAACTTGCCTTAAAGCTTTTTATGAATTAATAAATTAATTTCAACTGACAGACTCCTGAAACAAAAAAAAAAGTGCTAAAAGCCTGCATGGTTTGTGGGAATTGTATAGGTACCCGATTTCTCCTTAAAAGAGAGGATGGAAATTTATGGTTCCCCAGATGCTGTTGGACTCCATCCCTTATCAGTCTCAGTCAGCATTGCCAATGGTCTGGGGTAATTCTCCAGCGACAGATGTACTCCAGCAACACCAGGGCAGCAATCTAGACCTGGAACATCATTCCACATTTGGACAGGTTTCTTTGGAGGTGGGAGGTGAAATCAGAATACTTTCAGAACATATTTTGTGGTGTGAACTTCTTGAATCTTGTTTTGGGTTAAAAATCCTATTAAATATTAGTAGGAAAGATGTCACGGTCAAACTGGAAAGTAGTACATTTGTACCTTGGATCTCAAATGCCTTGGCTCCCGAACAAATCGGCTCCAGGACGATCGAAACTCGGAAGTGATTGTTCTGGTTTTCAAATGTTCTTTTGGAAGCCAAACATCTGATGGGGCTTCCACGGCTTCCAATTGGTTGCAGGTGCTTCCTGCAGCCAATCAGAAGCCACACTTTGGTTTCCAAACATTTTGGAAGTCAAACGGACTTCCAGAACAGATTCTGTTCGACTTCCAAGGTATGGCTGTATGTGACATGAGGATTTATTTTAGTATTATATTTGCAGACAATTTTTTGAAAACCAGTGTGTGTATCACAGTATGCTTTTTCAAAATGCTGCAGACTTCTTTTGACACACACACACACACACACACACACACACAGCGGCAAAGCCCTACTCAACATTCATCAAAGTATTCCTAAGTTAATGTTACTCTTCATAAAATAAATACATGAGGCTTCTGTGTGTATTCCAGGCCTTAGGGCTTTATATGTAGATCTGTGCCATTAAATAGAAATGCATTGGAGCTGCTATTCAAAGGGTCACAACTTTCAATACCAAAGGAAATTGCTGAAATTGTTTTAATATATCTGCTCTTTTTCTCTCCTTGAAATGTCCACCACAGTATATTGGTTCTTAAAGGATTGACTCTATTATTCCTAAAGACTCATTGAACACACCAAGTGTATGACTTTTATGTGTGCAGAAGAAAAGGTGGAGATTAAAGCCATTGGGGGGGGCTTTGTTTGCAACGGAATAGTTGTATAGTTATACAAAGAAGAGCTGCAGGGTTCTTGACAAATCTGAAGTGCTAAACTAGTCCACCCTTCTTAAACCAGCATTGTGGACCATTTTTGCATCATCTTTGGTCATATCTGTGAAAGGTGACCTTAAAATGTAATATTAAGAATAACGGGATGACTGAGAAGCAATAAGCAGCCCGTGTTGGTCATGTGATTATTGTGTCTGTCTCAAGTTGACTGCATGAATAGTCACCGGTCACTGCCACCAATAGGCGTTTATTTACCATGTGAACAAAATGTTACATGGAGGATACTTTATCAAAAGATGATAATTTTATTCCTTGATAATTACTGGTCCCAAGTGATCGTGTGAATTGCCCTTAATCTGGTTTGGTTTTCCCCAGATGTTCTTTATTCTATATTCCTTCATGGATCTGCTTGATAAAAGCTCAGTCAACCAAACGAATGACAGATCGAATCATAAAATTGTAGAGGTGGAAGGGACCACAAGGTGATGCTAGACCAACCTCCTTGCAATGCAGGAATCTTTTGTGCAACATGGGGCTTGAACCCACTCTCATGCTCTACTGGCTGAGCTATCTGTATTTGTAAATCCAGTTCCCTAATTGGTATTTATTTCTTTTAAACAGTGGCCAAGGCATGGTGACTGCTAAGTGGATCTAGGCTTCATGACCGGAAACAGATTACTGAGGTAATTTGATGCTTTTTTATTATTATTGGTCAAAAGAACTGTGTTTGTTTCAACTATCAAACATGACTTCTAAGGGCAGTAGACAATCAAAGGTCAGGGGGACAGACTGTATTTCATTTTAAATTAGCATTGGCAGACAGTAAAAGTATAGACATGAATTAGTAAGTCCTTTTTAATTCAGACAAAAGAAACATATTTTATACAGAGAACTGTTGGGCTGATCTTTCTCAATCTACAATCACTTAGTTACATGAAACAACTATTATAAAACAGTTATCTGTTGTGCTCAAGGATATTGTGCAGTGTACAGATTTAGTCTCTGGTATTTGTGTGTGATAGGACCTGGTGGCCCCAATATATTATGAAAGTGAAGACTGACATTTATGTGACAGGTGTTTTATTGAGGCATACAATGTGGGCGTAAAACATCTTAGCACACATGTTTTGCAACTTCCTCTGCTTAGAGCTCACTGAGAGCTCCTAGCTCTAGCTCTAAGTGAGTCCATGCTTTCTGTACCTCTTTCCAGAAGAAGAGATATACATTTTGCTTGGCTTTTCTTTTTGTTGTTTTTGTTTCTTTTAAAAACAAGGTAAACTGAAGTCCTTCAGTAATAATAATAATAATAATTTATTATTTATATCCCGCCCATCTGGCTGAGTTTCCCCAGCCACTCTGGGTGGCTCCCAATCAAGTGTTAAAAACAGTACAGCGTTAAATATTAAAAACTTCCCTGAACATGGCTGCCTTCAGATGTCTTTTAAAGACAGGATAGCTGCTGATTTCCTTCACATCTGAAGGGAGGGTGTTCCACAGGGTGGGCGCCACTACCGAGAAGGCCCTCTGTCTGGTTCCCTGTAACTTGGCTTCTCGCAGTGAGGGAACCGCCAGAAGGCCCTCAGAGCTGAATCTCAGTATAATGAGCAATGAGGCTTGTAGGTTCCTGGTTATTTACTATGCTGTAAACAGCAGAAAATGAGGAAATGCAAGTGAGCTGCATTTCATCTGTCTGTTCTGCTGCAACATACGAAATGAAACTTGTAGATCAGTGAAGAACATGAACACCACCAAGCTTCTGAGGCTTATAAATGTCAATATGAGGAAGATCCCAAGTCTTACTTTTGAACACTGCCATAGAAGTGTACAAAGAGGGAACATCTCTCACTCAAGCTTCTTCTCTTGCTGGTTCTCCGTAACATGGAAAAAGGTGTTTTGAGGAGACCAAAGTAAAAATGCATTTGCTATATCCCTAGATCCAGGAAAAGGAGCCGGGAACCTCTGCCTCATGGGACAAATTTGGCCTACCATGACTCCCTATTTGGCCCCTGAAGCAATTTGAGTGAAACCCCGCCCTTGCTTGCCTTGCACATGAAATCATATATGACATCAGGGAGTAGGAGGGAGGTAAGGGCATGGCTTGGTCAAAAGGGGCTTTACAGGCACGGCCAGTTTGTGCAATGCTTCCAAATTGCTCAACAACCAGCTGGCTGTTGGGCACTTAGGAAGCAGTGAGCACAGGAATTGTGAAGCAGTTTGTGCAGTGCTTCCAAAATGCATGAAAATCAGCAGGCAATGAATTCATACCATGCTGGACACACCTGGCCACCCCACTGGCTAGCTTGGACTGTACTAGGAGGCTGCATCAGTTGGAAATGATTCTATTTTGCCCTTTCTGCTCAGAGGAGCTACAGTGGTGGAGCTTTCCACTGCCAGTCAAAGGATGATCTTCACAGTGGACCTTCCTTTACCTCCTGGAGTGTCACCTTAGGGACTTAGGATTGCACACTCAGTATGTACAGTGTGTGTGTGATCATATATTTTATCTTGCTTTTCATTTATATATTTTTCCAGTTTTTGAAATACTCAATTGGTTCTTAAAAAAATCTAATTAGAAAATAGTAAATTGTATCTGTATCTTATAAATCTATATATGTCTATTTTGCCATATATACAAATGAGTCCTGTCAGCAGAAGCCTTGTGCAAGGATGCCTGCTTGTGCAATGGGGTCAACTCCTTGTCTCCCCTGTGTACCCTCTTTGATTTGCCAATTTTCACAATTTATATGGGGCTAAAATATGCTTGCCCTGATGGAATGATCACCTTTGCATAATGTTGAATTCCTCCCATGGCTATACATAGGCGCATGCACACAAGAAACAATGCAGTTTCTGACATGAAATGATGTTCAATCTAATCCTATAGATGTGTGCTCAGAAATGAGTCCTATTGTGTTCAGTGGGACTTATTCCCAGGTAACAATTCCTAGAATTTCAGCTTGGGTTTAAGGAAGTTCAGCTTGTATGTAGCAGTTCTTTGTTGTCAGCCTTGACCTGCCCTCACAATAATGCATTTGGCACTCACATGCTGTGTCAGAAAAGGGTATGTGAGGAATATGTCCTCTTATTACAGCTCAGCAAAGCTAACAGGTACAAATAATGCTGAATGTATCATGACAATGAATTTAATGCACACAGCACAATAAAAGGATTGCTAATATGCCAATAAAGTGATTGATAATGTACTGAAGGAGTTGATGGAGGTGGGAAGATCTCTGTGCAAATGGATAAAATTGTATGTAAAGAAGAGGTAGAAGAATGGACTTGCTTCAGTATCTGGCCAGCTGGTTGCAGGCTTTTTGAAGCATTCTTTGTGTGTGCATTTGTATATGACTGTTTCACAAATAGCTCAAAGTAGCATACATGAAGAAAAGATTCCAAACAGTCTTTCCATCTAGGAAATGAGTAGCGTGAGGCCTGTTTGAATTTGAATGCTTAAACTCTTGCAAAAGACCATCAAGTCATTTTAGGAGCTGGGTAGCTGGCCATGATAAAATAATAATAATAATAATAATTATTATTATTATTATTATTATTATTATTTGTTCTGCTCTACAGCTTTGAAATTTAAAGTGGCTTGTGATGGGAATAAAATAAAATAAAATCAGGTAAATCACAGCAAATACAACATTAGTTGCCAGAATGAAGCCATATTAAACTAAAAGTCCTGTGACTTCCTTGTTTCACAGGAGAAAAGGAAAAAGGGAAGTTTGCATGTATAATTAGCTTTTAATCCTTAATAGCTGAAATGTTGTGAAGCTCTTGGCAGCCCTATGACAGGATACATTTGTAAGCCTATATATAGCATATTTAATCTTATCCTCCACCTGAAAAGTGCCTAGGTTTTCTGTTCTGGATGATGGATGGATGGATGGATGGATGGATAGGCACATGCACTCACACAATTCTGCTTAAAGTAATCCCCTCTGTCTTTAGTCTGTAGCAAATATACCATGCTTGATTTAGAATTGTTGGTAAATTATTTATCTTCTGTGGCTCATGTTGTATAGAAAACAAATGGAACACTGTCTTTTGCGGAAGCTTTGAGAAAAGGGGAGACTTCCTTCGGAGAGAGGTGAAATAGCATATATACTTAACAAATGTCATTGGAACATTGGGGTTTACTTTAAAGGTTAAAGTGGGTTAGATGGATGTTTCTTGGGAAATGACTTAGGGCTTATGTGCCTTGAACTAAATCCCCCATTTTGCCCATCTTGAGCTTGCTACTTCTGCTGTGCACTCCTGCAAACTGGTTGCAAGACATTGTAGAAACAAATCCATTAGTTTTTGCTCAGGTTGATTATGATCATCCCAGTGGAGCAGACAGAGACTATCATTTTGACCTCTTTAACTGTCTTCTGGGGGAATTGCCTCCATAGGAAGTTCTGTATGTAATTATTCCTGTGGATACCCTAACAGGAATCTCATACTGTAGTCTCCCTTCTAACCTCAAAAATCCACTTGGAGACAACCAATATAGTGCTTTTGCATCTATTTTCTAGAATAATTTTAAAAAGCGTTTCTGTTGATACAAATGCTTGATCCAGACTTGCAAATACATATGGAATTCAGCAAGGTAAGCAGTTAAGGATGATTTGCACCACATTTCCTGGGTGCAGATTCCTCAGAAATATGCATCAGTTTCACCGAAGCAGCCATGTTTTCATTTCAGCTGTCATTGGGTGATGGATTCTTGACTTGGGGGCACAGCAGAAGTGTGTGAACCAAATCCTTGGTTGAGTTATTTGCTCTGCTTCCTAGTCCTGAATTGTTCCCTTTGGATACCATGCAGTGGAGGAGAGAACAGTATAAAATTCCACGAATAGTCATTAGTCCTTAAGTGCATGAGCATCTAATGCCAACATCACTAGAGTATTATTGGCAATTTTTCTGAGTTGCAGGGGCAGTTATAGCATAGTCATCAGATTTCGGTGTCTGAAATAAAGCGGGATTTTCAGAACTTCTGCAAATACATTCATGAGAACCCTTTTGAAATAACTGCTAGGATGCATGGCACATTAACCAGTAGCAAGCATTCATTTTCACGATGCCACATTTTACTACTAGCAATATTCATCACAAACTGTTGCTTCCATTTGGCAGTAGTGTTAACTAACCTACTCTGGTGTCATAACTTCCATCAAGAATTGTGACTCTGTGGTGTTGAATTATACCGTTCAATTGCAACTACCATCTGATCTGCTTCATGCTGTGCAATCTTTAATTGGTACCTGCTTCTGTATGTGATCCAGTGTAGAATATTGCTGGAAATAACGCACTCATCTTCTCCTTACCTCCTTTGGTGAGTTGTTCTGCTTTCCCAGAGATCAAAGACAAGGAAGTAACAGGTGTGCCTCTCCAGGTTCAGGGAGTGCGACATGTTCTTTAGTTGATCTCCCACTGTGCACCCACAGCGAACTCCATCTGGCTTCCTTTGCACTGCTTCTGAGTAGAAGATGTAGCTGCTAGGAAGCATGGGTGTTCTGCAATATGCTACTTGGCACACAGTGTCTCAGGCATACCTGTCGGAGAACTGGGATCAAAAGGGAGGGAGGCCATAGTGGCAAGTATCAGCACAGTTCTACATTTCCTCTACACCATAGTATTTTTTCCCCTGTCAGATATGCTAATGATCATCAATGGCCTATTCATGTTTTATTTTATGTTAGTTTTTACTGAAGACCTCTTTTCTGCAAGTGATGATTAGGTGAATGTCCATAAAAAAAACCTAACTTGTAAATGTATAAATATTGAACAATTTGCCTGATGAACCTAACTGCATTTATACTAGAATAATTGGTGTAATAGATAAGGGGGATGCAGTTGATATATTATATCTAGATCAGGAAGGTGACACTTGTGATACTCCTAATGTTCCTGGACTGCAGCTCCCATCATCAGTGATAATTGCCCATGCTGACTGGGGCAGATGGAAATTGGAGTCCATAAACATCTGGAGGGCCACAGGTGCCACACCCTGATCTAAATGCTGGGCAAACCTGTGGACATGCTCACATAGGATTCTACTAGGGCAGAGATACAGTGGTACCTCGGGTTAAGAACTTCATTCAGGAGATCCGTTCTTAACCTGAAACTGTTCCTAACCTGAGGTACCACTTTAGCTAATGGGGCCTCCCACTGCTGCCGCATGATTTCCGTTCTCATCCTGAAGCAAAGTTCTTAACCCAAGGTACTATTTCTGGGTTAGCGGAGTCTGTAACCTGAAGCGTCTGTAACCTGAAGCATATGTAACTCGAGGTACCACTGTAACTTTTATTGTGTTGTGGGTCCAGTTTTTTAATTCAGAGATACCTCTCCCACTCCAATATTGAGTCCTGAAGAAACCAGCAGGAGAAGCCAGCTGGGGTATTTTTGGTTATATCAAGCCAATGACTGCATACAACTACTGCTCCAAATCACCAGGAATTATTTGCACAAAGGAGGCAATGAAGGCACCTTGTACTTCCAAGTGATCACTGGTGTATGTGCGGTGGGATCATCACTGAGAATGAAGCAGCCACACATAAGGCCTTGCTCAACTGGAAAGTGTCACTATATATTCCCCTAGGCTAAACCAGCGTTCAATTCACTGGTGTTTAGTATTTTTATTTAAAATGTAAAGCTAGGTGGTGGAAGTAGGAGTGGTGAAAAGCAGCCTCTGATTTCTTCCATAATGTCATGCTTGCCTTTCCTCTAAAATATCCTAAAATAGCTCACGAGAAAGTACTATAATGAATGCAATTAGATGAACATACTACATCCACATACTCTTCCACTGTATTGAAACAGCAAGTGCTAGTACTGACCTTTAAAGCCCTAAATGGCCTCATCCCAGGATATCTGAAGGAGCATCTCCACCTCCATCATTCAGCCCAGACACTAAGGTCCACTTCCGAGGCCTTCAGGAGGTTCCCTCACTGCGAGAAGTGAGGTTACAGGAAACCAGGCAGAGGGCTTTCTTGGTAGTGGTGCCCACCCTGTGGAACACCCTCCCATCAGATGTCAAGGAAATAAACAACTATCCGACTTTTAGAAGATATCTGAAGACAGCCCTGTTTAGGGAAGTTTTTAATGTCTGACATTTTATTATTTTTTGTATTTTGCTGGAAGCTGCCCAAGAGTGGCTGCAGAAACCCAGCCAGATGGATGGGGTATAAACAATAAAATTATTAGCATTATTATTATTAACAGATAGCAGAATAAGCAGTTCTGTCCAAAGGAGGAAACCTAAGAGTTGATGAAAATGGAGCAGGGGAGGAGGGAGAAAACAGGAAAAGCCAAATAGATTTTTCAGGATGATATGGGTATTCCTATTTTAAAAAATGAGATTTCCAACTGCACTGCTTGGGAAGGGAGAACTGGAATCAGGAGAATGGCCTGGGGTGCATAAGTATTTGAGAATGTGGGTCTGTAGAAACGAGATGAGACAGATTTGTGGCCTGCTGTTTGTTTCATAGTAGATTTGGCTATAAAAGTCTACTGATTTGATAGAAAGTTTGCGTACTCAGAATAAAACCCATCACATCAAATTGAAAGAAGAAATGTGAATAATGTAAGGGTTCCTGGCTCTTTCTGTAACACTTTGCAACTTGCTGGTAGAAATCACATACAGCTGTCTCAGCATGCAAACACACACATACCAGTCTGCATGTTGACGGAACAGCATCTGCCTCTGTAACCACATTGTGTTGTGTGAGAAAAGGAAAGAAGAAAGATTACTGTGCCACTTTTAAGGCTTTGTCCAGGTAGGGGATGCAAATAAATGGTGCCTTCCCAGGTGCATAAAATACCTATAGCTAGCCAAATTATTTTGTCCCTTGCAGCAGAAAACCCCCAAGGTGCCTCTCTCTGTGAGTAAAAAATACAATGAAATAAATAGCAAAACTAAAAACTTTTTTGTTTTGGTAAGGCTACTGAAATATGTGTTTTAATATAGACCGGAAAATCTATTTGTCTTCTCCACTTTGTGTGTGTGTGTGTGTGTGTGTGTGTGTGTATACACACACACAGTGGTACCTCTGGATGCGAACGGGATCCGTTCCGGAGCCCTGTTCACATCCTGAAGCAAATGCAATCCGCGGATGCGGGTTGTGATTTGCCGCTTCCGCGCATGCGCGACATCATTTTGAGCATCTGCGCATGCACGAGTGGCAAGACCTGGAAGTAACAGACTTCGTTACTTCTGGGTCACCACGGAGCACAACCCAAAAATGCTTAACCTGAAGCTACTTCAACCCGAGATATGACTGTGTGTGTGTGTGTGTGTGTGTGTGTGTGTGTATATATATATATATATATAAAATATTTATATATGGTTTTATTTTGATTTTTTTTAGGTTACCTTGTTTTTAACTCTGACTTTCATTGATTTATTTCACATTATTTATTTATTTATTATGAAAACGCAAAATCAACCATTTTCTGCCCTTTCAATGACACCTGAAATGACATCCTTGGGGCAGCTGGGGCGTAGGAAGGGGGGCGCGGGGTTGTCTGCCCCGGGTGTCACACTGGGGGGGTGACAAAATGGCAGGCGGCCAAGGGCTACACTCACTGTAGGGCAGCTGAGGGTGCACACGCCGTTGTTATGGGTGCCGCTCGAGCGTCTTCCGTACGGCGCTCGAGTGGCGCCAGCGGTATCAACACCGCACATGCGCCATCTGTATCAGCACCATGCATGCACCACGGTGCCAAAGGAGCCTTCTTTCACCACTGGGGGCAGCCTCTCCCTCTACGTAACGACAGAGGTTTGTTTGTCTTCCTGTCCTTGAGTTAGAAATTAAGATTGTATCATAAATGCAGGAATTAGCATTGGTTTCCATTAGGGTTCATCACAGCCATGATTTCAACTTAAATTAGTGTGTATTCTATTCATATGTGGTAAAGTAAGAGGTGTGCCAAAATTATCTCCACAGTGTGCAAAAAACTCTGGATTCTCTGTATGAAATGTGCATGCCTGAGTTAGCAGAATGAAAAGCAAAACACAGCTGGAGCGTTCATTAGATGAGGGGTTGCATGTGGGGTTGTAAGCCACATTTAGAAGTGAGAGAATGAGAATTGAAGAGATTTAAAGCAGGTTCTAAGCAAGGATTTGGTGACATGAAAATACCGAGGAGAAGCACCTAAAAAGCACTCTACAAAGTCCCATTTTCAGTCCTGCAACACAGGTGACTAGGAACAGAGGATGCAGCATGGAGTAAGTATAGTTACTAATTAGAAACTGGCCTGGAATAGGGATTAGATCATGAAAAAAATAAATGGAAAGGAAGAGTACACAAGTGTGTGACATTTTCTTTCTATCAGCTGATTATTGGGAGCCACCTGTTGATCTTCCTTGCTTGCCATACCAGGAAATGCCAGACTTTCATACTTAAACATAGGGCGAGCAGCCAGTGAACTGCTAGTTGTTGGTTTTTTCCTATAAGCCTCTTCCTGTTAAGGAAAACTGCCACCAGTTGCTGTCTCCTCTTCATGACACTTAATGCCACCAGCCCCTTTAAACCACTTAAAACAACATGAGATAATGGGCCTAGCATTATGCAAAACAAGCTTGAAGGAACCCAAAGCCCAATGGAAATCACGTTAAAATGTTTTATGAGTAGAAAACCCAAGACCACACGTGAAATAAGAATACAGCTGAACCTTGGTTTTCGAACAGCTTAGTTCTCTAACGTTTTGGCTTCTGAATGCCACAAACCTGGAAGTAACTGTTCCGGTTTGTGAACTATTTTTGGAAGCCGAACGTCCAACATTCTGTGGCTTCCAATTGGCTATAGGAGCTTCCTAAAGCCAATCAGAAGCCATGATTTAGTTTCTGAATGTTTTGGAAGTCGAATGGACTTCCAGAATAGATTCCGTTCGACTTCCAAGGTACAACTGTATATGTAAGCATGCATGATAGCCACTCAGTTACAGTAGAACAATATATCCAAAACCCTCAAGCAGTGATCTCCAAGTTCCTCCAATTGTTATATGAGATCATCTGGATTGCAACCTTCAAAATTTTGTGAAGGGACTGTGCAGACTTTGGCAATTTTAACAGAGGCCTTTCAAAGTATTCTTTTAATCCAACTCCACCCACTCTACCTCTGGTTTTTATAATTGCTGCCTCAAAGTTTTCCCCCAAGAAGCAAATATAAATTTACAGGCACATTTTAATTTTAATCAGGAAAACAGCATGGAGAGTTTCTCCTGATAGCATTTTGGGAAGTTCCCATGAAAAACGTCAGGAGATTCTAATCATGGATCTCCTCCATTGTGTCCAGTTTGGCTCAAGAGATTGTTATTTTAGTTTTAATTATTTCAGAACAGTTTAAATGAATGTTAATTACTCATTGGAAGATCAGGGCCCTACATCACATAGGGCACTTATTAAAGTACTATAGGCTCCCTACTGCAGTCATTCAACTATCTAAGTGTTGCAGAAATGGGGGTGGAATGGGAGTGACAGGCTCATTCTTGCTGTCCCCCTTCTGTAATGGTAATCACGGGGCGGGGGGGATGAGTGTCAAGAGCTTGTAAATGCTCAGAATGTTGTGCATATTCTTGGAATCCTGGTGTCAATGCACAGATCAGTCTTGCTGTAGCACAACCATAGTTATGATTAGCAGAAACCACAGAGCCTAGGACTTGCCGATCAGAAGGTCAGCGGTTCGAATCCCCGTGACGGCGTGAGCTCCTGTTGCTCAGTCCCATCTCCTGCCAACCTAGCAGTTCGAAAGCATGTCAAAGTGCAAGTAGATAAGTAGGTACCGCTCTGGCAGGAGGGTAAACGGTGTTTCTGTGTGCTGCTCTGGTTCGCCAGAAGCGACTTAGTCATGCTGGCCACATGACTCGGAAGCTGTACACCGTCTCCCTCGGCCAATAAAACGAGATGAGCGCCGCAACCCCAGAGTCGGTCACGACTGGACCTAATGGTCAGGGGTCCCTTTACCTTTACCTTTAAGTCATGCTGTTGGTGAAGTGGTCATCTGAACTGATTCATCACATCCACAGGTTACCAGCAATCCTGTGCTGAGCTGAGCACAAAAATGAACTCAGGTCAACACAGGCTGGGGAACTCCAGCTGGAAACTCAATTGTTTGGCATCCCAATGAAGATAATTTGTGGGGTTGTCTCACAAATTAGTTCCAGCACACTGAAATTTATCATCCTGTGGTTATGCTGTGCTGTTATTCATCCCTCTTAATTCCTTAAAAGAAACCAGTGAAAGCTGTGCTTTAAGAATGTTACTTGGTCCTTTAATAAAACACAGCAATTCTGAACTGCCTGCTGGGAGTGAATTTTTTTTGGACAAAGCTATCAGCTTTTATTTAAAGGCCTGCATTGGATTGCACGTTGAGAGGAAAAGCAATCCAAGTGTCAAAATTGATGAAGCTGCCCAAAGCCCTCCCTTCTAACTCTTGGTGGAATTCAACATATTGTTACGTGGGGTACGCATGTGGAGAATGATGTCCGCTCATGCAGAGGGGCTTCCTTCCCCCCCTCTTCCATGCACCTAAGTCACTCCATGTGCCCATAAACATATTCTGGGGGTTTGCCCAAACATCCAGAGCAGATTGGGGGATGTGGGGGCATCCAGTGGGAATGTGGGGGGAAGCCCCTCTGCACGAAAAGACCTTATTCCCAGCATGCATACTGCACTTAGCACTACAGGGACTTCCACCCAGAACGCAGAGTCTTGCATGGCAAGATAAATGACTGGCTCTGCTTACTCTGGTAAGTGAATAGTGAGCTAATGAGGCTTTTGAGTCTGTGATAAAAGGGAAATAGAGAATTAGGCCAGATTCTTTTCAGTGACTCTCCCCTAATGATATATAATAGATCAACACAGCTTCCTGCATTTTGGGACTCTCCTATAGGAGCTATAGGAGCTGCCATGATGAGATCCTGCACAAATCCCTGTTTAATTCTGCATGTAGTAATCCATAAAATGTTCTGGTCATTTTAGCCAGAAGAAGATTTAGGCCAGGGGTGAGGAACATCAGACCCTTCAAACTCTTCTCAGGCTACACCCCTCACTGGCCCTGCTTTGCCTCCCTCCCAAAGTGTTTCTGCTTGGTGGAATGTGTCATTGAACTCTGATAATGCCTCTTGTTTGTCTGGTTAGAGGTTAGCGTGGGTGTGTATACAAACGTGTGAGTGTGTATACAAACCAGCCTATTGTAAAAAGGTGAAATTTACATCCATTGTTCTAGCTGGCGCCACCTACCACTGACATGTGACCATGGCAAGGTTGGCCAGAAGGGAATGTGGTCCTCAGATTGAAAAAGGATCCCACATGTCATCAAGGCAATGGCTAAGGGCTGGATCAAAAGCCCTTTTGTTTTTCAAGAATAAAGGTTGTGAGCCTGGGTTATTTTGAGGGAAATGTTCAGGTTGACTAGCTAGCTAGAATTTGAAGCTGTGAGCTTTAAGTTGTTAACTGTGAGCTTCCGTAAATTTGTGCAGTATGAAGCTTTTGATATGTTAAGTGGAACTCCTCCATGTGAAAACTAGAAGTGCTTCTGAAATCCGAGTCGTCTGAATTTTTGACCCTAATTTTGGGGGAGTTCTGAATTGCCTAGTCTTGTTTCTGAAGTGAAATGAATAGGAATCCCCACCATTTTTTATTTCCAAGTATTATACAGAGTTCTGTGCTTGCACACTTTGCTGCAGCTTTTATTTGGGTCTTTCTTTCCCCTGCCCCATGGGCATTGATAAATCACAGCAAAGGACAACCATCTTGATGTGATTGCACATGCAATTATATCGACAAAGCTTTTATGTGTGACTGTTTAACAGTGCACAGGATCAAATACCTCAGGCCATGATCTGAGATAACCTAAGGCTGAAGCTAAGCAGCTATGCCTCCTTGATGGGAGAAAGGTGGGATATAAATATAGTAAGAAACACATGCATCAGTAAAACACTACCTGAAGATAAACCTGACACAATTATACCTATCATCACAGAAAACTGATTTCTTTTTTTGGGCTGGGCTGAATGTTTGGCCCACCCAAATTCTGAATGTTTCTGGATGGGGGGGGACTCTTTTGGGGACTTTTGGCAGGAAACATACATTTATAAGAGGAAGGGGAGAAATAAGTCAGTTTACAGTTATGAGCTGGTCTAAAGACTTGTCCATTTTTCTTCTTTGGGGGCCAACTTGCCTCATCTGCTCAGAATTTTGGGGACTTGAAGGATGGCAACACAGGAAGGTCATCCTAAACACGTTCAGGATGTAGCTAGGGTTGGGGGCAGGTAAAATGGCCTCTCCTTGCCCCCAAGCAGAGTCTGACTGCTTTTACATTTGAAGGCATCTGCCTGATATTGGGTACCAATTTCTGTACCAGTGGTTTCCCTCTGCAGGTTTTGATAGTTATGTTTAATAAAGTGGCCTGTAGTTCAACCCAGCTACTGATGTCAGCGTCATTATTTCAACCCTCAGTCGCAATCTAGATCCAAAACTGATCAGAGAGCAAAGTATTTTAGGCTTTCCCTTTGTAATGAAGACACAGCAATGGCCTGGTTATCATGTGGGATGGCTTTTCCAGCATCCTCCTGATCTATTCATAGAAACTTCAGCTATCTTCACATTTGATCTTTTTCAGTAAAAATATCTCCCACGGTGTAGGGGGAAGAGTGGAAGGAAGAAAGCCTCCTTTATATAGTTCAAGCACACATCGTTCTGCCTAACTGTTCGTAAGGCTCTTCCATCCTCAGACTGTTTATCCCAGAGTAGATCTACAGAATTATTTCCATCTCTTTCTGAGGTCAACAAGGCCATTTAAGACTTAAGTATTTCTGGATTGCAAAAGTACTATTTTGATTTCAGAAGTTGGATTAGTGATGATGTGTCATTTTCATAAGTGAAAATAGCTTTAGGCAAAGAGCTGTTCCAACTTTCTTGAGTGGGAATTATGCCTTTGCTCAGAGATACGTCATGGCCAGATGGTTGTATTGGAACAAGAGGCAGCAAAAATACATTCTAGATATATTTACACCTGTGAAGGCTCATGTTCAGGATTGTGTCTCAAAAGCAAGGGCAAAAAAAAAGGGGTGCAGAGGCATTTCTGGCTTCAAAATGAGACATGTTGGTTTGCAGAACTCAGGGCTAAAGCCAGGAATTAAGAACTCTTTCCAGAGCAGAAGGTTTTAAATAAGTAATATACCCTGGTAAAATAAGCCCAATGGCAACATTGCAGCATTCTTGAGATGTCATATTCTGATTTACTTCCCCTGGCCCCCCACCAAATAATAATTTCCACCTCTAAAAAGATGATGATCATGTTTGTGTTTACATCCCTGGTTGGCCACTCTTTAAAAGGTTGTATTGCGTTGATGCTAGTCCTTTGATTCTCATTACAGCTACTTAGGTTTCTAAAGGAGAAAGGAAGAGAAATAAAGGCCCTTCCAGGCCTTAATAGAGGGAACAAAGGTGGGCAGACATCCCGGGCTTGTATAGAAGTGCTCTCAGGCCAGGATGTTTGAGGGCAGAGGTCCATTTCCCCATTCAACAGAGTGATCAAACACAGCAGGGGATAGACTTACTACATTTTGAATTGTTATTATTATTTACATTTTTATTGGCCTTCCACCATGTTCTTAAGGCAGTGTACGAACAGTATAGTAAAGATACCATAAGAACATCAACATTAAAACCATAGTACCACTATAGCAGTTCCTCCAGAAATAGGAGGAAGAAATGCATCTGTTTTTTTATGAGTCAGAGAAGAGAAATTAGATAATTTTTATATTAGCAAATATACAGATTGATCTTAAGTTCTACACTAACTAAAAGGCCAATAGAAGCCAAATTTGGGCAGCACTACATAGCAATAGGAGGGTATGCCCTTACCTTAAAAAAAGGCCTGATTTTCAGCTGGTAGAAATTCTTCAATTCCGTTCACATTTCCTGAACCACATGGAAAATGAAGCACAACAACTCTGACTTTTGCAATGCAGTTCTCCAGCTAAGTAATGTGCACAAAAATGAATATGGGAGAGTAAAATGTGTTTTAAAATGCATTTCTTGGCACATTGCATTAAGGGAAATAGTTTTACAAAAAGAAATGTATACTAAGCAGAGTTGGATAAAAATATATTAGAAGTCTGCATTAGAATGCAGATAGCTTTTCATGAGGATTTTTAATTTTATTTTTATCAAACTGATGTGCCAATGTAGAGAACCGAATTTAAGCCTGGAAAAATGAGAAACCGGGAAAAACCAATATTGATAAATTCACCCATCCCTAATCATGGAGAATTATTTATTCCCCAACCCAAAAGAGAAGCATAAAGTGCTGCATTGGTCTGTGTGGGTGGCGATCCAAAATGTTTTGCCCCATTTCCTAGGGTTCTCCCTGCATGCAACATGTTTGGTGTCAATTAGCCCTTAATTTATATAAAAGTCATTTTATGAGGATGAACAATTTGTTCTGCCTTATTATTGTGACATGGAAGAAAGGTGGATATATCAGTGATGAGCATGTGGAGGGCTATGCTTTCCAGGCACCAGTTCCTATTGAATCATGTGCATCATCTTAGCATTTATAAAACAGCCAGCGGTTAAAGTAACACCTGCTGGTAGTCCTTCACATGTTGCAAAATGCAAGTAAGGATGAGTCTGTAGGAAACCTAGATAAAAGCACCACAGCCCTCCGTCACTCTGGGTGGTATTTGTATGCTGTACCTAGATGACAAAAAAGAAGAAGAAGCAGGTATAAAGGTGTTTATTGATTTTGAAGAGGCTTGTTAGGAATAAAGCTTCTTTGAACAAAGCCCTTTGTTGAGACTCTTGGCACTGACACATGTTGCTTATATTGCTTTGTCTCCAAGCAACTTAGAAAGGAAATACTGAGTTTCTGCTAGCTATTGTGATCAGGCTGTATAGCCCAGAAGCATGGTAACATGGCTTGTGAGAAATAAAAGTCAGCTCACAGAAATGCAACAAATGGGTGCTGACATCTTAACATCAGTTATGGATGTTTTATGTGATTTAAGCATGGTTTCTGGCTTGCCAGAAAACTAGGACCCTAGTATTACTCGGGAACTTAATCCCAAAATCCACAGAGTTTTGAAATCAGTGGTTAAAATGAGTGCAGTTTTGAAAGGTTCAGTCCACCATCCTGATTCAAAATGATGGCCAATTGTATCAGAACACAGATGTAAATATGTTCTTGGGAACCATCTTGCAAAATCTGGTTACAATATCTTAAGAGGTGTCCAAATGCAGAGTGAACAAAGAATTTTCCAAAATACATTGTAGGTAACAGAAAACACATTTTGTTTGCATCTTTTCTCACAACAAACACCATTGAAATATGTTTATTTCCCACCTTTTCTCAAAGGAGCTCTAAGTGGCATGCAAATACCTGCCAAAGGAGAATCAGACTCAGTCCCAAGGTGAACTGCAGTCTTGGATAAATAAACTATTTTCATTGGGAGCACTGCTTCTCCTATGCTGATACTGATCTTCATGGCTGCTCTTTAAAAACTAGACATGCTAATTGTAACCATGCAATTTCAAAGTTGCATAAACTGTACTTAGAGGTGTCACCATTTCCCCTCAATATCTTCTATTTGCATTATATATTTTTTTTACATGTTCCAGGGGCACATGGCATAATGGCAATACTTTATGGCCCTAAATGCACCAATGCAGCACACTGAATTGCATTAGCACTATTTAATATTGTCGTGTTGGTTTTGTCTTTTCGTTTGGAGATATCACCTCTGCCTTCAGCAGCACCTTACTAATCCCTACTTTTCCTCATTGCTGACAACCCTGCTTTGTTTAATAGGATGAGAAAGAGCATCTAACATTGCTTGAACTCATCTGATGCCTTGTCAGTGCAGGATTAAACACCAATTACTGTAATTCAAGCTGCAGCTTTAGAGAGGGAAGGGAGGAGACAATCACTTAATAAATTTATTATGAACGCAAATGAGCCCTACATAAATCATACTACCTCATTAAGGAAGGCATTCAGTCATCTAAATACACAGGTGGCAGAGGTTAACTTTGCAGTCATGACACCAACTCTGGCATCATTTCTTAGGCAACTGAATGACGAGTCATTACGACGGTAATGTTCTGGGTTCTCGTCCTTATATTACAGGATAATTTGTTCTGGCGATGCGAAGACTGGAATGAATGCTAGAAAATGTGAGACAAATAATGAAGAGGCTATGGAATCATAGGTTTTACCTATTGCTATTTTAGTTTATGGTAGATGTCAAGGCCAGTGATGCCTGGTGCCCATTGGGACTGGTAGACCAATGGTGGCTGCAGCCAGAGCCAACGACAGGCAAAGCCACCCCCTGGCTGGTTGTATGTAAGGAGGTGGACAGCTGGGGATTGAGGGCAGACTGAGGTTGGTGGGGCAGTGACCCATTTTCCCTAATGGACCAGCCTCCACTGCTCAGGGCAACTCTCCACATTGTTTCCAAAAACTTTTACAAATTAAGAGGTTGTCAGTTAACGTATCTTCAGTGGAAACCAGAGGGTTCCCCTCTGCTGCTCCACATTTAGATCCTTTCCAGTATCTTTTCCTTTAAAAGTGAGCTTATTTGAACATTCTTTATCAGAATCCCCTATTTGTTTGAATTCCCTGCCCAGGTTCAGTTAATCTTTCTCAGTCTCATAAACTATGGTTTATTTCCCATTTTCATAAACTGGGGTTTATAAAGCTGGAAATTAGCACCAGGTCTAAGTGCTCTTTGCCCCTTTCCTTACTTACACCCAAGTCTGCAACTTCATTCTTGGCTTGTATTGATGATGATCATGATGATCATATTCCCATTATGGCAACTTTTCCGTTGAGATGTACATGTTGTTGTTATATCATCCCATTATGCCACCTATTCATATATCTTACTGTCTATATCTACTGTATCTAGGTATATATTTTCTATGCATGAAGAACTAATATGATGAATCTATTGAGTGGCAGGCAGAAAACATGATAGGGAAAGAAGAAAGTCTGGGGATGTTTTTAATATTTCTCATCAAGAAGGCTTCATGGCCTTTTCAAGCTCCATGTAGCCAGTTCTGTGTTGCATGATGGCTGGGACGCATCAACAAAGTGACTCTCTGTCTTAATTTAGTTATACCTATGGTGAAAACTATCCAGTCGCAGCACGACAACACAAACAACAGCCTGCCATATGTTGTGTCTAATGACTTAGGCTGGTGGGTGTGTCTGTCACTCTCCCAGCATATTTCTAGGGCCAGGTGCCTGTGGCAATGCAGCTGTTATCCCTTTTATTCCTTGTTTCATTTTCCTCTTGGCTGCTGCTGCTGTCTGTAGCCAGGAAGTTTAAGCTGTGGCTGATGTGATACAGTTTTAGAAATATAGCACTTGGGTGAGGATGTGATTGCTATAGCCTAGTGCACACTGAATTGTTGCCATATTGTACAGGTAATGATGTCAGGCAACAGTACTGATCGGAAATCTGAGCAGATTCATTTTGTGCTTCTGGAAAAGGGAAGAAGTCTGCTGATGTGCATTCGATTACCAATTGAAATATACTGTATATCTGAAATGGCATTAGACAAAAGAAACACACAGCACAACAGCTCATTTTCACAAGATGTAGTGATGGTCACCAACTTTGGTGCCTTTAAATGAAAATGAGACAAATTTGTAGAGGATGAGGCTGTTGATCTTTATCAGCAATGATGACTGGGTTCTGCTTCTAGTGTTGGAGGCATCATACTTCTGAGCACCACTTGTTGGGAATCACAGTGACACTCCTGTCCTGCTTGCAGACTTCCCACAGGCCTCTGCTTGGCCACTTTAAGAACAGGATGTTGAACTAGATCAACCTTTGGCCAGATCCAGCAGGGTTTTGCTCATGCTTTGGAAAAGAAAAAAATGCTCCCGCAGTGCTTTGAGGAAAAACAGCTTTCTTCACAGAGGGAAACATGCTGCAGTTTGAGGAGCACTTTCCCCTCTGCAGAGCATTTAGGAGATTCATTCTAGCCAGCAATTAGCTGATTGCAGGTTGAAGGGAGCCTCTTTGAGGTACACTGGGAGCATCTCTTTGAAGATGTTTGTTCTATAGTGACCTCCTTTGAACTTTGCTGGTGTCAGTCACCTGGCATCATTTTATTATCAGATGACTGACAGGTAGGTTATATGAATTCAAAAGGGAACCACAGCCAACAATTTGGCTCCTGTGTTTTGGACCAGTTGTATTAACGAGCAGCCCCACATAAAGTGCATTGAAATAATCCAGTCTAGAAGTTACCAGACCACAGAATACTGTGGCCAAGTCATCTTTGTCCAAAATTCATTGAATATTGATATTCTGGTTTAGCATGCAGAGCTTGTTTATTAAATTGCACGCTATTCTTTCATACTTCCCCCTGTAACCTCTTAGTTCATTTGATTAGGCCTATAGCTAGCAAGATCAGGCGTAGCCAATGTGGTGCCCTCCAAACTTTGTGGACTACAACTCCCACCATCTCTGACCACTTACTGAGCTGGCTGAAGCTGATGAGTTGAGTCCAAGAACATCAAGAACATTGGCTAGTGCTGGGCTAGATCATTTGGTTTTGCAAATATAGAGCTTCCTTCTTGTTAATTTCAGTAGGGCTTGTGGAGTATAACATCTCACTTTACATGTCTAATCAATCCTTAACACCAGAGTCTAGACTCTTCTGTAATATTAAATGAAAGCTGTACAAGGAGCTGGGATCATGTTGAAAGTATGCAGTTAATTATCTGGCCAAATCAAGTCGGCATTCCTGACAGAAGCCCTGATAAAATAGCCTATTTGGATGTAATTTTACATATCTGTTTTCTTTTTCTTGGATCTATCTCTGCAGCTCTAGGTTGCTTCTGAGTTCATGAGCTCCTGCTGCTTCTCGTTTCCTTGAAGCTGTCCTAATCCTCCATTTGTGACATCATGACTACTTGAGAAAGGGAGATAATTGTGATTTCACAAACTGTGCATTGTGACCTTCAAGTGAGGGAGACACAGCAGGAAGAGAGAGATTCCTAAGCAACAAAGAGTATATTTTAGAGAAAATATCCTATCTATATATATGCATCTAAGTAGTGGAGTATCCAGATGATGCTATCAGCAAAATATTTAAGTGGAAAACTTTTTCTGAGTTTTTTTAAAAAATAATATTTATTAAAGTTTCAAAAAAAATACAAAAATAAGGAAAAACAAAAAATACAAAATACAGAAAAAGTAAAAACAGTTAAAAAGAAATCCATCTTTCCATAACTTATCTTTCATTTACTTATTTCCTTGACCTCCTCGCACCTCCCTTTTTTGTATTCTAGTTAAATTAATTGTTTCAGCAAGTCCTTTCCATTCTTGTATTTATCTTATTAATTTATCTTAATATATTGTAACTTTACATTCTGACCTGTTAACAATCCATTCTTCCTTAACCCTATATAACATTACTGCAAAAACCACATTACTTCATTCCAACATCCTTTTAACATTCCTTAATTTTACAATGTTTCTGTAGATAGTCTTTAAATTTCTTCCAATCTTCTTCTACCAACTCTTCTCCCTGGTCTTGGATTCTGCCAGTCATTTCCTCCAGTTCCATATAGTCCATCACTTTCATCTGCCATTCTTCCCGGGTGGGTAGCTCTTGTGTCTTCCAATACTTCACTATAAGTATTCTTGCTGCTGTTGTAGCATACATATAAAAAGTTCTATCCTTCTTTGGCACCAATTGGCCAACCATGCCCAGGAGAAAGGCCTCTGGTTTCTTCAGGAAGGTATATTTAAATACCTTTTTCATTTCATTAAAGATCATCTCCCAGAAAGCCTTAATCTTTGGGCCCGTCCACCAAAGGTGAAAGAATGTACCTTCAGTCTCTTTACATTTCCAACATTTATTATCGGGCAAATGATAGATTTTTGCAAGCTTGACTGGTGTCATGTACCACCTGTATATCATTTTCATAATATTCTCTCTTAAGGCATTACATGCCGTGAACTTCATACCTGTGGTCCATAACTGTTCCCAGTTACTTTTTCTGAGTTTTTCCATGATGCCCAGTAACTATTGCATTAGCCAAGGACTAAGGTTTTATTTACAGTAAAGAGCTTCTTACAACACCATTGCAGTACAGATGGAAGAGCCTTTTTGTGTGGTTAATTTTTATTTGGATATTAAAGCCCCTTTTCACATTGACAGAGAATATTACAAAGCATCCTTAGAAGAACAGTCATTCTCAGTGGAAGAGCTGCTTATTGATACCATCCTTGGGGAGGGCCCCAACTGAACTAAAACAAACTTATTTAAAAAGTGATTTATGTTTGTGTAAGCAATGCCAGTGGCAAATGAAAATCAGGTTCAAATATGCATACTTCTGATTTTTATTTTACTCTGCCTGTCAGAGTATCTTGTACATCTCAGAGGACAGTTTGAGGCATGGGATGCCAACGTGGTACCCACTCATGTATCCAGAGATGCCTTCGCTGGTGCTTTCATGGCCCTGCCTCATCTGCTGAAATTAGGCTTGAAAAAAGCCTATTTTGGGATGAAGGTGACAACTGAGGAAGGGAGAAGTGCTGGTGATAGTATCTCTAGTTTGCAAATAGGCTTGCAGGCCTCCCCAAAATTGGCAAACCCTGGTTTGGTGGAATTCTCGAATCTGATCTGAAGAACACCCTGTTTCTCTGTGTGTGAGCACATATCTAAATCCAGTGCTATTTCGCTATAAAAAGAGGTGCTGGAACTCACCATGAATACCTCCCTTGTTCTCTTATCAGGGCAATGGCGCTCACCTAAGAGGTGCCAGAATTGAGTTCAGTTCCAGCTGAAAAAAGCCCTGTCTAAATATATTTTGCTTTGTTCTTTACTCCCGATAACTTCTTTGTGATGAGGGACGGCATGTAGGCAGGCTGAAGCAATTCTGGAGTGGAGAGCGGCAGCACAGCAACATTTTGGATATGCTAGAAATGTGAAGCAGCAGCTACAGTCGGAGTGTTGCCTCAGATACTGTGGTCTGTGCAGTGTGCAAGCCTGTTGCCAAAGATTACACAGCATACTCTGATTATCAAGTGAATATCTATATTATATCTGTATTTACTGCATCTGTGTCTAAAACCAGTCATGTCTCAGAAGCAATTCTTCATTCCTTCCCACCCCTGGAGAACTAATTCAGCCCTTAGCCAGAGTAGCACATGGAGGCAGCCCCAACTCTCCAAGCCAAGCAAAAGTAAATAAATCTGCTTAGCTCTGGTGTGATTCACAAATCACAGATATGAACAGCATAGATATTCCATCCATACCTTTGGGAGCCTCTGCATGGAAAAAGGAAGGAAAATGGCATTGGTCAACCTTCATATTGGAGGAGGAGGAGGAGGATATAGTAGTACTGGGTTAACTACCAATTCCAGCTCTCTGGTGGTGATCAGTTGGTTCCAGCAACAGCTGGCCAGGACTTTTCAGAGCACTGAGCATGGAAACTGCCAGCTTGAGTTTTGAGGAAGAGGAAGAAAGGAAAGTTTCACAGCATGCATTTTTTCTTACTAAATGTCTATTTTGTTGTTTAGTCGTTTAGTTGTGTCCAACTCTTCATGACCCCATGGACCAGAGCACACCAGGCACTTCTGTCTTCCACTGCCTCCTGCAGCTTGGTCAAACTCATGTTAGACTTCCCAAATATTACCTGATTTTTAAAAGCCTATGTATCTTCTATATAACCACATAAATGTAAACAGCCCTTCACATATTATGATTTTTACATGTTGTGCATAAAGAGAAAGGCCACACAAGCAACAAGCGCAAGTTTGCAGCTGTGTAGATTTTACAGGGATGCCTACCAGAGATCCAAGATTGTCTGTGGCTCTTCATGTTTGCTGTTGCATAATATGCAAAGGCTAGACAGTCACACAAGTAGCATCTCAGCTGTGCACAGACAGCAGGAATGCTGCTGAATTTCAGCGACTGAAATGAGATTTAAAAATAGGTACAATTAGCTTCACAATGCAGGTCACAGTGGCCACAAGAATATCAGTCTCAGCTCCATGTGAATCAACTACTTCAGAATTGGATGGAATTGTTAACAGTCAAAGTTTGGTCAACTTGTTAAGTGCTCAGGGGCTGAGATGTTACAGCTTGTAAGTCTCATTCTGACCTTTTGTGCGCAAAGGTGAATTTGGCTTCAGAAATGGAGGCCTTGCATTTAGAAAGGCACAATTTGAAAGTGAAATATCACAGCTACAGCGGACTGCAGCTGTGGGGCTCAACCTTTCCCACAGTGCAGGCCACATCTGGATGGAGACAGTCTCTTTTTGGCTGTGTCTTCCTCTCTCCACTTGTAATCACATACATGGAGTTCCCCAGTGTGAGCTGAGCATATAATGGCCTCTCACTTATACCAAGTATATTGAGCTGTACAAGGCAAGCATTTGAAACCCTTGGGGACTTCACTCATCCATTATTTTCAGTGAAAAGCTGCTGAATCAGGCATATATATATATGACAAACAACAAAACTATAGTTCTGAAACTCAACTTTCCTCAGGAGGAATAAACATTCACAGGTCAGCTACAAAATCCTAAAAGGCAAAGTAATAGACTTGGCAGTTCCTAATCAGCTTTTTAAAACATTTTTTCCAGCCTAATTGAAATGGCTGTTAAAGTCTGCAATTGTATGAACATCTGCTGAGAGTAAAGAATGATGCACAGGTTTTCATTCCATGCCATGGGGAGCAGGGCTGTAGCCAAGTAACCTCACCTCATCACTCCTACCCTTTCCTCTGGCATCTGTGCATATGAAGTAAACATCTGCAGGAAAGAGGCCTTCATGCATACAGCTGTATGTGCAAATACCCTTGACCAGAGGAGGGGTATTCAGTGCATGCAATGATGTGGGATGGGAGTTGTTGGCATGACCCCACTCTGCCGTCACTTATTGAGAGAACACATGTGACATTCTTTTGACAAAGCCTTAAGTGTAATTTAATTCAGTGGGTTTTACTTTTTAATGGACATGCATAGGCTCTCAGCAGTACACGCCTCAAAGAATCTTGGTAGTCCAAAATGATTTTCTTGGATTGTAGCCATTCTTGTAACATCTACTCAAACATCGAATAAATATGTGCCAAATCAAGAGGCAAATTGTGATGTGTCGAATTGTAAACATGTAAACAGGATATTCCACATTGTATACCACCTGGGTTGTGTTGTTTCTTCTGAGTTCAAACAAGCAATGGAAAAAACTAAAAAGTCCATGCCAAATAGATTTGTTGTCATAGAGATGCAACTGTACTGGCATGAAGTTCAAACTGCTGAACAGGCATTTTGTATTGTTAGAGGTGGTAGATATTCTTTTAGTTGATTTGGCAGGGGCAAAATCATTGCCACTATCCTAGTTCTTGTTAGAGAACATGTTTTTCTGGTTGAGAAACTTTGCAGTCCCTCTGCATTTGGAAAACGTGGCATTTCCATAATAAAGTAACGCTGAATAATCGGAAATGACCAGATCCTCAAATTAAACCAAGTCTACTTTTTAAGAGTTCCTTTATGCGTAGAGCATTTACTGGCTTTGTGCTTTTACAATGCTTCTCATTTTTATAATGTTGAAATTCAACAAGTAATTCTAAAGAGCCTGGTTTATAAGAATACAAAGCAACAAATCGATCTGCTCTAGGTATTGGATATTTTTTTTAAAAAAAAAT
Organism: Podarcis raffonei; assembly: GCF_027172205.1. Classification (NCBI taxonomy): domain Eukaryota; kingdom Metazoa; phylum Chordata; class Lepidosauria; order Squamata; family Lacertidae; genus Podarcis; species Podarcis raffonei. The sequence goes on from NC_070607.1 coordinate 41,355,210, forward strand.
CTGTTAAACAATGAAGGAACTGCTGTGCAAAATGCTGGTGGCTCAATAAAGATAGCATAGAAAAATTCTCAGTGAATTATGCTCATTTACTCTGATCGTAGAGATCATGGCAGGCAGCGCAAGGAATTTTCCATCCAAAAGGTGGTTAGAACTGTTGGCTGTGAAAATACGGATCATATAGATCAGGGATCAGCAACCTTTTTCAGCCATGGGCCACTCCACCATCCCTCAGACCATGTGGCAGGCCAGACTATATTTTGGGGGGGAAATAAGAACGGATTCCTACGCCCCACAAATAACCCAGAGATGCATTTTAAATAAAAGGGCACATTCTACTCATGTAAAAACATGCTGGTTCCCAGTCTGTCCATGGGCCGGATTGAAAAGGCGATTGGGCCACATCTGGCCCCCGGGCCTTAGGTTGCCTACCCCTGATATAGATGCAAAGAGAATTTCTGTCCAGAACACAGGAAGATGCGTTACACCCAGTCCATCTAGCTACACTCTCCACGATTTCAGACAGGTTTGCCTCTCACCCCTACCTGGAAATGTTGAGGTTTGAACTTGGGTCCTGCTTACAGTGCAGAAGCTCTTATGAATCTACGACCCTTTCCTTAAAGAACTCTGTTTTCTAGACAACTCCTGAGCAAAGGCAAACCTAATATTATAACTGAAAATGGCAGGTGCAAACAAGGGCGAAATTAATTCGATGTCCCTTGAATTGAGCCAAAGCAGATCTCCATGGAAAAGGCTGTTATTATTGTTTTTCTCCCAACATTAGTCACTTCCCCAATCCCCATGTTTTAAACCAAAGTCCTTGAAGGTTGCTCCCATTTGTTTTTACCGAGTTTTTCATTCCTAATGAGCTTTCTGCTCCTTATGTAGATTGGGGCAACATAGATTATGTGCCCTGCCTTAGAATATGCAGCTTCCACAACTGCAGTTGCAACAATTCCCGGCTTGTGCGTGTCAATTTAGATGCAAAACCATGTTTCTTCTTCTTAGAAGATTGTATTGTTACGATAAGTTCATGTAAGGAAACAAATACATTTTGATTTTATGTATGCCTTGCTGATTACTCAAATATCCGCACTAGGTGTCTGATGTGGAAATCAAGAAGGTTTTGATTAGGCTCCTTCTGATATGTAAATGCCTGCAAAGAAATGGGAATACGCAAAAGAGGTGTGAGCAAATGGGCAATAGCATTCCAAGGTGATTAGGATTGAAAGGGAAAAGGCAGAGATGAATATTTGTGTGCTTCAAAGAGCTGAAAATAAACCCCCAGCTTTCTGATAAAATAATAAGCTCTGCAGAAATGTGTGGGGAGAGGCCTGGCTTCTTTTTCTCAAAGGTCTTTTAAAAAGCTGCTATAAAACAATTTAAGATGGAATCCTGAGCAGTTCAAAGTCAATTTCTCAAGTCCTTTGCTTTGGGTCAGGTTAAGCACGCAACCCACGTTAACAGCTGCTGATATCTGCTCTCTCCATTACCTGCTGCCTGTTTTAGGGGGTCATAACTAGAGATATGTGTGTTTTGCTGTACAATAAAAAAAGGGTAAAGCCCAAGAATTGCAGAATTTGGCTTGTAAGATACTGGGGCAGGGAATTTGCCAAGGAATTCTGTAGGCCAGCAATGGGGAACCTGCGGGTCGAATGTGGTGCTCAGGACTCTCTCTGGGTTACAGCTGCTCCTCAGTCACCTGCCCTCCTGCAGGCTATATTTTCCTGACCCTATTTTACACTGGTGTGCTAGTCAGCTGACTCCTGCAAGAGCACAGCCCCCAAAGTCACATGTCCCAGTTTTCACTGTAGTCCCTACAACTCGGTTCCATAATGTTCCAGAGGATTCTTCAACCCAAGTATTCCCATGAGTCTTGGGCTGCAGGGGGTGGGAAGAATAAGAAAAAGTCACCTCCTCCCTCTGCCAGTGGGAGCAAATCTGGTTCTAACCTAGTATCTTGCGAACGGATACCAATAAACTTGCCCTTGTTAAAAAGTTCATGTTTCAGTTTTTGCTTATTGCTGTTTTTTAACGTCTTTGTTACTTTGTGGGTGTTGTTTTCCCCCCTGCGTAAGTTGCTTTAAAGCACTTGAGTGCAAAAATGGGGTGATGGTGGTGATGTTTTTTAGGAGAAAGATTTTAGCTCACCTAGGGCTTGTTTTTCAATACCTCCAAGAATAAGGTGATAGCATTGCAACACCCATACTCTTTTTTCCTTTCTTTTTTATCTGAGCAGTAAAACTCCATATCCTCAATCTTTGAGGTCAGCTGTTTAAGCAGAAAGAAAGTGTTCCCTTTTGCAACTGCTAGAGGCAACATTTGCCAGAAAGAGAAAGTCAGTTCTTTATTCTTTGTGTGTGTGAGTTGCTCACCGTGAGGGGGGAAATACTGCTGACAAGGGATTAAAACATAGCTCCCAGACTGTTCACAGAAGATGCCCTCTGCGAAAGTATGTACAGGTTAAGGTAACTGTGTGTTAACAGAAAAGGGGTCCTTTCAGTGCACATCAGTATATGTTTTCACACAAGTCGAAACTTCTAAAATCTAACTTTTATAGGTTGCATATTAGAATACCATCCAGGGGCCTGCTGTCTCAATGGGCTATTTGACCGGGTTGGTGATTAGCTTGCTGAAAAGGCGGACATCTGCAAAGTGACCTTTGCTGAGGATGATTTAGCTGCAGCAGAAAACTGTTTTATGGCAGAGGGTGACCCATCCCCACAGTTGCTTCCAATATGATCCAATAATGTCTTTTTATCAGGTTTTTGAATATGCAACATGTTTCAGAGTGGGGCTCTCCTGTCCAAAATTCCAGCAAACTCTGCCTTTTTTCATGTTATTCCCTCTCTAATTGGTTTTCTGCTTCTCACCTTTTCCAGAAAAACCCTTCTTAGGGCTCTCTTTTTTTCATTTTGGCTGATTTTTTTTGTACCACAAACCTAGGGGTTCCCTTGAGCCCTCTAATTGTTCTTGGGTGTGGATGATGCCATTTTGGCTCTGTAAGTAGCCACATTTGGAGAATGAGTTCATTATTTAACCCACAGGATTTCAGGGGGAAAATAAATATGGGATTTCAAAATGTTTCATTAAAACAAGGTGACTTTTGATGACATTCAGCCCTTTGTGAGAGACTGATTTATGCATGTTTAATTTTTACTAATGATGACTGCAGGGCACAGAATGAAAATAACTTTGGTTAATAATGTGAGTATATATTATTTACACTTTTTCTGTGATGATCGTTTTCTTCTTGCCAGGCTGTTGTTAGAAAAGCACCTCATGCCTTAACAAGAGGTATAAATGTGAAGTGCTGATAAACTGATATGCTCAAATTATGCACTGGAAAGGTTGTCTTGAAATGTGGTGTCTTTTGAAACTTTGATGGAAAGGTGTTAAAGAAGGAGCCAATTCTTAGCCAGTTAGTAATCTACCATTAAGACAAAATCCTCATTGGGAAGCTGATATACAGGTTGGATTCAAATGAGGATCTTCTGGTTATGATGCGACATTTTTACGCTAATTAGTTGGCATGTTCAGATGGTTGCCCTAGTCCTCAGTGACCTGCAACCTGAATCTGTATTAAATATTTCACAAGACTAGAACTGGAGTCTTCACCATGGACTGACCTCAAAATAGTAGGGTATCTTGGGGAATATTTGTATGGATCAGTCCATGGTGGATATGATGAGTATTTTCTTCATAGGGACTCATTAATATGTTGTTCCAATCAGGGTGGAAGCAACCTGTTGGAATTAACAACAACATGGATTTACCCTCTTTCTTTCATAAGTAGCAGGAAAATCAGACCCAGATACCTTTTGGAGTCTGAGAGCAGTAGAGACTAGTCATGCCTTTGTAAAAATCTCCATTAAATTACAAATGTTCAGGTTAAGCAGGTAACAGGCAAACAGGCTCTCAGCAAGCAGTTTGGGAGAATTCCACCTCCAAAGCTGCCAGCACCAAAATCTTGAATCTCTTTTTAAATGTCTCTTTGCACTGATCCCCCCCCAAAAAAATCAAAGTCTGCAGCTGATTTTTTAAAGCCATAATACAGAAAGACAACTGTTGTATTCCAATCTAGCCTTTTAAGACTAAGGGCATCTCACTTAAATGAAAGGGTGATGAGGCAATGTAGATGATTGGTCTTTCCCACATCCCTTGTACATAGAGAGAGATAATAGAGGGCCCACATTTATTTCTGAAGGACTAGGGATTTGCAAAACAGCCCTGTGAATCTATATGGTAAATCTCAGGATGGAGTTTTATACCTGTGAATTTAAAGTGACAGAAAATCCAAATTTTAAACTGCAGGACTTATCTTCCTAGCTCTTGTTGGCAGTTTTTGGGTGTAAGAATTTACTTACACAATATAGGGGAGAAGCTATTATTCTCTGGAGATGCCTGACTTAGATTGAACCTCTGCCATAAGAACAGAATTGAAATGCATTCAGTATGCATGTTCAGATTATTTTTCTGTGATCTTTGGGTCTAAATAATGCCTCATTGGGCAGTTTATGGAGTTTATTTCATCTAAAACTGAAAGCTGTTTTCATCTTTGAGTTTTGCTCCAATCTAAGAAGAACCACTCTTGTCTTGCTTAGGCAATGCCTCCTGAAGGAAAAGGGAACTCATGAAAAAATAAACAGGCACACAAATGAGTTTACCAAGACATGGAAAGAATTGGGCTCCAAGCAGAAAGCCTTAGCAGTTTCTACCAAATAGCCCATTATCTGTTTCATTGAGCAAGCCAATATCTTTTCTCAAAAGATGTATGAAACTATTTAGCCATTCTAGTGATGCAACTAGCTGAACATTTTAAGGTGCTCTTTAACTTGATTTATCAGTCTCTGGAAGTGTGTCCTTGATAGCCTCTGTGCCATATAGTGACTATCCTTTTTCCTTTCTTTTATTTTCTTCCTTCTTTTTTTGCCTGATAGCTGTAATTCCTTATGACCTTCAATTACTGGAGCAGTCATAACTAAATCATCAATACTTACCACTTCAGAGATTTAAATGATAGGTAGCCATTCAGGGTAGGTGAAAGGATCTAAGAATTACCAGACTCAACATGACTGAAAATCCATCTTGCCCAGTGTGTGTAGAGAAAAAAATTCAGGGATGTTTTAAAGAAGAGTGTAAAGGTAAAGGTAAAGGGACCCCTGACCATTAGGTCCAGTGACCAACTCTGGGGTTGCGGTGCTCATCTCGCTTTATTGGCCGACGGAGCCGACGTACAGCTTCCGGGTTATGTGGCCAGCATGACTAAGCCGCTTCTGGAGAACCAGAGCAGGGCACGGAAGCGCCGTTTACCTTCCCGCCGGAGTGATACCTATTTATCTACTTGCACTTTGACATGCTTTCGAACTGCTAGGTTGGCAGGAGCAGAGACCGAGCAATGGAAGCTCACCCCGTCGCAGGGATTCAAACCGCCGACCTTCTGATCGGCAAGTCCTAGGCTCTGTGGTTTAACCCACAGCGCCACCTGCATCTCATAAAGAAGAGTGTAAGAAAGCATAAAAGAGAAAAATGCAAAACCTAAGGCCTCAATCCGGCTATCTCGGTAGTAGTTACAGTTGTGATGCACAAAAGTAATGAGATGTGACCTCACCTCAAGTATCATTTCTGGTGTTCTGTCTGTGATTCTGACACCCCCCTCCTCTTGTTGTCTTCCCAAAGTTGGGTAAGGAGGCACCCAGCCTTGGGGAGGAGGCATAAGGGCTCTGGAAGGGTCCTAGAACCCCCACACTGCCTTCCAGTGCTGGAAAAGCACAAACTAAGCTTTCGGAAGGAGGAAGGAGGACCCTATCAGAGCCTCACACCTCCTTCCGAAATCCCAGTTAGTGCTTTCCCAGCTTTGGAAGGCAGCATGAGGGTTCTAGGACCCTTACTGGGCTTTGAGATGGCACCTCCTTGGCTCAGCATTGAGTGGGTGCACACTGCTCAGACAGCCCTAAGTCCACCTCTGCTCCTGCTTGGACCTAATGTCCTAAACTAGAAAATGAGGTGCCCTAAAAGGTACTTTCACATTTATCCCTAAAGAGAGATCCTACATATGTTCAGTATGTACATAGATAGTCTCATTCATGCCATGGATATTTGGAAGCTAGAATCAGGGACAACAGGAGTAATGCCATTCTGTCATTTCCCTTGCTTCTGCTAAAAATATGATGATGAAAGTGTGTAGACAAGACAATGAGAAAACAGGGATGGAAGGCCAAAAAACCCCTTAACTAGACAGCTGAATGGGGGCACGGGCGGGGGCAGAGTATAATATGAAATAAGGTAGTTTGCATATATCCTTTGGGGGGTCTAGTAGTAGTTAGAGGTTTTGCAAAGAAAAAGAATTTATAAATGTGAACCAAGCTGTAGCTCTGAAATCTGACTATTTCCATGCTAACAAAGCCGGGATTCATGTGGAAATGCTATGTGCTCTTTAGAAACTGAATATAATCCAAAAAATATTGCTATTCATAATGAATTAACTCAACTGCAACTCACGGCACAATGGAAATCATGTGAGCGTAAGTGCTCAATGTGAGCCGATAAACAGCATATTGGCAGTTGTGGTAATTTGTGTCTGGAATTTTTATCTCCCCTTTGCATTTCCATACCATGAAATCGTACTGTGTGACTCAGTCCCTGTGTGGGTTAATCTCCTGAGACTGCAGAAGGAAATACAACTTCCCTCCTTTGCAAAGATCCAATATAAGCTTATTGCATCTCTTTTTATTATTAAAACCACAAACTAGCCATTCACATCTTCCCGTGTCACATTTATAGGCTCAGTGCTAGGGCATAAAGTAAAGTAATAGACCAAGCTTTGACATTTAATGAGCTATCTTAGAGGTGACAAAATCCTGCCGCATTGAGTATGAGCAAATATCTTCAATGATAATTTTCTGTATAACCTTTTATATTCTGAATATAACTCCATGTGCTTTTTCAACTGATTTAAAGTCAGAATGTTCTTCTTGAGTGAATGTCGTATGAGACCAAATAAATAAACTAGTTAAATTTTATAAGTATCAGTAAATAACTTTTCTGAACATGATTAGCAAACCTGTCATACCTAGGTCTGAAGATGCTTTTGTGCAAGCTCTTTAAAAATGGAATTGAACTGAGACTCTTAACTGCAGGGATGGAAAACCTGTCCATATGTTGTTGGATGCCATCCTCCATTAACTGTGGTCAATAAGGTCAAGGGTCAGTGATAGTGGGAGTTATAGTTAGGGCAGTGGCGGAGCTTCATGCTCTGGCACGGGGGGGGGCAAAGAGCAGGTGGGGCGGGGCTGGTGCACATTCTGGGGGCGGGGCATGCCACCCGCAGGCACGGGGGACATGCGTCCTGGGGCTAGCGTGGGTGGTGGGGTAGCCGCGATGGCACCCCACTGGGATTGTGCTGCCAGGGGCAGGGTGCTCCCCCTGCACTCCTCTTCCTCCGCAAGTGAGTTAGGGTGGCCACTTACACCTTGCTCCTCCCCAAAAAGCAGTTCATCGCCGAAAAGATTTGGCAGTTTAATTTTTAGATATGTCAATTTACATGTACAAAAGCAACTTTTAAAATAATAGCAGTAATGTAAACAGAAATATGGATGTAGGAGGCGCTGTGGTGTAAACCACTGAGTTTTGGGCTTGCCAATTGGAAGGTCGGAGGTTTGAATCCCCGCGATGGGGTGAGCTCCTGTTTTTCAGTCCCAGCTCCTGCCAACCTAGTAGTTCGAAAGCACATCAAAGAGCCGGTACATAAACCAGGGGTAGGCAACCTAAGGCTCGGCAGCTGGATGCAGCCCAATCGCCTTCTCAATCCGGCCCACGAACGGTCCAGGAATGTTTTTACATGAGTAGAATGTGTCCTTTTAAAATGCATCTCTAGGTTATTTGTGGGGCATAGGAATTCATTCATATTTTTTTTCCAAAATATAGTCTGGGCCACCACATGGTCTGAGGGACGGTGGACCGGCCCACAGCTGAAAAAGGTTGCTGACCCCTGACATAAACAAACACTACAACCTGCCATTTGCCATGTATCATCAGCTATAGGGTATAGAAGTGGTCCTAGAGAAGTCTAGTGTAGTTTTCTCAGCTTCTGGTGAGCCACTGCTGTCCTGTGTGTGCTGCTGCTATGTATGGTGTATTGGTATGTGCACAACAGAATAGTCAGCAGAAAAAAGAGGACAGGATTTCTAGACCTTTTGTTGTTGTGCGAGGTACAACTGAGATTCCCTTATCTACACAACTGTTCAAAGGCTTCTACTTGTGTGCATCAGGCCAACATAGTGGTCAAACAATTAATCTCAGAAGCCTCTAGCAGCTCCTAGTAGGCTAGATCTTCCTGTCCCACATCCCTCATAGGCCACTTTGATAGGTGGGCAGAGTCACTCACCTGTCAGGCACCTGGCATCACTATTAATCCAAGTTGGTCTGCAAAAGAAATTCCTTTTACTATGTGGTTTGATTTCAGATCTTTTTGTTTCAGTTCAGCCAAGTTTGCAAAGAAAAAAAAAGTTCCTTTGCACAGATAGGTTCTACTGAGTTGCTCACAACTGGTGCCAATGCCGGTGGACTTGCATTCAACCCTGAACTTAAATTCAACACCAAATGCAAGGCCTGTGTGCAGCAGGAATCAAGTCCACTCAGGAGCTCCAGCTGAGATCTTCCAAGAGAAGCCAATCCCAGTGGGATTTGCATTTGATGCCAAATGTAAAAGTCCCCAAATTCTTGCAGAGGGGGGAAATTATGTACAATTTAAGACTCCTGATAGTTCTCTTTGTAGACATGGCATTCCCCATCTGACATCATCTGGGCCAATTGGCCATAGCAGGGAGAATATCCTTGTGGACCAAATTGGGGGCCCTGCCAGGTGTAATTTGGCCTGCAGGCTGGAGGTTCCTCATTCCTGATCTAGGCAATGACTCATGAGTTCACATGGCTTATAGTTCCCAATGTTGAAGCGAGTCTGCTCCAGACCACATCACTCACTGTTCAAGGGGAAGGGGCTTAGGGCACAAGGGTTCACTGCAATACCAAGAATGGACCATCTGATACACTGAGTGAAGCCTTCTGATCCAGATTGTCATACTGATTTCTTCTTTCTGCCTCTTCTTCATCTGTTTAGGGTCCTCTGCTACTCGCAGTGTTTTTTTGGGGTGCTGCTGTGGAGCCATGTAGAATCCAGCCATTTTTGGTACCACTCTTATTTCCTGCATTTTCATCCAAAAGTCCCCCTCCAGTTTTTGCAGGAAGAGGATAAAAGGAAGCCCTCCCAGTGAATATCATTGCTGAACAAAATGTAATGCTTTCATAATTAATTAGATGTGCACTAATCTGCATCTGATATTTCATGTCTTGCCAACCCTCAGCCCAATCCCAAAAGCACTTTGCCAGAGTGTGTCCCAGCCAATTCAACAGCCCTCATGTCTGCAAAGTGCTTTGAGAAAGAATCTGCTTAGGCTAGATTCCCATTGACTTCACTGGGCAGCAGATCAAACAACAGTTCTGTCATCAGAGCAGGGTGGAAGGACACTCTGTAGTTAATGAGGCTCTCTACATGTGATCTATTCATTTCTGCCCAGAAGGATTCTCTTTCCATGAAAACCCACATATATCTATAGCCATCAAAAACTATCATTAAAATATTCATTATGTGAGCATTGCATCTTCATTATTTCCGTATGTCAGGTGTCCCCCCCACTCCCCCAGTATTACAATTAGCTTCTTCCATCTTCTTTCCTAGTAGGTGGTTAATTTTTAAAAAATTAGTAAGTAATGAACAAAATAGTTTTCAGACCTTTAATCAAATACAACATTGCATGCTAAAATCATTAATCACCATCAAAGTTGTTACAGACAAACATGATAGCAGAAACCTTCTTACTTAACAAAAAGAAGGCATCAACTGTCATCTCATTGTGTCTATTACATACACATGAGATTTTAAATTGCTTGTCTTTATTTTAGTCTTACTCCAGAAAAAAAATGGATGAAGTCCATTGTCCTGATAAATAGGAGCCTGAATCAGCAAATCTTTCGGCTCGGATTATTATTGAAATCCTGGCTTTGAGGCTAATTTTACATTTTAAATCCATGTGAGTTAAGATTTCATTATTTTAAGCTTAAATGTGTTGGCAGAGGAAAGTCTGTAATGACTACTCAATTAACAAAGGTGATGGCCAGCCAATTCAGCCAAGCAAAGTGTGAGATATTGCATGCAATCCCCAAACTAGGTAGTATAGTAACTCACAGATTGAATTTGCAATGAAATGTTGCAGTGTGGAATGTTCCTGCTCAGGTTTCTAGCCATGCCATGCATTTCCTCTGTGCCACTTTTTCACTTTCCTCCCATAACAGTCAACATTCCATGACCAAAGTGTTGGGTCCCCCACTTCTAAGGGCTTTCCCCCAAATAATTTTTTTTTATTTCTGCAAGCCTTAGAACTCCCCCAAACTCATAGATACCTGCCTTTTGTGTGCATGGTGTTATTGTTGCCTGGTACTCGGACAACTGAGTTTGCAGTTAGTATATATATGATTCTTATCAGAATTCACTAGCTTCCTGTCAAAGCAAATAGTAAATAGCTTCAGATTTAACCAATATTGGTTCATGCCTCCCACCACCGCCAATAAATGAGATTATGCTGGCCCTTAGCACTTTTAGATTGATTGGGCTACACTTGACTTCACTGTGACCAGTCCTTGAGTAACTGATTTTTCAGGCTGCAGCCACTGTGATTAACAGCAGCAGTTGCTTTCTGAGAGAGCAGGAAACTGATCAGAATGAGTTGGTGGAGGATCTCAAGAAGGCACTGCTAAGGAAAACCTGTATTTGGTCCTGCAAGAAATTATTAAAGTGCAAGTTAAAAATAAAAATATATTATTTTTATAAAATGAAAATATGGCTTGTACGTTCATTCAGCTTTAGAATATAGTGGCCTCTGCGGTGTTTGAGAGAACTCATGTTGTATCTTTCAGCTTGTCTTTTAGGGCTGCATTGCTGTTACTCTTAAAATAAAATGATTGCCAGTAAAATTAATGTTGTAAGCTGATCAGAGGGCAGACCTGTCAGTCACCTGATTCAGTCTAGGACAGCTTTCTGTGTTCCTAAAAGACAACAACATAAGTGTCAGGTGAGACAAACTGGTTGTTTAGCATACAGTCATGTTAAATCTGTGAACAAGAATAGCCTCGTAGCTGTGAGACTGGAGCGAAACCTTTCTGATTCAAACCTTGCACCTACCATGAACATTCCAAATGGCCTTAGAAAAGCTAGTATCTTTCCATCTCAACCTCCATCTGCAACGCAGAAATAATAGCCCAGACCTACCTTACAGTGCTGCTGTAAGGATTACCAAGATAATGTATGTGAAGCTCTTTGAACGCTCTGAAGTGCTATACGAATGCCATTATTGAATATATTCTTAAGCCTTTTGCCTTTTCTTCTTTTCCTTTTGCTTTGTTCCGCAAAGTCAACTTGCTTTTTTCATTCATGAGGCTTCAGAATATTCTGTTATCACTTGCATTTAGGCGTTATGAGGCATGGCTGATAAGAATGAGAGGAAAGGCATATTTGTAGCATTTATGAACAGTTCTACTCTTAAAAAAGGATGCTGCTAGCACTTTGTTATATATGAATTTCAGTGTCTCAGGGAAAAAGATAATCTAGATCATATCTGTGCAGGTATCGCTCATACTCCCCTCAAAGCTGCATTTCTGCAATGTTTCTTTGTTGTATAAAAATTGTCTGCCATGATCTCTCAAAGATCATAAATGATTTGTGCTCCTGTACAACATTATCATAGGTCAGTTTAAATGGCTCCCGCAAGGAGTCTGCAGAGATTTCCCTCAGCTGTAAGGTTGTTACAGAGATCTAGTAGACTCCGTTTGCAGGAAGAAAATGGGATGTGAATTCCATCAACCTCTGACAGGCTAATATGGGCTATTTGACTTTCAATTTTCCATTATTAAGTTTGGCAGCTGCAAGTCCTCTGGAAATAAATGCTTATATTCAAAACGGGTGTGTGGGGGGGGGGAAGTATTTCACTGTTCCTTCTCTTGGCACAATATTGCAAGTAGAACTCTTGGCTGTCTTGTGAATATGGTCACCCCAAGCAACATGGATACTGGTGTGCCCACAATTGCTCCTATGCTGGCCAGGACTTCTGTCCAGGTGGTTCCTGTGGAGCAAGGGTAAGAAACCTCAGCACTAGGGATCAATTGCAGCTCATCAGGCCTCCCTTAGAACTCCCTCCAGGCCATACCTGCTTCCCAGTCAAACCCTATTTTCTAAGGCGACACCTCTCACATCCTCCTGCAGTGGTTTTGCCTGGCTATAATGTTTCCTGCCAACCTAGCAGTTCGAAAGCACGTCAAAGTGGAAGTAGATAAATAGGTACCGCTACGGTGGGAAGGTAAACAGTGTTTCCATGCGCTGCTCTGGTTCGCCAGAAGCGGCTTAGTCATGCTGGCCACATGACCCGGAAGCTGTACGCCGGCTCCCTCGGTCAATAAAGCGAGATGAGCACCGCAACCCCAGAGTCGGTCACGACTGGACCTAATGGTCAGGGGTCCCTTTACCTTTACCTAATGTTTCCTTCAACTCTGTTAATGACTCTTGCCTGGATGAAGGATAGAGAGGGGTGGATGTAGAGATTCACCTACTGTAGAAAGGTTAAAATTATAGTTATTGCTCCACCCAGTCTTGCCGCTGGCCCTGCTGGCCATTGACATGTGGCCCCTAGAAGCTTGCCCAGGGGGAAATGCAGCCCTCATTCTGAAGATGGTTGCCATCCCTGCTGTAGAAACATATATGTGGTTTAGAATATAATGCAAGTCTAACACTTTTCAGTGGCCTACCCGTTGCTTGCATAGTATGATAAATATGCTACTGGACAGACCAACAATGCAGCTGGGAACCTTCATTTCATATAGACCAGTGTTTCCCAAACTTGGGTCTATAGCTGTTTTTGGACTACAATTCCCATCATCCCTGACCACTGGTCCTGCTAGTTAGGGATGATGGGAGTTGTAGTCTAAAAACAGCTGAAGACCCAAGTTTGGGAAACACAGATACAGACTTTAGCTGGTGCTGGAGTTGCAGGATGACAGCAGCAAACAAGCCACCCAGGCAGCAGCAAACAAGCCACTCAGAATATGTGTAAAGGGGTCTAAGACAACAGCTGAAGACAGACTTCCAGGTTGGCGCCATTGTTTAATGGCGGATTCCCTCCGAGCTCCGGAGGGAATCGGCTCCGTAGCGTCTGGGTCTGGCCGCTGCGGCGAAGCGGGGACCCTTAAAATCACAGGCGCGGATGCCTGTGAACACAGAGACTCGGCGGGCACCATTTGCGCCCCCCCAATCTGCGACGGAGCCTTTTTAAAGGCTTCGGAACGGAGGCAGGGTGAGGCGTGGTGCTGAGAGTACTCCCTCGCCTACGGAGTGAAGCCGCAAGCCATTGACAGAGAGCGCCAACTTCTTCCAAGACCGATTGGACTCTAAAATATAAACCCGTGAGTAATACGGAGATTGGAACCTTAAAAATTCTTAATTTTGGATTTGGAACGAGCGGGAAGGGGCTAAAAAGGAAGTTCACCCCCCCCCTCTTTGTAAACAATCTAAAGCAAAGGACTGGGCAGCTAAGGTCGAGAGAATCTGTTTTTTGTTTTTTAATGAAAGATCCTGACTTCACGGTTTTGACACTATAAGAAGACTTACTGGAGGATAAAAAGAATTTTGGGAGCTGAAAATTCACCCCCCCCCCCGAGACCCGGGAACGTCCTATGAGAAAGCCTGTTGCATTGAAGATTTTGACAGCTGTCAAGTGAGCTGCTAGTCAGCTAGTTGTCAGCTGGAAAAAGAGAACATTATTTCTGCTGTTTTTGCTGGTTTACTTGGTATAACTTGTTGAAAATAAGGAGGGCTGATACAAAATAACTGGACTTTTGGTTTTGAGCTAAAAGGAACATCAAGGAACTAAAATCCCCCTAGAGGGGTAATAGGGACATTACATCACAAAAATGGCTGGAGTATGTAAAATCCAAGCAGAATTGGACAGAGCACTCGTTCTCTTGGGAAACTTGCAAGATGAGTACAATGCTTTGTCTACAAAGGTATCGCTACTACACTGGACAGTAAACAACAGTTTTGAGCCTGATAAGGACTTGAAACAGGAAGCCCATTTAACTGAACAAATAAATGAAACTGAAAGTGTAGATACGATGGAGCAATATGTTGTTTTTGAAGAAAATGAAGGAGGAGCAGGAGATTTGCAGGAGTCAAAGGAGAGTTACAATATGAGGCCTGACATGATGATAAAAAAGGACAATAAAAATTGGATGTGGAAAGCCTGGTCTGAATGGGAGTCTGGAAAATGGAGAGATCCCTTTTGGAGGAGATCTGAAGACCTGAGGATTACAAATTTGTTGGTGAAAGCTGGAGCTTTGGGGACATCTGGATCTGAAAGAAATTTGAAACAAGAGTTGGAGCACCCCATAGGCTTTGCCTTTAAGTATGGAGGACTGGCTGGAAGCATCATGGATTCTGTTGGGCCGGAGCCCCTCCGAGGCTTGGGGTTTAACATCAAGGACTATCAAAGAGACCGGCAGAAAGGAACTGAGAGAGATATAAGGGCCTCGGATGTGAGATCTCCAGGCTAAATAAATAACATAAAGACTGATGGATATTGGTTGGGGACTGGAACCGGGAAAAGGGTGGGTGGAGGTTGGGAATCCAAAGGGTACATAAGGATAATTTGCTTTTTATATTTTTTGTTAGTGGTAAGGAAATTGGGTAAATCGTGGAAGGGAAATTTTGGTCGACTTTAGGAAAAAGGTTTAAGAATAATTAATGAGGTATAAGTATTGATGTGTAATTTTAATAAGGTAAAATTGATTTCTTTTCTTTTTAAATTAATTGAAAATAAGGCTGTTAAAAATAAATTGAAGAAATGGAAAAAAGAAGTAAAGTAAAGCAATAGTATGTTAGAACAAATGTTTAAGCTAAGGTAAAGAAATAAGTTAAGGACTTGCTGAACTGACAATTTAAATTGGAATACAAGAAGGGGAGGTGTGAGGAAGTCTGAGAAATAAGGTTAAGAATAATAAGTATTAGAAACTTTGTGTGTTTTTTCTATTTTTTCTTTTTTTTTTGTTTAGTTTTGAATGTTATGTATTTTTGTGATTTTTGTTTTGTTTATTTTTTGTCTTTGTTTGTTGTGTGTTATTTGAAAATGCTAATAAATATTTAATAAATAAATAAATAAATAAAAACAGCTGAAGACAGTACCTCAGGTACCATTAGGTGAGGAGAGAGTAGCAGCTACTGTGAATGTATCCGCACGATCACATCTTGGGTTTAATGAGCTGTGACCATGTCAGATAATCATACCCCCAAAATAAGGCAGACAGCATCTAAAGCTGGCACTGTTGGTTTCTACAGCAACCAGCACATAGCAGGTGGCTGATGGATATGTTGTAACAGAATGTAGTGTGTACATTGTAATATAATGACTCTTCTTGAATGAATGCTAATCTACGTGGGGATATTTCAGAAATAAAAAAAGAAAGGAATGGAATCTCGCCCCTCTTGTAATTGAAGCTTTATTGTCTGCAGTCCAAAGTTTTCATTTGGTTAAAAGGTTAAGCTGTGGAAGGACTGGTAAGTCCCAACACTTACTCTTCCCTGTCACTTATAAAGTTTGTCTTTACCGGTTTACTAACCAGCAGTTGGAAAAAAACTTGTGGTTTGTAATATTTTCAGTATCTGAAATCCACCACCATCTGGGAGGAAATCCTTTTCAGAATGATTCTCAGGCTTACCCCTTTTCTAAGAAATTCCATATGAATGGACATTATTTCATCTTTCACAGAGAGTGCCGAGTCCCACTTTATTAAAATACTTTACAACCAATTACATTGTACTGTTCAACATATTTTATCCAATGGTTTGATAAAGGACCAAAACATGGGTATAATAAAACCTCCAGACTGCTTTTCACATAGGAATTGACACAGGCCAGCTTAAGTGACACAGTGAACAGGTGAATAAAAGTTTGGGTAAATCAAATTTGGATGGCAAAGGTTCATCTTTGTTTTGTCTGATGATGCTAATACCTTCTCACAGAGTGAATGGTGCTGTCATTCTACAGTCTGAGTGATGAATCAGCCGTGTGCTCTTAAAAGATTTTCCCTTACTGCTTTAATATAAAAATAGATCAAACTTCTGCACCTCGGAAAAGGTATGACTGGCATTTAATTATGTGGTATGAAACCAACTCAACTCCCTTCTGTGAGGAAACTCAGATATAGATTTGTCTCCTAATTTCATTTTTGAGCATATGGTAGTTTATTGTGCTTCTGAAACTTTTGAGCTATTCCTGCTGTGCACCTTTCAAACTAGCCTGGAAATTATTCATTTTTTAAAAAAAATAGACGGTTGATCCACAAGACAGTCATTGTGTTGTGTCTGTCATGAAATGAATTTAACAGCCCAATGACGGATGTAAGAATATGAGTTTGAGGAGCTCTCTTACTATTCTATGTTTATTGCATTTATTTCTTAAAGAAACATCCACTGTTGCATTTTATTACTTTCCTATCTAGTAACCTAGCTTTATTGTAAGAGAAGCTTATTCTTATTCTTTATCATTTCAGTCCCAGTCTAAATGGCCAGCTACTCACACGGACCTGCTCAAATAAGTCCAGCTTTTCAGACCCTTAACAAGTTAGGAAGACAGCTACCAGGAAAAGGGCTTTTTCAGCCTTGTCACCTCATATATGAAACATTATCCTGGGGAAATTTTGCCTGGTACCAAATCTTATGGGTGATATCCCACATAGTCACATTCTAGTCAATGTACAAGTCCTAAGTACAACTACCCTGAATTATCATCGTATGTATATTTAGCACCAGGTGAAGACTCCTTCCTGCTCAAGGTCCTTTAGTATCTTTTACTTACTTAAGTCCTTAATTCTGCTTCTTAACAGACCTCAGACGTTTTGTTTGCTGGTCTCCTATTTAACCGTGCAAATCTATATATGTCTACTCGGAAGAAAATTCTGTTGACTTCAGTAGAACATGGATAGATCGTGGTGCTCTTTTGTACAGTCCTAATTGTAAACTGAAAGGGAAGGGGTGTGGTATTGACAGTATGATCCTATCCATATTTATTTTGAAGCAGATTCTGTTGTGTCCAATAGGACTTAGTACAGTGGTACCTCAGGTTAAGAACTTAATTCACTCTGGAGGTCCGTTCTTAACCTGAAACTGTTCTTAACCTGATGTACCACTTTAGCTAATGGGGCCTCCTGCTGCCATTGCACCGCCACCACACAATTTCTGTTCTCATCCTGAAGCAAAGTTCTTAACCTGAGGTACTATTTCTGGGTTAGCGGAATCTGTAACCTGAAGCATCTATAACCTGAAGCGTCTGTAACCCGAGGTACCACTGTATTTAATTGTGTGTAGTTGCATTTGCAGGCCTAGGCTGAAATCCAATACATAGTTATATGCAATCAACTCTCATTGAACTCAATGAAGCTAACTTCATAGATTGTGCTGTAAATAAATATTTTATTTTGAATCAATGCATAGCCATCAAGTTCCATCTACAGAAACTGTTCCAAATGCAGAAGCCTGAATCATACAGTTTACTGTGCATGCGGTTTATGCAATAGATTTGTGGATCCATGGGTATAACTGCAGCTGCAGCATCTTCTTTCATGGCCACAGGTACAACTAAGAGGTCCCAGAACATTGCAAGCCTCTGCTAGCCAGCATACTCCATTGAGAACCAGAAAGCTATCTCATTATCTTTTTTTCTAAAATTGTATTTTTTAAAAAACCAGTGACAGAAACACTGGGAACTGCTAGCCTGATATTTATTTCTTAAAATACCTTTTATTGAAAATATCATTTAGATTTAGAGAATCCCATTTAATGCTTAAGAATATAAACTGGTATGTCTGAGGTCAGGCTGAAATCAATATAGTTATCATTGCACAATTGTCCAGCATAATACTCTATGATTGGATAAAATGCAATTACTTTGAATCTGGTGTATGTTTTAATGGAGAAAATAGAGTGAGATCTATATCAGAATATGGATTAATACTGATCATGTTGTTCACACCCACATCCATATTCTTTTAAAGTACAGCTATTTGTTTCAATGATGCACTGTAATTGAATAGTCATGTTCTGCAGAACGTTAGCTTAGTTAAAAAATACGATACCCCTGACCTTTTTAATGAAGTGGTTCCTTTTGAAGTAAGGATTTTTTTTGTTTCAAGTTTCAACTTGAGGGTTTTCAGCAATTAAGAAAATCACATGCAGCAAACGTTCTGTTTTCATCAAAAGGCTTTGAAACTACTCAGCCAATTCACACCAACAAAGCATTATTAAAAAGCCAATCATATCTAGGCAATAATAATGCAATGCAAATGAACAGAAGTAACTCATGGACCTTGAAATACAAAGGGCCACATAGCACCAGTTACCTGACTCTCTGTTTCCTAATATCAATATGACATCAGAACAACAAAGCCAATGTCAACTAGAGAAACCATGGTAACTATGCCTGCTGTCTGCCACTGTGAAGAGCCAATGGCACCCTGTAAAGGGAGGCAGGAAGAAATAGGAAGAGCTTGGAACATAGAACAAGCCGGTGGATAAGGAATGGGTTTCAAGGCCATCAGCTAACACTAGAACCTATTAACTGTGTTTTTGAAGGGTAATGTTAGCTGAATGCACAACATCTGACCACTGTGCACATTTCCAGGTCATTTTATACACTTTGCAGCAAGCCTTGGGAAGAAATGTGCATACCCCAACAGCATTTTGTGGCCAGATTATGTGCACATTCCCCACAAGGAATGGTCAATGTGCATAAAAGCTGGTTGCCATGTTTATTTTCATTTCATTTTTCATTTGTATATTGCCTTTCAATGCACAAGGCAGTTTGCAAGCTGAAAAAAACAGCAAAATATGCACGATCACCATCTTATAAATCTGATCCAATAAAATAAATCACATTAAAAGTATGGTTTAAAAGAAATAACTTATATCAAAGTAATATTCAATAACTCATTAGAATAGTACAGAAAAGATCTCAAGATGTCAACAAATCATAATTAAACAGAAATTCACTCTCACCAATTACAAGAAATAATTATTAAATTATAATCCATAAAAATAACAGCAAAATTACAATACAATACAATACAATACAATTACAATACATAAAATATCATACTACATTAAAGAAACCCATGTTTCTTTTAAAATTATTAAAAGAACCCCCCCCACACACACACACAAATATACACCTAACTCCTCTTCTTTTCACAGTCACTCTGTTGTTCTTAACGCCATGGCCTGCCTGGGAGAAGCTGTTGCTCAGCTGGACTTTACTGAGGGTGGGAGAGGTGAAGCTCTTTTGCCCTTCTCCACACTTCTCAACCAAGGGAGCTGGCAGGACTCTGAGGCAGAGTTAAAGTGAGATGGTGCAGCAAGGTGTCTATTAGCCATTTAACTCACCGTATCCCTATCTTATGTGTCTAGTTTCAGGGGTGATGACAAGACTTGGTAAGAGGGCCATGTAGCTGCAAACGATCAGGACCTTGGCCAAATCCCTGTGGAGTAGGCATTGGAGATTATAAAGCAGCACAGATCAACAAAGTAGGAGAGTTGCACAAAGCAATTGTCTGCAGCCAATGTTGATCTTTAGTACTCCTGTGCAACAAAGGGAGCAAGTTCTCTCCCTCTCCTGTCCCTGCATGCCCACCCACCCCAATCTGCTCCAGAACTCAAAACAGATTTGGAGGGGTTGCAGGAAAAGGAATGGGAGGGGGAAATCCATTGCACAAGTCTTGCACAAACGGGGTAACTTTGTTAGATCTCATTGTCTGTTGTTACTTGAAGGTATCCTGAGTAATACCTCGAGCCTACAGTTCAATGGGACTTGGGAGTCTCCTGCTTCCCTTGGTTGTTGAGTAGTAGCAGTAGGATGCCTCTCTCACTGTGGAAAATTCTGAGGTGGAGTCATCCTCAAAGTCAGTGGGAATGGAACTACTTTATCAGGTGATGTAGATTTGGATCATGCTGGCTCTGTAGACTGTCCTTTTGTAGGGGTCTCTGGCAAGGTGAGAATTTCTGGGGTTCTGACTGGGTGTGATTCCCCCCCCCCATTCTTCCCCATCCTCCATATTATCAGTATCTGGATCCACAGTCCTCACAACATAATACTTTCCTTTTAGTGCATTACAAGTACTTGACATATTCAGAATTCATAAGTTGAGGATATGAGTAAATAGTTGTAATAAAAAGGCAAGACTCCCATTTGCTTCACTGTATACAGATAACCAAATGCCCACTGACTCTACGGACTTGTTTCAACAGAGCGAAAATCTTTCATTAACCTAACAAGTTCCAGGTGCATAAGATTCCAGATAAACAAAGAATATCTCCCATTTATTAATTGGCTTTTGCATGGATTTTTTATATTTATAAATTCACTGAAAAAAGGGTGTCAACAAGCACATGAGATTCCAAATAAACAAAGGAGCTCTCCTCTTTACAAATATGTTTTTGCATGGACTTTGCATGTTTATAAATTCATCGAAAAAAGGATGTCAACGGTGCGCTATCACTCATTTGCAGAAACTGATTAAACAAGTGTAAATGTGATAATTTGATATTTTGGGAGTCTGGATAATTAATGTAGTGAAATAAAGAATATTTATTTCTTATACTTTGTATGCTGATCATAAACGTCACTGATCTAAACAGGAGCAACTGTGCATTTTGAGTGTAAATTTAGAATACTTCACACATGTAAAGTTAATATTCATCTTGTCTTCAATATTCATATTGCCTTTTAAACTAAAGTGTCATAAATATATGTTTGAAGTTGGTTATCAGATTCATATATGCAGAGTTGTGATTAATGTTTGCAGTGTGTTGTCCTCTTCTTTACAAATCCAGATAAAAAGTTTGCCTCACAGTTGCTTGGCGGTGTTCAGTTCTTCAGGGGACTCCTTCTTTGTGCAACTAAGCATTGCAATATCCAAATATAAAAGTTGTTCCCCCCTGATTAAATGTCTCATTATTAAATAGAAAGACTTGAAACAGTACGTTCATCTGCAAGAATTCTTACTTTCAATTCTCAAAAGATCTCTTTTGCTGCATGCATGGAACACATTAAGATTAATGATTTAGAAATGTATACAAAGGGGAACAAACAGATTTCTCAAAGGCTCTGTTGTTTTTGAAAGAGCCATGTGTGCTTTTGTCCTTCACAAATTAGGCAATAAGGCATGCCTTAATTGTCATGGTTTTTAAAACAGCCTTTCTTTAAAGACATTTAAAATATGGATTATTTACCCCCTTTTTAAAGCCCTGCTACGCAAAGATCAATACCTTCTCAGGTTTTCAAGAACTGACCTCCTCCAAGTGTGGTTGGTGGTGTCATAGTTGAAAAGCATTACAATGATGCACAATTGTCTTGATTAGATGGATGCCAGAGAGTCAAAGATTTAATGAGGTGCTCTGGAGCGTAATCGGCCTCACTAATGGGTACTCACTTTGAGTGTATTATTCAACAAAGATGAATTACATTCCGTACTCTTCTACAGTATGTAATATTTGCAACATGGTACAACTGGAAGCCAACTTAATGAGTTCTCGATGCCTATTGTCATAATAACAACCACTGCTATCTAAAGAGAGAATCCTGGGGTTTGTAGGATAGCTTTACATTGTTTTATTAGCTGTGATTTGAGCATCGGCCAAAAGTGTGCTGGGTTAGCATGAGCAACAAAATGAACATTTGGCATTAGATCCATGTTCATTTAGAAAGCCAGACAAGATTCTGTCATAGAGCCAAAGAAGCAGCCAGATCAGATGTTGATTGTCATTCAAGAACTGAGAGAATATTTGGGGACCTCCACACAACATGTAGTCTTCACTGAGTCAAGTCTTATTTCAGGGCTCTGGTGATGCAGTCCTATGCATTCTTATTGAGAAGCCCTATTGAGCTCAGTAAGCATGTATGGGATTGCAATCTGACATTAATTTCATGGTGTGGGTCATGCTTTGTATGTAGGGCAAAGTAGCAAATGGTTAATTGTGGGCAGTAATCTAAAAACCACGATGGGCATTTGCATGCTTTGATGTACCATTAATTTAAACTGGGAAGTTTGCCAAGCTGTGGCTGGACAAATATTTCTTTATTTAGAATGTAAATAAAATAATAATCTCAATGCAGTGTACGAGATAAAGATATAAAATCACAAACAGCACAAAAGTAAATACTATGCTTTCCAAGTCAAGTGAACTTCTAGATGATTACGTGAGCAAAGCAGGAAAGCAATGAAAGCCAGGATTAGGGAAGTCAGTGTGTTTCTCTGTGGGGGCCCAGACATCAGTGCTTGGTCAGTGCTGAGGAATCGTGCTAATCTAGAACTGAGTCAGATCAGGATTGTAAGCAGAAGAGCACTTCTCAGGTTTCTAGGCAGAAATGAAGCAGAAGCGTAAAGACAGCTCAAATACAGGGATGGATGCAGAATAAAAGTAGCTGGTATATATGCATCAACCATGATTTCTGATCTTGTGGAGCAATGGTGTACAAACGACATTATTTAGAGCAGGGATGGGACATCTGTGGCCCTCCATATGTTGCCAGACTACAACTCTCAGCATCCCTAGCTCTTGGCCATGCTGACTGGGGCTGATGGGAGTTGGGAAACCATCAATACCTGAACAGCCAGAAGTTTGCAATACCTGATTTACAGAGGTTGCCTTTAAGGAAACAATAATGATGAAGAGCAAAAGAGGCTCTGTTTTAGAGTTCTTGTTCCATTCTCATAGGTGAAAGCTAGTGGCTTCTACTTTGGAATGAACAAATAAGTTAAATATGCTCCTAAAGATATGTTAGCAATCCTTCTCCAGCTGCCACCACCACCACCACCACCACCATTATTACCACTCTCCCTTCACCATCAAGATTTAAAGTCATTGGATCATGTAAAGAGGATTTGGTTTTCAGTCATTGCATCATGCATTGCCACAGCCTTTGATCTAGCCTCCTAGTGATGTAAGATGAAATGTCAGGTGTTGGGTTGTTTTTAAGCAGGTGGCTGTGACTGCCCTGTGGTCCATTTGCTTCCGTTGCCCATGCTTTCCAGTATCTCTTCAGTTCTCACTTAGACACGTGCATAATAGAAAGATAAACATGTGGAACATTTCCTTTGTGGTTATAGATTTGTTACACAAAATGGATCATATGTTTAATCATCATTTAATTAAGGTTTTTATTCCTGCCTCTGAAATCCTGATTAGATTTGTTTCCTCCTCTGTTTTCACTAGGCTCTTATCCCTGTTTGGCAGCAAGAGTCCAAACAGCACCTGCAAAGAGCTTGCCCATTGGTTTCTGTGCAAGACTCTCATTAATTAGCACCATAGAGAAACAAGAATCATTTGTATGGCTACCTAGGGCATTTTCAGAAAACTGTTGTGCTAGATAATAACTTGTTCCTCAGTTGCAGAGTTACAGCTGTTGCAGAGAAATAGCATTGCCCAAACTCTGTATTTATGTACGTGTATGTATAGATACATATGTTCCCGCTTCCATTCACGTACTGCAACTATTGAAACTTTAGTCCTCCTCAGATAATCACAGATGGGGGGGGATGAGTGTAGTGGCATGGAAAGATGGGGCTGTTCCCTAATAAAATAGGTGCAACTTTGCCCCACCGCATCATTAAAGTAGTCCGTAAGACTTCCTGCCATAAATAGGGAGTGGCTGAGATTTTACTTGGCCAATGTTTGACCAAGCAGAGGAGTTAATGCATTGCTGCCACAGGAGTGGCAGACCAGCACAACAGCCTGCCCAGCTGCTCTTTGAGTAGCGTGGGGAAACCTAGTTGCTGCTTTTGTGTGGCCAAGTAGGATTTTGGGGGTATCCCATGATTGGAGCATCTTCTTTTCACCTGCTCCACACGGATCTTTATTGTTGGACACAGTCTTGTTCAGTATTGCTAATTGTCTTTTCCTGCTACAAATTTACCAGATATGTGATATGTGCTGGTAGGGGGGTTAACTTTTAGCCTAGCTAAGCATTCAGAGGCAGCCTATGGGAGATGGGCATTTAACCAACTTCCTTCACATTGTTCCCCAGCTTTGGGGGTTGTGTTGATGGAATGCTCTTGGTTTCTGAGCCAAAGGGGCCAGGGTGGCTGAATAGGTTCCCCCACGAGTCAAATGCATGATTAGTCCATAAAGAAGGACTCACAACAGTCAATGACAGGTGCTGGAGTTGAATGGGGAAATTGGGGGTGAGGAGGATACATCCTATCTCCTTGTGATAGATCAGGCTACAGATAGTGAGGATAAAGTTATGATATTGCTGCCAATTCTCTAAGAATTCAGTTTGATTACACTTGCATCTCATCAGGTTGCTTGTACAGACACAGTTGGCTCCTCTGCATATTCAGGTATCCTACTTTTTACAGGGTTCCCAGCTGTACACATAGAGCCTCCATGCATACAGTTTGAATGTATATATAGAACATACATTTTGAGGGGTGGACTATCTAGGGGCTGGCACACAGTACGAAATACATGAAGGCTCTGCCTCCTCACACCCATTTCTCCCCCAAATGCTACTGGAGACAATAGCTATGGTCTTCCTCCACAGCTAGAGGCAGCAATGCTTCTGAATACCAGTTGCTGGAAACCACAAGACAGGAAAGGGCTCAAATCCTTCTTGCTGGTTTCCTTGAGGCAACTTTTCAGCCACTCTGAAAACAGGATGCTAGACTAGATGAGCCATTGGCCTGATCCAACAGGCTCTCCTTATGTTCTTATGTTTATCACTTACATTTTTGGATGCCTGAAGACAGTCAGCGTCGAGAAGCATTGCAATGATTCAAAATGTCTTAGTTACCTTAAGCTGAAAGAATCTGTCATGGAAAAACTGCATTTCCACTCCAACAGCCAGTAATACGTTTTTGCTTGGGAAAATGTGATTCAATGCCACTGTCCCAGGGGAACTATTGCAGTTGTTGCTATAGTGCAGGCATACGCAAACTCAGCCCTCCAGATGTTTTGGGACTACAGTTCCCATCATCCCTGACCACTGGTCCTGTTAGCTAGGGATGATGAGAGTTGTAGTCCAAAAACATCTGGAGGGCCGAGTTTGCCTATGCCAGCTATAGTGATTACTTTATGGAATGAGGTTGTGTTACTGTCAATTTTTCTATTTTTTTGTGTAGGGGAAGTGTCATAGGGAAAAGACCATAAAAGTGTATGTAGCATTAATTGCCCACCCACCCCATTTCTTTTCCATAATAGTTCAGCAAGGATTCCAACTCTTAAAGCAGGGGTCAGCAAACTTTTTCAGCAGGGGACCAGTCCACTGTTCCTCAGACCTTGTCGGGGGCTGGACTATATTTTGCGCGGGGAAATGAACGAATTCCTATGCCCCACAAATAACTCAGAGATGCATTTTAAATAAAAGCACACATTCTACTCATGTAAAAATACTCTGATTCCCGAACCATCCACGGGCTGGATTTAGAAGGCGATTGGGCTGGATCCGGCCCCCGGGCCTTGGTTTGCCTACCCATGTCTTAAAGTTTTATTCAAATGTGTAGCTCATATGACCAGAAGAAAAGTGTAGAGAACACAAGCACATTTGAGCTGTGGAAAAGTCTAGTTATTCCATAGCTGAATAGAACTCAAAGGAAAACAGATGTTAGCCCTGATAACCAAAAGAAAATAGTTGTGGCCAGATGCAGAAATAGATTTCATTTTATCTGTATAGGCAAGGGGGGTTAATGAATTGAAGAGATGACTAAAATAATATCAAGGAGAAAGAAATATAAAGGAAATCCGGTTCCCATAGGATCTGGCATTTTTCAGCTATAAACTCAATATTTTCTGCATTTCTGTTGCCTGTTAACCCTATCCTACCTTTGCTACTTTTTCATACAACTCTGTCACTTCCCAGAAGCTTTGTCTTCTTCATATTATCTGTTCCTTGGTCTTCTTAAATCACTTTAGCTGCAGCCACAGACTATATGGGTATCAATGGTTGTATCAATGGGAACAGGATTGTGCAGTTAATGAAGCACCCCAGAAAGATCTGGCCACAATTCGGAACAAAACTGGGCACACTTCAGCTTACTGATTTCCTGGCTTTGGATTAAATTGTGGCCTGTCTTTTTGGCTTTGTTTTCTGTAAGCTTTATATATTTATATCGCATCTTTGTTCTATCATGGAACCAAGGCAGCACACAGACGGTTCCCAGGTGCTCTTGCATTCAGGCAGGGACCAAACTCAGACCTGCTTAGTTTCAACAAGGTAGTGGCCCTGTGCTTCTTTGGTCCTCAACCTTTCTCTTTCATCCTTTCTGTTCCTGGTGGACTTTCACTGATGGGACTTTCAGTGCTCGTGCCCAGAGTTTCGAACTCCCCTTCCAGAAGTGTCCTGCTAGCTTGTAGGTGAAGTCCATTTGGGTCTAAAATACCTTTAATGAGTTTAGTGGCATTTGAAGTCTCAGTTACTTGCATTTTATCTGTTGTATTTATTTATTAATGGTTTTGCCTACTGGTTTTATTGTATTGTCTTTATTGTGTAATCTGGTCTCTTTATTGTTATTTGTTCTAATTTACTTTTCTATTTATTTATTTTTTGTAAGCTGTCCAGAGATACCATTGTGCAAAAGATGTAGTGGAAGGATGCCAAATAAATAATCTTAAAGTGGTCTTATAGTTTGCCTGAAGATATTCTGTCAACTTTGGTTGAATTTTCCCAAAGAATTTCCCCCCACCCCTTTAAATGATTTCTATCCAATGGTAATAAAACTTCAATTATCAGTATTAAGGAGGAAATTGCACACCACATCATTTCCAAAACCTTTAACTGCAAGCGATAGCAATTAAAATCCATCCCATACACCTAGACTGTTTCCTCCTGAATCAATAGAAAAGCAAATCTGATATGGATCACATTATACAATGAGTAATACAAACTCAATTATTGTCAAAATCCTTGTTCAGTTCTTCATGCAACTATCAACTATGGGTGCCTTCCTGTGTTCCCCTTTGTTTAATTAAATTACATTCTTTTTCTCCCAGAGTCCCTTCTGTCCTTGTTTGTTGTGGACATTTATTAATAGTGTCACTTGGTTGATAGGCTGTTAATTTCAATTTTGTTTGAATTTGGTTATCTTTATCTCTTCACGCTTCAGAGTGTATATTCTTTTTTTGTGCTTTTTTTGAAGGATCTACTATCATCTTTTTGCCTTTAATTGCATATGTAAGTGTTTTAATGCTCATCATTAACAGGAAGAAAAGAAAAGAAGAGAAGAGAGAGAGAGAGAGAGAGAGGGTGAGAGAGAGACGTAGTGAATGACAAACCAGCACAATAAAAGTGTAAAGTATTTATATGTGCAGTAAAAGATGCTCCCTCGCCAAGGCACTTGTCGTTTTTTAGAGTCCTAAGAAAACTCTCAATTAAACCTAAAGAACCAAGCTGTGGTGATGATTTGACTGCAGTTAAAGTGACTGCAAATCAACAGATTTCAGAGCAGGGCCAAAGATGAAACTGGGGATGATAAATCTTTTCATCTGCCCCCTGGAGCCGAAGTGTTTCCTCTATAAAGCATTTATTTATATGAAATCTCGTATTTTACATAGGCAACCTACCATGGTTCTAGTCCCGCTTCAGCTTCAGTACTGCCGCTACAGAGCAAACATAAAAGTAATGCTTGCAACTATAGAGCCATACACGGTTATACTTCCTGAACTCCTAAGCAGGGTTATAGAAGGCCAACTGTTGAGAGCAGTCAGCCAACCTGCTTTGTGCTGTTTTTACTGTTTTTTCATGTTTTATTGTTTATATATTCATACATACTGCCCTGATATTGTATGAGATGGTGATATACAAATACTTTTATCCACTAACCAACCAATCCTTAACAAAAGGAAGGTACTTGGCAACTTTGCCAGGACTTGTGGATGAAGTAAGATTCCTTGTGCTTTTTTTGCCACTACAATTTTGAGTTGTATTTGAAAAATAAAATAATGTTGCCCCCTATCTAGATAGACTTTTATTGTGTTTTCATGATTATTTGTAGTCATGATGGTATTAGGGTGGATATATGTGATCCTGTTTTCAATTCTGTTTGCACCTGCAAAGGTTTCAGAGTGGACATTCATTCTAGGAACTTCCTGCTGAGAACATGCAACTTTTGCTAACAACAACGGCCCATGCTTTTTTTGTTATGCTATAGCACAAGAGGACCACAGACCCCAATCATGTAGGAACAAGTGGGAAAGCCCTGCAGAACAACAAATAAAGAACTGTTGAAGCCCTGCAGAATAGGGCTATGCTATGTGAGGAATGCTATAGGGATGATTCAGTACAAATCCCCCAATAACACACTCTTACTTCATCAGTGACGTGTTGCAGAATACACCTGCCAGAATACAACCTGGGTGGTGGGTCCCTCAGTCCATAGCAGTACTCTGAGGTCCATTAACCCTCTGCTATCCAACCCACAGAAGTGCTAGTTCTGCTTCTGGAGATGTTGTAGCTTTCTGCAACTACTTTCTGAGGAATTAGGGAAACTTAGGGAATACTGTGATTGTTGAAATCATGCCGCAGGAAAAATAAATGCCCGTGTCCATTGCACACTCAGAGAGAATTCCACAATTTTGAAAGCACAGCATCTGAGCAGGCCCTTGGGGATTGCAGGACTAAAGCTAGCACAAAGACAAGAATTGAGGGCATTCTTTTAATTGGTGACTTGTTTTGTTGCCAACAATTTTTGTCAGGAAAACTTGCTTCAAATACATATTTAACTAAGTCTGGGTCTGCCTCGGGTGGATTGCAAATCGGGAGTACCACTTACAAAATCCAGCATTGGTTTTTAAAATAGTTTCTTAACAGATGGATACCACAATGGTCACGTCCATCTATTGTGCATAGTGCTTAGAGCATTTCCTGGATATATAATTCATGAGGTCCTTGTTGCATGCATTCCAGTCCTGTTAGACAACATGACAGGAGGACAGTGGACAGCTGCCACTTCTGTTGTACCTTGATCTAAAAGTACTATTCTCATGCTTTTTAATGCATGAGCCCCAACTTATATCTGTTATTCAGCTAAATTCCATTAAATTACTCTGAGTTTTGGAAGGGAATGGAGCAGATTTACAAATATACATGTATCTCATGCTCATGGGGAAGCTATTTCTCTCTTGGTGTCATGCCGAAATTCGCTACATTTTTGTACTTGTGCAACTTCGTAACAGAGGAAATCTGCACTTCCTTGGGTAGCTTGAGCAGAGCTCCCATTCTGATCTGCATAGTGCAGCCTGGTAAAATACAGGCCCAGTTAATGTCCCTGATTCCTAAGGGATCCTGTTCCCTAAGGCTTCATGAAGTCTGGGAAAACTTTGAGCAATTTAAAGGGACCAGGAGCCCCAATGGGCAGCCTCCTTTTGAAGTTGCTAGCCTATCCTAGCCTTCAGGTTAGGATTTCATTTGCTGCTGCTGCACTTTTGATTTGCACCATGTTTTTCCATGTCTCTTTCTCCTACACATTTTAGCTTTCAAATCACTTGTGTTATAAAGCTGACAGCCTTGTAATACTCCACTCAGAAGGTTTTCCACCCTGACATACAAACTTCCAGCTTCCTCTGAACATAGATACCTCCCTCTTGGTTTTTAGCAAACCCCCCCCCCCTTTCCTCCTCCAATCCTGTCTGGTCTACAGTCACTATTAAAGTTTGTTATTAGAGGGAGAGGTTATGCTGTTTAGAGTTGGGATTCAAGTAAAAAGCATTTGCCTTCTGACTCGATGTCTCTTTCTGCTCCAGATCAGGGGTGAGAAACTCATAGCCTGTCAAATATTGCTGGACTTCAGCTCCCATCAGCATGATCAATGTTCAGAGATGATGGAGCCCAACAACATCTGGGCCGCCACAAGTTTCCCACCACTGCTTTAGACATGGGTTGTGTGTGCTTGTGATGTCCCTAAACACATTTTTTCAGCGTACGAAGAGGAAAATGCAGCATAACTTATGAGTGCTCTTATGCTTTAGTAGGCTGCAATTCAATACTCACTTGTATAGGAATAAGTATTGCTGAACTCACTTGGGCTTACTCTTGAGGAGACATGTACAAGATTGCACTCTTAAAGCTGCAATCTTGTACACACAGGAGGAAACTAAACTGAATACAGTGAGACTATCTTCTCAGTAAGATGGCATAGAATTGCACTCTTCAGAGGAACACAAGAAACTTGCATAGATGGGTTTTCTGGGCATTTTATTACCCTCAGCAATATTCCAATTTATATTGGGAAATTAAAATGACCCCAAACATGGTAGGTGTGAATGTGTGAGAAGAAGGAAATTTAATTTTGCTTCCTTTGATATGATGCCATTTGAAGAACTCCATGGGATATTCAGCATCCCAAAATTTTTCACTAGGTGGGATAAAAAATACTCCAAATACAGGAATCTGAAGGGAATTTATTGGAACATGTTTGATCCAAGACTCTTTTGGTTTTCAGAATGAAAACTCTGTATGAAGATTTTCACCTCCTTTCCTAGATCAGTTTACTGCACTGTTGTTGTTTTTTAACCCCAGTATTCTACACTAGCTGGGATAAAGTCTAAATACCCCACATACATCAGGCAAGTTCCTTTGCACTATTTTGGCTCCTGCTAAAAAATCATTTTTTGTTTAAGCAAGCCTTTCCAGCCATGTAAAAGCTGTCATCTGTTTAGTCTGTAATTTTAGCTTAACTGCTGCTTTTAATTATATTTTGAATTTTTAAAAACTTGTTTTTAAGTTTGACTTTTATTGATAATTTTAATGTATAAGCTATATTTGCCTTTAAGCAGTATATAAATTTTCATAATTAAATACATGCATAGAAGAATTCAAAAGGAAGTTTGTGGATATTTTTTGTCTGACATACTTTTTGATCAGGAAAAATAAGCTGTGACTGAAATTTGGGCACAATTGTTTACTGTTGCCCTAAAAGGGACTATGCTGTAGATGAACTTCTATGCAAAAAGTGCATCCAGGGTGGACATTACCCTTATCTTTTGACAGAATGTATATAGATATATATACTCTGCTTTATCAAGAACCTTTCAAATGACTTCCAAATGGGCATAAAATCCAATTTAAAAACCATCAGAAAATAAAATTAAGTCTTATCAATCTTAATAACAGAATTATGGTGCTACAATTGTAATTAAAACATTAATAAGATAACATTAGAGTAACTGTATAGCTTTTATACATCATATCTAATTCCATTGCTTCCCTGCCCCAGAACATTTTGTGTTGCATTGTGCCTTGGAGTTGGGTTCAGGTGGACGTCCTTTCATATATTCTGGGGCCACAACTGAGTTATCCAAATCTCTTGATTATCTAAGTTTAATTTTTACTTTATATCTGTGTGTATAAATATATCCTCAAACAGCTGTCTTGTTTATCTAAAATTCTCATTATCCAAACTTTTTCGGATACCCCTGAGCAATTTAAGTAAATGAGATTATGCTGAACAGCAACTGTCTCCCGGGATAAGAAAATGCCATGAGATTTAAACAAGAGCAACCAAAAGCCCTAAGGATGATTTCAATTAAGTGGCTGCAGATAATACAAAAACTCAGCCTGGAGTTGTATTGAGAGCTCTAATGGAAGTGTATGTATGATGAATCCATTCCCCAATCCCACCCAATGTCCCAGAGTGCTCTGTGTGATTGCAGTATCCCTTCTCAAGGGATATTCAAGACTCAAAAAGCAGGAGATGTTCTAGGAAGAACTGGGGAGTGGTTCATCTGTATGAGGGTGATGGATATTTAGACATTAAACTTTAAAAAAAATATATAATTTACCTTTGCAAATCAATATGTAGCTCAGTCAGATTTCTACATACTATGAGTAAGGTGAATTGAGCTGATAAGGAAAGTTGAGGATGTGCATGGCCAAACTGAAGTTGGATCCAGCCAAATCACTCTGAACTGTATCAAAGGCCTCTGAAGCTATTCGGAGTGATCCACAGTGCTATTTTTCTAGAAAAAAAGATATGCTGGAACTCACCATGAATGCCTCCCTTCTTCTCTTATATTGGCAATTCTTCTTCTTCTTTGGCGATCACTCATAGCTGAGCACCCACCTGCGAGATGCCAGAACTGAGTGGTTCAGAAATTGTGTTGCTTAAAAAACTGTGCAAGCAGTGTGACTGTAGGCATTGAAACATTTTTCCCTAAGCTTGCAATAAAGAAAATGCCAAGATGGGGAGGAGAGGCCTTTTGTAACTGACAGGTCTAGCTTCTAATCCCAGGGAGTGGTTTTATCAGGGATCTCCAATCACAGTGGTTTGGGAGAGGGACATTGAAGTTATGTGAAGCTTGTTGGTTCTGTACTGTTTCCTAGTTCTGCTGGTGGTGCTTGCTTGGAAAATGCTAGCCATTCAAAGCCTCTCAAATTTGATTTGAACTTAGTTTCTATGAGTTTGGGTGCCACTTAAGTAGAGCACAAGTCAGGAATTGTGTGTGTGTCCTGTGCGTAGATGCACAACCCTAGTACATATTTACACTAATATTTATTTATTTATGCAATGAATTTTGTACAGGCAGGTTAACATGGTAGGCGATAAGTAAATAGTATGTGCATAGTTGTCCACCAGCACACATGATGTAAATTAGCTAATGACTCTAACACACATCTTATCTGATACTGGCATTATGTGTGCAGGCTTGTGGGAGTAGCACCCTCTTCTGTGTACACTGTTCCCAAAAGGACAATGATGTAAAGTCTCTGTGATGCTGTTGGGTGGCTCGAAGAGTGAGAAGTATGGAAATTAAGAGATACAGGGGGTAAATAACAAGCCTCCGTATTCTAGTATGTTGCTGATTTGCTTATATTCATGGCAGCTAAAAATCAATTGTGTTAACAAGAAAAGACAGAATAACAGCTGATATTTCCCCCCAAAGTTACAGTGTAGCCAGTTAACTTTTCTTGCATCTGACGAAAAACTAGTTCAGGACTTGGTGTTGACAAATTGTTTATCTCAGGTATGTGTGTCAAGAGAATATATAAAATTCAGGTTCTTTTTCCATCATTGTACCAGAAGCTTAACATATATTTGTTCCTTCATACGTATGACACGGTAACATCTTGCTAATCGTTCTCCAATTCCTCTTGCCCTCTTTATTTGGTAAGAACATTTGAATGAATGGAGTGCATTCAAATACATACATTTTGCTCATTTAACTCCTGTCCAACTTTTTCCTTATCAAATCATATGCATGCTACTTTTGTATTTTCAGATGTGTAGGTTATATATTCTATGGAGCTTTTGTGTCTTGCATTTTGGGCATCTTTGCCAAGGAAAGCATGCAGAGCACAGCTAGAATTATTCTGAATGTCCTGGGAGGGCATTCAACAGAACTGAATAATCAATAATTTGAATGAAGAGCTACTTGCACAGAAATACAGGAATCATGAGTAGTGGGGCACA
Source organism: Podarcis raffonei (assembly GCF_027172205.1). NCBI lineage: Eukaryota > Metazoa > Chordata > Lepidosauria > Squamata > Lacertidae > Podarcis > Podarcis raffonei. The sequence continues at coordinate 41,388,753 of NC_070607.1, forward strand.
GGTATGAGTAAACTTGGAAAGCAAGCGCATTCCCAACCACAACTGAAGCCTATATGTCTTAGTTTCCCTTGCTGCAAGAAACAGTGCAATGCATAAGAAGTTGCCTGATGCTCAGCAGCGGTGAGTACCACTCACCTGGAATGCTCACCTGACCTCCATCCAGCTGAGACAGAGAGGGATAAGGGTGCAGCAGCAGTGAAGTCAGTGCAGTGCAAACACATGAGCAGAGTCAATCCAGCACTTGTGGCTGTGCATTTGCACCTCACCACTGCACCTGTCTTCCTTTCCATTGTAGTATGTTGTAGCAACTCAACCAGATGGAGGTGAGCAGCACAGCCACACCATGCTGTCTGCTGCTGCTTACACTAAATCAGTCTATCAGTCCATCTAGCCCATTGTAAATGGCAGCAGCTTTCCACGTTCTTGAGCAGGAGCCTTTCCCTGCCCTGCTAGTAAAAGCCCTTTACATGACATTGCTAAGGACTGGACATGGAATCTTCTGCATGCAGCACATTTGCTCTCTCATTAAGGTGTCCAACCTCCTTTTTCCTGAAAGGAGGGAGTAAGTGAGATTTCCCTGGGTATATCTGGGGAAATGAACCTAGGGCTAAAGAACAATTTCTGCAAACCAACAAGGCAGGCCTTTTCATGAAAACACTGTATTGCCTTCATGATTGGCACAGTCCTAGCTAATAATATTCCTTGCTCTGTTGAGATTCTGAAAACAGATGAGACTCAGGCAAAACTGGGGCATTCCTCATAATGAAGAAAATTTGAAAGGATGTTAGTGAGCAAAGGCATTAGTATCACTGGAGAAAGCAGCCATCTGGAAGTGTCCTCATATAGTTACCGTACTTTATTCCTATGTCTTTCTGCAACTGCTGTGTTCAGCTAGAAGTATCCTTCTGATTTTGTCCATCTGTAAACTGCAAAGGGTTGCTTACAGTGATTCCCCCTCTAATAATTCTCCGCATCTTTATCAGCTACATGAAAGGCAGGTACCGTATATAAACTATTTCCTAGCATGGAGATGGGGCCAAGGGATTGTAGACCAGTAGCTATGCATATGCATTTTACGCTGAAGGTCCCAGGTTGAGGGTCTATGCTACATTAACAGTGTGATTAGCAATCTTATTGTATTTTCTTTAAAAATTAAAAACTACCCACAGGGGGATGGTGACTGGAGCCACAGTACCCTGGGGAGCTACCCCACTTGGTGCAGCAATGGAAAGAGCTGCCCTAAACAACTTGGCCAGAGCACCAGGTCAGGTTGATGGGGGAAGGAAAACCAAACACCAGGGTGGAGAAACAACATGAAGGAAGAGTTCCACTGTGACTGGTCTAGCTTCTAATCAAACTATTTTGCATCTTATATATATATATATATATATATATATATATATATATAATATTTTGCAGGACTTTCCAATCCCAATGCTTTTGGAGACAGAGCACCTGTGCAAGAGTAAAACTTTTGTCTTGAAAAATAAGGAAGAAGGCCGGGGGTGGTGGTGAAGAAAGATTCTTCATGGCTGGCAGGTCCAGCTTGTAATCAGTTTCAACAGATTTGTTGAAATGAATCCTTTGGTTCTTCCTGCCCCAAAATCAACTTCCAAGTTGCTGAGCCCCTGGGCCTATTTTTCTGACATTTGGGAGCTTTCTTACTTAGGAGTGCCTCTGTCATGTTAGCAATTTTCAGACCAGTTGCCCACAAAACATTAGGGGATATTTATTCCTTTTTCACTCACACCAAAACTATAACAGCTGCCACTGTGGGAAAGCCACTTCAGCTATCCTTCTGAAATTTGACATGTTTCACGCTGCCAGAAGAGACAATATTGCCTGCAAATTTCATTCAGTTCTGCCCAAAATTAAAAATACTATAGTCAGTATTTTGATAGGCATTATTCACTTTGGAAGGGCTACTTTGTGTGCAAATTTCATCCAGTCAACAGAAAAAGAAGTTATTGTAACAACAACAAAATTAATTTAGATAGTGAAGGGATGGGGCAAATAAAGTGGAGATTGAGCCCAAAGCCAAACTGAGAATCCCTCAGACTAGTTTTATTCAAATCAGGCTGCATTACAAAGCATTGAACTGGGAGCCCAACTGAATCTTGTGCTGTTGCACACCCCTAATTTAATAGCTAGACTTAAATTGGATCTGGATTGCAACTTGAACTTTGGGTTATCTGTGCTTTTTATTTCAGATATATTGCTCTGACTTTAATTTTAAATGCTGCCGTGAGGCAATATGTGTACAGATAAATCAATTAAAGCAAAAGGAATAAAGAATGTGTTCTGTAACCTCTCTGAAAACTTCAGTAATTGTCTTGGCTTCCACCAATGAATCCCATAATTAAAAATCCACTTGATTTTGGCCACAGAATAAGAAAAGAAAATAATGGCCTGCTAGGAGCTTTGCCCTAATGGACAGAGTTAATACACTCTCTGTTTTTCCCAGCTGCTAGAGTTGGCAACCTTGATATCCTGCTTCTGCTACTGTGTAGAACAAATACAGGGTCAACCAACATCAACCAAGGAAGGGATTGGTTTGGCTCATATCTCACAACAACCGACTGTTCCCTTACCTTGGAAGCATTCAAGACTGTTAGTTATCTACAATGAGAGTTTTAAGGCCCCCTCAGGTATTAGCTGTCCTGTCCACAGAAGTAATTAACAGAATTGCACTGAGTAGCCTGTCCCTTATCATTTAGGGTTAAAGATTCCCTAGAAGCTTTTGGGTGTACAGCTGTATGGGTGAAGGCCACCTTCTTGCAGATGTTTGTGTTGTACGTGCAGACAGAGGGGAAAGGGCTAGGTGGAGCAAGTGATGTCATGGATGGGGCCATTGGTTAGAGCCCCCCCCCCATTTTTGCTATGTACAACAACATGGGAGCTAATAATTCCTGAAGGGGGAATAAATATATTTCATCCCAGTATTAGCACAAATGTGCAACCAGTTTACACTTGGATACAGTACATTCATCTTTGTGTTAGAAATCACAAATGCGGAAAGCTCTAAGTTGAAGCCCACAAGACACCCAGAAGAATCTGAGAAAAACCAAACCATATGCATCTTTTGTAGCATAATTAGCAACAAAAAATAATTCTCACATGAGAATCATCAACCCCTGCGTATAAGGCCCCCCCTCCCCAGTCTCATGTCCATAACATGAGGTTGCACCACTTTCTCACCTTTTCCAAGGCCTCTGGTTAATGGGTTAGTTACCCTCGTACCTTTGCTCATAGCACAACCGGTTTTCCTGGCGGCTGGTATTTTTTATTTCTCTTTCCCTTCAGACCTCATCTCAAGTGCTCCTACCAATCCGGTTTTAGTCTGAATTAACAGTGCAATGGTCTTCGCGCAAGCTCTCTATATGGTAAACACCAGGCATTACAAGGGGTCTGATTTTCATTGAGACTGCAGCATGTGCATGTTTAAGGCTTCCCTCTGCAGCTGCAATGCTGACATCCTGCCATTGCACCACTGCATGACAACTAGCAGTAGAAAAAAGGCCCCATTGGTCCCAAGACATGAATGTATAGATCCTGCCACCATGATGCTATGTCCTCCACCCCCTGCCAGCTTACATGGGTCCTTTCTTTTTTTTAAAAAAAAAAATAACCTGGAACGAGAGTCCTGGTTGAATGTTGGTGATTCTAGATTTGTTGCTTGCTTTGCAATACAGTGGTACCTCTGGTTAAGAACTTAATTCATTGCGGAGGTCCATTCTTAACCTGAAACTGTTCTTAACCTGAGGTACCACTTTAGCTAATGGGGCCTTCCGTTGCCACACAATTTCTGTTCTCATCCTGAGGTATAGTTCTTAACCTGAGGTACTACTTCCAGGTTAGCAGAGTCTTTAACCTGAAGTGCCTGTAACTCGAGGTGTCTGTAATCCGAGGTACCACTGTATGTGAATAGGGGGGGAATATGATTGGCACAATGTCATCCTTATCACAAATAAAAATGTCATAGGAGGAAAGGCAGCAAATTGGAAAGGTGAATGTTTCACAAATTATTGAAACAGGAAAAACAATGGTTTTGTTGCTTGTGTATGGCGGATGAGTCACAAAGAAAGAATTGAGAAGGCAAAAAGCAATCCATGCAATGACTCTGACAATTATGAAGAAGAGATAGAGGAGGAAGCTATACAGTTCAGTTCACTTTAAAAGGCAAATATACATTACACACACTTTCTGAAACAAACTCTAGACTAAACCAAACTATACATGTGTCTTTAATTGCCGTTTCCCTTACAAAACACAAGCCAAATAAATAAATAAAAATGATGCCACTGGGTGGAGGAAAGTTAGAAAGAAATAGGAATAGCCCAGTCTTTCAAGGCTTTGAAAGGAAGAATGCATGTTGTATCACTTATCCATATAGATTTATTGACACAGACATGCTAAGCATTACTGCACCACACGGGTATCAATATTTAATCTATTGCAATGGGCTATATGCAGGGATGCGTGTATAGAGAAGAACAGGGAAAGAGAAGGGTGGGCGAGAGATTTCATGTTGAAAGCTTTGTGGAATAGTTATCTTTGAAGGATATGAGAGAAAGGAAGCTACTATTTTGTACTCCAAAAAAGACATATAAAGCATCTCCCTTTTTGTTTCAAGAATAGGTAAAACATTGCTATACTTCAGCACATTCTGTTCCACGTTGGCATTGCTGTCAGCTGATGTTAGGAAGGAGTCGCGATCACCACTGTCCTTTGAAAATATGATCTGCTTTGTTTCTGTCGGAAAACATTTCTTTGTCGTCTTAAAATGTCATTGCAGCTCACTTATGCTTTATACCTTTAAGGAAAGAGGAGGAAATGAAATTCTAACAATAACATGAAATGTAAGTCATAGAGTGCAGTGGGGTGGGTGGGTGGGGGTGTATGTGTGTGGGGGTGTAAATCTACAAGATTTCAATTCATTTTCTAACATACATGAAAAGAGACAGCAAACATTCTCACTTTTAGACTGGAAGAGACTTCCTTTTAAAAACTTCCATGAGAGTTATAGCTCGTTGGAGAACTGAACACTTAAATGTCCACTCTTCACTTCCTCACACAAAATGTCAAAAGCAAACAAGCGATGCTCAAGCAGAATGCATTCACACAATAACTCTTTAGTGTATTCTAGAGTTTATGACAATTCTACACCTTGACTGTTTCCTGGCAATTTTGCTGGCTGTGTTTCTCATTTTTGTCAGCATAGTTAGGAGAAAGGTTAATTCCTCACAGGCAACATGTATCTTTTGGTGAGTTGTGTTGCAGTCTGAACTCAACAGAATGCAAAAGTCAATGCTGCAGTGCTGCAAGCATCACTCCATCAGCGCAAGCCTCATGCCTTCTGCCCTGTGAACATGGAAGCAGGCAGAAGTGCTGGTGGCAGCCAGTGGAAAGCCCTCTAATGGGGTGTTCCAGGGGCAAGGTGAAGCTGTGCTAGCTCAGTGTCTGCTGGATCCTGATCCAGTGCCATGGCTGTCAGTTGAATGCTCCAGGCTGCAGCAGCAATGTGTCTCCTCCCTCACTTTCCACCTCAGTTGCCATGTGCAGCCGGGCCCCAAGTTCAGTGGTTCTCCCACTGCTCCATTCAGTCCTGTTGCACAGTGTCCAGTGTTAAGACTGTGCTCTAAATAGGGGGTCTCTGTTGAGAAGCAGTTCACTGCCAGGGTCTAGAAAAAGCAGCAGAAGCAGATTTCCCCCCTGTATATCAATACTGTTCTGTATGACAACACTGTATGTGAAAAAATAAATCAAATAGGGCATTGCTATGGGTGTATATAGGGACGCGGGTGGCGCTGTGGGTTAAACCACAGAGCCTAGGACTTGCTGATCAGAAGGTCGGTGATTCGAATCCCCACGACGGGGTGAGCTCCCATTGCTCGGTCCCTGCTCCTGCCAACCTAGCAGTTCGAAAGCACGTCAAAAAGTGCAAATAGATAAATAGGTACCACTCTGGGTACTCAGGGGTCCCTTTACCTTTACAATGGGTGTATATAGAGCCCTTCGTGTTGTGTTCTTGTTACCTCCTTTGACCACCCCCTTCCTTCTTTGCTCATACATTTTTCCTGCTCATAATGTAGTGCCTCAACTGGTTTTCTTGTTTTATAACCGCCAGGATATGGTGAGCAGCTTAATCTTTGTAAAATCTTAATTACTTGATATTTTTCAAGAATCGTAAGACTATAGGACCCTCCAATAATTCAGGGAAGGACAATGTAGGCTATAGGATGAAAGTGTTTCATTTTGAGGTGACAACCTGGAATCAATATATGTGTAGGTCTCAACTAATAACAAAATTCTGTTTTAAAATGTGCCCACATTGTAGCTGTGAGGACTGCTTTTTTGTGAATCCCTTCTTCCACGATACAAGAGATTTCATTTAATATAGCATCCAGCATGGACTTCCCTCAAACAACAAGCTATTAAGAGTTTGGAGGCCAGCCAGAAGAGGAAACAAGGTTGTTATTGGCATGATTTTAATCATGATAGACAATTAGCACAGCTTAATTATGTTAAGAAAGAAAATGAGCGCGAGCAGCAATAATGAATTTCCCTAGTAAATCTCTAGTGCCCCAAAATAAAATAGTTGACCTATAAATAGAGTGGAATTAGAAGAGGTGTTAGCCCACATGGCCTAGCATTGTTTACCTCACACCAAGCAGAATTTCTGCAGTGGAACTAGAGGCAAAAGTAACCAGGGAGGAACAAGCATATTCACGGTCTAATACTAGCAGGATCTTATATCATTTCAGAAATGCATTTAATCAAAGTGATGGTTTGGGGCTGGATCCAAATGTGTCCCTTTGCCTGATACAAGGAGCTTCTTGCAACAGAAGGAGTCTTCTGTCAGTGGAAGGAACCCTTCTGTCAGAAGAAGACTTTTTTTCCCCAGGAGGAAGATTTCTTCCGTTTGGTGAAAGGAACGTTTGGATACAACCCAGAGTTTATAGTTGTATGAAGAGCAGAAAAACAAGTAATCAACTTTTCATCACTGAGAGAGGGCATTTCAAAGATCTTTCAGTTTTAATTGAAGAACAGCTCTAAGACTTGGATGTGTTTCTATGACATCCAGTGTCCATGAGATGAAACAAAGAGATGTTTGTTTTTCTAGCTGAAATGCCTAGTATTAAGTGTTCATGTGATGTTTGTTCCAATCCTATACCTGCTTGCACCCAATTGAACTCAGTAGGACTTAATTCTGAATAGATAAGTATATTATAACACTGTCACAGGACTTTTAAAAAAAATCATTCCTAGATACAAATACATCAGGCTTATCAGGCTTTCATGGCTGTTGTAGGTACATTTTTCCCCTTTCCTTGAGGAAATTCCTAGCTGCAATCCAAGCCCCCTATGTGCCTGGCTTCTATGGGGAGTCAATTGGGCAGAGGTGTCCCCCCAAGTCAGTGCTGTCTGCCTCTGCCCACCTGAGGGTATAGAGTGATGCCAGTGTCATTCCATCAGTGCTGAGCTCCCCATTTCATCCACCAAACATGTGGGAAGATGAAAGCACCAATGGCGGGGTCCCTAACAACAGTGGCCCATTGAAAGCTGCAAAATGTGGTATTCGGAGGGCAAGGGGGTGCTGAGCTGGCCAGAGATTTTCTGGCTCCTAGGTTGACTCCACTTCTATTCTTTAATGGCATTGGGCTCAATTCATGCTCAATTGTTGAGACAGCTCCAGGCTGATGCAGCAATTTGCCTACCCCTGCCTTCCTACTTTGGCAACATGAGCAGCATGACTGTGGATGTGGTGGCAGCTCTGTCACTATCACTGTCATTCATCACCACTGCTCAGAAGGAGCAGGACATCCCGCTTCACCACTTGAGGTGCCACTCTGAACTGCTGCCCTGCCAAAGCTTCTATTACCTCGTTTGCAAAGTGGTACCTATGATTCAGCGGCGGTGGCAGGAGGTTCTGGTGAGATCTCATTGAAATCTCATGAGATTTTGGTGAGATCTCAATAAATATTTCCAAATAGCTACACATGTGGTATTTGCTTTTGTACCAAAAGTCAGGTTATGGGTGCAGCAAGGATTTTTGAAATTTCAGAGGATTTCTTTGCTAGAAGAGGTCCAAGAAAGCCAGTGGCATTAGGTCAGTTCAAAAATATAATTAATGAACATAACCTGCCATTGCAGCATCAATGCACATTTTGCTTACGGTGCATTGCTTCATCATGACTACTTATGTTGGGAAAAGATTATGTATCTCATTAAATATATCGCAAAGTGGAAGATTACATATCTCATTATGCAAATGCAGAGGTTAACACTGAACTTATTTGTTGCCTTACTTAGGAATGAGGTATGCTAAGATGCACATGACTTAGGATGTTTTGAACATGGGAGGGACGTTGTGTGTGATTATTGGGTGCAACTCACTCTCATTTTCAGACTGTGTCACAGTGGATTGAACAGACAATGTAGCAGTGATGGATTGTTTCCATTTCGTGGTATCTAAACCTCTTGTCCCCTTTGAACTTTAATGTGTCACATCTTGGGAAATTCAAGCTTGGGAAATAAGCCACTCATTTCACTTCTCACTTCCTCATTGTGAACCAGGACCTGTTATAGTAGTGTGCTTATTTTTGATCTACCCGGGTTAGTTTTTCTATATAAATCAAGTATTATATTGCAAGTTTGCACAGCTCTGGTTTAGAATCAGAACTGTCGCATGGAAGCAAATTCCTAAGAAGGCATCTGGAGACGTGAACCAGTGCCTGGAGCCATCGATGGTCAGGAGAAGAGTGAAAAAAACCCTGAAGTTTTTATCCAGACAAAATGTAAGTGCTCCTTATTCAGCGTGTGTCCAGTTCAAGGATAGGAATCTTGATTCATTCTGAAAACTCATACCTGCCGTTCCTAGATCTAGTGCTTTGAGGGTGATAGTAGCCAAGAATACATTAGCTGACTTGCCAGCTTTGCACTTGCCTGAACAGGGAAGACCTAACCACAGTGATTCATGCCTTGCTTACATTCAGACTAAACTGTTGTAATGCACTGTGTGGGACTGACTTGAATAGTGTCTGGAAATCACAACTGGTTCAGAACCAGTTGATTGATGTCATGCAGTTGATTGATGCAGGGTTCATGGAGATACAGCACCACTAGATTCTCAGGTTCTACACCCAGTTTAAAGAGCTGGATATTAAGTGTTTACACACACATCCAATTCAGGGCCCAGTTTGGCAATTCAGACTGGCTCTGTGTAGGCCCAGAATGATCCAGACCCAGTGTGGCCCAATTCTATAGGAATCTCATTGACTTGCATTGTGAAACCAAAATGTCTCCAGTATTTTGGGGTTTCCCCCACAAAGTAAATGAAATTTGGAGACATAGTAACTTCAGAAGGTTACAATTTGAAGATACTGTAATATGTCTGCCCTTTTCAAAGACTGCTTTGAGTTTTGATCTATTCAACTCAATCTGGAACAAATTTGTCTGATGATTCAGTTCATAATTTGCAGTTTGGACAAGTTGGGTCTGCATCCCTACTGGGCCACTTTGGGAGGAAGGGTGGGATAACTAACTAACTAACTAACTAACTAACTAACTAACTAACTAACTAAAGCTCTAGACCATTTGGTCAGGGTATATCTAGCTTTGCCCACCCTCATGCAAACCCACCTGTATGTTAAGACTTTAAAGGTTGTTTTAGACTGACATCTGGGCATAAAAAGAATGCAAATTAAAAATTTCACAATTAAGCAAATAAATTTGCAGAAATTAACCTATCACTTTACCACATCTGACAACTGTTGATATTTAGCGTATGCAAATTTGCACACCTTTTATGTGACTTCTTTTGCCATTGCATCATTATTGTTAGTCTTTACACATAAGACTAGGCTTGTGTGTCGTGATATGACTAATTAGATAAATTAAAGATATGTTTGTGTGAATAAAGATTGCAGAATTTGACCTGAAAACCTTCACAACTAGGTAACTTATTTTTAGCATGTTCTCCATCTGTCTTATCAACAAAGCACTTTAAGGTAATGACTTGGGCATATTTGATGATTGTTCATTTTGAAAGATGTCATTTTAAGAATTTCTAGAGGTTTCAAAACTGCCCTGTGGGAGATCTGTTCTATACCAAAATGTCATTTCAGATTCTGGACTACATATTTCCTTGGACTTTTGCTTTATAAATGTTTCACATCACCTGCATTTTTTATCATTGCACTTTCATGTGAACTGTGAATTCCTTGTGGATAACCTACAATGCCTACCTAAAAGCTAAAATATTTTTTGGGGGTGGGGAAAATAAAGAAATGACTTTGTTCCTATGTCAGAAAAGATGAAACCACCTAACGATTCCTCCTCTTGCGCCTAGATAATTTTTATTAATATTTTAGCAAATGGAGTCTTTACTGTGTCATTCATGAACCCATGTGTTGAAATTACAATAAGCATGCTCTTAAAGTGCATTATCAGCTTGCTGCTACTATAACATGGACAGAATTATGTCTTATCTCTCCAGCAGCATAAAATACTGTCAAACTGTGTCATACAAAATAATAATTTGGGTGACTAATTTGTAGGTAGAATACGCACAAGAAGTAAAGTAAAACATGTTAAAGGTGACTTACCAGATATCGTTGGGCTCGAATTCACAATCACTATCAGACAACATGGTCAGTTGTCAATGGTGATGGGAGTTGTAGTCCAATGACATAGAGAGGGCCATAGTTTTCCCACTCTGTTTAAAGGAGAGTGAGAGGCAGGGAAGGGAAGATCTCCCTGGTGAGAGCTAGGAAGGTCCACCTCTTTCTGTATGAGACAAGGGTTAAGAGCTCCCTTTAAGAGAGAATGCTGCATTTTCTCTTTCTCTTTCTATTTAGATTAGTTTATTTTACTTTATTGTAGTATGAAAAAGCTTTAATAAAATTTTAGAGGGGAAAGACAGAAAATGAGTAACTCAGAGAAAGCAGCATTGACACATTCACCTATCCCTAGTTATGCCTGGGATTCTTACAATGTCACTGAGGTTCAGCTGGCAGAATGCTGGCTGCTCAAACAGGTGCCTAGTCTTGATGACTCTATGGCTGGGCAGGCCCCGTCACCATTGGCGCTGGCATGGCTACGTAAGAACCTTTGTAGTTAGACCAGGCTTCCTCAACCTTGGCCCTCCAGATGTTTTTGGCCTACAACTCCCATGATCCCTAGCTAGCAGGACCAGTGGTCAGGGATAATGGGAATTGTAGTCTCAAAACATCTGGAAGGCCAAAGTTGAGTAAGCCTGAGTTAGACCAATGGCCTCCTTGTCACTCCCTATTTCTACATCAGTGGAAGGAGCTATGCTACAAGAATCTGCTTCTCGCAATACATTTTAAAGGGTTAGATAATTTGTTGGGAGAAAGATCTTCATACACCAGAACCACTGGCATTGACAAGTGCTGGCACTGGATCTTCTCTCAGACATGATAATTCTCATCACTTTATATCTTAAAACACATGTAAAGGCTGCATGGAACTCCTTACTGCTTAGCGGAGGGGAGCCCAAACAATGGACATGACCTATGCCATCCCTTTTGCATAGAATTTGCTGTGGTTTTGATGAAACAACCTGAACTGGGAGGACAAAGCCTCTGAATGATGCTTTTAAATACTATGATAACTTTTTGTAGCATGTTTACTGCAGTCCTGCATTACTTATTGCACTGAAGTTTTGTTGAAAGGAACAGGACCTCTGGACAGCATCTCAGCCATCTTTTGCAATGCATGATACAGTTGATTCTTAAGAACTTAGGAACATTATGTGGCAAAATCAATACATGTCACTAATATTCTAGGTACTACATACTTCATGCATGAGAATGCATGTTTCCTATGTGGGGTGCACTGACACTTGCAGAAAATTATGTTGCATAACTGCTTTGATCAGCTAAGTGCCACTTTTAACTAATTGACCTCTGATTCCCATTGACATTTGCAAAATGCACCTGATTAAAATTCATTTTAAAGCAAGATGCTTCAGAAATAACTTTCAGCATTGTTCCCCAGCCGCTATAAACAAAACCCATATTTTCTTGAAATGCAGAGCAAGAAAAAGTGGAGCGCTCCAATATAACTCTGGTTGCTTTAACTACACCATGTACGACCACAATAAAAGGCATTGACCAATTGCTTTATTTTCATGTGCTGATTTATACAAATCAAGTTTGAATAATGAGAGGCCCAGCTGGTGCAAATGGTTGTGAAATGCCTTTCAAAGCCATCTCTAACAGAAACACATTCATTCTATTTTAACCAAGAACAAATTGTTTCAAATCGTGCTTGAGTCTCTCAGATGTACTGAGCACAAATCCAAATGACTGCTTGGAAGGGACAATTAATTTATGTGCTTATCTCGTGCCAGATGTGAGCACTGACAGGTTCCTCTACAACAGTTCCCTGAGCAGCTCCCCAGTGAGTACAATTTTGGGGGTGGAAGGTACATCACACTACCCAAACAAAGCAACCTTGGCAGGCAAACTTGCTCAACAACCTATTTATTAGTTGCTGTACTCCTCCCCTGCTGTTATATTAATATAACGAATTGTTCACAGGTGCTCCAAATGAGGTTTAGATGATCACTGGGAGCGCTGTTACCAAAGCAAGCCAAATTAGGAGGAGCAGATGCATCAAAACCACAACAGTCCCTTAGCAAAAGAACAAAACATTTAGTCATGAAGGTCATTGCACACACATGGCCTTGATAACCCTTGCAAAAGCCAGACTTATAAATCAAGTACAGTACAGTGCTAAGATTTGTATTTGTGATGGGAGGGCGGGATTTCTACTCTTTAGGTCTAAACTGGAGGTGTAAGCAGTAAATGGTATCTATAGGGAAAGTTACACAGTTGCACTTGAGGAATCCATGTGAGCTCTTCATTGTGCACACTTCACTTGTTTGTACGACCCATGCAAAAGCGAACAAGGGTGTTGGTGGCAGAAAAAAGTGTTAGCGAGGGATGTAAATCCGTTCCAGTAAATGGAATTTCATAAATCAACTTGTGGTCTGGGTAGAATAGTAACATATCTCTGCTTATTCCTGTGCTTTATTTTTCTTCAATATCCATTATGTAAATGTTGTTTCCTCCCTTTTGTACCTATGTTCATGACATGCAGGTAGGTAGGTAGGTACAAACACAGATGTACACACGTGACTTCTGATTTCAGAGACTATTTCATCCATCTCACAAAATAAATTGTAGCCCCCAAAAGGCCCACAGAACTGCTGTTTTTACGACAGTGCATTGACAGCTACCATTCTGGAATTTGGTAGGATAAACAAGCTAATAGGATTCCAACAAGAGTTTGGTAAGCAAATGCCTGACACTGAGACTCTTATGTCGAGCTGCTTGGTTTGGTACCTACGCCAGTCACTCCAAAGCTGCATTTACATTTCTGCTTTCTAAAGAAAGTTCTGTTTAAGTGACAGAGCTCTATAGGCTTCTGACAAATACTGATTTGTATTTATTTCATTTCTGAAAATCCTAGAGCTGTTCCTTGTCAGGAATTCTGCAGTGAAATGGTAGCAGATTTAGCCATCCAGCTAAATTTAATTGTGAATGTAGTTAAGTCACTGGGGTGGTGGTGGTGGATTAGGTTAGGTTAGGATGAGGTGCCATTCACACAATTGGCAGTTTCACAAATGGCTTTTGAAAGGTAAATTGCAAGCTTCCAGGTTGATTCTGGGTTTGGAACCTGTTGTCGAGGTAGAGAACTTTAACTTTTTGCTCTCGTCCCACTATGGGCCCAACTTAGATCAGCCCCACCTCCCACCTGCAATTGGATCTTTTGGCAAAGTGGAAGTAGTAGCATAGGGTGCCCAATCCAGATCAGGGCAGCAGTTGGGGGGGGAAGGATTAAAGTCACCTAAAACAATGTGGAACTGAGTCCCCATGCCTGCGTTTTGCTTTTTTAAAAAAGCTATTCATGTAATTTCCAAATGCATGAATGACATCGTGTCTACTTTGGCATTCAGTTGTAATTTGGCAGTTAATAAATCTCGAAAGAAAATGCAAAGTTAAGCACAATAAAGATGTGCCTTCAATCACATGAATGTAAATTGCAGAGGTATAAAAGATGCATGCTGTCTTTCCCAGCCTTTTATCCCCTCCGTGTTTTAGACTGTAACTCCCACCACCTCCCAGTCAGCATGGCCAAGGGTCAGTTGCAGTGGCGTAGCGTGGGTTGTCAGCACCTGGGGCAAGGCAAGTAATTTGCGCCCCCTAACCCGTGGATTTGCGCCCCCTAACCCATGGATTTGTGCCCCCTAACCCTAACCCCCAGATGTTGCGCCCGGTGCAGCCGGGGCCCCCTGCACCACCCACGCTACGCCACTGGTCAGTGGTGATGGAAGTTGTAGTGCAGTAATATCTGGAGGGCACTGGGTTATGAAACTCTGCAATAGATCCTTGCCTATTTATGATAGTATTAGCTAGGAAGTTGATTAAATGTTCCAGCTAATGTCCATCATCATAATGTTTTCTCTGATGTGAGCAGGAAGACAGTATTAAGCCTAAGAATATAATTCAAAGTATGAAACAGTAAAATATGCAATACAATTAAATTATGATGCTTGAGAGCTAAAATATATTGATCAAATGCTCATCCCTTTGTTTGATCATCATCTTAGGGCTCAGCAAACACACTAACACAAGCTCTCAAAAATAATCCCAGATTAAAATAAGAAGAGACAATGTCAGTGACTTGCTAGGTCCATTTCCTTCCCCTATCAAACTCGAGAGAAGAACAAAGTAGGGTTATGAAACATTTGACATTTATTTCTGGAAGAGGGGCATGTGTGTCAGTCACATGCAAGGGTCATAAACACTGCAAAGAAAAAAATCTTTGTAGTTATGTGCATCCTTACAGAGCAGACAGTTTGAAAAGACAGGATGCATTTATATGAAAGCTGTTCTCTTACATGCATGCATTTTTCATTATAAACCTATAAGGGATGCTGCAGAATATTTTTAATAAATAACTGTAACTGCGCTCTGCAATCATGTGTAAAGAGGGGGTGTGTGTTTCCAACAGTGTCACTCAGCTGACTGTAAAGCATCTGTCAGCAAGCAGAGAGGGAAGTAATCTTTGGTGATTCTCCTTCCGCTCTGGAGCAGATTTAGTGAGAGCTGGACCATAAAGAAGGCTGATCGCCGAAGAATTGATGCTTTTGAATTCTGGTGCTGGAGGAGACTCTTGAGAGTCCCATGGACTGCAAGAAGATCAAACCTATCCATTCTTAAGGAAATCAGCCCTGAGTGCTCACTGGAAGGAAAGATTGTGAAGCTGAGGCTCCAATACTTTGGCCACCTCATGAGAAGAGAAGACTCCCTGGAAAAGACCATGATGTTGGGAAAGATGGAGGGCACAAGGAGAAGGGGACGACAGAGGACAAGATGGTTGGATAGTGTTCTCGAAGCTACCAGCATGAGTTTGACCAAACTGCGGGAGGCAGTGGAAGACAGGAGTGCCTGGCGTGCTCTGGTCCATGGGGTCATGAAGAGTCGGACACGACTAAACGACTAAACAACAACAAAGGGAGTTGTGTGTGGTGGGGAGAGCAGGATTCTCCAAAGATTTATTGTCTCCTCATTGTGCTGGCAGAAGAAGTACTGTAAGCTGAGTGACACCTCAGAATCCTTTTTTTACTCATGCAGTGCTTAAAATATAACTGGCCCTGCTAGCAGAAGCTCATGCAAGGACTTCCACTAGTGCAATGGGGCTTCACCCACTTTCTCCCTCCACTCCCTCCCTCCAAATTGGCTTGGGCTGGGATTAGGAGGGCCACCAGAACAGCACATGATGGAGGAGAGGAGAGATCATTCCACCAGGCAAGCAGAAATAGCAATTACTAACTTGCCCCATTGATTTTAGTGGAAACTAATTTACATATTCCGGATCCAACCCAAAGTTATTAACTTATATGTATTGTGAAGATAGATGGATAGACGTATGGATGGTTGGATCTCCCCCTAAACCTTTGGGACTGGGAGTTAGAGAGATCTAAAATAATGGTGGTTGTAATGATGTAAGTAAAATGCCTTGGGCAAAGCCTTCTAAAACAAAAACAAGGTGCATAATGACACAAGTCTTATGAAGAATAGCAGCCCTCTCGTTTTGTGCCCATGAAAGACACAATCATTCAAACTGACAATTGTTCTCCTTTAGCAATAGATTGGCTTCTCCTTCCACTTGTGTCATATGCAATTTTCCCTCTTCATATTTTGCTTTAAAATATTTAGACAGAGTAGCGAGTTTTAAATGTGTCATTGACACAAATAAATGTTTAAGTAGCCATTCTACCCTGGGCTCTGCTCTTGTCAGATCTGATAAGCTAACCATGTTTGGATCTGGTCAGTAATTGGATGGGAGATCTCAGAGGAGCACTGAAAAGCTCAAGAAGTTTTCTTGGTTATTCAGTAGGTGGTATTTTAACCTCAGAGTAGGGTTGACATCCCAGTAGGGATAATGGCAGGGATGTCATGCCTCAAGTCCTGCCATAGCAGTCTTTTCCTTAATAAAAAGTTCTAGTGCTTGTGTCTAAAATTTGTAGTTTCATTGTAGTATACTTTTATTGCTACTTTTTAGTCTTCTTTTTTTTTGTAAGATGACTAAAATGCTTTGATGAGGCATCCATCAAATGACTAAGGCCATCAGACAGCATAACTTCCCCAACCTAATGCCCCCCAGATGTTGAATGACTGTAATTCCCAATGAGCCCCAGTCAACATGGTCAGTGGGTTTCTCAAACACAGGAACTACTCAGCCACAGTGCCAGTGTCTTGCCAGGATTAAAACTTACCTTTAAGTTCTCACCAGCCAAAAATGGACAAGGGGATTTTCACCTATTCCCTCTACTTCCCACAACCCCTTGTGCCCTCCTCCCCAAAAAATCTGTTCTAGGGGGTTACCTACCTTTAGTCTGTGGAATCCTCTTTTGGATCTTTGTCCTATCCCTAAATATCCATTTAGCAGAAGCCTACTTAGGATTAAATTCATAATAAATAGCTAACAAATAATAAAGTGCAGTTGAAGTACTGAGTGCTGTGCAGATTCTCTGTGGTCTAAACCACTGAGCCTCTTGGGCTTGTCAATCGTAAGGTTGGCGGTTCAAATCCGTATGATGCGGCGAGCTTCCATTGCTTTGTCCCAGCTCTTGTCAACCTAGCAATTCAAAAGCATACCAACGCAAGTAGATAAATAGGTACTGCTGATGTGGGAAACTAAACAGTGTTTCTGTGTACTCTGGCACTCATCATGGTATTCCGTGCACCAGAAGTGGTTTAGTCATGCTGGCCACATGATCTGGAAAGCAGTCTGTGGATAAATGCTGGCTCCCTCGGCCTGAAAGCAGAGATGAGTGCTGCACCCCATAGTGGAATTTAACTGGACTTAAACATCCAAGGAACCTTTACCTTACTTATAACACCATTTTGATATGAAATGCTCCATGTATAGTGTTTGGATAAGGTAAAAGGTAAAGCAAGCCAGAGTTAATGCTCTGGAATAATTTGAAAAATGCTACCGCTGCACTTTGGATTGTTTAGTCTTTGTGTTACGGACAGCCCAGATTCACAGTAGGCTTCTTGTGCCAGCCACTGCAGAAACCTTAAATTTTAGAGAGATCCAGCTCAAAAAAGAGCTACAGTTAAATAGACAAAGGCACGAAAATGAAAAGAAAATGAACATATATTAAATTTGTCGACAGGAAAGAAACATGTTAAAGCTTTTCTTGACCCCTGCCTTCAGCCAGGCTGCCAATCCAGCCCTGCAATGATTGTTCTGCTTATTTATAAGGGCTTAAGATAGAATGCAGTAAAAAAACCAATAGGATTGTGATGCCAGACATCTTTGGAAAATGTTGCATTATATAATACTGAAAGAAAAAGCCTCATTCTTCAAATAACTTTCTCCAAAGTGATCTTACAATAGCAACACCCCAGAGTGAGTGTTAAGTTTTTGTGTCACTAGGAATGCATCAACTTTGACTATGGTTGGGTTTTTCAAGGTCACAGTAAGCTCACAACATGAGAAGCTGAACCACCAGCTGCTAGTACTCCATACCTTAAATATGGGAAGTGGGAATACACTTGCAGTTTAACTGCTTCCACAATGAAATCTTTACAAATGATTACTTATTTAAGTTCAGATTGTGAAGCTGAGGCTCCAATACTTTGGCCACCTCATGAGAAGAGAAGACTCCCTGGAAAAGACCATGATGTTGGGAAAGATGGAGGGCACAAGGAGAAGGGGACGACAGAGGACGAGATGGTTGGATAGTGTTCTCGAAGCTACCAACATGAGTTTGACCAAACTGCGGGAGGCAGTGGAAGACAGGAGTGCCTGGCGTGCTCTGGTCCATGGGGTCACGAAGAGTCGGACACGACGAAACGACTAAACAACAACAACAACAACTTATTTAAGTTGGCTTCAAAGTGCCCTGGAGTGGGGCATGAGATACTCAATCATTTGCACATTTCTAGGCAGTTTTCAAGATTGTTGTAAACCCTGAACAGGGAATGTGTGATCAGTTACCACTCAGCCCAGATTTCCACTGATGATTCAAATATTTAAAGCTTCATGTTAAAAAAGTCCTGATGAAGTGCTAGCTCAATCAATCAATCAATCAATTATGAATTCTAAGGGTTGTAGCCAACTAAGTGGCACTCAAGAGTAGACCCATTGAAATTACTGCACCTATGTTAGTCATGAATAGCTCAGTTGGTAAATCATGAGACTCTTAATCTCAGGTTTGTGGTTCAAGACCCATGTGGGGCAAAAGGTTCCTGCATTGCAGGGGTTTGACTAGATGACCCTTGTGGTCCCTTGCAATTCTACAGTTCTATGATTCTACTATGACCATTAATCCCAATGAATCTACTTTGACTCACATTAGCCACCATTCTAAAGTTTGGTTTTAATTCTGGAAGTGCAACACTATTGCACCCATCAAATGTCCGCACTGTTGCATACCATACACCTGCAGTTAAGATCTGCATACTTAACATCACCTGAATGCATCTCGAAGGATGTGTGTTTAGGATTGCAGCTTTAAAATACAGCACTACCTGGCCTACCACCACCACTAGGGAAATCTTGAGTTTTCATTTACACCTCAGTGAATCTGCGACAGTTGAGCCTAGTTGACACAAAGCCTGAGAAAAATGCTAGGCTCCTTTCTGAGTGGAGATAAATTGGGAGTTTGGGAATGAAAGACAAGATATGGAATCGTGAAGCTGCTAATAGCTCTATTGCACTTTTCTAAGTCTCTCTCTCTCTCTCTCTCTCTCTCTCTGTGTGTGTGTGTGTGTGTGTGTGTGTGTGTATGTAACACAGTAGAGTAGTTTCAAGCATCAAAGGATGCTCTTTACTTAGCCAGTCTATATCGCCACTTTTTCCCTGGTGCATCTGGTGCATTTTTGTTGGTTTAAATATTTAATACAGTTCTATTCTTCCTTGAAGATTAAAATCACAATGACTTGAAGCACTGGAAGCCATCAAAATACATCAAATAAAATGCTGTCAGAAAGCCACCAAAACAGTCATTAATAAAAACACAATATAAGAACAATATATAAAGATTAAGGGACCAATAAATCAACCGCTTGCTGAAATAAAAATGTCTCTATAGACAGAAGGGATAGACTAAGCGTGGAGGGACCAAAACCAGCCACCCAAAGCATATCCAACTGCCCTGACCTGATCCTAAGAACCTTTCCCTTCCACGCTCACAAACACATTTATATACCTCAGTTGATGTTTGCTAAGCAGAGTCAGAGGCAAAGGGACAGAATAGATTTTTAACTGTTTCTTTCTCGATGTAAACAGCAGAAGTTCTCTATGCACCTTAGTTGCCCATTGCTGTGTGCAAGTTGTGACACTGGCAAATCAAAGTAAGCAAGTGAGGTACTTAAGGCAAGCAGGAGTGCTCTGTGAAATAACTCTGTTGCTGTTCACACAGGGTCAGAGGAAATGAAGAATCCTTAGTGTGTACATGTTAGTGGCTGATGACACCAAACTGAGAGGGATAGCTAATGCCACAGAAGACAGACCTGTGGGTATAGGGCGGTATATGAAATATAATAATAATAATAATAATAATAATAATAATAATAATAATACAGTCATACCTTGGTTGACGAATGCCTTGTGAGTCAGTTTTGGCTCCTGAACGCCGAAAACCCGGAAGCGAGTGCTCCGGTTTGCGAACGTTCTTTGGAACCCAAACGTCTGATGCAGCTTATGCTGCTTCCAAACGTTTTGGAAGTCAAATGGACTTCCAGAATGGATTCTGTTCGATTTCTGAGGTACCACTGTACAAGAATACCGTACCTTAACCAAATGGAGAACTGGGCCAAAACTAACAAAATGAATATCAATAGGGACAAGTGTAAAGTTCTACACTTATGCAGGAAGAACCAGATGCACAAATATATGATATATGGGGGACACCTGGCTTGCCAGTAGTACATGTGAGTACTTCCGGGTGGGGAGGAGTTGCGGTCGGTCTACGCGGCCACCCACTCCTTTCTGGGGTTGGTGGGACTTCATCCAGCATCATTTGGTGGTCCCAGCTGCGTCATAGCTCCAACAGCCAATCTGGCTGGTCAGGGGGCATGGCCGCGAGCATTTAAGCCTCAGCACGAGCCAGGGAGCTCCCTTCTGGCTCGGTTTGCCGATCTCCCACCCTGACCTCCCTATTTTCAGGTACTGACACTGGCCTTGCTATGGACCTCGGTTGTCGCCGTTAAGGGGCCTGGTAGGAATTTTTCCACTTGGCAAATTGGCTTGGGCCATTTGGTGTTCGCCTACCTTGTAGCAATTATCAAAACTTTGTAAGGTTTTGTGGTTAGGCATTGGTTGAACTTATGTTGGAGGAGGGCAGATGTGGCCATCACCTGCCCCTCCAATATTAAGGGTATTCTGTTAAAGGAATCCGGGGGTGTGGATCTTGTCCGCAGCCTGTGGAGGGGCTAGGGCCATGCCACAACACTATCGGGAACCCAGGGGTGAGTGTGAGTTGATTTGCATTGACAGTGCTCCTCCTACTGGTGGTTGACCCTTACATTACTCACTGCACGGTGGGCCGGAGTCAGATATAGTCAGGTCAATTCCAATGCCTAAGCGAATACCGCTGACATTCTGTTACCAATAAAGTTGTGGCCTAAATTTCCCCACTAACCATTAACCTAATATCTGTGTCCCTGTGTCTTATTCATCAATGGGCAGTGGCCTCGGGGTCTTGACACGCAAAAGGATCTAGGGGTCTTAGTAGAGCACAAGCTACAGTGTGATGCAGCAACAAAAAAAGCTAATTCTATTCTAGGCTGCATCAACAGAAGTATAGTGTCCCAATCAAGGAATGTAATAGTCCCACTGTAATCTGCCTTGGTCAGACTGCTCCTGGAGTACTGTGTCCAGTTCTGAGCACCACAATTTAAGAAGGATGTTGACAAGCTGAAACATGTGCAGAGGAGGGGAACCAAGATGATAAAGGGTCTGGAAACCAAGCCTTATGAGCAACAATTAAAGGAGTTGGGTATGTATAGCCTGGAAAAGAGGAGACTGAGGAGATATGATATCTATCTTCAAATATCTAAGGGCTGTCATATGGAGCAAGCTTGTTTTCTCCTGCCCTGGAGAATAGGACTCGAACCAATGGCTTCAAGTTACAGGAAAGGCTATTCCAACTAAACACCAGGAAGAACTTTCTGACAATAAGAGCTGTTTGACAGGGGAACAGTCCATGAGTGTAGCCAGGGTTTTTGTTGGGGGTGGGCAGGCTTTTGTTGGGGAGTGGGGTAGAACCTCAGGTGTGTATTGATTTTTATCCATTTAGGGGAGCAGCTGCCCCCTGCCCCTCCCCAGGCAACGCCTATGGAACAGTCTCCCTCAGGAGATTGTGGACTCTCCTTCTGTGGAGGTTTTTTTTAGCAGAGTTTGGATGGCTGTTGACTGAGATTTCTGCATTGCAGGGTTTGAACTAGATGACCTTTGGGGTCCCTTCCAGCTTTAGAGTTCTGTGATTCTGTCACTTTGGTAAATATTGATCACTTACCTCACAATCCACCATGTGGTTCTCCTACCAAAGGTACACTGTGGCTGTTCAGTTTACTTGAAAGTACATCATTTGGATGAAATATGACAGGCTTCTGAATAGACATTCATATATTGCGCTGTCAGATTCATAGGGTTTGCACAAGAGTAGTGCCTGCTTGATTCTACTTGCTTGAGAAAGATCCATGAGCATATAAATGTCCTCATTCAATTACCTTCAACGTAAAGTTATGAACTAAAAATATTTTGCATTAAATTGGAACAGATTGCTTATGGTAACTCTTGCATAATGAAAGGGTACAATGAAGAATTGCAATTCAAATTACTTTTCAGGTCTGCTCAATTTTTTTATTTTTTTAATAGAAAATTGCACACTATAATTACAGCATATTCATTTGCATTCATATTGAAGCCTTGTGAGCAATTTTGCTCTTTTATACTTTTTAAAAAATATTTTAGAAGTGTGACTTGAATCAATAAATTCCAGCACTGAATATCAAATTGACACTTCTCATTCAAAGTTTTGTGTGGTTTTTTTTAATAAAAAACCCTTTCATAAATTTGAATTTTATAAATTTCATAAATCTTCCTTGTGTATCCACACCATTGCATGAGGCTGTTACCTATGCAGAAGACATAACTTGGGGTGCAAACTTGAAAGGCTGTTCAAAACCTTCGTTAAAACTTAAGGCTTACAGTTCATGCTCACAACCCAACACAATCCAATTAAAATGAATAGGCTTAAGAAAAAGCTATTGTGATGATGATGATTAATAATTTATTATTATTGTTATTGTTATTGTTATTATTGTTATTATCTGGCCCCCTCCCAGCCAGAGCCAGGCTCAGGGTGGCTAACATCAAAATGTATAATACATTAAAACATAAAGTTCAGCAATCGACTGAAATACAGCTTAAAATCGGATTAAAATCAAAGTTAAGATCAGATGGCTACCCACAAATTACAACTATAGGGATTGGATACCCTAAGTACTGACCAGGCTCGGCTATTTGTATGAGCCAGTGAGAAGAGTTAGAGAGGCCACTTATCTGCAGGGTCTTGTAACAGGAGGGGGGTCAGACGGGGCCCTGACAAAAAGCCTGGCGGAACAGCTCCGTCTTGCAGGCCCTGCAGAAAGATGTCAAGTCCCACAGGGCCCTGGTCTCTTGCAACAGAGCGTTCCACCAGACTGGGGCCAGGGCTGAAAAGGCCAGTCTAACTTCCTTGAGGCCCAGGACCTCCAAGATATTATTCTTTGCGGACCATATGGTCCTCTGCGGGGTGTACCAGGAGAGGCAGTCCCATAAGCACAAGGGTCCCAGGCTGTATAGGGCTTTAAAGGTTAAAACCAGCACCTTAAATCTGACCCTGTACTCCACCGGGAGCCAGCACAGTTGGTGTAGCACTGGATGGATGTGGTCCTGCAGTGAGGACCCTGTAAGTAGCCTCGCCACAGCATTCTGCACCCGCTGGAGTTTATGGGTCAACTTCATGGGCAGCCCTGCATAGAGCGAGTTACAATAATCAAGCCTGGAGGTGACCTTCACATGGATCACAGTGGCTAGATCAGGGCAGGATGGTAGTGATTAGAGCCATGAAACTCACTTGGTGCTTAGGCTATGTCATTCTTTCTCAGACTGGCAGAGCAATTTGTATCCCAGCCAGGTAGCGGCATCTGGGATGTGAGGAAATGGTGGAGCCACAGTTGCTCATACTTGCTGGGGTGGAAGGCAGGAGATGGGGCAGACAGAAGCCTACTAATCTGGAGCTGATGTAGAGACTGGGCTCAAATCAGATGATGGCAGTGGGGCTAACTCAGCCACTGTCTGCCTCATGGGTGGGTGGGACACAGACTGCCACTACCAGGAAGTCCACGGATAGTAAATCCGGCTTCCCGCACTTTAGCAGGCAGAATGAGGAGCTCTGCTAGCGTTCACTCAAGGGGAAGATGCCCAGTGCAGTACATCAGAGATTTACTTTGGACTGCACCCTAACCTGCCTCTTGCAAGGAAGAACAGCAGCACATGAAGAAGTCCAATAAACAAACTTCCTATAACATCTCCAGAGGCAAGCTTCTCTGTGAAACAGCCTCTTCTTCTACAACTATGCTTTCTTTGGTTTTAATACAGGCTCTTTCATCAGGAAGCTGTGTGGAATGCCTTCGTCTCTATTATGGACAGGGTGATATTTGTGGAGAGAAGCTGCTATCACAGAATAGGTTTAATGGGTCGTGAATTTTGTGTCGAGAAGATAGCGTCTGGATGACTCCTGAGCTGCTTGCAGTAGACCTATTGCCTCAGCAGCAAGTGCATTAGACTACATATGCTCAGCTCATTGACTCTGGAGGTAGCAGCCCTAAATGCCTCATTAAATTTTCATGGGTGACTGAGAGAAGCCACGAGGAAGAAGGGGGGGGCACACCAGCAACCGCCCCATCACATTATTTGTTATTATGATGGTGTTTTCTAGGCAAGGAGGAGAGAGAGAGAGAGAGAGAGAGAGAGAGAGAGAGAGAGAGAGAGAGAGAGAGAGCCAGCAACCTGAACATGAGCAGGAGCAAAAAAACTCACTTCCAAAGAAACGACCTATTTTCCGTAGGTTTTAGACAGTGCACCATTCCACTCGAGATTTGTCCTTCCTCACAATGACTTATTAATGAAAAATGGCTGACATGCTATTAAGGAGCATGCAAAAGGTGCAGGGGCATGAAATGGATGGAACGAAGTGTGAAAAAACAACAACCCTGTGCATCCCTGGTTGGGGATTTGGTGCCCTAAAACGGGATGCCAGAACTTCAGGGTCCAACCAGATTTCTTGAGGGAGGTTTCTATTCCAGACCCAGTCAGAGCGAGCCTTTGCGAGAGGAAGCAGTGAATTGCAGGCACGCGCTCTCCCTGCGTGTATGCGTGCATTTGAATAATCTAATTGCAAGGAAACTCTGGATTTACAGTACACGGCTGGTTCTTTCTGAGGCGCAGAATGCCTGTAACTATATATAATTTCCCCGCATCTCTCTTGAACACCATCATTTAATGAAATTGGCAAATTAAAGTGGGGCTTTCCCCCCTCCCTCGGTGTAATTATAACAGCTCTCCTCCTGCAATCAGTTGAAAAAAGAAGATACAGAAGTGCAAACGTTTGTGAGGAGGGATGTGACAGTATTTGGCTATAAGCAGATGCCCGGGCATATTGGCGAAAAGTCTGAATTGGGTCTCCAGGCTTTCCTCAGGACCCCCCCTTTCTTTCTTTCACCCCTCGCGCCCTGTTCCTATGGAAAAGTGCGCGCGAGGGGGGGGGGTAACATGGTAACGAGAGAGCCTCGTCCTCGCAAAGTTTCTCTTCCACTTCGATAGGTGCTTTCCTCCCCGAGCGCGCGAAGTCTCCAGGCTGGCGCGTGGAGATGGAGGGGCGTGGAGCGAAAAGAGGGGCGCGTGAGGGGAGCCTCGTTTCTAGCCGTGCCAGGCATGCCTCCTTCCCTGGACCAGGCAGCCTGCGAGTCGCGTGAGGAGAACCCAGCGTGGCTTTCTCTCTCCCCGCCCCCATCTTGTTTTTCTTACACGCCGAGGACACCCTCACGCCGCTTCAGAAATCATCCTCATCATCATCACCATCATCCAGGCGCTAAATCCTCTCCCCACCCCCCACCCCGCGTCTCCCTCGCGTCTCTCCGAGGGGGAGGAGGCGGCGTTAGCAGCAGCAGCAGCAGCGACGGCGGCGGCGGCAGCCAGCGACCCTTCCTCTCCTCCTTGGCCTCCCCCTCCCTCCCTCCCTCCCTCGCTCGCTCTCTCCGGCTGGCCTCAGCTTAACCGCGTCGTCGGGGGCCTGAGAGGGCAAAGGCGGCAGGGGGCGGACGCACCCAGCGAGCAGCGGAGGGGGATGGAGGAGCTGGCGGAGCCGCGCGCGGGCTGAGCTGGGGACGGAGAGCGCGGGAGAGAAAGAGAGAGGCGAGCGCAGCCGCCTCAGTCTCCGACCATGCGCGGGCGGGAGGGCTCGGCCCGGCGAGGTGAGTCGGGTGCGAGGCGGCGGGCGCCAAAGGGGGTGGGGCAGCCGGGGGCGAAGGCTGCGCGTGCGCCTTGGCGCGGGGAGCAGCGCCCTCGGAGGCGCCGGGGCTTCCCTTGCGCGCGCCTCGGGGGCGCCTCGTCGAAGTCGAGAGCAGCCGCCGTCCGCCTAGTACGACCCGCTCCTCGCGCGGCTCCCCCTTCCGCGCGCAGCTTCCGCGGAGCGCGTGTTCTCTACCCAGCCGGGCTCCGTTCGTCCCGAGAACAGGTGCCGTCCTCTTTCCGACCCTTCCGGATGAAAACAAAGTGGGACACGTGCGCGCGTGGGGGCTCCATAGTGTGTGCGCGCGCGCGCAGGGAGGCGATGTTAGAGCAAAGGAACCTCTTCTCTCCCCCCCCGCCCCCAATGAGTTGGCTTTTGGGTTTGTTCCATTCGCTGAATGCTGGTGGGTTCCTCACCTCTCCAACGCGAAAGCTGCCTCCCCTTTCCCATTCCTGCTTCAAGGCGGCGGGTGGCCCCCACGTGCAGCCCTGCGGAGTGGCGAGGCAAGTTTTCTGCAGGGCACCCATCCTACAAATTGGCAAAGAACCGTGCAGGAATAATAGCCCCCCCCCTTGTCTGTCAGGAGGTAGCAACTGGGAGTTGTGGAGAGAGAGGAGGCGTGGATGCTCTATTTCTGCCTCCTTGGACTGCTGGCTCCTCCGTGTAGGCATGATGGGGGGGGGGGAAGGGTCCCCTGTAATTGCTCTGGTGAGGAAAAATGCTTCAAGCTCCTCATTATTTTCCCACTTCATTACAAGGCACAGATTCTCCAGGCATTGACAGCGGCATTCATCCCGCACTCATCTCCAACTTGTCTTGCGTTCTCCATGCTCCCTCCTGATACATAAAAGAAGGAAGTTTCGCTGCTCATCTCTTTAAACCCAACAGTGGAAAAGCTTCCTTCCAGCTTTCTGACATGCATTCTTTATTAGACAGTTTGCATTCTTTTATAAGACAGGCTTCTTTTTCCTGTGCTCTTGCTTATAAACCCTATGAAGATCAGCCTTGTCCTTATAATTACTTCTGCTCCCCACTAAAAAGCACAGGAGAGAGGTGGGGGGAGAATATATGATTGTGTGCTTAAAAAATAATAGCAACCAGGATTCAGCGTTCCTGGTGGAAAGCTGCATGTGTGATGGAAATGGAGTTTGTTTTGTGACTGAGTAATAGTTCCCATCGTTCCATTATAGCTATACACAATGTCATGTTATTGTGACAGCCCACAAAAATATGTTTCTTCTTCTGTGTTTACTATTATGCACAGCAATGTTGCAGATGCTTTGGTAGTTCCCTGGGGCTGTTCATAAGGTAATTGCACATCAGATAGTCAAGCAATTTTTCTGATTTCAATAGTACGCAGAAGGAATTCTAAGTCCAAATCAGGGGGGAAAAACACAAAGCCTTTATTGTTTGCAACTGTGCTCAGCTCTGAGCCTAAACCGATATATACTTAGGGATGATCTTGGTTTGCAATCTGTCATTTTCATAATGCATCTCCTGAACATCATTGTGCTGCTCTCTACTGTCCGTTTAAAAAAGGTGTATTATTAGAGTCTCATATTTTTAAAAGCACTACTCATTCGTGTATTTGTCGGGGGTTTTCTTTTATATGATATATTAGGAGTTCAGCTTTCCCCCCCTCCCTTGTGAAAGGAACACAAAAAACTGTTATAACCAGAGATACAATGTAGCAAGTCAGAGAAGGATGTCTGCTACTTTAGGACACAAGCTTCATAGTCATTGTAGAGATACATGCTGTATGCATCCTCGAGTTACCAGAGTAATTATTGCGTGGAAAGAAAGCTTACTGAGGAGATGGCAGAGCATGCTTTGCCCCATTTAAAACTTTCACTTGTTCGGAACACATCTAATGAATTGCAAAGGTACAAATACTGAGGGTATTTGAGAGTTTATCTGTGCAGACCTCTAGATGTCTCTGTATAAGCGAAGAGCTTGAAGGTGGGGGTGGGGAATAGACTCTTAGACCTTCTCATGTGTAAAAAGGCATCCCTTCACAATGGTGGCTGTGGAGGAACTAGGCCCCTTATCTGGATGTAGTCTGGGAATCCTGGTTTCTCAGCAGGCTTTGAAACAACTCCAGAGACTCACATAATGTTAAACTAAAGATGAATTTGTTGATGGAAATTGTGTCGGGTATGATTTGATGAAAAACATTTCAACACTGTAGTGGCATTTGCATGTAAATATGATGGTATTTGTTGTTAGCCACTCTGAGCCTGGCTTTGGCTGGGGAGAGCGGGATACAAATAGAAATTTGTTGTTGTTAGAGGTGTTCTGCTATCACAAGATTCTCCAAGTACTGTATCTGTAGAGTTTGGAAGCAGCCCACTCTCTTTCTGGATCTACTGTGTATCAGGTTCAATTTGTTATTTGAGGCCAATCTGATCTTTTAAATCCAAAGTCTGCTTTGCTCCATTGATTATAATGGGGAATCTAAAACTGGTGATAACTCTTTTCACATAAGTGGGTGACATTTGCAGACAGAGGAGCCCCTCCAGTGTGTACTAAGTCTACAAAATTACAGGTAGATACGTTCTGGCTTTTTCATGCAGGGAATCTTTATTTTTTAATAAATAAATAAATAAATACTTTTAATTGTTTAATATTTTGCCACAGTTGAATGCAACTTGCAGGCAGGTTTGTCACTTGTGAGGTGATAAAAGGTAAAGGTAAAGGTACCCCTGCCCGTATGGGCCAGTCTTGACAGACTCTGGGGTTGTGCGCCCATCTCACTTAAGAGGCCAGGGGCCAGCGCTGTCCGGAGGCACTTCCGGGTCACGTGGCCAGCGTGACAAAGCTGCATCTGGCAAGCCAGTGCAGCACACGGAAACGCCGTTTACCTTCCCGCCAGTAAGCGGTCCCTATTAATCTACTTGCACCCGGGGGTGCTTTCGAACTGCTAGGTTGGCAGGCACTGGGACCGAGCAGCGGGAGTGCACCCCGCCACGGGGATTCGAACCGCCGACCTTTCGATCGGCAAGCCCTAGGCGCTGAGGCTTTTACCCACAGCGCCACCCGTGTCCCATTTGTGAGGTGATGAAGCCTGCCAAATTTAGGAAAGAAGAGTGCAGCAGTTCTCCTACAAGAGCAGACTTGGCCATTTTGGGGTGGGGAAAAAGAAATCCCATGACCACCCCTAGTTTTCTAGAGGCAAT
Organism: Podarcis raffonei; assembly: GCF_027172205.1. Lineage (NCBI taxonomy): Eukaryota > Metazoa > Chordata > Lepidosauria > Squamata > Lacertidae > Podarcis > Podarcis raffonei. The sequence continues at coordinate 41,418,039 of NC_070607.1, forward strand.
TATTTTGAAAATTGGGACATAAAGGAAGTACTCATGAGTAAGAAGCCTGAAGAAGTTCAGACAGATGCTTCCAGGGGCTATTGAGCTGGTGATTTTACCTTAGTTATAAAAAAACCTGGGGAAAAGTCACAGTTTGTCTTGTCACACTGTCTTTCTCACACTGTGTGTGTGTGAGAGAGAGAAAGAGAGAGAGAGCGCGCACTACAGTTTTTAATAGTTTATTAGCGAAAACTGTGCTTGGGAAAGAAGCGGGCCACCCCTATAGTCTTAACTTTGCCACTTACACCCTGCTCTCATGGCTAAAACTTGGAGGTGAATGATGGCCCATAGGAAAAGCAACTGAGTGTATTTCAACATTCCCCTTAATTTCTGATACAGTAGTGCCCGTGGAAAATAACTCACTGTGATTAAAACGTAACAGCAGGTGACTGATAGGTGTGTAGTGGCATCCACTTCTCAAAGTTAGTCCGTGGGGGGAAGGAGATGGGTCTGCTATGCCAGAGTGTTTCCTGATCACTCAGCAAGTAGAGCATGAGGCTCTTCATCTCAGGGGTCACAGGTTTGAACCCCAGCTGGGCAAAAGATTACAAGATTCATGCATTTCAGGGGGTTGCACTAGGTGACTCCCAGGATCCCTTCCAACTCTACAATTCTGTGATGATGAGCATTCTGTACTCATGATCAGCCAGTGGCGTAGCGTGGGTTGTCAGCACCCGGGGCAAGGCAAGTAATTTGCGCCCCCTAACCCGTGGATTTGCGCCCCCAACCCGTGGATTTGCCCTAACCCCCAGATGTTGCGCCCGGTGCGGCCGGCCCCCCCTGCACCCCCCATGCTACGCCACTGTGATCAGCTGATAGGTGGAGAGTTCAGTCCTGGTCTGCAGTGGTCTGCTTTGCCAGCATGTTCCCTTCAGGGAATGATTTGGCAAAACACCACCCAGCAGGACTGAACCCCGCCCCCATCAGCTGATGCCAACCAAGGATATCAGCTGATTGACAGACGGACATTGTTTTGTGGGAAATGATCATGTGAGCCAAACTGGACCCCCTAACAGGCCAATATTAACCTGTGGGCTAGAGCTTCCCCAACCCAGGTGCTGACCACCAGTGGTGTATTTTTTGACGGATTGACATATAGTTTCATAAAAGAGAGAGGGGCTGTAAAGGTTATTATATTTCTGTTTTAAGAACAGACCACTCTTTGAGGCAGTCTTCCCATTGAAGGGAATGAATATTTCTGAAAATAACTGCAGCGTACATTGTAGCCCCATGCAGAGTGTCAAAGTGCAGAAATGTATGTGAGTGACAAGGGATTTGGATCACACCTGCCAGTCCTCTCTCTGATATCCAAGTATTGATTGTAACTTTTGCGCAGAGACCTCCATGAGTAGACTCCAAACTCATGGACTGTGCCTTGCAAAAATGAAGGTCATGTGTTCAGGGACAACATGTGTTAGTCATGTCAGTGGCTGGTTGAATGGAAAAGACTTTAGGGAGAGAAGAAAGGAAGATTAATACTAAACAACAAACTCCAAAAGGCTGTTAGAGTGTTTATCATTTCCTGACCTATCAGTAAAAATTAGCAAACAGATTCTTCCACACAAAATAGTTCCCAAACTAAACCTTTATTTCACAGGGAACTATTTTTATTACTATAATTATTTTGCCAGTTTCCTAAATTCTGACTCTATATCTGCAGCACTTAATCACCTTCATTGTTTTCGGCCATTCAAACAGAATAAAAATTACTTATTGTTGATGAAGCTCATCTCTCAAGCTGTTGCACAGTATGTTTCTATTGCTGGATGCAGAACTGTGGAAACTGCAGAGAATATATCAAATCTTTTTTTAACTCCCCTCCCCCAATATCAATCTGCTCCTTGCTGCTGTGTTTATTTAAAGAAAAATAATAACAGGAAGTTATTGCTAAATGTTTTGATCAATATCTTGGACTTCTACCTGCAGTATGTGGTATTTTAACATCTGTCTTTAATATATAGTTTTGGAGAAATGCTTTAAATTGAGGCTGCAATTCTACAATACTTACCTGGAAATAAGCCTCTCTGAACTCCATGGGACTTAACTACTGAGTAGATGTGTATACATTAGGGCAGTGGAATGGACTCCCTCGGGAGGTGGTGGACTTATTCATTGGAGGTTTGTAAGCCGAAATTGGATGGTCCTCCGTCATAGACACTTTGCTTGAGATTCATGCTTGAGATTCCTGAAAAACAACTACCAGACTTTTAGAAGACATCTGAAGGCAGCCCTGTTTAGGGAAGCTTTTAATGTTTAATAGACTATTGTATTTTAATATTCTGTTGAAAGCCACCCAGAGTGGCTGGGGAAACCCAGCCAGATGGGCAGGGTATTAATAATAATAATAATAATAATAATAATAATAATAATAATAATAACAACAACAACAATAATAACAATAATATTTATTATTATTATTATTATTATTATTATTATTATTATTATTATTATTATTATTGCAGGGGTTGGACTAGATGACTCTCGGGATCCTTTGCAACTCTATGATTCTATGAATTGTGCTGGAAACAAATATTTCTCCTCTATTAATATTTTAAATGTAGCTAACTGGGATATCTATAGATTTTTGAAAACAAACTGAATATGACACACACACCCCCATAATTCTCACACACTCCCCAGTTTGTTTAATTACATGCAATGTGTTCTTTACACTTAGAAGGAAAATGAATGTGGATGCCTTTCTGCATGCTTTGCTTGAGCTCAGAGTGGATTGCTTATATGCTGAGAAAGGGCGCTATCTGTGGCCTGCGTTTCTGTGCGCTTGTGTGATGATTTAAGACCATTTCAGGACAGCAAGGGAGGAGGACACTGGCTCTCATGCTTCTTAGTGGGAGCTGTCTTCTGTGAGTGCACATACCAGTGGCTTCATCTTATGATGATTGGAATTGATTTTTTTTTTTTATCTCAGCTGGTGAAAGATCCAGTGGGTGCCCTTTGACCGGTGGCCCCATATGATGAAGTGACACCAAAAGTGGAGATTATCATCTTGAGATAGAAGCTGTAGGGCATCAAGAGCAAGCGCCACAACATAAGCAGACTTTGTCGAGGCAGTAAGCGTCTTTGAATGCATTTGCAAGCCATAGCTATCAGCATGTAGAACTGAGCGAAAAGAGCCAGGGCCAATTAGGATGAAGGCTGTTTCTCACTAAAACCTCTGCTTCTAAGTTCATATATGTTCCTGGAAAATAAAAGATTACTTTATTATGCATGTTAACATACACACAAACCAGATACAAAACTAAATATATTGCTTTTCCCCTAGTGCTAAAGATAAATAGATAATAACAGGTTAAATAAAAATAGTGTTATTTTTTTTCTGTTTCTGTTTAACATTGCCACATACATGTGTAACCTATTAAAGGCAACCCCCAAACAACAAAGCATTGCAGGGAAATCCTAATCCCCGATCCGTGCCACTGGAGGGCATAGGGTAAGATAGAAAGGACCATCTGCTGGGTTCTGTTTGCCTCTGCTGCTGGGTCAGAGACCCCTGTTGAATCCAGGGAATAGGAAGCTACTGTGTAAAAGTAGCCTGTGTAAAAGACTTGAAACAGGGTGTGGCAATGGTTTGGCACCATTGTCTTTGGATCCAGTCCACAGGTGCCCTGGAGCTGGCACAGCAAAAAGAAGAAACCACCTCACACCCCATCTTCTGTGCTGGCTGGTGTGAAAAGCAGTGTTTAGGATTGTTCTATATGAGTACTTTTGGAAGGCGTATTGGACTAGAACAGGATGCACTCCAGGGACAGGGAGTTTTAAAATGAAGCAACCAACAATCCCTGCCTCTGTGCTTTTGCTGTCCAGACTTGGTGTGCTGCTGGTAAAATATATTTAAAAAGTTGCTCTTCCTTTGACTTGGCTGTGTAAGACTGAATGGCTTTTACTTTTGCAGTGGAGTGGCAAAGTTATTAAAGTTTTCATAGATCAAAACCTTTTGTTTTAAATTATGATAAAATTAATGAGTATAGGAACACCTATGCGACTTCTCGGTTTCATGTTTTTGTGTTGCCAGGTGGCTCAAAAACAACAGACTGGAGAAGCAAAATGCTTTGTGTGAAAAGTTCAAGTTTGGTGAATTGAAGGCGTTCCACATCAGGAACTCTTTAACTTTCGCTGCTATTTCATAAATTTATTTAACAAGGGTATCATTTGCCTAATTTATGTCGGACTAAAGGAACTCCATTATTTATGTGTATTTTGTAGAGGGAAAAGTGATAAACAAAAAGGAATTTGGTTTGTGGATAATCACATCAACCTATGACACTAATTTGTGCAGGTGTGATCATGGTTCCATGTAGCCCAATGCTGTCTGCTCTGAATGGCAGTGTCTCTTCGAGATCCTTTATGACTTGAGAGTAATCACTCTCTTGTTTTATAGTGGTGTGAAGGGGAATCATAGAGGCAAGAAATAGCAGTCACATATCTACTGAGGAAGGCATGGCATTTGCTGAGTTTATTTCTGAAGGTCCTATGCACTCCCTTCTCACAGACAGAAGAGTAATCCTGACTGTGCAGGATTGTTTAAACCTGATCAGTCTTCACATGCACAAATGTTGCCAAATTGCTATTGATTTTTCAATTTTGCTATTTGCTGGGTATGAAGAAATCTTTTATTGCTTAAATCTGTGTTTCCTTTGTTTTGTCTCAGACGGTCATTCATATAGTAATGCTGGCAGTAATACCTCAAGAGCGATCCAAGTACCACTTCACAGTATTCTGCTGCAGTCCCTCAGAAATGAATGGGATTATAATTTTGTAAGTGGTTCTAGAATTGCCCTCTCATCTTTTTTTCTGTAGGTAGACATATCTCATGATAGTTGACTATTTTTGCACAGTATATGCCAATCTAAAAATATAGTGCAGCCCAGATTTTACCAGCAAACTAAGATAAGAGAATCTTCAACTCTTTCATGAAGATTTTAAATATGTTCATTTGAAAGTGCTGGCTTTACTCAAATGAACTACGGAATATGAAGAGCACAAATACGTTTCTCACACTTTTCAGCCACAAGTAGTCAAACCACATGAAAAAATATCTAACAATAAAAATTCTACAATAATTATCAATAAATTTCTACTAAACATATGAGAAGGCTGTCCCACATGCACTTCAATTAATAAGCAATACAGAATTTATAACCATTAAATCAATAAACCCTTACAGCACAAATATTCCAGTATATTTATAAGGGGATAATAAAACAACAATACTCCAGCAGCCAACATAGCAAAACACATACCCTTTCAAGTAATAATTGAAACTACTATAGAAAAAAGTTAAATAAATTATGTAACCACAGTTCAAAGAAATAATACTGCTATGATTACATTTGTTTGTTTGTTTGTTTATTAACTTTTAAATATGTTTAGGCCACTTTGCTGACCAGATGCTCATCCAAAGTGGCTCACAATAAAAACAATAGAAAGAGAAAAGAACAATAATACAAAATTTCAGAACTTAAAACTACAACTTGGCAACACTCCACATTAGAAAATGTAGCCACAGAGTCAGAAAACAACAACAATCAGGCAATCACCCAGCTATTAAAACATCTTGCCTGGAAAGCCAATTTGCAGGCAGTGTCTTCAGGTCCTTTCAAAAATTGTGCAATGTATAAGTTTGATGCAGGTCCAAAGGAAAGGAATGCCATAATTATGGGGCTGCAGCAGAGAAGCATCTCTCCTTTACGACCACAACTCTTACCAACTTAAGTGGGTGGACACACCAGGTGAGCCTCCAAAGCAGATATTAAAGCACCCACAGAATGTTTTGAGGGCAGGTAGTCTAATAAATAGGTCCAAAACAGTTAGGGCTTTAAATATAAAAAACAGCACTTTAAATTGGGCTTGGAAGCGCATCAGTAACCAACACAGTTGAAATAGTAATGGTGTCACAGATGTGACTGCCTCACCCTCAATAGGACTTTGACCAGCTGAAGTTTCTGAACCATTTTAAAGGCAGTCTCACATAGATTAAATTACAGTATTGACAGAACCAGAGCATGGATCACTGTGGCAAGGTGAGTCCTGCCCAGATAGGGGTGCATTTGATGTAGCAGCCAAAGCTAGTAGAAAGCACTCTTCTTCCATCAGTGCTGAACCGACTGTGCTCCTGACTGCATACTTGGTCTTTCCAGAGCTGGGAATCTCTCCACCCACAACTTGGATTCAACATCAGCTTGCTTGATAACATCCATCCCGAAAATGCTTCAAGGCACCTGTTGAGGATTTCAACAGTTTCCCTGGGATCTGAGAATAGAAAGGAAAGGATAGATAGAGCTGAGTGTTGTCAGCACACTGATGGTACTGCAGCCCAAACCTACTAGTGGCTTCATGTAGAAGATGGTTAAGCATCATGGGGTAGGGATGGGCGATGAATTGGTACACCATCCAAAAATGGTTTGAAGGCCACATTGTGATAGCGATTTCATAATATTTGACCTGGCAATGTATTGTGAATCACAATGTGTGTGTGTGTGTGTGTGTGTGTGTGATCATTTCTACATGTAATGAGGAGCAACGCAGCGCTTGCTGGAGGTGGCAAGAAGATGAGGAGAGTTGGCATCCGCCGCCTGGCTGCCTTCCCTTTCCCTTCCCCGTTCCCTCCAGTGTCAGAGCAGTCCCCACCTCAGCGCCTTTCTATAACCACAGTGTCCTGCTCCCTGCCTTCTCTGTCTCACTGGAAAATAATAGCTTTCTTTTCCCTTCAAATAGAAAGTTTGTGCAAGAAGTTTTCTTTTTTAAAAAAATCACTATATAATCTTATTTGTATGGACCCACCTCATATTTGGAAATTATTTGTATGCCAGTCGTTCTTATGCTTCAAACTACTCCACAAAAAGGTTGTTTTCTATCAAGACTTCTTGTCTGTGTGGCACAGCTGCAGGTGGCAAACTGTCTTATTGAGGGCTCTTCATATAGCTGGAGAAATTTTAGGCACACGGTTGCAAGAGGGGTTGACTTTATCATTTGCATCCTGCTCTTCTACAGTAATGCTCAGAAAGGCTCACAATGGAGTAAACATAGATACAGTCCTAAAATACAATTTGAATGAATCAATCTCGTTAACAGCAAACAATTCAAATTCAGTATATATTAAGCAAGTAGAACAAGCCACACTGAAGCAAAACTAACCAGATGTTGAAAGCCTGTCAACATTTGAGTCACATGTTGAAACAGGACCCAATGCAACTCTGCAGAAAATTAATTTTTCCTCTGTGCACACTTACAGCAGGGCCTCTGAGATCTCTACAATCCATGTGGAAGTACGTTGTTGTTGTTGGTGTGGTTGCAACTGGGCCAAAACTACGGAGCTGATCACACATATGGCTTGTCCTGTGGAGTTGTACCACACAGTGATTATTTTCTGTGATGGAAGTAGAAGTGGCTGTGGCAACCCAGTCAGAGGGGAGGCATATAAATAATAAAATTATTATCATTTATTTGGCTCTTTACATGAGGTTTGGGAACAGAAGTGTGTAGTTGTTGGAGGCTGAATGGAAGAAAACCCATAAGGTTAGAAAGCTAGAGAATGGAGACCCCAGAGGCAGAGTGGCTAAAGTGAGGTCATGCCATTGGCTTAGAAACAGGACTATGGGTAGGTTATGTGGATGAGGCACAACATGAAGAATAGAGGCTTAGCAGAGGCAGGGAATTAGGAAGTCACTAGTGGACAGAAGGAATGGGATAAAGCCTTGCTACAAGCCTTTCATACAGGATGGGCTATATGTATGCTGTTAGCAGAAAGAAGAAAAAAGAAAGGCTTTATTGGGAGGGAGGTTGAAAGCTGGCAAACCAAGGAAGATCATGTTGGATAGCAGCTAAATGACAGAGAAATTCTGTAAAGCACCTACCCATATAAGTGTTTTCAACATGTCAGTGTCACATTTAAACTGAAATTTGATGAGCATTATCGATGGAAACCAGTGGTATTTCTTTTTAAGCACCTGCTGTACTTTAGGGACATAGTAATTTTTGAGACCATGATAAACCACGTTTTTTTTTTTAAGTTGTAGAAAACTGCCACACAGTTATGGAATCTCCTTAAAAGGTGAACATAGACAATTAAACTTTTTTCATTTTCTGCAGTACAGGTTTGTATGAAAAAATGATTTGCTTAGGGTAATAAGGGTTATTCAATATATTGTTAAATACAGTTGAAGAAAAGTACATCACATTAAAAACAGCAAGAGGTTGCATGTTATTTCAGCAAGTAATTAAATAGCAATGCTAGACGTTTCCTCTTTTCTGCAGTAAGCTACAGTTTTGAGAGACCTGTAGGAAGCCTTTCTAGTTTACTTCTAAGATTAAATATGAATATATACCATCAGTCAATTATGGTTTTAGAAATGTCTGTGGCAAAATAAACATTATTTGAGAAATGTGATCACACTTGGAAAGCAAAGCCAGCAGCAGAAGTGTTAATACACATTTAAAGTTGATGATTTGTGGCTTTACTTATGGTACTTAGCAAGATAATAAGGCTATTCAATGTCATATGCAAAATGTCCTTCAAGTTCTACTTGGGATAAATGACAGTCAAAAGAACATACCTAGAAGACCAATCTACATGCCAGTTGCCATTACCCAGATTTCAGTAAAAATCAAAACCACAGCCTTCTTGATTCCAAGTAGTCCCATATATTAATAGAGCTACTATGAAGTAATTGGAATTGGCTTATGTACCAATTAGAAACAGATCACTTGTAATGGACAAATGATTTTATTTCCAGCCAATCGAAAGGTATAATAATAATAATAATAATAATAATAATAATAATAATAATAATATTTAGGTATGATTTGGGGCAAGTTAGTACCTTGTGTTTTCCCCCCTTTAAGCTTTCAGCTGTGCCTTTGATGCAATCTAGCATCAGGGTAATTAATGAAAAACTCACACTTCCTTTTAAACTTTAATGTGAGCCACCTTGTCTTCATAAAAGCGAACTGCTGTTTAGTTCATCAACAGCCATTGTGGCAAATATTTTATTAATATTTCAATTTTCAGTTCACTTTTACAAAATAAAATATGCAGTTAAATTATATCCTTTCTTCCTGTCCTTGCTCCAGTGTGCAGCTGGGGCTGAATCCTGACATCTTCCATGTATGCCATTATTCTCCTTCAAACTATGAGGTATAAAGTGTATTAGCAGCAGATTAATACTTCACTGCAAAATGAGATTCACCTGATAGGCATGACTTCATATTGTGTCCTAACTATGCATCTGCCAAACCATGAAATTAGGGACCTTTCCAGAATCTATTTCCCTCCCTTTTCGTTGTGGAAAATGTAGCATGGATGACTTTTCTTCAGTGAGAGTGTCACCCTCATTTGCTGGTGGATTCTCAGCTAGTCATTTCCTGTTTTACAATGACACTGGCAATGTCATGCAAGAATCCTACTTTCCTGTACCTTGTTAGTGCACCTGGGAATTAATTGCTGCCTGCATTTTTTCCTCTTTTTATTAAGCTCTAATTAGTGCCAGATAAATTTGGAACGATCAAAAGCGATTCTTCTTCACTCGGCATGTAGTTAACTTGCAGAGGATTACATACTGTAATATTTTAAAGGGATCGTTGTATTACTTACAGCAACAGTGCAAGGTTTCTTTTCTTCATAAAGTACAACCTGCCACAAAACAAGAGAGCCACATGCCAAAAAGGAAGTCAAAGGCAGCCCGATGTGGTGACAGACACAACACACACAAAACCAATATCCTTTCTCCATCTCAGTGCATGGGATAGGTTAAACATCTGTTAGGTCTTTGATTTTTGACAAATATTTTGCACTCATATAGGGAGTGTAATGAGTCAATGAAATATGGTATGATTCTTCCGCACATACAGTGAGGGAGAAAAGTATTTGATCCCCTGCTAAATTTGCCTGTTTGCCCTCTGATGAAGAAATGACCAGTCCATAATTTTAATGGTAGGTTTATTGTAGCTGTGAGAGACAGAATAACAACAGGAAAACCCCCAGAAACCCAGAAGATGGGTCAAGGATGGGTATTCCAGCATGACAATGACCCAAAACACACGGCCAAGGCAACAAAGGAGTGGCTCAAGAAGAAGCACTTTAAAGTCCTGTAGTGGCCTAGCCAGTCTCCAGACCTTAATCCCATCGAAAATCTGTGGAGGGAGCTGAAGGTTCGAGTAGCTACACATCAGCCTTGAAATCTTACTGATTTGGAGAGGATCTGCAAAGAGGAGTGGGACAAAATACCGTCTGAGATGTGTGCAAACCTGGTGGCCACCTACAAGAAACGTCTGACCTCTGTAATCGCCAACAAGGGTTTTGCCACCAAGTACTAAGTCATATTTTGCAAAGGGATCAAATATTTATTTCACTCATTATAATGCACATCAATCTCTGACTTTTGTCTTCTGGGTTTCTGGGGTTTTTCCTGTTGTTATTCTGTCTCTCACAGCTACAATAAACCTACCATTAAAATTATGGACTGGTCATTTCTTCCTCAGAGGGCAAACGGGCAAATTTAGCAGGGGATCAAATACTTTCCCCCCCTCACTGTACATATCCTTATATCTTCGAATCTCAAACATTCTAAACAAATGGAGACCTAATGTATCTTGTGCCTGTATAAAAATGCTGCACACATTTCCATCTCCTTGTGTTCTCTCCTCTTGGTCTTTCCATGTTTGTTGTTGCAAGCCTGCATCCTTGGTTTTTAAGTTGAAAATGAATTGCTTTTGAATGCATTGAGGCTGCAGTCCAGTGAACACTTAGGTAGGAGTAGGTGTCCTTAAAGTCAATGAGGCTTATTTCTGAATAGACATGCATAGTATCTTACTGCATAGCTTTGCTCCTGTGCTTGCAAACAGTTCAAGTCAGAATCACATAAAGATGTATAGCCTTAGACTCCAAGTTAGCATTTTCAAAAAACTAGGAACTTCTATGTGCAAAAGGGATGGCCTCAAGAAATCAAGGGGTGCTACAAAGAAAGCTGTCAAAAAAACTTGGGTTGACCCAAATTGACCCATTTTGGTTCAGGATTTGGTTGAGGCTAGTGCACAACCCTATAAATCAGGTAGATGAATGTGTTTAGTGATATTTGCTTTATACGTGAGACAGTTTCGAAAGAAAATGTTCTCTTTAGTGCTAGTTCTATAATAAGTATGGAATGTTTCCACATGATTCATTTTCTTCCTTTTGGTAAATTACAAAGCACAAATTTTAACATGCTGCAGAAAAGTCTTATTTTTCCGATCTCTTTCTTCCTAGCAAGATATTATCACCTGAAAATCAAATGAACTGAATTACATGAGGAGCTTCCTTTTGAGTAGCGATATTCATTTCAGTATGTTGGGTTGATGTTGTCTGATAGGTTAACCTCCAGTTCATTGATTAATCTTAGTCTTCACAAATGATAAATTACATCTCCAATGATAGCTTTATTAAGGATAGAACATTCAAGAGATAAAGTTTGAGGCAGTTCTGGAATGATTGTAAATGAAACATTAATGTCATAAACATATTTTTGAGTGCCAGATTACCACATATTTGTGATCTGAAAATTATTGATACATGCAGTGAGAAAAACATGTACAGTGGTACTTCAGGTTAAGAACTTAATTCATTTTGGAGGTCTGTTCTTAATCTGAAACTGTTCTTGACCTGAGGTACCACTTTAGCTAATGGGGCCTCCCGCTGCTGCCGCACCACCACCATGCAATTTCTGTAGTAATCCTGAAGTAAAGTTCTTAACCCGAGGTACTATTTCTGGATTAGTGGGGTCTGTAACCTGAAGCGTCTGTAACCCGAGGTACCACTGTATTTCACACTAAGGTGAAAGAAAACTTCATGCAAATGTATTCAAAATACAAATGTGAATCCTTGTTTCAGGTGCACATTTTTTAAATATTAGTTTCCCCTGGCAATAACTCTCATGGCTTTCTGCTAAACTGGAAATTAGGCAATGACTTAGAGTTTGGCACTAACAACTGTATTTCTTCACTTTTTATTTTCCTTGTTTTCCAGTTCCCAAGAGTGTGTTGGTGGTGAAACTGTAGATGTGGAGAGAGTTGTGAGCTGGGTGCTTCTTACATCAGTGTGACATGTTGCGATGTAAAATTAGCTTGTATTTTCCCTAGCTACATAATCAGCACCACACCAGTAAAACAGGTCTTTCAAAAGTGATCACAGCCCACTGCCCACTGTAATGGCTACTGAGGCAGCTGTTCTGGCTGCCAACAGTCATCTTAGTTTCTCCAAAATGCAATGCCCTGGAAATCCTACCTTTCCATTAAATTGCCTTTTGTTTTTGTTGTTTTTGTTTTTTAAAGCAGTTCCAGTGTTATTGGGGAAGCTACCATAATTGTTGGTTTAGGGGTTTGTTTGTTTTTTGCTTTTTTATTATTATTACCCACAGCGTCCCTCAGTGATGGAGCTTTTGCATTTTTGGAAAACTAAGATGGTGATTAGGAAGACCATAAAACCACAATTGGCCTTAAGCTTTCCCAGGCATGGAATGAGTCCACTGCAATACAATCATGGCAGCTGATTGTAAAGGAAGGCAGGTTGGGGACAAAAAAATCTACCAATATGTGTGCACAATGATAGACGTATATAGAATCATAGAATCGTAGAGCTGGAAGGGACCCTGAGGGTCATCTAGTCCAACCCCTGCAATGCAGGAATCTCAACTAAAGCATCCATTTCAGATGGCCATCCAACCTCTGCTTTGAAACCTCCAAGGGAGTAAAGTCCGCAATCTCTCAAGGGAGTCCATTCCACTGTCGAACGGCTCTTACTTTAAGAAAGTTCTTCCTTGTGTTTAATTGGAATCCCCTTTCTTGTAACTTGGATACATCGGTTTGAGTCCTACCCTCTGGAGCAGGAGAAAACAAGCTTCCTTCATCTTCCATGAGACAGCCCTTAGGTATTTGAAGATGGCTATCATATCTCCTTTCAGTCTTCTCAGAAGTAAACCCCCCTGAATTCAAGTGAGACTTATGCCTATGCAGTTGTGTGGAGAATTGCTGTCTAAATCTCCAATATTGTTTACTTCAGTGTTTGTAGGGTCCCCTAAAATCTAGAGTTTATTTTTTTGGTGTATGTTTCCAATTGAATCCTAATGGTAAGTCCTAATTGCTGAGTTCCAGGGTTTGAATGATTGTGTAATAATAATGCTGATAGAACATTACCGTCTAGTGAGACCCCTGCTATTCATGCCATGAGAAATGTGAAGCAATTATATATAGTGAGTTTGTTTGACAGTTTTTGAAGAAAAGGAGCATTTTACCCTAATGCAATCTTTGATAGCAAACCATTTGAGAGCAAGCCATTGTGCCACGGTTCAAAAGTTCAACATCTTGTAAGTTTACGGTACAGCAGCCAGTTACAAAGGATACCTGGTGTAATCCAAGTTTGAAGCAGAGAAAGTAAGCATGCGGCTATTTATCACATCCACAACTTTAAAGCCTCTATATTGAAGGAGGCCTGCTAACAATTTTCCTTTGGTTCTGTCATCTGCTGATGCTAGAGGTCCTGGCATTTTCAATAGATGCTCTGCAGTAGATTGGCTACTCCAGAATAAATACGGTATTTATTTATAAAGCACCTAACATTGCTGTGAAGAAATGAAAAATAGCACTGGCTTTGTCTGCAGGCTTACAGTTTCGTATTAGGCAGGAAAGGAAGGTCAATAAGGCAAAGCCGGTGGAACAGGTATGCCCTATGAAGTCTTGCGTCTTGTTCTTCACTTTTGTAATGTAATGTAATTAAGAAACTTTTTTGGGGGGCGGGGAGGGAGGAAGAACCTTGAATCTCAAGAAATTTGGGTTGTGTCCATTCATGTTGTTCGGTTTCCATACAAGTTCTTCAAAACCTGATTAGGGCACTTTTGTCAGAGTTCCATCTCTCGTTCAGCACTACCTATCGTAAAATTGTTGGGTTGTAAGGGACCATGAGGGTCATCTAGTCCAACCTCCTGCAATGCAAGAATCTTTTTGCCCAACGTGGGGCTCAGACCCACTCTACCACTCTACTGACTGAGCTATCCTTGCAAGCCAGGTTGTATATGCTATTTAGCTCATTGTGATCCCTGATATTTATTGGGTTAATGTACGGATTAGTGGGTTAATTGTTTAGACGGTGTGTGTGGCATGGTTTTCACTATGCAATGTGCTGTTTTGGTTCTGAGTTCTCTTCATTCCTGCTATTTTGGGGGCATCTTAAGGCTTAAAGGCTTAAAACCTTGATGCTGAATATCGAAATATTGCAGACATACATCTGCTTCACCATCTCTTGCCCAAGGGTTGTTATGAATGCAAGCTAATCTTCCCAGAATCTCAAGATTTACATGGGTCTCTTAGTATTATCACACTTTGCTACAAGACGTAAAATTAAAATTCCCCATGGACCTGGCTTTTTAACTAGTGATTTGCAAATTGTAATCACTAACTGTAATGATGATAGATTTGAATGGAGGTTTAATTTCAGCATGGGACAAAGCTTCATTCTTGCTGGCATCATGACTTACGGTTGCTGAATGGTGTAAAAATAAGCCTTTTGGGAGGTATATTATCTACCTCTTCCACCCAAATATGCTTTTATTTAGTTTTATAGTGTTTAAATTTTAATAAATAAATAAATAGGAGTTTGCGTAGAGTCACTGGAGAAAGTGTGTGAGGAACCACTGTATGGTTTCATAGCCTCATAAGTGGTATTTGCAAATAAATATTTCCATGTTGGCATCCTGGAAAATTTGCACAAGAGAAAATTACCCACTTAAAGTAAATGGAGCCTATTTCGTCTTTCCATTTCTTATCATTTTTTCCCTATATGTCACAGCATATTTCAAAAAGCACAACACAGAAAATCTAGAAAGAAGAAAAGCAGCCTACAGTATCAGGAAAATGACAAGTGTAAAATTATATTCACCATGGGTGTAGTAGGATATCATCATATTTATTTTGTTTTGTTTTTTATTGCAGTGAAATAGCCTTTGATTAAACTTCTGGTATCCATAAACCATGGCTATTTAAATCCACAATGTGTGCCCGTATAACCCTGTATAAGTGTGTGTGTATGATTTACAAATAATTTCTGTTTATTAAACAGCTGATTTTCTAAACATTTTGATATTATGCAGGCCTTACAGATAAGTGAGGTTATGTGTGTTCTTCCAAGATTTCCTGAGTATACACAAGGATGTTTATAATTCCAAACACATCTCCACAATGATTTAACAGTCTGCTAATCGACTAACTCAGCTGGATAAACCCTTTAAAACACTAGCAGTAGGATTTCCTAAAGTGCTTACTAGTGGTTTAATTCTCTTCTGAAAGATTTTTCCTGCTTTGCATTCTATTATTATTATTATGAAAAATAATAATAATAATGGCCAACTGGTGGCCTGCTGTTCTATTTAACTCCAATACTGTATCAAAATGTAATCAGTATGTAGTAATTCCACCTCTCCTCCCAAAACACTCTTAAAGAAAAAGAAAATGGTTTATAAAAGTTGGAAGCAAAGAATATATTACACACTTATTGTTGTGTTTTCTTTCCTTACTTTTATATATATCATAATTAAATTATGATAATTAAATTAATTAATTAAATTACTTTAATTAATTAAATTACTTTTATATATATCATAATTAAATATATATATCATCACTGAAACCTGGTGGGATAAGTCCCACGATTGGAATGTAATAATGGAGGGATACAATCTATTTCAGAGAAACAGACCAGACAAGAAAGGAGGAGGAGTGGCGTTATATGTCAGGGATGTGTATACCTGTGAAGAGATCCAAGATTTAGAACCTCAAAGCCAAAGTGAGAGCATTTGGGTCAAAATTAAGGGAGAGAAGAATAACAGTGACCTCATTGTGGGAGTTTACTATAGATCCCCAAGCCAAACGGAGGACATAGATGATGCCTTCCTGGAACAGATGGCCAAGCATGCAAAAGGAAGGGAGATAGTAGTAATGGGGGACTTCAATTACCCAGATATTTGTTGGATGTCAAACTCAGCCAAGAGCATAAGGTCAAACAGATTCCTCACTGGCCTTGCAGACAACTTCATTGTCCAGAAAGTGGGAGAAGCTACAAGAGGAACAGCCATTTTAGATCTGGTCCTAACCAATGTTGATGACCTGGTTAGTGGGGTAGAAGTGGAAGGATCATTAGGCGCGAGTGATCATGCTCTTCTGAAGTTTACTATACAGCGGAAAGGAGCAGCCAAGCATACTAGGACT
Source organism: Podarcis raffonei (assembly GCF_027172205.1). Lineage (NCBI taxonomy): Eukaryota > Metazoa > Chordata > Lepidosauria > Squamata > Lacertidae > Podarcis > Podarcis raffonei. Next base: position 41,434,323 of record NC_070607.1, read on the forward strand.
CAATTTCTCGACTTTAAGAAAGCCGACTTCATAAAACTTAGGGAAGTGCTGGGTGAGATCCCATGGACAGTAATACTAAAAGGAAAGGGAGTTCATGATGGCTGGGAGTTTGTTAAGAGGGAGATAGTAAAAGCACAACTTCAGGCAATACCAATGAGACGGAAACATGGAAGGTGCCTAAAGAAGCCAGGGTGGCTATCTAAAGAACTTTTAACTGAGTTAAGATTAAAAAAGGATGTGTACAAAAAATGGAAAAGGGGGGAAACCACCAAAGAGGAATTCAAACAAATAGCCAGCACGTGTAGACACAAAGTCAGAAAAGCTAAAGCACAGAATGAACTCAGGCTTGCTAGAGAGGTTAAAAGCAACAAAAAAGGCTTTTATGGGTATGTTCGTAGCAAAAGGAAGAACAAAGAAACAGTGGGGTCACTCAGAGGAGAAGATGGTGAAATGCAAACAGGGGACACAGAAAGGGCTGAACTCCTCAATGCCTTCTTTGCCTCAGTCTTCTCCGATAAAGAAAACAATGCCCGACCTGAAGAATTTGGAGCAAATGATTCAGCAGAGGAAACACAGCCCAGAATAACTAAGGAGATAGTACAAGAATACTTGGCTAGTCTAGATGTATTCAAGTCTCCAGGGCCAGATGAACTGCATCCAAGAGTATTAAAAGAACTGGCAGATGTGATTTCAGAACCACTGGCAGTCATCTTTGAGAATTCCTGGAGAACAGGCGAAGTCCCGGCAGACTGGAGGAGGGCAAATGTTGTCCCTATTTTCAAAAAGGGGAAAAGAGAGGACCCAAATAATTACCGCCCAGTCAGTCTGACATCAATACCAGGGAAGATTCTGGAGCAGATCATTAAGCAAACAGTCTGTGAGCACCTGGAAAGGAATGCTGTGATCACCAATAGTCAGCATGGATTTCTGAAAAATAAGTCATGTCAGACTAACCTGATCTCGTTTTTTGACAGAATTACAAGCCTGGTAGATGAAGGGAACGCAGTGGATGTAGCCTACCTTGATTTCAGCAAGGCATTTGACAAGGTGCCCCATGATATTCTTGTAAAGAAGCTGGTAAAATGCGGTCTTGACTATGCTACCACTCAGTGGATTTGTAACTGGCTGACTGACCGAACCCAAAGGGTGCTCATCAATGGTTCCTCTTCATCCTGGAGAAGAGTGACTAGTGGGGTGCCACAGGGTTCTGTCTTGGGCCCGGTCTTATTCAACATCTTTATCAACGACTTGGATGATGGACTCAAGGGCATCCTGATCAAATTTGCAGATGACACCAAACTGGGAGGGGTGGCTAACACCCCAGAGGACAGGAACACACTTCAAAACGACCTTGACAGATTAGAGAACTGGGCCAAAACAAACAAGATGAATTTTAACAGGGAGAAATGTAAAGTATTGCACTTGGGCAAAAAAAATGAGAGGCACAAATACAAGATGGGTGACACCTGGCTTGAGAGCACTACATGTGAAAAGGATCTAGGAGTCTTGGTTGACCACAAACTTGACATGAGCCAACAGTGTGACGCGGCAGCTAAAAAAGCCAATGCAATTCTGGGCTGCATCAATAGGAGTATAGCATCTAGATCAAGGGAAGTAATAGTACCACTGTATTCTGCTCTGGTCAGACCTCACCTGGAGTACTGTGTCCAGTTCTGGGCACCACAGTTCAAGAAGGACATTGACAAACTGGAACGTGTCCAGAGGAGGGCAACCAAAATGGTCAAAGGCCTGGAAACGATGCCTTATGAGGAACGGCTAAGGGAGCTGGGCATGTTTAGCCTGGAGAAGAGGAGGTTAAGGGGTGATATGATAGCCATGTTCAAATATATAAAAGGATGTCACATAGAGGAGGGAGAAAGGTTGTTTTCTGCTGCTCCAGAGAAGCGGACACGGAGCAATGGATCCAAACTACAAGAAAGAAGATTCCACCTAAACATTAGGAAGAACTTCCTGACAGTAAGAGCTGTTCGACAGTGGAATTTGCTGCCAAGGAGTGTGGTGGAGTCTCCTTCTTTGGAGGTCTTTAAGCAGAGGCTTGACAACCATATGTCAGGAGTGCTCTGATGGTGTTTCCTGCTTGGCAGGGGGTTGGACTCGATGGCCCTTGTGGTCTCTTCCAACTCTATGATTCTATGATTCTATGATTCTATGAAATTTATATCCTGTATTTCCTGCAAGGAGTTCAAGGTGGCATATATGGTTATCTCCACCATCCCATTTTATCCTTCCAGCAAATATCCCAAACCATAGCTAAATATGTATCAGTTTTTTTATATGTTATGGAGAGTTTCAGAGACATGTCCCGTTTGTGTTTGTGTACCTGATGTCTGTTAAGGGAAACAAAAATGTCACATTGCATTGTTGTTGTTTTTTTAAAACATTGCTTCTGCAGTGTGTAATGCATTTTTCAACTATGGTTTGTAAAACAGTTTTTGTTATCAGTTGTGTATTATTAATGAAATCGCAGTAGGAATAAGAGCTATGTTAAGGGGTCTGCTTAATCCTTAGAGTGAAGGGAATGTAGGAAGAATATCACACTTACAAAGGTTGGAAGGGACTATGTGGCTCATCTAATGATCACAGACAATTCAGAGTTGCAGGAAAGGGCACATTCTGACCATACAGGCTTCAGTCTTGCACATGGTTATGTAGGTCCTGCTGCTGAAATGCAGGTTTCCATAGCAGATATTGATTGGCAGCCCTCATGCTTAAGCATATCCTTCCAGCATATCCTTCCAAGTAGTTTAAGAGTTCTGTGGGGATGATAAGTTTGACGTGTTTAGTTTCCTTGGTCATGTGAAACCAGACTTTCCGCTCCTTGCCCAAAGAATTTTCGTTTGGAGTGTGTAACTTTCCCTATGAAACACAGCTACTCATGTAAGGGAGAAGTGGGCAGAAGATTTAACTGAAGACATGGAGGTAGCTGAGTATTACATACAGTGTTTTGTTTTCATCATATATAAGCCCACATAAGGGACGTGGATGGCGCTATGGTCTAAACTACAGAGCCTAGGACTTGCTGATCAGAAGGTTGGCGGTTCAAATCCCCGTGACGGAGTGAGCTCCCGTTGTTCGGTCCCTCCTCCTGCCAACGTAGCAGTTTGAAAGCACGTCAAAGTGCAAGTAGATAAATAGGTACCGCTCCAGCAGGAAGGTAAACAGTGTTTCCATGCGCTGCTCTGGTTCGCCAGAAGCAGCTTAGTCATGCTGGCCACATGACCCAGAAGCTGTCTTTGGACAAACGCTGGCTCCCTCAGCCTATAGAGCGAGATGAGCACCACAACCCCAGAGTCATCCACAACTGGACCTAATGGTCAGGGGTACCTTTACCTTTACCTTAAGCCCACATAGCCTGTGCCTCTTAGGGTATGTCTGAAGCAAAATCTAGAATGCTAACAAAACCTACCTGTAATCTTTACATTAAAATTGCTCTGTCTCTATATTAATTCATATGCCTTGAGAAACATTTATGTAGTTTTCTATGGATCTAAGCCTTATGCTTTTGAAATATCTCTGCCTTGTTGTTGCATTAGACTTGTATTACACTGATGCATTCCATTTTTATTTCATTTGAAGAAATGCATACAGGTTGTATGGTCATCTGTCATGGATGCTTTAGCTGAGATTTCTGCATTGTAGGGGGTTGGACTTGATGACCTTTGGGGGTGCCGTACAACTCTACTATGATTCTGTGATCTAATTTGAAGAAAGAAAAATAAAAAATCTTCTATGATGCACTAGCTACATAAATCACGAGGAAGATAAACATGCATTTTTCTGATTTTTAAGGTTTTTACTCTTCTTTGTCGGATCCAAATTTCTACCCAGTGTCTTCTGACATCAAAAATTAATGTCTTGCAATTAGGTTGGGAGGGTTGCAAAAAGAAAAAGGTTAAAGGAGTTGGGGACAGGGGGACTGCCAGTACTTTGACTGGCTGTGCTAAAAATATACACAAAGTCATATCAGCCATTTAGCTGAATTTTATACAGAACTGCATTATTTGTGCATAACTACTCACTTAGACTTACCGCTGGATGCTATATGTCATTAAAATTTAATCACTGCTCTGTGACACTGAGGTCAGGGAGGCTGGTCTGAGAGAATGGAAGGAGAGAGCAAACTTGATGGGTAGTGAAATATTTCAATCAGTGAGCACACTGATTTATTTGTTTAAGGAGGGACCTGAGGGAAAATGAGTTTGGCTGTTTTCTTGCAGGTAAGCTGCAGGGAACAGTCAAGATATTATCCAGAAAGGTCAGAGCTGTACATCACAATAATCGTGCATAATAACAACAGTCTAAATTGTCCCATTTTTACACACTGCAGACAATCAATTGAACTGGCAGTATGAACTGTCTTACAGCCGTTTACCAAGACACATAGGCAAGGCAAACTCTTTCCACACTTTGATGATGGGGGTTTTCCTCACAAGAAATGCAACAAAAGGTAGCAAGCATTCTTTAATATTCGTTTGGTACGTTCATTTTTTGAGGACAAATTTTTTATTGTTACCCCTGTTGCCTTGGAGCATGGGTTTGGCTTTTTTTTAATAGGTTGTATCAGGATTCACAAGTGGGCTGTGTAGGACTTGCCTGGTTGTGTCAGTGGCCGTATGACATAAGGGGGGAAATGACCTCATGGTCAGGGATGTGACCCCCTTTTTGACCAAGAATAAAGACAAAGTTCCTTATTGTCTCCCCTACTAAAAGTCATGTTTTGCTATGTTTGTAAATCCAACAGGGTTGATTAATATGTCTGCCTTTCTAGCCTATTTTCCATCTATTTGTGTAGGCTTGTACCTAGTTTATAGAGGGATGTGTGTACTGCTTAACATTCGCCTGGTTCATGCATTATGCCAAGTGAAACCATGGCTTAGCATAGATGTGGGGGGGGGAGGGTGGGTCCTGGGGAGAAGATTGTGACTGTTTTGCTCTGCCCCAGTCATTTTGCTACTGCACTGTGCTGAGCTAAGTCATTGCTTGACTTGGCTTACTGGATTTGTGGTTTAGCTCTGCACAATCGGTAACCAATTTTTGTGCGCGTTTGTTTTTTGATTTGCAGCTCATGTTCAGGAGACACAAACCCTGAGCCCTGGTTCATATTAAATCAAGTCATGGCTCAGTATAGTACACTATCAAGCCATGGCTTTTCTCAGTGCACCACAGCTGCAAAATAAGCAGGAATAGTGAAGCAGACATGGGGTGGATATACACAGAGAAAAAAAACCTCGCTATAAATAAGTCATAAATAATATATTTAAAAAACGCACCACTATGTAAAACCGCATAGAAACATTTTGTGCTTTACAGCGCCATCTGGTGTTGCATGTTTATAACACATTCAAACTTCGGTTTGTGTTTTTTTATTAATGTAGCTGAGTCCCAAATCTCCTCCCTCAGAGTCCACACAATTACACTTTTGCACTATGGTGTGCTTTGGCATGTGATCCAGGCGAGTATCTCTGGCCTCATCCAAGCTGTCAGTTACTTGAGAGGGGAAATGATTCTTGGAAGACTTGAGTAAGAACTGATAACTACCATTGGATACCATTTTGTTTGGTTTTAAATTTAATACTTAGAGAAAAAATAGTTTGCGGTATTTTATTTCACTTTGTCTACAAAGCTATTTGCAGATGTCTGTGAACCCTTGAGCAGCAGAGTGTTACTCTCTTTGGTTCCATCCCACTGGTAGCATACTCTCCTCTTCTAGCCACATCCCTTTGCACCACCTGGTAGTGCAGGGATTTTCCAAAATATGCTTTCCTCCCTGTTCTACTGACGGATGGCTTCTGTTAGTGGAGGACACCAATAGGATTCCACCCTGTATTCAAAAACCTGAAGAGTTATGCATCAAAGCCAATCAGCCAGAGTCAATTAAATGTGCCCAGTTAGTCAGACCTGGCAAAAAGCCATGCCAATCTAGCCAAATATATATTTAAGACACTCTCCTCTTTGTGAACTGCATTTGGAACAGCATTTTCAGTAACAAAATGGTGAATCAAAATCTATATATTCTGTTTCCTATGAATCAGCCGACAGGACTAGGAAAGCACTCGGCCATTCGTGATTCGTTGTATCTCTAAAGATCCTGTCTTCACCGTCTTCTGTTACTGCTGTAACCATTATTTCAACCTATTCTCTGTATCAAGTGCAAGATCAGAAGAGGTTAAGCTCAGGTTGTTGTTTTTTTAAAAAAATATCACTAATATCTTAGTATCATTAAGAAATGCATACTTGTTGGGAAAATACTACAGCTACAGCTACAGTAGATAACATCACTGAATAGATAAAATCAGTGAATCATAATAAGCTTTCCTTATCCACAAGACAGTTTCCAGTAGATACTTGAAAAATGTGGAAGGAAGTAGTAGGACTTGGATGACACAGTGGGATGGAACTGAGAGTTCAGACTCTATCATGCTCTCATGGGAGCACAACAGGATAGGATTTGACTTGTAATTTGGCTCGAAATTGTATTTTTACCAGCCAACCCACTTTTACTAGTTTTTTCTGATTAAACTGGGCTGCTAGAGTCTGGCTAAATTGAATGCCCCCTCCTTCCCCGAAGAATCAAAGCAGCTGATTCAGGCAGTGAGTTTGTTGGCCAAACGAGACATGTCAAGTGAATTTTCGTATGCAATCCTCAATGTTTTAAAAATAAAAATAGCATTACTTGAGAGGGAAAAAGGGATTAGTTTATGAAGATTGTAACTGGTGCGGAGGTGAAATTTGAACCTTCCTCACCAGCACATGTTTGCATTCACATGGCCTTAGGGTCAACCACTGACTTATTCAAAGAAGACTGTGTGAGACTCCTTCTTGAAACCTTGGAGAGCAGCTGCCAATCAGTGTAGGAAATGCTGAGCTAGGTGGGCCAAAATCTGACTTGGTCTAAGGCAGGCATCCCCAAACTTGGCCCTCCAGCTGTTTGGGGACTACAGTTCCCATCATTGCTGACCACTGTCCTGTTAGCTAGGGATGATGGGAGTTGTAGTCCCAAAACATCTGGAGGGCCGAGTTTGGGGGTTCCTGGTCTAAGGTAGCTTCCTGTGCTGCTTTCTGGCCTCAACAGAGGATTTTTCCTCAAAGCAAATACCAGCTACAGAAGAAGGATTTTCCCCAGGACTACAGCATAGAAGAAAAGGGTTAAATTCCACTTCTATGCCAACTGCAATGATTAAAGCTGATGTAAAATGTTTCACAAAACCATACATTGCAAAAACATTTTTAATGCCATGTGTAGTTTGGCCTTGCATGTGAGAACATTTAGGGATATAACCTTCATCATAACTGCTAAAACCAACAGAAGACCTATTTTCTAATGTGGTGATGATATGTAATGTAAGGAAGACCAAGAGGTTTTAAAATTTATTCCCATCAGAAGAGGTTTGTTGAGCAACCCCAACTGTGTGCCCCATGGAGTTGGTGTACATTGCCAGCGTTACTATTTTTCCATGCATAATCAATAACTGTCAGGTTTCTTTGAGGAGCAGATTGGAAACCTTGTGCTTTTTCCGAGAGTCTGTTGTGGCTACCGTAGAGCTGGATTACTGCTGTGCTGAAATAAATTATCCAATTTCTCAAATGCTTCTCTTCCCTTCTGGAAGAAGCTTCCATTTTTCTGCCTCAATCACAGGGCACTTTTTGGAATTTTGCCAGATTTAGCTTTGTATTGTATTTTAATATTTTGTTGGAAGCTGCCCAGAGTGGCTGTGACCCAGCCAGATGGGTGGGATATAAATTATTATTATAAATTATTATTATTATTATTATTATTATTATTAGAGGGGTTTAGTATCTTCTTTCAGCAGTAGGTGCCAGTCCATACATGGTCCCCTGCAGCTGACTTTATTAACATGTTTTGACTTGCCTGAGCAAAAATATTCAGTAAGTGCCTGGGCAGGTATGAAAGTAAAGCCCAACCTACTCCACAAATCTCTGGAAAGGGTCCAAACAGGAACAATTGTTTGTGCCTTCCTTCCTTCCTTTTTTAATTAGCAATTGTTTATACTGGTTAAGATTTCTAAATCTGTTTTTTCTTCCATGCTTTACATTAGTTTTCTATTTCTGTTGATTACAGTAGCCCTATGTGAGAACTCTCCCCCCTCTTTCCTCCCAATAACAAGAGAGGTTTGCTGCCAAATACAATGGCTTTTTCACCCCTGACAGAGTGTTGAAATGGTTCACTAAATATCAGGGCCCATGGCAGAGCAGCAAAATGATAATCTCACCAACTCAACTGTCAATCTGGGTTAAAATATGTTAATATCCAACCCCCTTTGTAGTTATCCACACATGTTTTGCTTGCTAGCTGTCAGAATTACAGCTGACCTCTTGCTCAAAAGATCTGGAACAGTTAGCAAATGCTGAGGGATGTTGCTTGCCAAGGGAAAGATCAAAATAGGTCCCTGGAAGATTAGACTGAAGGATTATTTGAAAGGAGAGGATTTGTGTATCTGTAGTATGCTTTTCCTGCAAGTGATATTTTCTAGGGAACAGAAATAGATATTCCATTTCTAGGCTATTTTTACATTTGTTTGGGCACTAAAGCAGAGATTAGCTATGAGATTTGAAGGAAGAATACAGGTTGAAGTAATTCTCAACCATGTTCTGTAATATGCCTCCAAAGTTTTAGCAGCTTATGAATTGCACAGTAATGTCAGCTTACCTCAAGAATAGTTGTTTCAAAAATCTTAACATGTGTGCCATGCATCATGGTGTTTTGTACTCCACAGGAATGTCATAAAATCCAGCCTGGGGATTTGTCAGAAAATATTGCCTTGAGCGAGACCTCAGGTTTTGTCTGTCTAGGAGCCATGTCTTTACTGTGATCTGCTGACACAACTGATAGCATCCTTCCCTTAGTCATTGCCTGTGTACATTCACATATATACACTAATTGTGTATTTTCTATATTGCTTTTAAATTAGGAGTATAATTTAGGTTCCTTAGATTGGGCAGATTCTATTTCTTCAAGACGAAGAGCAGGCACTGATGCAAAAGCCAGCTAGTAGGTGGATGTAACTTCCAGGCTTCGTGCCCAAAGAGCAGGTAGAATAATTGAATTGGACGGAACCTTGTAGGCTGTCCAGTCCAACTCACTTCCCCTTCCCCATCTTTGGAGAGAGTCTGTTCTACTGTGAAACAGCTCTTACTGGCAGAAAGTTCTTCCTAGTGCTACAATACCACTCACCCGTGAAACTGGTTCTGGCTCTTTAGACTCTGATGGCACAAGGATTTTGGTATGCTATTGCTTGCCCAATTTGCAAAGGTTGTGGATGTCACTGCAGTGTGACATGTGCCCCAAATCAATCTCCATTGCTGAGCAGCAGAATCATATAATGTATACAATCCTGGTTACTGTAACTGCAGAGTATATGCTCATTCTGTGTTATCTGCAGTATGCCTGATAAATTAAATACCTCCTTATAAATTAGGTCAGATGTCAAAAATAATGTGTAACTTTGTTTAAAGACCGTAAAACAAAATTATCTGTGGGAGGACTGTAAGCAAATTCTGAGGATATGTTTCTTTATGCCTCATGCTACCCTCCCAGGGTCATTGGGCTGGAATTTTGCATGTATGTGGTACATGACCTGAAGCTCAAGGGAGAGAAGTAGGAGACTCTTGCTTCTTGATTTCTGCCAAAATTCATCAGTGTGCCTAAAGAGATTATTACAGCGGTTTTTATTCCTGCAAACAACAAGTAGCCAATACATTCTCAAGCTCATGTAAACCAGCAAGTTTTGTATTCTCCACCCCACCCCCCAATCCCGTGTCCTAGAAACTTATTATGCTAATACTGAGGTTGGGGGTTGGGTGAGAGAAACGATGAAGGAAGATTTCTGGTGTGTGCTTTTTTTAAAAAAGGGGGGTGAGAGGAGAGCCCTTCATCCTTTCCTGAATAACATGATGAATTGTGGAAGCTGTGATTGAAAATTCTAATCACAGCCTTGCAGTCCTTCAGATCGCAACCGTTGACAGTTGATTCACTCCTTTTCATGCCTGCTGCCTTGCACTGCTTATGGTGTCTCTTATGCATGAATCTATCATTAGCACACAAAGCATGATGGATTGGTTGGGAAACCTCTGTCCTCAGAACCTGGGAAATGCTTCTTTTTCAGAATCGCAGAGCCTGTGTGTGACACCGTCATGAATGAGAGAAGGAAGTAATACACTATTGGATGTGCCCGCTTGCTGCCAGTTTTGAGACGCAGCAAAAATGATGCATTGTGGGGAATGTAAGTATATGGCCTGTTCTTCCCTCATCAGCTACCAGTGCAGAATAAAACATTGATCACAATCAGTGCAAACTACCCCTAGCAAATGTATTAAGGAGGTGATGTCCTTTCAAAAATCCAAACCGTCGAAGAATTCCTCCTCAAACTGCATGTAGTACATTCAATCCTTTTGACTTTCAGAGGAGCCATAAGAACCGAAAGGACTGTGGGTTAATTGGTTTTGATCTCCGTGGAGATTTTCTTTGCACCCTTTGACTGTGAGATGAGAACCACCTTACTACATTCACAGGTTGCTTTTTTTATTTGCTTGGGGTTTTTTTATTTGTCTTGGTGACAAAAGCAAATGCATTTTGGCTGAGAAGGTAGATCAATAGGAACAATTTTCAAATGCTGAATCAAAACAAAAGTAAAAACAGGCATGTTCAAAGACATCAGAGCTGTACTGTACTACAGTGCCTTGTAATAAATGAATTTGCACCGCTGAGTTGACAGTGGTTTGAAGTAACATCATCTAAAGTTTATATTATGGTTTTTGGAAGGCAGCCTTAAAATACAATAAGAAAAAAAGTATTAACAGAAGTTTTTTTAAAAAGAAGATGGGGCAACATGCTGTTATAGAAAACAAATTTTATTGAGGCTGTATTTTCTTTCTACAAAGTACTTTAAAGAGTGTTGAGTGAAATCCTAGAAACAGATATACCTGCTGCAACTTTGCTGTAACTTGCAATAATAAAAAGCTCTAAAAGGTAGTAAGAATTTTCCCTCTTTGATTTGCGTTATTGTGGGATTTTAATTGGTTATATAGAAAATACTAGCATTGTTCTGGAACGCAGGCAGTAGCAATCCAAAATAGAAATTTAGGTTGTTTACCCAGATGGAGTCACTAACATTAATATGTTCCTGTGTTTTTCTGTATGGACAACATAAATGTGGTGTCTTTAAGGATAAAATGAAGGGGTCCACAGATTCATCTGCTGGGTTGTCTACCCTAGTTTGACTAGCCTTACTCCAGATGCCCCATAGAGATAGCCATCACCATGAGTTTTCTTGTCATTGCAGAAGACATAGCAAGAGATATTCCACTTAATTTAGAGCTTTTGCCAAAGGCAGAAAGAGCACATGTCTCACCTGCTCCTGTCTTCTAAAAAGGTTCATTGTGAAGTGATAATAGAGCCATAAAAGCGGAGTAAAGCATCTAGCTGCAGGAACAACATTTGAGGCAGTGTCAAACTCAGCCCGATCCCCTTTCTTCTCTCTCTTGTTTGCTCCCAAAGATGTTTAGCAATTCTTTTGAAAAGATGAGAAGAGACTGGACTGCATTTCAGAAAAGTCAGAGCTTCCTGTATTCAACTGGGCTTGTATATATGAGGCAGCTGGTTGTGAATGAGCTAGTGGCTAGAAATTGCATGTCTTTGCCTCAGCCCACAAGAGGTGGGTACATGTTGTAATCATGTTTTTAGTAGGTGCAGTATAGGAAGCAGGCCCATGGGGGCGGGGAGGAAAGAGAAGCACATACAGCCAAAGGTAAATTTTAACCTATTTTCTTTTTTAGTGCTTACTGTTCAATATAGCCACAACACACTCATGTGCTGATTGTTTGCTTGAGTAAGAAGAGTGTGTGCAGTCAGCTCTGCTAGCTGGAACATACAAAACTGTGATTATAGCATTCTGTTCTTACAAATTATACATTTTATCTCATTTGGCATTATCTTAACCATGGAAGCCACACTAACACTTTTATCATGTAATATGCATGTGTAAACTCATCTGTAAAAATATCTTGGGAAACTAAGATGGGAAGCTGTGTATAGATCTTCCTTTTTTTGGTTGCAGCATTCATATGATCATGCCCTTGTACTTTCAAATATTTAATCTTTATTTTTTGGGTGTGTATGTGTCATGTACTGGTTCCATAATTAGAGTGCTCAATGGTCTCCTTATGTATAACAAAATCCCTACCTGGAAGGCTACCATGGGTTAATGAAAAGTGCATTGATCACATGCTGCTCTACATGCAAGTTTCAGCTCATTTATTTGAAGGAAGCGTTTTCCGTGTAGGAGCTTTCTCATATGTGAATGTGAATCAGCTGTATAGCAGATTAGAATTCCTGCTTCATCCATAAGCATGCATTAGAAGAGTAGAGGAAAATCCAGTCTAAGCATCCTGATTATGAGTACAACAGATGGTTAAAGGGTAACTAATACACATTAAGAGGTCTTGAGTAAAAGCCCAGAGTTTCCCCTCTTAACCAAAGCCCTTGCTTCTTCATTAGATTGTCTACTATTTTTATATGAGCTATGTAGCATCTTTGCAAGATTTGTGGCCTTCGTTTTCCATTTATCTTTTTGTTTGCTCTCCTGACCCATTTTTAAACTACCATTTTATCACTTGCTTGACACATTATAGATGCCACTAAGCCATAAGCTGCCCTACTTTTACTGCCAGTTTCCTCAAAACCTTAGTTTACTGGTAAGAGCAACAATACTTAAACTTTATGGGGGAGGATTTGTAAACAAATATGTTTTACTGATGTGATGATTTCTAACAGACCCTTGCTAGATCATGGGCATGGAAATTTTCCCCTGTCTCTCTAATCTGAATAAATTGGGGTTGAATCCCAATGTGTATATGAATGGTAACTTCTTTATAAGAACTAAATGATATAAGTAATACTATTTGGTCTCTGGGAAATGGTTTTCTGATTTTGTTCAGTATATGGTGCTAAGAGTAGCAACCAGCAGCCATGAAGTGACTAAGGCCTCCTGAATCCTGCATTATGGGTTCCTCAGCCACTTCATGTACTATTGAGAAGCTTATTTGCTGCTCCCCCACACAACTCGGGAGACGTGCCAGTCTGTCAGTGGAGATTAAATACAGAAATAGAAGTATACAAAACTCAAGATGTTTCTGCAAATGATCTCTCCACCCCCCCATCCAGCAAACAAGAGGCAGTATCATTCTTCAGAAGCTCTTGAGGAATGTGTGGAGTAGAACTGAGGAGGTAGCTTAGAGACGGTCACAAGGGTCAGATTAGGGAGGCCTGGAGGATAATATTGGGCCCCTAGGCCTCAGGCTCCCCATCCCTGTTATAAGGCATATTGCTGTTAATTCTGCGAGGGAGCTGTCTTCTATAAACTCCCCCCTCCCCCACGTTTGCCTGTGCTCCTTTAACTCTGTGGTGCTCTGCTCTTTTCATTTCGCGTTGCTTCTCCCAGGAATAAGGCCTCTTCCTGCCTCCTTTCCCAGTTCAATACTTGGCCTAGAATTAATTTGATGCAAGTGGACATTGGCACATTATAAATGGAAATGAGACTGCTGACACTTTGCAGGCATTGAACAGTTCTTAGGTGGTCACAGCTTCTGAGTGACTGTTAGTCTAGAGGGATTGCAATTGGTGACCTAGAGTGAAAGGTCCTGGATCTCATTACAAATAGCCTGACCACTCATTTCCATCAAAAGCTGTGTTTTTGTTTTTTCCCACACTAGAACTTTAGGTCCAGTGCATCTGTGCGCTTTTTTTGTTTCAATAACAAAAGGTCTCATCTCATTAAAATGCAGCATGTTGTTTACAAACTGGTGTGGAAGCTCTCTGTGATCTGTGCAGTGTAAACAAAAGTATATACCTTTATTTGGCTTTTCCGGCATGCAATACATGGTGAATCAGTAGGCTATTCTAAATGATATGCAACGAACTCAGAATCGCTGTGTCAGAGAATTGCATCAAAAATGGTCTGAGTATATATGTACTCAACTGAGATCCTTCAGAGGGCCAGACCACATCCTGTGCTACACGTGTGACATGCAGCTGTATCTCTGCTGTTTCTTTAATTACATGCAAAGGGTCCTCAAGTGTTATTGGGATCACAGCAAGCAAAGCCACAATCAGGATGGAATTTGGTTATCAATGCTGTATCAATGTATCAATGCTGGGGGGGGGGGAGTTCCTACTCGTGCCAGTGGGAACATTTTTCTAATTCTTGTAGCTGTGCCTTGGGAAATATTGTCATTTTCATCATGGCTGAATGTGGAAGAGATAAATCTTCCCTCCCTATATGCTGTAATCTGGATACCAATCATTACCCCTGACACCAATAATTAAAGACATAGCTACACATTAAGCACAATGTAACATTTGGCTCTCAAATAGCCTAGCCTGGTCATTGATTGTTGACCTGTTTCTATCTGTCCTGTTCATTTTTTAAAAAAATAATTGATATATTGTGTCCTGCATTTAGTTTTATTGTTGCAAGCTGCCCTTGTATGTGGACAGGGAATACCAATGTGAAGAGTAAATTTGTATTTTACTTCAGTGATATTTAAGTAATGCTACTGTGCTTGATCACAGTCATAGGTAGTTAAGGGGTATATAAATTATTTGCTTAAATAAATGAATAGCATATTTTTCAAACCTACATGTCTTTAAGTAAACATTTTTTCTTTAAAAAGAAACTTATGTGACAAAGTGTAGGCCAATAGCCTTGAAATTTATTATGAAGCATCGTTGTAAATAATACCAGTGCCTAATAACTTTGAACTTGTTGGGAACTTAGTGCAGCCTATTGTGTCTTACATTATATATAAAGAATATATAAACAATTCTGGTTTGTGCTTGTGTTGGTGTTGAGCATGGACAACTATGCAAAAGAATGTACCTCATATTTATTATTTGAGCCATATTCCACTCCTGGTTCATCTTTCCTCATGATTTTATGCAAACTTTTATGCTTTTTGTCAGTGGCTTTGAATCTTCTTATGTGTCAAGCTGATAATAGTAGTGATGATGATGATGATGATGAATGAAGCAGCAGAATGAAGTTTTGAGGCAGTATAATGCATTGTACCACTGATACTGCAGGTGTGGGGTATTCGTTTGAAAGCTTCCTCATGCAAGAAATGCCTGGCAAACACTGCATTCTCAGATAGAATACTTTATTTCACCACTTCAGAACTCTGCTAATTTATTCCCAACTCTTTCTCCAACATGTGTAAACCAGGCTTAAATCTAAGACCGTACAGTATTTTGCCAAAGTTATTGATACTTTGCCTATGAGTTTCAATAGCCTGAGATATTACAATAAGTATCTGCTGAAGGCCAGTGAGCATAGAACGGTGGCTGGAACACTGTTGCTAAATAAATAACACCATCTAGCAATTAGATGGCTCTAAGATACTTGAACCAGCTCACTGGGCCTAATTATTACTGCATGCATAATATATCAGTAAACACTGATGAAGACTTCCACACAGAGCTAAGATTATACATTGGTCTGGGACTCAGATATTTGTGTCGCAGGAATTGGACTGTTTTAGAACTGGAGGGAATATTTGTGGCAAACATAAAATTCATATCCTCCAGCATCTGGTTGACCATGAAAATAAAACATTTACTATCTCAAGCCGTCTGACCCTTAGTAGCTGTACCCCCTAACTAGAGAGCAACAACATCAGCAGTGACATCTGTGCCTCTGTATTAGTGAAGCAGATGTTTTACTTCTCCTCTGTCAGCCCTGCACCCATCTAAAAGTCAATTTATCCACCATCATTTATACAAGTGCATATTCTCACCCACACTTCCACTACATCAGTCACCCTGGCACATTTCCTGTCAATCACATGCAGATTTCTTTCTCAATTCCAAATAGATAAGTATTTATTCCTACTCCTGAAGACTCTAGGGCTGATGTTGTCTCATCCTATGTAAGAACTTAACCTGGTCCCTGCTGGATCACATCAAGGGTCTATCTAGTTAGGCATACTTTTCCCACACTGGATGACCAGATATGTATGGGAAGTCCAAATGCAGGGCATAAATGCAATAGACTGTCCTACTGTTATTGTTCATCAGCAGCTGCATTTAAGAAGCATGTTGCTTGTGAGTTTGGAGGTAGTATGGAGCCCTTATGAACCATTGCTAGCCATATCTTCCATATCTTCCATCACCACATCTTGTAGTAGTGAATTCCATAGTTTAACTATGCACTGTCTGAAGAAGTCTTTCCCTTTGTCTGTCCTGAATCTCCAACCCATGAGCTTCATTGGATGACTTTGGGTTCTAGAATTAGAGAGAGAAACTTATTTCTGTCATCCTTGAACACATCATGCATAAATCTTACATATCTTTGTCCTGTCTCTCCATGCTTGCTTCCCCCCCCCCTAAACTAAAACTCCACTGTTTCTGTAACCTTTTTAGAGGGGCGTTGCTCCATCTCCCTCATCATGTTAGTTTTCCTTTACTAGCACCTTTCCCAGATCTATGTATCCCTTTTGATGAAGAAACATGGAAATCACTTTATAGCTGCCATATATAGACTTGACATTTTCTTCATTCTGCCTTGCCTGGGCATTCTGCTCCCATCACTTTCCGTCTGCCCCTACCTGGGCCTTTCATTTCTTTTTATTGACTCTTATTTACATAGGATCTGCCTCCCTGTGGAGATTACTGCATTTTCATGTTACGTTTCATCCAGTCTATCATCCTGATGTACACATATTCCTGCCTGTATTGGTATGAAATCCCCAGTTCGTGATCTTAATGCTCACTTCTCCTCTAGTCTTCCTGCCCAGTTAACTTTGCTCCTTCCTCTTGCTTCCAGTACCCGAGCACCTTTATTATCACTGTAACTGCCCCATGTGCAGGTTCTTGAGTTATGGAAGTTCTTTGTTGATAATGATGTCCATTCCTGTCCTTAGAAACCTAAAACTGAAAGAGAGATCTAGACCTACTTGAAAGTGACAAAATTAAAGGACTTATTTTCAAAACACACAGTGGTTTGCTTAATGAGGATAATATTAAGCTTCCCTTTTCTCCTAGAGCTTCAGTCCCAGTTGGAACTCAGCTTGTATTGTGAATCTTCAGTAGTTGTTAAAGCAAATGGCCTACAATAGCCTTTGGGCTATTCTGTTCCAGATTGTCGTCAGGGAGAAAAAATTAATCCAGTGCCAGTTTACATTTGCTGTCTGTGAATCAAACTGTGAAAGCTAATTTAAAAACTTTCACACTTGGCTTGAATGAGGACTGTCTGTGCTTTGATAATGTTAAATTGTACACGATTAGCTCCAAAGAGTGCTGGCTTAGGTAATACTCATCAGCCTCAAAGTGCCAAAGCTTAATGATTGCTCTGATAAACTAACACCAAGGTTGCAAGTGTGTGCAAGTGAGTTTAAGGGCACTACAGAGATGCAAGCACTCTATGCTATAAAAAACTGACCTTTAAATCTAAGTCAACTTATTTTACAAATAGTCTGTGTAAAATGTTGTTGTTGGTTCCTAGACTTTTTTAAAAACTTTTTAAAAACATCAGGTATTCCCGTTCTTTAGTCATTTCTTTCGTTGAATATTTACACCCTGCTCTGCTTGAAAATAAGTCTGGAAAATCACTAGCAAATTTCTGCCTTGTTATTCATCAGCTGCTCATTCACAATGATTGAGATGGCCAAACGCATAACAGTATGTTCTTGGTTAGTTATATTTGTGTATGCATATATATTCACAAATATCCAAAGAAATGTACTGTAATTCTGCACTATTGTTCATCAGTTTATGGGGACACCACTGTAAACTATTTGGCAGCGCAGTAATCCTGATCTGTGGAAGCAAATTTGTGAATTATGCCAGTGTGGTCAGGGTGGCTTTTTGTCTGTCTCAGCTGTGATATAGCTGTCTCTATCTCTCCAAATGAAGCTTTCCCTTGAGAACCTTATTCTTAATCTGAAAGTGGTACAAACTGTATCAATCTCCACAGCTCTGAAAACCTCAAAAGGCACACAAACCCATATGAACTTGAAGGTGTCATAATTGTCCTGCGCATTCTCCCTAACTTCAACAAGTGGGCATATATCCTTCCTAGGGATGGAGGAGAAAACCAGTTCAGTTCACATTTAAGTGTGAAACTACCTGATCTGTACTTTCCAGAACCATATAGGAACTGAAACATAGTCATCCTTCAAAATGCACACTTCTCCAAATTTTTGCAATAGTTAGCAATGTGTACTATATATTAATGAAAATAACATAGAATAATGTTGTGAAATATATTATGTGAAATTGCTTTGCAAAAATGTCAATAAGCAAAATTGCACAGAAAATGTGTATTTTAGGAGAAAGTAACACTGAAATGCTGATGAATTTTTATGAGGACTCTTAATTTTTTTTTATTTTAAATTGCATGTGGAAATGCAGAGAAATGAATTTAAGACTAGCTGGATGAGAAACTGAAAAAAACCAAGAATGGCAGATTCACCCAACTCTACCTTTCACAGTTGTGCTGTGTCAGAAGATTTGTTTCAGTACCATTTTGGGAGTTTGCCTCTGTTATTGCTCTCCTGTGTCAAAATCAACAAATTACAACTGTTGAACTGGATTTTGGATTTTGTCCAGTCTTAGTGTAGTCCAGCCTATTGCAATATATGACAGAATAGATTAAGATAAGCATTTACCAAGTGGTAGCTTCTGGGCCTATTTTGTGGCTTTTGTCTTTGACATAATAATTGTAAGCCAATTGTCTGCATCATCCTGCCAGAAGGCGCCAATAGGTAGTAAAATAGTAAATCTGTGTCTGTTAATTTAAGCTCAAACACATGCATTCTGAGAAGTATTAGGTAGCTACTTCATTTGCAAAGAAGAGGCTATAGGTAATTTGTCTCCGATCACATGATTTCTGCAATGCCTTTTCTTATCCCACCCCCTAAGATGGACTACTTTAAGTGTCAGGAGGTTTAAAAAGAAAACCATTTCAAAAATAAATAAGAATTTATGACAGGGTTTTCAAACTTTGACATCTAAAGCTTCACCAAATTGGGGTGTGGTGGGGGGAAGCAACACCAGCTGTGACACAGACCAAACAAGAATGAATTGGCTATCAAAGATCATTCCAATCGCATCAAGTAGTCACTCAGTCAGCACAAGTGACACATGACTTTCTTCTGTTGCAATGGCTACAGATTTGGGGGGAATGGTGGTGGCAAGATTTGGAGCACAAACAAGCAGAAGACTACAGCTTTCCTAGAAATATGGGGCTGACATGTATCCTGAAAGCTCTGAATATGTTGCATATCAGAATCATGCATAATCAGTGAGCCATCTTGTAAAACACCTGAATCCATTTTTTTCTTTAATCCTAGTTCTTTCCCCTTCTTCCTCCTCCAGGATTTTTACAATATTAATAGTGAGTTCAGATGAATTATATTATAATAATGCTTTCCAGTGCTTTATTGGGTGCAAACAAGGTTCCCCTTCATCATCCTGTTCTCTCCAGCATCACAAACTGCAAGTTCAGTCCCTGCAGACTGCACAGCCAGAGGCACACTGGTGCTTGCTGCTTACTTATCCCTTAACTAAGCAGAACATTAAGTCCCAATGTCTTTTTTTTTAACCTTGCATCCAGAGGATGTGTTCTTTCTCCCCCACCCACTCCCAGTAATAATAAAATGCATTGCAAAAGAAAATACCTGAACTCTTAGCATGTTGTTCATTTATAGGGTTTTGGGGGGGCCTTATCTTATTTCTTGCATTGGGATTGCCACCATCATAAGCTCACTTAAAGTCTAGACCTTCCTACTTGGTAAATGCTAGGGAAGTAGGGAGCTTCTCATAACCTGTGCAATATTAGAGGATGATGGACTAGGCACAGCAACATCTATATCTCAGACAAAGACTGATTGGACGCCATACTTTCTCCAAGTTGGCAGGAAATAGGGATTTCTAGATAAGGAGGAGTCTGAATCGACCAAGCCCAGTCCCAGCCCTTTCGACCATGCTTCATCCAAGTGTTGTTCTTATTGGTGCTACTCTCTTGACCAGGGGTTAGCAAACTTTTTCAGCAGGAGGCTGGTCCAATGTCCTTCAGACCTTGTGGGGGGCCGGACTATATTTTGAAAAAATAAATAAATGAACAAATTCCTATGCCCCACAAATAACCCAGAGATGCATTTAAAATAAAAGTACACATCATACTCATGTAAGAACACCAGGCAGGCCCCACAAATAACCCAGAGATGCATTTTAAATAAAAGGACATGTTCTACTCATGTAAAAACACACTGATTCCTGGACCGTCTGCGGGCCAGATTTAGAAGGTGATTGGACTGGATCCAGCCCACAGGCCTTAGTTTGCCTACCCATGCTCTTGACTTTGAGCAGGATCCTGCTTTGCTGCATCAATAAATAAGATAGATATTCCTGTGCTACCTAGGCTCAGGAGTATGATCTTGGCTACACTCTTGTGTTGTTGCATTTTGACAATTTCACTTTTACCTCATCAGCATTGCTCCATGGTCAGTTTCTTGTGATATGACTTAAGGCTGCACAGTTGAAAACATCTGAAGTGTCCCTAAGTTGAACACTGTGTACCCACCATCCTGACCTGGCTTTCTATACTCACATACCTGACCTTGTCTTGATGTAGAGTATATTTTAGCTCCTGACACTGCCAAGAAGCTTTATCAATAGTGTTCTAAAGCCTCATTCGATGAAGGAGAACAATCACAAGTGTGCTAGCTCTGTCCCCTGACACCCCACCCCTCCTAGACTCTGCAAATTGGAGGGGTCACTTCTGCAGCAGGGAATCATTTCTACTTGTGAAGTGTCCCTGCTTGATTTAGAACCCTGATATTCCAAGAGGAGGCTGTATGTGTTGGACAGGCTCCCTGCTTCAGAATTTATTCCTCCATCTTGTGGAGGGCAG
Organism: Podarcis raffonei; assembly: GCF_027172205.1. Lineage (NCBI taxonomy): Eukaryota > Metazoa > Chordata > Lepidosauria > Squamata > Lacertidae > Podarcis > Podarcis raffonei. The sequence goes on from NC_070607.1 coordinate 41,455,268, forward strand.
CAGTGCTCAAGGAAGATTTATGCCCAAGTCCGTACTCTCTGCCATCATGTGAGGAATTTAAAATAAATGGCTCCAGTCAACATCCCAAAATTCCACCAGGCCCAGTGCCCAACAATTCTAGATGGTTTAGAAGAAATGTGTTGTTTCAGAAACTTTTTTTTTAAAAAAAGTCTGAGGTCCCCAGTTTCCAAAGCATTGTTCTAATTAGAAGTACTGTTTGATGAAAGTTACACTTAGATCTCAATAAACTATACCAAGGGTAGTAATGAGGACATGCTATATTTCTCCTTTACTCAAAATAAATTATTCAAGGTGTGAGACAAATCCTCATTTTGTTGTATTACTAGGCTTCAATTATTATTATTATTATTATTATTATTATTATTATTGTTGTTGTTGTTGTTGTTGTTGTTGTTGTTGTTGTTATTTTGAAGTTTAGTGGCATTTTATTCATTACTGTGAATTAGGTGCTGGATACTTAAATTAGCAACTGATTTTTTTTTATGCCAAGGACATTATACTTCTGAGCCAAAATTTATTTATTTAATTATTGAGCCACTGTAATGATCTGGCCGCATTACAAAAAACTAAAAGCAGGAGACAGATCTTGCTTATAGGCACTTTTTTGCCTGGTTTCTATAATTTATTTTTGCTTCTGCCTGTCACTAAGAAGGGACAGGGTATCTATGAAAGGCCCTGGTCTGCCTCCCTGTTCACTGGTAATCTCATTCAAGCTAGAAACTGTCCATTTTATAAAGCTCTAAAACACACACTAATGAATCAAATGTATCTTGTATGATGAGCACGATCTCTTTTCGGCTGCTATATGGCCATCTGTTATTTAGGGTTTCATTTATTGATTAGACTTTATTGTGCTATGAGCCTTTCTTTATCAAGAACATTTGGCAGTCTTCAAGTAACTATATCATCTACATTTTTTATAGAAGTGATTCAAAAGATGAAATCCAATAGAGATGTGTTTCACAAGGTGAAATATTGCAGATCGTCTTGGAATTAATGAATGTGATTCATATTAGTTTTCTTATATCTAAGTATGATGAAGAGCAGAACAGCTGATGATTTTCTGCAAAAGCATTAGGGGGAGATAATCAAACCAGGGATAATTAGTTACTATTTTAGTATGGAAAAAGCAAGAGGCATATCTGAGTAGCAGAATGAAATTGGATTATCCAAATGCATCTCTGTATGGCACCCATTCCATTCAGCTAGAAATATAAACTCCGTACTGCTTCTGTAATTCTTAGTTCCTATTTTCTTTTTATATTGTTTGTTAATTGGTTGGCCTTCACCTTCAATAAAATCTTTTTCAAAAGTCATAGATACAAAGCAAAAACCTCTAGGCATTCATAGGCATATGTGCTTGCATATGTTAGTAAGACACAGTTGGTTGGTTGGGCAGTGTTCTCGAAGCTACAAACATGAGTCTGACCAAACTGCGGGAGGCAGTGGAAGACAGGAGTGCCTGGCGTGCTCTGGTCCATGGGGTCACGAAGAGTCGGACACGACTAAACGATTAAACAACAACATGTTAGTAAACCATAGTTAGAGGACTGCTGTGAATGCACCAGTGTTGACCACCTGACTTCACCCCACTCATACTGAGAGGAAACAATCCGTGGTCTGTGTCTTAAGCTTTATGTCTGAAGCAGGGATTTTGATTTGTTTCACTCCCTGAAAAGTATAAACTGTAACCAATGTTTGCTGGTGAGAAGACTGCCCAGAAAACAGCATTCACAATATACCATTAAGTATGGTTTACCATGACATACAAATTAAGCCATTTTTCTTTATATTAAAGGTAAAGGTACCCCTGCCCGTACGGGCCAGTCGTGTCCGACTCTAGGGTTGTGCGCCCATCTCACTTAAGAGGCCGGGGGCCAGCGCTGTCCGCAGACACTTCTTTATATTACCTCAAACTTAATGTATATTCTTTGAAAAAGATTTTTTTCTTTTGTATATCATTTAAAAAGGGAACAAATTAAGCTGTTAGTTCTGCCTTAGTCATGCAGCCAAGAGCTACCTGAGTGTTTGGGTCAATAAACTCAAGGTTTTTGGTTGGGTCTTTCTTTCTTTCTTTCTTTCTTTCTTCACTCACTCTTACAAACTGGCAACGTAGTGTCCGTTCATTAAAAGAGATGTCCCACATTCAAGAGTTGAGAAAGTCAGACTTTGCCTTTGAACTGAGACAGACTTCAAAGGTGAACCAGGACGTGATGTTTGCATTAGACGTGTGCGCAGCTTATCTAAACTATGCATATCCTGCTATTCTGCCTCGCATTAGCATTTTTCTCTTTACCATCATTTAACTTTCAATCTAACCATATAGCATTCCCTTTAATCTAGCTTGGTATTCTGCAATTTTCTCTGCTCAGGTTCAGGACTTGGGTAAAAGAGCTTGCATCAGTGAGTGCTACTACTGTGATTTTTGGAGCGGTGGAATATATTATGTATGTTTCAAAGAGCTGATCCGGAAGCCATAATGGTTCAGTCCAGGGGTTGAATGTGGCTCATTGGCTATATGGGAAATTGCCAAATAGATTAATGAATAACATCAGACCAATATGTTTTGCATTTGGTTACTGTTATTGAGAGTGCTGCTGCTGCTGCTGCTGCCTGTATTTTTTCCCCCTGCCATGTTTCCTTAGATGTCCTCCAGAGGCCTTTAAGGTCAACACTTTCTGAAGCAGATAAAACATTATAATTCCTTGAAAGTAAATCAAAAGGATTATGACATCTAGGAAGAAGCTGTTGCCAGACAGCTCATGAACAATATCACTGTGACTGACCCAAAGGCAATACTTAAACTGCCAGTAAAATTGCCCATGGAGTCTGCCAAGAGACCAGATGCTGCTGCTGCTACTGGAAAAAAAAATACCTACTGTAGCTTGGCATTTGTCCTGTAATTGCTTTCCAGGAGAAAATAAACTATAGCATGACAGGAGAAGGTGAATGGCTCCTCACTGTAAACTACCTGGGTGACCTGAAAATGTGTATGCCTTTTTGTGGCATGTTATCCATCTGCTCCATCCTTCATTCTACCCGAGCTGTCTAGTTTTTGATCTCTACTGCAGTGGTGATCTCTGTTGATGATTTACCACTGCACACCTATTCTTTTTGTCTGTGTTGGGACAGGGGGCTTCCATGGAAGAAAGGGGAGTTGTTATTGTTGTTAGGATGCATGGGTTGTGTGGCCAGAGCCTACAATAAACTTATTGCATGCACACACAGAGAAGGAAAAGGACCAATAATGATTGTAATATATGTTCCAGCATGCCAAGGTTTAGATTCTAAACTTTAGAACTACATATTCCATATTAATCAGTTTTGATTTGTTTGTTTTTTACCATTTTAAAAGATAAGGTGTTTTTTGTGGGGGGTTTTGCACTAGGCCTACATTCTGGCTGTCATGTTAGTAAATGAATTTGCAGCTTGAATGTTTCATGTGCTCAAAAATTATTTAAAACTCTGTGAATAGTGCTTCATTTTCTGTTCATAACAGTTCTGTGATCACACTAAAGGTATTGCAAAATAACTTTACTCAGAATAATTATCCCAAAATATCTGATACTAATTTCTAAAAGCTGTTCACAAAAGTTTTGATGAGTTAATTTCAACAGATGTTCAATTTGTTAACTTTTAAGTCAAGCACATTTTTTTAATAGCTGACTCAAATGTGCCCTGTACATCATTTGGAACCTTTGGGAATGAAATTATTTTTCTGAAGATTGACTTCCTGATTTAAGCAGCTGAAGGCCAAACTAAACTTTATGCTGCATGTGTAGCATGCAGTCATGGCTGTGCTCTTTCATTGCAGTATTTAATTTCGGGTTATATGGTGGGGTGGGTGGGAGATTGTCATCGGAACCACAGTCTGTAGGCATCCTGAGGAAAATCAGGCCCACTGCATATTTATAAGGCTTAGGGGAAATGATAATAATAACAACAACAACAACAACAACAACAACAACAACAACAACAACGTATTACTTATACCCCACCCATCTGGCAGGGCTTCCCCAGCCACTGTAGGCGGCTCCCAACAGAATATTAAAAATATGATAAAACATCAAATATTTAAAAACTTCCCTAAACAGGGCTGCCTTCAGATGTCTTCTAAAAGTCAGATAGTTGTTTACTTCCTTGACATCTGATGGGAGGGTGTTCCACAAGGCGGGTGCCACTACTGAGAAGGCCCTCTGCCTGGTCCCCTGTAACTTTGCTTCTCGCAGTGAGGGAACTGCCAGAAGGCCTTTGGCGCTGGATCTCAGTGAACGATGGGGGTGGAGATGCTCCCATTGTCTCTGAGTTGTCCTGGGTCTTCTGCAAGTAAACCAGAATTCCTTTTTCCCCCTTTTCCCCTTTTTTTTGCATTCTCGTAATAACTTTGGGGTTTTCCTTAAAAAAAAAAAAAGCTTTGAGGTGTCCAGATTTTTACTTCTTGAAATATGGCAACCCTAACTAACCCACACACAAAGTATTTTTTCCCTCCCACATACACACAACTTTCAACTTACAAAGGGTTACATTCTAAAAATAATAATAATAAAAGGAAGACAAAGCCATCCAACTATTTGTGGCCAAGCCAGAGGAAGAGGGAGACGCCTTGAAAAAGGCTTGTCTTATTCATACAACACTAAGTTGTGGTTTAGCTCCACATAATGTCTGTACCAGCTTAGAAAGCTGGCATCTATGTCTTCAGTGCGTTTGAAAGCTCTGACTTTGAGTATGTTCAAATTCATGTAAAAAACTACCTCTTGGTATTTATTCCTCCTCCCCTGGTTCTCTCTGGAGATGACTCTTTGTGACTGGGTAAGTTTCACTTCTCCCCAGCACAGCTTCACTTTAGTGGACATTTAACAGACTTAATTACAACATACTCTGATCTTAGCTGTGTACTTTGCCCCCTCTCATTCCTTAGTCTCTATTTCGCTTTGTAAAAACAGAATCCAGAGCTTCGAAAGACGGGAGAAAATCCCTTCAGCTTGTCACAATAAGTCGCAACAGCGTAGCATTGGTAACGTACAAATTTATCGTTCCTTTGTTAGTTATTTCAGTGTACAGGAGGTTGGAAAATGGGAGTTTTCATTTACCAAGCATACCAGTACTTTAAGACAGTGTTTCAAAGACTATGTATTCTAATAATTATCTCACTGAAAGCATGTTAAAGTTCACAGAGCTACTTCAGGACTAAACCAGGTTTGTAGATAATGCAGTGTATGCATAGGGTGCATGGTTTGGTTTGTGGTGGATGTGCTCATGAACAAGGCTTTTTAAATTGTTATATAGACAATTGCCTAGCTGGGTGCATTTGGAGGGTGAGTAGTACAGGAAGTTCAGGTAGCAGAAGCTGGCAAGCTACATTGGAAGCAACCTTGCAGGATGATATCTGGGCAGCCTCAAAGAGGTAGACAGGGAATGCAGAGATAATTTGGCAGCAGGAGCAAAGCTCAGTTGTAAAGCTTCCTTGGAAGAGTACCCTCACCCAGTGAATAGTTTGTGTCTTCATAAGAAGCTCTAACTTACATTTTGAGACTCATGTAATTAGAGCAGATATTAAATAATTAAAATAAGAGGGATCAAATGGTCGGAAGCTGTGGCCCAAAAATACCAGGGTTTTTTCCATAGGGAAATTACTGCCTATTTACCTCAAATAACTACTGATTTACAAGATTCCAATTCGGTTTTGAAACTTTTTAACCTTCTTATAACAAACCTTACTACTTTTTTTACATCACCTCCTCAAAAGGCGAAAGTGGTGCATTGCAGTGCTGGGGCCCCTTGGTTTAACACCTCTTGCAAACAAGCAAGATCCCTTCTTCGTACCATCTATAATGAATACAAAAACTCTAATGCCCAGGCTCTACCATCCTCCTATTTACAAGCTAAAAGAGCATACAAACAGACTTTAAAGCTGGCCAAACGTGAGTGGTATCAAAAGCGTTGGCGAGCCTTGATTGCGGCCTCGAGATCCCGCAGACCACAGGAATTTTGGGCTCTGATAAACAAAAGAGGAAGGAAGTACCCACTGACGATTATCCCTGTGCCCACATGGGAACAATTCTTGAGTAAATATTTCTCCTTGGCAGAGGAATCCAACTCATCCACGGAATTCCGAGCCGACCATTTACCTTTGTGGCCCTCCACCGACCCAGACCTGATAATGGACTTGATATTTGATCTGAAAACAGGCAAAGCCCCCAGGCCAGATCTAGTCCCTGCTGAGGCTATTGTTGCGCAACCGAGGTGGTGGGCTGAAATTCTGGCCAAAGTCTTTGATGTAATTAATTCTACGGGGCGTATCCCCAGGTCATGGAAGGAGGCCGTGATCGTGCCAGTCCATAAAAAGGGTCCCCCTGCTGACCCGGAGAACTATCGGAACATCAGCCTTTTGTCTATCATCGGGAAAATCTATGCAAAATTTTTGCGGTCTAAGCTATCCCATTGGGCAAACGACTCAAATTTGATTGGCCATGAGCAAGCGGGCTTTAGGAACAATTATTCGACCTCGGACCATATGGTAATCATGTATCATCTTGCCAGAAAATATTCTGCCCCGAGTCGGGGGCGCCTATGTGTCGCTTTCATAGACCTAAAGGCTGCCTTCGACAGTATCCCAAGAAACTGCCTATGGAAGAAATTAGAGAGATGGGGCATAGATAGAAGGCTGTTATGGCTTATAACCCAATTACACCATGGGTCGTCGGCTAGAGTGAGACTCACACCGGCGGGAAACCTATCCAACGAGGTCCCAATAAATAGAGGTGTGCGCCAAGGCTGCATTTTGGCCCCACTCCTCTTCAACTTGTTTATTAGCGATATGAAGCTCTTTCTGAATGAGTCTCAAGCCAACATTCATGCCCCCCGCCTAGCTGATTTTCGCTGCCCTTTGCTCCTATATGCCGACGATGCAGCGATCCTTTCCTACTCTAGAGTCGGTTTATGCAGAGCTCTAAAGATTTTTGCGGCTTATTGCAAACTCAACCATTTGACAATTAATTATGGGAAATCTAAAGTCCTGGTCTTCACCAGGTCTCGGAAAACTTACAGCTGGAAGTTAGATGGAGTCCAATTAGAACAGGTTTTCAAATTTAAATACCTGGGAGTCTTTTTTCACTACAATTTAAGCTGGAAGCCACAGATACAGTATTTACTAAACAAAGGGAAAACAATGCTTTATACTCTACTCCAATTTTTTGCGGCCGACGGAGCCTCTCACATCCCTTCTGCATTGAAGGTATACCACGCAAAAGTGGTCTCCACCCTCTGTTATGCTGCCCCGCTTTGGGCCCCAGGGTCCAATTTAACATTACTGGGGACATTGCAGAATCAGTTTCTCCGTCGCCTTCTGAAACTCCCCATGTGTGTGAGCAACGCAGCCATACGTCTGGAGTTAAGGATTGCATCATTGGAGACTGTCATCTGGAAGCGAGTCTTTGGCTATTGGCTGTCCAGCTGGCATAGGCTTCCCGACCATTATCTTTTTCAGTGTCTCTGGCGGGACGTCTTTGTCAATCCGTGGGTAGGAAAAATCCAAGCCAAACTTCTGAGCATCGGAATTTCCCCAGCGGACTCCTTAAAGATGAACTTACGCTCAGCCAAAAGCCTTATTGAGCAAAGATTAGCAGACATTGAAAATCAACACAACCTCGCCAGTGGTGGGGGTGTCTGCTCCCCCAGGTATCACGGAATAACCCCACCACTTGGCCTTCCATCATACATGTCATCTCTTTCATCAGTACCACACCGACTCGCATTTATTCGTGCAAGGTTCAATGTCTTTCCATCGAACCTGCTGAGCCACAGATTTTCCAAGGGTTTGGTGTCTCCGCTATGCGTGTGTGACGGGAAAACTGTTGAATCTCTTCCACATATAATGTTCAACTGTCCCCTACATAGCATAGCCAGGACTAAATTCCTGGGTCCTGCTTTACTGCGCTTGGTTGGCAGGCCTGTTGAGTTACACGCCGCACTGCTTTTGCAGGATACAGATCCTTCTGTAACTCTGCAGGTGGCGAGATTCCTGAATGCGGTTATCTCACACACAAAAACCACCAAAAACCAACAAAAACACCTAAACTAATCGGACTGTTATGATGAGAGTGCATGTCAGATCTCGTCTTCAGTTTTTCTTTTTCTGTGAACCGTCCCTTGGAGCTCTCCTGGCCCCAAGCTGTCATTTGGCTCTGCTCAAGGACCCACCCTTGCATCGTGGTGTTCACCTTCTGTTGTCGGATATATCGGTCTTTATGTCTCTGTGTTTTTATGTTTGTATATATTTTATGGGCTAATAGCCGTAAATAAATAAATAAATATTAAATAATTGGAAAATAATCAATATATAAGAAGCTAGGTAGTTACCTCTAATGTTTAAAGTAGAATTAGCTCTTTTGAGCTCATTTGTTGTTGTGTGTTCAGACCTAGAGACCTCCCCCCTAAATAAAATCACACATGACTCAAATTTTAGTTTGGGTTTTTGGCAGAATTTAGGACACATCTTTATTGATTACAGAAGGTGAGTGGTTGCATAGGCTCTGGTTCAACTAGTTCCCTGCACTCTTGCAGGCAGCGCTAACCCAGGGAACCAGCATAGGTCAGCCAAGGGTGAACACCTGGGAAGGTGAAAAGCTGGGTACAGACTCTGTTCACCACCCAGATGCCCCCCTGGACTCAGGTATGGGCACAAGCCCCTCTCAGGGGTTGACCAAACCAGTTGAGTCCATGGATTCCTTTAACGGAATACCCTTCACATAGGGATGGCGAGACCGCTCCCCCATCCCTATCGCCTATCCGCCACACGAACACTGCGCTCGCTGCCAACCACTCACATCTGTAACCAATCCCTTAACCCTGCTGACACGGAGGTCAGCCACAAATCATTCCCAATCACAGACAGATGAACCCCATCAAGCCTGTAAAGGGACGCATCACGGAAGGTAATGCCCGGGTGATGAATCACCGTCCCACCCAACGCCAGCACCTTCTTGGCCACTGCGCTCTGCACGCGCCTCCTGGCCCTCTCAGTGGAAGCTGGGCATCGGCTACCACACCACACACGTCGCTGCAACAGCTGCGACCAAAAATTCAACTCTTCCAAGTCCTCCTGCATGCGGGTCCACAGGCTCAAGCTGGGAGCTTCCAGTAAATTATTGTCACCCAGCTGCACCACCATCGCCGCAGGTGTGCTTTCCGCAGACACCTTCACCCGCACCATCGGGAGAAGCTCCTCCCAATGCATTCCTTGTATGGACACCCAGGAGACGCACACATGGCCGAGGAGTCTGAGCCTGCATCCGAATCCAGACTCCGCTGCCCTCCTGCTGGCCCAGTGGACAATGCCGTGCCCGACTCTCCAGACATGCAGGGCAGGCGGACCTAGGAATGAACAAAACAACATTAATAACTGCACCTCAGCGCCGAATCCAAACATAACCCCTGTATACCTCAGATTTCCAGTGGCCCAGATCCTTGATCCTGTCGACGGACAGACCCCAGTGTGCAGCAGTAGTAGCTGCACCAATATGAAAGGAATGAGGTGCATTGCGCATTACTGCAGCAAATTGATGCCTCCTTAACAGGGACCCAGCCTCGTGAACCAGGAAGGGACTGTCCCCAAGCGGGTGAAGTGACAAATATCTCTTGGCATCCTTTACTGGACAACCCAGAACTGTGTCTGAATCATCATCAGAGGTCTGAGAAAACGTACCAGTAGAAGAGGAGGAATCGCCATCTCTCCACCTCTTGGCCCTGCACTTGGAGCGATGACTCCTCTGCCACTTGCCACCAGTTGAAGGGACTCTAGGCACCGGGAGATCCTCCTCCAAAGACTGGACACTGAGTGCCTCCCTCGAAGGAACAGACCGAACGTGCACAGAACTAAAAACATGTGAGGAGCTTGGCTGGGAGAACATTCCCCTTCCCACATGCTGTGCAGGCTGAAGCCCTGAACTCCCCGAACCTGGGGGTGCCGACTGCGAACGAGGCAGCCCTGACCGAAAGGCCTGCTGCACCATAGCACCCATGCTCCTAGGACGACCCCTAGGACTAGCTGGGACTGGTACTCTGGAAGGCTGAAATTGAGACAGCAAAGCCTCAGAAGGATCATAAACCTCACTCCCTTCACTCACATCCAAAGGACCATGAGCCTCAAAAACAGTAGAGGACGTGGAGGGGCCAGGCTGAGCATCAGGCTGCCTCCCAAACTGCTGAGCCAGTGACTTAAGTTCTGTATTAAAGCCAGTCATGGCAGCAGGGTCTGAGCCAATATTGGCCATAATTGCACTTAAGCGATCCAGCGTAGGCTGATGAACCACATGGGCTGGCACAGAATGCAATGACTGAGAGGGACCCCTAATGACCCTAGTAGAAGGGAGAGCAGGATTGGGATTCCTTTTAATAGGCATCACGATCCTTTTGTCTTGTGTAGGGAATGCTAATTACAAATACACAAAAAGACCCAGGCCTTTAAAATGGCACTCCCGCCTCAAAAAGATGGGGCTCCCGCCAATGCAAAATGGCGCTCCTGCCAAAACTAGTAAGGAAGAACCAGACCCTGTAACCTAAAATGGCGGCTGGAACAAAACAGAGGTTTTTCCCGCCCTTAACAAATACACGACCCAGCTAAAATGAAAGGGAGCACAATAAAGGCAGGGAGAGGGAACTCTCGCTGCTATGAAACCAATCAAAGGACTTAACGACAGGGCTAAAGGAGCGACAAACGCACTTGCCCACAGTCGTGTATTAGGCACAAGGCTGCTACTGCAGCCAGAAAAACCAACCACCAAAATGAAAGGGGAGAGCAGCGGCAAGCTCCACAACAGGAGCGCCCGGGGGCTGGAGCCCCAGAGGGGGAAAGTCCGTTAAGAGGAAGGGAAAGGGAAGGAAAGGGGGAGAGAACAACTCAAAAGGAAGAATAAAAAGTAATAACCAAAAAGGGGGAATAAAAAACAGAAAGAAATCACCCAGATGATCTATCAAAGGTAAGTCTCTTGGCTGCACAGAGGACACGCTGTTAGCTTGTTCCGAATGCATGAGCCAAAAGAGGAAGATCTCTCGATCTGTTTGGACTGCGCCCCATTGGTCAGATGGGGCCCAACATCAAGGCACCTACCAATTGGAGGTTGTGGCTAACCAATCAAACCCACCCACAACAGAGGGGGTCAGTCTCCAGGTCTCACCGCAAAACGTGCCCTCTTTTAGGAAGGAGACGATTTGTTGTTTTCTACTCTACAAAGTTTGAGAAGACTTCGTGTACTTTTGTTTTTCATCATAATATAACCATTTTTTGATTTTTGTTTTTATTGATGTGTTTTTGCTTTTGTACATTACTGTTGTAGAAATCTGTAAAAATTGTGTTGTTTTTTTTAAGAAGCTCCTTTCAAAAAGATAGATAGGATTTGGGGATTTTAAATCACAGTAGCAGCTGGACTTCATTGTATCATCAAACACATGACAAAAATCTATGAAGAATAATTCTGGTGTGTATAAATAAATTATATGTCTCAGCTAAAATATAACTTGGTGCATCTTGCTCTGTTGCTTTGCAGTTTGTCAAAGAATATAGTGTAAGAAAATGGTGGAAAGTTCTCTTCCTTTGATATTATGTTTCATATCCAACAGGCATGACAGATAAATGATTCAAGTAATTTGGTCATTTCCAATTATATAACAATAGTAAGTGAATATACAGTAGGATCCCACATGCTGATTTTGCTTATGTGATCACAGCTTTATGTGGATCACCAATAAATGAATAGAAAGGGAGCAGGATATTCTTGCTCTGGAGGCTCTTGTGGGACTGTCCAAGAATTTGCAAGATCTCAGATGGTGGGAGTGGTTCTGGGGGGTCATTCTGACTTTGCACAATTTTGCATTTATGTGCAGCCATCTGGAAACATAACCCTTGTGTCAGTTGTGGTCACACTATGTTAAAATACAGAATTGGCCAAAGAAGAAGAAAACAAATGAGCAATTGTACCAGCACCCGTTATAAATTACAAGTAGTTTATTTCCTCATGTGTATAAAACTATGACTACATTTGCACATAGCAGTATTTTAGAGTTAGAGAGCAAATCGATTTACTTCAGGTTCCCAAATGTTTCATTGTTTTCTGCATTGGGCCAATGCAATGCAGTTGAGGGTTTGATGTATTTGGTTATGAAAGGGGCCTTGTGCGATATCTCCAAACTTAACCTATTCAGAGATTAAATCTATACCTGTTCACAGGCTTGCTGTGATGATAAATGAATTAAGAATTGAAAGCACTTTGTATGTATACTGAAAAGTGCTATTATTAATGGTATTTCTCTCACTGATCACATAGTATGGCTAGTTAAGCCTGTCTGCAGATCTAGGTTACATGACTGACAATCTGTGTGGAATTAAGATAATCACACATATTACAAATTACAATAAATAGGTCAGATGCTCTTGGTGGACTGTACTCTCATCTTCATCTAATTGTTTTTCTTTTTTAAAAATGAGTAACTATGCATATTCCCAGAGCTTAGGTCAGATGACTTTTTTTCTATATAGAAGGAAAGAAATACATAGCAGATGTGCCTGAAGTACACAGAATCCCAAGAGGCCATGGGAAGTGAATTTTTTTTCTTATGCTTGCTGATTGCTAAGAGAGTTACTGTGACATTGGAAAACTGAAAATGGTCCATCTGTGAAGGATTTTTTCCCACAGAAATAATATCGATGTATTTTAGAGGAATTAGGTGGGGAGGAATAAGGACATATTTTGGAAGACTAGGACCTCAGTTTAATTATAATCATACTTTATCTGCTTAATATACCGTGTTGTGAATGAGACAGTGTTGTGTACTTATAAGCACATAGATTACTGATTGGATTACTGTCATGCATTATACATGGGGCTGCCTCTGAAGATGGGTTTGAAACTTCAAACGGAGCAATGGCCAGATTGCTCCCAGAACAAGACTGTCTGAGCATATAATGCCAATCCTGGCCTGACTGCACTGACTGCCAGTTAGTTTCCAGGCCTAAGTTAAAGTGCTGGTGTTAACCTATAAAGCCATCTCAGTACCTTAAGGACCGCCTCTCCCCATAAAAACCAAACTGGACCCTGTGCTTGTCATCTGAGGCCCTTCTTTATGTCCTCTCTCCTCAAGAGGTTCGATGGGTGGCAGCAAGAGAAGGGGCCATTTCTCTGGTGACTTCCCAACAGTGGGACGCTTTCCCCAAAGAGGCTTGCTAGGCACCATCATGTCATGCCTTTAGGCACCAAGCAAAACCATTCTTCTTTATTAAGGTCTATGGCCCTTCAATAATCTATGGCCTGTTAAAGCGGGGGGTAAAGCAATGGACTGTTATCATGATTATTTTATTATCGCAGTGTCTGTTGTTAAGCTTTCTATTGAGCTTTCAATGCGTTTTTATTACTGATGCTCTGTAAAATGTGTTCTTAATATTGTACACTGCCCTGGGATCTCTTGATAAAGGTGGTATATAAACCAAATAAACAAATAAATAGATTGACCCAGAATTTGTACCCAGGCTCTTCTTTTTAGAGCCTCCCTCCTCCTATTTCCTGGCTCCATCATAATTTTGACTGTTGTCCCAGTCCAGTAAGAGAGGTCCACACATTGAAGTTGGGCTCCAATCATCACATACTACTGCATTCTGTTGTGTGGATGTCAAATGCTGTGCCAGGAGGCACCTGATGCACATAGATCAAACGGAGGTGTGCATCTGAGCATGCACGTGCATTGCATTGTATGCTGTGGATAGAGCGTGTCTGTGTAAATTTGTTTTGTGCTGTGAATGACAGTCAGTATTTATTTTTTATTTAGGGCCAGTACATGCAGTTTTTATCTGTTTGTAAGCAGTCATGTGCTGCAACACTTCATTGAATGTAGCCATCTCTTTATTAGGATCTATGTCTACAGTTACAGTGGTACCTCAGGTTAAGTACTTAATTCGTTCCGGAGGTCTGTTCTTAACCTGAAACTGTTCTTAACCTGAAGCACCACTTTCGCTAATGGGGCCTCCTGCTGCCGCCACGCCGCCGGACCACGATTTCTGTTCTCATCCTGAAGCAAAGTTCTTAACCTGAGGTAGCGGAGTCTGTAACCTGAAGCATATGTAACCTGAAGCGTATGTAACCCGAGGTACCACTGTACATGTGTAGTGGATGACATGATGGGACACCACTGCTCCCCTGACCTCCAGTGGGTCACATTGCTGCTGCTTATCAGGAGGTAGTGGGGAGGGGAGAGGTTGGTGCCATACAAAGACCCTGGTTGGGAACAGCAGATTGTACCCACTATTGTATTTGCACTATGCATTAATGGGACTGTGCAAACAGTGGGCTCCCAGAGAGGAGCTTATGGCTGCTTTGCTCCTTCCATGTCCTTTTCACTGACATTGTGTTGCTGATCTGAGCCAGGGTTTGGCTTAGCATGCTGTTCCAACCTGGGCTCAACCTGGATTAAGCTCTCACCTTGTTATTCGGTGCAGCTTGGGATGGGTGAGGATAGACTTTCATCATGGGCATGAGTTTGAACAACATCCAAATCAAATTTTGGCTCACCTCAGTATGGTGCAGGAATAAAATAGACTGGGGAGAGGCAAAGCAACAGTAAACTATTCCCCAGGAACTCACATGTTTGTGTGGTGCTGGTGAAGTGCTGTGTAAACCAGTCCTACCCCCCTTTAAACTAACCACACTTTTAAGTGTACAGTACATGAAACTCTCCAAAATAGACTGTTTCTGCAGGAACTGTAAGATCCGTTCCCCCAATTTTCCTGCAGTACAGTAATTAGAACTGTTGATGCACCAGGTCAAAAGCAGCACGCTGTTTTGATTCTTGTCATTGAGCATTGAGCACTTCAACTCTAGCGTTTAATTGACTCACCAAACACAACTTTGTTCCTTGACTGGCTTCTTTTCAATTGTTTGTGTGCTTCTTCTTTCTCCTTGTTCCCAGAGAAAACATATAAACTGAATTTTCTATATTTGCACCAGTTCTATCTGGGGCACCAGTTGATCGAAAAGTCCTATTGTACATGTGTAATATAGGACATACAATATTTTCCTTGTGTTGTGTTATTTTCTAGCCAGGAGAGTTTAGGTGGAGGTCACTATTGATGCATTTTGGGCAAGGAGGTATAAATGTATTTC
Organism: Podarcis raffonei; assembly: GCF_027172205.1. Lineage (NCBI taxonomy): Eukaryota > Metazoa > Chordata > Lepidosauria > Squamata > Lacertidae > Podarcis > Podarcis raffonei. The sequence continues at coordinate 41,470,435 of NC_070607.1, forward strand.
TAGTTTACTAACTCTTCTTAACCCAAGTGATAGCTGTGTGTTAGCTCATTAATGCTCAAAATATTACAGGCCACAAAACTATTTTCTCCTGTCTAGTCTGCTTTTGTTCAAATAAAATCAAAAGTGCGTCTTGTAGCCCAAGCTATGAAAACTGTAAAATGCTTATTTAGTGCAAATGCCAAATGATTCATAAAATAAAAATATTTCTAGAAATGTGGTGGAAAAATAAACTTGAAGCCTTTAATCAGTTGTGCAGAGCAAATAGTAATACAACTGCTGCTAGTACTTTAACTGTATTTAATTGGGTTTTTGAATGTTTACTTCATTAATTCCTAGGTATTATATCATCATAAGATGCATTCAGGGTATAAGCTCTGTACTTCTCTTAGAATTAAAAGCCAATTAATTCAGAAATTGTTTGCATTGCTCCTTTGTGCACTCAGAAAGAGAATGGAAATCTTCTCATGTTTGTTAAAATAAGAAGATTGCATATAATCTGCAGGAAAATCTAAGTCATGGGGACACTTTTGTAATAAATAATAGTGTGGTGTAACACAAGAGCTGAAATGTTATGGAGGAGAGATACATTTTAAAACTAATTATGTGATTGTGGTTCTTAAACTACAGTGAGAATAACAGAAGAGCAGAAATGGCATCTCATTGATAAAACGTGCTCCTTCCTCCCCCCTTTGGAAAAGAAATTAAACAATGACCTAGATTGGCAGAGACAATGAAAGCTGTGGCTCTGAATAGCAGCCTGCTTGCCATTCTGATTTGGATATCAAAACAGATGAAATGTGGAAAATATGTCAGCGTTTTTCTATCATGACCCATGCAAAGACCTACAGTTGGAAGGAAAAAAAGCATTGTTGCACGACCTTATTCTGACCCCCGCTTTACAGATGTCAAGACCTTGCTTTCATATGCACTGTTTAGAGGATAATAGGGCGTGACATTGGCTTTTAAATAAATTTGTGTGGGAGCATGTCCATAAGAATTGTAAACCAGTTCACAGGAAGTTCTTCTATGCATGTTTCATTGAGGTTCGTGAAAGATGAGCTACCCCGGCTTGATTTTGGACCCCAAACCCACTCCGAATAGGTTTGCCCCTTCAATCCTCCATTTCAGAATTCAGATTTTATTGCTTTGGTGATAGTGACATTACCCATGGCACCCACACTGGTCCCTGGACCACACCCCACATACTCTTCTCCTTTGTTTTTTACTAATTAGGTGGTGTTTGTAGTAACATCACCACCATTATCAAACATGTCCGGAATGAAACAATTTAAAAGCAATTGTAAAACAGTTACAGTTAAGCTCTCTCATCCACTGATATCAGGGTTGCCAAGAAGCATGTCTAAAATTCCTCAAATGCCTGGAAGTTTATTTTGTCCTGGCTTCGGGTCAGAAAACCAGGTGTGCAATGCCACCCTGCTGATCACAGCTTGTGTACAATGCTTTGGATGCTAAATATATTGCAGGTAAAGGTAAAGGTAAAGGACCCCTGACAGTTAAGTCCAGTCGCAGACGACTCTGTGGTTGCTGCGCTCATCTCGCTTTACAGGCCGAGGGAGCCGGCGTTTGTCCGCAGACAGTTTTTCTGGGTCATGTGGCCAGCATTACTAAGCTGCTTCTGGTGCAACGGAACACCGAAACCAAAGCAGTGCACTTTGACGTGCTTTCGAACTCCTAGGTTGGCAGCAGCTGGGACCGAGCAACGGGAGCTCACCCCATTGTGGGGATTCGAACTAAAAACCTGATTGGCAAGCTCAAGAGGCTCAGTGGTTTAGACCACAGTGCCACCCACGTCTTTATCCCACGTCCAGTCTACTTGTACCTAAGATGCTGGTACCTATGCTCATCACAGTATCTCAGTTGCAAGGATAGTTTGGAAATGTAGATTCCAGGGTGTCTAATAAGGACGAGGGAAGCATGAAAAACTACATTGGTCATAGTTCTTGGTGGCTGGGGTGTTCCCACTGTACCATTCCAGACATCATGGGAAGTTTTAAATTTTGAGCTGAAGAGGAAAATTGTTTGCAGGGGTGTGTGTGCGCACAGAGGGATTGCTGATCAGTTTGTAATTCAGTCAAGCACTGTAAGATGAACAAGTTCATATTCTGAGTCAGGTTATTGTGAGCTTTGGTTCTGTATATATCTGAACTTCATGGCAGATAGATGCAAATGAGGACACATGATCTCACATTGCCAGCATTTACCATATTTCAATGGAGATAGTGCAAAAGTTCTTGGAGTGTGTCTATATTTGTTTTCAAGATTTTATTATTTGAAAGAACCCAGTGGAAGTATGTTTTGCCATAACATCTCTTAAGCATATTTTCTAAATGGCAAACAATATCAGAGCATCACAGTTGTATTGCTGTCTTTGATATAAACCCTTAAAAGTATGTTGAACTTCAGTGGTGTTTCAGTAGTTGTCATTTTCCTCCCCTGCTTTTTGACAACACTTCTTTTTGCTTTAGGCTAGGGCTATACATGTTCTACAAAGTAATCCTGATCAGTATATTTTTGTTTTAATCAACCTTTCTCCCCGCACCCCAGCCCCCAGAAATTGAGGTTATTTATATTGTGTTTAAACAGCTACTCCTGTGAAACAGTTCCATTGTCATTATCTGAATGAGAGACCCATTAAGTGAATGCTGTGTGGCTGACAGCTCCTTAAAAAGAAATAATATGCCATGATAATTAAAGGGGAAAAGCTTCCTTCCGCTTCTGTTGAAAGAACTTGAAAGACAAAGCACTGGATCCAGGCTGGGAGGTTGTTGAAAGCATCCTTCCCCTTGTCAATCTTCTTGTACAGCTTAATAAAGCATAGACAGGACTTAATCAAAAGGAAAAAGGCCTTCTCCACCCAAGCTCAAGATAAACTATGATTATCAATGTCACTTTCCCTTAAGAAAACCAGTAATAAAAATGCTACTTTCAGTAACAAGTCTGAATTTTATAATTTTATAGCAATACACTAGTACAACTATTTTATGTAGGTGTTCTATCTATCTATAGGTTTATTGCGGCCATTGGCCCATATCTTTATGTAGGTGTTCTAAATTTTCATTACACTTTTGCAATCCTGATTGTTTTCACACACATGATATTAGTTGCATGAGTTAGTATTAGAATGGGTTAGTATTATACCCATTTTACAGATGTGAGGGCTGAGTGTTTGAGGCAAGTTCCCTAATGTTGCCTACAATCCTTGGCAGTGAAAGAACTTAAACCATTCTGATGTGAACAGCTTTTTCTCACAATACATTCCTGGGGTGTACCTTCTCAATTTCATTTGAGAAATATGTTCTGGTAAACTAAGAATGTGCCCAAAATTCCCCTTGCCCTGTTGGGTTGAAATAAACGACAGACGAATGGCAAGTGTCATATGGGAGGCATCTCTCGAGCATGGGTAAGCATATTGGAGTTCCTGTTTTCTCATCTTGGTTTTCTGAAGCTGAATTCTCCATTGTTCTGTTAAAAATAAATAACCCAACAACCCTTAAATTTACACAGCATAATCTGCACGTGCGGTTTGCTTTAGCTTTCATTTCCCTTCTAAACAATATTTGTTGCCCAGATTCTGAGGACTTAATGTTACAGGCACCGTATATGTAATCATGGGCATACCCTTCAAGTTTTGGGCAACTTTGTTATTGTAATCTTGCATCTAAATTTTGAAAGGTTGTCCCAACTCAGGACCTTGTACAAAGTCATGAAAAAGTTTGACAATATGTCAGTTTTATCATTTCAAGTGACATCCTTAACAAGTATCAAGACTAAAATCAAGTGCTGCTTACACATTGGATCTTCCTTGGTTTCTCTTCCTGCAGAAAATATTAATTTAGATAAATAACATGGTTATAGCCTGATTCCGTGAAAGGGAGCTGTTTGCTGACATACCATTTTTGCAGCTTTTCTACAGTCGTCTTTTCAGCATGTTATTTCTTGCCTAGTAATTCCATTTTCTGCTGCTCATGTCAGGGAGCGAAAGCTGTGATGGAGTAAGAACTTTAGTTCAAGAAGGATCCCTAAATATTCCACTAACATGTTTTGGCAGAAATTTGCTTCCAAATGTTTTCTGGGTGCTAGTATTGCTTTTGTTCAGCTTCCTTCATCCACATAGATTAGAATGTTCTTCCCCATCACAACCCTTTCCCCCATACATATAGACAAAGTTTTAAGCCTTCATCTTATCCAGACCAAACTTTCTTTTATGGCTTCTAAATAGTTTTGACTAATTAGAAATGCTGTTCTTGTAAAGGTTTTCATAAGCAGTTAGAGCCTTTCTTCATTTCATAGATTAAATTTCAATTTTTCCATTCAGAAAGGTAATTTACAGCTCATCTGAAGCATCAACTATTTTAGAAATTGGTCGGTTTGATTTTGGGTTGTTTATGTGTTATTTTGGAAGTTTGATTTATTTATTTGGGTTTCTGGGAGAGGAGGCAGAAACTTTATACTTTTAAATCAATTGAGCACACTTTGAAGATCTGTCCTTGAAAGTTGCATAATTCACATACAGATCTGAAGAGCTCATTAAGAAGAACCATACATAAACCCTGACACACTAAAGGAATATTAAATCAATTCAAATTGTGCATAGCCATGTAGTGTTATTGAAGCATTTCAAAATGTTGAAAGAGCCTGGATTTGAAAAGGGCAAGTGGTTTTATAGACTTAGCTTCAATAAGTGATTTAAATTGTCAAATCATTCTCTAGTGTTGAGAAGCTTTAATCTCCTAAATTGTAAAGAACTGGGTTTCCTAAATCATTGTCAGGAGCAGAACTGTGGGGAGTCTTGTCAGGATTCAGTTGCAAGTTGTATTGAATCCTAATAGGAATAGGACTTTGGGACACACAACTGAATACACACACGCAATACTGAGTCTTACTGAGGACGCCATCAGAAACAGAAATAAAAATGAGGTCAAGCAAACTATAGTCAGTTTACCCAGAGAAGTTTGGGTTGACAGTGCAGGAATGATGGAGACTGCCAGAGAGGCAAGAAAACAGATACTAGTGAAGGCATTACTTAATATTCCAAGGTAGGGATAGGAGAGAATGAAAACCTACCTAATTCACACTTTTCAAACCAAAATGTGAAGGGAACCATAGCTGCTGGCACAGAACAGAAGCAGGAGCCATTGGGACAAAGGAGTGCTGAAACTTCAAAGGATTTCTTGAGTGCTGAAGGTCACAGAATACAGGAGCTACTTTTCAGCACCCTTGGAAATTAACACAAAAGTGGATAAGCAGTTTCGGCTGAGTGTTAATAACTACACCTCCATGGATGGTTTGTCATAGGTTTAATCTTTCTTGGATAACCTGATTCTACAGAAGATGACCCACCCTTATGTTGCTTTTTCTTGCAGCACTCCAAAAGGGTGAATGAAATGAACTGTCTGCATTCTAGTATCTGAGGAGCTGAGTTATTCTCTTGGAGAGTTGTTCTAAATGAGCCTGGCCAAGATACTGGATCTGTGTGAAGAGGACTAAGGATATAATAGGATGTCAACTGAGACAGAACTTCAAGTGGCTGTTAAAACCAGCACAAAGAAAGACTCAAAGAAGAAAGGTAGGAACTTCCCATACTTTGCAGTTTGGTAAAGATTGTGTTCTATTTATAATTAGATCCTTCATGGTTTTAGAAAATTAGCTATATTCCTGATAGGTACACGTATTGTTGCTTTGCTGTTTTGTTCTGTTGTCCAGTGTAAGTTGTCTAAAAAGAAATGAATGCTTTAGAAATGTAATGCATGTTTCCTCAAAGCACTTTAAAAGTTCACAACAATTAATTCCACTCTGCTAGCCGATTCAGCTTTTCACGTTTTCCCTTGGCTTTATTCTTTCCTGACTGATCCCTGCCAATCAGGAATCACATAATGAACATGATGAAGTTGCAGTGTCATGTAGCCAATCTGATTCTGCTAAGTGCTATTGATATGAAATTCCTGTTGGACTGCCACGTAGGTAAACAAATTTGGGTATATATGGATGCCATGTAAGTAATAACCTTATACTGAATGACAAACACTTTTGCTCCAATCTCCCTCCTCTACAAAATGGTGAAAGGACACACTATTCACAGCTGATGCAAGCATTCAGGGAAAATACTTTGTCCTTTAATTTGTATTTTTACGCATGCTCCTTTATTATACAAAGCACAACTATTGTTGAAAGAACTAGGTTAATGACAGTTAACTAAAATCTTCTCTGTTTGTCAGATATTATGTTTTCAGTGTTAACCTTGGATCTTCAAAGTATAAAACGTATAATAATCTTCCTTAGAACAGTGTGTCATGTCTGCACCTACAAGGTCACTCAGAGAAGCTGACAACAAAAGCTTTCCCATCTATAGACACTGAATCTCTGGATAAAATGGGAGAAATGCCTCTTGCATAAGGGGAAGACAAGGAAAGATGTGTCATTTTAGAAGTAATACTTCATATGTACATGTTTCCCCCTAAAGTTTCCCCAAAATGGGAGCTCAGAATTTATGGCCAAGCCTCCTGTGGGTTGTACTAGGTCTTCATTGTTACCTTCTTTCATTTGGCTCCTCCTCCACCTATTTTAGCTGTCAAGGCTTCAGCACTCACCCATCTCCCAAGTTTCAGTCTTTGAATTCAGTGCAGGAGGCTGGCAAACCCATATCTGGGATGGTAGCATTAAGCTCCTCATCTATGAAAAATGCAGGAAATGTAGTGGAGGGAGAATCGCAGGTCGACCTACTGGGTCCAATTGATGTAATAGCTGGACTGTTGCTGTTGTCCCCTCATTGTTTTGACTTCTAGATCTGGGATTCTGTCTTTTTGTCTTCATAGCATCAGTACAGACTCTAGCAGAGATTTTTTTTTCTGGCTTGTTGAGATGCTTTCTTTTCTCTTGGTGGTTTGTGGACTTAGGTTAGAGTTCCCCTAGCTCAGAATGCTGGAAGTTGTGACGAGTCCAAGGTGTTTGGCTGTAGCAATGGAGATGGCTGTGTTTCAATCCCTTCTATGGTTTGCCTGTCCTTTCTGGTACCACATTGCCTCAGGTTCTGAGCTACTGCTATTCTACTGAAAATGTATGCTTGCTTGCTCCCACTCTTGCTGAGTGCTGTTTTGATAGTGAGCTGGTGGATGGAATTACCACAATAAAGTCGTGACTCTAATGATGGTAGAGAGAGGCATACTGGACTTAGAACCAGAGATGCTTTTGATCACAAAATCCTTATCAAAACAACATAGCAACTTTTATTGTCGTGGACTTCTCAAAACGCAATGGGTGTTTGGCAGTGGCAATAAGCCAGTTGGGATGTTCCTGAGAAACAAGCAGCAGCAATTTGGTCCACATCTTTAGGTTAGCATAAGAGAATGAATTCTGAAAGGTTCAAAATTCTGAAATTAAATTATATAAACAGAAACTTGGATCCCAACTCCCCTTTTATGAATAGAATAAAGTTCATGTTCATGGAGCAGAATGGAGTTTTTATGCCCTCAATCTGCCTGTGTGTGGTCGGAGACCTTTGGGAATGGAATGAGATATCATGTAAAGGGACCCTTGACCGTTAAGTCCAGTCACGGACTACTCTGGGGTTGTGGCGCTCATCTTGCTTTACTGGCCGAGGGAGCCGGCGTTTGTCCGCAGACAGGTTCTGGGTCATGTGGCCAGCATGACTAAGCTGCTTCTGGCGAACCAGAGAAGCGCACAGAAACACCATTTACCTTCCTACTGGATCGGTACCTATTTATCTATTTGCACTTGACGTGCTTTCAAACTGCTAGGTGGGCAGGAGCAGGGACCAAGCAAAGGGAACTCACCCCATCGCAGGGATTCGAACTGCTGACCTTCTGATCGGCAAGCCCTAGACTCTGTGGTTTAGACCACAGCCTCACCTGCGTCCCATGAGATATCATGTAGGGAGCTGCAAATGGAGGGTGAAGTTGGTGGAAATCTCCTCTTCCCTTAAAGTGAGCAGAGCAGCAGCATAGGATCTAAGCCAGAATGGTTATAGAATGATAGTTATAGTTTGTAATTAAAATTCATGGAACAATTGTTTTAAATCATGGCAAACTCATATGAGTGGTTATTTCAGACTCATGAGACTACTTGAATGAATGAATCAATATGTTTCAGATTACATTAAAGACTCTCTTGTTTACTTATGTGCACTTAAGGAATGCTTGTTGACATGTTGCTATTAATTCATATATAACATTTCCATCTATTGCTCCTCATTCTGCTGTACTCTTATTTCAAACTCTACCTTTAGCTTCACCTTTAATATGTTTACAGGCCTTCTTGAAATTTAAACATTCAAACTGTGGAAAAATAATAGTACAAGGCAAAGGACAAATATTTTTAGTATGCATTTCACATGAATGAGTGTGTCTCTAAAGCCTCCTTCATGCTTTAATCATGTAAAAAGGGCTGTGATTGCACAATCTGTTCTGCAACAAAGTTATTGGCAATTTGTTTGTGTATTCTCTTGTGCAACAGCATTCTGCTAGTGCAAAACATTTTGCCAGCAGAACAAGCATTAAATGACTTTACTTTAGCACAGCATTGGCTACCACCCTGGATATTCACTTCTACATGTAGGACTCATGGCCAGCCCAGCCATGTGGCTTCAAATTAAAGATGCAGGACTGCCAGCTTTGGAGGAAAACAAGCTTTCATAGCAATTCTTCTGTTTTGCTTGGGTAACTGGAAATTAGAGAAACCCCCCCCCCAAAAAAAAAAAATTCTGTGATGCTTCAACTTAATAAAGTGTTCCTTTCAATGTGAGGCAGTGGTTGACAACATATTATTACAGGTAAAGAATATCATTAATTTTGTATGAGGCATACACGTAGTTTAGTAAAGTTTTTGTGAAACATGTTTTCGATGTATTATGTGCACATAGTACATTAGGACCTTGGCTTGCAATTCAGGAGCTACAGTTTGCACATGGAACTCTGTGTATGCAAGATGCTCCAGATTCTGCTCAGTAATTAGTGCAATGCTATTCATGCACAAGGAAGAATTGTACACAGAAAGTTTCCATTCAAATATAGTAACAGAAAGCTCTTGCCTGCCTGTGGCCTACAGGCCACTTAATTTAACAGGATATTTTTTTTCGGGGTGGGGGGTGGGAATTGTCACTGTCCATAATTCTGAATACACAAGAAATAGAGAGCCAGAAAATGTGGGAGAACATGCAGATAAACACATCCTGCAGTCCAGCTTCTTCTGACCGCATAACTGAAAAGAAATAAATGCACTTTGATTATCAGGTGCCAGTATCAATATTATCAGGATCAATATTCAGTGAATGCATGGGGCAACAGATATAAATCATAGAGACTCTTTGCCTTATTATATTTACAAATGAGGCTTTTGAAATTATTCCATCCAAATAATATCAATTATATTTACCTTTATTGTTATGCTTTCTGTTTTTGGACACACTTTATCAACCTGAGCCCTTATTGGAATGTGGCCATAGAGATGCTGGGATCAAGCACCAGTTCTGCTATGTGATTGACAACTAAATCAGACAGCATACCATACTATATTTTATATTTGCACCTGGTTTGTTGGTTTTTTTTGCAAAATAAATTATATGTAGTCATCCTTTTGGGTTTTCTTTGGTATGCAAACATGAATGAAACAGCATGAAAGAAAAAAAAATCACATGTGCTAAGTAGTGCACGATTGCTCTTTTTGAGTATTATTTGTGTATAATTGCAAATAAGAATAAAATGAAGCATATAGAGAGAAGCTGTTTCAGACTTTATTTCTATTGGTAGTAAAATGTCCCATTCACGTCTTGTAATATTTACTCCAGTAAACTTCATAAAATAATGTCACAGGAAATTGCCATAAACAGAAAAACTTAATACTGTGCAATTCTTATTAGAACAAAACAGATCTCAGCGTTAATGCTTTTCTAGCCTGCAGTTTTCTCTCAGAGTTTCCTATGCACTCATTCATGGAAAACTTTGGCTCCTGCTATCAATCACTTCCCATCATGAAAATAGAATTGTAAAATGCACACCACCCACTATATATGGGAGTCGGATGCATCCAAATTAATCATGTTCCTCACTGAAAGTGCCAGTATCAGTGTCTTGAATCGTGTTCATTCAGATAGTACAGGCTACAGAAGGAGGTGTGTGTGTGTTTTTAAAAAAACCAGGCTATATATAAAATTCCAAAGCATGCTGTTCAGTAAAAGCAAAAAGTTGATTCTTCCCCTCCCCCATTTATTTTTCATTGGATTATGTCACATCATGTATACATCAACAAATGAACCCTAGCCTAGTTCAGTGTGACACAATTGACATTTTGAAAAAATATCTATTTTTCAGGTTCATTAACTGCCATCAATGGGATCTAGCAAGCAAGGCACCTGAAGTTGTATTGGAGATCACCTAGTTTGTTACTCAATGGAATTTTTTATTCCCAATAAATAAGGCCTTTGATTTAGAGATAAAGAGGTTTCGGCTCTTCCAGCAAATTGCATAGATGGTACAGGAAGCCTATTCAGCTCAAAATAACCGTGGCCAAATTAATCGCGAGCAGGAGAGTAACAGTTTATGTATGTTCCTCATAATTGGGAACTTTAACTCATTTATTGATTGGAATTGTAGCACATCCCATTTCAGTGTGTTTTAAAAGAAGTAGACAGTGTGAAATAGCAACCTTCGTGTTTCAAATTCCTACTGTGAGGAAAATATGATGCCTTCCCCCTATATCTGGTGCCCTGGAAAACAATATCCACACAAAATCCAGTGCTGGTCAGGATCAACCCTCTGCCTGCGGTTTACTTTAAAAGGCTGTTTGAAATAAGATAAGAATGTTTCAACTTATTATATATCACCACAGAAAAAGAGTAGAAATACAAACAAGGCAAGCATGGAGGTGGTTTGAGTTAATTTGTTACCCATAAATATTTCAGTATATTAATCATAACAATGGTTTGATTTTTTTAAAGTTCATTAAAGAACAGAGGAAAAAGTAGATGGCTATGTCTTGTATTGTGCCTTATTCTAATAATTGGCAAATAAATATATTTTGATAAATCTGTCGTCATGTGTCAGTTGTGTATTCTGGCTAACCCTAAAAGTTTAGATAGTAAGACAACTCTCTTAACCATTCTGTTATAATGGGGGGTTCTGGTGATTTCCAGTGCTGCCCAATACAAAGTCTGGTTTTAATTAAAAGGCTCCACAGTAGTTGTAAATTGGCTTTCCCCCATTTCTCTTGTTAGATACTGGATAAAAGATACCTTCAGGGGTTTTTTAAAAGTAATTTGATACCCAGTGATTTGTTGAACAATATTGAATACTTCTTGCATTGATTTATTTGTTCATTAATTTGGACTTGTCCAATTACACACAATTTATGTTAGTGTAACTAGCACCATGTCTTGTTTGGCCTTGAGTACTTAACAGAAAGAGTTTGGGGAAATGACTCGGTGACTCTGGAAACAAGAGCCCTTTTCCTTCCTTGTTTGCTGTGTTGATGTTTTTAAACTGCTTAAGCCCTGGTGCTGGTTCGTAAGATTGAGGGGAGTTTCCTCCCAGAATTCTTGCTTTGCCTTCCCTCCTTTCACTGGACTTTTTCCTTCTGCCACATTGGCAGGTGCACTTGCACTCTTCTGAACCCATGACCAGCTCAACCAGGAAAAAATGTGGCTACTTACACCTGCAGTTTTTCTGCTCTTCCATGGACTCAGCTAGATTGGGAAAGAAAAAGTGTTTTATATGCATTGTATATGCAATATAACACCGTGATGCCATGAAGGAAAGGTGGAGTGCAATGTATTTCTTATTTTTCTGTTCTCACTCGGCTGTGTAATAACATTCAGGGACTGTAACAAAGACTTGGCCTAAAGTGATCCAAGATAAAAAGGGTCAGGGATGTGTATGAGCAAAGGAGCATTTAAAAAATGTGAGCAAAGTCCACTCTCAGAGGAGTGTATGTGGTTAAAACTTTATCGAGGGCTTTCACCTGGCGGAGTTTTCATTGTTCAGACAGTGCAGTGCTCACTGCTTTGCCCTATGGAGCCACTACAATGTCCTAATGAAATTTATGGCTGTAAATAAGTGGCACATGTGAGGTACTATGTGAATTATTAATGTGTGTATATAAAGCTTTTAAAGAAACATGGGCCCAATTTCTTGTGCTATACTCTGTTGCCCTATTTTCTCCCTTCTGAAGTTTAACTTTCTGCTGCTACTCATCTGTAACTGCACACAGGGAATATTCAAAGGCATCTTTCAGGTTTATTTTGAATCCCGCAGTGTAATTTACTCCCAGGCTCTGCAGTGCTTGGCAGAACCAACCAGAGCTGTGCCTGTAGAATTGGCACAGTGTATGCTCAAACCAATAAAAACATTCAAAAGATATTTTGTCTGGGATGGGAATAATTTTTTTGAGCAAAACCAGTGTCTCTTCCAAGAGATTTGATTTTATTTGATTCGTTTTTGGATCCCTGCTTTCATCTGATTAGAAACACAGGGTTGTTCACAAGACAATAACCCACCACCCCATTAAAAATACCTCCCATAAAACATAAATAAAATGAGTTTAAAACTTCTTCATATCAGCCCAGCAGATACCAATATAGAAGGCTCAACCAAATCATCACTATCACCCAAAGGCCAGGGTGAGCATGTGTTTCTTGAGCTGGCTGTGAAAACTCAATAATGAGGCTTCAATTTAATGCTACCTTTATCCTAGCCATTAGCTGTTTTATAAGTGAATCCTGTGTTGCAAACACCTTGATAGGTTTCTCTGGAACTCTAACTGGCATCCTGGAGATATTTGACACCACTAATTAAAATGTAGAAGGGCTGTAGCTCAGGGATGGAGCATCTGCTTTGCATGCATAAGCTCCCAGGTAGGGCTTGGGAGTGTCTCTTGTCTGGAGATCTCCTGCCACTCAGTGTAGACAGTATTGAGGTAGATGGACCACTGGCCTGTCTAGTAGAAGGCAGCTTCTTATGTTCCTAATAGCAAATGGCCTGTAATCCTAAAACCTGGCGTAAGTCTGTTGCTACACCACCCTTTCCTAAAATTATTAGCAGAAGCGGAGAGAGGGATTGAAGGAGTGTTCTCAGGGACTTAATTAATTTCTCTCTCATACACTCTTGGTCATTTCCCCACAAATTAGGCATCCTACCACAAGGGGGTGACAAATTATTAATGAATCTACTCATGAGTTGGCTGCCTGTCTATTCACAGCAATGAGTCTACTGAGAGAGTGGATAAGGAGCTGGCTGTTAGTTGCCTTGGGACAGGGAATTGTAAGGTTTTATTAGCCATACTTTCTAAAAATGTGTAACCTCTGGTGTGCTTGTAATACATAGAGAATGCCCATTTGTGTAAATATTTATGGAATCTGAATCAAATATTAAAGATTTACTTCAGCCTCTTGAAATTTAAAATGATTTCCCAAGTTCTTTTGAGACTTTGACTATACTGGGAAAAGATGTGTTCTGATAATATACCGTAGGTTAGTCATCTCTCCTCTTTTCTGGTTGGTGGTCTACTTTTCATCTTACATTTGTCATGCACTGCAGGTCTGAAGAATACTTGTTTTTGACCTCTTGGAGAGGTGCCTGCTTGTGGACTCAAGCTCCAGTGAACCACATTGTGGCACATATTGCAGCAGGCATGTTGATTTGCGCACTCATTTGTTTTCACTTCCATTCAGCAGATGCATGCTAAGACGTTCAGTGAAGAGGAGGAAGATTTGGGTAGGGTTTGCCTACCTATCTGGCCTGGGCAATTTTAGGAGTGATGAGTGGTTTCCTAACGAAAGAGAGAACCATCTATTGTGCTAGTTAGCAAGATCGATGGTGATGATTTGTTAGACTTGTTAGCCACTTGCTGCCCAAAGGTCTCCAAGTGACTTGCAACACATTAAGAAACATAAACACAAATAGATAATGTCATTACTAAATTATGTGAAGCATTAATAAATCCATATGAAACACCTACAGTTCATTGAAAACATGCCCACTCCCACCTCCACCCCACTTATCCAACAGCCATTGGAAGTTTTGGCAACACACTTAACAATGAAACAACATCCACTCAGTCCATCAGAAGCCTGGGGAAAAAGGTAAGTCTTTATGCAGCACTGAAAAAAATGTTACTGAAGGTGTCAGGTTTGGTGTCAGGTTTACCTTGGTAGGGAGAACATTGCACAGTTTGGGAGCCACAACTCAAAAGGCGCTCTTCCTTGTCATCACTCTTTGATCCTTCCTCAGAGAGAGGGATCTGAAGAAGGGCTCAAGATGATTAAACACCAGTGTAGCTTTTCCCAATCTGGGGCCCTCCAGATGTTTTGGACTACAATTCCCATCAGCCCTAGCCAGCATAACTCATAGTCAAATATGGTAGTCCAGAATATCTGAAGAGTGACAGGTTGGGAAGGGTGCTCAAGAGATTATACCCATATAACAGTTGGGCCCTTCTGGGAAAATATAATCTAGATTTCATGCAGTCCGTTTCATTTAATAATAATTTTTAGTTGTAGCATTTCTGTTTCAAGACTGACGCTTCCTGACATGTAGCAAAATAATAATTTTTGCTAGTGTTAAATTGGTGGAGATCACTGTAAAGAACTGGTTTTTTTATGTGGAGTAGGCATATTTAATGCATTTCCCACAGTAACAACATGGTTTTTTAAAAAATTCATTCATAGATCCATGTGCAGCAAAACTTAATTGAGTTCAAATGCTTTTCTAAATAAATCTCTTGTGTGAAACAGTTACTGACAGCATTAATTGGAGATGTTTTGAGTAGTAGCACAAGCTACAAAAACATTTCTCAACTGAGTCACAATGGAGAAAGCCATTTATTTTCCCATTCCTGCCTTTTGTACGAGTGGTATGTCTGTCAAATACCTACTGTTACAGAAATGAGTTTAATATACATAAAATGTAATGCTTGTATGCAGTGAAGTTTAAAAATGTATGTAAATGTTTGCATTTGCAAAGTAGAGAAGTTTGCATTAGGCAGAAAGAGATGGCAGAAAAAAATGGATATTTCCATTTCAGTCTTTAGGCTAATTGATAATGCACCCCGGAAACATGAGCAGCAGATCTCTCACCTCAGGAAGGGGAAACCTGATAACTCACTGATTTTTAGCCAGACAAACAGTGGCGGCAGCGGTCGAAGCTAAGTTCCATGATGATGAACAGTCAAGTTGCTCTGGATCTCTATTTGGGACCAGAGAGAGGAAAGTTACTGAACTAAAAAGGAGATGAGACCACATTGCTAGTTTGTTAAAGAGCAATGTTTTACTTTGTATTTTTGCCAGTGTTTATTATGTAACTAGTTTAAGACACTTCGCAGTAAAGTTTTGAAACCCATTCTTGTGGTAGAAAGCATTAATTTCTACTCTGCAGAAGGACTAGATAAATAATTCTGTTGCAACAACTCTAACAGCTACTGGCTCTGGGTGCTACACTCTTGCTCAATTTGTGACACTAGCATGAGCTGAAAGCCTAAAGGTTTGAAGGCAATGATTTCTAAATCCAGGATCATGTATTGGACTTGGAATTGTATGGGCTGTTTGCTTTGAACAGAGCTTGAAGGCAGTTCACTGCATTCTATAGATATTGACACAGGGTGTAAGTAGATGTTTGGGAGATAACAGGAGTATGTAGGTGGATCATGGAGGGTACTTGCCAGGGAGAATTTTTGGCAGGGTTGTCCTCTGCTCTCCTGATACTACCCTACATTGGTGGTGCAGTGTTACCTGGAAAGGAGGATCTGATGGGAAGAACTAATGGAAATGGGAAGGGTTAAGTACCATCCCCAATTAGTATGTGTGTGTTTCAGAAGATTAGAATTATCAACACATTTCCTAGGCTGTGCCTTGAGAAGGCTGGTTCCCACCTCCATCAGAACGAATGGTTCCACTAATTTCTAAGGGCAGGAAAAATAGGGAGAAGGACACTCTGTGAGGACGACCGCATGTAGGTGGCCTTCTCTTATCACACTTAGATTTGGTTCTAGAGGTGTTCCTTTCCCCAATAGCAACTGACCTCAATAAAAGGATAAGAAAAAATAGATTAAGTGGGTCCACTCCATCTGGGCCTCAACAGGAGCCCTCACTTTGGCCCTCTCAGAAGCATCTCTGCCGCAAAGCTCTTTTGTGTTACATGCAAATGACTGGAACCATTTTGCACAATAAATCTCAACACAAGGTATTCATACAGTTTCTCCAAGCTGTTAGGCTCAGTTTACAAAAATGATACTTTAAAAGCAGGAGGAGTAATGCCTCTTTTGGGATGAAAGAACAAAACAAAACAAGGAGGCAAGAAACAATAACCCAAATGTAGCCAATGGAATACTGACTAATACGGTTGAGCAAAAAGGCCGGAACCCCAAAATTAGGACTCTATTCATTGTGTGGAGGACTAGATGGATTGAGCTTCTATCCCAATCAGAGGCCATGCAGGCACTAAATGGATGCCAAACAGGCAGTGTTGTTTGGCAGTGCCCTCTGAGCTGCTCAAAGCAATCATTTCTAGGCTTAAGGCTTTTGAAATTACACATTTTTAACTGTGAGCTTATTACCAGGAAATGCTAAATGTCTCAGTCTTGTCTGTGGAACCCACAGTAGTCATCAGCTACAGTGAGTTTATCCACTTCACTCCACCACACATAGATGGAAACAAATAATAGTCTATGAGGGGAGTAGAAAATCAGTCCAACTCATACCTGTAAGTATAGAAATCATTCTCTTCCATGACAGCAACAAATGCATACAGGGTTTTGTTTTTACATCACACACATAGGCACAACTTCATTCACACAAAGAAAGAGACAGAAAACTATGGCACGGGAAAGAGAAAATGTCTCCTTTCCTAACACATGCACACTTGCTGATGCTGGTTGCTTGGGAATGCCCTCCCAAGATGTTGAACAATGAGCTTGAGTGTTCAACCAATAAGAGTGAATAGATGAGCAAGTAGTTCATGGGCCTGACAGCACTATAAATAGGCACAACAACACCAACAATTGTTTAGAATCTGTTGGCTGCTTCAGCAAACAATGAAGTCATAAATCAAGTCTCTTCCTCTCTCTGTTTTACTTGAGTGAAAAGTGTTACTATGAAAAATCTGTATTTGCTAAGAAGTTGAGTAGAAAATTTCTACACTAATAGCAGGGAAGCTATCAGCATGAGTTTGACCAAACTGCAGGAGATAGTGGAAGACAGGAGTGCCTGGCATGCTCTGGTCCATGGGTTCATGAAGAGTCGGACACGACTAAACGACTAAATAACAACAATAGCAGGGATGGGGAAACCTGTGGCTCCCCAGTTCCCTCCAGCCCCAGCCAGCATGGGTTCCTGATCTCCGCTAATAACATCGGTGAGCCTCGTTCGTAATTTCTAATTCAAATGTTGCACCTAAATAAAAACTCATTCCAACACAGAAAGCATGAAAGGGAAACAAAATCCTAAAGAAGCAGTAAGGGAATGTAAAACATTCATTAATGGTACGACTTATCGATCTCTCCTCTGTGCATTTCACACCCACTTTGCACATCATTTTGGCTATCAAAATTCTCTGTGATTCACATAGTACTATTCCTCCCCCCTCACTACATTTGTTCCCCACCCCTAACCACAATGTGATCCCAGAATGGGTTACATAATACAGTGGTGCCCCGCAAGACGAATGCCCCGCAAGACGGAAAACCCGCTAGACGAAAGGGTTTTCCGTTTTGGAGGTGCTTCGCAAAACGAATTTCCTATGGGCTTGCTTCGCAAGACGAAAATGTCTTGCGAGTTCCTGCGGGTTTTTTTTCCCATTCCCCCCCTTTTTCCCAAGCCGCTAGGCCGCTTATCAGCTGATCCGCTAAGCCGCTAAGCCGCTTAACAGCTGATCCGCTAAGCCGCTAAACTGCTTAACAGCTGATCCGCTAAGCCGCTTATCAGCTGATCCGCTAAGCTGCTTAACAGCTGGTCCGCTAAGCCGCTAAGCCGCTTAACAGCTGATCTGCTAAGCCACTTATCAGCTGATCCACTAAGCCGCTTATCAGCTGATCCGCTAAGGCCGCTAAGCCGCTAATAGCGCTAATCTGCTAAGCTGCTTATGGGCTTGCTTCGCAAGACGAAAAAACCGCAAGACGAAGAGACTCGCGGAACGGATTCTTTTCGTCTTGCGAGGCACTACTGTATATCTAGGGACGCAGGTGGCACTGTCGTCTCAACCACTGAGCCTCTTGAGCTTGGCAATCGGAAGGTCAGTGGTTCGCATCCCTGTGACGGGATGAGCTCCTGTTGCTCTGTCCTAGCTCCTGCCTTCCAAGCAGTTTGAAAGCATGCCACTGCAAGTAGATAAATAGATAATGTTGTGGCAGGAAGATAAACAATGTTTCCATGTGCTATGGTTTCCATCACACAGTGTTCGTTGTGCCAGTAGTGGTTTAGTCATGCTGGCCACATGACCCGGCTCCCTCAGCCTGAAAGCAAGATAAGTGCCGCAACCGCATAGTCGCCTTTGACTGGACTTAACCGTTCAGGGGTCCCTTACCTTCCTTCCTTCCTTCCTTTTTTTACAAAATATATAACAAAATAGCTATATCAGGTACTGGAAGAAGCAAAGATCACCAGTGTTGATGCAATGATTCTTCAACATCAACTTTGTTGGACTGGTCATGTTGTGCCGATGCCTGATGATCGTCTTCCAAAGCAACTTAAAAATGGAAAGCATAATGCTGGTGGTCAACAAAAGAGGTTTAAAGACTGTCTCAAGGCAAATTTTTAAAAAATGTAGTATAAACACTGGCAACTGGGAAACACTGGCCTACGAGCGCTCCAGTTGGAGAACAGCCTTTACGAAAGGTGTCATGGGCTTTGAAGACACTCAAACTCAGGATGCAAGGGAGAAACGTGCTAGGAGGAAGGCAGGCTTGGCAAAGCCACACCGTGATCAACTCCTGCCCAGGAACCAATGTCCCCATTGTGGAAGGACGTGTGGATCCACAATTGGCCTCCACAGTCACTTATGGACTCATTGTTAAAACTGTGTTTATGGAAGACAATCTTACTTGGCTACAAGTGATCGCCAAAGAAGAAAAATACAATAAATATACAGTAGAGCATTGAAACAGTATAAAATTGATAAACAAATTGTAATTCCTACATAACTAAACATTGGTGCACATACCTAGAGGTGTTGGGTTGCTTTCCAATAACTTAAATCCCTTCCTAACATGAGCCCAAACTTGGAGCTAGGATAATTTGAATAAAAGGTTGCCCAAAGCTAAATGTTTAGGTGTTCCACAGAGGAAGTATAAGGGTTGTGGTAAAGTGCTGCAGCTTGTCTCCTTTTGTAGACATCCATAGCCTTGAATTTCAGAGTTCCCCTCTGTTACATGAAGACAACAGCTTTTATTACAGATTAATGGGATGCAGAGGCACTTGAGGACATAAGGCTCATCTTTGGGTTTTATTTTGATGTCACAATGAAATTCACATTTTGAGTCAAGCTATTACCACTTCGAGAGGGTATTGACACAGGGCTAAGAGGGTTTACTGGAGTTCTTATGGATACGGAGACAGTCAGCACATTAACCTTTTAAATAAATAGCTTCAGTGATCTCCTTGCGGGTTATGTGCATGACCTACATATTGATAAATGTAGTCCTAACACATTGCAACAACAGTGAATTTACTTCTGTCTCCATGGAGATATACGGGAACAATATTTCAGGCTTTGGTATTGATTGCAGGCCAAGGCTTTTCTGACATACAAAAACTGATATAATAACAGAATAATATAGGGGAGAGCAAAATACTTAATAAATAAATAAAAATCCACTGGCTGGCCTTAGAATGGAAAAGAGAATAATAATAAATAACAACTGATTTGGAAAGGTAAAGGCTGTTCTTTTCCCCAACTAAATATATAATACAAATAGATGAACAATCAGTCAGTAGAGATAACGTAGTGCAATATCACAGGACTGTACCACTTAAGACACCCTCCCATCAGAAACTCTGCCTGCAGAAAGCTGGAATGTTTTTTTTAAAAAAAGCTTCTAGTCTTGCATGCTCCAACACACTATTTTTTTCTATGTGGAAGGAGCATTTCCCCCCACAAAAGAATTCAAACATCCAATTCCCCACCTGCAGTATGAAGTGATATTGTACATAAAAAGCTTTGCATCACTTTACATTTCTTTATGTTGAATGGGAATTGCCATTGTAATGCTCATTTATCCAGTTTAGAGCTATTTTTTAAGCATCGTTTTAACCAGTCCCCTCATTTTCATAAATTTCCTTCATTGAAGTGAAATGTGACTGTGTTGGACTTTCTTGATAATTGCCCAGTTACATATATGTTGAATTTGATAGTCCTGAGGTTACTCTTCCTTTACTTTGGCATGCTGTGGATTCTCTGTTAGCATTGTAACAACAACAACAACAACAACAACAACAACAACAACAACAACAACAACAACATCTTCAAGCCATTGAAACTACCATACAGCCAATTTATGCTACAGAATTAAAAACCTGACATTTAGAGAGGATCAACACATTGTTTCACATTGGTGTTCCCACCCTTTATGGGTGGTGGGGTGAATTTGTCAAACCCTCCCTCCCCTAGAGAAAGAGGAGAGGTATGGCCTGAGGCTTATTGTGCCCAATGGGGAGAGGTGGTGGCCAGCTATTTAAGCCTGCTCTGCCCCCCTCTTTTTCTTTATACGGCACCCACCCTGTCACCCTTTCGCAGTGTGAACCTCCTGATTAGTCGTCTGTTTTCCAGGTGCTGAGTAGGACTTTTTTGGGAGACCCAAACTGGCATTGGATCTTCTATTCTGAGTCAACTCCACATTGGTTGGTGATGTTTGTCTGCTGGAATGCTGTTCCTTCAATTTGGCTAATTGGCATGTAGTCCAGGCAGGTGACAAGATTTTCCTGGAAGCAGTGTTGGGTTGTGGTCATTCATTAGTCACTGTTGTTAGGCATGGCCTGGGGGTGCTGGGGGTGCACTTTGGCCTGATGGACTCATTGGGGTGAACATTGGCCAATGGGGCCATGGTGTGCATGTCAGGCTCTTTTAAGCGCAGCAAGAATGGATGAATCTTAGGATACCTTGCTGTATGCACACAGTGTGCGGCTGTCAACTTGCCCAGGTGATGGGAGAAGAAATTTCCCCCATCTATTAATGAACACCTTCCCAGACTTAATTTGATCTGGTTATGTTGGTCAAATCTGCCTAGTTTGTTTCTTTTGTATTCACATCTGGTTGTCTTGACTCTTCTTTCTGGTGTGCTGGCAGTGAAACTTTGTGATAAAATTTTCCCACCCTGGCCTAGCATCAGGTATTTTCCCACCTGCCAAAGGCATTTTGTTACTTGTGTATATAGGGATGATTGTGTGTCACCTGTTCCATTCCATTATTTAATTGATGGATTTGTTGTGCTCCATTTCCCACTCAGTGTGCCTTTCAGTTTAACTTGGAGAATTTTGAACATTAATTTCATGATTGGTGCAACACAGAGCTTGCTGAAGTTTTCAAATTTAGTCCTGTGTTTCTCAGGTTGTCATTGCACATGTTCACAAGTGTATTGGTTAAAATGCTGGGGGAAAGGAACAATGACACAGCTGCATTTCAACACCAAAATTGCTTCTTCTTTTCCTCCCTGCTACAACTTCCAACAGTGCACATTTGCTTTGAATAAATCACAGTGCAAGAAGGAATCTCACGTTTGCGTGATCACATCAAGATATTGCCAAGTGTCTTCAGAATCAGAAGCCGTGGTTCAGGGGGGACTGAAAACTGTGCCATAATGCACATGCCCAGCTGAAATCCAGGAATCAAAACTAGGAATGGCAGCTTGCTAATGCATCAGTGCTGTTCCACAAAAAAAGATCATTTGAAATCCCAAATCCAGAGGGAAAGAATTTTGTTAAGCATCTTGCTTCCTAGTTGTGCCTGTTAAACTCTTGATAATGAAGGTGAGTTGCTATCCACATCCCTGAAATAGTGATAAAATGGTGGTTAGTGCTCAAGTTCTAGAAGGGAAGGCTCATGCTTCACTAGTTGTCTGTGGTTCTTTGAAGCTATTGCTGCCCAAATAGATAAAGAAAAACACCATGGCTGTGGTTTGATTTTCACCGGGTACCAGTTTTTCATGGTTCCATAGTAGAGATTAATTGCAAAAGTAAAGTCAGAAGACAAGAGGTAAAATAGAGTTCAGGTGAAGAAAAATTTGCTGGCAAGAAATGTGACAGAGTAATCTTGGAAGGCAACACCACTTAGTGAGAGGTTACAGAGTGATAGTTATAGTACATCAAAAACTGAATGTGAGGCACCAGTGGGAAGTTTTACAAAAGAAAAGAGCTAATGCTAGTTCAGCTTTCATTAGTAGAGCAAAGGTATCCAAAATAACGGCAAAATGATAACTGTTCTTCTTGAGTTAGAGATTCCTTACAAAGATTATTCTATTGTTCTAGTGTGAGAATGGATAGAGACAGAATGGAGGGTTTGGCAGGTTCCTGCCCTTGTTTGCATCCCATCAGGCTTATTTGGAATTTGTTGGCTGGGAAGGTAGAAACAGCATAATAATGAAAGGCAACTCGTGATCGAAGCCATTGTCTTTAAAAACAACAGAGGCACATAAGA
This sequence comes from Podarcis raffonei, assembly GCF_027172205.1. Taxonomy (NCBI): domain Eukaryota; kingdom Metazoa; phylum Chordata; class Lepidosauria; order Squamata; family Lacertidae; genus Podarcis; species Podarcis raffonei. Next base: position 41,493,078 of record NC_070607.1, read on the forward strand.
GTCAAAAGTAAGCCCTTTTTTCAATTGCTGGAGTTACCTAACTGATCCATTGCATATTTAAACTTTTAAATTGTAAAGTGATATTTTTGAGTCATTGGCAAATCCAGTTCTTAAGTCTTTGCAAATCTGGAGTGGGGGGAGAGTGAGATGATTCTCCTTCATATATGTGAGCAGGTAGTGAGGCTAATCCTCAATCCCACAACCAAGCCACTCAACGGCTATGACTGAAATATGTGTGCATTCCGTGTGCATGAGAAGCAGATCTTGCACAAATAAATTAATACACTTTGAGATCTTCCATGTGAGGAGGGATTATGATTGGGACAGTATCCTGACTTGCATGGATGACCCCTATTCATGCGCATTGGTATGCATGACTGGGGTCATGACTGTGGGCACATTGGCAGTAGGGGTGTGGTGTGGCTAGCTCATGAAACCTGTCACATGTTCCTTCAACATGTGGGAAGGTGTCCCAAATACACCGCTCTATTAAATAAATGTTAAGAATTGCAGATTTGTCATGAGGGAAGTTGGTAAGGGAAACAAGACCTGAGACAGACTTCTGCAAGAGAAGAAAACAAAGACTTGTGGTTGGCTCCACCAGCATAATGTGTACACCTTGCCTACCAATGATGATGGCACACAGAACCTGTCTGGGCACATACAGTTTTGACACTGTTGACTAACTGAAATTTGAGTTGCCCTTTCCATTTATCAGAGAGATGAAGTCAGCATACCTTTAAAGGTTAAGGGGTGATATGATAGCCATGTTCAAATATATAAAAGGATGTCACATAGAGGAGGGAGAAAGGTTGTTTTCTGCTGCTCCAGAGAAGCGGACACGGAGCAATGGATCCAAACTACAAGAAAGAAGATTCCACCTAAACATTAGGAAGAACTTCCTGACAGTAAGAGCTGTTCGACAGTGGAATTTGCTGCCAAGGAGTGTGGTGGAGTCTCCTTCTTTGGAGGTCTTTAAGCAGAGGCTTGACAACCATATGTCAGGAGTGTTCTGATGGTGTTTCCTGCTTGGCAGGGGGTTGGACTCGATGGCCCTTGTGGTCTCTTCCAACTCTATGATTCTATGATTCTATGATTCTATAACTGCAGGATGAGTGCTAGTCTTATTCAGAAACTTTTTTTACTTGCACCCAGATGCTGATCCCGGGCGATCTGGTCCTGTCCTATTCTGAGCAGCTCTTTCCTGCTGAGTTACTTTTAGATGCATGTCTGCCCTAGAAGATAGTTTATATGGACAACAGCATAGGCATGGCCTCCAAACGAAAACAATTTTCTACACCAAATTGAAAGTATCCTTCAAATTCTATGGCAAATTGAAAATATCCATCAGCGGCACTATAATGTTGGATTATAGAACGGAAGAATGGAATTTATGTCATTTTTATTCTGCACAAGGGTATCTGGAGAACAATGAAACTTCAGTAATAAGAGGTGATTTCATTACGTCTCCCTCAAATAATCCCAAAGTGGCTTTCATGAGCATGGATGCTTCAGCAAATAAGAACAGGCCAAATCCTACACATATTGTACATTGAAAAAATACATATATTTATTGCAGAATAAAATAATTCCTCATATGATATTCGGTGTATCAACTGTCAACATGCTAAGGGATTATGAATGTAACAGATATATTTTGCACCAACAATTGTGACTAAAAATCTCCAAAGAGATTGAAGTTGTTCAAATATAGCTATGGCAGATTTCTTAGTATTTTTGTAATATATTAAAACCTTTACAAAGAGAGTGATGATGACATGCTGGAAAAGACAAGTAATGCCTATAAGATCAACATAATTTTGGGGGGAGGATAAAGGTGCAGTAAGAGCAACCACCCTGTTCCCTCTCTGAACAAACAGGTGATTGGAACCTGTTGATCAAATATGAAGCTGTAGTTGATCAGATTTCCCATCATACTTTGAAAGTGGTGGAAACCACTTAAAACAATGTGGATATTACAGTGAAACAACATTGAAAAGAGCGTAATTTGGGAAGAAATAAGCTTAGAATGTAATCTAAGGCAGCAACGGGACACGATGTGTCATACTGGCTGCTGTTGAAAGCTGCATCCCAGAGTTACTCACTCTTGTACAAAATTGGAGAGCCTCAGACTCAGAATGTCGCCTTCCATGCCTCTCTGTCTCTCCTTTTGGAACTGTTTCCCCACCGCTCCCTGACCCTGCTTCACACACAAAGTATTGCCTGACTAGAATATGTACCTGAACTCTGATAATGCCTCCTGCATGTTTGGATGCAGGGTAGGTGTGTGTGTGTGTGTGTGTGTGTGTGTGTACAGTGGTAAAATTGACATTTGCTATTCTGTTCACATCTGCCTCTGGCTCCACTTACCACTGACAAGTAGTCCTCAGAATGTTGCTCAGAATAGAATGTGGCTCTCAGACTGAGAAAGAAGGTTCCATACTCCTGCTCTAGTACTTTAAAACATGTTCTCCGCAAACAGAAGCCAACCAAGTGGAGCACAGATGGAGAACAAAAGGAGATGTTTATAGTACTTAACGTTACTGTGTGGTGAGGAAAGGACATGATGCTGAGCTGCTGTTTTCAGCCACAGACATGTGTCCCCTGTCACATCTAATTCCAGCCATTGAGCCACTGCCTAATGAAGTAAATTCAACATATGTTTAACATACTTAAATTGATTTCAGAATATTTACTAATTCCCAAAGTATTTTGTGTTCAGAAAAAACCCTCACAGAGCCACGTTATATGTTCTTTTGAAATGTTATATCAATGATGTTGAAACTATGCAAAAGTTTTATAACGGCACAAGAAGCAACACGTTTCACTATCTTCCACTATTGATTCAGTGATTCTGATTTTCCAAAAGAAGAGTTGGTCACCATCAATAAAAATAGGCAAATGGAGCAGTAATTTCGCAAAATAATTTATTTTCTTTTATGATTACAGTTATTGTCCCGGTTTAATGTATATTAGGAGTTTCTTTTGCTCCCAGATCTAGTGCAGATTTCTGTTCCATTTCTCTAGTGAGTCTGTTATACATTTCAGTGATCTCTAATGCATTGATCAACTGTTTTAAATTGTCCCCCAAGGCTGCAAAGACAGATACCTGTATTCTATTTGTCTCTTCCCCTTGTTGTTGTTGTTGTTGTTTAGTCATTTAGTCGTGTCCGACTCTTCATGACCCCATGGACCAGAGCACGCCAGGCACTCCTGTCTTCCACTGTCTCCCGCAGTTTGGTCAAACTCATGCTGGTAGCTTCGAGAATACTATCCAACCATCTCGCCCTCTGTTGTCCCCTTCTCCTTGTGCCCTCCATCTTTCCCAACATCAGGGTCTTTTCCAGGGAGTCTTCTCTTCTCGTGAGGTGGCCAAAGTATTGGAGCCTCAGCTTCACTATCTGTCCTTCCAGTGAGCACTCAGGGCTGATTTCCTTAAGAATGGATAGGTTTGATCTTCTTGCAGTCCATGGGACTCTCAAGAGTCTCCTCCAGCACCATAACTCAAAAGCATCAATTCTTCGGCGATCAGCCTTCTTTATGGACCAACTCTCACTTCCATACATCACTACTGGGAAAACCATAGCTATATGGACCTTTGTTGGCAAGGTGATGTCTCTACTTTTTACTGCAAGGTGATGTCTCTTCCCCTGCCCCCCCCCCAATTAATTATTAGGAGCTTCAGGAGGGGCATTTAAATGACCGAATAGAATGCTGGGAAAGTGTTCAGTTCCTTGCTCTTTCAGTGCTGCATCTCTAATCCAAATTACCTTCTCTGCCATGACTGCAAAGAAAGAAAACAAATAAAAATGCACAAAAAAATATGATAACAGTCATTTAACATTGTTTGGGCCTCTACTGTGCATTTTTCAAGATAACACCTGCTGCTACATTGCTCCTAGACTGATACATTGCACATGTGAAGAAAACTTGCTGTTGTTGTTTTTGGTGGGCGGTCGGTCGGGGACACACAAAAGAGTTTCAGGAAGAGTTCAGTGATCTAATAATGAGTGCACACTTGCCTGCCTAGATTGCATTCAGAAAGCACTTTATTCCATCTTCTGAACATTTCCTTACCTGTTTCTTTTCATGTTTTCTGTGGACATTCACACATTATAAAGCCACTTCTGGAAATACGGTGGAATCTAACAGAAGATTAATACTCACTTTTGTGTTTCCAGGAAAAAAAATAATTCTACCCCATAAGCTTGGAAAATCACGGGAGCTTTGTGTTGTAATACCTCTGCATTTTTCGTGGCATACCATCCCTCCCCCCCCCCACATGATGAAATTTGGGACACTAGTGCAGCATGCAATTCTTTGCCACAGTTTAAAATTTAGCATGGCATGGCAGTCTATTGATCAAATAGCCACAGTTCCATACCATAACAGGTACTACAATGAAAAAGGGAATGATAGCACTAGTACCATAGACAGTCAAATTCATGTAATTAGGGTTGCCATATTTCAAAAAGTGAAAATCTGGACACAAAAGTTGTTGATGTCTTTTTTGCAAGCTCCCCCCCCCAAAAAAAAATGTTTTGTTTTTGAGCTATTTTGAATGGAACTTGCCAAAAACTAAACTTCCTACATGGTTTGCCATATGTACAGATTTTCCAGGGCTTTAAAAGAATTTCCACTTGGACACTGTTTCCTGGCAATGTCTGGGAAATTCCGGATCTATGGCAACCCTGAAAAAAAAACCCATGTCTGAACCCATCCCAGACTCTTCTTCTTGGAATTTTGCATTGCCCTATTCAGAATGGTTGAAAAGGGTTTATGAGTGAATGTCACTGGGTGCCTTGTTATCTCTGGATTAGGCGAACTAATATCAGTGTACTGGATGAAGCAAAGATCACCAGTGTTGAAGCAATGATTCTTCAACATCAACTCCGTTGGACTGGTCATGTTGTGCGGATGCCTGATGACCATCTTCCAAAGCAACTACTCTATTCCGAACTTAAAAATGGAAAGCATAATGCTGGTGGTCAACAAAAGAGGTTTAAGGACTGTTTCAAGGCAAATCTAAAAAAATGTATGAACACTGACAACTGGGAAACACTGGCCTGCGAACGCTCCAGTTGGAGAACAGCCTTTACCAAAGGTGTCATGGGCTTTGAAGACACTTGAACTCAGGACGCAAGAGAGAAACATGCTAAGAGGAAGGCACGCTTGGCAAATCCACACCGTGATCAACTCCTGCCCGGGAACCAATGTCCCTGCTGTGGAAGGACGTGTGGGTCCAGAACTGGCCTCCACAGTCACTTACAGACTCATTGTTAAAACCGTGTTTATGGAAGACAATCTTACTCAGCTACGAATGATCGCCAAAGAAGAAGAAGAAGAAGATATATATTAGAATTATTTTTAGAAGGAATAAGCAAAGACATTCGGGGCAGCTTCCTTGGCATGCTGCTTCCAGAAGTACTTATGCAGACCACAGAAACATTACATTAACATTTTCATATGAGTATGCTCACTGTGAAGCAAACCTGCAAGTTGATGCCTCAGGATTACATATCTTGAGATTGCTCCTGGTGTCCACCATTTGGCTTTCTTTCCCTTGATGATACTAAATATATAATAGTTTTAATCTTTTATAAACTGCTGTATTCCTACTGTGGGACATATTTTGTCTCTTTTGCTGTTAGAAGGCTAGCTATATTCAAAGAAAGGGTGAAATTTTCAAAGTATTTTATCTTTGGGAGATTGTCCAAGGTCAGTAATGAAATTTCCATTTCAAGTAATTTTGTTCAAAGGGGGGAAATTCCCCCTTAGGTTTAAACCATAGGTTCTAAAAGCCTGAAATCTGAAAATAAAGAGGCAGTAGCTGTAAGCACTGTTCAAATTATGCCTCTTTAGACTACTCAGAAATGCGGTTAAGCTTCTTTCTTGCTTGCTTTAAAATATTCAAGGTTATTGCCCTGCATTAAACTCTAAACCCTTTAAATGCCTCCTTTGCTGCAAAATTATTTAAGATTGACAATCTGAAAGGTTTAAAAATCTGGGTTTGTAAGAAGGAGGCTCTCTGAAAGGTGAGGCTAGGAATTTCCATCACATATGTCATACATTCTTAATATGTAATAGATGCTGTTTTCAAAAAAGTTGCTATTAAGTGGCAGTGATCTCAATAGAATAGACCATAAAGAATTCTGTATTGTCAGTAGCACTCTTTTAAGGTAATAGTATCTGAAATCCACACATCTTTATAAGTGAATTAAATATATTTAATGGCTTGATATAAACAATTTGTCAAACGAATGTGGACAAATCTTTTAATCAGTGTTGGATAAGCCAAATTTCTGTTCATCTGGAATACTGTGTCCAATTCTGGGCATCACAATTAAAGAAGGATGTTGACAAGCTAGAACATGTGCAGAGGAGGGCAGCCAAGATGATCAAGGGTCTGGAAACCAAGCCTTACGAGGAATGGTTGAAGGAGTTGGGTATGATTAGCCTGGAAAAGAGGAGACTGAGAGGAGATATGATAGTCACCTTCAGATATCTTAAGGGCTGTCATATGGAAGATGGCACAAGCTTGTTTTCTCCTGCTTTGGAGGGTAAAACCCAAACCAATGGCTTCAAGTTATAAGAAAGGAGATTCTGACTAAACAACAGAAAAAAACTTTCTGATAGTAAGAGCTGTTCAACAGTGTAGTGGAGGTTTTTAAGCAAAGATTGGATGGCCATCTGTCATGGATGCTTTAGCTAAGATTCCTGCATTGCAGCAGGTTGGACTAGCAGAGTCGTTACCCTCACAAAAGGTGAGACATTCAGCATCAGACAAGGATTACAGTGGGTTTGATGTCACCATAGGAAAAGGTGCCTGTGGAAACCATATTTCTTCTAGTCTCTGCTGTTTCTTGATTTCCCAATGAAAACATAACCCTGGGGGAGCGCCTGGAACCTTCCTGGAAGCTTGCTCCACTTGGCAGACTGGAGGTGGCATGTAACAATATTCTGCTGAGGCTGAAATTAGGCATGCCAGTGAAGTTCGTCAGCTGGGCTTAGAGAGAACTTTGCAGGTTCACAGGAGACAAGCTTTACAAGCCTCTGGCTTGAATTACAATGCAAGAAGGTCAAGAATTTGTCAATATTCCCCCACCAACCACACACACCTTTCTGTCTTCCGCAACTCTGAAAACACATTTCCCCTTCTCTTTACTTGTTTAGTTTTAGTGATGCAGGGAGAGAGGAAGATCTGTCCCTTTCCACCCCTCACTATTCATCATGTTGCATCACATTAAAGAGCTGTATTATATTTCCATTATATAATAAAAGCACTGGGTTTGTAGAATACTTATTATTTTTTAGTCTGAGATGGAAAAAAAATGTTTCAGAGCATTTATTTTTCACAGTGCTTCAGCAAAGTTCAGCCTTAGAACATCATTAAAGCAGTGAAAATCTCACATAATTGTTTGACTGTATCAAGCTGCTGTACCCATGAGATTCCCCCCTCCCTTTTCATGTCGTTGGATATAAGGGGGAAAATTAGATAGCAGCAACATATCTCTGTGAAACCTATATAAATGATAGAATCAAAGCACTAGCCCATCTAATACATGTCTTTTCTATGACAAGGCTTCAGGAAAAACATTTGACATTTCTAGCTCCCTGGAGTGCATGTATTTTAGTTGAATTTTGAAATGTGCCTCTGTCCATCAGTCTCACATGCTTATAATTACAGTGTCAGGAACCTTTGTGTACTTTCCTAAGTAAAAAAAATATTTATATCATGTTGCATATAATAAGATTTGTTTAACCTTAATGATAGCTGAACCTATATACTTAACATGCTTTTTTTTTTTAAGAATATGTAATATTGTAATTAAGCAGAATCATTAGGTGGAATGCTCTTCTATTATCTTTATGAAGTGGAACTATAATTATCTTACAAAGCAGACTGTGCCAACATGTTTAGTTTCAAACTGTATGGAACATGGGCACACCCTTTCTTCCATGTCGCAACCAAGTTTTGAAATTGGTTTCTACTTTGGCAGCATTTTTTACATTAGAGAAGAAATTAGCATGCCATGTGTTCACTGTATTTTTAGTGGTAGCATATAACCCTGTGAATATGTGAATTGACTACATCTGCTTATTTCACTGGATGCTCATTGTGGAAGTTGGTGAAACCAAATGCTCTTCCTTGTAGCGTTTTCAACTTGGATACAGGATATGACAGGCTTTGGAGGCTCAAACATGGATGGGCAAATCCATCCATTTCAGTTTCTCTCAGTTTGTCATTTTTCCAACCTTAGCTGCGGTTTGCCCTATTACTGAATCAATTTGCAATTTTAAAAACAGAAATCCCCCAGAAAATGTATGGTTTATGCACATTTCTCCTTAGATATATATACACATTTGTATGCATTTTTGTCTAAATATACATATTTGTGCAATGTGTTTTTTAACACTTTTGGGGGGGGGCTTGGAGAACTGCATTGCAAAATTGAATGGAGTGCAGATTTCAAAGGATATCTGTGTTTCAGTGCACGTTAGATAGGTTTACTTTAAAATGTGAACCAAACGAAACCATCTATGCTCAAATTGAGAACTTTCATAAAGATAAAGCTTAAAAAAAGCTAAAGGACCCCTGGACGGTTAAGTCCAGTCAAAGGTGACTATGGGGTTGCGGTGCTCATCTCGCTTTCAGGCCAAGGGAGCCAGCATTTGTCCACAGACAGCTTTCCGGGTCATGTGGCCAGCATGACTAAAGCACTTCTGGTGCAATGGAACACCGTGACGAAAACCAGAGCGCATGCAAACGTTGTTTACCTTCCCACCGCAGCGGTACATATTTATCTACTTTCAAACTGTCGCGGGGATTTGAACCACCGACCTTCTGATCGGCAAGCCCAAGAGGCTCAGTGGTTTAGACCACAGCGTCACCCATGTCCCTAGTAGAACTTTCATACCACCTCCTGGACCTACCTGGACTACTGTTTTCCCATGTTGTTGTTTTTAGTTTTGGAGCTTTTAACATTCTCTGAGCAATAGTGTTTTCTGTTGCTGGTTTTATTTTTGTTTCAGGGGTTAGGTGATTGAGAGGAACCAATGTCCTTGGGTTGTATGAGATCCCACCTTACATGCCTGTTGATCTCAGGTTCACTGTGTAAGTGGTATTGTCAGAATCCCCTTGTCACACTGGAAACCTCAACACATGCAGTACTTGGAGCCAAAAAATTAATGTAATCTACTGTATGGTGTGTGGTCACACACACACACACACTGAAAATAGGGGAAAGGCTGTATACTGAAAGAAGAAAGCTGGGATACAGTGGTACCTCGGGTTACATATGCTTCAGGTTACATACGCTTCAGGTTACAGACTCTGCTAACCCAGAAATAGTGCTTCAGGCTAAGCACTTTGCTTCAGGATGAGAACAGAAATCGTGCTCCAGGGGCGCGGCAGCAGCAGGAGGCCCCATTAGCTAAAGTGGTGCTTCAGGTTAAGAACAGTTTCAAGTTAAGAACAGACCTCCGTAACGAATTAAGTACTTAACCCGAGGTACCACTGTATTGATCTGATTTACAGTGAAATGATGGTGTAAATGTGATCTGGTACAGATGTAGAATAATCCCAGGATTATTCTAGAACATCACAGCTGGTGAAAGCAGAAAGAGAAAGGGAAGTGGGGGGAATGAAGTATTCTGAAAGTGCTGTGCTGCTTGTATGCATATGCTTATCTGCATGTGCTGGAAGTCTCATCTTGAATCCAGGGCTGCCAGTCTGTCAGCATCGGGTAACCTTTTGTGCTCTAGATTTGATTTAACATAGAAATTAGCAACTTATTATCACAGGGGGTTGGATATAAGATTTCCAATTAATCGAATTTAGAAGAAGGAAGAACATTGAGGAAGTGAAGGAGGAAAGACAGCTCAGATAGGGATGTGTACAACCAGTCCTTCTGCCCCTGTAGAGTTTTCTGCATTTATGCCCTATATACTTCTGTATGAGTGGAAAACCTGCAGAGTGTCCTTGCTTCTCTGAACAATTTATGCACATTTAAAAATAACATACACACACACACACAAGTGCAGATGTATAAATTAGTGCACACTATAGTGTAGGGTCAGTCTCTCTGTGTTGACATTTTACATGCACAAATGCATGTGAATTCTTAATTCAAAGTCATTTCTTTTTAGTCTGCCTTTAAGAACGAACTGTTTCCACCAGGTGGTTTATAAAGATTTAAAAAGCACAAAGTAACAATAATGATATACCTCATCCATAATAATTTATAAACAGTATATTAAAAGTAACCAGATACAACCAGGAATAAATAAAGCCTAACTGAAGACATTGCCAGACTAGGAGCCAGGCTACCAAGATTCAAATCTCCATTCAGCCATGAATATTTGGTAACCTTGAACATTTCCTCATGGAGTACTATAGTGTTCTTTTTCTTTTTACAGAGTAGATTATTTTGTAATTGGGCAGACCATGATGGTAGCTGTGCCCTGGAAGAGCAAGGGAAAAACCAAGATTCTATGCATATCTAGGGACTGAGGTTTTTGGCTCAGACATGATGCACTCCTGAATTCCTGGAATTTACCTATAAGTGATTCCTATTACTAAACAATTCCACATCAAGTATTACCTCTTGTGTGCCATTGGGTTCAGCCTCTTTCTTTAATACTCCACTAATCCTTAAAAGTAGCTCTGTGGATTTACCAGTAGTAGCAGGAAAGCAGTGTGAATGTGGCTGTGGGTAATTTGAATAACCATTGCAGCTTACCCCCAGGAATAAAAGTTACTAATATAATAACAGAGGTCATTGGGAAGGGACACATTGACATATTGTTCTGAGAGTTGTCCTTGACAGCTTCCATTTGTTTTGCTAGTTAAGTGGAAAAGGTAACCAGCAAATTGCAAACATTTAGTGAGATGGCAGAGTGGAAAGGGGACTCCCTAAGTAAAGCCCAAGTGAATTACAAGCATCCTCACTCTTGACCTCTGCAGCTAGAGCGAGAAGGGTAAAGATTTCTTGTATAAGCTATATCCTAACCATGGCAGGTCAGACTGGATGTAGTTAAATCACACTCTGAATTGTCACACTCAATTATTAATAAGCCCACAGTTGTTCTGCTGCTTATAGGAGTATAAGGGCTGCATGCAGTAAAGTTCTAGAGACCTTATATGCCTTTGCATATAAATTAACGGTGGTTTGTCCAAATGAGGTCAGTTCTTATGTGAATGCAATAGAACTAAACATGCAGTTGGTTTTCTGCATCATTCTCTTGAGTCACAAGGTTTACCGGTGCAGCATGCTTGCGGTTACAGATGCACAAAATAATTAGATCAGAATTCCATGCTATTTTTCTAGAAAAAGGAGTGCATCACCACAAATACATCCCTTGTTCTCTTATAGTAGGAATGGCCCCAACCTGAGAGATGCCTGAACTAATTTCTGGTGAGTTCCAGCTGAAAAAAAAGCCCTGGATCAGATCATTTACTGTGGGGTGGTGTTTTAAAAGACATTCAGGCACGTATGAAGTGGCAAGTTTCACATGCACTCACATTCCTAGTTGCAGTTCTTGTGAGTTTGTAAATGCAACTTGTGTGGCAAGGTCCCAAACCCTCCCAGGAAGTGGAATAAAGACACATGAAACAGTATTTTAGGTTAATGGGTGAAAAAGGCCACAGCTTTATTGATTGTGAGTGGTATTGATTGTGAGTGATATTGGCTTAGGCATTGGAAACCACATGACTATATCTGACTCCTGCCCGTCTGCAGGAAGTCTTGGAAGGGTTAACCACCAATAGGGGGAGACTTGCTGATGCACATCAACTAGGAACTCCCCCAGGGTCACTGCTAGGGGTCATGCCATGGCCCTAGCCCCCCATCTGGGGCTTCGGACGGACACCATGCCCCCTAGATTCCTTTAACAGAATACCCTTGAATTAGGAGGGGTAGGTGATGGCCGCTACCTCCCCTCCCCTTCGACCAAATACTCCAATGCCTTACTGCCAAACCTTACAAAGTTGTGACGATTGGCTATGACGTAGGCGAAAAACCAAATGGCTGGTGCCAATTTGCCAAGTGGAAAAATTCCTACCAGGCCCCTTGGACAACCAAGGCGACCAACCGAGGTCCATAGCAAGTTCAAGAAATAAAAGAGCCTAACCTAAGGGAGGGAGGGTGAGAGAACTGACCAAGCAGGGCAACAACAAGGGCGGGTCCTCAGCCGTGGGCAGTTTAAATAGCCCATGCCATGCCCCAGGACCATCCGGATTGGACGGCCTAAGGATGACATGGTCGAGGACCGTCCACTGGCACAGGGGCTATACCGCCCCATGCGCGTGGGGAGGGCTTGCTCCCAGCCCGCAACGTCATCTCCCCCGGGAACGGGAAATGGCTTTCTCACATTTCCTCACACCTTGCAGTTGGGGGGAAATGTACAGGTTCTAAATTGAGACTCTATTTAGAAACGTTATGTGATTTAAGTGTGTGGCAAAGGGGAGACCTGGGCTGATACCGGGCATTTGAATTTTAAGAACTGGGCAATCATTTCACATTTACCACTTGATTTCCCAAGAGTAACAGTTGTTGACATGCTGAATTTAAATTGGCCGAACTAGATATTTTGGAAGTTCTGGTATGCACTGAACTATTTGCAAGTGTAGTTGATGTGTTTCAAGGATGTCCAGATGCTTCTCAAGATGAATAATTATTTGAAAATATTCACTTTGTTGGGGGTTTTTAAGCAGTTTACACTTAATATTCAATATACTTGGAACTGGTGTGTGCACACATTGGAGTAATATAGGTATTCCCTTTCCAGAACAAGTTCAAGCACTTGATTGAAGCAGATCCATGTTTATATGGACATATATGCTAATATTGTGCCTAGCTTGCATCTGGGCCACTCACACATCCAGTTCTATCTCCTTCCCATAACACCCAAAGCCACTCTTGAGAGTACTCTCCAGTTGATTTCCATATACAGAAGTACCCAGCACTCATATATTAATGAAAATAACATCACAAAATGCATTAGGGAGACTGCTTTGCTACAATGTGTTTATTAGGCAACATAGCATACAAATGTGTAGATTAAGAGAAATTCACACTAAAATGCTGATGAAATCAGTTTTGATGTGGAAAACGGAACTTAGGAATGGAAAAATGAGAAACTGAAATAGAAGGATTGCTCCATCTCATTCCATAGGAATTGTAAAAATGTTTCTGAAATTCTCCATTCTGAATTACTTCAGGAATTTTAGGGCTCTCCATTGCCTGATTTTGTTTATGAACCAGTGGCAACGTGTCAGTGATCTATCATTCTCCCATTTTTAAATTGTTTAGACTGAAACATGTGTACGGTTTGCTGCATGTTTCAGGGATTCAGTGTTATGACGATGACTCTTTTTACACGAATTAAAACTGAGGGGGGAAAGTATTCTGATGTAATAGTGTGATTGCATCAATATTACTTTTGCCTTATTTTTAAAAACTACAAGAGTGAAATTAATTTTTTTAAAATTTCCAAGCTCTGCAAGGCAGTAGAACCAGCCTAGCAGACTTTGGATAAGCGCTCTCTCTCTCTCTCTCTCTCTCTCTCACACACACACACACACACACACAGAGAGAGAGAGAGAGAGAGAGAGAGAGAGAGAGAGAACCATTCATGCATACAGAACTCTAAAAAGAAGAGGTTTGACAGGTCTGTTACACAAAGTGCTTACAACTTTGTTTATTTTAAGAAGATTTCGATTTTGTAACTACACCTACACAGACTTTAATGCTGTGTTAATTATTTTGTCTTATTTATTCTTGGTCCTCTTTTTTAATTGCTTGAGCTTCTAGTATTTACTGTCATTAGGCTAAAGACCTTTGCTGCTGTTTTCACTCTCAGTGCTGGCATACTTGAGCACTGTTCATGCTGCTTTTTAATAGTGTTTATTTGGGGGGAAGAGTATGATAGCAATATCACTGATTTTTATAGGTTATACTTATTTCTTATTAGCAGTGTGATCCCATGAGGGAAGGGGGCAGAGAATCTGTGGTGGAAGAATGTCCAAATCCAAAACCCTGCTAGTCTTGGAAAGTGGGGTTGGGTTGGGCATTGAGAGTGGTGCCTTCCACAGTAATTGGGAGGGAGCTTTGAAGGGCAGCCCTCCTGCTTTGTGTGTGGACCTCTCTCCCTCTTTGCCTATAGAGACCATAGGATTGTGCCCTAAGAGTTACTGAACACAGTGAGACATACTTCTGAGTAAATATCCTAGGGATACACTGTTCATGGCAGGAGCTCATGAGTGGCTTCACAAGTGATGCTAAGAAGACTCTCCATCGCTTGTGATAGTTAAAGCTGAATAATAATAAAAATGGAAGAAAGACATTTCTAAATCCAAAATACATTTGAGTCAATGCAGCTTTTTCTTTTACAGAAAATTTGTCTAATGTGTCATGCGAGAAAATGTCCAAACTACTGAAAAACCACTATTTCTAGGTATAATATATATCCTGATGGCCATTATTTAGGATGGTGTTTCTAATTTGCCAAGTGGCATTCAGATAAGAAAGGGTTCCAGTCTCCTTGGCACACATAGAGTTGCATTTCAGTTGAAAGAATCTCCTAATGTCATAAATTTGAGGCTTAGTTGGATAATAGATTCTGCATATTCTGTTTGTTCTCACTTTGGTGATAGAATAGGGAAAAGAAATACAAGGCTAGAAAGCCATGATATAAATTAGGACTTGGGCAAGGTACAGGAAAATGGAAGAGGGATAGTATCATTTGTACAAGAGTAAGCTTCCTGGAACCAAAAGATAGTAATAGTTAAAGTCTCTTTGATTGTGATAAAAGATGTCCAGAAGAAAATGGTATAGAAGAATTAAGGGCCAATATATTTTGCATATATGCAAAATAAGCATACATAAAAGAGAGTATTATTCATGCCCTGTCAGGAGTCCATGCAGTAATGGGAGGGAACCCTAATAATCTGAAATTTATTGAAAGAGTGAGCACAGAAGGACATTGTCTTGGTGTTGATGGTACAACTGGGATTGATAAAACGTGATGACACATATTGGACAGAGTGAATAATTACTTTTCTTTCTCAATTTGTAATTTGCTGAAGTGTTTTTGCCACATTGGAAGAAAAGAGAATAAGACGAGAGCAACGCACAGTGCTTTCATGGTTTTAAAATGTTTTGTTTGAAAGAGGTTTGCATTTTTCCTGGTCTATGACAAAGTGTAGAAACTTGCAGGCTGTGGCACTAGGAGATTAGAATCAGATTTAAGGATATATATCTATATACAGATATATCTATATACCCAACAACCTTCTGACTCAAAAAGAAAAGAAATAATTCAATTTAGATGAGTTTTCCCCCAACAAGAACGTCTCTTGGTAGGTTCTGTTGATTATATACCTTCCTGCCCATATATTTATGTGTAAGTGAGGGAAGAGTAGATATATGATGTCACTGTTACAGTCAGAAACATAATTCCAAGGAAAAAAGTGTCATATAGCTTTATTAAATGATGCCAACAGAGCCTGTATTGCTTTCAAACCATTTAATCCTCAATGGAGATATAGCTCTCTGGTTTGATGTGTCGAGATGCCTGCTTAAAGCATTTCAGTACTTTAGAAACTGCAGCTGTTCTCCTGGAAAGATCCATCACCAAAGGGCCTAAACTAACTCTGAATGTTTTCATTGACTTTTCTGATCTACCAACTTGAGTTAAAAGCATCATTTTATTTTGCTGTCACTCAGTTTCACTTTTGTGAAAAATTTCAAGATGTATAAGCTCCCTTAGGTGACAGCTCCTGCATGATGCTGTCACTCTAAGCTAGACCATATTGAATTCTGTCACTGAACAGGAGACAAAATGAAGTGCACTGAGGTGTAAAATTTGACTTCTTGTTCTTTTTTATCAGTATCATATCAGGCTATTAGTAGCTATTACTTCAAACTGATATGTTTTACTCTTTAAGCATGCTTCAGCTAAGCTACACGAACCATCAAATAAAATGTGTCAACACGCTTTACATTGGGCACAACAGTAGCACTTTAGATTAGCAAATTACTTTGGAGGCGACACAGCTAAAAATGGCTGATTTCTCTAATGTCGGGGGATAAAATGGAAAACATTTTAAATACCAGTATGTTCTTTATAACCATGTGCTTTAAAGTCACATATTAAACTTTGCATCATCACTCTGTGGGATGTTTTGTTTTGTTTTTAATATATCCATTGTGTTTTCATTGATTAAAGTGCTTTCTGCTATTAAAATGCAGCTCCTAGTTGCATTTGATATTTGTAGGGTGTACCTTCAAAACACTTCTTTTTCTTCCTACAATTACCAGATTATACAGTCATTCAGCCTCTCTGCATAAATACTCATTTGAGATTCCCCTTTCTTTATTAAACATCACAATAGATAAAACTATGCAAGTGCTGTACCCTTCACTATGTTTCAGTGCACATGGGCAGATCTAGAAGTGCTGAACCACAGCCGCAACTCTGAACTGCCCTTAAGAATTTAGGAAATGCTGGATCCAAAGTGTAGAGGTAAATTTTATGAATGCAGAACTGTGCTTGGTTGGAGCTTTAAGCTACTACACATAGCTGAATTTAATTATAAAAAATTGCATGATTTCAAATGAAGCATATATTAACCAAAATGAAACACCTACTTTTAAAGTTAATTCTTTTGAAGATAACAGGATAGAATCAACTCCCTAAAGAGGTTTCCTTTTCTGTTAAGAATGAAGTTCCTGATCCTGCACAGTACTGATAACTTCCTGAGAAGTGCAAAGCAAATTCTCTATCAGAGGGAGTTGAAAAGAAAGACAAGCTGCACATTTCTTTTAATGTGGAATGCTCTTGCTGATGGAATGCCTAAATAAGATAAAAGGAAGTAACCTGAATTTAGGTCAATAATAATTACACACTGTTAAAACTTTATTTTTTTCTGTTTACTATGGTTTATGGTCATTGCATGTAGCATACTATCACTGTTTTATGCACAAAATACATTTCTAATACGCAGATCTTTTATAATTTATTTCTGGCAAAACCAGCATTGGCTTTAAACACTGGTATATATACAGTAATTCGTTTATTTAATTCACTTCCTTGTTTTCTGGAATGTTTCTATCAACAGAATTTCTTGTTATAACTTAAGACAAAACTGCCTGGTATAAACACTTGCAGTTTCTGGTTTGGGTGCTCCTAATATAAACATGCCCTCATTCGTATAATCTTAAGCAATCCACACAAAAATTAGACAGATATTGGCTATGATCCAAAAGATTTGTAGCTATGATTCAAAGCTCTGGCTATTTTCCTGTGTAAAGTGTCAGTGGTGCCAGCTTGAATAAAATATTGGGGGAACAGGTAAGCCCCGCCCTGCATAATCGATCACATGATGCAGCATGCACACACTATTTGAATGGCAATGCCCATCAATTTCTGGAGGGCCCATCCCCTCAAATATTTTGTCGTTGTTGTTGTTTAGTCATTTAGTTGTGTCCGACTCTTCGTGACCCCATTGACCAGGCACTCCTGTCTTCCACTGCCTCCCGCAGTTTGGTCAAACTCATGCTGGTAGCTTCGACAACACTGTCCAACCATCTCGTCCTCTGTCGTCCCCTTCTCCTTGTGCCCTCCATCTTTCCCAACATCAAGGTCTTTTTCAGGGAGTCTTCTCTTCTCATGAGGTGGCCAAAGTATTGGAGTCTCAGCTTCAGGATCTGTCCTTCCAGTGAGCACTCAGGGCTGATTTCCTAAAGAATGGATAGCTTTGATCTTCTTTCAGTCCATGGGACTCTCAAGAGTCTCCTCCAGCACCATAACTCAAAAGCACCAATTCTTCGGCAATCAGCCTTCCTTATGGTCCAGCTCTCACTTCCATACATCACTACTGGGAAAACCATAGCTTTAACTATACGGACCTTTGTTGGCAAGGTGATGTCTCTGCTTTGTTTTATTGGGGGGCAAAGACCCCTCGGCTGCTAGGAATTGGCTCCTAGGATTCCTGTGTAGAAATGTGTTTCCTCTTTAAATTCTGCAAGTGAGGCTTACAGTGCTGAAGTGTGTCCCACTGCTAAAAGAGAAACGCTCCTGTCCACGTCTCTCAGAGCAGGGGACATTTCAGGCAAGGGAAGGGGATGAGGTACACGCTTTTACTTTTGCCCTTCCCTCTACTATAAGGCCTCCCACTACTGTGCTGTAAAGCATTAGAGGGCACTGGTTCTGGCTCACAGCTCTGAACCTGAATGTTTAATTTTCTGCTTTCTTTACCACCATCATACTAGGGGTTCACACAAACTCTCTAGATACAAGTGCCATTTAAATTGTCTTTCGTTCTAATGAAGTGAGAAAGTTAAAGTAAATATTTACCACCAGACTTGGTAGATGTATAGCTGAGCCTTCCTAATGTAGATTTTTATCAAAATATATTGGTCAAGTATAGGTAAATGTTTCTCCTAATCAGGTTTGATTAAACTGCTATCAGATGCATCTGCTCCCTTGGGCACATCACAACCTTGTTATCTCAAATTCTCTTCCAATACAGTTTTTATTAGCTTTTCCTAATCCCCAAATAATTACTCCATACAAGGGCTATTTGTAGAGACAATATTGTCTCAGGAAAAGGGATTCACAGGATATTACAAGCCCTATTAAATTCTTTAGTTCTGTTAAGGCACTACTTTTTGCAGAGTGACCTTCCTCTTACACATGGTAATCGATCTGGAATGTTGGATTTTGGGTTAGATGGGTTGTATGTATGCTTGCTGAGTTCATAGTTTGCATGCATAAGGTTCCAGGTTCAACTTCTTTTTTATCATCATCATCATCATCATCATCATCATCATCAAAAAATAACAACAACAAATGATCTCAGTTATCAGGGCTGGAAGGCATGTGCTTATTACATTGGATTGCCATTACCAATCGAAGGAGTCTGTATAAAACAGCATTGTATAGTCAAATATTCAGTCTTGCATATTTGGACTAAAACATTCATATGTGCTGCTATAAACTTCTGGCAGCTTAATAACAGGCAAGTGATCTTTTGTTGCAATGACTGCAATAGATATTTGCAATTTGCATGCAAAACACAAACATATATGAATGCAACTAAGCAGATAAAATTGCCAAATTAAATTTAAAATTATACGAATTATAATAGGGAATTTCATAATGGCCCTTCTTTTAATGACAGCCACTTTTTAAAAAATTGCATCCTTTGCTGTCATTAGCTTATCTTGGTTTGCAAGGAGAAAAGTCATGTCATAATCCGTCAACCACCATGGATGAGATAATAATGGTAGTGGTGGGGTGATTAACTCTTTATACAAATCTCCGTAAAAATAGCAAAATAGAAATACATGAGCCAGTATTACTGTTTCTACATGGTCATGCACAATTTCTTAAAATGATCTATACTGCCTCTACGCTGCCTAAACCCTGCTTGTTCATCAGTCAATATAGTTTTCTCTTCTAACAGGCCATGTAGGTTGTTGTGATGATTCTTTGAATACCCTGCTCTTGGTTTTCTTGGAAGGAGAAACTTCACTAATTAAGCAAGCAGGGAAAAAAGAAGCTTTTCTGAGAACTACTGTAGTGTAGTTGCTTCGTGACTTATGAGCTGGGAAATCCCCATTTCTAATTCCACCTAAGCCATCAACTCACTAGGTTATTCTTGTGTATGGCAAAAAATGACAGAATTTTATGACACCTTAAAAGAATAGTGAATTTATTCCAGCTTAATCTTTGGTGGGCCAGAGCTCACATTGACAGATGCATGGTGTCACATAAATGAGTAGATACCTATCTCTTGAGCACAGAGAGAATAATGAAGGAAGATAGACAGGCATGTGTAAGGTGAAGCTTTGCAATGGGTAGCATTAGGCCAATGCATTGGCTGTGCAGAGTAAGACCCAGTCAGACTGTTCTGAGCCTCCCTGCTTCTGCAATATGGGGGTGACAAGACTGGTCCACTTTACAAAGCTGTTTCAAGTTTGAGATATTGCACATGCAACACTTCGGATGTGCTATGTAAATGATAAGCATTGCTAATTTTGTGTGACAGTAATGGATTATGGTTTGTTTTTTTCTGTATTTGACTCATTTATATACCCCTTTATGGTTTTAAAAACCCACTCCAAAGGGGTTTACAACCTACTTTAAAACATTAAATGGAGCATTACAAAGCATCAGAATAAAATATTGCAAATGAAGGTCAAGTACAAAGCAGCACTTTAATTAGCAATATAATGCACTTGGAAATGAACCAAGTGATGGCACCCATGCCTTTAGCTGCCTCATACCGGAAATCATAAAAGGTGCCAGAGGTGGTACAGGTGGCCATGGTTTGGGGGAAAGGGACTTGCCGGACAAATTAGGATCCTTACTGGGGCTAATTACTGTGTTTTTCACTCCACAAGACACACTTTTTTCCTCTTAAAAACTAAGGGGAAATGTCTGTGCGTCTTATGTAGTGAATGTGTGGCCCCTGGGGCTGGGGGGGGGAAACCCGGGCTTCCCCTGCCAGCCCCACAAGCTCCGGGAGCAGCGGGAAGGCTGTGCAGCCTGTCTGCTGCTCCCCGAGCTGTTTTTGGGGGCTGGGGGGGGGGACCCGGGCTTCCCCCACCAGCCCCACCAAGCTCCTGAGCAGCTCTGGGGTAGCCCGCAAAGCCTCCGCAGGGCAGCGGGGAGCCTTCATCCTGCTACCCTGCGGAGCCTTTGCACGGCTATCCCTGGCTTTTGCAGGAGGTGGGGGAAGGGACAGAGCGAGGCTCTCTCACTTCCCCCACCTCCCGCAAAAGCCCCCAAGAGCCGTGCTCCTTTTAAAGAGGCATGCAGTGTGTGTGTGTGGCTCTTGGGGGATTTTCCCCGAGGAGGGAGGAAAAGCCTGCAAGCGCCGCACACACGCTCCACATGGCTCATGAAAGGGAGCGCTGAGCAGAGCCTGGGATGCATACAGGCTCTGCTCAGCGCTCCCTTTAAATATTATTAATTTTTCTTGAATTCCTCCTTTAAAAACTAGAGGAGCCTTATGGTCAGGTGCGCCTTATGGAGCGAAAAATACGGTAGGCCCACGGGCTGGAGGTTTCTCATACCTGCTTTGCATTGTAATTTATGCTGAAATTGTACACTTGAAATTAATAATAATAATAATAATAAATATAGTTGCTTGTTTATCCTGTGGAAGCATGGCCCTGAACATACTGAACTGCCCTCAGTGGCAGACCAGATCATTACTCACGTTTAGTAGGGGAGCTCATTGATACTGTGCATCATGGATATCCATCTTCTGTTTTTATTTCGCCCGATGATTTATTAAAACAACTAGGCAGATAGGAGGCATGGGGTGGCTGAAAGCATAATTTATTCACTTGAACTATAACAACAGTGTATCATGAATTCTGTCATCTTGCCAGTATAGTAATTTTGGTTCTTGGGCTTGTTAAAAATAAACATGAAGGAAGGTGAAGCTTAGTGAGGTCATTTAGCTGCAGTTGGTTTATCTACTCTTAGTACAAAGCATGGCATTTTGTTTTGCTTTTTAATTGCAGGGAACTGACACCTATTTTTTATGAGAAGGGGGGAAAGCTGTTATTACAGAGAAATAGATCATAACTGACTTGTTCTCCAACTTGTGTTCCCACAGGGGTGTTGATGGGGGTTTCCTCCCCTCCCAAAGAAGGAAGCTTAAATTGCTTAAGGGACTACTTAGCTGCCACTGGTGCAATTAGATTAATGTAGACAGGATTTTGATTTATTTCTAGAGATGGTTTTGTTTTTCCTAGGTCAGTAATTCTAGTTTGGTGAAGTGAAATCAAATGTTATGTTAAATGTATTCTTGCTGCTTCTTTTTCTCTCTCCTTTCAGCATCCTTCTATTTCCTTTTGAGAGGGGGAGGGGGGAAGTGCCATATACAGGAAGATACTGTAAGAAAATGTAATATCATTGCAAATAATTAATAAGCAGACTGTTGAATAAATGATGAAAATCACCCATTAGGAGAATCGGCATTGCCTTGCTTTTTCGAACTTATCATTTAAGACACACATATATCTAAAAAGAAGAAAGAATGGTAACGTTCATTCCATAAGTATACTAACAACAAAACAGGCTAAGGATAAGAGTTCTCCATTCAGTTTTGTGAGCATTCCCAACCTTACTGTTAAATCCATTTTGTGCTGAAATTGAGCCCTCCCTCTATATAAAAGTTCTTTTCTCAAGATCACATTATATTTATACCATTTATATATTTACCTTTTTATATAAGGACCTAAAGGTTATACGCATGGAGCTATCCAATCTCAGAAGTAGCGATTTGCCAAAGACGACACAGTGAAGCTCATAGCTGATGAAGGATATGGGTTTCTGAAGCCCAGCCCTCTAACTCAGGTCTGCACAGTTTGTGATCCAGGAAGCGGAGCACAACTCACTAGCCATGTGTTATGGTCTGCCACAAAAACAAAAAGGAGGAAAAAATATTTAAAAAGCCAAGAGCTTTAATGAGAACTTTTAACAAAATTGGGGGGGGGATGCAGAAATGTGATAAACTAGTTGAAAAAATGAAAACAGAAACATGAGAGAAGCTGAAATTGACATGTTTGTCCAGCTAAGTGTATGCAAAATTGGCAATCCTCTATGCAGAGAATTTGGGGTTTGCTCTATGGTCCTGTAACTGATACAGACTTTTAAAAAGACACTTTGAAGTGGTGCATAGCCCAAAGTATCTTGTAATATAATAATAATTTATTATTTATACCCCGCCCCCCTGGCTGAGTTTCCCCAGCCACTCTGGGCGGCTTCCAACCAAGTGTTAAAAACAACACAGCATTAAATATTTAAAACTTCCCTAAAAAGGCTGCCTTCAGATGACTTTTTAAGATACGATAGCTGCTTATTTCCTTCACATCTGAAGGGAGGGCGTTCCAGGGCAGGCGCCACTCCCGAGAAGGCCCTCTGTCTGGTTCCCTGTAACCTCACTTCTCGCAATGAGGGAACCGCCAGAAGGTCCTCGGCGCTGGATCTCAGTGTCCGGGCTGAACGATGGGGGTGAAGACGCTCCTTCAGGTATGCTTGTCTTTTTAACAAGCAAAGAAAACAGCATCCAGGCCATTGTGGTATTAGAAAACTAGAGTATAAGTAAAATAAGTACTGTGCGGTCAACCCCTGTTTTGTATGTGTTCTAAGAATGCACGACCGTTCATGCACGGGCCAATTTTGGACGTAGAAGAGGGTGGCATGGAGCAGAACGGTGAGGTGAGGTGGTGCGGGGTGGAATGGAGAATAATGGGGTATATTGGGCTTATGTACGCTCTACCAATGCGCTTAATGACCCAAAACGCAACTCCCACGCCTGTAAATGCTTCTTTGCCTGTGCTTCATGGCTTCTAATTGCTTCATTACAACCAAACAACATTCCTGCCTTTTTCTTCCTGCCACTGCACAAAATTATTACCGCACCAATAATCTATATTTCATTTTAAAAACTTTTCAGAAATAAAACCCAAGTTCCAAACAAAGCATCTAAAATCTGAACACTTCTGCAAATGCTATGTATTTGCACCCATTTCTTCTGTTTATAAAAACAGTTAAAGTTGAAAATGTTATGTCATCCATTGATCTCAGGATTGCCAGGTGATCTGCTTTATACATATGGATATATTTGTCCACATAGCAAATGACAGGTATGCCGGTATAGTGAACTATAATTTAGAAATACAAACTTAGACTGCCTCTGGAGTTCATAAGCATTTTAATAAACCTTTCTCAGTTTTGATGATGTCAGCAGAACCTTGCTATTGAATTATGGATTAGATATTTAATCATGATCCCTCCATTACTCTACCATGTTCTTTTCCACTTCTGCTCTTTCCTGAAAAATTGACAGCCTAAAATTTGATATACATTGGAAATGAACAGACACCTGATAAATAAAATTGTATTGTCCTCCTTCATACATCGTAGTAAGAACAAACAAACACAGAAGATGTTGTTGGCATTATTTTAGAAGCAGAAGCTAAGGGGTGGAGAGGTCTCAAAAGCAAACACCTACACCGTACTGTTCTAATAGATTTTGGTGGTGGAGATTGTGAAGCTTCTGCCACCAGTTGCTAAGTCGCTGTGATATCTTGAGATTTTCACAGATGTTCTGAGTGCTGGTTGTAACCAGCAATGCCTAGAGTTAGGAGGTGTTTTGTGGCTGATCAGTTATTGAGGGAAGTAAAAGTAAATTTGACACTGGGACTAAAATCTCACATGCTGTATGTGCATAGTCTCCAACATTTCTCCGATGAAAATAGGGACACCCTGTTCATAATAATTTTTTTATTTATATCTCGTTTGAATTTCGAAGGATAGCTGTGCTTCAGTTTGCATGTTGCCAATTAGGTAAGGCCTCTCCTCCTTCCGGAGGGGAGGTGTTGTGAGCGGGAGACGATTCCCGCATCACGCAGTGGACGTTCTGCCCCCTGCCCCATTCTCATGGCTGGCGCGCCATGCCCCTGGTTGCGCACCCAACCGGGAGGTTTGGCGGCGGCATGGTTTGCTCCTCAAATGCAGCCGCGCCAGTCATTCTGCCCATTGCGCTCACCTTTCCGCTGTTGTTGGTGTGTGGAAGGGCAAGGTGTGGCCATCGCCTACCCCTTCAATTTTGGGTATTCCGTTAAAGGAATCCGGCAGTCGTGGATCCTGTCCGATGCCTGTGTGGCGGGGGGCCATGGCACGACCCTCAGTGACATCAGGGGAGAGCTTATAGTTGTATTAGCATCAACAGGTTCCACCTTCTGGTGGATAAACCCCCTTCGGGCTCACCCCCTCTCCGAGTGGGTGGAGTCAAATCTTCCGTGGTCCAATGCCTAAGCCATTACCTTCTCACATGCTGTAATCAATAAAGTTGTGGTCTTTTCTTGCCCATTAACCTTATACACTGTGTCCACATGTCTTTATTCCCCCAAGCGGGGATCGGGTTCTCGAATCACAACTTCACATTAAAATGCCAACAAAACTGAATCCCGCCCCCACATCCCTACCAACACGTGGGTATCCCTCCATATAGTTGAATTATGATTAGCTAACTGAAGTAGTATCTGCACTTATGGAGCTGGTCTTATGTGACAATATTAAAAATACAAAATTAAAATAGCAAAATATGACCATTTAAAAAAATAAAATATCAGATACCAGACTAAACTATCTCACATTAACTTAACCTTGTGTGATTGGCCCTCTTTTGTCTGTGGAAAAAATGTATATGAAGAATCATACTTGGACAACCTCAGAATATATCAGAATATATAGAGGTCTTCTGCAGTTGACTTGGAGAATCCTACAAGGGGAAACCAGACAGTTTCTGTATCATTTATCATTAGCCTACCATATGACCCTGAAAACCAATATTGATTGACCACAACTATCCTCTATCCTTGCCATAAACTCTTAAATTCTGATATAATTATATTTAATTCAGATTAGTTCATTTTAACGCAAAGATAGAAAATAAATTTAAATAGTTGGATACTGCTGTTAGATTATGATAATATAAATATTGAATAATACTGTATCCTTACACAAAGGTGGAATAAATGACAGGTGGAGGAAAGGATTGACATCCAGTTTAAAACAGCATTACTTCAATAGTGATTCCAAGACTGCCTTTATTAGGCATCCCTGCGAATGGTGTGTGTATATATATATATATATTACTAACCATTACATGTTAAATAATGACTATGTGTATAATCAACAATTAGATTCCATTGAATGCCTACAGACACTAGCATAAAGGTCTTAGGAAAATGATTAAAAATGAGGCAAAACATACCATTTAAATCGTAGCAGGAGGACTAACTAGACAAAAAGGGATAATGATTGCAGTTGATTAGTATAGCAGAAAGAGCACTTAGGAAGTTCACATTAGGACCCTGGTAATTGAAAGTATTTAAAAATAACTGCAGTCTCTATTTTTCATTGATTAAAAAGGTCACTGGCAAACCAAGGTATTGCATTCATTTTGCATTCAAGTCTACTGGGACAAACATGGAGATGGTGCACATCGTCCTCTTACCGTAAGAAATTCCTGCTGATGTGAAACAGAGCCAAACTGTGATATTAAGGGCAAAATACATTGTGGCTCAGTTTTTCCACAAGCTCCAAAGTTATATTTAGCTGTTTATTTACTAGGGACCAGTTCATACTGTCAGAATTCTCCAAACAGGGCTGTAGGGAGTTATTTTTGTGATCACAGCTGCACTTTCCCCCCCAGCAGCTGTGATTATGTAGCCCTTGCATATTTAGCCCAGTTGGTACTAGCCTCTATTTGTTGCATGTATTTTAGCTTTCATGTATTATTACAGCCTTTCATGCATTTTGGATAGATACGTTCCAGTGATATTAATAGTCTAATGTTCTAATGATATTAATAGCAGGACGTGGGTGGAGCTGCGGTCTAAACCACTGAACCTTGTGGGCTTGCTGATCAGAAGGTCAGCGGTTCAAATCCCCGCAACGGGGTGAGCTCCCATTGCTCTCTTCCAGCTTCTGCCTACCTAGCAGTTCAAAAGCACACCAGAGCTAGTAGATAGGTACCACTGCAATGGGAAGGTATATGGCGTTTCCATGCACTCTGACTTCCAGTATGTTGCAGGCTCCAACATACATTAACATATCCTCCAACATTTCTCTGATGAAAATAGAGATGTCCTAATTAATTAATTAATTAATTAATTATAATAAATTATATTATTTATAACCCACTCTTCTGACTGGGTTGCCCCAGCCACTTTGGGTGGCTTCCAACATATATAAAAACATATAAAACATTTAGAAAACTTCCCTATACAGGTCTGCCTTCAGATATCTCCTAAAGGTTGTATAGTTACTTATCTCCTTGGCTTAGGTGTCGCATAACTCCAACATTTCTCCAGTGAAAATAGGGACGTCCTAAGGAAAAGTGGAACATTCTGGGATCAAATAAGAAACGGGGATGGCTTCTGTAAATCTGGGTCTGCATTAAAATTCTGAAACTGTGAAGGAACCTGTTCCTTTTGGGTCAGGCTAGTGGTTCGTCCAACCTGGTATCTGACTATGGCTGATTCTAGGTGCTTTTGAAGAGCTGCAGAGCACCCCATTCCTTACTAAGTCATTTGTCTAGTCCTTCCCAGTACAGTGGTACCTCGGGTTAAGTACTTAATTTGTTCTGGAGGTCTGTTCTTAACCTGAAACTGTTCTTAACCTGAAGCACTACTTTAGCTAATGGGGCCTCCTGCTGCCGCCGCGCCGCCGGAGCACGATTTCTGTTCTCATCCTGAAGCAAAGTTCTTAACCTGAAGCACTATTTCTGGGTTAGCGGAGTCTGTAACCTGAAGTGTATGTAACCTGAAGCGTATGTAACCCGAGGTACCACTGTAATAGCTTTGCTACCACAGCTTTACTTGTATGAAATTTCACCACTCATCTATGCAGTGTGAGTTTTAAATCCTTGATTTTTGAGTATGTATGACTGAATTCCTCTCAACTATTCAATAACAGGTAATCAGTTATGAGTATTATTCGATAACATTTTTAATTTTAAAAACCCCCAGTAATTCTCCCTGACTTATATGCAGATCTATCTATCTATCTATCTACACACACACACACACAAAATTTTTGCTGTGGGTACTTAAGGGTACGCAGTACCGACACTCCCCTCCCCCCATGTTTAAAGTCTGACACGTACTGTGACAACTTCATGGTGAGTATCAGCACCATTTCCCCCCCAAAAAAACAAACAAACCCAAAGCAATTTTATCTATCTAGCTATAGCTATAGCCATATATCAATACATATTATGGGCGGAAGTCTACATTGCGCTATTACAAATGTTCCATCTGTATAAGCATCTCAGCTTGCCAGACAGACCAATGTTCCCTCCCCTGCATGCTGTTCTGGGGGTTCTACTGACCCTCCACCCTGCCAATTTAATTGCACCAGCAGAAGTGTTTGCACGGGCTTCCGCCTGCACGACTCATTGGTCAAATCCCTCCCATTGCATTTATATGTTTTCAGAGCCAAAACCTGATTCAGAACGTTTGGGAAATGCAGAAGCCAATGGATAATGAAGTCCAAATCTGTACATTTTGTCTAAGAGGTGCAAATCAGATCCATTCATATCAGAAATGATGGCAGCTGAATTCCTCAAGCATCCTACCTAGAATATGTGATGTGCAACTGTGGACATTTTATTGTTTTGTGGTTGCTGCTTTTATTGGTAATAAAAATAAAACACACACAAACGCAAATCCTAAATTTGGTGCACATTTACAGAATAGGCACTTGTAATAAAAACAAATAAGTATGCAAAATGTCTCTTAATCATAATCTTTCCCTTTCCTGTTCTCACTTTTACAAAACAAGAGCAAACAGGAGTATGATTATTATATTAGGGAGGACATAAATAAGGAAAGGGGAAAAAATTAATATATGGTTAGTGACACCACCAAATGTGGAGGTGGATAAAACTGGACACAGGGAGCCATGATTTAAATATAACAGTAAAACATAAATATGACTTATTTTAAATACTGTATGTTGAATTAGGAAATTCATGAATAAATACTTGGCAATAACCAGAATTATCTGACTAGAAATTGACCTACTTAGCATGCAATATGCCTGTGAATCCCCTAGTTAATAGCACACTAACCTAGCATAGTGATGCTCTATTTTACAGTGCACTAATCTGCATGCAAATGTTAAATTATTAGGCTGTTTTCGCACAAAAGATTAGATGCGGTCAATTTTGTTCAAAGATGAGGGGAGGCAGGCATGTGGAAAAAGCCAGCAATAAGAAGATTCTTCTGTTGATGGCTCAGGTGGGGCTCCCAGGAAGAAAACCATGCCATCATGTTGTCATCATATCAAAGGCTGCAGTGTTGCTCCTATAAATAGTGCTGGTAGTGAATGCACATTTCATTACAGGGAAGCATGAAAAGCGCATTGGCACGGGTATAGTGAAATAGCCTGTGAAGCACACAGTTTCTTTTTTCTCTTGGAGCTTAGCAAAATCTCCATGAGAAACAAGCAGATACACACTGACACAAATATGCCTTCTAATATGGTCGTCCTTTGCATATGGTCAGCTTCCTGCCTTGAAGCAGCACTGTTACTCTGCAAATCTGAGTCCAGATTTCACCGTGACAACATTTAGCATTGATGCTGTTCATTTGTTAATATTATTTTTATTGTTAGCATCATTGTTGTTCATATTAAGTTGGCACATGTTGAACTGCAGTGGGAATTTCTTGGCATTAAATTGTCTAAACTTTCTTTCTGCCTCTCCATAAGCTAATATTTTGCAAGTTTAAGTTGTTCTGCATTTTTAATAGAGGGTTTCAGGATTCAGAATGCCAGTGTGGTTATATTTATAGTACTGGGCATGGACCATTTAGAATTATTTTTCTGTGTACAGTGGTACCTCAGGTTACATACGCTTCAGGTTACATA
This sequence comes from Podarcis raffonei, assembly GCF_027172205.1. Classification (NCBI taxonomy): domain Eukaryota; kingdom Metazoa; phylum Chordata; class Lepidosauria; order Squamata; family Lacertidae; genus Podarcis; species Podarcis raffonei. The sequence continues at coordinate 41,522,547 of NC_070607.1, forward strand.
CGCTTCAGGTTACAGACTCCGCTAACCCAGAAATAGTGCTTCAGGTTAAGAACTTTGCTTCAGGATGAGAATTAAGTACTTAACCGGAGGTACCACTGTATAAGACTAGGGTTTTTTTATCAAAAAAAATTAGGTTTGAAATTGGGGGTCATCTTATACACAGGTAGTGCTGAAGGGTGTTTTCTTAATTTGGAGCCCCCCAAAATAGGGGGCGTCTTATACATGGGGGCATCTTATACACAGAAAAATATGGTAGATTTGAATCCGTGCTTGAGCCATACAGCTTAATAATAATAATAATAATATACAGCTTATTGGGAGCCTTCTCTCAGCTTCACCTATCACTTGTACTCCCTGGACTTCCTGGAGGAATAAACAAATTTTACTAGTCTTTATCTCTGAGCCGGACATGTCTTCATTCCCTAAACTCTGCATTAAAATGTTAGCAGGTGTCTTTTAAAGAAAATAACACAACAATTCTATTCATGTCTTAGGTGTAGGACTGGTTTTGCTTCATCCTGGTTTCAGCTGAGACGGCAATTACTTCTTTAATATAACAAAGGCATATGTTTTGATCCTTCCAAAGGGGAAGCAAACGCATTAATATGTTAAAATCATATCTGCCCGTATACCATAAATATATACAGCAAGAATGGGGAACCTCATTCTGTGGGAGGGTGATGTAGCCCCCAGACCTCTCAGACTGACCCTTTGAACCTAGACCAGGTCATTTGCCAAGTTAGGCTCTTCCCAGGTCCTGCTCCGTGCTCTCCTTGACGTTCTTTCCTGGCTAGAATGTGACCTTGAACTGTGTCCTTGTCTGTTTGGAGATATGTGTGCCTACAGAAACCATCTTGCACAGCTGGAATATAGTCTACTGTAAGAGCTGTGTAACTGGAGCCCCTCCAAATGTAATAGCATTTGGCTAATAACCTCAAAGTCACAAACTTGCCTCCCTTTTATGGAGAACAGATGGCCCCACAGCCGGGCTCTAAGGTGGAATCAGCATACATATAAGAACTCTTCTGAAAATGCTTTTTAAAAAAGCGTTTTTAAAAATACATTGAATTTTCCATAATTGACGATTGCCATCTAGTGTCTCATTGTATATTGCACCTAAAACACACTTAAAATGTTATATTTGCTGCTGTATAGCTGAGTCCTAATTACCAGGCTGTTGCTACCCAGAAAAGACCAGCTGCACAAAGAGCCAAGCTCTGCTGGTGTTTTTACTTTTTTATTATTTATTATTATTTTGGGATTTCCCCCATGAAAAACAAAGGTCATAAGTGAAAGTGTTCAGAGGATTTATATGCATGTTTCTTCAGTAAGCAAACACTAATCACATTCTGTCTAGGTTACAATATTATTTTGTATGGAATTCCTTGCAATAGCATTAAATGAATAACAATGGCTGAGCTGGGAGGCAACCTTGAGACTGACATTTGCTGTCTTTTTGCGTATTTTATTTTAGTCTGATTTCGTTGTATTTCTTTGACATGTCTAATTGTATCCTGTGCTAAGACTCAGAACAGATTAAACGCAAAGCATAAAGTATCTATTAAGATGTGGTGCAAACATAACATCTGCATACCCATTCTTTGTTCTGATCTTCCAAATGAGGCACATGTTTTTATTTTATTTATTTACTATTTGATTCCATTTATGAATTGCTTCTTCTAAAATACCTCTAAAATATTTTCTAGAGAAAACTAACAATTAAAAACAATCCCATATGTAAAACCAATTAAAACCATGTCACAAGTAAAACCCATTTCGAAATCCAGTACAGATAAAGATTGCCACCCAAAAGGCATACTGAGAAAAGAAAGACTTAAGCAGCCACCAAAAAGGCAGTAGAGGAGGTGCCTGTCTGATATGTGATTTGAGCTGAATTTATATGTATAGATGAGTTTCTATCTTCCAAAAGGTGGCTAGATTTAGGTTTCTAAGGATTGCTATGTGTATTATGATACACATCAAGAAACTACTGGAAGATACATCTTTCTAGATTCCATATGGCTGCAGTAACATATTTAACATACTTATGTATGTAGAATAGTTTAGTTGTTGTTGTTTAGTCGTTTAGTCGTGTCCGACTCTTCGTGACCCCATAGACCAGAGCACGCCAGGCACTTCTGTCTTCCACTGCCTCCCGCAGTTTGGTCAGACTCATGTTTGTAGCTTCGAGAACACTGTCCAACCATCTCGTCCTCTGTCATCCCCTTCTTCTTGTGCCCTCAATCTTTCCCAACATCAGGGTCTTTTCCAGGGAGTCTTCTCTTCTCATGAGGTGGCCAAAGTATTGGAGCCTCAGCTTCACAATCTGTCCTTCCAGTGAGCACTCAGGGCTGATTTCCTCCAGAATGGATAGGTTTGATCTTCTTTCAGTCCATGGGACTCTCAAGAGTCTCCTCCAGCACCATAGTTCAAAAGCATCAATTCTTCGGCGATCAGCCTTCTTTATGGTCCAGCTCTCACTTCCATACATCACTACTGGGAAAACCATAGCTTTAACTATACGGACCTTTGTTGGCAAGGTGATGTCTCTGCTTTTTAAGATGCTGTCTAGGTTTGCCATCGCCTTTCTCCCAAGGAGCAGGCGTCTTTTAATTTCGTGACTGCTGTCGCCATCTGCAGTGATCAGGGAGCCCAAGAAAGTAAAATCTCTCACAGCCTCAATTTCTTCCCCTTCTATTTGCCAGGAGGTGATGGGCCCAGTGGCCATGATCTTCGTTTTTTTGATGTTGAGCTTCAGACCATATTTTGCGCTCTCCTCTTTTACCCTCATTAAAAGGTTATTTAATTCCTCCTCACTTTCTGCCATCAAGGTTGTATCATCTGCATATCTGAGGTTGTTGATATTTCTTCCGGCGATCTTGGGATTCATCCAGCCCAGCCTTTCGCATGATGAATTCTGCATATAAGTTAAATAAGCAGGGAGACAATATACAGCCTTGCCGTACTCCTTTCCCAATTTTGAACCAATGAGTTGTTCCATATCCAGTTCTAACTGTAGCTTCTTGTCCCACATAGAGATTTCTCAGGAGACAGATGAGGTGATCAGGTACTCCCATTTCTTTAAGAACTTGCCATAGTTTGCTGTGGTCGACACAGTCAAAGGCTTTTGCATAGTCAATGAAGCAGAAGTAGATGTCTTTCTGGAACTCTCTAGCTTTCTCCATAATCCAGCGCATGTTTGCAATTTGATCTCTGGTTCCTCTGCCTCTTCTAAATCCAACTTGCACTTCTGGGAGTTCTCGGTCCACATACTGCTTAAGCCTGCCTTGTAGAATTTTAAGCATAACCTTGCTAGTGTGTGAAATGAGTGCAATTGTGTGGTAGTTGGAGCATTCTTTGGCACTGCCCTTCTTTGGGATTGGGATGTAGACTGATCTTCTCCAATCCTCTGTCCACTGCTGAGTTTTCCAAATTTGCTGGCATATTAAGTGTAGCACCTTAACAGCATCATCTTTTAAAATTTTTAATAGTTCAGCTGGAATATCATCACTTCCACTGGCCTTGTTATTAGCAGTGCTTTCTAAGGCCCATTTGACTTCACTCTCCAGGATGTCTGGCTCAAGGTCAGCAACCACACTACCTGGGGTATACGAGACATCCATTTCTTTCTGGTATAGTTCCTCTGTGTATTCTTGCCACCTCTTCTTGATGTCTTCTGCTTCTGTTAGGTCCTTTCCACTTTTGTCTTTTATTATGGTAATCTTTGTATGAAATGTTCCTTTCATATCTCCAATTTTCTTGAACAGATCTCTGGTTTTTCCCATTCTATTGTTTTCCTCTATTTCTTTGCATTGCTCGTTTAAGAAGGCCTTCTTGTCTCTCCTTGCTATTTTTTGGAAATCTGCATTCAGTTTCCTGTATCTTTCACTATCTCCCTCGCATTTTGCTTGCCTTCTCTCCCCCGCTATTTGTAAGGCCTCGTTGGACAGCCACTTTGCTTTCTTGCATTTCCTTTTCATTGGGATGGTTTTAGTTGCTGCCTCCTGTATAATGTTACGAGCCTCCATCCATAGTTATTCAGGCACTCTGTCCACCAAATCTAAATCCTTAAAACTGTTCCTCACTTCCACTGTGTGTTCATAAGGGATTTGACTTAGATTGTATCTTACCGGCCCAGTGGTTTTTCCTGCTTTCTTCAGTTTAAGCTTGAATTTTGCTATAAGAAGCTGATGATCTGAGCCACAGTCAGCTCCAGGTCTTGTTTTTGCTGACTGTATAGAGCTTCTCCATCTTTGGCTGCAGAGAATATAATCAATCTGATTTCAATGCTGCCCATCTGGTGATGTCCATGTGTAGAGTCGTCTCTTGTGTTGTTGGAAAAGAGTGTTTGTGATGACCAGCTTGTTCTCTTGGCAGAACTCTATTAATCTTTGCCCTGCTTCGTTTTGAACTCCAAGGCCAAACTTGCCAGTTGTTCCTTTTACCTCTTGACTCCCTACTTTAGCATTCCAATCCCCTATAATGAGAAGAACATCCTTCTTTGGTGTCGTTTCTATAAGGTGTTGTAAGTCTTCATAGAACTGGTCAATTTCAGTTTCTTCAGTACCAGTGGTTGGTGCATAAACTTGGATTACTGTGATGTTAAAAGGTCTGCCTTGGATTCGTATCGAGATCATTCTATCATTTTTGAGATTGCATCCCAGTACAGCTTTAGACACTCTTTTGTTGACTATGAGGGCCACTCCATTTCTTTTACGGGATTCTTGCCCACAGTAGTAGATATGATGGTCATCCGAACTGAATTCGCCCATTCCCGTCCATTTTAGTTCACTGATGCCCAGGATAGTTTAGATATACACCAAACCATGGTTTGATACTATGTGAACACATCTTATGACAATACACTCCCTCTTATCTCCTGCAGTTTCTTTCCTTAGTTCTAGACTGCTGGTAAATCATAATTACTTGTTTCCCCACCCCCACCCCCTGAACAATGTTCTCCTGATGGTAAGCCAAAATCAGAAACTGATATGGCTTACTGTGAATTAGCAGAGTGCTGGTGTATCTTGTTCAGATCCAATCTACTCTGCTCCTCCCTTTGCTGAACTAGGACATGTGGACCAGTGCTCATGGTTTACTTCAAAGAAAACCATGAGAGGAACCCAAGATTTAATCTTGGCTTCCCCTTTTGCTTTGGTTGGATGGAAACTAACCGTGAGCACTAGTTCACACATAACACTAAGTCAATGCTGTGGTTTGTTTCCTCCTGGTTTAGCTAAGGAAGGAGCATTGTGGGCATGATTTAAGCAGAATGCCCCATCATGCTGCTCATTCACAATAAACTATAGTTTGCTTTAGACAATGGACTCAGCTAGACTGGTAAAGAAAAAGCGTTTTATATGCGTTGTATATGTGATATAACACTGTGACACCAGATGGCGCTGTGGAGTCCCGTCTTTCCCTACCAGATTTCCCTGTATGTGTTTGCAGTGCGTTTAATTGAATCGCTTCTTTGACGTGTCTAGATCCAGCCTATGGTGTACTGTGATGTGTGAATCAGACTTATGATTTAAGCCTACAACACAAGTCCCAGGACTGTACACTGTTTGAGTGGTTTATAATTTACCGTTATAAGTTTGATTTTGTCATCATATAATATTAATGTGTTTCTTGTTCCTTCTTCCAACCTTCGTTCTCTGGTTGTTCTCTTCGTTCTCTGCTGGTTTTCCACACTAGTTTTGGTTGTTTGTAAGTACTTTGTACAGGGACCTGATTTCTTTGACTATTTTTATATAGTGCTTAGAACCATATTTTGTACTGCAGAAATAAAGACAGAACCTCACATTCTAATCTGAGCTGTAGTTGGTAATGCAGATTCCCAGAGTCCCAAATTATGTTTATTCTTCTGAATTAGAGACGCTGCATTTTATGCTTGCTAGCATGAGCATTCATATATAGTTGACTTCTTAAATAATCAGTTGTCCCCATACATTATTTATTCCTCGATTCCTAAATATATTCCCATGATATCTACCTGGGTCCCTTGATCTACCAATGCTCTCGGTTTCTGTATCTCAAGTCTCTACAACAACCAAGTAATTCTGCTATTGAATAATTCTAAGTTTTCTTTTAAAGCCCTCTCCTCAAAGATGGCATACAGTTTGCTTGTGGAAACCTTTCTTTTTAGTTTTTGTAATGTATTTTAGGATTTCCCTTCCTTGTACCCTGAATGTTTGCTGATCTAACTTTAAAAACAAAGCAACAAAATCAAAATAATTATAGTGCTGCATTAAGAAAGGGGTGCGTGACACTCCTCTTTTGGCCTTGGGAATGCTGTATGATGTATGGATGTTTTTCTTCTTGTTAATGTTCTGTCCAAGGGTGAGCGCCGGCAGTAATTTTATATATTTTTTGTGCTTTGTTTTGTTTAACTGTCTCCTGCTGCCACTTTGACAATAGGAATGACAGTAGGAAGCAAAAATGAAAGGAACCAATTGAAAGAAGCACTTTGCCACTGTTGTAATTTTGAAATTGACAGCATTTTTTTAGTCCAAAGTCTCAAGGAAAATGCAACTTTCCTCTTGGCCTCCTATTGCTTCCCTAGCAGGGAAAGACATTCTGTGATGTTGAGGAGGCAGTGGGAGGCCAAATGAAAATAATTTCTTCTTCAAAAACGTTGGATTGCAGAAGGAAAGCAGTGATTTTGCTTGCCTCTGGGACAAGTTTTCTGCTCCCCCGTTGGCAATAAAAAGTTGGTACATAATTTTAAGGCCTTTGTTGAGGATCAATTTTATTAACTGAATTCATTTCCCTTCTTAAATACTACTGGTTCCATACGGTCTTTGATCATGCAAACTATTATTATTATATTATGACTATTCACATCTCACTGTTTGTTGTGGGTGGGTGGGTGGTAGAATACTACTGAATTCACTGACAGAGTATAAACATTCAATTTATTTTGACTTATTTTAATCTAACCATTCAATTTACTGCTTGCCTGGGACAAATAGTGACTGTCCTTGGTTGAGATCAACCTAAGTCGCTTCAAGCTGTGAACACAACCAGCGTTATGTTGCAGTGTGTTTAGCAGAGCCATAGTATGGAGGCTCGGCATGCTTGTTCAAGCAATAGCAAACCAGTAATACTAAAACATGGAGAATGAGAAAATGCATAGGATGTGAGGGGGGAAAGGGGGGGGGTTCTTTCTCAGTATTCTACTGCCCTTGCTAGAATCTTTGCAAAACACAAAAGACATTGTGTTTGCCTCATCAACTGCCAAAGCTCCTGTCTCTTCCCTTCGTAATGTCTTGTTGTGCCCTTAGGCAGGCTCATGGAATCCCTGAGGCAGACCCCTTCTGACCCTCATCTGTATAGGCCTTCTCTGCTTTCGTGTCACTGAATGATTTCCCCAAAGACTGAGACACAACAAGGTCTCATTTAAAATCAGTAAGTCACCTGACTTCAGGATCAAGGTGGAAACTCCCCTTGAACAATGCTTAAGCAAGTTATTTTTATTTACATAAAATGAATAGACCACTTCTTCATAAAACTATACAACTGGTGAGCAAAATATACAAATACAGTGGTACCTTGGTTTATGAACAGCCCTGTTAACTAACTATTCTGTTTACGAACTCCTCAAAATCGGAAGTAGTGTTCCAGTTTGTGAACTTCACCTCGGTCTACAAACGGAAGCCAAACGGTGGAAGGGCACCGCCGGCGGGAAGCCTCATTAGGGAAAGCACGCCACGGTTTAAGAACAGATTTGGTTTAAGAATGGACTCCGGCATTTAAAGAGGCAATAAAGAACTTCCCCAAACTTAACTTGTTTCTTTTTCTTTCTTTTTTACTGCCTTCCCATTTTTCATGGTCCTGATAGCAATGGTGCTCCCTGGAGGCCTTGATTTGGTGGCAGCTGTCATTTCTTCTCAGATAGTGGAACGAAAGAACTGCCCACACTCTAATATGCTTCATCATGAAACTGTGCTCCATAGTTGGTGTGAGGGCCATTTCCTGTGTTCAGTCTATTGAATCCTGAGATGTTAAAATGGTAGTTGGCCAAACCTTGGGCAGCATCACCTCCAACTTTCAGCCTTCCTCCTCTGGGATTTCCCTTGGGGGTTCCCTGGCTGGCGTCTCCCACCACTCCTCATCGTTCAGCCAGTCCCTGACAGCTCACCACTGATTCTTGCCCTTTTTATGCCTCCAGAAAATAGCTGAAATGAATCTGCCGTTTGCACCCTGAATATGTAGGGAGATAAATTTTGGGGAGTTTCAGCTCAGCCCTAGATTGTTCCATTGTCCAATCATTCTTACAACTGCCCTCAACATTTAACCAGAACTTGGCCACTCTACAGTGCAATCTCAACCATACTTACTCAGAAATAATTCTTATTCAATTCAATGGGGCTTACTCCCAAGTAAGTACCATTAGGCTATATTATGCAAAGTCCCATGTTGTTTTCCTTTTGAACCAAAAACAGTTTCAGCAAGTTCACCAACTAAAAGAATAGGCAGGGAGGGACTGCTTAACTATATCCTTTGCAGTTTGGTAATCGTTTTCCACATGCTGCTTTTTACCTGCATGTGGGAAATCAACTTGGTGAACAGCTTGGTGGGTGCCATTTTGAGCACACATTCTCCAGTCACAATCCAGCTGTTGAGGGCAGCTTTTGCTGCTGCTTTTCAGTGAGAGAGAATGGGGGGAAATACCATTCTGTATGTCACATCTAGTTTGTCCCTATATTTGAGCTAAGGCCCACCAGGACTTAGCACTGAACCTGTTTTTTTTTTTAATTATGTGACTTAGTCCTTGAAAATGTGAAGCAGTAATAAAGAACAGCTCGTCTCTAAATATGTAAGGATTTTATTTCTCTCATGACTCATTAACCCACAGTCTGCTCAAGCTCTACCAATGGGATATTCAGAGGTAAGGGCCTTAGAGTCAGACTTTTCACAACTGTTTTATAAATCAACCCTCATATTCAGCCTACAGCAACTTAAATTGATTTCCTCTTTTCATTTTCTCCGTTGCAATGGTGAACAGTTGACGTTCATCAAATTTTGCTTGTGCTACCTTCTTAAACTCCTTTTGTCCTCATGAGCAAGTTCAAACATGGGCAGGATTGAGCCCATCAAACACAGTAGGATTTACCACTCAGAAAGCTTGCATAGGAGCAGGCTGCATGTTCTTTAATTTTCTACATAAGTGGGCTCCAAAGCTAGACTTTTGCAGTGCAAATGCTCTTCTATACCACAGGCACTCTAATGAAATCTCCACTTTAATATTAACAAACATTTATAGGGGAAAAAAGCAGAATTGAAACATAATTGCTCCCGGCTGTTATGGTCTTTCTAGAAATAATAATATAACTTTATCTTGAAAGTCCTAAATTCAAAATTAAAATTCATCAGTCAGCTCTTTAGAACTAGAGTGTGAAATTGATCATCTTTCTTTGCTTCCATTACCCTGGAAAACATGTACTCAGTCAGTGTCTCCTGCAGTTGACTTCCACTAAACAATCCCACTGAGATTTATCTAAAAGTTTAATCAAATGTAATTTATACAGAGGTCATCACGGTAATTTTGCCCTCTTGTCTCAATCACAAATTCCGCTTTGTGCTATTAAGAAATAATTCAATCTGCCATTAGTTTATCTCACAAAAATGATGAAATGCACACCTCAGATATCTATTGTTATTTGCTGAGGCTTGGGTGGAGAGGGAAACCCTTAAAACCAAACCAAACAATCAAAAGAATGAAAAAGCAGCACACCTTGATATACACAATTGACTTCCATTTCAAAGTCATGTCTAATATTGTGGGAGGGATGGTATAAAATGGCAGATTGCAAATAAACACAGAAAATAGCCCTTTATTATACCCTTGGTGCTAGGAATTGAGATGTACAGAGGCATTTGAATATAGTAATGCTATTCAAGTACTAATCATGCAAAGTGCTGTAAAAAGCTCTCAACTGGAGTTTACCATGAATGACAATGCTAAACAAAATGAAAGCACTGCTGAGATGATAATCTAAATAACGTGATGGTGTAGTTAAGGTATCACTGTATTTCCACATACAATTATGGGTAATTTTTTGAAATGCAACTCTAATGGAAATTCACCTAAGCTCTGGAATAATCTTCATAAGTATAGTCCTATTGGGTACAAAATTCTCATCCTCTTGAAACCAGTGGGAGTTTAGCAGCATTTTTTAAAAAAACCAAAAATGGGAGCAGTGTCAGTTGCAGTGTTCGCTTCCAAACAAACAAACAAATAAAAATGTTGCACAAAAATATAAACACACACACAAACACATGTGCATGCTGCTATCTCAATAGGAAGGAATTTCCCACCATTCTCTTAGTAAGCAGGTGTTAAAAGAAGTCTGCTGGGAGGAGCAGGTTGATCTTTGTTGACATCTGGAGACAGGAAGGGCTGCTGTGAGTTCACCTTGAATTTGAAGCAGGTGTCAAGCACCTTCTAAAAGGAGTGGATAGGCTATGTTCCTGGGCAGGTCCCACGGGAAGGAGCCTTTGAAGAAGCCAGCTAGGATGGCGGAAAGGCTTAAATCAATGTATGAAAATGTCCACGGAACTTAAGTTAATGACAGACCCATTCAGTTTTAGCAGGTGGCTTTTTGACACTATAGCATGTGATTAGAGATTCTTTTTAACAACCCTTGGGTAATTATCTGTGGTGGTGAGGTGGTAGCGATGGGAAGGGCCACAAGCTCAGTGGTAGAGCATTTGCGCTGCATGAAGAACATCCCAGAAAATTATGCATGGTGTGCATTTAGAACACATCCTCTCCACTCCCCCCCCCTCAAAAAATTCTTGGAACTGTGGTTTGTTAAGGGTGCTGGGAATTGTAGCTGGGTGAGGGATAAACTATACTTCCCTGGATTATTTTTAGGGTGTGTGTGCTTGAAAATGCTTTTAAATCTATGCTATGTATGCAGCCTCATTTATGACCTTGAAGGCTGACAAGAAAAGAAAGCTAGATATATGTTTGTTAAAAGTGCTTTAGGTATGAGGCTGACTTTAGGGGAAGCGGGTTAGACTAGATACAATGGCAGGGGAGCTTCTAAACTTACAGGTTCTGGCCTCCAGGACAGAGTTGTTTTCTATAACTTTCTTGATTTGAATAACTGATGACTACTATTCTCTCAAAATTTCCAGGGATTCTGAATGGTATCTGGCCTACCTTTTGACAGTTATGAACAGATTATTAACAGAGATAGATTTCTGGCTAGATTTCTGGCTGCAAAAATCTGACCACATAATCTGATTATGTTATTTACTTACGCCCTTTTAATAAAACTTAGTCTTAGTGTCCACATTGTGTATTGTGTTGTATAGCTTATTTTAGACATATTTTATATCTTCCTGACATCTTATATCACATATGTATTACAGCCTATTTTAATGTATTTAGGACATGTATTTTACATGCATGGTTCTTGGTTTTAAATTGTTGGGTCTATGAACATATAATAAAGAGGTAGATTTGAATAAAATTCTGTTGCATAGTGTGGGGAGGAAGAGAGAGATTTCGAAGTATTCCCCATTAGGTAAAAGATGGGGGAATCAAATGCAAGTCCTTTCCTGATTGAGGGTTAATCTTTTTCTAAGGTGTTGTAGCACCTTAGAGGTCATTCCTGACTGCAGTGTTTTGTATTCTCACCATGTCTGCGCTATAAAAATGCTAATTGCCTCCACGAAAACATAGAGTGTTTACAGCGTGGCTGTGTGTGCTACTGGATCAGATCCCTTTGAGGTTTGAAAAACATGTTACCTCAAGTTTATAATCTGAATGTATGACAGATAGTGTGTGGGCAGTTTATTAGTGCAAAAGACAGGGCAGTGTCATACTATAGAGCCTTCTGCTTAAGGCATGCTATTGTCTTTGCTGATAATATCATTATACATTAAAAGTTTAAGAACCAGATAATTCACACCATGCCCTGAGGGGCACTTAGATTTAAATAAAAGAATAGAATCATTTACTCTAGGTTATGGAATGCTGCTAAGAAATGTTTTGCCTTTTTAAAAGAAAAAAGAAAGAAAAAGAAACAAGATTGGAAGTCTGATCTTTTTTAATTTCGAGTTATTCTATTTACCCTGAGTCTCATCCAGGACAAGGCTTCTTAGTGGATCCTGAGCTAAAAGGACAGTGGACAATCGAGAAGCCTGTTATGCTTTTCAAAGCCCCTTATGAGTAGAGCTGTAACAGACATTAATTCACCAGTTTTGCAATGAGCTCTCCCTGGTTTGAAGCCTTAGGCTCCCTGATGCACAAAACCCCCATTCTCCATAGCTTGTGTCCGCAGAACTTGGTCTCAGCCTCAGTTGTTGTTTTTTTACTTGATACTTCTTTCGTTCCACACCATGCCTCTATTACTCATAATCTGTCAGCACCCCCATGAAGATTCGAGACAAGAAAGATGGGTGACTGGTTTATTAAACTATAACAACTATAGGATCTGCAATCAGAATAATTCAACCAAATTAACAAAAATCAGTGAAGTGTGGGAAGTGAGGTGTACTGTTAGCAGGGTTTCAACTCCCATCTCCTGAGCCAGCTGCCAGACACATGCTGTGATCACGCAGCAGGGCCTGAGAAAACTCTTTCCCCCTCACTGCGTACTCCTTTGGGATATGAACCTGACATTGATACCCTGGCCCTGTTGGCCAATATTCACCCGAATGCACCTAACAGGCCCACTCTGGCTCCGATAGCAAATGCAACCCACCCACCCTCCATACAGGGACAGAACAGAATTTGTTATCTACCTGTCTGGAAGCTATGCCCATCTATTATGAATGCCCTGCTTCTTAAGCTTGAATATATGTTGGATACAGGTTGCCTAGTGAGAACGAAACTCTGAATGCTCAGATGTGCTTCCTTTTATTGTTCCTTTCCATATTCCATGGCTCAGCCCTGGTGTGGAAGACAGTTCCCAGGCCTGAGTCCTGTTGAATACTAGCATACATTAAAAGCTCTGGAAAGGTTTATGGACCGTTACCTGAATGCAAGGTGAGGCTTTCACATAAGAATATGATATAAATCAGTGATTTATAAGACATCTTTCATGATCACTTCTGGTGATCTGTTGGTGAGAATAAGTAACCTCAAAACTATTCAAACCCCAGCTTTAATTTCCAAAATAGGTTCTATGGTCTTAGTTCAGTTTTTATTGTTTTGTGTAAATGTCATTGTTTTGTTGTTGTGTATGGGAGGGTGGGAAGTTTTTGCTAGCTTTCTGAGCTATGTAAAACAGCCAGTGGTAACAGGACTGCCTTTGCTTGAATTGCAATTCAAAAATGCATTTAAGAGCTCTGAAGATTTATCGGTTGACTGAAAAGGATAAAGACAACCAGGTGTGATGTTCTAATTCAACAGCAAGCGACATCACTGCTAGTCACAGAGGAGGAATGTTTCCATATGGCACATGCATGTCTTAAAGGAGAACAGCACTTACACAAATTAAATGTTAGTGGCAAGACCCCTTAAAATGCTTCAGATACAAGATCTTTGCAAACACCTGTACAATTACACGTTTTAATTAGCTAGGCTTAAGTATGCCATTGTATGAGCACAGTGTGCAATATCTGCTGAGTCAATTATAACAGCATCAGTGCCAGTGTATACCTGTGTTTCCCAATCTTGGGTCTCCAGCTGTTTTTGGACTACAACTCCCATCATCCCTGGCTAGCAAGACCAGTGGTCAGGGATGATGGGAGTTGTAGTTCAAAAAAAATCTGGAGACCCAAGGTTGGGAAACACAGGTATAGACACCTGGATTCAGCAAGAAGCACATTGCTGTGATTGAGTTCTGGTAACATACATATGTTACATGGGTAAGTAGTAATTTGAGATCTGAAAGATATTTCACTTCCCTCTGAAAACTTTCAAAGATATGCATCATTCAGTAAAATACCTCTGGAGGTAAACAGCCACAAGGGTAAATTACCTATATGAATAAGAGAACAGTGAAGAGGAAAGAAAGGATATGTAGAAGCAAGAAAAGAATATACATCACAGGGCAGAAAAGCTGAATAAGGCTGGACGTATCTTTAGGGAATAGAAAGCTGGTCAATTAATTCTGCTCTGGGCTTTCCATGCAGCCTTCCAAATTTGTTGTTCAGCTTAATGACGCTTCCACTCTTTCACCATCCCATGCAGTATTACAATATATTATAATTCAGAAATGCATTATTTATGCTGCTTTAAATCACACCCAGGGATCTTGTTCAATATGTTCCCTTTAAATGCTGTCATGTGTAATGAGAATATGCCTTGGCAAGGGGCCTCTTCAAATGTTACTTTTTCCATACATCCCTGTGTGTTAAAGAATGCTTACAGGTCTCAGGTATGACATAAAGCCTTTCACAGGAGAGATCCTGTGAATATGACCCTGCAACACAGAATCTGTTTTTTTAAATGTGAAGATGTAGAGGTGTGCAGATCCAAAAAAAGTCCCAACTCCATTGTGTTTAGAGCTTTGGAGGTGAGAATAGTATCTGAACAGAACTGCAGTTAACATTACCTTAAATTTAGAATGGGAAACCCCCAAATAAGTTTTTTCCCCTACAGACACTGCTACTTTTATTTCATTTCTGCTTTCCTGCTTCCACTTTATATTCCTAAGGATCTCCATGCAGAGCTGGTGGAAAGGGCTTGTATAAAAAGCACAACATGGACTATGCATAATCAAAATTATACTTACATTGAACCACAGAAATGCTTATCTTAATCAGTTGACTAATGGGTTAAAATCAAAGCAAATGATTAACTAAACAGATGGCAGCCCTTATATCTGTATTCACTCTTTTCAAGGATTTTTTAATCCATTTGTTTGGTTTTAGCATTCATTTATTCTATTTTCATCTGCTTTATAAATATGTGCCACCTCCGCAGTTTACTGATCAGCCTTTCAATTGTATCAAAGCACTTTATTTCTCATTATACGGTTTTTTAAATAAATGCTGAATATGCACAAATGATATAGGAAATTCATGTAAGTTCGTAGAACTGAACATCACCAGGTTGTTGGTATGGGAAGTCTAGGCTCTGCCTGGTTCAGAGGTAGACAGCATCATGCCTTCCAGATGTTGTGGTCTAGAACTCTCCTGGTCAGTGGTCAAGAGACTATGAAAGTTGTAGTCTACAGCATCTGGAGTGTGCTGTGATGATCACGCAAGTGACTAGATAATAGGAAGCCAGCTAGAATTTAAGTGTTCCAACAGTGAGTGAGGAGTAACTGTTGTGCCACATCACACAAGCACACAGAAGAAAGGACTGTGGCAGTGCCTAACTTGTTAGATATAATGAAGATTGTTGACAAAAAGAGTTTGCAAATTAGATTTTATTTACTGCAAAACAAAATAATTGAGACAAGAATGTTTACACACATGAACGGCATGTAGAATAGCCTGATGGTGATGTTAAGCATTGTTGTGCATCCAGATGTGATTCCCCCCCCCTCAGAGCTTAGTGTCGCAAATGTTACTTTATTGCTCTTAGCACTCAGTAGTAACATCTGCCTCAGCATTTCCCTCCAGCATAATTTAAAAATTACTTACAGTTTCTGACTCATCATCCATGTGCCATTAGTCTTTTATAAAATGTTGTTTAAGAGCATGAGGACACAACCATTTGATAAATACTGTCTGGAAATTCAGACGAGAACTTGGTGTAATAAGGAGATGATGTGGGTGGAAAACTGTGAGGTTTTGTTGGAATCTCACCAGTTTCCTTACATGTTTGAAACTAATCAATCAACCACCGAATTTACAAGCTGGCATCTCCCAGGAGGAAAGCATGCAGGGGTCCTAGTGAATTTTATTGTATTATTTTCTAAACCATTTGTGGGGATGGGACAGGAGGAAAAATAAAATTTGGAATTATTATAATTTTCTTAGAATGATGCATATTGTTTTATGATGCATAATGTTTTACTTTTACTGCACTTTGCTGAAGTTGTTGCTGTAGTTGTAGTTGTTGTTATTGTGTCCTGTCCTGGGAACCATTTGGTTGTAGGGTAATAAACAACAACAACAACAACAAATATTAAACTCTGGGCGGCTTACAACATATAAAAGAATTGTAAAACATTAGACATTAAATATTTCCTGATACAGGGTTGCCTTCACATGTCTTCTAAAAATAATAAATGTGATTATTTTTTTAAAGTGGAGTGTTGGAGGTTGTGGTTCAAAGTTGTGGGGAACTGGTAGCATTGTTAATTTGAGTTGAAGGTATCATACATGTTACTTGGTGGATTGATTGCTAGATTTTGACCTGGGATATCAAAAGTTCAAATCTCAGCCAAACTTGAGTGTTCCGGGATGGCTGGAGTTGGGCCAGTTCTTCTCTCTCTTTCATCCTAGCTTATCATGCAGGGCTAATTGTGAAGGCATGTGGAATAATGATTGTAAAACATGTTGCATAGTAGAAAATTTTGTAGCAGCTGCAACATTCCACATGGAAGGCAAATGATGCTCTTACTGGCGACCTCCATTGGGGATAGTCTGAGAGCTTGTACACATTGAAGTATTTTTCAGCTGTTAATCCACATTTTCCCTATTTGAATTAAACCAGAATAATCTAATTTGAATCGGTATATGAGGAGCAACTTTCACCTTTCCAGTTTATACCATTAGTTGTTTGCTGTTGTGTTTGTTCCCGCCTTCTAATTTATTGATTCTATTATGCCAGTTACATACTGACAGGGCATGCAGGCAGATATGCTATACATACAACTTGCTGTTATTCTAAAAAACCCACCCCAAAAGTGTGTGGAAGAACATAGGTGATTGTAAATTTGCTAGTACATTTTTTTGAAACATATATCAAGATACATACTGAAGGACCTGCATCAGGCCTCCTCATTTCCACTGCCCTCTGGTGTGTAGGAGCCATCAACTAAGTTGTTTAAGCAGATTGCTGTTGGTCACACTGCAGTGGTGGTGGTGGGAGATAACATCTGTAACATGGATTGTGGATTTGAAAGTTGACTTGACTGGTATGCACTAAAACAATATTTAAAAATTCAATTCATTACAGTTAAGGAGTAGAAAAGCACACTACCAACACACACACACACACACACACACACACACACACACACACGGTTGCAGTCTGAATAAAAATGCTTCAAAAACTTGGACTTTGATAAAACATATAGAAAACAAAACAGATTAACACATCTAACTGGCCTGTAGACCTTTAGCTTTTCTACTGCTTTCATAAAATTACATGCATTTTAAAACTGCACCTCTCTCTTTTCAGGTCAGGATCGCAGCGAAGCCACTTTAATAAAAAGGTTTAAAGGCGACGGTGTTCGATACAAAGCAAAACTCATTGGGATAGACGAAGTTTCTGCGGCACGAGGCGACAAGTTATGTCAAGATTCCATGATGAAATTAAAGGTGTTGTGAAACTCTCCCCCCCTCCCCAAAAATGTTATTGATCAAAGTATTACTTATTTGGACTGAGCCATTTTTATGTGAAAAGGGGATTTGAGGAGTCAAAGAGCTACCTGAAACATCACTTCCAACAATGTTCTTGCACCGATTCACTGGTGTTTGGAGTCCTGATAGACTGCTTCATTGCCAAATTTTTTAAAGCCCTTCTTCCTATTAAAAGTCATGACATGGCCAATCAGATTTAGTCACATGGCTGTATCAATGCCAAGAAATGGAGGAAAATCCACTTTGCTTGCCCTCAGTGACATCATCACATTGGCTAATGGTGATAATGGCACGGGGAAGACCAAGCGCATTTTAAAGGGGAGGGAAATATGTGAAGAGACTTTGGATTCAAAGATCCATGCCTTTTGGAGGTTATTTCTTATTTTAGATCAGGGATGGGAAACCCCTAGCCTTCCTAATGTTGCTGGATTGCAGTTCTCATCATCCCAGGCTGTTTGTCATGTTGGCTGGGATTGACAGGAGTTGGAGTCCCAGAACATCTGGAGGGCCACAGGTTCCCCTGTTTTAGATGGTGAAGAAGCAAATGTTCCCAGTAAATTTATGTGTATTTCCAACAAAATCTCTGATCCGAGAAACAACATTGTCCATGCAAATGGGGTAAGGATAAGGGACATAAAACGAAGCAACATAAACATGCAGTGGAATATGATGTACGTATTTATAGTTTATATGCCAACATTTACTACACACACATCTTGTGTTTCTACAATATTTTTGTCCAATTTTTAAAAAAGAAGAAGTTGGAGAGGGATTTTAAGTACTTGGTAATTAAGGAAGAACCCAATTTGAAAGGCTGGCTCTTTTTGTGTCTAAGCAGCATGTACCACGGCACATGCATAAGATTAAACTGTTTGTAGTTTCTTTCTCATTCATTCCTTGGTTCCATCTGCCAACAAGTGGTTTGGGAGCTTCTGGCTGTTAACAAGGCTAGGCTGGCCCTTTTGTCTCCATCCCAGAGGGTCTCAATTTCCATCTCTCCTCTAAAATGTTTGATTCCTGTTAGCATAATTGAGAGACTTGCCTGTGTAATGTTGAGAGGTTACTAGAACCAAAAGAAACAGGTGGTGTCACAAATTCAGATTGCTGTTTGCTCCTGCTCTATTGGTTTTTACCATGTACTGGGATGATATTATTTATTTCTTTTTAAATATTCATGTCCTTCTGCTGAAAATTTACCTGCAGCATATTAATTTGTTTCTACTAAAGGCAGCCTTATTTAATGGCCTACATGAAGGGCATAGAACCTGGCCACTTGCATTTGGACTCTGGGACAAGTCACCGTTTGTGCCAGATTCCTTCCATAAGCTTGCATCATTTGATAGGGATGCCCTCTTGTATCAACGGGGCTATGACACTGCCCTTGAATCCCTGAGGCAAAGGCTTTGGGACATTTCACATAGCGACCTACGATCTTGATCTCCAGTAATTTGTGGCCTGGTAGCAGAAGGAATCCAATATGGGTACGACTTTCAGATACCCTCATATCTTAGGAACCTGTCTATACCAACCTAACGGCGTTTATTTACCATAACCAGACTAAATGTATTTCCATCGGAAGTGCTAAATGGTAGACTGAGAGGCATCCCTTATCAGAATAGGCTTTGTTTATGTTCTCAGGACGTTGATTGCATGAAACATATTTTATTGCATTGTGGGCAGTACGAGCAAGCAAGGGACCAACTGATCAAACACATACTGGCGAATCTGCTGGGAAAATCTGAAGCCTCCCATATTAAATATCTTTTGGATGACAGCTCTAATGATATTACACTGGCCATGGCAAAGTTTCTCTTGGAAGTTAAAAGAAACAAGGATCATAATGCTTGAGATAAAACAAAATGGCCGCCCTGGTTCCTTTCTCTTTTGTGGTTGGCTGTCTTAATTGTATTTTGTTCTGAAATTTTTGATGGGTCTTTGGATCACAATAAAGATTTAAATTTAAAATTCCTAGGGATGCAGTGAATGCTAACTTGTGCGTACAGAACAGTTCAGAAACATGAGTAGTGGTTGCATATTATTATAGGAATATTTTTGATGTCTCACGATAAATCTCCAGAAAGCAAAAATCACTGCCCCAACAAAAAATAAACTAGCATTGTCATGTTATAATAATTTGGAATGCAAAATTTTTGTACTCAGTGGGTGAAAAATGAACATCATACTTTAGCTGCAGTTCATTCATTTTCAGCACTGTGTTCTTGTTATAAAAAAAGTGTGCCTAGACATTCTGCTGTTGCGTCCATAACCTAGGTTTAAGGCAGCATTTAGCTCCTAGCTTTCATATCTTGGTCTCTAACACTGATCGGAGAGTATACATTACTCTTGTTGCCTTGAGCTTGAAAATAACACAGGACTGATTGAATGTCTCAGGGTAGTTAGCACAACTGAATGGATGTGCAAACAGCCTGATTTAGGGTTGTGTGCTGGAGAGCTGCCTTCAGTTCTGGGATTAGTAATTTGCAAGCACCACATACCAGAGTCTGAAAATATTACTGCTGTGAATAGACACCAGAAATATTGATGAATTTTTAAAAAGTGTACATCCAAATAGCATGCTTTTGTCAGTTTCACATTACAAAACATTACTGAAAGTAGATACTCCCAATATATATTCATTTCCATGGCACCAAGTACAATATATGTAGAAAATACAGCTTCCACCTGTAGAATATCCATGCAAGGACTTCTAAGTATTAAATCTAATTTATTAAACAGAAACAAACAATAATGACATATAGAATGACTATATGTGGAAGCAAAGCATCGTAATAGTATTAGTAAATTTTGTACTCGATATCTGCAGTTCCTTTCCTTTTATTTTCTCCAAGTTTCTACCTATTCTTATCTCAGTTTAATGCCTCTTCTTCTTCCTTCCTTCACTCACCTTAGATACCCTAGTTTCTGAGACTTCTACCCAGGCGCCACCCTACCCCACACAGCCGCTCATCACACCACACTAGTTCATCAGTGCTATCACAAGTTTGACTGTTGCAAGAACAGTGTTATACAATTAAGCATAATGCTCTACCATAACTAGATACCATAAAAGGGGATCTGTAGCATTTTAAATTTGATAGATGCTGAAGTAGGGCATTAAGACTAATGGATTGTATGCATACAGCAGATTAGGTGGGGATACTTTCTAAACTGTACTGCCCAAGATTAGAGATTGTGATGCCACATGCTTGAATGTGTCCTCAAGAGAAAAAATAAATCCATCTGTATGGAAAACTAGCGTGTCTGCAAGAAAGCTGAGCTACAATCTTTCTTCCGGATACCTTTTTTTCATCAATGTTTTTGTTCATTTACACAAGGTAGCGTTAAAGCATGTCATTTCCCCATGTGTAGCCCAAAGTTATATAGTCTGATGATTTTTTTTGCCACAAATGAAACCTGCAACAAATGGTTACTGTTACTGTTCTCTGTTCAGGATTCCATCTGCTACTGCCATGTTGTTTCTCAGAGATCCCATTTTAGCTACAATCCTGTTCATACTCTGCACCAGAAATCGCTATTGGAAAGAGTATTGATGATACTATTTACACTAGCTTTAAAAATAATGAAGTGGAACAGAAGAGGTTATACAGCTGCTTCTAGCAACAGTGTTATTTTCTAAATAATAAATGCATTTCCTAATGTGGCAAGGGATGCGAGTGGCGCTGTGGGTTAAACCACAGAGCCTAGGACTTGCCGATCAGAAGGTCCGCGGTTCGAATCCCCGCGACGGAGTGAGCTCCCGTTGCTCGGTCCCTGCTCCTGCCAACCTAGCAGTTCAAAAGCACCTCAAAGTGCAAGTAGATAAATAGGTACCGCTCCGGCGGGAAGGTAAACAGCGTTTCCGTGCGCTGCTCTGGTTCGCCAGAAGCGGCTTAGTCATGCTGGCCACATGACCCGGAAGCTGTACGCCGGCTCCCTCGTCCAATAAAGCGAGATGAGCACCGCAACCCCAGAGTTGGCCACGACTGGACCTAACGGTCGGGGTCCCTTTACCTTTACCTTAATGTGGCAAAGAGAAAGACTGTGGGTGAGGTTTGTCTAAGGGGTTCTAATTAATGCATCAAAAATAAAACACCATATTTTGGCTTTTTGTATAAACAGTCAGAGGCCTTATTTGTTGAGGAAAAAGTGGACTAGTCTTCTGGTTGTTCTACTTCTGTGATTATATAATTCTTTATGAATCTAGAAATTAAAAAGAAAAAGAAAACTAATATTTGTGTAAAGCCGGCGGGGGGGGGGAGAACTCAAATCAGAAAAGAAAGAGGCAAAGAATGTGGATACCAAGAATTTTCTACCTACTTCCCAAAATGGAAATTTCATCAGTTTCACCTACCTAGAAATAAAACATTCCTACTGTGTTCCAAGGCAGCAGAAAAAAGAAGAATGTACAGGGAAATTATCAGTACAGCAATATTTTGATTGTGGCAAAACTACATGGTTTCAGATGAAAAATGAATAACACAGTTCATAGCAGGAGGGTGTTTTGAAAATTGATATGTAAAGTGGATCTGCCTATGGAAGCCAGTGTCCAACACAGTCCTCAGTACATTTATACAGAAGTCAGTACCAATTAATTCAGTGGGCTTTACTTAATAACAAGTATCGATAAAAGAGAATATATTGCCCCAAACCAACAGAAAGCTGAAAGTGTTCAGTTCTTTAAGGAATAACACACTGCCACTGCTCACTAACGTCTGCAGACAATGGGCAGAGACAAAATGTCAAATTATTTTAAATCGGAACCATTCTGTTTTCTCTCAACAGGGAATTGTTGCTGCAACTCGTTCAAAAGGGGAACACAAGCAGAAAATATTTTTAACTATCTCATTTGGAGGAATCAAAATCTTTGATGAGAAGACAGGCGTAAGTAAAATAATGACACCAGACAACACAGTTGAATCTCTTGGTACTTGTATCCTTGAAAGCTTCCTGTGGCTGGGCAGTAATTTTTGATCAATATAAAGTCACACAAAACAGATGACATGCTTCATAAATTGCTTATTGTAGATCATGGGTAGGCAAACTAAGGCCCGGGGCCCGGATCCGGCCCAATTGCCTTCTAAATCCGGCCCGCAGACTCTCTGGGAATCAGCGTGTTGTTACATGAGTAGAATGTACCCTTTTATTTAAAATGAGTCTCTGGGTTAATTGTGGAGCCTGCCTGGTGTTTTTACATGAGTAGAATGTGTGCTTTTATTTAAAATGCATCTCTGAGTTATTTGTGGGGCATAGGAATTCATTCATTTCCCTCAAAAAAATATAGTCCAGCCCCCCACAAAGTCTGAGGGACAATAGACTGCTACCCTGCTGAAAAAGTTTTCTGACACCTGCTGTAGGTCAAAGCAACAGCCTTGGATAACTAAGACATAGTTATTGTTTTGTTTGTTTGTTTGACACAGTAACTCAAGGAAGCTACTTCTGTGTCTGATATGATTTTATCCACATACCTTGAAGTTGTTAAAACTAGGGCCAGGGGCTTTTGTGATAGAATACATAAGGTGATGTAGGACTAAACTGTCTCTGTCATAGGTGCCAACTCCCTGAGGCCTTGGGTGTCTGAGCACCCACAAAATTCCTCATGAAGAGGCTGGTCACCCACAAATTTCAGTGCCAGGACCCCAGGCACCCATGGTCATGGGACCAAGCTGGCACTCCTGGTCTCCATTATGGGGAAATCTCCATTATGAGGAGATTTCACCCCTCCCATATCCAAGAATCTCCTGATGATCTCTGCTGATTCTCCAGAGAGAAGGAGGCGTGTTCTGCTCTCTACTTATTCTGCTCCAGCACCACATCAAAGAGCCAGTCAGTCAGTGTGTCGAAGAGAGAGAGACTGAGTGTTAGAGATCATGTGTAGAGATAAGGTTGCTGCTAAGAGCAACTGCAGACACTCAGTGCAGTGCAGCATTCATTTATATTTAGACCTCATTTAGCTCTGTATATAGTTGTATTATAGTTGTAGATAGAATAAAGAAGATATTCTACAGAGCTGCTCTCCAAGTCGTTTATACTCTGCTATACTCTGCTGTGCGACGACTGTCTTCTTGTGGAAGTGAATCTGGTGCTCACAACTCTAAGCTGTGAGTCCACAGCACTTTGACCTGTTCCTGTGCAGAAGGTGGTCTCTGGAAGTGCTACCCAGCTCGCCTAGCCCAGTCGGGGCTGAAGTGCATGAGTCCAGTTGGTGGTACTGGCTCAAGGGCGATGCTGACAGGGAGAGAGGATGGTTTTGTGTTCATATGTAAAGTGCTGAAAGTATGTACTAAAAGGGTGGTGGCTGCTTCTTCTTGTTGTTGTTATATTAAAATCTCATAACACAGAGGCTAAAGAATGGTTTGAAATTATCTCATAGTCAAGTCATTATATTTCCATCACTTAAACAATTTTATTTTGGATTAACAGGGCTTAAGTCAAACATTAAAAATAAAATCAGAACACACTGAAAAACAGCTTTTATCTTAACTATAATTATCTTCACCGTGGCTTATGCCCTCTCTTGAATTTTAAAAAGGATCTCAATTAAATTTTTATATAAATTAACTATTTAGCATGATGCTAGAAATAAAACCAGACTGATGGCAGATAGAATTAGCTTTCCTAATTAATATTATGTTATTGGATAACCAAGATCATTAAACTTACAAGTAAATAATGCAGTGTCAATTATGAAGAGTTATTGGGATAGTACTGGGTACTATATATTCAAAGTATGATGCACTGTTTGATTATCTAAGCTTATAACCTTATGCAAGTGTTGCATTCTGCTTCCTGTAATTTACAAGTGATGCCAAGGAAGAGTTGCCAATGTTTCATGAACTTGTCCGCCAAGCTCATCCTTCCCAGTGTATCTGAAGTGGGATGTGAAATCTGTGAGGCATTATGGCAGTATCTGGAATTTACTAGGACATTTCCAAGTTACAGCAGTTCCTGTGTCCATAGGGAAATTGTTTTGTCCAGACTTCTAGAATGAGAATTGTTTTCTCCAGACTTCTAGAATGAGAATGAGAAAAAAATGAGTATGAGTCAGAGGAAGCATCCACAAAGATGCTAGCACCTGAAAAAGAGGATTTTTAGCTTCACTGGCCAGAATGATAATATAATTTCTAAAGCTATAAGAGAGTGAAGCCTGCTGTTGTCATTCCAGTAGTGGATAGTGTGACACAGTGTGACATTTCCAGTTGGTCACACTGCTGCTGCTGGAGGTAGATGGGAAGTGGCAAAAGCACCAGCAGAATTAGTTCTGCTGGTGTGTTTGCACTGCACCACCCTCTCTCCCACCCTGTTATATCTTCCAGTAAGCAACAACAATGTGACTGACCAGAGATTCTGTGAGTTGTGGCACCACACACCATGCACTACAGGATATAGGCCTGCAACTGGTGTGCTCTCATTCCAGTTCTCACTTGAGAACCTGCTACTGTCGATGTCATAAAATGAGGATAAATTCCAGTTACAGGCCCTTCTTCCTACAGTCACTTTATTCTGCTGATTCTGACTTTTCCTCATCGTGCCAGATGTTCCACAGAGCACAATAAAGAAGAGAAAGTAGTTAATTAGCTGTGGTTGCTACAGTTGCAATATTCACATTGAGATTGGGCCATGGAAAGCAGTCTGAGGTGAGTCAGGAACTATGAGCCCCAAGACAGAACAGGGGTCAAGAACAGGACCAAGGGCCAAGCCAGGAGTTCAAACCAAAGAGCAAGTGAATTCTTGAGGTCAAATTGGAAGCTGGCCCAAATAATAACCTAGGATTCAGGAAGACCTTGTTTCTCAAGCAAGGATCAGCTGGATAAAGGGTAGTTCTTTCTACTCCTTTCTGCCTAGAAGGATCCAGTGATCAGTCTTGGTGGTCAATCAGGAAGGTAGTTCACTGAGAAGGTTGCCACCTGCAGTTCATTGATTCTCTACATGGGGCAAGCACACATGGATTTACAGCAGCTTCTGACTATTTAGCGTACTTCACATCTTAAAACGAATAATTTCATTGTTGGAACTGAAAATCATGGATAGTTGCTGCATCCCTGTGTGGACTATAATCCTCCTGTCCTCCGGCTTTGCCCCACTGCCCCAGTTTGGATAAGTTCATTGTCTTGTAATCATTTGCCAAATTATTACTTATTTCACAAAATGCCCATGTCTGATTTCTCTCATTTGTCTGCGTTACTCATGCACATACGTCTGACCTAATTTAAAAGAGACAAATGTTGATTTTTGTGCGCTTTGTATCTTGTTGGCTAATATTGGATTTTAATTTATCACAATAAAAAAATCAATGTGTAGCCCTAAACCAGCAAATTCTCTAAAAATTGGCATTGGCAGGCCTGACTTTAGATGGATGGTTTTAAAGAAACTGCTCCATAATTAGAGCTTAAAATAATGTATTTGGGTTACTGTCAGAAATCTTGCCTGTGACTTTTTCCTTTGCATTTATAGCGTACTTTCATGTACTGCGAATGTAATATTCATGAAAAAAATATACATTTTAATTAATATTTTAGCTGTCTTTGTACTTGAAGTCTTGATGGGTGTGCTTGATGTACTTGCACTTTCTGATGGAAAGTGTCACTCAAGGCAAATACTGTCACTAAGAATTAGAACAATTGTTGGTGAGGTTTCACTCCACTTAACACTTTAATCCTCTAAAACACTGGAGAAAGAAAATATACTGTCCCTCTTACTAACGTGGGATGATTTAATTTTACTGTTTGTAATTCTTTTTGCTATTTGTGGGAGGAGGGCTGTGTTTTGAGGAGGGGGAAGTGTGTCCAAAATGCATGCATGGATTTTTGGATTCCATCTTGTGAGGATGATTAGGGAGGCAGGAGAGGATATATTAATTAATGATACCCTTCCTAACTTGCGCTAGCAAGTTCCATATCCTAGCAGAGTTCCAAACATCCCCCTTTTTAAATTACACAGCGGTTAGCTTGTTGCTAGCTCGTCTAAGCCTCACGATTTAAGATTCCTGGTAAGATCTCTTCTAATCCCTCTTAAAAAGAATAGACATGAGAATCTGATTAAATTTAATATAAAAGTAGTTTACTCACAGAGGGACGCGGGTGGCGCTGTGGGTTAAACCACAGAGCCTAGGACTTGCTGATCAGAAGGTTGGCGGTTCGAATCCCTGAGATGGGGTGAGCTCCCATTGCTTGGTCCCTGCTCCTGCCAACCTAGCAGTTCGAAAGCACATCAAAGTGCAAGTAGATAAATAGGTACCGCTCCGGCGGGAAGGTAAACAGCGTTTCCGTGTGCTGTTCTGGTTCGCCAGAAGCAGCTTAGTCATGCCGGCCACATGACCCGGAAGCTGTATGCCAGCTCCCTCGGCCAATAAAGCGAGATGAGCGCCGCAGCCCCAGAGTCGGCCATGACTGGACCTAACGGTCAGGGGTCCCTTTACCTTTACCTAGTTTACTCACACATTCATTCAGGTTCACAGATAGATCCCTGAAGGCAGGCTTAGGTTACATAACTATATATCTACATCAGGCATAGGCAACCTCAGCCCTCCAGATGTTTTGGGACTACAACTCCCATGATCCCTAGCTAACAGGACCAGTGGTCAGGGATGATGGGAATTGTAGTCCCAAAACATCTGGAGGGCCGAGGTTGACTATGTCTGATCTACATGAACTGTCCCATAAGGGAATTAGTCCCAAGTGACCGCGACTGAGCAGTCACTTCTCCTAACACATAGGAAAACAAAAATGGAGAACACAGAGAGCAGAATATGGAGGCCATGTGCTCCTCTACCAACAACAGGCCATACCCACATCAAGTCACATGCAGTGGAAGTCTGTCCCAGCTCAGGAGGATACAGGAGGTTTTATCCTGAGTGGTACAAAAATATTCCCTAACATGTCCACTGTAGGAATGTTGTACTTGACTGCTATAAGTTTCACATCCCACACGTCTTAGATTTGTAATACCCTCCATACCCTTCCCAGCCCCATCATAGAGCAACTGACTGATGTTTGCAGCAAAGTGACTGCATAGAACAAAAAAAAAAAGAATAGGGGGTGAAGCAGAACCAGATGATAACCACATCAAAACCAAGAACTTACGAAATAAATGGTGGATGGGTGGATAAGTCCCATGGCGGGCTCAGGGAGCGGGGCTTCCTTAAATAGTCTGTGAGTAGCCCAGCGACAGGGGAGTCTTCCCTCTGATCTTCCAGCAGCTCCTGGCTCCCCTGAGAGCCAACTACCTACAGTAGTATCTCTGGATACGAATGGGATCCGTTCCAGAACCCCGTTCGCATCCTGAAGCGAACGCAACCCGTGTCTGCACATGTGTGGGTCACAATATGCTGATTCTACGCATGCGCGTGGTGTCATTGCTTCCGGGTCGCCGCAGAGCGCAACCCGAAAGTGCTCAACCTGAAGCAACTTCAACCTGAGGTATGACAGTATTTGACAGCTGTGCAGGACAGCACCGTCTTTCTTACCTCAAGATTATTGAGTGAAAATATAGCTGTCTTAAAACCCCCCCAAAATCATTAGTTTCTGATGCGTACAAGGACTTGCAATATACCAAAAATTCTTCAGTATTTGTTTTTTTAGCAATCTCCCAGAAGTGGAACGGGTCAAATATGTGGGTACATTTAACTTATGAGGGTATGTCAAGCAGGGCAAAGTTTGGCCAATCAGGATAGAAGGGTTTTTAAAAAAAAACATTTCCTTTCCTTATTATTCTGACATTTAACGTGTGTAATATGTATATCCCAAGCAAATATGCCAAGTGCTATTTATTCTATTCGCTCACTTGCTGGCATAATTAGCCCTCTTGAGTCTCCTCAAAATGATATCGCTGAGATCGATATGCAGAATTTATAACTCGGGAACAGCCTATAGATTTTTGACATTTTCAGGATTATTTTAAGACTGTAAACCTGGTTCCTAATTTAATGGTTTTGTCATGTTTTGATATATACATATAAAGACATATTTTGAGGTTAAGAATACATATATTGAACATAAATAAAAATACCAGTAAAAATGTGGACTCCAGTAAAAAAAAAAATCAAAAACATTAATGCTACAACCAGTATGGATGTATAAAAAAAAAAACATTGGCAA
This sequence comes from Podarcis raffonei, assembly GCF_027172205.1. Lineage (NCBI taxonomy): Eukaryota > Metazoa > Chordata > Lepidosauria > Squamata > Lacertidae > Podarcis > Podarcis raffonei. The sequence goes on from NC_070607.1 coordinate 41,551,085, forward strand.
CAAACTCCCACATGAGGACACAAGAGGCCTAATGCTAACTTGGACCAAAGTTCCATGTAGCCAGTGCTCTATGAAGCTTGTGAACAGGGCATCCTGTTAATAATATAAAATATCGCCTGATATTTTATATGATACTCTGCTTCAGCAAGAAGGAACAGATAGTTCCATGACATCTCAGAAGCTGACAGATTTGTTATGAATAATCTCTCATGGACTGATTAAATTCTGTTGGGTGGCACAAGTTTTCTGTGATTTTCTAGAGGCTGCAATGTGCCCCAATGATAGGTAGGTACCATGGAATAATGATTTCATAATATAGTGCCTCCAGCCTCCAGTTAATCTATGAATAGTGTGTGCTATTCTGTCACACACTAGCATGGTCAGGAAGCAGAACTCAGGGTGACATTTTGCTGGTTGAAGTTGTGTTGATAACTTTTTTTTTTTGCTAGGACAGCATCCCCCAACCTGGTGCCCCCCAGATGTTTTAGATAGCAAAAGACTAGAAGTCGCTCAGAGTTGCTGGAGGAACCCAATCAGATGGGTGGGGTACAAATAATTTACTACTACTACTACTACTACTACTACTACTACTGCAGGAGTCCCATATCTGCAGCAGCCAGTTATACAGTGGTACCTCAGGTTACAGACGCTTCAGGTTACAGACGCTTCAGGTTACAGACTCTAACCCAGAAATAGTACCTTGGGTTAAGAACTCTGCTTCAGGATGAGAACAGAAATCGTGCGCTGGCGGTGCAGCGGCGGCGGGAGGCCCCATTAGCTAAAGTGGTACCTCAGGTTAAGAACAGTTTCAGGTTAAGAACAGACCTCCAGAACGAATTGAGTTCTTAACCCGAGGTACCACTGTAATCCTTTAATTTTAATTTCATATTTTGCCATGTATAAAAGAGCAATGCAAGGCAATACGTGCATAGAAATAAGAGCAATAAACATGGTATATTAGTCATAATCCATTGATTAGATCTTTCAATTGTGCACAGTCATAAAGTTTCTCTTAATGGCTGACCCAGTTTTGAAGCCAATGTTGCTGTTATGACCTAACTTCTGTTACAGCAAGTTTTTCATGTGATAAATTGACTTCTGAAACCGTCACAAGCTTTTCCACCAATTTAGCTGGCAGCAAATATCAAGATAATATAGCTATGCATTTTTAATGGTGGACATTTTGGTAGGATGGTAGCATCTTGCCTCAGGAGCAGTGGGACAGTGCCAACCACCGAATGCAGCACCTGCCAGCCTCACAAATTTGGCACCATATAAACCTGCACAAGTCAGATTTCAGGTGATTCTTGCTATGTTGCAGGATCAGCTTGGAGAGGAAAGCCCTAAGAACTGAGAGATGGGTGCAAGATAGGGGGTGTCTGTTCTGGGGGGTGGGGAATCCCATGGATATTTCCCCCCCCAAGATTCTTTGAAAATCTTCAGCATCTTAAACTGTCGGCACCTGCAGAATTCGGATTTGCAATTTTTGTAAATATCAGTATGTTGAAATATACAGGCTGCTTTGCTGCCCAAAAAATACCCTCAAAGCAGCCAACAATAATAAAAAAAAATCCTTAAATGTTATTTCACGTTATGTCTTACATTTTATTTAAGTTCTGAAGATATCTCTCATTTCCTTTCTTAGTGTGTTTGGACTGGAAGGTCAACAGCATTAAAATTGGAGGGGGGGAGGAATGAAAATAATTTGTATTTTCATGGTTGTCAGACTAAAAGTATTGCTGATGGTATCTAGAGCAAGAAGAGGCTAGATGATTATTAAAGGATCCCACCCCCAATGTATGAAAAATTCTGAAGTGTAATGTAATAAATGCCCTCAGGAAACAGGGGTTTTTACAGGAAGAAAATATTGCCAGGAAACAGGTACATGAATGAATGGAGTATGATGCAGGACATTTTTAACTGGCTTAACTTGGGTGTCTCAATCTGTTGAGGCCCAAAAACTCATCTAGGGTTAATATTTCTCAACTCGTGTACAACCATATCATGCAAGTCCTATCCATGAAAGTGTTTGCCTTAACTGCTAGGCATCTATTCTGTTCTCTACGGTTAATTCAAGGTGAGCTTTTTTTGCTGCCGGCGCTAGTTTTGAATCAGGCTTTTAGAGTGAGCAAAATTCATAGGAGTATACCTAGCATGATATTATCCGCACAATAATAGCATCAATAATAATGCTCACATAGTAATATATGGACTATTTTAAGGTTAACAAGGACTTAATTTTTCTGCTATAGCCAGAAGGTGCTCAGGATGGACTTTGATTTCTGTCTGATATAAAATGTTGATATAAATGATTTAAAATGTCCAGTGTTCAGAGTAATCAAGACCTGGCCCTCAGTTCAACTAAACTAGTTACAATTGTCCCATTGAAACCGATGAATTAGTTTAATCAGAACTAACTTGTTCAGTTGATTTTTATTATACATAGCTACTATCCTATACGTGCACCCCAACATTCAGCCCTGCCCTTAATTTATGTATAGCTGAAAGCCCTTTCTAGCAGAATTTTGCGGGTGACATTCCAGCCTAAGAGAAAGTGCTTGACAAGAGAACTCTTGACATAATAATAAAGGAGTCCATCTCAGAACCACTGAAATGTTTTGTCACAAGTGGTGAAAACGCCACAGCAAAGAGTGATGTCCCTGTTTAAAGTCTTGTGTCTATTTGTCTTTGATATCTTCTTCTCCTGTATGTCTGCAAAGTTACTCCCACTTGTAGCCGATATTTTTCTCTCGATGCAGTGTGCTATATCTCACCAATTGCTTTGCAGTTTCTTTTGTTTGCTCTGCTGTTAGCAGTTGCATTAGTATCATTTCTGACATTTCCCAGCAATACTGGTGCTGTTGATGCGTTGTGTTGGCTTGCCAGATGCAAAGAACCCAAGTTCAATTAACACATTTTATTCTTTTACACAAAATGCAGGAGATTCTGATACTAGTGCTTGGAAGTAGAAATAAACCACTTAAAAACAAAAGAAAAACCAACCACTGTAAATCTGATAATGTTGGGATATGGTGGCTATTATGGCTCTTCATTTGGTGTAATTCAAGATTACTGATGCTGTATCAGTCAAGATTTCTCTGTTTTAAATACTGGAATCAAATACCAAAATTGATTTGTGACGTAGATTCACTGGCAGAGGAAGAGGAGTGGGGGGGGAGCTCACTGCCCCCAGCAGCACGATCCTGGTGGGCTGCCATCGCGCCCCCCCCCCGTGCTGGGTGCCACACCCCCGCAGGCAGTGTGCCATGCCCCCAGGATGTGCACCACGCCCCTGTGGGCAGCGCGCCACACCCCCGGGGGCCACGCCAGCCCCACTCCCGCCTGCTCTCCCCCCTGGTGCTGGAGCATGAAGCTCTGCCACTGCGTAGATCTGGTGGACTAAATATAACCTTATGTTTCCTGGCTGGAGTAGGCAGTCATTCAGATTCTGGGGGTGGGGGGGTGGGGGTGGGATAGAAAACATGATTATTTTGCTGTTTTCATATTTTTGTTCCTTGCTTTTGTTATATGTGCCTATGAACTTGGAATGAACAGATATTCAATGATGCACTGGAAAGCTTGAGAGCGGGGAAATATATGAGAACTGTTCAACAATCAAATGAATTAAGTGATAATTTTGATTAAGAGAACAGAAAAACAACAACCCTGAAATCATGCTGTGCACAGTTGCTAAAGCGGGGGGACGGGACACACTGTATTTCTTCCTAAAATAAATAAATGTACCCAGGGAGCAAGAGACACTGCTTCAAAGCCATGAAAGAATCATTGCATGCATTTAAATACAAGGTGAGAGCAGCACAGTGTTAGAGACCCATTCAAAGACATCCTCTGATTTTGCAGCAAAAAGCCAGAAAAAGGGATAAGTAAAAGCAACTCAAAGGAGTTATGCCTGTTTTGAACTAAGCTGGTGTACTGAGTATTTAATTGTAATTTCTGCTTTGAGATTCAGATGAGAGAAAAAAGAATGAAGCTGAATGCTAAACCTAATCTACATGAAAATGAGAAGGGGCCAAAATCAGCTTTTGCATTTTATCCTGCCCATGAAGTCCTTGGATCTTTGTCCTGTGCGAACACTTCCCCAGCAGGGCTTTCCAATATGCCATCTTGATTTAATTGAAAAAAAGAATTATTATAACCCAATGTGACAAGCTCCTAGGATTCAGCTTAGTTGTCGAACAATTCGGCTCCTGAACGCCACAAACCCAGAAGTGAGTGTTCTGGTTTGCAAATGTTTTTCGGAAGCTGAACATCCAACACGGCTTCCAATTGAGTGCACAAAACTCCTGTAGCCAATCACAAGCGACACCTTGGTTTCTGAACATTTTGGAAGTCTAACAGACTTGCAATACATGCAATAAACCAGTGAAAACCCAGCCTGAATTCTTAACCATATTGAATGGATTTTTAATCTAGACAATAAGAATGCCTGCAATATGAAATTTATATCAATGATTTTAGTGTAAACACATTTCTAGATACCTTACTCATTTAGATCCTTGATCGTTTCTGTATAAAATGTTTTTTTGATGATGAGGATGTCAAATCTATCTACCTGGTTGTTTATGGTATATAATTATTCCATTTTATTTGAAAGTGTTTTCTGGCTGTGCCATTTCCAATATGCTATTGGGCTGGAGAAAACGCTCTAGAAATTCCTTGTGGAGAAGCTCACAAAAACATTTCCTTGGTTTATCAGTAGAGTCACTCCTTATGGAAGGTGTACTGGGATTGCAGATTTATTTTCCATTTATAGTTAAGCCATGTTTAAGAGGCCGGTTATCTGAAGAGAAGCCCATTCATATTTGGAGAATGTTCCAAGGTTACAACTTCCTTTCTCTTCTATACTTGCCTTCCAGGAGTGAGAAATTCTGTCGCCTATTGTGTGACACAACTGAATGAAAGGCTCCAGGTCACACAGATTCAGTGGTGGACCATTCATTTGCAGCCACATAGTGTTTTGCTAATTTTCGAGAGAATAAACAGCCCCTTCTGAGGAAAGAGTTCAATCATGTTCACGCTCAGAAGTCCTGCTTCCTGGCCCATTTTGTAGTCAGTTCTTCTATCAAACCACAAATTGGCATCCTGCTCTTTGTTCACTTTTTCTTTCTCTCTCCATGCTATCACATTCAATTTGTCCTCTTTTATTTGCTCACGAGCCGTGGAGTCATTGTGGTCTCGGCCAGGGTCTGTGCCTAAAATAATAAACTACTATGTTCGTTGGAATGAAAGCGCCAAGTTAGCTTTGCCTTTCACGTTTAAACTGCAGGATCTTTTCCTCTGCTGGCTGCATTAAAAAACAACAACACAACACCTAGCAGTTAGAATTTAAAATCTTTATGTATTACTTATCTTTGTACCCATCTATGGTCAAAATGAGCAAATTAGCTATATGCATGTGAGATAAAATAATTTCCACTTGGCATGTTGTAAAACACTTCACAAACAGTATGTCAATGAAGTGTCACAAGGGCAACATTTTCCATACATAAAATCCACGTTTGTGCAAAACAATGCACAAAATTATTCTGAAATTATTAGTAAAAGTTTTCCATGCCACAGGTGATGTAGCATTCAGAAAGTTCATACCAAATGTGCAACAGCATATACAGTCATTTGCTTTCAAGTTGCTTTCCCCCCTTCAGAGTCAGAAGGCTAATGCTTTCTTTGTGTACTGCATGGACATTTAATCTTGGTCTGCCATATACATACCAGATTGAATGGGATGACATGTTGCATATTTGTGGTGGTTATCATGGTGAAACTGGCAGATGTCTTAGTTAAACCTGGATAAGACCTACAGTTGGCCAAAGTGAAATGCTGAACAGTTGCGCACACAGAATGCAATAATTTATTCCATACTTTTTCACAGAACTGGAGTATCCTGCTAAATTTCAACTGGATGGGTGCAGTGGCTTTTCTGCAAATTTTAGGATTAGGATAACTTTCTATAAGCTATTCATCAAAAAATATCCATATTGCCTATTGAAATATGCCATATCGCAGAAAACCAGACACACAGACTTTTAACAAAAATTGGGGGTGCAGAATATGAAGGGGTTAAATTTATAGTTGCAATAATTCCATCTGATTACAAGCTTGGCCTGTAAGTAACAGTAGTGATTTCCCTCTGTACCCTCTACTCACTCTGACCATGATGTTTCTTCTCTCTTTCCTCATCTTTCCACCCTGACATTATGGCAGGCTTAGAGATGCTATTACCTTTCACTTTCAGCACATGGATATAGCTTCTTCTTATTCTTTTCATGGCTGGATTGCCAAGGTGGGTCCCTGCTTCAATACAAGCCATCTTACAGAGTTCCATTTCAGCTCTGGCGAGCCCAGAATACTTTCAAGGCATTTCTATTTGGGATTTGAAATTTGTCCAAATCAGATCTTCACCATGTATTGCAGCATGTGGGTAGACATAACTGCTGGTTTGATCAAAGTTTGTTGTGTAGACTGCTCAGTTGTGCTGTGTGCGTGTCATTAGACAAGACAGACAAGTTCCTAGATCATGTATAAGGATATCATGAAGGTGGTTTTCTGAACGAGATTTTCACCTGCAATTAGCATTATTCAGTGTAGGATCAGTACCGCTCACTCATTTGTGCTGGGTTGTGTTCCATATCCCATGCATTATGCTTTGTTGAGCTGCATTGTTTCTGCAGGGTTTGCCTCTTACCTGCCAGAGAGTGCTGCCATTAATATTCTGAATAAATACCATCTTTTGTTTTATTTCATAGACACAGGGAAAGTTGCTGAAATATAATTAGCTGCTGTGTTTTAATCAGCTTTAGTTGTTCTGAAATAATTTCCATGCATTATCAGCATTATACAATCTGTTGTAACACCAAAAAAGCATGCATAATTGAGCCACCTGGTTTATTCTTTTAACAGTGCAACCCTACAAATGCCTACTGAGAAGTAAACCTGACTGAGTTCAGTGGGACTTACATCCATGTAAATGTGTAAAGCAGAAGGAGCCAACATGGTAGTCTCCAGATTTAGATTCCCAACTCCCATCAGCCCCAGTCAGCTTGATGATGGAAGTTGTAGTCCAGCAACATCTGGAGGGGACAGTGTTGGCTATCTCTGATCTGAGATGTACCTCGGTTCTCTTGCAGCCTTGGTAAGGAGTTGCCCAGAGGAGCCTACATGCCTTGGCCAGCCACCTCTGGCAAGTAAGAAGAGCCTCCAGGAATCTTAGTAGAGAAGACTTTAAGGCTATTAACCACACCAGTATTAACAGATGTGTGCACAGGGAAGATGGCAAGTAGAAATGCATATTAGCTAGTACATTTTGTGAACTTAAAGGTAAAGGTAAAGGGGACCCCTGACCTAATGGTCCAGTCGTGACCGACTCTGGGGTTGCGGCGCTCATCTCGCTTTATTGGCCGAGGGAGCCGGTGTACAGCTTCGGGGTCATGTGGCCAGCATGACTAAGCTGCTTCTGGCAAACCAGAGCAGCGCACGGAAACGCCATTTACCTTCCCGCTGGAGCAGTACCTATTTATCTACTTGCACTTTGACATGCTTCCGAACTGCTAGGTTGGCAGGATTTTTTTGTGAAATCCTTTTGTGAACTTAGGGCTGGTTTAAAAAGAGGCTTCTTCTTACTTAAGGAAATTCATGCCTTTGAGAATTTAACATTTTCCTGTACTTCTAGATAATAGCTGTCACCCCAAATGGAATATATGGCTCTTTTTCTGTTGGTGAGACAGATGCTGTGGACTTAAGTAGTGGATGCATCTAGGAATGGATCTAGTAACAAATGGTGGTTGCCATTTTAATAAAATTGTGTAGAAGCTTCTAGCAGATTCCAGCTGGTGGATGAGGAGGATGACAGGACAGAAAGGGCTGTGAGTGGAGGGAAATCATTTCCCATCCTTTGCACCTCCTGGGACACTCAACAAACCTGCTGCACCTGTGTGAGTGTAGCTGAATAGGACACAGCTGTAGGCAGCCTGAGGAAGTACCAGCTACCTTGGGCCTGTCCATAATTAACAAGTCTAGAGGGAGAGACTAGGCTGTTTCCATGAACTCCTCTTGTTGTGAGACTTTTGTGGGTGAGCTGAAGGTTTGTTTGGATTCTGAGTGAGAAGCCTGAGGTTGAGAGGAAAGAGTGTGTTCGAAGGAAAATGAACTGAAATTCATTAATATATGTGAGTAACGTTGTATTAATGTAACATTTTTATATGTAGCTGTATTTTTATAATATTGTCTGTTGTTGCCTTAGTTTTTTGTACATTGCTTAGAAGTATTTAAAATATATTGAGCGGTATAGAAATTAAATATTCAATCAATGTGCCACTAGGAAAATATGAACTCTTAATCTGGCATTTCTTCTGCTCATAATGGCCTGTGCATTGTCTGTCTTGTAATGCAGAGATAAAAAAAGCCACTATTGCTTTATAATGAACCCTAGTCATTTCTTTTCCTGTATTTTATTGTATTGACTGAAACTACTATATTGGATCACACTTACGGAATTCTCTCCCAGGAAAATCTTGAGCCTTTATGACTTTTGAAAATGAAGTAGTTTCTAACCAGAATCTTCTATAAATTATATAGGGCAGTGCATGTTTCAACATTTATGGCTGTGAATCTTCCCTTATTATTTATTAATGCTTCAAATCTGGAGTGCTATATGATTAAAAACCAGTTTGAACCCCTTGCGGTTGAATGAAATATAAACAGGGTAGAAAAAAATGATTTATATTGAAAATGGTAATAATGGAAGTAGGAGCGTTGTTTCGTGTATATTTTGGGTGGTATTCAGTGCTAATGTTTCTCAGTTTTGACCCGTTGAAGTTAATGGACATGACTAACTTAGGTCCATTAATTTCAAAGGGTCTACTCTGAGTAGGACCTCATTGAATATGACCCTAAGTATACAATACATTCTACTGGGGCCATGTCTAATACATTGTCTTCATGAAATGACTTTTAGGAGGTAACTTAAAGTGTGTGATATTTCTGTAATGTCCACAGAGATAAGGTGACACTTGTCTCTTTTGAAGTAAACTTCACTTGTTGAAAACTCTTCATTTTTCAATAAAGTAGCCTCAAATCTTAAGGATTTGAAATCTGTAGTTGCTCTTTGTGCTTCATAAACAGGACAGGATGGTACAAACTGTGTCTGCTTCTCCATTTAAACTTTGAAAATCTAGGAGACTACACAATCTTCACTATTAAGGGAGTGACTTTGTATGTAATACAGCTGCATGACTCTTTACATCAAAGTCTCACCTCTAGCTGAAGAACAGATCAAACTTCTCCACCTCTTCTGAGTTTCATTTGAGCCGAAAATCCAAACGCTCAGATCCATTTTAGTGCACTGGGATGTTGTTCCTATATGATACATAGAGAACACTAGTGTGTGTGGAAGGGGGGGGGAACACCTTTAAAAATTTCTCCCATAGTTTATCACCAAGATTTCACACAGTTGCCTAATGGCTTAGAGTCAAATATGATAGTCTTATAGAAGAATGAGTTAATAATAATGTGACCTCCCCTTTCCCTTCAGAAAAAGTTAAGCTTTTTTGGTTAAGCCATACTTTTTGTGGTTAGCATTAGGAAAATCTTTTAAGCCTCAGTTTCCCTTGTAAAAAAAAGCAACAATGGAAGCAATAGTGATCTGCCTTACATTGGTACTGAACAATCTAAATTCAGTGTAGGCATTTCGTCTTCTGCAGAAGAGCTATTCTTGCATTCTTATTTTACAGTCTCATATTTACAGGGGGCTGCCACCAGTCACTGTGGCAGATGGAGTTCCATGTCCTCTAGCTAACAGTGCAAAAGTGCCACTGGCATGTGCAAGACTGTATCATTGTCATATATTGCAATATGCATTGAAAGTCTTATATGAGCTATTTGAATAACTCTGAAAAGCCACAGGGCATTTCTTTCTGAGGCTCCAACCACTGCAGTTCTTTTGACAATGCATGGCATACAGTGAAACTGAATGGCTGGATTGTGCCTGGGGCCTGGTTTGACATTACATTTTATTTTTAAAAATCTGGATTTTGATTTTTTTTAAAAATGGGATCCTACTAGCAACTGCACAGTCATTTCTTTGGAGCACACCTGCAACATCAGTGTTAGTGATGGTTATAGAATCTTGGATTTAGTCCTTGGCCAAAGACAATTTTTTTATTCATTGATTAAAAATAATAAAGCCTGACCTTCATTTCATAGTTCCAGGATGTTTTATTATTAATTACAAAAACAGGCCCAAATGCAATGTAATGAAAATGGCATCAGTAATAACAATAATAAAAATGTCACTGGCATGATTATTTGGAAGGGACCTAAGGTATTGCATATGCTCAGCAAAGCCTTCAACTTTCAGCATTTTTTTTCATACCGCAGACAAACGAATGGACAGCCTTCGGTATTACCAGTGCTGGATTTACGTATAAGCTAAACAAGCTATAGCTTAGGGCCCCACTCTCTTGGGGGCCCCAAAAAATTTTAAAGGAAAAGAAAACCTGGATGTGCATTTCCAGAATATAAGATAAAAAATAAAATAAAACCTACATATAGCAACAGGGTTTTATGTTGTGTAGGCTTCTGTGATGTAAGTAATGGGCACCGCCTGCTCCCTAAAATAATCACTAGTTTGTTCATTTCTATATATAGGGTGCCGACATTCTGCATGTGCAAATGGCTTTAGATACCCATTAGGTCCATAAATTTCCATATACCATATATTCAACACAAAAAACAGTTGTTGACAAAGATCCTACTTTCAATACATGGACCCTCTTCATATGATTAATATGTGAAGGAAGCTTTTGATAATTGCAGCTTAGGTAATTTCAAATAGGAATGTGAAGAGATGAAATTATTCAGGAAAGGATAGCAGCAGGCACAACAACTTAACTGAAAGGAACTGAAAGTAGAGGCTATAATTCTCCAGTCCATGCTAAGCAATCTGCATAACCAGTGTTCCATTTTCCCTTATATGCTGCATGGATAGGTAGATGTTGTTTCATTCATAGAACTGCATTTATGGAAGGTCCCCCCCCCTTTCTTTCTAAAGGAAGAAGATGTTGTTTATAGAAGATGCTATTAATAGAAATAGGATGATAGCCAACTAAGTCATACTTGAAGCAGATCCATTAAAATCAATGAACTTAGAATTTTATTGATTTCAGCAGCCATTCTCTGATTAATGTTATATATCACCCATAGATTATAAGACACAAATAATAGGCTTCAGCCAGCTCAAACAAAAGGTGATGGGCAGTCTGTCAGTCTTTTCAGAGTATTGAGAAAAAGTGCATGGGCCACAGCGATTCATAAATAAGATCTGAATTATTCACATTCTGTGGCAAGCTCTGAGAGCAAGTTAACGCAAAATGTTCTGTGTCTATAATGCCTGTGAATTCTTCCCCTGCATATTTTATTGATATTTGTGTTCTGTTTGGTTTTGGAATGGACCTTTCTTTATGTAGCTTTACTGGGAGATTGGCTGCTTTAACTGGTTTCCTTTAGTATTAATTGCAACCTTAATACTGTGGTCTTTCAATAAATAAATTCCCTCATTAAAAACAGGGTAGCTGTGGTATTGTTGTTTCTTTGTCACAGAAGCTAACCCTCTTATTGGAAGTGATTCCTGGCCATTCTAAGTGCTTAATTGATCAACTTGATTGATTTCACCATGACTTGAAGGCCACAGAAAGAGAAAGAAGGGGGCAGCGTGAGGAAAGGGATGAATGGCTTTATGACAGACTTCTAGAAGCTGGAGAGAAATGGGAAAATCAAGAGATTTTTGAAGTAGCTAGATCCATTCAATTTTGCCAATATAGCCAGGTATAAGTGGAGACAGAGAAAATAAAATTAATAGCTAAGTGGATCCATGAGCAGAAACCTCTGTAAAAGTAGTGGTGCAGTGGAATAAAATTTCAGATTGCATGGGAAAGATATAACAAAGTTTAATTGATAACCGGGAAGATTTCCCAGCCGAGTGCAAAGTGTTAGCATTAATCTTTGAAGCTGCAAATGTCTTCTAGCCAGGTTACCTGAAGGAGCATCCTCTCCTGTACATATCTACATAACAGCCCTTTCTCCATGCATAATGAGCTGAGACAGGCACTTTCTAGCGAGAGGACATTATTGAAAGTGGTATTCAAATTAATGATGGCACCTCGCCAGTAATGTTTGATACTGTGCTTATTCGTTTGTTTATTTTTATTACATTTCTTAATTGCTTTCTACAAAAAAGAAAACAAATCACTAAGTAACTTAACAATATAAAACACAACCAGTCAAAATCAGTTAATTTTTTTTTGAGGGGGAGGCTTTTTGATCTTCCTCTGCCCCAGCAGCACTCAAGTCCAGACTGAACTATGTTAGGGGTGTTTTAGAACTTTGAGTGTCTGTGCTGGGTTTTAAAACCTATATTAGAAGGATTTCATGTGGTTTCTGTTGGCTTTTATGTGTTTGTTTGTAGTGATTTCATTGCTTAGTTTAGTTTTTGGTTTTGGTTTCCTTTTTAAAAAATGACAACACTGTCCATTTGAAGAACATTGTGGACAGGTGGTTAGCGAATAACTGCTTTTATCCTGCATTTTTATGTTCTGAGCCGCTTTGAGACCTACGGATGAAGCGCAGTACATTAAACAAACAAATCTCTTCTAGTACTACTTAGCAGAAGCAGCTCACCAAGTGGAGCAAAGTAACTATGCTAATTTACTAGCTGGATGGGTCACTGTTGCTTACCAATATGGGGAGGGGGCTGTGGAAGGGGGTAGTGTGGATGTCAGTGAAATACAAACTCCAGAAGAGCCAATCCAGCACTCCTCCCAGAGCTCTATTATCTCCATGTTCTCTCATCCTTTAGCCCTCCAAATAATTTGTACTTCACTTATAAATTGATAACAGGCTTGGAGACAAATTCAGGAAAGAGACTGTGAAAATTCAACATGTGAACATTATGAGGCTGGCTTCTAAGTGTGTGTGTGTGTGTGTGTGTGAGAGAGAGAGAGAGAGAGAGAGAGAGAGAGAGAGAGAAGGAAAAAGAGATGATAGTTTGTAAGAAACCCTCAACATTTTAATGGTGCTCTCCCTGTAGAACATCCTTCCATCAGATGTCAAGGAGATAAAGATCTACACAACTTTTAGAAGACATCCCTGTATCGGGAAGTTTTTAATGTCTGACATTTACTATGTTTTCATACGTACTAGAACTGCCCAGAGTGGCTTAGGAAATGGGTTTTGTACCAGATGGGTGGGGTGCAAATAATAAAGTTGTTCTTAATGCAAAGGCTAGTACAGGCATAGGCAAACTCAGCCCTCCAGATGCTTTGGGACTACAACTCTCATCATCCCTGACCACTGGTCCTGCTAACTAGGGATGATGAGAGTTGTAGTCCCAAAACGTCTGGAGGGTCGAGTTTGCCTATGCCTGGGATAGTACTTAAACTATATTTCATGAAAGTCAAGGGGTAATTTTCATTTTATCCATTTTGCAATTTCATTGTAGCCTATCAAATCCCATGTGCAAGCAAGGGCACGAAAAAGCTGGAATTAATGTGCCATTTTGCAATGATAGGTCCATTTAGAGTTTCCTATCTGGATTTCAAAAGATATATTCTAAAATTACTGTTTTTCTCAAAGTTCTCCATACATTATAATATGGGTGCAATAAGCAACACCTTATTAATCAGATAAGGCACTTTTTCATCTTCCTGTTTTCTTTCCTCCTTACCTCCCTCTGTATCAAGTTCTCATACAGGATGTAAGAATAAAACCAGCAAAAGGCATTCATAAAAACACCATTAGAAACATCAATAAATACTAAGGTTTTTAGCTTGGGGGTCTCCTGCCTCTTCCTCAATGTAAAGCTAATTTGGCTCTGAATTACCATACTGTCATGAGAAGGATTTGCTGGTGAGTCTTTTCAATAGGGTTTGCTGGTGTGTTGTGTTAAACAGGAATCAATTCATCTCCCCAGGAAAAAACTAAAATACTAAAAGTACTAAACATACAGTTATATGGGGAAAGAGGTGTATTCGTTATCTGTCAACATTTCACATAAATATGTACAATTAAACGGTTTATCCGATTTAATTGATGTCTAACAGTTTGATGTTTCTAATCAACATGCACCAGCATTTTGTCATATCAGAGTCTGCAGTATAATATTTCATATCTCCTGTGCCAAGATATAAAGTAAAACTTCATAGTTTTTTTTTAATCTCTTGACAGTCATCTTTCTAAATACTCCTTAAATTAAATACAGACAAAGCTATTGCTGTAGGCATGCTTAACTTACTTCTTAATAGCCTGGTACAGTTTGCAAGGTAACACTTTGGCATCATCAGCCATTAGAGATGTAATGATTTTCCGATAGTTAATGAGGGTTCCCAAATAAATGTTTCCATCTGCCGTCTCAGCATTGTAGGTGATATTTTTCCATGGCAGAATAATCTTTATGTCTAATTCCACAAGTAAGGAGTCTGATCATAGTTTAATTTCTCTGCAAACATTGCTTGGCAATCAATAAAGCGGTGTCAAAGAACTTTGATTGAATAGGAGCTTGAGATAACATTCTCCATAATATGCAATCGAGGAGGGGAAGATATTTAATTTCATGATTCAGAAGAAAGCCTGCAACTTGAGCACAGGAAAAGAAATTCTAATAAATCAATACAATTATATTATGTAAATAAGATTGCATCATTAATACGCTGGGGAACATGCAATTCTCATGAAGAATGGTTATACTACACCCTATAATTAACTTATTATGTCTGAAGTTATTGGCAATATGGCATAATATATATTTAGTAGGATGCAAGTGAGAGTCTATGGCCAGGGCCCTCTGGAAGTTATTGGACTCCCAACTCCCATCAGCCCTTGCCAGAATGGCTAGTGGTTAGAACTGATGGAAGTTGTCCAGGTTCCCCACCCCTCAGGATTCCTATCCTTCCTCTGAATATTTTTGTGTTGATTTACAGTCTGTATGATTAGTAGATAAATGCTAACTTTTAGGGACACCACCTTCATGTCTCCAATAAGAACAGTGCATCCATTCCTTTCAGATATTTGATAATAGTGTTCTTTACATAGTATTCATAGTATTCTTTACATAGTGTTCTTTTATAGTAATGTAGGATATATGAATGATAAGTGTTCATATACAGGTGATTTGCTTGTGCTCACAGTGGCTTGTATAGCATCCATTCTGCAGCCCTGCTGCTTAGTGGCTAAATCACAGCCTGGAACAATAACATAGTTTTGTATGCAGTTATTGTCCACTGAATTTTGCATTTCACCCTTTCTATTGGAATATAGAAACTGCTTTCTTTCTGTTTTACTTGTCTATTCATTGCAATGAAATGGTTTGCTTAGGAATCAGAATGACTCAAAGAGTGAATGCACATGTAACCTTTTTGTACTTTCTTATCTTTTTTTGAAGTGGAAGACATTTTTAATGGGGGCGGGGGGAGAAACCTAGCAACTTTGAACAATGCCCCTGCAGGTACATAACTGCTATTAGCTGTGACAATACAATAAAGTAATAAAGAAACTCACTGATTACAATCTTTAGTATATCATGCCTGTGAGAGGACTAGAATAAAACACTACAAGGAGAAGCTATAAGATATGTGGTAGCACAGAAATAAATGGAAGCCATGATGCTATAATACATTTTTTAAAAATAAAATTAGAAACCCTTGCTTGTTACACTTTCTAAGTAAGTTTGTACATACTCATGGTCTCCTAAATAATAACCAGTCTAGACTGCTTAGATGATTGGAAGCTTCCAGTTGGTATATTTTCTGTGGTGACTAGCACAAGTATTTTCTGTTGATTAGTCCAAGCAACATACTAGAGCAGGCTTCCTCAACCTCAGCCCTCCAGATGTTTTTGGCCTACAACTCCCATGATCCCTAGCTAGCATGACCAGTGGTCAGGGATGATGGGAATTGTAGTCTCAAAATATCTGGAGGGCCTAGGCTGAGGAAGGCTTTACTAGAGATCTGTGAACTGTCCGCTTCCAAAATTATCTGAAATCCCATGTCATGTGTGCAGACGTCCATTTTCTCCCTTGCAGCCCTAGCAAATACATTGTGGGGTACACAATGAGCTGCAGGGAGGAGGACAGAAAGGGGAAGTCCTTTGGGTGAGTAAAAGTCTGTCCTGCTTGCATTGAAAATCATCCATAGTAAGAAATTCTAGTTCTAGGTTTGCTTTTTTTTTACCAGGCATGGTTTACCTTTCTTTCAGAAAGGAAGAGGACCTCTGTAAAAGCAAAAACTTACATGTCAGCCAATATCAATCTAGCAATAGATATTTCTTGGCCAATGTGGTTCCCATTACTGAAGGACAAGAACACTAAGAGGTCTGCCTAAGTTGACATGAATATTGATTTCCCTCTCTCTTCACAGAAATCACCACTCAGTAAACCCACTTTGATTAATGGGTCAGCAGCTAGTTTATCCAGATGTTCAAATGTTCATCATAACATGTGGCCCATAGAAATCTATTGCTGGATAAAAAGTGCAGATAACTAGAAGATTAATATTAGCAAAGATATTGATCATTTTAAAGCAATGTCTGAGGATTTGGTTTGTTTGCATCTGTAAATATCTTGCCCTGATACTGCCTTTGACTGGAGGTAGATTTTTATCAGCTCAGTTTTATTAGGATGCAACAGTGATGCAGAAGGGTTTTGTAAGGATATTTTCCAAGCACTTAAAGTTCACATTTGCTGTATCTTTGCATACAAAGCAATATGCAACAGCTCTCACACACAAAAATGCAGAGAGGAATCCCCCCCCCAAATTCTAATTAAATATTGCTAATTAAACATATTGATGCTTCTTTTTTGTGAAAGGCAAATTTGGGCAGAAAGAGCACTATTTGTCACAAATCAACATGTATGTGTCAGTGCAATAAGCAGGAGGCTATATTGAGCAGTGAAATTGCAGAGCTGAACTCTCCTCTGTGCCACACAAAAGTCTTTCACATGTTGAAAAGTAAGAATAGCTGTTACTTAGCTGGGTGATGAAAATTGAAAAGTTACTGCTATCTGGAAGTGATAACCCTGCTACTGTTTGCAGTAATAGATGGCCTTCCGGTTCTGGAAACAGTGAAAAGCCCTTTCAGCTGGGGTACAACAAACACGTTGATAAGTTACCATTGTACTAGCATTCTCTGTCCAGACCTACACATGTTTGTTCACATTTCTAGGCTAGGTGTATTTGCTTGCAGGTTGTAATTGGAGCCTGCTGACGACCTGCTGACCACACACAGAGTCTGTGACAGTCTGCAAGGCACAAAAAGATTGCTAAAGGAGCTGTTAACAGCACAAGCTGTCCTAGTGCACATGAGAAAACAGCCACAGATTGACAGAACTGTAGAATTGGAAGAGACCCCAAGGGTCATCCAGTCCAACTTACTATAATGCAGGAATCTCAGGTTAATTGTACATGTACATCCAGCCTCTGCTTAAGAACCTTCAAGGAAGCAGAGTCTTTTCCACTGTCAAACAGCTCTTACTGTCAGAAAGTTCTTTCTGATGGTTAGTCTCAATTTCCTTTATGGTAACTTGAATCCATTGGTTCAGGTCCTAGCTTCTAGAGTAGGAGAAACCAAGTTTGCTCCATCTTCCACATGACAGCCCTTTAGATATTTAAAGATTGCTATCATATCCCCTCTCAGTCTCTTCTTTACCAGGCTTAACATACCCAACTCCTTCAATCATTGAACATAAGTATTGGTTTCCAAACCCTTGATTATCTTGGTCACCTTCCTCTGCACATGTTCCAGCTTGTCAATATCACGATTGTGGTGCCCAGAACTGGATGCAGTACTCCAGGTGCGGTCTGACCAAGGCAGAATAGAGTGGTACTATTACTTCCCTTGACTGGGACACTATACTGTTGATGTGCCCAGAACAGAACCCTGAGGGGATGAGTAACCATCAGTGAGCGCTCTACATTGAAAGTCCTGAACTGTGAGGTAGCAGTGAAGGAACCTGTGGTGACAGACAGGGAAGGTTTGTTGTTGTTGTTGTTGGTATCTGTCTGTCTTGGGAGACACTGAAAGAGTGCGCCTTTGGGGGTAATCTGACTGAACACTAAGCACTGGATGAAATGCATACAAAACATGAAAATGGTTGTAAGTGTAATATCAAATCAATAAAAATAGTCTTGAGGAATCTATACCTTGCTTTTTATTGAAACATCATTGTCATTCAGGTGTATCCTCACAGAGGTAAATTACATGCCTCAGTAAAAAATGTGAACTTTGGTAAAATATGCCCTGTGCTTCTTTGCTTTTTGTTTATGAACAGCTACTACAGCACCATCATGCAGTTCATGAAATTTCATACATCGCAAAGGATATCACAGACCATCGGGCCTTTGGATATGTGTGCGGAAAGGAAGGGAATCATAGATTTGTGGCAATAAAAACAGCCCAGGCAGTAAGTATCAAGATTATTGTCATTTTCTGCAGTTTAACTCAGTTTGATAGCTCTGTCTAGAACAGTGCTGCTTTGAAAGGGCAGCCTGTAAGCATTGTTTATGCAGTATATAATGCTGTCAGAAGTGCATGCATAAATGTTCTGAGATGGCAGTTTAGCAATACCAGTCTTGGAAAGAAAGAAATACAATTCACCCTTCTCAATTTTTTTCTTGATGTATTCCTTCTAATTAGTAATTATTTTCCTTTCTAATTAAACTGGAAACACTAGCTGAATACAAATAAGTTTACTTAGGGTCCTAGACTCATTTAGATAGAAAACGATGGAAAACAAATAGCTACTTAGCATAGTCTACTCTCATTTCATTGTATTAGAAACCACTAATAAATATAAGCAATGCCTTTTATGCTCATAATTATAATTACCATTAATCTGCAAATATAATTAGCTTATATAGAAATGAACCTTTGCCTAGTTAAAGTTTGCAGCTAGACCAATATAAACAAGGTATTTAATTCAATGAGAAAGGGTGTGTTTTGGAGTGTTTTAAAATGCCTAAGGCTGCCATCCTAAGGACTCAATTTGAATAACCAAGTTAAGCTAGATTAGTATAGGTTTAGTCACATTGACTTCAGGCACAGGCTAGACATTGTTATGAAAGTTCCAATATGGCTGTGGAAGCCTATCTTCAGTAACTTTTGTCTTGTAGATTTAACCCAGGATTTAACTCATTTCCACAAAACTTTAATTGGTGTCTGCCATTAAGTAGGAACAAATGGACTTAAATATACAATTTCCACCCTGAGATGGAACCTGAGATGAAGCTGTGGTTCATTTTGGAATTGGTTTGGCTGGTATGAGATTTGTTGGCAAGCATTTGGAAGAAGCTCACCTGAGAACTCTCATCTCATAATGTTGCTACATGCACATTATGATATTGTTCCCCTGTCACTTAGCAACTGCACCTTGGTTCAATCCTCCAGCAGTTTTCCCACAGCACTAGCCATGACAGAGAGTTGCTTTGAAGTTCACTCACTCTGTGCACCCAAATACATGCACATAGGAACAAGAGAGAGATTTGGATATAGATAGGGAGCAACAATCACATAAAGCATTCTCAAGAAGCCGTCAAGAGAATTGACCTCACTTCAGTTGGGTTGACCGGTCATGTAATTCCAGGAAACAATGATAGTTTCATTAGCAGTAAGGAAATTAAAATTAGATAACATGTGCATGCATCAACAAAGCAGCTGGCTTTGTAGGTCACATAATTTCACATTGATCAATGACAATGACACTGAGAATACAGGGCTAACGTTAAAGGACTTCTGCCCAGGTGCTTACAGATCAGCTGGTCTTGTCTTGACATGGCCTAATGATCATTAACAAAGCAAGAGCAGAACCTCTTAATGTTTGAAGCCAGAGAAGAACTTCCAGCAGAAATGTTGCCAAGTTTGCATTACAGCCAAACACTACAAACTATACAAATTCATTATATGGATCAGATGATTTCATACTTCAGTACTAACACTAATTTCAATGTAATAATTTAAATGGTTTACTCACAAGTAAGAGTATAAGAATCCATTGATGCATCTAAATGAATCCATTATACGGTTACTAAATAAAATTGTTTTTAAGACCATCTGTTTCATTAGGAAAGGTCACATTTTGTTTGCTAGTCTTCTTTCCCATATTATTGAAATACTCTTAATTTGTTTTATGTAGGCGGAGCCTGTAATTCTGGATTTGCGAGACCTCTTTCAACTCATTTATGAATTGAAACAAAGGGAAGAGCTGGAAAAAAAGGCACAAAAAGATAAACAGTGTGAACAAGCAGTGTATCAGGTATCTAATTTTTTTTTAATAGAAGTGTACACTAATGAAGTGACAAAGCAACTACTGAGAATTTGGGACTGTTGTGCTAAGACATCCTAGGAACAAAGAATAAAACTGATCCTTTGCCACAGAAATCAGGAAGTTTGAATCATGCAAACTTATGCTCTTACCTGTACCATTAAATGGGTGGGTCTTATGCTGCTGAGCACTGGTAACTGGTTACTAGTTTCAGTGGAAAGAAGATTTACAGGTTCCACTGCTGTCTGTGAATATTGCTGTTATCAGTAGTGCCATAATACAATTTGGCAGTGATTGAGAATAACAAAGCTGAGCACAGTAGACATACGAAATGGTTGCATGAATATTTAATTTGTGATATTTAAAACTGGAAGAATTTCAGAGTATTCCTTCTTAATGTGTGCCTTCATATATGCAATGCAAGGTTGAGTAGACATCTAGCCCTCCTTTACTGAACAATGTGCAATATCTTTCCTCAATATTTGGCTCTTGTACACCTGCTGTTCACTTTCTTTCCTTTTTGTCTCTTCTACTTTCTTTGCGATAGACAATTTTGGAGGAAGATGTAGAAGATCCTGTTTACCAGGTAATTTCTGAAGCTTTATAAAAACAGAGTTTCAGAAATAGTTAAGGATGTGATTAAGCTTTTAAGCTGAGTGACAGTGCTAAAAAGAGAAATAGAATTTAGGTGTCTAATAAGTCAGCTATAAAAATTATAAAATATCTTCAAAACACTGATTTATAGGTAGTATTCTTAATACTAAATTCTGAATGTATTATAGTAATGCTGCAATCTTTTAGTACCCGGGAGGACATTCTGAGGCCATGGGATTTTTAAGATCTGCCTTCTTGGAGAAGGCAATCAAACTTATATGCGTCTTCAGTGAAGCTATGGAAGGGTCTGTAGCAGTTGTCCCACTGACAGTAGAGATGGGGCACTGGGGGTGGCATGCTGTAAGCAGCAGTGGATCAAGCCCTCCAATCCTCAAAAAACACCCCAGGAATGGGAGAGAAACTATGCTAGCCCTGAAAGTTGTGCATTTCATTCTCTTCCATCAGAATAAATGGGATACACATGGGGAGAATAAAGGGGAAAAAATCAATGAGCCAAGAAGGCCATAGGAAAAGGCTATGCCTTTGGCGCTGCTTTTCAGGCTGCTTCATAAAACAGAGTTTCATTTTAAGAAGCCATTTGAAGCAGAGCCACTGGTGCTGGGAGTGCCCTTGCAAAGAGGCTAGCTGCATTTTATGAAGCGGTTTGAATGCAAACCGCTTCAAAAAGGTACAAGCAAGACTCCTCAGCTGCAGCTGATTCTACTGGGGCTTCTTTTAAGTGCTGCTTAGATGATAAGCCATGACAAGGAGCCCCACTTGCAAAAAGAAAAACCCAGATGCTCACTTTAAACTTCCCATTGTTCTGTTGTGACCTTATGACACCTGTGTGGGGCAGGTGGCCGTGGGTTGCGGGGCATAGCCACACTGAGACCAGTGCTCTGAGCCAGATTTCCCTGCCACTAATTTAAGAAGGTGACAATGATAGTCAACTTTTTGTTTCATGCAAATTGCATTTCCTTTAATAAATTTCACCGTCAAAAATAAACACTTGTTCATAACTGATCTTGTTGACTATGGAACCGCCCAGAGACCTCCAGGTATAGGGCGGCATATAAATTCAATAATAATTAATAATAATGTTACGTACTCAAATATAGTGTAAAAATTAGCCCCCTATTGGAAACTCAAAGCTGAAATTTAACTCATTGCACTTGCTAATTTTCCCTCCTTCCCTCAAACAGATTAAACGTGCCCTCAGCAGCCCAGGGCCTTCTTTATGATCCCACAGAAGTCCACAGTAAAAATTCCCAGTAGCTGCTGTGGGAACAGAATTGAGCCTTTGGTTGTATCTCCGTTGGGAAAACAGCAGGAAACTTGTCAAATGACAATTAGCGAAGTTCCATTTCTCCTTTATTTCTCTTCCATAAAAGAAGGTTGCATGATATGCCTTTCAGCAAAAGTCAATTGCTCCTAAGCCAGCCTGTACTTTGAACCTGCTTCTTTACTGCTTGTCTATGGTTATTTCTTCTGAAGTTCCAAATTGCCTTTTTTCTTTTCTGATTCATCTTTGACCTTTCCTCCTTTGCTGCTGATGTAATAGTACATTGTGTTTGAGGCTGGACATGAGCCAATCCGTGAGCCTGAAACAGAAGAAAACATTTATCAGGTATAGAATTGCTCCATCTGTGTTCTCATTGCCTCCAGCAGTCAGTCAAGCACATTCCATAGACCAAAGTTCCTTTTAAGCATTTTCATTTATCCCAATGACATGTGTACCATTTCATACTCATGCAAGTACAGATATAATTTGTATGGTGTGATTTCTCTAATAACTTGTTTCTTTTTTATCCCCCTCAGACTTTTTTATGTTGGTATATATTATTTATATTGCCTTGAAAGCTTTACCCTGAATATTGTGTATAACATAGAAAAAAGTTTTAGTTTAATTTGTGTTGGACACATTGGTGTTAACTTATCGTATATAGACTACATACTTTTCAGCTCTAAACTAAGTATTCTCCCCATTAACAAATCTATATTTGAGTGGTATAAAGTAGCTCATTGTCAGCCCTCTCAAAGAAGCACAGTAATTGGCTGAAAACCAAGCTTTGACTTGTATTGTGACTCACAACTGTAAACTACCCCTTGCTGCTTCTGATATGGTGCAGGGTGTTGCTTGGTGAGATGTTGTGTCTAGATCACTCATTACCTTCCAAAATGTACAAGACCATTAGCATGAGCATTGGGAAGCACTAAATTACTGTTTTAAAAGGTGAAATTGATCAACTGTTACAAATGTGGATCTGAAACTGATATTTTAACCAGTAGATGCTCAAAGCCTAGATATATATTGTAAATTAAAATTAAATGCTTGTAGAAGTTTTAGCTCATTTCTGAAGGATATATATTTTGATGGTTTGTTTACTTCAATTGGCTGTTTGGCAGGAGTGCCAGTTGGATAAATGGGCATCTTTCCAGAGAGCTGGGCCTGTTGGGAAACCCATATCTCAGAAATGGGGATTATGGTGTACCTGTGTTCTGAGGACTGTCTGTGACTATGGTAATCTGTCTGTTTCACTACAATAAGAAAGTATCAGTTTTGCACAAGTGCAGGATCATGCATAGCACTCTTCAAGCTACCAACTACACCTCTCAATATTTGTATGTTTACCTTAATCCTAACTACATTTTTATTTATTACTACAGGTTCCTACTAGCCAAAAGAAGGAAGGTGTTTATGATGTGCCAAAAAGTCAACCTGTAAGTGTAAGTATATGCCATTCAAAGCAGGAGTAACAAGTTTTCAAAAGTTCTTCAACACTCACAGGTTTGTCTTCCTATATACATAAAAATGTAAGGCTGTCATTGTGCAGCCTCCATTGCAGGTTTTGTAGTGCCGTATCAAAGTGCTGGGTTTCCATGAATAAAAACCCAAGAGGCCCAAGGGAAAGCGAGCTTTTGTAGTTTCATGGGGTGGGAAGAAAAAGCTCTATGGGTTGCTGTGCGGGGAATCACAGGGAGATTGGCGAGCAGAGTAATGCAGGTCCTCGTGTGGCAGAGTTACCATAGCAGATTTTCTAATGCATCACACTCTAGGGAAAACAAAGACAATTTACATATCCATACACTAAAATTCCACATTGTCCTCTGCTACTTTATATACTGCATTGTAACAAACACTAAACATAGGAAAAATGGGAGGTGAAGTCGATGACAGATCACAAAGCCAAGAGCCAAGCCTAAAAGTACCCTAGAGGGAGAATGCCCCCCTGTCAGGTCTACTCCAAGGCTGGGAACAAGGACTTAGCTACAGCATTGCTGAGAAGCAAAACAGATCAGTAATTCTCCATTAGTGTGCAAAGAACAGGATTTTGCTCTCCTCTCACCTGTGTACAAGAGGCACAAAAAAAGAGTAGGCAGGTATCCAGCAATTCAACAAATTAAAAATAAATAAAGCACACATTAAAACCAATATCTTATTCAACCACTCATTGGTTTTAATGTTCTCTCTTTTATACACAGCCCTCTTTGTCTTTAAGACAGTTGCCTTCACCCCCCTCCAATTTATTGCTTTCTCTATTAGACAGCGCTCTAAAATTCAATTTCTGTGCCTGTATTACCCAGTGTTGCCTCTATCTGATTTAGATATCTATGGACACTTACTTTATTAATAGTAAACCTTGCTCACATGAATGTCTAAATGACTTTGGCTAAATGACTTTAACAACAGAGAAGTGTTTCCTTATTCTCTCCTCTTTCTAATTCACTGTACTTTATAACGCTGCGGCTGATGTAAGACAGTTCATTTTCATTTTGGGGAAAGCAGCCTTGGCAAGGCTATTTTCCTGTTCTCCTGCTGCATATGGACATCATAATTAATCTGCTGGGTAGAAATTGGAGAGTGAAAATAAATTGTGTATAACAGCTACACACATTTGTATTCTGCAAAATTAATTTGGTGTCTCTGCTGAGTATGAATGCTGGACCACATTATGCCTTTTCCTTCTTTCCTTCCTATTTTGATATGGATGTTGACCAGTCCTCCCTGCCACTTTTGGACAGAACTTCCCACTTAGTCTTTTGGGAATGCGTGTGAGCAAAGTCAAAGTAAAGCAGCCTTTGCCAAATTGCAGATCTTCCATGCCTTGTGTGGCTCCCCAATGCTGCACTTTTCTCAGCATGTGAAAATGAAGCTTGCTGAAATACAAGCTTCTTAATGAGCTCTTTTTCTTATAATTTTTTTCCCCAAAGCCTTCCCATTATGCACACATGTCAGGTTCTGCTTGTCATGGTGTTTTTAGCAACAGGAGGCAAACCGTAAATACCCTTCACTAAGCCTGTCACTCAAGTCACAATAAAACCTAATCTTCCCATCAACATGTCCAAACTATCTGTTTACAATTTTATGAAGGCTTTCAAACAACTCATCACAGTGCTATATAAAGATGTATCCCTACCGCATTTCCACAATCCCCCATTGCCTGCCATTGATTAGTCATGTATCCCTGGGCAGAGTAGGTGTCATCTGTTTGCAAATCAGGATATTAGGACTCAACCCACATCAGTTATGATTTGAATGGGTGTAGGTTTTTGGAAAGATTTATTCCACTTAAGCTGTGTTTCTGTCGCATTCTTATACAGCAGTAGTAGAAGTAATAGTTATTCACATTTGTTGAAATATACAAATATATCTGCGTGGATGTATGTAGGTGTACAAGTGGTTGCTCAGAGCTACAAGTCACAAAAATATTTTTACTAATGCATATTTTTACTAATACTAAAGATCCTGGAGGAAAACTCACTATGGCTAGCAAGTCAGTAATTCCATGGATTCTCCTTAGTATCCGATGACTCACAGTAATCAGATGAAGGTTTGTGAATGTCAAGGTTGGCAATGAAATATACTGAATCGCTCTTTGTATCTCCTATTAGAAGCTCAGCAAGGAATAGTAGTGCTCAGAACACTAATGATAATCTGGTCATGGTTAACACATGAGCTTCACAAATTTTGAGCTTAAATTGGGACCAATAACAACAATCTGTTCATGTTTAACTTCTAAGCATCCCAAAGTTTAATGTTACATTTGTTTGCTTGGTTGCAAAAGACTAGTCAGGATTGCTTACACACAAAGATGCGCTTAGATCCAGTGATGTCTTCTCACTTGTGCATTGGAAATTCATCTGGGCGACAGTGGGTCCCCATCCAGAGTTTCCAGGACAGTTCTTTTGGAGAATGGGGGGCATGCATAGGACTGCAGGATGAAGAAGGAAAAGCAGACACCCTGTTGCATGAGCAGGCACTACTCACACTATTTTGAGATTTCCCCTATATGTATAATTCAAAGCAGATCATTAAATTTAATCTCATACCTGCTTTTAGTAAGTAAGACTAACCCTTAACCACTCTCTTAGCATTTGGGTCAAAATCCAACAGAAGCTTTCTTGCACAAGCCCCATTGAAATTAATGAATGGAAGGTTCTGCTGGATCATGGCCTACAAAATGTTTAAGTAGATTTAAACAGTGAAATTGAAGTTTAAACCATAGTTCTAGATTTCTGTATTCACTGGATGTTCAACTCTTAAATCCATGTTTTCAAATACGAAACTGACTGAAAATGCCAGTAGTTTGTAGGTGCAAAACTAAAGAGGTTTTTAAGAGACCAGGAGAATTTGGTTTTCCCAAGCAAAAAAGAAAGTGATCTACTTGTAAAGGATTTTTTTTATTAGTTTATTTAAAATAAAGATGGTGTTGGGGGGGAGTGTAGACGTGTCACCCAGCAAGAGACACAGAATGAACCCCATGTTACAGATGCACTTGTAGGGCTAGAATCATAGTTTATTTATTTGTCTTGATATTAGTACCATTTGTCAGGGGAACTCTGGTGATCATTAATGGCAAAGCTTGAGTAGCAAAGCTGAAAAGTGTTTGTCTCAGTGCAGAAATTGCACCATTGTAGCAGAAGCGTTTGTAAGCAGTCAACATGCAGCTGCTGCTGTCGTCTTTGCAACCTATGTTATCAACTTTGTGTCATGCTCTATATGTTTTCATAGAATGTTGTTAGGTTGTATCTACCAATGCACATATCACTGTATGTTGTGCGCATTTGACGAGCCTTCCTACCCTGTCGTATTATTAAATGCACCTTGGTATGTTTTTCTTGTACCTTGGATTCAAAAGTAGTATCCAGATGGCATTCGGGGGAGCATCTGCAGGCACTGCCCTCCAGCAATGTGTGCAGCTTGCTTAAGCAAGGCAGGAGACCTATTTCCACAATTCCATCTAGACATTTATAATCACATTAATGTTGCATTTATTTTTTCCTTGCGCATATATAGTATTTGCTAGATGGCAGTTGTGAAATGAAGATGTCTTTATGAATGAAATACTTCTTAGCTATAGAAATTGCACTGGAAACATTAATATTTCTTACATAATATGTTCCTTCACTAAATTTCTAGGTCACATTAAGTTTTGATTTTCAAGTTTTGCTCCTTCAAAGCAAAAATTACCTTTGTCTTCACATTTCTATCTTACAAATAAGAACAAATAGTGTAGGTTGGGGTAGTGACAAATATAGCATGAATACATTGGTGCATAGGGTAAATCTGAATTCATGTTTCAGAACAGGAGAACTCATCACTGCTGTTTATTGTGATGTGCAAATCCTCTTTAACTTTCTGCTTGGGACATCAATATGCTGTCAGTGTGTTTCAACAATAAATCCTTCTCCCTCACTTGATACTTTTGCAAAGTGCAGGAATATCAAGTCTATAAATGCAACAATATTGCAAACTAAAAAATGAAAAATGTTGACATCAGTTATCAAGATGCATAGTCACATCTCCTGGAGCAATTATATTACTGATTAGTGTAATGTTTCCTATTGGAATGTTCCACCAATTATTCCTCTCCTGGTTCTGAATGAATTCCTGTCCTTTAATCCTCACCAATTTAGGGTGTGTGAAGAGGGCACATGTCCAAACATCATATAACAATCCAGGGAAGCCTGCTTTTAGACCAAGGGAGAAAACAAAGGTACTGCAAAATCCCAGCTATGTTGCAATTGCTGAGTAGTGCAACACTACCAGTAGCAACAAGTCAAAAAGAAGAGGCCCCCAGACCAGGAAAAAAACATCATTGAAAAAAGACACTTTGTCAGTAAGACTTTTTCTGACATTTTTAATTAAGAAAATTATGTCTGTTACTGTTACATTATTCTCTTTAAATTAATTCATTTTATTCTCAAATTACTGCTCCTGCCTCTAATTCATAGAGCACCTGCACCTGTCTCTGAAAGCAAGCATCTTTCCTCTATTAATATTCCAAAAACATAATAAAAGTTGTAACTTTATCAAAATTCTCCTTGAAAATGTACAGTTTGTTTTTTATGCTAATTTGTTTCCACCAGTTCCCATACCATCAGAAAAGTGATGAAGGGTGCTTTCCGTCCATCTCAAAAAGCTAGCTCAAAAGCATGTTGCAAACAGAGGTGTAGGGATGTGATGCAGAGCATCTGTAGCAGAGAAAGTATGCTTTTCCCTCTTGGGAAACTGTGTACTGCTGTGTCTATAAACTGCTTTAAAACTAACAGATGCCACATTACAGGGAAGCAAACATTTCTCCCACTGTCTGCACATGGCCTGAAACATTGCTGATATCACAAAGAATGGGGAGAGCCTGTTACTGCCTTCACATATTGGCCCAGCACTGATGGAATAGTTTTTGTCTCCTTTTGCTGAGGGGGTTCTAGAAAAAAACATTACCGAGAGCCTTTTCTTTCTTCCTTTTTGAGGGGGCTTAATCTTAAATCAATGTGTTTAGCTATAATTCACATGATCTCCCATCCCGCCAAGCATGTTCACTCAGAAATTTTATACCTTCAGCTCTTCAGTAGAGAACACTGGTACTTTCTTAAATAGCCTCTCTTGTTTTTGTGAGTTGCAAACTATTACAGGATTTGAAAAGGAGTTTTCCTGCCAGTTTAAGGAAACATTTGTCAGTTTAATGCAAGATAAAATGTATTCTTATTAAGTTAAGTCTAAGGAATTAAATAGAGAATTTCCCTTTATTTTATCCTGAAAAAGCATAAGATAACAAGGTCTGGCAAAATCTTAAATGTGAGGAAAATGTTATGCCAATGTTTCATAAAATGTAATACATCCTCTCAATTTGAATATGGCATTTCTGAATCTCAAAGTAGTATTCTGCTTGTTTTAACTCCAGCTCTTTAGAATATTTTCTTTCTTTCTTTCTGAAAATTGAAAAAAAAATCTGCAAGCTGTTAGCTTCTTCTGAACTTGAGCTAATTTGTCAGATACAAGTTTTAGCTGCCTTTAAAATTAAATATTTAGATCACCAGATATGAATATAGTAGTGATATAGGTATGTCCTAGAATTGGGATCTGCCACGTATATGATTGCCACATCCTATCATGATGTTCTCCCATGCAAATTTACTTGTATGTAAGTGTGTTGTTCTGGTCTTCAATCATTCCTATTCAGTGGGGATTTTGCTGGAGAACTTCCTATTAAATGGCACCTATGGTGAATTATAGGGACGCGGGTGGCGCTGTGGGTAAAAGCCTCAGCGCCTAGGGCTTGCTGATCGAAAGGTCGGCGGTTTGAATCCCCGCGGCGGGGTGTGCTCCCGTTGCTTGGTCCCAGCGCCTGCCAACCTAGCAGTTCGAAAGCACCCCCAGGTGCAAGTAGATAAATAGGGACCGCTTACTGGCGGGAAGGTAAACGGCGTTTCCGTGTGCTGCGCTGGCTCGCCAGATGCAGCTTTGTCACGCTGCCCACGTGACCCGGAAGTGTCTCTGGACAGCGCTGGCCCCTGGCCTCTTAAGTGAGATGGGCGCACAACCCCAGAGTCTGTCAAGACTGGCCCGTACGGGCAGGGGTACCTTTACCTTTACCTTTTATGGTGAATTATAATTATGAATTGTTTGTTTGCTTGTTTCTGCCACCAATGAAAGCTGTGGATCAGAGAAGCCTGTCTGTGTAATGTGGGTGGGTGGGAGCGCACCTAGTTGGTGAGAACCCAACCTACATATTATTTGCTGTCCCAAAGGACACATGGTTCTCTGCATAAGACTAACTGACAGATAGTGTGTTCTAATGTAATTGCACTCTTTGGCTAGGTTTGACAAGGTGATCCATTTGAATGGCCATCCATTTGAATGTAACCATTGAATGGTTACAGTCCCCTTTTCTCTCACTTATACCTTCTCAAATATTTGAGGAAGTCCACAACAAAAAAATGCTTAACTTACCCATTGAAAATGTGTTAATAGGTTACACAACAATTTTACCCCAGACTACACAACATATACAGATTTGGGATGTGATGGAGCAAATGCAGTGTACATGGAGATCTCAGTTTGTGCAGGGAAAATTTTCCTTGACTTCTAAGGCTACAGAAATGATCTACATGCACCATGAGAATCACCATGTGCAGAGACTGGGTTGTTTTGTTTTTTTTGTTTGTTTAATTGATGAGGATGGAAAGGTTCTGCATGTGGGATTTTGGATCATGCCACTATAATGGGAAAATAAGTACTGTAATCAAGTTGATTCCTGTAATGAACAGTCTATAGAAACCCGGAGGAAACTCTTCAGGGATCGTTTTTTAATTTTAATGTTTTCAAACAAAACAGCTGAAGTCTCCCCCCCCCCCCGCTGCCGCCCTTTACATTATTGGATAGATTGGAAGCACCTCTTTTGATGTTAGTTTTGATGCCACAAAAGATGCTGGCCACATGGAGGAGGCCTTGGCATGACTTATTCCCATGCTAGCATTGCTCAGGAAAAAAATATGGCACTGGAAGGAGCTCAAATGACCTAGATCTGTTGATTTTGTAGTGGCATAGCAAAAGACTGCAGTTATGCTATTCAGGTCATATCAAAGTAGAGCAAAAACATCACTTTTATTAGTAAAATGTCTAGACTCCTTTCAGCCCGTACCTGAGGAAGCTGCAGTTATTTACCTCATAGTGGAAACTCAGGAGGAATGTCTATTAACCTATAGAAATGACTCAGCTCCGGGGCATGTAGCAGAAGGTAAACAAAAGAGAAAGATAATGAAGGTGATAATTAATTATTTCACCTCAGTAAAGTGTCTGAAAGCAGCACAATTGTCTTATTCCTCAATATTTTCTCCTTACCTCAGGCACCAGTGACCCAACCCACATTCACTGGTCTCCTCTCTCATCAAATCCCACCTTAGTTAAATGGGCAAAGGGTTCCCTGCTCCCTCTCTCATCAACTTCTAAGGTCTTGCAAAACAAAAATGGATCCTTCCCAGCAGCATTGCCAAAGAAAGGCAAGTTTTACTGTGGGTGCAACCTGTAAAGTGAGAGGACATATTCATTCTCCATAACATAAATCCTGGGGTCTACTGGTCCATGTTGAATATAAATTGCACTGGCAAACATGCTGTGTCTGCTCTCATGGACATGAATAATGTGGCCCAACTTTGTAAGAGGCGTGTCTGTGCTTGCATATTTATATGTATGTATTTGCAGTATGACTACCCTTTCTCGTTAACCAATGAACTGTTTCTAGGAGGAGGAAAAAACAAGCTTCCTTTCTTGAAATCTCTAAACAGATAATTAACAATACCATATAACTGTGAACATTTACAGCAAGCATTACACTTTTGTTTTGGATTTGAGTTTTTTTCATATTTGCATAATGTTCTGTCTAATGAGATTCATTGAACTAGGGGTCAACAATCAAGTATTGTGCTTAAGCAGGCCACCTCTTGACTAAAGGGTACAAAAAGTGGTATAAAGTGGTACAAAGGTGTGTGGTGTGTGTGTGTGTGTGTGTGTGTGTGTGTGTGTGTATGCTGGGCTTATTCCAGCAAGGCAGAAGAAGGAAGAGATGTGTTTTTCCTATGCTAGGCTACTATGTTTCCTGTTTTAAAGATGTGACAGGATTGTGAGGATTCTGAAGCATCTCATGACACACCTCCAACATTGGAAGGGCACTGGGTGCAGATGCCTTTCCACAATACAGAGGGTGTTTCCACCACTGGAAAGGAAGATCTGACAAATCCTATATTCCTTGGGCATCCCCAAGGGACTATGTAGGCTTGCAGCCTGGAAGTTTGTTCTTGCTTGTTTCCAAATACCTTTCATAAAAACCAGAGTGCGTTTCCTCTAAAATGCCTGCATTTTAACATGTTTTCCATTGATTTCGGAGTATTATCCCCACCTTACCTTGTAGCTTAGCCTGCATTTGTATTTTACCTATTTAAATAAGCTTGCTACCTTATTCACTCACATTATCGGGCCAAATACAGATAAATTGGCTACAACCAAGTCAAAAGTTATGCCATGCCTAAGTGCTACTAAAATTTATACAGTGGTACCTGGGGTTACATACGCTTCAGGTTACATATGCTTCAGGTTACAGACTCTGCTAACCCAGAAATAATACCTCAGGTTAAGAACTTTGCTTCAGGGTAAGAACAGAAATTGTGCTCTGGCGGCGCGGCGGTAGCGGGAGGCCCCATTAGCTAAAGTGGTGCTTCAGGTTAAGAACAGTTTCAGGTTAAGTACAGACCTCCGGAACAAATTAAGTACTTAACCCGAGGTACCACTGTAATGGTAGGACTGTAGCCTAACAATCCTATAGTCACTTTTATTTATTTTTAAAAAGCTATATAAAATTATGATAAGGTAGCATTTCATGAGGTGCACATAAATGCCTAGATGAGTCAAACAGCCTTAGGGAATTAAGTCAGGAAAGACATTACAAAGATTTCTGGGTGTTGTGTTGTTGTAAATCATACTATTTAATGAGATTCCTATTTAAAGGTAAACAAACACATCACAGGAGTTTTGAATTAACTTGACTACAAAAATCAAGTTGAGTAGAACAAACTTAAATGGCTCAATACACATTTTGATTATCTGAGGAAGTTCTTCTTTTGAAGCTAGTCAACAAGTGAGGTGGAATGCTTAATGTTCCTTGAATGAATTGTGTTCAACGTCGAAAGATTTTAATGCGAACACTTGCTTATAAATACATTAAGCTACAATTTGAAAATAATTAGCAGTGAGTGGCTAGCTGACCTAACCTAGACATTCATCTGGAAGTGATGAATTTGAAAACTGTGTGAGGAATACAAAGGAAACTAAGAACAAGATAACATAGTGAGAAAGATAACAACATAGGTTGGTGAGGACTGCTTAGAAAGTTCAAAAGTAACAACAAACTGTGGTTAAAGCAAGCCAAGATTCATAAACCAGCTCCAAACTATGGATTCAGTTCCTACTTTGTGGGCCTTGAAACAAAGCATAGTGATACTGGTTAGGTTTAGCCATTAACACAAACAAAAATTAAGCCATATAAACATCTTAAATATTATAAACAAAAATAAAAAGTAATATTGACAATATATAATGAAATTGGGTCCAGAGGATAACCAAGACTAATTTCATTTGAATGTGAAATTGCCGACTTTCAATGAAGAAAAGAAAAAAGTGCAACTTGTCGCTAAGCTCATCTGTGCCGGAGAAAGTAGCCAATGTAAGACCAATTTTTACAAAGAGGTCAGATGGTGATGGGGTTTTCTGGGAAATTACAACCTGGTTAGATTAACGTCTGTTCCAGGAAAGCTGGTGGAAAGCATTATTAATGCTAGAATTACCAAGCAAGCCGATGAAGAAGCCTTGCTGAAGAACAACCAGCATGGCTTCTGCAAGTCTAGCTATCCTTGTAGGATTTGTTGAGAGTGTCACTAAGCATATGGATTGGGGAGATCCAGTAGTCACAGTGTACTTGTACTTTCAAAAGCCTTACAACATTTGGGGCTATTTAGTTTAGAGAAAAGGTAACGGGGGAACAAGATACAGGTGTAGAAAATTATGCATTGTGTGAAGAAAGTGGCTGGAGAAAATTTTGTCTGTCATAATATTAGAACCCAGGGTCAACTAATGAAGCTAAATGTTGGAAGATTCGGAACAGACAAGAGGAAGTATTTCTTCATGCAGCGCATAGCCACCAAAATTCAATGGCTTAAAAAAGGATTAGACAAATTATTGGAAAATAAGGCTATCAGCAGCTGCTGGCTGTGTTCCACGTCCATTGTTGAGGGGAGTATACCTCTGGATATTAGTTGCTGGGAATGCTGTTGGTCTCATGTCTTGCTTGTGGGCTTCTCCTAGGCATCTAGTAAGAAGCTGTGAGAAGACAATGCTGGACTAAATGAGCCACTGGCCTAAACCAGCAGAGCACTTCTTCAGGCAGTTTCAAATCAAACACACACCCCAATGTGGGAGTCCCCTGGCAGCTCAGGAATGATTTACAATAGAGACTAGACAGCCTTGTTCTCAGCTTCCAGAGCTTGCATTTTTGAGATGTGTCAGTTTTGAGAAGGCTTTTTAATAATGCATTATTGAGATGAGAGACAAAGCAATTAACTACTTTATTAGATTTTTGAAGCAGCATCTCTATCCATTAGGTCAAGACAGTGATATTTTTTATGATTTGCTCAAACGTTTCCTGCTGCAAAGATTTTAAGAATTAAAAACTTCATTAATTGCTTAATAAACTATTCTAAGGCTTGGAGGCCTCCCACAGAGCATTTGCTAATATTAACAGTGGGTGCACAAAGGAGACTTAATGCCAGGAATAAATGATTCCTGAGAATACATTCCTAGGAGGTTTGCAGACCTAAATATATTGGGCAAAATTCATTAGAAATCAGTTCTATATAAGCTCCGTTAGACTGAGACATGCTCAAAAGGCAGATTGTAAAATAAGGCACAAACATGATAGAATATCATGGAAAAACAAGCACCAGATTAGCAGCAGGAGGAATTAAAAAAGAGAATGTCTATTTGGACTTGAAATGTACCAATTGCCTAAACTGTTTGCTTTGTCTGTCAAATATGAAGGTGAAGAATCCAAGACCCGGGATTTTATCTAATGCTAGCCCTACTTAGACCCATTGAACTTAATGAATTTAAGTTAGTTGTATCCATTAACTTCAGTTGGTCTATTAGATGAGTAGGATTAGGATTAGCATGGGATACAACCTCACCTCTTCCTCCCCCAACTCCTTTCTCTGTTTGTGTCTGTTTCTCAATGAACATAGCACAGGTACAGTAGACACTACATTGTATCCTGTTGTTTCACTACCGTCCTACAAATTTTTATTTTAAAAAACAAATATGATTTTGTCTGTTCCCTTCCACCAACTGACAAATGCCGTGGCAATGGAGAGGCTTACAAAACCCAAACAGGTGCCTTTTAATTTAAACATCAGGTTGAAACATTTGCAACCTCTTTTTCTGTATGCCGACAGGAGGAGATACAACAGTTGTTGAAAGGCTTAATACCTTCCTGGTAGGAGGGTTTTTGTTATTCCCCCTACCCCTTCAGGCAACTTGCGTGTGTGTTCTTCACTGACTGAGCTGTGGGGTATGTGTGTGTATGTTTTGATCTGTGATGAGACAGATTTTCAAGTAATTAGAAGCAGCCTTTACATTTTAACACACAGAGAGAAATCCACAAAGGCTGCAATTATACAGAAAGATCAAGCAATCTAACGTCTTGCTATGCTGCCGGTTGTTTCTGCAGCTCGCTAGGAAGAAGCAGGTGGGGGGTGCAGGAGGGTTTGCTCTAATTGGAGAAACCTTTTGTATTGAAACGTCTAAGGAAAGACAGACAAACGGTGCCAAATATTTGCCCCCAGTTAGAGCAGTGTAGTCCTGTGAAGTCTCCGCTGAAGACTTTTCCACGGTCTAATAGACACTAATGGCTCACCCTTAGGAAGCATCTCCTCAGCGGCAAGTGATGCAGAACAAGAACTGATGGAGGATACAGCCCAAGTGCTCCATGATAATTGGGCACTTGGGACATGCAGTGACATGGCAGGCAACTATTTTCTGGGAGGTCCTGCCATAGCACAATCAGGTTGTTGCTAATGGTCTGTTGAACGCCGCACACATGTTTCTCCAATGTTACGCTGTTGCTGTTTCTCCAGACAGCTTCATAAGAGCAATCAGTGTTGGTTCAGCAAGGCAGCTGAGGGCACAGCGTGACTCAGCGTGACAGCAGTGAAGAATTTTTAGGACAGCTGGAGTGATGCTCAGGAGGAGGAGAAACAAGATGAATCCTGTCCCGAGAAAAAAGATAATTTGTTTTAGATTCTGAAAATGTACATGACTTGTAGCAAAGTAATCTATTACTGCATCTCTGCCTTCATGCTTCTCTGAAATCATGTGCTGGTTAACCTTTGTAGGCCTTTCTTAAAGCGAGTCCATAAATAGTGACTACATATTTTCCTGCTGGCAGGAGAACAAAAGGAAAATTAATCCTAAATGGTGCATTGGGCCAACTGATAGCTTATAGATGCACACATGCTGACTGGGGCCATTTAGATGGGAGGTGGAGTTCAGGAGCTATCTGTACTGGGCCCACAACCAACAAGGGGACCCTGGCATTATTATTTTTTAAAGTAAATCTCTAGCCCCATTAGAATGAGTTATTAAGCAAAATGTGAAGCCACAATTCAAAGTAATTGCTTTGAAAGATATGAGCCTCTTCCTGCCTTTCAGTATTATTAGCCTATGAGGGAAGCTAAAGTTGTGAGAAAAATCTACATTCATGAAAGCCCTGGGACACCCCAGAACATCTTAAAAATAAACCAGGAAGTCTCTTCTCTAGGATTTGGCCAATGACTAGGGATGGTGGAAGTTGCTGTTCAAAACACTGGGAGGGCACCAGATTGTGGAAGTCTGTTGTAGAGCTTTTCTCCAGATTCAGAAAATACAAAAGGGCTGCCTGGTTCATTTTGAAGGGACTTTCTGATTCATTCTGAAACTTTATTTTTTCTTCCCTGATAGAGAAGTGATTTTGCTCAGAGAAAATAATGGTGAAATCCAATTGTTAGTGTGGTTCCCATGGCATCCCTATAACTATAGGCAATGGGTGGTGGTTCTGTCCCTTGTAATGTGTTCAGCTGCAAGGATTTATTTTTCTCTTACGAGTGTCTGTTGACCATTTTCATATATGAGGAAATATATGTAGGACACAGTAGAGATGGAAGTCATCCTCACCCTAGGGACCCCTGTGTATGGGAACTTCTGTGCTCTTTCCCCTTGCCTCAGTGTCCCATATTATAGTCCACTTACACAGCCCAGAGAACTCAAGGGAAGCCACTGAGAACTCTGGTTTTTCTTAAATGGATATTCCCAACCCTTCATTTTCACTTCCCCACGCTGGGTTCTGTTTCTTTGTACGATATAACCATGAAAACTTATAGTATGTATATAATCACTGAGTCAAGCAAAAGCATCTGACCAGGAAACTATAAAATAGCTCTTGTTCAGAAGTAAAATCAATAATTGTTGAAGTCATCATTGTTGTGCTGAGCAGAACATGTCATTTTCATAAATCATTCACTTTCATTTTCATCAATCATGCATTACAGCTGGAGAATGGAAGCCTGTTGTTGGACATAGATGAAAATCTTGGTAGAGTCACTCAGGTAAGAAAATTCTCAGTAGAAATAGATGAACTCACCAAACTAGTTAGCAGAGTATGACTAAACAGAGATTAGTGCCAGTTACTACAAGCTCTTAAGATGTTGGCAGAAAGCACAAATGTTTGATTATAATCCATATATTTAACACTTTATCTGTCTTTCACACAGTGTTACTCAAACAGCTTGTGAAATTTGAACATGCTGAAATTTCAGAAAACCTGAGAAGGAGCTGTTTGAGTCTGACCTGTAGTTCAGAAAATGGACAGGATCTTTCCCTAGTAATGCCTTCTATCCAAGGCAAGCCCCAGACATAGTCCCAAAGACAAAGCAAGTCAAAAGTTAGAGATATGAGGCAAAATTACAGTCACCTTCTAGCACCTCCATAGTGGTGAACGATCTCTCCAAAATTTCTGCCACTTACCATTTAGAGTTCTCTTTCTCTGCACAAAGCAATGACAACAAATATCTAAAAAAAGCACAACTCATTCATATGTGTGTCATACATCGGCTGCCTTTCCATCCCAGCAAATATATAACGGGGTAAAATAAACTCTAGCTAGTCCCATATTTTCTTTCTCAGAGTTTCCTTTGTACATTAGATATTTAAATTTCTAAAATATGAAATCTAAGCTAATTTTCCTATACAAATTGCATCTAGCAAGATCCACATTTAACAAGCAAATGCTTAACAAGTGGTTTACAGTAGTAGCAGCAGCAGCATGTCAGGTATGGAGATTCTTTGCCACTGGTGACAGAGTGCAAATGCAAATGTTTCCATTCTACAGGCAGCATGATGTTACATGTTGTTAGCTGCCCTGAGTGGTGCATGTACACCTGAAGAGTGAGACACAAATGCTTTAATAATTAAATATCATTAAATATTTAATTACCAACAGAAATACACTTAGGATTCTTGCAGATATAGAAAAACCCTGCATCTGTGATGCTCTTTACTCATAGAGTATGTTTCCATTGCAGAGTGTGTGAGAGAAGGAGTTATAGTGCTTGAATCAGCTAAAACTAAAATTATGCACTGTGATGAATGATTGCACGGTGGGGATGGGGCTGTATGCTAATCAGTTATCCTCCTACGCTCCTTTCGCTGTATTGCAACCTTATTTGCACCGCTTTGTTTCTGCTCACTAAAATTTAAAAAGCTGTTGCCAAATAAAAAAACAGATTTTTGTGCAGCACCATGAGGGTGGAACATCCAGAGGTGAAGTCATCTGAGGAAAAAAAAAAAAACACAGAAATGGGTATGGTTAGCCTAGACTTGAGAAAACACTTGAATGTTTTGAATTTTTAACTCCCATGTCCATAGTTGAACAGTATCATTAGTAGAACCAACCAAAATGACACAAAAGTGTTTCAAGCCTTAAAGTTCTCCAGAACTGTTCATCAGAAAAGATATTACACAAAATAGGATGGGGGAGCAAGGGAAAATAAAAGAAGAAAAATAAGGCTGGATGATGTAGTCATAAGGTCAGTTTGTAGATCTGCACCTGCTGCTTTGGGTATCTGTTGACCAGTTCATATGTGCAACATCCCCCACACAATTGCCTCTGAAAGCAGATGGGCCTGTTAGCCTGGTCAGGATCACTTAAAAGCATTTATTTTAAAAACACTTCCTCTAAACAGCTGTCCTAATTCCCATAGTTGTAGAGGCACTTTTTCAATATGCAGCCATCACGGAAAATGTTCTAGTAAATCAAATTCAAATATGCTCTTTCAAAGAAAATTATTAGCTTCTAAGGAGATCATTTATTTATATTAGCCAAATTAATTTTGATCAGCTTCACTATTTGCATGCTAATGCACCTCCTCAAATTGTTCATCAGTTTATCATATCTTTCTTTCCTGGCATCATTCTGTGAATGTCCAATAATTCACTTTGCAATTACAGTGACAGTCTCAAATGCTGTGCCTTATTCGCAAGCCCAGTTGAAAGTTGAGTACGCTAGGACACTGAGACAACAGTATGCAACTCAAAAACACAGAAAACTGAGTTTCACCTAATCTGTTTTGCTTTCCAAATTATTGGTAGATGTTCTTGTAATGACCAGGAATAACTTAATTCAAAATCTGTGAAGTATTTCCAATGTACATTATACAACGGGAATGTTTACCATCAATGCTTCTCTTCCATCATTTTCTTATAACCTACTTGATTGTAGGGTGGGTGGGTGTACTTGTCCATCCCAAAATAATTCTCTAGCTCCCAAGCTGTCATAAAATTAAAGATTACCAAGAAGCACAGTTTTATCAGAGCCCCTTTGTATTGCAGAAGCTAAAAAATAATATCTACCAGTGATAATTAGGAAATAAATTTCCTTCTGGAAGTATCTTTTAAAGGAATGGATTAGTTTACACCCTTTTTTTGCAACAAAAGGGACACAACCTTTAAAATGACATCTTATTAAATGATTAAATTTTACAGGACCAAATGCTTTCAAAGCAAGCATCTGAAAATCTGCCTTGCCTTTCTTGCGTTTACATGTGGAATAGCTAATCCCTTTTCCTTCATATTAAGACAACGCAGGTGTCAAATTCCATTTTTTTTAAAGGGCTTTGTGCTATAAAAAGCATCCAGTTCACTTTCAGTTTTGAGGGCTTTTAATTGGAGTTCCTTCAAGCTCAGGTAGTTAACATCCTTTTTGTAGAATTTGTTCATAAGCAGAAGAGAGCTCCAAGCTTGGAAGGCATACTGTTAGAGACTGGAATTTCTTGAGCATTATAGTTAGCTTGCACACTGAACACCTCTAAAGCTCTGCCTGAATGCTGATTTGAATGTAAGGCTCTGTGAAGTTCATAAGAGTCCCAGTAATGAAATAACAGAGTAGTACAGCATACATTATTTAATGGTTAATCATAAGATTGGCTTGAGAAGACTGGCCGATTCTGCCTCTGGAGTTGCTGGGTGTCCGTAAATGGCTGTCTTATTTGGGAAGCACCTCCATGCTCAAATCCAATGCCCATAAAGTCCAAATATTGCAACTGGAGCCCAGATTTAATATGGCATTATCAGCAGTATGATTTTAGCATCCACAACCTGGATTTTTTCATGCATATTCAGCACACCCATCCATGATTTGCTGATGGCAGCCTGAAGTGGGACAGGCATTTATGATGATGGAGGCAGGCTGCCCAAAAAAGGGGGGGTGGAGAGACCGAATGCAGAAATAAATCAGAAAAATGTATCAAAATGACCAAAATATTTTATTATTGCATAATCTGTTCAGAAACAAAAAATACCTTCTTCAGGGACAATCTTCCGTATTGGCACGCTGCAAAAAATATATATTGTTTCCTCCCTTGCCAAATGCAACTCATTTCTCATAGGTTTTCAGAAACAGGTTCTGCCACATTTGTCCCAACAGTTCATTCCAGAGACTGGGATTAATGCAAGTTAAATGTCTGAAGGATGTAAATTAGTAGTGAAAAAAACACTTGTTGGTGCCTTTAAAAAGCCTGCCTTGGGAAGAAATGTATCTAGAACACAATGGTTTAAGTGACAGAAGGAGTCAGTAGAAGATACCTATAGGACAGTGGGAACTGTTCCATTCAATGGATTACAGCTCACTTGGTGAGAGGATGATATGGACATAACATCCTTTGTGGGAGGTTTGTAAAGGCCATTGTCTGGGTACTCATTGACAAGGTAGTAGAACTGAAGCCAGTGCAACCTTTGGATAAATTTCTTCCTCTATGAGGAGGAAATTTTTTCGAAGGGCAGGGGGAGAAATTGATCCTGTCTTCTGATCAGGAGGTGGTTCTGTGTAAAGATTTCCCTCTTCACACCATCTGTGGATTTATTTATTTTTTAACTCCTTTAATATCTAGAGTGCCAATGAGATATTAATGAAATGACAGACATTTGTTCAGGTTTGCCTCACAGACTGGCCCAAAAAAATTGCGAGTAAAAAATTGTTTTGAGAAGTTACTCTTGCTTTCCATTACAAAACTGGCTTCTGTGTTGCTCAGTGGATTAGAGATGAGACATGCCTAAATCTTTTTTCTTTCTTTTTGCAATTCTTTGCAGGCTGTTACCCAACTAGAGCTGTTTGGGGACATGTCCACTCCTCCTGATGTAACCTCTCCCCCTGTAAGTATCGGAGAGAAATGCCCTGCCTCTTTCTCACATGCCACTTTCAGCAGGCTTATTGTAGCAGCATAATGCATTTAGATATTCATGACTAACAATGCCCCATACTGAAGCTGAAAGAATTTCAAAAAGGTTTGCAATCATTTTACCCAGTTTGAATTTTTCCTTATGTAAAATTGCTCATTACCTTTCTACTTCTTTTTCTGCACTAATTGCTTACACTGATCCCCTGTGAAGCTATTAATATCACACAGCCTTAGACCTTTCATGGGGGGTGGGAGAGAACAGGTGCTGTAGGAATTTGCATATATCCTAGGAGCTGGGGAAGAACACTTTCGGGTTTATTTAATACATTACAAATCATAAGAGATTTTCCTGATTCAGTTTCCCATTCTGTTTTCTAGTTGCTGCTGTTTTCCCTTCCCCACTTTCCTGCTGCTCTCTCCCTTCTGCATCTCCTCTCTTATAACCCCCCCCCAGCCCATGCTTTCCTCTCTGTCACTTTTTTTAATTAGAAAAAAGGATGTAGAGCCAGTTCTTGGCAGCAGAAGCCACAACTGAGATGCCACCCATGTATGTTTAATCAGCACGTTGTAATCTTGCCGTGTTTTACAGACCCCTGCAACTCCAGGTGATGCCTTTATCCCATCTTCATCCCAGTCACTTCCTGCTGGTGCAGATGTATTTAGTTCTGTACCTTACAGCACTGCTGCTGTACCCTCAGGTGAGTTTTTCACATCATGTTATATAACTTGAGAACTTAAAGGCCAGTCTGAGCATATGTGGCTTTTAATGGGAGCTATTCTGTTGTACATCAGAACATCTAGACCCTTGATGAATTAGTAGATTTAGTTAGTTGTAGTTCCCGCATACCTGCTCATTAATCAATGACTGCAGTGAATGACCCATTACAGATATAAAATCCACAGATAAAATGAACACCTCCCATCAGGCATCTTATTTACGTCCCCCAACCCAGTAGATACAGTTTACACCATAAGAGTTTGGCAATCCATCTGTGATTC
The DNA here is from genome assembly GCF_027172205.1 of Podarcis raffonei. Classification (NCBI taxonomy): domain Eukaryota; kingdom Metazoa; phylum Chordata; class Lepidosauria; order Squamata; family Lacertidae; genus Podarcis; species Podarcis raffonei. The sequence continues at coordinate 41,593,590 of NC_070607.1, forward strand.
ATTCAGTGAACAGCTCCTAAATCCTTCCATATTTTTCTGAAGGCATTTGGGCAACCTCTTTCTCAAACTGCTTAAGGCCTCTTTCCTCGAGGCCACTTTCTTTTCTCTTTTGATTTTCCTGGAGTTCCGGGAGCCACAGGAGAAAAAAGACTGGTGTTTGTTTTATGTTTTTCACTGTTCTTCGGTGTCTAAAATGCAAACAATAATAGCTTTACCTCATTTCTGAAGCTTGGAATAATAGACAGACAATGCATTTGTTCCCCATTACTACTTCTAATTTGTTGAGCAGTTGGTTTTGCTTAAATCCTCTTTCGCTTATGTAGTTTATCGAGAAGAAATAACACGTAGGAAAATGTATGTTTGTCTCTTTAAAATACTGGAAATCCACTATAATGTTAGGTGTGAATTAGCCAGAACTGTGTGTGGTCTGCACTAAATTTCTAGTTTCTGCTTTCAAGTAAATTAAACTTTGTGATTGGAATAAATTGTGCAAAGCAAGTGCATACGCATGTGCATGCATATATTACATGATTTTGCTAGGAAGAAGAGTGTAAAGACATACAGACTTAGGAAGCCTGTAGCTGGTGCACTGTATTGGTGATATTTCTGCTGTTTACTGGGACAGTGTAGGAGTTTGAATGTGCTTGTGCAGCCCTGATCTTTGCCCTGCACTGTCGCAGTAAGCAGTAGCAACACCACGGCCAGAAGAGATACAGGGCAGCATCACCCTGCCAGCCATTCCTGACTGGACAACCCGCAGCTCCTTTGATGTTAAATTAGGCTATATCTCCATACTTGCACATTTACTTGTATAACAATTTGCTAACAGATTGCAGGTGTGGTTTGAATCTTATCCCGTTTTCCGCTTTTGTGTGTTAATGAAATAGGTCAAAGTTTTGGAACACTCTAATACAAAAATTCAAAATGAGCCTGGCTTTATCTAGTCAGAGCTGTGGACATGCTAACAGCTGGCTTTGAAACAGAAAGCAAGAAAACTGCTTCTTTCCATAGCAAAATAAATGTGTAGGGTTGTTGTTTTTTTTGCAATATAAAGACTACCTTATTGTTGTGTACATGCCTCATCAGCAAAACTTGTTTAATCTCCATATAGCAAAAGAATAATAATCAAATTCTAGGTAGAGTAAACATTAAAATGAGAAAAGGGAATAACATTTGAATGCTGCTTTAGTATACTCAGCCAGGTCATGATTTTTAAGGAGAGGGAGCCACTAATTAAGAAGCTAAATGAAATTTCCCATGTTAAGGTGTGCTGGATGGACAAAAAAAGAAACTGAAACACAGAAGAATTAGAAGTGATGTATGTAAAATGTTGAAACTAGGCCTTCATACAAAATGTTTTTGCAAGCTAATGGATCTTTTGGCTACATTTTAAAAAAATCTCTTAGAAAAGAAGTGGCATCTTTCATTTGAAGTGCAGCCTGGACTATGAACATTCAAACACTGTCCTACCTTATCCAAACCTAAAACTAAACTTGAAGGCTAAGCACACATGGCTGCTCTTTCCTATTAATGTTGGTTAATGAGGCCAATTACACGTGTGCTTCATGGAGAGTGGGAACAGATGATAATAATTGGGGTGGGTGAGTGGGTTTCATAGAGATGGTGGAGCTATCATAGCACCATGACCCCAGCGCTAATGAGATGGAACACCAGATTAGGTTTTTAGTGGGGAAAGACTTTTATCAACTATAACTTTAAAGTCTTTGCAATGGGTTCTAAAAATGCTGGTGACAAAACTCCCTCCCATCACCGCCGGTCCCAAATGGTCTGAGGAGCAGTCACCTCCCTACTTCATGGTCGCTTCATTGTGCTGAGGGAGTTCTGCCTGTGTAACACACACCATCCTTGTGGATATGAGACATTTATTCAGAACCCCTAACAATCCTACCTGTTTTGAGATTTTAATGGTTATGTATGATACTCCTTTTATCTTCTAAGAGTGCTTCAGAGCACTCACCACTGTTGCTCTTTGTGCATTTCTTCGTATAATCTACATTGCACTTGTGTATGGATATTCATTATATTTACCTACCCTTGGTACCAAATTCACAAAGGTAGGAGGAGACCATTAAGCCCTAGGCCCATCTTTGAGGAAAACACCACACATCTTTAGCAACTGGAATGTTTTGACATTGCACCAAAGGGCCAGGTGGCTGGGTGAAGGACAAAACACAACTGAGGAGGGGAGGCAGTCTTGCTTTATATAGCTGTCCCCTACTCCTCTAAAGCAGTAGTGTGGGCTTGGCTGCTGACCTTTACTCTCACAGAGGGCCAGAAATACAGTTCTAAATGATGTGCATGCTCTGTTTTAATCAGTCAGATCAAATAGGTCTTGTAGGCTATCTGCAGTGCTTCAAAAACTTGCAATACCTGTTTGACTAGAGATGCCAGGAGAGGGGGGTGGGGGTTGTATGAATACACTGGGGCAGGGTGAGTGCGAATGTTTTTTCCATACTACTTTCACCTTTCTGCATACAGTTTGTGTGAGTTTGCCCAACCTCTGCGTGTTACTCAAAATCTCAGATATATGATTGACATTCTCCATATCTAGATACCTTTTCTGCTCTTGTGTGATAACTGCAGCTGCTGAAATCCAGTGAGTAAGGAGCTAATGTCCAGTATAAATAGGGGGGAGGAATCAGAAGTCTACACAGATGGTCACTTCAGAAACATAATTGCACCTTGGGCAATTAGCTTGATAAATTTGTGGGTAATAAATGGGCAACGGACAACATGGAAAGAAAAGGGTTTAGATATAAACTACGGTATGGAATAGGTGAAGACAATACCCTTTGTTAACCTACTTACTGAAAATGCAAGAATAAAGGAAGCTTATGTCATGCTAAAAATACTGGAAGCAAAGTACTGGTACAACTAAGTACTGGTCCGTGATAGGCTGGGTGAGTGAGCAAAACAAATACTCTAATATAGATTTCCGTTCAGAAGAAAGGGCAGAGAAAACACTCCCTTTTTTCTCTTATTTATTGGAAAATGCCGTCTCATTAAAATAGATTTATTTTTGCATGTGGTCTAGTAACAGCATCTGAACCTGCCCCATGCCTCTGTCCAACAACGCTTTCAGTGGAGCAACAGAAGTCACCAAAACTCCCTGTGATTCCTCATTTGTATATCTGACCTACTTTTCTTCCTTGGCTGCCATGGGTTTTATTTACTCTTCCTGTTCTGAAATTGTCCCCGCTCTCTTTCCCCCGAAGGTTATGTTGCAATGGGAGCTGTCCTGCCCTCCTTCTGGGGACAACAACCTCTTGTTCAACAACAACTGGCCATGGGTGCTCAGCCTCCAGTTGCTCAGGTGATGCAGGGAGGACAGTCAATTGCATGGGGACAACCTGGGATATTTTCTCCCACCCAGCAACCATGGCCATCTGTAGCTGGTCAGTTTCAGCCTGCTGCCTTCATGCCAACACAAACTGTATTGCCTTTACAAGCAGCCATGTTTCAAGGTACCGTTGCCCCCATTGCTACCGTTCCACCTACAAGCGATTCTACCAGATCCAGTCCGCAGACAGATAGGCCTAGGCAGCAAGCAGGAAAAGAAATGTTCAAAGATTTCCAGATGGCTCAGCCTCCGCCAGTGCCATCACGAAAACCAGATCAGCCTTCCCTCAGTTGTACCTCAGAGGCCTTCTCCAGTTACTTTAACAAAGTTGGGATGGCACAGGAAGCAGATGATTGTGATGACTTTGACATCTCTCAGTTAAATTTGACTCCTGTGACTTCTACAACGCCATCGACGAACTCACGTGAGTATTCCCCGTTTTTCTGCCGCAACCTTCCGCACATTGTTTCCCTTTTCTGAGATGGAGCTGTCAGAAGTATCCATGAATGTAATTAAAAATTAAATAAATTGGGCGTCTTTGAAGTTGGGAAGACATGAAATCGAGGATAATCGCATGGAGTTCATGGATGTCCGTAATTAATTACACACATTACTTTTAATGAATTTCATTTTTGAAAGACAGTGTAATTTAGTTGTTGAAAGACAGTGTCATCTTAAATATGCATAAAAACTGGCTTGCACAATCAGCTTTGGAAGTTCCCAAAGCTGGGATTCTGTTTGCTATCTTCATGAGCTAGGGAAATCCAGAAATTTGGTGAGGGTTTCTGCCCCCCTCCTCCAATGGAAGCTGTGCTTGATGCAATCGTGGCTTACTGATTTTGGATTCATAATTACCAGCCTTACTTGAGCATTGTGATTACATTGTTGCAAAAACATTTTGTGTGAATCAACCCTAAATTAAGAATTGCTGATGAGATGATTCCCATGCTTAAACACGCAATAAAATTGGATGGAGGAGTTGGATTTAAGCAGGTGTGGTGATGGATCATCACTGCACTGAAGCAACATTTGTTTAGTGTGCTTAATGTGTATTTCTGATGGTACTGCAACAATTGCATTGCAAGTGATTTCAGTGGACTACTGCTAATTTTATACGTCATTTGTTTCACAGTGTAGTTAGAAGAAATGACTCAGTAGGCATCTGTAGTTTTTTAAAAGATGGACATCTTCCAGTGATAGAAAGCTTCTATTATTTATTTATTTATTTATTTATTTATATTTATCTAATTTTTGTTAAAGATTTTAAGATAAACGCATTGGTACTGCTGCATAAATTAAAAACAAAGTAAACCCAGGACATTGTTTGTTGTCATATGAATGATAAGAGGTTGCTGAATTTTGCAAACTAAAATTAAAATATTTTGAATCTTTCAAAACTGTCAAACTCAATGGTTCCCAAACACTTTACTAAGAGCAATTTTACCTTTTAAAACAAGTTTCTCAGATCCATTTATTGTTAATCTTGGGGGGGATTGCCAAACCACACAGTGGCACTAGGCTCATAGCCCCCCCCCCGACACCTGCCAGCAGGTTCTCTGGTGATATTTAGGAGTCAGTCATCCATTCAATTCAAATTATCTCTATTGTCTTTATTCAGCTCCAACTCCTGCTCCTAGACAAAGTTCCCCATCCAAATCCTCAGCATCTCATACCAGTGACCCTGCTGCAGATGACCTCTTTGAAGAGGGCTTTGAAAGTCCAAGTAAAAGTGAAGAACAGGAAGCGGTAAGTGGGGCAACTCCAAATCATTAACCCATAAACTGCTCGGTTACTATGTACATGATTCACAGTTTTGAAAATTCTAGTCAAATTCTACTTTGCATGAGTACTAAAACATTTGCTGTAGATCACATTAAAGGTAGTATTCAATCAGCAAAATTGAACTGTAGAAGAAAATAGAGGAGTGTTTCCTACTCCAATTATAGACACTTAACATTGACTTTGGGCAATGAAGGTTGCCCTACAAAAAATAGAGAGTTAGGATATGAACGCAAATGTTCCCTCAATTTTTCTCCCTATTTGATGCAATGTTTAATCAAACAGAAGGAGAAATAATGAACCCAGCCCCCTTCCCCCACCCTTCAAACTTTTCTGATTTTCTCCTGACTGCTCACAACTAATGTAAATTACAGAGGACAGAGTGTTGATCAGTGCTCCCACTTCACTCTTCCAGTTTCCCCATCAGCACCAATATGTGCTAGACTAGCATGTATACTGCTGAAGCAAAAACGTGTAAGTCAAAATGGAAGATTGCACAGATTAACTTAACATTTTTATCTACATGTCAGCTTATGCAGTCTATTTGAGTGTTCCTACTTGTTATACATTTCTGCTGGATTGTTCTCTCATGATTTATTAGTCCGTATCTACCTCCTCCTGCCAGCTCTTCAAAGAGACAGAATTCAGGAGGAGCAACTGTGAATTAGATTTCAAGAACCGGAAGCAGCAGTGTGCCATCAAAGCTTTGTGTGATGGCACCATTGTAGCCAATATAAATTTGCAGTTCTGCCTTAGAAACACAGAAGGATATTGGGGCTAAAAGACAAAGGAGTTCAGAGACTTTGGGGGGCGGGGTTCAAAATGCAGCCCCTGGCACTCAGTGTCTGAGTCGAGTTTTGCCACCTTCAGACTGAACTCAACCTAGGAAGGATCTTACAGAGTAGTGAGTTCTTCCCTCTGCTTTCTCCAGGGCAAGCCAGGGAGGATGGTTGGCAGTGAAGAGGGAATCCATGCTCTCCATTTTCTAGCATTCAACAGGAATGCTTTATATGACCAGATTGTTTTCAGGGGGAGGAGCTGGCAGATTTCTTCAGACATTGTAAAAATAGCACAACACATTTGATTTCCCAGGGGGAGGGGGGAATCAGTGACATTTGAAAATGAAAGTAAGTATACACCTTAATGCTGGGAATGGACAACCCTTCACAGGTCAATGTGTAGTGGCCTGGGTAGGTGACAATATGGATAAGTTTTGCTGTCAGTACAATCACATGGCTTGGCTTAAGTTGAATAGCACGAGTGGTGAATACAATAGCTAACGCATGACCCTGTGCCTGCCCCACTTGCAAGGAGACAGCAGAAGCATGACCTCACATTGATAATGGCAACCTGGTCTCAGATCAGTGGTGTCCAAATTTGCTTGTGATGACCACAAACCAATTATGGGCACCATACACAGATCCAGATTGCTTCTCACATTGCTGAAAACTCATATTTGGCTGGGTTTGAGTTGCGGTGCAAAAATAGTCAGACGTGGCCATGGCAACTGCTTCACATGAATGGCTCATCACAAACTAGAACCACTAATTAGGCAGGCTTAAAGCAGAAGCTATGCACTAGGCATTTGTCTGCTTCTTGACCAAGTGTTGAAGGTAAAGTTAGCTTTGGCCAAAATGCACTAACCTAAAAGACTGTTTCTGTGAGCTCAAATCAGTTTACTATCCTATCCAGGGCTGGCCCGCTGGCAGCAGTTGGTCCTAGGAAATATCAGCTATAGTATATGGCTTTTAAATTATTTTCATCCACAATAGGCATTCATATTAAAATGCACCCACTGCATGAAAATAACTGCTGACTTTGTTTTCCTTTCTGTTGTTGAGAAAAAAAGGTGTTATGTTCTTGTATTCTAGCCTGATGGATCTCAGGCCTCATCCAACAGTGATCCATTTGGTGAGCCCATTGGTGATACTGTAAGTCCACAGGGCGATAGCTAGATAGCGCAGGTTGGGGTAGGTATCTGTCCTTTTCTCTCTGTCACTTTTGAGCTATTCATATTCACCATTGCCTGCCTTCATTTACATTGATGCTAGCCACAAACATAATATATTCCACATATACAATATGGAATATTTCATACCTTCATTTCACTACTTCTCACACCATTGATGCATCACTGGTTGATAATTCCATTTCTAGGTGGTGCACTTTTGTGTTGTCAGAATAATAATAATAAAAAAATACAACCCTAGGGAAAATATATATTACAGCAACTGTGAAATGAGAGATTATCAACAACAGGTTCATAGTTGTTGTTTTTCTTACAGAATATCGACGCTCTGCAGTTTCTGGTATTCATGATTACCATTTAAGATATTTGTATATTGTGCATTTTATCTTTTTCTGATAGAAATTGCAAAGTGGCAAGCAATGTTCATCCAGGACTGAAATGACATCAGCAGTGCAACATATTTTTTAAGAGACTGAATTAAGCACCATCAATAAATTAAGATGTGCCTTGCCACTCTGTGGCCACAATAATGGTCAATTGGAAAACCTATTAGTTAAAGGGTCTAATGAAAATATTAAATTACAATGTTGATGTCTATGGGTTAACAACCCATTGATACAGAGAACATGTAACCCTATCATTTTAAATATATATTTTCCATGACAAAATGCTAAGGCAACACAATTGCTTTAATCGTTAACTGCACGCTGCATGCTGTGGGTGTTGATAGATGTTTTATGAGGGTGACCGTGGCTATTTTTATTCTGGCATCTGTGTTTTGTCAGAAAGATTGTGATGCTACAGTGCCTGTGAGTGTTGAACATCCCCATCTCATCTCAATGTATTCCAATGCTGCCATATGAAAAATGTTTCTTTTATTACACTGCGCTGTGATTTGAAACAGTTCAAGCACTATGTGATTTATTGCTCATCTTTCTGTGTATGGAGCATATGAAACAAATTAATGGAAATGGTGGATTTATTTTTAGTGCATAATGTGCATCGGTTTCCAGGCTTTTAAGAATGTGCTTCCAACCACAGATATCTGAATGTACTAGCTGCTATCCAATAGTCCCTTTCCCATGAGCCTAAAACCATTTCTGCCCTCACCTGAAACCACTGTCATCCCTGAAGTCTGTGCAGTCTCACTTCCTCAGTTACTTTAAAAAAAAAAAAGAAGAGGTAAATTTAAAATGTTTGCTTTGTCATTTGTGGCTTTAGATTTCTAAGCAGTATACAACTAAGGGGGTGTCAGACTCTTCAGTAACTACTTTGTCTCTATAAAAATGTTCCTTTATCCCACTTTCCCCATCAGTTTGAACTATACTATTGTGCTTTGCTTTTTAATGTTTGCACATTGTATGGCTCCATATCAGCATTATGACAGTTTAAAGGGAGGGATGAGCAGGTGTTCCGTTTTGGCTCCCACACTTTCATCAGGTAGGGGAAATCTATAGTTAAATAATAGTCTATCTGAAAAAGCATTAAGACAGGGATGGCCAAAATGGTGCCCTCCAGATGATTTAGACTACAACTCCAGTGACCCTCTGCCATTAGGCCAATGGAACTTGGAGGCCTAAATTATCTAGAGGGCACCATGTTGGCTACTGCTACATTAAGGAATTGAATGGACCTGTTCTTTTCCCTTGAAGCTACCACAATATTTAGAGGGTGAATAGTCCAAGTTTGTTCTGTATGATCAATAGTTAAAACTGTGACAAGGCCCAATATCTTCGGTCCTACTTTATTAATGCTAAGCATCTTCTCCCAGTAAGAGGGAGAGAGAGAGGTCTTCATATTTATAGAGGGCTTTAGAATTTGGAAGTGAATAAACTTGGCATGAACACAGGGTTCTGTTGCACTCGATGCACTTGGAAGCTATGTTTATCTTCACTCAATGATCTTGTTTATGCTGCCTCTGTATATACCATATTTACTTGAGTCTAATGTGCCATCGAATCTAACGCGCACCTTAATTTTCAGGACATAATTTGGCCAAAAAAGGTGAGCATTAGATTCAAGTAAATAGGGTATTCAAGTGCACTCTCCCACTTCATTTTTTTAATGTCATTTTGCTTTCTGTGTTGTTAGCACTTCTTTTCTGTAGTATCTTAAAGTCTTTGTATTTGAATAACCGAGTGTCTTATCAGTTCCTATATCTTGAACTACGTTGCACTTTGCATCTACCTGCAATCTTAAACTGAAGCTTTCAAACTTGGAATTCACAACTAACCTTTAAAGAAATGACAACCATGCTGTTAGTAGTCAAATCTGCAATCTACTGATAAGCAAAATGTTTGCCTTGCTGTGGTTTTTTAAATCAAAAGCCAGGACAGATGTCTTAATACATTCACTGAAATTGCAAAAAAGAAAGAGTGCAGCACTATTCTTAGGCAGAAGCACGTTGTTTCAATTCAGAGAATGTAGATTTGTGGATCACAAGACAGAGGCAGCAAACAGCAATAATACATTTATTTATATTTCTTCAAAGACTTGGCTAGCGTTGTGAAGAAAAGGCAGCACTTGCTCAAAAGTATTACAATCTTTATTTTTTTATCCATCATGGCATAGCAGGATTTTTTACAGGAAGGCAGTTTGCGTGGCAAGGCCCCCAAACCAGCCCATTAGAATAAAATTCACACTGACACAGAATTTTGGTTATTGGGCAAAATTTTAGGCCACAACTTTATTAATTACGGAAATGTGAGCAGCCACCTTTGCAGGAAGTCTGTAAGGGTAAACCACCCAAAGAGGAAGCCACATCGGGGGAACCCGCCTGTAGTTCTTCTTGGTGTCCCCAGAGGCCTGGCATGGCCCTAGCCCTTCAAGCGGACATCGGACAGGATCCAGGCCCTGCATTCCTTTAACGGAATACCCTTGGTCAATGGACCCCTCCCCCACAAATCAGTGAGCCAATGCCTAACCGCCAAACCTTACAAAGTTGTGACGAGGTAGGCGAAAACCAAGTGGCCATTGCCAATCTGCCAAATGGAAAAATTCCAACCTGGTCCCCATCCCAAGATAGGCGACGAACCAAAAAGTCCAATGCAAGGCCAGAGGACATCTAAAATAAAGGGTGGGTGTTCAGCAGCGTGAAGCAGATGCCTGACACGTGTCATGCTACCACTTTTATACCCCCCCCACGATCACCCCACACAAAAGTGGTTGGCCAAGAAGCTGGGGTTAACGTGGTGCCACCCTGGCATGATGGCATTACTGCACCCATGCCAGGGGGGGAGGAACCGGCCTGGGAGCCTGCCTGCAACCAGGACCATCTTTAAAGATGATCCCACTTGTCAGAACCCAACAGGATTGTCAGCAGCCACATGCAGTTTTTACCCTCTGACACATTCCTTTTGGCTGCTGCCTAAAGGTTGCCACCTGTAGCGCAGAACCTTCAATTTGAGGAGAACTGGACTGAGATAGGACAACAATGGTGCTTAGTTTCCTGTCTTTCCTGTAGGTGAGCCTATTGTCATTTAACATATTTGGACCTATACTTGGAGGAACTGCATATATTAACTATAGTCAATGGTCTACCTTCAAATAACATGGGAAATAATTATGCATAAATAAATTGGCTTCACTATTACAGTAAAGATCTTTATACAGTATTTTGAAAAGTACCTGGAGGGGGGGGGGAGGCCTGATTCAGGTGCTGCTTATCCTTCTAGGCCCCATTTTCAGAAATGTTGCCAACACGCCAGAGCACTTTGATTCTCTGTGAACCCTCGAAGCTAGTCCTGGCCTGCTAAGCGGAACTATGAATGGTGAAATTTGTCTGTTTTGTTTTCCCGTTTTTCCAGTTCATGTATTCATTCGCATAGGGCACATTAGATAGGTTTGCATTATAATGTGAAGTGAGCACATTTCCCCCAATCCCTGGGCCAAGTGTACTTTTGTCTCACAGGATAACAGTGGCCAGATACAAGCCACTTACTGTAGGTGAAACTGGCCCAGCTAAATTCAGCCCCATAACCATTTTGCCAAGTGGTTAACATGAAGCAATACATGTTATTTAGTTATACAAGTTAATAACTACTGATATTCAAGTTATGGGGTTATATATATATATATATATATATATATATATATATATATATAATTATGTCCTGCTATGCTGAGTACTGTAAATGAGCTCATCATAGGGACGGGATAACCAAGCAAACACAATTAGAGGCTTGTTTTTCATCATGAAACCCAGTGCAAAGAAGAACTTTAGAAACATATAGTGTTTTTATACATAGCAGCTGTTATTAATGAGTACATAACGCAAGGGTCCCTTCACCATAAGGAAGCAGAACAGCCCTGCGCCTACCCCTCCACTGTTGGATCTGGCTCTCTAAAGAAGCCTAGCTTGTAGTATAAAAGATACATTACAATCTTGACTTAGGTGCTACTCCTTTGGGATTCCTTGACCTTCTTTCTCTGCAGCAGAGTCTCAACACAGGGCTTTCCTTCTGACTGGATGATCAGGAAGCAGAAGACTTATTTTCTGAAATGCATCAGCTGAGATTCTACTTTCTGTTCAACCAGCCAGAAGGAAAACACTCTGCTTAAAATCTACATAGGAACACAGAGGTCAAAGCAGCCTTGGGAGAATTGCAAGTTTAAGTTCATAATGCATCTTTTATGCCAGCCTTACATACATCAGTAAGAAAAATTCTGCCCATCACCTTGTCTGGTTGGTTTCCACTAGCAAAAAGGGATGGTCTCTGTTAAGATAATAAAGAATACAGGGACAATAGTAATGGATATAAGGTGTTTGGTAATACTTTTAGCTTGAAGAAAAGGTCCAGAATGGTAGTTCCCTTAGAAAAATAATAATGGGAGCAAACAGTACTATTAGTTGTAAAGCTAAGCGACATAAAGGCTCTTTGCAGTGCTGGATTTACATATAAGCTAAACTAGCTTAGGGCCCCACTCTCTGGGGGGCCCCAAAAAAGTTAAAGGAAAAAAACACCTGGATGTTCATTTCTAAAATATAAAAACAAATAAAATAAAACCTACATACAGTTAGAGCTTAATAATTATTTCATTACTAAATATACTTCTTCTTAATTGTATTTCAGTTCAACAATTGCTTTGATAAAGACTCTCCTCCTGGAAGAGAGGGGAGTGGTTGTGGGCGGGAGCCCGAGCCCCGCCTCTACTGCCTCCCACTTACCTGGCTGGCGCCCACGCCCATTGGCAGGCACCCAACCAGGTGCCTCCGAGGGGGCGTGTATAGCAGCCTTAATACGGTGGCGCCAGCCCCTCCTCAGCCTCACTCTTCGTTGTCCCATTGCGATTCACCCACCCTCCACTCCCTTTGAGCTCAGGACTTAGTTTCCCTTGGCCTTGCTATGGACCTTAGGTTGGTCGCCCTGGTTGTCTGGGGGGCCTGGTAGGAATTTTTCCATTTGGCATTAGGCTTTTTGGTTTTTTCGCCTACCTCGTAGCAATCGTCACAACTTTTGTGGTATTGGTGGGTAGGTTAGGCATTGGAATAATGTGTTGTGGTGTGTCGAAGGGCTAGGTGTGGCCATCGCCTATGCCTTCAATTTTTGGGTATTCTGTTAAAGGAATCTGGCAGTCGTGTATTCTGTCCGATGCCTGCTTGGCGGGAGGCCATGGCACGACCCTCGGTGACATCAGGGGAGAGCCTATAGTTGGATTAGCATCAACAGGCTCCACCTACTGGTGAATAAACCCCCTTGTTTCAGACTCACCCCTCTCTGAGGGGGTGGAGTCAGCTGTCGTAATCCAGTGCCTAAGCCAATACCTTTTCACTTGCTGTAATCAATAAAGTTGTGGCCTTTTCTTGCCCATTAACCTTATATCACATGTCCTTGTGTATTCATTCCACTTTGGGGGGGGATCGGGTCCTCGAACCACAAAATACATATTTTGTTATGTGCTTTAGATACCTATTAGGTCCATAAATTACCATATAGCATATATTCAACAGAAAAAACAGTGACAATTTTTTGTTGACAAAGGACAGCTGGACATATTACCTTCAGTAGCTTAGGGCCTCATCAAACCAAAATCCGGCCCTATTTGTGATCATTTTTAAGCTGAAGCCTTAGCAATGACTTTCTGAATTAGAGGATAATTTTGATAGCTAAGAAATGGGAATTGAGGTGCAACAATCTTGTTAAAAATGTGTTTTTTGCAAAGGCTATAAAGAAGATAAAAGAAGATCGTGGCATTATTTATTATTTACATATTCTTTCCTGTCCCTTCTAATTTACTTCTCATGCACCTCTGTACTATAAGGTGATAAATGGCTTTTTAATTTAATTTGTTCAACCATGTGCATTTGCTATTCACTGCTAAAGGTATGACCCAAAGTTCACTGACAACAGATAGCTGGATCCTTTCTGAAACTTCAAGGCCATTATTGTAAGGATAAAGTGAGGATTACACCAGAGCAGAATGAAAGGTCCCATCAAAATTTATGAAGCCTAGAGGCCAAATCGTCTTTCTTTCAAGTACTATTGTAATCTAGCCAGAATTGTGTCTGTCTGTGGTCTATGCAGCAGCAATCTATGTAAGCATAATCTTTGAAGTGTCCCCAAACTTGGAATAGAATTGTTATTCTTTCTTGCATACTGGGGTAAATATGATGATGGACATAATGTTCATTATGTGCGCAATAAGACCTGATTTGAAATGCTGAGATTCTCTGCATAGGTGCTACAGATTCATGGGCCAAGAGAATAGTAGATGTGATGGGACTTCCCTTTACTCTCTTCTGTAGCCCCCTCCACCCCCAACTTTGTGCCCTGTTGAGGGTCCCCTAGCCTCCACAGCAGATTATTTAGGGGTGGTGGGAGCTTGGGGGAGGGGGGAGAGGAAGTAGAAATCCCATTTGCCTGAGCTAAAATCCATTACCCAAATGGACTGACCTTGTTGGATATCACCCATAAAGACAAGATATAGTATGCTTACCTTTGCCCTTCTTCTTGAGAAGTGAATACTTTGTGGATTGGAATGCAAAATATGCTGCTGTTACATGCTCCAACTCATTCATTTTTTTACTTACAAGCCCTGCAAACAGAGTTCCATAATATAATTCAGAATTTTAAATTAGTCATTTACAAAGAAAAATAACCTGCATTTTTTAGACCACCACCAACACCACCACTCCATTTGGAAATAACCCATCACAGTATACTTTTGTCAAGACCAACCCAAATGTCACAAAGTTGTGAGCAAGCTTTCAAGTTCTCCAGAATTTTTATCACTTGCATGTGCCCATTTCTGGACTTGGCAAGGATGGAGCATAGGTCCTACAGCACTGCTCCACACCAGGATTTCATAGCGGGGCAAGATCCTGAGGGCAATTTACAGAAATGTTTAGATCCTTTAAGAAGTTCTATAGCCAAACGTGCCAATGCTTGCAATGTGTTTATTACATGGTAGTTCTACTGATATATCTGGTATCTCTGACTTAACATTTATTTGGATTTTGAATTTGTATAATATCATGGAATGCTAAGGTGACATGGTGCATTGGGCTTCTTGTTGGCTCACCAACATCCATTGTTTCGCCATTTTAGCCATTATTATTTTAATCAAACCTACACTGACTTTGGAGTGAAGCCTTTCTGCATCTAATAGCTGGAATGCGCGAACAGAAAAGTTCATAGTATAAGATGTGAAATATTTAACTGGAGTACAGGAAAATAATTTGTCATTATTTCTCTGAACTAAAACTGCATGTTTATAAGCTGAATGATGACCTTGCTCTCAGCAGGGGTGAATTTGCCTCATCCACCCACCTTCTTGGACTTGATAGAGACTCAAGCTGGTTTCTCCCGGGGGAGAGGACAGCTAGTCATTTGAGCAGGAGTGTGTAATGGGAGGGGACAGTCCAGTCCAGTATTTAAAGTTACACGGCCGCCCCCTACTCCCTCATTTTGTCTTACCCCTCTATAGTGGGCTTTGCCTAGCCACTTTTTTGGGGGGTGTGTTGAGAAGGAGTTTAGAGGGAGCCCCTGGTTGGGACTTAGGTTGTTTTTATCTACTTCGCACTGTAGGGTATCTTGTGGTGCTTTGGTTAACTTGGCTGTTTGGCATTCAGTGCTGGCAGGTAAGAAGAGATAAGATCTTATGTCACTGCCACCCTGAGGCATCATGGAGGTAAATAGGCACTCGTGAGTCATCATCCATAGTCTGAGGTTTGTTGGTACTTGAAAGAGTGCTAAGGATGTGGTTTGCACATCATGATGAATGCTCCACAGGAGGAGTCAGGTGTGCTGGTTGGGTTTCACATATCCGAGGCTTGCTTAGCAAAAAGGGAGATTCTTCTCCCAGTCCTTGGCTGGGGAACTCACAATGCAATGACTTACATTCCCATGAGATAGAGGGTTGCTTCTCTCATATGCATTCATCGATTCCACCTGCCTACACTTAATTATTTGCTTAACTGGCAGACCCTCTAATTTTGCTACATTTTAATAAATATAATATTTTTACCATTTAGTCAGCTGTCTTGAATCATCTTCCAGGGTGTGGGGGCAATGGGCCGATTTGCTCCGTGTGTTTAAAAACAATAATTGCAAACTTAGCCTCTTCTGGTCTCAACTGTACTGTGAGATGTACATGAATTCTATTTCATTATAATCATTTCAACTTAAACAATGAATTGGGTTTTTAATAAACAATGTGGAATTGCTGAATTCTTTTATATTATTACTGCCTTTTCAAACATCATCATAATGCAAAATAATAAAAATGCTATTTCTTTAGCATTTTTATTCTACTCACCTACTTCCCTGAAATCTGCTGCTTAGATACAAATGACTAGAATTGTCTCTATTCACATTTCTTTCTATTGTTCCCAGGAAAGAGAGCCTCTCTATGCCCAGATCAACAGACCTAAGAAATAGCGTTGACCCACGCTTGTGGTGCTTCAAGACTCAAACAGAAAACTACAGCCTTGACAGGCCTTTGGCTCCCACATTTTCTTGCAGTTGATCTCATCTAATAAAGGATAATCACCTCACTGCATCAGTTCAACAAGCAAAATATTTTGGCAACCAGTGGCAACTCTCTATGGCAGAACATGACACTTTTGTTTTGTTCCACAGTCCTGATATCCAAGCAAAATCTTTCCTCAAGTTTCAACTATCCAGCATTTCCCACCACGCCTTGTCACTTTTTTGCCATTTCAAGTGCACCACATTATGGAAGTAATCAGTTCAAATCTGTTAAAGGACTGCTAATCGTTTAATAATATAAAAAAAACACAGGGAAAAAATCATGAATTCTACAGCCATTGAGCTCTGTGGCTGCACATTTTGATAATATGGTGACTTTTTTATCACCATATTAGACTGATCTGGCTGTATTCCCCGCCGCTGCCGCCCAATACTACTCTATAATGGCATATTTGAAGGTAGGGGACAAAGTATTTGAGTGTTCCATTCTATCCCTTTTCTTACAGACAGGTGACAGACTCTAGCAGCAAAATGCCTCCTGTGAAAATCATCCTTAACTTGAAACCATGGATTGCCATTCTGCTGATTATCCATCTTGATTGGGAAACGTTGCCAAATGGACCTTTTGAAATTACAGTACATCAAAGAGATGAAATGCTGCTTTTTTGTTTTGAATACTTCTGCTGTGGGTAGAAAAGGACATCAAATATTTTGATGAAGAAAAAGAAGAAGAAAAAGACTTAACAGTGTTATTTCCTAGGGGACTCTTAAAACAAAGACCAGTAAAGGAATATTTTTTATTTCTTTGATATCTTGCTGCTGTAATGCTATGCAGACAAGCGTTTTTCTTCTCTGTGTGCCATTTTTGAAGAGAGAGAGAAAAAAATTGTTTGCCAAATACTTCCAGTATGCTTTCTGGATTTGATTGGGATGGACTTTATTAACCAAGATGAAGATGGCATGAATTTTGAAACTGATTATGTGATCAAATTGTTCATCTTTATCACTTTTTGTACATCAGAAAAATTCAAATGGGATTTTTATTTTATAACTTGAAATTAAAAAGGAAAAAAAAACTTACCATAAAACTCTTTAAATGTTTAAGGGGAAATGGCTTTAAGGAGTTTGAATGAAATTTGCCAGGTTTTTTTTGTAAATATAAAATGTTATGAGAGTTCTTTTAATAATGCCATGACACTGTAGAGAAGGTAGCAAATGGCAGTACTTTGGAAGTGTGGAAACCCCCAGTCTGTGGCTCTTGCATCTCGTATGGTTTTCCCCCCCCCACATGCTTATAATAAAGTGCATTTCCCAGCAGCAATTAGGTTGTCAGCAACTAGTAAAGTTGATGGGTAACACATGATTTATTTTCTTGCTTTTATGACACAAATATTACTACATACTGTACATTTTCAAGGGAAAAAAGTACATTCCATAGCCATTTCATAGCTAGAAAATAAAAATTCAAAACTGTTTACACACAAATCGGAAACAACTTTTTAAAAATTCTCTTTTTTAAACATTTATGTAAGAAAAGTGCAGTGTTTGGTTCCTATCCTTAGCACATAATTTGCATAAAGAATCTATATATTTTTGGCCTACAGAGAATTGTTATACAGGTCAAATGTGTTTTCCTGAAGTTCCTATGCAGATCACAATATATTGAATTTTAGTGGTTTAGCACTAAAAAAAAAAGTTAATGAACCCAAATGAGAAATTGCTTAATGGGTTATGCAGATTTTTGTTTTTAGATCATAACACCAAGGTTTCTGTGTGTTTTCCATTGATTTGTGTAGGCCTAGAGTTGTATATTTACATATGTTTGAATGGTTTAATGAAAGCATTTTACACACACAGCTGAAAGCGGAACAGGATGGTGATTTGGTGGTGCTGGCAACTAAATTTCCTAATTCCAGCCAGTACCTGTGAAATATATACTGAATGTGTGCTTTAGCAGTGAGTGAATGATACACTAGATGTTGATAGGCTCAGTATCAAAGAAGTGAGATCTGATGCACTGTTCCTGTCATTTCTTCTCTCTGTTCTAATTGTCAGGATCTCTCTGGCAAACTCACATCAAACAAAAGATGCAAAAAATATATTCCCAGTAGGATTTAAAATGTGTGGGATTGTATATTTTCAGTTCAACCAATTGAATGAAAACATTTTCTTATTAGATAATCTTCCAATTATTGATTTTAATAGGAAATGCTACATTCTTCCTTAACAAAGCTATTTACAGGGTTGCCAAACATCCGGAATTCCCCGGCGAAAATAGCATTGGGGGGAATTTCGGGAAATTGGTAAAATGTCCAAGATTGAGGATGATTGCCAAAAAAAAGTTCAACTTTTGTATACTGAATTTTGCTTCCATAAATAGGGCAACCCTACTATTTACCATTTTTGTGTTGGGATATTGGATTAGAAGAAGGTGACATTTCAGTTCTTCATAAAACTTTGGAGTAGGTTGTGGTCTCATTAGCTTTTCAGTTAATGACCAAAGCATTCACATCATAGTTTGAAGATTTCTGTAACCATACGACTCTCAAGAACCTTCCCAGGATGGGAAAAGTTTATGTAACCAATACTACACAGTAGCTATAAAAGAGAATCAAGTTGGGATATCAAAATCAGAACTCACAAAGAAATTTGCTCCATGTAAACATTTGGTTGTGGGTTTTTTGGGGGGTGGGGTGGGGTGGGGTTGAAACAAGAGACTCCATAGCTGCCCTGTTCCACCATCAGAAGATTCATTTTTTGCCATAGCCTAGAAGAGAGATAATATTGGAGCCTACACTGTACCATTTGATAGATACATAATAGGTTCAGGGGAGTCAACAAGCTTTCCCCATCCTGCTCTTCACTAGCACTAAATTTGTCACTTTAAATTTTAAACCAGGGAATCCCACTCACCATCCTGTACTGTCTTGATTCCAACCATGTCATTAAAAAAATATTTTGATAGATCGTAGTCATTCAACTGTCTGACAAAACCTATGATCAAATAATGTACTGGGCACCTTCGTTGCAAAGATGTTTACTCTCTACCTTTATTCATTTTGATTTCTGCATTCCGACACGTATTTTTTTAATAAAGAAAAGAAAGATAAAAATGACTGTTTTTTGCAGTACATTTCTAGATCTACTTTAACTTTACCTCAGAGGAAAACCATTTGTTGAACATCTTTTTTTCACCCTTAACTTTATGTGTAATGCATTCAGCAGAAAAAAACCAACAAATTTTTAGAAATTTTCCATTAATTTCTGTAACACACCATGTAATACTGTTACAAATAAAAACATTTAAAATCATAAGCATTATTTGCTCTCATTCTTTTGCAGGCTGAATGTGATAGACAAAATATAGAGTTGACCACTTGTCCATTCCTGACTATAGTCCCAATACCATAAAATTGTACTTTTGTAAATATGATAACATCTGCAGGTTGCGGTGAACTGCTAGTATGTTGTGTTCTTCCACTTGGATCTTAACAGGTTTTATAATTTATTACTTTTTAATATAACAAATTCCCATCAAAAGCTAAGCATTCCCAACAGAACTGATCATTAACCACTCATATGCAATGCACTGTGTTCACAAGCCTTTTTCAATGAATAAAGACACATTCATATACTTAAAAAAATAAAATAGGATTCTGCCTGATACCCCAGAGAGCCACCTGTCAGTCAGTGTCAACAATATTAAGCTAGATGGTCCAATGGTCTGACTTTCTATAAGACAACTTCCTTTGTTCCTCTAATTCTACTGATGATCACTGTCCTGAGACAATGTAGGTCAGATAGTCAGGTGCCCTCCAGATGCTGTTGGACTACAACTTCCATCAGCCCCAGCCAACCTTGGCTACCTCCAGGGTAGGCTATCTGTGCAAGCCATAGTTTTAAAAACAATTGGGCTTGCCTTAAAAAACATGCAAAGAACAAAGGCATCTGATTGGGCCTAAGTTTTGATATATTTTTACTTCGAATTTTTGCCTCTTCTTGCTTAGAAGTAACTAGGTAATTCTGAGATTATATCTCAATGGGGCCTGTAAGTTTAAAATAAATGTGTGTTCAGGAAGATGCAACTTTACCCCCTCTGGTTGTAAACAGAATTGGTTATAAACGGAAATATATACATCATATGGCCTCTCTCTTATCTGTGAGGCAGTGAGAAATAACACAAGATACCCTGTTGAGATTTCCTGATTCCCTGCAGGAGCATTACCTATCTCCTTTTGAAATTATTCTGCTGCAGGAAAGGGATATCAGGCTCATTAATGAAACAACTGTCCAGCAATTAGCTTTTCTCAGTTCCAAATAGTCTTATCTCCATGGAAATGTTTGCCTTGCAGCCCATCTATCAAGCTCAAAAAGTTTTATCAGAAAGCTAATAAAACAAATGATGTACTCAAAAGCCATGCCTCTTTGAGGCATTATTAGCAGCAAAATATCTCTTCTTATAAATTGCTATCTCCATAATCCGATTTCATAGCTCTCTTAGACCCAACCACATTTCAGTGCATTCATGTTTCCAAAAGGGAACCCCAGTCAAAAGTTTTAAAAGGAGGGGAAAGCCTGTAAACAGTAGGCGGAAAGAACAATGTTCATACTGAGTATGTTCCTAACAATTAAGACAATGTGGTACTGTGGTGAACAGTTAGTACGGTAAGTGTCAGTTCTGCATCAATCCTGGATCTCTAGGTGGTGTTGAATGAGTCCTTTATCCAAGTTAAGGTAAAGGTAAAGGGGCCCCTGACCATTAGGTCCAGTCGTGACTGATTCTGGGGTTGCGGCGCTCATCTCACTTTATTGGCTGAGGGAGCCGGCGTACAGCTTCTGGGTAATGTGGCCAGCATGACTAACCAGAGCAGCACACGGAAACACCGTTTACCTTCCCGCCGGAGCGGTACCTATTTATCTACTTGCACTTTGATGTGCTTTGGAACTGCTAGGTTGGCAGGAGCAGGGACCGAGCAACGGGAGCTCACCCTGTCGCGGGGATTCGAACCGCCGACCTTCTGATTGGCAAGTCCTAGGCTCTGTGGTTTAACCCACAGTGCCACCCGCGTCCCTTCTTTATCCAAGTTCCTTTATGTCAAATAAGAATAATAACCTAGCCTACTATGGTCAGTATGAAAATATACAAAGCAATTTTGCCAGTGGTTGAAGCCAGCAGAAACTTTAATAGCAACTGAAATTTCAAATACAATGGTACCTCGTGTTACGTATATAATCCATTCCGGAGGTCCGTTCATAACTGGAAACCATTCATAACATGAAGTGTGCTTTCGCTAAGGGCACCTCCAGAGCGTGGCTTCTGCTTGCATCCCGGGGCAAAGGTCACAACAAGGGGGCATCTACTTCCGGGTTAGCAGAGCACGTAGCCCGCAGCATTCATAAGGGGGGCGGTACATAACACGAGGTACCACTGTACTCGAATATTTCATACTACTTGATGGAATAAACCACCAAGGGTCTAGTGTAGGAGTGGCTAACCATTTTTTGACTCAAGGACTACATTCACCCGTGGCCAACCTTTTCAGGGCAGCATGACAACAGTGGATGTTGGCAAATTAGCATTGCTAATTCTGTACTGGATTACAGCAAATATCTCTGAAAGTTTGATATAACCTGTTCTGTGATCTGGCATGCAAGTTAATATTATGATTTTCTTTTCTGACCATTAATTTGAATCAAGACCGAATAATATACAGCGGTACCTCGGGTTACATACGCTTCAGGTTACAGACTCCGCTAACCCAGAAATAGTACCTCGGGTTAAGAACTTTGCTTCAGGATGAGAACAGAAATCGTGTTCTGGCGGCACAGCAGCAGGAGGAGGCCCCATTAGGTAAAGTGGTGCTTCAGGTTAAGAACAGTTTCAGGTTAAGTACGGACCCCCGGAACGAATTAAGTACTTAACCCAAGGTACCACTGTATTAGTCTTCACAATCTGGCTGCCACTCTTGTATGTACAAACATGTACCCAGTTATGTCTGCCAGGTGTCTCATTTATGATACTTTTGAACCTTGGTTTACAACCATAATCTGTTCCGGGGGTCCGTTTGTAAACCAAAACAGGTTGTAACCCAAGGCGTGCTTTCGCCAATGGGGCCTCCAAAAAAATTTGTTCGTAATCCAAAAAAAAGGGGGGGTTGTAATCTAAAAAAAGGTTGCAAACCTGGACACCCACTTCCAGGTTTAACAGGTTTGTAATCCAAAGTGTATGCAAACCAAGGTACCACTGTATCTAATACGATCGCTAACTTTCTGTGTAATTTTTCATTCTAACATATATCTGGTTAATACTGCAGAACAATAAATAAAAGTATTTTGGAAAAACAAGAGATTATAAATTATATTTAGTAATTGGGTGCTATTGTTGTTTCTAAACGACACTCACTGTAGGTTGTCGGATTCTGTTCTGCATTCTCTTTTTATAAAATATACAACATTTTTTGTATCTATAATCTCAGGTGATACTGCTTGCCTTCTGTGCAAACAGTGATCCACAAACTTTCCAGTAAATGGCATTTTATCTGTGCACTAATGATTAACAGTGAAATTGATCACATCAAAGGTCAAGCCACTGCTAGAAACATCTTTGTTAGTCATGGGACCAATGGGACTTGAAGCTGACAAAACCTTTGGACAGCCTGAACCATCTTTCTTAATTGTTAGTCTTCATTGAATACCGATGAAGGGGAAAGGTTATCGGTTAGGCCATCTGCTGAGAATCCAGTTGGCAGAACTCAGGCTTTCCTGAGCACTTCCCATAATAAGTCAGCTGATATGGCACAAGTTCTCTGTTAAATGGTTGTTGCTAAGTTGTTTGTTGTAAAGAAATGATGTTGCAATAAAACAATTCTATTTTTTTAGCTTTGTGTTTGAATGGGACTTATAAATGTATAAGGGATGTATGTTGTAGTAATTCATGTCTTTTAGATTTCATGATAGTAATTAGAATACAGTGGTACCTCTGGATGCAAACGGGATCCGTTCCGGAGCCCCGTTCACATCCTGAAGCGAACGCAACCCGTGTCTGTGCGTCTGCACGTGCCACAATTTGCTGCACATGCACGTGATGTCATTTTGAGCGTCTGCGCGAGCGGCAAAACCCGGAAGTAACGCATTCCGTTACTTCCGGGTTGCTGTGGAGCGCAACCCGAAAACGCTCAACCCAAAGCTACTTTAACCCGAAGTATGACTGTACCTGAAGAACTTGTGCCAGGCAAGTTAAAGTGCGTAGAAGCTGCCGTCCAGGTCTCCTCAAGGAGAATGTCTGAAAACAGGGCCCTTTTAGTGGTAGCACTGCAAATAGAATTCTATAACGTTATCCCCCCATTTTTGTTTTCTGTTTTTTTCTTCAATTGGCTTATCGTTTGTTTTATCAATTCTTCGGGGGGGGTTAATGGCGTTGTATTGTATCAGATTGTTAGTTGCCTTGAAAGTTTGTAAAAACTTACAAATAAATTTACATATAAATAAACATAACCTCCTTAGAAATTTGATGTTCTAATGGCCATCAAAGATAAGATTGTGCTCAACTCATTATTTAAAAGAGCCCTTGACTCTATTTATAATTGGTAGGAAAAAGAAGCAATTGCTGGTGGTTGAGGTCTGGCACAAGCATTCAACTACAATTAAATCAGTACAGTCCTTGTTATCTGTGGAATTCCCACCTGCTTTTGACTGCTGGATCCACATCACGGGTAGTGAAAATATCCCTTTAACCAAGCATCAAACTATAAGCAGTTGTGTCTAGTTGTAGATACTGGCTCTTCTTTTCATTACCCTTGTTTTTATTCTGATGCGGAGTGGCTATAGCTCCAGAATATGATCTGCAGTGTATTATTCAAGATGTGGCTGCCATGAGATAAAAATATACAATT
Organism: Podarcis raffonei; assembly: GCF_027172205.1. Taxonomy (NCBI): domain Eukaryota; kingdom Metazoa; phylum Chordata; class Lepidosauria; order Squamata; family Lacertidae; genus Podarcis; species Podarcis raffonei. Next base: position 41,617,521 of record NC_070607.1, read on the forward strand.
AAAAATAAGGGGGGGGGTGTGACCCTAAAGCATTTATTGATCTTGACCGGGATCACCTATACTTTTAGCAGATGGTTTAGTTTTCCTGCAGAATCAAGGAAGTCTCTGTGTTTTAACTCATTGTGATTGATTATTTCAGGATGAAAACAGAAAGGTAGGAACTGGGCTTTGAGGGCGATAATGATTTCCTTTTCAAATCTTTTCTAAATTAAGATTTTAAATACTTTACTAGTGAAATCCTATACTTACCTGAGACTAAAGGTAAAAGGTAAAGGTACCCCTGCCCGTACGGGCCAGTCTTGCCAGACTCTAGGGTTGTGCGCCCATCTCACTCTATAGGCCGGGGGGCCAGCGCTGTCCGCAGACACTTCTGGGTCACGTGGCCAGCGTGACAAAGCTGCATCTGGCGAGCCAGCGCAGCACACGGAACGCCGTTTACCTTCCCGCTAGTAAGCGGTCCCTATTTATCTACTTGCACCCGGGGGTGCTTTCGAACTGCTAGGTTGGCAGGCGCTGGGACCGAGCAACGGGAGCGCACCCCGCTGCGGGGATTCGAACCGCCGACCTTTCGATCGGCAAGTCCTAGGCGCTGAGGCTACCTGAGACTAAGCACCATTAAATACAAAGAATTGTAATGTTAATCCACAAATGGGAAGCCAATTATAGGTAGAAGTTAACAGGGGTAGCAGTCCCCTGCTGTTCCTCCTTCCTCTGTAGTAAGTCCCACTGTGTGTCCAATAAGGCATGTTACACCCAGGTTACTATGCATAGAGTTCCAATTTTAAATCTCCATAACTGGCTATAGGATTGCAGCCTTAGATTTATGTAAGACAGGCCAGTAAACAGGTCCTGAGCTGTGCTTCATGTCTCCGACTTTCTCCAACAGTTTTCCAGCGGCCCAGTAGAAGGCTCTGTCCAACCAGTAAACTTTGTTAAATTTGTCGGAAGGTAGCTTATCTTTTGTTTGCCTGCTGGGAAACAGCTACTAATCTACCTTGCTCGCCCCGCTGTTTTCAAACACAGTAGCAAGCGGATTTAGTAAAGAAACATGCTATAGATTTCCCACAGTACTTTAAAACATGAGTGCAGCATCTATACTCTTTTGTTCGTGGCTGGCCAGAGTTTTCGTGATCTGTGTAAGCATAAGCTTCTTAAATTTGCATTGCTCCAGGTAAGTGAATATTGTTTTTCAAACCAATATCAGTATGGTAATGTGATAGATAGTGACGTTTAATGGTAACCACCTGTTCTGATATTTGTGTGGTACATGGAAAGTGCCTCTTGAGCTATTTCTGGATTAGTAGCAAAGTTTTACCAAAGGAGGACCATATTGAACTGAACATGTTGCAAAGTGACATGCATTTGAACAAGCCTGATCGCTTGGAGACTCCAAAGTATGTGAAATGGTGCTCTGATATTCAGTAACATCTTTCTCCCTGTGGCTGTCTTGCCTAGTCGAGTCTAAAATTTAAGATATTGGGTGGGAGTGAATATTGTATATGCCAACTTGTCACTTCCACTTTTTCACATACTCCACTTCATATGGGTGATACCTTCTGTTTCCATGCTGTCAACCACATACCTTCCAACACTTATCCAATGAAATAGGGATGTCCTATTCCATACCCTACAGCATTTCTCCCAGCACATTCTGGGATCAATCAGAAACCAGGACAGCTTCTGCAAATCCGGGACTGCCCCTGGAAAACAGGGACACTGGTCTGCAACCATTAATCCTCACCTTCCATTACAGGAGCTGTGCTGCTGTTTATAAGTTTATCCCACTGTTATTATTTAACGTTTAAAGGCCTGCAACACTAGAGCTGATTCTACGGGAAAGGTCCATGTGGCTGTAGGCCTTTAAATATCACACTGATGCCCATAGGATAAACACATGGACATGGTTCTTCCACAATGCTAGTGTAATACTTAAAGAATCTTCACTCTGGGTTTCTTAGGTACTGTCGTCTGCCCATCTCAGAGGCATGTCACTAAAGGGCCACCTTTGACTTTTTCCTGTCCTTCTCCTTTAGCAGCCAAGCGAACTCTGCATCCTTTACTACATCTCCCAGAGTTACCTTTTCCTGTACATCTACTTCTATCAGGAAGTCATCTGGAAGACGACTATAACTTCTTTCCTACTAACACCCTCTTCCGCAAAATCTTCCCTTTTTAAAAAATACACACACACACCCTAAATTCACATTTTCCACCTATTGTTTGATCATGTAATTCTGTTTCCCTACATGTTAACCTCAGGCACTTCATCCTTACTTTTAAAGCCCTCCACCTTTCCTACACTGCTGCCCCGTTGTAACTTCGTCAGACCTTCATTATGTATAATCTCTTCTCCCATCAACCCCTTTTGTCATCTTATTCTGAAGAATTGCACTCTATGCCAGGAACAGCCACCCCTCGCTACTTAGCTGCTTTTTGTTCCTAATATTAATAATAGCACTCATTTATTTTAATATGACAAAAAGTGTTAAGCAGATGTCAGGTAGGTATATTGTGTTTCACTTTCGATCAGACCTTTCAATGCCTGATTAAGTTGTAAGCAGTACAATTAAGAGAAGTATCAATTATTTACTTAACTGGGCAAGCAATTGGAATATATCATGGCGGTGTAAAATGTACACTTACGTCATGTAAATCTACTTGTTGCAAACCTGCTTCTGCTAAAAGAAATTGCTGAAGCCAGTGGCATTCCCATCTTAATTATTTGTGCATTGTTTATTTCTCTTCATCTTTCTAGAAAATAGCATTTTTCTTTGTTCTCTATTTCTGGCTTGCTGTTGTTGTTTTTCAAATTACTCCTCGAAGCAGAATTTACACCCTGCTCTGGGTGTTTAACCCACCATAATCAAGGTGGATAGAAGCTTTTATTAACTGCCAGTGAAAAATTAATTATCATTTTAATTTCTTTTGTAATTAAAGTTTGATTACGTTCCCAAAGACTTTCAGAAAATTGATTGTAGGAAGTAATAGTTGTGACAACAAGGCATGCTTATTGCTCCAGAAAATTTTATAAATAAGACTCGTGGATCTGTGTGTTAAGGATGGCAAAACACTGCCGCTCCCCGCCATGTTTTGTATTCCTTGGAAAATACAATGAGACCTATTTGAAGGTGTCTTTGAAACAGGCGCATCTTGCCTCCCTAGTCCTAAGGGAGCTCATTAAAACAGGACTGCACAATTTGCAGGCCCCCCAAGCCAAATGCTGCATCCTTCTGCCAAGCAGTTGACACTCCCCCTCCCATTTTTCCAACCCTAGAAGGCAGCAGTAGAACAGGCTTAACAATCCTTGGGACTGAATATGGCTTGGTGGACCACACAGTTTTCAGATTAGCATTAAAATACGTTATATGTCATTCTGGAAAACGGAGGAGGAGGAGGAGGAGGAAGAAGAGGGCAGCGATAAGTGTGCTAGCAAGCATAACTTGGAGGGCAGTCTTTTAGGACTCCAATTCTAAAATGCATGAGGAGACACTTAGGACTTCATGCGGAGTCTCCTAGGTTCAGAAGATCAACTTATGGAGGATGATTGAGGGGCGGGGGCACAGCTAGTGTGCAAATCCTTACTGCCTCTTCTTTTCTATATATTATTATTATTATTATTATTATTATTATTATTATTATTATTTATTATGTTTTGTTTCCGTATGTTTCTGATATAGAACATCTGAAGAGGAATACTCAACCCTGAAAATGATCACTAAATAGATTTCTTTTTTCTGGTGATATCAGGAGGTTTTCTAGTATTATTTCATGTCATTTGTGCAGTCAAAGGCTTTACCCCACATGCACACAGAGAGACTTATCAGGCTTTTATTAATAGCCTTGTCTGAGAAAAAAGGGCTTAACATTTGACTCATAATGTTTTACATGGAGGTAACAATCGTCAGTGTGTCAAATTGAAATATGAAGTATTCTCTCTGTTTCGTGGGAAACCGTTGATGGGTTGTATAATATACAAGGAAAAGAATAGATTCCTATCAGGTATTGTATTAGTTACAGAAAGTGAATTGGTTGTGTGTATATATTTGTTTTACCTTCCTCCATTTGTACTAATACATATAGATTAAAACCTATAAAATCCCTTCATATGTTAAAGAGGCAGAATGGAAACTCGGCCATTTGCGACTTCTCTGTGTCTCATCTCTGTCTCATATGCATGTCAGAGTGAAGGCATGAAAGATTCCCATAAATTATCCATGTTCAAGCTGCAGCCAGGCTATAAGGCAGGCATGGTTGACCTGTTGCCCTTCTGATGTTGCCAAACTACAATACTCATCATCCCTGATCACTGGCCATGCTGTCTGAGGGTGGTGGGAGTTGTAGGCCAGCAGCATTTGAAGGTCACAGGCTAGCCACTGATCCCCACCGACTTCCACAGTCTCAAGCATTAATACTTCTGAATACCAGTTTGATGTCATCTGCAAATTTGATGAGCATGCCCTCAAGTTGTTGATAAAGATGCTGAACAGCTATAGGCCCAGGACCATAGATGTCAGGTCTAGGGGCCCCTGGATGCCAGGGCACCCACAATTTTTATTTTTTATTTTTGCTTAGCTCTCACAACATGGGGTTCTGACACGACTTCCAGTTTCTACTAGAGACCTGATGCAACCTCCCAGAGGAGGTCAGAGGAGGTCAGAGGCCCTGCCAGGCCTCCAAACCCGATTTCCAATACAAACCGGAAGTCACATCAAAGGACTCGCAAGGCCTCAGATGTGACCTCCAAGGCCCTGCAAGGTCTTAAAAGCAATGTCAGAGGCCTCCGAATGCGACTTCCAGTAGAAACCGGAAGTCACATCAGAGGTCTTGCGAAGCCCTTCGAAACCCTGTGAGGCCTCAGAAGTGCCGCTGAGCCACCGACACAACGTGGCATCATGATGTCACGATGTCATGACGGCAGGTTACGTCATGGGCTCCACTGGGTACCCATAACCTGGGTTCCATGTCAGCACCCCTGACCAGGACAGAAAGAACCCTGTAGCGCCCTACTTGTCGTCACTTTTTTCCAGAATGATGAGGAACCATTAATGAGCATTCTTTGGGTTTGGTCAATCAACCAGCTACAAATCCACTTATCAGTTACCTAATCCAGTGAGAACCATATACTTGTGGGGGAGCAGGAAGGGTGGAGGTAGGACCACTAATTCAATACAGTGAATAAGCTCTGAATATCAAGCATCTGTGACATCATAGCAATTCAGCCAATAGCTAGGAAGGGACTTCAAAGTGGCAGGTTAAATTCAGCCTGGGCTTATTAGATTTTGTCTCACCATTTACTGAGTTTCAGTGAGCTTTGGTCAATTGGCATCACCTCAAGCTGAGATGCAACATCAACTCTGGATACTATCTACACACCCATTAGTACTGGGCACTATGTATTAGTACTGGGCACTATGTAGGTGGTATGTTGACTGTTTTCAACAATAAATGCCTCTCAGTGGTATGCTGATGGGCATGCAGTGGTCCATGCAGAGTTCTGCATCACACATCCTTAGTAATCACACAAGAATTCAATTATGTGGGATTTCGCTTGTGCAGCAATTACAATACTTGAGTTGGTTGTGCAACTTGAATTTTGCACAAGGCAGAGTGGCAAAACTGTTGTGTACTTTAATTGAACACCTCGTTTCTCTTTCTGTGAATGGGAAGTGATCTAAACTGGTGCCCAGGTGGGTGCTGGCATTAAGAAATAGGAGACAGATTGACATGCGCCCTAATGAAAAAATAGCTTTCCCTCTATTAAAATGCAGTGGAGAAAAAGACAGTTCTCTTCAACTATATGGAGCCGATACCAATGTGACCAAAGGCAGATGGCGCCGGTCTCCCAGCAATCCACCACAGCCCATCGATTGTACGCTTTCCAGCTGGTCATCATGGAGCACTTGCGATCCTTGCCAGAGGAAAAGGGTGAGTGTCTTTGTGATCTGTTTGTGTGGTATTTCAATGTATTGCAATGAGAAGCTTGCAAAGTGGCTGATTAATTCAAATCAAAATGGCTCCCTTTCAACTCCATGTCTCTATTACACATCGTTTCCTTGGGTCCTCATTTTTCAGAGCAGAGCACTGAAAAATGCCCACTTGTGCCTTGTGGGTGGCCTTTTGTGTTCTCATATCTATACATAGACATTCCACAGAGTATACAAAGCCATACTGATCTATGTGGTTCCCCCCCCCAAGAGTCCCTTCCTTAAAAGCAACAATATAAAATTTTGTTTTGAAATAAAGTTTTTTTTTAAAATGCGGATGAGAAAAGAAACTTAGTTTGTCCTCATTTCCTTTGCTCCCTTCCCTCAAGCCATTATTTATCTTGCCCCAAATTTCTTTTTCCTTCATTCACCCCTATTGCCTTTGGGCCTTTAGCTTCCATGCACTTCTAGTCTTCAGCCTGTCCCTCAAGCATACTGTCATCCCAAGAGACTGTGCTGCAATCCTTGTAAAACCAGCAACTTTCCCTTCCTTCAAAAGTTGGATTACAATCATTTTGACAAGCTCTATTCCCTAAACAGTAGGAAAGTTCATGAGCATCCAATGCCATCACACCAGCTCAGCCAACAGGTACCAGAGGTTGCACTTACACAAGCACAACATAGACACCACTTCCTCTTCCAATATTCCCAGGTGGTGTGAATCTGTAGATTAATCAGTTCAGTTCAATTTATGGGGCCCAAATACCTGGTCTGAATTTCAGACCTCATTGTACCTGTTCAGCTGCACATACCTGTTTGGTTGTCCACATTTCATAATGGTAAATTAAAAAAAAACAAAAAACAATTTATCAGCACCATGTGCTGTCTGGAGAAAGTCATGATTTAAAAATGAGCATGTCCACCACCCATTGTCTTCTCTTACTTCCAATTATTTTCAACAGAAGTATCATAATCCCAACTTCAGTATTTATTGGCAATGCAGTTTTGTATCCACTTAAACAGCCTGCTTGCAGTCCCACTGGAAAGATGGAGCAGATATGTTTTATGTTGCTCCAGTGGGTCAGTTTCCTATTCTCCCCCTTTGACAGGTTGGCAACCCACCTTTCAAATTATCTGATGTCAGGTCAATGATACCTGTCAGTCCCTTGTGCAGCATTTCACAAAAACGCCCAGCAACCAGCTGGCTGTGTGGCATTTGGGAGGGCAGCACAATGTGCTTTGCTAGCCCTTAGAGCTAACCGTAGAGCATGGAGTCAGCAAAGCACTTTGCACAGCAGTGGGGGAGCAAGCCTTTGATTGTCTTTCTTGTATAGAAAGTGACTGGGGAGTTGCCACACTTTACTAGCTATGCTAGAGCACTCCTGATGTAGAGCCCATTTGTGTGGAGCGCCCTCAATATCCTTGCTTTTGGCTGGGAGATTATGGCCCACAGCCGCTCATTTTTCATCCTTGAGCATTTTCCACCTACAAAGTGTCTTCAGACTAAGGCTTTGATTGTTACAGACATTAGTGGTAAGATTCCCATTATCTTCAAAAGTGCCGTATAATATCATCTTGTCACCATGCTAAGGCTACTCGTTTTTTGAGTAGTCATTCTTTGGCCTTGCTCAAAGCCACAGCTTACATATGATTATTTATCATCATTACTTTTGTTATTGGAATAGCAGCTGAAAGCCCTATTGTATTAGATGCTAAGAAAAGTGGATATAGCAAACCGAGGATAGCGCAGATAATATTGAACTTGTAACTGAGAAGGTTTTATTGCATGCTGGCTGTTGCATCTAGAGGTATAGAGCTTATCGGCACTCTAGCATATGACTGAAAGTACACAAAAGCCAGTAAAAGTTTGAGGCCTTTCTCCCATGACATCTTTCACAGCATCACAATGAAACTGACAGCACTGGTGATACATTGCATATGGGCCTCCTAGTCACCCTGTCAAGAATGAACAGGGGCAGCATAGGTTAAAGCCCACAGCAAATATGAAATCATAGAAAAGAGTTGCATGAGCACATCTGATCTCTGAAATGTGCCCTAATGGCATGACAAGGCAGGACGGAAGATACGTGTATCTGGTACTAAGCAAACCCCAGAGATTTCCACAGACCTGCTCACTTAGTGTTTCTGGATGGAGGATTTTGGAGGGTGTTAGAGGTAATGAAAATTGGGACCCTGTCAGGCACTTAGTATCTAGTTTTGGGCAGGATTGGACCTTTGCTAGCATGAAGGGCTTCTGGAGACCATGGCAGAAGGTGAGGATGCTGGGAACATTTTTTAAAAAGTAGAGTGGTCCCAAGGAGAGGAAACCACCTGCAGTTTGGTGGAGCATGAGAGGTGAGTTCATGGTTGGCAGAAGAGCAGGCAGATAAGCAGAAAGGCAGGAGTCATCCACCAAGAGCAGAGGACCAATTCAGCGACATCAGCTGATCCAAAAACTGCTGCAGTTCCTAGAGGAGATGTCAGTACCTGGAAGTCTCTTAGCCAGATCTGGCTTCTTCAGGGGTCCTTTCTCCTAATTCCTCAATTGCCAATCCAGGGGCAAAGGGGAATGTGAAGGCAAGAGAGTGATGCCTGCGGTGACAGGACTTGCCAGCATGCTACTTCAGAGCATTAAATTAGAGCCTTGACTTTCCACCCCGATCCTCTCATCGAAGCAATGCTCCCAGCTGCAGGGTACATGAATTCTGTGTGAATCCTATCAACAGTGATGATCTACTTGACCCCATCCTATCCCTGGCCAGCTTTGCTTATGGGCTAAGAGCTTAAGTGGCCTGCAGCCTGCATGGTTTTGTCTGATACAAGAAGGAACATGTAGAAAACTGGCCTTTAATCAGAATTAGACCTCTCAGAATCAATGCTGTGGTGAAGAAGAAGAAGAAGAAGAAGAAGAAGAAGAAGAAGAAGAAGAAGAAGAAGAAGAAGTTTTTATTTATATCCCACCCTCCCTGGCCAAAGCCGGGCTCACAGCAGCTAACAACAGTAAAATTAGCACAATTTACATAAAATCACAGTCAATTAATTAAAATACATTCTAAAATCAATTCAGAATCAAATTAATGGCAACCATTGGGCTAGAGTTCTATGAGGATTACAGATGGAGAGAGGGGGTCAGACTGTGCCTTGGCCAAAGGTCGGTGGAACAGCTCCGTCTTGCAGGCCTTGCAGAAAGATGTCAAGTCCCGCAGGGACTGTCTTACGACAGAGCGTTCCACCAGATTGGGGCCATGGCTGAAAAAGCCCTGGCTCTGGTTGAGGCCAATCTAACCTCCCTGTGGCCAGGGATCTCCAAGATGTTTTTATTTGAAGACCGTTAGATCCTCCATGGGACATACCACGAGAGACGGTCCCATAGGTACGAGGGTCCTAGGCCGTATAGGGCTTTAAAGGTTAAAACCAGCACCTTAAACCTGATCCTATACTCCACCGGGAGCCAGTGCAGCAGGTATAGCACCGGGTGAATGTGATCCCGCGGTGAGGACCCCACAAGGAGTCTCGCCGCGGCATTCTGCACCTGCTGGAGTTTCTGGGTCAGTCTCAAGGGCAGCCCCACGTAGAATACTCGTTAAAAAGGGAATAAAAGTTTTTCCCAACTTCGGAACAACAACAGAACAGCAGTCAGACAGGTCTTCCTGGGGAAGGAGTTTCACAGCCAGGCCACCAAAGTGTCCCAAATCACTATTTTTGTCCCTACCTCTGAAGGTGCAAGGACGGGGGGTGGGTAATGTAGAAGTCAGGGGAAACCATTCCCTCAAACAGCAAAATGGGTAGCTATCTGCCAATCAGTATGGCAACAAAAAGAGAACATTCTGCATACTTAGAGCAGTACTAGTGTAGTCTTCCCCTCAACCCACAAAGGAGGTACATCCCACACATATATTAGAGATTGCATGCACTGCTAAGAAGGTGCAAGACTTCATTCTGCCTGGCGACATCTCTCTGCCATCCTAATCACTATAGAACACACATAATCATGGGAGATCTAGCCCTGAGAACTCCTTATTTGAACATAGCCCTTAATAAAAACCAGCAAAAACAAAAATCCACAACATACACACATCCCTGGCTGTCATTCTGAAAGCAACTTGGAAACATATGTTCTATACATTTGCTTGGGCATTAACAGGATATTAATGTGTATATATGACATAAGATGAGCCTACTGGATCAGGCCTAGCATCCTATTCTCACAGTGGCCGGCCAGTGTTAAACCGCTTGCACTATGTTGTGATATAAATTTTAACACTAGTACTTTATTTTTACCTTCTCTTTTGTAAATTGATTTGTGGATTGATTGTTTTGATAGTTGGTATATATTGGGAACTGGGCTCTGCTTTGATTCTGAGATCATTTAAACAAGGATGGTTTAGTAATATATATATATATATATATATATAATGCCATCAGATGCCTTCTTCTTAACCACAGAGATGGAATAGGAAGAAATCCGATATTTGCCATTGATGCTTGGTGCTGCCACTAGCAGAGATCTAGGGATATCTGGGATACATGCCTTTTTTAATTTAGGAGACCTGGAATTCATAATCTCTATTCTGTTACAGTACAGATTTGTCCATGTGGAACGGCCTTCTCAGTTTGGCGGTGACCCGTGTGATTACTCTGACAAAGAAACTGAAGACTGCGTTACAAACAGACCTTGCAGGAATACAGTTAGATGTGAAGGCTTTGTGTGTGCCACAGGTTAGTGAATAAGAAGTGGTTTTCCTAAATTTGAAGCCAGTGGCTAAGCCCCCATGTATTGAATTGTATTTGAACTTAATAGAGTGAATGAAAATTTGAACTTAATAGAGTGAATGAAATCATACTCATGGCAGACCTTTTAAAGTGTAGAGTAATAGTTCACATTGTTTGATTTGTCGCAACTGAAATTTGATATGGTTTGCATTATTAAACAGACATAATTATAAAACCAGCAAGAAGAATGGGACAACAAGGAACAACAACGGCCTGGTTTGCGCATCATTTTAAACCACAGTTAAACTAAACTATGGTTTATATTGTGTGCTGGTGAATGATGCAAAACAGTGGGCGATTCACTTCTCACGAGCAACTTCTGCTGTTGCACTGCTGGGAATCAGGCCAGAGTCTGGGTCCGACACTACATCCCAATCTGGGTTTGCTGCTTTCCCAACAAACCATGAATTGAAACTGTAATGGCTTTAGGGGTTGCTTGTGCGTAAGTTACCGCCGCTCTGGGCTAGGTTGCCTGGTTAAACCGTTTCTCTCTGGACAGCCATCCATTCCGTGGCTGTTTAGTCGCTAGCAGAATCCGTCAGTGGGCGTTTCTTGAACCTCTTCCAGCAAAGAAGTTCTTTGACGCCAAGTCGCCGCCTACTTTCCCTGCGCGGAAGTCTTCTGCGCAGGGTGGGTGTGGGCAGCGGAGGACCTGTGCTCTCCTCGCTGGTTTCCTGCGAAGAGTCCTGGAGCCTCCTCTCTGCTTCCCCCATCGGCCCCCCTCTATCCCTGGTGTTGCGCTAATTTTCTTCCCCAGCCGGAGACCTGCCTCTCTCCCTGCTTGGCCCCTCTCCAGCATCGCTGTGGAGCCTCGCCTCCTCCTCTAGTTCCGATGGCAGTTCCCTGACAGAAACCAAGGGTTGTTATTGGCTGACCAATTGTGGTTTGTTGGGAGAAAACCATCTACAATCCTGAGTTCAGACTAAGTCAGACCATGGACTGTTTCCTGGCAGCACATATACAGTAGAGCACGAGTGGGGAAGGAGTGAAGTGCCTGTAACGTCAACAGTGTACACCAGCATACTGCATGCTCATATTTAATCCATAGTTTAAACAGTTCCACTCTGCCAGGTGCAGTGCTTGTGCAGACGGAATGTCCATGTTCCTACACAATGCACAATGTTCAATTCCACCCGCTGTGTGCCCCTGGTGGTGTCATGTTTCAGAAATCATAAATGATATGCTCTCTGTTAGCTTTATCATAACAAAATTTATTTGTTCCCGGCTCCCTTTCTAGGTTCATTTTAAGAGGTCCATACAGATCAAAATGAAGCTCACGTGCTTTCTCTCATGTCTGCTGTTAAAATTTATTGGATTACATTATGCCCAAGCCTGCTTGGTAATCACGCCTGCGTGTGCATTTTCCAGCAGTATACATGGCAGGGTGCTGGAGGTATAGATGCTCTAGACAGGCTGCAAAGAATTTCAGATCTGTTCTGGGTTATAAACTGCAGCAAGAAAAATAAGAAAACTGCCTTCCCAAGCTCTTCTAATGACTCATATTATACACAGCTAGAATTTCAAAATATTGCAGTCGTATTTTTTTAAAAAAAAGATACTGCAGCAACAATCATCAACATTCGTAATATATTAAGAATTACTCCTCATCAGCTTTCTCCTCAAACTTCACTATAAAACAAAAAAATGAGGATTTATTAGACACAGCAGTGCTGTCTCAATTTCTGCAGCCAGGAAACTCCAGGTTGCTGTTTGCTTGTTTTTTATGCAATGGCAACATTTGGAATTCCTACAGAAATTGTACTTTTTTTGTGTGGTTGCAGCAAGTGATGAAAGGATGCAGGAAGCATTAAGTTGGTAATGCAAATGGGATGCCATGGGAAAGAGACTTTGCATTAGGCTATATGCAACGTTGGCAGATTCTGCTTTCATAGCAAGCAGGCGGTCCCAGTTTTCAAGAAGTTTAGGGCAGGGTCTTATTCAAGCCAAGAAAGCAGTGGAAGCAGAACCAGAAGCACTTTGGGGGTCAAGGAGAAGGGGGAAAGGCAGGAAGTTGGCACAGGAATAAGAGTTATGGCAGGGCAGATAGGAGGTTTTGAAAACATAGACTCAAGAGTGCCATAAGTAGGATTTGCAGTACAAATTTGCTTAGACTCAGTTTTATGGATGAGGAATCCTTAGGTGGTGGACATATTTATATACTACTAGTGCTAATAATAATGATAATTTATTTATATGCCACCCATCGAACTGGGTTACCCCAGCCAATCTAGGCAGCTTTCAATAGATTAAAATACAGCAGTAAAAATCACTAGTATGTAACTCATCCTATTGTAGTTTTGGGGAATAGAGAACAGGGATATAAACCCAAGGTTAAAGCCATTGCACTGTATTTACCCACTTCTATAGATCCAGGTTTAGTATTCAAACATGGCCCATCAACTGCTGCTTCTCAGCATAGGACATTGAGTTCAGGCTGTTCAGTTTCTCAACTTTCTGCAGACAGTGGCCTCATTCAAATATAATGATGAACTGTTATTTTTCAAAACATAAATGAGACAGTGCAAGCCTTGGGTTTGAGTGGCCACCTTCCAGTCTCTTCTTTTGCACAAGTACAGTGAGGAGATTGGAAGATTTCACCTCCATCTCCAACTGACCACAGTTTAATGTTACATCCGAATCCTAAACTGTAGCTAATCTGAACTAAGGTGTATGTACACCAGTCAGCGTCATAAAGTGAGGTTTGCATTCAGCAAAGCATAGTTAAAACTATCCACAGTTTGTCCAGCTTATGACATAACACTCATCGGCCGTTAATTAAAAAGTGGAAGTGAAAGCTTCCCATTTTCCTCCAGGACTGACCTAAGCCATCTTGTTGTCTGAAGCACATAGCAACATGCTCCACACACCCTTTTCATGTACAGAAACTAACTAGCAGTTAAGTCTTGCTCTAACACATACAATGTGATAGCATCTGTCTGTATGTATATCTCTGTGCACCTGATGACAGCAGGCTTTTTTAGGCATATTGCACACATATTTCTAATCTCCAATGGAGGGGAGTTGTTGAGGAACAGAGGCCTCAGGAGGAATTGAAAGGGACCACTGCAACCTCCTCTAGCATCTGCACCTGAGATAATTCCCTTACTCTGCCTAGCGGTAGGCTGGCAGTGCTTCTCATGGCAGCGCAAAGCAGAACAGGGAAGGTATGAGCCTGAGGTTTGCACAGGAACATTGATGTAACAGTAAACCATAGTTTATTATTACATCCAAACAAAGCCAGTACGAGCATGCTTTCAAGCATTTCAGCGCAATTCTAAAGTACAGAAACATTGCCTTTTCAAAACAATGATCCTCAATACTCAGTACATTCTATATTTCAACCAGATTGCTAGGTTATACATTGGCTGCATGTTGCAATTACAGTTGTACCATATTTCTCAAGTTCTTTCTGCTAGTGACGACTTTTCGCCTAAGAAATGCAATACAATTTGCCGCTAATTTAAGTTCAAAATAATATTACAAAAATGTTTATGCAGACTCATCCTAATCAATTAAATGTGCCTGGTTATTAAACCCGAATTTGTAAAGGAGCAGATAAGCCAAGCGCTTTCCCTGAAATAAATTGATAATTGCATCTTCACATTTTCAGAGGTCGGGGCAAAGCATTGCACTGATTGAGCTAAAGGGAAATATCAGATTAACAATTAATTAGTGTGTTCCCACTCTGTGTTGTAGGGAGATGCATTAATCGGAGGCTGCTTTGCAATGGAGATGATGACTGTGGGGATCAGTCAGATGAAAGAAATTGTAAGAAAGTATATAAAAAGTGCAGCCAGGAGATGGAACAATACTGGGGAATACAAATGCTAGCAAGTGGGTAAGCAGTTCCATTATATTTCCAGAAACAGGACTGATGCCAAATGGAACAATTTGCAGTTCTACCTTTAGAATTGAGGTGGGAACCGTTTTTTTCAGCTTGAGGGTCACATTCAATTCTGGGCAATCTTCCCCAGAGCTATGTGCCAGTGGTGGGTGGGACCAGAGGTAAAAGTAGGCAGAGCAACAAATGTAAATTTTACCTTTATTCAGCAGGCTAGTTACTGCACCCACCCAGCCCTACCCTACATTCAGACCACCATGAGGAATTAACAGAGTTCAAGGAAACATTCCAAAAACACTCAAGGAGGGTGTGAAACTAGGCTGGTGAGGCTGTGGCCTGGGAAGAGATGAGGTAATCAGGGAGGGGAAATGACTTTGGGGATTCTCAAGGGCCAGATAAATAGGCCTAGAAGTCCACATTTGGCTCAGGGGCCTGGCTGAGATTTCACATTCCTGCTATCAATAAAGAGCTATCAATAAATTCTATGACTGCTTAGAGAAAAGGGGGGTTTTGAGACACATTCTCATACTTCCTAGAAAAGTAGCCATGTTACTCTGTTGCAGCAGAATTTTACAACAGGTGTTAGAAACTTCATATAGTTTAGCTACATCTGAACCTTCATCAACTCATGGGAAGAATCTACTTTTCCTCCACCTGCTCATTACCCAGGCAAGGGGACAGCTTTTAAATAAAACATGGAACCAAAAGAATTACAGCAAGCTTAGATACTATTTTAATAGCTCAACTTAACATGGTTGTTCTAGCTGAACCACTACTTCAGAAAAAGGTCTGACCAGAGTAAAAACAGAACAAAGCTTATATTGTAGCTCAAACACAGCATACAAAGAGTTATAAAACATTGAAACATTCCTAAACATCCTTCTACAAACATTCCTGTCCCTATCTGTTCCTTGGAACCTCTCAAGGAGATGCCGGATTTCTTCACCCCGATGCTATCTCAAAGCAGAAGTAGCAGAACATCCTGAGTGACCATTTGTGCTACTTTCAGGGTCAGATAGGAAAGGAGTTTATCGCAAGAGTCATAAAATGCAGGCACACCAAAACAGGACTAATACATTCTAGCCAAAGGTCCAATACAATATTGGAACGGTTTTAAAATAAAAAAATTCTATACCCTGGGTGTCCCAAACCCCTGGCCTACCTGTTGGCAAGTCAGTATGTCAAGTTCCCAGTCCAGGGTCAGTCCACATGCCCAAAGTCCCACAGAGATCCTGGAGCATCAACATGGGCAGTTACTTGAGCAGACACAGCACCTCAATGATTGCAGCATCTGGGCTTAACGAGGCAAATGACCCTCACCTGTTCTGAGTCTACTCCAGCTGAAGAATCACATAGCGAGCTCCACCTGGCCAGCTAAGGAGATGGGCTGTGGGTTATTGCCTGCCCCAGCCTCCAAGACAGATTCTGCTGCTGCTCCTTACACCTCAGAGCCTGCTGTGGAGACAGAGACCCCTCTGGCTCTGGTGATGGGTCCTGCTGCTCTGTTTCCTGTGCACTGACCCCTGCTCCCATCCCCTCTGGAAAGCACAGTAGCTGCAATCTGGTATAGATAATGCTGAACTGACTGAGCCAACGGTCTGACTTCAGTATAAGGCAACTTGCTATGTTTCTATTGCATAATACTGTAGCCTCCCTCACACACAAGGCCCTGTCCACCTATATATACGTCTAGAAAGGAAGCAATGGAACAGGTTTTAACTGTTTCAGGTTTTAACCATTTTAACTCTCATGGACTGCCACACCTGACTGCTGGGTTCTGTTCAGCTTAGTGGGTTACAAGTAGTGCAAGTATGAAAAAAATCAGAATACTTTGGAGGTTCTCTCCTGGATGATAACAGAATACAATT
This sequence comes from Podarcis raffonei, assembly GCF_027172205.1. NCBI lineage: Eukaryota > Metazoa > Chordata > Lepidosauria > Squamata > Lacertidae > Podarcis > Podarcis raffonei. The sequence continues at coordinate 41,633,927 of NC_070607.1, forward strand.
TGTTCACTGTGTCTGGGAAAATCAGTATGCTTGATAGACAGACCCAGTTTTGACCCCCTCCCATTTGCTGCATTACTGCTTTTTAAAAAATTGTGTAGTTTTTCCAAGGCCAAAACAGGCCTCATATGAACTAAAAGATGTTGCCAAAAGAAGATGTATAACTTACTTTGAATAACCAATGTCTAAGCACGGCAACTTTATCCATTTCCCTTCTCCCCAGATTAAATATTTTCACAAACGACCTGGAAGGATGGGTTTTAGACTATAAATACTATGCTGGAGCATGTTCTCCCCAGTATATTGGAGACACCAATTTCAGAAAACCATACAATGTAGAAAGCTATTTGGCAGAGGTATGTATTAAAGAGCTGTACGTGCAGTTAAAATTCCTCGGATTGTTGATACATCAAGTCATTTATTAAAGTGAAAATAATGCTCAACCAAATATTTATGTTTTATGCTTACGTGTTTTATGTGAAGTCCAAGTCACTTGGGCTTCCTCAAGTACTCTACATATGTGTGTTAGAGATAATCTAGAAGACCTCTTCACTGATAATATCAGGTATTATGAGTTGCATTTTTCCTTCATAAGGAAGATTTTTCATATTTTCAGCAAAGCAGGTAAGGATTCTGTCTCTCTTTTAATGAATCAGCAATACATATTTTTGTAATATAGTGTTGAGGCACTTAACTTTCTACCAACCAGCCATATGCCTTATGTGTAAAACATGTCTGCATGTGGACAACTATGTATTTATTTAATTACGAATGCCATTTATTTGCTGTCATATACAGAATATTGGTTTGCAATAAATTTATTTATTGGTTTTATTGGTTTGCAATAAATATATAGAATGAAAACTACAAAAATTATGATAACTTTAGGCGTGGAATCAGGATACAAAAAGTTCCTTATTCATGTTTTTTGTTTAGACCAAAGGCAAATATGAATTTGCGTTGAGTGAATATGAATCTTATTCAAGTTTTGAAGAGAATGTCTCCAAGGCAAAAGCGAAACAACAAAGCTTCAGCATTGGCATAAAAATACCAGGCATGTTTGAAGTTGGTTACAGTAATGATGACCAGAGGTACCAGAAGTACATTCAGAGGACAAAACGATTTTCTTCAACGGTAAACATGCTTCTCCATAACTCTAGGTTCATTTTAGTGAACATGGACAGTTTTAGAAACACTGTGTACTGTGTTTTGAAGTTAGGAAAAGTAAAGGTGTTTTTAGTTTTTCTCAAATGTTTTCACACCACATTTAGAGCTGAAAATCACTATATTCAGAGATTTCTTTCTGTTGTCACATCACCCTTTCTGAATTAGCTCCAAAACAATGGTTCAGGTCTGGAATCATTCTGACACATTACTCAGTCCACACTATACATTAAAGCACGATCTTCACACTTCAAACAGTCATGGCTTCCTTTAAAGAATACTGGAAGCTATAGATTGTTAAGGGTGCTTAAAGTTGTTCGGAGACCCTTGTTTCCCTCACAGAGCTACAGTTCTCAGAGTGGTTTAACAATCCATCTCTCTTCAGTGGCATGTCTGGAAATTACAGATCTAGGAGGATAAAATAGGGGTCTCCAACCAACTCTCAGCACCCCTACAAAACTACATCTCCCAGAATTCTTGGGGGGAAGCCATAGCTCTTTGAAGTCGGTTCGTAGTGCTTTAAATGTATGATGTGGATGCAGCTACAATGACTTGCTGGGTCACATTTTCTGCAGTCCTGGCTTCATATGTAGGATTTCCATGTTGTCACCGGTGTCAGTGTTGACCACCTAGGGGGCCCTGAATCCAAACAGATGTTCCTTTTTATTTTATTTTATTTTATTTTAAAGTATGTTTTTATTGATTTATTATAAACCTATATGCAAACTATCACATAACCTCATGCCCTGAGGGGGAATGAAGAAGATATAGTAACAGCTTTTTTCTAAAAGAGTTGTCGTATTTATTGTATGGTAATCTTTTCCCCCTTTTCTTTTTAAAGTGATGCCAACCACTTCGTGAGGTCTTCCTGAAAAGTGATCTATATATACTTTAAAAACAAACAAACCGCCATACAAACAATAACAGAATGCTACACAGATCCATAATTTCAGGGAGGCTCCACAGAAAGAAAGTTGTGCAGTGATGTATATGGGCAGCAAGCATATATATTGTGAAGGAATTGGAATGAACGTCTGTGGAGGGATGTATGCAAAAGATCTGGCCATGTGAAAGTGTGCATTTCCGTTTATTGGATAAGGCTACAGGGGATGTGTGAGAGTACCCTGCAGGTATGATAGGAATTTGACAGGAAGGCTGGGTTCAAAGCCCTGATGCCCCACCGCTCACTTCTGCTTAAGAATCTTTCTCCAAGGGTACTTTCTGAGATGGCTGCCTTCCTGTCCTTGGAATTTCCAGAGGGATGTCAGCATGCGCATAAAAGGCCATGCTAATGTTAGACTGGTGAAACAAGACAGGTGCTGTCAGTTCAGAATATGGCAATAGAAGCAAAGAAACCAAGCTATTCCACTGCAGGGCAGTCATGACAGTAATATATAATGAAAACTGCTTGCAGGGCTTACATAGTTTAATTATAGACTGAAGCAAGCCGATTCACCTTGGAAGAGTCGGTGCATCCACTGAAATGCCTTGTTCAGGAAAGCAGTGTGGGTTGCATGAAATACTCGCAGTTTCATTGCGGGAGGATGATACTGATCCATGTAGAATTTATTTCAAAACAAACCACTTGATACTTAAAAAGCGGGACTGGATTTCAGCACTACAAAATCCTCAAATTCTTCAGCTCTCAAAATTATGGGGAGAAGAAACCTTATTATCACTGATATGAAAAAATATTTTTTTTAAAAAAATGGTTATAAGATTTAGATACTTAGGCAATACAATTATCAGGGGAGTTTTCTAGCTGAAACTCAGTTCCGGCACCTCTCAGGTGCCATTGCCATTTTAAGAGAATGAGGGAGGCATTCATGGTGACGGCACCTCTTTTTCTAGAAAAATAGCACTGACAATTATTATTATTATTATTATTATTATTATTATTATTATTATTAAGTGCATTAGGAAATTTGATTCAGTGCCAGAATAATTAGTGTATTTTTAATTCACTAATTAAACTTGAAGATTTATTTTGATGAATGAATCATGTGAATACAGTTAGTTAGCTATACATATATCCCCCCTCCCCCCAATGTAAAATATACATCTAGCTGGCACAACTTTCTTGAAGGTTACTCTACTATTACATTTTCTCATATTTTTGGCTTAGACATGAGTCTGGGTATCTTTGTCACAAAGTCCATAGACTACCATACAACTCAGTGTTATTTCTGGCTTCACCCAAGGCAAAATGATTATTCAGTAGGGTTGGTGGGGCAGCACAGGACAGGCTTGTGAACCATGGCAGATTTGGGTATTATGGCACCCTGTGCAGAGCCCATATTTGGCACGCTCCACTGCCTTCCCAAAGGCAGTCCCAGAGCCCTCGCACATCCTTCCCAAAGCTGGGAAAGCACTAACTAGGCTTTAGGAAGGAAAAGGAAGGACTCTAAGAGCCTCATATTTTCTTCCCAAAGCCCATTGCCTCACTTGCTGGGCTTTGAGATGGTGCCCCCTCTATGCACCATCCTAAATCCACTCCTGCTAGTTACCCAATGCAGAGGGCTATGTATGATTAGCCAGTGGGCCAAAAGCAGCCTGGAGAGCACATACCAGACATTTCTGAACATGAAAGGGGGTAAAAGTCATGCTTCTTGGAGACTATGCAAAGTGACTGGGGTGTGTGCATATTGCTCGGAGAATGTGCAAAATGCAGCCAAAATAACAGCTGGAGAATGTACAAAATTCAGTCAATCTATGCACATTCCCCAAAGCCTGTTGAGGAGTATGTATATTGACTAGGAAATGTGTACAGTTCTCTTTTCATGGAAGGGTTATGTGCAGATTCTCCATGAGACCTGATGAATGGGTGCAGTGAATGTGTGCGCGCCCCCCCATCTTCTGTGCGAATACCTGTGCTTTCTAGAAACAACTAAAGATGCTGCTGTTCCAACCAACTTTTCCAAACTTAGGTATTCATTTTGTATCATTTTAAAACCTATTTTCAGTTGTTTTTGTACCATTTTAAAATCTATTTGTAGTGGTTTATAAGTCACCTTGAAACAAATGTAAAAGGTAGTAAGTCAATCAAAGCATCATCATCATCACCTGTACATTTATTTCATACTGAGGTTCAGTGTGATATATTTTTCATATTTTATTGTATTTCCAATACAAAATGTATTTAGTGCAAGCAGCAACACAGATTGTTGTAAATATATCTATGGATGTATAAATATGTCAGGGAACTGCCATCTGAGACGCAGGAGGTGAAAGGGCTCACGGAGGGTGAGAGAGACCATTCAGCTGAGGAGGGAACCAGCAGGGGGAGAAGTGGAGTTCCAAGGGAAAGTGAGTCGGAGGGAGGGCTCAGAGACACTTCAAGCGAGAACAGTGGGGAGGTTTCAGGACCTCCTATAGGGACACCCACTCCTCGCCGGAAACTGTCACGCCGAGAGTCCAGAAGACGCGTTTCCGTTAAGGAGCTTTTATGCTGGAAGAAGTTCCGTAAACGCCCACTGTCCGATTCAACGAGCGACTGATGGAGCCATGCTTAAGGAGCTCCGTCACAGACAGAGGTTTGTGGACTTAGCCAAACTCTGAGGGACTAGGATTTTACGCACAAGCAGCTCACCATCCCATCACAGCAATCGGACAGTCCCTGAAAGCAGCTTGTGCAGAGAGGCATCATGAGCAACCCAGCCGGAGCCGGGGGAGCAGGAGGAGCTGGAGAGGGTCCAAGCCTGGAAGAAAGGTACAGGGTGTTGGAAGTCCAGCTAGCACTGCAAACGGCGAGGCTAGAGGAAAGGAGGGCGCAGGATGCAGAAAAGGCAAAAGGCGCCACACTAGCAAGAAAGATGCCAGGATTGGTGCAGAAGTTTGGGGGGGACCCCAGGAACTACCAAGCCTTTAGGACAGAGATGCAGTATGCTCTCGAACTGCAGTTTAACGACTTTCCCGACGAGGCATCGCGAGTGGCGTTTGTGATTGGCCATCTCGAAGGGGGGGCGAGAGACTGGGTTAGACCCCTGATGGCAGGGAATAGTGAAATGCTGAAGGACACGAGGAAGTTTTTTCGCGCCATGGATTTGATGTTTTCCAGCGAGATTGAACAGGGACTGGTGCGCAGACAATTGATGGCTTGCAAACAGGGTCGCCGATCGGTTCGTGAGTACTGGACTGAGTTTACAATGTTGATACATAAATTGGGGTGGGACCTATCGGCGGAACCCATTCAAATGCTCTTTGAAGAGGGGCTTTCTTCGGCGGTGAAAGACGAACTTTCCCGGGCGCCCAGGGCGGAGTCTATGGACCAGCTGACCAAATCAGCGCTGACCATTGGAGCGCGCCAGGAGGCAAGAGCCTTGGAGAAGCGGGAGGGGAAAGGAGAGCGTTGGAGGGATTTCCGCATTCCAGAGATTCCAGAGCTAAGTTTCCCGCCAGGAGAGCCGATGGAAGTTGGAACAGCGCGCGCGCGCGCAGTTTCAAATCCCAGTGAAGGGAGGAAGAAGGAGGGAAAGAGCGCCAAGAAATGTTATCTCTGCCAGCAGCCAGGTCACTTTGCCAGAGTCTGCCCGCAAAGAAAGGAATGGCAAGGGATGGCGGGAGCTGTTGGGGGGAAGGAGGAGGGAGTCCAGGAGCCAGTAAAAGCCAACGCCTGGCTGCCACCGTCAGGGCACTGCAGCCAGGCCAAGGAGCAGTAAAAGTGCCCACTCCGGAACCTCCAAGACCAGCCCTAGTAATAGAGGTGTTGCTAGAGCTGGCAAACGGATACCCACTAAAGACAAAGGCGCTGTTGGACTCAGGCAGCTCCTGTAATTTTATGAGTAAGGAGTTTGCAGCTGAACACCAGATACAGATACTCCCTTTAAGCAACCCCCTGCAGGTGACCACGATCGATGGGAGGGAGCTGTTGGGAGGAGAAGTTAGCCTACAGACCGTCCCAATGGTTATGAGGGTGGCCAGGCACACCGAAAGGATAGCGTTCAATGTGGCCACCCTGGGAGGGGCTCCCGTCATTTTGGGAATGAGCTGGCTAGCGTTGCATGACCCGCTAGTGGGCTGGCATCAGAGAGTGGTCTCCTTTGGGTCAGCACATTGCCTGGAACACTGCAGAGAAGGAAAGGTGCCAGAAGGGGCAAAAGCCTTTATAGCAGGGACGGAAGTGGCGGACAAAGGGAAGGTGCCCAAACAATACGCTGACCTGAGCAAGGTCTTCAGCGAAAGGGAAGCAGATAAACTACCACCGCATAGAGACTTTGACTGCCAAATTAACCTGGTCCCTGGGGCCCAGCTCCCCGTGGGCAAGCTGTACGCCATGTCAGACAGGGAAATGCAGGAGTTAAGGGAGTTTATTGATAAAAACCTGAAGAGGGGCTTTATCAGAGAGTCCAGAGCGGTGGGGGGGAGCCCAGTGTTTTTTGTGGACAAAAAAAACACGGATAAACCCAGGCTTGTAGTGGACTACCGGCGGCTAAATGCCGTGTCAGAACCAGTGACTTTCCCCATGCCCAGGATTGATGACATTTTGACCAGGGTGAGGAAGGGAAAGATATTCACGAAACTGGACCTGAGAGGGGCATACAACCTGATACGAATAAGGAAAGGGGATGAATGGAAAACCACCATGTTCACCCCTTTGGGGGCTTTTGAATATTTAGTTATGCCATTCGGATTGCAATCAGGCTCCGCCTGTTTTCAATCGCTCATGAACCATGTCCTGGGACCTTTGCTCTACAAGAATTGCGTGGCCTTCCTCGATGACGTGCTGATATATTCAGAGAATGAGGAGCAGCATGTAAAGGATGTCAGGGAAGTGCTGAGCCAGCTGCAAGCAAACCAGCTGTGGGTGAAATTGGAGAAGTGTCAGTTTCACACCAAGGAGGTGGAATTCCTGGGGTACCGCTTATCAGACAAGGGATTAGCCATGGATCCAGGCAAGGTCCAGGCGGTGCTGGAATGGAAGACACCGAAAACGAAAAAGGATGTGCAAAGGTTCTTAGGGTTTGGGAACTTTTACCGGAAATTCATCAAGAACTTTGCCCACTTAACGGCTCCCATCACGGACTGTCTAAGCAGCAAGAAGAAATTCGTTTGGACGGCGGAGGCGGAGCAAGCATTTGAGGAATTGAAAAGGGCATTCGCTTCGGAAGAACAGCTCCTGCATGTGGATTTACAAAAACCCATGAGAGTGGAAACTGATGCCTCAGACCGGGCGGTGGGGGCGGTGCTGCTTCAGCCAGGGAGCAATAAGTCGGAATGGAGACCGTGTGCCTTCTTTTCGCGTAAGCTGAACAAATCCGAGAGGAACTACACCGTATATGACCGAGAACTACTCGCCATTCACGAAGCGTTCCGGAGATGGAGACATTTACTAATTGGCGCACAGCATAAGGTGCAAGTGTGTACGGACCACAAGAACTTGGAGTATTGGAGAACGGCATGAGTGCTCAACCAACAACAAGTGAGGTGGGCCCAGGAGTTCTCCAAATTCCATTTTGAAATCTGCTATGTGCCAGGTCCAGAAAACATCAGAGCGGACGCTCTCTCACGCAAACCTGAATATTTGGAGGGGGAGGGAGCGCCTGAAGAGAGACATATTATCCCAGAGGACCACTGGGTGTGTGGGGCGGCCTGGGTGGGGCAAAGAGAACTGGTAGAGGGAACGGTAAATGATGAATACGCCCAGGATAAGCTCAGAGGTTTAAGGAGAGAGGGAGAAGACCCCGGAGGTTTTGAAGAAAGAAACGGGGCATTGTATTACAAAGGGGCACTATATATACCGGAAGGGGAATTGAGGGGGAGAGTACTCAAACAGCTGCACGACAACCCCACAGCAGGGCATTTTGGGCAACACAAGACCATGTGGTTGGTGACCAGGGAGTTTTGGTGGCCCAAGGTGAGGGAGGATGTACGGGAGTATGTGAGAAGGTGTGACCAATGCCAGAGAGCCAAAGGAGAAAGGCGGGCGCCAGCGGGGTTATTAGAACCGTTACCCACACCAGAACGACCGTGGGAGGCGGTATCGATAGATTTTATGACTGATCTGCCTAAATCCCAGGGGAAAACCGCCATACTAGTCGTAGTAGACCTGTTAACTAAGATGGGTCACTTTGTAGCTTGCTCACATGCAGTCACGGCGGAAGAGACAGCGAAATTGTTTGTAGAACATATTTTTAGGCTGCATGGCGCCCCCTTGAGGGTGGTCTCCAACAGAGGGAAACAGTTCACGTCCAGATTCTGGAGGAAACTTATGAGCTTATTGCACGTAGAGGTCAACTTTTCGACTGCCAGGCACCCTGAGACCAATGGGCAGGCGGAGAGGGCAAACGGTATCCTCCAACAATACCTGAGGTGTTATGTCAATGACAGAGAGAACGATTGGGTCGAAAAGTTGGCGCTAGCGGAATTTGCTTACAATAATGCAGAGAATGTGTCCACCGGGATGAGCCCCTTTTTGGCTAATTATGGGTGCCACCCCAGGGCGTTTCCAGGGGGAGGAGGGGAGAGATGGAGTGTCCCGGCCGCTGAACATTTTGTAGAAGAAATGGAAGCGATCCATCGTCAACTCCAACTCAACTTAGAAAGGGCCAAAGAAGAATATAAGAGGCAGGCAGACAAGAGCAGAAGGGAAGGTGAAACCATTAGGGTGGGGAGTCAGGTCTGGCTATCAACCCAAGGGTTGCCATTCAAGGGGGGTTGCAAGAAATTGAGACCCAAAAGATTGGGACCATTTGAGGTCATCCAACAGGTCAACCCAGTGGCTTTCAGACTCCGGTTACCGAACCACATGAAACTGCACCCAGTATTCCACAGGTCATTACTGTCACCATATAGGGGGGAAGGTGAAGGGGTATCCACACGGGGGCCAGCCATAGAAGAAAGGGAAAGCAGCAACCATGTGGCGGAAATCATCGACTCCAGGTGGATGGGTAATCAGGTGGAGTATTTGGTCGCGTGGGAAGGGGAACCGGAGTCGGAAAACACCTGGGTGACGGCAGAGGAGGTCCGTGACGAGATCTTGATCGAAACGTTCCACCAAAGGTTCCCCAGGAAACCTCAGCCAGTAGCGAGGTTCCGGAGGGAGTACTTTGGCACCACCGACGATGAGGAGGAACTGGAAGGATTCAGGGAATCGGAGTTGGAAGAAGGAACAGACTCCGATGAGGAGGAGTACTTGGAAACCGGAAATAGCAACAGGTGGAGGGAAGTGTTCGAAACTTCTGAAGATGAGGGAGGTTCCTTCAGGGGTTTTGCTCCCTCGCCTCCCGCAGAGGAGGGGAGGGAAGGGGGTGAAGGGGGCCCTGGAGGGGAGGTGGATGTCAGGGAACTGCCATCTGAGACGCAGGAGGTGAAAGGGCTCACGGAGGGTGAGAGAGACCATTCAGCTGAGGAGGGAACCAGCAGGGGGAGAAGTGGAGTTCCAAGGGAAAGTGAGTCGGAGGGAGGGCTCAGAGACACTTCAAGCGAGAACAGTGGGGAGGTTTCAGGACCTCCTATAGGGACACCCACTCCTCGCCGGAAACTGTCACGCCGAGAGTCCAGAAGACGCGTTTCCGTTAAGGAGCTTTTATGCTGGAAGAAGTTCCGTAAACGCCCACTGTCCGATTCAACGAGCGACTGATGGAGCCATGCTTAAGGAGCTCCGTCACAGACAGAGGTTTGTGGACTTAGCCAAACTCTGAGGGACTAGGATTTTACGCACAAGCAGCTCACCATCCCATCACAAAATATATATGGGGGCCTGTAATGCAATGGTGAAAGACCTTACAAATATCCTATCTCTCATTTGAATGCCTTTGCTTCAATTTAGTCTAGAAAATTTATCCATGCCCGTTCCGAACTGGAAGTTGCCCAATATAAACTGAAGAGTCGGAATTTAATGCTTCACCATGAGTTCTTCCAGAGACTTCTTCGCTTGCCTTTAGAGTACAGCTATGGGGAATATCGAGAACTCTACAGAGACTACGGAACACATTACATTACTGAAGCTACCCTTGGTGGAATTTATGAATATACTTTGATCTTGAATGATGAGCAGCTTCAAAGAGCAGGTATGTGGGCAGAGATGGCTATAGACAAACCAGATTGTTTTATGCTGACATGGAACAATGTTCTGAACCCAGCATAGGTATTTGACATCACACAAGGTGGCATATTTGTGTAAAGCAATAGTTACCTGATTAATTCATTTTCCTGCAAAGAGATTTGTTTGTTTGATTTAGCTGGATGCTGACTGTCAGGCTCTTTCAATGAGAAAGCAACAAATATTTGTGATTACATGTCTGTATCTTTCTGCTGGTGACTATGTTTGTTATTATTTGCTCAGATTTTAAAACCATCTGTCTGATCTGAGCATTTACTATTATTATGTGTGATGCTGCTAATCCCACTATCTTAGACTCCCAAACCCAATGGACCTGGTTATCATTTTGACACAGAACTTTCAAGGCCTAACCATTTGGCTTGTAGCTCTGTACATTTACATTGGGGGCCTTGGAAACTTGCATATATATTATTTAATCTTTTAATCTAGAATTTAATTCCCGAGTATGAAACAAGATAAATAAAGGCAATGTAACAAGTCATGTTGATATTTAATTCCTTAAGGAACAAGGAAGGTATTTATCTGACACCATGCCTTCTTGTATACAGTATTCATTTCCCTCACCCCCAAGAGTTGAGATGAAGTAATGAGGTTACAGGACCGGCCACCAAGAAAGGCAAAATTGTCATTCATAAGAAGTTGGTGATGGCTCCAGTTCTCTTTAATGGAATCCTTTCCCAAAGGAGGGGTGACAGATGCATACAATTGGCCTTTCTGGAAAGTCTAAAAAGCTTCTAATTTTGCCAGGCTGTTCTGTTGTTTTAGCTCCAGGTTTTAATACTGACTCCGTTTTTGTTTTGTTTTTACATTTTAGTGTGTGATTGTTGATATTGCTGCTTTTATTATTTTAGATCAATGCAAACCACTTGAAGGTGTGAATTTTTTTTTTAAAAAAAATCCCAGCATTTCTAACAAGGAAGTAATAAGTAATAAGTAGAAATTTAGTGTGGGATATTGTTACATAGGTTGGTATCATGCAGAAATATCTGCAATGTTTCGTGTTTCCTATGTTGCTTCTGTATGATGACTATGGCCTATAAGCATCACAGAAATGATGGTCATTTAAGCCACAATCCAGTACCAGGGAGAAAGCCGCATTTAACTTTGTGGGACATACTTTGTGCACACAGGGGTGTATAAAGTTGCACTGTTAAAGTATTTTTTCAACCACTTGACAATGGCTCGGAAACACTTTCCAAGAACAATAAAGTGGCTAAATCCATTGATAAAATCTGAAGCTAACCCCCTCTCAATCTTGTAGGTTCTCTAAGGTTTCTAGTTGTGCCACTCCTCTCTATTTCTGTAAGCATACAGATCGTAGGACTCTGAGAAGTGGTAAATAATTTACTGGGACGACTCTCCTATCTGACATTGCTCTTACTGCTTGATGGATGGTGCTTTCACAAGGGCTAGTGTTTGTTGTGTAGAACAAAGAGAGCTTTGGGCTGTTAATCAATAGCTTCAGTCTCTTGTTTACCCATTGGCAACGGGAGCTTGACAAACTGTCTGTAGAAGGTCTTACTGGATTCCTCTCTATGACATGCAGTGACTCGGATCCAGAGAAGTCCATGCACACAAACAAAGCACTTCTGTGCAACCAACATTTCTCTAGTGGCTGATGCTCTGGAAGTCCCGCAGCATTTTCCAGGGAGTTTTCAGGGGATGTGGGAGCTCAGGAGATGGGAAGCTGTAAAATTCCTGGTCATGAAGAATCATTGCTTCCAATCTCATGCAATCTGTTTTCTCATTTATTGGATAGCAAGAGGATAAGACAGGGATGGGGAACTACTAGCCCTTAGGCCATATCTGGGCCATGACACATCTAGTCTGTGGCCTCTCCACCTCAGCCCTGCACACCCCTGCATAGAAATCCCATTGGAGCCTATGAGAGCTTCCCCCACCCCAACCCCAATCTAAGCATGATTGCTTTGTGAAGGGTGCTATTTTCATTGGAAACACAGCTGTGGAGGGAGAGAATAGAATAGAATAGAATAGAATAGAATAGAATAGAATAGAATAGAATAGAATAGAATAGAATAGAATAGAATAGACTACTATTGTTAGTGAAGAATTTATCCTTTATTGTGTGTATGTTTAGATGATAGATAGATATATTGATATTGATATTGATATATAGATAGTAGCCCAAGTCTTTCTCTAAGGGCCAAGGTAGATGTGATATTTATTGCATACTTTGGCATTGTGCAGCTGTTTTTTGTTTGTTTAACAAATAGTTGGGGAGCTTTAACTCGGCATTGTTCGCCTCATGCACAAACCCCATCCCCACTATTTGCAAGGGGGAGAAAGCTCCTGTTGGTGCTAATGACAGCTTTCCTCCCACTGGAAATAGCAGGAACAGAGGATTGATTCCATCAAGACCGTGGTAGGGCAATGGGTTAAACTCCCCCTCCTTCCAAATAGACAGGAAAGCACCTGTTTTTATATGGCTTTCTGGGGTGTTCTCTAGCTGTTTTCTGCTTAAAGGTAAAGGGACCCCTGACCGTTAGGTCCAGTTGCGGACAACTCTGGGGTTGCGGCGCTCATCTTGCTTTATTGGCCAAGGGAGCCGGTGTACAGCTTCCGGGTCATGTGGCCAGTATGACTAAGCTGCTTCTGGTGAACCAGAGCAGCGCACAGAAACACCGTTTACCTTCCCGCCAGAGCAGTACCTATTTATCTACTTGCACTTTGACGTGCTTTCAAACTGCTAGGTGGGCAGGAGCAGGGACCGAGCAACGAGAGCTCACCCCGTCACAGGGATTCGAACCACCAACCTTCTGATCAGCAAGCGCTAGGCTCTGTTGTTTAACCCACAGCACCACCCACATCCCACTGTTTTCTGCTTACCCAGTGCCAATTGGGAGGAGCCTTGGCTTAGTGGTGGAAAACATGTGCTTTGCATACAGAGGGTCTCAGATTCAATCCCCAGCATCTCCAGGTAGGGCTGGGATTGTTACCTACCTGAAATGCTGGAGAGTCATTGTAGACAATGCAGAGGTAGATAGAACAAAGGTCTTACTCAATATAAGGCAGCTTCTTTTGTTCCTATGATCCCATTTTCTGTCTCTGTTGCAATGCCCAGCAATATGAATCCAGAGGGTCAGGAGACACTCAGAGCAGCTGGGGTTGGGTGCATTCTTCCTGATAGTGGAAGTGTCATACACTCACACAGATTTTGGATCCAAACCTGTTTCTTTTAATAAATATTGTGTTCTCTCTCTCTCTCTCTCTCTTTCTCCTTAAGGCTACTCTTTAAGCGATGTCCGGTCTTGTACAAATCACGGAGTCAAAGTTGGTGCAAATATTTATGGTTTTTATCTATCGGCTGGAATATCAATTGCAGGTTGTGATGCCATTTTAAAAGAAATTGGAGGTAAGTATACCATGGTCAAGGAATGTGAACAATCCACACACTAATTTAGAAATTTCATTCATGAACAAAATACTTGTTTCAAAAAGAAAACAATTTTGTTAAAAGGTGACTGTAATTATTGATAAAATGTGAGTTTTAAAGGAGACAGTTCTGTAAAAAGTGTATTTTATTTTGAAATGTACCAGTCCATTGAAAAACAATGGGCTGCTATAACGTTTCAGTGATTTTACAAACATAGTAAAGGTAAAGGTAAAGGTACCCCTGCCCGTATGGGCCAGTCGTGTCCGACTCTGGGGTTGCGTGCTCATCTCGCTCTAAAGGCCGTGAGCCAGCGCCGTCCGAAGACACTTCCGGGTCACGTGGCCAGCGTGACGAAGCTGCAGCTGGTGAGCCAGCACCAGCGCAGCGCACGGAAATGCCATTTACCTTCCTGCTATAAAGCGGTCCCTATTTATCTACTTGCACTTAAGAGTGCTTTCGAACTGCTAGGTGGGCAGGAGCTGGGACCAAACGACGGGAGCTCACCCCGCCGTGGAGATTCAAACCGCCGACCATACGATCGGCAAGTCCTAGGCACCGAGGTTTTACCCACAGCGCCACCCGCTTACAAACATAGGAAACAGAAAATAGCAGCCTTTTTGTATATATCCTTCAAAACATACTAAAATAATAACACAAACGAAGAAAGAGAAAAGGAAGGCAGAAAAAGCACCATCAGCAGTTTACCAAAGACACACTATATAAATCAATTTAAAGTAAGGCATGACTGATCTTTGATAGTTTTATAAAATAGTAATTATAAACAGGGCTTAAAGTGGACTTCCCCAACCTGTTGCCTTTCAGGTGTTTGAGACTACAACTTGAATAGCCACGCTGCCTGGGGCAGACTAGTGTTGTGATCCAAAATCTCTTGAAGACAAAATCTCTTGAGGACACCAGAAAGCTAATCTAGAAGATCACAAAGATACAATTTAAAAAATAATTTAAAATGATTGCATAAAACAGTGAATAATACCTTACTCACTTCAGCTCATTGCTTATATTGCCTATGTTTAACGATATTAAATTTAAGGTGATACAAGTGGACATTGCAGCGTCCCAAGCTGCTAAGTGGTGTGTTCCTCTTCACATTTCTGGACAACCTGGTGCAGGAATCTTGTGCTATTCAGGTCGGGGTTGGGAAAGTTTCAAGAGTGGAGAAGTCTTGATGGGCACTTTTTTTAAAAAAAAAAAGTTACCTCGCCTTATCCTGCTGTGCTATACAGTGGTACCTCGGGTTAAGTACTTAATTCGTTATGGAGGTCCGTACTTAACCTGAAACTGTTCTTAACCTGAAGCACCACTTTAGCTAATGGGACCTCCTGCTGCCATCGTGCTGCCGGAGCACAATTTCTGTTCTCATCCTGAAGCAAAGTTCTTAACCTGAAGCACTATTTCTGGGTTAGCGGAGTATGTAACCTGAAGCGTATGTAACCCGAGGTACCACTGTACTACTAACACTTGATCAGGTGTGGATAACCTTTGGTCCTCTAGATGTTGCTAAACTTTAATTCCTGTCAGCCCCAGAAAGCATGCCCGATTGCCAGGGATTCTGGGAGTTGTAGTTCAGCGCCAAAGGTTCCAGATACCTGCACTAGAGGTTTGAAAGGTTCAAACCTGAACATTTTGAAGCTTTATCATAAGGGGATTTTATTGCCAGGGAGTGTCATTATAGATTCTGGAAAGCTTGAAAGGAAAAGCGCATTCCTTTTCCTTTCCTATCCTTCTGAAACATCCTGGGTTCATTATTAGAAGGAAGGATGGCATTCCGTTTCCAGCCTTGTATGCAGGAGGTCTTTCCACTTGTCTAAATCAGTGCTTGAAGTTACAGTTATCAGATGATAAATATTCATGTACGGATGCACATGTAATCTGAACTGATGTGTTTAATTGTGCCTCTACAGATAACACAGCAGAAAGGAAAATTGTGGAGGACTTTGTCGCCCTTGTTCGTGGAGGTGCAAGCGAATATATAACAACACTTGCTTACAAAGACCTGCCCACTGCAGAGCTGATGCAAGAGTGGGGAGATGCTGTTCAATACAACCCTGAAATCATCCGGATGAAGGTGATGTAGAGCGATCACAATGCTATATTGACAAACTGAAATGTGTTTGGGGATACAAGGCTTGTACAAATTTGCTAAAATTTCAAATTTTCACATTGGATTTGAAACTGTGATGTAATCAAGATGGAAAAATAAATTTGATTATATGATTGAAAGAGAAAAGACATGATCAATTAAATTTCACATTAGTTTCTAACCAGAGAAATGGCTAGAAATGGTCAGTAGAAGATTACTTTACAGTGCCCTGACTTCCCCAAGGAGCTCCCATGTCTCTCCTAAGGGCTGGGTGCTCTCATGGAAAGTGTCCTCGTCCATTTTTAAAAAAAGCATTTCCCACCCAATTCAGTTCCCTTTTTCTCATTTCCCTGATCATAAATTCAGTTCTCCACATTTTCCAGCAATGTGAAATTATCCTCATGAAAATTCATTAGCATTCTTCTGCAAATTTCTCTTAACACAACTTTATATCCAGCTTTAACATTTTTGCAAGCAATTTCCCAAATATATTTTTGTATGTTATTTCCCTCCCCCCCATGTCTTCATTTTTATGCACACTTACCCCATATATATGCATTTATACAAACATTGTTTATTTGGAGAACTGCTTTGCAAAAATTAGATGTGCGAATTCTGAAGTATGGCTACACTTTTGCTTTGGAAAGTGAAAATTTCATTGATTAAACTTTAAATGAAAACTGAGTTGAATTTCTGTTCCATCCCTCTTCTGGAGTGTTTACTCTGGAGGAGGAAGGGATACAAAAATCACCTTCTACTGGTCTCCTTCCATTGGCACATCTTTGGATTGAAACCTAAGGGTGGGCAAGCTGTAGTTCTTGGGTTGCATGTAGCCCTGAGCCTCATTTCAAAAGACCCTTGTAAGCTAACAATTCAGACCTCTGGTGATAGCAATCTCTTCTCCACTTGTGGGGAGAAAGGAGAGTTCAGAAAGAGAGTGAAAGCTGGTAACAGATAAAGAGAGAGGAACTAGGGCTCTGCCCACTGGCTGGTTTGTACCTTACCCACGAGCAAGTTGGCCTCCCAATAGATCACCATCACAGGAGCATGGACCTTGACCCAAAAAGGTCCCCCAACTCTAGTTTAACAACAGCTATTAAAATCTGATTGTGAGGGGTGGATATAATGGATATAGTGTTCAAGTATTAACTCTGAAGACAGTGACTGTGGAGGGAAGCTGAGCTTGACTCTCTTTCAAAGGTGCCACTGATGCCCACCCACCACTTGGTTTGGGGGGAGAGTAGTGATGGGTGGCACATCTGGGTCAGACCAATGAGGGGCTCTTCTGAGCCCTGGGGTCAGTGCCAGACCTGAGCAAACACTGGTGCTGGGTCTGAGGCCCACAGCCAGCATGGTCAGTGCTGATGGAATTTATAATCTAAAGCTTAAACTTATGTAACTTCAGTGCCTGAAGTGCCTTTAACCAGCTGTGATAGATGCGACAACCATGGCTGTTTCTGGACAAGGAAAGCATGTAGTTCAGGCATTGATGACTTCAAGACTGGATGACTGCAATGCACTCTAAAAAAACATTTTTAATTTAAAGTGTATTCTTCTCCGCCGCCCTCCCCTCTCAATGTAGGTGGAGCCACTGTATGAATTAGCAACTACCACCACCTTTGCAAATGCAAATACACTGAAACAAAACTTGAGGCGTGCCCTGGAAGAGTTCCAACAGGAAACGAATAGCTGTCACTGCAGTCAGTGCCAGGGCAATGGAAATGCATTTTTGAAAGGTAAGATCTGGCCTCTCCCCTTTCATGCCTGACATCGCTGATCAGGAGAGAGTGTGCTTTTGCCCCAGCTGTCTTTATTTTCCCATTAAATATTACGAAGGGAATATAATAAGAAGAGATATTCATTTAAATGTCACTATTGTTTCGTGGGCAGTGCAGCGAGATGGCGGACTGTGCGGCTTTGGCAAGTGGAATGTAATCTTAATCATTTACATTTAGGAAGGCTTTTCCAACTCAATTATGCATAAAACACAAAGTTGCAATCTGCTTGAAATCTCTTTCGGAAATAGCTTTGCTAAGCTTAGCAAGCTGACTAGCTCTCTGGCCATTAATTAGTGTTTCTCCCAGCTCTTGGAAGATGAAATGCCATCTGCAACTGCTAAAGACTGTTATCATTATCATCACCAGAGATTCTGCATTGAGCACTCCCTCCCCCCAGCTCACGTTTTGGGCTGCTCTTGCTTTGAAGATGACACTGGCTTCACTGCACAGGGGAAAGTAATTTTTGAATTGTAATAAAATGAGTCACTCGGACATATGAAGCTGTCTTCATACTTTGTTAGGGTATTGGTACATCAAGAATGATCGGCGCTGTGAGCAGCTACCCAATAAGTCTCAGTGCAAAGACAGGGAGAGAGCGAACTGTCTGATATCAAGACACACCGTTTGTTCAGCTAGCTCAGTAGGGCCAGCTCTGATGAGCAGTTGCTCTCCAGGGTCTCAGGGGTCTTGCACATCACCTGTTGGCAAAACACAAGGCTCACCAAGACCCTTGTAGGCAGCTATACATTGGTGGTGGGTTGCATTTGGCTTGGTGCATCACAAGTTCTGCGAGATCAGCAGTTTTCAACCTTTTGGGACCCAGACCCACTTTTAACTGAAGCATGCAACTAGGGACCCCTTTCTTTCTTTTTTCTTTACTGTCAGATCAGGCTTCAGTCTAGTAGTGGCTCCTGAACAACCAGTTGAAGACTAGTGTTCATGATAAGCATAGTTTCAACACTAGTGAGATAAGGGCGAGGAGCACTCCCATTTACAACCCTCTTGCAGAAGTACAAGGTCAGCTCTTCCTGTGTTGTTACTGCCACCTCTTTAGAAAGGATTGGGAAAGAGCCAACACTGTGCTGATTGCTTCCTACCCTTTCTGCACTACAATTATTTTTTTTACCTGCTTCTTGAGGCTTTGTGTGTATATATAAAATGGGTTCAGAAGAATGGGTTGACTCTACCTACTGTGTTTTTCAGGGACTCACTGCGTGTGTATATGCCCCCTGGGACATCGGGGTCTTGCCTGTGAAAACACGCTAAGGACAGGTAAGAGATTCAAAGGATTTTTTTTATAAAGAAAAAGAAAAGAAAAAGAACAAACTATTGGGAGAAAATGACTACAGAATGATGTATTTGTTTGTTTTTATTTAGAAGTATTTACATACGGCTTTATATTTAAACTGTCCAAAGCAATTTGGATGCTACCTATCCTTTTCTTACTCATCTAGGAACGTTTGCCAAAGTAAAATATAATTCTATAATATGTATATTTTGTGGGTGGAGAGGGGGTGCATCTCTCAGTTCTAATGCTCTTCTGAAAGCATTGACATGCACTATCCCAGATGCAGACTACAACTCCCATCTGCCCCAGTTAGGATGGCCAATGGTCAAGGATAGTGGGATCTGTAGTCTGCAACCACCTCGTTGCTTTTCCTGTGCTGTACAAATCCTGAGATTGCTTAGAACTGTGTGTTCCTCTGCTTGTTACTAGTCTGGCCCCTCTTGCTTTCTCGCTCCCAGCTCAGGGTGACTTCCTACCATAGGAAGGAGACCTTTCAAGGTATAGATCTAGCCAGCTGACTGCCAGTCTGTGCTGTTAAAGGCATCCCTCTGCAATGGTCATCAGGCTCCTACCTGAAAAGAGATCTTTGGAAGTGTGGATTGAGTCAGTTGACAGACAGCTTGATCAGTGCCTTTGAGAACTCTTTGGCACCCCAGTGCTCAGGGCTGGGCAGCCTCCTTCTTGAGGAAAGACACCTTTGAAGAAATGTATCTGCTGCAGACTGGAAGATCTGCACTTTCAGAGCTCCCCCTGCTAATGCATCTGTACCTCACATGTAAACCACCTGTACCTCTTGCCTGACTATAAATATTTACGTGGCCATTTTAAGGTGTTGGGTGGGTTAAGTTATCATGAGGTTATTTCTTAGCCTCCATGTTCATGCTATGAATTGATCTAGAGAAGGCACCTTCATTAAGTAAGTTCTCAAGCTACTACACCCTGAATAATGTTCCAGATTTTTAAATGAATCAGTAGCATGCTGTGTGAGATAAAGAAATGTCTTTTAGATTCAGGTGTAGTTATCAATTTCAAATCCGTCTTGCTCACAGCTAAATGTATCACTTTGATGCATGGTCAATCTCACCGTATCCAAGATGTCTGCTAGTACAGAACCTAAATAAGGAGAACTAGCAGAAGAGAGGAAGATTGACACCGGGCCAGCACCAAATCTGTAATACTTTTACAGTAACCCTGATTTTAATCTTTAATTATTCCAGATGTTGCTATAGATGGGAGCTGGAGCTGTTGGTCTAGCTGGTCTGCAGGTTCTGGAGGACGACGGACAAGAAGGCGGGAATGTAACAACCCAGCAGTGCAAAATGGTGGCAAGCCATGCATGGGGCCAAGCACTGAAACTGCTTAGTGAAATATTAGAGAAGTTACTTGGAAGAGCAATAGAAGGGCCCTAAAAGCGTTTTCTATTTTCCACTAGTATTAATTCCAGGTTTTTTTACATTGTTATTATTGTTATTTAGGTAGACACTTTAAATGGCTGTGGGCTAATATAGAAACTCCCTTCAGGCATGGAGACTCTGACAAAAGTATTGATATATGCTTTCCTATGCAGTTCAATGGATAGAGGGAATCACATTGCATGAGCAGTGTTGATGGTCCCCTTGTGCAGGACTTTTCTGTACACTTCTGAATGAATACATATGACCTTTTGAACCAGAATATAAATCATATGGAAAATATAATTAATAGATACATGTTCAGAACATGCAGCAAATATATATTTTTAATATCTGCCACTGTTTTTTTCATTTTGCATATATACAAAAAGTCATCTGTTACTCTGACATCAAGAAATTCACACCTTTTTCTTTATTTGGCTGAACTTCAATCAACTATTTCCCATGAATGCCTAAAAATACACTTTTTTCTAATAGTCACTGGAGGGTGCTTCATCCTGCTGAGATAAATGAAAGCTTTAAATCTCAATCACAGCAGCCTCGGCAAATGTGAAACTTGAATCCAATGTGGTGGCGATAGACTCAGTTTCCCATTTATTGCATTGAACGTAAATTGTTTAACCAATTAGATATTGCCTTAAAGGGAGAAAAGTGAATTGTGAAGTGCTCTCAAATACCCCTGTGACACCCAATAATTTCAAAACTGTGTTATAATGATATGCTTATTCATTGGATGATTTCCCCCTGTAGATTACCCTGTATAAGAAAGACCTTCGCAAGCAACCTGGAACTGAATGTAAAAATGAAATGAAATAAATTAAAATTCATAAAGCTTATGGGCAAAAACACTTGATCCACACAAATAAAGATTAACCATTATGCTGTACGCTGAGAGTCAGCATGTTGCATTGGGAGTGATGCAAAACAGACTAGGCCACCTGCTATGTGCTTTTAATTGTTGGGCAGAAGCAGTGTTGGTACAGGTGATCTTGCAAGTATCAGTGCCACTCACTAAGAGGGGGAGTCCATGACTGCATGGCCCACTGTGGGAGCACTAGGTTGTCTCCACCCATCCATCTACTCTGCCCTGACTACACCACTACTTCGCCCTGCCTTGTAAGCAAGTGGCTGTTGCTGGAAGGCTATTGCTATGGCTCTGCCACTAGTGAGCTGCTCCTGCTCTTCCATAGCTGTTCCCAGGCTCTGGGAAGCCCATTGAGCTCCCCTGCCTCCAATGACCTTCTGCTGGCAGGCCTTTGGCCTCATAAGCTGGCTCATTATGGCCACAGTAAATATGCTGGTTTTTATGCCCTTTGATTGCTGTTTTGTACTTTGCATTTTATTGCTGTTGGAAACCCAACTGGGTGAAAAGGTGAAGTCCAAATCTGAAAACTAAAAGAGCAAATTCTGAGGTGCACCCACAGCCAAAGAAAACTGATTAAGTGCCAGCCATGGTCATATCTGAAGCAAGGCGTCACAATAGACCCTTTTCATGTGAGTGGTGTACAGAGAAAGAAGCAGAAAAATGATGTCCCTGGAATTTCCAGTGCTGAATTATGATTTGGAGTGTTTTTACACGAGCTCCCCCACCACCTTGGCCCAGTTTCAGAACTGCTCGTCATTTTTCGAGTGAGTAAAGAATGGAAGTTGACTGAGCTGTTTTCTGGACAAGAGTAAATTCTTTTATGTAAATTTCACCATCGTTCCTGAGCATAAATATGAAGCAAAGCTGGCAAGAGGCTGGGAGCTCACTCTGCATCTATCAATTGCATCTGCTGTTTCAAACACACACCACATCATAATGCTGAATGGCTCACTGAGCTAAAATAAATCAGGACTCATGACAGCGTGGCAGCATTGGGGAGCTGGGAGGGGGGGCTCAGAGACTTTGCAAAAAAAAATCAGTGAGGTGTTCATCTCATTATGAAAATGAAAGGATTGGGAATAATCAAAATATTTTCTTGGGCTTTTTCCCTAAGACCATGATATTCAGCCAATTAATTCTTTAAACAGAGCCTCAATCAATCAGGAAACAGATTTAATTTTACTATTTATTTATTTATTTATTTATTTATTTATTTATTTAATATCCTGCCATTCTTCCCAAAGGAGCCTAGGGCAGTAAGCACTTATAAATGTATAGTGCAAGTACTTCTAAAAAGGGTGAAACTCCAAATTTATTCATTTTTTTCTCCTTTGCAATTACTCTGACCATGAGTCACCAGTGTATATTTGCTCTGGATTAGAGTGCACATTCTCTGAGCAAAGGCTTTCAGTATTACAATAAGCAATCCAGGCTACCATGCAGTATATGAAGGACGACAGCAGTCATTCTTGATTGGGATTAAACTGTTGGGATACTGCCAGGGAGATAAAGTCCATCTGAGCCCCCAAGCTCGGTGCCGGACGATCCATCAACCTCCCGTAGTCAGGCAATATCAGCAATTCAGCGACACTAAGCCTCAGGCTTAGTGCACACTATAACAGCAGAATTCACACAGCAAAAAGTTGCACAAGCATGAGAGCAGGACATGCATATTTACAGTTTTATTCAGCGTTGGTCAGAACAAAGAAGGCATGACCGTCTGCTCCGACTGCTCAGGCAAAACAGCAGAAAACGAAACGAACTTACAACATAAACATCCTGTGAGACAGGAACTTACGCAGGGTGTTATACAAACATCCTGCTCCCTTTTAAGGTGGAACGGAAATATCCTAACATCCTCCCCCTTTCCGTATAACCTGTAGTACCTGTGGTTCAACCCAATTGCAATCTTTGTGCGTAAACCTTCAGTTGTTCTCTGTTAACAACCTTAGACAACAGATCAGCAGGAATTTCATTTCCTGGCATGTAGGACACCTGAATGAGTCCTTTCTGAATACACTCTCTTGCACGATGTAGCTTAATCTGCAAGTACTTGGTCCTTTGCTTGCAACTCTCCGAGTTCAGCAAAGCCAAACAAGATCTATTGTCTTGATACACTTGTATAGGACATTTCACAGATACCCCAATGTCCTTAAACAGTTGCATCAACCATTCACAATCCATGAGTGAAAATGACAGAGCATTGAGTTCTGCTTCACAGGAACTTAGGCTAACTGTTGTCTGCTTTTTGCACAACCAGTCAAACAGGCAGTGGTTGTACATGTAGCATACTCCAGAAGTGCTTGTACCATCCGTGGTGTCACTTCCAAAACTCGCATCTGCAAAGATTTCAAGACCTCCAGTCTTCTGACTGGTGAACCTCAGCCTGTAGTGCATAGTCCCTTTCAAATACCGGGCTATGCGCTTCAGAGCTTTCCAATCCTGAACAGTAGGATTGTTAGCATGTCTGCTAAGCAGGTTAGTGCTTACAGCAATGTCAGGTCTTGAACATCTAGCAATGAAATTCAACTTGCCTAGAATGCATCTGTACAGCGTTGTGTCAGAAAACGCTTCAGCAGTACTGTCTACCTGGTAACCTGTCACCATCGGTGTGTCTGCTGGGTTTGCATCAACCAAATTCAACCTGGTTAATACATCAGTAATTTTCTGTGTTTGGTGTACCAGAAAATTACCTGCTTGGTCCCTCTCCACCTGCAGAGAAAGATAGTTGGATACCTCACCAAGATCCTTCATGTCAAAGTGCTCCTTCAGCTGAGCTAGGGTGCTTTGGTAGAAAGCCTGATTCTTCCAAAACATCAGAAGATCATCAACAAAACATAAACAATACAGTTTGTTTTGCCCCTCCTCCTTGACAAACACACATGGATCAGCTTTGCCCTGGTGAAAACCTAGAGAAAGCAACGTTTCAGTGAGTTTTGTGTTCCAACACCTGGCACTCTGCTTGAGACCATACAAGGATTTCCGCAGTTTACAGACCATTCCCTTCTGTATCTGCATCCCGTCAGGTGGAAGCATGTACAGCTGCTCGTTCAAAATCCCGTACAAAAAAGCTGTATTAATATCATGATGGGAAACATGCAGTTTCTCCTCCGCAGCGATCTTGAGCATCAGCCGAATGCTCTCATATTTGACCGTGGGTGAGTAGGTCTCGTGGTAATCCTGCCCTGGTACCTGTGAAAAACCTCTGGCAACCAATCTGGCTTTGTGTCTGACAACCTTGCCATTCTGGTCTGTCTTGGCCTTGAAGACCCATTTGCTGCCAACCAGTCTCATTCCTGGGACTACCGGTACCAGTTCCCAAGTCTGGTTCCTGTTTAAGGAATCAACTTCAGCCTTCATGGCATTAAGCCAAGGCTCAGCATCTTTAGAGGTTAACTCCTGGACCTCTTTGAAGCTTGAAGGTTCCCACACCTTCTCTGAGCTACTAAGAACAGCAGTTGCCATCTTAGCAAACTCATCAGCAAATCTCTTTGGAGGTTTGCCTTTGGTCGCCCTTTCAGACCTGCGAACCAGACGCAAGTCTTCTGGACTCATCTCCTCTTTCTTAGGAGAAAAGTGACCAATGGTGAACAGTGGTTCTTCCAGTTCATTGTCAGACTCATCAGATGGTCTGACTGAGGCCTTTGCGCTCTTGTAGTCTGCTGTGTCATCACTGTCACTGACAGCAGCAGCAGCGCCGCCCACTGAACTGGAATCCGAACTCTGATCATCATCATCATCATCATCCTCAGTTTCCTCAGCTTTCTCAGCATGATCTGCTTTCTTCACATCACCTTCATCCTCCTCTGGGTAACTCTGGAAAATTCCCACATTTTCCCCCCACTTAGGATTGTACTCAACACTCCTTGTGAACTTTATGGATTTAGAATTAGTCATCCATACCCTGTATGCACCTTTTTCGTACCCCATGAACAAACCATGTGCCCCACGCTTCCCAAGCTTGTTGCTTTGTGGGGTGTGTACCCACATGTCAGAACCAAAGATTCTCAAGTGCTTGGTGTTAGGTTTCTTACCAAACATCTTCTCATAGGGAGTGCAACCAATAGGTGATGACATTCTGCGATTAAAAGTGTAAACAAAATTCGAGAGAGCCTCCCCCCAAAACTTCTCAGGGAGGTTGGCATCATGCAACAAGGTTTTTATCCCTTGCAGCAACGTTTGATTTGCTCTCTCCGCAAGCCCATTCATCCATGGCGATCTAGGCGTTGACATGTCATGCTGGATTCCCTTCTCAGTCAGGAAAGATTCAAACTGCTGAGAAGTGAATTCCCCACCTCGATCAGTAAACAGACAACCAATACGTTTACCGTGAGCATTCTCCAACCAAGCACAGAATGCCTTGAACCTAGGAAATGCTTGCGATTTCTGCTCGAGCATAAACACATGAATGTACCTGGAAAAAGAATCAATTAGAACCATGAAGGACCTTGCTCTACCCAAAGAGGGCGCTAGAGGACCTACCAGGTCTGCGTGAACTAGCTGGTAGGGTTTGGAAGCCTGCCTGCTAGACTCCTTGCCTTTTGGAGCAACCTTCACCTTGTTCTCTGCACAAGATACACATTTCATGTGAAATTTACAAGGTTTGACGTCCAAACCTTCAACCAACCCAGGCATCTTGGCTAGTGCTTGCCAAGAGAGGTGACAAAATCTTCGATGTGCATCATGAATGCATCCTGCATGAAGAACCTTGTTAGTTTGTGCAACACAACAAGTATCAGCATTAGATATAACAGCATTGTCATCATAAGTTAGACTGAACAAACCATCCATCAACTTTGCATGCAAAATGTCCTCTTTGCCTTTTCTGATGACACAGACAGTCCTCTTGAAGGAAACCTCAAAACCACGCCCAGTCAGCTGTGGTACACTAATCAAATTGTCCGCAGCTCCTGGAACAAAAAGTACATCTTTGATGGTAAGATGCAGACTTGCAAGTTTCACAGTCCCAACTCCTGTAGCTTGCAAAGTCCTTCCATCAGCCAGCTGGACCTCTCCATCTTGAGGTGTGAAGGAGATAAACAGATGGCGGTCTTTGGTGAGATGGCTCGTGGCCGCAGAGTCGACTATAAACCTGGCCTTCCCCTTTGAAGCAGATTTGCTGGCAAACAAAACCTTGTTTTCCACCAGCGTGGGCTTTTGCAGCTTGCCTTTAGCCTTTGGTGAAGCTGTGCCAGCAAACATAGCCGTGTTTTCCACTGGCGAGGGCTTTTGCAACTTGCCCCCCTGCTCCTGGCCATCAGACGTGCCTTTAGCCTTTGGTGGAGCTGTGCCAGCAAACATAGCCTTGTTTTCCACTGGCGTGGGCTTTTGCAACTTGCCCCCCCGCTCCTGGCCACCTGCAAGCATCTTGCTCTGTTTACATCTGGTCTTCCGGCCTCTGCAAAGGCTCTGACCTTGGTTCTCACGAGAAACAAAGCTCTCAGCTGCCGACTCCTTGGCTCCCCCTGGAGGCTGGAATGCTGCCTGGGATGACGTGGCAGTCTTCTCCCCCTGCAGCTTGCAACCGGTGCCCTCAGCATCCCTGCATTCACTAGCATTCTGGGAAACAGCCAGGACCTCCGATGCATTCAAACCCTGGGCTGGGATTATTGGCTGGTGGGCCTTTTTCAAAGCATCCCACATGTCACGTGCCGTGAGATTTCTAGCAAGCGTCTTTATTTCCTCCAGAGAGACGGATAAGACTATTATATCCACGGCCTTCAAATTCTGGCCCTGCCATTTCTCTGTCCGAGGAACTGGAGTGGCTTCTGATATAGTATGCCAGACTCCAAACTGACGCAGCAAACTCTCACACCATTTTGCCCAGGTCTGATAATTGTGCCGATTTAACTTTGGGCACTCAGTGGCCTCTGAAGCTTGGAAAAACTCCATTCCAGCTTTTTACGTGAGCCGTGAGCCTTTATTGCCTTCTAAGACTTCTTATCTCGGCAGCTCATAAATCACGATGCCTCTGGCTCGGCTCCCAGGCCAATTAGCTTTGCTGGACATCAAAGGCTCTCGCCGGCATTCAGAAAAGCCTCTGCTTTCGCTTTTCCAGCACATACCTTTCAGCAGTCTGTCGCTGTCTTACTCTTCTGCAAGTGCCGTGAATCTGGGCCCGAAACCTTGTTGTTGGGATACTGCCAGGGAGATAAAGTCCATCTGAGCCCCCAAGCTCGGTGCCGGACGATCCATCAACCTCTCGTAGTCAGGCAATATCAGCAATTCAGCGACACTAAGCCTCAGGCTTAGTGCACACTATAACAGCAGAATTCACACAGCAAAAAGTTGCACAAGCATGAGAGCAGGACATGCATATTTACAGTTTTATTCAGCGTTGGTCAGAACAAAGAAGGCATGACCGTCTGCTCCGACTGCTCAGGCAAAACAGCAGAAAACGAAACGAACTTACAACATAAACATCCTGTGAGACAGGAACTTACGCAGGGTGTTATACAAACATCCTGCTCCCTTTTAAGGTGGAACGGAAATATCCTAACATAAACCAGACAAGGGTTTTTCAGGGGGGCTCTACGATAACTCACCAGGCCCGGGGGGGGAATCAAAATATACACCACACACTTGAATCCAATGCTGGAAATGCCTCTTTGCACATGCACAAGGGTGGGGAAATGTGTCCCTCCAGATGCTGCTGGACTCCAGTTTCCATAACACCCAGCCAGCATGGTCAGGCAATACACGAGATACACGAGAACATCTGGAGCACCAAAGGTTCCCTGTTCTTGCATAAACACACAAATTCCTCTCAGTAGAGGTTGGCAGGGTGACATTGCTCTTCCCAATGTGGAGCTCACCGCCAGCAGCTAGGAGGAGTGAGGCAGTGGGGAAGTCAGCACAGTGCAAATGCAATGGCAGGAGTGTTGGATTGGCTCTGCTGCTGCACTTGCACCATCCCGACGTTCTTCCTTTTTTTTTTTTATTAAATATTTATTAGCATTTTCAAATAACATACAACAAACAAAAACAAAAAATAAACAAAACAAAAAACACAAAAATACATAACATTCAAAACTAAACAAAAAAAAATAGAAAAAACACATAAAATTTCTAATACTTATTATTCTTAACCTTATTTCTCAGACTTCCTCACACCTCCCCTTCTTGTATTCCAATTTAAATTGTCAGTTCAGCAAGTCCTTAACTTATTTCTTTACCTTAGCTTAAACATTTGTTCTAACATACTATTGCTTTACTTTACTTCTTTTTTCCATTTCTTCAATTTATTTTTAACAGCCTTATTTTCAATTAATTTAAAAAGAAAAAAAACCAATTTTACCTTATTGAAATTACACCTCAATACTTATACCTCATTAATTATTCTTAAACCTTTTTCCTAAAGTCGACCAAAATTTCCCTTCCACGATTTACCCAATTTCCTTACCACTAACAAAAAATATAAAAAGCAAATTATCCTTATGTACCCTTTGGATTCCCAACCTCCACCCACCCTTTTCCCGGTTCCAGTCCCCAACCAATATCCATCAGTCTTTATATTATTTATTTAGCCTGGAGATCTCACATCCGAGGCCCTTATATCTCTCTCAGTTCCTTTCTGCCGGTCTCTTTGATAGTCCTTGATGTTAAACCCCAAGTCTCGGAGGGGCTCCGGCCCAACAGAATCCATGTCGCTTCCAGCCAGTCCTCCATACTTAAAGGCAAAGTCTATGGGGTGCTCCAACTCTTGTTTCAAGTTTCTTTCAAATCCAGATGTCCCCAAAGCTCCAGCTTTCACCAACAAATTTGTAATCCTCAGGTCTTCAGATCTCCTCCAAAAGGGATCTCTCCATTTTCCAGACTCCCATTCAGACCAGGCTTTCCACATCCAATTTTTATTATCCTTTTTTATCATCATGTCAGGCCTCATATTGTAACTCTCCTTTGACTCCTGCAAATCTCCTGCTCCTCCTTCATTTTCTTCAAAAACAACATATTGCTCCATCGTATCTACACTTTCAGTTTCATTTATTTGTTCAGTTGAATGGGCTTCCTGTTTCAAGTCCTTATCAGGCTCAAAACTGTTGTTTACTGTCCAGTGTAGTAGTGATACCTTTGTAGACAAAGCATTGTACTCATCTTGCAAGTTTCCCAAGAGAACGAGTGCTCTGTCCAATTCTGCTTGGATTTTACATACTCCAGCCATTTTTGTGATGTAATGTCCCTATTACCCCTCTAGGGGGATTTTAGTTCCTTGATGTTCCTTTCAGCTCAAAACCAAAAGTCCAGTTATTTTGTATCAGCCCTCCTTATTTTCAACAAGTTATACCAAGTAAACCAGCATCCCGACGTTCTTCCTGCCCCAGCTCTCCTCTTCTTTGTGGTTACCAGCAGCTACCTATTCATTGGGAAGTGACTAACCTCACCTACTCCTGAAGGAATTCCTTCAGCTATGTGTAGTGTTGAGCAGTACTGCTTCCTCTTCCATTCACTCACAACCCTACAACCTCTGGCCTGCTTTGTGGAAATTTAAATTATGCTTAGCATACGAATATGTGGGTATGTAGTACTTCTTCAAAGAATGTCTGTTAAGAAGGTAATCTCTGAAGACATTATTATGTCCAAGTATTTTTCTCATGTGCAAGGCAAACCTCTGGAGATCAGCAGCCAATTTTTCCAGTGAAGATTCTTCTTATTTTTGTTTTGTTCCGCTTGCGGTAAAAAGTAAATCCTAACTAATATGGCAGCTTTCCAGAACCTGATGCTCTTTGTATGCTGTTAGACTACAATTCCTACGAGACCCAGCAGGGCAGACTTTGTTAATCATTGGTAAATACGGCTTCTGAAGTGAGCCCAAAAGTTGGCACCCCCCCAATGGATCTTCTCAATTATAGATCTTCTCGATTTTGCTCCCCCTCAGCTTGGTACCCTATGCGTGGGAACTGCCTGCAACACCCTAAATCTGAATCTGAGACCCAGCCAACTTGGTCAGGGATGATGAGCATTGTAGTATGGGAGTCACATCTTGAGAGTGGTGAGGGCTGATTTCAGAGACTGGAAAGTCAGGTAGAGGGAGAACACTGTCATACAGACAGAAGACCTCTTTCTCTGCCTCTACCATTTTCAGCAGTTCTCTTATCTAGCTATCTTGACTCTGCACCTTGAAAACCTAAGGTGCACAGCCTCCAGTCATTTAATAGACACTGCTTCTTCTTTTTGTTAATAAGCCTGTTTGTTCACATCCACATCTGTGTCCCATACCTTTTAACCCAAGTGCCACCATCACATGAGTCGGACACAGAGAAATAAGGTTTCCCAGAAATATGGGAATGCAAAATATGAAGGATAACAGCTGCCTCGAATGTGTGTCAGTATGTATATGGGGATAGAATTCCTTCGTTACAAGTGGATGGCAACTGTAGTATTATTATTTTTTAAAGAAAATCTCCTATTATGAGCTTTTAATTTAGGCCAGAAAATGGCTGCGCCTTATCTCATCTGGTATGGCTCACATGCTGGGCCCTTCAGCACAGCTTATATTAGTTTCTTTGACTAGCACTGTAAATGTGTAATTGCTCATAATCTTTTACAGGCCTGGCAGGCAGGTTCTCCTTTCTCTCTCTTTCTCGCCCTCTCTCTCCCTCCGCACTTCAGCTTCATTGCACAAAACTCCTGTTTTTCATTGTTAAGGATTTGTGAGCCTCGGATAAAATGTGTGTGTGTGGCAGGGGGGATGCCTTGGGCTTGAGGAGATTTCTCTTTGACATTTGAAGAGAGCCTCAAAAGGGGCATTTTGCTGCCATTTGTTAGGTGGCTCGCGGTGTATAGCCTTCCTGTACATTTCCTTGTCTTTTTGCCAGGGCTCAGACATATTAAACTCTTCAGAAAGGAGATAGGAAATAGGGGCTGAATTCTACAGACTGAATTAAACATTCCACCCAGAGTGATCTCTGGTTGTCTGGCAGAACATGTTGCCAGCATACACCTTCTCCATTTTCAATTACTGCTAATTATTTCCTTTAAGTCTCTTTTACTTCTAGTGTCCTTTTAAATACCATCCAATTTGTATACTGGAAGGGTGGGTGCCTGGTGAATCAGTCTGTTTTCAGTCTATGTCACTTTTGTATATGTACTTACTGTCCTGTTTCTCTGTTAATTAGCATTTAAATATATATATACATATAGACAAAAATGTGCATTTCATATCTACTAAAATATGTATCTTTAAATAGATTTTCATCTACAGTTAAACAGATTTTTCTCTCAAAATATGCATTTCCACAATTTCTCTCAAAATATACATTTCTCCAGATACATTTGCGTTGACTATACCTTTCTGAATGCATTTTGGCTTTTTTGTGTGCTGAGAACTGCATCAGAAGTTCAGAAAGAGTGAAAGCTGGTTGACAGCCATGATGGTTACATACTACCTGTTGGGGATATGCGCGTAGCTGCACCTTAAAGTCCTAAATAGTTTGCTGCTATAGAATATTAGGCTTCGGTAATACAGTTCCAAATGTTGATATATACACAGGGGAGTCCTGTATACACATGCTGTACATACACATACATACAGGGGATTCTTGTCATCTGGGCAGCCCAGGAGCTCCAAACACACTGTCCAGGCTTGCACTCTGGAGAGGTCACTTTGCTGCTTCTAATTCAGCATAAACAACATGGGAGGCAGTAGTTAGCAGTCTCTGCAGCCACAGCAGGTGCTGTGATTCTCCAGCAATTTTACTGCATTCCTGAAGGCACATTCCATTGTCTCTTGAGACAGATGGATACCAATACCAACAAAAACAAAAACAACAACAAGCCTGCTTGCCTGCTTATTTTTAAACATGACGCTTGCCAGATTGGTGCAGTAGTACCCAAAGTTTTGGCCTTGGAAGTGTGGGAATGATTCAGCCACAAATTATCAAGCGGTCCTAAGCAAATCATTCTCTCTCAGCCTAGCCTACTTAATGGGCTTTTGTGGAAGTAAAATGAAACCACAGTCCTTTGGAACAAATTATAAAGTCTTCCAGATTTTGGGGTGGGGGATGTGATGAGAAGGTTCTTTTTTCAAAAGCTGAAATGTTTCTATGACTACAAGCTTGAAGAACATACAGAGGCTGGGTACAATTTCGTTTGGTGTCTGAGTTTCGCTCATTTAATTCTTTACGGACCTCAAAGAAGCGTGATGAAGCCACCAGGCCCAAACAAGAGACAAGACTATATTTCCCAGGTATCAGCGTCATGTGTAGCTTGTGGACATCTCCCTTCTCTGTGCATTCTAGACATTACAATACAGCAGGTAGCTACGCTGGGTCTCAAATGTAATGGAAGTATAAGAGAAGCTGGGAACCACTGTTTGGAGCCTGGTGTGAGAGCAGAACCTTAAAGGATTACTGGAGCTAATATATGTGGTTTCAGATCTCTGTGAAAAATAAAGATTCTTTCCCCCTTTATAAAAATGGCAAAATACTGCACCATCTGTACAAAACCATGAATTATTATCAATTTGAAAGCGTTATACAGCTGGTTTCTCTCTTTCTACAGAAAAATCAAATCTTGGTGTTTAGAACAGCATGGCGTAGCCCTTCGAACAAAAGAAAATTGCTTTCGTTTTGACAAGAGCTAAAAAAAATTCCACACACAACGTTAAAAGAGAAGAAGACTTTTTTCCTATCTAGAAAGGTCACATGAAGCATTGGTCTAATCCTCCAGGGTGTAAAGCAGTCAAGTTAGTGAAGCTACGATAAATTCTAAATGCTCATCGATATACTGTTGGAAAACATGCATCTCAAGACCACGGCTGTTATTAAAACGCATTTTGTTAAATAGTGGCTCTATCTCAGCGTTCTCTCTTTGTCCTCTTCACTTTGCTTCATCAAACATGGAAGGTGCTGGTACTCCCATGGGTGTACCTCCACATGCCAAAATTGCCACTGCCCCAACCCTGACCAAATAAGCAGCAGCAGCCCCAGTGTCAGGAGAGGATCTGCATCCCACCACTCTAGTCTCTTCCGGTGTCAGATAATCATTCTGAGTGCAGCTCTGTGTGAAGAATGTGCTCAGTTTGTCCTTTTGCTCAGTTAGTCCCTCTAAGTTATCCCAACTTGAGTCAAAAGTCAGGGCCAAATAACAACCACAGGATACAGAAACATGCCAGAAAGACCTCAAATCCCTTCCAATATCTAGCCTTAGTGGGGACAGTGTGTCAAGCTCTTCTTCTCCTACTTTGCAGGCTTTACGGTGGCATTTGGTTGGTCACTGTGAGCATTGGATAAAAGGGCCTATGGTCTGATTCAGGACCGCTCTTTTTATGTAGTTAGATGGAGTCAGTCTAGGCCCTAAACTACCTACAGCAGCTGTAATGTGTAGTTTCATGGCTCACCACATGGAGCACTGTTCACAATTCCAAAGATTCCCAGTTCAAACCCAGCGCCTCCTGGCAGCCACACACTTGCATCTAGCACATCAAAGTCAGAGGCTATAGGTTTCTTTTCCCAGTTTTTGCACTCTCCCATTGGTCACAAGGATTGTTCTCATGGCTCTTCTAGCCTATGGCAGCTGTTGTGTTTACCAGTCCATGCCCTCTAGTCCTTCCAGCTAAGCCGACTGAGAGACACAATCAACTCTTGGGTGGAGAAGCAAATGGAGAGGGAAACCTGGTTTTAAGCATGATGTTGCTTGATTTTCTCCTCCTCTATTATTGACAGCCAGTCCACCATCATAGTTCTTTAATTCCTTTGCAAAATGCACAGCACAATCAAATGCAGCATGGTTGGTATTCACTGTGTGCATTGGTTTGTTTGTGCCTGTTTTTATTGGTTTTTTGCAGTCATTCATTCAAAGCATATTGCTGTGGACTCCCAACTACAGTCTTTGGAATCAGTTCAATCCTGTGCATATTCCTGTACTGAGATTTATGTCTTGTTTTCCAAAAGGGCTCCTAAATCAACTGGACTGTTAACATCTCCAGCTCTGGAACCCTTGGAGATAAAATGCTGGTGTTCTAATAGATGATTCACGGCCAGTCTTAAAGGGAAAATAGCCTCATTTGTGCAGCAATGTCCTCTGTGGACAGGCTGCATGTGACTATGATTCTTTTATTCATCATCACGTTATATTAAAAATTATAGCAGCCTGGATTTTAGAATCTTTGAAGTTGGCAGTGTATCTGCTTGGAACAAAAGTAAAGCATTATTCAGGTTTTCTTGTCCACTATTCACCCCTGTTTTGATATCCAGTCCATTCTATGCTCTGTGAATCAGGAATGTGTCATTTTTCAAGCAAATAAGCAGTTACTGATATTAGCAAATATATCAATTGAATGAATTAGATGAATGGTGTGTATGAGCCCTTCTTTCCTTTCTGTATAGCTTTGTGCGATGCATGTATAGGATGGAGGGTACCTGTGGAGCATTTTCCCTCTGCCCACTTGTAAGCATATGCTGCACTATATGTTATGTAGTTCTGACATAAGTGGCATCTGGTTGTTGTTGTTTTTTTAAAAAAATGCTTTTATTATCTTTACTTTGTAACAATTCAGATTGATCCACTTTCTTTAAAAGTGCATATCTGCTGCCTACATTTCAGAATCAGATCGGAAGAATTTACAGAAATGTGTTTTGATATGACTGCCAAAAGAGTTGCACTGAATTCTGGGTCAAATGCTTTGGTTTTGTGATTCCATGGGCTACAAAAGTATTGTGTGTGTGTGTGTGTGTGTGTGTGAGAGAGAGAGAGAGAGAGAGAGAGAGAGAGAGAGAGAGAGATTAAAAAAGGACGCTAAGGCTTCCTTTGGGATTGAAAACCTAGGGGACTAATTGTCTGGAAGGGCTATTCAAGTGGAATCAATTGTACTTAGAAGAAACACAATATATAAGGGTGCAATATTCGTTGTACAATCTAAGTACCATGTAAGGATGAGGATTGCTTTGTTTCAGAAATTTGTTCACTTGATGGTGGTGAATGGAAGAGGCAATGTATGTGGTCTGCTCAGTGATTGCGATTCTCACCCCACCAATGTATCTCTACATGAGTCTGAGAAGGAGATGCCACATCAAAATGTCCTAACAGGACTCAGGCTTTCAATAGACAGTCTTTGAAGACTGTGAGGACCCAATCATCACATGACCATACCTAAGACCATTTTCTCCCATCCAGGGTAACATTTTTGTTACTATGGAAGGAAAATGGCGGTGTTAAACTACGTGCATGAGCTCCTGATTTGGCACATTATTGCAAAACTAACACAAAATGGCCTTTTGTGGAGACTAAATAAGAAAACAGGGCTTTGTTAGACTGCTGAAATTGCCCAGTCATAGCAGCAAGAGGGGAGGGGGCATAAAAAGTGGTTATATGAATCAGCCGTGAGATTTACAGACACGATAAACTCTGGTTGTATCCACTTGGCCTGGTAGTGAAGTGGTTGTGTAACACCTTGTTCATCCATGGACAGTTTCCAACTAAGTCCACACTTGCCACATCATGGAAATGTGGAAGTGATTTAGTTGCAAGCTGGTCTCATGGTGGAGGAAATTGCACAACCATAACCCTGAGGCAGCTCATCTACACTCAGTGCTGCTCTGCACACTGAATGTGCATATGGAGGGTGAGCTACTGGACAGCCCTGTTGTAACTGTCAATCTGTGATACTGCAGGCCAGTAATACTCACGGCAGTCCCTTTCCTTTCATATTTTGTTTTTTTGGGGGGAACCATATTCCTTTTCATTGCAGCCTTATACATGACAACTAGAATAGCTGCCATAGTTGTTAGCCCCTAAGCAATGAGCCCCCTTCCCCAATTCCCTCCCCTTTATTCATTCTGTTGGGCACCTTTATCACAGATATTAATAGCCCAATGCATTTGACTCAGCACTCATACCATCATTTTCTTGTTTGGCAACCCGACTCATTAACCCACTCATGGCAAGATGTTAGCATCCCTGTATTTCTACACTCTTCCCTGCGCACATGGCTCCACCATTTTGAGGAACTGGGTTGATACACTGTCTTGTCCGCCTTCTAGATCCAGCTTCGCAGGGAGTCCATAGTGTCCAGCAGCTCCAACCACCATCTGTTGGACGACCTGTGACACAATACATTATGAGTAGAAACTTAAAGACAAGAAATGGAACCTTGCAAAGGCACCTTGAGCAAGACTTGCCAAGAGGACTGGCCTGATCCTATGCAGACTTAGGTGCTCCAAAACCTGCTGAAATAAATCAGCTTAGGCACACCCACATCTGCCCCAGGGATGAGGCTGCAAGACTTTAACATTAATATTCAGTTGGTGCCATACTTTGGCTCAGGTCCTGCCGCCTCTGGTATGATTTATGACACTGGAACATTTGTTACCTCTAAAACCTTCTTTGCTTAACCTGGCTTACTTATAATAATCACTTGAGCTGTTAATTTTATTCCTGTATAAGGCCCCTTAGGTTGCCTGGCACGCAAGATGATCAAAGGCATCGAAAGGAGGTGTTGATTGATGGATAGATCTTGGGAGGTATCAATTAGCCAGAGTCAGAATGATGTATTCAGCAGACCTTTCCCTCCAATGGTTTCACCTTACCCCTCTGTCTTGTGTTCTCACACGCTGGGCCTTCTGAACCCTGCTGGCACTCGCAAACACAGGAGGACCCCATCAGCACCGGTTCACCGTTGTTCTGGCATGGCCCACAGCGGCAGGCACTGAACTCGATTAAGTATTCATCCAAAGCTCTCTTCAGGTTTTGCCTTTTGGCTTCAATATTGGCAAGGTTGGTTCTAGGCAGTATTTCAGTTATGGGTTGCAGCTGTGGAATAACAGATGGGGAATTATCCGTGACGTTGCTAATGGATGGGTAAAGGGTTGGAAATGCAATACCCAGGAGGAATAGCTTCTCAAAACTGGCAGAATAACTGTTAAATAGTAGCTTGGAAAGCCCTTGGTAGGCTACCTGACAATGCTGGGCAGTAGGTGGCCTGAATAAAACTTCTCACTTACTAAGGACACTTCACACACTCCAGAGTGGTCATATGTCCTACTTTACAGAGATCAGCCCTCTATCTGAAAGGCTATTGGAAGACTGAAGAAATTTGAAGGGATTTCTGGCCCAAGTTTTAAGGAACCGTAAGAAGGAAGTGTGAGCAGGGACCTTGAAGTTGCCCTGCAATAGTCAGCACTTGGACAGTAGACTGAGCTTGCTTGCAACTCACCTGGTCACAACCTCCCCCATTATGCTGTGACATAGGGCATAAGGCACCCACACCCACAGAAGGGCCACACATTTACACAATCAGTCTTTGTAGCACAAGCCATAATGTACCACAAGCAGAGAGCGGGAACACTGCAGAAATATGCTGCCAGGGCAGCAACTCATCTTAACAAATGAAAAACAACTTCTTGCAGAACAAAGCAAAAAAACAACCACAGAAAATCAGGATTGCCCTGCACCTGATCAGGGAAACCATTTTGTCTCAACCCTCAGTCAAACAGCCATCCTGGGGTGGGTGTGTACGTGCATGTGCACAAAGGAGGACAGTGAGCCACCCAGGAAGGAACAGCAAAGAGCAAGATATAGATACAAGTAACGCTTAGAGCTGCCAGGACCACACAGGACAGTCTATTTGCAGAGGTTTTGCTTTCTGTACTTCACAAGGGCAGTAGGGATTTCCACAGAAGAGCTGTGACATGGCCTTGAAAAATGATGTTCCGGAACAATATTTACACAAGGCCTTTTAGCAAACAACCATGAGTCAAGATAAGGGGACATTCAAGTGGACATAACTAATTATTGGGTGCTTGAATCCGCTCCAAAACTACAAGCACTGGCAGAGCTCCTGCAGCAGCCATTTAAAGGTTATAGAATAGGCTACAGGCAAACAGTAGTGTGTTTTGGGCAGCATTAATGGAAGATCTGTGCAGAAAATACACAGGAACTGCTAAGAGCCTTTTCTCGTGATGAGCCTCAAAAGCAAAGCACCATCACCCCATCACCTCAACCTTCCTCCCTGCAGTCACTCTGAAGCCCCCTCCCATTCGCTTGTCCACACAACTGCCAACAAAGTAGCAGCTCAGAGGGGTCCTTCTTCAGAGTGAGGCACTATAGGTGAGATCATCCATAGTGCACTGGATGACGGTGGTAAACAAGTATAATGGTTTTAGGTCACTTTAAATAGTAACTTGCCCCCATTGCAGCAAAGGACCGGTGGTGAAGGCTCCATCCATGCGGCCTCACTCACAATGCCTTGCTCTGGAGGAGGACCTTCTAGAGCACATCATGGCTTCTTTCTCAGCTCCCAAGCCAGAACCCTCTTGGGTGCCACCCCACCAAGCCTGGCTCAGCAGAGAAATCAGGAGCTTCTGGTACAGCCAATACAGACAGGTTGCACACCCCCTTCGGGCCACAGGGGTGTCCCTTTTACAACCACACAGTCTTCAAACCAGGGGCTAAACCTTGAGAAACATGGGCTGTGGGAAGAGATTCTTAAGGCCTCCACTCACCTCTAGCTTTTTGTGGAGCTAGCTGCTCACTTGGTGCTGCACAGTTAACCTGCCTTAGAAGTCCAATACGGATGGATTGCAACACTTCCTCCCCATACTCTGCTCCGCAAAGCATCTGCTCCAACTGCCCATCTGAACTGGGATAGTATCCTTGCAAGCTTCGTATCCACCCATCTCTCTGCTGTCCTTTATCAGAGACCGTGCATCAAAGCTGCATGGTTGTAGATGCACCCCCAGCAGGCCTTCTTAATACCCATTGCTCCACAAGTCCACTCTACAAGTCTCCTGCGCCACTTCCATGTCACCTGTCTGTGCATATGAATCCTTCTGCAGAAAGGATTCTTTAGAGCAGGCATGGCCAAACTCGGCCCTCCAGATGTTTTGGGACTACAGTTCCCATCATCCCTGACCACTGGTCCTGATGATGGGAGTTGTAGTCCCAAAACAGCTGGAGGGCCGAGTTTGGCCATGCCTGCTTTAGAGCTGCACTTGGTATCCTGGGGAGGGGGAATGTGCATGATTCTGCATCTCCTTTTCCAAGAATTATATAACACGGATGAATATGACTGTTTAAAGCTTCTTTTTGACAAGCTAGTCGCCATATTGCAATGAACTGAAACTTCGATATTCGAGATAGATTCTGTGTCTTACCTCCCTTGCTTCGAAGGTGCTGCTTTTAAAAAAATGCATTTGCTCATTGTGAAATAGGTCAGCAGATCAGTGGCCCATTACATTTAATCCTGTCCTAAGATGGAATAGCAATAAAAATATAAAATGATCTGGTCTAGTACACTTTCAATCCTTTGGAGATGTGGCGTTTCTACAACTGAAAGAAAAAGGCTTACCTCAAAATCAATAACAGTGGGATTAAGTTTTAATGACCTCCCCCAATAACGGTATGCATTGGCGTTCCAGCTTCCCATCAGCCTTCCAATCGAGGCTGCGTCTCCGCCTCGAACCCGGGGAATAATATCCTCGATGACTGCCTTTTCCTTTTGAGGGTCTGGAAAGTTGGGCAATGAAATGGATTACTGTTCGCTTCTATGAATCCACTAGTGGAGTCAAAATTGCTTCGTCAAGGTGACTCGGTGGAGGACATTTGACAGCAAGGCACTATTACAAGGCG
The DNA here is from genome assembly GCF_027172205.1 of Podarcis raffonei. Taxonomy (NCBI): domain Eukaryota; kingdom Metazoa; phylum Chordata; class Lepidosauria; order Squamata; family Lacertidae; genus Podarcis; species Podarcis raffonei. The sequence goes on from NC_070607.1 coordinate 41,673,551, forward strand.
ATGGCCTAGCAGACACTCATAGAGGTAAGATCCCAAAGGAAGCTCAAATGCCCCTTGTGTGCTCCTGAGCTCACTTAGGAGGATCTTTATTTTATTTGTTATTTGTTTTATCTAAAGACAATTCAAGATGAGAGTAATAACAGTATAATAGCATCGCATGCATTGCACTTTTTCAGCTGCAGGTGGTAAAAGTGCCTGAAAATGCCAGACAATTAAGGATTTTTAAATTAAATTATTTGCTGTTTGCTTGTTTTACTAACGGGACACATAGGACGACATTAAGGTTGCAAATGGTGGTGTGGGTAGCAGCTAAGTGAATGAGCCATGAACTGGCATGTCTTTCCTCTGAGCACAAGGTCTCACTCCGGTCAGGAGCTGTGCTGCAGCATTCTGCCCTAGCTGCATCCTCCTGATCAAGCACAATATTGAATGCCTTGCATGAATGAAGCGTCATGAGTACTTAACAGAGCAACCCTGTTTAGGGAAGTTTTTAATAACTGATGGTTTAATGTATTTTTAACCTTCTGTTGGAAGCCACCCAGAGTAGCTGGGGAGACCCAGCCGGATGGGTGGGGTAGAAATAAATTATTATTACTGTTATTATTATTGTTATTATTATTATTATTATTATTATTATTATTAGCGAGCATTATCATTATCAAATGCACCTCTCCCTAAACACGATATGGAAGTAGGTCCCACTGACTTCTACAGCACTTTCTACTACACCAGCCCCATTGGAAGAAAGTGGAGAGGTATAGGACTGTTCTTGTGGGAGTGGTCCTTGTGATTACAAAAGAATGACTTTAGCAAACGATTCAACTTTCCTGGAAGGCAATATATCCTTTTCAAATAAGAAAAAGAGGAAGAGGTTTTTGGAAAACGTGAATGCATTTCCTACCTGTGTGTTGGCCTGCATCCTTTGAGCAGCGTTTGAAGGACACCTTGGCACCTATGGTTATGTCTGCGTCGTCAAGGTTATAGCCTAACCCTAAGGATCCACCAAAACAGGAGCTTACCATGTCCCTTGTAACCCCTGAGGGAAAGGGAGGGAAGGCAAGTGTCAATCACAGTTTTATATCCCTAGATACTGACTATAAATCTTCAAGTGTTAAGATGTTACTCAATACATGTATGCAAACAATAACTCGAAAACGTACAGTTCCATTTGAGCTACTTTTCATTAGTCACTGTCCGAGAGAGAAAGAAAGAAAAAATCAATAGCTGGAACCTGGAATGCTATCACCAGTGAAGCAGTAAGTACAATTCTGCTTTCTGAAAACAATATAAATTTTATTCTATAGTTGCCACCGAATAAAGCCCAGCCCATTTTTTTAAAAAAAAGGTTAGAAACACCACCAAGAAATGTGTGAGGGCAACTGAAGTTCCAACACTGATTTGTAATCTCAGTTTTGAGAGAATTTGCTGAGGAAAGGCTCAGCAGTCATTTGGTTACATTGATGTTACGACAGGCAAAGAACTTCATTCATTTTCCATTGGAGTCAGCAGCAGAATGTCTATTGATTTCTTCTTCTTCTTCTTGAAACATAGGAGGAGCCCTGTGGAGCCCTGTTTGTCTCCCATCAATTGTAAAGGGTGATATTTCTTCGACAGATCATACAGCATTGTTGCTCAATGCTCTCTGCTGGGTCATGTCCCCTTTCACCTCCCTCTAGTATTTGGCTATCAGTGTGGCATGCGGCACCATGTACCAACCAGGGGTGTGGGGATGTACCAACCAGCAGTGTGGATCAGAGTCACAAGAATGACTACCAGCTACTCAAGTTATTTATTTGCTTTGGTGCTGCTAACATTGTGCTTAGGGATTGTACAAAATGTAAAATAGCACTACTGGTATACACACCACTGCAACCTTAGCATGACAAGAAGGGACCCGGGCAAAGACTTTTCCTGGCCCCACCCCAAATCACAAGTGCCTCTAATCAGCCGTTGAGAAGTTGGATATATGTGGACAAAGGGGTAAATACTATATAAAACTATGGAGCATTATAATGGAAAGGATCCAGAACAAACTCTAGGCTTGCATGCTTCTCCTCCCCTCCCCTCTGGTGTGGCCACAAGGAGACTGGAAGCTTTTAAACTGTGATGAACCTCAAGTATGGCTTGTTGAAATAAGGCAGCTTCTTCCACTCCATAGTTAAGACTAACCACAGTTTGCCACATTTGAATGAAACAACAAACTGTGTTTAATTAAAAATGAAAGCAAAAGCTTCTGAATTACAGTGATACCTCAGGTTAAGAACTTAATTCATTCTGGAGGTCTGTTCTTAACCTGAAACTGTTCTTAACCTGAAGCACCACTTTAGCTAATGAGGCCTGCCACGCCGCCACCACGCGATTTCTGTTCTCATCCTGAAGCAATGTTCTTAACCCGAGGTACTATTTCTGGGTTAGCGGAGTCTGTAACCTGAAGCTTATGTAACCCGAGGTACCACTGTATTCTCCTTGCAGCTGCAATTAAGACAGAGACTGAGGGAGAAAAGGGGAACACATGAATGGCAAATTTTAATCGAAATCAGCTACTGTTATGAGATTTTAGTTAAAGCAGATACCAGATTTAATCCACAGTTTGGAGTTTTGCTTTTTTTCAATCCTGAAAGTGTACATGTTAAGATGTGGGGCTTGCGCTGTTTGGCAAAACTTCTAATTAACAGAAGTTAGGGCTTCTAGCTCCCTAGAGAGAAGGCTCTCAATAAAGTTATAGCTTGGTCAGTTCTTTACCACAGCTAATAAAACAAATTTCCCCAATTGCTGAATTTATATTCATTTGCTGCCTGCTGACAGTGTATTAATAAATCTATAGTATTCAATGGCTTGTGCTTAACTAGTCTACAACTGTTAACAACACAACCGAGTGAAATATATTTACTGTAAGCAATAGGAATGATTATTGTTTATCACTGTTTGAGTGCCATAAAATTAAAGTTGAACTACACTCTGATTAATTGATATATTATTGTTCCTGTTAAGTAATTATTTTCAGCAAAGGCCAGTCAATACAATTTGTTATTGGTTGCCACAGGGGGGAAGAATCCAAGGCTGATCAATCTGAATGCAGCAGAAGCAGCAAAATGATGATCATACAAAATATTGGCAATTTAAGGAAGGAGTAAACAAGATTGCTTATTATGGGATGCAAATCCAATGATATGAATATGGCCCACCAATTAGATTGATTTATGCTTTTAATTTTTGAATTAATCACAAAAGGGGAAAAAATCTCTTTCTATGTAGTGATAAACCACAAGTAAATTGCATTGTTTCTCAGCAAAGTCATAAAACAAAAGTGTTTTCCTTTGAAAGAAAGAATAAAAGATAACATTGGGGCTGCTCACGAGGATCCTGCTTTCCTCTAACTTCCTTGCAGATCAACAAAGCCTCCTTTTCATAACAAATGACAGTTCATTTCATTCCTCAGTGGACCATGTGGTAAGGCACCACTGCTCCACCTGAGCTCAGGTGAGTCACATCACTGCTGGGAGGTAGAGAGGGAGGGGCGTGGTGACTGTGACATGGGTGAGGTACACTGGAGTCAATCTGATCACCTGCCGGTGCATTTGCACCACACCAACCTTGCCGCCATCTACCTCTCCACCAGCAGCAGTGTGACCAACCAGTGTTCAGATGAGCACTGGGAATCCCACCGCTTTCATTACAATGGTACCTCGGGTTACATACGCTTCAGGTTACATACGCTTCAGGTTACACACTCCGCTAACCCAGAAATAGTACCTTGGGTTAAGAACTTTGCTTCAGGATGAGAACAGTGCAGCGGCAGCGGGAGGCCCCATTAGGCTAAAGTGGTGCTTCAGGTTAAGAACAGTTTCAGGCTAAGAACAGACCTCTGGAACGAATTAAGTACGTAACCAGAGGTACCACTGTATTATCTTTTCTAACAAGTTTAGGGAGGTTTTTAATGTTTGATGTCTTATTGTGCTTTTAATTCTTTTGGGAGCCACCCAGAGTGGCAGGGTAAACCCAGCCAGATGGGTGGGGTAATAAATAATACTATTATTATTATTATTATTATTATTATTATTATTATTATTATTATCATCATCCACAGGAACTGTCATCAGATTAAAAAAAGCTAGGATTGTATGCAACTGCAGTTCTACATGCACCCAAGTGTAGCATTTGTTTTGTGGGTACAAGGTTCTGCTTTCATTAAAAGAAGAAAAAAATCAAATGGAACAGCCCAAGGTTTCTCACACCAAGTCAGAGCATTGGTCTCTCTCACTCTTGGCCTGGCAGCAGCTCCCTGGGGGGTCTCCCTGGGGATGACAAAGATTGAATCTGGGACCTTCTGCCTTGCAACTGTAAAAACACGCTTGAAAGTGCATGGGCAATATCTGGTTAAATTTCAGAAGCCAGAATGGGTGGCTATGGGAAATGGCTGCCAAGTACATTTACACAGGATCACAGTCTTAATCTAGCAATTGCTCCGACCCTGATTGTGAAGGCAAGCTTCAGCAGTCAAGCCCTGGAGGCTGTATTTTCTGCAGCATTTCATCAGGCCATCCATGCTGGAGTGGGTACCAGTTGCATCCATCACCAGCATATTTAAAAGAAGGGAAACAAACCCATAATTCTCGAGAAAACATTTGCTTTCAGACGCTGGCCGTGCTGAAGCAAAGGGCTGCTGTTCACTGAACCATTGATTTGCGTCTCCTTACTCAATGTAGCACTTAACCAGAGCACCAGCTTGATAAATGTGCCCTCTTTTTATGGTATGCACTGTAGATGAAATTATACAAGTATCCTACATAAAAGTAAAAATTATGTCTGTTCTGGGACACATTTTTTGTCTCTTTTAGAACTTCAACTTCCCTCTTCCTTACAGTAGGGCCATCTTGTTGCAATAAATCACAGCACTTCTGAAATACAGTAAGCAAAATATAAAGTAAAATAATGGCTCTGTCTAGATGCTGCTAATTCATTCTTCCTCTTCACTTGGCAGTCAGCTTCCTGAAGCCCCTCTTGGCAAGCTCTTTTCTTTATCATTCAGCCTTCATGTCCAGGAAAGACACTTTCCCAAGAATATTAAGGACAAATAAATTAACGGGAGAGAAGGAGGGATGATGGGCTGCAGTCGGCTGGCAGGGGACTGGGAATTTTATAGCAGTCTCCCTACTCCCAAGCAGGAATGGGGATTCAATTCAGTTGGTGAACTGACCTAATTCACACTTTCCAAAACAATAAAAGGACTGAAATGCAGGCATCCTTCAAAATTCACAGTGCTTCCAAATTTTGAAATGCAGTTCTCCAGCGAAGGAATGTGTACAAAAAAATTAAATATGGCGGTAAAGTGTGCATAAATGTTAGTGAAAATAGAAGATGAAAATGCATTATATTAGGGATGAAATTGCTTTGCAAAAATGTATATCAGGCAAAATTGTATGCAAACATTTATATATTAGGAGAAATCATCACTATAATGCCAGTGAGTTTTTAGGAGGTTTTTTTTTTTTTTTAAATAAAAGATAATCACAAGCTGTTGTGGAAATGTGGAGAACTGAGATTGGAAAGATTGGAAAAATGGGAAACAGAGAAACTCATCCAGAAAATCACTGGGAATCCTGCTGACCCTAATCTAGGTTTGACAAAGACGTAGGCAGTGGCACAAAGAGAGCAATGACAGAGTGCACAACTTGCTAGTGAGTTGCTAGTGATGGTCCCTGCCCATGATGGTGTTGCCAATTTGCTTTATTATAAACTACCTTAAGTACACTTCAGCTTAGAAAGCTGGGATATAAATCATTCAAATAAATAAACAAGGGCTACAGTGGGTCAGGATTCTCTTTGAGGACAGTAACCCCTAAACTTACATATATTTAATTGTGTGCCAGGAGTTTCTGCAAACAACCAAGATTCTTGTGAGTAGCTGGGCATTCTGTGCCTCTGCTTAAAAGCTTGGTGAGTAGGTGGGGAAACTTGTTGGAACAACTTCACAGTTCCTGTGCAGCTGTGCAATTCTCACTAATTATCTTGGATGCATGAACCCTAACCCTTGCTCTTAGACCAGACTTTCCCTGCTAACCTTTTGCCTTGTAAAACCTTCTGGACTATATCTGGCTCTTTCCTCGCAACTGAATCTGCACCGTTAATCTGCTTTAATAAAGCATTGCTTCCTTGCCAGGTGCACCTGCTGCTATGTTTTGGGTAGGAGCCAAGACACACTGTGAAGACCAGGGATGCTGAACTAGTCTCCCTAAGATTAGAGATACCTGGCTAAGCCTGGTGTTGCTGATGTCACCCTTTTCCATAGAGAATCCCAGAATGAAGTCACCAAACCAGAACCTTTGGAAGAGAATGTGAATAACTAATATACTGGTATCACAGAAGGCACAGCAGGTTCTGGGTTTTATGACACAGTAGATGGCTTTGCAAAAATGAACAAGAGAATCGTGTTATTATAGGAAATTTCCCATTGATGATTAGAAGGCTTTATGCTTCAACTATCATGAAATGTGCATGGCAACAACTGCAGAAGCTTGGCTACATGAACACAAAGTGTAGGCAGAACTATGCTGTCTTTGGATGCCTTCATTTGCTGAAAGCTGAAGCTAGCAGATCTCTGTCATTCTGCAGTTTGAAAGCCACCTTGTGTAAAATGGTAGGTGCAATGCCAAAAACATTGTTTGTTTACACTTTACGAGTCAAGAAATGCCTTTGAATTTATCTAGGTCTGTCTGCAGGATGCTGTCACGTGCGCTTTGAAATGCAGAAATTTCAAGGCTAAAGACAAGAAATTCCTGGAGTTATCATTGCTGTTATTTTTGCTATACCTGGAAGGAAATTATTTATTAACTCGAAGAAACAAGTTTGGGCATGCAAGTTCATAACATTGTTGAATAAAAGAGCAGTGTGTTGAATAGGAATCTTGAGTTTCTGGGTCATTACAACATACTGCTGATCAATATGATTTACGTGTATCAAGGAATTGGTTTCTAGCACCCTACAATGTACCAAGCGGGTAGAATAAATTAAACCTGCAAACCTCTTTTTCTCATCTCATCTTTGTTGACCACAAGGATGTATTCGAATATGCCTCCCATGGTCCCAGATGTCATAAAGTGGGTGCCATACTCATTAATGAACCTGGCATACATTCCGTAGTTGTACTGATCTGGAAGCTCCATCAGAGACTGAAGCATCTCTTCATCCAGGACAATGTCACCTCTTCTCATCTTGAAACGGGCTGTCTGTACTTTGGTACGAGCTCGAATAAATCCAACATTCTGTAGATGAAGCAGGGCACAATACATAATTTACCCACTTTTTTCTGACGTTATATCCTTCTTTCTTTTTGGCAGGAACCAAAAGAGACCGATAGGGCAAGGCTGTGCTCTTATACCAGGGGTGCAGAACCTTGGGGGCCAAATTTGGCCCTCCATACCTTTCTACCTGGCCCTTGGGTAGTGGTTAAGAGCGTTAGACCCGTAATCTGGTGAACCGGGTTCGCGTCTCTGCTCCTCCACATGCAGCTGCTGGGTGACCTTGGGCTAGTCACACTTCTCTGAAGTCTCTCAGCCCCACTCATCTCACAGAGCGTTTGTTGTGGGGGAGGAAGGGAAAGGAGAATGTTAGCCGCTTTGAGACTCCCTACGGTAGTGATAAAGCGGGATATCAAATCCAAACTCTTCTTCTTTCTTAGGCCATTCCACCTCACCAGACCATGCTCCTTATCAGCCTACTCTGCATCCCTCTCAAATTTTATTGCCAAGCTACAATGTGTTTGAACAGTGATAAACTCCTTTGTAGCCTGGACAAAAAGGAATGTGTGGGTATAAACCTCTGAGTGCATGGCTAGAACGTAACCTTCTATACAAAGGGAAGAGTCACATCCTTTGGCTCTGGCCCTGTGCATCACTTGCATGTGGGTCCTAGCAGGTTCTCCACAGGAGAATGTGATCCTCAGAGTGAACAAGGTTTTCCACTCCATTTTATACAATCCCAGTTTATTTCAAGCATGAAGCAACACACGTTGGGATGCTTGAGAACTTTTTCCAGTGAGTGATCTAAAATGACGCTGTGGATAATGATCATTTGATTAAACAGCAAACTGAAGGAAATAATTTCTAAAGATGGAGAAGCAACTCTAGTATTAGAGTATGAATGAATGAAAAGATCTTGCCTGACTATATCTTTCTTTTCTTTGTGGACCAATCCTAAGCTACAGAGTTTTGGTTATGTAATTATGACCTTGAGGAGAGCTAGTGGTGATATGCAAGGCAGAGACCAAAGGATACATGTCATGTGCTATGAATCCTCCAAGCCTAACTGCCCCTCTCCCTGCAGATCCTTTCAGGAACTTCAGGAAAGTATTCTTCAGACATCAAAGGGCTTGCAAGGGTTGCAGAGCTGATAATTTAATTTAGGGGGGTAGTTTCTCTGTTCCCTTACAATTCAATATGTGCTCCCTCATCCATTTGTTCATAGACAAATGCCAGCTCCCTCGACCTGAAAAGCGAGATAGGAGACCCCATAGTTGTCTTTGACTGGACTTAACCATCAAGGGGTCCTTTACCTTTTTTTACCATAGGTCCCTGCTTGCAACTATCCATTACACAAGGTTTCCACGCTTAAGCAAGACAAAACACAAAGCCCAGTTCTGTTTACATCTCTGGATTTCCCAATGATTTCATATCCATTAAGAAAACAAATGCTTCTCGCAGCCATTTACTCAGGTTTGCACTAATTTAAACAAGATATATTTGTGACATTGGAACATGTTCCCCAAAGACAACTGTTGCTGATGAGCAATTCTTTAAATTCCCCCACTCTGTTCGCCACTCCGAGCACTTACTCATTTATATACTTAATGTCACCATGAAACAGGAGGGATGGGGCGAGATGGCATGCGTTGTTCTACTTGTAATTCAATTTCATTCCCATTGCAATGCTTCTGTTTGCTTCAGTGTAATAAGGAAGGCAAACAGAATTGCTAATGATCAGACGTGCAATTACATGAACAAATTAAGGTAGGATGATTATTGTTTCAAGGGGAAAACATGTGGGCAGGGAAATAAAGCAATATCAGTAACAGAGTGTTTGGGCGATTTAGCATCGCAGGAGTAAGAAGCCCCCTCCGCCTGCTTTCTCATTACCTTTGCTGCGTATTCAGTAAAATTTCTCAGGGTCCCCTCACCCTTTGATAAGCCAATGCCTATACTCAGAGACAAAGGGACATCTTCAGGGCTTATGCCAAATGTAAAGCCATAACTTCGAGAGGTGTCCTTTTTTATGGCATTCAGTAGGTCCTTGGCATCATCGAAATACTCTGAAGAAAAGCCAGAATCAGCATGTGCCTGAAATGAAAAGAGAAACATCTTAGCTGGATGGAGATATTTTAGATTAGCATATTGGCTTAACGGGGGGATGATTCTCCTTTGCTCTGGAGACTCAACAAAAACCAAGCCTGAGCAGTTTTCAGTGGTACTGCAAGACTTTTTTTTTTTAATGCTAGAGTTTGGTGGCATAATCGTTTCAAATGATGCACCAGGATGACATCTTGCTTTAACTCATTGTTGCATTTTTGTAAGGATTTTATATGACTGGATGAAGTGCCTGTGTGGTTAGCCTCTATAATGAGGCTGGGGAACTTCTACTTCTTTGGCCAATCCATGCCTACCAGGGAGCCCAGTTTAGGCCACAAGGCCATTTTCCCTAAAGCCCTGCCCATTTCCTGCTACCACTGTGTGGGAGGACGGGGTTAAATCCTGCATTGGTCACATACTCCTGTTTCTAGCAGGGAACAGGCCTGCGCAACCAAGGCAGCAGGATTCAATCTCTGTTCATCAGCTGATGAGTGGGGCTGAAATCCTGATCAGTCTGGGTTTTCAGAGGCCTCAACCAGGAGCAAGGGGCTGGTCAAAAGCCCTCTGCAAGAGTGCTTTCAAGAGGATTGTGCATGGACCCCTGTGCAGCCCACAGAGGATACAATCAGAGCTCCATGCTCTTGGTCAAAGAGAAGAGAACATTTTCTCATGCAGCCCTCAGGGGCTTTGATGCTGCAGGGAACTGCTTTTCAAGAGCCTTCCTGAAGGCCCTGGACAAGCAGGACCTGCAGCAGCAAGCCCTCTGTTCTCAGCTGGAGTGTTTCCACTGCCATTCCTTCTTCCTCCCTGCTCCCACCCCCCTGATTAAACATGTGATCAGGAAGGGCATGGTGGAAGAAAGGAGACTACTTTTCAGAATTGTTTCCATCATTTTTTGATGGAGGCCACTGTTTCCCCACCCCAGTGCCCCAGAACAATGCCGGAGTTCAGGCCATTTCAGAAGATACAAAATGGGGGCCAGGCTGCCAACACAATCACTGACTGCCACTTGCCAGAGGTGTCATGTCACCTGCAGTGGCAGCAACCCCTCAACCCCCCCAAAAAAAACCCACTTAGGAGGCACAAAAGAAAAGAGCTGTGCTCCTGTCACTTCTAATGGTAAGCCTTACCACTGGGAAATGGTAGGATAATTTATCCTTCCCCTGGAGAAATCAGGTCTCCCTGATGTCTCTATCCTCAAGTAGGAGACTTTTGAGAAGCCATTTGTGCCCAGTGTATAGAGGGGTGTGCACATCAAAAGCATTGCATGTGGCGTCCAAGTTTGGTAGAGGAAAGATGCGTGGGGGCCCCAACTGGTAAGTGTCTGTGATGGGATGGTGAGCTGCTTGTGCGTAAAATCCTAGTCCCTCAGAGTTTGGCTAAGTCCACAAACCTCTGTCTGTGACGGAGCTGCTTAAGCATGGCTCCATCAGTCACTCGTTGAATCGGACAGTGGGCGTTTACGGAACTTCTTCCAGCATAAAAGCTCCTTAACGGAAACGCGTCTTCTGGACTCTCGGCGTGACAGTTTCCGGCGAGGAGTGGGTGTCCCTACAGGAGGTCCTGAAACCTCCCCACTGTTCTCGCTTGAAGTGTCTCTGAGCCCTCCCTCCGACTCACTTTCCCTTGGAACTCCACTTCTCCCCCTGCTGGTTCCCTCCCCAGCTGAATGGTCTCTCTCACCCTCCGTGAGCCCTTTCACCTCCTGCGTCTCAGATGGCAGTTCCCTGACATCCACCTCCCCTCCAGGGCCCCCTTCACCCCCTTCCCTCCCCTCCTCTGCGGGAGGCGAGGGAGCAAAACCCCTGAAGGAACCTCCCTCATCTTCCGAAGTTTCGAACACTTCCCTCCACCTGTTGCTGTTTCCGGTTTTCAAGTACTCCTCCTCATCGGAGTCTGTTCCTTCTTCCAACTCCGATTCCCTGAATCCTTCCAGTTCCTCCTCATCGTCGGTGGTGCCAAAGTACTCCCTCCGGAACCTCGCTACTGGCTGAGGTTTCCTGGGGAACCTTTGGTGGAACGTTTCGATCAAGATCTCGTCACGGACCTCCTCTGCCGTCACCCAGGTGTTTTCCGACTCCGGTTCCCCTTCCCACGCGACCAAATACTCCACCTGATTACCCTTCCACCTGGAGTCGATGATTTCCGCCACATGGTTGCTGCTTTCCCTTTCTTCTATGGCTGAAGACCTTGCTCAGGTCAGCGTATTGTTTGGGCACCTTCCCTTTGTCCGCCACTTCCGTCCCTGCTAGAAAGGCCTTTGCCCCTTCTGGCACCTTTCCTTCTCTGCAGTGTTCCAGGCAATGTGCTGACCCAAAGGAGACCACTCTCTGATGCCAGCCCACTAGCGGGTCATGCAACGCTAGCCAGCTCATTCCCAAAATGACGGGAGCCCCTCCCAGGGTGGCCACATTGAACGCTATCCTTTCAGTGTGCCTGGCCACTCTCATAACCATTGGGACGGTCTGTAGGCTAACTTCTCCTCCCAACAGCTCCCTCCCATCAATCGTGGTCACCTGCAGGGGGTTGCTTAAAGGGAGTATCTGTATCTGGTGTTCAGCTGCAAACTCCTTACTCATAAAATTACAGGAGCTGCCTGAGTCCAACAGCGCCTTTGTCTTTAGTGGGTATCCGTTTGCCAGCTCTAGCAACACCTCTATTACTAGGGCTGGTCTTGGAGGTTCTGGAGTGGGCACTTTTACTGCTCCTTGGCCTGGCTGCAGTGCCCTGACGGTGGCAGCCAGGCGTTGGCTTTTACTGGCTCCTGGACTCCCTCCTCCTTCCCCCCCAACAGCTCCCGCCATCCCTTGCCATTCCTTTCTTTGCGGGCAGACTCTGGCAAAGTGACCTGGCTGCTGGCAGAGATAACATTTCTTGGCGCTCTTTCCCTCCTTCTTCCTCCCTTCACTGGGATTTGAAACTGCGCGCGCGCGCGCTGTTCCAACTTCCATCGGCTCTCCTGGCGGGAAACTTGGCTCTGGAATCTCTGGAATGCGGAAATCCCTCCAACGCTCTCCTTTCCCCTCCCGCTTCTCCAAGGCTCTTGCCTCCTGGCGCGCTCCAATGGTCAGCGCTGATTTGGTCAGCTGGTCCATAGACTCCGCCCTGGGCGCCCGGGAAAGTTCGTCTTTCACCTCCGAAGAAAGCCCCTCTTCAAAGAGCATGTGAATGGGTTCCGCCGATAGGTCCCACCCCAATTTATGTATCAACATTGTAAACTCAGTCCAGTACTCACGAACCGATCGGCTACCCTGTTTGCAAGCCATCAATTGTCTGCGCACCAGTCCCTGTTCAATCTCGCTGGAAAACATCAAATCCATGGCGCGGAAAAACTTCCTCGTGTCCTTCAGCATTTCACTATTCCCTGCCATCAGGGGTCTAACCCAGTCTCTCGCCCCCCCTTCGAGATGGCCAATCACAAACGCCACTCGCGTGTTAGGAGAGGCTCAGAACTTACAGGGTTAAGAGTTCTGAGTGATGACGCCTCACATTCTGAGGGCGGGTTTAGAACACTGAAGGGAGTGGTTTTACTGTGTTCTCTCAGTCAGTGTGCGTGTTAGCTCCGTTGAGAGAGCAGAGATGTCCGCTCTGTCGCCAGGCAGGAGATTTATTGCTGTTGTGTTTTGCTAAGGAATAAAGGCTTTAAGATAAGGAGACTGCTGCGTTTCAGCCTGAATTATTGCCTTCACACGAAGAACGTTTCCTGCTTCTGTTCCGCTGTGTTTACGCTCTGCTGAGTCAAAGGTCCCAGGGGGGAAGAGCAAAGCCGCGCAGGAAGTGTGCCGGACCCCCGGACGTCATTGACCCCCAAAATCGCGATGCCTCGTCGGGAAAGTTGTTAAACTGCAGTTCGAGAGCATACTGCATCTCTGTCCTAAAGGCTTGGTAGTTCCTGGGGTCCCCCCCAAACTTCTGCACCAATCCTGGCATCTTTCTTGCTAGTGTAGCTCCTTTTGCCTTTTCTGCATCCTGCGCCCTCCTTTCCTCTAGCCTCGCCGTTTGCAGTGCTAGCTGGACTTCCAACACCCTGTACCTTTCTTCCAGGCTTGGACCCTCTCCAGCTCCTCCTGCTCCCCCGGCTCCGGCTGGGTTGCTCATGATGCCTCTCTGCACAAGCTGCTTTCAGGGACTGTCCGATTGCTGTGATGGGATGGTGAGCTGCTTGTGCGTAAAATCCTAGTCCCTCAGAGTTTGGCTAAGTCCACAAACCTCTGTCTGTGACGGAGCTGCTTAAGCATGGCTCCATCAGTCACTCGTTGAATCGGACAGTGGGCGTTTACGGAACTTCTTCCAGCATAAAAGCTCCTTAACGGAAACGCGTCTTCTGGACTCTCGGCGTGACAGTTTCCGGCGAGGAGTGGGTGTCCCTACAGGAGGTCCTGAAACCTCCCCACTGTTCTCGCTTGAAGTGTCTCTGAGCCCTCCCTCCGACTCACTTTCCCTTGGAACTCCACTTCTCCCCCTGCTGGTTCCCTCCCCAGCTGAATGGTCTCTCTCACCCTCCGTGAGCCCTTTCACCTCCTGCGTCTCAGATGGCAGTTCCCTGACAGTGTCTTACAGATAAATCTGCTAGAAAGGGTTCAGAGGTATCTGCATATGCTTCCGCACTCACATATTATCTGGTTGATATTTTGATAATATGTAATAAAGAGAATGCCCCCCCCCCCAATATACAGCACCTAAAACTGATATCACATGCTAATGTGATATTCTGGACAGTGGAAATTTTTAAAAGGTAGCAGTAGATGGTATGGAACTTCAGAGGAGCTCACGTGTTGCAAGGGTCTATATTTGGCTGAGGTCCAATTGCCCACTCAGCCTTACTGATAATGTTGGCCTACAAATACTTACAAGGAACTGATAGTAGTGGATGTTATATGGCTTTCGGAAATATTTCTCATCATCCCCGTAATACAGACGTTCACATGCCGCATCATACTTCAATTCTCGCCATTCTCCATTATAGACAGATTCACACTGGCCTCCATAGAATGCAGGATCGTACACTATCTGTGCCTCTTTTTGTGTAAGAATATTGTATCTTTCAGGAGCAAAAGAAACAGGAGCAGGCATGTAAGTAGAGTTTGCTAGTGCTCTTACACACACACACACACACACAGAGAGAGAGAGAGAGAGAGAGAGAGAGAGAGAGAGAGAGAGAGAGAGAGACTCTCACTTTCATTCCATACAATCCTTCCTGTTTCCTTCTAGGCTCATCAATTGTAGTTTGAATATAACAAACCACAATTCCTGATCTGAATTTAATGCAGAGTGAGGGATCGTGGTTTGTTTTCTGCCAGTGCTCATGTGGAAGAGCAAAACAGGCACAATTTGCTCATGAGTTATAAGACAAAGTCTATGAAAATAAATAAACACATGGACTCCTATTTATCTCCTTTATTTAAGAAGTTTAAAACTTGGGAGTTCTCTAAACTACACAACATAGCAAGTTAAAATTAAAAAGAAAATTTCCCAATGCTTAAACCATGTGTAAGAACCATAGTACTTGGGTCTGGCAACTCACCCCTGTGCAGCTTTACTGATCCCGGGGACTGGATCCAAATCATCGCAGAATCTTTCAGCATCCTCACAACTTGCCTCATCAGATTGATCTCTGCAATCCGGTTCTCCATTGCATACAAGGTGGCGTTTAATGCAGCGACCTGCAGCGTAGATAAAGATTTGTTATCCATTTCTAGAATCCATGTTTGCTCTAGCTAGATAAGGCTGGACTTAATGGTTCACTTAAACCAAATCACAAAGATAGTGTAGGACATTGCTCAGGTTGTGCTGTTGTCACTTTCTAACTGAGCAGGAGGTCTTTGTGAAGAATACTCAAAGAGAAATATGTTGAGAACAGGAGTGGCTTTGTGCATGTGGCATGGAATTTCCTTTCCTATTCAGAGTTCCCAGTCAAATGCAACAAGATATCATGTACAAAATTGCATACGACCCCAGGTGTCTTTTTATATTGACAATGAAAAGCACTTAGAATTTGAATTGTTATGTCTTCACAAGCTACTCTGAAGTTAATGGGTTTTGTTTTGCAACCAGTTGCCAGTACCCCTCAAGGCTGGTCTCCTGAAGGCAAAGGAATGGTTAATCCATACCAAACAACAGATGTTGCTTTGTAGGGTCCTATAGGGTAAGGTCATCAGATTTTTTTCAATGAATCCAGGGACACTTTCCAACTTCAGTTGGAATGGATGGATTTTGTCAAGGGACTGATATGTAAATCTGGGGACTGTCCCTGGGAAACGGGAACGACTGGTAACCTTACTATAGGGGCCCTTGTGTCACCTGATTATTTCTGGGCTAGAAGCTGCTGTAACACCTTTTAACCATACCTGCAAGGTATCACTGGGAGGAAGCAATGGGCGGAACACACCTTGCTATGCTGCAGGATGAAGCAACCATGAGAAGATAGGTGAAGTAGGAATGTGTGTCTGCAGCAAGGTTTTCAAAAGTGTTGGTCCTAGCAGAGGGGGAAATGTTTGGGCTCAGTTTCAGGCCTGCATTGGCAACTGGGCCTCACTTATTGGAGGCTTAGAGAGAGAGAGAGACCAGCCAGAAAACTAGACAATATCTTTCTTGTCTTCCTTAAACAAGAACAAAACAGCAACAGGAAACTTTAGACTCCATCCATAAACAATGTACATACGAATGCAGGAAACTGCCTGATAAGGAATCAGGCCATTGCTTCATCCTGCTCAGTATGGTCTACATCAGCTTTTCTCAACCTTGGGTTCCCTGATGTTTTTGAACTACAACTCCCATCATCCCTGACTACTGGCCATGCTGGTTAAGAATGATAGTGGTTGTAGTCTAACAACATCTATGGAACCAATGTTGAGAAAGGTCTATATAAATTAACAGCATCAGGGTTTCAGGCAGGGTCCTCTCCCAACTCTACCAGGAGTTGCCAGAGATTGAACCTGTGATGTCCTGCATTCAAAGAAGCGACTGAATTTGTTGAGATTCCTGCATCGTAGGTGGTTGGACTAGGGACCCTTAGGATCCCTTCCAACTGTACGATTCAGTGAACTACACACTCATTACAAGAATCTCCTGGTGCCCTTTACTGTATTCTTTATCATTCCAGACTTTGGAGATCTCTCTTTGTATGAATGAAGGAAAGCACATCGCTTCAAGGGTGCTCCCAAAACTAGTTGCAGAAAGAATCTTGAAACTTTCCCTGTTCTCTTCCACTGCGGTAAGACAGGAAAAGCTTTAGCTGGGCACCTTTTCAGTTCTAAATAATGGATTATGAATAGACCGTGTGCTGCTCCTTGTCAGGTTCACTTTGTCAAAGCTCCCAGGATGCATTTGTTATCCCTGCTTATGGTTTTTAAAAGCAACTATAAGCCTAAAAGTCTCCTGCTGCTACTTTTTGGAGAAATGAACACTGTCAGCTTAAAGAATGGGCTGGCGCTGTGATGTTGCAGAATGTGCTTGAGAAATTTGTTGCAATAATGATGGCTAAGGCACGAACACTCAAGGAACATCCTTAAGAGTAGCTTCCTGCCTTCTCCTGATTTAGCCAACAGTGTGGGAAGTGTTCCTGAAGAAAAAGGCAGGTGTGGCTTTTCACACTTTAACAACAGCCCTGCCATACAGCACTCAACCTGGGTGAGGAGCAGACAAGAAAGCAATTGGTGTATCAGTGGTTCAGCAAATCTGTACCCAGAGGGCACCATTTGGGCCATGGTCCAGGGTTAGCTTGGCCCTGCAGCTGCAGATTTGCAGATCTATTGTTGCAAGCACAAAATGTTGCACATGTGGAGATTGGCACAAATGAGGATACAGTGCAGCTGGTCAGAATCTGCATGTGCAGCAGAGCACTCTCTGCACACATTGTCCTTTTCAACGCATGCAGGTAGGTACCTTTGGATCAAGCCCACCTCACGCTACTACATGATAGGGCTGGCTTTGGCAGATCCTTCGGCAATTCCTTCTTTCCCTAGATGTCACTGTGCCCCACTTTAACTTTATTGCATGGAACAGTAGATCAGTATTGTAATGGCTTTAGGGGTTGCTTGTGCGTAAATAGCTGCCGCTCTGGGCTAGGTTGGCTGGTTAAATCATTTCTCGCTGGACAGCCATCCACTCCGTGGCTGTTCAGTCGCTGGCAGAATCCGTCAGTGGGCGTTTCTTAAACCTTTTCCAACATAAAAGTTGTTTAACGCCCAGTCTCCTCCTACTCTCCCTGCGCGGAAGTCTTCTGCGCAGGGAGAGCGTGGGTAGCGGAGGACCTGTGCTCTCCCCGCTGGTGTCCAGTGAAGACTCCCGGAGCCTGCTCTCTGCTTCCCCCATTGGCCCCCTCTATCCCTGGTGTTGCGCTGATTTTCTTCCCCAACAGGAGACCTGCCTCTCTCCCTGCTTGGCCCCTCTCCAGCATCGCTGTGGAGCCTCGCCTCCTCCTCCTCTAGTTCCGATGGCAGTTCCCTGACAAGTACCTTTTCCGCATTCCTGAAATGGGTTAATGGTGTGGAGCAGGATCACTGGATCAGCTAATGGATCTGTAATGGCATCATACTCACCAGTCTCCTCACACCGAAAATCAGCTCCACAGTCTTGGCTCACAATACATTCTCCTGCTGACTGGCACGCTACTTCATCCCAAAGGTGGCCGGTACATATGCTCCCCTTGTATTTGGCTGGCTGTTGCAAAGTTCGATATCTGTGCTATAATATGCATTTTTTTAAAAATAAAAATGGATATCTGCCATAAATTATATATATATACAAAATGATAAAATTTGAATTAAACATCAGGAGGCAATAAAAACAGATCTATACAATATTTTAACCTAGCAAGAGCAAGCATTAATTATTTAAGTATTAAAAATGTAAAACAAATTAAGGCTTTATCAGTACAGCTATGCCTGCCAAAACCAAAAAATTACTTAAAACACAATTTGAAGTTCATAGGGAAGAAATGTGAAGGGATGAGAAGGTTAACAACACAGCAGAAGTATTTGCAACTGACTTTTTCCATACCTGTCAAATCATTCCCAATGTCTTAAATGGAAGAGTAACTTCATTGGCTGATTGAAAGCCAATCCAGTCATGATAGAATGTCACATGACTGAGAGTTCTACTGTATGTGTCTACAGACTACTTGTCTGTGCAAGAGGCTTGCCCCGTGCACTCCATGTGTTTGTTGCCTTGCATATACGAAACTGTCTCCATTCTATCAGGGCTCTTCTTATATTCTTCATGGGCATCCTGCTTTGTTGAACTGCTGGTCACATAGGCCACACTCCATCTCTCAGCTTAGGCCCATTGGTTTTAATGGGCTTGGGTAAACATGCATCTGTTTTCAACTGTAAACCACTGGCTTGTATTCAGTATAGTGTTAAGTCACCATTCTACCAATGCAATGATTTTCACTTATGCAATGGGACACACTTCCCCTGATGAACCCCCCTCTCAAAGAAGATTTGGGGAAGGCATGGGTTGTACAAGGAAGAAGAGGTGGGAGGTCCCATTGTGCCACTGGAAATCCTTGTGCCGATGGGACTGAGGTTGGATACTGCCCTTTGTGTTCAAAGTTTGTGACTATTTTCACTGCAGGCAGCTATAAAGAACGCTTGGCTATATTAGAGTGGAGCCTTACTTTTCTTCCTTGACAAGGGAAACATTCGGTCCATCCTGACCACTGACTTAGGCGGCAATCGATGGGAGCAGGTGTTCCAGCTTGTCTTCTTGCTCTCCTGGGGAGAATAAAAGTGATTGGCAATGCTGAAAGTCCCTATATTGCACGCTCCCTGTGGAAATCAGTTTCAGCAGGATACACATGGCTGCAATAGATTTAATATCTACAGCTGAGGGGCCCCAAGACACCTTTTGAAAGGATCTTTCGCTGAGCACCTCTCAGACAGTCCTGCTTTAATTCAGGCCTAAGCACTGACTACAGGAAGTGGGGTGGGGGATTTAGACAGGTTCCTGAGTGTGCCTAAACCTTTTCCTCCTCTTTCCCTTCCCACTGAGAGAGAAAATGCGGGGGAGGGGGGTGTTGAAAAAGCCTGATGCCTAGAAACAGATGGAGCATTCCTCCACCCTCACAGAGCCTAGCAGGATGTCCGGTGAAGAGGTGGTTAAACTAGCTTCAGTCTCCCCAGCCTCTACATCTTAGGACCACAGCCTTATTCTCAAGGCCCCCGGGCAAAGAGCAACTTTTAAGAAATTAGACTCAATTTACAGACTTACACACACACACACACACACACAGAGAGAGAGAGAGAGAGAGAGAGTCAATTTTACAGTGATAGAAATTTATATGTGAGGTTTCAAATGGACTCCCATGACATATTAGTAAATAAATGGTTGAAGTGTAATTATATGTGTTTTGATGAAAAGCTGTTATTTCTCAGCAGTCATAAGAGAAAGCACCAAATACTTGCAAATACCATATTTCCACAATGCATATATGTGGGTGTCCTTTGTTGATGGTCACCAAATGTAAGAAAAGTTAAACTCAGTCCCAATCCAGCAGAATAAATCTGTTTATGGAAGTAGGCATCTCTTGGGGCAGCCAGTGTGATTGTCCACCTTCTTATGTGCATTCCCAACTGGGGCCACCTGGTGATGCACAGAGAAGCCTGATGCAATTAGAATTCTAATGGGAGTCTATTCACTGCCCTCCACCCTGCTGCACCCCCACCATCGAGCCACATTGCCACCCACATGTGGGAAGATGAGCATCTGTGCACCTTGCTGTACATAGAGGCTTCTTGGGTGCTTTTGAAACCTGACCATGCAAAATGTTGCAGTGTGGAGTGATGCTGTTCAAGATTCCAGCCACTCCATCCCCCCACCCACACACTCCAAAAACATCCCATGGACACTGAGCATCCTCAGGTCTCAGTGGGCTGTTTGGGGGTTCCCATCTTCTTCTCTCCCTTCTGAAAGCCTTTTGTATGTCTGCACACCTTGGGGTTCATCCAAGCCTACTGATGTCACCCTCTAGTGCATGGCTGGTGCCCTTTTGGATATGTAAGGAATGACACTCACCTCTGAACATCAAAGTCTGATGGAGTGATAAGAAAGCAATGATAAGGTGGAGGCACCCAGTTCAAAAGCCAGCAAGTTCATCAGTACTTCTACAGAGCTCTCTCTAACCCCACTTCTCCTGCTGAAATGATAGTACATGGTAGGGTGATTACACCGTGTCCTCCCATTTCAGAAGGGATGGCTCAATGGATTTCTAGACTGGAATGCCACCTTCATTTGTAATCCAAGAGTGAAGATGCAAAAATATTTCCCAATACTAGTCCTGGTGATCATCCAATGTTTATTGGATAGATTTCCCCCCAAACTGATTTTTGAATTCTGAATTTATTGTTATTCACATTTTATACTGTATTTCATGCTGTTTTTTGTTGCATCAATTAAGTGTTTTAAATTTGTTGTTAGCCGCCCTGAGCCCAGTTTTCTGAACCAGGAAGGGTGGGGTATAAATAAAAAATTATTATTATTATTATTATTATTACTGCTTCAAGAGCAACTTAAACTTGCACAGGTGGTAATGGGAGATCAATGTGTGTAAACATGCCTCTGCATGCGGGTTGCCCCTCAGTGGGTCAGAGACTATTATGTGCACAAATACATATGGATGTTACTGTGGGGTCCTATTATGTGTATAAATAATTCTGGATGTTAATTTCCCCCCCAGCACTAGGATGAAAATATGACTCAGTTGTGTTAGGGGAAAGAGCAGCAAAACAACCTGAAGCACAGTGGAGAGATGCCAAAAAATTAGAAGGTTACAATCAAATCCTGTTTTTGGCTTCTTTCACAGCATCTCAGCACCAAAGTGCCAAGATAATGACATTTCCAAGTGCATGGCAGCCACTGCATTACAATAGCAAAATAAAATTAAACAGCAATTCACATTTGGATAATGCTTCAAAACATGTAGGTGAAACGAACACACGTCAGTATGTGCCTGATTTATGCTTCAAGGGATGAACTGCATGTCTACAATTTGCCCGCACACCTGAAATCAAAAGCAGTTCTTAGTATCGGGTTTGGGGCTGCATTAATTGTTTTACTGTTAATCCTGCCCTATTGCATTCTCCATTGGTATAACTGGATAAGAGCAAATGTGATCAGTATACGTATGAGATGCACGTGGGAAGCTGTTTGCTGCGATAAACCTTTAGAAGTTCTGTCAAAACTACCGGTAGTTTGTTTTTGGGTTTTTCCACAATACACAGCTGACTATTTGAGATTTTCCTTTTGCACACACCAAGGGTCTTCCCCTTAGTTCGTCTCATTTTGAAGATAGAAGATTACACAGCCCCAGCAATGGCTATATAGTTAAGGCAACTGGTATTTTCTGCATTCAATCATTTTAAAGCTCAGCTATTTTATTCCTTAAAAAATCAAGATGATTTGTCCCATCACAGTATGCAATTGTCAAGGAAAAACTATTTAGTGAAAGTTGTAATCTGGTGAAAATTATCATGAGGATGCTTTTGGTGCAGCAGTTTTTAAAATGGTCCTTTAAAGTGAAGACTTGACATTTTCCTTCTATTTTTTGCGACCATCCAAGTTTCTCCTTTTTTGCCAGTTTATATAATGCCAAATGTCTGAGAGTATTGCATTGCTCTCCCTTCTACTGGTCTGGTGAAAATACACTATGTATTCCTAAAGTTATGAGTTTTTAAAGTCAAGGCTTAGAAGTATGAACACTGAAAAATTGTGTGAGGAGCACAAAACACACGATAGATAAGTGACTTTCATGTTAAAAAAATGGAAGTGGTTTTACTGTGGGTTTCTATTGATGAAAAGATTGGGAAAGGCTACACTCATCTATGAACAACAAATTTTAAAATTTAGATTAGATTAGATTAGATTATTATATATGTTATGTTACAGAAAGCCACTATAGTTGAGGTATTATTCCTAATTAAACCTCCAGTAGAGGCATCCCTCATCACAACCTGATCTTATGCAGCCCCCAAACCAAGGGCCTTGTACATCCCTGGGGCTAAGGTGGTCTCTCCAGACACTCTGCTTTCACCCTCTCCATCTCCTCCTCCCTTCCCTTGCTGCCTGATCCTCCCATACCTTTCTGACAACTCCGCATTTGCTCCAGGTGAACCCAACCCTATCTTGGGCTGCCTTGACCCAATGCAGAAGAGTCCTAATTTGGCCCAAATCATGCCCATTTGGTTTAGGATTTGCGATTTGGCCAGGTACGTTGCACAGCCTTGGAATACCCTGCAAGTGTCCTGGAAAAACTGGAGCATCCTGTTTTTTCTTACAAGAGGGCAGCAGCCATTTGGGGCACCATGATCTCATGTAATTTCACACTTTCTAGGGGGTGAAATCACGTGAGAATGCAGCATCCAAAATTGCCATCATCCTCTCATGAGAAAAAACAGGAAGATGGAGTCCCAGAAGATGGCATCCTGGGTTTTGCCTTTGATGTGTTGGAGGGTATGCCCTAGTATAGACAACCCTACATATTATGCCTATAAGATCCCAGTCTATTGCTCACAGATATTGTGATTGTGTATCAAAAGCTGGATTCTGTGTGTGGCAGTACATGTACATTAGTAGGTGAATGAAGGCTGGACATACATTGGAATTTTACATAGCAACTATAGCTGGGAACGGCTGTGTGAATAGGCCCTCATAAGCCTGTCCATTTAAAACAAAATTAACTGATTTCGTATTCCCATTGGTGAGGTATAATATAGAGTACATTACTCACTCTGAATTCCTCCTACAGTGTATCTGAAGAAGTGTGCATGCACACGAAAGCTCATACCAAGAACTAACTTAGTTGGTCTTTAAGGTGCTACTGGAAGGAAAAAAATTTTTTTGTTTTGAATTCCTCCTGATCCTGTAACAAATTCCATATAAAACCAGGAAGCATTAAGCATGAGGCCAAATTTAACATTCAGGGCTAGAACGGATAAAAATGCATCAGAAATTCTCCATGAAAATATACCTTGTCCTGTGGGTTTCCTTTAAAGCTCAACAAAATCAATAATAAATTCCAATGCAAGCAGATTAAATGTGTAGATGCAGATGAATTAAATCCATTCCAATCCAAGTAAAATAGGCTTTTAAAAACAGTGCCATCTGCAATACAAACAACTGTTGGGCAGTCTTTGTGGCTTCAAAAGCCAACAGTACAGTACAGTAGCTAGAATGCTGGACTTGGGCCTGAAAAGTTGGCCTGTGAATGGTCTTTGGAAAGTTACTATTTCCTGCCTTCCTCCCTCCCTTCCCTAAAACTGGTGGACTGGCAATCAGCTTCACAGGGCCCATGCACAATACATGATATCAGCTGCTTTTGTTACCCATCCTGAGCTGAAAGGTAATTTCTAAGATAATGTTTGAAGCTCATGGATACACTTTTTAGAGTGATCTCTTGAGCCTTTCCATTACACGATAACTGCAACATTCTCCAGAGATATCCGACAGGATTGTGTCGGATCCTGTTCAACTCTGAAAAGGTAGGATGGGTGATTAATCCCCATTAAATCTTTTCAGATGAAGGTGCTCACATGATTCCTTTGAAATGCAGGAGCCAAACATGACCCAAGACACAACCATTAATCTGGGCTATGGATTCAACAAGTTAGATAGATAGCCTGAGAGACAGACAGACAGACAGACAGCATATCTGCTGCAAGGAGGGTGAAAATTTGGGACTTACCCAAATAACAATGCAGCTAGCACCATGAGCTGAGTTTTAATTATTTATTTTAAACATTTATAACCTTCTCTCCCTCATAAAAAAGTAAGGGAAGCTAGCAACAAAGTCAAACCATAATTCAACTGTTTAAAATATCAGCTGCAAAAAACACTAAAGAGAACCGTAAAAATAACAACACAGAAACAGCTGCAGTAAAAGTTATTCCAAAAGATGCAGATAAGAACTAATACAATAAAGCAGCCATCCACCCCAAAGAAGCCTTTAAAAGGATGTGTTTCTTTGGTTTTTTTAGTAAGTTCTTGATGGCCATTAAAGAAGGAGTGTGGCTGTGTTTTCCCCAGAAGCGACGGCCTGAGTGCAGGTGAAGCCATGGAAAATGCTTTCTCCCAGCCAAGTAAGTACATTTCAGGGGATGCTGAAACTAGTGGCATGGGAGAGGTGTTTTTCCCCCCATATTTCATTTTAATGAGCAGCTACCTATTTCACAGTCCTCAAACCAATACATGAACTGAAACCCAAATATCCGTTGCAAGTTGCACTTCTCTGAATTTTGTGATTCAGTTATCCAATGTGCACCAATATGCATACAGGTGAAAATAACATGCAAAATTGCATTACCTTAGGGAAAACTGCTTCAAACAATGTGCATACCAGTCAAAAGTGCATACAAAAATCTGTTTATTAGGAGGAATCCACACTAAACTGCTAATCTAAGAGTGGAAAAATGAGGAATTGAGAGAACTGAAACTGACAGATTCATCCATAGCTATTCAAGACATAACGGTGGGCCTCAGTGGATGGACTGACCTGAGCAGGTCATCTGTCCAGAGAATCTTGAGAGGGCATTGCTGAAATTATCTGGGACAGACCCATGTTTGCTGTGGCAGACATGAACTCCTGAGCTGCCCCTGACAGAGAATTTTGGGCATGGAATATCAACATCCCCCAAAACAACCAGCCTGGGATTAGGACTCTGGTCTTGTGTTTCTTGAGCAGGAACAATGGCACTCTTATCTCCCCCTGCCCCTCCCTATGCTGCATGGGAAACAACCTTTGTATCTAGACAAGACTTAAAAAACACTGTGTGATAGGAGAGGTACATCCTCCATATGATGTCCTTTACTAAGTCAAACCCACTAGTCCATCTCAGAACCAACCCACCCATGAGGCTGGGTGGGGCGGCCACCTCAGTCGGCATCCCCTCAAGGGGTGGCACACCTGTTCTGCTCCCCAGCTTTGCCACTGGTCTAGCCGGCCTCTAAGGGCAGAGAGGGGCTGGTGGCAAAGCTCTGTGGAATGCCTAAGGGCAGAGAGGGGAGGCATTCCACCATCCCGCTTTGCCACTGTCTCTCAGACAGAGAGACAGACAGACTGACACAGTGGTGTGATGGGGCTTTGCACTGGTTTCTCTTGTAGGGAAGAGCTGGAGCAAAGCCCCGTTGCTGGGCAGGGGTGAGAGAACCCTAAAGGACAACCACCCCAGAGGGGAAGACTTGTTACAGAGTCTGTGCCCCCATCACAGGGTGGCAGTGGGGAGTTTCACCTCAGGTGCCCCTTTCCCATCAAGCTCAATATTGTCTACGTTGGAAGACAGCATCTTTCCAGGGTTTCAGACAGGCAATCTCTCCCAGCCTCTGCTGGAGATCCTGGCAACCAATGAGCTACTGCCCTTCCCCTAAACATCTTGGTTCAGGCCCTGGTGTCTCCATTTGCAAGGATTCAGTATTAGGTGATGGTGTGCCTGGGATCCCCAAGATCCACTGCTAGTCAAATTAGAGCAGGAATGGGGAACCTGTGGTCCTCACATCAGTCCCAGCTGGCAAGGCCAATGGTCACGGCTAATGGGAGTTGTAGTCAAACAACAGCTGGCTGGCCACAGTTTCTCCACCCCTGTAGCGGACAACATAGGGATGAATGGACAAGTAGTTTGATGTGATATAAGGCAGCTTCCTATGTCCCTATGACATAAGTAGCTTGCTATTGGAAGGAGGAAGGGAGAGGGAAGAGGGCAAAAGTCCCAGTGAGCACAACTAAAGAAGCTCTTTGTATCTGTGGCCTTTATGTTTCCCGCATTGAAATTCTGTCAAGTGACTAACAAGAGCCTGCAAGCTACAACAGTGCAAGGATGTGTCCCTTTGGGGTATATCCTCTAAAAGGAGCCTAGACGGAGAACAAAGCAAAATATGTATTTTCCCACTGTGAGACATAGCCATGATTTGCATCCTACATATTCCATAATAAGGAACACATCTAGTTTGATTATTCATTGATGGAGAAGGGGAGGAGATGGTCCCAGAATTACTTGTTATTGTTGAGTTTCTGACTAGAGCTCCATCATTATCATCTGTTAAAGCCAACAAGCAGAACAAAACAGCAAAGACTCCTAGGGCACCTTAAAAACTGACACTTTATCCTGGCAGGAGTGAGGTGGTGTAGGCTAGAGCCTGTTTTGTCGTGTGACAGACAGGCTGCTTTTTGCTTAAGAGGCTGTGTAATTTTTTTCTTTTTCTTTTTGCAGGGTTATGGTAATTCTACTGATAATTAGAAGAGAGATTCATCAGAAGCTCCAGAAGAAAGAACACTAAATGAAAAACTCAAATGCTCAAGAGATGAGCCTGTGGATACACATCAGTGTGTGTAGGATCAAATTGCAGGGTGCCTGTGGACAGGCAGCAGTCAAACAAAGAGAGAGGGGTGTGTGTGTGTGTGTGTGTGTGTGTGTGTGTGTGTGTGTACATATATTGTGGTGGTAGAAAGATGTGATGCCTCTATCCTTCAGCTTTCCGAAAAGTATTCAGTGAGTTCACCTTCACCTAGATTTAAAATGTGCCTCTTCATTATCCTGCTTTGTTTGATAACTTCATCAAACATCAAAAATCTGTTCTTTATTTGGTTTCTGTAAGGATTACTAGAATAAGCCTTCATAATTAAATGTATCTTTTCTTTCCTCTGCCTCCCCCCTCCCTGCGTCTATATCCCAATTATTACTGATACCACTTTTTGATCTTTCTACATTATATTTCCTTTGGTCCAGTTTGCAATTAGCAGCTTGGGAAAAGCCCCATAGAGTTTCCTTTAATACATGATTTAAATACATACAACCCAAACCCACACACAACATTATTATTTATTATTTATTATCCAATAGGATATTGAAAGAGAAGAAGAAGAAAGAAGAAACGGCATCTTGATATATTTTCTTTCACTTTTGTCTGAATTACTTCATTATCACCGAAATAATATGAAATACCGTATCAGCTCATTGTGTTACGAAACAACGGCAGTTTAAAAGCTGCATATCAAATTAGAATATGTGAAAGATGAGAACTGAGGAATGAAATCTTCTTGAAGAAAAAATTGTAGTGCAGAAGGAAATGTATTAAAAAAAGGTATAATTATAAGACTTCAAAATGGTTCATGTTTCAGCCCTCTCACCATATTGTGATGGGACTATTGTATAAATCGTTTTCTGCTAGCTGCTTAAAAGTAATAGGACCCACATGCCTCATTCTCAGTCTGAATTGATGCACTGACCAGATAGACAGCAATTTCTATATGTAAGGCAGTATCTTAAATTACATGGAGATAGACTTACCTCTGGGATGGCAATCCTGTTAGCTTACTGCGTGCTGCAACTGTATCCTGACATGATAGTAGATAAGCTATCAAGAGAATCATAGGAGGAAAAAGCCTACTCAGATGGAACCACATTTTCTTTTAATAAAAACAAATGCTTTTCATTTTTGGTTTGGAAACCTCCAGGTACCTTTTTTGGAGAGTGAGCTTTTTAAAAAAGAAGGTTGCACCCTGAGCTCTCATAGTATTGTGAATCATTAACAAAAGGCCCAGACATCACTGAAGGACATCACTATTTTGGAAATAGATTCCCGAACACTGGGCAAAGGGGGAAATTGTTGTTTGCATACTAAAGTCAATGCGAGTGCTATCAGTGGAACTGAACTGAAACCCTCTGAGTAGTCATTAGGCAAAAATGGTTTCCTTTATAGAAAACTCCCCCTTGTTAAGGGAGCCACATTAAAAAATAAAGTTTTGGGTGCATGTGGTTGGTTATTGTTTGGTACTTTTTCAGCACACAAAAAATCTAAAATTCACAAACATGCTTGTGCGAGTCTGAACTGGTGGTGACTGACCAGGAACGACGCCTTGGGGTTGTAGTATTTTTGAATTCAGTTTAAGTTTATTGTTCTAGCCAAAGGCCATGATAAACCCACAGCAACAGTACCAGCCAATAAAACAAGACAGATCACATACATCCATACTTCCATGATGTAAGAGAGCAGTTATCAGAGACGTTGATAAACTCAAATCCAGCTTGATTTCCAATTAAACCTCCAAATACCACAACAATTTATAGTGATTTTATCTAACTCCTTTCTCCTAATTTCTTCTGCAGCCAGTGCATAGAGGGCTGCTCTCTATGTTGAAATAAAAAAAAATAAGGTCATAGATTAGATAGATAGATAGATAGATAGATAGATAGATAATGTTCATAACTGCATATATAAACCACATGTCTGAAACCCCACAGAAAAAGTCCTGAAACCATTTTGTTCCTCCCAAATTGCCCTCAAATATTTCTCTGCAAGGTCAAAAGAAAATGAAAAAGCCATCCCTTTGTCTTTTCATTCACAAATCCTGTCTTAAAGGTATGTCTGTGTATGAATAGGGTGAGCCTGTGACCTGGCTCAGGAACTAAGTATTTGTCATTACAAAAGACTGGCCAGGCTCCCCAGGGTATCCAATCAAGTGACCATTAACAGGTAACCTGCCAGGCAGGAGATAAACGATGTACTCAAATTTCTGTTGTAGACCGCCTTTTCTGTGATGTAGGTATGAGGTTTGTGGGGGGTGGTCTTGTGCTCCAGAGCAAGGAGTTTAAAATGTCTATATAAGGGTAGGCACACCTTGGTTCTGGGTCCTCCTCCTTTCCTGTGTGTCAGGGGAGCACCCTGTTGCAACAGTTCAATAAAGATCAGGCTTACGAGCTGCTTTGCTTCTCAATATTCTCTGGTTGGCCTCTGTTATTTTCTCCTACCGATGGAGAACCTACAAACTACTCTATAAGGGCTCGTGCGTCCCCTATAAGGGAATAAGGGCAGATTTTTGTTTATTACAGAGTTATGAAGCTATTGTTATCACTCAAAAGAAACGATCATTTCTGCTGGGGTCTGTCTGCTTGCTTGTGTGAACAAAGGTTTCAGAAAGTAACCTCTTGGGTAGGGGCAGGCTAACAGGTGACGAGTGATGTCTTCCACCTGAAGTTGACTGTGTACAGGACCTTGTCGTAGCAGCCACCCAAGACTGCAGTGGGCATCACTTGGAAATGCAGCTTTAGTTAAGAGAAAAGGAAAGAGGTGACATGAGTTAAGAGATGACAGAGTGGCTGGGAAAACCCAGCCAGGTGGGCAGGGTATAAATAATAAAATTATTTCTTACTATTATTAGTGATGTTTGTAAAAATTTGCATCACATGGAGCAAGTGGACAGAGAAAAGTTTTTTCTCACTCTCTCATAACATTCCATAAAGCTGAAAGTTGGAAGATTCGGGACAGGTAAAGAAAGCACTTCTCAATGCAATATATAGTTTAACTGCGTAACTCGCTGCCACAGGAGTCAGTGATATCAACCAGCTAGGATGGCTTTAAAAGAGGATTAGACCAATTCATGGATGATAAAGGTACCAGATGCTGCTAGCCATGATGACTATGTTCTTCCTTCACAGCTGGAGGCAGCAATGCTTTTGAAAAGCAGCTTCTGGAAACCACAGGAGGCAAAAGTGCTCTTGTGTTTGAGTCCTGCTTGCGCAATTCCCCACAGGCATCTGACTGGACACTGTGAGAACAGGATTCTGGGCTAGATAGGCCATTGGCCTGACCCAGAAGTCTGTTCTTATGCACTCTGCATGTGTGAGGCTAAGAAAAGGGAAAGCAATGTTACCGTCTTTTGCATCCAGATACTAGAGGATTTGTTCTCATTTTTCTCCTTTCTACACTGAGCTTTTAACACGCTGTGCACCTCCAGAGGCAGATGTTGCCTTTAACTATCATTAACTACCCTGAGTTGTCCATGTTGGTTAGAAAAATCTGGCTGTATGTAGAAATCAATGCATGCAATCTCTACATATGCATGCTTTGGGAGCTTGGTGGAATGCAGTAATTGAGTAGCCTGAGCCATACAATTTAACAGTGCCAAGAGATCTGGTGCTAGTAGCATTTTGCTTCCTTTTCAGTCAGAAGCACTGAACCTCATCCTTGACACAATATCAAATTTACTCTAGCTTAGGGAGCTGGAGGTAGTTGCAGAGAAGAAAGTATAGCTTGATCTTATAAAGGCCTCGTATTCTGAATTAGGACACTGCCCAGGTTGGTGCTGTGGGCAGGGGGTACTTTTACACAATATAACTTTTCAAGACTGTTCTACAGTGGGTGGGCTGATGATCACATAATCACACAGCAACTCTTGGTACACTCTGAACACTTGGCAGGAGAACACTAAAGTCTTTCATCAGCTTCATAGAATTGGATTGGATCCTGAGGATCATCTAGTCCAGTGTTTCCCAAACTTGGGTCTCCAGCTGTTTTTGGACTACAGTTCCCATAATCTCTGACCACTAGTCCTGCTAGCTAGGGATGATGGGAGATGTAGTCCTAAAACCATTGGAGACCTAAGTTTGGGAAAGACTGATTTAGACCAACACCCTGCAATGCAGGAATATGCAGCTATCCCTTACGGGGATCAAACCTGCAACCTTGGGGTTATCAACACCATGCTCTAGCCAACTGAGCTATCCAGCTGAGTTACCATTTGGCAAAGTTAAAGGTAAAGGGACCTCTGACCATTAGGTCCAGTCGTGGTCGACTCTGGGGCTGCGGCGCTCATCTCGCTTTATTTGCCAAGGGAGCCGGCATACAGCTTCCGGGTCATGTGGCCAGCATGACTAAGCTGCTTCTGGTGAAC
This sequence comes from Podarcis raffonei, assembly GCF_027172205.1. NCBI lineage: Eukaryota > Metazoa > Chordata > Lepidosauria > Squamata > Lacertidae > Podarcis > Podarcis raffonei. The sequence goes on from NC_070607.1 coordinate 41,704,550, forward strand.
CAGAGCAGTGCACGGAAACGCCATTTACCTTCCCGCTGGAGTGGTACCTATTTCTACTTGCACTTTGACGTGCTTTTGAACTGCTAGGTTGGCAGGAGCAGGGACCGAGCAACGGGAACTCACCCCGTCGCGGGGATTCGAACCGCGACCTTCTGATCGGCAAGTCCTAGGCTCTGTGGTTTAACCCACAGCGCCACCTGCGTTACCCTTTGGTAAATGGCTGTCTGCTCATGTCATGGGAGTATCACGACACATGTCCACTGACTGATTAAAAAGTAGGGTGTGAGGGTCCAGTCTATGTCCACATCATTCCTGCTAAACCATGAGGCCTGTCATGTTTAAGCTCAGATGAGTCAGGAATGGAGAGTGATAAGTAAGTTGCTGAGGTTGTCCTTTTTATTCCTTTGCAGCCAAGTCCTGACATTCAAACCGGTTCAGTGCTCAAGCCCTGGTGAAACCTGATTCATATGAAGCCAAGAATGTATTAAAATGCCAGTTTGTTGGCAGTGGATATGGGTCATCCTGCTACAAAAATACAAAATGATTGCACACACCTTTAACTCTTTAAACTAATCTAGGCTCATTAGGCCTCTGCAAAGTCACCCACACTTACCACCTGGCAACCCAGGGATTGTCATGCGGGAGAGCTTTGCAAAATGGTGCACTGCATCTTACGGAAGAATTCACTTAGGAAAAACAAAATGTACACAGTACAGGGCCCTAAAGGAAATGGCAATTCATTTTCCCCCCATTGCCTGTCTCAATAAAAGAGTTTCTAGCATCCGAGGCAGAGTGAGTTATTGCTCAGCTCATAACGGCTGTCATGTTTGCCTACTCAGTCACTGCATCACTGGGATCTAAATCTTTGTTTTCTAAAGCAATTTGAGAGAAGAAAGCGGCAACTTAAAATATGAAATTCACCTTTAATTCTATATGCTGAGTGAACCCCAGCCGCTGAGAATCTCTCAAGTCCACAGCCTGACCGACCTTTAATATAAATGACTGCTTTGCGCAGTCAAATGCCTCCTTTCTCAGCATCTAGAGATATTATAGAAGCATTATATCCATTTTCCGCCTCCTGATAGCAGCATCAGAAACATACCACATGTGATTAAAGTTATTTGTGGATCTTTTTCTAGAAATAAGGCGACGGACAGCCTTGTGCAATCAAGCACATCTCCAATTTCAGAGTGCTGGTAGGTAGGTCATTGTAGTGTGTGTGTGTTGCAGGGGGCAGGAGAGGGTTAGAGCGATTTAAGCAGCGGAGCAAATTGCGGGTAAAATATAACAAGTCTCCCCATTGCAAGGTGTTCCATATTGAAAATGATAGTTAAAGTTATACTTCCACATACGTAGAAGAAAATGAGGAGCTGAACTAGCCTGAAATACTGGTTGGATATCCTGCTATCAATCTGGCTGGCTGGCACAATGACCTTCAAGAGATTGTCCTCCTAGATCAGTTTCCCACACCAAATCCAAAAGGCATAAAAAGAATCCATGCATGGTCACAGATCACAAAATTGCCCCCATCTCGGAACAGAATGTCATAAAATAAGACCCGTACCTGGATGAAACTTCAGGTGTATGAAAGGAACAAAAAGGGAGAAGGGTGCTAATTCTGTCACACTGGACAGAGATCACGAGTCTCGGCACAATCCTGGTAGCCCTCTTACTGCAACCCTTTATTTGCAATAAGCATAAAAGGCAAACAACAGCTTTCAGCGGCAGCTATCAGTCACTAGTGGCACAGCCCTAAAGAGCCTTATAGGATGGCAGGCAAGAGAAACAAATGGGCACTGACTGAGATGTGAGGCAGAAGGCTTGAAGCTACCTCCACTGACTCATCAGAAATCTTGCATCCAAATGGCCCAGTTCTAGAGCTGAATCCAGAGAACTGAATCTCTCTCTCTCTCTCTCTCTCTCTCTCTCTCTCTCTCTCTCTCACACACACACACACACACACACTTTGCTGTGGTTTGTGGAAATGCAATTCCTTTTGTTCAATGTGTGGATAAATGCTATTAGACAGGACTCATCCGGACTTCCTTTTGCGCTGCACTTTCCAGGTACAGGTTTAAAGCTCTGTCTGAGCAGGGTCCCCCCCCCCCATGCTTTCCCTGGAAAAAACCCCATGGTTTACCATGGAATTGGAGCAAGTGGTGATCCATGGAAAAGTCATTTGCCATTTGCTCCGATGTAGTGGTAAAACACGAGTTTTCACAGGGAAAGCACCAGTACTATCCTCTATCCTCTATCTATCTCTCATCTATCTATCTATCTATCATCTATCTATCTATCATCTATCTATCTATCTATCTATCTATCTATCTATCTATCTATCTATCTATCATCTCACTCAGACACACAGCTTTAAAGTTCAGACCTGTGCCTAGAAACAGAGTACAAAAGGAAGACTGGATGAGCCCATTGTTATGTCATAGGAACACAGGAAGCCACTTTATATACTACATCAAACTCTTCATCCCTATAGTCCACATGGTCTACACTGACTGGCAAGGGCTCTCCAGATCCTAAGGCAGAGGTCATTCCTGGCACCTACTGCCCAATCTTTTCAGCTGGAAATGCCAGGAATTGAAACTTGGACCTTCTGCATGCACAACACTGCATGCTACAACAGAGCAATGGACCCTTTCTCATGACCACAGCTACCCATGTAACTGGGTGGTTCCACATGCTAGGCATGTTAGGCACACACCTAACCCTTGTGCTCATATTGTTCTCATTTGCAGGTCGACACTCTTGATTGACCTGGGTTGTGAAACTAAATGGTAAAACAACGTCAAACTGCAGGAGAGATAGTTATTAAAAGTGGTGCGGGGAGAAGGGTCCTGCTTTTTTACCCCCCCCCCATGATCTATAGAGTATACTGGCACCTTTAGTGGCACCTTTAGTTATTGGGTAGCAGAGTTGGGACTGTACCTTGAAGCCATCGGGAGACATTGCTAATCAGAACAGACAATACGAGGCTGGATGAATGAGTGGGATGACTCATCAGAAGTTGCATTCCATTATGGAGAGTGGTATGACTCAGTAGAAGCCAGATTCAAAAGCTTCCTTTGCCTCTCCCCTCTGGCCTGTTCAGGAGACAAGAGAGGAAATAAAACCAGGCTATTTAGGATTTGAGGTGCCTATTAGAAAAATTGTGGGGTGGCTCAAGTTGGTTGGGATTGTCCTGGGCAAACTTGGGAAAGGTTGTTATCTCAAGGACAGCCCTATCTATGGGCACGGCGAGCGGCATATCGGAAGCATTTGGCCAGGCATAGGGGAAATTCAGTGCAATTGACAGCCCAGAAAACACTTTCCCATTTGTTTTGGTTTTTTCATTGTCCTGTTTGGCTAGAGCTCTCTTAAAAATTGCTGAGGGGAAAAATAATAGATGTGCAATAAATTTTATTGGTCTGGCAAATAATTTATAAGTTGGCCCAGTAAAAGTTTTCATTACCCACCTTGTCTGTGTTTAACTTAAGGATCAATAAGTGCTGTGGATATTCCCCCCCCCCTTTTCCTTCCTCAAATGCTGGAAGAATTACATCAAAGAAACCCAATACGGGTATCGCTAGCTTAGCTCACCCTCTAGTGGAGATTTGCAGCCAAACCCTTTTCAGACAACAATTTGAACATGACTGGCCATACCAAACTGGGATGAAAGGCACCTGCGGAAGGTTGGTGGAAAGCTGCAAGCGGGTCATAGGAGCTTAGGGTGCAATCCTGTGCGCCCTTCGGCAGTCATTCCCACTGAGCTCAATGAAACTTTCACTCAATAAAATATGCATATGATTAGACTATAAAGACTCTTCCACAAACACAAAATAAAACAGTTCTTGCTTCAACAAGGTTTGTTATGTCCACATAAAATTTACATTCAACAAAACACTCATTCACTTGGTTTATTTATTGAGGGCACTCATAAAACTGCTTGATCAAAAGAAATTCCCCAAGCGGTGTGCAGATAGCATTATAAATAAATGAATGAAATGGCTAAAATACCTAAACCAATTAAATACAGATATGCCTAAAATCATCATTTATCACTAAAAGCAAAGGTAGAATCATCATTTATCATTTATCACTAAAAGCAAAGGTAGAATCAATAAGACATTGAGACAAATGCAAGTAACAAAATTAAACATCTGGATAGGCTTGCTGGAACAGTCAAGTTTTCAGCAGGTCTAAAACAGAGCAAGCAAGCAAAAGGTGGCATGTTCAATTCCTGGCATCTCCAGGTACTGCTGGAAATGTTCCACACCTGAAGCCTTGGAGAGCCACTGCTGTCAGTGTAGACAATGCTAAAGGAGATGGGACAATGGTCTAACTTGGTATAAAACAGCTGGAGGGGTAACAGAGTGCCACCACACTCGCCCTGTGTTCCTAGGATAAATCCAGGTGGATCTGTAATGCTTATCTCAAAATAAAAGCAAATACTGCAAATCCTTTTCTTCAGTTAGGATTAAAGTGTCCCTCATCTCATTCCCCACATCAAATTATATATTGTGGGCTTTTGCCACTCTCATGAGATCGCTGTGTTTCAGGAATGACATTGATTGCTGTTTTCAAAGGAGCACACAGTCTTGCTAAATCTTGTAGTAAAGCTCTCTTCCATTATGAATCAGGCCTCAACAAGCTGATAAGTCAGTTTAGGAGTCCTTCCATAAAGCAAGAGGACAGAGCCATAGTTCAGCAGCAAACCATCTCAGAAGGACCCAAGTATCATCTCCAGGTAGGGCCGGAAATGTTCCCTGTTTGAAATGCTGGAGAGCAGCTGACAGTCAGGGTAGACAATCTTGAGCCAGATGAGCCAATAGTCTGACTCAGTATGAGGCAACTTCCTATGCTGCTCCCTTCCTTGAAGTATGGGTCCTACTTTCCTTCCTTGACATTTCAAGGTTGGATTGCTTTGAACGTGTATTGAGGACCAGGCCATTCCAGTGGGGTGGGTGGTGGGGAATGTTTTAGAGGGTGGGGGTGATTAAAAAAACCCAATCCTCCTGGCAGACTAGGAATATCCGCCCCCCCGCCCCCGCCCCCAGTTTAGAATATTCCATCATTCTTCAGCAGAGTTTCTTTTCTTTCAGCAAAGTAAGCGGCTCACATATATGTCAAGCAAAGCTTCAATAATAATAAAACATTGTAACACAATAACATACTGTCTGAGAGAAACTAAAACAACATGAGGCAAGAATGGCAGTTGGCCTCTCTAACTGAACTTAATTGAATACCCAAAGGGAGGGGCCAATTCCAGAGCACAACACAAAGCCCCGCCCACCAGATGCCAGACATTCTACTATTCAAATTAGGCCCCAGTGTTTTTCTAACACAGAATCAGTCTGCTTTTCAGAGACAAGCAGAGCTGCAATCAGGTGATCAACCAGCTCCAGAATTACAGGCTAAAGTAACAAATGACTTTCCACAGCTGGGTTTCACTCTTCAAAGAGTTGGGCATCAGCACTATGAAATAAACTGCACAGCTCAGGTGATGATGGAACAGAAACATACTGTTGTACACCATGCTAATCTCCAAGTAGTGCGAGATTCCTAGGGTTCCAGGCACTTACCCAGGATTCAGTTTCCTGGGAACAAGGGACAGTGGAGACTGTGGTGTCTTTATGATATATGGTTTATTTACACATATATACAACCTAAGTCTGTGATGGAAAGACTCGCAGCATTAACAGCCCAAGAGGGTCTTGCTTCTCCGATAACCACAGCCTTGGATTCAAGCAGAAAGCAAGCATGGTTCTCATGCCCTGACCTCTTCCAATGGCCTACTTGCAGTTCAGCTCACACAAACAACTCAGCTCTGGTTATTTGTCACTACCAGCCAGGTGAGGGAGGGGGCCCACCCATGGCCCTCCAGCACAAAGCAACTTTCTTTCTTTAGACTAGGGCCCTTTAACTAGAAACTGGCCTGGCTACTTCAACAATGGGATCCTCCATTAGATTTTAACCTTTGCTGGATCCAGAAATTAGAAGGGGTTTAGACATCATACAGCCTAATGCCTCCCCCCCAAAAAAACCCTTCACACTCTATGGTTTCACTTCCCTTTTCCCAGTACAAGTGTGATTGTGAAAACTCATTCTCAGATTTGCTGAATTCACAGCCCTGTGCTTATAAACAATTATCCACTAGAGAGATATAAAGTAATTGCTATGTCCTGTCCTGGTTTGGGGGGGGGAGTGATAGGTCAGATTCCAAGAAGCAGCTCACTAAAGAGCAGAAATGAGCAGCTTAATAGATTTTTTTTTAATAAGGCACCTTTCAGTGTACAAAGTGCTTTACAGTTCTATATTTATTTACCCTTCCAATAATAACCCAGAAATGACTGTTTGGAACCCGACTCTGGGTCTCCCATTGTCCTGGCTCCCACTTTCAGACACAGGCTCTCGACTCAAGGATTCCCAAAGGCTTTATTCCAAAAGTCAACACACAATTCAAATACAGATCAAGATACAGGTTGCACAGCCTATATAGTTCAGAAGCAAGGCTCTGAGATACACCACTAGGAGTAAGCTAAGGCGTTGACTCCACACCTGACATGCCCACTTTGCTCACCTTTAGAAGAGTGGGATAGGCACAGTCATTCACGTGATTCTCATCTCGAGAAATGGAGCTGGTCAAGAAGGCAGGCACTCCTGCAAACAGCATGGGCCGGGTTGTGTTGGTGCATCCAACAGTGGGTCATGGGAGGTGGGACCTGGATCTGCTAGGCCAGCTCAGTGTCCTACTCAGGTTCCTGCACTTCCTCAGTTGCCAGGGCAACCTCACTCTCAGGAGGCAGGGGGATGACTTGCTTGCACAATCCTCCCTCCTCTTCTGGAACATTCTTCAGCAGCAGGGAGGCGATATTTCCAAGCACATCTCATCCCATTCCTCCTCTCCCCTTGCCAGGATAGAGCTTCCTTGCTTGCTGCCTCAGGACTCATGACACACATAACCAAACTTTGCTCTCTACCCACAACACCACACTGTGAAGTGTTGGAGGAGGGCTGCGTGTGGGAAGGAACGTACCGATCTCCGTTACCTGGCAATAAAAGCACAGCTCTTTTGCTCTGGGGAAGTGTCTCTTCCCATATCTTAACTTTGCATTTAGGCTTCAGGAAACCTGGTTGTACAGCGAGATTTATAGCAGAGAAAGCACTGCTTGTATGATGAAAGATGATAGCTGTCCCTCCTCAGGCTTACTGCTGGTAAAGAGGAAGAGAATGGCATTTAAAAAGACAGCCGCACATCAAGGGTCAGCGTAAGGATGGGATGTTGACTTGGGGCTGAGTTATACGTTGCTGCCGCGTTGAGGCTGCTTTAAATTGCTCCATGTGGTAATTGTCAGCACATGGTCTGCCATACACAAAACAAGGAAGGGCATTTTCACCTCAGGCATTCTTATTCCCCACCACCGCCACCACAATAAAAGAACCTGGGACAATGTAGAAGAAACTGCCCATTCTCCTTACATACAGAGTGGCTTAAAACTCCTTGCACTTTGAAGCTATAATGCAGGGATGGGGAAATTGTGGCCCTGCCCTCCAGGTGTTGTTGGATTACAACTGCCCTCATACCTGGCCACAGACTGTGCTGGTTGGGGCTGATGGGAGATTGATTATTTAATTTCCATAAAGCTTATTATATTTAAAATATCTCTAAGTGGTGTACAGAAAACTGAAGCAACAACTGACAACTTACAGAAATTTGCAGTTACATTTAAAAATGCTGCATGAATGCAAAGTTACTAATCTATATAAAGTTAAAGGGATCCCTGACCATTAGGTCCAGTCATGACCGACTCTGGGGTTGCGGCGCTCATCTCGCTTTATTGGCCGAAGGAGCCGGCGTACAGCTTCTGGGTCATGTGGCCAGCATGACTAAGCCACTTCTGGCGAACCAGAGCAGCGCACGGAAACGCCGTTTACCTTCCCGCCAGAGTGGTACCTATTTATCTACTTGTACTTTGACGTGCTTTCGAACTGCTAGGGTGGCAGGAGCAGGGACCAAGCAATGGGAGCTCACCCTGTCGCGGGGATTCAAACCGCCGACCTTCTGCTCAGCAAGCCCTCGGCTCTGTGGGTAACCCACAGCGCCACCTGCACCCCAGTATTAATCTATATAAATCAATATGAATTCATTTTTCTTCTGACACACCCTCCCTCCTGGCCTCTGGATTCTCACCCAGGATCCAAACAAACTCTCAGCTCACCCACAAAAGTCTCACAATGAGAAGAGTTCCTAGTCTCTCACTGTGGACTTGCTTTTTATGAGCAGGCCCAAGGCAGATGATTCTCCCTCAGTCTGCTTTTAGCTGTGTCCCATTCAGCTGCACTCTCCACACCTAGGTCCAAGGACAGCAGGAATGCAGAGTTTCCCAGGGGGTCCAAAGGGAGGGATAAGGGCCCCCTCCATTCATAGTCCATCCTTCTTCATCTGGAAAGCTACAGGTTGGTTCCCCATTCCTGCTGCAATGCATAAACTAGCCTAGCCAACATTCATTCTTATCCTTTAATATACCTGTTAAATTGTGTTAAGGATAGGTTTGTACCCTATTTCCCCACTCAAACTGCTTGCTTCTTTCACACCTTTTCCTTTTTATCATTTCTTCTTTTTCATCTAACTGATTTCCTCTCTTCTCTCCTTCCTTTGTATCCCCAGTGGCTATAATTAGGGTTTTTTTATTTAATTTATTTTGTATCTCTTTAAATTCTTACAATGACTTCTCTGGCCTTTCCCCCTCAAAGTATGAAGACCTCTCTTCCCGAACATTTCTGTCTCGCAGCCATCTTTTCTCAACAATGGGGAGGGTCACTGGTGCTGGCATCGGTCCAACAAAAGAAAAATCTATGGCTACATCAAGGCGAGGAATGTAAGTGAGGAGGCACTTGATAAGCTTTGGAACTGAGGCCCACATGAAAGTAGCCCATGCCCCTACCCCATTTCAGAGAAGCTGCACCTGAATTTTGTGTGAGTGCTTAGTTTGATTTCTTGCATCTCCACAAAGAGAAATGTAACCCAAATGACACCCAAATTATTGGCATAATTTATTTAATCACAGAATCTGGGCTACGTGAGTGCAAAACTAGTTTACACAGCTGTGTGTATAGTGTGATCTCTGTTCCGAAATGCACAGCCTGCTGTGTACAGCCTTTCCCTCAAAATTCAAGGCCGGGCAGCCACAACCCACGATGACTGTAGCATACCTTTGCTAGACTAACAGTTCTCCAAAGACTGACATTTCCTCCATGGGCATGCCTGGTTCTTGTGCAACAAAGGGGGAGATCTGTTTGCAGGTGAAGCAAGTCTGCCTTCTCTCTCTCTCTCTCTCTCTCTCACACACACACACACACACACACACACACAGTGGGTTGGGTTAGGGAGGAGCCAAGTCCTTCAGCCCAGGTGTGATCCTTCTGCATTTGCTCCACCTTAAGCCCACTGGCTCTTGCTGCAGGATTACTCTGAGCTGCCAGGAAGGAAGTTCCTTAAACTCCTCTGCTCTGGGAGCAGACTACTCACAAGCTCAAAAATGGGCTGCAACACTGAGCCACGTCAGAAGGAGGTATGAAAGCAAGAGAAAACATGGAAATGGTAACTACAAATGCTGCTCTGCTGCTTTTTTATGTGTCTTTCTGGGGCATTGCCTCTGTTTGCTGTTCAAACAGTTCTTCTTTGGCTTATCTTGTAACGTGGTGTGTAGCTCTACATGGATCACTGCAAAGAACAGGGAGCCGGTTCAACGCTGGGGGAGGTTACCTGATAGGGAGGCATAAATGCTTTCGGGATTTAGCTCCCTATTATTACTTTTGCTGGAAACTTGTTGTGCTGGTCTTGTGGGGCTAAGTTCCACCCCACCCTGTCCAGAGAAAAGAGCAACTTTTTGGAGATATCACGGTTGTGCTATAATGATATGGGAATGTTCAGGGTTAAAAACCAAGGCAGGGGGCATCTGTGGTCCTTCAGTTGCCATCAGCCACAGCCAGCATGGCTCGTGGGTCAGCTTTGATGGGAGTTGTAGTCCGGGAACCACTGGAGGTTCCCAGTCAGTGCCTTAACCTGGCCACAAATGCACCTCTTTACTTTCTAGTGTTAGGGTTGAAACCTTATCCTTCTGTGGGAAACATGGGGTGCACAAAGTGCAGGATGTTTTCTTGATGAAAGGTCATGGTCCTCTCATGCCTGAGACTACCTGAAGTGCTTATAAAAGGGTGGCCGACTGCAGCAGGGGCTGTCCCTTTCAGTAGTGTGTGTGTGTGTGTGTGTGTGTGTGTGTGTAAAAGCGAGACTGACTGACACACAGAGAGAAACTATACCTGTTGAACTCTTTCTTCTGCACAGCTCTGCATTGCAGGAGCCCAGTCTTCCTTCTGTCGGTTTTAGTTCTATTTCTTGTTTTTCCAATCTCCATGTTTCTGCAGAAGTTTGCAATTTGTTTATTTATTTATTTTTAAATCCTCATGGAAATTCTTCCGCATTTTAGTACACATTTTTCCTAGTAAGTGCACTTTGTGCGCAGTTTTGACTAATGCGCACATCTTGGCAAGCAATTTCTCCTAATATTATGCATTTTAGTGTGCTATTTTCGGTAATGTCAATCATTTTTATGCACCCTTTCCCCTTATCATATGCATTTTTTGTAAGCATTGGTTGGTTGGAGAACTGTGCTGTAACCTTTGGAGGAGTTTGAATTTCAAAGGGTGGCTGGGCTTCAGCTTCGGAAACTATGAATTTGATAAATCTGGCTTTAAATGTGTCTAAATTGAACTTTCCCCCCATCCTTATTTCTTGATGCCTCCTTTAAAACCCTTTTGGGGGGAGGGGGAGCAGAACATAACCTTTAATGATTCTTTGTAACCATTGAACCATTTGTAAACACCATAGTCCCTTTCTTATTTTAAGAGTTTGGGCTGCAATCCTTAATCTACTCACTGAGAAGTACACTGAACACAGTGGGATTTACTGCTGGGTAAATATGCCTAGGTTTGTACTGCTAAACTAACAGCCCCGATACACTCTTCTCTTTTCCCTCCCAAAGTCATTCTAGTGTCTTTGATTTGGCTATGAAACTACCTGGCTAACCTCTTTCCATTTTAGTCTTTTGAGAAACTCTGGGTGGATTTGCAGGAAAACTTGCCTAAGTTTATACTTTCTGGATGTCATCAAACTTGATTCATGGTACCTGGAGCATGTGGCAAAATTCCAGCAATTGTGGCTGCTGCGGGTCAGAGTACTGTCTTGAGTAAACAAATGATATCTGCAGAATGTTCCTGTTGAGATTTACAAAGCCAATCAGTTCCATAAATAGGAACCATAAGAGATTCCTGTAAATGGCGCTTTGTGGAACTGGCAGATTACAGTCTTGTGCAAAGTATTTTTAAAAAAACAAAAACTGGGGAAGTTGATTTGTATCCTCCAAATAGTATCTGGTATGCAAACTTGAGCAAATCTCACCTACCTCACAGGGTTGCATATTGAGCATAATATAGACCTGGGCAGGCAGGGGGTAGGGGTGGGGATGGGGGTGAGGTGCATGCTGCCTAGGCCTCTTTGGAAGGATGTGTGAAGAGTTGTTGCAAATGGAATCCCTGATCTGCATCCTTGATTGTGCAGAGTAAAAATTAATGCTCTCCACCACAAGTTTCAAAGAGTTTTTCTGCAGTCTTAAACCAGTTACAAAACAAACATTGCAAAATACAAAGTAACACATTGCTCTTAAACTAGCAATACAGTCCAGTCTTCCTAAAGACCTTAACTTTCCTCTCTCTATTCCCAGAGAGAAATCCTGTACAAGTAACCTGCTTGCTCCAGATTACTGGGCTCCTGCTGCTGCAGGCTCTATTGTCCTCTGAGAAGCTGAGTTCTCAGGTGCCCCAGGGATTAGTCATCACTTAGCTGGAACAGAAATTTCTAGTGCCTCCTTCCGCATTTCCTAGATGCTGCCTAATGCAAACCTCTTTTTTATTTCCGTGCATACGACCATCACATTTTATGCTCATTAAAGTTACATTGTTAACAGGAAAAATGAGATTAAAATGTAATAATCTGGGAACTCATTCCAGAGCATACAAACCCAGCATTGAGTCCTTCATGCCTTTTAGAACTGAAGTGGCAAGTTTATTGCTGTACAGACTTTTTCCCACTTACATGTAAACCGGGGACAGTGATCTGCCTGAGTGGCATAGCCTATGCCGCATAGGAGCCAACTTCTAGGGGCCAAGTTCCCTTTGGTCCCCCCCCCCCATTGATGGGCATTGACATTCAAATGGTGTGCATGTACCACATATTTTGATAGATTATGCCGGGTGGGGCTTCCCTCCCCCAATTTTATTCAAGTTGCCATCCCTGCTGAGTGGTGATCTGCAAACTTGACTTAAGCACTTGGCTTTTTAAATGTTGGTAGCCCTGTTAATAAGAGGGACGCGGGTGGCGCTGTGGGTTAAACCACAAAGCCTAGGACTTGCCGATCAGAAGGTCGGCGGTTCGAATCCCCGTGATGGGGTGAGCTCCCGTTGCTCGGTCCCTGCTCCTGCCCACCTAGCAGTTTGAAAGTGGAAGCAGATAAATAGGTGGGAAGGTGGGAAGGTAAACGGCGTTTCCATGCGCTGCTCTGGTTCGCCAGAAGCGGCTTAGTCATGCTGGCCACATGCCCTGGAAGCTGTACGCCGGCTCCCTCAGCCAATAAAGCGAGATGAGCGCCGCAACCCCAGAGTCGGTCATGACTGGACCTAATGGTCAGGGGTCCCTTTACCTTTATCTTTTGCCCTGTTAATAGCTTCTACTTCCTGCTCTCTTCCCTTTCTTTCTGGGTGAGTTGTGGTTACAGCTGGTCAAGTGATCTGCTAGGAGCACACCACAGCACACCATTCAACCTCACAGCCATCCCAGATTATTGAATCCATTATTCCATTTATTTGCAAGCCAGCTTTAATGCTAAACAAGATTCCCCCTGACTTCTCAAGGCCTATTGTGTTCTCCCTCGCTCCCTCCCTCCCTCATCTGTAATATGAAAACACAGGGGGAGAAATGAGTTAATGTTGGTTAGTGGATTTTAGTAGTGCCCAAATGGTAGATTGGCAGCTAATTTCACCCTTTTCATCAGCAGGCTCTGTGTTAAAAACCAAACCACACTTTGAGAGTCAGGTTATGTACACACCATACCTTTAAAGCACATCCTGCTCTGCATTAATCCCGGGACCTGAACTTCACAGAGCTACAATTTGCAGCAACTACAGTTTGCAGCATTCTTTGGGTGGTGAGTATGTGGGTTAGGTTCAGCAGCTGCATGGGGTTCAGCAAACTGAGCCTCAGCGTTGGCACAATCCCTAGTTTACTCTCTGTGCTGCTCTCCACCCAGGCAGAAATAACTGGTAAGTGATAAGTTGGAATAAATGAACTGAGAATGTCAAGGGCTTGGGTAGAACAGGACATTTTCAATGTTAAAATAATTAAATGGAACAGAGCAAAAACATCTGTCCTTGTTGTAAGTAAAAATAGTGAACTGAGGGAGATTGGAAACTTGAGCTTAAACTGCTACCGGTGGTAATATGTCCGCATTATGGAAATGCTTCCATGGAAACAGTCAAGCACTTAATGCTTCTGGCATTCAGGGGCGAAGTACCCCAGCGAGCTCATGGATGCACTGCCTGGGAAAGCAATAGCACCTGTGTTGCCCTTTCAGAAACAGGAAGAGCTCTCCAGGATTCAACTCTGTAGTTTTCAGCTGTGCTTTTAATGCATAATAAAACCACAAAGCAATTGTTACTTTTTTAAAAAAAGAAAAAAGCTTATCTCTAGTTAGGGGGTGGCAACCTGGCAAAGGTTTCATCTTTCATGGTGGCTTCTCTCTGCAGCTCTGATGAGGAATTCGGTAATAAAAGAAGCACCTGGTTTGCAGTAAAGCACCGTAAACAGTGCTGTGCATTTGAGCAGATCTTAAAGTCCGCCTGCAGATATTGCACCCATGCTGAAGAAACAATGGCATTTATTTTGCCTTGGCTTCCATTGGTTGTAGTCATAACTCAGTGTGAAGTTTTGGATGAAGATCAGAGGGGTTTTGGTCTGTCTTTTCCTTTACGGAAATGTTAATTGCATATACATTCCAGACTGGGCTTGGGCATAGTACTGAGTTGTATCGTACAGCTGGCTGCTCCAGTACAATCGGAGCAATTGAAACATCTCCTAGGTGCTTTGCATCATGCTGTGTAATGTGAAAATAATAGCGTTGACTAAAAGGGGTTATTCAGGAGAAACTGTTTTGTATTTAATAAGTTGGATGCAATTACGCAAAATTCAATAAAATCTCAGGACAAGGCTCTGCTGTGCTGCCTTCTCATTAAAGGCAACTGTGTCTCTTTTTCAGCATAATGGCACCTCTGTCCAAGGTTGTCTTGTTCCACCTAATTTTCTGATCCAACAAGCTGTTGCAGGAGAGCACAGTTCTTTGCACAAGGCTGATCTGCATGGCTGCTGTTCCTCCTGCCGAGCAAGCACATTCAGATTTTTATAAGGCAGCTCACAATATACAGGTAGCTCCAAAAAGAGAGCGAGTAGGAAATGGCCACATTTCATGAGCTGTGGAATTTGACATCCAGTGCCTAGTTTCTGAGGCTCCCAAGGTGTGCTGCGACATTTTAGATATGGGTGGGGTCACTATAGAGTAAACACTGTAGATGACGACGATCTTATATTGTCAGATTTGTATATAGAAGAGAAGGCTATTGTAATCTCACCCATATCCTACAACTGTAAGTTTCCTTCAAGCAAATGGTGTCCTGATGCGATCTAATTGCAGAGTCTGGGGTATTGGGTGGGCTTGGGGGTTAGTTGGAGCAGGGGAGGGAAGGATTTGTTCTCAATCAGTTATCTGAATACACGTTCACATCTGCCAAGTATAAATGTGGTGGTCTTTCTCCCCCTTCCCTGAGCTGCTTTGTTCCAGGCCCAGGTGCAGTGGAACCATTGAGGTGGGGCATGCACACAAAGAAGGCACAAGAAACCAGTATTGGCATCAAATAAGGGGACAGCTTTTATTGATTACAGATTGTTGATGGATAGCAGGGGTTGGCCATTGTCAGAGGTCACCCTATGATGTGCACTATTCCGAGAAATCACCTCTGGTCACTGGCTGGGGATGCTAAGCCCCTGAGATGGGCATCTGGACATGAAGCACCCCCCAAATTCTAGGAATTAAGCTTTGGTCCAATCTCATCCCACAGACATAGCTTCCTTGTGAAGTTGTCAGTACCCCAGCAGTGCCCATCACTCGCAATGTCCTGTTCTCCTCTTTTGCGGGGGAAGCATCTGGGTCCATTTAAATTGCCCACACTGTCCCTGCGTGATGGAACCAGATGCTTGGCAATGAATTGGACAGATATGCCTAAATCTATTTTGTGTCATTTTCAGTAGCAGTCAGTCCTATGTCAGTTTGTCCTATTTTTTGCAGCCTTAAGGAAAGGGGCGGGCATGAAAAATCTGCATGGAAACTGTATGCATTTTGTACACACACATCCTATAAAATACATACATTCAATGCATTTTCAGCATAGGGAATATATATTTTATGTGCACTTTTTAGGAGTGCAACTTCAGCACAAAATCCACCATGCATAATCTGGCAGTCATATTCCAACCCAAAAGCACATTTGGGAAAATTAAATAAGGCCAGCCCACTGTGAAAAGAGGACAAACCCAATTCCTCTCTGTATCTAGTTGTGCACTGTCATCAGGTAAGCTACAAGAGGCCCACTGACATCAGAGGGGCCCCATCAGAATATACTTTTCACATGAACCTCCTCTATCCTGAATCCAGAATTGATTGCCAAACCATCTACACCAGTCTGGGTTCTTTCTCAGTTTGGGTTAGAACTGCTTTGTTAAAAATATGATTGATAGTTGTCTCTTGTATTCTTGGCTGTTTTAGGAAAGAGCTGGAGACTTCCGAGCACTTCGAGCAAAATTTCAGAATGATTCCAATTTTTCCAGTGCACTGCTCCAGCCTGTAAAGAGCCTTCCTGCAGAAACACCCCCTCGGCAAAATACCGATGGCAGTCCCGCATCCCATCCCAAACCCAAACCATTGTGCCGACGACAAATTCCAGATCCTGAGCAAAAGACAGCGCCCTTCAGTTATTTATCGCAGAAGTCTGAAATAGTACAAATCAAGCCTGTCGTGCTACCAAGGGCCCGGCTTCACGAATTGCCTGAAGTCAGGAAGAATGAAGATAGAAAAAGCAAAGACATTACGGAGACAGTTTGTGCAAGAGTTGTACTGGTGGAAGACTCACCAAAGCAACGTCCGGCATCTTATCATTGCCTTCAAGACACTGCACTGGCAAGCAATTCTTTCCGCAATACTCTGAACATCTGGGAAAGTGCTTTGTTGCAGAGTGACAAAAAGGGCTCCGAGACCCCTCCTCAGCGTTCCAACAGAACAACGTCTCTTCCCCAGCCCAAAACTGTGAACATTGCTGTCACTCCAGAGGTTCCAGCAAAAGCAGCTGAAAATGAGCAAGCAGTAGTGCTTTCTGCACCAAGCACCCCTTCTCACCTACAGGTCGAACCTGTTCCATTTCCCACAGTCTCGCCACCTGTTCCACCAAGAAATCATGCAAGCTCAGAGACACTGGCCCACGGTGCCATTAGAGTTGCTGATTCCCCCCAAGACGCTCATGACTTAGACAGGCCAAGCAAGACCTCACAATGCTCAAATGGTAAGCCATGTTACCTGACTATATTTTGTAGCCCTAAGTCAGTAGTGGGCAACAATACTTTTGTGTTAAAGAACTTGCCTATGATGTTTCTAGTATCTAGCTAAAAGCCAGTCAGTTCAGGGTAATGTGAGTAGGTTTTATATGCTTCCTAGACTTTCAGAACAGAACATAAAATGCACATGGGTAGTTCCTACATTGTTTTGAGCAAAAAAATACCCTCGCCGCTTAATTTTTCAGAAGGTGTGGCATGAAGAAGGGTAGTTGTCCAGCTGTGTTGTTTCAAAAAAACTCTGGAGAAATGTTTAAAATGTATTTTTGATCAGTCTTCACAACTGGAGAGGGTTTGCAATAAAATAAACTGAGACGCTGCTAGGTTATTTTAATCAGTAGCCCCTCTTATAATTGCACAATAAGGGCAATGATAAATGACCTCTTTCTTCCTCCTAATAATCAACTTGTACTTTCAGGCACTGTGTAAACAATTGGCAATCTGAATACATTCCTTATTTCTGCAATTTGACCGGTTTCCTGAAGTGAATGTACCTAGCTGCTAATCAATGTCCATTCTTTATAAATATTAACACTTGTCTGCTGTCATGGTAACTTTGGAGTAGACGTTTTGGGCCAGACCAGTACTTGGGAGTCCAAAATTGAGGCTGAAACTAATCTTTGCATTGCCTTTTTGCTAATTGAAGAAGAAGAAAAAACCTCCAGCCAGGAAGCTTCTGGTTTGACATGCTGTCTTTACAAAATCCAGGACCAATGCCAACTACGAAAAACATCTTTTTTCTTTCTTTACTGGAACAAGCTGCCTTACAGGAACTTAGCATTCAGCAGCTGTTTTGCCAACTTACAATGAATTGCAGGTGACTAATAAGATAAGGTGTGTGTGTGTGTGTTCCAGGATGCTGCTCTGGCTAACCTTTCTGTGCACTTTGCCAGCTTTGTACCATGCCAAAGGGCTCTTCCTATTAGTCATGAGTGCAGTTTAAATTGTTGCTATGTGACAGAACGGTATATTTGCCAATATGCACAGGTTTCCTTTTCTGACGGCTTTGACATGTAGAGCAAGGTGGTCCACAGAGACCCCCAGGAAGCCTATTACTTACACAGCCCTACTCTATTGGACTCCTATAGGTCAGTGAATGACAAACTCTGTAATTACTCTTGCCTACTGGGTTACAACTCTGCCAAGCATGCTCTGACAGGTGGGAAGGAAACCATTAAAGGAAAAGGAAGTTCAGGCTTGTGGTTAGAATCCCTGTAGCTGGGTAAATTTTTCCTTTCTTTCTCAAAAGAGCAATTAATTTTGTGAATGCTGTGTCTTGCATCCAGGTTGTCGGTTTCCCCACTTGAGAATAATAATAATAATAATCCAATATCTGCTGTGTGTGCACCTAAGCAATCAAGAACCCCTTTCGACAGCCAAAGTGTCAATGTATGTCAATTCCATCATTTGGAAAGGGGCAACTGTATCTGCCAAAACTTGAAGAAAGGAACATTATGATTTTCGTTTGGTCTGTTTCACTCGGTGCTTTTTTTCTGGGGGGTATGCAGGGGTACACATACCCCTAAACATTTTATGAATCTAAGTTTGACCTCATTGAGGGGCAGTATTTCAATATGAGTAGGGAAAAGAGAGTACCCCTAAACATTTTTTTAGAAGAAAAAAAAAGCACTAGTTTCACCCACTGCAAAATTCCAGCATGGAAGTTCATTCTCCCTACCAAAGCATTAATGTGCTTTCTTCCCTCTGTTACAGAAAGATGGCATGAGGTTGAAAAAATCCCAAAGCCTAAACCACTTCCTTCTATTATTTCACTTGGTCCTCCTCCAAAGAAACCACCAAGGCCTCCGAACGTTGACCTTGGTCCCTTCCAGAAGAACATTCCAGGTAAGGCATTCTCTGTTTGGGTTTTAGGCACTGTTAAAGCAATGGCTGGTGGATGCTGATAAGAAATTGAGATAATTTCCAGTCAAGAACAGGAAGGAGCGCTTATCTCAAATGTATGTCTTGGTGACCGAGAGTGGCCCAGAGAGTGTGTACATGGTTGGGCGGGCTACTTTCAGTAAGAAGAGGCATGATTTTTGTGTACATGCATCCCATCCCTTGGTGGCCCTTGGTGGGAGTGTAGACCAGCTCGAAGTCTGGAATCAATCCTGTCCATTTACTGCCTGGGTTGTCTTCTCCATTGCAACAGGCTTGTTTCAATTCAACGTCTTCTGGGACTCTTGCTAGGATCAAGGAATGGAAACACCAGGACACTACATCACTAAATTTCACTCTGGCATACTGTGTGGTTGCAGTCATTGTTTCCTTTACATTACAAAAATTTGTTTTCAGATGCTGTGGATGATGCCTACATGACTCCTGAAACGTAAGTGCACCTCTCTTTATGTTGCCTGAAAATCTAGACTCTTAAGCAGGTCACGTGGTCTCTTAGAACTTCTTTGGAAGTTTCTGGGAACCATGGCTCTCTAGATGTTGTTAGACTCCAACTTCCAGCAGCTCCAGTCTGTGTGATCAGGGGTGGTGGGAGTTGTAGTCCAGCCACATCTGAAAGGCCACAGTTTCCCCATCCCTGCTTCAAGAAAGAATCACTAACTCTCTGGAAACCAGAAATGCAAGTTGTTTCATATTCAAAACCAAATAGCTAACACAGGGATCTGGCAAAAGAGACTTCATTTCATGTACTTTCTTCACTTTTCCTATTACAAGACTACAGACCCAGTTCTGCCTCATTCTCTTTTACATCTAGCTGTCTTTTGCTGGTACTCCTTTGAACCTGTGGTGAACATAAACGTATGTCTCTGTGCAGCGATGTACTTGCTTTTCCTCCCTCTTTAAAGAGATCTGCTCCCACACAGTGTTTTCCCTATCTCTTCCTTCTCTCTGGCTTGACATTTCTGAAGTTAGAAGCTTTGAGGCCTGTTCCTGTAAACACACACAAGCTAGTTTAATCCGCAGGTGCTGAGCACTAACTTTTATTGTTATCGCTGGCTGTCAGCAGGCGAGAGTTTTGATTGCATTTGCTAATGTTTAGGCAGCAAGCGTGGGCTTAAGCTGCATAAGTTGTTGTCTGGTGGCCTTTGTTTAGACAGCCTTTCGAGAACGGCTGGTGTTTTTGGACCTTTCTCTCTGTGTGTATGTGTGTCTTGGATATCTGGTGCTGTGGGGAGCAGATAAAATGTGCCAAAAGTAAATCTATACTGCTTATATCAGTTCGGCAAGATGTGTAAGCTGGTGAATAAACTGGGGCATTGACTGCAGTGACATCTTGCAGCTTTGCTGAGGTTGGAGAGATGTGCTTCAACTTAGCCGGACTAAGCTCGGAGGAAAGACAAGTACCCAAGACCTAATGGTTGCATTCACACACCACACATTGCTTCTCTGTACAGTGGTACTTCTGGATACACACACCTCCGGTTGCGTATCCTTCAAGATGCGAATGCGGCAAACCCGGAAGTATTTTCCCGGGTTTCGCAGCGCGTGCATGCGCATAAGCAGTCCCTCCGGTTGCGGAAACCTCGGGATCCGACTGGAGCTCCAGAACGGATCCTGTCTGCAACCGGAGGTATCACTGTATAGGATCCTGGGAACTGTAGCCTATGCCTCACAAAGCTACAATTCCCAGCACCCTTAACAAAATGCTGTTCCTAGGGTTCTTTGGAGAATGGTGTGGACTTTAAATGTAAGATGTATATGCAAAGGTATTGGGATGAGTGGACGTTAGTCCCAGACAAGTTGCCATTTAGCAACTGGTTCAGTTTCCATAGAAGCCTGGTTTTATTAGTTCGGTTAATGTATACATCAGAAACACTGTCCTGGACAACAAAGGTATATTTTAAAAAAGACAAATGTTGGATGTAAGATTGCAAGCATCCCTGGCACCTGGTTGAATATTTGGCAGCTTCTTGCCTTTGGCCCAGCTGACCATCTGCAAACCTAACACTGTAATACTTACACACAACAAGATCATGTTGGCAATGCTACTTCATTGATAAACAAGCTGAGCCGCCTGCTTTGGGACTTGTGCACGACACATTTGGCTCTGTCGAGTCTATCTTTTGAGATGATTTATGGAGAAATCAGTCAACAAATGTGCTCCTGGCTTGATGAGATAGAGGCGGGGATTTTTACCCCTTGGGTAGCTGGCAGATTCATTCATTTGCTTGCTTCAGTTTAATAGCATGCTCTTTAAAAATATGCCACTAAATGTGGTTTATTGTTGTTTGTTAGCATTTGTTAACAGTATGTTGGGAAAATAGCTCTTAGCAGGAGACAGGAGGTTGACTTGTCCCATTGGCACTGAACCACAGGAGATGCTCCCTAGTCATTGATGTCATCCTGCTTGCACCTTTCTTGAAGCAACACCAGAAACTTCTCTAAGGCTGCCCTTTGGGCCAGCTTTCTCTCTCTCCAATGCCTTCTGCTGCATTTACCCCTTTCTGTTTCCCAATAGTCCTCCAAATGTCTGGCAAACAAAGTTTAGTCTTTATATGCAGGGCTGTATAGGCAGCCAGTAAGTAAGGTCCAGGGCCCAGTCTCTTAATAGATACGTGTTTTAGAAGTTTTTTGCTGTGTTGTGCATGAAGTTCTTAATATTTCAGAACTTACAGGGCAGTCAGCTCCTGTTGTTACATATTCTCTCTCTCTCTCTCTCTCTCTCTCTCTCTCTCTCTCTCTCTCTTTCTCTTAAGCTAAGCTTGTATGGTTCTGGACAGCATCTGGATAGGAACTTTAAAGTCTGTCACTCTGTGTCTTTTTGAGGAAGGCACCTCTTCAGAGAGATTCTAATCCTTTCATCTTCCCCAAGAGAGTCTCCAAAACAATAACGCTTTCCCCTCCTCATTTCTCTTAGTCCTGAAACAGAAGAACTAGGCACTTATGAAGAAACAATGTCCTACCTGAAGCTGCCAGAGAGTTCCACCAATGATGCTCAAGGAATTACACATTGTAAGTCTATTAACAGTTGGTATGCGTATGCCATGCATGCTGTGTGGGCAGGCTTGGTACTGATGGTTGGCCAGATCAGGCACCAGCTGGACCTTGCTGCACTGATATTCCCCATCTTCCTCTTCAAGTTCCCAGATACTTCTAAGGAGTGGGAGGGAGTGCCACTTTTGAATGGGAGCCACGTTGAGTTCTGTGGTGGCCATATGCCATTTAAAGTTACTTAAAAGTCATTGCTTCTGATTATTATTATTATTATTATTATTATTATTATTATTATTATTTTATTAATACCCTGCCCATCTGGACGGCTTCCACCATACATAAAAACATAATAAAACATCAAACAATAAAAACTTTTCAATAGCTGCCTTCAACTTTTCAATAGCTGCCTTCAGATGTCTTCTGAAAGTTGTGTAGGATGAGTTTGGTTCGTGTTGCAGTGAACCACCTTTGAAAAGTTAGCTATCCTCACACAACAAAAAACTCCTGGCTCTCTGCTTTGTCTGAAATTCTTTGGTCTCTTGCTTTTGCGTAACTGGTGTCACAGTTCTTTATCCCTTGCTTGTTAACCTTTAACCCGTCTTTTTAGCTTCCTTCCCTTCACCTCCCCCTTTTTAACCTTTTATCTTTGTACCTGTATGGAAAATCTCAAACACTTCACTTGCGTAAATTTTGAGCCTGTCAATTATCAGGGTTTGAATGCAGGTGACAATAAACTATATCTCTAATTATACAAATAATGCATGGAGTCTTGCATGTGTAACTGTCATTTAACAATAAATAAATCTAGGACACCTTTTGGTATACTAGGCTGCAGTTATATTGTGGGATGGTTCCATAGCTTATATCAGCCCAGGTGAGAAATGTTGGGTAACCTACCATTGCAGCTTAAACTCCATATTATGATTAGTGGCTTTAATAATATTAAATGAAATGAAGATGGAACATACTAATTTTTACAAAAATATTTACTCTAGCTTCCAAGGCTGGGAAAAGTGAGAATATTGAGGTATGTATTCTCAAACTATGGTAAGTGTGATGTACAAAATCAGAGCACATGAAGGGAGGGGAAGTTGGGAGTGTGTGAGCACAGGGCTCATATACATAGCTCCAAATCATGGTGTTGCATCTGATGTAAAAATGGTTCTGTAACTGACTGGTCCTATAATACTGAACACTATATATAACACTGACCAACTGATGTGCCATCGCTCCTTTTCACCCCCATTTCAACAGGTGAACATATCACCAAGTCTACTTAAATGGGCATAGTCACAACATGGGAGGTTTAGTACAGAGCTGAAGCTGCCTGTGACATTTTTAAAATCTTTTGCTAAGAGACCTGGCGACATGCTTCATCTATGTAAATGAAGAACACTGCCTGGGATCCAAAGGCCCACACACTGTCTTGCACATGGGGGCTTTTCAGCCATGCATTTCTCACCAGCTGATTGCCTCCCTCTGTGCAAACCCTTCAGAGTGGAGACCCTCTGGAATGCCCATCAGTTTGTTGTCAGGGACTTAGTTTGAAGGGAAAATTGGCAGGCATGCACACCTCTGTACGCACATGGAAACACACTGTAATTTAGTGTCGTCTTTGGATTCTGGCCATGTTTCATATTAAGGACGTGAAAGAACAGATGTAGATCAAGATATTTCTTGAGTAAACATGTTGCTTCAAGACAAACAACGCTGCATTATTGCCTGATTGACCTGACTTTTTAGGCTGTGAAAGCTGAAGTTCTCTTCTTTGTGTTTTGCACAGAAACAAAGTTTTCTTCTTGCCACACCTAGGTAAGTGTACTTTCTGGAGTTTCATTTTATATTTTTGCCCTTGCTTTCTTAAAGTAAGATACCTGGAGCAACTGGATTTTAATTATTGATTTATCTGACTTAAAAGTGAAACTGAATAAGGAAGGTCTATCTGTAAATGTGTGTGAATTTAGAACCTAAGCCTACATACCACCAAACATTCTGTAGTGTATCTAGGAAGGTGAAGGAGCTAGACAGTGACCTTGGCGTAACACTATATTTCATCTTTTATTTCCTGACAGGAACCATTGTACCTTTATTGTTTGACCAGCCATCTAAACATTTTCCTGATCTCTGTGCCAAGTAGTGCTAGTCATAGAATTGTGGAGTTGGAAGGGACCCTGGGGGTCATTTAGTCCAGCCCCCTGGAATGCAGGAACTTCAACTAAAGCACCCCTGACAGACGGCCATACAACCTCTGCTTAAAAACTTCCAAAGAATGAGAGTCCACCACCTTCTGAGGGAGTCCGTTCCACTGTCAAACAGCTCTTACTGTCAGAAAGTTCTTCCTGTTGCTTAATCAGAATCTTGTATTTTGTACCTTGAATCCATTGGTTCAAGTCCTATCCTCCAGAGCAGGAGAAAACAAGCTTGCTCCATCTTCCACATGACTGTCCTTTAGATATTTGAAGATGGCTATCATATCTCCTTTTGGTTGTCTCTTTACCAGGCTAAACATACCCAACCGTTCCTCATAAGGCTCGGTTTCCAGACCCTTCACCATCTTGGTTGCCCTCCTCTGCACATGTTCCAGCTTGTCAATAGCCTTATATTGTGGCACCCAATATCATTCCAATAACAGCCTCATTATAACAATGCCAATTTTATCCAATTAATACAATTATTAAAACCAATTATTTATATACTGATTTATACAATTAAGTTAAAGTGGCCTCCTCATGTGCTAGATTTGATGGGTTCCTTTTTTTATTATTTTCTGTGTTCCAAAATCTTAATAATTTCCATTACATCCCCTTCAAGATAATAATCCCTTATACAACAGCTACAATCTTATGGTTTCACTTCATATTGATTTATTAAGTAATTTATAAAGTTTCAAGTGAGCTACTCAGTTTGTAATCATTGTTCTTTCCTGTGTGTGGTATTCCCCACCCCACCCTGTGATGTTGTCCCAACCATATATGGTGTTGTGTCCTTCATTCTTCCAACTGTTGATATTTCCCATCATGACTCGGGGGAAGCGGTTATCTCAGTTTTCCAAAAGCCTCTGTGTCACTTCATCCCATGATTCAAGAGCTTGTTAGAGATCCCTCTGTTCCAACAAATAAACTGTCCTTGTCATTTTTTTCAACCTAGGAAGAGTGGTCTGATTCCAAACTCCAATGATTAATATGGAAACCTCTGACCTTGCAGCTGGCAGACTCCTTTCCTCCTTTCAGCTGAACATTTATAGCCAGTTATCCATCCAGTTAGATTACATTCAAAATTGTCTCAGTCTCCTTCACTTTCCTTTGAAAATAATGGAGAGCAGGGGTGTTTTCTTTCTATATTCCAACATAGTCCTTTCAAAGAGTGAAACTTCCCTCCCTTTCTCTCTCCCTCCATTCCACTCATACACGCAGTTCCAGTTTGATGCTAAATTCCATTATATTAATCCAGTTCCTTCCAACCTCACATTTTGTATTATATTTTAACGTTGCAATCCAAAGAGGGTTGCCAAATCAGAAATGTAGAAGAAAAACTTGGAAAAAACAACCGTGGAGTCCCCTCCCCCCACCGTCTCTGGCACCGAATGAAACCTTATCTCAATTCCAACCTTTAAATCCTTGCAGCAGAAATGTTCCGCAGTTTGTCATCTCACCGCTCCTAGCACGCGCCTGTACTTTACTCCAATTAAAGCCCAATTAGCAGGATTTCCTGTGTTTCCAGGAACGGATCCGGTGGAGGGGGGGTCACAGCAGTCGGAGTGCTCCATGCACCCAGTGCCTTTGCCTGCCCTCGCATTCCATAGGGAGTGCCAGACTGCAGGGCAATCCACAGGTGAAAGCCCATACCTCTCCCACCTAGTGAGGAATTCAAAGAATGAGTTTTCTCCATCATTCTTTATTTATCTCTGTCTGTATCTCCCTGAGATGTCAAGGCAGACCTCCATTCCTGGCACAGGCAGAAACAGGAAGCCTGGGTCATAGTATTCAAATTATCCTTTTCTAAGTGCTCACAGACCAACTGTTCTAGGACCTTTCCTGGAATCAATGTCAAGCTCTCCGGTCAGTAGTTACCTGGGTCTTCTTTTCCCCCTTTTTGAAGAAGGGGACAATATTTGCCTGCCTCCAGTCTTTAAGGATCTCACCTGTTCTCCAAGAATTCTCAAAGATTATAGACAGAGGCTTGAGATTACACCCACAGGCTCCTTTAGTACCCTTGGGTACCCTTTAGTACCCATCAGGCCCTGGAGATTTGAATTTAAAGGAGCTAGGTGTTCCCTAACCACCTCCTTTCATATCTTGGGCTGCAGCTCCCTCCTTGCATCATTTATTCAGTTACCTCTAGGTTGGGCACTGTGTGTTCTTTCTCTTGTTTCAAATCTAGCCAAAGAAACCGTTGTTGTTATTATTTTTAACCTCTTTTGCAAGCCTAAGATCATTCTGAGCTTTGGTCTGCCCAACCATCTCCCTGCAACTGTTGGCTACTTATGTATACTCTTCCTTCATGGTTTCCCCTTTCTTCCATTTCTTATACATTCCTTTCTTACATCTCAGCTCATCTGTATGCTCCTTATGCAGCCACACGTTGCTTTAGATGTCTCTCATTTTCCTTTCTTGTTGGAATTTTGAAGGCCCTTGTGCCTTCAATATTTCATCTTTAAGAATCTCCCATCCATTTTGGACTCCTTCTCTTTGAGCATTTCTGACCATGGGACTTCGATCCGTAGTTACTTAAGCTTTTTGAAATCAGGCTTCTTAAAGTCCATAGTGCATGTCCAACTACATTCAACTTTCTCTTATCTGTGTATAATGAAACCCAAGAGATCATTATCATTTTCTCCCAAGGTTCCCTGTAGTTTTATCATCAATCAGTTCCTCCCTGTTGGTGAGGACCAGATCCAAGAGAGGTGGTCCCCTTGTTGCTTTTTCCACCTTCTGTGGAATGATATTGTCAGTGAGGCTATTGAGGAATTTGTTGGACTTTATATTATTGACAAAGTTTGAGTTTCAATAGATAGCAGGGTAGCTGATCAATAGATCAATAGAAATCAATAGATATCAGGGCCCTGTGACAACTACATTTTTCCTTTTGGAATGTTTGGTAATCTGCTCTAGACATACTTGCATGGCACAAAAATAACAGTGGTGCCAAGTCACTGTAAAAATGATCCTCCCAAATTTAAGCACATTTGGTGGTATTCAGGCAAGTTTTAATTAGAGTAGCAACATTGACATTGATTAACATGACTAAGTTAGATCCATTAATTTCAGTTCACCTACTCTGAGTAAAACTTGGTTGACTATCGCTCATTAATTTCCATCACTTTTGAACAAGTGAACTGGATTGTCAGCAATAGACATAAGTGAGATCAACAAAGGCAGAACTGGCTTGACTGTGTCCACTGATGATGATGGGCTTGCTGGTTCCTTTCTGGGTGTGTGGCAGATGTTGCTGGGGACATTTAGAAGCATCTTGCTGAGCCCCTGATAAAATCTGTTGCCATGAGGGAGTGCTGCCATGAGGGAGGCAGATCAAAGGAGTAATCTACAGGTATCTTCTGAGTTTGTTGGAAAACTCTGAATAGATTTCACCCTCATTCTGTCAAAGAACTAGTTCACCTAATGCAAATCTGGAGCATTATAAATTAAAATAGGTTCTGTGAGTCAAAATACACTGGTTAACAGCATGAGGGAGCAAACCTCCGGTAGGTAAAAGTTTCTGTTTTTGCCCTCTATGAGATGCTGCTATTTCAGTGCTAGAGCATATAGCCTAGAACAGGGGTTGGCAAGGTTTACCTTGCCTGGGCCGGTTCACTCCAGCAGAGATCCCTCTGTGGACTGGATGCGCATGAGCACGCACGACCGCGATTTCTGGCGTCTGTGCAGACACGATTTCCGGAGTCTGAGCATGCACAAACACGATTTCCGGCACTGCGGAAGCGAGTCCCCTTGCCACACTGCGCTGGTTTAGTGCAGCACGTGGGGACTCACTGAGCGGGTGGCTTGGTTCAGGGGCAGCTCATGGGCAGGTTAAATGACCCCCATGGGGTTGCCTACCCCTGGCCTAGAACATGGCTATGCTACATAATGGTGTGCATGCAACCTTATTGAACTGTCAATGAGTTTTGTCTCCTAATAATGGACAAAGCAGAATGAAACTACTGTGGAACACGTTACAGAGTTAGTCCACTTGATTACTCATCAGACTTTGTATTTTCATATATTTTTGTGATTCAACTCATTACCACCTGTTTTTATCAATCCTAATTTTTACAGCTGAAACACTAGAAAAATGGCATTCTATAGCAATTTAACCTGGGTGTTTCAGAGGCTAATGCCTTTGTGAGGAAAAGACAGTGGTGGCTTTGACAGGTCACTGAAGGAGGTACAGTGGTGCCTCGCAAGACGAAATTAATTCGTTCCGCAAGTCTTTTCGTCTTGCGCGGTTTTTCGTCTTGCGAAGCACGGTCAGTCGCAACTGCACCTCTTCAAGCGGTTTTAAGAAAAAGGAAACAAACTCGCAAGACGTTTTCGTCTTGCGAAGCAAGCCCATAGGGAAAATCGTCTTGTGAAGCAACTCAAAAAACAAAAAACTCTTTCGTCTTGCGAGTTTTTCTTCTTCCGAGGCATTCGTCTTGTGAGGTACCACTGTATGCACTTGTGAGCAAGGGCCAACAGGAAAAGGAGTAGCTGCCACAAGAAGGCCCAGTGGGGTATTAGCCGAATAGCAGGTGATAAGACAGCACAGCAGTTCAAACAAATTATATGGATTGTTTTGAAAGTTGTAAGATAAATGTAAACTCCAGTACACAGCTACTCTAGGGAATATGTATGACTCTTGATCATTCCCACCATTTTGCAGTCCAGACAAATTCCCAAGCAGGAATGTATATATATTATACTGAATAGGACTGAAAATATATATATAGTAGTCTTATTCTAAAGCTACCTTAGATGTCCACTGAAATATATTTTGGATCTGTGTTAATGCAGATTACATTTATAATATTGTGGCATGAGTTAAAATATATATTGAAATTTCAGCTCTAAAACAGAGGACACAGAAGAAAGAGGACCGCCCTGGAATCATGAAACGACAAAACGCCAACAAGCTAAAGAATCAGGCAAGGTATATTTAAATAGAAGCACATAAGAGAATACCCTGTGGTGGTTCTACTCTTTTAGGCCTTGAAGTACATGTGCATAGCAAACATCAAGTATGACTCTTTAAAATTAGTCAGTGGAAATGCTGATGATCTTTCGTTAGGAATAACCATAGTGGACCCCAACCTTTTCCATATTCCCTTTATGTTAGTCTGTAGAGCAACCACTACCATCAGATGATTTCTCAAACCTTCTCACAGCCTTGATTTCCAAGCTGGAAGAAAGGTGGGATGCAAACATGCACAGATAATGACTGTCATGTCATTGTTTGATATAGCAAGAATCGGGGAAGGAATGTCTTGAAAGGGCTATAACCTGAGTTTCACAATGTTTACTGTTAGATTTGTGCCCCAGGAGCTATGCTCGCTAAACCAAAAATCACTGGAGAATATAGAGGTGAGAAGGGCATACTTCAAGAGGAGACAACACCATCTTTCCCTAGGGTACAGCTGGCAAAAGATGGAAACGGTGAGTTACTTCTTGCTACTACTTTAATTTAATCTGAGTTCAGTACGGTTTACACTGTGCAGTTACAGCCCCCTGGGAAATATGGAGATGATGATTCTGGTATTGTCTTATGGGGTTGTTGTAACAATCACAGCTAGATAATTCATGCTTTAATTGCTCCATAAGGTGCAATATATATTTTTTCCATGAGAACAGTTGGAGAAGAACCCAGAACTTGTATTAAACAGATAAATGGGGTACATGACTGCAACTCCCCCCATCAGGTTTGTCTGATCAGCTAAGAATAGAACAAGACCTTGTTTTCTAAATTATTCCAGTCCTGCTGTGCAATGACTTTAGTTTGAGCTTGTCTTGTCACTCAAACAATGAGCCCCCTCTCTCTTATGCATGCGGATTCCCTTGGCAAAAAGTTGGTGCTGCCTTTAAATGTTGTGATGACACGTGTGCTGTTTGTGAATCTTTTCTGACAGCTTCCCTAATGTAACCTGTTCTGCTTTCAAATATAAAAGAGCCTCGCCACAGTGTTTGTGAGCTGGAAGCTGGGCTCGTTTCATGCTGTTACATCTCTTCCAAGTATAAACACTGCTGTGTTAAAGCTTAATCCAGCCGTTAGATGCATTTGCGACTCCCACAGAAAGCCATTAGCCTGCCTCAGCAGGGTTTGTATGATAGCGGAGAGAAAACAGAATGGAATAGTTTGGGTGGGTGTGGGTAGGGTTTGAATGCTCAAGGGTCAAATGTGGCTCTACCTGAAGAAGATGAATGGGGAAACGCTTTCAAATAATGTTTCGCTCCCTTTCAAGGAAAATATGAAACACATCCTTTTTTCCAGTTCGTTATCATCATTTCAATTCGTTTCAAGTTGCTATCTTCCAGAGAACGACATATTCGGATTAAAAACTTGGAAACTAAAGAATGCACTTTTTCTTTCTTTTCATAATAAATGACCTTTGTTGAGTGTTATCTGCCCCAGTAGTTCTCCACCTTTGCAAGTATTGAATATGCCCTCCATGCTAATTGTCACCATTTTAGGCTCTTTTAATTGAAAAAACACATAATGGCAAACAACTGTTATGACCTCAATAATGCTTTTAAATTAATTTGTAAATGTGCCAAAATCAAAGGAGGTGGCAAAAAATATTTATTTATTCACCCAATGTACCCCACCAATTAGCAATTCAAGCAATTAATTCTAAGAGGTATAATAATAATAATTTAATAATAATTTATTATTTATACCCCGCCCATCTGGCTTGGCCTCCCCAGCCACTCTGGGCGGCTTCCATAGAAACCAAAAATACAGTAATACAGGTATTCAAAATAAACTTGTTCGTAACTATAAATTCATTCATTTCCCCAGTGTACCCACCAATCAACCCTATTAATCAATTGTTAAATGTATCGAATATATTTTTATTTATAATTAGAAATTTATTCATTTCCCCAGTAGACCCAATGAGAACCCAACTAATCAATCAAATTACAACTAAATACAAATCTATTTATATCCAACTGAACTTAAATGCAATCCATTTGAAGTAATCCTCAAATGAATTAAAATGCAAACTTTCATAGTTACAAATGTAGCATATTCTGTACAGAATCAGAACCATCATTTGCATACTCCAGTGAAATCCCTAATCTCTGTAAATAAAGCTATTTATATATACAGTTCATTTAATAATCTGTTATTATTTTATTTATTTTCATTTTTTTAATAAGCTAGTGGGCATGAGTAGCAAATCCTAAAACAGCCTCCAAAGATCTGCCCCTAAAATTTACCTTATCCAGTCCCCCACCCAAGAATTAGGCAACCCACATCCATAGAATTTATTCCTACAGAGCACCAGAAATACTCGCTGATAATGCCAAAACTCAGGTGCCCGAATGAAATCAGTAATTAGGATGAATGAAACCCATCAATGGCCCACAGTAGGTAGTCTGCTAAAATCCAATGAAGGGCCTTCAAGCCACTATGCCATGTATTCTACCTCCCACCAGTAAGCCCTATGTGTAGTGCAGTATCAAAGTCCAGGAAAACCTAGGCACAACACACCTCTGCAGACAAACCAGCAGAAGCATGGAGGGCAAGGTCAAAGCTTGCTGTTTCCATGCCTTGCCACCACTTGTTCTTTTAAATGCACCTCACACTAAGTACCAACCAAGAAATAACAGCAGGGAAACCAGGCAAAAGCCACTCAGTGGCAATCTTGTGCTTGCCAATGGTCATAAATGCCTCAGCGATAACACAGTGCTCCTAGAGATTCCACTGTGAAGCAGAAGAGGACAGCAGAGGAGATGATCGAGCTGTTTAGAGGAACATTCTTTGTGGACGGACCCCTTGGGTAACTCCACATCCCTTCCCAGTGGCCAGTGTCTCCCAGGTTGGGAACCACTGATCTACACATCCATCCTCAAGGTTGTGCTTTTGTTGTTGTTGCTACCTCAGATCCCACCCAAAGTTACCCTTTTGATTAGCTACTGTAACATTATGGTCAAACCTTAGGAGACAAAACTGGATGTTGTTGAACATCAGTATGCTGTAGCTTCTCAAGCACTATTGAGTCCTAAGAAGGCTGGAAGCATAGCAGGCAGTAAGGACTGAGAATGTTGGTTGGCTGTAGATTTTTGAGGAGGCATGCATGGAGAGGCTGATACACTCATGGTAGTCCTACCTGAGAAACGCAGGATTCTGCTTTGCGATTTCAGCATTAAGAAGTTTAGGTAATGCATCAATTTTGTATAGGCTCGGGAAAGCTTGTAAGCAGGAATATTGCTCTAGTTTCAGATGATTATGTGTGCCTGGAAGCTTTGAAAACAGATGAAGAGAATTCAGGTCTGGCTCCAAGGACTCCCAAAGTGGTGCAAGTTCATGAGGAAGTGTATGATGACGTGGAAGGAATACAGAGGGAATTGTGAGTACTAACAGAGTGTCCAGGTGTAGATGTAAGTTTTGGAAATGTCTTTCGAAATCTGAAGCACATATTCATCACAACTCTTTTAAAAATTGTTTCTGTTGCAGTCAAACTTCTGATGCCCACAGCTCACTGACTTCAGAGACCTGTAAGTGTGAAAGTAACACCATCCTTTTTCTTAAAAAAAAATAAAAATTAAGTTATAAAACAAGTATAACAAGAGTTATAATAGATAAGTGGAAATAGCGTGCATAGAATGCTTTTTAAAAAGCATTATAATCCTAGTTCAGAACACCTTTGCCAATCCAAATTTGTGGTCTCCTGATAACCTCTAGTTGATGAGTAATGTACAAAATAGGAACTGGTGTTCAGTCTGTTTTCTTATTGTACAGGGTATAACCCTCTAGGAATCAGAAATAACGCTTTCTTCTCCATCCATTAAATCTGTTGAGGTTGCATGGCAGGAACGAGGGCCTTGTAGCCCTCCAGATGTTGCTGGGACTACAACTCCCAGCTATGCTGGCTATGGCTCATGGGAGTTTAGTCCAACAACATCTAGGAAGACACAAGTTCTGCATCCATGCTGTATGGAGTTGTTCTAATGTGCCTTCCGAGTCTGAGGCATGTCTAGTCCCCGCTAATAGGATGCATGCTATATTCTGCCAGATCCCTTTGGGGCTGTCCCCAATGTTTTCTTAATCTGCTTATGCACCTGTTCAGTGATTTGAGAGGTTCTTGTTCACCCTTATTCTGACGGGACCTTTATTATATAGCTTTTTTGTATTACTATAGTTTTCTTACTAAAAGAGCTCAAGGCAGCATACCCCCTACTCTTGTTTTCCCAAGTTAGGCCAAGTGATCGTATGGATCCATCACAAAAGTTTACTGAGTGACTTTGGGTCAGTTATTATCATACTTTGAACAGGCCCACTGAAATCAATGGGGCTTAAAGTTTGTGGCTAACTGTCTCCAACTATGCATGAGTCAAACCCCTTGTGAGTGAGCAGATTCAATTTGCCTGCTTAACTATATTTGAAGCAACTGCATTTAAAATGTTCAGGGGTTATAATCGTACTGTCAGGGACAAAAATGGCCCTTTTATGAGAGACTGATTAGCCCACAATAATACTTAACAGCAGCCATTCTGTGTGTGATGGTGGAAGTCATAGTTATCCCTGTTTTTAAAATGTGTCTTTATGTTGAGGTTTAGTTGAGGGGAAAGTGCTAGTTTCTAATCTGGTCTTCTCGTTCAGTTATTTTATAGACTTCTCTTTTTTTGCTCTGGGAGTATATGGGCTGTATAGTATTAGCAAAGCTTATTAAAATAAGTTGGTATTTTAAAGACACTAGTTAAAGCACCATATAGGTATAGCTCATTTAACATGTCCTCATGTAGAGGTTTATAGGTTGAATAATTCAATGCTTATTGACCTTCCAATAGTGCCTTTCTTTTATGTGGAAGTAGTCCTGTGGGTTATTCCCCTTGTAAGATGTGCTGAATTTGAAATTCACTTGACCCTTCCTTCTCCTTCACAACAATTTACAAGGCAATCCATACACACACACCAATCTGCCATGCTGGAAGGGGTTTGGATGAGGCAGAGGTATCCCTCCATCCAGCCCTGCTCTGTCACTGTTTCTGAGGGCCCCACTTCTCCATACCCAAACAGTAGGCAGGCAGAAGCTACCACAGGTGGTAAATAGTGGACTCCCCACCCCCATGCCCAAACAGGGCATTTCAAGAGAGAGGATGGAGCTAGGCTCTGTTGGAACAGAGATGTCCCTGTGCCATCATGTGATGGCAACTGGTCTGACCCAGGTGTCTTTGCTTTACCAGTTGGGGAGCTGGTGCAGGGAAGAGGCATTTTTCTTGCCCTCCATCTGCCCTGGCCAGCTTGAGCACCGTACAGGCAGCAACCATTTTGCATAGGTGTTCCCCCACATAAGCCCCCCCTATTCTGCTCTCCCCACCCTGTTCTGCCCTCTCCCAGGCCCCAAAGGACCCGCAAGTCGGTGATCGCATATCAGTTGGACACGCAGAAAATTCTTGCCATCTATAGTACTGTAGTAGCAATGTGGATGCAGCTGTGGCTGGCCACCGAGTTTGGAAGGCAGAGGGGGTTTCTGCTTAAGGCTTCAAAGAAATACTTGTGCTATGTTAATAAGGTATAATAAAAGGTCTGTTGTACATTAAACTTCGTTGCTACGTCCCTTAACATCTCTGAGCATTTGACTTTCTGTTCAGATAATAATTCACTGCTGGGAATTGTGTTATTAAAGAGATCTAAATGTATATCAAGTTTCAGAGTATGCCTGTGAAGAAACCTATGAGGATGTTCGAAGTGAAGGCTATAGTTCAACCAAGTCAGAGTGAGTGCTTTGTTTCCTGTCTTTTACCTCAGAACTGGCAGCTTAAGTAGGTTTTCACACACTATGAAGGCAAAAACCTATGAATTTTCACTTTTGAACACCATTGGTGAAAAGGAAAGATACTCATTTAAATAAATAAATAGTATCTAGTAGTCCCTCAGAACACCCATGTTCCATTTAGACCTCTATACCATGGATTTGTCTAATCCCTTTCAAATACCTCTTAAGTTAGTAGAAATGACTACATATTGTGGTATTGAATTCCAGACATTGATTACGAATCTGCCGTGTTCAGAATGACTGCCTTTTGCTAGTCTTAACCTTATTGCCAATCAACTTCACATTCATAAATGGTGATAAAAGATGAATGTGCATAACTTCCCAGTTCTGGGTTTAATCTGATGTTTTTAACCTTCTCTTTACCTAGTGATGTCAAAGAAAAGCTAAAGGGACTTGGGAAATTTTTCAAGAAAGGAAAATTCAAAATGAAGAATTCACACTTAAAAGAGAATTCGCGGTATGTAGTCTTAATTTAAATCAACAGCTGCCCTTTATCCTGAAAACAAAGTAATTTTCCTTGATTTACTAGCCAGCTTCATATGCATGTGACTATAAAGCTGCCTGGAGCCCAGGACTGTGTCTGTACTGAAAAGGTGTCAGCCCCCAATTCTGGCATTTGGAGAGAGGAAAGGGCAGCTGATAACGTCAAATGCTTGCCAATACTCAACAGATAATTACATTTTATCTATTTTTGTATCTCTTTGGGATCAAAACACGGGGGAATATAGGAAGCTGGCTGAGACAGACCATTACTCTACCTAGTTCAGTATTGCCTATACAGTGGTACCTCGGGTTACATACGCTTCAGGTTACATACGCTTCAGATTACAGATTCTGCTAACCCAGAAATAGTGCTTCAGGTTAAGAACTTTGCTTCAGGATGAGAACAGAAATCGTGCTCTGGCGGCGCGGCAGCAGCAGGAGGCCCCATTAGCTAAAGTGGTGCTTCAGGTTAAGAACAGTTTCAGATTAAGTACGGACCTCTGGAACGAATTAAGTACTTAACCTGAGGTACCACTGTACAAGTGTTTCCCAAACTTGGGCCTCGAGCTGTTTTTGGATTACAACTCCCATCAACCCTAGCCATCAGGACCAGTGGTCAGGGATGATTGGAGTTGTAGTCCAAAAACAGTTGGAAACCATGTTTGGGAAACACTATTCTATACTGATTGGCAGTAGCTCTCCAAGGCTTCAGACCAGAATCCGTCCCAGCCCTACCGCATCATGCTGGGGACTGAACCAGGGACCTTCTGCACATAGGGCAAATGCTCTAGCTACAGACCTTCCCTCTCCCCACCCTTGCCAGGATTCTCAAAAAAATGATTATGTAACTTGTAATTCCAGGATCTGTTGTGCAACCTGCCAAAGGAATTCTAACACCTTGAACAGTTGTTTCATGCTCAGCTGCTCACTAGTACTTGCATAACATTTCAGCTGACTTCCTTCTGCATCAGCCTCTCTGCATCGCTGGCTCACCTTAGAATAGTGTAGTCATGTTAGGCTCTCCTCTTTGCCCATTCTTCTTCCACTGGTCCTATGATCTTGTTGCTGCTCAAGTCGGTAGGAGCTCTATTGGACAAAACACCCCCAGGACTTTACAAATGTAACTCTCTTATAATTATGTACCTGCTGTTAGTTACAAAATGGTGTTAGCCGTGATGGATATATGGATACGTAAGGATCCCAGTAGTGATGTATGGAAGTGAGAGCTGGACCATAAAGAAGGCTGATCGCCGAAGAATTGATGCTTTTGAATTATGGTGCTGGAGGAGACTCTTGAGAGTCCCATGGACTGCAAGAAGATCAAACCTATTCATTCTGAAGGAAATCAGCCCTGAGTGTTCACTGGAAGGACAGATTGTGAAGCTGAGGCTCCTGAAGATCCTGAAGATGGAGGGCACAAGGAGAAGGGGACGGGATGAGATGGTTGGACAGTGTTCACAAAGCTACCAGCATGAGTTTGACCAAACTGCGGGAGGCAGTGGGAGACAGGAGTGCCTGGTGTGCTCTGGTCCATGGGGTCATGAAGAGTCGGACACGACTAGACGACTAAATAACAACAAAGAATTTTTTTAAATGCCAAGAGTTTGGTTCAAAAGGAGCGTATGGCATAGATGGAGAGACTGCAGCCCTCTGGGTTGGACTCCAACTCTCATAATCTCTGATTAACACTGGTTAAGACTGATAAGAAACAGAGTCCTATGTGTAGAAGTCAATTAGCTCATGAACTCCTGAGGCCACCTTTCTCCTTGTCTTTTCATATATTCTATTCCTCCCTGCAGCATTGATTTATTCTCAGTGTTACTTAGCCACGTTAGCATAATACTGTAAACAGTACTGGATATGGTTAGGTAGCAGATGTCTAACAATTTGTTCTAATGTTCATCCAAAATGTAAGTGTGATGAGAAAGCGGATGTGTGCATGCAAAAGCCTTCTTCAAAGTCTTTAATTGCATACAACCAGTACTGAAATTTATGAACCATGTTGAAACACACAACTTAGATTTTGTTTTGTTTTTCTCCTCAGCATTCTTTCCAGTTCTGCACCAAATCTGGGTAAGCTGATGTGTCCCATACTGGAAACTGCCTCCCTTTTGAACACATTGGGGTTGTGAGGTGAGGTGTCTCTGACACTGAGGATGGAGAAGTAGACAGGTCACAAGATGTAATTGCTGGTTTTTATAACACAGCCTATAATTTACATCATAACAATTGTTTACAACTAAATGCAGCCCAGACATATTTTCATGCACCTACTGCCACTGATCTTACAGGATGAATCTGCCTTTGTGTGCACTGAAAACCCACAGAGCTATATTTCATACAAACCAGAATGTAATTTTCAAAGGTTACTGCTTGCTTAGCAATTTTAAGGCTTATTATACAGGTGCTGGGAAGGCAAATGACCCTCATACCACAAGCAAGTTGCCTAGGATTTGAGAGGTGGCAATTTCCCTGATTTGAAGAGCAGGTTATCCACTTTCTGAATTTTTGAACAATTAGACGCTTTGTGAATTGATTTAGATGTTGAGGCAGGTTTAATTTCCGATTTGTGCATTAAATGGCTTGTAGAAGAGAAACAGGAGCTGGAGTCCAGCAGTGCCCCTGGATTACAGTATTGTTTGTAACTGAGTTAACTGTTGCATTGCTGAAACTTTAATGGACAGTTGCTCATCTCTGTGTGTTTCCCTTTTCTCCCCATATCCTGCTCCAGATCAGAGCCGTAGCTAGGTGATCTTGCGCCCCTGGCAGAACCATCCAGATTGCACCCCCATCCATGGACAAATTAGTTCTTCTTTCCATTCTCCTCAAACCCCTTCCTCCACCCATTCATTTCACCCAATTTTAAAAACCTTTTCTTATGAGGCAATAATCAATATTTTTATTTATAGACATATTTATGGACATACTTTAGCCGATTTGGCACCCCCCTCTCGCCTGTGCTCCTGGTGGAGCCCACATCACCACCCCCTACCTATGGCCCTGCTCCAGATCACTTTGTCTCCTTTTGTGTTATGTCTATGAGATTATAAACCTGTAGGCAGGGGATGTGGCCTGTTTAAAAATCTCTGTACAGCACTTAGAAAAGTTTAGGTACATTGTAAATGACAGATAATAACATCCACATGTGCTTTTGACAACAGATGTTATGGCCCCAGAAAGCATGGTGTATGACAACATCGACGCAGAACAAAATGATACAAAGTAGGTAAAAACTGTGATAAATGACATTTTGCTCTCATAACCAAAATTCTATTGCCAGCAGTAGTGTTATGTAATGATTCTGCTACTCTGAAGATGGACCTCCCGGTATGCTTGCTTAATACATCGTCCACAGTGAATTTATTTGAGCAAGAATACTTCTAGTACTCCATTTTGAGCCACACCATCTGCCTCGGAATATGAAGGATATGCCTTTGGTTTTATTTATGCTACAGTCTCAATAGATCTTAAGAGCATTCCCTTTGTGCAAAGGGAGCTAGCGATTTCTGAAAATTATTGGCATTCTCCCCAAGCAACACATTCCCAGCAATCTTTGGAGGGGCCATGATAGCAGGACAAAAACAGAACAGGTTTGCAGCATAGATGTACCCCATAGACTGCTTTCCATGTGGATCCAGGATCACCCCCCCAGTTTGTGAATTGTGGCAATGGCTCTAGGTTTACAGATGTGATGACAATCCATGGTGGTGGTGGTGTGTGTGTGTGTGTGTGCTGGCTGCTGGCACCTGTTGTCACATCCTGCCTAGGATGCCTCCCCATGTGGAGCTCTGCAGCCCGCCCGCCCCCCAATCTCCCACACCACATGTAAGCTTGAAAAAGCTCCTATTGAATGCAATAGGAGACTTTTCTCAAGCCTAAGTACAGAGCCAGGGGGCATTTTGGAGGGGAAGACTTGCAGCTTGGGAAGGAAGGGTTAACCCTCCTGTCATCATGCACAGTGACCTCCCCCAAACAAAACCACCCCCTGCCTCAATTAGATTGCAAATAAGCTTCAAATTTTCAAGTTTAATTGCAGTTGGATAAGGTGGGGAGGTTATAGAAAGTGTGTGTGTGTGAATGTTAGTGAGAATGAATGGGTGTGTGCACTGCATGTCTATATGAATGTATGTGTGCAGTGTGAGAATGTGTGTGGGAGAAAGAGATGGTGCAAATGAGCATGATAAAAATGAATTAGTTTTTCAGCAGCATGGGAATAATTGACTACTAAATGTATAACTGTCTCTTCGTGGGGTAGAAAGCCATGGAGATGAAATTCATGCGGCATTCGAAGGAAATTTTAATTTTTGACATCTGTTCTATGTTTACATTTTTTATATATAAAAAAATCCCTTTCAGCTCTACAGCTGAATAAAACTGCTTGGTTCTCCACTTGCAACCTATTGAACTGCAAGTCTGTGTACTGCTGTAACTACATGATTCCTATTGGAAAATGTTTTTGTGATTCAGTGGTGCATGAAATGAGGCCTGTTTGTGTGGGGTATTGTGGTTGATCTCGCTGATACTCATTGTCTCTCTTTGGAGCATCAGCATTTTTTGCAGCATGTGTGCCATTAGGAAACCTGGTGTTTCCCCTTTTCTCAGGAGAGAAAAATGAGATTCATAAAATGGGAAGTTAAAGTTCCTCAAGTCAAAAGAGAAGGGTTGGTGGAGAAATGGTGATGGCCCCAAAATGTGATGAAAAAGTGTATTTGCTTCAGGAAGCTATAAGAATCTATCCTAAAATAAATCCACTCTCTTGGCTCCTCACTATATATTAGTAATGGAAAGCCTCAAAGCAACTGTAGTTGATACCCCTCTCCACAAACTATAATTAGTGAAAATAAGTACGGTTCTGAAACCATGCTTTGACCGTATCTTTTTTTCTCACTAATTGTAGTTTAAGCAAACTGGAGGTTCCTGTGTTTGGACATCAAGGGAACCATGGTTGATTTGAAATCATGTTTGATAGAAGAGAGGGAACCCAAGACCAAGGCTCTCCAAAGCTCACTTCTGTAGCAACAAATCATGGTTTCTCATTGCCTCCAAACTAGGCTGTAATTTTTTATTTCTCTAATATTTGCTAGTGTCCTTTTGTTCTTCTGTCCTTTTGGTATTTAAAAAGTTTCCATGCATATGTAGACACAATTCCTGTATTGTAAAGTTAACGTTTAGAGATGCAGGATAGAAGTAATTTAAATTGGATATAAAGTCTATGTTGACTAGAAAATACATTTGGCTCCCTTAATAACTTTTACAAATGATATCTTCTAGATTAAATGGCATTCTTACAACAGACTCATATGCATGTTATTTTGAAGTATGTTCAGTGAGATTTGTGACATTTTCCTTTGGGTGTCTATGCAGAAGTAAGTTCTATTGAGTTCAGTGGGACTTGCTTCCAGATAAGTATACTCAACACGGATGCTTTCTTCTCACTTGTGAAAAGTGCTTTTATATGTCTCCAATACCACCCCACTTTTGTTCTGAATTTCTTACATTGAGTTGCTGGTTTATCATATGTATATTCTTTCTTCATAGACCTTCCTCAAGAAATTTCTTCAAAGTCAAGAAACATGCTTTAGAGAAGAATAGCAAGATGACAAAAGAAGAAAAGCAGTTTAGAGAGAAGTTCATGGTAGGTTTCCTTATTTTGTTTTTACAAAAGGCTTGGAATATGTTGGCATGGTTACCTGCAATGCAGTCAACTCTTGCATGTGTATGGTGCATGAAAGTCTATTGCACAATCTGTCACCTCCTGTCATGTACAGAACTGTGAGCTGCAATGTTCCAGAAAACTGTTCTGTTTAAATTATTTTGTCATTAGTTGCATAGGTAATTTTTCAGCAGTTTGCCAAGGATTCTGTGGGTTGGTTCAGATAGAAACCCGCAAGCTGCAAAGTATAGAAGTACCTGAAGAATTGTAGGCTGCAGAATGCAGCAATCATTATGGCACACATTTGCTAGAAACATACAGTGGTACCTCGGGTTAAGTACTGAATTCATTCCAGAGGTCCGTTCTTAACCTGAAACTGTTCTTAACCTGAAGCACCACTTTAGCTAATGGGGCTTCCTGCTGCTGCCGCCGTGCCGCTGGAGCATAATTTCTGTTCTCATCCTGAAGCAAAGTTCTTAACCCGAGGTACTATTTCTGGGTTAGCGGAATCTGTAACCTGAAGCGCATGTAACCCGAAGCGTATGTAATCTGAAGCGTATGTCACCCGAGGTACCACTGTACTAAAATAGGGCTCCAATACAAGGAAATGTTTTCTAGATCTGATGCTGATTTTTCAAATCAGCTGCTTGAGCCCAGTCAGGAGTATTTCCAGCTACTTATATGATGTCTCTGGTAAGCCAGGACATAAACCTCCTAAGAGGTTAGCCCAGTTTGGATGCTTGACACTTTCCAGCAGCTGAACACCCTCAGGAACTGTTTGTATGATCTTTATAGTGTTTTAGGTGGTGATGGTTAGGATTTATGATGCTGGAGACAGCACTTGTTACATGTTTCTAGCTGTCCCCTCCCAATGTTTTCCATAGTTTATTATTTAATGGATTTGAACTGAAACAGTCTTAATTTTTTAAAAAATCTAGTGTTCATTTTCATTTTAAATCTGCTTCTGAGACTTTGGGGAAATCAACCTTGCTGCTGCTATATTTTGGGAGCCCTAACACCTGGCAAACGGCGTTTCCGTGCGCTGCTCTGGTTTCGCCAGAAGCAGCTTAGTCATGCTGGCCACATGACCCGGAAAAACTGTCTGTGGACAAACGTCGGCTCCCTCGGCCAGTAAAGCAAGATGAGCGCCGCAACCCCAGAGTCATTTGTGACTGGTCTTAACCGTGAGGGGTCCTTTACCTTTACCTTTAATACCTGGTGGGTTGGATACTAGGATTGTTTTTAAACAAACAAAACCAAACAAACCATAGGCATCATTCATATATTTCATGGTCTATTCTGAAGGCTGCAGATCCTCCTTAATAGTGATTAGAAATGTTCAAACTCATGATATAGCCTGATATCCAAATAATAATACAACTAGTTCTTCTGCATGCCCAATGAAGGTTTAGCCTTGCATTTCTCAAACATTCATCCATATGCTCAGTCATCCCGATGCTGTGTGGCAGCCTACTTCTGAAACATGAGACTTTGCAAAGCAGCTTGTGATGTAAGTTTGTGTATATCATTTGTTCAAA
Source organism: Podarcis raffonei (assembly GCF_027172205.1). Taxonomy (NCBI): domain Eukaryota; kingdom Metazoa; phylum Chordata; class Lepidosauria; order Squamata; family Lacertidae; genus Podarcis; species Podarcis raffonei. The sequence goes on from NC_070607.1 coordinate 41,746,846, forward strand.
GGACCATTCAGGATGCCCAAGCCCTTTTAGCTACCTATGCTTAATTGAAAGTAACCCCATTATTTTCAATGGGTCTTTTTCCAGTAAGTGTACTTTGGATTGCATCTTTATTTATTTTCTTATTCCCTTCTCTCAGTATGATAAGGAGATTGGGGTAATCAATACTGCAGTTGCACACTGCTCAAATACTTTGACCAAAGGAAAACTTGACTTGAGGATCACTGCAGGCGAGCAACTTGAAGTCATTGATATTACGGAAGGGAACCAATTGATATGTCGGAATTCTGAAGGCAAATGTAAGTTTTCCGAGTGGTGTTGAATGGAACGGCCATGTTTTAAGCAGAGTGTAAACAAAACAGTTTGGGTGGGTAAGAAGAGAGTTGGCAGTCTCAATTATCACAAACTGGGTATTGGGTATTGCAAGGAAGCAATCTGAATGTGTAAGTAGCTCAAATGAAATTCTGGGCTCCTCAGACCCTTCTACAGCTGAGAACCAGACTCCTTTTTCTCCAGAAACCAAAACTATGCTACCAATGATGGGCTAAGGATTATTTACTTGAATCAGTATTTGACTCTGGCAGTTTGAATTAGGAAAACTTATTCTTGGCATATCTTTAACTATTCACCAGTTTTAAGGCATTTGCCATATTTTTCCGTGTATGACTAGGTTTTTTCCCTTTAAAATGTCAAAAGTTAGGGGGCATCTTATACACAGATATAGCTTCCCCCATTTTCTTAAATCTTAATCTCCCAAAATAAGGGGCGTCTTATAGATGGAAAAATATGGCATGTTTGGAGGATTTTGCATATGCCTAAAATATTAAGAAAGATTTATGAATATAATTTATTTTGTTCTTTCCTAGATGGATTTGTGCTACTAGAACACTTGAATTTCAGGTAGGTTTTGTGTATTTTTTATCCTGATGTTAAGAGAACAATTTCATAAGCATTTTTGCTTGAGGTTTAGTGTGGCAGGATCTGGTAGTTTTGCTTGTTCTTTGAGATAATTAAAGTAAGAGGCTCCTTTATAATTTTATTTTGGGAATGATTTGTGTTCTTACGTAGCTGCATTGTTTTATACTTTCTGGATGCCCCATGATCAGATTTTAAAGTAGCTGAGTTCAAACACCAGTCAAACACTAAGGGAGTTGCTTCTTTTGTTTCCCAATGTATTTATCACCGATAAATACCCATGCGCAAAGCTGGGGTAAACTTGTGCCTTTTCTTTTGTAGCAGACATTAGTACTGTACATCTGCAGCACAACTGTTTCCTATGAAGTGATGATGTATCGATGGCATCCACCGAAAATAGGACCAGTAAGAAACTTCTTTGCGTGGGAAGAAATAGAATTGAGTTGTCGATGGCAAACTGAATGCTAAGCTTGAATTCTTCAGTAGCTCACAGTTAACAGCTGCCACTTGCTTGAATGATAGACAAGGAGTTGCTTTCCAATATTGCAAGTTCAAAATTGTTTTTCAAGTTCATGCTGTGCCATTTGTGTGACTTGATAATTTAGATTCTAGCTAACTGCAGGGATCCCAAGACCCTAGCGCACATGGTTAATGAACCTGCATATGTATAGGAGGCTTTCGTTGGATTTTGTTTCCAGCTCCCATCCCCTCCTGAACAAGAGGATTTTCAGTTATGACAGATGGAGAACATGTAAAGTTCCTGTGCATGTGCAGAAATCACCTTGGTTCCTTGGATCATGGCCAGCATATTTACAATTTTGTGTGTGCAACAGCTGGTCTGTGTGTGTGTTGTCAATGATGAAAATGTAAGCCTTGGCATTTGTCCTGTATGCGCCTATATTAAGTCTGCATCAATCCCTGTACATATTAGATGTGCTGTTGGCATACTTGAAACATTCCTTGTAGATGTAAATAAAATGAAGTATGAATTGACATTTAATAGATTCTTTTTGAAGGCGATGCTGCTTAAAACTTGGCTTCCTGTTTTTATTTAACTTAATCTGTAAGTAGCTTAAATAAAATAAGGGAAGTAGCTTTGAGTTAAGAACAAATGGCCATGGGGAGGGGACCCTAGTTCAAAGATGAGAGGCCTTGACACAAATGCATGTTGGCCTGTGCTTCTGGTTTTGTGGTAAATGGGCTGGTTTCCCTCCAGATTTACAATGTCTTCACAGCCAGGCATCCCATGGTAAACTGTGCAAAGAAGGGTTGAATGTGCAATGAATATCTGAACTTATTGTAGAAGACTCACCAAAGAAAGTAAAACTAATGCAGATTGGTAAAAATAGGCACCGTGTGCACAGAGGCCTTGAAAACTACATGGTTTCAAGTTTGCACAATCAAATTAGAGTTTCTGTTTGTTTCAAGATGTTAAGAGATTTTATAACAATTGATTGGCTTTGTTACAAAATATGATTTGTTATGGAAAGCCAATTGTAGAAATGGCACTTGTTACAATGACCAGATAGTACAGCATGTGGGGGAAATCTGAATAAAAGCCAAATCCCAGTCTCAAGCAAGAACTTCTTTAGAATTTGATACCCTGGAGTTTTGATTTTCTAACATGTGGACAGAATTAAGTGTGCTGACACGCACACTTGCTTTCAAAGTAGCTTAAGCCTACAAAACACAGGTTTGTCAGCACAAAATATTGAACTTCCATAATCTCAGGAGAAAACTCAGAAGAAATGTGGATTTGTGTAAACACATTATTTTGTGTGGATTTGTGTTTCCACATTAGATAAACTTAACGTTAATTACTTTGACTTGGCTTGTCAGTCTCTTTGATATGCAACCACCGCAGCTGGATTGTAGGAATGAAAAATGGATTATTTTCATGGCAAATATTGAGATATTTCCTTGATAGTCATGTCAGTTAGCTGAATTTCCCTACACCGTGCTAGAATCTGGGACTCTTTTTTTTTTTAGCAGAAAACCTATTTCAGGCCCAGTACCTGTACATGAGTGCCTGAAGTTAGTGTTGGGGAAAATACCATTAAATAGTATGTGAGAACAAATTCTAGATTAGCTTTCTGCCCTTATTTCTAGTGGGCAATACGAATGGGCTTTCCTTAATATTGTGCCTGCCTTTGTGCCACCCCGTGATTATTTTTCACTTTTAATGGCAATTCTCTGGAAGCTCGCGTTTTCTGATAACTTGCTAAGCATTTCCTTCCACACGCTGCTCCCTGGTAATTCAAGACATACCTCACTTTGCTATAAGCAGACAGAAGGTATCTTAAGTCCTTTGATTTTATCACAAGAACAGCTCAAGCATGTAGCATTTTGTAAGATTCTCATCTCTTTATTAAAGTGCAAATGTCAACCATGGAGTAATAATCACAAACAGTGTGGTACAATAAAAGGGGAGGGGGGAAATCAACACCAAAATAGGTCAGTGAAACTGCAGCCACCCAACCTTCATTTTCTGCTTAAGTTACAAAACTAAATGGGCAAGGAGTTGTGCCTTCCCTGCAACACTGTCATATATGCAAAACACTGATCGGTTTTAAGATCATCCAGACTTGCTCTCCTATCAGAACAGAGATGCCAGCTCAGATTGGATTTGGACATGAATGTCTGAGAAGCGAGACTGAATTAAATTTGAGCCATAAGATTCTTAGGCTTCTCACCCACCCTTGCCAGCTCTTGCAGCCCCCAAAAGACCTTTCCCCTAGCTCCTGCTCTCCTTCTTTTCCTCTTTCTCTCTATTCCTCCTGTACTGATAAGCAGCATCCTGGAAGCTCCAGGGAACCATGAAATAGATTATTTCTCTCAAGGACCAAAAGGAAAGGGGAAGTTAGTTTCAGGAAAGTGGGCTAGCAGGTAGGGCATCTGGGAACTCTGAAAACTGGCTGCACTGGGAGCATTCTTTTGAGCTCTCAGACTAGCTCTGAATATAATAATTTGGGGCAACAATTGGGAGATCAAAGTTAATCCACAGGTACATTTGAGAGAGCTTGCCTATCTCCACTTTTGTCCACTAATGAAGGTTGGGTATCCAGAGTTCATGGCATTGCTCCATTTTTACATAAGAGAAGCTGCACGACACAGGCTTCCCTGCTATTACCCAAGTTACAAGTAGTTCAAGGACACAGTTGTCAGGTGGCTTGCAGTTTTGTTGTGCACACCGAAGAAGAAAATGCTGCTAGATTTACAAAATATACATACAAAGATTTCTTAACACAGAAAAACTGCGTTCACTTCCAAAGTAAGAATAAACACTACTGTATCATTGGTATTCATTTCAGAGCTTTGTGAGGTTAGGATACATTCACCACTTGGGGAGAAAAATGCATGAATGAACATGGAGACACTAAATAAATAAATTACATAAATAAGTTTGATCAGTTAAGGCATTTTCAGCAGGAGATTCAAGGCTTTTTGAGGGGAGAATATACTTTATCTGAACGCAAGGGTAACAGAGAATTAGAAGATTTAATATTGTGACCAGGTTTCTTGTCTAGTAAATGTGTGTAAAGAAATATTGCTGTTCAATGCATAGAAGACTGCATTTACTAAGGGTTTAAATGCTTAATTTTACAGTAAATTAGAATTTCCACAACCAGAAAAATCAACACATTGCAATTTGCCGCATAGCTTATGACGTTCTTGAGTCAAAGTCACTTGCGTGCAAGTAAGAGAAATTACATTTGGGATATTAATTCTTCCTGAAAGCAACTGTGACTCCTGAAGAGACAAGACAACGCTTTGAACTGAGTAATGGCTTGCCTTTTCTGGCATGGGAGCTGCTTTGGAGAAACATAGAGGAAAGGCATAAGAGCACTGACTGTTACTTTTTGCGTGTATGCTAACTTGCTTGTAGTGTAAGCCACAGCCTGGTACCTGATCTAGTGTGCATAGAGGAAGTTCTCCTGCCCACAAACGTTTTCTTGCTCACTTCAATGGAAGGGCAGCCCTACATGTGCAAAGAGCTGTGCCTGTGGACCTGCTACTTGCTTTGAAGTGAATGGGGCATCCTTCAGAATCTCCTCCTGTACATTGTACGTGGTGGATTGGGACACACTTTAGCTTCCTATAAAAGCGTGCCACATCTTAATAGCAAACATGTTAAAACACTGGATGGGATGAACTTGAAGCCCAAATAAGTCATGGATAACCTGGGACTGGAGTGGAGAAAAGAAAGGAGTGACAAATTATTTTTAAAAAATAGCTGGATAAAAAAAATGTCAGGGTAGGTGCCACAGCATTCAGCCTCAAGACTAGGAAGCTGCCTTATACTGAGTCAGAAAATACCGGCTCAAATAACTGTGTATTAACTACACTGAGTGACAGCAGCTCCGCAGGGCTTCAGCCAGTCGTCTTTCCAAACCCTATGCTGGGGATTGACCTCTGGGCCTTTTGCATATAAAAAGCATGAGCACAAATACAGACCTACATGGCTCTTCCACAATGGCATCCCAGCTGCTGCTCTACAGGAGGTTTCCAACAAGAAGTTTTATCCCATGCAAATGCAAACTCTGAGGCAACGTGAGAACACAGCAAGCACACTTCAAGTATTTAAAAAATCTGCACCTCGGGTACTGAAGGCTGCGCACTAAATGAGCGGAAATGAATCGTTTGTGATTTTTAGCAGCTGATATGAGAAGGCACGGTTTTGTATTCTCTAGCTCAGGCTGATCTTCCTCCTAAAAACAATATGCTACCACTGATAATAAACGGCAAATTGCCTAGACTTACTAAGCTACATCTGTAAATTATGTCATATGACTCAGTGTGTGATGATGCGAAGAAATTGGTGCGATTCTACCACAGATGCAGCAGGGACCACTGGGGGGAAAAATTCGTGCAAGGTTAGTACCCTTACTGGAAACAAAGTTTAAAGTCTACAGAATTTATCCTGTATTATATTGTGCTATTTTAAATCCTTATCCAGTGTTCCTTCTAGAAAATAGCTAGTGGTTTCTTATCTGCAACACGCCATTAAACCAGCAGCTGAAAATTGTGCTTTAGTGCTCAGCTTTGCATAAATGCATCTATTCTGCTTGCTCAAATACATATTTGCAGGTGTGTGTTGGCTATCTGGCATACATTCCTTTGCCTTACTGGAATTAGGCTTGAAAGAAGTCTTCTCTTGTAGTGTGGTGCGTGGATGGTGCCCACAATGATTTGCCCACATGGCAAATGTGTTCATGGACCCCCCAAAAGGTTAGCACAGCCTTTTTAAGGGTAGAATAGCAATTAGTCTTTAATGTCGGTGATCGCTTTGGCAGATGTTTTGAAGCACCTGACACTCAGATGCTTCTAAACTGTAGTTCTAATTCTTGCCACAGTGGAAGTATGACAATAAGGATGTTTCCACACGAGATGTGGCTTTTTACTATTGGCAAGCAACGTCTGTGGTGCCAGATCTTGGCCAATGCTCCCAGCTGCGACTGACATTACAAATAATTTATAACCACTCAGAAATACTAATAAAACTATTCTCCGTCTCTAGCCTGTGGCAGTATCAAATTATTTATTTAAAAAGTAGCACTGATTCTTCCCCCCCCTGCTCCCAATATTAGTAGTGTCTTTCTTAAAAAGAGGTAAAGTGCAATAAAAGTGCTAAATTTAAAAGTAGCAATTTAAGAATTTATGTCTGTCATGTAAGTAAGGGTTAAGAGTTGGCCAAGGAAACCTGTTCCTATACACTATGCATGGGAAATATTTTAACAGCCCAGGAAAAGACAATGACATTCCACTCAACTGGCAGTGGAAATAGTTATATTGCTAACTCTTCCCTAATGCTGTCTTTCTTCTCCCAACTATTTCCTTCGGCCAAACTGATGGGCTCCCTATACGGAGTGAGCTTCTGCTTTCAGAGCATTTCAAGATGAAGAACTGGGGGCGAATTCAAAGAAGCAGAATTGCACAGAATATAGCCTGTATTTCATGTATTAGTCATGTGAACGGGTTCTGTGAGAGTAGCCCCAGATACTGCACAGCTTACCCACACTGGCACCCACACACTGAGCACGGGTGGGTGGGGTGCTTGGGGGAGCCTATACATGTAGAGATGTACGCACAGAGGCTTCCCCACTTACATGCCTGTGCTCAGTGTCTGGGACAGGAAAGCCGTGCAATGTTGGGTGAGCAGGGCCAGCGGTACAGCCTGCTACTCCTTCAGTCAAGGCGAGTCCTTTCCTATGACTGTGTGAAGTAAGCCATAGTGCCTCCTAGGAAAATGAATATCCTGCAGTAGTTCAGAACAAACGGGAAACTGAAAAACGGTTTTGATAAAACAATGCTGTAACAATGATGGAGAAGACTTGTTTGGCAAATGTTTCCCTACAGAGGCTTTTGACTAAAGCTGTGACAACTGTTCTCCCATTATTACTATTTATTTATTTTTAATAACTGTTTATGGCCCCAGTGTAGTTTTTTGGCCCTCTTGTCTTGACTTGGAGCCTATTCTGCTTCCTTTTAGTTTATCGGGCAATTGATATCAAGCCCACTATAAAATTAAACAAAAGCAGCTAATACTTATTGAGAGAAAAGTGACATAAAATCCACCCCCCCCCAAAAAAAATGTTACTGAAACATCCACACAAGCTATAGCTTTGTCATCCTAAAAGCAAGGTTTTTACCCTTTAAAAATGGCATGTTATTACAAATTTAGAAAACCTGATTCCTTCAGCCATCCTGCAGAAAAGGAACAATAAAACACAAGTTATTCCTGCTTTATCAGTGTATCAGTAGAGGTCACAGTCAATTAAGCTTTGGAGGTACATTGAAGCCCTGAGGTCTGGAACAGTATTGTCAAATTTACATTCCAGCTTTCATGAAACAGCACACGGAAGGGATTCTATCTGCTCTTATATTAGAAAGGTAAATTTGGCTGCTGTCCTGTTTTGGGCGGTTGGGGGGAATAGCCAGCATCTTTGTCACTAGGAAGAACATTCAAAATGAAATGCAAAACTCAAACAAACTCTTTAGACCTCAAGGGCACTGGCCTGTACCATGCAGGGAACCCCATATGAGGCTGCCAAAATATATTTTGGTCAACGTAATGACAAGTCTGACCGGTGCAGCCTCCCTCTGTATTATAATTTCTCATTCAGTTGTGACTATGAGCACCTGTGATTTGTGGAGTATGAAATACCTTTCTTTCTTTTTGCCTAATGAAACAGCACAGCCCACCAAGATGTTATATTTACCACTGTGAAGGGCTACTTCAGGGCCAACCGTATGCCATTTGTGAAGAAAGTGCATCCTGAGATGGCAAACCGATGTTGGGTCAGCATGGCTGATGCACTGCAACATTCAAGACTGATTATCTGCCTGCTGCCCTACTGCAGAATGCCCACTACACGCGGTCAGAAAACATTCAAGACACAAAGCTCGTCCCACTGTAGCTCTATGTTGGACGAGCTTTGGCTCAGTCATTAGGAAGAAGGAAAGCGGAAGCTGATATGTTTATAATTCAACAGAAGTCTGAATAGAGGAAAAGGTCACGGAGGGCAAGGTATGGAAACAATGAGAGGCATGTCTTATTTTTAGCAGATGTGAAGAGCTGGTTGGAAGCAACAAGGTGAATTGAGAAAGAAGGGGGCAAAAGACAACATAATGATGGTTCAAGCACTGAAAGATGTTGACGATCTAACTGTAGAGAGAAAAGGAGAAGACTGGGAAACACTCTTGACTCCTAGTAAATTTTCAGATCTTGGGGATTACAGAAGCCTGACCCAAGTCCCCGACAAAGTACACACCTTGAGGGGTTGAGTCCATTGTGGATTCCTAGTTATCTCTCTTAGGACATATTAATATGTTTCAAAAGACAATAGGGCCTGGGAGCAACTGGTTCGTCCTGAGCACTGAATGCCTGGTCTTCATCAGTGGGAAACAGATTGTCTAGCCTTTATGGCAAGCAGAATCTGCCCTGCTCTTGCTCCCACAGCTGGCTGTGTAGCGGAATGCCGACCAGCTGGGCCTTTTGACAAGAAATGCACTCCTGTATCTGAATTTTTAAAAACTTATTTGGTTTGGTTTTTAAGGTCATGGATTAAACATTTTTAAAGCCCTTTTTTGTGATTGTCAGTTATATACATTTCAATACTTTTACAATCATTCTAACATTTCAAAACTCAACTTACTTCCTCCTCTTTCTGAGATTCCTTAATTTTATTTTTATCATTCCCTGCATATTCTAAGTTAACTTATTCTTTTACTCATCTACTTTAAATATATACTCTTATGAAACTGCAGGTTATTACAATAATCCTGCCAATGCCCTTATCTGTTTACAATTAAGAAGTCATTTCTTGAAGAGGTTATGCTGATGAAGATCTGTGTTGGAATCAGGATCAAGCAGATATGGTAAAAAAAGAGGAATGAAGCCACAGCAGAAAAAAAATCCCAGGCTCAGTCCTGAACGGAGGTCCATTCATCTTGCGAGTCAGGATATTCTTCATTTGATTCTTTACCTTAATGCTCCTAATTTTATCCATTACCTTCTTTCCTGCTGTATTGCTGAATACACTCTCTAATTATCTTGCTTTATGCTGGTGAACAAGGGTGTTATCAAAGGACCTCACTCCTGAAGAAAGATATAATTTTTTCTCCCCCATCCCACTATTATGAGTTTTACATAGATGGTTACAGCAATCTTTATCTGCTCTACAGCTGCCATGGGGTTAATGATTGCTCCTCATTTAAATATACAGGCCTTGCGCTTTGATATTTCTGGTACAAGGCAGGGGCTGCAATGATTGATGGAAGACTAATAATGTGATTAAGAGCAGGCTGCGAGTATTGCTTATGGGATATAGTAGGTGGTCTGAGCTTAACAAGCCCAGGACAATGAACAGCAGTGAGCACAAAATGGTTATGAAAGGCTGTAGTGGAAAGAATTCCTTTGGAGGGAACAGAAACTCCCAAATGCAAAACTTTAATTAAAGCTGTGAAAAAATGTTGCTGTGGGATGTTTACTAAATGAGATGGTAGCCCTGTGCAACCATGTCACAAAAGGCTTTTTCCAGCATTCAAGTGCTGACTGACTTCTAGTGATTGCCAGCTAGGAGATTCAGTATCCAAAGAGGGGAGAGCAAAGGATACATGTACACACACCCATCAGTCACTTCTGGGCAGCAAGAGAGGAGGCAAGGTGGGTCTGGTACATGCACTGCAGGCATATATTATAGGGGTGGGTGTGTGTATACACACACAAAATGGTGTGTCCTTTTGTGCACCTTGTTGGCACGGTTGCTGTATAATTACAGCCTTGCACTCTGCATACTGACCCATCTCTTTCATTCTAACAGATTTGTCTTTTGAGGATGTACAGCAGGGGTGGCTAACCCGTAGTCCTCCACCCTTTTTTGTTTGTTTGTTTGGGGCAACAGGTCCCCCTCATTCCCAGTCACAGCAATTAGGGCTGGAGTCCAACAACATCTGGAAGCCTCAGGTTAGCCACCCATGATCTACAACTCTCTACAAGGGTGTGAAACACCCTAGCAGTAATCAAACTATGTTAAGAGTGTGCTGAATTCAGAAAAGGACTAAATCAAAGGATATATTGGATGGAGAACTGCCTGTGCATTGTTCCTCAATGGTAATACCCGATTCTCTCTCTTATTTTGCCACAATATGACAATAATATAATAGAGTCAGGCCACTGTTGTTGACTATAATGGTCAGCAGAATTTAAATCCTGCTCTCCACTGTTTTAGGAAATTGTGGGTTTTTCCTGCTGTGGTGCGTTACTTTACAGTAGTGTGCTTAGAATGGAGGAGTGCACTTGTAGGCTGCAGCTGTTCATTCATATGAACCTATGAGCAGGGAACAAGATTCCTGTTGACTTCTGAACATTCAAAGAGCGCTTCCACGAGGCAGGAGTGGGGAAGGGAGGGAGAATGTTACATTGCAGCTTGGCCACAGAGGCTTGCCATCAACTGTTTCCTAGCCAGAGATGCCTGAGACTAAAACCTGTAAATATTTGATATGTGGGATTGAAAACATTCAAAAATTGCACTTCTCATCAAGCTACAGTCCTTCTACAAAAGGTGATTTTACATGTTACAGTAGGTGAAAGAACAGCAAAGGTGAAAATTTCTTCCACATGCGTAAAGTGAAAATCAACCCCACCAGAAGGATAAAGTATACATTTTCTGAAATCATTTTTTTTCAGAATCCTTTGGAGCAATACTCAAGTATTCAGGAACATTATTGCACTGATATGTTTACAATGGCGGGGCACTGTGGATTCTGTGACTGGAGACATTTTTCAGATTTTTGGCAGACGTTGCTGTTTCCTGCATAATTGAAGCTTAGTGTGGCAAGCGATGAGACTGGACAGTGACCAGCTGTTGGACAACGGGCCCAAAGCCCTCCTCCACTGCTTTCTACCTCCACTTCTACTGCAACTTCTAACACAACTATTCCAAATTCCTTGCAAAAAGAAAGAAGCAAATTCTGCAATAAGGATTACATAAAATCGAACACATTTGCCTACTTCCCTTAATATACATCATATATTCTGGGTACCGAATCTGGGATTTCTACCTCAAGGATTAGGTTCCTTGCTGCACCTGCCCAAATGATCCTTTGACATGCAGCTTTTGCAAAGAAATCAAGCTTCTGAATGATACCTGTCAGCGAGCCAGCGCCATGATGAGACTGGCACACATTTCAAAGAAATCCATGGTGTGGCTACCGAGACGAGGTGTCACAGAGGTCATGCTCCCGGTCAAGGAGCCCATGAGAGACCCAGGAAGCGACTGGCAATCGGCGGTGGCGGAATCGAGACTCAGCCTCGGTCTGTGCAAGCGGGCTGCGGAGCAGGAGCGCTGAGGTGTAGAAGAGCCTGACCTTTGCTCCATTACATCATCTTGAAGGCACAAACAGAAAACAAAGGTTTTAAACATCTGCTCAGGCTGATAGGAGGCTACTGTTCCTTTCTCCAGCAACTGACTTTGCTCCTATGCTTTATGGCAGGCTCTCTTCAGAAGGTGTGGCTTGCAAGAAGAGACTGAGATAAGCTTGATACGCGGAAGACATTTCAGGATACATATAAGAAACAACAGCAAAACCCATGCAAGCCTTGCTCCCCCATCTCCCCCACGGCTCTCTCATATTAAGTTTGGGGAGTGGGAATGAGCCACAAAGCAGGAGTTCCTGTGCCACAAAGATCGCTTGAGAAGTTTAGGATCATAAAATTGTAGAGTTGGAAAGGAGCCCAAGAGACATTTAGTCCACCCCCTGAAATGCAGGAATCTCAGCTAAAGCATCCATGACAGATGGCCATCCAACCTCTGCTTAAAGACCTCCAAGAAGAGTCCACCACCTCTCATAGGAGTCTGTTCCACTGCCTAACAGATCTTGCTGTCAGAAAGTTCTTCCTGACGTTTAGTTGGAATCTTGTTTTTTGTAACTTGAATCCATTGGTTTGGTTCCGAGCCTCTGGACCAGGAGAAAACAAGCCATTTCTGCCTATCTCCTTCAAACCACACTTTCTCTGCAAACTCTTGATGAGGTAGCTGTTGCATCTCCTTTTTGTGCTCTGTACACTGCCAGCTGACTCTCTCTTTTGCTGCATCTTTTTAAATATTCTTAATCAAGCCTAAGACTATCCTTTCACTTTGCTTCACCTGCCTCTCTTGTGTCCCTAAGGTTGTAGCCTATTTCAATGGAATTTAGTGCTATTCAAGCTTCCATACTGCTGGCTTTAAAAGGACGCTGCTGTTGGACAGCTGTGTTCCATGTGTATTCACTCAGAAGGAAGTCCCACTGTGTTAAATGGGCCTCACTCCCAACCAAGTATGTATATGACTGCAGCCTAAACTGCACATTAACTTGGGGAAGGGGAATCTGTGGTCTTCCAGATGTTGGATTTGAATCCCCACTAGCCCAGCCATCATAGCCAAAGAGCAGGTGGGAGTTGCAGACTTTTTCTTTGGAATGCACACTTAATAGTTCACATTTGCATCGTTTTATTGAATTTTTAAGGCCCTTTGTATTTTACTGTAAATCGCTTTGGGATGCCTCTGTATGTGGGAAGCAATTTAGAAATATAATAGGGTAAACATATAGAGAGCCACAGATTGACTATCCCATATTTAACTGGGCTGGTGCCAAGGAAGAGACTGTACCGCTTCTGAGTTCTGTGGGGGGGGGGAGCACTGGTAGTAATTAGCTGAATATTCACAAGCTTTGACTGTCGTGTTGAAATGTGATGACGAAGAACCTTACGTAAAACAGCTAAGAAAATTGCATAAACATCTACAGTATTATTTTGTACACAATGAATAACTGAAGTGATTCTTAGCTGTAATGAAAGTGAAATTTACTGTACTGTAAGATTGCAATGCCCCCAGTGGTGCAATGGGTCAGTGCATCCGGCTGCTAACCAGAAGGTTGGTGGTTTGAGCCCACCCAGGGATGGCTGTGGGCAGGATTTCTGCATTACATGGGGTTGGACTAGATGACCCTTAGGGTACCTTCCAACTCTATGATTTTATGAATTCTTAACTGGATAAAAGTCCTGTTGAACTCCATGGGGCTTACTTCTGAGTATGTAAGGGACTGCACTGTAAAAAAAAATATTGTGTCTCAACTAGTAGAAGCAATTGTAACAATTCTACAGAGGTGGGAAAGAATTTCACTGCAAAAGTTCATTATTTGGAACTCCAAAATGGTTTTTGGTCAAAAAAGGTTTGCAACAGAATTATCCATTTAAGCGTTACTGTGAATCCTGCTAGGAGTAGAATTCTCTCTTAACCTACCCAACTGCAATTAAATTGTCACAGTTAAGATTAGAGGTGACAAAAAGATTAAGGTAGTACTGCTGGAACAGCAGTCCTCACTAGGAGATATCATAAAGTAAAATAAAAATAAAAAGAGTAGATGGGGAAAGCGGGTTTAAAAAAACAAGAAAAAAACTTCCTTCGTGCTTGTGGTTTTATTCTACAACATTTCCTGCTTACCATCAATGCTTTTAAAGTCCAACAGATAGCTGCGATTGTCAACCTGATAAAGCTGCAAACTCATTTTCACGTAATTTCCCGTCACTGGATTCTTTCTGCGGACTCTAAGATGATAGGCATTCACCACCTAAAACATGTAATTGTCTTTCAGGAAAAATGGGTTTATGGCACAGGAGAAACAGTCTTTTTTCTTTCTTTCTTTCTTTTTTTGCAATTTCACATTTCAAGAAAACAACTCTGCCTTAAGCATAGGCTGGCAGTGCAATCCTACACGGGTTCGCTGTCAGGTTTAGTGTGCACAGAACTGATGGCATTCCAACAAAGGTTTACTCCAGAGAAGACCCACTGAAATTCATGAACATGACTATGTTAGGTCTACTCAGAATAAACCTTAGTTGACTATTACCCTCAGTGTCCTTTAAGAAAAGAATATATATTTTCAAAACACTTCATAACCATCTATCATACCCAAAAATGCTTTTTGTGCAAGGATATCAAATGCAGCCCCTCTTTCCACTTTTGGATAATCAAGGTTAGGTTTGTCTCACCTAATACACATTTGCAGACTCGGGGGGGGGGCAGGCTGAACACCAGTCTAGCCCACTTCAGTTCTGTTCTGTGATGACCCGTTTATAGTTACCCAGTTTGTAAGAGACCTGAAAATCCTCCCTTCAATACAATGGTTTTGTTCATTCAGGGAATTGTCTTTACCTCCTTGTTACAAAGCATGCATGAGTTCAGATTAGGAAGGCTCCATTAAATAAATAAGTATTTCACCCTGAAGTCAGCCCCAAAGCAATCACTTGGTTAAATAAGCCTATATGAATAACGGGCCCTAACTACAGACACAGACTTTTAAGTATTCCAGTAACGCAGCACAGTATTACTACAAAACGAACAGAAAGGAAGTAAAATGCCAGATCGATCAAGGTGTTCCCTTCTGGGTGACTGTGATTGTGTGTAGGTAGACAGTGGAGTCTCGCCTGCCGGCCCCTCCCCACTGCCCCTTCCCCATCACAGAGGATGGAGCCTATACACATGCACCCAGGTCCCCCTTTAGAAACATTTCTCTCCATCACACCACACTGTTCAGATGGGGCATGAACCTCAGAGGTGCAGCTAGCAGGCTTTCTATTCAGAAAGTCCAACTGGGCTCCTGCATCGCATGCTAAACCCTTGTTATGTTCAGGCACGAATGGATAACCTGCAACCCTTCGAATGTAGTTGGACTATAAATCCCCTAAGCCCCAGCCTGCATAGCAGGGCCCTTAATGTGCTAGTTAACCCATCCCACTCTCTGATGCTGGTTCTTAGTTTTAAAAGAGACGTTCTCTGAGGGAAAGGCATTCCTGGAAAAGCTCAGGCATGGAACACGGCAGGCTGTTAAAGACTCTCTTCCACCTGCTCCATTCCTTCTTGTGTTTTTCTTCTAAATATGCTTCCTGGAAACTCTTCTCAAGCCTTCTTCCCTCCATCATGAAAAGGAGGGTTTTCAACATGAGGAGTCAGTTAATCAGAGCAGCAGTCCTAGTCCCGCCATCCATAATATAATATATAATAATATTTATTATTTATACCCCGCCCATCTGGCTGAGTTTCCCCAGCCACTCTGGGCGGCTCCCAATCGAGTATTAAAAACAATACAGCATTAAATATTAAAAACTTCCCTAAACAGGGCTGCCTTCAGATATCTTTTAAAAATAGGATAGTTGCTTATTTCCTTGATATCTGATGGGAGGGCGTTCCACAGGGTGGGCACCACTACCAAGAAGGCCCTCTGTCTGCTTCCCTGTAACCTCACTTCTCGCAATGAGGGAACCGCCAGAAGGCCCTCGGCGCTGCATTCTGTCCAGGCAGAATGATGGGGGTGAAAACAACTACAAGCTTCTCTCCTATTGGGCTTCTAGTTAGCAGGGGCATGTATTAGTGAACGAGAAAACCAACTGTACAAATGCGGAAACTGGCATTGACCACATTATTGGGGGGCAAAGTGTCCCACTGACTATTTCTATAAGCAACAATTTTCTAGTCATTATGGCTCTAACAACAGACAACGTATGGGACAGCTGAATTGCGATGATTAGGAGGCAAGGTTTTCTCTACCTACGTAGCTCTGTGCCCTAACAATGACTAGAAGTATTATTCCAAATAAGCAAATTGTTAGATTATTTCAAAATAAGCAAAGACATGCAATTTTGGCTTCGTTTTAAAATGTATAGGTCACAGAATTCTCTTTCCTTGGCATGGAATGTTGGTTCAGTTTGTACAGGATATTGGAAGCAATCCTATGTACACGTACCTGGGAGTGAGTCCAACTGAAGACAGCGAGACTTACTTTCAAGGGTACATACAGAGGATTCACTGAACATTTATTCATTTTAGAACACCTGTACCTTGCTTTTCTCATTCGGCAACAGGCAAAGCAGCCAAAAGAAACAAAGAATCAAAATGCACACAACAAAACGTAATAAAGGCAGTAACAAAACAATAGCAGCAGGGAAATAATCAACATCTAAGCAAGCAGAACAGGCAAGGAGCACAGGTTCTTTAAATTAAAATTTGTATGTATTTATCTTTAGTGCATACGCGGTTTGTTTTTTAAGCAGCTGCTTCAGTAAACATATCGAATGTAGCATATGTCAGTAAGCAAGGCAGCAGAAGACTGCATTTCCATTTCCTACTGAGGACTTGAAGTTAAATCAGAACAACGAAAGAAAGTGAATCTAATGATGCCTCAACACTAATTCTTGCTCATAAACCACTAGCTCAAAAAGGTGGGGTGGAGGCATACACAGGAAAACAGAAAGCCTCACGAAGATAACCATTAATCCTCAAGATCAAGCTCACCCCCCAAATGTGGCTGTAAGTGACGGACATTAGGATTGTGAAATGAAGGCACCTTATGTACAGGGAAATACTGTGGAAACCAGCAAGTACCACAATCCTGTGGCAAAAAGAAGACTCAGCTAATACCAAGTTATTTAAGACAGATTTAAGGGAACAATATTGCATTTTCTCCCCTGACCACACGGTTCTTGGATACCATGTAGAAATAACATCTATTTATTAGGAGCTTTCAGTAAGATTATTTACCCAGAAGGGAATTAGCTACTATAATTAGAAATGTGGAGCTCCTGTTATCCCTACCACTGTGTAAGGCAGAATTATCTGCCTATCCTCAAGCTTAGGAAGCTTAAAAAAGAAAGTATGTTTTGTCCCCCGCCCCCTTTAGGTCAGTAATTAAAAATATACATTATTTAACCGCTTTGAAGGTGCTAATATTCACAAAGAGGATGATGTGAGAGTAAGCTAATAATAATTAACGATGAGACATGGCGAATACTATCATGGCCATTGGAAGACTGCTCATCTATAGTGCAATTCTAACTCCCAGGTGCTGATGGCTGGAAGAGGCTAGAATGGCTTTTGGACACTTCACTGCCAGCCACTGAACCAGAGGTTCCAGCTGTGCTGGGCAGAAAGCTGCGGACAGCAGTTGTCCCAGTGGCGGTGAGGTGGCCAGATCCAAAGTCCTGCACAGACCCAGAGGGGACCTAACCTCAGGCCCCTCTGCTGCACCAGCCTGGGTCTGAAGTACAGAGAAAGTAAGAAAATAAAAAACCATGTGTGTTTCTGTGTGTGTGTGTGCAGGCCTTCCACCTTGGGCAGTGTGAGCTAGAAAGGCTTGGGTTGCAGTGGTAGATCTGCTGCTCCACTTGTCCTCCTCAACCCCATTTAGGATTGCTATGCCTATTATTATTAATATAGCTGGGGACCTGGAGAGTGCCTACTTGTCATGTTCTGATAGTTGCTGGAGGCCCTCTTCCAGGTGTCCCCACCACCAGGTGACGCAGGTGGTCACTGGACCTCCTCGTTTGTTGTGCCCCAGTCCTGAAACTGCCTCCCTGGGTAAGTCTGGCCTGGTGCCTATTCTGCTGTCCTTTCTGCACCAGGCGAAGACCTTTACACTCTACCAGGCTGCTAACCTTTTAACTCTGATTGAATCTTCCTGCTCGCTTTATCCACTGTTTAAATTCCGTAAATATTTCTTGTGTGTTTTATTTGTCCTGTTCTCTTGATCTAAGCTGCTCTGAGAATTATTATATTGAGGGGGCAGCATTTGAATGCATTAGCAAATACATAAGCAAAGCCAGTTAACTGAGAACTTACCGGAGGTATTAATTAATTAATGCATTATTAAATATTATTAATAATGAATGCACAATTAATTAATGCATTGTTTAATCTGAATGTCATTTAATGCCAAAATAGGCTTCTAAGTTGTTTACTAAGTATAAAAAAACCTGGTATGCAGATAGTAAAATATAAACTTCCATTATCAAACGTTGAATAGCATTCAAAGCATTCGTATTCCTTACCTTCCACTCAAAATCTAGCTGTTTCATAGCACGGTACACTTCAGCCATGATGTCATAAGGCCTGCTTTGACTCCGTATTCCTAAATGCCACTTGGCTTTTTTCACAGTCAACGGCTTTGGCTTAGTGGTATTCAGTGCATCCAAGGGACACTTTCCTTTGGGAGTATCTGCTACGAGAGGAGGCATCCGTTCCGGGTGGGGCTTCACCCCTGGAGGGATGTGCATAGTGTCATCCATGAAAGAGCCAGTGGGAGGGCTGGAAGCAAGGTAGAACTCACTGGCTTGGTTCATGATTCTCCGATTGTCAATAATAAGGTGATAAGCAACCGCAAGCTGGTCTTGAGGATCCCCACTGTACAAGCTGGTCATCACCTCTGACTCAGTGCACTCAAATTTTTCACAAACTTCCCGCACGGCATCGTCGTCAATAACATTGGCGTCGTAAGAAGGATCCTCTGGAAACAAGTAACTGGGCAGTTCTTGTTTGAACCACTCGTGTTCTCTAAAAGGAATCATTTCTCTAATGAATAATAATACTGTTTATGCAACATCCCAGATCTGACTCATCATAAAAGACCAAGCATGACACTAAAATGTTAAATGATAAGTGTCAAGCTGGTGTACGTATTCCTGTTTAACCCTTCTGAGTTCAAAGGGCTGAGGTTTCGAAATGCACTGCTCTGAGAAACTACGGACCCTGAGAGTTTAGCAGGAGTAAAACAAGCTGATTAAAGGAGGAACTATAAATTATTTGTCCCTTACAGCACATGGTGTAGGGACCTATGTGCTGTAAGGGACAAAGCAGTCTCAACCACATTCTTTAGTCATATACTACACTGCATGTTCACACAATGGCTCCCAAGGCTTCAGGATATGGCATTCCTGGTGATACTGGGATGAGCTGGAAACAGGAGATGAAAGAAACACAGACAATACTATGGTGGGTTGTAATTTTGGGCCATATAAATAGTTTGACATGTACTGCTTAGTTGAGGGATTTTGGCCATCCTTGTGACACTTCTGATTATTCAAATGCTCTTGCTATTTCAACAACTGAGGTTGCATTAGGTGATGTTTCATCTTGCTTTCTCCCAGTCACTCCTTATGAAATACTGTAAAGAACATAGCAATAAAGAGAATGTAGCAATAATGTAAGCTGGTTAGATTAGATGTTTTCAAGCCTGTCAGCTCCATTCCCTGTTCAGCCAATTTCTTTTTTTATTATTATTTCTAAAGGACATATTGGCTGATTTTCTCTGATGATCTTCTCAGAGATCATCAAAAAAATATTAGTATGGAACGAGTTATAATTTTGGCACCAGACCTTACCGGATGTCCTTGATAGTTGCTCGTTTGAGTGGATCCACCTGCAGCATGTGCATAAGGAGGGTGGCAACTGAACGGTTGAGGTATTCGGGAATGTAGAAGACACCTCCACGGATCTTTTTAAAGAGGGTTGGGACATGCTCATCATCAAAAGGAAGAGTCCCACAGAGGAGAGCATAGAGAATAACACCACAGCTCCAGATATCAACCTCTGGGCCAGCATACAATCTGAACAAAAGGAAGGTGCCATTAACCAGTTCCTTAAGACATTGCAGTATCTTGCCTGAAGTTCCAAAGGACACCCTAAGTAGCTGGGAGAGGGAAAAAGGAAGCAATGCTAAACAGTCGCCTTGAATCCAAGTGACAACTGGAAGAGCATCTCATTACAATAACATCCTCCCTGAACTTATTTCATAGCCTGTTCATCATACTGGAACTGCTCAAGCCTCTTCTCTTTGATTGCTCTCCCCTACATTCTCCAAAAATCCTTAACATTTCTCTCGAGTGTTGCTTAGAAGTGTCCACTCTCTTTGGACTTGCCTTGGTGCAGTCAACAGAAATAACCTCGGTGGTCAATTCCTGGTATCCTTTTGGTGCTATTGTTTCTTGCTTAAAAACAAACTGTGCAACCAGAAGGACAGAATGCTGCCATATGAACACTACCTAAGCACATATAAATGACCACGAACTACTCAGCTATATGAATGAATCCCATGTCAAAAACATGCCTCTGATCAAAAGGGTATCCATTGGTCTTTAATGTTCTACCTTCCAGAGATGACTTCTGGTGCTGCATAGTTGGGCGAGCCACAGCTGGTTCGCAGGAATTCGCCATCTGACATCATGTTGGACAGTCCTAAAAGGTTGTGGAGGGGAGAGAGAGAGACTCATTTGTTGGCATTGCTAGAAGAGAGAGAAGGGTGTTTGTGTGTGGAATAGCAAGGGAGGCAGAAGGGAACGATATAGATTAAATTTTTTTTAAAGGCTCTTAGAACTGTGTTGCATTATTTGCTTAAGAAACAATTTCTTACAGGTAGAAAGGTCTTTGTAAAGATCTACTTCAAACTGAAAGCTAGATTCTCAAAGCTTATTCTAAGCATTTCCCCTGGAGAGAATTCAATGGACCATCTTTCCTCAGGTTCCTTCATCTAGGTTACTCAAGAGCTGGAGTAAACTCTGTGCAATGGAGGCCTAGAGAGGGAAGGCATCTGTACGTCCCAAGGGGAAGAGAGGAGGACCTCATGTTTCTATATGTCTAGCATGAAGCTGAATATCAGTGCTATACAATCAGTCCTGTCCTGTCTGCTTTAAGGAGCAGTATTATGGTCAATGGGACAAAAATAAATAAATGAAACCTGATAGTATAAGAAGCCACACGGAACTGCATGAAATATTGAGAGGAAATGTTAAAAGTGGCAAAGATCCAAAATAATTTTGTAAATGATTTCTATTATATATCTATAATCACACTGACAACACCATAACAAGAAAAGCCTGCTTTCCCTAGAGGTGATAAGTGAATGTATGAATTGTATTGTTTCAGTCTGCAGGTGAAGGTTCTTATGGCTGAGTGTTCCACCATATAAGATAAAGAAAAAGATGTAGAAAACTAGATGCCAGGGAAATGGCAAGGCTAGGACCCTTCTCCCTGAAATCAACTTATTATGTGCCAGGATTTCTTTAAAACTTTGAGTATGGAGAAGCATCCAGTTATGTAAGCGTCCACCTTCAGGTTTAATACTCAGTGAAGACGAGACTAATGTTTTCAACTTGGGAAGTTTTTCACAGTAGCAAAGAAACTGCTAATGGTGATGAAAACTGATGCTGGGTTCTTTGAAGGATTTTAGCCCTGAGACAGTTCAGCAATTGGCATAGAGCTGGTCACATTTCTGGAATGCTGCTGGGGTCACATACCAAAATCAGCTATCTTGGCATTCATGTTTGCATCCAGCAGCACATTCTCTGGTTTCAGGTCTCTGTGAACTACCATATGCCGATGACAGTAATCTACAGCTGACAGAATTTGCTGGAAAAGACGCCTGGCTTCGGCCTCTTCAACCTAGAAAAATGCACAGGAAAGGAAATAAGGCTCAATGCTTTTGTTTTTTGTCCTGAAAGGATACTCAGCGAGGCAAAATGTGCCTCCTTAATGGGCCACAAGAGACAGAATTACAGTAAGCAACACTAAACAAACAAGTAAACAGTGGTGAGCCATCCCAAGGAGACATTCCATTGCACTATTCTCTTATAATTAAGTGTGTCAAATAATTAAAGGCCATTTAAGCTTTAAAACTGTGCTTCCTTGAGCAATCAATTGTTCAGCTCATTACTCTGAAAAATTTCTCTGCTACAGACTGCAACCCATGGCAGTAATTTTCCAAAGGCCTCTGCAAACTGAAGGAACTAGATTGCCCTTGTTACTTTTGCCTTCTACTCCTTGACTGCACCCAATTTGGAAAAACCAAACATGAGGGCCAGAGACAGCAAAGTAGAAGGCCCTGCCTCCTCATCTCACACTTTTGAAATCAGGACTGACCTCTAAAGGTGGCCATACTTGGGCGTCGGCCAAAGCCCAAGATTGGCCCTGTTGTTGCTCCTCTCCACTGCTGCAACTGGCTTGTTTGTTTACTTTTTGTTTTGGACTGGAGGGGGATGAGGAAACAAGTGATGGTGGCAGTAATAATTAGGATCAGCAGGTGCTGCCACCTGCTTGCTAGCTCTTTTACTGGCAAGCCAGCAACAGTAGCAAAGTGTAGAGGACAAAGCCCACACAAGGAAACTTGCCCAGGCTAGAACCTTAAACCTCAAGCCAGTACAGTTTAAGATCCGCCCCCCCCCATGCTATTGGGGATGGATCTACAGTGGTACCTCAGGTTAAGAACTTAATTTGTTCCAGAGGTCTATTCTTAACCTGAAACTGTTCTTAACCTGAAGCACCACTTTAGCTAATGGGGCCTCCTGCTGCCGCTGGGCCGCCGGAGCACGATTTCTGTTCTCATCCTGAAGCAAAGTTCTTAACCTGAAGCACTATTTCTGGGTTAGCAGAGTCTGTAACCTGAAGTGTATGTAACCTGAAGCGTATGTAGCCCGAGGTACCACTGTACAGTAGAATGAAATAGGAATGTGCCAGAGTGGGGTCACATTTTCACCTAGTCCCACAGCTCCATAATGTACTAGTTGGAGAGCACCAACTAACTACAGTTTCCTGTCATGCCTGGTTTATTCAAACTACGGTTTGTTAACAAAGTGGGATATCATATCATGCTATGATCCTGGTTTGTTTAAACTAAACACAGAACAAATCACAGTTCCTTCAGTTCGGACATCACAAACTAAAGAAAAAGTGGGAGTTTTTAATATCTTCTTCTTTGTGCGTATCTTAAGGGAAAGAGAGTAGAATGAGCTATACCAGACCAAGTGAGGGAGATCATATTTTTTATGGCACCTACCAGGGCCGGATTTAGGTTTGATGAGGCCCTAAGCTACTGAAGGTAATAGGGCCCTTTATATGTCCAGCTGTCCTTTGTAAACAACAAATCGTCACGGTTTTTTGTGCTGAATATATGCTATATGGTAATTTATGAACCTAATAGGTATCTAAAGCCATTTGCACATGTTGCCATGCAACCAGTCCATGCAGAATGTAGGAACCCTATATATAGAAATGAGCAAACCAGTGATATTTTAGGGAACAGGCTAGCAGGCGGGGCCCATTACTTACAACATAGGAGCCTACACAACACAAAACACTGTTGCTGTATATAGGTTTTATTTTATTTGGTTTTTTATCTTATATTTTGGAAATGTACATCCAATTGTGTTTTTTTCCTTTAATTTTTTTGGGGGAGCCAAGAGAGTGGGCCCCTAAGCTATAGCTTGTTTCGCTTATACGTAAATCAGGCACTGGCACCTACCAATACACCCCGCAAGGGAAAAAACCCTAGGACAACAAGGACTAATTCCAGGCTAGACTCTTCCTGATGTCCTAGTTTTTATACTTGCAGGAAAGTCCCATCCCCCAATTAGAGAGCATTCAAAAATGGCACCCCTAGCTGCAGTCTCAGCCTGCAAGATCCTAGCAGTTGTTGTGAAACAGCCTGAGTTGACTGGGTCTGTTAATAGAAACTCTATTTTTAAACTGAATTCAGGCCATTAATGGATGCGCCTCACCACTTAATCATAGTGGTAAAACAATGGTAATGATAGTACATACTTAACATTTTACATATTTCTATAACAAGTATAATTATATAGCAGATTATAATATCCTCTCAATAAATTATGAACAAGGGATCAAATTAGGAAATATTATGACTACAGGGTACAAAAATTCAAATACTGAATTTTATGCAGTCCAAGTGGTGAGGTGACAATCACATAGCATGCAGCAGGGAGCATTTCAATTCTGCTAATAGCTTCCGAAGGATTAAAGAAAAAATAGATATGAGATCCTCTCTAACCTGTGAATTGGAACTATGGAAGGAGCACAATCCTAAGCACGTCTATTCAGAACTAAGTCCTGCTGAGTTAAAATAGACTTATGTACATGTGTACAGGAGTGCAGTCGAAATCTGTTTATTATTTCTGCTTTTGCATAGAATTTAGATTCTATGTTTTAAAAAGCATTTAATAATTTCTATTTCAGGGAAAATCTGGGCAACAAAAATAAAACACTGTTCAACCATGAATTGTGCTGATTGGCTGTAAAATGTAAATTTACAGAGGCAAGCACTTCTGTCTTGCTTCTGAGCTTGAACTATCACCTACACTCTAGGAAATTCTGTGGCTCATTGTCTTTTCTGGGCAATTATATAGTAAACTGATAGTTATCACTAAATTATACTGCAACGGCAAATAAATGCTCAGCATCGTCTGAAAAGGCTGTTCTACCAATGCAATGTCACCCAAAAAATTGCACCACCATTACAAGCACACATCTCAGAACATATTTAGGACCGGATCACTATCACCAAACTGCTTTCATTTGCCAGAACACATTCAAATATAAAGAGCCAGGAAGCTGCTACTGGTTATTGCCTTGCTTCTTACATGTTTATTCAAATGATATGCAATTCAAGGCAAGATGGATCAGCAAAATGTTTGCACTGTAAGACTGTATAGGACACCGCAGTGCCATCAGGCCAGTTGCAAGTCATTCCAGATAGGTCTGTGATGAAGCCAGCTCTATTTTCGGCCTTAATAACCTTAAAAAGAACCCTCATTTAGCAAAGATATTATAGATCGGTAGAATTCACTTCCCTCCCGCCCACACATTTATCCTTAATGGAAAAAGTCACTTACATGTCCATGTTTACAGATGTAATCAAACAATTCCCCACCAGACACATATTCCATTACCATGAAAAAATCTGTTGGTGTGCTGATGACCTGGTACCTAACAAAAAGACACACAAAAATTATGTTGTTTTTTTATTTGCATCTTTTTCAATAGTGAGACAAGAGCTAGTGCTTACTTAATCTTACTAAATTAACATTTTCCTTAAAATTAGCAATTCACGCATAACTGCTTTCCACTTCTGAAGGTGAATTTTATTATATTCTTTATGATAAAAGCAGATATAAACTGTTTCTGGGCTCTGACAGATTTACCTTTCTTCTTCCATAAGTTTATTGAATCTCTTGGAATCTTTGAACAATAATTATACCTCACTTATGACTAACCCTCTTTTCAAATTTCCATTGTGGCTACAGATGTTCAAGAATGTTTGAAAAGATGGGAGATAATACTCAGACTCGAGTAATATGGTAAAACTGAATCGTAGTGGCAAGAGGATAGGGAAGTCCAAGTATAATAGTCAAAATATTTTACTTTTCAGAAATCCATTTTTGCACAGAACCACAATATCCCAGAGAGTGAGATGCACATCTAACAAGCAGACTCAGTTGCTTCGCCCAAGAAATTGCTCAAATGCGCATCAAATCCTTCCATAAAATCCAGGAATTTACTTCAAATCCATCAGCTAGTCCAAGTTTTATTTCTGTTCCTCAGTGAGCACAGAGTATAATCCAGCCCTTATATGTTACTATCACAAGCTCCCAGATGACGAGATGAACGTTTTACAACAATATTTTATAACTTTCCCTCTACTCTAATCTGGTAGTCATAAATTAACAGAATCCCATTAGAGATCCTGTTTACTGTGGTTCAGAAAAGCAAAGGCTGTAGTTCTAAGTATAAGTAAAGGTAAAGGGACCCCTGACCATTAGGTCCAGTCGTGGCCAACTCTGGGGTTGCGGGGCTCATCTCGCTTTATTGGCCAAGGGAGGCGGCGTACAGCTTCCGGGTCATGTGGCCAGCATGACTAAGCCGCTTCTGGCGAACTAGAGCAGCGCACAGAAACGCCGTTTACCTTCCCGCCGGAGCGGTACCTATTTATCTAATTGCACTTTGACGTGCTTTCAAACTGCTAGGTTGGAGGAGCAGGGACCAAGCAACGGGAGCTCACCCCTTCACGGGGATTCGAACCGCCAACCTTCTGATTGGCAAGTCCTAGGCTCTGTGGTTTAACCCACAGCGCCACCCGTGTCTAGGAAGTAAACTCAGTGGAGTTCAGTGGAATTTACTCCAGAATAAATGTGCCTGGAATTGCATTGCAGGTTACCTTTGAAAATATTAATTCAACACACAGTAAAATATCAGGAGCACACAGGGTCCCTGAGGGCAGTACCCCCATTTCATGCAACACACAACAATGGGAGTAGTGGCAGCAGTACTTACAATTTGATAATATGGGGGTGTCGGAAAAGCTTCAGGTTTTGGATTTCTCGTTTGATCTTCCCAACCACATCCAAACTGCGAATTTTTTGCCTATTTAAAATTTTGACCGCTACTTTGTGCCGTGTGAGCTGGTGTTCTCCAACTAAAAGAAAGAAAGAAAAGTTTCATGTTTTATTGAAGTACGTATAATGTATACTGGATAATAATGACAGACTGTCATGAGGGGATATTTGGCCCTGAACAGAAACAAAAGTAACAAAAGGTAATAATATAATTTTAAGTCTAAGGTGAAATGTTCTCCCCACCGCAATTTCCTCATCATCTTCGTAGGTTGTGAAGAGGGATGTTAGCTGCCAGTGATTTAATTTTTTATTTTTATTTTTGCCAACAAGGGCAAATGGTTCACTCCAGTGAGCAAATATGTTCCCACTGCAGTTGAAAGCCACTTTCTCTTTTCTCACAAAACACAAATTTGAGATCAGAAATGGCAATATTTCAACCTCACAGAATATGTGTCTGTGACATTAGAGTGGCCATCTTGGGGGCAGAGGAACTTTAAAGGGAGACTGCAACTTGAAACAGTTGGATTACAATGCATCAAGAGTTCAGTGCTATTATTTATGGACTGCATTAAGACAAAGGATTTTTTTTTTTAGTAAAGTCATGTGTTAATTGGCTTACAAATGCCAGCATGTCTGAATTAACATTTTATGAATCACTGCTGCTAATTACGTAATTATCACTGTCTGTGCTTTTCTGCATTTCATTTCCTCTGACCTTACTGTTTACAGCCCTCCCCGCAAACATATCTGTAACTCAGAAAAGTGTGTGTCATGTTGCAAGAAACCAACGTGGCCACCCCCTCTGGAAAAGAAAAACAAACAAACAGGAGTTTTATAGAACAGTCCCAAGCTGTAAGGTTCTAGTAGAAGCCATTACAGTATGCTTGTTAAAGCAAACAATGAAATGCCATTTAGGATACAATTCACTGAACTCTCACACAGCTTAGCATTCTAATTTAAAAGTCATGGAATGTTAAAACTAGGCAAGAGACTATCTGTGACAGTGACTGTGGCCCCGACTAAAGAACAGAGCAGAGTGGTAAATGCAGTAGCTGTATAGGGTGAGCAAGTCGCTATTATTAGCAGAGATAAGAGCAGTCTGAAATTCTTTCCTCAATATGAGTGTTCTAAAAATAAAGTGCTTTGCCACACTTCCAAATAAAAACACTTGGGCTTGTTTCCTTTTTATGTACTCGGCTAGGCTAGGAAATGTTAACAGGATGCTATGCTCTGCATCGCACAAGTGTATTTATTTATTTTACAGATCAACCATATTTTTATCCTGCCCTAATAATGAAGTAAACTACAAAGTGTAGATTAAAATCCATATAACAAAAAGGTTATATGGAATCAGGTTTTAGATTTAAAAACGAATCAGGTTTTAGATTTAAAAATCAAGAGGTTACATTTTTTTTTTACCTGTCACCAAAAAGACTGCAAGCCTCTCTGCAGAGAGCATTCCACAGCTGGGGTACCACTGAAAAAGGGTTTTTCCTCTAGCTATATGACCTATGGAGCAGTGAGCATTTATTCTGATTTGTTTGCAGGGAGTCTAGACAACGGTACATGAAGGTAGCATTATCCACCCTTTCTAGTGCATTTCCCCATCGCGTTCCTTTTGCAAGAAGTCTGGTATTTGGGGAAGAGGGTTTGTTTCACAAAGGCACTAAATCAAACCAACCATAACTCTGCAACATGAATATGCCCGTATATGGTTGAATCCCACTTGACAATGGGTGCCTCTAGTGAAAATCTATGCCTCTATCTCGACCTTTCTCTGGCAAACATAAACCCTAGGAAATGTTCCCAACCGATTGCTGTGAAACGACAGGAGGGCTAAATAAGAATTATCATTCCTTTTCCTGTTATGGAAATTCACTCTGCTCCATATCCCTCGATTGTCTGCTGCAGCCACTATGCTATTTCATAAACAGCCAAACACAGAGTGAAACCAAGTCCTTCAATATGTTTCTGTGCAAAATTGAGGTATTTGCTTCAGCAAAATGGGTGCACATCATATAGCTTTTCATGCCTTGGGTGACCAAGTGTGAAAGAGGATTTGGCTTTTGTGCTTTATGCAGCTGCATAAAAGGGGGGGGGTCTTTTCTTACCATTGCTGCAATATGATGCAGGTGTCAAAATAAGAATATTTTTCTTATATCTACACAAGCACTAAAACATGCAGGGCCATGTTAGCTTGAGCACCTGGACACCCCTTCATATTCCAGGTTGTAACTACGCTCCCAGGATCCTAGCAAACCCATGTTTATTAACTTTTGTTCCAGCACCCTATTGCAGTGCCACAGCCAAAAAAATATGGGCCACAAATTAGTCTAGTAACAGTTATCCTAGTTTGATCATTCCTGTACCTCTAGCAGCAGCTTGTTCTGCATACATTAGCAGGCGATAATGCGTTCATCTTGAGCCTCTAAAAATCTTTACCTGCGACTTCCTGAATGCTACGTTTGTACTGTACAGGAGTAAAGCACGACATGTTTCCTGACAACTGTACTGCTAATATTTTGCTCTGGGAGATGAAACAACAAAGATGCCAGCTGTATATACACATGCATGAAATAATCTGGGCCTTAGAAGTAGTGGGAACAGCAATCACTGAGTTCACAGCTTGCTCCTGCAGCTGAACTCACACACATTACAGGTTCTTTTGAGGATGCAGCTAAGGCTTGTATTTTTATACATGGGGGGGGGCAGAGTGAGGGCCTAATCATCCCTTGATATGTTAGGGAATAACTGAGTGGGAAAGAGACTAAGCACATGATAGCAATGCTGCTGATCATTGAGCGAGTGGGTGATAGCCAATGTTAGTCATACTCAAAGTAGACCTATTGAAATCAGCAAGCAAATTACTTAAGCCTATTGGATTTCAGCAGGACTACTCTATAACTAAGGCTGAGTATCACCCAGCGGGTATGAAACATCCTTGAAATTGGAATTTTCTCTCTGCTATTTCTGTCAGAAGGTGTAATGGTTAGAGTACTGGGCTACAACCCGGGAGAGCAGGATTCGAATCCCCACTCAGCCATGAAGCTCACTGTGTGACCTTGGGCCAGTCACCATCCCATGGTCTAGCCTACCTCACAGGGTTGTTAGGAGGACGAAATGGGCAGGAGGGAACCACATACACCACCTTAAGATCCTTGGAAGATAAAAGGTAGTACTGTATATAAATGTAATAAATAAATGCTTATCTGGCATCTCCCAGATCAACAATGTAAATATGTTCCAATGGGACAAAAGTCCCAGTTGTATGCTTTGGTGACCACCTTAGGATGATCTATTCTACGACCTGCTGTAGTTCACACAGAAGATTTGTAAACTCCAAACCAGCAAAGCAAACAAACCAAAGTATTAAGCTGCAACCAAGTAGCCCATCTTTCATTTGTTATCAATAAAAAAAAACTACATGTGTCTGTTTGTGGTTTTCTTAGTGCTGATACATTAATAATTAATAATAAACAAGTCTGCTTTGTAATCCATCGTTTGCTTACAGCAAGGAACTGATACAGAGATATTATTGTTTCGCTCCCTTGGGACTTGTTAAGCCTACTTGAATGTCTTAAGAGATGCAGGCAAGAGAGACAGTGTTATTTGTTGCGTAGTGTGGTAACTCAGGTTCCTAATATAATCATGAAGCAGAGGCACAACAACTCCCCATGATACACTATTTAACACATTACTCTGTGTGTGTGTGTGTGTGTGTGTGTGTGTGTGTGTGTGTACGCATCTGTGTTTTAATTAAATGGCATAAGGCAGGAATGCTGAAAGACAGTATTTCCTTCTGAGTAGGTCTACTCAGAGGGTGACCTTAGCAACATTATAGGAAATGGTTCAGCTCAATTATTACAATGGTCCTTAAGAAAGTTAGATACTAGCTACTGTGTGCTGCGCCCTAACCTTTCATACCCACTGAAAAACAATTTTTTTCAACCTTGCAAATAACCCCATTAAAGTTACTAGCCCTAAAAAAAGTTTTACTAGCCCACCCACATTAGTAGTCTGTAGCACACCAATGAATGATGACAACAATCCTATACATACTTATTTAAGACTAAGCCTCACTGAGCTCAGTGGGACTCATTTCTGAGTAAAATATGCATAGGATCAGGCTGTTAAGGGGGAAAGAATAAAAATAATTTCTTGCTTGGGAGCAAATCTTGCTCCCTACAAGCAACATGGCAAGTGGCAGTTGACAAGCCTGGAATTTACTTTGCAAAGGCTGGGATATGATTTGGGCAGTGTATGACAGATGGGAGGGTCTGTATGATTAAGAAATAAGTGTGGTTCTGGACTTAAACTGAGGAAACTCAGGTTCAATCCTTATGCAGCGACTGGGTGGCCTTGGGCAGTTCACTACTTTTTCGCTTCAAGCTTTTTGCAACGATAAAATGGGTAGAATGAACCATGTATGTCACCTGAGCTCCTTAAAAAAAATGTAACAAATATGGCTGCAATCCTGTGCATATTTTCCTGGAAGTAAACCCAACTGAACACAAAGGGACTTATATCTGAATAAATATGCACAGAATTGTGTTGCATTAACTTCATGCTAACATTGGAAAAAATACTTCACGATGTGAAGATTCTCCATGGATTTGCAAAGAATCAGACTCATGTATGAATGACATTTTCTGCCAGCCAACACGGGAAAATATCTCACAAATATCTCACAACAACAATTTCATAAATAGTAATAATAATAGCAATAGCTTCTAATAGCTTAGCATCTCTTCCTGAATTAGCCTCTTTGGTGAGAAAACAAGCTTTTGTGGACTACAGTTCACTTCAGCTTTAACACCTCAAAGTCTGTTGAATTTAGTCCATCAGTCCATTTCAACTGATGATGCCATAATTAAACTGTTAGCCAAGAGTTTTGTGACCTAACACAGCTATTCCTTTTGAAACTGTTTTCTTTGGTGACAGCATGCCCATGAAGTTTATTCTAAAAGGCTACTACAGGGCAGCCAAAGACCAAGGTTATGTGAGCTGAAGATGTCCAATGTCGTTGCACCTTGTGCAAATGCTGGAGGGAGCAAGATGTGTACATCCCAGAACTGCCAAAGGCAGGGCTCACAATGCATTGCACATCTTAAATTAAGGGAGGGAGGGAGGAAAGGCTGTGTGATTCATTAACTGGAGGCCAAACAGTGTGGGTAACCGCACACATTTTGCCTCTATTTATCCCCTCCTGTCCTTTCCACAGTGTCACGTTCCCTGCTTGAAACTCATAATGGCAGGGACCCCTCTCCCCAGCACTTTTATTTTGCTAAAGCATATATACACAGCTCATGTGTACTGTCAGCGCTGACTGAAAGAGAAAAGAGGAACGTATGTGTGCTGGAGGCTTGCCAGGTGCTCCTGATTTCAAGCCAGGAGCTTTTTGTCTTCTAACCCTAGGAGAACTTCCAAATAACTCAGTTGGTAGAGCATGAGATGCTTAATCTCAGCGTTGGCCAAAAGATTCCTGCATTTCAATGGGCTGGACAAGATGACCCTCGTGGTCCCTTCCAACTCTACAATTTATGAGTCTTTGAAAAAGACCCTGACTCTCTAAGCCCCTGTCATTATTCTCCAGCATCCTATTGCGGGTTTCTGAAGGCTGCGGGGAGGAGAGTGCAAAGGTGTTTATGGGAGGAGCTGAGGGGGAATTGCTGGACTGGGTGCCTGGCTGAATGGAGGGTCAGATGGAAATGCAAAGCAGGGGTGCCAACTTGAATGAAATATTGGGGGGGCAGGTAACCCTCCCACACATAACTGATCACATTCCATGACATAATTGATCACATGACGATATGTACATGTGTATGTGTGTGTGCGTGTTTGTATGTGTGTGCGTGTTTGTATGTGTGCACACACACACACACTTGAATGGCATTACCAGGGGTGCCAACTTGACTAAAATATTGGGGGGCCCAGGTAAGCCCCACATAACCGATCACATGACATGCATGCCATTTGAAGGGCAATGCCCATGAACTTTGAAACGGGAGGGGGGGCTCAAACATTTTATTGTGAGTTGGCTCCTATGCCGGTGGCTGCCTCAGATAAAAAGGGATATACTGTGGGGTGGGGGGCACCGGGTGGAGGAGGTGTTCGCTTCAGGGGGTGGGGAGGGGGCTCTGGGGAGGAAAGGTGCAGGATGGAGACGGAGGGATAACTGAGCGCGGGGCTGTCGCCTGGTGCCTGTGGCGCGTGTGCGTATATTGGGGGGGGGGTGCGCGCGCTGCGCCTTGGAGAGGCGCTTCCTCGCGCGCGCGCCCCATCTCTCCCTCTCTCCCTCCCCACCTCGGCTGCAGCCCCGAGCCCGCCCCTCCCGCGCCCCATACTCAGCTCTTGACTTTGCCGAAGGTGCCGACCCCCAGCGTGTCCCCCAGCACGTAGTGGCCGATCTTCACCCGCCCGTCGTGCTTCTGCGGCTGCTTCTCAGCCATCTTCGCTCGGCGCTGCCGCCGCCGGCCGGGCCGGACCACAATGCAGCAGGGCAGGGCCGGGAGGGGAGGCGAGGCGGAGGCAGGCAGGCAGGCAGGCTGGCAGGCGGCGCGGAGAGGGAGGGCAGGAGAGGGAGGGGGCCAGGTAAGGGACGGGGGGCGCTGAGCTTCTGGAGGCGCTGGGTGGCCCCTAAGGGAAGGAACGTATTCTATAAAATAGCATCGAAAGGAGAAAGGGCTCGTGCCCCCACAAACCCCTGCAAGCTTCGCTGGACTAGACTGTGGGTACGGCCTTGCACTCGGCACATGCACAGAGACAGTCTTGCGGTTTTAGGTTCTTTCTTGATCGTAGAAGCGCAGAACTCAGAATCATCTAAGTCCACCCCCCCCTTGCAGTGCAGGAATATGCGGCTGCGTTATCAGCACCACGCTCTAACCAAGTGAGCTATCCAGGCTCTCCCTTTCTTATTTTACTGTTACTGTTTTATTTTGGTAAGCCGCCTTGTGAAAGAATCATAGAATTGGAAAGGAGCACAGTGATCATCCAGTCCAACCCCCTACCATGCAGGAATCTTTGGCACAACGTGACCCTGAGATTGAGAGTCTCGTGCTCTACCTGCTGAAAGGAGGTCTATCAATATGTCACCGATATTGCAGAAGGAACATTTTGTCCACCTTGATCTTGTGCAAGGGAACACAAGCAGAGCTGTCCTTCCATTGTTCCTTGAATAATTGCCAAAGGAGGAGCTCATTCTAAGTCTCCATGCTTGGGTGTTTTTTCTTTTCTCGATAACTTCCTGAGCTGAAACTTTGCAATGCAAACCGTTTTAGGCTGCAATCCAGTTATGCACACTTAAATGGAAGTAAGTCCCGTTGAACTCAAAAGAGACCTATTTCTGGGTAGACGTGTAGCATTGCACTGTTAGACCCTCACATTAACCCTTGACCAGAAGAACAGTGGTATGTATATATAGTTTTACCACCTTTTGAAAAATATGTTTGGCACACTGCTGGAGAGGAGTGGTGGCTGCCAAATGTGTGGTTTTGGAAGTATCCATAGGAAGTTGAGTGAGACGGATTCTGGCGGGGAAAAGGCAAGCTGGCGGAAGTAGATAAAAATCTGAAACGACATTAAATGTGCCAGGCATCTATTTTCGTTCCTCAGGTTTGCTAGTTTTTAGCATTGGTGATCAAGGACGATTTCATTTTTCATTTTCATTTCACTTTTAATTTGTATACCGTCCTTCTATTTCACAATACCCAAGGCGGTTTCCAAGCTGAAGAAACAAAGAATGTTCACCTTATAACAATCCAATACAAAAATGTGATAATAAAATATAACTTTAAAATAAGCAACTTATATCAAATAAAGTAATATTCAACAATCCATTAGAATAGCATAGAATAATATTAAATATTAGCATATAAAAATTAAACAGAAATCCATGCTTAACAATTATAATAAATAATTTCTAAACTATAATCAATAAAACAATGGCAAGTCACAATGCATAAAATAATACAATACAAATTGAGAAGCAAGACTGGAGGGTGGGGCAAGGCAGGTAGAAGGCCTTGCCTGATGAAGTCTCTCCCCTCATAGTTCTAGATCCAAAGAATCAAAAATTGTTCAGAATCTCATTCTTCAGTAGAGGAAACATATAGGCTTGTCTGAAGGCAGCAGTTGATATCCTGTCATTTAGAAAAATGGGATAAAAGCTTAATTGGTTGGTTGGGGGGCAGCAGTAAGAGCAAGTGAAGCAGCAAGGGAGTGTAAATGGCAATAAATGTCAGCCCTCCCGAGTTAGTATTAAGCACAGGGACTTTGCAATTTAGAAAGAATGACTGCTACTTGTTGGGATATTGTTAAACACTCTGGTCTAGAGGGAGATAGTAGGTAGCAGAAGACAACTGTGTGTTCTCAGTTTGCCTATTTTGGCTCTGTTGCCTATTTGGGCACTCAACACCTGAATTCACTATTATGGGTAGTGCTATCAGATGACTTGCTTGGAGCACAAAGTTCTTAGACAAATGAATAGAGGGAAAGGTCAGGTGGCTAAGCAGAGTTGGTGCCTTTCCTTTTTAAAAAAACAGCTTTGCCTACAGGCATGCGATGTTGGTTACCAAATATCCTCTATTAATCAAGGGAGAGTTTAATATTTCTTTATTTATTTTCCAGCTACCTAGCACCCATGACTTGTAAGTTGCAATTGAACAGAAGTCTGTCTGTTACAATGCAAGGGGTCATAAGTATATTGGCAATATAAGATGCATTATTTTTTTAAAACACTGTTTCTAGTTCAGCCTGAAACCAAATTCAGATTAAACACATAACTTTCTTCCTCAGTGTCAGGGAACTGCCATCTGAGACGCAGGAGGTGAAGGGGCTCACGGAGGGTGAGAGAGACCATTCAGCTGAGGAGGGGACCAGCAGGGGGAGAAGTGGAGTTCCAAGGGAAAGTGAGTCGGAGGGAGGGCTCAGAGACACTTCAAGCGAGAACAGTGGGGAGGTTTAAGGACCTCCTGTAGGGACACCCACTCCTCGCCGGAAACTGTCACGCCGAGAGTCCAGAAGACGCGTTTCCGTTAAGGAGCTTTTATGCTGGAAGAAGTTCCGTAAACGCCCACTGTCCGATTCAACGAGCGACTGATGGAGCCATGCTTAAGGAGCTCCGTCACAGACAGAGGTTTGTGGACTTAGCCAAACTCTGAGGGACTAGGATTTTACGCACAAGCAGCTCACCATCCCATCACAGCAATCGGACAGTCCCTGAAAGCAGCTTGTGCAGAGAGGCATCATGAGCAACCCAGCCGGAGCCGGGGGAGCAGGAGGAGCTGGAGAGGGTCCAAGCCTGGAAGAAAGGTACAGGGTGTTGGAAGTCCAGCTAGCACTGCAAACGGCGAGGCTAGAGGAAAGGAGGGCGCAGGATGCAGAAAAGGCAAAAGGCGCTACACTAGCAAGAAAGATGCCAGGTTTGGTGCAGAAGTTTGGGGGGGACCCCAGGAACTACCAAGCCTTTAGGACAGAGATGCAGTATGCTCTCGAACTGCAGTTTAACGACTTTCCCGACGAGGCATCGCGGGTGGCGTTTGTGATTGGCCATCTCGAAGGGGGGGCGAGAGACTGGGTTAGACCCCTGATGGCAGGGAATAGTGAAATGCTGAAGGACACGAGGAAGTTTTTTCGCGCCATGGATTTGATGTTTTCCAGCGAGATTGAACAGGGACTGGTGCGCAGACAATTGATGGCTTGCAAACAGGGGAGCCGATCGGTTCGGGAGTACTGGACTGAGTTTACAATGTTGATACATAAATTAGGGTGGGACCTATCGGCGGAACCCATTCAAATGCTCTTTGAAGAGGGGCTTTCTTCGGCGGTGAAAGACGAACTTTCCCGAGCGCCCAGGGCGGAGTCTATGGACCAGCTGACCAAATCAGCGCTGACCATTGGAGCGCGCCAGGAGGCAAGAGCCTTGGAGAAGCGGGAGGGGAAAGGAGAGCGTTGGAGGGATTTTCGCATTCCAGAGATTCCAGAGCCGAGTTTCCCGCCAGGAGAGCCGATGGAAGTTGGAACAGCGCGCGCGCGCGCAGTTTCAAATCCCAGTGAAGGGAGGAAGAAGGAGGAAAAGAGCGCCAAGAAATGTTATCTGTGCCAGCAGCCAGGTCACTTTGCCAGAGTCTGCCCGCAAAGAAAGGAATGGCAAGGGATGGCGGGAGCTGTTGGGGGGAAGGAGGAGGGAGTACAGGAGCCAGTAAAAGCCAACGCCTGGCTGCCACCGTCAGGGCACTGCAGCCAGGCCAAGGAGCAGTAAAAGTGCCCACTCCGGAACCTCCAAGACCAGCCCTAGTAATAGAGGTGTTGCTAGAGCTGGCAAACGGATACCCACTAAAGACAAAGGTGCTGTTGGACTCAGGCAGCTCCTGTAATTTTATGAGTAAGGAGTTTGCAGCCGAACACCAGATACAGATACTCCCTTTAAGCAACCCCCTGCAGGTGACCACGATCGATGGGAGGGAGCTGTTGGGAGGAGAAGTTAGCCTACAGACCGTCCCAATGGTTATGAGGGTGGCCAGGCACACTGAAAGGATAGCGTTCAATGTGGCCACCCTGGGAGGGGCTCCCGTCATTTTGGGAATGAGCTGGCTAGCGTTGCATGACCCGCTAGTGGGCTGGCATCAGAGAGTGGTCTCCTTTGGGTCAGCACATTGCCTGGAACACTGCAGAGAAGGAAAGGTGCCAGAAGGGGCAAAAGCCTTTCTAGCAGGGACGGAAGTGGCGGACAAAGGGAAGGTGCCCAAACAATACGCTGACCTGAGCAAGGTCTTCAGCGAAAGGGAAGCAGATAAACTACCACCGCATAGAGACTTTGACTGCCAAATTAACCTGGTCCCTGGGGCCCAGCTCCCCGTGGGCAAGCTGTACGCCATGTCAGACAGGGAAATGCAGGAGTTAAGGGAGTTTATTGATAAAAACCTGAAGAGGGGCTTCATCAGAGAGTCCAGAGCGGTGGGGGGGAGCCCAGTGTTTTTTGTGGACAAAAAAAACACGGATAAACCCAGGCTTGTAGTGGACTACCGGCGGCTAAATGCCGTGTCAGAACCAGTGACTTTCCCCATGCCCAGGATTGATGACATTTTGACCAGGGTGAGGAAGGGAAAGATATTCACGAAACTGGACCTGAGAGGGGCATACAACCTGATACGAATAAGGAAAGGGGATGAATGGAAAACCACCATGTTCACCCCTTTGGGGGCTTTTGAATATCTCGTTATGCCATTCGGATTGCAATCAGGCTCCGCCTGTTTTCAATCGCTCATGAACCATGTCCTGGGACCTTTGCTTTACAAGAATTGCGTGGCCTTCCTCGATGACGTGCTGATATATTCAGAGAATGAGGAGCAGCATGTAAAGGATGTCAGGGAAGTGCTGAGCCAGCTGCAAGCAAACCAGCTGTGGGTGAAATTGGAGAAGTGTCAGTTTCACACCAAGGAGGTGGAATTCCTGGGGTACCGCTTATCAGACAAGGGATTAGCCATGGATCCAGGCAAGGTCCAGGCGGTGCTGGAATGGAAGACACCGAAAACGAAAAAGGATGTGCAAAGGTTCTTAGGGTTTGGGAACTTTTACCGTAAATTCATCAAGAACTTTGCCCACTTAACGGCTCCCATCACGGACTGTCTAAGCAGCAAGAAGAAATTCGTTTGGACGGCGGAGGCGGAGCAAGCATTTGAGGTCATCCAACAGGTCAACCAGTGGCTTTCAGACTCCGGTTACCGAACCACATGAAACTGCACCCAGTATTCCACAGGTCATTACTGTCACCATATAGGGGGGAAGGTGAAGGGGTATCCACACGGGGGCCAGCCATAGAAGAAAGGGAAAGCAGCAACCATGTGGCGGAAATCATCGACTCCAGGTGGAAGGGTAATCAGGTGGAGTATTTGGTCGCGTGGGAAGGGGAGCCGGAGTCGGAAAACACCTGGGTGACGGCAGAGGAGGTCCGTGACGAGATCTTGATCGAAACGTTCCACCAAAGGTTCCCCAGGAAACCTCAGCCAGTAGCGAGGTTCCGGAGGGAGTACTTTGGCACCACCGACGATGAGGAGGAACTGGAAGGATTCAGGGAATCGGAGTTGGAAGAAGGAACAGACTCCGATGAGGAGGAGTACTTGGAAACCGGAAACAGCAACAGGTGGAGGGAAGTGTTCGAAACTTCGGAAGATGAGGGAGGTTCCTTCAGGGGTTTTGCTCCCTCGCCTCCCGCAGAGGAGGGGAGGGAAGGGGGTGAAGGGGGCCCTGGAGGGGAGGTGGATGTCAGGGAACTGCCATCTGAGACGCAGGAGGTGAAGGGGCTCACGGAGGGTGAGAGAGACCATTCAGCTGAGGAGGGGACCAGCAGGGGGAGAAGTGGAGTTCCAAGGGAAAGTGAGTCGGAGGGAGGGCTCAGAGACACTTCAAGCGAGAACAGTGGGGAGGTTCCAGGACCTCCTGTAGGGACACCCACTCCTCGCCGGAAACTGTCACGCCGAGAGTCCAGAAGACGCGTTTCCGTTAAGGAGCTTTTATGCTGGAAGAAGTTCCATAAACGCCCACTGTCCGATTCAACGAGCGACTGATGGAGCCATGCTTAAGGAGCTCCGTCACAGACAGAGGTTTGTGGACTTAGCCAAACTCTGAGGGACTAGGATTTTACGCACAAGCAGCTCACCATCCCATCACACTCAGATATAACTTCAACGCATTTTTTGGGTTCTTTGCCTTAAACGTTTTAGGTTTGATTGTTCCTTCTTATACTCCCATCAAGATCTTGTCACTATATCTTCACACACTTTTTGTTAGTTCCTTGAACAGATTTCCTCGTAGATGATCTTATGCAGAGGTTGTTTTATGCCCCCACCATTTTCAATTATTCTCTTGAAGAATGCTGATCCATCTTCATAAATAATTCTTTGACATGTCCAGAATGCACAGTGACACACATGAGCCCTCTCATTCTTTGATTACTTCATAACCTATTTGTATTGTTTACATTTTTATCCCACCTTTCATCCAAGAATTCCAAGGTGATGTACATTGTTCTCTTCCTCTGTGAAGTATGTTAGCTGAGTGATTGTGATTGACCCAAGGTCACTCAGGAAGTGTCGTGGCTGAGTGGGGATTTGAATCCTTACCTCCCAGCTGCCAGTCCAGCACTCTAACCATGTTTTAATTTTTGTGAAGCACCTTGAAGCCATTGATACAAGCCAGTATATAAATAATTCTGAAGGCAACAAATGCTTTGTAACAATGCCTTCTATCCCAAACTACTATACTTGCAGGGGCAGACTTTGGTAATATGGTACCCTGAGCAAAGACAAATCCCCACCCCCACCCCAATATTTCTCATTTTCACAATAATTCATTTTTGTATATTTGAATTTTTTATGGATCTTCTCAGTAGGTACCCATATAAATATAGAGTGAGTGGTTGGTTGGTGCCCCCTCTTCTCAGCACCATGTGCAGGGGAACCACCCACACTGCCCTAAATCTGACAATTATACTTGCACCTCCTTTTAAGAGACATAAGGGGGTTGTGAATAACCAGCTACTAAACTTTCAGTCCAGGTTCTTATCTATTGTTTTCCAGACAGGCAGTGTATGTTACTGATGTATTATCTTGGTTCACACACAATTAAGGCATAGGTAACCCACAAAAATTGCAACGGTTTCATTTTTTTCCTGGTCCTTCTGCTGCCGCACTACCTATGGCTAGGGACGTGTCTGGCACTGTGGTCTAAACCACTCAGTCACTTGGGCTTGCTGATCAGAAAGTCGGTGGTTCAAATCCCCGCAATGGGGTGAGCTCCCATTGCTCTGTCCCAGCTCCTGCCAACCTAGCAGTTCGAAAGCATGCCAGTGCAAGTAGATAAATAGGTACCGATGCTGCGGGAAGGTAAACTGCGTTTCCGTGCGCTCTGGTTTCCGTCACAGTGTCCTGTTGCCCCAGAAGCAGTTTAGCCATGCTGGCCACATGACCTGGAAAGCTGTCTGCAGACAAACGCTGGCTCCCTTGGCTGAAAGCGAGATGAGCGCCGCAACCCCATAGTCGCCTTTGACTGGACTTAACCGTCCAGGGGTCCTTTACCTTTTTTTACCTTACCTATAGCTAAGCCATCATTTGGCTTAGCAGTATGTCTGAACCCAGGATTGTGGTTTGTCTTACTCCAGACAAACTACAAACCATAGCCAGCATCTATAGGTTTTGTTATTTGTTTCTTAAAATATGACCTTAGCAGATTGGAGAAATGGGCGCAACAAAATGAGTTTCCATAGGGAAAAATGTAAGGTTCTACACTTAGGCAGGATGAACCAGTTGATTAAGGGATGTAATAGTCCTACTGTGGTCTGCCTTGGTCAAACCACACCTGGAATACTGTGCCCAGTTCTGGGTGCCACAATTTAAGAAGGATGTTGACAAGCTGCAATATGTGCAGAGGAGGGCAACCAAGGTACTAAAGGGTCTGGAAACCAAGCCTTATGAGGAACAGTTGAGGGAGTTGGGTATGTTTAATCTGGAAAAGAGGAAACAGAGGAGGAGATCTGATAGCTTTCTTCAGATATCTAAAGGGCTGTCACATGGAGGATGGAGCAAGTTTGTTTCCCTCCTGCTCCAGAGGGTCGGACCCAAACCAATAGCTTCAAAGTACAAGAAAGGAGATTCTGACTGAACATC
Source organism: Podarcis raffonei (assembly GCF_027172205.1). Taxonomy (NCBI): domain Eukaryota; kingdom Metazoa; phylum Chordata; class Lepidosauria; order Squamata; family Lacertidae; genus Podarcis; species Podarcis raffonei. The sequence goes on from NC_070607.1 coordinate 41,787,907, forward strand.
AGGAAGAATCTTTTGATGTAAGAGCTCTTTGACATTGGAACAGACTCCCCTGGAATGTGAGAGATGCGTATAAAATTATGAACGCATTTTAAAAGGGATTAAACAACTTCATGGAGGATAAAGCTATCAGTGACCATGATGGCTATGTTTTACCTCCCGCTGTCAGAGGAGTATGCCTACAAGTACCTGTTGCTTGGAAGCACAACTGAAAAAGTGCTGTTGCATTCATGTCATGTTTGTGGGCTTCCCATAGGCATCTGGTTGAACACCATGAGACAAGGATGCTGGACTAGAGGGCTTCTGGTTCCGCTCTGCATTAATGGAGGCAGCACCCATGACGGCGGGATATCATTGGCAAAGGAAAAACAAGAATGATTGTGGGTAATCATCCTTACAAATTCCCCTCAGGGATGGGGGGGGAATGGGCTTCACTCACAGTTTGTCTTGGTACCTGGCTCTTGCTTTGGCATGGAATGGGGCGGGGGGAGGCGCTGAGTGCAAAAGCACATTGCCTGTTGAAAACCTTCCAATGCCTCCATTCAGAACCAGAGGTTCTCCTGTTAATTAGAGCTTAATTGGGCTAAAGTACAGGTGTGTGCTTGAAGAGATGAGGTCAAAAACTGCAGAACAAACTTAACTGCAAGGACTTTTAGGTTTGAACTTGAGATAAGATTTCATTCGGTGCAAAATATAGTTGGAGGGAGGGGAGCCTATGGTTTATTTAAAGTTTTCTTCTCTACATTTATGATTTTGTAACCCTCCTCTGAATGTTAGTTCAAATTATATTTGTACAAGCGAGTATGGAAGAAATGGGATTATAAAAATGGAATATAACATCAAATGGAACTGTGTGTAAAAAAAGGAAAAAGGAAGGGAAGCTCTATTTTGCAAAAGGTTAATGATGGAAACTTAGAGCTGACTCTTCCCCAGCCTTTATTATTTACGAAGTGACCTGAATAACACTAAGAAGACTTGGAATTTAATTTAATTAGAAGTATAATTGCTCATATATGTTCAGCTGGATGGAAGGATGAAAGGAGTCTGTGAACTGCCAAGGAACTGAAGGTTCTTTATCGAGTCATTCTTCCCAGGCTGAGAGGGAAAATGGTGGCAACAGTTTATTTACTGGGACAGAGTGACTTTTGCAGTTGTTGTTAAAGTTCTTGGTGCAAAACAACAAAGCACGGGACGGAGTGATGGAGAAATTTCTGAAGCAAAAATGGGATATCGGCTCCACCCAAAGTATGACAGATAACAGTAACAATTGGGGAAAAGACATAACATCTTATAAGGACAGGACGAAACACCACGGACAGAATAAATGCCACACACAAGAAGAACAAAGATATAGTTTGAGTTCCTCACTTTCAGTTTTATAAATCATTTAAAGTGTCAACACAAATAGAAGTTACGATATTAATATTGCAGTTGTATAAGGGATTACTATTATGACCTGAATGTAATTGAAACTAATAAGATTTTGGGATGCAGAAATAAAATCATCAAACCGTCAAATCTAGCACGTGGGAGGTCACTCTTAACTAAATTATATAATTTGGTATTTGAATGATTGGTACTCATAATTGTATTATGAATTGGTATTGCTATAATGATGCTTATTATTGGACTGTCATTGAAAACTAACAAAAATTTCTTACAAAAAAAGGATGCTGGACTAGATGAGCCTTTGATCTGGTCCAGCAGAGATCTTATGCTCTATGTTCTTGTATCAACATTGACTAAATATTAAGTGAAAGCCCAATGACTATTCAAGATCACAATTTGCAAAGTAGAATTTTGAAGAGCTTTTTTTTGGGGGGGGGACAACTTCATTTCACCAAAAGTTTATAGCAAAAAAATTCTCCCACATTTTTAAAAATACAGTTGTGGGAGCAGGGTAAGTGTTTATTCCCTACCCACTATCACCCATTCAAACAGCATGCACTGTCTCATATTTCCTTCTCTTTAGGATTAATACAAAAGCGTCAGAAGGAGCACACATGTTCACCACAAACTGAAACCTGTTTTATATCCATTCCCTCTTCACAGGGAGGCCTGCAGACTGACATTCTGTGAGAGGTGCTGTCAACAAAGAATTATCCGCCCTCTTGCCAAATGACAACTCCTGGGTTTCTTTGAGGGAAGCCGTTGCAGTTAAATTGGTAATAAAAATCAATAAATATTTGTAATAGAGATCTGCCCCGAAAGTACAGGAAGTCTTGTACAATGTCTATCTTAGGCGTTTTAGAAAGGGAGTGGGGTGGGAATATTCTTAGGAAATAATCTTGTGAACAGGGCCAGATTTAGGTTTGATGAAGCCCTAAGCTACTGAAGGTAATGGGGCCCTTTATATGGCCAGCTGTCCTTTGTCAACAACAAATTGTCACTGTTTTTTGTGTTGAATATATGTATACGGTAATTTATGGACCTAATAGGTATCGAAAGCCATTTGCACATAACTAAATATGTATTTTATCAAAGTAATTGATGTAGAAATGAGCAAACCAGTGATATTTTAGGGAGCAGGCTAGCAGGCGGGGCCCATTACTTACATCATAGGAGCCTACACAACACCAAACACTGTTTCTGTATGTAGGTTTTATTTTATTTTTATCTTATATTTTGGAAATGTACATCCAGGTTTTCCCTTTAATTTTTTTTTGGAGCCCCCAGAGAGTGGGGCTCTAAGCTATAGCTTGTTTAGCTTATAGGTAAATCCAGCACTGCTTGTGAACATACCTTAACTGGTTCACACCTACCTTATTTAAACTTTTTTCTTTTTCTTTTGTGATGCTAAATTCAATTGTCTTGTAACACCCTATTTCAAGCTGATTTAGCCAACTCAAATTACTGTTTGTTAGCTGTTAATTGTCTGGATCTGTTTCATTTTTTGCCCCAGCACAATTGTGACACTGCTTTCTGTAGTAAAAAAAATAACTTTTTTTTAATGAGCCCTTTTAAATGCGGTGTCTCTTTTCTGATTATTTTAAGTGCCATTCCCCCTTACCCTCTCAGCAGAAGTAGTTCTTTAAAAAAAAAGTTCACCTTTAGTCAATGGGGTGAAAAAGGATTTATGAATTAAATAAAAATAATACGCATTCCTCCTGGAAAGACACATTCCAACTTTTCCCTCTTTGCTCAATAAAGCAGCATTTTTGTGGCAGAATGCCAGCATTTTTATGAATAGAAGCCTTACTTTCTTCATCTGCAAGAAACAGCTCTGAAATATTAATTAAAATGAAAGCCCCACATGAGACGCTCCATAGCTGTGCTATTTTTAGTCAAGGATAAGGCGTTTTTGCAATGCGAGTATTTCTTTGAATGATTTCTTCCAAATATATTTTTTTAAAATACAGGAAAACTGAAGTATAATTTACAGTAATATGCTTACTATTGTTCTCATTATTTCTGGTATCAACACAACCCCCTCAAAGGATTGTTCTCACAGCAGCCAATATAAAGAACATTAGTTGCCTGTTTAAATCCTCAGTGAATATTCCACAGCTCAAGTGAATGGAGGGGGTGCAGGGAAGCAAGCAATAAACATGTCAGTCTAGAAACTAGCTTTTTAAATAAAAAGGTTGAATATAGTGACATTCAGCAGACTGGAAATGGGTGGGAAGATTGTTTTCAGATGTAAACAATTCCCAGCAACCTTTTATTCTGTATGACAGTGTATTCACTATCTTACATTGGAAGACAAAGTAGCATCAATTCTTAGTAAAATTGTGGTTTCTCTTATAGGATTTGGAACAGGTACCTACATTATTACTCTTCCCTCTGCATCAATAATAACCACGTGCAAGAAACCACTGTTTTCACGGCAAGATTTCTCAAGCGCAACATTATCTTTCCAACAGTGAAGAAACCATGTGATGACACAACTTGGTTTCCTGTTTTCCACTTTTTATTTTTAAAGGTTGCTTGATTTATCACCGATAGTACATATAGGATAGCAAAATGATATTTTTTTTAAAGGAACCCTGTTAAACCATTTGAAACAAACATACCTAAATAAGAACAACTCAACAAAGTAACTACATGCACTAAAGAGATTATGTACAAGTGTGTGCATTGGTTTACCAGCTTAACGAAACCCTAGCCTACTTGGTGGCAAGTCAACATGTCAAGTCCCCAGTCCAGGATCAATCCACATGTCCAAAGTTCAGCAGAGAACCTGGCTCATCCAAGCTGAGGACCACCAAGGGGCAGTTGAGCAGACACAGCATCTCAGCTCAGCTGCCCTTTTGTACATTGCAAGCTGAATGCTGCATCTGGGCCTGATGAAGCAAGTGACCCTCACCTGTTTGGAGCCTACTCAAACTGAGGAATCACAAACCTCCTCACCAAACTAGTGATCCCCAGCTGGCCAGCTAGGGAGCTGGGCTGTGGACCTTTGCCTGCCTCAGCCTCCTAAAGCAACCCCTCTCGCTGCTCCCTATGCCTCAGAGCCTGCTGTGTTTGTGGAGACAGGGGCCCTTCTGGCTCTGGTGATGGGTCCTGCTTCTCTGGTTCCTGTGCATTGACCTCCATCCCCTCACCATCCTCTGTCACCCCATGAGTACTTCCTACACCAACCCAGTCCCCAGCTTGCCCCGGTGTGTTTCAGTCCCGGCTAAACCCCATGCCAGGATCCTCTTCCTTCTCTTCCAACTCCCCGTCATCCTGCCAGTTCAGGGCATGCAACTTATATTTGTCCTATATCCTGCTGCAGTCTTCTTGTGATAGATTTCACTGAAAGCCCAGTCTGCAATGAATTCTACCTCCAGTCTGACTTTCCTGTGCTAGGTTTATATGCCCTTGCTTTCTCAGTTCTGCCTTGTCTCTCCTGTGGTTGCTTAGCATGATTTTTTTAAAAATTAAGAACATTTTATGTAGTTTGATTGCAGGCATTATATATCTATGCATGTATTTAATATGATCACCCATCAACAAATGTACCCTGGGTAGCTTACAAAGACAACAAAATTACAAAATAGAATATAAAATACAATTCTGCTGGCTACTATTCTAAGCTTCCTATTTTATACACAACAACCTTCCCCAGCTTGATGCTCTCCCATAGTTTTGTACTATATCTCCCATTAGCCCTAATCATCACACCATCAATGCCAGCCAACATAGTTATCCTGGCTGGGGTTGCTGGGAGCTGAAGTCTGAAATATCAGGAGGGCACCAGGTTGGGGAATATTGCTACAGCCAGCTACCATTGAACTCAAGGGGATTTCTTGCATAGGGTTGCACTGTGAATGCCACTTGATGATAATAAATGAAATATTTGATTAAGGTTCCTTGATTTAATGCCTTTTTCCCCTTCAAAAGATGGTGACTATTGATTTTTTTTAAAGAAGCAGGCTGTCTATCTCCTCAACAGCTCATAAATCATAACAGGGTATATTTGGACAGTGTAGTTATTGTGACCTAATAGGAAAGGGAGAGCCTATTATCTCTGACACTTGGTGTTAGCTGACATGAATGGAAAAAGAGGATGGTTGTTTTGTTTTCCCCCTGTAAGCAAGAGTGACTAAGGAGGACTAAAAGACAGCAACTTGTCTTACTGCAAAGTCAAGGACAGCTGTGTCACTCTGGATTCGCAGCCTTCATGCTGCACAAGATTGATGTGTCCTGACATTCCAGAGATAAATGAGTATACACTTAGATTATCTCAAGCATCTGTACAGCAATTCTGGACAAACGTTCGTGTTCTGATAGAATTCTTTGACTCATTGAAACTTGCATCATGGTGAACATGTTACTGAACCATGAATGATGAACACTAGATGGAGCATCCCCCACACTATAATTTAAAAGAGCCTGAATAGAGTTTTTTGGGTGGATTTAATTTGTAAAAGCATGCCTAATGTAACAGAATAATGCATCCTGTCCCCCCCACTTTTTGCCCGACTACACTATCTACATCTGTCCCTTGCTGTCTTAGTTTTTTCAGTTCAGTTTTCCACATTTCCACATCAATTTTAAAGGAAGGGGAAATATGATGGGGGCAGTGCTGTCAGTGGAGATGGTTCATGCCAGGTCTGAGCCTAGAGGCAGTTTGCTTTTTTGACTCTGCCCTGAAGTCAACAATTCTCTATAAACATCTAAACTTACCAAAATTTCCTGCTGCTTGTGTGCATGGGAGATTACAGCTCACATATGTGCAGTACTAGGAAAGATAGTTGGTGGAGACTGACCTGGTCTCGAAGCAGGTACAAACTATAGGCTGGTTTATTTTTTAAGACCAAGGTAAGGCATAACATGGGACATGGGTGGTGCTGTGGGTTAAACCACAGAGCCTAGGACTTGCCGATCAGAAGGTCGGCGGTTTAAATCCCCGTGACGGGGTGAGCTCCCGTTGCTCGGTCCCTGCTCCTGCCAACCTAGCAGTTCGAAAGCACATCAAAGTGCAAGTAGATAAATAGGTATCGCTCCAGCAGGAAGGTAAACAGCGTTTCTGTGCGCTGCTCTGGTTCGCCAGAAGCGGCTTAGTCATGCTGTACGCCGGCTCCCTTGGCCAATAAAGTGAGATGAGCGCCGCAACCCCAGAGTCGGCCACGACTGGACCTAATGGTCAGGGGTCCCTTTACCTTTAAGGCATCACATAGCAAAGTACTGATTCAAGTCTCGTCATCCCCCCACCCCAATGTTGCAAGAGAGATGCATTACTTGGAGAGTTACTTCCACAGTCTAGCATACAGCACTCCACCTAGGGCCTTTACTGAACTGAGATTGCAGACAAAACCATCTCAATATCTATCTGGTCATTACTCTGAGGTTCCAGTAAACCAACATTTTATGTTTTGGGGAGATATCTGTCATTATTTGTTTCATTGCTCTATTTATTCAGCCCCAATGATACATGTGTTGTCAGGTCTGCTAGTGAGAACAGCAGAGGCAAATGACTTTTTGAGGAAAGTAAACCATCTGTTGTGCAACCATGGAAAATAGATTACCTATAGGGGAGCTCAATTTGCTACTACAGCACAAAAGCTGAGAAGAGCCTTTATAAGAGGGGGAGGGGGAGGGGTGGGTTGTCACGAAGATTGACTTTCTTCTATTTATGTTACTACTGCCTACCATTTTCATGGTATTTCTACAGTCTTATTTTCCTGAGTTCTGTTTTAAGTGAAACTCTTGCAATGGCTATGCTTCAACTTTTCTTTCTTTCTTTTTTGCTGTTATTAATTATGTCACCCATCTGTTTAAAAAATAAAAGTGAGCTGCATGATGGAATGGTTGTGAAGACACATTACATGCTAATGTGCTGTAGAAACATTGGTTGTGGATCGAGGGCCCGACCCCCGCTATGTGAAATAAACACACAAGGACACGTGATATAAGGTTAATGGGCAAGAAAAGGCCACAACTTTATTGATTACAGCAGTGAAAAGGTATTGGCTTAGGCATTGGATGACTATAGGAGGTGGGTTTATTCAACAGTAGGTGGAGCCTGTTGATGCTAGTCCAACTATAGGCTCACCCCTGATGTCACCGAGGGTCGTGCCATGGCCTCCCGCCAAGCAGGCATCGGACGGAATACACGACCGCCAGATTCCTTTAATGGAATAACCCACGGTAGATAGCATAGGCGATGGCCACACCTAGCCCTTGACACACATGAATCCAATGCCTAACCTACCCACCAATACCACAAAAGTTGTGACGATTGCTACGAGGTAGGCGAAAAAACCAAAAAGCCTAATGCCAAATGGAAAAATTCCTACCAGGCCCCCCAGACAACCGGGGCGACCAACCTAAGGTCCATAGCAAGGCCAAAAACCTAGACCATGAGCTAAATGGGAGTGGAGGGTGGGTGACTCGCTGCGGGACGACGACGACTGAGGAGGAGGCGGAGCTGGCCCCGCAGCATTAAGCTGCTAAACACGCCCCTCGGAGGCACCTGGTTGGCTGCCTCCGGTGGGCGTGGGCGCCAGCCAGGTAAGGAGGGGCGGGGGCTAGTGCTCCCTGCCAGGGGTGGAGCTCGGGCTCCCGCCCACAATCACTCCCCTCTCTTCCAGGGAGGAGAGTCTTTCTGAAATTAACAAATCAGAATTCTGCAGACTCAGCTTGCAGTGGGCACTATAACTAGAGGGATACACCAGGGATATGTAGTTCACTCGGGGATGCTTTTAAATCTCAGGCTTCTTAAAGCACAGCCAGAGGCACATGCGTTTTGGTTGCATGCCCTCGGTAGCATGGAGTTGGAAAAGGAGTTAACCCTTCAAGAATTGGAAAGGATTCCAGCAGTTCTTTTCACCAGGATTGGGGAGTTGGATTTGGCTGGTGGGCCAGATACTTATCTCCCTGCACCTGCCATAGACCAAACATGGCAGGTGGTTGGGGTCGCCCACCTGTCAATCATGCAGTGATGTCAGGTGGCCTGTTTTTGCCTGCAGCAGCCATCAGCTGACCATCTGCACTTGCAAGCCTCAACAATCAGCTGCTTGTCAGAGCTTGGGTGCTTTGCACACAGAGCGACTGTCAGCTGAACATTGGGGCTCTGGAGTCTTGAAGGCTAAACATCCAGAACCAATTCTTGTTCTGCTTTTCTTTGACAGCTTCCTATGAGGTATGGTCATCTATTAAAAACCACTCACGTTCCTGCCCCTATACAGTGTGTCTCATGCCCCTGTACAAATAATTGATAGAGGAGGTGGCATTGTCAGCACAGGATTGGGCAGTCTTTAGAAACCCTAAAACCTATTGATGTAAATATTGTACATATAAATTCCTTCAGTAGAAAGTAACTAGTGAAGCAGCACTGCTTTGTGGGAGAGCCATAGCTTAGTGGTGTAGAGCATCTGAGCTGCACTGGTGGAGAAAATCAGGACATTCCAGGATCAGATCAGAAGCCAGGATGGCTTTTGTAATTCCGGGACTGTCTCTGGAAAATTGGGACACTTGGAGAGTACAGTGGTACCTCGGGTTACAGACGCTTCAGGTTACATATGCTTCAGGTTACAGACTCCGCTAACCCAGAAATATTACCTCAGGTTAAGAACTTTGCTTCAGGATGAGAACAGAAATCGTGCTCCAGAGGCACAGCAGCAGCAGGAGGCCCCATTAGCTAAAGTGGTGCTTCAGGTTAAGAACAGTTTCAGGTTAAGAACAGGCCTCCGGAACGAATTAAGTACTTAACCCGAGGTACCACTGTATGTCCTTTAGCAGGTGTTGGCACTGGCCAGTTTGATGTTTTAATTAGGGACTAAAAAGCTGCCTTATACCAAGTCAGACCAGTGCTGGATTAAACCCTGTGGAGGTCCCTAGGTAGTCGAAATCTCGGAGGCTCCCTTGCAAATTATCTCAAATATTATACTAGGATATGGAGTCGGCAGGAACGCACAACCCTCTAACTCAAAGAAAGCTTCGTATCTGGAGCTTTCATGTGCGCTTGCTCTAGTGGGATAACATTGAACTAAGAAAGCTTGATTAGAATTTTCTTTCAAGAGAAAATCAATATTATTTTAATGCATTGTTGTGGGGCCCCTAAATGGCATGAGGGCCCATAGTCCAAGGCTTACTCTGCCTATTTGGTAATCCAGAACTGAATCAGATCTTTGGTCCAGCTAGCTCAGTATGGTATACACTGACTGGCAAGCAGGGTTTCATACAGGAGACATTCCCAGCCCTGCTTGTCCAATGTGAGGGACTGAACCTTCTACATGCACAGCAGATGCTCTACCTCTGAGCTACAGCCCTCCAGTAAAGTCTGTTTTCAAACAATTCCCTGGCAAGATTGCAAGGTACCAGGCTATCCTTACAGTGACCTGAAAATGCGGCCTCCGCATCCCACTTTACTCACTTTCCAAACTTTACTCCTGGAAACCGGCCAGCCTGTAGCACAAAGTCGGAATTTACCAGCCTTTATATAAACTCTTGCACACATACTATTTCTTTCATTGCCAGCTTACTCCAAAAATGCCTGCTTTGTGTACATAACACATAGGGTAGTATACACACAGCTCTCTAAGGTGAGCTATAGCCACATGAAAAAGAGTTTGAAAATATATACATATGGCAATGTTGTGATTTTGAAATACTGTTGTTTATCTTCTGCTGGAATGTCTAATAATTACTCTCCTTTTTGCTTTACTTAATAGCCTGCCACACTTACTCTAATTTTGCTCCAGACACTTACATTTGACAGTTAAGCCATTTTGGAAGCCACAAGATAATAATTTCAACTTTTATATCCCATCTTTCTATCAACGTTGAAGCTCAAGTTGTATATATGACTTTAGGTGATTTAAGTCTGCATTTATGAAGAACTGCTAAGACCTACTGTTAAAGTCTGCTGTTATATATATATAACAAATCAACCTTTCCCAGATACTCAAAAGCTACGCTCAAACCACACATTTGCCAAAATAAATATATTTTAACCCTAGTCTAGCTTGAGTGTGAGGATTTGAATCAAACAGAATTTAGAAGCACTAGGCTAGGGAAAATGGCAAGAGATTATTTAAGGGCAGGGTAGGGAATTTGCAGTCCTCTAGAGGTTTTGGGGATTCCCAGCTCCCAACACCCCCAGCCAGCCTGCCTAATATTCAGGGGTGATAGGAGCCATAGCCTGGAAAAGAGGAGACTAAGAGAATATATGATAGACATCTTCCAGTAACTCAAGGGCTGTCACATGGAAGATGGAGCAAGCTTGTTTTCTCCTGTTCTGGAGAGTAGGACACAAACCAATGCCTTCAAGTTCAAAAAAGATTCCAGCTAAACACCGGGAAGAACATTCTGACAGTAAGAATTGTTTGACCATGAAACAGACTCCCTCAGGAGATTGTGGACTCGCTTTCCTTGGAGGTTTTTAAGGAAAGATTGGGTGGCCCATCTGTCAGGGATGATTCAGCTGAGATCCTGCTTTGCAGCGGGTTGGACAAGATAACACTCAGAGACCCTTCCAACTCTACAATTCTATGATTCTAATATCTGGAGGGCCACGGTTTCCCCACCCTTGATTGAATGCCAACTATTATTTACTATTTCAATGGCTTTCAAAGCAGGAGGCTCACATTCATGTGAGTGTTGCCACACCTAGGAACTGACACCTCTCGTTTAGAATCCTAAAGTCATGAATAAACATGCGAAGGTTTCATTATCTGGCCCACTTCTCCTCTGGCCCTGTCAACATCCCTCTCATCTGTTGAAATGAACGGACGCCTCTGCAGGCAGGGACTGAGAGTAGGTGATGGAGCTGAGAAAGGATCAAGAACAATACTTGCTTTTTTTATTAATAATAACAAATGCGGATAGTTTTACAGGTTATAGTCTGATGCCCTTACATTTTATGGAGGTGAAAAGATTCTTCACTTTTCCCAGTATTATCTCATGCTTGAGCAGCAAAGAAGCACAGCTTTCTATTTTATCAATGCAGCTTGAAGATTGTCTGTAGCAGGGACGGCAAACCCGTGTACCCTTCCCCAGGTGTTATTGGGCTACAACTCCCACCATCTCTAACCATTAGGTATGCTGGTTGGGGCTGATGGGAGTCCAGATTTGGTTCCCCACCACTGACATGTACCAGGAACTGCACACATAACTGCCTATATTCCAAATACTCTTTCCTGTTCTTCACTTAAAGCTCCCACCCTGCTTTTCCCTGATTGGTGTGTGTAGATGTGCTGTACTATGTACAACAGTTTACACACGCAGATTCACACACACACAACCTGCTGAGATTTCAAGACGTGGGTTTGATATGCACATGAAGCCGCTCATCTGGAGTTTGTTTTTAATCAGAAGGATACAGACAGAAAACACAGTATCACATAGCACTGAAAACCTGAGCACACCATTGTACTGGCATAAAAAAGCATAATACATTTTACAAGATGAGGTGCCATATGTTTGAAAACCCTTAACATTTTGTTTGATTGCAATACCTGCCGAAGACACTAGATGGTAGCATCTGCTTCTGTTTGAAAATGCAGAAACCTCAACCCTCTAAGAAAGTGGAATCAAATCTGATTCACTTTGTCAGGCAGATTATCAGGGAAACAGCTCAATAACTTTCCAATTACCTAACTATTTATGAAGAGTCATTTTTCACATTGCTAACCCCACAGGCAGCTTGGCTATCTTTCTGGTAACAATAGGTGTGCTTTGCTGCACTTCGACAAACTTTAAAAATAAAATGTACAAAGGAAACCAGTAAAATGTTATTTCAGGTTTTTTGAGGAGAGAGAGGACAGCATTGGCATCTGGGTGCTGTTCTATTGATGTGACTTCAGAAGATGGCAGACAAAGATATTCCTTGCAAGTCTGGCCTCCCTAGAACAGAGAAAGGAAAACTGCAGGTCTCTAGGTGTTGTTGGACTACAATCCCCATCAGCCAGTGCAATCAATGATCGGGGATGATAGGGGCTTTCATCTAACAATATCCAGAGGGCCACAGGTTCCCTAATGCTGCTTTGTTGTTTGTTGTTGTTTAGTCGTTTAGTCGTGTCCGACTCTTCGTGACCCCATGGACTAGAGCACGCCAGGCATTTCTGTCTTCTACTGCCTCCCGCAGTTTGGTCAAACTCATGCTGGTAGCTTCGAGAACAATATCCAACCATCTCGTCCTCTGTCGTCCCCTTCTCCTTGTGCCCTCAATCTTTCCCAACATCAGGGTCTTTTCCAGGGAGTCTTCTCTTCTCATGAGGTGGCCATAGTATTGGAGCTTCAGCTTCAGGATCTGCCCTTCCAGTGAGCACTCAGGGCTGATTTCCTTAAGAATGGATAGATTGGATCTTCTTGCAGTCCATGGGACTCTCAAGAGTCTCCTCCAGACCATAATTCAAAAAATTATGCTGCTTAGAGGATACTAAATCTTGTATGCAATTTCTGAGCATGTGACAGCTTCCGTTAAAAAGGGCAGATTTGAACAAGTGAAAATTGGATTGATTTGTCCAGGCATGATTGTATATCTCTAATCCTATCCAAATTCACTCAGATTTAATGCTAATTGGGTAGTAATTCCTACTGGACTGCGGGACTTACTTCTGAGTAAACACAACCATGCTGCGAGTCCCACTTTCTTCACAAGCCTTTGTTCCGTGTAAGTTTGCCTAGGGTTACAGCCGTGCAAAATGGTCCCACACATTCTGTTTATGTCCAAGCAAATACTACCAAGTTCCATAGGATTTTACTTACTAATGAGATTGGGACTGCAGAGGGTCTGATCAACTGCCCACTTACTGGGCCAGTAGCCACAGCAGAAGACGTACATCCCAATGAAAACAGCAACTGGATTAAACATTTTGGGTTTAAGCAAACTGTGCCAACAGCACAAGGATTCCCTTCTTATACAATGGAAAATCCTCTCCCGTGGGTCCTAAATCTCTTCTGGGTTCCCCCCAAAGCAGATTTTAACCAGCAATGGCAGCAGCTTGCCCGTGTCCTTCTGGTCCTAATTTAATGTGCTGGTAGTAATGGCTTTCTAATCCCTAAATCGTTGCAACCAGATTAGTTAAAGGACAACATACTTTCATATATGTCAGGCTGTAACTTGAAGACTGTTTGGAGGCTCTGTTGAGATGCCCACTAGTGACAGAAGTTAGGCATGGGGCTTAGAGTTTTGTTTTTCTGTCTGTGGTCCCACAATTGTGGAATATGATCCCATGGGCCACCACACCACATCTCTTTTGCCTTTATGACACCTGTTGAAGGCTTTTCTCTTCCAGCTAATTGTTTTATATGTAATTCTGTTGGTTTTGTCTAATTGCATTAGATATTTTCATCATTGTATTACAAATCGCTTTGAGATGCCGCAGAAGAAATGATTCATAAATGATATAAATGATTCATCACCTTGATTCTATAATTCTATAGCAGGCTGCATCCCAGAATATCTTCAAATAGGCATTAAGAACTAAGGATTGAATCCAGCGTTTGACTTACTCAGAGTAGACTCCCAAGAAAGTAGGTCTTCGTTTGTGATCAGATCCCTCCATTTTTCTGTTGTTTTCTGTAGAAAGGGAGAGGAGGGCATTGTTTCAATAAGAATCCAGGACAAATACAAATGGAAGCCTCAACTCAAAGGGAGCCCTAACCTTCGATTCAGAATTAGTTGTGGACTGTCACTCATCTAACATCCAGTGCGATGCAGGATTGACTCTTAGGAAGAGGACGTCCGCCCCATTCTTTCAGACATGGTGGACCTTGGCTTTGCTGACAAGGGTGAAACTTGCATTAACTTCAAAGGGAATGCAAGCCCAGCAGAAATTCAGAGCCTGCCATGTGGATCGGAGAACAATATTTTCATGTATGAACATGCTATGGCACAGAAAGACATATGGAAGAGTGGGAACAGCTGCTTCCTTACGTTCAAGTCCCTTCTTTCCCAACAATCTCTTATTTCCTTGATAGTAAGATTTTTATTTTATTTTTTAAAATAAGAAATAGTACTCCATACCAGAAATGAGTGAAGGAGAAATGGATCTGCAGAACCACTCTATTGACATTCCATTGGGCTCTGTCCTCTCTCGCTCAGTTATCTAACAGCAGCCATTCCATCAAGCTGTGGCAAAGGGAGAGATGGGACATGAGTGAAATAAACACGGAAAAGCTCATTGTTTCTCCACTGAGCTATTGTAGTGTTTATACAGATTCAGTGCCACCCTGCCTTAAGTTCTGAAAGCATGATGGTCCCCTAGATGACTTGTCCATCAGATTAGGATGAATCCTGAGTCAAACTGGGTAACTTCGTTGGCGTTGGGTGGATTTTATAGGCAGGATAGGATATATTTTACAATTTTTCTTTCTCGTTACTCACATATGTGAGCAGAACATTTAAACTTAGTTAGCAGTGTTTAAAACGCCATCTCTTGTAGTATTGAAGTGGAAACTTTGGGACTAAGCTATGTAGTAGTCTTATTACAATTAATACAGGCTGTGGTAAGAGAGTGATTTCTGAGGTAGAGGGAAGTAGAAAGGCTTAAACCCATTTTGTCTTTTTCCAGGCCAGAAAACTCAAGGAAAGTGACATCACACAGTGCCCTCTTTAGTCATCTTGAACTCTCCACCCCTTCATATTCTTATTTAGCAAACATGCATTGTTAGATTTTGGCGGCAAAATATATACAATGAATGGATGACAGAGAGCTACATGGGATTTGTTGCATTTTACTAGACAGAAAGGGAGGAGGGTCAGGAGTTGGCACCAGACAGCTGTTTTACAGTGGCAGACATATGTCAGTCATCGCTGTGATAGAGAATTGTGTAAAACAGGATGGGCGAGCATATGCACAAGAGAAGGGCTATATAGAGCCAGAGAAGACATTAATATTAGTCATACCCATAGCAGACTCAATGAAATCCATGGGTCTTCTGTGACTATGACTAATGTTGGATATGAGTGTGACTAATATTAAATATCACCCTTAATTCTTTACAAATATTTCCTGACATAAAGAGGGGTTTTTTCTGCAGGGAGGAAAAAGGGTCAATCACTGGTGTTTCCCTAGAACTCTTGCCCAACTCACTTTCACATTAATGATGCTTAAATACAAGATGGTATAGAATCATTTGTGTGTGAGCAACTCTCGTTCGTATGGGGGGGGGGGCTTTTCCCTGTGTATTGACACAAGGGTGCATAAAATCACTGCAGGATTCTGTTCTGTTCTCTAAAGACATAATTATACTTTTTGAGTTTGTGCATTTTAAATTTCTCAGCTGAACTGGACTTTGCATTCCCAAAGAGTTTTTGCAAATGCAAGCATCACAACTTCCTTTGTCGGCTTTGGTTTTTTCCTCTTCAAGGACAGGTAAACCACTTCTTTTCCCATTGTTGTGATCATAATAAGAGTTTTTAAACAAAACATAATAAAAAGGCAATTGAATGTAACCTATCACTGCTTTAAGTACCAGAATTGGCAGAAGCTGGAACATCTGGAAGTCAAATATGAATCACCATAGATAGCTCTGCTGGTTCAAGATGAGCCTCTTAATCTCAGGGTCATGAGTCTGAGACCCACATAGGGCAAAAGATTCCTGCATTGCAGGGAGTTGGACTAGATCTCATGACCCCTTCCAACTCTATGATCCCATACCCACAATTCCTTAAGGGGCAGCGCCAACTGGACAATCCAGCAAAGTGGATCTCTAAATCCTTTCCTCTACCTACAGACTACAGTTTGAGTCCCAAAGTTAGTCACATCCATATTCTCCAAGTATGCATGAAAAGGAGTGGCCTGATCCAGTATATTCATGATCCACAAGCCTTTCCCATTCATTTCAATGAAAAGGGCTGATCTTCTTGAATGAAGGCAGATCTCTCCACAGGCACACAAAACCTGTGTGTGAATTTGAGTACATACAGATCAGTGCCAATATTAATGATTGCACCAACACATACTACATTATGCAAACCATCTGACATACCTCATCCTGGAGCTTCCATAACTACTGTACAGCGGTACCTCGGGTTACATACGCTTCAGGTTACATACGCTTCAGGTTACAGACTCTGCTAACCCAGAAATAGTACCTCGGGTTACGAACTTTGCTTCAGGATGAGAACAGAAATCGTGCGGCGACGGCGCGGCAGCAGCAGGAGGCCCCATTAGCTAAAGTGGTGCTTCGGGTTAAGAACAGTTTAAGGTTAAGAACGGACCTCCGGAACGAATTAAGTACTTAACCCGAGGTACCACTGTATCTGTCTGGCTAGCACAGGATGTTCTGATTTCCCTGGTTACTTGGAGTTACCTCTCTAATTTGTGCTGAATTCTGAAATTTCAAGTTTTAGCAGTTTAGAAACATGGTCATTTATGATGATGACAACAACAACAATAACATGGCAGTACCTGTCTTCCCCAACTTGATAGCACTCTCCAGCTGCCTTGAAGCCCAACTCCCATCAGCCCCAGCCCCAGTGCCGGATTACCAGAGTAGGCACTGGCCTATGGAGCCCATGCCTTTTAGGGGACCTGCCACAATGGGTTGAAATAATATTGATTTGATCATGAAAGAAAATTACAATCAAGTTTTCTTAGTTCAATGTTATCCCACTAGAGCACGCACACAAGGGCCCCTCTAAGATTTTGACTGCCTAGGGGCCTCCACAGGGTTTAATCCAACACTGCCCAGCCAGCATAGCCAATGGTCAGAAGCAAAGGGAGTTGCTGTCCTTCAGTATCTGAAAGGCCCCAACTCAAGGAAGGTTGGTCTGTGCACATCTTTGGCACTTATAAGGTTGGCTCATGCAAAAAAGGTTGGTTCATGGAAAAACCCACACTATTTATTTATTTAGGCTTGTGGTGGGAAAATCCCCCATTCCTGTACCAATGATGCAAACAGTTGTATTCCTTAAAAATTCAAAGCCAACACATAAGTGGTCAGTTACACGGAAGCAGAGTGAATATAATGATAAGGGGATTTTTAAAAAAAAATCAAAAAAATCTCTGTAATTTCCCAATAACTGATAAAAGCTGTTCCAGGACAAAAGATAAATAAATAAATCACATATTAACAGTCTCAAGCTTTCACAACATTAGGGAAGTGTTCTTGTTAATAACCCCACTGTTATAATAATCAATCATTCATGCAGCATTTACAAGGTATTTACAAGGTATCCCAGTTGTGGTCCTCTTGTTAAGGGCAAGTCAAGGCCGACCCACCCATAAGGCAAGGTGAGAAGACCACCTCAGGTGGCTGGAGAACCACAGGGGTAGAAGACTCTGAGGTAAATCTTTATCCCCCCACGCTTGTTTCTGATGTAGATCTTCACTCACCCCAACTTCCCTGGCGGGGAGGGTGATGCCAGACTGTTTTGGGCCAGCCCTGGGCGAGTCTTCTGAATCACATTTCACCATTATAATGGCTGGGGCAGTATGTTCTATGGCTTAGAGTTCGAAAAAGACTCAGCCAATTGACTTGAAATTTGGCATTGTAGGAGAGGAAGGCTTGAGGGCGGTCTGTGCTGAATTAGGGATACAAAAGATTTTGATCAAGTTAAATGTTTGATGAGAGACTCTGGCACGTTGACAGGTGCTGTGTGTTCTTCTTCCATCCACTTTGCTGAGGTGGTTTTTCTGAAAACATTTCCCAGTTTGTCCTGCATGTTTTAAGAAACGGGCCTCTACTTTAGGTCAAAGGGGAACACTTAGTATAAGATTTTTACCCAGGAGTCGTGTAACAGTGGTAGCCGTATGAGACTCTTACTCTGCTGTGGCCATGCAACCATTTCTGGTTGTTGTTTGGAACCTTGCTATTGCTAGGCAGGATTCTCACAGACCAAGGCTTAGTTTGAAAGCTCAAGGGATTGGTTGGCACCTGGCACCTTTAAAGAAATAGCGATGTGGCCACTCCTACAAATAAAAGCTCTGTGTGGACCCTGAGTACTTAACAACTACCATTCATCCACAAACGCTCCCTTTTGGGGATAAGGTGCTCAGAAGGATGGTGGCAGGCCAGCTACAGATACTTTAAGAGGTTATTGTGGCTCTCCCTCTCTCTCAAACTGTTTATTAAAAAATAAAAGATACAATATTGTTCTACTGTTTTTATGCTTGTATCTGTGTTTTCATTATACTGTTTTACTGAGGGTTTTGTATACCATTTAAATTTTTTTAAATATTAAGCTGTTTAGAAATATGAATAAATAAATAAATGCACAAATTCCTCACTGCTGCTCATGTAGGCTGAGAAAAGTTAGGTATTAAAGGAGATGGGGAGAAGAAACCAGAGATGAGTACAAATAGTTTGAGACATGGGCATAGCCAAGGGGGGGGGCAGAGGGGCAGCTGCCCCCCCAAATAATACAAATCTGATGTTCTGCCCCCCAACAAAAGTCTGCCCCTAACAAAAATACCTGGCTACACCCATGGTTTGAGAAGTGTAGGGGGAGGGAAGGTAAAATATATCAGAAGTACACAGCAGCTGGACTTCTGATGGCCAGATTTTAAAGGAACAAGAAAGCATTCAGGAGAATGAAAGTGGGAAGAGTGTTTTAGGGGGCGATTTTGTGGCAGTGTGTGCTTTATCTGTTGAATTTCCCAAAGCTACTCACAAGAACTTCATTCTGTGACTCATGCCACAGAATGACTTAATCTGAAGACAGTTGCTACTTGTCAGTGTGACCTCACTTGTACGCAGGGGCATTGCTTAATAGACTTTGTGCTCGGGCCCATGACACAATTTACCGCCAGACAAATTAAGACAACAAATGGCTGGGGTCTCATCAGGACTGTACTTTACAGAGCACGTAGCCACTCTGTTAGTAAAGAAAAAAATGGTTTGAAAAGAGGGGAAGGGGCAAGAGATACGTGGCGGTGCAAAAGACCCAGGGCCATTTCTGCCCTGGATGGATTTAACTTTATGTTGGTATGCCCAGGGCAAGTGTTCAGTTGCTGGTGGGGCATAAACAAAGAGCACAATAACCTAATTTCTTGGGACAAGGAGTTCCACAAATGAGGTGCCTGTACACTATCACTGACTAACATTGTATGTTTACCCATGTTTTGATCACTTGCCGCAGCGTGCCATTGGAGGAATGGGAATCTGGAGTGTCAGAAAGGCAGGCAGGAAAAGTGTTGAGCATCAATCTCCCAAGTGGCTTCATCCTTATTGCTAAACCATACTGAACAGCCACTTCTTCCAGTTGCCCCCCAAGTCAATCAAAATCAATACAAATCTGAGGTTCTGCCGCCCCCTACCAAAAGCCTGCCCCCCTAACAAAAATCCTGGCTATGCCCATGTCCTGGCCCTCTTCATTTAGCAAGATAAACTCTTAGGTGGAAAATAAAAAGAGGGATGGATAAGGGAACTATAACCCATGCAAGAGTTTACAATGCCATAGACATAGTATTCTCCTAAGCAAGGAGGCAAAAACTAACTGCATACTGTATCTGAAAATTATGAGTCATGAATCACATGAATTTTGTGCAGCTAACCCCATGATTTTGGAATAGACCATAACCAGCATATCTTCACAAATTGGCAGCTATGCTATGCTTAGAGGTCAATTTCTAAAGACGGGGTTAGTGAGTTGGTCTAAAAGTCTTCTCCTCTCAAGAGAAATTCATTCACCTTAAAATCCCAGATATGTGTGTGTGTGCCTGCAGATTGGCTGTAGTGGTTAGGGAACGGAATTCTGCACATGCTCAGAGGCTCATATATGTCCCGGAGATGAGCTCTATGAAAAACAGGGCTGAGTCCTACCAAACCCGATATTTTCGCAAACTCTGTTTCACTCTTAAGGCTTCGAAGAGTGTTATCTTCAGGATAACACTAAGAATTAAATCCCACGCTCCGTCCAGGATATACCAAAAGGCAGCGGAAGTTTTCAAAGCAAACTTTTCCAGCTTTGCTTCCAAGCAAAGACTGGGAGTGGGGAGGGCGAGGGCGGGGGGAGAGAGAGGAAGAGAGGGCATCGTCAGAGAGAAATCCAACCTTAGCAAGATTTGCGTCCTCACTGAGCTCAGCAGGGTTGTTTTGAACGCAAGGGGCGCTAGGGGCATATGGAGGATTTTCCTGCCTCTTTTCATCCTGGCGGGGGGGGGATGTGGGGTTAATTATCATATGTATATGTCAGTTTCAGGAAGGGGGTTGTACTTGGATAGCCCGTAGCAACCTTTAAAAAAAGAGGGGAAAGAGAGAGGAGTGGGAAAGGATCAGAGGAATTAAAAGTGCAGAAGTAACCCCGTCGGATCACACAAGCTCAGCCGGACACTGACTTTCGACGCGGCCGGGTGTGCAAGTTGCTTGCCTCTCTCTCCCCATTCATTGGCAAGGGACTGGCCGAGTTGCAAGCTCCGCTCCTGCCGCCAGCCGGGATTGGTTGGATTCCCGATCACGCTGCGCCAAACTTTCCCAACTTTTAAAAAACTTTCGCTTCCCTCCGTGTTGTGCTCTTTTTGCATGGTCTTCGCAGCCGACGAGGGAGCTGCTACTCGCGCGCTTTCTGCTGCCTGAGAAGAGGAGAAGGAGGAGGAAAACTTCCCCGCGGACGCCGAAAGGCCCTGGCAGTGGCAGCCACAAGGACAAAAGTCTGCAGCCGCCTGCAAAACCCCTTCTTCCTCCTGCTCGCTCTTCCGACGTGAGCAGGCAGCGATCAGCCCCAGCCTCGGCGCCCGGATTCCCCTGCTGCTCCCGGCCCAGCGCGACCCCCGAGCGGCGAGAAGGAGACGCAGCTGGGAAAGGCGATACCCCTGCCTGCCATGCAGAACTACAAGTACGACAAGGCGATGGCTCCCGAGAGCAAGAACGGCGGCAGCCCTGCCTTGAATAACAACCCCAGCAAAAGCCCCAGCAAGAAAGCTTTGCTCATTTGCCTCGACCTCTTCTGCCTCTTCATGGGTGAGATTTAAAACTTGAGCGACTCTCTCTCCCCTCTCTCCCCCATCTTAATTCACTTTCTTCGGATTTTATAAGAAGCCGTTCCAGGGGGTTGCACAACTATTTTTTTTCCTCCTTCCAGCAGTCTCTCTGCTAAAACTAACCAGTCTCCTATTCTTCTTTCCACTCTTCGTCTTTACTCTTTTGGTTGCTCACTTTTGCTCTCTCCTTTCTTGCTTTTTTTCTGTTAAAGAAACCAAAACACCACAAAACTTTGTCACTGGGACATAACAAATCTTCTGGAGCCGCTCTCTGCTTTGCAAGAAGACAGTTCTTCGGAATAGATTCCTCTCCTCTCCCCATCTTGCATCCTCCAAGCTTTTTTTTTTTTCCTTTCCCCTGACCTTTTCTGCTTTCATGATGGGTTATGATGCCAAAGGATAAAAATGTGGGAGGAAAAAGCAAGCAGAAACAAAGCAAAACGCTCCACGGCGTTGCAAAAGAGCTCTTAAGTAGCAATATATGCCGTACTGTGTGTACAAAATGCACTAGCTAGGGCAGCCGGGCGTTGTTGATGCCAAGAAGGTTTTTTTTTTTTTAAGGGCTTCATTTTACTCTAGGAAAGCACCCAGCGAAGCCACAGAAACGTATGGAAACCCAGAGCAGCCCTGGTGCCCGTCCAAATAAAATGGATGTCCCAGCAAATGAGCTGAGCCTCATATGTAAACAAAGCATCTCCCATCCCAGCTGGCCCCGGAGGAGCAGCCAGGGAAGCAAGGCATGCTTTTCACTTGGCTGCTCCTGGTTAAAGAATAGGCTTCAAAGGTTCCCTCCAAAGGATTTTCTGTAGTGGGAAAGGGAGCGAGGGAGTGTTTTGTGTGCCTTTCAAAAGAAAAAGGAGAAAGGAACTGCAATGATCTCAAGAAAAGATCCAGTTAGCAGCAGTTGTCCTGAAGCTGATTTTGCTCTCACACCAGTTTGTGGCTGAAAGGTCCCCAGTTTTCCCAGGGAAGGGGTAAAAATGTGGCTTGCAGAAAAGGGAGGAGAGGTGAAGTTTGGCTGTGCTGTTTGGTACACACACACAGAGGAACACACATCGGTGACCTGTCAGTGTTAAGAGTGGAAAGCATGTGCTGCAGTACTTGATCTGCTTTGAATTCTACCTTGTGGAATTAAAACGGGGGCGCTCCTTCAAACGAGGGTTCCTGTAGTTGTCTGAAAGGGTATAGGAAACAAAGAAAGAACAAACTTTTCCTCTCTGTTAGGGCTCTTGTTTCTTTTACCCAACAGGAAAGCCAGCAGCACTAGCTCTCCATGCCTGGAAAGGCTTCACCTTTGACATTTCTGTCTACCATTCAGCTGTTAATGGCACAGAAACCCTGCCTGAGGAAATGTTAAAAGGTGACAATCCTAGCATGTAGCTATGGTGTCTTAGCTAGCTTATGGTGGCTTTCATGCCACCATTCTTGATCGGAGGCATAGAGTATTCCAAAAAGGTGGCAAGTGTGCAGATGCTTGGGCTGAGACACTCAGGTGGATCAGCCAACCTGGTGCCCTTCAGATGTTTGGGACAGCATTTCCACAGGCTGTGCTGGCTGGGGCTGATGGGAATTGTAGTGCAAAGGGCGTGTTAAAGGATGTCTGGATATCCTATCTGTTCCTGACAAATATCTGACTGCTTTAGGAACACTGCAAACCATCCAGGGCAGAAAGATGCTCTCTCGCTGAAAAGATTGTTCCTTTCTTCAGACTGTCAGTGCTCCAAAGAACTTTACAAAACAAACAGTGCTGTTGTCATATGGCGCCCGTTTTCTCTTGATAGTGAAGATACAGTGCTGAATTGCCCCTTTAAATAGATCGCCATAGGGAAAAGTAAAAATGCATGTCTCAAACTTCTTACCCTAAGTAAGCTTGGAGACACTGAAAGGATTACTCCCTTTTGAAGTTCTCTGAGTGTCCTGGCTCCAGTGATTTATTATGCTTGAGGGGTTGTGGTGTTTAGAGAAAGAACAAAATAAGGATGTCTGTTCACCTGACTGAATCCAGATCAGGGCCATTTCACATTCAAGACGAAGGTTTTCTAATGAGTGACTTTACATGTTTTCAAAGTCTTCCTCCTGCTTCAAATGTTTAGGTACCCTTAAAAATGCAACATGAGAAGCAACATAGCCATTGGCATTAAGAGACTGTGCAAGGGAATTCCAGCTGTTACAGAATGGAATGAGACACTGTAGTTTACACTAGTAGCATCTGGCTTTGTTGGGATCTGTAATAATGCTGACTGCTGTCCAATCTGCACAATTTGATGTGTCTATAATAACAGTGCGTGTTAAGAGCAATTAAATCCCAAGAGCTGAATAGCTCTACGATAGAAGAACTTCAGTGTAAGTGGAATATTGGCGTGTTTCCCGGCACTTGGGATGCTGCATAGGTGTAAGGCTTTGTTTTGGGAAAAGAGAATCTTCTCTCATTGTTCTCATGTATCGTATGATGAACATTTAGTGAACCAGGATCTTTAAAAGAACTTTGTGTCTGCTGCCCATTTCTCTTGAGTAGAAATCCATTGTGTTTGGTGAACCAATCAATAACCACTCTGTATCACTTAAGAAATTCTAAGAGTTTTTGAATGTGGAAATCTTCTTGATGGGTTCACGGTCATACTATTTCAGTTCACGTTAGTTGGTGTTTTGTCATTAACTTTAAAAGACGCAATATGAAGAGGGATTGTGCTCAATGAACATTTTTTAACACAAAAAAATTTTCTCCTCTGTCATCATAATGACCTGTTTATAGGGCAAAGTGCAAGAAAGAAAAGGGATATATCTGTAAACAGAGTCTAGGGGGCACTGTGGTGTAGTGGATGGCGTGTAATTCACCAAGGCAATTCACGATGGTACATTGAGTCAAGGACTTGAGTTCCAATCCTGAGCATTAGTTATTGGGAGAGTAACCTAACATTTGTGTGCTATACCAGCTATGCATTGTAAACAACAATGCTTATTAATTTTTGAAGCATTAAAAAAGAGGAAACAGTATTGTGGTAACAGCAGAGGGCGCGAATCACAATTATAGGAAAAAGTGCGTAAGAAACAGTGAGCTGAGTTTGATAGCTGGATTACATCTTTTATAGTCCAGGGACAACTCTGAAAGATATAACAGATCTTTGTCTTGGGCCACTCTACTCTATGAAATATGGACATAGAAGGTGCATCTTTGTACAGGTATGTTACAATGAGATGACTATGGAGTGGCACCTTAGCGGCTAATTAGTTTACGTGATACAAGCATTTATAGGCAATACTTACTTGGATGTCTGAAGTTCACTGAGAAAATTCTAGGTAGGTAAAACTCACAAGGATCAATTTAACAAGGTGAGAGCTAACAACAATAACAAATCTCTTGACTACTAGAGCTCTCCATGTATCTACTATTGAATATTTTTAGTGCTTCAGTAATCCTATATTGTCATGAAAGCTTATGCTATAATCAATTTCTTAAAAAGAGTTGAGATCTTCTGGAAAACAAGAGAAAGATAAAAACAAGATACCACAAGACTATGGTTTTTGAAGGCAGCCACCCCTCTGGAAACACATTAAGCTTACTACAAATTTCACAAAGTGAAATTTTATGCACACTTGCTTGGAAGTAATGAATTCTGGGAGCTTTACTTATTTACTTACCCAAATAGGATCAGGCTGTGAGTTTTAACACTGTGAAAATTAAAGAGAGTTGTGTCTTCTCCTGTGCTTCCAATGAGGCACTTGCCTCAGTTGTTAAACCAATGCACCATATCTTGTCATTCTGCCCCTGTACTCCCAAGTAGCTACCTAGCTGTGAATATTTAGTTGTAACATTGTATGAACATCTAGCAGGGAGATGTTTGGAAGAAAGCTACAGGACTGCAAACAACTTTTTCTATGAATGGTTTACATGCTGAAGAATCTTTCAGTTACACTAATGTTACAAAATGAATGGATTTCCAAGAAAGAAAAGAAGAACACAACAGCATGTGACTTTAATTATCCAGATACCACAGCCTTTTAACACTGATTGTTTCTGCTTAGAGCACATTTTTCTTCATACTGTCAGTTTGGTTTAATTTTTGCAGTTTATCGTTCATCTGTTCTCTATTATCAGGCACAAATATATTAGGCAGAGAGAGAGAGAGAGAATAATAGCTTTTTGCTTTATAATCCCACATGAATATGGACCTGTGGAAAAAGTTTCATCCTCTAGCGTTTGGAGGAAATGACCTATTTGATATGTACAGCATAAAAGTGATTAGTAGAAACATAGGATCCTTTATCCTAAGAACATAAGAGGAGTCCTACAAAAGCAGACCAATGGCATATCTATTCCAGAATTCTGTTCCCACAGTGGCCAACCAGATGCCCATGGGAAACCCTTGAGGAACTGGTATTTTGCCTCTTATACTGGAATTAAAAGCCTTATCATGCATGAAATTGTCTAATTTGCTTTTAGATCTTTCCAAATTTTGGTGGCCATCGCTACATGCTGTGGTAGTGAATTCCTTAGTTCAATTAAGGTGCTACACGAAAAAGTACCCCTTTATCTCCCTGCCTCATCTTTTCTCCAAATTAAAAGCCCCAAAAGTTGTAGCCTTCAACCCCCTTGGTTACCCCTTTCTGCATCTTTTCCAGCTCCTTTTCTGAGGTGCAAAGAGAGCATGCAAGGGATCAGACTGCATGACTTAACGCTATTTATCCTTGCCTAGGGATAGCCTTGTCAGCTTTCCAGGAGTGCACAAATCATAGAATTGTAGAGTCGGAAGGGACCACGAGGGTCTTCTGTTCCAACCTCCTGCAATGCAGCAATCTTTTGCCCAATATATGGGGCTCGAACCCACAACCTTGAGATGAAGAATCTGTTGCTCTACCGTTGTGTTTCCCAAACTTGGGTCTCCAGCTATTGTTGGACTACATCATCCCTAACTAGCAAGACCCGTGGTCAGGCATGATGGGAACTGTAGTCCAAAAACAGCTAGAGACCCAAGTTTGGGAAACACTGCTGTGCCAAATGAGTTATCCCAGCTGCCATCAATATGCTGTGGGGACCAGGTGTGAGAACCTGCTTGCAGATATTCACAGCTCTGTAGCCAGTGCCTTGTGGTCCCTGTCCCCCCTCACTTCACTTGTTCACTGTGCTATAACAGTGACTGTAGGCCTGGACATATCAAACAACATCTTCAGAGTGGTAGTGATACATGTGCACATGTGAGAAGAACAAGGGAATTTACCACCTGCCCTACGTTTAACTATGCCATTAGCACCTAACGCAGGCAACTGCGTATCTTCCGAGAGATGCACGTGCTGTTCTTGCATTGGGAGACTGCCAGCACTCTTTCACACATCGACAATCCCAGGATGTGCGGAATGTATGCTCCTTTGCTTTTAGGAATGTTTCTAAGAGCATTTAGCCAAGCATGTAGAAGCTCCCTTCAGACCTCTGCACTCAGCGCAGGAGGATGGATGGACTGGGTGCCCCTAGCGCACCTGGAGACATTGGGGGTTGGGCCAGCGTGCACACTGCCATTCCTCTCCCTAGTTTGAGCTCTCCATTCCTTTTGAACACTTGAAGAAGACTCAACTCATTCAGTCATCCAGATATGTGTAGCAAGTGCACTACTATTATATAGTGTACTATCAGTGATGGGAATGAATGAGCTTCTTAAATACCTGCTGTATGGCAAAATTATTCTGTGCTTCAGACTTTAATCCCATGGACACTTACATGGAGTAAGTCCCCTTGAAGGTTTTTGGATTTATTTCTAGATAAACATGGGTAGGATTGTGCTATCAGCTGCATGTCAAGAACAAAGGTTCTTGGGAGCTTTTCAGATGATGTATTGTTAGAAGTGCATTTCCTCCTCAGTGCAGGTTACATATTGGAGATATTCCTGCAGGATTGCAAAAGCACTTGATTCTGATCTAATCCTAACTTGACACATGGCTGTTTGAAGCAACAAGTGCTTTTTAGTTAAGGAAAACCAGAGCTTGTTGGAGAAGATCTAGTGTTATGTTAAATAACTTTTGTTCAGAGTTAATGGATTATTGAAAGTTCCACCTGAGTCATAACACTGAGTGGCAAGTTGCTATTCCTCAGCCTCCAATATCTAAAACAGGAACAATAACGCTGTGAGTGAAAATTAAGTAAGGATAGTAAAAGACTTTGCATATTCAAATTAGTTCTCTTTTATTATTTAGCTAGAACATATTTAGCTTTCAGATAGAAACCAGGTATAGAGATGTTAGGCTGGTTGAATATAAGGAATTTACAGTGAAATCTTCTACACATGTACTTAGAATCCTACAGATATTTTACCTGGGAGTCAATCCTGAGCAAACATGTATGAATTGCGCAATTATACTTACAAATTTGGAATGATGGGTCTGGTTTGTATACGTCTTCTTCTCCTTGCCATCTTAGTAATAATACATTTTCTATGTCTCACAAAAGCACCTGAATGTTCCATTTTATTATTCACAGATGCAGAAGAAAAAAAGAAAAAATAATGATTATAAAAATAAATCCTGTGTTGGACTATTGTTTTGCATAGACTACCTGGAGCCAACTAATAGCAGGAAAAACTGAGTCTTAAATTTCTTATGATTGGATGTCAGAAATAAATGGCTACAACTGGTACTTACAAACTACTCCTAGTGTGAATTAATGTTTCTTCTCATGTTCTACTCCTAATCATTAAGAAAACTGTTTATCTGAATGGTGGAAAAGTTGGATTTTGATTAAGAATAATTAAAGTCATTAATAAATTTCCAGGCAAGGACTTTATTTACTTTCTATTGATGTATTGGTTGAATATTTTTTGTTTCTGATGCCCTTGTTTCCTACCAGGATTATTCTTCAAATAGACCTCATCATAGAAATGTTTGCCTATTTAGTTTAGGACTGTTTACAGCCCTGTGAGAAGTTACGTCAGAGATGGCTGATTAGATTAAACTTTATTTTTTCCATGGTTTTGCTTTTATTTATATCCTGAATAACTTGAGGTTTTAATAGTGGCATTAGATATTCTCCAGGCTTTTTACAACTCTTTGTAATATAAAGCATCTTGCTTGATTTTGTCTGAGGCTTGCTGAAACACTTTCAATGTTTGCTCCTCTTAGAAGGCCAGTATTTGGACTGGCAACTTTGTATATCCATGTCACAGTTGCCATCCAGATTCAGCTACTGAGCTTTATTTTATTATACCAGCCAATTACTCAACAAGAGCAACTGGGGGGATAATGAGCTGATAATGTGCTTGCTATCTCTTCTGCTTGTGTGAGCTCTGCTGGACTTAGTGGTTTGTAAGAATAACTTCCAAAGTAAATGTCATCCTAAAGTGTTGGTGCCTGGAACAGAGGACAAATGCTATATGGGAGATGTTGAGAAATAACGGGTCTCCTTTAAGAATTTTGGATTCCTGAATTGATTTAATAGCCAAAAGAGAAAGAATAGAAAGGAAACGGGTCTGCAACCTGAAGTATATAAGATCTCATGAAAGCAATAATTCACTAATCTAGCTTGTTTTCTATTACAAAATAAATCCATTGCTCATAGTTGGTACTGGAGCATATGAAATATTAGTTCTGCTTAGCCCCTTTCTCTGTTTCATCATTAACTGCATCTCACCCTAAGGCATAAGAAATGTTCTTCTATTGAGACAGCCGTTTGGTTACTCCAAGGCTGGGGAGCCTATGGCCCTCCAGAAGTTGGACTCTAATTCCCATCAGCCTCAGCTAGAAAGGCCCCTTCTCTATGCTCCATGGAATAGAATGAACTCCCCACTTGCTACTGATGTTGTTATAGTGTTTTTGGATTGGTGTTGCCTGCAGCTGTACTTCCCTACTGTCAGTTATTCAAGCTGTGATCAACCTGGAGAAGCACTGGCAGCCTCAGTCTAAGATTATGACAGATTTGGTATGTTTGATTCAGCATTGATTGCTGGTTCCATTTACATCAGCAAATGCTTGTTCTGTATCATAATAAAACAAGCTTTTTAATATAGATATTGGTTATTCCTGAGAAGTAAGGCTTGTGAAGGACAGGAAACAGTCTCAAAACAGTAAGGAGGAGTTGTGCAGCCCCTGGCAATGTTTCCCAGTTTCCCTTTTTTCCTGCCATTGCCATTTTTCCAGTGCCTTTTCACCCTTCTGTGTACCAGATATAGTGGAACTACAGGATATAAATACCCCATGCTCCCAATATTCACTCAAGATGTAAGGGAAAGGACTTACCCTCTAGGTAAGCCTGGGAAACCAATCCTGAAATGCTGGTGAGCATTGCCAATCCTAGCAAACAATACTAATTTCCCAGTTGGATCAATGGTCTGAATTGTTTTAAGGCAGGTTCCTATTGGCACTGTGTTTCCAAGGTGACAGGATATTTGCATGCCTAATTTGAAACCACACCTTATAATAGGTTCTGATAACATCCCAGTGGGCAATCCATTATCAACATTTCCATTTTTACAGGTTGGAAGAAGGTGTTAAAAGACAGGTGTGTTTGAGTGCTCATGAAACAGACTTTATACTTCTGTCAACCAGCTTAATTCTCTGCACATATTGCATTGCCACCTTTGAACCCTGAATGGTGTGCCAATATGGTTGCCACTAGGAGAAAATAAAGTCCTTCTTGTTTTAGAAGCTCTGATGCAGTAAGACCTTATATGGGAATGATGACAACTCCCCAATCATCCAGATTTTCCTTTTTTGCTGGAAGGAGAATGGACCACTGAAACACTGGGGAGAATGCTTTAACACCCAGGGTAGTTTATGTTTTCATATTTGAAGGCAATATCATGAAATAATCTTATGTACTTACATGAACTTTTGAGGAAGGGTCCTGCAATTTCACTGTTGTTGAAATTGATGTGGTGAAATGGGATCAGCACCTGAAGGCCTACACTGCAGAGGCACCGCATTGTGCCGTATTTCAAACATGCTTTCATTTCATTCTGTTTTTTAATCCCTTGCATATCTTGCAACTTTCAGCATACCAGAGTTTATACATTCCCACAATGTGTAGCCTCTTTTGCTGGTGGGAAACTAAGCCCCTTAATCAGGCTTCTGTGCATGAGGCTTTTGTTTTGACAGCTGTCAAAAGAAATTCAGAAGGTATAGCTTTCACTTGATTGGTGGGTGATTCAACTAGTTACAAGTCTAAGGACTCTAATCAGCAGGAGAAGCATGTGAAATTGCCAGAAGTTGTGATTGCTTTGAAAAAGTAGGCAAGTGATAAAACAGAGAGTTAAGCCACCTTTAGATGGATTTGGCTGGCAGTTTTTATGCTCATGGTTAAGGGAGAAAAAAACCCCCTCTAGTGACAACTTGTAATTAAAAAGAAAATCAAACTGGAGTAGATCAAATGAATCAGTCACTTTCTCAGTCTTGAGCCCCATAAAACTCTACTTCTTATGTTATCCAATAAGCTTTTTTAAAAGATACTTGTTTGACTGGGTATTAGGCCTGTCAGTGGAAGCTAACCCCAAAAGCCAAACTCAGTCTCCATTTTGAGATTTTTTTTCAGAGCTAGAGCTGATGGAAATTCTAGTCCAAAATGAATGGACTGCACCAGGTTGGCAGTTGACTCCTTTAGCTCATACCTTGGGCTGGAGTGTAACTATTAGGAATGTATATCACTATTATTATGTTCTGATTGTGAACCTGCCTTAGGCATCTTGTCTGATCTTTTGTCAATAAGTTTTATGGACCATTGATATATGACTCAGCCTGAAAATTCTTACTTTACTTGTTCTTGATTTTGCTGGGGAAGTTAATTGATTCAACTTGCAAAATAATGAGCTATGTGTGTATATTGTATATGATTTCATCACAGAGTGTTTGCTTAGCAAGAGGACTTCCTCAATAAATTATCTTGGGACAATTCGAATTAGCTCTCCTCTGCATTATCAGTGCCTACAGGCAATGTGCTGCTGACATGGTTTAGCAACATCTGACAAGTGAATCAGTGGATGATTGTGTTATCATTGCGTTAAAAGTTGCATTGTGTTAAAAGGAGTGTTGGTGAAGTAACAGAGTGCTTCTAAAATGATGGAATCAGAACCTATTGGTTAAACGTCAGAAACCTGTAGCTGACATTAGTGGATGATGCAAACCTCTCCCTTTCTTTTCATTACATTCATTCCAGACACCAAAGATCAGATGAGTCTTTTACGTACCTTTTGGCCGAGTTTTAAGAAGCAGCATGGCGCAGCTGGCAAGGAATAACAATTTCGATGAGACTGGAAAGAGGCGACCGTTTGGATATCATTGCAGAGTGGGCAGTAGAAGCAGGAAGGAAAGGAGTAGGGTAACTCACCCTTTACAATGTATGGAAGGTCCTATATTTTGAAGACTTTGTCAGCTGTAGTCCTGATGAATCCTGGGAAACTAAATGGGTGATGGAATGTTGAGGAGGGCACAGATAGGCAGGGAAATGACAGAGACCCTGGACTGGTGAATTCAGGGACCTCACAAATGAAGTCTATTCTCACCCTGGTGCATTTGACCTGATGCTTGTTTTTAATGAACTAGCCTGCCATGTTAAGTTAGCAGGTGCCTAAAAGGGGTAGGTAAGCTAAAATGGTGAGTAGGTGGGCAATTGTTTTGATTCTGAGGGACACTTGCAGCAGTGGGCAGTCAGTTGGAAACTACATGCCAGTGGGCACTGCCTAGCAGTACCCCTCACCACCACATCCTCTCTCTCTCTCTCTCTCTCTCTCTCTCTCTCTCTCTCTCAATCAAACCCACATGTCTTTGTATGCCTCATACACAGATACACACCCTCCCTGCCTCTGTCACACACTTAAGAGACACGTAACCCCACTCTCTCATACACAAACACAACTCGCTCCCCACATATGTGCACTGTAACCCATCCCCAGCTGCATTGGAATTGCTAGAAAGGGCGCTGCAGGTGAAAGAAAATAATTGTCACAGCAATCTTGTGTCACTGATGCAGCTAACCATCACTGATGCAGCTAACCATCGCTGCATTGCTTAGCATCTAGTTCACACCTGGGCAACTTGTGGTCCTTGCCCTAATTACTGGACAAAACAGCAGGCCTAGTGCTAGACAAAACAGTGTGTCCTATCCCCTCCCATGCCTCTCTCTTTAGAGAAAAGGAAGTGTAGTTCCAGCCTTTAGTAACATTTTTCAAAGTTTCAAGCACATTTATGCTTATCTACGTTCTCTTGTATTACAGTCTGACACCAGGAATGGAAGGGTGCAAAGTGTTATGACGTCCCTATATTGCAGGGAGTACCAGAATAAATTTTAAAAACCACCCCCAAAACCAACAACTGAGCTTATTGGTACATCTCTAACCTTCCTCTGATAGCACGGAGAATGGGCTCAGTTGTTTTGTCTGCCTTCAAGGATCTCTGCATGCTTTGCTGTGGAACAGGGTGGCCCTGGGTTGCGTGAGGAGGGCAGAAAGTAGAAGGCAGTCAAGGTCACAGAGTCTGAGAAACTTGTCTAGAGAGGATCCTGTATTAGTGGTGGTTCAGAGAGATCACCTTCCATTCCTTTCCAAGTTTCCCATCTAAAATAAATAAATAATACAGACACCTGTCAGTTGGAACTTCAAGAGAAAACAGTGGTTCTTCAGAAGCTAATTTTGTGTTATTTGGTGCAATCAGCTGCCTAGACTGCTGTGCTTCTGTTGATCACCAATGATCACCAACTTGAGGTTTTGTGGACAGTGGCTTTAGGAACTCTTTGCCTTGTAATATACTAGTATTTTGACAGATTGCTGCACACACACACCTTTTAGCTACCCACTGCACTATACAACAAGTGAGTGGCAAAACTGTATCCCATGTTTAGATACCAAAATGTTGTTCTTCTAAACTGGTCCTTAGTGCAATCATGTTGAAAACCTTTTTTCTTTTAAGAAAACCATTGAGTTGCCCAAGGGTCTGATTCTGCCTGTGCTAAAATAGTGTCCAAAGCATGCAAATTAATTCTGTTTCCAGACCTAATGGAGGCAGATTCCCCCTCCTTTTAATGAATTTGGTTAAGCATTTAATTCAAAAAGGGCTGAAAAACGGACAGAACGTGAAGTATGTGTGTGCTCCAGCTCTTTGAAATTTGTTTCAGTCCTGGGGAGGGGAGGCATTCCCCAACGCCCCCCCCCCCAGCCACAAAAGTTGTTAGCAGAGGTCAGTCCCTGCTGTCCGTAATTTGCACAGAAGCCCGAGCTCGCTGTCTTTCCCACTGTTGCTTTTCAGTGCAGGCATTGTATAAGCCTGGTATCCATGGCAACCAGCCAAGAACTTCAAGCTAAGATCTCCTTAGCAAAAGAGAGTCTGTCGCCATGGTTTTGAGGAAAGCATTGAGAAAAGAATACCATAACCCCAGAAGGTTTTGGTAAACTGGTCATTTGAATGCAGTTAACAGTATTTCTCGCTCAGGCAGCCCTCATAGATCCTCAGAGGATAAATGCTTCGTTCCCCGAAAGTCTCCCCCCTCATAAAAGGGGGGGAGAAAGAATTTTAATTGATTACAGATAATTGATGCGACTCACTAAATCACTTGGGAGTAGTCTCACATCAATCATCAGTGGACTTTGTTCCATTGAAAAAAAATGTGGATCCAAGCCAAGTATTTGCCAGTTTTACTTGAGGTCCACTGAGGCCTGTGTGGAAATCCTTCTCCCGCAGAATCTCACACCCCCAATTATTGGAAAGACATATGAAGACTCTAGCAGAAGATGGCAGGTAGTGGTTAGTTGGTTGGTTAGTTAGTTAGTTAGTTAGTTAGTTAGTTAGTTAGTTAGTTTGTGGCTATTAAGCATCTAGAAAAGTTCTAACCCTGCCATACCTTACATCCGTCCAGTTCAGTCATTTCTGCCCATTTGTAGCTCACTTCTGGTATTGGGGCCAGGAATGGTGGAAACCTGGCTGGAGCAATCAGCTATCAGGAGGTAAGGCATAAGAGGCGAAAGGTTAATGGCCCCTTTTGCCAGCTCTATTCCCTACTTTCCATTTGAATAGGGTGGACACATGAATGATAGTCATGTCCAATTTGGCCCACTGAAGATTTGGGTTAAAACTCTGCTAAACTCAGGAAATGCACCAAGACTGCAGCCACACTCATTTTTTGCCCTGGTTCAAAGAAAGAGGGAAATTTCCCTCTTTTTCCCTCTCCTTACATTCTGATTGGCACTAATTTGATCAATGCATGCACACTGAGCAGTGGGGAAAAGAAGACAGACTCATCGCATCTTGGGAAGCTGCTTATCAAAAAACAAGTAAGAGAGAAGGAGAATGGGAAGTTTGGAGGTGGCATAGAGTCTGCTACCTCAAGTACTTCCTATTTTAACAAGACAGACAAACCACAAGCCACAAGTCACCAAAGGTAACTGAGGCACAAACCACTCTGACAACTTGGTGAGCTGAATCTTTTTAGTGCCTGAACTTTCTTCTTTGTTGTGGGTTTGTTTTCTGTTCCTCTTTTACTGAAGTCTATGATGGTCTGAGAAGAATGGTAAGGTAGGACAGAGGTTTAGCTTGGTCCTGCTGGTGGACCTTGTTCTTTGAATCTTGCTCATGGTTCTATGTAGAATCCATCTGCCCTTAGTAAGATTGGATGGTGACACCGGTTTGTTCCCTTATTTTGCCTTTTGACATGGATTTCCTGACAGAATGATTTGGGTGTATCATAATAACTGTCACTTCTGTTCCTGGCACACTTTGTACCACCTGGTGTTTGATTAAGATAGACCAACTAATGCATTCCTTGTAGTTAATGAAAGTGGGCATAAGCAACATGGTGCCCCCCATATGTTTTGGATGACAGCCCCCATAATTCCTGACCATGGGCTATGCTGGCTGGGGCTGATGGGAGTTATTGTCCAACAAAGTCTGAAGGGCACAATATTGACTACCCCTATAGGCCCTATTGCTGATGGTGGGAGGCTAAAGTGATAACTAATCTGAAAGACATGGAAGCCCTAGTTTCACTCTAGGATCCCTAAAGACTGTCTTGTTAGCATTGATCTTATTGAAGGTTTCGCTCTACCATCTATGAGACAACACTTTTCAGATTTTGGAAAAGCCAGTGCTCAATTAAATAAATCTTGTGAAGTTTACAAGTCCAATTTTGTCTCATTATGATGTTTATGCTTCTTCAGTCAAGTAGAGGAAGGGCCCCCAGAGACCAGGTAAATATTCCCATTAATGACTGTCTCATGAAAAACTAGAACCAAGGATTGAGGGCCAAATTAGACATCAATAAGATAAAATGCTGTTTTCCTCCTGCACTTACAATTGTCACAATATGGAACAAAAACTTGTACACCATCTGTGAAGAATGCACATTGCTATATGTCTATTTTGTCACAGGCACACATTACTGTGTAAAAACTTGTGTGCAGTTCTTCCTTCCTACACAGAGCTGGTACCTATTGAGGACAAAAGTCTTGTGTGTGAAGGAGTGCTTGGTTCTGTGTATTTCAAGGCCTTTGTTGAAATGCCATTAAGGGTTAGAGTAGCGTGTGAGCCAGCTTCTGAGAAAGAATACTTGCTCTCACCCTCCTTTCCCTTAAAAGGATAAGTTTTGTGACGTCCTTTTTGGGTTGTTTTTTTACTCATTTGGCATGAATCTTTCACAAACACAAACCCATGGAAAAGTCAAATAGAATTTTGGAGGGAGCCCATTTAAGGGGAGAGAGAAATATCCTCACACGTTTTAAGGTTACAAAGAAGCTTTCTGAAGATTTGGCTATGTCTGTCCTAGGCAATGTATTCCAAAACCCAGCCTTTTCTTTTCTGGCATCACAGAGCAGACTGCACACCAGCAAGCATCTTCTTCAACTAATTCCCTGGCATGTGCATGATTAGCCTTTAAAGGTGATCAGTCCGAGGGCCAAATTAGGCATTAAATCAGGCTTTGCATTTAACCCACATGGTTGTTGTTGTTTTTTAGTGCAGATAATAGCTGGGGGAGAGCTAATAATTATCAGGATAGCAGCCAGTGGGGAAAGGGATTTTTAACCCTTTCATTTCATGCTGCTTCCCCATAGAAAATCTTTCATCTGGAGGTTTGCATTGGGAGACACTGTCTCCTTGGCGCCAAGACTTAAATCGCACCCTCCCTGTAATCCTGATAATTATCACTGCCTGCCACATGTTGCTATTTTGAATCTTACCTCTTGTTTAAATGAACCACATAATTCCTGTTTATTTGGATCCTGGATAAGGACCTCTGCAGTTGGTCACAAACCAGTGAGTCTTCACCACTGCAAAATTGGCAGTATGGTGTGGATACCAAGAGCGATAAAAACTGTTGGATGTGACTTGGATTTTTCCCCTTGGCTGCGGTTGTTCCTGATTCTCTGTAATTATTAGAGCAGGGAGATTCAAAAGCACAATTCTTTGCAGTGAGAACTGGTATGTGACATCAATAGGCTTTGCATCAGCTGATAAATTAGTTTCAGTGGGAGTAGGAAATGCTTGGAGAGTGTGGTTCCGATGAACTGATTCAGCACATCCACTGGGGTGCATAGCTCACATCGCTCCCCCAATAGTTTTGATAGCAGAGTGGAAGGATTAGGAGATTAGCGTGGCAACGCCCGCCTGCTTGTACTTAGAAGGATCTGTTTATAAACCCACTTTAATGTGCCCTAGCTTAGCTTGGACAATTGTTTACATTTAACCATTAGTAAAAATGATGTTAGTGCTGCTTTTGTTTACAAAACCATCATAGCAGACTCCAGCTATCACCTGTGAATGCTTCTTCCTGATTTTGATCTTCCACTTGTGTCACTGGGACCGAAGTTGTTGTAGTTTTGTTAAAGGCTTCCTAGATAGTTGGATCAATGGTTCAACTTGTTTAAGGACTTTCCATATGCAGGAGAGTGACAGTTGCCCTTCCATGTGCAGCCCCACCCAGTAGGAGCAGGTGGCTGGAATGGAAGCAGGCAGAGTTTATGCATGTAGTGTTAGAAGTGTGTACCTGGACTCACACGTGAGCATCCGGCACTCGTGTATGTTCATATACATGCTGTTGTGTATTGTAGAATTTGCTGCCTGCTTAGATTGCAACTTTGCTGTCTGAAGCAGCATTTTAATATATTCTGTCACTCCTATTTCATATAATAAACCAAGCTTTCCTTATTCCTCGGTGTGAGAGCTTCCTGTGGGCATAACAAGCACATGTCATTACTTCAGCAAAAGCTCCTAAAGCTCTCTCAGTATATGAACATACATGAGTGCTGGCTGCACACATGTGAGTTCCAGGTACACACTTGGAAGAGTAATTCAGCAGAGTTCCAAGCTGAATGCATATGTTGAGCTTTTTATTGTTGTTGTTTAGTCGTTTAGTTGTGTCCAACTCTTCGTGACCCCATGAACCAGAGCACGCCAGGCACTCCTGTCCTCCACTGCCTCCCGCAGCTTGGTCAGACCCATGTCTGTAGCTTCGAGATCACCGTCCAACCATCTCGTCCTCTGTCGTCCCCTTCTCCTTGTGCCCTCAATCTTTCCCAACATCAGGGTCTTTTCCAGGGAGTCTTCTCTTCTCATGAGGTGGCCAAAGTACTGGAGCCTCAGCTTCAGGATCTGTCCTTCCAGTGAGCACTCAGGGTTGATTTCCTTAAGAATGGAGAGGTTTGATCTTCTTGCAGTCCATGGGACTCTCAAGAGTCTCCTCCAGCAACATAATTCAAAAGCATCAATTCTTCGGTGATCAGCCTTCTTTATGGTCCATCTCTCACTTCCATACACCACTACTGGAAAAACCATAGCTTTAACTATACGGACCTTTGTCGGCAAGGTGATGTCTCTGCTAGTAGACCTTAATTAATCCTCATATTTAGTTTCCTATAAAAGATGACATTTCACGTTTGTGACCATTTCTTGGCCTGCATTCACTCTGTGTTAGTCAAACCCAGTAATGCAAAAGACCATTTAGAAATGACAACTTTAGTAACTCATGGGAAATTTGAACTGTGTGTTGTTTGGATTTCAAACCCTAAAGCATGTATTTATCAGGTTTGCAAGAAATGATAAGGACTTGAAAATTACTTCAGAAAAAAAAGCAAAGCAAAGGACTTCAGCGCAAAGACCTTGGGCCAAACATATGGTTGCTACCCAAAGTGGCATCTTTAAAGAAACAAAACAAACTATTTCCATCTTTATGTTGCATCTTCAACAGATGCTGCTAGAGGCTGATTACCTCTTATCATTTAACCTGGAGTGAAAATGCCTTTAGATCTCTGGTAGTAATTAAGGATAAAAGTTTTTGAAGTCGTTCTGTAATATTGTCTCTTTCTTCCTACTCTGTTAGTTTTTCTGTTCTCCCTGCCTGCACACCCTGTCCCCCGCCTCTCACTGGAAAGAGTTCCTTAATAGTAAATATACTCCAGCATTGAAGTTTGGAAAACTATTATGGGAACCATAGACCTGCTAGCAGACTCTCCAGCTGCCAAGGCCTGTGAGTATTATACTGTACTGCAGGGTTCAGTCACAGGATATGCTGAATTGGAAAGAGATGGCAAACAAAGAAGCTTTTCAGTGGCAAAGTTGAGGTTTGGCTTTGCTCAAGAGCAGTTTTGGGTCGAAGAGGCATCCGGAGCTCTGGGAGAGGAGCAGAAATATATTGGATAGATGCAATGAAGTAGTACTCAGAACAGCATGGTTTTGTTTGAAAGCTTACAGAATCAGCTTTAGGGGGTTTTCTCTCTATTCTTTTTACAGTTTAGCTTCTCTCTTCTCTGCTTTTTGGTGCAGATCCTTCCTTCTTCCAAACACATGCTAGTTTTCTATAAAAAAATTGTTGACTCATTGCATTCTGGGCACATTTCAGCAAACGTTAGACATGATTAACTTACACAGAAATAGTTGGCTTTAGGTTACTCTTGACTAAGCCCCATTCTGTTGATTGCAGAGGGACAGGCTAAGGTCTGCTACATCATGGCAAATGCATTTGCCTTTCTTTTCAATCTGAATCCAGGTAGCAGAACTTGGAAGCAAGGTGGATGTAAGCAGGGAGGGAGAAGTTTAATTGTGTTGGGGAGGAGCAAGTAACTAAATTGCAATCAATGATTATGGGAGGAAAGCACCACTCTGTTTTGATTTTTTGTTTGAGTAGGGATGGGGAAACTATTGCTCTCCAGATGTTGTTGGACTCTCATGCCCAGCTAACGTGGCCAGTGGTTGGGGTAATAGCAGTTGCATCCAACAACATAAATTCCTTATCCCTGATTTGGGTATACAGTAGTTATATTATTCTAAAGTTCTGTACTCATGGCAAAATAGTTTGTAGAGCATACAATATAACATATATCTGATCTACTGTATCTGGTACCCTCCAGATGTTTGGGACTGGCTGAAGCTGATGGTACTTACAGTGCAAAACATTTGAAGGACACCAGATAAGCAAAATTTGCCAGAAATTCATAATATGGCACTTGGCACTACATGAGCTTAACAATTTTACTTGTAGAGATTAGCAAGACTACAATTCAGAGAAAACTGCAAGCTATCAAAAAAAGAAAAGGGAAAAAAAGCCAGCAATAAAATGCCAGGCTCATATTTCCCTATTTCTTCCTAGTTTATTTTAGCAAATCTTAATGGTGAACAAAACTCTTTTAAGACTGGTTAAGACTTGCTTCTTTTCAAGCACGCGGAAATGTTAATTTAAATCAAAAGAGAAAAGACGGAAGGGTGTATTGCTCTGAAGGTGTTATGAGGTCAACAAACCATGCAGTGCAAGCTGTTTCTGCGATTTTAATTTATTTTAGAATGTGCAGCTTTAACTGCCCTCCTCCTGGAGCATCTAAGGAATGAAATGAACAAACATACAGATATTAAGTGTTATCTTTGGCAGAAATTTTCAAGGTCTGTAAAGATTTGTTCTTTGCTCAGTCTGAACTCTTCTGAAGGTATTTATATTTATTCACAATTCTGTGTAGTGTTCTGAGTTAGACAGGGGCCAGGCATATGTGATCCCAACAATCTTGCCAAGACTCTTAGAACTGTAGAGTTGGAAGGGGTCCTGAGGGTCGTCTAGCCCCTCCCCCCCAGGCAGTGCAAAAATCCTGCCCACATTTTCACAGATGTTTCACCTGAACAGGACCCTGAATTAACATGTTTACTAGAAACCCAGGACTGCACTGCTGTTCACCCTCTGGGACCTCATCATATATTCCACTCTAGCTATAGCTGCAACTAGGACAGGAGTCACCCCTGTGGCACCCATGGGTGCAGGGCACCCACAGAGGCCTTCCAGGACATGGTCCCCACACTCTGCTGAATTAGGTTAAAAAGAAGCATTGTACTGTAACCACTAGAATGGATAGCAGTGTGTGCTTGACTGATGTGTGTGCATGCACGCATGTAGTGCCCATGACAGTTTGCACATGGGCTTTAAAAGACTGCTGACCCCTATACTAGCATAAAAGTTGTTAAGTGATGTTACATTGTTTGGAAGTCCCCTGTTGAGCAACTGCCTTCTTTTTCTTTTTCTTCTTTTTCTTTTTGCTGCTGGATAGATGCTGACAGGTTGCACAATTTCACTTAGTCATGTGGATTTTGAGTCCACTGGATAAAGGGAAAACGAACTCAATATGAATTTCTGTTCTGTCTTAATGTTGGAAAAGCAGTTAGAAGTGAATCATAGAATTGTAGAGTCGGGTCCTGAGAGTCATCTATTCCAGCCCCCAGCAATGCAGGAAGCTGATGTCCTGTGCACGGTTTAATAACTTTTTGTATCAGGAGATGGCCTAGCTGCCCTCACCCCTTATTTTCAGCTTCTGTTGGCGCTAAAGACGAGGCAAGGAACCTTTCTCAGACTCAGGGCTGCATTGCCCTAGTGTGGAGCTTTCCAGGGGCCATGTACCTGTGGCAGCAAAAGTGGGTGGAGCAACAGATGTGGCTCTTTCATCTTTGTACAATAGGCTGCCGTTCAGCCACACACAAGTCAGAGGTTTCAGAACTTGCCACCACAACATACCTCTCTGTCCACCCATTCCAGGTAGGGAAAAGCACTCAAGGATGGAACAGAGCAAGACAGGCGAGTGGTACAGCCTGGGGAGGCAGCATGGCTTAGTCTGATTAAAGGTAAAGGGACCCCTGACCATTAGGTTCAGTCGTGGCTGACTCTAGGGTTTATTGGCCGAGGGAGCCGGCGTACAGCTTCCGGGTCATGTGGCCAGCATGACTAAGCCACTTCTGGTGAACCAGAGCAGCGCACGGAAACGGCGTTTACCTTCCCGCCAGAGCGGTACCTATTTATCTACTTGCACTTTGACATGCTTTTGAACTGCTAGGTTGGCAGGAGCAGGGACTGAGCAACAGGAGCTAACCCCGTCACGGGGATTCGAATCGCCGACCTTCTCATCGGCAAGTCCTAGGCTCTGTGGTTTAACCCACAGCGCCACCCGCATCCCTTAGTCTGATTAGAGAGGCTTAAAGGCCACATTCAGTCCCCTGGCCCTGAGGTTCTCCACCCTGTTCTAAAGATCATTTAGATCCTCATAATATTGGACTATAGTTTAGCACTCTGACCAAACCAGAGTGACAGACATGAAAGGCTATAAGTTTTTAATGTTTTACTGAGTGTCTTTGGTCAGGATCGTCATTCTTATCCTCTACTAGAAACAGAAGTTCATAAGACAGGAAGACTATAACAAATCACAAACAGAATAAAGACGATAAGTTCCTTGACTATTTAAACAATTATCTGTCTTATAAAAAAAAGAGTAGTGACCTCCACGCAAGTGGTTTGCCCTGCTATATACATAGGCACTCTTTCTTCGCTTCCCTGACTGCAGAACATCTGCAAGATTGTTTGAATTGTTTGCTTAACGTTAGGGCTAGCAA
This sequence comes from Podarcis raffonei, assembly GCF_027172205.1. NCBI lineage: Eukaryota > Metazoa > Chordata > Lepidosauria > Squamata > Lacertidae > Podarcis > Podarcis raffonei. The sequence goes on from NC_070607.1 coordinate 41,830,011, forward strand.
ACATTCTAACCCGTGCTGAGCTTCCATTGATCTGTTGAATGGCACCCCCTCCACTGGGAGTCCAAGGTCCTGTCTATAGCAACACTAATCTGTAGGGAGATACATGTTATCATGCGTCCATTCTCTTGCTCCCTATCTCCCATGGTATTTTTGTTTACAGGCTTCAAGAATAGTCTGCCTCTTCCAGCTCCGAGGCTGGGCCAATTCCAAGATAGCAGTGGAACTATTCACAAGCCAGGCTGATTGGAGTACTGCGGAAGGACAATGGCAGTGTGACCTGTCAGCACGCAGTTCTCATGACTTACAGCTCACAAGCCAGATAACAGATTTCCTTGCTGTATTTCTCTTTCATCATTGGGTTGATGATCCCTGTTGAAGTGGTTGGTAAATGCAGCATATGGATTGATACGGGTTATCAGAAGAATGCATTTGATGTAGGTCAGCTGCAGAAATACTATACACTTGTTCAGAGAGCATCAGCTCTGATAAGGAAGAAGATCCTTTGACTTCCCCCTAGGTGGAAACTCTCCTAGAAAATGCACAATTCAGACAGCATAAAAACTAATGGACAGATTTGTGCAGGGTTGGCTTTGGCTTTGGCTTTGAACTTTATACTTTCCCACTCAAATATTTCAAGGATTCACATATTGTGTATTATGAAGATGGAAAGTTCAGGGCAGAATCCTTTGTTTCAGATTTCTGCCATCGATAACAGCTACATTTACTGTTGTACATATTTTTCTAGGCCATCAACACAGTGTATATATAGTAGATATGCTACGTTATTAATAAAATGCTGTACGAGTCTTGGGTCACTCAACCTCATTACATCCCTCTAAAGAAAGGCATTTATATTCCTGTTTTGCCAATGGGATGTTGAAACTCACTTTTAGGGACTTTCCCAAGCCACATCCCCCCTTTACTTCTTTTTGGATGTACAGAGAGAAGTTCAGTGTGTACACCTAAAAATGTAAAACCTGTGTGCATCAGAAAGGCATTTACAAAGATATGTACCATGAATGGGGAGTTGCTTTATGATTTAAATAATATTTTGCATTTCTACCCCCATCATTCAGCCCAGACACTGAGGTCCAGCTCCGAGGGTGGTTCCCTCATTGCAAGAAGTGCGGTAATAGGGAACCAGGCAGAGGGCCTTCTTGGTAGTGGTGCCCACCCTGTGGAACACCCTCCCATCAGATGTGAAGAAAATAAACAACAATCTGACTTTTAGAAGACATCTGAAAGCAGCCATGTTTAGGGAAGTTTTTAATATTTGACGTTTTATGTGTTTTTAAAATTCTGTTGAGAGCCGCCCAGAGTGGCTGGGGCAACCCGGTCAGATGGGCGACATATAAAATTATTATCATCATCATCATTATTAAACTGTGATTTTTATACTCTGCTATGGAGCCACTCTGTGAAAGGCAGGCTACAAGTACAAATAAATAAGTAAAACAAGTGCATCTTTTGGGGACCCATAATTAGCCAATGCTTCCCCATATGTACACACTGAATTTACTTGGGGGTCTTGGGTGGTCTACCATCCAGGCATTGGATGAGACCTAGATCTTCTTAGCTTTAGCAAGGTGGCTGCATCATGTGCCCTTAGATCATGCTTTCTCTCAGTAGAAATCTATGCTTGCTATTATATAATGGTGCAAAGGAGTCTTGTGTTTGTGATCAGAGATTTGAACCTAGCTCTAAATATAGCACTCCCTCCACTTTCTATAATGGGGAAGAACATGTTCAGCATATCAGCATTTAACTGTTCTTAAATCTGGGATTTCCGAGGCATTTGTCAAGTATATTCTTCAGAGGGTCCTGTGTTTCAGCTCTTGCCCATTCTGCCAACCAGCCCCTCACTAGTGTCTGTGTCCCTTCCCAGTTAGAGTCTCACCATACACAGGGCTTTATCAGCACTCTTTCTGTGATCCACTGACTATCGGCTGATTCCTGGTGCTTCAGAACAGCTTGCAGCTGCAGTATCCTCCAATATCACTGTTCCGCCTCTGAGGCTTGTATGTCCTGCTTTGGCGTTGCAAAGCATATTTTTCCCAGTGTCGGAAACTCATAGCTCCATAATGAATTCATTCCCACAGTATCCCACATGTCACCATTTGCCTGAAGCCTCAAACTGAAAACCCTTCTGGGGATGGGGGAGACCATCTGCCTTCTCAGTGGGGGAGGTGGCAATTAACACTGGGAAATGGAGGATGAATTAAAGAAACAATTGGATTAACAGACACACAAGTTTGGTTTGGGAAGGGGGGAAATATTGTTTGAACTTGTGAGAAAACAAAGCCGAGTAGAGAATAATACAACTTCCTGTGTTCTTAAAGTCTATGTGGTTGAGCCTGGAAGCATAGGGTTTCAATATGGTATTTCATTGAAGTGGTCACTAACTTAGATAACTTAAAAAATGGATTACATAAAACCAGAGAAGATAGGCCTATCAATGGCTGTTGGTCATGTTCAGAGGGAGTGTGCCACTGAATACAGCTGGTGGAGAATAAAAGCCAGGAAGGGCTACTGCACACCAACATAAGAAACTGCATTATACCACTGGATCATCCAGCTCAGTCTTGTGTACACTGGCAGCAGATTTCCAGGGTTTCAGGCAGGGATCTTCTCCCAGTCCTAACTGGAGATGCCAGTGACTGAACCTTCTGGGACCTTTTGTAGGCTAATAAGATGGTCTACCCCTGAGCTAGGACTCTTCTCATTTCTTTTCTATCATGTCTGGTTTAGTGGCTTTTCCAGACCCATTTGGAAACCAGGGTGCTTGGTTAGACAGATCTTTAGCCGGATCTAGTAGGGCTTTTCTTATGTTCTTAGTCCGTAGAGAACAAATGTAGCAATTGTCATCCTTCCGATTAGTCATTTCATTGGGATTTACCATAGATTGATCGTATCCAAAGATATATCACACTGAAGCAAAAAAATTTGCTTACTCGGGTGTCTCAAAATCTCAGATGGTATAGTATATATCCCTGTGGAGCACTAGGAATATATATATGAATATATATATATATATATATATATATATATATATATATATATATGGTGTTGGGCAGGATGCTTCGATAAATGTCAAAACTTATCTACCTGTGATCTATGAGCAGCTGCTTTCATTGGTGTTCCCTTTGAAGATTAGAATCTGGCAGCAGATTCTACGCTTAATTACGAGCCACCCATGGAAAGACATAGGCAGCTAATGAACTTCTGCCAGAGAGAGAGAGAGAGAGAGACCCCTGCTCAGTTTGTGAAGTTTGACAGGCTTAAAAAAAGGGGGAGGGGAAGGAAGCATATTGAAGAGTGACAAAAAGCTCACTTTGGCAGGATTTAAAAAGGGACTAGTTTTCCCAACCGTTAATGCCTTCCTGGATTGCACTCGGAGAACTAAATATCCATGTGTATATTCTGAAGTAAAGCAACAGTGGCGGACTTTGGTGTCTCAAATATCAGCAGCACCCTGTGCGACACTAAAATTCAGTGTCATTGTCCCTGCCCCCCTCACCTTCCATTCAATAACTTAGTTGTGGCTCCCCTGCGGTGCTCCTGAGACTCCCTGGAACTTCCCCTAAATCCGCCTCTGCAAAACAGCTTTTAAGCTTAGCTAGGGGATGGGGAAGTAGAAATAGATGACAGTGACCTGTCATCCATCCATCCATCTCTTGGTCTGTCGATCTGTTGGTCTGTCTATCGGTCTCTTTCTCTCTCACACACACACATGCACATGTATATCTTAGGATGCTCTGTGTCTTGGATGAGAGGACTGCTGAAGCTTCCAGATCAGCATCAGTTGAACCAATTTATTCAGCGATGTGGAAAACGTTCTTTGATTAAGCTCTTGGGGCTCTTGTTGTAAAGTTATTAACGGTTCTTGCTCTATATCGGATAGGTTTATAATGTTGGCAGTGTTATAAGGTAGGCCGTGAGAAATTTCAGAATGTTACTGCCTGCGAAAGGGATCACACACGTACTTTAATGAACCCTGAGAGCTATATCGTGCACTACCCACTTAAGCCGCTACTTGGGCTCTCCTCGGTGGCATTTGCCCAGTGCCGTGTTCCCAGTTCTGATGATTAGATTTCATCTGAGCGCTTCTCCCTTTTCATGTCTATTTTGACAAAGGGAGTTGTTGAGCGAAAACCATTTCCATGAAAAACCTGCGATTTTCAGGCAAACATACCAGCCTACTCTCATGGCAGTACCATGGTGAAGGGGAATAACGTTATTTGGCACCAAGCCCTGAAGGAGGAAAAAAGTGCAGAGAACAGGGGTGCCTTTGTCGAAAACCTACCGCAATAAAGTGCAAAAATAGGGGGGAGGGGGTTGGAAGGAATGAAAGTGAGAAAAAGAGGCTGCTATTCCCTTAGGTTTCTTTAACCTTTTTTCTCCAATTTATTCACACATTGCCTGACAGCAGGGCACTGCATTGTTACAAGAGCTCTGAAAAGGGAAGCTGGGACTTCTCCATTTTTATTTGTGAACGAACACTATACACATTGTGCCCCAAGAGAACAAATGAACTGTAGCTCTGCTACTGCCTGCTCCATTGAGGATTTATTAATAGGGTCCAGATTGGAACTGCATCTCTGAAAAGCACATACAAGGAATAGCAAGGAATAGTTACCGGAGACTCTGCGAAGCCTTTATTTGGTGACAATTCAAGGCTTGTAAACGTTTCCCTGCCCTGGGTTACAAGTACGACAACAGGATGGGATGAGCCTGCCTTAAGAGGTATCACTGTAGAGACTCAGACGTGGAAACCCAACAGACAAGAGACTGGCTTTCCACCTAATTGCTTTCAGGCTACTTCCACTCTTCTCAAGATGTGAACCATGAGGAAACATTCTTCAATATTCTGGTATCTTAGTGGGGAGGGCAGCTTAGGGAAAGTCTTTGGAAGCTCTAGGAGTTTGCAAGGCGTAAAAAGTTACTGTTGTGAGTTGGGAAAAGGATTAGGGTTAGCATTTTGTAAAATAAAAAATAAAAAATGTGCAGCTTCTGTTCCTAAGCCCCAAAATGAAATAGCCTGTCTAAGAGGAAATGGTCTTTTAAGCATCTTTTGTCTTGATCCAACAAGCAGATGTATGTGTACATAGAAGAAAAACTCGTGCATTTTAGGTATGGATTCAGGTGTCATTTGGATGTTCATCTGAGCCCCCTGAGTTGGCAAGATGCATCTTTTGTTGCTATGGGGATGTACAGTGCACACAACTAACCACAGCTGCTAGTTGTTCTTCCTGAGAGCTGGATTGGGGTTTCCTATTTGGATTCTTAGGGTTAAGATTTTGTCAGAAGCTAATGAAAAAGCAAGTGACTCCTGGGTGGTAGTGGAATCTGGGCAGGTGTGGGGGAAACAACATTTCATTGGGGGTAGCCAGCATGGTGCCCTTTAGATCTTGTTGGACTGCAACTTCCATCATCTCTCCTGGTTGGCCATGCTGGCTGGGTTGATGGGAGTTGCCCATTGGCTTCCCCAGTTTACCTGAACAAGTTTCGAACTATTCATAGTTAACATGGAGAACAGTGAAAAATTGTGACTTTACTGGTAGGATAATTACAAAATCAAGAAAGAAATCCCCTCGCCTTAGAATGGAAATAAATGTAGGATCCTTCATGCTTCTTTTTTTAAAAAGGAGCCTGGATTTAACATGCCCAGCCATATTGCTGTCTTGGACCCATCACAATTTCTCATACCCCATCTGTTCTAGTGTATGAAGACACACACACACACACTCTTTCTCTCTCTCAATATATAAGCACCACAATTTTCTTAGAATGTCAAGAATTGAAACTGTAGCGTGCATGTTAATAAAAAGTGCATAAATAGGGACTTAATGTCCTATCTTGAGAACATTTCACTTACTCAGTAGTCCACTTTGCTTGCCCAAACAGAACAGCCCCCCCCAAAAAAAAACAGTAGAAAGGAAAACCATAAGAAGAAGTTGATTTAGTTAACACCATAGAGCAAATAAGGCTCAGGTACTCCCAAGGTCCTTATTCTTGTTGCAAATTACACGTCACTCAAACATCTGCAGTGAGTACTTGGAGTAAAAAAATCTGGAATGTTGCTTAAGCCAACCAAAATAATATTTTTGTAACAAAAGACCATTGGTTCAGATTTCTGCTAGATACCCCTGATCAGAGCTGAGACTCTCATTTTAAATTCCTAGGCTGCAGCATCATATTTTCAGAGCCAAATCTGCAAAAATATCAAACTGTGAAGGTACCAATGGTAAGTTTATTGTGATGGTTTTAGGAGCCTGGACAGTCAACCAAGACTTTTTCAGCCTTAGCTGTACTCAGTGCAATAAGTGTGGTAGCTATTTTTTCATGACACACACCAGTTGCTGATGTATGTGAATTCATAAAGGCCAGTGTAGTTTTCCACAGAACTTGTTCGTTTCATAGAAGGTTATGGATAGTGCTATTTTTCTAGAAAAAGAGGTACCGGAACTCACTATGAATGCCTCCCTCGTTCTCTTAGAATGGCAGGTGCCCACCTGAGAGGTGTCAGAACTGAGTTCCGTTGAGTTCTAGCTCAACTCTAGGGTGAATGGTCAGTACATACTGAGCACTGGTTAGAATCTAGCATGAAGTGCTGCTGAGTTGCAGGAAAATTGCATGGTGATAATCACCTTTATTAACAGTGATGGTTCACAAAATACAGTAGTTGACAACACATAGACATACTGGCTTTGGTAAGCCAGTAGCCACATGTAGTGTGATAAAAATCCATTGTGTCAATTTAGTCCACAATGGATAGCACTGAATCTCTTGATGCATTGTAATTCAATGGTTTTACATTGCCAGCTTCCCTTTGAAGTTCCTTTGTTCACAGATAGACAACATAAGGTCAGTCACGGAGTTGCCAGTGCCAAGTTGTCTGTTCTTTTATTAGTGGCCACTGTTAATAGGGTACTTATTTCCATCTGTACTTCTCTGAATTTCATTTCCTTTTGACCTCACGATTTACAGTATTTTGGTCCCTTCCATCTCTACAGTTCTATGATTTTATACCAAGGTGTGACAAAATTGTTCCTTGCTTTACTAAACATGTACACACAACCCCCCCTCCCAAGAATTTCTGCTTGATTCCAATCTTGTCTATATGCAGAGTTGAGCACAGTACAGAATGGTTTCAGAGGTTTGTTCCCTTGGCTTCTCAACCCAAATTGACAGCATTACCTTGGGTATGTTTGCACAAGCAAGAACTCTGTGTGATTTTAACCACCAACTTTGCATACTGCTCAACTTTGCAGAGCACTCAATCCTTGTTTTAAATGATGAGTTGTACTCACATCTGCCCTACTGTACAGTCAGTTGCCTCACGGTAAAAACAGAGATAATGCAAAAGTCTTTTTCTGCAGTGGAATACTCTTTCTTCTGTTTAACTCATTGTCTCCCATTTGTAAAACAAAGCAATATATGAATTATATGCTGGGCACATCTGCCCCGACTCTGCCCTGGGGTGACTCAGAGGGTGTGTAAGTATTGGACCCCTCTCCACCAAATGGGCCAGTTTAGGATACAAGCCCTGCTTTCCCCAGAAATGGCATTAAGATTGCTCCCTTAGTTAACAAAGCTTAGAGACCACACAACAGAGTAGTAGCAGTTATTGAAAATTAGCTGAGGTGGTTTTGCTGGGCTGTAGTTCTTTCCATCTTAATATGTCTACAAGGGGCTGAAGAGGCTGGTTCTTCAGTGCTTCATTCCAAAACAAAAAGAAGAAACTTGAAAGTGGGAGAGGCAACTGTGTTTAATATAGTGCAAAGGTGAAACTTCAGCTGGGAAGATCAGAGCTGCCTGTTTGGGTCACCACAGTAACATATCCCACATGACTTTATCAATGGGTGGCCAATGAAAGCTTATCCTGTCTTATATCCTCCACACTCCCCAAATCTGCCCAACTCTTAGGTTTTCAAAGGTTCAATGTTTCAAAGCATTGAATTCAGCACAAGAGGCCTTTGATTTTCTATCAATTGCAAGCAGCTCAGTCAATGCTCCCCCCACCTTTTAAATCACCTCCTGTGTCTCTGAGGTTGTTAGGTTTCCTAGGAGGTAAAGAAAAATTAATTGATTGTTAATAAAACAATGTTGCTTCTTTTACATTTAACGTTCAAAGCCTGCCAAGTTCCAGCCCAGCTGCAGTAGCCCTTATTAAAATGTAAAGCAAAATGCAATGTCAGCTCTCCCCTGAAGCAGCTTTGGATAGGACACCAGCCGCGAGGAGTCAGAAAGTCATTTTGACTTCCTCCAAAGAAAAGCAGCATCCTTTTCGTTTTCCTTCCCTTCCTCCTCCAGTGTACGCTGCAGCAAAAGCAGCTCCTACAGGGCCTAGCTGAACTCCTTAGTGCCCACAACCTGTGTAGTCCAGCTACTTATTAATTGATTCATTGGAAATGCTTCTAAACCAGCGTTCACCAACTTGGCGATCTCCAGATATTTTGGACTGCAGCTATTTTGGACAGCATATCTGTACTTGCTAGAGCTGGCAAGAGTGTGCGGAGCACATCTGGAGGACATCAGGTTGGTGAAGACTGCTTCAGACTGCCCTTCATCCAGATAAAGAGAAATAAAACACTCAACTCCCATATAATACAATTAAGGATGAAACAGCATCATTGTCTTTTATATAATGAGTGAGTTTTTAAAAAGCATGAGGAACAGGCAGGATGCTCCTCAGTTTTCAGGCTTTGGAGTTTAAAACATCTGGGCAAATAAGTTTTGACCTGGCACTGAAGCGAAAAGCCATTTCTATCGTTTGTTTACTTATTCAAAGCATTTCATACCTGCTCTTCGTTGCAAATGTAATTCTAAAATTACAGATTAAAGCAAATCTGGATACGTCATTCAAATACTAAAGAAGAGTCAGATAGTTAAAAACAGCCAAATGGAGAAGGTGTTGTTGTTGTTTAGTCGTTTAGTCGTGTCCGACTCTTCGTGACCCCATGGACCAGAGCACGCCAGGCACTTCTGTCTTCCACTGCCTCCCGTAGTTTGGTCAGACTCATGTTTGTAGCTTCGAGAACACTATCCAACCATCTCGTCCTCTGTCGTCCCCTTCTCCTTGTGCCCTCCATCTTTCCCAACATCAGGGTGTTTTCCAGGGAGTCTTCTCTTCTCATGAGGTGGCCAAAGTATTGGAGCCTCAGCTTCAGGATCTGTCCTTCCAGTGAGCACTCAGGGCTAATTTCCTTAAGAATGGATGCGTTTGATCTTCTTGCAGTCCATGGGACTCTCAAGAGTCTCCTCCAGCAAAATAATTCAAAAGCATCAATTCTTCGGCGATCAGCCTTCTTTATGGTCCAGCTCTCTGGAGCAGGTACCACTTCCTTTAACACTGCCTTACTATAACAGGAAAGCCTTCCTACAACCCTTATTCAAGCTGCTGAATCTGGCTCTCCAACGGCATGCTTTAGTAAGGACTTGAGCAGACACTTTAGAAACACAGAAAGAGGCCAAACTGGAATTGGAGTTACAGAAGTGAATGAAATCATGGGTTTATCAATTGTGGCTATATGGGAGCTTTTTGTCCCAAGGCATTTATCCACTGAATACCCAGAGGATGTCCTGAACTTCATCTGGTTGGCCACTGTGGCAAGCAAGATACCGGACAGGGGGACTCTGGTCTGGTCCATGGGGCTGCTGTTTTGACTTTTGCATGTAAAAGGTCCAGAGTTATCCCAGGTTCCTTGTGCCATTACAGAGGCAAAGGGATACACTGGGAAACTAAGCAAGCATCTCTTCTTAGCTGTATCTTTCATGGAGGAGAAAGGCTGGGAATTATAGGATCCTAAAAGCTCTCCACAGTTGTTAGAAGAGAGGTGTGGCATGTCTGCTCATCCCATGCCCACCACCCACGTTAGCTGATCTTGTCTGTGAGGATCCTGCAGGGCTGTAAATCACAAGGGGGTCTTTCAGGTATAAAGCAGGCAGGCACCCCACACTGGTTATGCACCCCAACATTTGAATCTCACCAAACAAATGTGTGGAGAATAATGCCCAGAACTGGCCTAAAGAGATTAAGTCTCAGAGATAAGCTTCTGAAATGGCTACAGCTGAAAAATCCAGGGTCACATTTCTCCCAAACTCAGATTACTAAACTTTAGCCCAGAGACTGATATTTGAACCACCAAATCCAGCGGGGAACTAGAATGCCCGGGAAATCCATCTTTTCCAATTTTGTTGGAACTTTGTTTTGTTTTTTCCTGTCAAAAACTGACACCATCATTTATACTGAAACACTGTCAAGTCTTGTTGAAGTTTGGTTTCAGCAGTGTTGGCAGTGAGTCTGAGTGAATGATTTTTGCCTGACTAGAACCTGATGTCTCGCTGTACAACCATAGTAGGTTGTTGCTGGCCTGGGAAACTGATTGAGGTGGGTTATAGTATGAGATGTTGAACGGCCACAGACTGATCTTACACTTCATATTTACCATTTTGGTGTAAATGAAATTAAGGCCTGGAGCCTTTCCTGTAAACAGTCACGCAGCTAGAGCTATTTCCATTTTGTTGTTCCTTCCCTCCCCTCCATCCTTGATTTTCATCTGTGGCATTCCCACCCCCTTTAAGATTTCTAGTAGTATCTTTTGTAAACCCCTTTTCAGGGTGGCCATTGGCACCAGCCCATGCTGGAACCTCAGCGCCAACCATTTCCAGAAGATGGGGTTTGTGCCAGAAGTTGTGGGTGGTGACACAATTCCTCAAAACAATCTGTGCTCCAAGAGATCTTCCTTGGAAACAAGGCTACCTTAGCAAGGGCTCTGACACCACAGTGCTCATTTTGACGGCAATGTGTGCCCTGGCCTGGACGGTGACCTTGGTGAAGCATGGCCTCCAGCCCAGTCCTCAGAGTCTAGGCATGCCGCGGGTTTTGTGAGCAATATCCGTTCGGCTCCTGAGAGTATGTTTATGTTTCTCATATGAAAATAGGGAATCTGAGGTTACTGTTGTGCTGGAAAAATGTCAAGACTCAATTGGCAATATCCCACTAAACCACAAGTTTGCAGGAGAAAAAAACAAAACCCTCACATTTTCAAAACCATGTCTGTATGCTTTTAAAGAAAATATATACAATCTTGGTCAAGTCTTGCTCGTATTATGGTGGTGGCAGTCCTGAAAATAATTGAAATGTGGAAATACTACTCCCATGCTGTTCGGTGAATGAAGGGGGAAACAAATCTTTATTATTCCAGAGTTCACATAATTTATAGGAACACTATTGTCTTTCCTCCCCCTTAACCCATGTCCCCTATTTCTTTCTTTTTCTTTTTTAAAAAAGCCCGATTTAGCTCTCAGATATGTTTTACTGTTTGAGGGAACATGTGTTTTACAGACTTGTCATATGAAAACAATTAAAAAGAGGAACTGGAGCAATAACAATAAGTCACGTAACCATGGTATGGTTAATCCCCAAAGTTTGACTATTAAACTGTTGCTTCTAGTGGATGTGAAACCAGATCTCATCATGCAGTGTTAGCTTTTTGGCAGCAATCTTTTATTGGGATGCAAAGGATTTTTATTTTTTTGTTCTTTTCTTTTTTCTAAAAAGGCTATTCATATCATATATTGTTGGCTCAGAAAACAGATTCTGTATCCAAATTGACTCTGTTCCAACAGGTTTTAGGTAGTGGAATGAGGATGGCCTGGATCTGTACAAATATGCTAAATTCTGAGTTGCAAAATCAGAGGTTTCTTGATGCCTCTTGACACATTTATTCACTATTTTATGAATGTGTTGCAAAACACACACTTCTGTGTACAATGAGTCAAGCATTTGACTAGGCTTGTGAAGGCAGCAGTGCATCAGTTCCCTTTATGAAGGTGCCAGTAGTAGAAGATGATCTCACTAACTACGTATGCTGCAGTTCAGCAAAAAGGAAAACGTAAAGTTATATTTTAAAATTTGACTTTTTGCATAGGGTCGTTCCACATGCCAATTCATTGTGGACTCAGTGCTGCTTTGTGTAGTGTTCTCATGACACCTTTAGAAAATCAAAATGCCACCCCTATGTTCCCCCTCCCATTTAATTTGCATTTAGTGTTTCAACAGGTTTTTTTAAAAAAAATTCTTTTCTACATTAATAGTAAATGGGGGAAAAATATGGGGCATCATTTTGATGAGGACAATGTTAAGAGGACACTGTGCAAAACATACATGCATGACAAGCACCAAGACCACAATTAATAGCTATATGGAAACATATATAGTATTAGGCAGCTAGAAATAATATCAAATCCTTAATTACCTTCGGTTTTCTTCCAGGATGAAAATATTTTCAGTGATTGAAATTTAGCTTTTTTAAAAATAATGATGTGGCTTTGAAATTTGTTACAAGTAATTGAACCAAAGAGCACAGTTGGTTTCATTCTATGTTCCTATTATTGCGCTTTGCCTCTGAGCTCTATCTGCTTTGGGAGATATAGGGTTGTGACATTTTAAACAAGCTGAATCAGAGAATCTTGTGAATTTGACTGATTTTAAATGCATAAGTCTTTTTCTTTTGGGGGAGGGGAGGTGGCTAAAGTATAGTTCAGTGTTGAATAAGTTTATGGAAACCCCCCACCCCTAGTATCTGTATGGGATTTCCCAGTGCAAGTCCCAATAAATAGTATTTCCCAGAGTGCCATAATCATGACTACTAAGGTCCTTGTTTAATTCTTACTTGTGTTTCTGACCACACTATTTTTCTTTTGTTCCCCTTCCTTTTCTCCCTCTAGCTGGCCTGCCATTTCTGATAATCGAAACAAGCACAATCCCACCCTATAAGCGGGGATTTTACTGTAATGATGAAAGCATTCGCTACCCTCTGAAAAGTGGAGAGACCATCAACGATGCTGTCCTTTGTGCTGCAGGCATTCTTATAGCCATACTTGCTGTAAGTAGGACAAAACGACTGCGGTTTTATTTCAGCTCCCTGTACTATAAAAATAAACACCCAGTACCAAACAACATGGCTATTTTTTTCTGTTCTGTTTTTGTTTTATTGATTTTTCATAAATAAAAGTTAGGATGTTGGTTAGTCAACATTAGTGGTTCTAAATACTTTGTTACTGAAAAACGTTGATGTCTTTATGGAATTAACCCAAACCAGATCATACCTTGAGCGGCAGCTCTTAAACTGAAAACTTCAAACAACTTATTATGGAATAGTTCCCTAAACCCACTGCAGCGGGGACCTGCCTTTTGTTTGTTAACCCATCAGGGTCATGTGCACTGCTGATAATACAGCATTGACAAGGATAAACTTTTGAAGGGAGGGGCTTGTAGATTCACTGGCTTTGACAAAATAGCTTTCAGTATAGCCACCACTCAAATCACACTGCAGACCAAATTAATCTGTATATGATATCCAGTGATAGAAATTAGCCAGGTGCCAGGTGCATTTTGTGACTGGCACAAGTTCAATTGGAAGCACATGGAGATCTCTGGATGCCAGTTTGGCGACTGACATCTTCATTTGGCTGGGCCCTCCAGCTTTCTTAAGCAGGTAAGCAGAAGAGCTCCTTTATTGTATTTATATCCCATCCTACAGGGTACAACTCCTCCTCAGTTAATCTGTACAACAGCTCTGTGAGGTAGGTTAAGAGGCTGTGACTGACTCCAAGGTCATGACTGAGTGGGGGATTTGAACCCAGGTCCTAGCCAGCACTCTAACCACCCCACCACATTGGCTTCCTAGAGTTCTTCTGCTGTGGGGCAGCTCTATAAATTATGTAAATAAATACAGGGAAAGCAAAATGTCGCTTAAAGAAGGATATGAAATATTTTCCTGGAAGCTTGAATTTGTTTTATACTGGATTGGTTTGTTTTGTTTTTGTTTGTTTTTTTTGATGTTTCAATGTGTTGTAAACCGCTTGGAGATTTATTCTTTAAAATGTAAAGTGGTGTAGAAATGAGATAATAATAAGAACCACAAGAATAGTAATAAACACCTTTGCTGGGGGGAGAATGGCACCTAGACATACCATTGTGGTGACCATAACCCAGACTTAAGGTGCCATTTGGCAACTAGCTTATATATCTGAGTTTCTAACACTGCACCCATCACATGCTTATCATGGTGTGAGTGGGGAGGCTGTGCTTGCTCCCACCAACGCCTTGGCCATGACCCTGGTGGTTTGGCCTTGCTGCTGACTATGCATTGCTCTGAAAGTTTGAAGCAGGCAGCCTGCTTACATGCGTATGCCCTGTGCATACTTTAGAATGCCTGAATGATCAGGACGGTAAATTGTGTGAAGATATACACCAGGTGCCATAGTTCAGGCAGGGTGAATGACGACAAGGCTGCACCAGGCAGTTAGAAATGCAGGGATGAGGCCACTGGAGCCTAACCCTGCTCTCCCAGTCCCTAAAATTAACTGTGTGGGCCATAATATCTGAAGAGGGCTCTTCAGCACAGATGTTGTGAATGACTGCTCCCTTCAGCGCCAGCCAGCAGGACCAATGGTCAGGGACAGCCAGAGTTGTGGCGTGCAACATCTGGAGAACACAACAGTTGTTAGGCAGTCTCTACTGTATGAAGAGCATGATTGGTTATCTAATCCAGAAGTGCGCTAGGAACAAACTCCGAGTTGGGGACAAAACGTTCCTTCCAAAACCATACAAGTCAGCCAAATCCCATAAATTTCATTGAACAACCAATGTAGGAGACATTTTCCAGCTCAGCAACTACGTGCTTGTTCGGCAAAAATTTAGCGTCTTGAAGGATTTGGTGTACATTGTCTGCATTCTGGTACGCTTTGTGGTATTTACATATCCCGTATTTCATGTTGGGTTGTGAAGTATGTTCTGCTTTGCAGCCAGCCACTGACTGCCTGGAAATGTTTTGCAGACAGTATTAGGTTCTGATATCTACTAAGGAGGCAGATTTTGAAAGGAAATTTGAAACTTGGGAGGCCGAAGGGAAGGGGCAATGTCTGTGTTCCCAGTATCCTTTGCATTAAGATAGATAATTCTGTTTGCATGTTCTTTTCCTTTGGATCTCTGAAACATTTTCTCATTATTGAAAAAGATGCTGCTTCATGTAGAGGGGGCAACTGGGTATTTCTTTGTCAGTAATTGGAGGCATATTCTCAGCCAAGGCTTATGAATGGAGGTTGCTCATATGATTGCATTGATGACCACTTTACAAACTGAGTAGTTCAGTTCAAATATGATGCCAAACTATGATTTGGTGCTAAGAAAACAAATCTAGAGGAACCTTATGTTTGTGTGTTGGGATGAAAACTGTGATTTGTTGTTACCTCCAGCCTGACAAACTCTCGTTTGTATTTTCTCTACAAACTAGGAATAAACCCTGGTTTGCATGGCAAGTCGAAGCTATGGTGTGGTTGTATCGGCAAACTATGGTTTGTTGAAAACAGGAAGTAACGAGGGAAGAGGAGGAGAGGGAGCAGCTGAACCTGAGGTTTCTTTTCCTAGCACTAAACCATGGTTTGGTACTACATTTGAAATTAGGCAAAGGGAAGATGGGTTGTACTTCTAAGTAAACCAAGAGTTTACACATAGTTTCCATGAAGGTCTGAATTACAGTTGGCTCGGGGAATGTAAGAGTGTTCCTGCCCCACAACACCTGCATTGGTGACCTTTCTGAGGTAAGAAGTGGGATTGAAAACTTGTTCAGCTGAATGCGACTGGGAGCCCTGCATGCTGAGTTGGATGCACCTCAGACCTTATTGCTGAAAGCAGGAACCTCAGGTAGAATGGGGGCAGGGGACTGGCACATGCAAGGATGTTGGGGAGGGGAAGGCTGGCACATGTTCCTCCTGCACACTCTCTCATGATTGGAATTTCCTTTTTATGCTGGAAATTATTATAACAATCTTATAGACTTATTGTTATTTGCAGAATAATTGTTTTAAACAGGTCTCAGATTTGTTAGCGTCTAGAGAGGAGACCATTCTTGAGCTTCCCAAATGAAGAGTGGGAATAATAATAAATGCCAGCAAGTATTTCAGTTGACAACTTCTCTTGTTTGAACATGGCCTACTCCTGCCAGTTGTAGGTTCTGACCTTCAGGACTTAGAGGACATTCTTCAAAATGCTAAGTTGTATAGCAGGCTAAGACCATACGTAAGGCCCGGCGTGTTAAGAAAAGTAAATTTCATCAGTCACATAATTTTAACATGCAGATCGCATATACTTTTGATTGTGACTTTTAGCCTAGCCCCACTCATTTCTCCCTCTTGTCTACAAGCCAAGTTCCTGCTGCTTCAAGTGATGTAAAATAAAATAAAAACAAAATGAAACACAATGACAGAGGGCAATCTATAGCAAAACCCTTGTTTGTAGCGTCCAAGAGTTTTGTGTGCTTGGGTTGGCCAACCATTGTGTTAGGTCTGCCCAACCTTTATGTGACTCCCCAACCCCCACATCCATTCTAGGTTTCTTTGCTTCACTGCTATTAAAACTTCCTCCTGCCATTATTTGTCAACAAAGTCTGTTCCTACTAAGTGCTCTATCAACTAAATAGCCCCAATAACCAGTTATTTTTGCATTCAAAGAGAAAATGAATAAACCTATAAACAAGAAGGAATTTTATCCTGCAGGGGAACTTTCCCATTATAGAAAAGCCATAAATGAAAGTGAAAAAGCTTTTCATTTCCATGTTATTGCCTAACATACCGTCATTTGGGCTCCTTGCAGAATCTGCTTCTGATCAGGAGCAAGCCAGTGGTGTGTATTATTAGTGCTGAAAATGTGGCTGGAAACATAATCAGCTGACTATATAATCCATCAACTTTCTAACACAAAATGGCAGGCTAATTAAAAACTGGGGGTGGGGGAGAGAGAAAGAAAACCCCGGCCACTCTGACGTAAAATAGCTGATTCTCTGCCATATTTGCAGCTTTCCCAACAAAAGCAAGCGGGTATGGAAAATACAAAACAATACAGCACTTTTATTGTGGAGGATTGCCAGTCTTATCAAGCATGCAAAGAAATGGATTTAGAATTTTTATTTTTTTTATTTATGATGGGAGAAGATAGAGAAAATTTGTCGTATTTTTAGTATTATATCAATAAATATACATGTAAAATTGCCACACACCAACTGCTACATCATGCAGGCATACATGCAGACCTAGAAACAACAAGAAAACACCACGCATGAAGTAAACGTTCACTTTCTCTCTATCAGAAGTGGGGAACTTCTGTCCCCCCCCAACATGTTTTTGGACTCCAACTTCCATCAGCACTAATCAGGATTGGTCAGGGGTGATGGGAGTTGTAGTCCAGCAACATCTGGAGGGGCACAACATCCTCATTCCTGTTCTATTCCATAATACTAACAATTTTCAGTTTATAAAGCTGTTTAAATCCATATATACCATACCATCTAGGAAAAGAGTTTTCCACCAGGTGGTGACCAGTGGTGAGATTTTAACTCTCATTCTGCACATACAGTACATATATTTCCCACCACCACCCAGAAGGCATGACTTAGATGCCAGGATTATTGTAGCACAACTGGAATTCACCCTAAATTCACTGAGTACTAATTATCCCCTTTAAATTTGATGTATTTGCTTTCCAAACACTCCATAGCTGGCATAAGGGCATTGGGGGACAATAAGCAAGACAATCATTTTCACACTGCTAACCCTTTATTTTATATAGTGTCATCAATAGACTCCCTCATCTAGAGCAAAAGGTCTAGGTCATGTTTTATGGGGCTTGCAAGGCCCACAAAGTTCTTGTTAAGTAAATACCAGAGGCTGTGACCTTTGTCTCCATCAGTACATGGGAGGATATGAATGCACAAGACCCTTGAGATACTAATTGCCTTAGGGGATTTTGCTTTCCAGACCTCCCCTAAATATTCCCAAATCTTACCCCACATTGTATTTCTTTTACTTTAGAAAATATGGCTTGGTTTGACCTTTCAGGACCTCATGTTATCCACAAGTCATGGCTGCAAACTTCTATGCAAACTTCTACTTACTGGCCATCTAGTAAAGTCTCACATTTGTGACTGATGGCCCTTCTCTCTGCACATTTCAGTAAATAAGCAATGCCTGGTCCCCTATTGGCATCTATACCCAACTTCGTCTCCTGTAAGAAAAGCTCATCTTGTACAAAGGAGACATGTGACCTTTTGCTACTTAAGAACACAAATCCTATGCATGCTTACATGGGAATGTATCCTGCTATACATAGTAGGACTTGTTTCTATGTAAACATGTATCTCCTCAATTATACAGAGCCTTTTCTGTTCTCTAAAGAGGTGAATTTCACCTTAGCAGAGGAAAAGGCACTACCAGTCCACCGTCAATTTGAACCAGTGACGTAGTTAAAGTGAAAGTTAGCCTACTTCCTCATGTCTCTCTTTGCATGCACTTGCATAGCCTCTTAAAAGTTTTGTTTAAAGCAAAAATAGAAACAGTTGCACTTAGTAGAGTCAAAACCAGTGCAAACAAAACAGAGAGAAGTGTGTTTAATTTATTTAAATCTCCCCATCCTATTAGATGCTGGGGGGGGGGATTTCACAGTAACTTGAAAATGAAGCATGGTTGGCGGTGGTCAGGAGAGATTGCAAGGGTGACTGAATAATAGAAACTAATTGCACAGAGACCTTTCAAGGATTTGATGAAAACGGATTTGCAGCCATGCTTTCCAAATACTGGGCCATTTTGCACTTTGTCCCTTACCAGCTTTGCTCCCCTTTAAGCGTTTCCAGCAGTTCACACCACATGCATACTACTTGCTGGAGACACAAGTCAGAAGAGGAGCTTAATATCTTTAAGACTTGTTTATTCAGGATGAAGTTTCAGCTTTTGCACATCTGTGCTGAATTAGTTGCTTGAGCTTTCTTTTCCCCCCTTTTTTTTTAATCAGGGACAGCGTTGCCAAAAGAACAAGTTTATCCTACTTCAGCTTCTCATTAAAGGTCCGGCCCTGATTTCAGCTAAAGCAGGATGGGTCATGGCTACACACTGTTGTGCTGGTGGGGGGCTGAAGTCTCCAATTTACAGTCTGCTACATCTGTGCAATTACCAGGACCACCAGCAGCGAGAGAAAATATTAATCCCTAGACTTTGTTGGCCCTGGTCAAAATATTCCCATGTCTATCTCCGGACAGGCATCTATGGTTTAAGAGACTCCATGTGTTCGGAATAAAATGGTGGAGCACTTATTGTTACGCTTTTTCCTTAATTCAGTTTGTTATGCTGACCCACGTTTGTATGGAGTGAAAGGCTCAACCACTGTAAAATGCAGATTTCCAGTTGTTGTTGTTTTGTTTTTACATTGATCATTTGCATCCACATCCCAGGACAGCTGGGAAGCATAGAATCTCCTCTGAAGCAGCTGAACACATGTGCATCTCCCTTATACATATTTGTACTTTTTGAATGTAGTGCTCCTACAGGCCACTTTTGCTTGTGCATATGTGGTGGAAATGCATTCCCAAGTGGCCACAAAAGCCACAGGGGATTTGTAAGAGACTCATCCTCCAGTAAATAAGCAACAGGGAAAAGAAACCGATGCTACGGTTGTCGGAGAGAGGCCCTGGCTGTAAATAACCATTAGAGGCCATCTGGCAAATTAATTGCGTTCTGCCAAAGGAGGAGATGCTGAGATTCAGATGCTTTTATTCGCCCCACATGCAAACGTAGACTCTGGCCGATCGCCTGCATTTGAAGATGGTCCAACAGTCAAGATAAGCCATCAGCTGTGCAGCACTTGTGTTCTCCAGGGCTTGCATGGGATTCTGGAACAGGTTAGCTCCTAAACCTAGACAGCCTGGGTGAAGCCCCAGGGACCGCAATATTAATTTCCGGTGGGGTGGGGGGAATGTGACAGTGCAGCTCTTGAGTATGTGCCGTTTTTCTGCCGACTAAACAAAAGAAACTAAACTAGCAAGCCCACACTTTTTCTAGACACTCTTCCATGAAGTAGCTATGAATGCTTGTAATTTCAGTGAATCCATGTCCCTTTCTCCTCTTTCCCATCCCCACCCAACTGTCTCATTCTACCTCCATTTCTGAATATGCCTTCAGTTTCAGGTTTTGCACCTTACAATACAAACCTTCCCAAACCAGGAAACCCAGTTTCCTGTAGCTTGTCTCCTCAGCCTTTAAACTTTGCAATTTTTTTGTCCTGTAAATTGGATTGCTTGCTACCCTCCAGGGTCTTCCTTTGCCTCACCCCCATAGGGTTCTAAGCAGAATACCCAGAATACTACACTTACAGCTTGTGGCACATTGTTAATAACACTTATTCTTGTAAATCTTATAATCAACAAAACAGACACCCCCCTTCTATGAAACATCTATAAGAGAGCTACCCATTTCCTTCTCTCTTTTGTGGATAAGCTTGCAAGGAAGCTGTTTGGTGGTGTGACATGAAAAGCAATCCTTTCTGAACCTTCTAAGCATCCTTATATTAGCATGTTGCCTGCATGCCATTTGTGGCTGGGCAACAATCTAGAAAAAACAAGAATACACAATCCCCCAGAAGCATTACAATATAAAAATTTGTGTTTCCATATCTAGTGAAGCAGGCTTTGTTGCTCTTAATAGTTATTTCCTTGTTTTGCTTCATTAGTATATTAAGCTAAATAGATTTATAGATTCATTTTAGTGATAGTTGGTACACAAAGACTTTGTGGTGAAGGGGAGAAAAGTAAATTAGAAAGAATTTGTGTGTGTGTCTGTAATTGGCAATGTTTCCATGTTGAGAGTAATATTACTGGCTGTTTTAGAGATTGATTTGCATGAAGGCATTTTTCTGGCCATTGAATGTGTATATTCTTCTATTGGCCAGAATAAAAAAACATGTAGAGGGAAAGGAACCTATTTTATTACAGAGGTATAAAAACAGTGAAGTAATTAATAAAATCCTAAAAATGTAAAACCAGAGCTCAAAAAATCTACTTGGGTAACGTGACAAAGAACAATTTAAGCTTTTTGCCTCTTTCCTGGAGGTGTGACATTTGGAATTGATTTCACAGCCTGATTTTCATTAAACTGCCTTTAAAAGCTTGAGATTATAAGAAGCCAGGAAACCAAGTTCATAATGATGATTGATAGCATTAGTGTCAAGTCTAGAACATTCTCTCTAGATGTAGCACAGGAAATACTTACAGTGTATGGTTCAAGGGTTCTTGGGTCGTGCTCCCAGAAACATGCTGCATTGTAGGAAGAGCAACAGAAAAGTGTGTGCAGGTATGAACTGTGTTTCCCACAATTTTAAGAAATTATAACGAGAACCATTTTGCACTTTATGGGAGCATGCAGTCAAGCAAGGAGCTACAGCTAATCCTGGAATCTGGCCAATTGTACCTATGTTGATCACATGCGAAAGGTGTACATTTAGACAATTTAGGATGACATCTAAAATGTGATAGCTGAAGCAGAAAATGTCTACTTATTCCCACCCTCAGCAACCTAGAAAAGGGTAAAGCAACCCAGTTTCTTCCTTGCTCACTGACTAGTGCCCTGCACACAACCTGGGATAACTGGTCCTGTAGCAGTCAGCCACTTATGACCCTCCTTTTCCCCCTTTGAATGATCCCAGTGGAGTCACAACAGAAATAAGCTTGCTATCTGTGAGATCCACAAAACTGTTTGCTCCATCTACCAGAATCCCATGCTTAACAAGTTGAGGAACACTGATGTATTGGAGAGCAACCTCTGCTCCCCCAGGAATGTATATGCAATTCCAACCTACCTCACCTAAGAGTTGAGAAGGAGCCTAATCTTCCATCCGTCCAGAGGTTAAATGAGAAACTTGGCTCTGAAAAGTGTGATATAAATTAACAAAATATTATTGGACAGTGGCCAGACATAGACACATCAAAGAAGTGTTTCAGTTAAACACGCCGTAAACTTTGTATGAGAAATCGGGTTGGCGAAAACGGAACTCCACAGCGCTGTCTGGTGTCACCATGTTATAATGCATATACAACACATATAAAGCACTTTTTCTTTGCCAGTATAGCTGAGACTAATGTTTCAAAGATCATACTTGGCTAAGAGGGAAATCTAAACCCATGGTCACCAGTGACAGGGTTTAATGGAGCATCATGGTCACCACTGCACCACAGCCCTATCACTTGTGCTGACCAGGAGCAAAGAACCACCACCCCACCTCAAAAAAATGTTTTATTGCTGTGCCAGCTCTCAGGCTAATACAACAAATTGGGCCTGTTGCTGTCACGTGATGGCACCAGGACTGGCTCTCCCAACCCCTCATGATGTGTTTGTCCCAAAGAAGCCATGAATGTCAGTCAAAGAGGAAAACCTTGGTCTCCGCTTGTGGTTTATCTGGAGAGAAACTACGAGACTGGCATCAGGTGACACAAGCTAGACCATAGCTTGCTTCCCAGGAAGATTGGGGAAGAAGCAAAGCATCTGTGATTTCAGGAGTTTATTTTAACTGTGGTTTAATGTGACATGTGAACTAGCTCTGTTTAAATAGAGAGAGGGGAAAGTGCCTTTGTAGTGACTTCCTTTTCAAAAACATGTGAATTGGCCCAGGTGTCTTGCATTGCTTAAGGTTTTGCTGCAATTACTAGAGCAGAATTTTTAGAGCTCTCCGTTCAGGTGACAGACTTGGAAAAGCTCAGCTTAGGAACTGTTGTGCTTGTGGAATTACCTGCTATTTTTGGCTACACCTGCAGCTTATTTCCAGCTTTGTCTGAGGTGCAATTGCCCAATGACCCATATATATAAAGATGCCAAAAGCACCCACATCACTTAGATTTGATTCTTTTCCTTTGGTGTTTAGAACTAGATAGGATCGTCCAAGGAAAGCAGCTAGACAAGTTCTTTCTAATGATATCACTGGGCTTGTCATCATTGCCTGTAAGCTAAGGCATGGAATAACAGTTACTATGATTGCTCTCGTTTTGCAGCCTTTGCAATTGTAAGAGATTCCCCCAAAGCCTTCTGATTTATTATTGCATTCCAAGTTGTACTTATAAGATAGTCTCTAGTAATAACTTTGGGACGTGTAAATTGTTTGGGGAATGTTGTCTGTCTCTATACTAATAAGTACCTTCCTTGTCATTTTGGCTGCATTCACAGGGGAGTTACTAGGTGCCATTTGAATGTTTTTCTCAAATAAAGACCCTAAATAATTACCGGGGGGAAGAGGAGGGAATCACACAAACTTGGCCCAGCATAACAAAGCAAGCCCATGAACTTTAGCAAGCTGACGAAATGGAACGCAAGTGTATACCGGTATGTTGCGCCCATTTCAACAGTGGGTGGAGACGGAGAGGCGCCATAATCCTCTGTCTCCCCCAGATTAATCATACAGTGAAGTGGGATTGTTTCTGAGGGGAAAAATGGGATATCTAAAAAAGCTACACCTGTACGCTCTGTTCTGATAAAATTGTATTGACATGTGGCCTGCTCATGAAGGATGCACAATTTCTTATCTTAAACATATACGTATCTTTCCCTTACAGATCATAATAGGAGAGTTTTATCGGATCCATTGTTTAAAGGAAACATCCCGATCCTTCATCCAGAACCCCTATGTGGCAGCTCTGTACAAGCAAGTGGGTTGCTTTGCCTTTGGATGTGCCATCAGCCAGTCTTTCACAGACATCGCCAAAGTGTCTGTTGGACGTTTGAGGCCCAATTTTATTGCGGTTTGCCGGCCGAATTTTACACTAATCAACTGCTCTCAGGGTTATATCCAAGAGTACCAGTGCTTTAATGATGACGAAAGCAAAGTTCAGGAAGCCAGGTGAGAACTTTTTCTCTCTCTTTCCAATGGAAATAGTGTGTTGTGACTTGAATAAAAATGATACCCTTGTTTGCCTACATAATCACCTTGAAAAATGGCAGAGGAACCTGAATGAATGAGCAAGCGGTTGACTTTCTCAACCGTAAATTTAAAGACGTAATAGCTCTCCTTTAGTCTTGATACCTCCATGCAAGTTTGCAAGTCATTTGTCCAATTTTGATTCCTTTGCACTGGGTGTAGTAATATCACTGTAAGTCCTGTTTCAATGGTAGATTTGCAAGTATATTTCCTTAAACAAACAATGGATAATTGTCCAAGGGAAGAACGTAAGAATGGAAAGGTGAGAAAGATTATAAAAAGCTGCTGGGTGGTGGTGGGGGGGGGACAACTAAAAGAATTTGATACACTTAACTTTATAAAAATCACTGCTGCTTACAAAGGAAGCATTTTTTGAGGAAGGTGTAACTTAACTCAGATAAGCTATGTAGCCTTGTAGCAAATATCTGAGTCCACTTATAAAGATAAGCACCTATACTTTTGTCACTAATAACAAAACAAAACAAAAAAAGTAAAGGAATTTCAGAAAACTTTCCATATCAAGAAAGACAGATTAAATCATAACTTTTTTTAAAAAACTTGCTGTTCCAAACTGCCTCAAGAAGATAGGCGAGACCAACTGATTATGCACTAGGAGATGGTAAAACCTGCTACGTAAGTGCCCTGGGCCGCATGGCTGCATGCCAGAATTTTATTTAAAATTGCCATCTCTATGAGTATATATGTGTAGGGAGGAGGAGACATCTTAGAGACATATAAATAAGTAAATATAGACAGGCAGTGTGGACTGTTTAATTTCATATCCTTAAGTAATTTTAAACTGCTGTTCCTGTTTTCGTATTTTAGGGGTTGAGAGTTAAACTTGATTTTATTGATGACTGTGCAAAGGTGTTGTACAGAAAACCAAAGTATTTGGCCATTTGCTCCAGTAACAGGTGTGCTACTTTGCTTCTTTTGTTTTGCAGGAAATCATTCTTTTCTGGACATGCTTCCTTCTCCCTCTATACCATGCTTTATTTGGTGGTAAGTAGGAGGTCATGTATCTTTAAGAAATCATGTTTTATCAATGTTTCTTAAGGCAGTGTGAGAAATGAGTGAATGCTTATGCTGGGCCAAAGTTTTCAGCCCAGCTTTGTTTTTTGACATTACATTGGGTGGTAGTGTTCAGGTGACAGCCCCCGCCCCAGACCAAAGAAATCAAATTATACACACACACACACACACACACACACGTGTGTGTGTGTGTGTGTGTGTGTGTATGTATATGTATGGGGGCAATTCTAAGAGCTTTTTTGTACATCTGGCCATTTGGCTTACCTTAATGAAAGGTGACTGAGAGGTTTTAAAAATTTCTTTTTCTTTTCTTTTTTCTCTTTAAACCCCTTTCCCCAAAATGTGAAAATTGCTGGGCCAAATACTACTGCCCAACATTACCATAAACCATGGTTAATGAACAGGGCTGTCTTAAGCATATGTGGCGCCGGGCTGCAAAGATCTGCCCGGCGTCCCACCCCCCAGGTTGCTCAGTCCCCAGCACGCAGGAGGGCGGAGCTGGCCGGTCACCTCAGCATCTCTCTGGCTTGGTCGCCCTGAAACCCGTGGTGCAGAGCCTCCCGCAGCAGAAGAGCCCGCCATGGTGCTCCGACCAATGGACGGGCTCTTCCCTGGACTCAACTCTCGGGCCCCGGACTCTCAGCCTGGCACCCCTGAGAGCCCAGTGCCTGGGTGCCCTGCACCCCCAGTGCCTATAGGTAAGACGGCCCTGTTTATGAAGGTAGCAATGTGTATTGAATGTGCATCAGAGAGTAACATCAGACATCAGCCTGATTTGTTCCTCATCTTCGAGTTGGGAATTATGACCTATGGAATAGGATTATGACCTATAAAACAGGTGTGCTGCAGAGGCATTTGGATGCTGTGGTTTCAAGAAGTTGGCGTGAACAGCCGTAGCTGAGAGCTAGGCAGAACATCTGCCTTGCAAGCAGAGGGGACCAAATTGAATTCCCCAGCCTCTCTAGGTACAGTTGGAAAAGACTCCTAGGCAGTGTAAGCAATAATGAGCTAGATAGACCAGCACTTTCTTGTTTCTTTGCAATGTTTATCCTGCCAAAAAAGAACCACATCTGCATTACTTGTTTCGATCTCAGTTTCACTAGAAAAAGCAAGAGCAAGCAAAGCTCAAGGAATGTAAGCCTGCGTGTATTTCATTTTGCCAAGCAACATAATTGAGATAATGTTAGGCTGCTTTATTTATCATTTACCTACATTGATTCAAAATCATAATTATCTGTTTCATTAGTTTTTTTAAAAAAGTAATCTGCTTTCTGAGTAGCTCTTCAGGAAGCAGGGCAGGTGGACTTACTAGCCCACATAGTTTCATCCAAAACTATGGGGCTGGTCTTGTTTTTCTTTGTCAATGAAAAATGGCTCTGCCCTTCCTTTCCTCAGCTTGTTATGCCAGAGTATTTCCTGACTGTAGCTGCTGGAAGCATGCTTGATAGAGCTTGTGAAAAGAGCACGGCACAGGTCAATTATGGGTGGAACTACCCTAAGCTCTTTGGAAGGAAAAGGGAGAGAGATTTAGGGAGTGATTTGTGGTAAATGTAATTAAGGGAAAGCTTTTTCTTCTTCTGAGACTATTTCAAAAGATCTGTGGGCCCTGAATCTCCTGTAACCTTAGATATGAAATTTGGGGGCAGGTGGGGGAGGAGAACCCAGACCTGAACTTATAAAAACATTAAACATAAGTAGATATATATGTGTAGGCTTTCTGCAACACAATTCCTTCTCTTTGCTGCCCCAAAAGATAAATTAACACACAGCTCCCTGCTGTTTCCCCTCCCCTTTCCCTTTTACTCTTTATGATGGAAGCAGCCTCCATAATTTAATTACCATGCCTTTCAGACTGTTTAGGAGTCTGCATGAATTTATTTCCCCATATTTTTCTCTCACTTTTCTTTAAATGTTTCAAAGTTATTCCGTAAACATTTACACCATTTCCTCTCAGTGATGGTAAAATAACATTGCCAGTGAACTGGAGGCGGGTAGATTTGCAACATGAAAAAGGCTAAAGCTCATTTTTTGTCCCCCCCTTCCTCCTTCTTAAAAAAAATATAAGAATAATCATAGCAGTAGTGAGTGAGTGTGTGTCCTTTGGTTATAGCAATGGAGCTGGTCTCAAGGACTTCAGAATAAATGATTTGTTTTACCTATCACCACTTCCATTTGCCATGAAATGGTTCCACCATTTCCCACCCTATATGTCTACACCCTGCTAAACTCTCCAGGACCTCTTTAGAGGCCATTTATGTTCACTGATTTTAAACTTGGAGGAACAGTATGAAGACCTTCTGTACTGTTTGGACTGAGGTGAAAACAAAATGGTGATTATATGGCACTATATAGTGTAATAACCAAAGCAATTAATGGAGAATTCACAAAATGGTAGACTTATATTAATGTATTGGACTGAGCTGAATGTTCTGCAGCAGGGGAGCCTATTCTGTGGCCCTGCAAATCTTGTTGGACTACAACTTCCAGTAATCCCAAACAACATGGCCGGTAGTCCGAGATAATGGCAGTTGCAGGACAACAGTAATCTAACCTAGAAGGTGCTCTGGTAAGATCTAGCTTAGATTACTGCAATG
Organism: Podarcis raffonei; assembly: GCF_027172205.1. Classification (NCBI taxonomy): domain Eukaryota; kingdom Metazoa; phylum Chordata; class Lepidosauria; order Squamata; family Lacertidae; genus Podarcis; species Podarcis raffonei. Next base: position 41,857,428 of record NC_070607.1, read on the forward strand.
CCTTATACACGGGGCTGCCTTTGAAGATAGTTCAGAACTGCAGCCAGTGTAGATTTCACCAGCCAAATTGTTGAAGGGGGGGAGTAGGATGTTTGGTCATATAACACCAATCCTGATCCACCTTCATTCACTGCCAGTTACTTTCTACACTCAATTCAGAGTGCTGGTTTAGACCTACAAAGCCTTACGCAGCTCATGACCCAAATACCTTCTGGACCACATCTCCCCATATGAACCTATCTGGACCCAGCCAACATCATCTTGAGTCCCTTCTTTGTGCCCCTACTCCGAGCAAAGAGTGGCTAGACAAGAACAAGTCTTTTTTGTGGTCGCTCCCCAATTGTGGAATGCTCTCCTCAGAGATATTACACTTGGCACTGTCATTATATGCATTTAGCACCTGAGGGTGTTGAGGTGAAGGGACATAGCATCTTTTGTGCTATGCTCCATTCACAGTGCTACTCAATTGCTTATTTGGCACCATTTCCCCCCTCCCCCAATGTATTCAGTGAGAATTAGCTAGTTGGTGATGTCATTCAGGACAAACAAATCTAACACAGATTTTTATTTTTTTTAAAAAATGTCCTCACTCTGAATTTGCTTCACTGGTAATATCATCACATAGTCAATTCTCACTGGCTAAATGGCAGCTTCACTGCTCCATTAGAGGATGGCTGATACGAGAGCAAGTGCCATTGGGATTGTGAAGAGTCCCCCCCTTTTTTTCTGAGTGTATTGTGACCTGAGGAGATAGGATGGGCACCACATCTGCCCAAAATGTACTTGGAAGAGGCTCTTTTTATGTTTGGCTGTACAGTGGTACCTCCGGTTAAGTACTTAATTCATTCCGGAGGTCTGTTCTTAACCTGAAACTATTCTTAACCTTTAGCTAATGGGGCCTCCTGCTGCCGCCGCGCCGCCAGAGCACCATTTCTGTTCTCATCCTGAAGCAAAGTTCTTAACCCGAGGTACTATTTCTGGGTTAGCGGAGTCTGTAACCTGAAGCGTATGTAACCTGAAGCATATGTAACCCGAGGTACCACTGTACTGGGAAGAGGCACTTGTCAGGGGAGAGCATGGCAGTCCTGAGTACATTTGGGGGTTTCTGCAATCATTTAAACACTTTTCACTCTCCTTCCACCAAATAACGGTCAAAGAAAAGGAGGGGTGCAGGCAATAGGGGGAAAGGTGTTCGTGAAATGTGCCCAGCTAGTTTGGCTCATAAATGTTCAAATTTGATCCTTGGAAATGGTTGCTGCAGAAAGTAGGAGGCTAGAATGTGGCAGGGAGCTCCCCAAACATTCAGAGAAGTCACCTTTGACTTAGATGAGTCACTATTAGTTTTGGATTCATTAAAGAAAATGGCATGTACAGACAAGCATGTAATTTCTGCAAAACTGGAGGCTGTCTGTGTGAGTTTCAACTTACTGAAAATTGGACTCTTTCTCTGCCCCTACCGCTGTACACTACTGCCCCCACCCAGGCAATTGCTGATTCTGAACCTGCAGAGAAGCAATTTTACAGGCTTTGTGGGCCTGGCACACCGTATCATAAAAACCTGCTCTGCTGCTTTCGTACAAAAAACAAAATGAAAACCACCTTGAAGTGCTGACTAATGTCAAACTCTCCCACAAGGTGCTAATTTTCCTCTACTCTCATTTGACTTCAGGTAGAAGAAGCTGTCACGGTTGATCCAGTTTTGCCTGTAGGGTTCTCTCTCTTGCACTCCAGTCCTGTAGGGAGTGGATCTTCATTAAATTTGTCAGGGTTGCATTTTTTTGGATCCTACAAGTTCAGCATTGTGCTCTTCATACTGTTTGATACATTTGGGGGTTTGTTTGTTTTTTGAATGAGTCTATTATAGACTCATGTTTTGTTCCAGTTAAAACTGTAACATTTGAAGCGTATGCATTGCGCATCTATTTTAAGTCTCGTATATTATTTGGAGAGCCGTGGGTTGGTCTCTTGTTGCTCAATGCAGGAGGTAAGAAAAGGTGTGTGTTATGGTTTTAGTTGATTTGCAACAGGAATCTGCATTGTGTATTAGGAGTGTGCATTGGATTCAGATGAATCCTGAATTCCAAAGGAAAACCCACAATGACATAGGGAAGCTTCTTCACAGGAGTGTTCAGATGTGCTGGGCCAAAGCTCATTCTTGACTTAATGACATTCCATTAAGCAATTGCATTAGTTTCCTGCTGCTGCTCCCTCGGCCCAGTTCAGACACTACTAAGGCCAGTCCAACAATACCCACACATTTACTCTCTCCTCTTTATGTGGAAGAACACCAGCTACCATCTAGGTCAGGCTTCCTCAACCTTGGCCCTCCAGATTTTTTGAGACTACAATTCCCATCATCCCTGACCACTGGTCCTGCCAGCTAGGGATCATGGGAGTTGTAGGCCAAAAACATCTGGAGGGCCAAGGTTGAGGAAGCCTGATCTAGGTAGCATTTAGCTTTCTAAATAAATGTGTCCCGACTCCAGGGGTTGTTAGAGTAAGCCAGGTAATGTTGCCCACAGGGTGTTGCATTGTGCCAGCCAAATTTGAAAACAGCTGCTGGATTAATGTCTTATATAACTTCACTGACATTTATGTTGTTGTGCCATGCGGGGTTAGGAAATAAACTCCTGAGGTGGCCACCTTAAATGCTACTTGTTTTAGTTCCCAGGGCTGTGCTATACTTACTCTAACAGCCAGATGAACAGTGGAGTTCATGTCTGCAAGAACGCCAAATAGCAAACTTCTGACTCTATTTCAGTGGGATCATGGCCAATCTGTTAGTCATTAGATAAATATCAGTGACTGATTTCAAAGCCCCAGACTCAACAAAAGGGAATGATTTTCCCCCTTTACACTCTTTTGTGTGACTCTAACCCATCTGCTCAAATGAGGCCAGATGCAGGTACTCATTCATTTGAAAATTTCCTACAGTACTTCAGAAACTGTTAATCATTAATGTAAGCATTTCTCAATCAGCAGTGTACTCTACAGTGTGTTCTTACTCATCCCCACAGCAATATTTGACGTAGGTTAGGCAACCCTGGCAGCTTTAGAGTTTGAATATGGGTCACGGTTACAGTTGTGTCAAACGGAGCTTGCTTGTCAAGCGCTTATGAGGGAAGTGTGTGTGGTTGACCACATCTTCTCCCTCCCCAAACAGACTGTCCAGTAGCCTCTCCATCTTTCCAAAGTGTTTTCAAACAACGCAAAATCTCCCCAGAGCAGTACTATGAAGTAACAAAGATGCCTTCACACAGCTGGTACTGGTAGCATGAGTTTACTTGTGTAAACTTCATGACACGCAGAGCTTTTCCCCCCAGTTGGAACTCACTGGAACTCAGTTCCGGCACATCTCAGGTGGGTGCCATTGCCATTATAAGAGAACAAGGGAGTCGTTCATGGTGAGTTCCAGAACCTCTTTCTAGAAAAACGGCACTGATGACAAATGTATTCATTCACGCCTGATATAAACGTTGAAAATGGTGGATTTAGCTGCTTTGAGCCACTGTCTGAAAATGGAATGAAAGCCCTTCTTACAACAAACATATGTTGCATGTGATATTATTATTATTTATTATTATTATTATTATTATTATTATTATTATTATTATTATTATAGCCAAACTTTCTGAAAAGTAACAAAAATGTAAGCAACTATTAATATTTTTCTCCTCCTCACTTGTTAAGGGAACATGAGCCTCTCATTTTTATTTGCTTGGGATCCCTGACTAACCACAGACATTCCCACTAACATCACTGGAAGTCCCCTGGCCGCAGAACTGCTGCACATTGCCCTGAGAGCGGTCTGTTCTGTGGTGATGTTGCCACTGCCAGATTTCTTATATGCGAGAGGTTTTCCAGCAACCCTGGCTACATCTGGCCACGAGGTCATTGCTGTCTTCCCTCCCTCTTTGGTTTTGTCACACTTATCTCCTCTGTGCTATTGGCCGCCACTTTTCCCACTGCAGCTTATTGGTCTGCAAGTGGCAGTTGTTCATTTCATGTTACTATATAAACACCACACTGGCGCCTCCGTAAACCTCCCACGACTGAGTTAGCAGTATATAGAGACTTGAGTAAAAACCACTTGTAATTCACTTTTTGTCTGCTGTAAAAACAACTTCAGTTGGGTTGTACATTTTTGTTTTTTGTTTTTTTACATTAAGTGTTTGTTTTCTTTAGCTTGGTTTCACTTTATAATGAAAACCTTTCGGATGTAAGGAGGGCAGAAGATGACAGCACAGGGTGGGTTTTGTGAAAAAGAACACAAGATCGGGCTAGTTAACCTTCCACATGCTGCAACAAAATTTTGTTCAGCAAATATGGTGATTTAAAGTTTCGTCGAAAGAGAAATAATTGATATTATGTTGAAGGATGATTCTAAACTGTTTAATGACTGAATGGGCTCTTATACCTTCAGGCTTAGATAAAACAATTCAATGATTCTGTGACAAGGGAGAATTCCAATAGGTACAGCCTCTTTCAGAACTGAAATGCCATGGTAGAGACAGCTGTATCTGGTAAAATTCTGCCTTGCTTGCAGGAGCTCTCTTAAGTTTAGACCTGACCTTCCTTCTCTCAGACTACTGGCATGCACTGTTTTCTTCTGAAAATATACTGATTGGCTTGTACCCGTGCTTGTGTATTGTACCAATGGCAGGTTCAACAAAGCAACTACATAAAAATGTCCCAGTCCAGACATAAAAATATTGGACTGAGAAACCATGGTTTATTGGCTTAAGAATGAGCCCATCCTAATTCATGTCTTGATTTGTAAGCAGTGATCAAACTACAGTGCCTTGCTTTTCCTCCAACTGTAAACTTTTACTGCATCAATTATACAAGCAGGCATTGCTGTGACCTTGTCACGTTCATCTCCCTGCCTTGTGTTATGGGAAGGCAGCCATAATGGGAGGACTTGGCCATGTTCAGACTCCCCTCGCCCTGCATTTCAGATTGGGTTAGCCTCCAGCTCCTTTGATTTGTGGGCAAACGTTTCTGCATTTCCTGCTGCCTCTTCCTCTCTCTTTTTGGCTTCCCAAGGTTCCCACAGGAACTCAAGGAATAGGTTGTGCCCACAACTTTCAAGAGGAAACCAGACCAGGATAAGTGGGGAGGGGTGAGGCAGGGTTCGTTTTCCCTGGCTGAAGCAAAAGTATCATTTCGAACACTGTATTTTAGGTCCAAGGCATTTTAAAAGTTCAAGTCACAAAGTGGTCACAAACACTGCTAGGATTTAAAAGCAAATTAGGAAAAAACCATAAGATGGTCTGAATCTTAATGCTATGATCCATGCTGCAGCTGCACTTGCAATAATATTCAGCAGTGTTCCAGTTACCTCATCTCAAAAAGGGGGTTGCAGATCTGGAAAATGTTCAGAAGTGGGGAAGCCAAAATTATAAAGGGGGGGGGACTTTCCATCTGAGAATGGTGTGCTTTCTTTATCAATTTTTAACACACTATTTATAATTGTATAAACCTTTCTTATTAGGTAGAAAAAATGATCAAGGAAAGACATAAGAAAGGTTTATACAATTATAAATAGTGTGTTAAAATTTGATAAAGAAAGCACACCATTCCCCAGTAATTGTAATCATAGGACTGTGGGTCGCTCATTAAAGTTGGATGGCATGACAGACAAAAGAAGTTACGAAGATTGAGCCGAAGGTTTGAACTTGGAACCCAAATTTGGTCGACAAGGTGGGGGTTGAAATTCCTCTACCACTTTTTGCCTACTGCTGACACCTGTTTTGCAGTGTTGGTAGTGACAGCAGAGGCCCTCCCTGCCACACAACGCTTTTTTCCCCGGCTGCTATTTTGCTCTGCCCTGAAGATAGGTTTGTTTTCTGTTTGCCATATTGTAAACCTGGCACCAATTCTGTTCCACTGCAGTCTGGTGCCAACTGTTGCGAGGACAGCATCCTAATGTCTTTCTCCTTCCTTTTTTTTCCTTTGTAGCTGTACCTGCAAGCCAGGTTCACTTGGAGAGGAGCCCGTCTGCTGCGTCCCCTGCTGCAGTTCACACTGATTATGATGGCCTTTTACACAGGGCTTTCTCGTGTGTCTGACCACAAACATCATCCAACAGACGTCTTGGCTGGTTTCGTACAAGGGGCCCTGGTGGCTTACTGCATAGTAAGTGACATGTCATACCATAGAATTGTTTCACTAAACAACCACATGCACCTTATCCATAAGACAGTGATGCACTATTCGAGTGTTAAAGCCCATCCTAAGGGCAGAGAAAAGCTTTACCCTGGCACCAGAAATGTAGTATCAGTGCTAGGTGGACCTCACTGGGGAGAGTGTTGCTGGCATTGTGCAGGAGTTGGTAAAACCAAGGAAGGATAGACTTAAACAAAGAAGGGAGAAAGGGATGGAGACTTAAATAAGGAAAACCAATGTGCAATGCAGTGTTAGAAACCTAAAAGATAAATGCACAGCAACCAGTATCCTTTCACATGTAACATGTGAAGTTCATGTGAAACAATTTCTAAGTATTAGATTGGTGATGTTTAGTGCACGGAAAAGAGTTCTCCTTGAATGCATACTAGACTGGGCACATTAGCAGGGTGGTTCACACAGGTGAATGTGTAAACCATTATAGCAGTCCCCCACCCATCCCGAGTTTTGAAACATCTCAAAAGACAGCTGAATATATATGTATTTTCTTTCTTTTCCACTGATTCCATTGCTAACCAAACCACTGTTTGAATTCTGTGAGGAATGTAGTCTCTCAGTACCCAAGTACAGATTGAAAAGCTAAGCAGAAATGTTTTTAGCTCCAGAAAACATGCCCAGATCTTTTTGAGACATCGCAACCTTCAGGAGAAAGCTACCAGAGCTTCACAGCATAGAGATAAAGGATCACAACTCCACAATCAGCACCATGCAGTGCTATGAATCAGGGCCATTTTGTGAAGTAAATAAACCTGGGGATTTCCAAGCACTGAGTTCCCACATAAGATGCAATTTGACTATGCAATAACAGGAATTGCACTTATATGGGAGAATTGCCAGTCAGGTGCTTACTCCTTCCCAAAACCACCAGTTCTCCCCTACAAATGCCCTGCCCTCCTCACTTGCAATTTCACAATCTAGCTGGGAAGAAAAATAATAATAAAACTGCCAGAGAATCTGGGAGGGAGGGAGAGAATGCATAAGCGCTCTCCATGCCCCCAGGCCATGCAGTTTTCCAGCAAGCGCTTCTTCCCCAGTCCTGCTTCTCTCACATACACATTGAACCTCAATTGTAATTTCAGTGGGTGAACATCTCCTGCTTGCATTTTACTTAGTAGCAGAAGTGATAGTCTCCACTAAGTTGCAGAGACAGCGCAACAAGATTCTTCAAAGCTTCCGTGGCATTTTTATTCTTATTTATTTCTGTCGCGGGTTAAACAAACAAAAGATCACCCTGGAAGGAGCTCTTGGATATATTCAGAAAATACTTTGGGCAACTTTTCACACAACGAAACAGTTTCTTTTCAGCTCAGGGGCTTCAATTTGGGTCATGTGGCTTTGTCTAGAATCGCCCGGTATTAGAGATAGCTATATGGAAGGCTTTGACTAAGCTCTCCTGTTAGTTGCTCTAAATACTTTGCCAAAGAGTTAAAGAGGACAGAGAAGAAGAAGAAGAAGAATGTGATGCTAGGGTACAGTAGGATGCAGATGAACTCAATGCATTGCAGCAAAAACGCTTCTGACAGACAATAAGGGTCTTGATGCTTGAACAGGACACTTTTCACCATTTCCTGTCCAATGACAAGTTACAAATCTGACCCCGTTTTCCTGACCAGTAAACAGATGGCATGTTTTACTGGGCCAGAGGAGGGGTGAGAGTTCGGCTGCTATAGGCTGACTTTCCTGTGACGAGATAAAGGCCACGGAGGAAGCAGCTGCCTGAGAAACACCACACACATGTACATCACTTCCTTTTTAACCCCTTCCCTCCGTGGCTGCTGCCCTTTTGTATGCTTCAGTCCTTCATCAGGATGTGCAGAGGGTATTGGTCACTTTTAGTCTGGCCCTTGTGCAGCCACGGGGGGTGGGGAAAAAAGACATGGCTGTAGAAAAGGAAATGAAGAGAGGGGTGACTACTGCTCCCCTACTTCGTCCCATAATTTCCTTAGGAGAATGGCCTAAATGTTCATAAGCAACTTGAGTGTTGCTTATGAGACTTAGATTTAGAAAAGCCCTAGCCTCACCTTTTTCACTGTGCTTTATATACTTTTATGAATTTATTTAAAAATTATGTCCTATCCTTTGACCCGGAGTTCTTGCAGTTTAGTTCTTCTGATTATTGGCAATAGGTGCCGGTAGCTGAGGCTAGCCTCTAAGGGGGTTGCAGTACTTGTTTCATCCAAGACCATACAAGATCTTGTTTTGTTTGGAATTCAGATGCAATCAGAATGGCTGAAATCAAAATGTCTTTTATGAACCGCTTTTGTGGTGGCTATAATTGTGTTGTGGCAAATTATGGGAAGATGCAAATCTTAGGGGCCATTTCCTTCTCCTATTCACCTAATCTCATGTTAAGCTGTTTGCTTAAAATGTTCTGGGTCCAAGTGAAGCCTTTTCTAATATAATGAATTTAAGAAGGGCATCGATCAGTTGAAATGGTGAGCTGCCAGCTTACAGCATCGTATAGCACATTCCCTGTCGTCTGCTGTTGAGTTTTCTTTATGGGTGGAGAGCACCTTCCACAGGAAGTGGCATAAATCCAAGCAAAAACACTCTGTGCATTTACCCCTCTCTCTTTTTGTGTTAAGCAGCTGAAGCATTAGGAAGGTTTAACACACTGTTCTAACCTTAGGAGATCATGTTTCATGATTTCTCAAAGTGTTTTTATAACCTCAAACCTTGCTAAAAGTGAAATACAGTTTAAATGGGAATTAACGCCACTACCCAAATATCTGATTTAAAGCCACACACGCCATGAACTGCAGAGCAAAGGCTAAGAAAGCCAAGATGACACTCCATCCATAACTTATCCAGTTAGAAAATACAGGCCAGATTGAACCTAATCCCCCATCTGCCACTTCCACCGTGCAACCGCTACTCACTCCTGCCACAAATTGATTTGTCATGGAGCTCTCGGTATAGAATGTGGATATCGTCGTGATTGAATCCAGTCTTAGGAAGTGGGTACATGAGAGGCATGGCGTCAAAATCGCCTTCCAACTCTTGCTTCTGCCATACTACAGAAATGGATGAATGGGTACAGACATTTAGCAGTTGTGTTCAAATTAAATGAAGATTTAAATACTTCCAAAATCTAGAAGACACACAGAGAACACCAAGTATGCCTATTCCCCCCAAAAATCAAAGGGACGCTTACAATTCTCCATCACAAGTTTCTTGAAGTAGTGATAGAATACAAGCATGAACCACAAGTACTGCACACCATCCAACAAAAGCAAGTAGTCAGAAGTGGTCTTGACTAATTTAAATCTCATTGATTTGAGTAGGACAGTCAGAGACAGCATTTGCTGTCCGGAGTTCACAGCTCCTTTTCCTCTCATTATGAAGGGCTAGTGTTATAATGGGTAAGAAACCTTTTTCTCCAGAACCAAAAGAAAGTCTAGAATGCCTATCCATCTCTAATATAGCTTCATTTGAAACAGGAGACTTAATATGCTGACAATCAGAAAAAAGGAACTGTAGTTTTGGTTCAGGAACCCTAGTGTTGCCTTCAAAGAGAACATGAAATTTAAATAAGCCAGGGAAAGAGGTTGGTACTACTATTTATTTTTCTTTGGTTGCAGCCAACCATCTATTTTTTTCCTGAGTGGAGTTCTGTTTCCTCAGAGAAATAACTGTTTGCTTCAATGCTAATATTTAGATGACAAACTAACTGATCTGGGAACATAGCAAGACAATTGGAAGCCTGAATGCAAACATCTGCATCCAGTAAAACAAGCAGTCTCTTTAAACAATCAAATGCTTTGTGATTTCTCACTCTGAAAAGCCTAGTAGCCTAACTAATGGAAGTCTCGGGAAGTTGAATTAGGAGCACAACTTCTCTAACCCTGCTAGAGCTTCAAAGCAGTATAAAAGCAATGCTTTTGGTCATAACATATGAACAATAATGCTCTTGCTGGACACATTTGCTGGTGGAATAAGAGCCTCTCACACATTGGTTACTTCAACTGCAGAACAGAGTGATGGGTTTTCGTGGAATTACATTTGTCAATAGATGGGCATATTTCATGGATCAGCTGTTTTATTTAACCCCATTATCTTTTCTGTACCTTGTTTTTTGGGGATTCCTGGTAGGTAGGATGAAGACGTAGTTGTTAATGGGGCACCTTGCACCAAGGGAAGATTTTGCACAAACTATTCCATCACAAACTTCCCACTTGTAAAGTCAGCTATGGGTCTAGAGTTATGTAGCCACACGTTCTGCTTTTCAGAATGTGCAGTCTATGTTCTGGGGAGGTGCGCTGCTCTTGTTTGAGTCGTGAGTAGCTCTTGGGTTAATTGGAATCCCATTCTGCAGCCCCTGTGTAAGGTGGGAATGAATTGCCTTGGGCTTTCCATTGACTCCTGTCAACATATACGGTATTTAGACGGCAGTCCGAAGCTCCAGTCTGCCTACCAAATGACACTGGCATCATTCGTCCGGTATGTTCCACTCACTCAAAGTATTACCAATGGCAGTAGCCTGCAGAAAACAGGATATTTTGGGGGTGGGGATGAGCGAGCCCACGTCTCACTGTATCTTCAACCATCCCATGGCACTGGGCCCAGTCACCACAATGCTCAAGAAATTGGAAAATTAGTAGTAAACCAATTGTCATTCAGCCAGTGAACAACTCTGTAGCAGCTTGTGTGATTGTTGTTGTATATAAATATTATATGTGTTTAATAGCTGGGATTTGTTTGTACCAAGCCTCTAGCATTGAATAGCAGAGATGAGCCTTATTCTCCTGTCAGCAGAGCCTGCATTCTGTCTGACCCTTTTCCTTTCTGGCTTCAGAGTTAAATTTTGCAAGGGAGAAAGTACATCAGTCATGCTGGACTTGATACGATTTTGGCTGAGGGAGGATGTCAAAGTTTCCTCCCAGGGCTTTCCTATTGTGTGGCTGCCTCTCTGAATTGTCAAGTGGGAGACGTTTCACATCCGTAAGAGCGGATACGTCATTGATTATTTCAGGGAAAGGTGGTTGGGAATATCTCTTCCTTGACACTATTTCTTTAAAATGACAGGACAGTCATCCTGACTAAGCTTTAATTTTCTAGCTGTGAGGAAAGGGCAGCAGGGAAGGGGATGCGGGTGGGTGGGAAGGCAAGGAAATATCAAGCTACCCTGACTGACTAAGAATTACGGAGAATTGACTCCAAAGGGAAGTTTAATTTTAGTCCATTTAAATCGCCAGAGGAAGCGAAGCCATGTGAACTCTTGGTATGGATGTTGACAGCTTCTTGATTGTGTGCCGGGTTGTTGTTGTTTTTTAACTGTAAATAACATTTTTCAAGACTTCTGTATTAAGAAAATTCCCATCCCCACAGTACATCTCCCTTCCACACACACAGTGAATGTATTTGAATTAAAATAGTGAAAGAAACCAATGGGTGCTGGGTGAGATCCAGTGGAAAAGGAAAGGCAGAGAAAGGCATTTTCCATATCAGTAAAAAGTAGGTGAGAAGTGATACTCAATCACACTGTCTAATTACATTAATCAGGATTTTCTTTCCTGCTGGGCACTCTTAAGAGGGGCATCCCAGGCGTCCCAAGTTCCAGATATTTCTTGCAGATTCCAGATAGATCTCTTGTCCCTTTCCCCCTTTTCGAAAGCATAATTTATTTTTCTTTGCTTACACAATGCCAGGGCATGCTGCAAATTTGATACCAGTGAGATCCCCACCAGGGGCACTAGACATTTATGCCAAGTTGTGCCTTGGGCCTTTGTCCCTGCTAGGTATCTAGCAGTGCTTGACTCCTGTGAAATAATTGTTTGCTTTTTGATGGACCAGTCTAGAAGACCTTCAGTCTGGTTCTCATTATAGCAGGATAGTGTAACTTCAGAACTGTTATGCTTATTAATAGAGGATATAGAGTTCCTTTACATAAACCGGAGCAGGTATAAAAATCTGAATATTTATATTGAATGCATATATTCATTTTATTTACAGGTGTTCTATGTCTCAGACCTCTTCAAGGAGAAAACAAAGATTTCTCTGCCCCCACCTCCAATCCGGAAGGAGTTACTTTCACCTGTGGATATCCTTGATCGGAACAATCATCACAACATGGTGTAGACATTTGACAATTTTTTTTTGTTTTTGTTTTGTTTTTGCAAAATGACTGCTGACAGCAACTACCTGCTGCTCTCAATCTCATCAGACAGTAGAATGTAGGGAGAGACTCTTGCCTGACCAATGAGGTCTGACTCTGTGGCCTTTTTTACACTCACAACATTTGCATAAAATGGGTGTTGTTCAAGTAAGTCAAAGGCAACAATTACGAAATAAATCAAAACACGATGCAGGAATTCTAAATGTGCAATTGGCTGAGTGTTCATGTTGTAGTGAATGCTGAATTGTTCATAGCTTAATGAACACTAAATGATTTCTAGGAAACTGGCCATCTCTGCTTCTGCTTCTTTTATTTGCCATGACAGTTTTCAATTCCTATTAAGTGAGAGAGGGGAGAGAAAAATCCTTGCCAACTAGATTATAGCACTATCTATGAAAAATAAGCACTGATTCATGATTTGTGATCACTTTCTAAGTGTAACCTCTTATTTTATTGGTTTTCTTTATCTCCATTCCAATTCGGAACTTACTTTTGGTTTCGGAGATGTATACCCAGTAAAATGTTAGAAAAGTGCCTATTTCCACTACACAATTCTATAAGACAGTATTTTTCTATTTCCAGTTAGGTGTAGAATCCACTTTCTAAATGCAACCCAGCCTGCTTCACCAGTATCCCTGGTTGTAAAGAGTCATTCCATATTTGTTTTCACCTATCCCTCACTTTCTGTATGACATTCTCCATGTTCACAATTATTATCATCACTAATACTTTGGAGAGCAGGTTGGAGGTGCAAATAAGGGACAACACAAGAAATATGGGACCCATGCCTCTAATATCTAATGTCAACAGTACTGTATGAATTGTCCAGCCTGCATAGTATTATGCTTGGTGGCCTAGTTTTTTTAATTAAAAAAAAATCCCCTTTTACCATTGACTCAAATAACAAAAGTATTTTCTGAACATACGGATACCTTGTTTGTGGTCAGCCTTGTTGATCTATGTTAGCACTATTGGCTCTGGGGTTGAGACTCAGAACGCAACTCCTCCAGCTATCGGGCGGACTGCTGGGCGGGACCGTCTTAGCCTGATGTTCAGTCAAATCCCTTTTGTAATTCCCATGGCTTGAAAAGGGATCATTTTCGACTATTCATTACAGACTAGGCTAAATGCTGCTCTCAGCAACACCAAGGGCACGCGAATAAAGTAAACCGGAAGAGACCCGCTTCTAGGCTTTCAGGTGCAATTCCAAAAGACAGTTCTTAAAAACCTTAAAAGGACTGAACTGCTGATGCTAACCAGGGCAGACTGACCTTTGCACATCTTTGCCATGCAAACTCCGTCCTATCATTTCAATTCTAGCAAGCTATGATTTTTTTTTATAAATATAAATATATATAAATATATATAAATATTATATAAATAATGTATAAAACATTAAAAATTAACTATGTAAAATATTATTTCTGAAACAATTTTAGATATATCCACTATGATCATAAACTGTGTTTTGACCTGTGTTATTTACATGTTGCTGCTTAAAACAAAAAGCATTGACTTAATTTTTTATAGTCGACTAAAATATTGTAGTTCTGTGGTAGCAATATTTTAATGAAAGTAACAACTAAAGACAATTGTATAAAAACCATATTAAATTGTCTGTATTTTTGTAATGTTTCTTTTTTTGTAAAAAGAGGAATATGCAAGACTTTTTGTAGAGTACAAAATTAAAGTTTGTATTTGCAAAAGAAAAAAAACACAAAAAAATGCTGTATAAATGTGCTTTATAAATAAATGTTTCAGGCGCAAATTAATAATGCTGTGCACCCATATTCTCCATTTTGACTATTCCTTGGAGCCTAAATGAAATGGAAGATTATAGCAAGACTGATATTTCCTTGGAAATTTTTACACAAAAAGGGTTTAGCGTTCTATGCATATCTACATACCAATGGTGATGAGAGGTTATGTAGAATACAGCTCAGTAGTACCTGTTGAATATTTTACAAAGCTGTTAACATATAGCCCAAATGATGTTCTGTTTTGAGCATTGACCTCAACAGTATGGAGGCAGGTGAGCCAATTCTTTAGTGGTACACTGGACAGCACCATGCAAGGAATGAATGAATGAATGAATGAATGAATGAATGAATGAATGAAACTTTATTTGCATCAGCCGTCGGCCATAGCAACAAAAAGCATTGCAATATACACAGAACAAAATAAAAGTCAGTTATATAAAACACGGTTTAGGGTCCTGAATCAGCACCATGCAAGGTTTGTGCAGAAGGCTCCAGAAGAGAAGAGCTCAACTTTTATACTATCCACATGGTTGCAGAGTGGGTTACAAAACTATCACAATTCAAATGACATTAAAATCATAAAATAAAGTTACAGTGACAAAATAGCAGAAATGCAGTGCAGGAACATGCACTCAAAGAGGCGCATCTTGAGCAATCATTGAAAAGCATACGTCGATTGTGCTAGAGGTGGGAGTGGAACTATGGTAAAACCCAACTCCCAACCCTCAAAAGCACCCTGGGAGGACACATTGGTCACAGGTATCAAACGTTGAGAGGTTAAGGAGAATGAAAAGGTTGTCCTTCCTCTGTCACTCTCCTAACAAAGGTCAACCAGGGTGAGTGAGGCAGTTTTGATGCTGAACTTGAGCCCAAAACTGGATTGAAATGGGGCCAGATAGTCTGCTTCCCCCAAGCATGCCTGCAATTGGAGTGTCCCTTGCTTTTTCAGCACCTTCTAGGTCCACCATTATATACATTGGTTGATACTGATTAAAACTTGGTTAGCTGGTTAGTCCTCCCGTTTTTAGTCCAATGTTTAGCAATACATTATTTAAGAAAATTAACTTGCTATGTTACTGTTGCATTTGGAGTAGAAATCATTAGGAAATCCTCAGCAAGGAGGTGGATCACTGTTGTCTCTGCAAGCTGGAGCAGAATAATATGTCATTGTATACCTTTTGTGATCATTGTTCAACACTGAGGCTATAAGGCACTAATGTAATTGCTGTTGTTAGCTCCAAACCAGAGAATAACAGTAGATGATTTCATTAAAGGAAAGGACACTAATCAACCCTGGAATGCTTAAGCAAAAGAAGAAAGGAAGGCTGAGCCCCCGGCTGCCCCATCCATTACAGGTGCTCCAAATAACACTAGAAGTTGGTGCCTTGTTTATTGTTCTGTTACTCATCTGGAGACTGTTGCAAATGTCTGCAAATCCAGTCTCTCAACCACAAACAGACATTAAGAATGCAAGAGTCAAAAGCTAGGAGGCATCCAAGAAAACTTCTATATAAAAATCAAGATTCAAACTCATGGTTTCCGGTTTCCTGGCACACAGATACGCGCAAGGGGTGGTCTCCTCCATCAGCCTGCCAGATATGTATATGTTACATTGAACCTATAGAAGTGAAAACTGACATTATTTTGGTTTTGGTTTCAAGATCGTTTCCAACAACTGCCCTACAGGAAACTTGATTTTGTATTAATACTTGCACCAGATTTGTGCCAAAGCAATATTATAACAGTAAAGTGAAATGACTATCTGGTCTGATCGAGATCTGAAACAAGTAAGATTGCAAAAACAAACAGTTCTATTAAGGCTAAAACCTTTAATCTTTTTGATTTCTTATAGTCATTAATGCAAACAGTCAAAATGTGAGGTTGGCATGCAGTAGTGTTACCCTAGAAATTAAAGAGCACCCATTTTCTCCCCAAACACTTTCCCATGTATACAAACTGGATGAGTGTGGGGAAATCACACACAATTAAAAACATGGGGGGGCAGTTATGGGTACCAGTGTACCTACAAAATACATTTTTAAATATGTTTCAAAATGTGCCATTGCTCAGAAATTGCAATACTGTCATAAGAAAAGCTACTGGATTGAGCTAGATATTTTCTTCCAATTACTTTTGGACTGTCACTAGGACCTGTATTGCTTCAATTGCAGAAGGGAGATGCTAGCTTTAATGTTCCATTCAATAAAAAAAATTCAATAGAAAACAAGCATAGCAAGAGGTGGAATCACAAACGAATTATCTCTCCCACATAGACACTAAACTGGCTGCAACAGATCTAAGGCTCACAATGAACACTCACTGAAAACTTTAGTTTAGTGTTGGGATAAGGGGAAAATTCAATTTAGAAAACAGGAAGGTAAAGAAAGGAACTGAAAGTAAAGCAGCAGGTATCAAAACGTTGTTATATTAACCACTGGTATATCACTTGTGGAATACCAAGTGTGGTTCTTATCCCCACCTTGCTGAAAAGATATTGCTGAGCTGCAGATATACAAAAAGGAGGTTAGGGCTTGCCAATCAGAAGGTTGGCGGTTCGAATCCCCGTGACGGGGTGAGCTCCCGTTGCTCGGTCCCTGCTCCTGCCAATCTAGCAGTTCGAAAGCACGTCAAAGTGCAAGTAGATAAATAGGTACCGCTCCGGCGGGAAGGTAAACGGTGTTTCCATGCGCTGCTCTGGTTCGCCAGATATATTTAAGAGGTAGGACTACTTGAGGAAAGAATTACAAAGGAGAGAGGCACACACAGAAGCTATATTATTATGATGGATAGTGTGAGAAATGTAAAAATGATGTTGCCTCTCCTAAAATCGAACCTGACTGGCAGCAAGTTTAGAGCAGACAAAGGCAGAAAGTTATTCACACAGTGCAAAAATGGTGATTGCTATGCAATAGATAGGGGTTTAAGGTATAAAAATGCATTCGTTCCATAACATTTTGCAATATTTTGAGGTTGGGCCCAAGGTGAAGCAAAGTTACTGAAACCAGGGGACAGATTTTAGTTTGTCACCATCTTCAGAATGATTGCCTTTGAAGATGCATCTGTCTGTACTCTTCCCACAGAATGGGTCCTTGCTGATTACCCTCTTCAGCTGTAACCTTGAAGATGAACTGTGTAGTTAAATAAAGTAGAAGGCAGTTGGGAGTGAGAATGACGACCATAGTTATAGAGCACAAATAGCAAAGGAAATCAAGATGAACATTAAGATGTTCTTTAAATACCTATGAAGGAACTGACAAGGAGTCTGCAGGTCTACTTGGAAACAGAGATAGAGACTAATGACAGACAATGTCGTTATTGTGAAGACGCTTAACAAATTGTTTACTGTTGCAAGTGAGACCGTCACGTCCTAGATAGTAGATATAACTCCACGGGAGAAGAGGAAATGCTAGAAGACTTTTAATATCTTTTGACTGTTCAGCGTAGGTAATGGACCTAAAATTCCCTAGGAGTTCCATACCAGAATTCTAAAGGAAGTAAACAGAAACAAAAGAAGGATACTATTTTGGTAGATTGCTAAGCACAAAGGAAATACGTTAAAGGTTTATAAGAGCACTGTTATTACTTCTCAGTAACAGGTTTAGGAACAAAGCAAGGTAAAGAGATACTTTTGTAATTATACACTTTTAACAGGCAATCATAGACCTCTTGAAGGTGGGAATGCTGAAGATGGATTGAATCTCATGGCCTCTTAGGAATAGGAGGAAGCTTAATCCAAATACCCCATTATCACAACTAAGAGAGCAATCCTATCTATGGGAAGCCAGCATAATTTATGCCACTCTAAGTTAAGACAATATAAAGTATGCCAGATCCGAACCCCATTCAGGAGTGAGACTACTGCTTGCTGAGCCAGCCCGAGCTTGTCAGAGGGGGAACAAACCTCTAAAACAGAGTTTAACTTACACCACCCTTTTTGGCCATTATTAAGTTCTGCTGGGTTTCCAGGTTGTGTGATGGAGCAGAATGGAGCTGGGATCCAGCTGAGCTGGGATGAGGGACTGTGCCAGAGATTCATCACATCCTAACATGCTCATCCTGGCAGATCTTTGGTTTGGAACATCCCCTTAGTTCTTATTTGCACCATTGTTTTGGTAAAACTATAACTGAGACAAAACAGTCAGCCTCTAATCCAATGCACAATAGGAGCCAACAGAAAAATAATGGCTAGCTACAGGTAGCTTTCATTTTTCGTTTGATAATGAAGCACATTCCATTTCTTCAAGCTTCTCAATTACAACGCACTTTCTTAGCTGTTCCCCAAATCCTTTCCCTCTCATAAATAATTTCCTTGGACTGTAGCATCTGGAAGAAAAAATAATAACAGAAAAGAATGTTTGAGCCTAGCTAAACCAGCCTTGTTAATTTTCAGATTATGGAAAATGCTTCTGTTAATTCATCCTCAACTGGTCTTCCCTGCCATAGAAATACAGATCAGAGAAGATTCACAATCCTTCTGTTGCCAGCTATCTCCATCTTAAGCTTACGAATGTAGGTTTTTTGTTACACAACAATGAAACTTAAAATGTATATGGTTAGATTCAAAGGTTCCCTTCCTCTTGCAGACAGGGTCTTTTTATTTCAAGGTCTTAAAACATCTGACATTTAAATCAGGACAAAAAGAGATGTTAAAAATCGTATTTTCCCAAGATTCACCTCTATGATCCTTATTTCTGCTTTTGGGGCCTAGTGCCAATAGGACCATGCAGCTGCCTCAAAGTGACTATTTTGCCATTATTCCTAATGAGCATGATGGATTTGCCTACCTGTGTGCAGGTAGGACAGGAAGGTATGGGGAACCTGTTACCCTCCGGAGCTCATACAACTACAATTAGTTGCAGAACAAACATTCCACCAACCCTGACCATTGGCCAAGCTGGCAGGGATGGATGGAAGTTGAAGTCATTTGAAGCGCCATAGGCAAAAGTCTTTCCCAGCCATATGTGAAGAACCTGGCAGTGGCATCTGACAGAGCTGTGTGGGTGGGGCTGTGTTGCTCTCTGGACTTTACAACGCTATGTGTCACTGCTGGTTACTAAGAGAGAGGAAATTAAGTGGGGTGCTCAGCCTGATGCGGGGTCTGAGGTGCAAACAATCTGACACTCCCAGTGCTGCACCCACACCAGGCTGAGCTCCCTGCTGTCTCCCCCTCTCCGTCTCAGCAAATAGCAGTGAGGTACAACAGTGAAAAGTCAGGAGGGCAATGCAGATCCACCTGCACAGCCCTGCGAGTCACTCCTGGAGCTTGGATCTTTTGCATTTAGGACATGCACTCTGCCACTGGTCTATGGCCCTTCTGCAAGCTAGCAGTCGATATGTGCAGCCCTGGAGAAGGTATTTCCATATGGAGGGTGGATGCAAAACTCCCATGGCAGTGTAGTACAGGGTGCATAGGTCAACAGGGAAGGGCAGCCTCTGCCTCACGCACTGCAATGTTGCCCAGGCAGTTCCTGACCCTATGCTTGCACAACCACATAATCACAAGTTTCACTAAAGAACAGAAACAGCTCAGTGACAGAGCACATGTTATGCCTGCAGGTCAGAAGTTCAACCACTAGTTTTATCAGTATTAAGGGTCAGGTGAGCAGGTTCTAGGAAACACCTCTGCCCATGACCCCGGAAAGCTACTTCCAGTCAGGTCAAGTCATGCAAGGTCAAATGGACTGATTTCGTATCAGCCCAGAAGCACATGTTTAAATATCTCTGGGATGCTTTCCTGTGTCCGCTTGTTGAAAATGAAAGGAGGCATGGTGAAAGTAACGCAAAGTGGTTGTTCCTGCTGCTAGGACCTTTGGAACAATGGTAAAGAACTTCAATTATTGAAAAAAGAAATCTATAGAAATATATGCTGAAGGCATCTTTTCAGTGACACACAAACATATCGATAAACTGTACATTTTTGCTTCAAACCACTTCATGTTTTATCGGAGATCAAGATCAATCCAATTTATACAAGAAACAACAGAAGTATGGGAGAACAAGATTAGTCACACAACACAGTTTTAAACATTTTGTGGATAGTTCTCAGATTGGCGTTGGAGATAGTTTATAACATGAGATTTGTAGTTTGGGTTTTGTTGTGTGCTGTGTTTCTTCCTGTGTAGGGGTATCGGATTAAGCAAAAATTAACAGAAGCATAAAGAAGATTCGGGATTTGTAAAAAGGTGGGGAGTGATTTTCAATATTGGGATCTCAACTGCTAATCCCAACTGCTGTTGGGTGGATTTTGCAGTCAAATCCACATTTGCCTCATGTTGTCAATTTCACAGTGACCACACAGTGGTTGTAATGGAAGACCTGATAAAAATGTTGTGCGTCTGGAAGTTAAGAAAGCATTAAATTGATGCAATGAACAACCTGGAAAGCCTCAGACTGGTTGAGCTCATATTACCATGAAGCAGCATATAGGTTTCTAGTACACCAAGGCAGTCTAAATATTTATGTTATTTTGACAGTATATCATTATAATTAGTAAGCAAAAACATATGTACCCAGAAGAGAAAGCAAGAATAAGTTTAATTAAGGGTGTTATGAAACTGAACATTGTGTTTCTAGATATTTCTTCATCAGCTGCAAGACTCATGCTTCTAACACTGAAAGCTAATGGAGCACAGTGGTTGCTTTTTAATAATATCACCCATCGGTGTGCATTTTACTCCAAAACCATTTTTGTATTTGTCAGTGTTGCTTAATTTCTATGTCATCCTATAGAAATTATGGAACAATGTGTTTGTTTTCTGAACTGCATTTCAGCTCAACTCTTTCTTGCTTTCTGTGGGGCTGTGGGTTCTCCCAAAATGTCCATGATCCAATGAGTTTACAATCTGAAATTTGAACCAAGACAAGACAAAGGGAGAGGAAGAAAGGAAGGAGCAATGGTGACTAGGGATGAATGCAAGCAAGCACAGAAACACTTCTCTCTCTCTCTCTCTTACAGATTATTTAATCATTCTGTCTGTTGCCTTTCAAAATCAAATATTTTCTCAAGGCAATGTTACAATAAAAAATGGTGCCATTATAAACAGGATCAGTAGGATCACAACATCCACTTCAGCAAACTACCAGACGAATTTCTATATTGCTCGTTCTGTGCAGCCACCCTTCAGCTTACAAGAGGGATGGGGTGGGGGAGTTAGCACATGTTAGCACAAGCGCCCTTACAATGAGCTGATTTTCCCAGTTCCTAAATGAGTGAATAGGGCTATACTTCCAGTTCGATCCAAAACATGTTTACTCAGAACTAACGGTGGAATTCAATGTTGTGCAATGACGGCCGTGGAACAATTCCCCCTCTCCTACCCTATGCATTGCACTGGGGGTTCTCCTGAGCCCCCAGATCCAATTGTTGGGCATGCACATGGGACATGTAGAGTGGGTAAAGCCCTGTTTTGCAAGTGGAAGTCCCTGAGCAGTGCTTCTGCTGATGGTTTTTATTAAGTGAATCGCGTCCTAAGCTCCATTGAGTTCACTGGGTCTTACTTCCTTGCAACTATGTTTAGGAATCCACTTAGAAATTTGATTGAGTTGCATCTCTGTCCTAGCAGGAAGCAGCCTCCCCTCCGCTTTGCTTTCCTTCAGTACTGCCAGATCTAACTGGATGTGCTGTAATTGGATTTCAGGAAGAAACTACATGTTGCTTTCCCTAGATCACTGGAGCACATAGAACAAGCCCTGAGCCATGGGGTTAGGAGTCAAATCCGGGATCTTTTCTTCTTATTCCCCCTTTTCTTCTCAGCATCTGAAGATCACAGAAGAGAGTCATTCAAGACAAGCCTGATTTTGATTTTAATGCAAATGTGCCATGAAACTTGATCAATGTCACAGAATTCCTTGTGTTAAAGCGGGAGGAGGAGGAGGGTGAAAGAAAAATACTACAAGGGAAATAGACTTTTCTTTTCTTTTTAAAGTGAAAAACAAATAGCATCATACCAAAGATGGAAAGTTTCCAAATGTCATGAGGGAACTGCATTTCAGAGGGCTGGGAAAGGTTCTTCTGTCAAATGAGGTAATGTAGTAAACAGAGACTTTTCTTGGAGTAATCCAGAATGATGTAACATATATTTGATTTTTAAATGCACTGAACGCTATGTACCTTAGGCTGGCCTGCTTGGAAGAGAAACCATTCTGGGAGAAAGCACCATGTTTTGGCTTTTGTCCTGGAATCATTTGAAAGCTGTCTCTACAAGTTTCCAGCGCCCTTACAAGTTAAGATACAATCTAATAAGCCAGGGTGGTTCTCACCAACTCAGGAGAGATAACCTCCCTGGAATGGCCTCCTTTTCCAATAGAACAAGACTTTGCAAAATGCATTGTTACCTGCATGCCACAATATTTTTGGGGGGGGGGTTAATGCAAAACACATGGCTAGGAATGGAGGAGAAATTTGATCCAGTCCCCATTTAAAGGCAAACCAACATAATTTGCACTTTCTGAAACAAGGCATTAGCTGCCCCTCTCAGTTTGGTGTTATCTACAAATTTGATGAGCATCCCCTCAATTCCTTCACCCAGGTCGTTTATAAAGATGTTGAACAACAACAGGCCCAGGCTAGAACCCTGCAGCACCCCACTTGTCACTTCCCCCCCAGGATGAATTGGGACATAGCCATCCTTCGAAATTTGCACTTCTTTGAATTTTGCAATGCAGTTCTCCAGCCAAGCAATGTGCATTGAAAATGCATATATTTGCGGAAATCACATAACACAAATGTGTCTTTTAGATCACATTGCATAGAAAAATGTGCATATGAGGATAAATGTTTGTGAAGACTTTTTTTTAAAAAAAGTGAACTGACGTGGAAATGAACTTAAGAGTGGAAAAAAGAGAAAGCAAAATTTTGGGAGAAATCAAAATTGACAGTCAAATGAACACATCACAGCATTATCATCTTCTCAGTGACCTGATGAGTTTGCTCTGATGGAACCTTCATACCCAAATCCAGCAATGGCAAGAGGCATAATTGTGACTAATTTTTATCCCATGGATTTGAGTGGCCACTAAGTTTTGCCACATTATGCTCCTCCTATTTATATTGCTTGACCACACACATGGCTATATGGACTGAGGTGGTTACACCTTGGTCTCCCATTTCCCATAAACATTCCAGATTTGTCGAAAGGAAGCTGGGCGTAGTTTGGTTTAACTTTTTTTTTTTTTAAGCCAACAAACTTTATGGCTGGGAAGATTTCTTCTCCTGTTTCCATTACTGGGAAACATATAAGCAAGGAAGTAATATTTATAACAGTCGAGGAAAACACTGCTTCCTTCTTCAGCAGGAAATGGTAGTTATTCTCAGGGCTTTCACAGTGGAAGGAGAAATTAAATAAAGAACTGTTGGCCTGTGTTAGGTTTATTCCTGGGGATTTATCACCTCCAAGTCAAAACAAACACCTTTTGCAATGCTGGGAGAGGTATAAGATAGCAAGACGGGTGGTGGGAGAAGGGATGTTTACAAGTTTCAGGGGAATAGCGCACGCAAGTTTATCAAAGTAGGTGCCAGCAGCATTTAACATCTTCCGGGAGACATTATCAGATTCTTTGGAATGTAGGGGGAAAGTCTCAAGGACTCAGGTGCTTGATACTGGCACTAGATCAAGGTAACCTACTGGAAAAGAAACTGGATCATGGTGGAGTATGGGAAGGGACACATGTGGTCAGTGAGGATAAGTTCCTGGAGTCTACCGACAGCTGATGCTATGAGGGCTCATGCTTATTCTCTGTGGCACAATGGATCAATTTGTCTGGCTGTTAACCAGAAGGCTGGTGGTCCAAGCCCGTGCAGGGATGGCTGTGGGCAGGATTCCTGCATTTCAGGGGGTTGGACTAGATGACCCTTGGGGAACCCCTTCCGACTCTACAATTCTGTGATTCATCCATCTTACTTTGCTTGCACAAAGCTTACGTTGTGGTTACTATGTGCGTGGTATTAAGCATTCATTCCAATTTGTTTACAGGGCAGTTATACAACAATGAACACTCACACTTTACTTTCTGGGTGCCCTTTGCAGGATCGTGCGTGGTGCTACAGTTCCCCAGGAGCTTACTGGCAAACAGGGGCTGTAATTTTTGGAAGTTTCTTGCTGGGAGGTGGGGTCAGCCCCATTTATCAATAGGGGGTGGAGCCCACAACACCACGAGTTGGTGGTCTCAGGTGGCGGTTTTTGCCTTGGGTGGTATCCTTTAGTCTTTTCTTCCCTATATGGGGGGGGGGCATGAAGTGATGTCTCATCCCCCTGTGGCAGCGATTCCAGGATCCTCCTCTTAAAGGAGTTATATATATGGGTGTCACTGGCCATACACTGAAAGGTTGTCAGTGAACTACCTTGGCTTGGCTGCCTGCTACACTTACACCTCGCAGAGCACCTCCATTTCCCATTTACCCTGATGAGCCCCAGTTCCCCCCGGCTGGGGGCTGGGAGGGATACACGCCCAAGGCCTAAGCCAAGGTCTTCCTATATTCAGAAGTTTAATAAAGTTGTGGCCTAATTTTAATTCCATATAATGTCAGAGTCTTTATTCCTTCCTTATGGGGGCTGGGGCTGTTGCCATCTGGTCACACAATGAGAATTCATCTGGATTTGCTTATGGGGTGTTTACACATCTTTCTGTTAACCATTCATTCACCTCACACTTCTCAGCACATTTCCACATCACTTTCTTAACAGCAAAAAGTCAGGGGGTTTCCTTTTATTTTTTTGTAATGGCTTTGTTGCAGAGCACATTAATCCACTTCAGTTGGGCAAACCTAAATTTCCAGTGTGCGTTTGAATCCTTCCCACAAAAGAAGTGACTGTCTGAAAGCAGCCTGGTTCAGTAAATTCCTTTCACTCAGCAAATTCTAACTGTAATGTTCAGGCTCCTGTTCTGTCCTGCGTGATGCCTGGTGGTTCAGGACAGAGAAAAAGCTAGTTTTAGGGGTGGGTCTACATCCCATAAAGTGCTGCATCTAGACAGGATACAGGGCTACTCTGATAACTCCAGCACATAAGGGATGAGTAGCTATGGGCAATTAATTCTCTTTCCTATCTCTCAGTAAGTCCCTTGGACTGCCCACCAGCACCACCAGCAACTTAACATCCAATGGTTACTTCTGTGCAAGGCCTGATGTCTGCTCAGACTATGTGTCAGAAAAGCAATCACAGGCCCAGCTGCTTGCCTACTTGACTATTGCTTAGCCTATATATCTCAACACCAACATTCTGGAAAAGTTACGTAGCAGTGTGGAATTAAATCAAGCCCTGTTATTTCCACAACCATCGCCGACGCTCTGTGTGTACCCAGATAGCGTTTGGGATTTTTGTGTTTGGGGGCCTGTAGATGGTGTTAATTTTGAAGGCCTTAATATAGAATGTATAACGTGGCAAAGTTAATGAGAACCACAGCTTTTTAAGTTTTCAATTTGCTGCATGTTTAAACTCTCAGCCCTTAGGACGCATTAACGAATAACAGATTTGCACTTTTAATTGCCTTGGGAGGAGCGCAGTTCTCAAAACGAAGTAGAAAACAATAGAAAACTTGGCTCACACACATATGGGTAAAAGCATGAAGTAGAATTCTTTCCATAATTACACCATTCCTAGGCCTCTTTTGAACTCCTCGTGGAATTCCAACTCCCCTGGAAAACAGTGGACGGTTAAGTTGACAGGATCCATGTTTTTCAGCAATTTCTAGTTGAATGCGCTCATGTTTCTGATGTTTGGTAACGTAGCAAATTTTAATTCTCTTCCTAGTTGCTGTTTCTCAATGAACAGATGAACAGCAAACAGTTTGTTTCCGTTAAGTGGCTTAGTATTTGCAGTCAGCATATAATTGTACCAGAATTAATGACAAAATAGAGGGATGAAAGGGACCTGGAATAATGAGCTTCCCTAGATTGCTTGCCCTAGCAAACCCAGTCCATATATAATGCACGAGTACAATTTGCCGCAAGCTGAAAGGGTGTGTCGTGGTTTTCATCTGGACAGGCAGAAGCAGCATTGGATCAAGGGCAGCAGGTTGTTCTGACAAGAAGCTCTGGCAAAAACAGCAAAAGAACTCCTGGAGCCTAGCAAGAGTTTCTAAGTTTTAGCACAAGGTGATTTATATACCATGGCTGGCTCTGAACTGAAAGCTCCACCCTTGCCTGATGGGTCTGATTATGGCCAGGAAAGAGAGAGCTTGTTTCTGATAAAACTCAAGAGAACCGGTAGATTTTCTTAAAGACACACACAGTTCAAGCTGCTGAACTGTTATTTCTCTACCTCTGAATCAACTTGCATCTGACCTTTGGGTGGCAGTCTCTTGGGAAGCTACTAGGGAAAACTTGGAGGGAACTGTGAATTCTGTGAATTAGGAGCCAGTGATACCAGTGAGGGGGGGTAGCTATTCCCCTGTGGTCACTGTGGGCCAAGCAAAGTAAGAAGAGGGCTGGGGAAGGCAAATGAAACTGCAAGAGTCCACTCCCAGCAGATCTATTTATGGAACACTTTGTGGATTGGATGACACCAGCTGACTAGAGAGTATCCATTCTGATTTGTTTCTAGGAAGCTTTTCTGGTCTTGTGTGAAACAATTGTAGTCCTACATGCCTGTGCATTTTCACAAAAAGTCCAGTTTGCCTTCAATAGAGGGGGCACAGAACATTACACACCAAAAGTATCCCTCGTTGCTCCTCTCATAGTTTCAGCAAGCTGGGGTCCGAGCAGCAGCCAGTCATAGCCCCTGGTCTGTCGGTGCAGCCTCCTCCCACCAGTGCCACGTTCCTCCTTCTTGTTCCCAGAATGCCTTGCCAAACACAACCCCCCTCTTCTATCCTCCCAGCTCCAGACCTTTGTTTTTTAACAGGACATTTTTGCTGATTCACAGACTCAAACATCTTCCTTTGATGGGTCATCAACACCTTTGTCATGCTTAGCAACTTCCCCCCAGGTGATGCCCTGGTCTGGGAGACAAGCTTAACCTGCATTTTTTACACTACAAAGCTGCCTCTCTCCCAAGTGAAGACTCCAAGCATTTAGTAATTCCTAACATTGACATACTCCAATTATGGGTGCTTTTGCACCCACAAACTCTGGTATCCCAAATCTGTAACAATATAATAAGACAGCAGAAACAAGGGGGAGGTGTACACACCATGAATTTAAAATCACACCCACCCAAAAAATTCTGTGAACTGCAGTTTTTTGAGGGTGCTGAGAATTGTAGCTTTGTGAGGGGTAAATGTCAGTTTCCGCTATTCTTTCAGGGGGTGGTATGCATCCTGGCTAGATGTCTCCTGCTCTCTGGTTCTTGAGCTGCTCTTTGACAACAGCTGAGGGAAGAAAAGGCTACTTCACTATGAACATCAGGAGCTAGATAGTGGGCAGCCCTCCAGCTGCCTTCATGCTTGGAGTTTTCTGCACAGAACCAATATTATCCAGACCAGGTGAATTCACCTAGAGCTTGGTGTGCTTCACTGAATCGAAAAAGACTGGAAGCTCCTGTCTAGGACAGCACAGTGTAGCTCTGTAATTTGAAAAGGGAAAGATCAGGCACTGGGAATTTCATAGTGGAGCATGCAAGAAAGCCAGAGGAATTAGCAGGCTCGGGCAGAGCAGCTTATACGTTTGCACATGTGATGGGATAACAGTGCCTGATATTGATATCAGATGTTCTGTACAATGGTGGAAAAGAAAAACAGTAATCTCTCCAAGGGTGTCAAGTGGGGGGCAGGGCCCCCAATATTTCCAATGAAAGGGCTGCCCCCCCAAAGTCCCACAGTGGCCACCACGAATGTCATGGAGCATGCTGATGTTGGGCCCCCCTGGGGGCCCCCCTCAATCACAGGGGCAAGACGGCATGTGTGAATCCCTCCCCAAAGTCACAGCTTTGACTGTTTATGATTCAGATTTCAAAACAGAGGGATGAACCAGCTTACCACTGGAGAGCAGAGAATAGAGGCAGTGGAGAAGAGGAAAGAGAAACAGTACCAACATGTCAAATAGCAGCAGATTTTGAAGGGCATATGCTAGTTTTTATCTGTGTTTGGCTTCAGATTGCCTTGCATGTGCCAGCCAAGATGAAGCTGGAGGTAGAATAGTTTAGTAGCAGTAACAGAAATGATAGATACTGAACTGCTAGGTCAGCCATCATCAACCTGATGCCCTCTAGATCTTTGGAACTATAACTCCCATCAGCCTCATTCACCACATCTATGGTGACTGGGGCAGTGGGAATTGTAATCCAAGACAATTGGAAAGCCCCGGATTAGTAAAGGCTGTGCTAGATCTGGTAGATGCAAAATTCTCAAGAATGTGAGTATATGATCAGACCTTTACTTTCTTCTTTCCTGAAGCTTGGCAAAATTTACTTTCCTCCATTTACTGGCTTGGCATTGTAGCTCTCCCCCCTCCCCTTAATGCTGATTTTTCTTTTTTAAACAAGACTTGAAGAATTCTTTGTTCTCTCATTTTAATGTTATTTTCGTATGCCTTGCCTTCTCAGGGAACAGCCGTGTGAGAAGGAAGAGGCAGAGGATGTGAACTCCCACAGCCAACACAAAGAAAGGGAGGATTATACGTTACAAGCTCTGCTGAAGTGCTTCTCAGGAAAATGGAGTTTGCCATAAAAGTTAAAAATAATATTAGGCGAGTATGGGATGAGGGAGTGGCTCACACCCACACCGTAATACCAGTTGCAGCAGAACAGGGGTTTTGTCCCTTTCCCAGGAGGGGATTTGCACAGGTGATGCAGCTTATCAGGCAGGAATGAGAGGGAAAAAATTGCCACATTCTTTAAAGAACTACTGAAAGGTACTGGAGTCTTGTTCTTGGCATGTGGTTAGCCTGTTCAGCATCAACCTTCTGCGGTACTTGCAGACTGTTGCTCTTTCCAATTGCATACTGGCAAATTCAGGCTGGACAATTACTTGAAGTTCTTGCACAAGAAACCCGCTTCCCAAAAGACCAGACTTTTGCAATAAGGAAAGTGACGAGAAAATGCAGTGGAAAGTGTGGGATAACGCTTGTTTTGATGCAATGTCATCTAACAAATCAGAATTGCGTGCTTATTAAAGAGTCAGTGTTGTCTAAGATCCCTGCAAACTAATCAGGATGGGCATGAATATACGCAGTATAAATAAGATGACATAAAATGATGACTGTAAAAGATTGTTTTATTTTGTTTTGTTTTTGTTTTAATAAAAAGCAATTTAAAAAACCCAAACAAACTAATCAGGATGGATGCTCGATTAGCAGGTCACCTGGAAGTGCCCCATGAATCAGCTTTTGGCTTTCTGCAAACACTCAAAGTGTTCAGATTCAATAGTTGGAAAGACATGGCACTTTTAATCTCAAGGTCGTGGGTTTGAGCCCCACATTGGACAAAAAAACTCATGCATTACAGGGGGTTGGACTAGATGACCCCCATAGTCCCTTCAAATTCTATAGTTCCATGATACTAAAAGCAATAGGTCAACCAGCACTAGCCTTGCGTAGGCTGTAATCGCAAAAATGGCATGCAAATTAATACATGTTAAGCATTTGAAACGTTTACAGGACCCTTCCTGTAAATATGGTACATTTCTACTTTGATTCCCCCACCCCAGCACTGAGGACATTGGCAGCCTTGCAACAGAAGGCAGATACGCATTGCCGTTTACAGCACCGTGTCCTTTGCCAATGCCTGAAAATAGGTTTAATGGGGAAACAAGCTGTTAAAAGGGAGGATACAGTGCAGGCCAGAGCTCTCCCAAAGTGCAAGACAAAACAGTTTAGCTCAACACCATGTTTGTTATACACAGAAAAACATTACGTTCTCAGAGTCAGAGCCAGGTTATTCAGGTTCACTACAGAATTCCTAAGTACAAGGGAAGGCAGCTTGTTCAACTCTTTAGCTGAACCGCAGTGGCCTGCATTATTAGAGGTCTGTGGCTAATGTCCATGCTTTTGTTTTGGCGTGCTGTATCTCAGGGCTGCTTTGCTGCTTGTTTTACACATTAATTAGGAAATACCTGATTTGGCAATTGCCACATTTTGGGCTATAAGCTGTGATGAAAAAGGGGGGTCCCAACTATGTGACAGACTATTATTATTATTATTATTATTATTATTATTATTATTATTATTATTGGGTTGCACCTAATAATGATCCTGAAGAGCTTCTGTGTGTGGAGCAAGCGACACTAGGATAGACAGACAAACAGGCAGATCTGTCAATTTCAGCTTCCAATTTTCCCAATCTTAAATTCAGTTCACCTCCCTTTCCCAATCACTTTGTTTGTTTGTTTTAAAAACAATAATAACAGCTGGTAGACATGCAGCATTACTTCTCTGACTTAGCTGAAAATAAGTGTAAACTGCTGTAAAAATACATGGTTTCAAGTGTGCATAAATAAATAAAAAGAAAGTAATGTCTGAAAAGGATGCATTGCAAGCAAGGCAGAAGGAGGACATGGCCTTCCTCACCAACGGAGCTGTCCAGCTCACTGGGATGATCCACTCTGTTGCCAAAGTCTGTCTGCCCGAGAGTAGATTCAGCTCCAAGAGACTTCCAGAGAATTCCATGCATATTAATGAAACCAATTAAATACCTCTGCTTCGGGTATGCTTTTCACATAGTTTCATTTAGCAAATTGACCTAAATCCTGCATTTCATTTTCTTGACCATGGGAGGACAAAACAGCCTTTCTTTGGATGAACAATTAACTGTATGGGAATCTGAAGATTTCCAAATTCATTAAAATGGCAAGCAGGTGCGTTTTCTGCACATGAAGTTGCAGCTTCTGGCTCTGAATACAAGAAAAACCCTTGTCCTTTTTTCCCCCTTTTTGAAAAAAACACACATCCCAAAACAAAATAGCTGTTCAAAACTCAGATGGCAGCATCCAAGACTTCACTGGGAACATTATTCATATTCTGAACACTTCGCGTTCTTAAGCAGATGACTATTTCTGACCAGATTTAAAGGAAGGGATCCATTGCCAAGTAGTATTTTTCTACATGGCTGGATGGTTTGTTTTCTCCCAATCCTTCACCAGTGCAGAAGGGTTATGGTTTAGTGCCCCTATGTTCCTTTTAAATATATTGTCAGATGGGTATTTTAGTTTTTGTTTATTATTGTTATTATTTTAATATTCCCGTTATTATTATTTTTTCTGTATAAGTTGCTTTGAGGCATTTGGGTACAAAAATGTGATGGATAATAAGTATAATAATAATATAGCTAGATCTGGGAGGATATGCATTAGCTAGGTCTTTGGTACCCACGACATGCATACAAACTGTACAAGGAAAGGGGTGGGAGGGGAATTTGTGGTCCCCCAGATGTTGTTGAACTGACTGGTTAGAGCTGATGGGAGTTGGAGTGCAGCAGTGTCTGGAGGGCCACAAATTCCCCTCCCACACTATACATGCATACTAATGTAATGTCTGCATGAGCAAGGATCCATACTTGTCTTTTCCAGAGTTACCAATAACAGGGGCAGAGCCTAAGCCTGGCATTGCAAGCATATTATATCTTAGTATATAATAAGATTATAAGAATTCTGGCCACTGTGGTCTATCCTTCTCAAAGTTACAGTTCCCAGCAACCTACAGTGCTCAGAATTCTTTGAGGAGGGGAAATGTGCTTTAAAGCTATAGTGTGTACATCAACACTTGTATTGTAATCCCCAAGTGGTGCAGGAACAGAAAACCCTGCTAATGCATATGCAAAGCTAAGCAGGGTCAGGTATTCAAATTTCAACTCTTTGTCCTGAACCCAGTATACCTGGAGGCAAGTCCCGCTGGTGCACTCAGTCCCAAGGGCAACACCAGAGAGTAGTCAGACAGTCCAAGAGGTCAAATACCGACCCAGGTCCAATACAACAAGCAAAGTCTGAAGTCAAACAGTAAGAACAGGCTCTCACCTTTGCAATAGATCCAGGATCAGAACACCTGAGGTCAGCCTTAAAGTCGCAGCCTAATGGAGTCCCCAAAGCAGCCAAGCTGTGATGCATCAACAGAGAAAGTTGAGGAGACACAGAGCCTCTGCCTTTTATCCCTCTTATCCCTTTCAGTCTTGATTGACACATCTGGGTTTGCTCCAGCTGAGGAGCTGTGTCTCTCCACTTGAGGGCCCAATCCAGCTGCATGACCACAAACCTCCTCCCAGACCTAATGAGCCTCATGATCTCCTCCTAGACAACTAGTGAGCTGGGCTGTGTTCCCTTACCTGCCTTCCTACAGGGCACTTCCTGCTGTTCCTGATGCTCTGCTGTGTCTGCAGAGATAGGGGCGCTTCTGGTTCTGGTGATGTATCCCTCCCTCCAGGCTCCTGTGAACTGTCAGCTGCCCCTTCACCATCCTCTGAAGCCCCATGAGTACCTCCTAAGTCCCCAACCTCCCCTTCCCCATCTTCAGCTTGCCCTGGTATATGATGGCTACACCCCTGGCCAGGATCCTCTTCCCCTTCCTCGGTGTCCTGCTAGTGTCATGGCACTCTGCAATTCTAGGATTCTAGGCTGAAGATTTTATAATGCACATAATGTAGTTTTAATTAAGGTAGACAGGAAAGATTGGATTCCTCTTTTGGAAGCAGGTTGATGAAGAGCTCTTTAATTTCTTAGAATGATTTCCTCCTTCCAAATGTCTCTACATGATGTTTGCCACCACCAGCATTTGTCGCAGTCAGTTATTTTCCTGGGTACTTGAGAAGCAGACATAATGGTCCTACACCTTTTATTGCTCATACTTTCTAGCCAACATATTGAATTTTCAGGTTTATACACCTGCCAGAGCTAGACTTGGAAGCTTGTTGGGGATTTTGCAGGGTACTACTAAAACGAACAGGACTCTGGAAAGAAGAAGGCCAAGAGAATGACCTTCTAGCAGGTGGATGGTTTATTTAATTCTCTAGTTTCACTAATTGGCTGGCACTGTGCTCAGGCAAGCCATAGGAGGTAGACTGGTAATGGCTTCTAGGCCTAAACATTTGGCTCCGTTGAAACATTCCCAGAAGGAAATAGCTCAAAGTGGTGCTGGAGTCAACTTGGCCTCTGTCTCATCACGGTTGCGGAGAGACCACAGCTATCAAACCATGTCTCGCGCTAATTAATTCTCCACCATTAAGTTGGTTAGAGAGTAATGTGCCTTGTTCAGTGAAATAATAAAAAAGGCAAAACCCCTAGAGGCTTAAACAGAAACTAATGCCGTTTCGCTACTCCACTATAAAACTAGCAATGATTGGCAGGGGGGAGGGTTGAGTTTTCAAATGAGAGCAAAAAAACCAGAGGTGCCTGGAGAGGTCCATAACTGGATGGTCCTTTCCTTTAGTTGCTAATAGAGATACTCATGGAAAGAAAGTGGACAGGGTTGCTCCTGATAACTTGACCCAGGAGCTGACAAGGATGTATACAGGGAGCCACATGATGTGTACATGGCAGAGGTAATGACACAGCTAATTGTTTGTTTTAATTATTTTTTTAGTGTTTTTAATACTTGCTTTTACTGATAATGGTCATGGGTGGGTATTGTTCACCACCAGGGGAGTTGTCCTGCAGGGTTCCATCTTGGCCCCCCTCCCCTATGGTATTTAACATCTACATGAACCTCTGGGAGCTGTCATCAGGAGATCTGAAGTGAAGTGTCATCAGTATTTGTAATGGTGTTGAGTACTATTTTTTTGTTTCAAGTAAGTTTAGAAGTTATGTTCTTCTTTATTGAAAGTGTGTGTGTGTGTGTGTGTGTGTGTGTGTGTACCATTTTGAGGGATTTTTTTTTACAATCAAGTGGTGTTTAAATGCCACAAAATAAATTAATAAATGTGCAGATGACGCCCAACGCTATTTCTCTGTTCTATCTGAACCAGAGGGGGCATTTGAGGCATTAGACCAGTGCTTGGAGGCAGTGATGAGTTGGATGTATGCCAATAAACTGAAGAAGAATCTTGAAATGAGAGAGGTGTTTTCGCTTGATATCTCCAGTGAGAAAGTATCAATTTAGGAGCAAAATAGGAACATCCACTGCACAAATCTTGGTGTTGATTCTCTTCTCCTTCCCAAGGATTACAGCATGCATTTTATTTTTTAAAAAGAATTATTTACATAACCTTCCAGGAATTTCAAAACAACCGCTCCATAGAAAAGTAGTGGCTACACTTTGTGCACCATCCGCCTTCCCTCCCTTCCCCTCTGGAATGATCTGCAAAGGAATGAGAATAACCCCCCTCTCAAGTTGTGGCACCATTCCTGAGCCCTTGCCATGGCTAGAGAAATCTCACTTCTCCCACACCTCTAGGTAACACCCTGGGGAAAAGGGCACGGGGGTGTCTGGCCACTTCTGGCAGCGCTTGGCTGTTTATGGTGGAGCAGCATCAAAGGGTTGAGATGGCCACCAGCATAAAGTTGCACCTGAGTTGAGAGAGGCCAAGAAAAATCTGGCAAAATATAATGTGTGAACATCTAGAAGCATAAATGGAAAAGAATAAAAAAATATATAAAAGCCTTCTATTTTGACAGGCTCTCCCACCGAGCTTTCTTCTTTCGCTCTTCATTTCTCTGTTTTTCCTTCTTCAGCCACTTTTATTTCTCTCTCTGGTATTTGTTCTTTCTCCAGTATTTTCTAACTGTACATTTGCTATGGTGCTCAGACCCCTGCGACAGCAGCTTGGTGCAAACAAGGCTTGCTGCAAAATCAGAATTGGGCTACTAACTGACACCACTGGATGTTTCCATGCAGACAATGGATCAAAGCTAGTAAAGCATCAATCCAGAATCAAAACCTGGGGAGGATTCAGTGTTCATTCTTAAGAGTCATCTCTGTTTTCCTCATTTTTTTTTAACTAGCTATCCTAGTTTCCAGGAAGACCAATGTGTAAGCACATAAAGTTACCACTGCTGCGTTTACAGAAACCCAGAGACAGACTGAAATTTCACCTACTGTGTATAATTATTGTTGTGTGTTCTAAGAACTGACTGGAGCCAGAGTCAGGGCAAGTTCACAGGCTCAGTTGGAGGAGAAGAGCTGCTCTTGTGAATGCTGAATGTGTAAAAAATTCTAGCTGACCCCATCCTGGATGTAACCTGCCAACTCCTGGCCTTGCCAAGCAACTCCAGGGCTCTCACTTTGTTCCTTTTGTTGTGATGTTATGAAGCGGACACCCCAGAGCTCCTAGCACATGCATTAGCTTACACTGGAAACTCTCTGGGCTGAACCAGATTGCAATGAAATAGGACATGCCTACCATGTTTCAAAACACTCATACCATGCTCACATAGCCTGGATAGATAAGTTGATTAGAGCATGGTGCTGATAATGCCAAGTTTGCAGGTTTGATCCCTGCATATTCCTGCATTGCAGGGGGTTGAACTAGATGATCCTCAAGGTCCCTTCCAACTTTACAATTCTATGATTCTATGGACCAGGACTACCATGCTAATAGAAAGTCAACACGACTTTTATCCCTGCATTATCCTTGCAATTTGAAACAGCAAGATCTCTGTGGAGCCCAAAACATTCTGAATGTTTTTCACTAGTGAAGTCGGTCTACTGGCCAACGTGCTTTGTGTGTTAACTTATCTGGGGCTACGTCAGGAGCTCTCAAGCATCAACTTCCCTAGTAGAAAGCCAAAAAGCTACCACCGTCTTCAGTGCCATAATATTTTTTTTTTTAATAATATTTTTATTGAACAATTTTTTATATAACAGAAACAAAACATACATGAACAAACATTCAACAATAATAAAACATAAAACAAGTACCATTTCATAACCCAGTTTCTAAACCTTACTTCCTCGACCTCCTCTTACTTCCCGTTTCTGTATTCCAAATTCTTACAGTTATTCAGCGAAATCTTACCTTATTTTATTATAAATTTATGCTAATCACCCTTATTCTCTTCGTCATAACCATTGCTAATAGTAACCATTTGTTTTAATCCAACATCATTCTAACTGTCTCCAATTTTATAATATTTCTTTAAATAGTCCTTGAACTTTTTCCATTCTTCTTCCGCCGCTTCTCTTCCCTGGTCTCGGATTCTGCTCGTCATCTCTGCCAAGCTCATATAGTCCATCACCTTCATCTGCCATTCTTCCAGTGTGGGTAAATCCTGTGTCTTCCAGTACTTTGCAATAAGTATTCTAGCTGCTGTTGTAGCATACATAAAAAAAGTTGTATCTGTCTTTAACACCCCCTGGCCGACAATACCCAAGAGAAAGGCCTCTGGTTTCTTGGGGAAAGTATATTTAAATACCTTTTTCAGTTCGTTATAAATCATTTCCCAGAATGCCTTAATCTTCGGGCACGTCCACCAGAGGTGAAAGAATGTACCTTCCTTTTCTTTACATTTCCAACATTTATTATCAGGCAAGTGATAGATCTTTGCAAGCTTGACTGGGGTTATGTACCACCTATAAATCATTTTCATTATATTTTCTCTTAAGGCGTTACACGCCGTAAACTTCAACCCGGTGGTCCACAACTTTTCCCAATCAGCAAACATGATGTTATGACCAATGTCCTGAGCCCATTTAATCATACTTGATTTTACCATTTCATCTTGTGTATTCCATTTCAGCAGCAGATCATACATTTTTGACAAATTCTTAGTACTGGATTCTAACAGTTCAGTCTCTAATTTTGATTTTTCCACCTGGAAGCCTATTTTTCTGTCTAGTTTAAACACTTCATTTATTTGGTGATAATGTAACCAATCTCTCACCTTCCCTTTTAATTTTTCAAAACTCTGCAATCTCAGTTTGTCCCCTTCCTTTTCCAAGATTTCCCAATATCTTGGCCATTTCGACTCCATATTTAGCTTTTTAACTGCCTTAGCTTCCATTGGTGATAACCATCTTGGAGTCTTGTTTTCCAGCAAGTCCTTATATTTAACCCAGACATTCAGCAGTGCTTTTCTGACAATATGGTTTTTGAAACTTTTATGCGCTTTAACCTTGTCATACCACAAATATGCATGCCACCCAAAAATATTGTTAAATCCTTCCAAATCCAAAATGTCTGTGTTTTCAAGAAGCAGCCATTCTTTTAGCCAGCAGAAAGCTGCCGCTTCATAGTACAGTTTAAAGTCTGGCAGGGCAAACCCCCCTCTTTCCTTTGAATCCGTTAATATCTTAAATTTTATTCTGGGCTTCTTGCCCTGCCAGACAAATTTAGATATATCTTTCTGCCACTTCTTGAAACAGTCCATTTTATCCATTATTTGTAATGTTTGAAACAAAAACAACATTCTTGGCAAAACATTCATTTTTATAACTGCAATTCGACCTAACAAGGAAAGCTTCAAGTTTGACCATATTTCTAGATCTTTTTTCACTTCTGTCCAAGTTTTTTCATAATTGTCTTTAAATAAATTCACATTCTTAGCTGTCATATTCACACCCAAATATTTCACTTTTTTAGCCACAGTCAACCCCGTCTCATTCTGAAACCTTTCTTTTTCAATCTGTGTTAGATTTTTCTCCAATACCTTAGTCTTTAACTTATTCAATTTAAATCCTGCCAATTGACCAAACTCTTGGATTATTTCCAAAACTCTTTTCGTGCTAGCTTCTGGCTCCTGTAATGTAAGTACCAGGTCATCTGCAAATGCTCTCAATTTGTATTGTTTGACTCCGACCTGAATGCCTTTAACCAACTGGTCCCTCCTGATCATATTAAGCAAAACCTCAAGGACCGATATAAAAAGTAATGGGGAAATAGGGCACCCCTGTCGTGTCCCTTTTTCAATCTTAAACTCTTCTGTTACAACATTATTTACAATTAATTTTGCTTTCTGTTCAGAATATATTGCACCTATACCATTTTCAAACCCTTGGCCTACCCCCATCCCCCGGAGGTTCTTCAACATAAAACTCCAAGAAATGTTGTCAAAGGCTTTCTCGGCATCCACAAATATCAAAACAGCCTTAGTGTTTATATTCACTTCTAGCTTCTCCAAAATGTCAATTATATTCCTTACATTGTCCGACAAATGCCTTTTCGGGAGAAAGCCCGCTTGGTCCCCATGAATCTCCTCCATCAAAACTCTTTTCAGTCTCTTTGCTAAAACATCAGCAAAGATTTTGTAATCCACATTTAGTAAGGAGATG
The DNA here is from genome assembly GCF_027172205.1 of Podarcis raffonei. Classification (NCBI taxonomy): domain Eukaryota; kingdom Metazoa; phylum Chordata; class Lepidosauria; order Squamata; family Lacertidae; genus Podarcis; species Podarcis raffonei. The sequence goes on from NC_070607.1 coordinate 41,895,550, forward strand.
GGTCGGTAGTTCTTAAGTTGGGTCTTTTCAGTCTCTGTCTTTGGTATAAGTGTAATGTAGGCCTCTCTCCACGTATCGGGTGCCCTTTTCCCCTTCATGATCTCATTACAGACTTCCTTCAAAGGTTGTATAAGTCCTTCCTTCAAAACTTTGTAATATTTGGAAGTCAGTCCATCTGGTCCAGGTGATTTGCCCAACGTCATGTTTTGAATGGCATCTTCTATTTCCTGTATTGATATCTCCTGATTCAAAATTGTCTTACTTTCCTGCGAAATCTTTTTCAGCCCATTTTTCTTGAGGAATTGTTGTATATCTGTTTCATTCTGCGGCCCTTGTGTATACAATTGTCTAAAGTAGTTCTGAAAACAATTCCTAATTTCTACTGGGTTGCATATGTTCTTTCCTTCCACTTCTAAGTTTGTTACCGTGTTGAGTTTTTGTCTCTTCTTTATTTGCCAAGCCAATAACTTGCCACATTTGTCTGCAGTGCCATAATAAGATGTGACAACAGTAATGACATAAGAGTTAGGTTACTTTGTATTCTGATCCCAACAGCAGCTAAAAGCAGAAAATGTAAGCAGATAAGTGTCTGTGGTTTGGCAATTTTCTCCCTTCATTTATTGTTCTTCAGCAAAACTGTAGTTATCCTGCAGAGACAAAGAGAGAGAGAAATAAAGACACAGACAAGCTGAAATGTAATCTGTGTCATCCCTAGGAGCCACTGCCCATGAAAAGCTGACCAAAAGGTTTTGCTATTAGAATCCCACACAAAAGTCTTTTGAGACTCAATGTGAACTTCCTGTTTATTCCAGTACCCAATAACAAAAACGTTTCAATGCCCTAAAATGAAATAGCTCATTTTCCAAGGGAACTGCTCGTTATTCTCTGTCATGCTTATCATCAGGAAAATGGACGCTGATTTCAAGACATGTAGGGAAGGCAAAATGCTGTTTTACCCCCATTATTAACTACATTAAGAAGTAGGGATAGCAATAAACATAACTGAAAACAGAAGTTTCAAAAGATTTACCCTGAAATAATCAATGTTCTTAAGAAGAATATCTGATATACGGTAACAGGCATAACTCCAAAACAGTAATAAATTTTACTTACTGGGGGCAAAATACCACAGAGTAAAATTATGCTACCATTCAAGGATTCACCTTCTACCCACCACCAAGAGAATACGATATAGCACAAATGAAAAATGGCATTGATACATTTCAAAGGAGATACAGGGGGTTTTTTTCATGATGACTCCAAGGATAATATAGACTTCTACAACAGAAATCTTCTACAGCCACCAAAAACGTGGAAACCTTATATCAATGGATATCTTTTTCTTGTTAATGGAATACTTAACAACCACATGCCAATACCTGTTTATGACAACTATGGAAAGAAGAAGAAGAAGAAGAGAGAATTTCCCTAAGGAATCTCCAGATGACAAGGTCAGCTTAGATCAATTTAAATATTTCATCAACATTATTCATTCCCCAATCAAGCTTACATTCATTAGCACCATTGAAAATCCACACATCTCTTTGCTTGATGTTCTTTTATTCATGGAGAACAGATCTTTACAACAAGTCCACTAATGACCATACTTACCTAACCTGGAAGTCCTGATACCCCAAACATAAGAAAAGAAAAATCAAGTACAGCCTGGTTCTCCAAACTCAACTGGGCCATTGAAGAAAATTACCGAAGAACAAATGAATTTAAAGAATATGTTTGCACAGCAGATATCCTATGCATGCTATTGAGAACAACAGGTTCATCCTTTATGTGCTGAAATCGCAGAATCCATGAGCAGAACACTCTGGGTAATGCATGGGAAAGAGCCATATCTCATGTAGCAAGGGGAGGAAAGTCTCCCAGCAACTTATACATTTTGGTTCATATCACACTCATTACAGTGCACCATAAACTGAGATCAGGGTCAAAGCCATATATGTAAACCAGTTTCAAAAAACCACAACTCCTCTCAAGGGTATCATGGGAATTCTAGTTAAGGGTTGTTAACTGAATTCTCAGTGCTCATGAATGACTTACAATCTCCTGAGTTCCTACGTGATGTTGTGGCAACTAAAGTCACTACAATTTTGGAAGTACAGTAGTACTTCGGGTTAAGAACTTAATTCGTTCTGAAGGGCCAATCTTAACCTGAAACTGTTCTTAACCTGAGGTACCACTTTAGCTAATGGGGCCTCCTGCTGCTGCTGCTGTGCTGCCGATGCACGATTTCTGTTCTCATCCTGAAGCAAAGTTCTTAACCCCAGGTACTATTTCTGGGAGTCTGTAACCTGAAGCGTCTGTAACCTGAAGCGTCTGTAACCCGAGGTACCACTGTATAAATGAGCCAAAGTAAAGCAGCCAATCAGATCCGGTGGATCAAGACATACATACTGGTCAGGAAAACAAATCCACTTTGCTGTAGAAAGAAGCCCAAGTCGAGGAGTCACTTTGCAGGGCAACATGCAAACTGCCCCTAAATAGAAACCTGTCAGCCTTTATTTCAATGTTACACTTGCTTTTACTCTTTCCATTTCTTTGGGAAAATTCCTGGTGACATCTGGGTTTAAAAAAAGAAAAGGAAGGGGGGAAAAGAAAAAGGCCCAAACATGTGTAAAGCCTCTAGGAGCTGGTCCAATTTGTTTTGCCACTTACTTATCTAAACAAACTATGAAATGCTTCTGCAGTTCAGCTCAGCCTATCTATAAAAACAGTAGACTAGGAGAGGTGGGAAAGGAAGCCTTGCTGTTCTTAGGTGTTGTTTTTCTAAACATTTGCTTCAGTAAGCAGGCAGCCTTTCCATGCTCTATGGTCCCATTGAGATATTTAAATTGCACAGCAAGAAATTCTAAAAAACAAAGACCTCAAACTTTCAAATTCAAAGGGATTGGGAAAGGATCTCTCTCCCTCTCTCCTTCCCTCCCATCCTCGCTCCCCTTCTCCATCTTTCCTGCCTCCAAGCATGAATATTTTTTAAGAGATCAGTCTCCCTTACTCATTTGTTAAAATTAAATGTAGGTCTCTGCTTCTGAGCTCTGCATTTGCAGAGTTGGTTGGAGGGGAGAAAAGATGGGATGAGGGTGAAAGCACAGCTCTCTGGAAAGATCCTGGATGCTATAAATGGACACTCCTCCAAGTTCAGGGCATCTGAAGCAAAATGAAAATATCAGGCATCCAAGAAACATATGTGGACATGGCTCCAGGCCCAGTATTATTTTTTTTTGCTACAGCTCTGTATTAAACAGCAGACATTGGGTCAAGTGCTACAGATACGACTGAGAGGTGGGCCTGGCAGTAAGGTTTCAAAACAATTAGAAACACAACCCCTGTTTATGGATAAAGCAAATGGGTTCTTGCAGTGCAAGAGATCAGCAATATGGGGAACAAATAGAATGATTTTTTTTTAAAGACAGTGTCCATGTACAGCAACCTAGAAATTCCCTCGCTCCAAGAGAAAGCTAACGCTAAGAAGGCCCTTGACCATTACGATCTACGCTTTTAAATGAAGATATTAATCAATCCAGAACTTTTGGCAAGAGTTTGCAGCTAATGCTCGTGCCATAAGCCAATGTCAATTATGTCATTCCTGAGCCTGCAGAAGCTATTACTAACATTACTTTTACAGTTCACTGCCAACCAGAGAAAAGAGTTTTTCACACTGTTGTCGTTTTGTTGGAGCAAGACTATACGAATCACAGATGGCTTCTTTGCCATATGGAGCCTCGCAGGAGCTCTGAGTTTATAAGAGGTTTAATGAAAACTTGGCACTCTCCCAATTTACAAGGGGGGGGGGGGGAGTCTTGTGCTGTGAACTCACGCAAACAAGTCAAGATGGCCCAAAAGCTCCCAAAGGCTTCTTCCTGACTCAGTTGGAAAGCAATGCTTTATTTGAGAAGACAACTGGATGGTGTAAGGCAATGGATTGTCAATGGCCTGGATCAGTGTCCACTTCCATTTTGAAATGGTAGAGTTAGAATGGGAGCGTCAGCATCCATTCTAGGCTAGCTCCTAGCACAGGGGCATGAATTACTGAACTGCCTCCAGTTTAGAAATATAGGAGATTGTGTTACAAAATGCAGCTTCTAGGTTCAGCACACGTTTTTTTTCCTCAACAAAGACTGGAGGCAAACTTTAGAGCCTGGAAATGTAAGGACCGTGGGCGTGACTGGAAAGAGGCAAGTCTAGAGCGGTGACTCTTGCAGAGAGACACAGCAGAGGATTTATTTTGGGGAATTCTGCTGCACCTTTGTATGAGGTAGGACTGAACCCCACATAGAGGTCAGGCACAATGACCTGCTCTCTAGCACAGGGTGTTTTGAAACAGTCCACAGTACAGTAAAAAAGTGCAGAGGTGCAGTGGGAAGGCAGAGGGCTTCGCTAAAAGTCACATCCAGAACAGGAGGTAGAGAGCAAACTGAGGTTGGCTCCTCTGGCTGCATAAATGCTGGAAGGTGAGACTGTGTGAGGGCAGACTGATGGGTTCTGTGCTTTTAGATCTGGGGTGAGCATTGGTTTTCTTTTAGAACCAACACACAGATCTGTGTGGGATGCTGGTCAATGTTCACCTTTTGTTGTTGTTGTTGTTGTTTAGTCATTTAGTCATGGCTGACTCTTCGTGACCCCATGGACCAGAGCACGCCAGGCACTTCTGTCTTCCACTGCCTCCCGCAGTTTGGTCAAACTCATGCTGGTAGCTTCAGGAACACTATCCAACCATCTCGTCCTCTGTCATCCCCTTCTCCTTGTGCCCTCCATCTTTCCCAACATCAGGGTCTTTTCCAGGGAGTCTTCTCTTCTCATGAGGTGGCCAAAGTATTGGAGCCTCAGCTTCACGATCTGTCCTTCAGGGATCTGTTCTCAGGGTTGATTTCCTTAAGAATGGATAGGTTTGATCTTAAGGATCTGTCCTTCAGAATCTGTCCTCAGGGCTGATTTCCTTAAGAATGGATGTGTTTGATCTTCTTGCAGTCCATGGGACTCTCAAGAGTCTCCTCCAGCACCATAATTCAAAAGCATCAATTCTTTGGCAATCAGCCTTCTTTATGGTCCAGCTCTCACTTCCAAACATCACTACTGGGAAAACCATAGCTTTAACTATACGGACCTTTGTTGGCAAGATGATGTCTCTGCTTTTTAAGATGCTGTCTAGGTTTGTCATTGCTTTTCTCCCAAGAAGCAGCCGTCTTTTAATTTCGTGGCTGCTGTCACCATCTGCACTTTTCACCTTACCAGCCTATAAAATCATGGAGGGTGAGGAGCTAGAGCATCCCTGCTCAAAAAGCCCAGCAATGAGACCCCCCCACATTGGTAGTTGTTTCTATTGTCAAAGTGCTCTTAGCATCAAGAGTCTCCCCCCACCCCCCCAAAAAAATGTTCAACTCAAGATGCACACTCCTCGAATTTAATCCTTTAAGGCCCAGTCCTTCTCTTTGGGGCAGCAGAGGGCAATAAATAATAACCACCCTCTTCTTTGTGTTAGCCCTGCAGGCCTATTGGGGTCCCCCTTCAGGCCACATTCATTTAAAGCTCTATTATACCACTCTAAACAGTCATAGTTTCCCTCAAACAAACTTGGGAGCTGTAGTTTAAGGGTGCTGAACGTTGTTGGAAGACCCCTATTTCCCTTCCAGAGCTACAATTCCCAGAGTTCTCTGGGGAAAGGAATGGATTGTTAATCACCTTTGAGAACTGAAGCTCTGGGAGGGCTCTCCTAACAACTCTCAGCACCTTTAACAAACTACAGCTCCCAGGATTCTTTGGAGGGAAGCCATGACTGTTCAAAGTGGTATCATAGAGCTTTAAACGTAAGGTGTGAATGTGGCCTTAGTTTCCTCTCCTCCTGGCTACACATACCTAGAAACTTCAACTTTTCTTCATAGGGCTTGCTTTCCCTACCACTGACCATTTTCATTGCCCATTTGCTCCCTGCACTTAACACAAAATTCTATCCGGCAATCTCTCTGCAGAGGATATTGACCTTGCAAAGACTGCCACAAACTTTTCCATTGCTTGGGGGAAGGAATAGGAAGTATTATAGCATAGGATGTTTGGGATGATTTATCTGCACCTGACTTGCAAATTATATTAGCTCTGAGCTTGGGAGGCTTTTTATTTTGTGATACCTCAAGAGATTGAGGCAAATACTGGTGTGTGTGTTTTTTTACAGAATGTGACTTACACCTTTTGAGGGCAGATGGAAATAAAAACAGTCCAATTCACCCAGCCAGCACAACTTTTAAGAAGGCAATACGGCATAATGGCATGTAAAATTCACCCATAAAATTGTTTGAAGGATAGCATAAAATTATAAGACACATCTGCAAAGCTCAGAAACCATTTGCAATATATCAAAGGTGCACATAAAGTTTCTGTTGCAGGCCAAGTCTCAAGCTTAAAAGTCTTTCAGATGGAACCATTTCTGATGATATCTGAAAAGACTAGATCTCACAGTGTTGCATATTACTTCTTTGAGTGAAACCCAAAGCAGCTTGAAGGAGGGCTGTCTTAGGTCTGGGATACAAAGCTCTGAATCTGCCCTCAAAAGGAAGAATTGGAAGAATTTGCCAATTTTGATTTCTCTCCATTTCTCATTTTTCCATTCTTAAATTCCAATCTCCACATTTTTGTGGGATAAATCTCAACAGGGAGGAGGATGGGGACAAAACCAGAATCAGTTGGCTCCACCTATCATTGACTCTGACTCCACCTGCGACTGGCATCCCTACCAGTTCTAATGGGCAGCAGCCACCACTGGGAAGGTTCACATTAAAACCCAAATCAAACACCTCCATCCCTTCCCAGGACCCCCTCCTGTTAGGTGCCTGCACTGCTGCCATAAACCTGATGAACTACTATCACATGATCAGAATGATCCCTATCTCTGTGAAGTAAATCTGATGCATCTGATGAAAACTCATGTCCATGAAAATCTATGCCCCATACATTTATTTGTCCATAAGGTGCTACCAGATTCTGATCTGGAATGTTAGGGTTGCCATACATCTGGAATTTTCTAGACATATCCAGAATACTGTAGTGTTCAGGCAAAAATCAGCAAAATGTCCGGGGGAAATCAGACATTTGGCAATCCATGTCGGTAGTGTCGTTTTTACTGATTTTCTTTAAAAACTGTGATTTCCCCAAACCTTTGTCTCCAGATTTTCCCTTTTTGAAATATGGCAACCCAGATGTGGATCCATGCTGTGAATTCAACTCACACAGATACACAGGCACTAGCATTAAATAGCTGCAAGCACTAACAGCAGGGTGTTGCTGCAAGTGCTTTATGTACCAACCATTAGGACATCTGCCCATTGCTGATAGATGTGTCAGCAGGAGCCCACTGATGACTGCAAGTAGTACCAGTGGCAGGACATCTAGTACAGCAAAACCCAAAGAGCCAAAATTAATTTTTCATATATTTTTCAATACATAGCTCTACTTTCCTTGTTTAATTCTGGGCGGCGGGGGGGGGACCCCACCACTTCATACAAGAAGCAAACAGGAGGATATAGCTGACCCCTAGGCTGCATTGATTTCAAGTGAGAGACCAAATCATGTTGTGCCTTAACTTTGGTTGGCTTGTCCATGTTTGGTTACTCCTTGTTCTCCACTGTTGTGCTGACCATCAACATCTAATTCCTTGCAGGATTGGTCCCTTAAAATGCTCCATTGATGAATCAGCACCTAACTGCCCCCATGGGGCCTTTCTACTAGTAAAACTCTCCACTGTTTTATAAGTCATGAATGGTAGAAGTTAAGACAGGAAACAAACTCAGTGCCCCATCATGTCAGGCTCTGAAATGGAGCCAAATTTTGTAGAAAGCTTGACTCATCTGTTATAAATACATCGAGACTTTTATATATAAAAAAAAGCCCACAAGGGCATTTCCCTAAGCTGTGATATAATCTTGGATTCCTGCTAATTTGGGTTGTTTATTAGAAGCAGAGTGTGTTGGTGGAAAACCTCAGGCGTAGTCTAAAATTCAAGACTACCAGATAAAAATATTTAAATCCTATGATAATTTCCTGGATGGCTTTTTTTTAAAAAAAATGGCATCCCATTTGATTAAAAAGAGGAAGAGGGGTGTGAAATGACACAAAGAGTCATTATTGGGGCACGTTAGATAGAGTCTAAAACAACGAGACCAGAACATGGATGATGTGATGCACATGGCAGAGCTGTCCCACATGAATAAAAGCGTTATGAAGTTGCATTTGGGAAATGGACCCAAAGAACCCTTCTGATCTATTTCTCCTCCCTGCTAACTTTGAGGCGACAATGTTCATAACCAGGATACAGAAGTGGTTTGGCAAGTGCAGGATGCCAAATGGTTATAGTTACCATTTTATGTTTCCTTGGTATCTTTGTACATGGTGCCAAAGATGAACATCACAGTATATCCAGATGGAGCAAGCTCCCTTTCTTCTCTTCGCCCTGCTCGGCTTCTGTAAAATTAATGGGGTTGGTATTGTCTGTCTGCATGAAGAATAAAGAAGCTGACTGATGCAGAATGCCCCGCCCCCTTCAGATCAGAAATCTTGAAGCACTCTCTGACTGGAGCCAAAAGGAATATATAAAAAGAATTTGGGGCATGTTGGCTTTGCTGGTTCAGTTGCCTAAGTGTCTACAGGAAGAGATAATTGGTTAAGTATATTCAAAACCTGTGCTGTCTTGACCCCATTTACCCTGCCAGTTCTTACTGGGCATCTACTGGTGCCCTGAACTGCTTTGAACAGTTTATTTACTGGAAAGGCATCTTGTAACTGTGAATAATAGTTAGATAAAACAGTAGCAACAAGGCTGCTGGGTCACCCCTTAGAGATTACCGTATGTTGTATTTTTAACCGCTCAACAGCAGCGAAAGAGGTAATGACAGCTTTTCCTCCTCCAGCCCCTTCAGCCAGACTCTTCTCTGGATGCTGGGATTTATTTGTGATGAAAATTTAATAGATGCTTCCTGTGATTGCTTCTATATTAGCAGAAGCACACTGGATCACTGAGTTTAATGAATTCAAATCTTCAGTCCAGTCTAATCCAACTCTTTTGTACCTTATTATTTTATTTATTTATTTTACCTTGTTTTTTGTTTTGCTTTTTGTTTTATTTTAAAGACATTTAGAAAGGAGTGTTGTTTATTTATTATACTATTTTTTGGTATCTACTATATATTTTGTAAAGTGGTTTGTCTTCCTGTCCATTTGTTTGTCCTCTATATGTTTGGATGAGATATCATTATCAAACTTGGCATGAGGGTTTCTGAGATGGAGTGAGCACTCTTCCTCAATGTTTGGATGCCAGCTGCCATTTTGAATTAAGATGGTGGACAAAAACATGACTTTGGTGTGACTTCACCTGTTTATTGGCATCGGTTTGGCCGCCTCTCACGATATCATCACAAAACTTGGCATGAGGACTCCTGAGATGGAGCAGCAGACTTCATCACCATTTAGACCCTGGGTGACATTCTGAATCAAGATGGCAGATTGAAAAGTGACTTTAGATTTTTCATGTGACAGGTCCAAACTCACAAATTGCACTATGCATTTAAAAAACAAAATAGTCTTTGGCTTTTAAGAATACTCCAGAAGTGTGGGACACTCCCCGCTAGTAAACGGTAAAATCCAAATTACAATTCACTATAAAAACGCTAACCAAAATAAAATCACAAGAAGATCAGCAAGAAGCCAATGAAAATCAGAATAAAACACAGCAGCAGAAACCATTTAAGCAATTTAAGAACAGTATAAAATCCAGCAATGGGTACTTGGTGCAAAACCTGAAGGGCCTGAATGATCCTGTAGTACTTTGTGCAGGATGAGGACAACTATACACCCTACAATTGATTGTCTGGTTTGTGTTTGCTGAATGTCCATAGATAAAAGGTGAAGATCTATTCCAAAGAGAAATTTGTAGAAGTCATTGACCGTTTTGGCCAAGACCCTCAAAGATTCCAGTTTCTGTTTAAAGCATAATTCCCTTTGTCCTATATTTTCCTTTATGTTAAGAATGGACAGGCATTAACAAAAAGGTCTCACACATTTCAGACCTTATGATTGGCATTCGCCATAGCCAAGGCAGATGCTTCATAAAAGATGAGATTCCAGCCTTAGCAGTTTTTAATTTGGTTCAGAATCCTGCAGTAATGTGGTTCAGAATCCTGAGGTATTTTTGTTCACTGGACCAACTGAAGCTGTACGTCTTTTTAGTGACATACTCTGTTACTGTCAAATGGACAAACAAAGCAATTTGTTAGAAGTTCTGAAATGTACAGTATGTTGTTGTTTAGTCGTTTAGTCGTGTCCGACTCTTCGTGACCCCATGGACCAGAGCACGCCAGGCACTCCCATACAATACAGTAAATCACTGTTGTTTCTTAATTCTTCAGCACCATATAATAGTGCATGGGGTTCAGACATAAGTTAACAACCGGTAGTTACAAATCACAGACCCAGCTCCCCCAGAATTATTTCCGCAGAAACCCATGATAATCGACCTGCAGCAACTCTGGACTTGGCCAATGAATGTAACACAAGCTGAGGGTATTTTCTTCTTCTTCTAGGTGGTCTACTTCAATTTATGCCTGGCTTTGCATCACAAAGAGCGTATTTTTAAGCAATATCCATATTTTACAAACTGCGAGTGATGTATTTCTCCTCACAGTATTCCATCTTTGCCTCCTGGAGATTATATATAGCAGAGCCCCAACATTTGCACATGCATTGGGAAATTTAAAATAAAATCTACATTGTCGTCCTTCATTCGTCATCTAACAAATCTTCTGCAATTTGTCACCACAGGACATAACTCTGCTTAAAATGAGTGTTTTATCCTGGACCAAGTCCCTCATCCTTGAACCAGGCTTTGAACTATGTTCTGTTTGGTGGTGCCAAAATCAAAACAAGGAGAGCTCCTTGAGTGCTTTTGGCTCAAACAGTTGGGGACGGAGAGAGAGAAAGAGAGAGAGAGAGAGAGAGGAGTCTGCTGAGTTTTGAAGATACTCCATGCCATGAGGAAAGAAAGAAAAACACTATTTCCCAGAACAAATTAAGAGAAATGCTGTGGGAGGTAATAATTGCTTATAAGCCACATGAAAAATCTTCTGGTGGCTTCCCTGGCCCTGACAACTGCTGGATACCTTGGTAGGCTTTCATGTGGTGCCTTATAAATAGGCCCTATGGTCCTCTGCGAAAGAAAACGTTACAAATCAAATTTGACGGCTCATGGTATTTCCCACCAGAAGCAACACACTCTCTCCAGTGTAAACTGGTACCTCAGATAAGTGGACGAAAGAAACAAGGGCATACTCATTTGAGGAATTCATCTTGAGCAATAAACATTGCTAACGCTACCTACCCTTACACTGTGTAAGGGATTGTAGGGGCCTGTGCGCGACACCATGCAATGTCATGACATCATGTGTGCAATGCTGCAAGGAGCCAGGGCATGGTGCTGAATGTCCCTCTGAATATTGTGAGGGCTTGGCCCCCTCAAAAATACTTTGGGGGGGGGGAACTGCCTCGGCCCCTAGGCATTGGTGTGCCTAGTATGAAGTATATGCTGAATCATAAGAACATCAGGATCAACACAGTTAGCAAGTCTGAAAACCAAGTGACATAAATTAAACCAGGCAGATTAGTTAGTTAGTTAGTTAGTTAGTTAGTTAGTTAGTTTTAAAACCCTACAGGGGTCATTTCTATGATATCAAAATAAAGAGGCATTTTAAAAAATGATTGGTTGAGTGAGCCACAGAGCTGCTGCTTATTGCTGTTGACCATTCCACCTTCTGTTTTATAAGGTTAGAAGCAGAAAAAAGACCAAGTTGATAAAGACTATACTGTACTCCAGATGGATGACAAAACTTCCAGAAGCTTATCCATATCCATATCCTTATCCATATTTCAATAAAATTACCTCTAAACAGAAGGAACATGCCAGAAATTCCACATGGCAGCACAAAGGTGCAACCATCTCCTTGTAGGTCTATCTTTACAAGGCTTGGCCATTCTGAATCTCACACGGTCATTCTGAGCATATTTTATTCTGAAGTAAATTCACTGAGTTCAAGAGTTCATGCTCCATTGAGTTCTTTAGTAAGGACTTCCCTAGTAGCAAGCCCCATTGAACACAGGGTGGCCCACAGCTGAGTAAACGTTCATAGTCACTGAAACACACCTCTTCCTTCAAATATTAGAACATTTGCCCACATGGTGTCCTCAACTTCCCTCAGCTATATGCTGCCTGGGGCTGATGGGCATTGCAGTCCAAACATCTTGAGGAGTCCAGGTTGGCAAGTGAGGACCCTTTTGGACAACTGCAGCAGGTGACAGCAATCCCTTGCAGCTTTCTCCTAACCTTCATTTGGCCTTTTCCTCCCTGCTGCTGCAAAGGCCCACCCATTGTGGCACTTGCCATCTCTGGCAATGGTGGAGATAACAGAAGTTTCCAGTTCACCCTGACTGAGGCTCTTCTTCCCACACTGACAGATGGATAGATCTCCCCACTTATAACCAGCAATGGTGACAAGTGAGGTCCTGCCACGACCATAGAGGAATATATTCTTGGGAACTTGTGAATGACTGGGGAGGTGGGGTGAGGAACACAAGGGCTTTTAAGGTCAACCAATGGCACATATAATTTCCCACAATAGTTAAATAAATCCCTGTGGTGTGGTATATTACCTCCAAGCCCACTTGCTTTTCATAAGCAAACACAAAAATGCAGCTGCCACCCAGATACCTTTTTCCAAAAAAGGACCACATGCCACGTACTTATCCTCCAAATATGAAAACAAACACAATGCTATCATCAACAGACATCTGTCAGAGCACTCTCCAACAACCTCTGCTGCGTTTCTTCTGTAGTGCTGTGTAGATGCCTGTCTCTATAAAAACAAAGTGCAATGTGAACCATGTGAAAGAGCTGCAATGAAGGAAATGACTGATGACGAGTGAGATTAGACATTGTTGGTTCTCAGAAGTGTGTGTCTGGGAGGTGGGCATGGTTGGAAGGGGACTCGTACCTTTTCTGTTCCCTTTGTCCCTCTCTTGAATGGAGCCAGAAATTAAGTGCCAGTGTCTCTTTCAGTGCAATACAAGCAGTAGTGTTGCTGTTTTTGTGTCGGTGGAGGGGAGGAACGGAAGCTTTTTGTTCTAAGCATCCATCTACTTAGCAGCACAATGCTATCAATGCCTATTCAGAATTAAGTCCCTGAGTTCAAGAAGACTTACTCCCAGGTAATCATGCATAGAACTGAAGCCGAAATAAGTTGTAAGGCCCAATCCTTCTTTCTGTTCTTTGTATCTGCTTGTAACCAGGACTGGACGAGCCATAGGCCTGGTCCAGCAGGCTCTTCCTATGTAAGTGCCCAACCTTCTGAATAGCTGTGTGGCTTTGCATTACCCATAAAGATAAATGCACAGCTGTTTTGTTTTGTTTTGAGACCAAAGAACAGGAGTTATAATTTAAAAAAGCATGGTCATCAACTTAGGAAAGCAAAAACTCTTTCCTTCAGGGTTTCCCCCCTGATAAATGAAATTGAACTGACTGGGGAAATGTCTAAAGCTAAAGAGGGGAGTGGTGGACAGGCAGGAAATCATTCAATTTGTTTGACAGGTCAAGCTTTCAAATACACTGAATTATATCCCCATATTCTCATTCTCTCCCTCTCTTTCACAGAGGGAACATCTAGGAGGGGTGGTGGGGTGAGAGAAAAGTCTTACTTTCCCAATAGCAATGCCTAAATGGTAAAGTCAGTCCTTAAAGGAGATCCTCTGCACCTCGTTTTCTGAAATTTGGCAAGCTGCATCCCCTCAGAAGGGCTAACCATGTCTGCAATGGTTCAGATTTAACAGATCATATATGAACTGAACAACTGGAACAACACAAAGTGGATCCAAACCATATCAGGCCTCTGCAAAACACTCCGAAAACAGATACAAGGTAAATATTGTTGTCACCATGCACCTAATATTTATCCATGACATGATATGACTCAAGTGAATTTGACCTGCAGATCAGATTTGGAAAAGAACATTAGAAATACTTAGAATTTTGACACATCTATGCATTTATCAACTGGCATGGAGGTAAGAAACATAAAAGAACTATCCTCTTCAGCCAGTTATGCCACCACCAATGCTTACAGATGTATATTATAAAATTGGGCTACGACCCATAAGTAACAATGTAAGGATCTCATAAAGCCGTGCCAAGCCAATATAATTCTTATAGATACCACACGTTTATTTCACATTGCCAGCCCAACTAATCTAGCATCCAGATGCTTTCAATATGCATTGATTTAGCAGGGTATTCATCAATGTAGTCACAACCTATGAATTTACCAACCTGACTTCTAAAAGTGAAAAACACTGTATCTTGTTCTCTTTTTCTAATAAAGAATCCTTTTTATGCAGCTATAAAGTAGCAACACCCTGGTTTCTATAGGAAAGCTGCATATCTACATAGCTTAGTAAGCAGAAAACTAAGAATCGCGCCCCTCATGAGTAGCCGTCAAGTGTAAAACCATTATTGGACATCCTTCATACAAGTAAAACCCCTGGCTGTGGTATAAGAAAGAAACATTACCACATACAGTTAAAGCAGAGCTCTCTAGCATTTGTTAACAGAGAGAGCTGAAACTTTTAAGCGCCCAGGAAATCAGTCATGTTACCCAGCTCACATCTTTAGTGAGGGAGAATCTGTCAGAGGACCCACTCTTTGGCTCTGGTTTAATCCAACTGCTGACCAATATGGCAGGGGAGCTGCTGTGTTTAGATGCAAAAGAACCTGTGTTTGAGGAGGAGTTGAATTGGCGAAGGTTTTCAGGAGCACTGCATACCTCTTGCCTGCAATTTTTCAGTCTCTTTGCTAAGCACACAGAGCCCATGAAAAAAGGGAATGTTAGAAAAACAAACAAAAACAAATCCCTGGGACGTTGAGGAATCTGGAACTTCTGGGTGGGTTGCAATTCTGTGGGGAACGAGACATTTCCATCCCTTTCAATCCGCACCAAGTGGGAAGGACGCTGGACGCTTATGCGAAACAGCTGGCCTCCGTTTCAAATATTTGTTGGCCTTCATATGAATGTAAGTATGAAACAAGGACTGTATAATATTGTGTAAATAAGCAGAGGCCCGCTAATCTTTCAGTCTGGAAGGCTGGATCCTTTTATTCACACTTCTAACCACAGACGTATGCGGAGCTTGCCAGACTTGGGAATACATATGCTCTGACAACCTTCGACCCTAAGGGAGCCTCTTTCTTCTCTCTTGACCACTGTAGTAAAATAGCATCACAGCCAAACGGGAAAGGTTAGGTGGGCCACATGTATTTTCAATGCACTTTTTAAAAAGAACAAGCTGGAATTTGGGTCATTGTTGGAAGCAGGTAAAAAAATGTAACCTGTCTGTGGCCAGGGAGTGTCTTGCATTTTATAGCTCTTACATAAGCCTTTTGGACTGAAGAATGGGGTTGAAATATTTGAAATAAACAATATTTTCAGATCACATATAAGAACACAAGAAAAGCCCTGTTGGATCAGGCCAAAGGCCAATGTAGTCCCGCATCCTGTTTTCACAGTGACCAATCGGATACCTATGGTTTTGCCACAGTGCTAGTGTACCACAATCACAAGTGGGGCCAATCATTTGGGTTTTGCTGGATGCCGGTTTTCTGGAAAAGACCTATCTGACATGCCCAGTTGCAGAACTGTAAACATTACCCTAGTGGCAAGAGATGGTCCTATGTTCATCCCACAGCACTCTTCTAACTTTTAAAGGACACCTCAGTGGTGTGGTGGTTATGGGAAGTTGTCAAGATGTCACTTTATCAATTGTGGAATCAAGGGTGTGGAACCTTTCACCCTCCGGTTGTCATTGGACTCCAACTCCCATAATCCCTGACTACCGGCCATGCTGGCTGTGGCTGATGGGACCTGAAGACCAACAGTATCTTGACAGCTACAGGTTCCCCATCCTTGACCTACATGGTGCTCTACCCATTTCTAACACTTGCAAGGTGTCTGATAATTTGAAGCGCAACACATGCAAGTTCAGGCAGGCAGTTACAGATAACAGGAGGTTCTGGGAAATGTACAGCAATTTTGGATAATTTATTAATTCATATAAACCATTTGGGTGTGTTATGAGAGGAAATAGACAGGCATTTCCTTATCAAATGCCTCAGGATATTATCAAGAGGGAACGAAGGCTCAGAGGAATGTAGACAGGAAACTGAGGATTCCCAAAAGAGCTTGCCCTCGTGAACTGATTCCACTCAGAATTTTGCTTTGAAAATCTGCCACCAGAAGAACCCTATTGATGCCCACCAACGTTTTGTGTATATTTGGTGCTCACTCATCAGCATATTTTCCCCTTCCACCTTTCACAGAAATTCTGTTGTTAGCTTTGTCTCATGTTATCTCTACCACCAACCATGGGAAGAAGGAGAAACTGGGGGGGGGGGGATCATATAAACAGTGCTTTCCCACCACCTTGCAAAAATAAGGAATGTATGTGCAGTCGTAATAGAAGGGAGAGTTGCAAAATAGCTAATGGCTTCACTTCATGGGTTTTCTGGCCTGGACCTGGCTCTGAGATAGACTACTGCTGGGCCAAAGGCAATATACGTGATCATGTATAGACTAGATCTAGATCAGGTTCAGAAGGCAAGAGGCAATTGCCAAGTCAGAAGATCAAACTTCAGGGCATCTCCAAAGGCCACAGAAGCAGAAGAAAGAACACACCAGGCAGGAGCTCCAGGGCTGTTGGCAAAGTGCCTGGTTAATTGCAAGTGTGGGGGAGAGGGAAACCTGATTATACATGCTTACCTGGTTGAGAACAAGGAAGGTGTGAATCCTTTAGGCTTTCATAAAGGCATCTCCTAAATCTTATTTTGGAGGAGGTGGTGGAAGGACAATGCCCAGGTCCCAGTCTCAGGGGAGAAATCTTCCTTTTAAATTAGGGTGGAGTATTTAGATCACTAATGGTTAACATTGTTAGTGAAATAGGTCTCCCCAACACAACAATTATCATCACCATCATCATTAAAACTGATGGTGAAAAGGAGATTCATTAATAATTTTACCAGGAAATAAAGTCATGGGAAAAGATGAACTCTGTTTTTGTTTTAACAAAATTCCCATGAAGGGGATGCTAACGTTTTGGAAGGCAATTTTGGGAAAGACAAAATGCGGGCCATTAACAGCTAAACTGATGCAAACCAAATGTGGATGTGTTGGCCTGCAAGGCACGGAGGTCATTGGGATACCCGGCCTGCTTTCATGCCTTCTAAAAGTCTTTTGACTGTTAAATATAGTAATTATAATCATTCAATAATTAAATATTGAAATAACGTATTAACATAATTATATTGTTATGTATCCTTATAGTCAGAAATCTAAACTTGTAGCCATCTAAGGCAAGTTCATGTAGGCCCTTTTCTGATGTTTGTCCTCAATGCTTGGAGGCTAAAGGAAGGCCTCTATCAGTGTAGCCTGGTTTCCTCAGAGTTGCCACCAAAATTAACTTAGGAAGTCCCATCTCTGAAGAAACATCTGAGAAATTTCAAGGAAAGCCAAACATTTCAATAGAGCTAGCAAGACCCCCCCAGGGGTAAGTGGTATAATGAAGAATTCACTATTTTACACTCACTCCCCACTTCCCTCACATCATAACTATAGGCTAAGAGACAGGATCTGGGCCTATGCATTTTCGCAGGAGTAAGAAAACTTTTTCAGCCATCTTCCCTTCTGGGGAACCTCCTAAAGGCCACATGCCCATGATAGACAAAGCCAGAAGCAAAAGGGGAGGGACAAACAAATGCCCATTTTATCTATGTGCACTAGGCTAGTTTCCACACACCCATACACCACTTGTCCAGAGAAGCAAAAAGTGATATCAGAGTTCAAGGATGTATTCCTGCCCAGAAATGTGAAGTAGGGCAAATGAGGAGTGTTGCCTGTGGAGGGTTGCCTTTGCTCCTTGAATCTGAGGTTCCCCACAGTCGTACTGCCACCGTATCTTAGAGGGAAAGGGTATACAAGAGGAAAGTCAAATTTTAATATTAAAAAGGCCAAAATACGAATTTTAACTTATCCGAGTTTTCAGACTGAAGCTGAAAAGTGACTATTGCTGACAAAACTTTTTGAAGCCATTCAAGTCCAGTGTTTGAATTCAATGCTTTGCGTATGAAAATCCCTTTGTACTGTCATGAATGTGACCAGTCATTTAAGGGTCAGATATTACATGAATCTGGCATATTGTCGTTGGGTTTTTTTGTTATGTACACCATAAACAGGAAGTTTCTCAGCAATTTGTGAACTGAACCAATTATAAATGTAATGCAGGAATGCAGGAAGAAACTGAAAAGAAGCCGCCTCTCTCTCTCCCCCCCCCCTTCTTCATTTGCCTCACTCTCTGCTTTAAATGGATTGTAGGGTTGTCTGAATAGTTTCCTAGGGAGTATTAGTGAAGCTCACTTGCTCACATTGTGTCATGCACTCAGTTTGGCTCACCAAGGAACATATTCAAATTATGAAGGAAGAATAGATTCTCTGTGACCAGGACTGTCATTCATATAATCCATATACATGGGGGGGAGGGGAAAAAGAAAAAGCCTGTTCTGAAAAGGAAATGCATTCTGGGTGTTTTTTTATGGTAGTCAATGGTTGACAAAAACAAAACTACGTGATGCTGTAAATAAGAACCAACAATTTGGGGGAAAAGGTTACACTTAGGAATTGTGAGGATGACAGTGAGAAGAACAGCAAAATACCCAGAGTTGTAGGATTCTGTATTTTACTCACTCTGACTTCACTTTACTTACTGCTACTTATTGTACCCTGGGCACTAGCTCTCTGACATTGGAACTAGCATCAACCTCCTTGCTAATGCCTTCTACTGCTGTCTTTCTTGGCTAGGACCCAGGTCTATTCATCTGTGTGTCTGAAACTGGAGGAGCTGACAATTGTTCCTGGAGAGAGAAAGAAGAAAAGTGGGTTGTATCTCTTTTTTTGTTCAGAGTAGACCTACTGAAATTAATGCTGTCCCTTAGTGGTGTTCAAAACTAGTGTTGCAATCATCTACACGTCTACTCAGAAGTACGTCCCATTGAGTTCAAACAGTTTTTAGGTAGGCCTGCACAGGATTGCAGTCTAAGACTGTTTACTTTGTTTTTGCATTTAACCAAACAGCTATTCCTCATTAAATCTTACAAGCCCCCACAGGGAATAAGGGGAGGGAACCCTCTTATCACTGCCTAATTCCATGATTTTTTGAAAGCAGAAACTCCATGTGTTTTCTCAATAAGCACTTCTCCTCCTGACAGGGCTCGATCTTTCATAAACATGGGCAAGAATAACCTCTGGATGCTAGCCTGCAGCAGTGAAGTATGAAATTTTGAATTCTACGGGTCACTGTTTTTGCTGCAGCCAGATGTGGATAAAAGGCAACGGGTGTTTTATTGTTGTTTTCTCAAGAAACAGAGAAAGGTTTGTACTGAGACGTGTCAACTTTCGCCTTTTTGTGAACAGGAAGAAGAAGAAGAAAAAAACAAGTAGCCAACATGTGGCTTGAATATGGCCATTTGCCATTTCAAAAGATGAAACTCTAAAAATATATATATATTTTGAATTTAAATATTCTTGTCTGCAGCTAATAAAACATATTTTGAGTCTAAATTGGATTTAGAAAAATACATAAAGCTGCTGCTAAGTTCATGACAATCTGAGTGTTAACAACATGACTGACA
Organism: Podarcis raffonei; assembly: GCF_027172205.1. Classification (NCBI taxonomy): domain Eukaryota; kingdom Metazoa; phylum Chordata; class Lepidosauria; order Squamata; family Lacertidae; genus Podarcis; species Podarcis raffonei. The sequence continues at coordinate 41,915,318 of NC_070607.1, forward strand.
TTTCTAATTGGTTATGGACTGGATTATCAGGCTGTAATTGATAGTCATCGTTTTCCATTGTTTTAAGTAGTACTTGCTTTGAGGGGTGGGGGGTGGGGATCCAGCATTATAGTATTGCCTTGCCTGGTTTCAACAGTGAATGATCTTAGAGCCGGCATAGGCAAACTCCGGCCCTCCAGATGTTTGGAACTATCGTTCCCATCATCCCTGGGAATTGTAGTCCCAAACACCTGGAGGGCCAGAGTTTGCCTATGCCTGTCTTAGAGGTACAGAGATGGGAAATGATGAAGGAAGCCTAACCCTAATAATACCTAGGTTTTTAGTATTCACTCACCTAATCCATCATGGGGAGGATTGTAGGCAAATGCTTCACATACTGTGTTCCTGGATCTGAGGTTGTGAAATCGCCAGAGCAGTCTTTGTATCCCAGCAGCTGCTGCTGCTCCAAGACTGCTCCATTGTCAGACCCACAGCTTACATAGGAAGCTGCTTTCCATGAGACAGACTGTTGGCCTACACCAGGGGACAGCAAACTTTTTCAGCAGGGGGCTGGTCCACTGTCCCTCAGACCTTGTAGGGGGCTGGACTATATTTTGGAGGGGGGGGGATTAACGAATTCCTATGCCCCACAAATAACCCAGAGATGCATTTTAAATAAAAGGACACATTCTGCTAATGTAAAAACACGCTGATTCCTGGACCGTCCGCGGGCCAGATTTAGAAGGTTATTGGGCCAGATCTGGCCCCCAGGCCTTAGTTTGCCTACCCATGGGCTACACTATCTGACAGCAGATCTCCAGGGTTACCAGCAAGAGCCTCTTTCAGCCATACTTGCCTGGAGATGCCAAGGACTGAACTTCACCATGCAATCCATGTCCTCCGCCACTGAATTATATAGCCCTTCCCCTTTTTAGAATAGGCTAACTAACTAACACAGATATTTTCTATACATTATAAATTATACTGGTTTGGTAAAATGTTCCATTTCTCCATTCAGAATGTGAAAGTAGTAGACTTTCTTTCCAATATCAACAACAACAACAAAGTTTCATTGTTACTAACGATAAATACTGCTGATGTTGTTCTAGAAGGAAAAGCTTCTTAATGGATAAACATTTTATCAATCCAGCATTATTTACAATTGTGACGTCTTGCAGAGGTTTACTCCTTCATCTAACTGTATGTTTTATGAGCTGATGTTCCAGGAGGGGTGATTTCTGTCGAATGTTAGGAGAAACCTGTTGGTGGTAAGATCAGTCTGGCAGCAGAACCAATTACTGAGGCAGAGGAAGAAGCAGCTGCTCCTTACCAGAGGTCTTTGAGCAGAGCCTGGACATCTAGGTCTGTTGCGGATACTCTAGCTATGGATTTTCTGGATCAAGCAAGAAGTTGGGCTAGATAGCCTGCAAGACCCCTTCCAAATCTATGGTTCTGTAACAGCCTTAACCAATGTGGTGCCCTCCAGATTGTTGGGACTGCAGCTCTGCTCAATCCTAGTCAGTCGAAGTTCAAAACATCTGGAGAGCACCACATTGGGGCTGTTCTTCTAATATTCTAATTATGACCATTAATCATTAAAGGTATGTGCTGAACCATGAGTGGCAAGTCATGGTGGCCATAAGTGGCACAGCTGGCAGGGTTAGGCCTTACTATGATGTGGCATCAGATCAGCATGTCTGTCATCCTACCCTCTTGCCTGCTAATGGATTCAGTAGACTAGAGGCAGAGCCATAAGAGAGCTTAGGGTGCTGTTGCATATACAACGCAGCAAGCACTAGAGAGATACTACCTTATACCTAATATGTGACCATAAAGGTTGGCAAACAGTGTGCTAACAGCACACGTAAAAGTGTAATCAGTGTCACTTCCAATTAACATCTGCTTACAAGGTGACTAAGGAACAAATATTTCTCAATGGCAATGCAATCTATGCAGCCAATCATGTCTCCTTGTTATCAGAAAGCAGCCCCTTGCAGCATGCAGCAAAAGTGCCAGATGACTCACAATATGTGAAAATGTCTTCTTTGTGGATGTATTCATGAGCATAGCCAGGCTTTTTTTTGGGGGGGGTTATGTTAGGGAGGGGCAGAACCAAGTTATCTGCAATGCAATTGGTCAGTTGGTTAAGTTTTATTTATTTGTATTTATTTAATACACTGTGGGCTGTGTATTAAATCAATTACTTAAACCAGGCATGGCCAAACTTGGCCCTCCAGCTGTTTTGGGACTACAACTCCCCTCATTCCTAGCTAACAGGACCAGTGGTCAGGGATGATGGGAATTGTAGTCCCTAAACAGCTGAAGGGCCATGTTTGGCCATGCCTGAATTAAACCCTTCCAGTATTGCTGAATTTACCTGGAAATTCTGAAACCTTTTATCTCAACTATCTTCTCAAAGATAGGTCAAATGATATTACCCTGATTGTGGCAGATGATAAGAAATAGAAATCAACATGCTCTGGATAAAACATAGTGACTGCCTTAGTATCTTTTCCTTGTATCTCTGCTGCATTTTGCTTTCAAAACTTTTTGTGGGTCTTCGGACTCTAATAAAGAATGTGTGTGTTTCATGACCCTATCATGACTTCTCCATGGTTTCTCCAGTCTACCATGTAGGGGAGCAGGCAACAGTGGAGCACTGAGGAGGCAGGCATGTGCTTTCTGTGAAGAAGATCCCAGTTTCAGTCCCTGACATTTCTAGGTAGAGTTGGGGTGGAAAACCCTGCAGAGCTGCTGCCATTCTGCGTGGACCAATGGTTCAAGGTGATATTAAGCAGCTTCCTATTCCTGTCTTCATGGCTTTTTGTTCTCCTGCTCTAGTCATGCAAGAGATCCTATTACCTGTGTTGGGGCAGTCATACTGCAGGTTGGACAGTCATGCCTTAAGCTAGGGAAGCTGATTTCTGCGGCAGTTCAGTGGTTTGGGAGGGTCTATGAAGCCAACATTCAGTACAAATCTCCAGATTTGCTTGACATCTTCTTGGTGTGCCAAATTGCATTTCTTGTGCGCCCACCATCTTTTATTTTAAACTCTACATAACAAATGGCACCCACACTCTTCATTCTTCAAAGAAAATAAACAAAACATGATATCTAAGGGTGGGTTGTGTTTTCAGCTTTTTACTGTTATTGTGGAACATTCTGTAATAGTGCTGGGGTAATTATGTTATTTTATGACACCATGGCCTTCCGTTTGGAGAAAGGGTGATGTGGAAATTTAAATATAAATGAATAAAGTATCAGTGATTGGCCTGTAATGCTCATCTAATAAATGGAAGTGTCAAAGCTGATTGCTCCAACACATAACCTTATGTACTTGACTGGCAGCTATGTATCATCATAAGGAAAAACTCTTAATATGTTAAAATCCCAACATGCCCTGCACTGCAAAAAGAAAAACAAGAGGGCTGTTGATTTTCAAGGAATAATATTTTATTAAGAACGTTGTTTTTCCCAGGAATTCTTCTTTGAACTGCATCTGTATAAACTCTCCTGGTTAAGATTATTAAATGGTCTATAAAGATTCACTTCGGAAAAAACAAAAGTCCTCATTCTCAGAAACAGGTTGCAAAATTTCCAGAGTAACCTTTTATGTTTTAACATAAACTCAAACTGTTTTTAAAGCAATTCTAAAACTAGGGATAAATGAAAATGCCCCCCCCCATTTCCCACACTATTCACGGGCAGTAAAATTGAGTGGGGGCATATTGCTGGATATTCTTGAGGGTGGCTAGGGGGAGGGAGAGGAAAAATTATCCAGGGAAATTTTCTCAGAATATTATCTTCTGAGAAATTTCAGCTCACTTAATGTTGAATGAAACTCTATTGTTAGTTCATATGGGTGGATGACGGAAACCTTGGCCTTTCTGAGGAAGATGGGGTCCAAGCCCATTGCTTTGGCCAACAATATTAAAATAACATGAAACAATATTTAAACCTGGACCCACAGTTGCACCCAACATTCACGACTAATGGAATTGGAGAGGCCGTTTTCCTGCATTCTCCAGGGGAGGACTAAAGTTCTTCAACAGCACAGGAGAAGTTTGAAAACCTTGGGTAAATCCACAAACCTGTTTAAAATAAAATAAAAGGGATTCCTCAGCTTGGCAATCCGAATTCTGCACCAGTGAAGTATATTCCCCAACTTGGTGAAATTTCTGGAAAATGAGCAAACAAGATTGTTTAAGTTTATTATGGAGAACACACTCTGCTATATTTGCTATATTGCGCAATTTGATCTGCTTTTGCTAGCAGGGGTAGGGGGAAGATAAACTAACTCATTCTAGTGGTGCAAGGATCTTTGCACACAAATGCCACACTTGCAATATTGCACAGCACTGATATTGTGTGGAGAGATGGTGGTCAGCAGCACCCACCCACGAGGTGGGGTGAAGCAGCCACCTCAGGGCACGGAAGCACCCAAAATGGCACCTCTGTGGGGGCCCCATTTGCCCTGCTGCTGGTGGATAAGTGGTGTCAGCATCAGTGTTGATTTCTGCTCACTGATATCTCATGAATTCTCAAGGAGCATGAGAGGTCTCACAAGGTTTTGGTGAGATATTGTGAGATCTTTCTGGAAATCAGTGCTGATGTCATCATGGTGTGGCATGGCAGTGGTGGCAGCAGGGCAGGCGGTGTGGCAGAGCAGGGTGGCACTTCTTTTGCCTCAAATGGCCCTATCTGTAGCCAGTGTGGAGAGCCAGTGTGGTGCAGTGGTTAAGAGCGGTAGTCTCGTAATCTGGGGAACCGGGTTCGCGTCTCCGCTCCTCCACATGCAGCTGCTGGGTGACCTTGGGCCAGTCACACTTCTTTGAAGTCTCTCAGCCCCACTCACCTCACAGAGTGTTTGTTGTGGGGGAGGAAGGGAAAGGAGAATGTTAGCCGCTTTGAGACTCCTTAAAGGGAGTGAAAGGCGGGATATCAAATCCAAACTCCTCCTCTTCTTCTTCTTCTTCTTCTCTCACCGATGTGGTTGAGATCATGTTCCCTATCATTTTCCACTGCCAGGTGGCAATTTTTGTAAGTGGGCATGTTGCTATTAGAGGCATTATCAGATACCACAGCTGACCACTCTGCATGTGGTAAAGGGATCCACACATTTTAAGATTTTAAGCAGCAGCCAAGTGCTTCCCCGTTCTTTGAATACACACAGAGAAAATCTGTATCTTCATCTCTATTCATCCCAGTCCAATTTGTAGCTTGGATCTGGAGCTACCCTGAAGGATGCAAGTCAAAGAATAAGAGGTCTGTACCTTCTGGCAAAAGGCCATCTGAAGTCCCCCTGTGAAAACATTTGACACTCAATGGACACCAAAGTTTATTCCCATCCTTTAGCTGCCTGCTGCATTGAACTAGCCTTTGATGGAACACATCAGAGCCAATCTATAAATAAATAGAGCACAGCGAAGTGCACATGTAGATCACAAACTCTCATTCTGCATCTTGCACTTTTGCTCAGAGAATATGTTGTTTCAGCTTATCTCTGTAGGTATCTGCAATGGTGTTTTCCTGCTTGTTTTTGTTTTGGAGATAGCTGGCAAGTAATGGAGCCACTGAGAGCATAGTGGTGACTTGTGTTAACCAAGGACCTTCTCTATTAGGATATTTAAAACAACAACAACCCTTTTGTGAAGACCTCATTCACTGGTTGCTAAGCCCTGAGCTGATAGGGAGTTTTATGATCATTCTTGGATATAACTGACAGTATAATCCTATACATGTCTACTCAGAAGTCCAATTGATCTGCATAGGCTTTATTTACAAGTAGGGATGCACAGATTGTGCTAATAGTGTATCAGTGACTTATAACCGGGAAAATGCATTGAAACCTTACTCCCCCATGATACACTCTTCATCCTGTCTTAACAAGTAGCTGCCAATACCGAACACACTGGGTAGTTCTTTCACCTGTAGATTTCAATTATTTTAGGTCCCATGGCACCAGGGTGGGGAGCCTGTGGTCCTCCAAATATTGTTGAACTCCAGGTCTGATCATCTCTCATCATTGGCTGATAGGAGTTGGGAGTCCAACATCTGGAGGGCTACAGGTTAGCTACTCGTGATATAGTCCAGCTGTTCTGATGGTTATGCAAAACCTATTAATAACTTTCTAATACCCTTGGCACAGAAAAATAACAATAATAAATTCATTTATTAATGAACCACTCCAATGCAGTATCTTCTAAATGGTTTGTTTTCCCCCCACTTGCATCGCAAATAACCAGTTGTTCCCAGGAAACAAGGAAAGTTGCAGTTATCACTTGTCGTCTGATAAGAACATTCTTGTAACCTTTTTTTAAAAAAGGTTCAAGTTACTTGGCTTCTTGATCCCAAACCCTGAAGCATAAGTGAATCCTCCCAAATAATTTGGAAATTGCACAAGATCCAAACATAGCCCTTGCAACGTCTGTTTGGGACCACAGTGGTCTAAGCACATAAGAGTTAAAAGCCTAATCCAACAAATTGATGCAGAATCCGCAGTGATGTGATTTGCATATTCTTGGCTTCTACTGAAGAGATATAAATACATTCTTTCCATTATAATCGACTTGCAGGGTATCAGCGCTCGATACTGCTAACATGGCCATTGTAAAGTTAATTGCTACTCAGTGATTCAGAGTACTTGGGGTTAAGGTTGGCTGTCTAATTGTCAGCCGAGAGAAAGGCTTCAAGTGTCCTTTTTATTTCCATATGACATTTAATCATCAATGATAGGGTTGTTCTCTGCTAGTCCCTTTTTTGTTCTCAGTCAATCTGCGATGCCAGAAGAAAGGGTTTGCACTGCTGCCAGTACGTTAAGGACTGCTGTTTAATAAGGCAGAACATGATTTATTTATTTTCACAAGCAAATCTGATTGTTTTTTTCTTCTTAAAAATAAATATATAAATTGATTTGATAGAGCATTATTAGTATACAACTGGATGCAGATGATTGATGTGTAACCTACTCCCATACATGTTTATTCAGAAATAAGTTCCGCTGAGTTCCATGGCATTGATTCCAAAATACCCTTTGTCTCAGGATGAAAATGAGAAGCTCTTTTGTGGTACCTCTACATTCTGGCTGACCATAGGAGAAGCCTTTCCAGATCAGAGGAAAAGCCTATCTGGTCCAGTCTGCGACTTCCACAAGTGAGCAGTCAGATGCCTCTGGGAAGCCTACAAGCAGATTTCACCAGCATCTGGCATTCAGAGGTATACTGCCTCTTTAATAAGTCTTTCATAAGTTTATAAACTCCCGTCCCCTGGCAAAATATGAAGGCAGGGGCTGTTTTTTCTTTATTAACTTTTCCATTGAAAATAAATAGTCGCGACCTTTTCCTTTCTCCTGAGAAGCTTTATCTGTTAATCTCGTCCCCCCCCCCCAACAAACTTTTATATTCAAAATCCTCCAGGCAGTTACTTAGCAACTCTTAAACCTGTCATAAAAATGCTTCCTTATGCTACTATAATCAGCTGTTTGAAGTCATGGGGAGCCCATTCCCCCCTTTGGGGGTGGGGAAATCACTTCGCTCTCCTACAATTCTGGTGTTAGTGCATGTGGCAGGTCACCAGCAACTAACGAAGCACCATTTTGAAAGCACCAGATTAAACAAAATATATAAGCCACCTTCATTCCTGAGAGCTTAGAAACTAGGGGAGGTAGGAATGTGATCTGGAAAATGTTATGGCTGCTCAAGCGCTTTGGTTTTAAATAACAGTGAGAGGATCATATTTTTTAAAAAATATATATATTGCTGCCTGTTAAGGCTGTACTCCTGTGCCCCCTTACCTGGGAGTAAGCCCTGTTGCGCTCAGTATGAATGATTTGGGAGCAAACATGAGTAGGATTGGGCCCCATGTTCCTCTTGGGGTAGAGGGCACTGCAAAGAAGAAGGTGTTGATGCTGGCAGCCTGCATTTCTGAAGCCTTGAAGAGCTGCTTGCCTGCAGAAGCATGTGTCCACCCCTCCCCATCTGTCAACGGCTCCTTATCAGCAGCAGCAACAAAGAGGCTTGGTGCATCTTAGAAGACTAAAATATTTGCCGTTTTCTGCTACAACAGACCAACATGGCTACCCCTCTGGAAGTTATCACTTCAAAGTAAACATGTGTAAGCAAGTGCATTACACACATGAAGCAGCTTCAAATGAGGGATGGGAGGTTTTATTGTCACCAGGCATGCCGCTGAAAGTTCAAGCGGGTAGATTTCCTGGCTTGATTTCTGAATGTACCGGCTGCACACTTTCGTGAGTGAGTCGCTCACATTCATGCTCCAGGTGGTACCAAGGGATACTTGGACTCCTATGGGATTCTGAGTTCTCCAGCCTGATTGGTTGAAATAGATGATAATGCCTGCACATTCCAATGATACAGACACAGACACTTTGAAAGAACCCTAATGGTGTCATATGGAAGAAATATATTTCCATCATCAGTATGCCTATGGAGCTCCTTCTCCTTCTGACATGCTTCAGTTGTGTAAACATCAGGGATATGGTCACTGGGTATTACAGGGGGTGAGAATAGGCCATGTAGCCCCATTATCCTCCCTATGCATTCTTTCCAGGTACGTGTGTGTGTGTGTGTGTGTGTGTGTGTGTGTGTGTGTGTGTGTTGGTATCATCTGAACTCCTCTGTCTCAGCTTCAAGAAATTTTGTCTAAGCAAAAGAATGATAAGATGGTCAAAGTTCAAAAAGATCAGATAGAAATGGCGGCGGCTGCACTTTGAAGATTTTCCCTTTGAAATGCAACCACCCTTCAAGAACTAGGCTCTGTGTGAGTTCAGGGAACCCTTTCTTATGGTTTCCTATGACATGGAAATGCTACACAGGAATTTGGAACCTCAGAACTGGTTGCCAAATGCTGACCCCCAGACCCCTCTATCTAGCCCTTTGGGCTCTCCCCTGTTCCCACATGTTTTACCAGTCCTGCTTTGTACCCTCCTCAAGTGCCTTTGCTTGGTGGAAATGTGTCCTTCAACTCTGATAAAATATCCTTTTTCACTAAAGGTGGAAAGTACCTTTAGTGTTCCTAGCAAGAAAGTGTCCACATGTGTGCCAAATTCTACTAGCTGAGGTGAATAGTGTCCATTTCCCACCAGAGACATGAAGATTTATCATGCCGGTGCTCTCCTTGGTGCAAGAAAGGAAGCTCTGCTGAAGAGCTGAGCCCATCCCTACTTCTGCCCTGGATACATCTCATGGTGTATCTCATTGGTGGAGTCAGGGAAGGAGGAAGCAGTAGCTGCGGGTGCAGAGCACTCAGGAGTATTTTGTTCACACCTGTGGAATGTGAACATAACATTGCCAAAACATATTGCTTAAGCAGGCATTGTGGTGTCCACCTTGTTTTACTGGGACATTTCTGGTTGGGTGGGTGAATGTGGTGGGACAGCCCAATGAAGAAAGTTCTGCCCTCACAACCGTGTCTGTCTGCTGCCCGTTACATCACCCCACAGTCATGTCCCCTAGCTGGGATCACCATTGTGACAAATCCTGGAAACAGAAAGCAGCACCAGCCAGGGGAGAAAATGATGCTGAAAATGGGAGAAACAATGGCAGCAGATACAGCTGGAGGTAAATAGATACTTTGAGGGGAAGTACAACTTAAAAACAAAACAAAAACACCCGACCTGGATAACAGGATTGGCACAAGGTTTTAGAAGGCCTTGAGCCTCTCTGGTAGACTCTTTCACCTGTTGGTGGGTCCAGCAGCAGTGCTGAGAGTTGCCATTTTAATTACCCACAGTGCCCAAGAGTGCTGGGTGCTACCACCAAGCCCTGTTAAAGAATGTTCTGTGGAAGCCTACAGGTAACCAGGCTCTGTGTGTTCAGGGAAGCCTGTTTTGTTATGGTTTCCTATGATGTAGGAATGTGGAAGCTCAGGCCTGGCATTTCTGTCGCACAGTGTTCCTTATTTACTGTAGGAGGGTAAAAAAAATTAAAATGTTTTTCACATATGAAACAAAGCTGTAGTATGAAACAATACAGGAGATTGTCACACTTTTATTATTTCTTTTAAGGATTGGTTACACTGTATAACTGGTTCCCTTCCCCCAGATGTTGTCTATTGCCTCAAATCTTTATTTTTTTTTTTTGGGGGGGGGGACTGTAGAAACGTTTCCCTGACATCTTTAAAACACTCCTGTATTTCTCCCCCATTCCACCGCCTACATACTGCAGCCCAGTTTAATGAAGTCAGTTTGATGTGGCTACTTCAAATCAAAACCAGGAGTGTTTTCCCTCCATTTGTACCCTGTAATATGTCCTGTACACCAGTGATTCAGAACTATCTAAACAAATTGGTTTCTTTAACAGCTGTTAACTTTTTCTTCTCGGTCTCCTGCTCCTTACTAAATATTGTTTGGGATGGGGGCACATTGGACGGGTCATCTAATTTGTTAAGAAACTGTTTTTGAAGGTGCTGCATAGAAGGAAAACATGTCTAAAGGGCACTGAAAATGTAGATGGCTTCTTTTTCTTCTGGAATTCAAAGGTGTTATATATTTCCTGTTACGAATTCCTCTGCACAAATGTAGCTGCACCCAGTGGCTACAGAACATAACCTCCTTTTCACCACACAAAAGCAAATTCCTTCTTTAAGCAATTTGCGCTTAAAGTACTAGCAGCCCAATCCTACGCATATTGACTTGGAAATAAACTCTACTGAGTTCAACTGGGCTTATTTCCCAAGTATAAGTATACATAGCTCTGTAGTTTTAAGCAGTCTTTTTAAATGTTTTTCTTAAGAATTTATTACTGGATATGTATCATATTGGGGTGGGGAGGGGGAGGAAACAATATGTTGGATCCAGAGCAAACTTGTTGCATTTGGGATGGATCAATGATTAACAGGAATTAACATGGGGTAAATAAATGATTAACAGGAAGCTGTAATTCGACTGCACAGGTAAATCAGGACAAGTTTAGGGTAAACACTGATTGTTGCATAACCTCCACATGAACAAATCAGAAGGAATAATACTCAATGCAAGACCCAACATAGTGTAACTTCTGCAAAAGTTTTGTGCAAGCAAATCAGGATGAATGCTCAATATACAGGTCATTTGTAGGAGTCCGTCCTCTGGATTCAACCCAATGATTTACTGCCTGAAATAACTTTGTTTTACTTTTTTTGAAAGATGGAAAATGCTCTTATAGATTTTGATCAATCCATAGTGATAGGATAGATTTGTCACAGAAGGTGTGGACTGAGAATGAGGCAGGGAAGGGTTTAGAAGGAAGAGCCGTGTATACGAAGTCCACCTGGCACCAATGCTGTTGGCATTTTGGTGCCGCATAATGGTAGACCTGTTTGCCCGGGAACTTGTGGAATGCTGATATTGGGAGGAGAGGACACCAAAAGTGGATAGAGATAAGTGAATGAGGGAGGGGCAAGGAATTGGCTTTGCTTAGAAACTACAGTTAGTTCAACCTATCTCCAAACTACTAACTAGGACCAAGTGTTAGAATCACATTAGTGCTTAGAGAGCTTTGCTGGTTGCAGGTTCATCTCTGAGTTCAGGGTCTCAGGGTTGACCTTCGAAGCCCTACAAGGATCTAGTCATGTAAAGGAATACCTGCTCGACATCAACATCAACTGAGATCATCCAATGAGGTGCCCCTGCTGCCCAGTGTGAAATGGGTAAAATCCAGAAGGGAGGAAAATATATTTTAAATTCTGAGTTTGAAGATTTTAGGGTGGTTCTTTTTCTTGCTGGATTCCTGTTTTTATTATAATTTTATTTTGTTTCATGGTTATTTATATTGTTGCAGATTTGCCTGGGAACTAATTGGCTTTTCTATTTTTACAGGTTCTTTTTCTAGATTATCTGAGAATAAGTGTGTGGTCCAGATGTCCCACCTGCTTCCTCGTGATGAGTTTCTACCTCTGTGCTGTAATGTCTCCAAATCCTCAAGAGGTGGTGCCACAATGCACAGAGTTTCCCCACAAACCATGTCAATGGTGGCTGATGTTGGCGTCAGTCGGGAATCTTACTCCAATGATGCCACAACACCTGACATTTGTAGATGGTTGTTATCGTGGTGGCAATGTATCACAAGGAAGTGGCTGGGGCATTTACCAAAACTATAAGTCACTCAGGAAGCAAAGATCAGTTTTATATTGCACCAGAATGTATTTAGGTATATTTTGTGAAGGGAAATCCTGGGGGTGGGGTGGCTGAGGGGCTGGAATATGCTCCAAAACTCACTCTGTAGTCAGAGAGGAAGGTCTACAGTCGGAAGAGGAGGTCTTTGATCAGGGATCCCTGTTGCTGTGATAGTTTTCCGCTGCCATTGCTCTGGCAGCAGGAGAGGCAGTAGTTTCAGGGGATCAGAGGAGACTGGATCCACAGGTTTTCTTCAATATACTCCCAAACTGGTTGAGCACAATGGTTTGCAAAAGAAGGGAACAAAGAGAGAACAAGCCACTCTCTCCGCCACTTCTACCCGATTGGCACAAGCCAGCAGGGATAAGAAATCGGCTATTAGGAATTTCCTCACCTTACTCTGAACGCCATACGTTTGCCTTGCAAGGCTACATAATTTTGCCTTTTTGTTGGCTGTTTTTAAGATGAACCGCCTGTGCCTTAAAAAAAAATAAATGTTATGCTTTAACAAGCCGTTCCTCCTGGTCCACCATCTTATTTGAAAGCGAATCCTGAAAGTTCCTTAAGCAAACACTCATGTGAGATCCTTTTCTAGAGTGGCATGCACCTTTTATGCCAAAAATGGCATTAGTGCATTCCCTTTGCTGTGGCTTTGAAATGATGTGTGGATAATGCACATATGTGTTGCCTTCCTTTAGTTCTCTCTGTTTTTGCTTCTTGAATTTGATTCTGTACAGCTGTAGGCCAGAGTTCTGCAGGTGCCTGCTGATCCTTATTAGATTATTCATAACTGTTTTTACTTTCTTTAAGAGGCAATTAAAACCATGTGGAAAGGAGGGATCGTGATGATTGGAAGTTCTGCTGACACCTATTTCCAGGTTATGGTTGTCTGTTTTCACTCAGATTATACAAAGTGGCATTGGTACATGTGTAGCCAGCTGCTTAAAGATGTGAGAGGGTCTACACCAATGCCACCATTAGGAAAATGCAGCAAAGAGGCAATTATGATTTGCCCAGAGCATAACGTGAAAATTATCTCTCACTTCCATGAAATTAACAACAGTAAAAATGAGAACTATTACTACCGCTGCTGGTGATATGTTAAGCTTTTCTTCCAGAGGTCTCAAAGGAATGGGCAGCATGGTGACCCCATGCTTTCTCCAAACTTCTGCAGCAGACTAAAAAGATGCCACCAGCCAGACATAGTTTATACAAGGAACATGGCCAAATCCTTAAGAATGACAGAATTGCAAATGTCAAAGTATTTATTTGCAAAATCACTCCTTTCCTCTAAGAAGAATTCAAGGCTCTGTGAATCTTTTTTCCCCTCTTAAAGTACACCAATAAAATGCAATCCTAATCTGCAATGTTATATTACATTAATAAACATTAGTGCTTGATCAGTTAAATTTGTAAGTAGCTTTTGAAAAATAACACCCCTCCAAAGTCTGATTATAACAGATTTCTTGCTTACACATATTGTAAGGACCTTTGGAAGTTGAAACTTCAACTCTTTTGTTGGCAAAACATTCTGAAAGATGTCAGTGCAAATACTGTTGAAAAATATGTTTTTAATGAGCATGTGGGAAAGGGCTCACGCTGCATCATCTGCAAGAAAAGAAGTTGCTCAGTAGATTATGACCTTTCATAATTTGATGTCAACCCTCAGATGTGCCCACAAGTCTTGTGTGCTTGAATGTTGAAATAGAAATTTCACATTCAGATCTAAAATTTCACATTTAAAACTTAAATTTCCTTACATAGATTTTTTCAATTGTTATTCTTTTTCCTATTGAGATTTCAATATGTGATTGTTACATGCACCATTTTTGGGAAGCATCAGCAGAAGAGTTACATCTGACTTAATAAATAAGTTGTAAAATTACAGTTTTGCTGACCTGCAGGTCTCACTCTTTTAACTGGAGCTTCTGGAAAAGATCACCTTTTTTGTTTGACAGAGGTGTGTCAAGGTACTTTCATTTCCCTTTGGTTGGAATTTGTGCACTCTACTTAAAGGAGCAGAGGGAAGGAAAGAATGCCACACATACATTATTTTCTTCCTCCCACAAAAGCAAATGGCAATCATGCTTAGATGATCTAACTGATCATGTAACTGTGGAAGCAGCCTCCAATTCTGGTTTCAAATCTTGGCTCAGAGGGACCCCTGATTAAGGATGGCAGGAGAAATTGGAGCCAGAGAAGGAGAAGAATGTGCAGTTTTGCATCTCTCAATCTTCTGTCGTGTGACCTGCTTAAAACTGCTGTTGTTGGTTTTTAATAGGTGTTAGTTTTATTTGTAATTTGTTTTGTTTTAGCTTGGATGATTAATAATTCTGTGTGTGTGTGTGTGTGTGTGTGTGTGTGTGTGTGTGTGTGTTGAAAGAAACTGATGTGTTACAGCCAACAATGATGCTGGCAAGAAACTGAGGTGGAATGTTTTGTGAGTGCATCATTCTTAAGCAGAAGGTATATCAACATCCTGAGAACCCTAAGAATGCTGACTCAGTGATGGATTACACTCCATCATCCTAAGAAAAGCAATTGCTGTTGACTATCCCAAAGGCTGTCTTTCTGTACTCTGTCTTATGTGGTGGGTGGTCAGGTAAGTATTTAAGTGCCCACTTATGCAATGATGAATAATCCTGTGGAAAACAGAAGCCTTTGCATTCTTCTGTGATGGTAAGCAGGCTTCATTACCAGTAATTGAAAATAAGGTATTACTGAAATTTTAAAAATCTTGTTTCCTCCCTTCGATGCCTTTCCGCCCTTTCTCCTTGCTTAGAATGAGACACTATTATATTCATGACAATCTAGAAGATACTTGGTTGGTTTTGGAGCTGAATTAATTTCTCTGCTCACAATTAGCGTTGCCATGGTTTTCGGCCCATTTTGAATTAGCTAAATTCTTCCACACTTATTCATTCCCTCGGGTGGTGTGGGGTGAAATCACAGGACCTGACCACATGAATGTTTCATTCAGTCACTCATTCAGTCATTCATTTGACAGATTTTTGTATATATCCTATTCCAAGAGGTGGAGTCAATTTCCTGCCACTGTTATCACTGTAAAAGGAGCTGCAGGGCCACCACTTTTCCTGTTTCATAGCACTAAATCATCATCCTTGTGAAATACAATGCTTTTGTTGAATTTTTTTTTCTTTGAGCCCTATTAGGGGCTAAAGCTCGTGGATCTTTCCTGTTTGACTGACGCAAGTGTTGGTATAAGAGTGCTCTCTCCATCAGGCATGTCAAGTGCCCAGTGCTTGTCTCCCCTATTAGAAAAAGAGATATCTGGTCAAAAACCACCTGAAACAAAAAACATCTGATCTGGAAGCCCTTCCCTTGTCCCAGATGTATGGGAATTCCCTCTACTTCAGAGGTGATGCAAAAAGCACCTTGAATACATTCAGGGATGCTTCCACTATTAAGTGCTTCATATATTCCAAAATATACATAGAATACGCATAGTATAAAGGTAAAGGTACCCCTGACCGTTAGGTCCAGTCATGGACGACTCTGGGGTTGCGTGCTCATGTCAGTCTATAGGCCGAGGGAGCTGGCGTACAGCTTCCGGGTCATGTGGCCAGCATGACTAAGCCACTTCTGGCGAACCAAAGCAGCGCACGGAAACACCATTTACCTTTCCGCCGGAGTGGTACCTATTTATCTACTTGCATTTTGACGTGCTTTTGAACTGCTAGGTGGGCAGGAGCTGGGACCGAACAACGGGAGCTCACCCCATCACAGGGATTTGAACCGCCGACCTTCTGATTGGCAAGCCCTGGGCTCTGTGGTTTAGACCACAGCGCCATAGTGTAGCCCCTTTTTGTCTTTAGAAAATCTTAACTACATAGGTGTCCCCAACCTTTCTTGCCCCCATGGGCACACTGGGAACTTCTCTTGGGGTGCCCATTTTATAAATAATTCTTTTCCTTTCTCGAACCAGCCAGTTCACACCCATCTTTTTCTCTCTCTCCTGCTGTATTTTTATTTATACCCAACTTTTCTCTGCCTAACAATCTGCTATTTTCCCTCCCTCCCCCAGACCCTGGCAGTTTCGTTTTTATTTCTCTGTCAGCTCCAGGTCCATCCCCACCCTGCAAACTCCCAGCTCTTCGGGAATGGGCTGCTCTATTTTTTTCTTGTTCTTCCAGGCTGAAAGGTTCTGGCTGCTCCATTTTTAATTCACCCAATATCTACCTTTCTTTCCTGCACTAAAGCAGAGCCTTAGATAGCTGTTTCTCTCTCTCTCTCTCTCTCTCTCTCTCTCTCTCTCTCTCTCTCTCTGACTTGGATGCTAGCAGCAGAGTTTTAAATTTTGCAAATTAATTCCCCTTAGACACCATCCTGACTGACATGAACTGGAAAAAGTAGCAGTGTCCCAAATTGTTGAGGCAGTTTTTACTACCTTATAGGTTTCAACAATCTGTGTGCATAAATATATGTTTGCATGTTTAATTGGTTTCCATGGGGCTTATGTGAACATAACTTGTGTGCAGGAGTTCTGGCTTCATACATAGATTTCTAATATTTACTTTTTTTACAACCGGGGAACAGTAGATGAGAAAGGGACATATCCAAGACTGAGCAAATGTGTGGCTGAGCATTGATTACATTTCCAAGAGCATGTATATTGCTTTAGTCACTGCCCTTCTGTTTGAGTCTTAAATAAATACACAATCTCATATGATCAGAAATAAGCCAACAACACTGGTGCCTTTTAAAAATTAGCTAGCCTTGTAAACACTTGCCAGCAATTATTTTCTCTGCTATTTTCTCCTAGGTATTTCTTCTATCTCACCTTAGCAATTAAGTACTACTGGTCCTGGAAACACAAGTGTGCATCTTGCAGTCACCATCTTTGTCCAGGTTTGCTGAATCGACACATAGTAGATTCAGCCCATTACTGAAACCAGCCCATTGGATTAATGAGGTTTGAATGTGATGACATCCAAAGCACATTCAGGCTGTTGTGCTATAAACCATAGGTGCCAGCTCCCTGGGGCCCTGGGTGCCCAAGCAGCCAGAAAATGCCCCATGAAGGAGCTGGCCATCCACAAATTTTGGCACCAGGGCCGTGCATGCTGCATGGCACCCAGGGTCCCAGGTACTCATAGTCACAGGGCCAAGCTGGCACTCCTGCTATAAACATCTTCATGGGAGTAAGTCCCATTGAACTAATATATATTATTCTCTCTCTCTCTCTCTGACTTGGATGCTAGCAGCAGAGAGAACTGTTTTGTCTCTTCTTTTCCAAGTCTGCGGGCCAGTCAGAATGGTGAGCACCTAAGCAGGCAAGATGGGCAGTGCAGGGGAGAACTATTGATAAACTCAGACTGGATGAGTTTATCATCCTACATGTTGGGGATTAGAGAGCATGGATGGCATCCTGGTAGGCCCTTGTGGGTGCGCTGGTGCATTATGTTGGGGTCCCCAGGTGGTAAAAGTATTGGCATTTAAAATGGCTCTGCTTCAGTACCACTTCCGCAGAAATAATATACTGTTGTATCATTGTTGGATGTAGTAAGGATGTAAAAATAAGGCGCCCAGCTGTGTTTGGGGGTATTTGCTCAGTAGCAGTCACAAGATGCTGACTCAGAATAACAAGGGAAGCTTAGCAAACACCTAAAAACATATAATCCAACTTCTTCTCTACCTATGTATTTTCCAGTAATCTTTAGCCACAGTTTATTTGCCTTTCTTGACTTTTCCAAATCCTCAGCCAATGAGTGATTATCTTGGATTTTCAGCTGTGAAATGCTTGTATTTTCTTGTGCTACTGGGAAGAGAGACTGCTTGACTATCAGATGAACCATCCTTATGCCTGGTTTATTTTTGAGATGGTGCTGAAATGTGGAGAAGTCAGGAAGCATTAAGAATAACGAAAGTCATTCCCGAGAATCTTACTGATATATTTTTCTTTTGTGAATCAAGGAGTAAAAAACAAAACCAAAACCAAAACCTAAAGAGAGAGATCAGCAGTAGATCATAGCTATAGTAGCACAGTATCATACAGTTAAATACATTTTGAACAAAACCGAAAGAGGGAAGGGAGTTAGATGGGGGACGGAGGGAGGGGGGAAAGCAGGGGATAGGCTCTGGCAGAGCCTGCTGGGCATGTACTTCATGCAAACAATTCCAGGTATGAATTCCTATATATCTGAGTGTTCAGCCATTTGCTGAAAGTTGATTTCTCATATCTTGCAGGAGTAGAGAAGGCAAGTGGGACAGGGACGTACACTTCTTCCAGTGTTGCAACATGTGTCTTTTGGCCACCAACAGGTCACACAAAGTCCAATTATGCTGCTCCTCCATCAAGGTCTTAGATGCCATCAGGGAATTTAATTCATAGTTGAGGGTGGAGGGTTAAAAAGAGGGGAAGGAATGAAATGAGGCCATTAAGAAAGAAGGGAAGGGAAGCAGGCAGGGACAATAACAGTAAGAGCAGCAGCAGAAAATAGTTCCAATACAAACAATAATGTCAACAATGATAGAAAGAGTAAATGTAGGCTTTCTTATCTTTGTAGGGACAGCTGCTGTCCCAAGGATGCCGCTTTCGCTGTAGCTTCATAAATGGAAAAATCAGGGGAGTAATAGTTGGCTTTCAAGATTAGGCTAGCAGTCCCCTCCAGGCGCATTCATTCAGTGTATAGTATTTCTGTTAAAATAAACCATGTGTGGCTTTCCTCCAGTATTGGTCCAAAATGTGAGATGTCAGAGGGATGCCCATCATCAGATTTGCTTAACCCGCACATTCCAACGCACCTGGTCAACAGGGAGGAAGGCAGCACTTACAGGTGGTAGGACTTGAACCAATGGATTCAAGTTACGAGAAAGGAGGTTCTGGCTAAATATCCAAAAGAACATTCTGGCATTAAGAGCTGTTTGACAGTGGAAGGGACTCCCTCAGATGGTGGTGGGCTCTGCTTCCTTAGAGATTTTAAAGAAGAGGTTGGGTGGCCATCTGTCATGGATGCTTTAGTTGAGATTCCTGTATTGAAGGGGATTGAACTAATGACCCTTGAGGTACCTTCAAACCCTACTATTCTATGATTCTGCGAAAACCTTGGGTGAAACTTTAACCCACTTGATAGGATAATTATTCTGGGTCACTCTTCATTTTTAACAATTTGAGTAAGCAAAGGTTTTTTGTGGCTCTGGAGGCGGGGGGAAATCTGCTCTTAATATAAAACTTGCTTACTTGACATGAAACCTGAGTACTGAAACTTCTGAAAACATAGCTGTATTATGATGCCAGATTCTAAAGTCTGGGCTTAGCCACACTTAGCTCTCCCCCACTCTTTCCAGGCACAGTCTGCACTTTAAAGCTCCATGTTCGAGTGTCAGTTTCCCCCCGCTCTGGAACTTCCTTCATGAAAACCCTCTGTTTTAAGCTCCGTTGGAGAAAATGGTAATCTGCAAAACACACACCTACCTGAATTGACGTTTTCTCCAATTGAACACTATACAGCGTGTTTTTGTGAGGAAAGCTGTGGGACAAAAAAACATGCTCGGACCCAAAGCTTTTAAGTACAGACCTCTGCTAGGAAAGAGGTGGGCAAAGGTACCGTATTTTTCGCTCTATAACACGCACCCGACCATAACACGCACATAGTTTTTAGAGGAAGAAAACAAGAAAAAAAATATTCTAACGAAACAGCGGATGTATGATTTTTGAGGTTCATGCTGTGGCCACAGACATGTGATCTGACGGTGAGTTTGGGGTAGCCCAATGCAAAAATCCTGAGGATCCATCTGAATCCATGCTTTGTAACCACGTTTTTGTACCACTGTGGCCCCAGGCAACAGTGGGTGCGTGATTTTTTTGGTGCAAGCTGTAGCCATGGACATGCTATGTGATCTGATGGTAAATTTGGGGTGACCCAGTGCAAAAATCCTGAGGATCCATGTGGATCTGTGCTTTGTAACCACGTTTTGAGTGGGGAGGGAAGGAAAAGCACTCAAGGGACAAGGGACACGCGTGGGGTGGGTGGAGAAGGATGCTGCTAATAATGAAGAAGAGGGGTATAAGAGGAGAAGGCTCCTCTCCTCTCCCGCTTTGCTCCTTTAAAGCAAGCAGGCTCTCTGTCCCTCTCTCCTCCCCACTCAGCGGCTCTTCTCCCGCTTTGCTGTTTCAAAGCGAGCCACGGAGGAGGGAAGGAAGGGGAACCATGGATCCTCTGCTCACGACTGCAGCAGATTCCCCCGCCATCCGTAGGCATTCGCTCCATAACACGCACAGACATTTCCCCTTACTTTCTAGGAGGAAAAAAGTGAGTGTTATGGTGCAAAAAATACGGTAAGTGTGTATAATCATCTAGGTAGATATTGTGACACACAGGTAAAATTCATCATCCCATCAAATATAGGTGGGTGATCTTCATCACATATTGCTTACTTGCTCTTTTATTATTTATTTATTCAGTTTATATCCCACCCTTTCAACCCAAAGGAGTCCAGGTTTTCAAGCTCTTGCTCCGAAACATCACATCATCCTCTGAATGTGTCATGAACTGGCAGAACGATGGAGAGGAGGAGGAGGAGAAAGAAGAGGAAGAGGATCCTGGCAAGGGGTGTAACCGGGACTGTGACACATCGGGGCAAGCTGGGGATGGGGAAGGAAGTACTCTCAGGGTGACGGGGAATGGGGATCAGTGCACAGCAACCAGAGCAGCAGGACCCATCACTAGAGCCAGAGGGACCCCTGTCTTCCCAGACAGAGTGGGCCATGAGGCATAAGGAGCATCAGGAGAGATAGTCTAGGACAGGGTTTCCCAAACTTGGGTCTCCAGCTGTTTTTGGACTACAACTCCCATCATCCCTAGCTAGCATGACCAGTAGTCAGGGATGATGCGAACTGCAGTCCAAAAACAGCTGGTGACCCAAGTTTGGGAAACTCTGCTCCAGGAAGACGTGACAGGCAAGGGCCCACAGCCCAGCTCCCTAACTTGCCAGATGGGGCTCGCTAGCTCTGGGAAGAGGTATGTGATTCCTCAGCTGGAGTAGGCTCAGGACAGTTCAGGGTCACATGCCTCGTCAAGGCCAGATGCTGCAATCAGCATGCAAAGGGAAAGCGGAGCTGAGGTGCTGTGTTGTGTAGTGTTTGTTCAACTGCCCATGTTGAGGGACTTCAACGCTTCAGAACCTCCATGGGATTGTGCTTCAGGTTTGACTCTGGACTGTGTTTTCCAGATTTTGGACACTGGACATGTGGATTAACACCAGACCGTGTTTCCTGACTGTCAAACTTAGGACTTGACATACTGACTTGCAGTCAGGTAGGCCAGGGGTTCAGGAGAGAATGCCAGTTTACATTTGCATATCCACTCAATTGAAAAGTGTTATCTTTGAGGGGATGTGAGGTGAGGAGATACAAAAGTGCTACAAAAGACTGTGGTCACCCAGGGATGTATGAATCAGACATGGGTTTGATAACTTGGAATAAAGTTCAAACTGAGACTAAATGGGGCTGATATCGGATTTTTAAAAAACCCAAACAAACCCAGAAACGTTCATGAAATAGGAAACCAAACTGCTCAGTCAAAGTGGCTGCAGATGTTACATGAAGTGAGGCAGGAAGCGCAGCTAAACTGTGGTTCCCATCTAATGTCTGAAGTATGGAGATGAGTGTGGTAACGTTGAGTACATTTCCACTGTTTCATTCTTGAAATGTTCTATGATATTGCATCCCACCGCTCTAAAATTCTGATTTAACTAGGAAAATTGGTAAAATTAATCCCATAATTGAAGAATGTGCATTTTGCTGTTGCTTTCCATTCCTTTAGTTAATTTCTTTTCCATTCTTCTTTGTTACTAATGTGTGCATTTGCAGTGATAAACACTGCAAAAAAAGGCAATCTTGAGGAAACGGTACATATAATTGCACCAGCATTTCTGTGCAGCGTTTTAATGCAGCACCTATGTATTCCTGTGCATTGTCAAGGCACCATTCCCTGCAACTTACTAGCTAACCCTTCTTCCCCAATGTCCACTGCTCCCTTCCCTACCTTGTATTAAAAAATGAGCAAAGGGGAGAGAAGATGTAGGTGAATTTCTCACAGAACTTTTGTTGTGCCTTATTTTACTTTTGAGGTGACCAAGGGGGTGTTTGGACTGATTATCAGTTAAAACAAGGACAAGCCGCGTTTCAATGACTCCTCAGCCAAAGTGGGTATTGGCTTGCCAAAGGGAAGCACAATCTTTACAATGCATTACAAGGCAAAGCAGGGACATATATCTGCTGAAAGTGAAGTGGGGAGAGCAAAACCTTACAATGGAGCAGCAGATGTTAATACAGTGAAGTTGCCTTAATAACTGTGGGACACTCTGGCAGGAGTTTCCTCTTCTTCCTTCTCAAAGTGATCTTTCTGAACATAGGAGCCAGAACTCCTAGGGGCCATTTTTTTACTTTGCTGCCCAATAAAATATTTGAGGGGGCTGTGGCCCCCCAGAGATAATGGGCATTGCCATACAAATGGTGTGCATGTTCCATATCATTTGATTGATTACGCAGGGTGGCACTTGCCTGCCCTCCCCAATATTTTATTCAAGTTGGCACCCCTGTATCTGAATGTTTGTTGAAAATTTTCTTGTGCGTGTGAGGCTTCAGATCAGGCCCAATATACATACCTACAAGTCCCAAGACCAGGCTACTCTGAACGAACATCTGTTTTATTACAGGGTTTGCTTATTATCTACTTTTTTCATTATTCATGGCGGGTATATCTGGCAGTGACCCAACTTGCCACCCATTACTTAGAAGCAAGCAGTTAAAATGACTGGTTAGGCCTTTGCACCTACAACAAAGAGAAACTGAAATTAAGATCGTAAAGATTTAGATAAGCTTGGTAACTATATCAGCACAACATTCTTGGAATTTCAGGTCTTTTATAGAAAAATATTTATTTTGCCATAAAACTCAGCAGAGTCCTTGCAATCCTTCCCTTGCTATTTGTTCACCATTAATGTTCATTTTTGCAGTTATATCTTGATCCAGCTTTTCTGAAAAGCACTCAACATATTTTCTAGTTCACTTCATGGCTATATTTGGAAACAGAATCTCATTCAGGATGGGAATGATAGCCAAATACTTGACGATTCCTCATCACTAATGGGCGTTTTGGAGAGAGGAAAGAGATTAAAGCACTTGCTTTAACAATTAAGAAAAATTCATGTTAATTGTTTTGTAATGTGAAAAAAATGTTTGGTTGCAGGACTGGGGAACTGAATTTAAATCATGATCTCAGAACAAAGTAGATCACCATGCCCCTTTGGCTCAGAAATGGAAAAGTCAAAACAGCCTTTTGGTCCCTCTGCCTGGATCATTCATTGAATCTGTTTGGTGGAAGATCCAGGACTGAGGAAAGGAACTTCTTCACCTACAGCTTAATTAATATGTGGAATTTGCTGCCACGTGGTGTGGTGATAACCTGCAGCTTAACTCCTATTATTCAGGCATTTAATGGAGCCACAGAGGGCTCACAGGGCATGCACTTCCCTCCTTCCCTCTCTACCTCCAACCTTCCTCTGCTGAGGGGGAGATGGGTGTCTGTGCCTCTGGAATTTCCCAGACATATCCAGGATTCATTGGCCGAAAGCAGCGTCTGAGCAGAATTTTCAGAACCCAGGGAAATCCTGGTGTATGGCAGCCCATATTGGAAGTGTTGAGGGTTTTTTTGCAAAGTTCCTTAAAAGAAAAAAAAAAGCTCAGAAACTGCTTTGGCCAGAGAAAGCTCAACAACTTTTGTGTCTGGATTTTCACTTTTTGAAATATGGCAACCCTACTTTTGCTGAACACAGCTATAGCCTTCCCTACAATATAGCTGGTTGTGTTTACTATCTGATTTCCAGCCTTCCCACTGCAGTACAAGAGGCAGAGGCAGCAACTGAAGCCCTGTGGCCCCCTCTGCAAATACAGACTTCTAAACAGAGCTTTAGTTGGCTTGAAAAGAGAACTAGACCAATTCAATGAGGTTAAATTCTATCTGGTTTTGATCTTGTGAACCTCCCTGAGATCTTTTCATGAAAGGTGGTATACAAATGTGTGTGTGTGTGTGTGTGTGTGTGTGTGTATGCATGCTCTGGAAATTGTAGCTCTGTGTGAGGAATGGACCCTCCAAAAATACTCAGTTCCCCTAACAAACTACAGTTTCCACAAGTCTTTGCAGGAAGCCACGAGTGTCTAAAGTGGTTTGATACCACATTAAATGTATACTGCTGAAGGGAGGGGTTTACTTTTAGATTCTAATTTCAAACAGCATAGACACAAATGGCATTGCAGTGCAATGCACTATTACGCTTATTAGCCAGAGACTGTGCCTGCATGGAAACTTCCTCTGCTCATCCCTTTTCCATCCCCTCCTGGTTCTGGGAGACAGTCGTGCAGGGGAGGGTGGAGAAGCACCTGGCCCTTCACTTGCCTGCCCTCCAGCTCCAAAGCTCCCCCTGCCTCTGATTCTTGCCTCCTGGCTGGTACAGATCCCACAGACCACTGCCCTGCCCTCTTGAGCCAGTCTCCAGCCCCACTTCTCTCGGTGCACACTTGTCGGTGTCCTGCCGGTCCCTGCCTGTACATGATTTAGCCATTTAGTTGGGTTGGGGGTTGTCTAGCCATTGTGACAGTGAGGAGTAGAAACACTTTTGAAAAAGAAAGGAAGAAAAATGAAGTTCTTTATATTCTAACAAGATCCCAGGGGGCCAAGGAAGACATGCTTTGTTGTTCAGCCCTGCTCTTCATATACAAGCAGTTCCTTAGGAGCAGATTTATTTCTATCTTCTATCTGCAGAAATAAAATAAAATAAAGTCATGTAGGAAATATGTTTTTAATAGTAATGTCACTGATAAATGTGGAGGAACAAAATATTGGTCATTAAGCAAAACAAGGCAAGGTTGGAACGAGCATCATTTGTCTATTGTCAGCTTCTTTCAACTGGCTTCACTTTACAGTGGGGCGGGGGGAAGGATCCAGCTAGCTGCAGTTCAGGTAATGGTGAAAAATATTCACTGTCAGCAGCAGGTCAATGAAGAGAGATATATTATTTTCAAAGGGCTGAATTCATATTTTCTGCACAATGTACTTGTCCTTTTCATGGAATCCCTTTCCCGAAATGATTCACATATGTTTTGGCGTGGAGGGGGGCGCAGGGTGGGTCAATTTTATACCATCTGTTTGTCCCTAAAAGAAAAGTTGTGATTTGCAAGCTCTTGTTTCAGTTTATTGGAGCCATTGCATCGGCTTTGCTGGTTGCCATGCCAGGCATTGATCCAGAAGGTAACCACTAGCAGAGCAACAGTTGAAGGCACTGCTGTAAACCCATGAGATAAATACACAAGAGGTTGGTGGTGCCTTGTGTGACTATCTTTTGAGGAGCTTCAGCAACAAACAACGTGGGTTTGGCTGCCTCGGGCTAATAAGTAACGGATATGTCTCCCCTCGCCCCCCCGCCCTGCATCATAAAAGCTTTCTGTTGTCTGGAACAGCCTCTGTTGTCTGTTGTCTGCATGTGTCTGCTAAGAAGCACATCAGGCACAACATCCTTTGTTCTCCCCTTTGCGAAATGCATAAATTATTGTGCCATATGGTGTTGTTTGTTGTTTAGCAAGTGCTCTCGTAGCTTTGATGTGCATGCCTCTGTGCGGTCCATGCCTTGTGACAGCTGGATTGCCCTAGTAAACAAATGTTCACTCTGGCTGGGACAAACAGGTGAGAGCTGCCACCCAATCCGGGAACTGCGCAACAGGTGTCGAGCGTGTATTTATTTGCATATCTCAAACAATTTTCTGCTCTTCAGGGAAGGCTTACACCAAATGTATTGCATTCACATGTTTCCGTTGGCGAAGAAGCAATGGGAACAACAGCCAGCGTTGGCCACAGATCAGTGTTTTTGCTCATTAGCAGATGACCTCCAGTCCACCTTGGGCCCAGCAAGGCTCTCCAATCAGCTCTGCATGCATTCTATCACTGTTGCCCCTTGACCACTGCATTGTCTTCCACTATTTGTGATGGCTGCCAGCATCCCAGACCCAGCCCACACGTTTCCTTATGATATCGCACATGCAGCTTCTGTGAGCAGCAGATACGCAGGAAAGGAAATAGCTTCCAGGGCGGGGCAGTATAAGTACTGGAGAGTCATGCCCCTCCACTTAATTGAGCAAAGCAGCCCAAGGATATGGGATGAATAACCAGCCAGTGGGCATGAAAAGCCTGCACCCCACCCACACTGGTATATGTATGAGCAAGTGTGTGAAATGAGAAGTATGTTACTACGTCCACTTGAGATATAGTTATAAGATTCCCCTTCAAAAAAGGAAGGATGTTCTGGCTGCTTTGTGGCTTTAACTGCTCATTCTTATTGCCATCACCACAGTGCTGCCTGCTCCCTCACTGTGCATAAGGATGTTTCTCAGTGCATCTACTAGATTTCTCTGACTTGCTTATCACACAGAATGCCAAAGCGCAAGTGAGGGATGGAAGTGGGCAATGGCATTGTACCAGCAACATCGGGTTGCAGTCTGAGTTTGGGGAAGGTGTGATTCCCCGTTATATAATGTGGGACGCTATGGAGAAAAGCTGGAGAAAAGGTATTGGAACCCCTTGCAGCTGATGAGTAATGACTAAACATTCTCCCTGCAATAACACACCCATCTGGAAAGTCCTTCAGGTTGACTTCTCCATAATTCAGATGTTTCTGGGAAGAAATGCTTAAAAAAAGAGATCACAATGAGAAGAGGCAAGTCAGCCAGGAAACCTTATAACAACCATATAATTCTATACCTGTTCAGTTCCCTCTGCCAGCAAAGCTATTAGCTGGGAAAGCCACAGATCCAGATGTTGCTGTTGAGATAGAACAGCATTTGGCATCTGGGTTGTGCAGCAGCCATGACCACAAACAGCTGGTTTTATGTGGAAATATACACAGGGCCCAGATGAAAAGGAAAGAAGCACTCTCCATATTTGCCCACAGAGCTCCGGGGTGCAGTCTGTTTGCTTTTGTGTTTCCTTAACATATTGTTAGGCAGTGATTGCAATAATTATTAACATCCAATGGCCTAATTTCAAAAAATAAAAAATGATGCTACAACTGTTTTGCATCCATAAGTTTTCCTGCCTTGTTGTTTAGAAAATATGTCCAACTCTGGACATCAAGCAACTTTTATTTATCCCCAATGGCCCTGCCAGATGTGTTAAAATCATTGATATTTTTTCTTAAAGGCTCATAGTTACACTTGTAAAGAAAAGAAGCAAGGCATTTCTATCCAGTGTCCTTGTACACTTTGGTATTGCTATCTCCTTCTGTAAAGGCAATCTGCCTTTTGAGGGCATCGTTCAGGAATCACATTTATTCTCTTATCCCCACTCTCTGATGACCTCATACTAGTGGATTGCATATGCCCCACCTAGTTTGGTGTAGTGATTAGAGTGTTGTGCTAGGATCAGGGAAACCTGGATCAGCACCATGTATACCAAAAGCACATCTCAAGCAACACAGACAAAAAAATGCACCATCTGTACAAATGTATTTGCCACCAGCCCCTCACCCCTCTATCCACTCCATCCATCTACAAAGTCCCAGCATCCTCTGCAAGAGCCTTTCTCAACCTTGGGTCCCCAATGTTGTTGGACTACTGTCAGGGATGATGGGAGTGATAGTCCAACAACACCTGGGGACCCAAGGTAGAGAAAGGCCATTCTCCACAGTCCAGTCCTTTTTACAAAGTCTCACCTCCTCTGCTCAATCCCAGCACCCTCTACACAGCCCTACCCCAGCTGTCTTAGGGACACATCTTCACCTCCCTGTGTGCTCCCCCACCCCCTGATCCATGTGGGGCCTGACACACTTAGCTCTGGATTCCAGTGCTCTGCCATCCATGCATGGGGTTGGGCAGTCTGATGACTGCACACCCCTCATGATGGTTCGAAAATTCTGCATACTCTGGACGGTCCATAGAACCCCATTGAACAAAATCCACAGGTGATACTGATGCTGCCACTGTTGCCTCCTCCTTATCTGCTGCAGTCCCTTAGGAAACCACTGGTGCCACTGAATGGCTGCTTGGTGGATCCTGTGCCTTGTGATGCGGTGCTGCCAGCTCGCCAGCCAAAGTGGAATCCAATGCCACACTATGATGAAAGTTCTGTTTGTGCAAGAATTAGAGCAAATGTCCAACTCTGGACATCAAGCAACTTTTATCTGTCCCCAGCGAACGCATTATTTGACAAGCACCAGTCCTGGCTCAAAATACACAATAGGAAAATTATTCTATGTCTTCCCTGAGAGATGCTAGCAGGGACCCACAGGCACTTTCCTCCTAACAGGTTCTACCTACGCAGATACATTGATATTCCATGGAATATGTTCTGAGGCTGAGTTCAGGAAAGCAGTAGCTCAAATTAAGTCGTGCTCAGTGCCAAAAGCAATATAAAAAGGGAAGATCTATTTCTTAGGACAGAAATTTGGCTCAATATATAATTAATGTTAGAAATTCCATTAACTTTGGATCGGACAAAGTTCTCAACTCTCCTGAATGTTGAATGAATAACAATCTCTCCATTGTCTTGCTAACGCTAAACCGTGAATTCTAGTTCCTCCGTTTCAAACATGTGCAGACTCCAGGATGATTGCTTTAACACACCTCATTTTGATCTTTTAATTAGCCGAGGGGCTGCTTGATAGACTTGAAACTGCCTAGTTCAGTAAAGAAGTCTGACCTTGCATGGAACCTTCACAACCTCCAAGCTTTTAAGAGCTCAACTATTACACCGACTCCTGGGAAACTCGGCCCATGTGCAAAATCTGTGCAGAAACACAGCGCTACTATGATAGTGTTCAACTGTATTATATCTTGCTCACTGCAATTAATTACCATTTAGTTATTAGTGAAAGTTTCGGGGGGGATGCTTGGGAATGGTGAAAGGTTAATGTGCGTGTGCAACAATGTATTGTTTGTGTGTGTTCCTTCTTAACTGCCCCTGAAAGGTTGAGTGTTTGGGGATATTTCCCCATGTGGCTCTCACTTTCTCCTCTATTCCTTGCCTAACCGCTGCTTTGTTAAAGCAAAAGCAAGGGAGAATTTTGGCAAAATGCCTTGGCAATAATAACCTGAATAAGGCAGCGCTACAAAGGCCAATGAAAAGATACCCACAGTTAGTCTTAAGTGGGGTTTGAAATAAGCCCCATGTAAGTATATAACAGCTTGGCCTAAGCCCTCCTTTATAGTTGCAAACTGAAACTGCACAGCTCTGAACTCTTTGCTGGAGTTTCTTACGCTGCCTATCCCCAAAATCACATTGGACCACCCGTCATGCAGATCAGATTGCTTAGTGCTGCTTAGAACTGTTTGTTCTGCTCGAAAAGGTTCTGGTGGAGAGTGGAATGAATCCATTCTGCTCTGCCAAAACTCAAGTGGATTGTGTCATCTGGAATGGATGTCGCAATCCATGTGTAGAGAAGCCAAGCTTGGAGGTCTCAGATAGACAAGAGGATGCCTAATCTGGTTAGGGGGAGAGATGCATGGGGTGAGGAATGTGGGGGGTGTTCAAGGCTTACAGGAGCTTTAGAGAGGATTTAATCCTGTCTGGTTATTCTGATATATACTAAGGTTTGAGGTTTATTAAAATCATTTTTAGCCTTTTTGCTTGAACATTACTTTGGGCACTTAGATAAGGTTAAAGGTGATGCGTAGCTCAACAGAACTCATGTTTAGGCAGCAGTAAGTCCCACTGAGCTCAGTGGGACTTTCAAATGTCGAACAGAGGAGTCGCTTTATTCCATCTTCCCGACATTTCCTTACCTGTTAGTTTTAGAGTTTTGTGTGATCTTTCACATGATGTAAACTCCATTTCCGAAAATTTAGTGGAACCAAGTGAAAGCTTCTGGGTTGTTTCCGGGGGGGGGGGGGTTGGGGGGATTCATTTGCAACCCCATTAACTAAAAAAAATAAAACACCACAGGAATTTTGCTTTGTAATTTTCCTGCTGTTTTCAAAATCCTGCAACTACAGCTCACGTGATGAAATTTGGGCTGGTGTCCCAGCATGCAGTTAAAATTTAGCTCAACGTGGCGACATTTTGAACAAAATGCCACAGTTCCATAACACAACAGGTTGCTGCAGCATAAAAAGGATGGTTAGAAATCAGGACTAACACAATAAACCCAACAGTCTATATGTCATTCTAACCTGGTATTGCTCACTCTGATTGGCAGTGACACTCCAGTGTCCCTTAAATAGTGCAACCTGATCTTTTTAACTAGAGATGCCAGGGACTGAACCTGGGCCTTCTGTCTGCACAGCATGTGGGCTGCCAATGAGATGCAAGCCCCTTCCCTAATGTGCAGCTGTTAGCAATGTCCGAAGCTGTAAAGTTTCAGTTTGTCTCAGATTTCTATTTTTCTAATCTTAAATTCAGTTCTCTGCATTTTCGCCTCAGTTTGGGGTGTGAGGAAGCCCTCGTGAAAATTCATCAGCACTTCAGTACACATTCCGTTTGAAATTTTGCCTAATGTACAATTTTTTGCAAAGCAGTTCTTGGTTTGTGTATTGTTTCGGAAAGTAAAAATTAGACAAGTTCTGCTTTAAATGTGAACTGAATTGGATATCTCCCTCATCCCTAATACGTTTTATTAATAAATAAATAATCCTGGAAAAGTAGCCATGAAAGCAAACTTTACATTATTGCCCAGCTCCTAGCATTAGGCAAATTGTCATTCATTCAGTTATCTGTGCCCCTTCTTCTCACTTCCCTATAGTTTTCCCATTTCTAGTTGGCCTTACCATGCTCTTACTAATTACTCCAGCAACAATGATGGTTATTTTTCCAGGAGTTTTAGCCCACCACATTAGGACCCACATTTGCCAACATCCTTAACAGTATCTCACATTAAATGATTGATCATCCCTCAACGCCTGTGCTTAGTGAAATGTTCACTAAGAGTACATTACAACAGCTCACCTCCAACCCACTTTTTAGCAGAGCTGGTTATTTTAAAAGAATTGCGAACATTGCTAGTAAACTTTTATCTACAGTGAAATACCTTCCTTTACTATGTGTGTAAGCTTAGCTGCAAGTTCCTTGGGTGGCCAAATTTCCCTCTTCCTTTATCTCACCCATAGAAATGTTATTGCTTCATTTTTATATGGGCTGGTACAACATTCCTCTATATTGCGCAGAAAAGCAGGCAATGCGTTTTACTTCATGAACAGCTTACTTATTCAGAGTGTGAGTGGCTAAGGGCTTGTGAAGGATGGAGATCTGGAAGTGGGCACAGATGGAGAAAATGGATACACTCTAGGTAGATCTCAATGCAACGTTCAGTACAGGCCTCACATCAAAACCAGCAGTCTTTTGTTAATATCCTCTAGCTCATCACATTGTCTTGGCATGCTTACCTGTGTCGTTTCTCTGCATTTCCCCAGGCCAGTGATTCGGAGTTTGGGGTGAAAAAACCCATGGTGTGTGGTGATGTCATGTTTTGTTAAACATGATGTGGAGAAAGGGAAGACGTTGACATGATGCTGCAACCCCATGTTAAGCACTGTTCTACCAAGTTCTGCCAACAATAACCCTCCTCAGATGACTGATATATCATTCAAGACACACCAGAACTTCAAAGGAAGGTGGTTCTGTTCTAAAGAAGCAAATGCAACTATAGAATAAAGGACCCTGATCTTTCAAAGCAACTAAACAGCTTTATTAGCTGGGTGTGTTATAATGCATACAAACCAGCTCTGGGTGGATAGCTCTCCATTACAGCTCTCCCACTTTCCCCCTTTATGATTCAGTAGACAGGTCTCTAGGAACAGCTCTCAAGCTAAATATACTTCACCCACAGGTATTCAAGCCCCAGGATATAAGGTCTTCTCCACTGGTTCTAGCTGTGTCTTCTCCTGACTGGGGTCCCAAATTGAGGGTTTAGACAACCGTCCTTTGAGCTAGTCAGAATGAAACCCTAATTTTATGGGTTTCCCTAAAGTTAGGAAGAGATTTAGAAGGTCTGTTTCTTCTTATCTGCATCTCCTCCTCTTCCTCTTCACCCCCCACACCTGCTCATTTTCTGCTTTTATTTCCACTTCTCTCATTACAGTTTTGCCCTTGTCTACCAATCCCAGATGCAGCTCATCCAACCCACCAGGCCTGGGCATTCTTCCTGCTTTTCTCCTGCAGATCCCACCATGACCCATAGCTCATAGCGAGTTGGACAATACAGTGAACACCAGCTACTATAACATGAGGACATGTCATTTCAATGGAAGCTGCCTTGCTTTGCGTGTGCTTTGCACAGCTTTCTTGGGGATGAGACACCCTCAACATTTTTAGACATGGAGAGCAGCCTAACCAAATGATCTTTGCTCTGGCATAAATGTGTGAAGTAACATGCCCCATCTCCAGTGATACTTGCACATGCATTTTTGAACAGCAGTAAGAAACTCACAGTATTGTCAACCTACATTTCCCCCTTAATTTCTTTTAAAAGACTCCCATCTTGCAGCTATTGCCATAGTGAATGATCTCCACATGACTCTTCACTTTGAGATTCTCCAGATACCATTCCATAAATTTGACTTAGTACAGGGCTCTGCTTCATGGCCTCTGTTCTGAGTGAAAATGAGCTTCAGCTTAATTCACTGGCTGATATAGGCAAGTGACCTTTGAACCCGTACCAACCCCTGGAGCCTAAAAATTAGACTTTAGCCCACATGGGCCCACAGTCTGACAGATGACCTGTTATTTTTATCTTGAGCAGCAGCAAAGGAGTGTTGGCGGATGGCATTTTAGAGCTAATAATTCTTGCACTGTGTATGTATATCAGCCTTTCTGGTGTACCCTTTATCATTGCCCTAGATCTGAACTTTGTTTTGCATTGGGTTCTGTTCTGACATAACGGGCAATGCTCACTGACAGTTCTGTGAATGTTATTTGGGGTAAACTTTCCTCACACTGGCCACCTTATTGCAGCCTTCTGCACTACTTCACCCATTTAACCTCAGCTCCTGTCACTGTTGCCACAGAAATTAGAAATCGCCTCCTAATTTCAGTTTTTCACTCTCCCTTGCTGCTGCCTGATTCCCCACACCTTGACCGGTATTTCTCTGTTTTGCCCATCTGCCTTAAATATAGTATAACAATAAGCATGTAGTTCCTTTTCAGCTTTTACATCCTTTTACAACCAGCAAGTCTGATAATCATGGAGATTACTAAATAAATTAATTGGTCCATATTTCTGAAATAACTCTTAAACAGCTGGGTATTGTTTCTAATGTTTATAAATGACAGTGAGAATGAAAGGTTAATAATGAAACTAGATTTTTAAAACTAACCACCACAAATTAACATAAGATCACTCCTGTAATTTTTTTAAGAATTGTGAATGCAGTAATATGATCAATAAATTAATTAATCAGTGAGGAAGAATACAATTCACACTAACGATGGTGAGAAAACTTTAACCATACATAAGTTTTTAATTTTGCAAATTAATTCCCCTTAGACACCATCCTGACTGACATGAACTGGAAAAAGTAGCAGTGTCCCAAATTGTTGAGGCAGTTTTTACTACCTTATAGGTTTCAACAATCTGTGTGCATAAATATATGTTTGCATGTTTAATTGGTTTCCATGGGGCTTATGTGAACATAACTTGTGTGCAGGAGTTCTGGCTTCATACATAGATTTCTAATATTTACTTTTTTTACAACCGGGGAACAGTAGATGAGAAAGGGACATATCCAAGACTGAGCAAATGTGTGGCTGAGCATTGATTACATTTCCAAGAGCATGTATATTGCTTTAGTCACTGCCCTTCTGTTTGAGTCTTAAATAAATACACAATCTCATATGATCAGAAATAAGCCAACAACACTGGTGCCTTTTAAAAATTAGCTAGCCTTGTAAACACTTGCCAGCAATTATTTTCTCTGCTATTTTCTCCTAGGTATTTCTTCTATCTCACCTTAGCAATTAAGTACTACTGGTCCTGGAAACACAAGTGTGCATCTTGCAGTCACTATCTTTGTCCAGGTTTGCTGAATCAACACATAGTAGATTCAGCCCATTACTGAAACCAGCACATTGGATTAATGAGGTTTGAATGTGATGACATCCAAAACACATTCAGGCTGTTGTGCTATAAACCATAGGTGCCAGCTCCCTGGGGCCCTGGGTGCCCAAGCAGCCAGAAAATGCCCCATGAAGGAGCTGGCCATCCACAAATTTTGGCACCAGGGCCGTGCATACTGCATGGCACCCAGGGCCCCAGGTACTCATAGTCACAGGGCCAAGCTGGCACTCCTGCTATAAACATCTTCATGGGAGTAAGTCCCATTGAACTAATATATATTATTCTCTCTCTCTCTCTCTCTCTCTCTCTCTCTCTCTCTCTCTCTCTCTCTCTAAGTTTTGCATTCTGCACAGGTTTTCTATAGATAGGCACGTATATAAGGTGTACAGTGTGTGGCCAGAGTGCAAAAGGTTACAAAATGAAGTGGATTGATGCATCTAGAGCTATTTATTTTATGTGTCTCACTGTGCCGAGGTTAACTGCACCTTGAATGGGTGGGACAAAAATAATTCAGCTATGTGGGAGCAGCCTACCAATTAAAAGGGACTTGATGCCTGAATGAGTCACATTATAAAAGCAGTTCACAAGCAATAATACCTCCCCCCCCTTTGTATATTATCCCATGAACTGCTTTTTGTCACTCTCACCAGTTAGCACTTTGAAGGAGCCACCTTGGTTGAAGCCCTCATTGGTGGTTACCTTAGAAACGTCTTCCTTCCTGGATGTTGAGCCACAGTAGTTCAGGCATCTAAAAAGCCCAGGGAGTACCCTGATTAAACAGGAAAGAGCAGACAGTTTAATGGCTGGCTTTGCAGCTCTGTTCCTCCACGGTTTACAGTAGTTGCGAGTAATAAAAAATAATAATGATGAATGTTTATTTTACAACTAACATTTCTCTTGTTGTCCCAGCACATTACTGGAGGGCATACAGAATTTGTAGCTCACTGTTTATTGGCTCAGCATCTTAGAGCAATGCAACTGATGTGCAAAGTTTATTCTGAGGAGAAATAGGCCAAAAAAAATTATTATTATTTTAAAAAAAGCTTTCTTCATGGAATAAATGTTGACTTCAAGTATGCTAATAAGTAGCTGGGAAAAGGAAGGCAGCCTGAGTTTTAAAAAGTAAAAAATAAAAAATGCACCCCGTATGGACTTGCGTCCTGTATAACTTTTGATCAACAAACTCAACATTGTGTCTTGTTTGACATCAATGTACAGAAGAATTGAGGGATTTATTGATTTTATTATTATGTTTATAACCCACATTTTCTCCAAGGATTGAAGCAATTCAAGATTGAATGTATTGCCCTCGGTTGTACTTGAGGGACGATTCCAACAGATTCTACACAAAAAACGCTTATGTCCCTGTGGAGATGGCAGTACCGAATCGGTGGCACATGCCCTTCTGGTTTACACTTTATATAAAGACTTGAGGAATGAGATTATCACCCCTATTTTATTGTCCATTCCAGGTCACCCAACCACTTCCACAGTGTCCTTTCTCTTGGCAGATCAAGATGAGCAGGTGACAGCAAAGGTTGCAAGGTTTTTAGCTGGGGCAATCAGAATAAGACCCACCATTTGACTATTGATTCAAAAGCCTAAAATGTATTTTATATAATTGACTTTTTATTTCTATTCTTTGTATATTGTATTGTTGTTCTATTGCTATGGCTGATGGCTGACGCAAATAAAGTTTCGTTCATTCAATGCATGTAGTGATGTGCAAAGTTTGTTGTGTTTCTTCACCAAATAATTGGCCACCCAATACTACAAACCACAGAAACCAGCAACCCTCTTCAGGTCTGTGCTTGTAGTGGAGCTACAATCTGGTCACCCCCATTAAAGGAGATCAGAACTAGACAGGACCAGCACACTGACTACACAGGTGTGGCCTTTGCTGAACAAAAGAGCTGTTCTCAAGTGTGCTGCCTGCTATGAAAGACAGACTAGCACAAAAGGTCGCAGAAAGTTAAATGCAAAAGGTTCATAATAGGGTTGCTTATAACCAACACATCCTCCATAGATACATAGATATTGCATAGCTTTGATGGTAGTGGTGACAATGAAGCATCTATCAGTGGTTAAACTCACCCGTCCAGCTGACATTGTGGGGGAAAGTATTGAATATACTAGTGCAATGCTGAAAATGAACATACACACCTGACCTTCTCCATCAATTGCATCTGAAGATTATGAAAAGGGAAATAAAATTTTGCTGAATTCTTATTGGTGGGATGTAGAGTCTTGGCCACACTTTTGTTGTGACCAAGGAATGTTTGTGAATGTCATTTCATTCTACAAATCATCTCACCAGTGGTCTGCACTCTTCAGCCTTCCTGGGTGCCCATTCTTCAATTAAATCCCAGGGAAGACATTGTAAGATACTTCAGACCAGGAAGCACAGGCAGCCAAGGTGGCTGCAGAGCATGGAAATAAATGTCTGCTAGAAAGAAAAATACACACACCAGCCTTCACCACCTCACAACAGAAAGTCTTGCAACCACTTATATTTGAAAGAAAGACTAAAGTGGCCCAGGAACAAAGGAGAAAAAGTAAGCCTATTTTGGAAAGAAGAGGTCGCTCATCACCATTTGATGGAGAGCACCATGGCTCTGAAGGGGGGATTTGGCACTTTTTACCAGGGGAGGGTGGTCTAGCTTCCCAAGGTGCACACCCAGTACCTCCTACCAGTATGTCCTGTGGACATTTTGGCAGCTGCCATTTATGTTAATCTGATGGCTGCCATCTAAAGACCAATATATTGCTACCTTTGCTGGCTCAGTGTTCCTGCATCAGGTATTATGTGCTGCTATCACTACTTCTTTTGATTCTGTCCTTTTGATTCCTTTTGATTCTGTCTGGCTCTCTTTGCCCACTGCCAAGGATTCGGAAGCCCCCTCACAGTGTACCTTGCATAAAGAGAATTCATAAGGATCAGAGGTCTTCTGAGGCTGCATGAAAATGGGAGCCAATCTAAAAGATGATAGGACTGCTTCTGAGATTCATGAACTCTTACCCAAAGCAGAATGGCAATTATGGGGTTTGCAGGGCAGGCTCCAAATACAACTTTTAGATAAATTTTGGAGGTCAGGCTTAGGCAAAACATTATAATTCACACTTCATACTTGACACCAGGGTTATGGAAGCATCTGTTAATTTTAGGGGAAATGTTAGGAAGGCTGACTATAACTGGAGATGACCATGCCTCTCCCTTCCAGGCCTGCAGAGCCTTATCACCATTGTCACTGTCTTTTTTTTTACTAGTAATAGCCTGGAATTATGTGGTTAAATGAAAAACTGCAAGCTGTACCCAATGTCAGATTTATGTAATAAACATGTCTAGTGCTCCCAGTTTTTGTTATTGCCTCTGTTAACTTTTGCTATGAGAAAGCAAGCCTGGCTGGCTGGGTTTTATTCAGCTTGCCTATTCTGCTCCCCATTTCTGTTGTCATGACCAGGTTGACAGCAGTAATTCTTTCAAACCTTATCAGTACCGTTTGCATTTTACAAGCCCAGACCATTAATCTTCTCAGTCATTTTTAGAAGGAGCCTAGAACTGGAACAGTTGCTTTTCTTATCTCTGCTTTAAACTGTCATGTGTTATGATAGCAGTGTGCCGCTCCAGTTATCTTTGAGATTGCTATTTTACTAGAAATTTTGGACTCCGAAGTCCAGTTTTATGGCACAGGACCGTCCCAAAAGGTGTTCTTCCCTGAGGTGAAAGACAAATAGTACCCCCATCGCACTTTCATGTTTAGAAGCCGACTGAACTAGCAACTGAATATGATTTGGATACAGTTGATGGGACAGCATTCTCCACCATGCCTGAGGGAAGCTGGCTAGTGAAGACATTTTGGAGCATACATGTGGCACATCTTCCCCTACAACTCAGAATGATGTCTCTATTCCGAACTTAAAAATGCAAAGCGTAATGTTGGCGCTCAACAAAAGAGGGTTAAAGACTGTCTCAAGACAAATCTATAAAAATGTAGTATAAACACCAGCAATTTGGAAACACTGGCCTGCGAGCGCTCCAATTGGAGAACAGCCTTTACCAGAGTTGTCAATAGGCTTTGAAGACACTCAAACTCAGGACGCAAGGGAGAAATGTGCTAAGAGGAAGGCACACTTGGCAAATCCACACTGTGATCAACTCCTGCCAATTTCTCCACTATGGAAGGATGTGTGGATCCAGAATTGGCCTCCACAGTCACTTACGGACTCATTGTTAAAAATGTGTTTATGGAAGACAATCTTACTCGGCTACAAGTGATCACCAAAGAAGAAGAAGAATGTAAGGGATGTAAAATGGCTGGCAAGCTGCCAACTGTGACAACAGCAAAACAAAACAAAACTTTAGGGGAAAAGAATGAGGCTATGCCACTTCTGATGGGATGCACCATTTTGAAGAAACCACTGGAGGATTCCCCCCCCCCCGAGAATAGTCAGAAAAATTGTACTCCAAATTTTGCTGCCTAAAAACAGGGTGGAGAATTTTGAGAGGACATTTTTGCTCATCTCTATTCAACCATCAATCCTTTTAACTTATTGCAAGTGGTTACAACTTAATACCAGCCCCACCACCATTCCCTGTCTGCTGATGAATGACAGACTTTGTGAATGACCCAAAATACCCAGCTTGCTTTATTACTTTTAGAATTAGCTCCTTGCTTAACATGGAAGGCGAATTTTGCAGTGGCACTGCTTTTCTTCCCTTGTGCTTATCTTTGCCCAGAGAGAGGACTTTTGACATAAACCTGGAAGGTACTTCAAAGCCACACTATGTAAACATGAATCTTTTCTTCTTTTTCTTTTTTGTACTTCAGAAATAGGTAATGTAGCAGTCGAAAGGTGAAGGGTACCGGAGGTTTTGTTTATTTCACCAAGAGTCAAAAGATGGGAAACATCTGCCACTTACACACCATGTAAGTCTTGAAAACAAAGAAGCCTCAACTTTACTCCGGCTGAGTAAGCACTGGGATAAAAGCTAACGACAGACTGCTTATTTAAAAGGATCATAATACAGAACAGTCATGTAGGGAAGCAAAGAGGATCCAAGAATGGGAAGGAAGGGAGCAGGTTTGGATTCAGTTTTGTGATTCCTTGTTAAGGGTCAAGTCTGATCTCACTTGTACAGTTGCATATTTCCTCATGCAGTGCCCTCCCTCCTCACAGGAGGCCTATAGCAGGAGCAGCCGCCATTTGCTTTAAACACTGCAATGCATTTTTTTAAAAATCAGAATCCACACTGCTGTTCAAAAGATATTATTATGTTTTCAACTGAATATATTGAGAAGTTAAATGACAACAGTCACATTTAGGTTTAGAAGTGTTAACTATGTGTACCAATTTTGAGGGTTACATGGTCCTAAAATGGTTTTGCAAAATTTGATGCAGAACAACAACAAAAAGCCCACTTTATTATTACGTGTAGTGACATTCACAACAAGGCTGAATTCAACATCTGACACCATAGTTGAAAACTGAATTATGAATTTTTGTTACATGACACATTTTACTGGGGTATTTTTTGGGGGGAGGGGAAGTCTGGTTGCATCACTGCTGGCAAAACAACAAATTCACACACTTATTATGGACCAGTAATCAAAAGCAGAAACAGACATATGTTCCTCTCCATTTTGTAATTTAGTTACAAGGTGGGTCTGTGTCCTGGGTGGCTTTTGCGACCCGGCGCAGGCTTCCCTGGCCCATGGGGTCAAACCTGCCTATTGCTCCAACTCCTGGGGCATCCCTGTAGGTGGCAGATCATCCATGTGACCTGCACCATCAGCCAATCAACTGCAGCCCTGGGGACAGAGCAGGGAACCAGAAAAGGAGGCTGCCGGCAAGGCTGGTCAGTGATTCTGGTCAGAGCATCAGCGAGGAAGGTCGTTGTTGGACCCACCTTTTCTCTTAAGGTAACATGGGGGGGGGAGAGATTGAACTGCGGGGAGCAGCATGGCTGAAGCCAAAGGATGTGATGGTTGGTAATTTACATACCCTCCAGTCTGCTGTACCTCTGCAGCCTTCATGCCCAGTTTGCAGTGCTTCTGTAGAATCTAGGACACCGGGAAAGAGTGGGCATGGGCCATACTTTACAGAAGACTCTGTCAGATGTCAGTCTTCTATTTGAAGGACTCTTCTCTTTGAAAGGCTGTTTAAATCAAGTCTAGTTTAAAGAATCATAAGATGGGAGACCAGGAAGAGTCTAGACGTTGTCTATCAGCACTTGCCCTCTGGACAGCAGACCGAGTAGGCACTTAGGTCATGATTTTTCCCACTATGGTGCAAACTATTATATTTCTATTTAGATTACAGTAATTATTTCCAAATATTTTAAATTATAGCAATTGCAGCTGTTTGTGTAAATCAGCACATGAAAATTGGCATCCTCTTTTTTGATTATGCATTTCCTCTTTTTCAGTGATGCAAAAGTAGCCACACTAGAGAGAAGGCATTTGGCAGTTTGGAAAATCCAGGGAAAGATCCAGACAGTTTCTTTCCATGGAGGTCAACTAAAATAGCAGCTCTTTGTGAATCTCAGGCAGGTGTAGAAGTTCCACTAGCCCTTTTTAGATGCCTGCTTGATTCTAGTATGCTCTGCATGCCTATATGTTCAATAGATAGCTATATTACAAAGACACCAGCGGCCTTTCTCAGCTGAAGGAAATGTAACTAACCCCTGTAACCAGGGAAAATTGGGAACATAAACCATTCCACACTACTACTAAACTTCTCACTACTCAAGAAAGTGATGTGTGAACAACAACATTCTATTTTGACGTTATATTGAGAAAACAGGCTTTTAAAAACTCTTGTCTGAAATAAGTCACAGCTAAAACGGTGATATCCTTGGCTTTGGAGAAGCTAATCTTGCAGGCAAACTCACTTGTCTGGTGCTCCAAGCAACAATTTAAATATACGTTTGGCACTCAAACAGGAAATAAAGGACTGTAGCAAAGCAGCCTCTGACTTTTCATCCAGTTTTTAATAAAATCATTAAAGACAACATACTCCTTGTTTCTGATAGTAGGGGGACTGATGATTATCATAAGCAAAACACATTCTTTAATTTATATTGATATCTTTGCAAGTAGGACAATTGTTTTGATTACAACAGCAATGCTACAGGGATCCAAATGGAAAGAATACTTCAATTAGGGCCTCTAGCCTCAGTTCAGTGCTATTGCTGTCAGATAAGTGTTCATAAAATATTGTGACTATGCCTAGTTAGCTAATTCATAGAGTTAGCTATGTGATGACCAGTCCCTTTCCCCTCCTGGTCAGATCCCACCATGTTTAGGGCAAATATGCCGTCTTAATAACCGGTCACTGGTTCAAATTGCACTTCAGCATGGAAGGCACAACACAGAGATTTACAGTGGTATGCAAAATTGTGTTTTGTGTATGCAACAAATGATTTGGGCGACCCATGTGCTAAACGTATGGTCAACCAAGGCCGGAGGAAAATGCTCAGGTCATACCCACCAACATTTTGGGAGGGCAAAGCAAGGGACACCCCACACCCTGCACCATCCTGCCACACCCGTCACCCACCCACTCGCTTGCCATTGCTGCCCACTGCCACCACCTTCCTGCTCACTTGCCCGCCTGCCCACGACTCAGGGAGGTGTCTTACTGTGGGCATCTTGCCCAAAGGATTCCCCCAAACCAGCACTGGAGCCAGGCATTGAAAAGAGGGCAGGGCTAATGCTTGCAGATCTCCAGATAAACATTATAAATTTCACTGTTCAAAGAAAGACATCTAGAACAACAACAATGCTGCTACAATGTTTGTTGGGGTTTTCTTGAAGGCATTTTCCTAATGTAGTGTATGCAAACCGTACCTTACAACCAAGGCTAGCTAACATGGTGGTGGCTGATGACCATGGGGCTGGTACAGCAGAAGGCAGGGATGCCAACAGGAAGTGAAGGCAGAGCCAATGTCAGCCAGGGCCAGCCGTTTCTAGTTTGATCCCCATCCTTCTTCCACAGTCCCCACAAAAATACAGCTGCAAATAAAGCGTTTTAAGTGTGTTTTAAGTGCAATATACAATGTGTGACACTAGGTGATGATGGTGAACCTTATGGAAAATTCAATATATTTTTTAAAACACTTTTTAAAAAGCATTTTCAGAACGGTTTTTATGTGTGTGGAGATTCCACCTCTCTGAAGGGAAGCTTCACCGGGATTTTAGCCAGAATTTTTATATGAAGAGAGTTAACCTAATTAATAAGGCCAGTACAATTCAAATTTTCCCTCAGTGAAGTTTGCAAAATAGGAAAGCTGACTAGAAATATTTCAAGTTAAAATGTGTTATTATATTTTATGAATCCTTTTTTTTTTACCAGATGAAAAATGTCTGCTGAAAACAAACCCTTCACTGTACTTTTAGAGTATATATGTATTAGAATCAGCACATACAGTAGTTGGTATGTCCAAAGCTGTAAAAGTAAATTTACATCGTATGTCAAACACTACACATGTGGGTACAAAAATCAACACTGACTGGAGCCCTAAAAGATATATGTATTTCCTCGAAGTCAGCAAACTGTGTCATTCACATAAGGTGTTTTGGGAAAGGCCATATCTGCCACAGCCCATTCAGGCATGAGCATATGATTTACAAGTGACAGAAGGGGCCATTTGGTTTTTAACTAGTTTTAATTCCTGCTTCAGAGATTTACTGAGGGAATAAAAGTTTGGGTCCATTAATTCTATATACTGGAATTGCTGGTGACATCATACATTAGAGTTTGATTATGCTATACATGAGTGTTTGCTATCCATTTAGGATATATTCTAACTTCCCAATTCAGTTATATGAGCCTTGGTAAAAATTAAGCCTAGGACAGATATATCGGAATGGAATTTTGGGCACTGAGGTAAATTTTAGGCAAGGCAGTAAA
The DNA here is from genome assembly GCF_027172205.1 of Podarcis raffonei. NCBI lineage: Eukaryota > Metazoa > Chordata > Lepidosauria > Squamata > Lacertidae > Podarcis > Podarcis raffonei. Next base: position 41,958,378 of record NC_070607.1, read on the forward strand.
CTGGTTGTGATCTCTTTACTGCTCAGCTAGGTCCACACACACACACACACACACACACACAAAACACACCAGTTCAAATATTTTTAAGCAGGAGATGAAAGAGGAAGTCTGTGTCAGACAAGTCAAGCCCCAAAATGGATCTGGAAGTCTTGTTCTTTTTTGGTAGTAACTGGCCAATCCCTCACTTCCCATAACCACTCCCTCACTTCCACAGCAACATGGGAAGAATGAGATATGCTTCCATAATTTGTGACTGCCTTTGTAAAGCCCCACAAGAGCCATAGCTGTCAAGTGTCCCTTATTTGAAGGGACAGTCCCTTATTCCAGCACCATGTCCCGCTGCTGTCCCTTATTGATGGATGTCCCTTAAATGTCCCTTAAATTTCAAAGGAAGCAGCTCCTCTCCCTCCCTCCCTGCCGGCCAGGGAGGAGGGAGGCTCCAACTGTGTTGCTTGGCTGTGTTGCTCACCCAATAAGAAGTCTAAGAACGACTGGGGGTGGAGCTTGCATGCTTTGTGTGTGGATAGTTAATGCAAGCTGAGGGGGTTTTTGAATGTTGGACGCCATTTTGTTGCACGTGCTGCTGCAAACTTTGCAGTGCAAAGCCAGGCCGGGGAGCCATCTTAAGTTGAGGCTGCAAAGGCCTTGTGGTGCATGTGATTCAGATTCTATTCAGTTGAACCTCTGGTTATAAAGTTGATTGGACAGTGTTCTCGAAGCTACCAGCATGAGTTTGACCAGACTGCAGGAGGACAGGAAGACTGGAGTGCCTGGAACAGGTGAGGCTACAGGCCCCTTATTTTGGCTGCTGGTCCCTTATTTTCAAGGCTGCTGGTCCCTTATTTTCAAATCTGTAAGTTGACAGCTATGACAAGAACAGGCCTCTAATGTATAAAAGACACTTCCAGCAGCCTAATTCCATGTTTCCATAGCATCTGCACCTAATGTGGGGTAAAAAAATGGTTTTTACCACTTGGCAACATGATGCAAATGGACCCCTTCACACACATCTTTCCAAACTTTGTGACACTTGGCTGGCAAACAGTGGGTGGGACAAACTGGGAGCCTCTTTCCCAGTCAGGTGCCAGTTAGGTGGGAAAGACCAATGCAGTTAAGCTTCACTCCTGCCACTGCTGCATTTGTACACATGCCGCAACCATAAGGGAAACCACCAAAGAGAATGGAGACCAGCGAGCTTTTAGGCATGGTGGCACAAACTTGTTGAAAATATTTTATAATTCTAGAGAAACAGAATGGAATTTCGGCATTCAATCTCCCCTCCCCCAGCACAATTATAATCATGTTTGAGAGAGTGAGAATGCTTCATGGTCCTACCACCTTCACTACATCCCTCCACCACCCTCCAAATATTGGAAAGCAAATATATGCAACGGGGAGTGAATGCTATGTAGACATTTATTCTAATCTTTTTCATATTGGAGACCAGAAAAAATTGTGTGGTTTGTGGTCAGAAGCTGCTAGCAAGGTTGTTGCATGAAGAGCTACACATTTTAACTTCTGAGTTAGGTTGTTCTGGAAGGTAACAGAAGTAATTTCAGAACCATCACCCACTTCGCAACTAATTTCTTTGTGTCTACAAAGACAAAACCATCTCACTAAAGAGAATCGGCCAAAATGGAAAATCTAACAAGGGTTTCACACTTGTAGCAGCACACTTAACACTGCCTGGTGGGAACATGCAAGGCTGCCTGCTGGGCAATATGCAATACCGGTTGCTGAAAACTGCTCCCCACAGACATCTGGTTGGCCACTGTGAAAACATGATGCTGGACTATTTCAGCCTTTAGTCTGATCTACCAGGGTTCTTCTTATGCTCACAGCCAAGCACAATTCATGCACGGGCACCGTTTGTGAGTCCCAGTGATTTCACATGGGACATGGTTACAGTCATGGCAGCCCTATCCTCACCAATGGTACTTTCACACACACACAAGGCTCAAGCAACAATCCCTCACATACTTCTAAGATGCTCACAGGTGTGTGGAGGGTGGAGGGGTTTCGCCATAAATGTGAACTAAATTTTCTCTCTAAACTATGTGGTTGTGATATTTACCTCTTTCCCCTGGCCTTTGACACCTGAGATGTATATTTTCAGGAACCTCTCTATTTGCTGTTGTTCTATTCATTCACTGAAAGTTTTAAAGCTGTTTTATTCTGTATTTTAAAATGTTGTAACCTGCCCTGGGACATTGTAGCATAGGAGCCTACGCCTAGTGGCTGAGGTCCCTTTGCACCCCCAATAAAATATTTGAGGGGGCTGCCCAACAAGGTGATAGGCACTGCTATTTAAATGGTGCGTGTGCACCATGTCTTATGATCAATTATGCAGCGTGGGGCTGACCTTCCCCCCAATATTTTATTCAAGTTGGCACCCCTGGACCTTAGGGTGAAGGTTGGGTGTTATTATTAATAATATACAAATATAAAGTATTTATTGATATAAATATACACATATAAAGTAAGATCCAGTAATGGACTACAGAGAAATATTTGATGACTGTTAACCATCACAGTTACAATGGAAATGCCAAACTATCACTAAATATATATATTCACGTCTATGTAATACATATATGTAAAAAAACAGTGGTCCCATTTGTCAGGTTGTCCAGAGCCTTCTGAATAATTATTAATGTAATAAACTACCAGTTTAGATGCTTAGAAGCTAATGGCTCAGCTGCAGGTTCTCATATTTCATGCCTTTAACAGATGTAGCACACTTTTAGAGGGGTGGTGGGATGAAGAAACTGATATGAAGCAGGAAGTTTGTCTTGACAGATTTAATTCAAACAGTTTGGCACAGATTTTCCAGGAGAAACTATAAACTGGGCATATCCATCCATGTCCAAAGACAGTATACCTACCAAAATATCTGATGCCAAGGGCAAACAACAAAAGAACTGGCTGTTTTCATGCCATGCCTGTGAGGTTCCCAAACACACTTGGCTCACCACTGTCAGAAACAGAATACTAGTCGAAATGATCTAAATGAATACTACTCTAAATGAATCTTTTGTCTGATCCAGAAGGGCAGTACTTATGCTCTTTTGCTAGATGATGAGATGAACCCTTGATCCTCATCGCTGTGTCTTTTGCTGAAGTCCAAGCACAACTGTTAACCATTAAACTTGACCACATCTGGGAGAAGACAAAGCTATGAAATGTTATCACTGCAAAATGGGTGGTGTAATGGTATGACTACTATGCTACTTCCTGGATATTAGTCAGTGGTGAGGGATCGATGAGTAACAGGAATTATATCTGTGAGGGACTGTAGACAAACATACTTGATGTTATGCCTTCAGACCTGTCTACCACCAGAACATCCATTCACAGGCTTAACAAACTTGAAAAGAAAACCAGTTACTTGTGTCAGTCGCCTGAAGGAGGCAGGGTACATTGTAAACCACTCTGCACATTATGAAAGGAAAGATTTATGCAACAGACACATTAACACTGGTAGGAGCTAGTGATGGAAGTGAGTGGAGCTGCCACTTTTGTAAACAAGCACCTCCCACATTGCATGACACGATGGCATTATAAAGCAGCCTAGGCAGAGTTAATTGAAAAATTGGGGTTGCAATTTTCATGGACCCTGATACACATTTAAGCCAATTTATTGGCCATATAATAATAATAAAAAGGAAACACCTCTAAGTGGTTTAAATAGTGTAAAATATCTATCCAAAATACAAATACAAATAATATTTAAGTGTGTGTGTGTGTGTGTGTGTGTGTGTATATATAATAAAATAAAATAAGATAAAATCAAAAGGGTTTTCCTCCAGGTCTATAGTTCATTTTACAAAAATCTAAGTTAAATAAAGTATATTCATGTTATTGCAGCTACCTGTTAGACTCTTCTACTTGTTTCCTTTACATGCTGCTCCAAGAACATTTGGCTACAAGAACCATATGACTTAAGCCAATCATATTTTGCCTCCTCAAGTGAATATTGCCTAGCTGGAAGGGAGGCACTCCAATGGGATGGAATGAACCAAACATCCCCCTGCCACTGCAGTAATGGATAAAATAGCCCTGTGTATACACTCTTATCAAATGAAATTGAAAACATGATCTCTTGAATCTTTGCTTGCAAATTCATAATCAGTTGTATTTCCATAAGCGGACAGGTTCAAGGTAGCATTATCAAACATGACGCCTTGAGCTGCATCCCGTGCGTCAGCCCTAGATACTGGCTGACCCTTTTCTTCCTTTTGCCTGAAAGACAAATGGTGAGACCACATCAGATTTTATCTCCAGTGCACGTCCTCGGCAGAAAAGAATAGAAAATATTGAACTGGAAGTGAGCTATTTCTTGCTACATGTCACAGCCCTTTCCTTGAAAGGTATTTTTAAAAAGAAAATAAATTCTGCATAGCATGAAAATGTGGTCATTTGCATAGGTGGGTGGGGGTATATTATTAACAAAATGTCCAATTCCTTTGATTTAATTAAATTCTTTAATTAAAAAGGCCTTTTTCCCTGCATTGTCACTGGCTTAGAATGACAATTCTTGAAGTCAGCTGCTGATGGGTGTGTTGGTGTGTGATGGTGATGTGTTGAGCTATGCTTTCCCCCTTCCCTGACTCATGTGAACAGGTTTTATGGTATGGGATCTAATCCTCATCCCCCCCCCCCAATTACTCAAGCAGTTTTGGAACCCAAGCACATGTTGGGCTTGTGGTGGAGGCCTCATGAATTTTACAGAATGCAGTCTTCAGGACAAGAAAATGCATGGTACAAAGGGGAAGGGCCATCTGACTAAAGACCACAACCAATTACAGATGACAATGCTCCATTCTTAACTTATATGATGAAATCCAGCTGAAAAATCCAATTTACACAAAGGCAGCCATTTAGGTTTCGGACGAAGGAGAAACCTAATACATGCTTATGACACATTACAAATAATAGGCAATAAATTGCAAATTAGTGCCTGGACACCCAAGACAGCTCTTTCTGCAATTACATACATGCCCAATATTTTACCTGCATTTATTGTACTTCACGGGCTTAAATGAATAATATAGTATGAGAGTTTATAGAATATAAATGATTCTAGAGGATAATAGGGCAGCAGGCTTTGAGAGAACTACATTCCCCATGAGTCATCAGGCTCCATTGGCTGACATGCCAGTAGTAATCAGACTGGAGCTTCAGAGAAGGGAGGGAGGAGGCGGTGTGGGGCACTGTTTGGTTTCTCTGCCATTGGTCAGGCATCACTGTGTCTATAAGCTTTTTTAAAAAAAGTAGAATAGGGTGTATTTGGGTGAGGGGTTGTGGGCAGGGCTTCAGGATGTGGCTGGGGACTTTCTCTTACCCTCTTAGATTGGCTTTGGAAAATTAGCCTGCTTCCCCCAGATTTCGGTGGTGGAATTGGATACATTAACAAGGCAATCCAAGAGGCATTTTGGAGAGCTTGTCCACCCTTGCGTCTCAGTAATCTTTCTCAAGTACCAGGTGTGCTTAAACCTCTTTGACCAACTTCTGGCATTGGGGCAGAAATAATGCTTAATTGGGAGGCATTTACTTTGCGAGATCATTTGTGTTCAAAAGGAGGGTTTGCCTCTGCCTTAGATGGGGCAGTCGTATCACAGCGGGTGCTGGATGTTGTCCCAAAGGCTCCCGGATGGGATTCCTTGTGTAGTGGGATGAGCAGAGATTCTAACTTCATGCCCTGTTTGTAAACTTTCAGAGACACATGGTTGGTGTGGGACACAAAACTAGCGGGGTCGTGGTTTGATCTAGCAAGGAAACTCTTATGATACTATGTTCTTAGAAATGCTAGGTCAAACAAGTAACATTTTTACATCTACCATCTAGTTTCTTGAACTTCTGAAGGCCAGTTCAGTAGGGACTCAGTTGGCACCTCTCAGGTGGGTGCCATTGCCATTCTAAGAGTATGAAGGAGGTGTTCATGGTTAGTTCCAGCACCTCATTTTTTTTTTAGAAAAATAGCACTGGCAGTAATGATTAAATTCAACCAGTCCCCCACCACTCAAATACAGGACACATTGCTTATTTTTGCTCCATGCACAAAGCCTTTGTTTTATTTCAAAAGCACTGCTTTGCATACTTAAACCAAAGACAACAAAAATCCAGTTGACATTGTATTTCCTTGCAAAGACAAACATATTGTGCCTATTTTTCACCAAGTGACACTACAAAAAGCTATCACTGCTACTTCCTTGACCAGGCAGTTGCTGGGCTGATCTATTAACTGGTATTTACATTTCATGTGGTTTCCAACAAACTGTTAAATTTATTAGCTGTAACTAACACCCACAAACCTCCCTCCCACCCTTCTTTAGGTCTTTCCCAAAAACAAGAATTTGTGTTCCTGAGAAAATATACAGACGGAAATTGTGTAACTTGAAGCAAGATGTTTAGAATTATTTTCTTGTTATCGTGCTTAGTAATCTTCCCTACAGTCTGATGACAGAAGGGCTGAGCAAATGTATGATATATTATTCATCATTTTGGTGTAGGCCAGGGGTGGGGAACCTCTTACCCTTTAGATGCTGTTTGTAGCCCCAGCCAACATGACCAATAACCAGCGCAGAGAAATGTAACCACAAAACAGCTGAAGGGCACCAAGTTTCCCACCTTGACTTTTTTTTCTTTTGGCCCCAGAATGTTTCAACACTTTTTAATGTGAGAAACAACACTCACTCTTCATGAGATAGTAGCATTGGAGAAGTTACCAAGACAACCAGGCTGACACTTCCTTGCCTCTGTCAAGTCACACATAGTTGACTAGCTGGTGTAGGATACGGATGAAGGTGCACATTTTGAATGTATTTTTGAGTGTAGATGTTGTCCATCCGTATTGCATTTATCTTCAATGGAATATGCTTTTGGATGCATATCCACTTCCATATTCTGCACAACCAACTGGTCTCAGTTGCCCAGGAACCATTCCCTCCCTCACTAAACCCAGAGTAATTGCAGTAAGAAGACTTTGGTCATCCTTACTGATCCATGTTGATGTGAAGGCACCATGTACGTAACCCCAGATTGGCTGGGATCATGAATTGAAAAAGTCATTTCAATTAAACCTAAAGAGTACTAAAGCATTAACATTTCTTTTTCTTTTTCTCCCTCCCCTTCCCCCCTTTTAAAGACACTTTTAAAAACCCACTTTTAATGTGTTGTATTCATAATTTTTTTAAAAAAAGAAGAAGCATTAACAGACTATTTACTTAAAAATAAGGTCAAAAACTTCAATTTTTTTTGAGATTTTCCAAAAAGAAGCCCAACAACTTTGGCCAACTTTTGTGTCTGGATTTTCACTTTTTGAAATATTGCAACCCTAGAGTAACAGGAGCTTTGAACAGGAGCAAAATACAGTGGTACCTCCAGTTACAGACGGGATCCGTTCCAGAGGCCTAGCCATATCCCAAAAAGTCCGTAAATGGAGGCGCCCTTCTGCACACGTGTGTGGCATGATTGAGTGCTTCTGTGCACACACACGGCGTGCAGATCGCTTCTGCGCATGCACATATGGCGAAACTCAGAAGTATACACTTCTAGGTTTGCCATGTTCGCAACCCAAAGATTGCGTATCCAGAGGGATACGTAACCCAAGGTACCACTGTAATAGAAAAGTAGGGCCTCCCTCCCCCAGGAACCTACACACACAGGAAAGAGCAAGTTTTGTATCTCATGAGCTACAGAGAAGAAACAATGAACCCGACAAAACAAGCAACCAATTGTGAATAAAAGGTTGGGGGAGTCTATCTTCCCCCAGCAAGTGTGCTGCATTCATATATGTTGGACAGCAAGTGGAGAATTCTCTCCTCTTTTGCATTTTTCAGAGCATTGATGCTACTGTGATTTCATAGTGACACATTCCACAAAAGGTGTTAACAGATGACCACTAAGGGTTGCATGTTAAAAAGTTGACCTTTTTAAAATGTAGAGAGTGGAGCAAAGTTTTATACCGTGAGAAAGATGTATACAGTTCATGGCTGGAGCCTACATACGTGGTTAGTACAGACGTGGTTAATACAATCATCAGGAAAGTTTGAAAGCGGTGGGCGTGAAGAAAGTTGCTGCCTTATTATGGTTTCTGTTACTCAAACTGAAACTGAGCAGCACTTTTCTCATGTGCTGCTGGCACACAAAAACTGATTAAAATCATTTGAGTTACTGCAAGAATATATTGTTGCACTGCACCCCAATCTCTAAGTGTTGCAAGATTCCAGGGGTTCCAGGAGTTTACACAGGATACGTGTTTTCTCTTGTGAATGAGACACATTGGAGACAGTGCTGTCTTTAGGATATATGGTTTATTTACACATATATACAACCTGAACCTACAATGGAGGAGTTCACAGCACTAACACTCCAAGATTATCTTGCTCCTTCTATAGCTGCAGTTATGGATTCAAATTAATTATGAAAAAATATATATTGGGAAAGTGTTGCATGAAATATAGGTCAGAATGGAAATTGATACCTTCTTGCATCTCTATGGGAGAGTGAAATTCTTGAGACCTAACTGTGAGCAGGAAGACATATGAGTTAATCTTAAGGACATGAAAGCAGAATTACACTTGGAAGAGATTAAAAAGCCATCTAGTCTCACTTCCAGGTTAAGACAGGTTAAGTCAGTTTGGGTACATCCACCAGCTCTGCAAAGAGCAACCTATAATGTTTCATAATAAGATACATATTGCAAGGGAAGACAACAACAAATTACTGTTGAATTAATTCCTGATCTCAGATATGGTGAACAGCAAGACTGAGCAAAATTCATCCATTGATTAATCCCCCAAAGGCATGTTATTGGACACAACTTCAACCTACCCACTATATCAAATTATGGCATTCTCAGAAACCTTAGGAAATGGGAGAGGATGGGAAAACAATTAGCCTATATAAGGGGAAATCTTTCTTGATTCTAATGGCTAAGGACTGAGGCATCTGAATAGAAAAACAACATATTCCTAATGTGTTTATCCAAGATGTCACATAATTCTAAATATGTTTACACAGAAATAAGTCCTATTGAGTTACTTAGCTTGCTGCTAAGTACGTATGCATAGAATTGCACTGTTTAATCAAATGAGGATTTCCACCCACCCACCCCTCCATAATTACTGTAGGAAGAAAGTTCCCAAATTTTCTCCAAGAGTATCCTTCAGCATAGATAAAACTTGGGTGTAGCAGCTGATGGATTTCAGTCATTCTGAAGAAGCCTTCCTATCTTGAATGGAGGCAAAAGGTTCTAAGGACTTATTCAAAGTAACGTGTTATATAAAGCCACACAGAAGTCAGGGAAACTTACAGAAAAGATGTTGTTAAGGCTACCATCTGGACATGTTCCTGAGAGAAGTAAGTCCCACTGAACTCAGTGGTACTTTTGTTTTTCACTAGTTTGCACATGTTGCAGCAGGAAACACAATCATCTTGTATGTGTGGAATGGATGATGATGTGTTTTAAGCTGGTTGGGCCTAATCAGCCTTAACAGATATAAACAAAATGAATCAGGGTGTGGACATTTGATTTCACACAACAGCCCTCCATTTTCAGCAGGTACTATACATAGCTGATACCAATAATTCCTTAATTTTTTGTATTTATTAATCATCAATGCTTAATATTTAGGAGTCGGGGCATCATATGTGTTTCATTTCTTTCAATATGAAATGTGGGTCAAAGAAAATAAGCCACGGATCATATTCCTTTTAAAAAAATACAGTCATTTTAGCAAAATTCACATGAAGCAATTGCTGATCCTATCAGTGCTGCTCACTGGATTCAAAAATCTCTAAAGAGACCTAAAGAAACACGAGTCTCCATAAGCAACCGAGTAGAATTCCTTTTAGTACTTCCCCCCTGCCCCAAAATTCTCAACAAAAATATATTAAACTCTATGTGAATATTTCAAGACAGTTACAAAGCTCTCAATTTTCCAGGTGCTGTTTATAATAAGCCCTTTTGATAGCAATCTTTTTTTAAAAAATCACTAAAATGGTCAGTAGTTTCACCCCCAATGTGATCAAGGTTTTTCAAAGAGGTAACTCAGGAATTTTTTGGAAAAACAAAACAAATTCTCACCTAAGCATGGGACTAAACTAAATCATGTTTGAAACAAAGCACTTCTCACACCTTATCTCACTTTTTGGGGTTTTATAGGAAACCGACACTCGCAGTGGTGAATGAGAAAAAATATCCACTCCGCTTTCCATTAAAAACCTGTCAAATCTGGAAAAATCTATCAGGCACATAGGGAATAATACAGGGAAACCATGAACGATTTACAGAATAAGCCTTTAACAAACCTGGCTGTAATATTTAATCTCTTTCCTCTTCATGGTATCTTGACATTATAGGTACAAAATGATTGATAACTAGAGAAAGCACAAAGTCAATATTTTTTCAGAACGATCTAGTTCCTACCCATAGGGGTCAAGTGATTGGCTGACATTACTGAGTTAATCACCAGATTGGTCAGAATTTATGAGACACATCGTAAATCATACCAGGGCACAACTAGATTTGGATGAGCACATGTTCAGAAAATACAATGGCAGGGTGCATAGTGGACACTGATGAAGAAAGTAAATACTGCAGCAGTTGAAGTATATATTAAAAACTACGAGTAGAGCAGGGATGGAGAACCTGTGACCCTCAAGTTGTTGATGGATTCCAACTCCCACCAGCCCCAGCCAGCATGACCAATGGTCATACTCAGGGATGATGGTTCATAGTTCAACATCTGAAGGGCTACAGGTTCCCCAATCCCTTGGCCAGTTTAATAGCTATTGAATGAGACTGGACATTCCATGAAAGCCATCTACTTCAATACTTAACTTCCCCCCCCCAGGGGTGTAACTATCACACTTCTGAAATTGTATGATCATCTTATAAACTCTGTCCTGTGCACTCCATAGGACAAGTCATTTGTTAAAGCACACCCACCAGACATGACTGGTGACTTCCAGGGAACTGGAACTGTAGCTAACAAAGGAATTGTATGGCTGTTAGTGGAAACTGCAGTTCCCATGAATTTGGGGGGGAAGTCATGTGCTTTGAATTTGTGTTGGATGTGCTTTAGATATATGGAGCGGGTCTGCTCTTAAGCCACTACTATGGCACCTAGTCAAGTACAGAAGACATATTACATGCAGTGAACATGTAGAGAGGAGAGTAGGATTGTGCTCACTGACCCCGAGTTAAACCTTTGTATATCAACTGAATTGGTGCACAGAATCTCTGTGTGTACATAAACCACACTTATTTTATAGGTCAGCAGATATAATCACAGAAGCATAAAAGTTGGAACAGAACTCAAAGGTCACCTCATCCAACCACTTGCCAATGTAGAAAATCCATAACTACAGCATCCCTGATAGGTGGTCACCCAGCCTCTTGCTTAAAAAACCTCTAACAAATGAGAGTTCACCACCAACCAAGACAGCCTGTTCCATTGTCAAACAACTTGTACAATCTTTGTAATGTTTAGTTTAAATCAGCAATGGGCAGTGGCACTCTGATGCTAAGCTCGCACTGTGCTGAGTTCCCAAAATGTCACACCTCCTCCCTCTTGGTAAATGGTAGCAGCACTTGATGCTGCCAAGTGTGCAATGCTCTGCTACCACATTGGTTTAAATCTGTTGTTGTTTAAACCCACTGGAGCAATGGAGGACAAATTTACTCCATTACCTCTCTGTGATAGCCTTTCAAATATTTGGAAATGGTTAGCGTGTCACCTCTTTAATTGTTTATTCTCCGGACATACCACACCCAGAATACTTTTCCTCACAGGATTTCTTTTTAGGAATATCATCATCATTGTTAGCTTTCTCTGGATATGTTCCAGTTTGTCAAAATCCTTCTTAAACTACAGTGCGCAAAACAGAACAGAGCATTTCAGGTGAAGTCTGACGACAGCAGAATACTGTTACTTCATTACTTGATCTGGACACTATATTTCTGTTGATACAGCTTTGGTTTATATTAGTTTGTTTAGCCACCACATCAGACTGCTGACTCATGTTTAGTTTGTGGTTTTACTTAAAGCCCCAAGGTCCTTTTCGCACACACTGCTCTCAAATTTGGTTATCACCTATCCTGTATTTATGCATCTGATTCTTTCTACTTAAATGCAGAACTTTACACTTATCTGTGCTTATATTCCTTTTGTTAGTTTTGGCCCAGTTCTCCATCCTTTCAATATCATACTGAATTCAGTTTCTGTCTTTCAGGGTACTGGCCACAATTAGGTCGGTTTCATCTCTGAATCTGATGTGTATTTCTTCCATTCCTTTCATCTGAGTCATTTATAAAGATACAAAACAACACTGAGCCCAACTTGTCACTAGTCTCCAAGCTGACAAGATGTTCATTAAAAGTATTTGCATGTGGTCCATCAACCAGCTGCAGTAGCATCATCTAGCCCACATTTTACCAGCTTGCCATCAAGAATATGATGCAGGACCATGTTGAATTTTTTGTCAAAACAGAATATGCTATCAAAAAAGGAAGTCAGGCTAATCTAGCATGACTTGCTCTTCATGATCATGACATGCTCTTTGTGATCACATCCTCCATGTGTTCATCTGAATATGCCTTTCTGAGAAGGGCTACTGTCTTCTGCAGGGTCAAATGGATGGAAGCAATTCTCTAGAGTCTCAGGAAGGGGTGTCTACGCCAGCCTTGCTATTATCCCTGGAGATAGCAGGAGCCAAAGGTGAGGCAGCATTCACATTAAATAGTTGTAATAGCCCAACAGTGACTAGAGTATGGTCAAGTGGCCGAAGAGGAGGGAGAACTGGCAAAGTATCAGCAGAGGGCTCACTAGCAAAACTGCATTAGCCATCACACCTATTAAGTTGAAGTTTGTTAGAGTGCTCAAAGTTATTCAATCCAAAGCAATGGAGCAACTATTTTGATTGACTCGTGGAGAATGTGTTCCAGCATTAGGTACAAATCTGCCGTGCACAAGCTGCTGCTGAATGCATGTAAAAATACATTGGCTCCCAGTACGTTTCTGAGCACAATTCAAAGTGTTGGTGCTGACCGTTAAAGCCCTAAACGGCCTCGGTCCAGTATAGTTGAAGGGGTGTCTCCACCCCCAACGTTCTGCCCAGACACTGAGGTCCAGTGCCGAGAGCCTTCTGGCAGTTCCCTCACTGCTAGAAGCAAAGCTACAGGGAACCAGGCAGAGGGCTTTCTCAGTAGAGGCACCCACCCTGTGGAGCGCCCTCCCATCAGATATCAAAGAGATAAACAACTACCTGACGTTTAGAAGACATCTGAAGGCAGCCCTGTTCAGGGAAGTTTTTAATGTGTGACATTTTAATGTATTTTTAATCTTTGTTGGAAGCTGCCCAGAGTGGCTGGGGAAACACAGCCAGATGTGTGGGGTACAAATAGATGATTATTATTATTATTATTATTATTATTATTATTATTATTATTTTATTAAGAGTGAATGACTGGATATTAAACCAAGCCATGATCGCCTACTATATGTCCATACAGAACAATCCCAAATACATTCTGTTGGGTTGTTCACTGGAAAAAAAGACCCTAGATGCATTTCATATACACAATAGATGGCTTTGTCCCTAGAAAAAGATGAAATTGATATGGAGCTTTCCTCAAGCTTAGACAAGTTCTGCTCTAAAAAAGAAAGAAAGAAAAGAAAACCTTTTCAGGATGCTACAAAGAGGCTGACATCCCAAAGAGGTTTGTTTATTGGCATGAGCCTGTGCCCCCCTCTCCCCTCCCCAGCAGCTGGTGAAGTCAAACGGCTTCTGTCCAGGCCTGTGAACTGCCAATAAACTTCAGGAACACATGTGAGGCTTGACGGTCTGTTTAGAAATCTGACTTTCCCCAATGACAGATTGCTGAAATAAAATGTGGAAAGTCAGCCCTTTGAAGAACTCGTTTACCTTGTTATTTGAGAATGAGATCCCAGTGGCAGCACAGAGCCACTGGCAGGCACAGACACTGAACACCCCTTTAGGACTTTTAAAGCAACAGCGACATTGACAATAAAGAACTCCTGCCCAGTAGAAAGCTGGAGGTGGAAATGCTCTCCACAACAGATCTAATTCAGAGGAAAACATTTATTCGTGAATATATTATTACTGTGAACTAAATCCTGCTTTCCCTAATGTTGTTAAGTACTAACCTGTTACTGTTAAACGACGTTTGACTCTTGGATGGCATTTCCTTCTGCTTTCTCAATATGCTTGCAAAATATCGCTTGCAAAACAGTAATTTGTCTATCTGTCTGTCTACCTGCCTTCACTGTTTACTTCACGGATATAAATGAAGTGGTCTTTAGCCTATGAAAGTTCATGCCATGCCAAATCTGTTTGTCTTTAAGTTGCCACAGGATTTAATTGCCATGATGCCTGCTGTTAAATATATTATTGGTGTCACATCTGTGTTGGATCTCTGAAACCCAATTCGTGGAATGTACTCTGACAAGGCTCAGCACCTACCTGTGTACACAGCACAATATGTTATTGTCAGCCAATGATGGGTCCATTCCACGTAATCTGTGATGGCAGCCGGTTCTCTATATGTGTCAAAGTTGCTGCCATGTACTGAACTTAAAGCTTATACATGGAGTTCATCAGCATTTCTGTGTGACATAATACTGCCTATTTCAGAGCCACTGTGATATAGTAGTTCCCTGAGGCTGCAGCAAAGGGAGACCCATAAAGCAGGGTCACTTCATGAGCTCCACTAGGCTCCTCCATCCAGCAACTGTCATCTGGCAGCAACAGGTGGCAACAGAGGGAGAGGTGGGAAGCAGAGCCACTCCACCAGCTCTACTGAAAGACAAGCTCTATCTGCCCTTCCCTTTCTTAGCTGACACCGAGCAGCAGCTATTCTATCAGGCTGCATTAGAGGGATGCAAGGGAAGCAAGACCGATCAGCTCAATCTGACTCCTCCTCACCTGAACCATTTCCATTCAAACTGGTAATTATAAGAGTTATTACTATGCCCCTTTAGGAATGGATGCCGGAGCTTGCTTGTTTTTCACTCCCATCCTTGTTCCTTCCCTTTTTATTTTTATTTTTTTAAAAAAAATTGTGCCATGACTGTAAGCCTATGGATGGGAACTGCCTTGTTTGTTATTGATTTTATGTAAACTACTTTGATTAAAAAGTGGCACCAAAAATGCTCTAAACAAATAAATAAAACACCAGAAAGAGTGTTGGTCTAGAAAGTTTTCTTGCACAGGTACATCACTGGCAGAGATGCCTGATCCAATTAAGGGCCATAGTGGGGGAAGCAAAGGGTTAAAGCCCACTGACCCCTTGATTGGGATCCAATCTAGATTGGACACCAGAATGGTGATTTGTGTGAAAAGCAAAACAAAACCCAACCACCCTGCGCTTAAGGGCACAGGGAGTCCTATTTTTCTAGAAAAAGAGCTGTCAGAACTCACCATAAACGCCTCCCTTGTTTTCTTATAATGGCAATGGCGCCTACTTGAGAAGTGCCAGAACTGAATTCTGGTGAGCTCCGATTGAAAAAAAAGCCCTAGGCACAAGTACTGAGCTAACTTATTGCCTGGTTTGTCTTTTATCACACCTTTTCTGTTCCTCCAATCTTTTTGAAGCATATCCTACTTTATGAATGACCTGCCATTTCATCCCATAATGTCCCAGTGGTCATGACTGGGATGTATTAATTCGCCACAGACTCCTTTAAACTTACATAACATGCTCATGAGAGGCTGGGAGGCAGCGCTTGAGGGAGAGTCAATTGAAAAAACAGCAGTCGCCATGAATATTAGTAGTCCATGAAAAGAGCAAAATTGGCGTTGGCACTGTGTATCTGTAGATACTAATCATTTAAGGGTTTTTATGGCAGCAGGCATGTTACACCATAATCTACTGAACACATGGTTCAAAAAGAGGCATTATGACAATATCAGTTTATGGATTGCAGGACTATAGGTGGGGGAATCATATTTCAATCAGAGTCGTACCAGACATGAACAAGGAGCCTCGTAAGAGGCAAATGAAGTCACCCAGTTCTAGACTTAAAAGCAGAAAGGTTTCATTTGTTTACTTTAAGTTGGTCTGTATTTCTCCTTGGCAGTTTTCTTCTTTAGAAATTATCTCAGTGTTTGGTACTGAAAACACTAATTTGGCAATCAGGGAAATACAACATATACATATTAGTAAAAACCACCACCCATCCTATCGCTAGACTTGAAGAGGTTGCACCTTTAAAATATAACCACCAACTCCAGTGATTTGAGAATTAATGAAGAATCAATGTTTAATCCCTTTACACAAGTATTATAAGACTTCTAATGAGTTTGTGTTTCTTTTCTTTTTTACTGTATCGTCTATTATTTTAACCCAGTCTGTGAACATTTATAATTAAAGGCAGGAAAGAAACCTTAGCAATTAATTAATGGAAATATTTCAGATGTCCAGCAGATAAAAAGTTAAAATAATTTTTTACATTAAAAAAATGACCCACAGCTGCTTTTGATTTATTTCACTAATGTCCTTACTAAACTGTATCATTATTATTTTCTTTTACTCGACTTTGTAGCACTTTGGAAATTAAAAAACAGCAACACAAAACCACGCTACATGCAAATGTAAACTCTTCATTTGTCTTTTCCCAGCGTGTAATACAGACTCACAGCATGAGGAGGACTGGAGCATAACAACCCTTTGCAGCAGCTGTGCAAATAATATAACGTTGCACACTCTTATTGTGTTGAGTTGCAATCTTGAACGTCTTGATATCTGGGCTTGTTTAGCCAGAGCCTAAGGCAAAGTAAGGAAGGAAATAGAGATATTGAAGCCATATAACTGGGAACAGATTCTGCATCCTCAATAAAATTGTGAACTGGAACAAAAATAAATAAATGAGGCGACAGCCTTTATGCAGGGCTTCAGGCTCACCACTGGGAGATCAACTCAAACCGCGTATTCTGCATGTGTGCAGCCATATATTTCCCCCAGGTGGTGGGGAACATGATCTTAAATGGGTAAATGGCATAAGGGTTAAGAAGCTCCTTTTCCCAGTGAGATTACAATCCCTAAGCAAGAGCACCCAGCTCTTCCCTTACATTATAAAACAGATGCACAGAATTGTGACTTCCATTTGGTGATTGCTTTATTACAGGATCCCCTGATTATCTGTCACCCACCCATGATAGCACTTCCTGTGCAGGCAATAATAGGAAACCATTTCTTTTGTATGTGACAAGCAAATTCTGTCTGTTTCGCATACGCATAAAATCTGTATCCTGAGCGTACAATTATGTATACATCTGAAGTGGTTGTGTATATCTGTTTCACTGTATAGGCTCCAGAGGACCGTGGCCAATTCCAGCAGCATTGTATGCATCATAGTTGACCCCAGACATTGCAAATGCTGGGCCTTGTCCAAGTCAAGTTGCACAGTACCCAAAGTTGATCAAGCCATTCTGGCAACTCAGGCGAACCACCAGCATCTGTTGCCTGGGGCAACTTCCTCTTCTGTCTAATGGTAGTGCTGGCCCTGGGTACATGTTCAGCTTGGGTTGACACTGTTTTTATTGACATAAGCTCTGTGCCTTTAGAAGCAGCATTAGATAGAATACAGCAAGTCACCTCCACCACCCAGGCATTGTGATAAACGGATGGGTAAAAGCCACACCTGTTGATTTCTACCTTGCATGCAACCTTTGAAGGCATAGAACTTTCTCTGCACATTATAAATAAATAAAAAGAGGGATTGTGCCAGGATTCATCATTTTTCTTTGTAAGCGGTGCACAATGTTAATTCAATGGCTTGTCTCAAAGATTCCCAGCTATGAATGCTACCAATCTAAGAAAAGAGCTGTCAGACTTTGCTACCAGACCTGCTACCCAGCAGCAGGAGTAACAGGAGGAATTTGTGAAATACAAACATTTCTGTTGTTAATATTGGGCAAGCCTTATATTGGTCGCATCCACAACGTACATTTAAAACACATGTCTCCCTCGCACCCCAAAATTCATGGGAACTGTAGTTTACTACTTAAAGTAAAGGGTAAAGGGACTCCTGACCATTAGGTCCAGTCGTGGATGACTCTGGGGTTGTGGCGCTCATCCTGCTTTACTGGCCGAGGGAGCCGGCATTTGTCCACAGACAGCTTCCAGGCCATGTGGCCAGTATGACTAAGCCGCTTCTGGCAAACCAGAGCAGCACACAGAAATGCTGTTTACCTTCCCGCCGGAGATGTGCCTATTATCTACTTGCACTTCGTGCTTTCGAATTGCTAAGTTGGCAGTTTAGTATTTACAGAGCTGCAATTTACAGTGCCCTTCACAAACTACAATTTCCAGGCTTGGGGGGGGGGGCGGTATGGGCTTTAAATATATGATGTGGATGTGACCAACATGGCAAATGGACAAGCTGAAGGCACAATATTATTCATGCTTGGTGGTGACATGGAAGAGGGCCTTCTTAGTGGTTGCTCCCAGACTTTGGAACACCCTCCCTGGAGAAGCTAGACTGGCTCCCTCCTTGGTATCCCTCTGCCAGTAGGTGAAGACCTTATTCCAACAGACCTTTGGGAACAGACTGCTTTTAATGAAAGGCCTCTATTTATTGTAATTATAAGTATGTTTTAAACAGATTTCATATATGTATATATTGGTTTAATTCTATCAATGTTTAATTGCATTTTAATTATTGATTTTTCTATGTTTTTAGAAGTTCTTATTTTTATCTGTAAGCTACATTGAGTCCCGTCAGGTAAAAAAGACGGGGTATCTAAAAATACAACAACAACAACAACAACAGACTCATGACATTTACAGCCTATTTCCTTGAGGGAAGCCACATCACCCCCTGAGGTACAGCAGGGGATGAAAGCAAAGCGCTGTTTCTTCCTGGCTGTACAGTGGTACCTCTGGTTAAGAACTTAATTCGTTCCGGAGGTCTGTTCTTAACCCGAAACTGTTCTTAACCTGAAGCACCACTTTAGCTAATGGTGCCTGCCGCTGCCGCATGATTTCTGTTCTCATCCTGAAGCAAAGTTCTTAACCCGAGGTACTATTTATGGGTTAGCGGAGTCTGTAACCTGAAGCGTCTGTAACCTGAAGTGTCTGTAACCCGAGGTACCACTGTATAATTAGCCCCTGAGTCAAGGGACTTGAAGAGGAAACTTCATTTAGAGGTGAATGGGAGGAGGAAGGCAGGGTGGGCCCCGAAGAAAAGAAGTAAGCGAGCTGCCTGTCTGCCGTAGTTAAATAAAGCTGTTCATGTTTGAGTTTACCTGGATTTTCTTTCTAAGAGAGGCAGCCCTGCAAGGCAATAATATTCACCACAGCAATGGAAAGTGGAAAATTCCAGTGAAATTTATTGCTCTTTCTGCTATCCTGGAGTAGACCAAAGGATCTCTTGCTTTACACGAGAGCTAATGGACTTCTTTCCATTATAGCAACCTTCACTCTTAAAAGGAAGCAGCAGCACTCCACTGCTTACAATGAAGGGGTATCTGTTTAAAAGGACACATGCACATTTTAGTAATGTTCTAA
Organism: Podarcis raffonei; assembly: GCF_027172205.1. NCBI lineage: Eukaryota > Metazoa > Chordata > Lepidosauria > Squamata > Lacertidae > Podarcis > Podarcis raffonei. The sequence goes on from NC_070607.1 coordinate 41,977,915, forward strand.
TAGATGGAGAGAGAAATAATGAGCAACAGCTGCTCACAGAAATGTTTTATTTCCTGCCCCCTATCAAAAGGGGGAGAAAACCCATTTTTAAAGTTTGTTTTACCTCATGGCAGTAAGCTCTTTTAAGGGCCAGAGCAGATGCGATGAACGGCCAGTCACATTGTTCCCCACATGCCCCATCACATTGAAATGCATCACATTGCCATGTGTGTCAGCCCAGCCATGTGTTGCAGAATCACATCATCAGTGGCCCAGGAGGGTGTGCTGCTTGCACACTTCCAACGAGCAAGGGCATGTGGCAAGTGCATTTAGCTGTGACAGAGCATGCTGGGATAACGTGCTTGGGCAAGTGAAGCCCGCGTCACGTTTGCTTTGGCCCTAAGATGGCAGAAACTAGCAATTCTGCAGAAACTGGCTTAAAGGGTTTTGCCCAACGACTAGATAGAAGCCATTATATGGCGGGGGGGAGGGGAAGGATTTCTCTACAGCTCTGCCTCTGCCAAGGCAATGTGTCAGTGGCGTAGCGTGGGGGGTGTAGGGGGGGCCGGCCGCACTGGGCGCAACATCTGGGGGGCGCGCTCGCACTCACAGCTCTCTGCCCCTACCTGGCTCACTCACTCTCTCTCAGCGCTGTCACAGATTTCGCAAAAATTTCGCTATTGTCACACGGATCCTCCTCCTAGCCAATCAGGAAGTGGGATCCACTTCCTCATTCGCTGAAAGGCGAATGCATGCAATTGGCTGAGCTGCCGAGCAGGAGGCGGGAGGACTTGAGGAGACGCGGGGAACTGAGTAGAAGCCGCCGCTGCAGGTAAGTCTCTCTGTATTGAAAGGGGGCACACTGGTCATTCTGCAATGAAAATCCACGGGTTAGGGGGCGCAAATTACTTGCCTTGCCCCGGGTGCTGACAACCCACGCTACGCCACTGCAATGTGTAACAAACACAGGGGCTACAAAATTCCTAGAACAGGAAGACAAAAGAAAAAGCAGGGAGAGTAGGCCTTGTGAGTGATGGGGAATTCTGAACGGCCCAGAAGACACCCACCAGTCCAATATATATCCAATAGGCCTATGCAGTTGCTTAAGTCTTTAGTAACCAGACATTTTAATGATTGTTCTATACTGTCTTTAATGGTGTTTTATGTTCTATTGCATACATACCATATTGCTCCACACCTCCCTGATATTTGACGAAATTGCAAAATATAAATACTCTGAAGTGGTGGTTTTGTGCCACAGGAGCTTAGCATTTGAAGTAGAAAGTGGGAATCTTGTCTTTACCCTTCCCCTGCTGATACGCAAAGCAAGGGAAGTCAGAGAAGGCCAGGCTTGGACCACAAGAGTTATGTGAGTGTGGAGCAGACAGAGAATATATGTGAACATTAGGATGAAATGGAAAGGCAGGATTATGTAGCTAATCAGAAGGTTGTTGGCTGAAACCTTGGAACCCAATTGAATTTGTGGACAGTGCCTGCCATTGCTGAAATAACTATTCCTATTTAACAAGAAGATCTCCCGAGAGTCTGTTTGAACTAGAGTTTCATATTAGTATCACTCAGATCTGGGGCACTATGCAAATAAATGATATGTGAAGAGTGCATCTGTGCATATGCAGATTGTTTACCCCTCAGCATTTGCTATAAACATCTTTCATGCTTCTGAGATAAGGGAACAACAATGGATGGGGGAGAAATTAGGTCCAGGTCACACTGAAAGTCAAACTTACCTAATCTGCTCTTTTTGGTTCAACATGTGAACCAAAACACAGCCATCTTTTGAAATCTGTATGTCTCCAAATTTTGCAGCACAGCTCTCCAGCCAAGTGACGTGTACAAAAATGCATGCCCTAGTGTAATGTGTTCACCAAGTGCATGTGGTAGTGAAAATAACATAGAAAAAATGCATTTTATTAGTGAAAACCGCTTTGCAAAAATGTGCAAAATGCATAATTGCATAGAAATATGTGCATACTGTAACAGGCAAAATTTGCACTATAATGCAGGTGAAATGTCCTAAGTGTTCCCCCCCCACCCCACCCCCCTGATATGGCAATGTGGAACACTGAATTTAAGACTGAAAAAGTGAGAAACGGAGAGAAACCAAAATTGCCAGTGGCTTCTGGGCACGCTTGAGCTCTCACACCTCCCGTTTATAATGTAACCAGCATATTGATGCTGACTTAAGCTAAAACAGAGAAGCTACAACAGAAGGTTGAGAATAGTGGATGTGGGAAAAGGAAACAAAAATAGCATTCTAGCATTGATGAGATCCTATAAAGCCATGGAGTTAAAGGGTGTTTCCTACAGGAAGTGGGCTTCATATAAAAGAAGACCTAACCTATATATAATTCTCCCCAGGTTTTTGGAGTGAGACAATATATCTGCAGCTGCAGTGTACTGAGGATTCCCTGTGCTGCACACAGCCTCTCCTTTGAGGCTACACACTTAGGCTTCTCAATAGTCTCCATTGTAAGGTTCTGGCTCCCTGTTTCCGCTGTTACCACCGATGGACTGATTCCCTAAACCTCGACAATCACTCAAATGACTATTATGCAAAAAGTGAAGGCAAGTGATGCAGAGCAAACTTACTAATCATTGATTTATTTCCTTTCCTGACTTCACATGGCAGGGATCCAAATGAGAAACCGCGGACCACTATTTCTCATTCTGAGCTCATCCATCTACTGTATCCATGCACTGCATTTTCCCTCCTGTTGTGCTCGAAGAGTGTTGGGTACAGATTTCAGAAATAGCTCTTCCATGTGTTTTCAGTGGGATTGAAGCAGGATCTTATTATATTTTCCCACCGTGGTTAGGCCTAAATGCACAATACAGTTCTAAGCAAAAAACTATGCAGGAAGGAATGGCTACATTCTCCCAAGTTTAGAAATTATTGTTCGTAAAACGTTTCCTCGGTATCCTGTATTATTTTGGCAGTATTCTATTCTGGTCTCTTTTTAGAAATTTTCACTTCTGAAGGGGTCAGATACTTCAGGCCTCAAATACCAGGAGGAGCTCATTTTGGTGACTTGCACAAACAGACAGGACATGGAAACCCCACTGACTTCAACAGGTTCAATTTCACCAGCAGCACCATTTTGTTGGCTGAGTGTGGGGCAAATCCTATTGCAAAACAGGCAACCAACAACGTCCATAGCAAGGCCAATGCACCAGATAAAGGGGGTGGGTGGGCAGGTGATCCACTGCAGGAAGGCAAAAAGGTCCAGCAAACATTGTGCAGGGATTAAATAATGTTTCACGGCCGCCACCCCCCCCAAGCCAAGACATTGGCTTTAGGGATCAAGTGACCGCGAAACAACCAATCAGAGTGGAGCAGGTGGAAGATGCCTGGGGGCCCAAGTGCAATGCGTACCCTCCTTGAAGAGGTTCTGATTTGTCCAGTAACACCTTAGAGACCAACTAAGTTTGTTCTGGGTATAAGCTTTCATGTGCATGAAAGAAGTGTCTGAAGAAGTATCTGAAGAAGTGTGCATGCACACGGAAGCTTATACCCAGAACAAACTTAGTTTGTCTCTAAAGTGCTACTGGACAATTTTTTTAATTTTTTTATAAATTCTGTTTAGTTATACTGACTTAGAATGGAATTTATACAACTGCCTCATAACATAGGATCTCTGGGCAGCTCATGGAGCACAATGTTAAAAAGGCATTTGTGTGATGACTTCCCTAACTTATCCTATCCGTACCTACTGCTAAGCCAACAAATGCAGCACAGGGCAGAAGTGGACAGATATTTCAGTTTTTATAGTAACTCAGCATCTCTTCTGTAAAACAGCTAAACCTATAGTGCTATTATAAAATGCCACATGGGAAGAATAAAAGACCAATGACAAATGATTAAAATATTAGGTGATGGGTGAACAGAGGACAATAAAACTATACGAAGCAGATTGTGGGGTGGGGTGGGATGAGCAGGGAAATATATTGGAGGGATAAGAGTTGAGACACACAGCCGTGCGGTTATCTTCCATTGCACAGTGCAGCCATTGCGATTGCAGTTTTGGTAGAGAAACTACCTGGAAGTCAGCAGCTGTTGACAGAATGCAGGAATGTGTTGAAAATGCATAAAGTATGCACATTTTTCCAATGAGAAAAGAAGGCTAACCGTTGCTTATTTTAATTCATTCATTCACACGTGAACATCTTTAAAACTGGCCATTGTCAAGCATGGAGGTTGAGATTTTTTTTAAAAAAACACACACACAGTAATATACATATAAGGTAAAATAAAGGTTTTGTGTTAAGTGGGCCCAGGGCCTGCCCAAGACATTTTGGCAACTGAGGCAAACCCCAAAATGGTGCCCCTCTCCCCACCAGGGAAGAAGGGGTGAGGGAAGATCTACATCAGTAACAAACGGGGAAGAAAGATTGGCATTGGGATCTGCTGTCCTGGTGGATCCTGCAGCCTGAAGCAGTTGCCTCACCTTGCCTCATGGGTGGAGTGTACCTGTAGGCAGACAGTTCCATTTGCATTTCCACAGTTTCCTGGTGACCTATTGTTGGTAGAAGGGAGAGTGGATATGAAGATGACATACCGATGGGACTCAGGCTGTTCTCAACACCTTTGAAAATGTCACAAATGAAATTCACTATGAACATTTCTGCTTAATTGCAACAGAGAGTTTGGCCCAGCTCAAAGAAGAAGGCTTATCAGTGTCAAATATTATTGATCTATGCCAGATATGCTATTCCATTTCCCATGGCACTGTTAGTTTTTGCTTCCAGCAATTCTTTCCTGATCTTTAACAAGTGGAAGAGAACGTAGCACACAGAAGACTTGTAGCTTGTAGCGACAGCATGAAGAAAGTTGCTTTAACAGGGGTCTGATAAACTTCACACCTGCCTGCAATGTTGTACTGGAAGTTGACGACAGACTCTTTAAATATCTGCTAGGTAGAGATGCAAACAGAGCTCTCTTCTCTTGCTGACACACAGATGTTTGCATTGATGCCGTATGCTAACAATAGAGGAAATAAACAAGCTTTAGTTACATTACTAAGCAAAGGAAGCATCCGTTAAGTAAAGGAAGCATCTATTAGATTTGGCAGGCAATGAAAGTAGCCTACTGCTACTTCTCTAATTGACATGATACCTTCTCATCCTGAGAAACATCATGCGTTTCTGATGTGTTCTTTTTAATATCAAATTTCGCAGCGACTTTCTTTGCTGAATTTGAAAATGCTCCACCTGTTGCCCCTATTTTGCCTGCTGTAGCTTTTGCAGTTAGTTGCGCTAGTGGAATGGCTTGTGCAAGAGAAAGCACAGGAAGCCAGCATGGTTCTTGTGGCTGGTTGTGCATCAGATTTCTGTAGCCCTGATGCTTCCTGCTGCACAACAAGATTCAACCAGCACAGCTGTTGCACTGGATTTCATACTGCACAGCCATTATTCCTGTCCCTATGCTAGCGCAACAGCTCTTCTTCTGGTGGTTAGAGAACACTCAGGACTTCATAGCTGCTGCTACTAGGCAGAGCAGTGCTGCTGCATCTGACTCAGATTCATAGGCAGCTCTGTATGTTTGTACCATTCAGTTAGGACACCGTACTAATAATTGATCATAGATGATGCGCTATCTTAGTGGCAGTATACATGCTTTTCATGCAGAAGGTCCCAGTTTCAATCCCTGGCCACTCCATACTACACAATATCTGCCTGAAATCCCAGGGAGCCGCTGCCAGACAGAGTACACAGTGCTTGGCTACATGGACCAATGCTTAGGTAAGATTGCCAGAAATGTTTCTAAAGGAGAAGCCATAACTATGATAAAGCTGTGCTGTGTGCCCTTGGTTATCACTCGAAAAGCATAGGTCACTGGCAGTCAGTAATAATGTTCACATTATGCTCCTTTTCAAGGACACAAATATTTCATTGAACAAGGCTGTATTTTGACTAAGTAGGACTTGAAGGCTGGTGATGACTGAAATTTTAGTATGTTCCAGTAGTGCAATATGTTAATGGAAAATTGGGAACACAAAGTTCCATATATTGTTACATGGCCAAAATCATAGGCCTTTCTCATCTAGGTAGCTACCATACAGCCAGTTTCTAAGAATTTCTGCCAACTTATTTCTCTTTCTTTGTTTTTGTAATATATATTTCTTCAAATACGTAAGTGCTACAAAATCAAATTAAGGGGGAAAAAGCAACCAACAAAAGATGTTGCAAATAATATACCGCACACAGTTAGAATGTCCAGTGGCATTTTTTCTTAGATTGTCTCTTTGCCTCTCAGGCTGGGGTGGTCTAGAAACACAAAGATCACTCTCTACATGGGGCATAAAGAGATATCATAAAGTGATCAGGTTTGACCACATTCCCTGACCACTTTGATTTGTGAATCAAATTTTCCCCAAAAGTTATAGGGGCTACATCCCATTCATGTGTGCACCATCTCTAAAGAACTGGTGTTGGAGTCCTTCCAATGTTTACAACTTCTAATTTTGTTGTTTCAGTACTATTATGTTGGCTTTTTAAAAAAGTAACATAATTGTTGGAATAAAATACAACTATTTAGGCAGAAAATACAGGGGTAAAACCTGTATTGCACCAGCTGCTAAGGAAATTCTTCTAGTATTTGATAAATGTATCTAACAGGATAATGCAAGAGGCAGCTGTCTTGTCCAATATGTTGTGCTTGAGCCAAAGTCAATAAAAACACTAACAAAAAAACAACCCTAGCTTTAGTGCAGAGGTGGGGGACTAATCATGTTTATTCTCAGTAGATGTGCAGACCCCTAAGCTAAGCCCTTGCAACTAACTTCTCTATGTAACAACAGAACATTGCTTCATCCTTTCTGGAACTTCCCCTGCTTCCAGGGGCTAACTGCACATTATACTCAAGTCTCTGTAACCGAATCTTGATGCTGCGGTTGTTGTTTTTTAAATGAAAAACAGTGGGAGAATGGAGTGCTTAACCAAATTGTCGCCACTATGCCTTTGCCCCTTCCATAAACATCTAGATCATTCTTAGTCTTTGAGGGAATGATTTAGAGGGGATAAATTGTGAATAGGAAAAAGGGTTGTGTACATACTCTCCCATTTCACTTTATTTCTATCTTCTGAAGCTGGTTTTCATATGAAAACAGCAAAACAAAAACCCATCCCCTTGTAACCACTGGCTAGTATTCAATGAGATTATTCTGTCAGTGCAAGCCTATTTGCCCGGCGGAATGATTTTGCCTCTCCACTGAGTGCTGTTCTGGGGGTTTTCCCAGCTCTTTGGAGCAGATTTGGGGAGGGTGATTGTACAGGGAGAGGGTGAGGGGAGTCTCATCGCACTAGTGGGAATTGTTGTGTTGGCTACTGCAAGTGTAACAATTTAGTTGAAAACAGCCCACCATGTTGAGGACATGGGCCATTTCACACATTACGTAGAAGCAAACCCCAATGTATTTGATGGGGCTGTTGCAAACAAGTGTATATAGCAGATGTGGAACACCTTTGGCCCACCAGACGTTGCTGAACTATAACTCCCATCAGCCCCAGGAAGCATGGTCAATGACCAGAGATGATGGGAGCTGTAGTTCAGCAAAATCTGGAGGGTCATTCATTCTCCACACCTGGGAGTAAGGTCCATTGAACTCACTGCAGATTATTTCTGAGGAATTATGTAACAGGCTTATACTGTTACGCTCTTATGGCTTAGGAGGGGCAATGTTGGCATAGGGAAGGCCTGTAGAATGGGTTCATCCTACACGATTCAGGGCTTCCTCTATAACTCTTTTGGATGCAGGAATAAACTAGTGTGCCTCTCATGCTGTGGAATTAATGTGAAAAGGTGACTTAAGTACAATCATTTAAAAAAAAAGTAACGAGTGATGTAGTGGTGGCCCAATGGACCATACTAAACACAATTCCTCATCAATTGGTTTCTCTGGCTCTGCCTAAAGGTTGGGTGTACATGTGACTCTGATCTCACTATTGCAGGTTGCTGTAGGATCTCAGCAGCAACTACAGTGCTTTTCAATGTCCTATGAACTTTGGTTATAATGTGATACTTCCCCTTCTTGTGGGATAGGTTATCAGAACCCAGTCCTCTCCCTACAGAGTTCTTCCTGCTCTTTAAACAAAGTCAGGAAGACCAGCTCATCACCTAGCCTGTGTAATAAGCTTAATGGCCTTCCATAAAGCAACACAACTTGGCTGTTTAAAGGACCACTGTTGATATTGTCCCCAACCTGCAGTACACCTAGTTCCCCTTCTCTGCTCCTGGTTCACCATCAGGTAACCTTTGCTTGAAATTAGAAGTCTTTGCCTCCAGTTGTTTTGCTAGTTTCAGTCCCAAGATGAAAGGTAACTCTATCTCCACAACATGCCCAGATCATCCATGGTTTCCTGTTGCAGGCTGGTCTCTCCCTATAGCCTATGCCCTCTCTTCTTGTTGGCTGCCTCTACTCCAGAGATAGAGACTGCCCCAGTGCTGCACCAAGCCACTACCAGCCAGACCATATCTATATCCCCTTGGGACAGCCTTAACATGGAGTAGACATGAACCCTGGCCATGTTTGACCTCCCATGTGGTCAAGGAAGCAAAGTCAGAATAGCTCTCACCCTTTGGGTGTGTTGTCAAAAAATGATCAATGTTAAATGTAAAAAAAGAAAGAAAGAAATCTCTGGGGATTTAAAAACTAGCAAAGGGCACCACGAATCAGGCAGGCATGCCCAAGTCTCAGCCAAGCATATCAAAGCATTTGAGTTACACACAAAATGCCTTTGTTAGCATCCTTCATCCATCTGCCAAAAACAAACTCTGTAGCAAATCGGCAGAGCTTCTCCAAGAATGTTATTTATTTATTATTTTTCTGTTTTGATGCTTATGCCTCTGCCAAGCTTTTAGTTCTCTGTTGCTCTCTAGATTGGCGAAGATGAAAAGACTCCCATCCATTTTCCACACGGTCACATACCATATCTTTTCAACGGTTTGAGCCAAAGATGCTGTGCCAGTGTAAACCAGAGAGAGTCTGGTCTTCAATAGCTCCAAATGTCGTCTTCTTCTTTTTCCTCCCGAGGAGGGGAGTGGAAGCTGCCAAGTAGTATATGTCAACGCCTCATTCCCAGTCAGTTACGGAAGGCTTTATTCACCATATTTGTTCATATCTTGCTATTTACTGGCATAGTGGATTTAAAAATAAATCACTGCAACATTGCTTTTCCATGAGTTGAAGTGTTCTGAGGCATCAACAAGGGAAGTAGGAATGTTGCGAAGAGTGAGTTCAGGATATTTCGAAAGGCCAAGGGAACGCCGAGATAAACTGGTCCGAGGAAAACATTGAAATGAGAGACCTCTTCATTGTCAACAATGTGCAGACTTGTAAAGAACCATGTGGCACCATAGAGACTGACAAATTTACTATTGCATAATATTTGGTCAATTACAGTGGGCTTTACTTCATGAAAGCTAATGCTGTAATTCTTGTGCTTTTAAGTGCCACAAAACTCTCTTAGGAGAGCCAGTGTGGTGTAGTGGTTAAGAGCGGTAGTCTCGTAATCTGGGGAACCGGGTTCGCGTCTCCGCTCCTCCACATGCAGCTGCTGGGTGACCTTGGGCCAGTCACACTTCTTTGAAGTCTCTCAGCCCCACTCACCTCACAGAGTGTTTGTTGTGGGGGAGGAAGGGAAAGGAGAATGTTAGCCGCTTTGAGACTGCTTAAAGGGACTGAAAGGCGGGATATCAAATCCAAACTCTTCTTCTTCTTCTCTTCTTTGTGGGGCTTGCTACAACAGACAAACATGCCCATCTCTCCCTGACTCATATCGTTTTCAGTGGCTACCCATTCATTTATCTTGCAACCAAATACAATAAGGCTAATATAATGGAGCATGTAAACAGATCTTGAGTCAACAACCTCTTGTGTCTATGCTTTAAGAAAGGTTGGGGCGGGGCTAAATTATTAGCAAACAGCTGTATTTCCATATATTAGCAAATTAAAGGGGCATGCCTAGGATGAAATGTGCTTCCTGGCCTGACTATTACCCAGGACCAGATCACATAGGTCAGTGATGGCCAAACTTGGCCCTCCAGCTGTTTGGGGACTACAACTCCCATCATACCTGACCACTGGTCCTGTTAGCTAGGGATGATGGGAGTTGTAGTCCCAAAACAGCCAAGTTTGGCCATCACTGACATAGGTGTTTACTTATAAAATAGGATAACTGTGGGGACGAGGGAGTTAAGATGAATCAGGGGTGGGGTGGGGAGAAATTTCAGGTTTGTATTCTGATCAATAGGCACCAAAGGTCACAGAAACAGAGGTCACAGAAACGAAAAGCAAAGCTGTTTTGACTGGAGTGGATGTGTGAGCATGTGACAGGGACAGAAGAGAATTTCCCAAGCAAACACCAACAGCAGGACCAGTGAAAAGAACAGATAAGAACAAGGTGATGTGTGATTAGAGAGCTCTGGTAAAATCATTCCCTCTTATTAAAAGATACACCTGTCAGTCACAGAAGAACCCTCCACCGCCAAGTGTTTGTCTTGTATAACAAGCTTTGGGGAAACTGTTTCCATTTCGCTCTGCAGGGTTGTTGGTTGTTGTTTTTTCCAGTGTCTGAATCTCCAAAGCCCACACCTCAGATCACTTTGGAAGTCCCTGCTTTAGTTCCAGGCACTTCAGAAAGACCCTTTTCCCACTCACTTTGGTTCAAGATTCATCCGAACCCACCGAATCCCTTGTAGAAAGGGGAAAAAACTAGGCCCCTGCCCTCATGTAACTCGGCTATACAGCTGCAAATAAAATGTTTTAAGTATGTTTTAAGTGCTATATACAATGTGGCACTAGATGGCGATGGTGAGGCTGATGGAAAATTCAATGTATTTTTTAATAATGCTTTTTTAAAAAAAGCATTTTCAGAATTGTTTTTATATGTGTGTGGACTCCACCGTAGTCTATGAATTTTGACAGCGAGAAAAAAAACAGAGAAACGAGATGGAGATAAAATGCAGGTACACATATTTAGTTATAGAGGCCTGGGTGAAAATTTACTGGTTGCACTTGGGGTTGTGAAGCTTTTCTTGGTCCAGTGTCATGGGAAACTTCCTAGGGCTGCCATGCCAGCAGTGAGTGGCACAAGAGGGAAACATGAGTGGAGAAACATGTGACTCAAACTTTCGTATAGTGGGCTTCATTCCAGTGACAAAAAGTCAGAAGTTTACACACAGCCACGTCCAGGAAAGCAAAAGGCCTTACCAAGGGAACCTTCCAGCCTGTCCGAAGAAGTTGAGGAGCGAACAGAGGAGGGTTCTGGAGAGAGTCTCAACTACCAGATAGAGGTTGCCCATTTCTGGATTAAAATGAAGTCCCTTAAATAAAAGAAGAATTTTGAATAAGGCTCTCAAGGAAGATAGGTTAAAGTCATTTCCCCAGGACAGTATTGCAATTAACTGTTTCCTCACTAATGCATTGTACATACCCAGTAAATGGGAGGTTGGAGGTTTCAACGATGGAACTTTATCGAATTAATAAAAAGACTTTCTTGACAGAGCACTGGGCACACCTACTTCTTTAAATCGTGCAGCATCCATCACAGAAAAAGAAACAATAAAGTACCTGTCTCTTGATTTATGTAGCTGATATGAAATATTTGTTATTTCCTTGGGGATGCATTTAAATTCAAAACCTGAAATACCAGCTGATAATATGTTACACATTTCTATCTGAGTGCAAGGTTGATGTGAATTTGAAGCATGTTCATCTGGGCGATGCAGGTGCAATATTTTTAAAGTTATTGGCTAGCAGTTTGCAATCTTGACATGAATCATTACTCTTTCCGTAAGCTGCAGACAATGCAGGTATGGAAATGATCAATGTAATACTTTTTTGAAAGAAAGAAAGAAAGAAAGAAAGAAAGAAAGATGCCAAGGCATTAGAGCACCATTTGTCTGCAGATGAAAATTAATTTAGGAACTATCGCTTAGATCTTATTCAGCACTGCAAAATTGTAACATGCAAAACAAATCTGTGCGAATGATCGCTGCTCAGGGGTAGAGAGCATGCTTTGAGAACAGAAGGCTTCAGCTTCTGTTGCAGGGATCTTCAGCTGAAGCAGGGATGGAGAGTAGTCTCTCAGCCTAGCCTAACCTACAGGGATGTTGTGAAGGTAGGGAGCCAGGATCTTGTACTCTTTTCTGAGCTAACTGGAGGAAAAAATAGACTGAAAAATGTAATAAATATGATAATTGTAATACTCTTCTTAGTTTTGCAGATGTGTAACTGAAGTTGACTTGCTGATGCTCAGATAAAGGCCTGATTCAGAGGCACTATTCCCAGTCTAAAAAATCAAACTATTGTGGTGGAAACTAGTGGTAAGCTCAAGCAATGCTTCCCTGCCTTCTCCTCTTCTCCTCCTCTTGCGCACCTGGGCTTCAGAGAAGGCCTCCTGGTTTGCTAAACCATAGTTTCTCTGTGATGACTGGACTTGGAAAACTGTGGTTTGAAAAAGAAGTCTCCCGTGTTGCTGTGTACACAAGAGGAATACAGAAGAGAAGAAGGGGGCACTTGAGTTTCTACTCCAGGAAAACATCCTTTATTGTACGAAGAGTATTTATGTCTGAACTGGGCCAGAGATGGGTTTTAAACTTTGAATTCATAGCCAATTCTGTGTTTACCGGATGCTTCTACTTTGTTTCCTAACATACTTGCACTTTGAGTATTTACAGCTGAACAGAATGTTTACTAAACAGAGCTACACACATGTTTTGTTGTTTGATTCCCCCCTCCCCAGAAATTATTATATTTCGTTTAAGATAGTGCACCTTCATGGTGCACATTCATTTAAAGAGCTATGGAGTCAGGCCACAGTACTAGCAGTGGCTAATAGCCCAGTACTTGCAGTGATCAGGCATGATCTTAAAAGCCTAACTAAGCATGCAGGGCAAACCAGAGTAAAAACAAACTTAGAACACAAAAGATTTGCACAGAATTGTAGGAGAAAACAAAATTGTATTTTGCTATTGAAATAGAGATGAGAAAAGGATCATTTCCTAACAACCCCAGGGTAGCATAGCAAATCTTGGAAAGAACCACATCTGTAAAATCTGGTGCCAGGCTTGCACTAGAAAGGTCTTGAAAAATGCCAGTGCCTGGCAATGAAGATACGTTTAAAGAAGGAACAGCCTAATGTGGAGAGTTTGTCCAAGAAAAGCAGCTGATGGACCAAACAAAAATGGAGAAATGAAGCCAGATACCAAACAATGTCAACCTCAGCAATGTAAATATGAATTAGCTATTGGAAAATAAGCCTTTGAGATCTGGGAAAACATATAAAGCATGACAGCCTAAGGACCACAGGATGCAAAAAGCCAGTTGTTTACCGATTGCATAACAGTAAATCCTCTTCTTGCATTAAGTTGAAGATATTTTTGAGAGTTAAGGGACTGGCATGCTTATTTTGCAACAGACTTTAGTGACCTCAAATGAGCAGTTTATAATGGGCTGTGGTTTCACCGTCCTGAGCCTGAGCTTAATCTTCAGTCCCCAGACCCAAAATGGGAGGCTTCACCCCAGAAGAAGAAGGGAGGAGAATCGAACGGCTGTCTGAAAATGATTCCATACTGAACTTTGAGCAACAGACATGTGACTCAAGGCAAGTCAAAGGAGAAAAATAGACAATGTACATTTTAGAGTGGAGCCCTCCCCACCTCCAGTCTCAAGCACTGGCTTTCTAAACAATACTTCTCTTCCAGATGATTTTAGTAAGCCCAGGCACATGTGTTATAACCCCCTTGCCGCAGTACGATATGAATAACCAAATAAAAAATCTCTCCAGATTTTAAGATTTACTGTTTGCAGTGGGAAAAGGCCAACCGGATGACATCATTCTCCTTCCAATATGAGTTTCTGCCAAGTTCGGCAATACATATGTGTAAAAATTGATCTTTTTGTTTCTTAAAAAAACCCCTGTTTTTCTAATGGTGTTTTTTTTTTTGTTGTTTTAAGTTACTTATGTGGGTGTCAGTATTTATGTTAGGTAAAGTCAACTTTGCTGAATGCTAAAGCAAAAAGGCCTTTATCTTTCCAGCTCTTTTTGTTTGCAGCTCTCTATTTAAATAGAAATTACTGAGCCTTGCAAATGAATTGTTAATACCACACAGAATTATAGTATTAGTCACAAAATGATGGTCCTGATCTCTTCAAGGATTTGTTTAAAAAGTGGTTTCAAATTTGAATTAGATCCACCACAGGCTTGAATGTCTGTTCTTCTGCCTCAACTAGGGAATGGCTAACGTGATGGACTACAACTCCCATCATACTTGGCCATTGGCCATGCTGGTGGTGGATGATGGGAGCTGTAGTCCACATGTATAACATGCATGTGGATAGCCACCATTGTTCTAAAACTTTTCAGGGTCTACTTCAAATTAGAGCTGAGCTGAAATGGAGGGGGAGCAATTCTGCATTCCTTTCTATGAGCTCCTGTGCTTCCAATGTGATCCCTCCACCACTGTTTGTGCCAGCTACAGATAACATTCTCGCACTTAGAAAGTTAGCTGCACTTAGAAAGTTAGCTGTGGAAGCACAGCCTTAGCGCAATCTATGTAAATAATATGCTGTGTGAAGTAAAGCATTGTTTATATTTCACTTGCGCCAAGAAGTTTGCGCTGCTGCAGTTGTAGTCCCAGCTTCTTGAATCACAGAGCATCACAGCCTGCCTACATAATAACTATAACCACATGAGCTGTTCTGATTTCCTTTTATTAAGAGGTACAATGAGAAACAAAAGAGTATATTGTTCTCTGGGCCTGGTTGTGCCATCACCATTGGAACCAATACAGCTACTCTGCCTGCCAACACCTTCTGTCACCAGGGTGGATTTTCCTAGCATAAAGATGCAACTTTCTTGGCATGGTGATGAAGGCTAATGGATAATAGAGCGTTGAAGGATAGTGAGAAGATTTCCCATGGAATAGACTAAAACTTGAAATGAGGGCTTTCAGTGCATCGCCATGAAACAGATCACAAAGGATTGGATGTGCTTTATTGCGTTCACACCCAGTTTCTAAAGCCCAAATGCAACATTTCCTAGGGCATTTCCAAAATTTGACAACGTCAAATTGTTTAAACTTTTGGAACTTTCTCAGAAGGTTCTAGAAAGACAAGGGCACAAGGAAGATGCTTGAGTACCATCCTTATTTTCATTAAGGCTTCATACACACCATGCATTTAAAGCATTCCCTGCAAATAATCATGGGGGCTGTAATTTGTTAAGGGTGCTGGGAATTGTAGGTCTGTGTGTGAGGGTGTGTGAGGAGAGGAGAAATACGTTTAAAATGTATGGTGTGTACACTGCCTAAGTTGGGAAATATTTATACCCTTACTGTAGCTTTTGTTGGACTAAACAGTAGAAGCTGCCAAGCCCTTTAAGGCTGAGTACGGAAGTACAGAAACTCCTGCAGGTTTATTACAGGCACATACTATAATTTTCCCTAGGAAGACATGTAGTTTTATATCCCTTTTCAAAACGATAACCCCTGCTACATTTTGCAGAGCTTAAACGTTCCTTTGAGGCAACAAAAAGGGAAATAGTCTTAAGAGCAAGAAGTTAGTGATCACAATAAAATCAGACCACACATCTGTAAGAAGAGAAGGAGAAAGTGAATAAATATTTCTGGTGAAAAGAACTCTAGCAGAACTGTGGGTTTCCCTCTGTGTTAATCTTAATTATGACCTTTGGTTTTTGGTTACTATCATTTTTGGTCACCACATCAGCGACCCTTGGCACAGAGCCCCTCAAGTGCACTCACTCAGAATGCCGCTGCCTATTGGTGCGCCGAGGAGCCCTAGTCAGCCAATCAGTAGGTCAGACAGTGAGTGGTGTGAAAAGATGGCAGGCAAGGAGAGGAAACTATGGGAGGCTGGAAGCGGGACAATGTCGAGTCATAAACATGTAAGTGTGGCAAATAAAATGCATTTCCAAGAGTTCTGGAAACTCTGAGGGCTCTGCAATAAAACTTATTTGCTCCTTCCATCCCGACAGAAAAAGCTGAAGCAATATCATCTGTTTTGTTTTGGATGGCTTCAGATCAGGGCTTCAAATCAAGTGAGAAGCAGGAGAACATGAAGGAAAATGTGTAACTCAGTGCTCCTTCCTGCATCGTTTTTTTCCCCAGCCAGGTTGCCCACAGGAGTTCTGGACCCACAGCAAATGGTGGATTGCACCCTGCTTGTGTGCTAATGTTCAGGACAAGTGTTCCAATTAAATACATATGAAGGTCAAAACTTTGAAGTTCCAAGGTTTAGACAAGTGCTTGTTATTACATTTCAAACAGTCATGTTCTTTTGCCCTAGCTTGAACTTTCATGGGTAAGTCTATTTAAATAGATGATTTTGGATCTACAAGTGTCCAACTAAAACATGTAATGTGGTCATAAATGTGCTTTGGCTAGTTAAGAAGAATGCCTGAAAGAAATGTGGAGAATGTTCCCAGCCTTCTTTTTCTGATTGGATGACAGGAAATGCATTAAAGCTGCCACTGCGTGTGATAGGAGGGCATATGGCTGGGCTATTCTACTAACTGTTAAAAAAGAAGAAGTTGGAAGCTAATAAAAGCTCTACTGTTCAGCAATGTTCCTTCAGCAGGAATCATGCCTGGACACAATTCTCCTATGCAAACCTCACTGAAATAACTAGAGACACAATCCATCAGGAGGTCCTCCTCTGCAAGCCATGTTGAAATGAGGGGAGATGGATTGTGCTCCCCAACCCTTCAATAGGACTTCTCCAGGAGAACTTCCTGGGGCATTGTTCCAGTGGAAATGATACAGAGCAGCATATGCTGGATTGTACTGTTAACAGGTGAATGCTAGAAGAACGATTACCAAATTGTTAAAAGAAGGGTTTTTTTGTGGTGATGTTTCTTGGTACACTAACTAAGCCTGGTCAGAATCGAATATACTCTGAATATTCCAGAGTTAACACTAATTACATTACTTCCAGTAAATAAGCTACCATAGCTGCTAGAAGGCGGAGAAAATTTGTGTCCCAGGCTTTTTAGATTCATCTAACCATGTAGTATCTGAAACCCAAGGGGTGCATTGGTGGCCAGATGTGAAATACTGTATATTGGCATTATTTTCAGCTCTCCCGCTCCACTAAAAGGATTTAAGCTGCAGCAGATATAAGTGAACATCAGGAAACATTAGGGAGGCATCAAACAAGATGATGAGGGAAGTTCAGAATTTCCATTCATGGAAGGCTTTTCTTTCTTTTTCAAAAGACAAGGCAGACGTATGTTATAATCTTCAGTATGATTATTTCCTGTCTCTGGGCAGAGTATAAGAATAGGTGACTCATTTGGCTGCTATGATTCTAAAAGGATGAGACTGCTTCAGATATGTGTATTATATGCATTCTAAAACACCTTAAATGAAGCAGTAAAAGCCTTGGATGCAGACATATGGTTCGTCTAATGAAACATGAAACTGCTCCAAATGTATGCTGGTGTCCTGATGAGTAAACACACTGAGGTCATACGGGGAAAGTGGATAAGTCTCTCCCTACCTCCTTTGCCATTTTTCCTTTTAAAAACAGCAACATTGTGATTCTCCATCCAAATCTCTAAGTCTCTCACACCCTAGGACTGTATTCAGTTGGCGCCATGATTCATAGCTCTTGATGAAGTTTTAATCTCAGAGACCATCAAAGATGACACATTCAAATTAGCACCAATTGTGGTCAGCTCCTTAATGTGTCGTCTTTTTATATATCCATTACTGGCTTTCCAAGAAGTCTGAAAAGAACATGACTAAGGTTTGGATGTAGAAGGCTACAAGATGCTTCAGAGTGGTACATATGAAGTGGTACTCATACCAGTTGCTGGAAACCTCAGGGTGGGAGAGTGCCTTTGTGTTCCAATTCTACTTTCTGGTTTTGCAGAGGCAACTGTTCAGCCACTATGAGAACAGGGAGCTGGACTAGAAGGGCCAGTGTTCCTATGTGTTGGCAGAAGAGGTATTGGTGACAGCAATGAGGGCTTTGCTTCTGTCACACTGCTGCTTCAGTTCTGTGGTCTGAAACCAGTTTTCTAAGGTGCATCTGCACCGTGTACCACCGCACCCACTCCAAATAGACAAGAGCTTACTGGGACAGGTAGGGACAATCCCTAGAAATCTGTAAGAAGTTGACTGGTACACATGTGCCTTTTATACCACGGGTGTCTAACCTGTGGCCTGCCAGATGTTATTGGACCCATCATCCCTGACCACCAGCCATGTGACTAAGGAAAATGGGAGCTAGAGTCGAACAGCATCTGGAGAGCCCAGGATGCTCAACCCTGCTCCCTTCAAACTGATACCTGCTATTTCATCTCAAGTATTTTTTAATCAAGGCTTCTGCTTCCCATAGCCTAAATGTTTTTCATCAGAGGTCCTGGTTAGGGTCTGAGTTGTGTTTAGGATCTGAATCCATGATCATGTATCAAGACCTCATTGGCTTTGGCAATGGTGTTGTGTAATTCGCCCACCAATTGGAGCCACCAGCATGCTGTTTCTTATTTTGGAATGTCATTGTGCTGGGCTGATCTAAGGCACTTTTTCTTCCTGAGAAAGAACAGCAAAGTCAAGTCAAGGCACCTAGTACCCAAGTCTGACCAAGTTACTTGCTGAGAACTGCTTGGGAGCACTGTCATCAAGAGCCTCACATTTATTTCCTTGGCTGTTTTCCCTCTTCTGATCAGCTCATTTGGTCTTGATTGCTTCCCAGCAGTCCTGTGGGCTCTGAGAATATGCACACCCACAAAGGGCAAAAAATACAAATAGCACTACAAGACTAGGGAACCTGTGGCCCCACCCAGAGGCTCATGGGCAGGGATGATGAGAGGTGTGATCCAACAACATCTGGAGGATCCATGGGATCCCCATTCCTGATGGAGTCATCTAGTATGGAAATTGTTTTGTTTTTGTTCTTGTTTGTATTATGTATATTGTGCTATTATGCTTTGAACCAACCTGAGATGAAGGGTTATATACAAATTTAATTGGTGGTGGTGGTGGTGATGATGATGTTGATGATGATGTTTGCTACCCTGCCTGGAGTCCTTTGGAAGGAAGGACATATATCTATATACAACCTTTTCTCCAAAGAGCTAAATGTGGTGTGTGTGATTCTCCCTTGTGAGGTAGGTCAAGCTGAAAGGCAGCGACTGGGCACCCTTTGAATCTATCAGATTCCACAGCTAAACATCTTGCCATCGACATTTGTTCTTCTGCCATCTTTAAAAAAACACATTGTGAAACACATTGCTCCAGAAAGCAATCCGGCTCCCTTCTGTATTGACATCGGCCGTATGTATGCTCAGAACATACTCGCTGGCAATTAGGAGCAGTGCTTTACACTGCCACCTGTATAGAACCTTGCGAGTTCTTCCTCACATGCAGTGCTTCTGCACATGCAGTGCACCTGCTTCTGTCGATGTTCTGATCACACAGAGCCCCCACATAAGAGGAGATGCTCATGCATTGACCTTTTCCCTTCTATATAGGTGACCACGCAATACACAGTTGTAAAAAAAAAAAAAAAGACCTGCCAACAAACCTGCCATCTCTACCACCTGTGTATGTATGCATTGGGAAAACTGTGTACAAAAATGTGTATATTATTCACACCAAAATGTTGATGAATTTTCATGAGAAGTTAAAAAAAATAAATGACAAACTGAACAGAAGTGAAGATGGAAAAATGAGAAAGGGGGAGAAATATACATTTACAGATTCACTCATCCCTGGATTGCAGTTGCCAGCTCTATAAGCTAGCTGCTCGCTCAAAAAACATTTGAATTTCATTCTGGGAAAGCAAATACCATAACAGAGGACAACTTGGTTTTCCTCCGCAGTTGACTGAGAATTTAAAATACAACCAAGAGTGGAACAAAACTTCAGCTTAACTGCAGCCAAAAATTTACAGAAGCCAATAAGTCATGCTTTATTTCTGCTTGGGAAAGCTGGCAAATAAAACTTCCGTTGGGTGAATATGAAATGACATTAAGGACAGGCAATAAATTAGCTGAACACCCAGAAGGATGGATCTTTTGAGTCTCATTTGTGATTAATAATAATGTATTTTGTTTTTGTTTACCCCACAGGGTTGGAACAAACTCACCCATTATTAAAACTAGGTATTTTCTGAGCAAAATAATCTCCTCCTCTGTCTCAAATATCTATTCATTGTGTATCTAAAATTCCTATATAGAACAGGAGGGAGATATGTTTTCCCAGACTGATGTTTTGGTTGCACTTGCTTGTGGTCTGTGAAAAGCCAGCTGGTTATATGGTGATGCCTGTTTTGCATTTGAAGAGCTAAAAGGTAAAGGTAAAGGGACCCCTGACAATTAAGTCCAGTCGCGAACGACTCTGGGGTTGCAGCGCTCATCTCGCTTTACTAGCCGAGGGAGCCGACATTTGTCCACAGACAGTTTCTCTGGGTCAGAGCAGCACACGGAAATGCCATTTACCTTCCCGCCAGAGTGGTACCTATTTATCTACTTGCACTTTGACATGCTTTCAAACTGCTAGGTTGGCAGGAGCTTGGACCGAGCAATGGGAGCTCACCCTGTTTCTCAAAGGCAGAGCGCATTCTTCACAAGTCAAAGATCCCAGATTCATTTCCTGGCATCTCCAGTTAAAAGGACCTCAAGTGAGATGGCTGGGAAAGACCTCACCTCACTGCCTCTGACTTGGAAAGGCAGTGCCTGAGTAATCAGTACTGGGCTGGATGGCTGCATGGTGTGGTCTGGTGAAAGGTGGGTTCGTGTGTCCCAATTAAAGTTCCAGGAAATTGCCTTTTTAAACATTTTCTTGATATCTAAGCTGCCCTCAGGTGCTGGGTGGTCTTGTTTTATCCTGTTTACAACAGTTTTGTGAGGGAGTTTATACCGAGAAAAGATGAGCTGCTGAAGTCTTCATAGCCATATAGATAAGCTGTCAGCTTGACTAGTTAGATCAATGGTAAAAGGTCAATAACTGGACATAAATAAGTACCTTGTGCTGTTTCATTTCACAGATGGAAAAAGCCCAACTCTGGGATGCCAGCTTTCCATAACCTGTTGCCCTACAGATGTTTCAGTCCCAGCCAGCATGGTCAATGGTCAAGGATTAGGAGAGCTGTGATCCAAAACATCTGGAGACTACTTGGTTGGGAAGGTTTCCACCAATAATTCAAAAAATTTGAAGAATGAGGTCAGATCAAATTGAACACACTGTTCCACTGATTTAAAATTATTACCAAGCATGTAATAATCCTACTGCCGATCATTAACATGTTCTTTTCTTCCAAATCTGCCATATTGTTCCTTGGCAAATAATTCGGGGGGGGGGGACCACACTTGAGACACCAAACTTCGAAATACAGTGTGCAAATTGTGTTTATATGGACAATAAGCAATTTGCATAAACAATTATCTGCATAATTTGTTTCACATATACAATTATGCTTTGTTTTGGTTAGAGAATAAACAGCCTTTTTCTCTTGAATGACATCTGGGGCTGAATGTGGTAAGCTTTCGATAACTGTATAATTGGATTTTCACCATATTGTTCTTTTGAATAATGTTAAATCCTTTAGTAAACCACCACTCTGTTTTTCACCCTCATTAGGCCAGTGTTTGGGGGGGGGCAGGATATACTTTTCATATAGCTATCTTTCTTTTTTCAATCACTCAATCTACTGTGGTCAATGATCAGTATTCAAAATAGAAACTTTGTACAAATATATAACATAATACCAACCAAAACAAAAGAACCAGAAGAATAAAATGCCTAGCAACTGTATTGTACTATAGAACACTGGGATTTTTATTTTATTTTTTTGCATTTTCCTTGTTCTTCTTTCCAGTCTTGACCCAGTAGAGTCTTCCTGAACAATTTTAAAGTAAAACCCTCTTATGAGTTTTCTTTCTGTAAATGATGAAAACCGACCTTGTTTGGTTTTGTGAGAGCCAGCATGTTCAGAGGAGGTTTGGCTTCAGGCATAAACATTGATCGAAAGCATTGTTTAGTCTCACGTTAAATACAAAACTGTTCTCAAACGCTCCAGTCTGTTATGAGTAAGACAATTATTCACTAGTTTAATATTTATCAGCTTTGGCATACTGTACACTGGAAGTGGGAGTTGATTCTCTCCCCACCCCCACCTTATATTTATAATTTAAAAAGTTAACTTTGCATTAAAACACACTGACTTTGGACTGTGATGGGGGAGTGCTCTGCTCTACCCTCCATTCTGCCATCTATTCCCCTGTCTCAGTTGCTTGACAATCCTACATACATGTCAGGATACTTGATGCATCATTTCCTGATTTGTCAGGACTACAGAATGTATTGAAGAAGTTCCAGATCCATACGTTGAGTCATTAAAAAATAAAAAATGGGGCACTGGCTCCTGCTGCACCTTCTGTTAGTAGTCATTGCAATGTATTCCTCAAACGACAGTTTAAAATACAAAGGGGGGGAAATCAGTGTATGATTCGTTCTGCGTACAGGAAATGCTGATTAATCCTTATAAACAACATGGGGCTAATTCCAAAATTCTTTTCCAGTGACATCCCTGTTTTTTATCCAAATTCCAACCTGATGGAGCTGTCCAGAAAGAAAATTCATGTTTCTTTTAGTGAGAGATTTTGGCAGGAAGGAGGTACTGTTTGAGGACTGCAAGCTATTGCACATGTCCAGGCCGCTGAGTTTGGTTATATCCCAGATCTATGTAGTTAAAGTCAGACAGATAGCTTGTTTAATTTCATACATTTGGGTTAAGCCCATTTCAGAAAATACCATAAACAACTGGATGCATGAAGCAGTTTGAGAGCCCGTTGAAAGTTGTACCAATAGTTCAGAGCAATTAAAACCTTCTTCCTTACCCATCTGTTTTTCACAGTGGTTTATAACATCCATGTTTTAGCTGCTATAAAAAGCTGGGTTATATTGCATCAAACCATTGACCTATCTAGCTAAATACAGTCTACTCTGACAGCTAGTTTGGTTGAGGTCTTTTCCATCACTGACTACCGGACGGGAGATATTGATTGAATCTCGGACTTCCTGCATGCCAAAAACATCCTGTTCCGCAGTTATTGCCTCCCCTTACATAAGGTTTCCCTGACCAAGATGACTTCTTTGCTCTGTTATCTTATTATGTGAGGAAAATGTGGTCAACCAACATTGTGTCTTTCTTGTCTGGGGAGATAATCAGGGGGAAATGTCACCAGGGCTAAATATAAACTTCCAGTTGATTGCATATGAAGAGACCACCATTATTAATACAAGACATCATACATCTCAAATCTGGAGTAGATAATACAGTGTCCTCCAGATGTTGCTTGACTCCTGTCAACCCCAGCCAGCATGGCTAGTGGTCAGGGATGATGAGATTTCTAATTTCATCAACTTCTGGATTCCACCCCCCTGTCTTAAATGATGACATCCATGCATTAGGAGAGGGAAACAAAGCAAAGAAGGAGGCTTTTGTTATAAATAGAAAACCAGTTCTCTTAGCAAGAGGAACAGCAGTGCTGTGGAGTTCCTTCAGCACTGAAATGAATTTTGGCCATGGAATCTAATATCTAACTGGCCTGCCTGAATAGCTAGATTTCCTTTCAATATTTAGATAAACTTTGTTTCAACTTGCTCTTCAAGCATTTTTACAGTGTAATTGTTTGGAAAACAGAACCGAGTACAGTACCGAGAACATCTGAAAATAGACATGGAGCAACAGGAATATTATAAAACTTGATTTCAAAAGAATGTGTGCAGTAATTATTCAGGGCTGCATTAAATTATAAAAATTGAGAAAAGCTGTGACCTAGATTTTTTTGTACCCCTTCTCTCAGCATACTTGCTTCTCATTTCAAGGATTTTTTTTTCCAAGGCTCTTCCGCTGCTCTTTCTAATAGAAAGCATGCATTTCTTGTTGGTAAGGTTTTTATCTTTGCAAAACTGTTCTGCTATATTAACAAGTTGCAGGGGATAGTTAAACATCACATAGACATATGTAGTCTCCAGAGAGAGTTGTGGGTGGGAGGGAGAAGAGACTGACTTATTTCTGAAACAGAAACCCTGTAAGTTTGCTAAGAGTTGTCCAAAATGAAGAATTTAAAAATAAATAAATGCAATCCAATGCAATTTCAGTATTGGAGTTTTAAGACTGAATAGCTCCAAAACAGAATGAACAGTGTTGTCTGTACAAATATGTAAGTTTGTTTAGCAGTTTATAAAAAGTATGGGGGGAAAGTTCAAATATGCATACCAAGCTGCAGAATTTCAGATATGTTTGAATAAGTCAAGCGTAGGACCTTGCTTCTGTCTGGAAAGTCAATGGAAGCTCCACTTGGAAGAAGATCATATCTGCCACAGTGATAGTAATTAGGTGCTAGATGAATATTTTTTGGAAGAAGACTTGTCCAGTTTGGCAAAAGATTATTTTGATCTTAACAAACAAAACAAGAAGAACAGTTTACTAATTCCTAATCAAAAGGCAGAGTTTATATTTGGGGTCAAGGTTTCCAACAATATTCGGTCACAGTTGCATATCGGTTAAGGTCTTCTTCAGAGGCCCTGCGATGGGTGCCCCTGACTTTAGAAGTTAGGCAGGTGGATATTGCAGCTATTGGAGAGAGTGCCTCAATTGTCAACAGAACTCGTGACATCCATTGAAGCTGAATTTTGGAAGATTCAGGGCAAAATAAAAGAAAACACTTTTTCATGCAGGGCATAGTTAAACCATGGAACTCAATCCCACAGAAGGCAGTGATGGCCGCCATCTTACATGGCTTTAAAAGAGGATTAGACAAATTCATGGAGGACAAAGCTATGAACAGCTACTAGCCATGATGACTGTGCTGTCCTTCCACCAGTTGCTGGGAACTGCACGTGAGCAGAGCGCTGCCGCATTCATGTCCAACTTGCTGGCTTTTCACAGGCATCTGATCAACCGCTCTGAGAACAGGATGCTGGTCCAGATGGGCCATTGACTTCTGTTATGTTCTTATAAATTCATTATTGTGTGGTGCTTTCTCTATTAACTGTCATGTGCTTGTTGAAATCTGTCCTCTTCCCCATGACTTTTAATAGCACATTGGTGATCAGCACTAGGGGAATTGTTCTTCTGGCTGCCTGTTTGTGTACACTGATAGGTTTGGTGACATTATTGTTTGGCAGTTGCTGTCCATTGAAATTGCTAATATGGAGCATTATGGACAATCAACATTATTAGTGGGCGATGGTACCGTCACCATAGACACTGTTGACATATCTAATCCATTGGTGTTGCTGCCCAGGTGTTTGCTCCTAAGCTATTGCTGTGCCCAAGTGCTGGTTGAACATAAGAGTGGGATGATAGCATGCCAGCATTAGTCTTGGCAGATTGCAGCTAACAGGATAACCCTGTTAGTTACTCCATATGCTTTTCCATTACAGTCACGTTCTTGCTTCCCACGGTTAGAGCAGCAGAAGACCGCAATAGTCTAGGCATTGGGAAGGCTGTCATTTTAGAACCACAGACTATTTGTTTCCCACAGCGAAGAGAGCAGCAGACAATTGTAATTTTAGATTTGTGAAGACAACTGCTAGCATTTCAGAAGGATGGGCAAGAGAATGGAGGTTTTGAAAGCATTGGAAGACACAAGACTTACCCACTCTGGAAGAATGGCAGATGCAAGTAATTGACTATATGGAAATGGCGGAGATGACTGGCAGAATCCGAGACCAGGGAGAAGAGTCGATGGAAGAAGATTGGAGGAAATTTAAAATCTATTTACAGAAGTATTGTAAAATATATGAATGCTGATGACATTGAAATGAAATGAAGGGGTTCTAGCAACAAGATAGATAAAAATTCGAAATTATAAATTTGGGAGGTAATATAAGTAAGGATAATGATATGAATTTGCTGAACTAATTGTTAAAAAGGGATACAAAAAAGGGAGGCATGAGGAAGTCAGGAAAATAAGTTAATCAAAGACAAGAAATTAGAAAAGAGTGATTTGTGTTTTACATTTTTGTGTGTGTATTGACTTCCCCCCCCCCCTTGTTAGGTTAAATGTTTGTATTTTTGTATTGTGAAACCTTGTATTGTTATGTTTTATATTTTCCCTGTGTTTTTATTGTTTTTTCTGTGGTTGTTTGTTCTTTATTGTTAAACCTAATAAAATATTATTTAAAAGAGAGAGAGAGAGAATGGAGGTTTTGTTTTCTCAGTAGATGTTGCTCAGAGACCGGCAACACTTTCCATCCCATTCTCAGAACAAATGGACTAGCTGGAAGCTATTAATGGGGGATTCCACAAACACAAGCTTGGTGCTGAGGCTCTGGGTTCAACTGGCATCCTGAGGATGCACCTAACTCCTCAGCTTCTTTAGCTGCACCTTACAGGCAACCGTTGAAGGAATATGGGCTCTTGCAAGCATGGCAGAGGAAAGAAACACAAGATGTAGGTGGACTCCAGAACTCAGCTCCTGGAAAGGCAACATTCAGGTTAAGCAAACATGCAACCCCTTTGTGTGTTCCAACTCGCAAGGGCTGGCTAATGGGCCAGGAACTCAGCACTCCCCGTTCTCTGTGCAAGAAGGGCTTCTTTGATGAACTGGATCTTGTGTGGAGCTACGAAAGTGTATGCATGGGCATAAAGCTCATTCCTATGATAGGCATGGTATTTTGATACTGCCAGCAGTTGCCTGAAGCTCAGTTTTTCACTCAGGGACCACACATCATCAGCCCAGCACATGCTCTGTATTAAGGGCGTGCACCAGCCACCAAGTTTGGGTCAGACCATGATTTGGAACTTCAGAAAACAGCCTGCCTCAACATGAGGCACTTTGAAGGCTCTTTGATTTGACTCAGGGTCTAAAACAAGTCTGCTTGGGGGAGGGGAAGAAGGCTTCATTCCCGCCCCCTTTAATATTGGGAATTTTTAAAAATAGGGCTGTAACGTTTCCTCCTTTCAGCAGAAGTGGTAGAAATTTGCAGTCATGATAGCTCCTCTCAAGTCTAAAAGTCCCTCTTTAAAGACCATAAACTCTTTACTTCAGTATTTGTTGAGGGCGGGAAAGGGGATGAATCACTGAATATTTGGTATGTGAACATTTGTTATTCAGTGATTACAACTTAGCAGTGAATATTGAAGGAAAGGGTCAAGAACTGGCAGTTCTGCATCCCTGACTCTGCTATAATGGAATAACAAGAGAATGCTCTAGAATGGATTGCATAAATGAATAAGGAATCTGCCCTCCCACAATAAACCCTTAAAACACATACAGAACCTAGAAGACGTTAAGGGCTTCACATTTGTTAAATCTATTAAAGTCCATTAATGCAGACAAATGACCAAAATTTTGACATTAGGAGTGCAGTTCCTCAGCTTGTACCATTTATTGACAGGAAATTAGAAACAATTAGATCTCTATAGGAGCAGGGTGGGAAACTATTAATGCACATGGTCAGGCAGTAGGAAATTCCAAGAGAATGGGAGTTTGTGCGTGAGGGTGAGGGTGTTTTACAAGTATGGTACAGACCTTTTATAAAGTACATATGGCTTCAGTGAGAATAAATGGCAAAGAATAAAAACAGATTTCTCAATTTGACTGTAATATGTTCAGTACAATTTTCCATCGTTATTAGCAGACAGAAAAGTGTCTCTCTGTATTTGGTTTATGATCTTTTTATTGGGATTATTGTGTTCCAGGAGAAAAGAGTTTCTGTGAGATCGAAAGCAGGGTGGCAAAGAGTAGGAAAGTAATTAATTCTTCAAAACACAAGTTTAATAATGCATAGAGCATTCACAATGAAACACCTGCAAGTGACAATTTCATTGTGCATGTGAAATGACAGAAGTTATGTAATGTATTCAAACAACAGAATCATTCTAAGGAAATACACTGAATAGACAGAGAATAATTTTGTCTATAATGTATGTTGACTATGAATATCTATTACATGAAAGGGAAAAACAACCATTATGGGGATTATTATTATTATTATTATTATTATTATTAGGGGGGAGATACAACCTTTGAGCCAAACATGCAAAGGTATATAAAATGAATGTGCATGGTATTATTCTGCTACAAACTTTGCTATTGCTACAAACACAGAAATTACAGTGTAGTAGCTAGAATGCCAGACTAAAACGGTTGAGACCAGTGTCAAATCCTCACGCAACCATGAATCTCACTGAATGACCTCTCTCCCTTTCCCCCATCCCTCCCTATCCTAACTTGTATGACTTTTGTGAAGAAGAAAAGGGTGGTAGGCAGTACAATGCACTGAGTTTCCTGAACAAAAGGCAGGAACGAAGAGGAAAACTTGCAGCAATCATATAGTACACAATGCGTCTTTGCACACATCCCAAGCAAGGCTGTTTGACTGTGTGAACTAGCTCCAACTAATATAGAACAAGGCATGGGAAGCCTATTTTAGCCCGAGGACTACTTTTTTCTAGGTTAAGCTGTCCATTACTTCCACAGCTACATGAAAGTGCTAGAATCAGCCAAGATCCAAATTTTAAACAAGCTCTTTTGGGATAAGGAGGATGCCATTTTTCAGTTCTAGTGATTTAATGTAAATTTTATCTCAAAAGACAAAACCAGGCTGTATTTTAAGCTACAATGTAGGCCCACTTGTTTACAGTATTCTTACCCACATTGGCACCAGTTTGGCACAGGGCACCTCTTTGAAAAATGCTAATTTTCTGCCAGTTTCCCCACTGACTCTGCCACTGAAAATAAACACAAAATTAAAGAAATACTACAAAGTTAAATTATTTTAGGGGTGGTCTCCTGACATGATTTTCCAAAACCTACAAAGCTCTGATATAATCAGTTCCAGATTATCACAGACAAGCACCATTTTACTCCGTATCTCGTCTGTTAGTTTACTCCATATCTCTCCCTTCTGTTCTCTCCCAATTATGTAAAAACCTCAGTCATGTTCAATATGTGGAATAGCTGGAGAATCACCAGGCTTGGAATCCGACCAGCTGGGTGTTTTTTGTGTGTGTGTTTTTAGCCTAGATAGGAATGGGCCCATTGACTTTGTTGTGCTTAGTAGAGGATTTAGCTAAAGAGATGAAAACTGAATTTCAGAACCACAAGAAAAAACTGGGTGACTCCCTTAGCCTTAAAATATGCCCCTTTAAGTTGGATTTGCCCACTTCTGGTGCACTTTAACCTTCTCCAAACTGATGCACTCCAGATGATCTGGATTACAAATCCCATCAGAACAAGCAGCATAGTCCATGGTCATTCTTCATGGGATTTGTAGTCCATCAACATCTGAAGGGTACCAGGATGGGAAACCTGGTGTAGAAATGCAGCTGCATGGGATACACCTTGAGATCATCTGAGCAGGCCATCTTTCAAGACAGTCTTAGACTGAAATCACAATTAGGTTTTAAGAGTCGAGGGATGGTTATTCAAATATCAAATGAAATGAGCCAACACTTTTTGACCAAGAGAAGTGAGCTTGAGCCACTATACTCACTAGCACATCGGCTATAGGTTTCTGAAGAGCATCGTATAAAGACAGGTAATGTTAAAAGAATAAAATAACTGCAGATCATATAAAGCTGACATTTATGGGAGGTCTGTATATCTCTGTCTATCAGATGCACAATCGCTTTCTAAATGGAGATCCAGTTAATCCAAACCAATTACACATCTGCTCTGTTGTATTTCAGATCAAAAAAGATGATGGATCGCTAGAATATCTAACGTGCAAAGGCACTGCTGTCAGTCTGCCCAGATTCAAATGCATGTGACTTTCTTAGTTGTGAATGGCATAACTCCAAAGAGACCTATCTCGTTGCACGCATAAGGTAACATTTATTCCATTCTGGAAGAAAACTGTATCTTAAGGCAACATTAATGAGCTCAAGAAACAACTGAACTGACTGGAAGGAGGTGTCAGCCGCAGAAGTTTGGCAGGTCCCCTGCCCTTTGTCTTCAAAATATTGAGTGAATTATTGTTACCAAATGAACCTCACAGGCAGTGATATTTTTTTCCTCCTTCCTTGCTTCCTAATCAGAGTCTCAAAACACTTTATAGAAAGTCACTAAAACTGGTCTTGTATTGCAGTTCATTTCTGTAATAAAGTCTTAATGGTCACCCAGTGAGTGGTGCATGGTGGGGCTGCACTGATCACCTGACATCTATCCATCTGAGTCACTGTGGCATAGCAGACTTGTGACTGGGAGTGGCCGCTGAGTCCATATAACATTGGTCCTGAAAGATCTCCATTGGCTCCCAGTACATTTCTGAGCACAATTCCAAGCGTTGGTGCTGACCTTCAAAGCCCTAAACAGCCTTGGCCCACTATACCTGAAGGAGCGTCTCCACCCCCATTCTTCAGCCTGGACACTGAAGTCCAGCCCCAAGGGTCATCTGGCAGTTTCCTCACTATGAGAAGTGAGAAGCACCCACCCTGTGGAACGCCCTCCCATCACATGTCAAGGAAATAAACAACCATCTGACTTTTAGAAGACACCTGAAGGAAACCCTGTTTAAGGAAGTTTTTAATGATTGATATTTTATTGTGTTTTTTATATTCTGTGGTGAGCCACCCAGAGTGGCTGGGGAAATCCAGCCAGATGGGCAGAGTATAAATATTATTATTATTATTATTATTATTATTATTATTATTATTAGGACAGTGTGGGGAAAACAGTGCAGACACAATCGGAATCAGTCTGGTGCCCCTGCCAGTGCATTTATACTACACCAACCTCACTGCTTGACCTCTCTGCCTCACTATGCTCAGCAACTCAGCCAGATGGAGATCAGGTGGGCACATGACTGGCCATGTCCCCCATTGCTGTACTGCTTCCACCAATCCCCAAAAGCTGAACTTCTTCAGGGGGGGAAACCCTCACTGTGCAGCCCAAGTGTCCTTGCATACGGTAATTGTGCTGCACAAGCCTTCCTGGTATGCAGTGACAAGACTTTGGCAGCGATCCAAGAAGAGTGCCATACTAGTGTTGAGACACTCATGTGCCAGTGTGGTGTAGTGGTTAAGAGCAGTGGACTCGTAATCTGGTGAACCAGGTTCGCTTCCCCGCTCCTCCACATGCAGTTGCTGGGTGACCTTGGGCCAGTCACACTTCTCTGAAGTCTCTCAGCCTCACTCACCTCACAGAGTGTTTGTTGTGGGGGAGGAGGGGAAAAGGAGATTGTTAGCTGCTTTGAGACTCTTCTTCTTCTTCTTCTTCTTCTTCTTCTTCTTCTTCTTCTTCTTCTTCTTCTTCTTATTCTTCTTCTTCTTCTTCTTCTTCAATTCAGTAAGCAGCTGCATCAGCAAAATTGCTCATATGGTCATCAGGCCTCTAGTTCCATTGCCTCAATGGGATGGGCTTCCTTCCAAGTGGTTTGCCGTAGCTGTTTGCAGATCACTTTACATGATTATTGATTAAACAGTGGCAACTGAAGGGGGCACCAAATGTACATCCAGACTTTCAAAAGGACCACCCTGAAGATGTACTTGAAAGTTAAACATAAAAAAACACACCACCCACTATAAACACGATAACTGTGCAAACTGAAGGAGGGAAGGAATCTGTTTATATCTAACTGTATTTATAATACACGCCTCATGTCTAAAAAAATTAAAAGAAAGGTAGAAAAATTGTACTCTTATCAAAGGTGACAAGAGAGGAAAGGGACTGTAGCCAACATTTGTAGCATGTTTAATAAATTGAAAGCTTAAGTCAAAGGAGGAATTTTACAAACATTTGCAACACACCTAAATTGTAGACTGCTGTCCCCCTTCCACTTTGGAGTGGATGTTATGCAAAATCTCACTGGATTCTTCCTTTAGTCCAACTTCCCAGAAGATCTTGGCCTTAGACGATGACTAATTCTTAACTGTCATTAGCAGAAGTTAATGTGGCCTGTGTGGGTAGATTCTGAGCCCCCAGTATTAAATGCACAGTGTGACTTTCTGGGATATTACCCTCTCAGCAACAGCGGTTACGTAATCTCAGGGCCACCTGGCTGCTGCAAGTGTAGATGATAGCATTTGCTGATAGTGAGTAACAATGACTTGTGAAAACTTGCCACAGTGGAGTGCGTCAAAGCTAGAGAGCTGCTGAAACTGGAACCATCAAACTCAAGCAAATCAAGAATTTAATCAAGGAAGAAAAACATACAAGCCGGTAGAATTTATCAGCAGCGGCGACTTACTTGATTTGATTTAGAAATGACATAATGATGATGGGATTTAAAGCTGCCTTGGTGGAAATGTAAAGGGAGGAGGGACACACAAAATAAGCTCAGGGACTGCAAGCTGCGGCTTGGATGTGACATGAAATAAAAAGAGGCATCATTTTCTCTAATATAAAAGCAGCACATGATGGTTTGGCTTACATGTTTAGAAGAAAGAAAACATGTAGAAGAGTGCAATATTTTCAATATTAGACCACGTCTGCACTACATCTTGAAAGCAGCATTATGCTATTATAAGTAGTTGTGGTTTCCCCCAAAGAATCCTGTGAACTGTAGTTGCTTAAGGCTCCTGAGAGCCGCTAGGAGACCCCTATTCCCCTCACCCAGCTACAGCTCTCAGAGTGGCTTAACAATCAATTCCTTTTCCCAGGGACCTCTGGAGATTCGTAGTTTATAGGAGCAGCAACCAATGAGCAGCTAGCTGAAGGTAAAGATGGACAAAAAGGCAGCACAGGCAACCCAGCACATTTTCGGGGACTGTGCTGAAAGCAATTCCACAGCATTCAAAATGAATGTCAGTCTTTACCTTAAGAGTCACCTAAGCATGACTACGCAGGTCTTCAAAAAAACAGTGGGACTAGAGCAGGAATGGAGAACCAGTGGCCCTCTAGATGTTTGTTGGACTACAACTCCCGTCAGCAACAAACACTGCAGTCCAACAACAGGTGGGACACAAGTTCCTTATCCCTGGACACATGTGTGTTTGTGTGTTGTATAATTTCAGCCACTAGCTACAGAGCTTAATCAGTAACACAGAGAAACCGCTTGGCAACCCAACAGAATAGGCCTCAAATCCACCGGTACCTATGAATGAGCAGTTAACAGGGATGAAGGCAGACAGAAGGGCTGTTCAGACGAAACCCCACACATTAAGTCAATGTGTGAGGGAGAACAGGATCGCAGCTGCTGGCCATGCGCTTGGCATCAGACCCCCTCACCCTGCCATGCACTTGAGTTGCCTCCCGTCCGGCGCGACTGTGAAAGGGAGTCTATGTGCAAACAGATGTATGTTTGTTGGGCTCTTTGCGGAAGCAGGAATCCTCAACGACCGGGATTCCCACTCGTGAAGGAATTTAGTATGTGCATCTTTGTATTAGACATTCTCTCACACTAACACCAAACAGGCAGCTGCTGGGGTATGGCTAGTGGATTTACTTATTTAGATACCAAGTAAATAAATGAATTATATACTGCTACATCATTTTTTTAAAAAAATCAAAGCAGTTTACAATAATATCTTCACCTATAATAAAAATACATAAAATGTTAAAAAAATCAGAGGCAATCAGCTAACCAAGATGTGTTCATAATTGCCAGTATAAGCCTGGAGGCATAGAAAAGGTACTGTGGAATAAGGGGAGTGTGGGGGACTGGCCTTTTTTTAATAAAGAAACACAGTGTGGGAATGCAGTAAGAAACATGTCTGTCAAAGTTTCTGATCTTAACGCTAAGAGGGTGTGTGATGAATCCTGGTCATCCTTCTGATTTAAGAAGCTGGTTGTTGTTTGTGCCCCCGGCACACTGATCAGCATCCTCTGTAGAATCTTGAAACTGATAGACAGACCACCCACTCATTGCGCAAACAACTTTCATAAGCAAAATCTTATTTTTGTTG
Source organism: Podarcis raffonei (assembly GCF_027172205.1). Lineage (NCBI taxonomy): Eukaryota > Metazoa > Chordata > Lepidosauria > Squamata > Lacertidae > Podarcis > Podarcis raffonei. The sequence continues at coordinate 42,011,742 of NC_070607.1, forward strand.
ACTCGTGCCAGGACATTCATGAACTCCCATGTGGCCACAGGCAGAGCACATTTTTAAGCTGCAAATAAAGGACTCGAGAAGCACAAATAGTTACACACTGGAAACAATACAAATATGAAACTAGACCTTTCAAGGCTGTAGGGGAGTATTAAAACTAAATGCCCACTGTGTTCTCAGCTCCGTGGTGCAACCTTGGAACCTGATGAGTAAGTTGTTTCTGAGCATATACAGAGTGTCTCCTTCTCAACACTAAATAGATGAACTGCAGCATCTTCACACATTAATAGGAAGGGCACTGGGAAATTGTCAGCTCATAAACCTTAGGTCCCGCAACTGAGTGTTTGAGCATGTTTTTTGCATGCAAAAACTTTTGGGTTCAGGGGCTGCCCTCTCCAGTTAACAGAATCACATTCAGGGCTTGGCACTGGGGAAGTTTCTGCCTGAGATCATTGAAAGCCAACAACACAGGGGGAAATGGTTATAGTATAAGGCAGCCCTCCGCCCCAATATCATTTCAGAATGACATTTCCCATGAAATTGTAATCAGTGTTTTGGTTTCTTCCTTTAATCATGAGAAAAGCTAGCAAAAGCAGGAATGGGGGAAAGTGTGGTTTTCTTGATGCCAGGATCTGCCACAAGTTCCCTGGAAAATGGTGTTTCATTTACTAGTATCTACATACAGTACCTGAGGTACACTTGGGGCTCAAACACTGGGTAAATGAATGAGGGTGAAATATTTTGAGCAAAACCAGGAAAGGATTAATTGAGGGAGAGGCTGAGAGGGTGGGAGGCTACGCAAACATTTAGAAAGCATGCAACATTTGGAAGTTAGCTCAGCACTAGCCTTTAATTAAGATCTGAATAAACATGCACAAACATTGCAACATCTAACTTCTTAGGACACGAAGGGCAACAGTCTACTGGACCTTTGCCTGCAGCTATATCCCTCAGTGTATAAACACTATTATGCTAGTAATGTTGGTTGCTACATGTGGCCCTTTGCAAGATTGCACAATATTTCAATGCGGCATGTTCAACCTTGGGGATTTTTTTTTGTTAAGGTTTGATATATGTATAAATGCAAGTGGAGCATTCGGAGTACAAAAGGATGGATCTGGGAATGCAGGTTAATTGCCCCAGAAATGCACCGAGAGGTTTTTGGGGTTTTTTTTAATTTTAACCTCATTTCTTATTTGTAACTTCATCCCATTATTGTTCTGAGCCCGGTGTTCTGTCCACCGTACATGAACGGCTGTTTGGTTACTCCAGTGATAAAGGCGCTCTTCCCATGCTCAGAGGCTCTCTTCTATATTTCATATGTGTCTAGGTCTACAGACAGGTTAAACTTGTGATCATTTGCTGTAATGATTGTTTTCCCTTTTAAAAAGAGATTTGCCATTTCTGTTCACACTCACACCGCCTTATGAACAAAGAAAGTTTTTTCTTCTTGCTTCTCTCAGCTTTTCTTTCTATTACTCTTTCTTGGTTTTGTTCAAAATGCTTATCTCTCATTCAATGAGATTTAACCAACACTTCCCAAACCTAGCCTTTGTAATTGATTGTGACTACAAATGGACATCTGCAACTGTGACCCGGTTACCATGGGAGAAATAAAAGAATAATGCTAGGGCTTCAAAGTATTTCAAGTATTCTGAGCACTGCTTGTGTAGGAGAACAGCAGAAGAAAACAAAAGAAGTTCCTGGCATAGTGTTTGCAAATGTGCATATTCCACTCATTCTCTTCATAACTGAATACCTAATAAAAGGCAGAGACATTCTCACTACCCAGGAGTTGCAAATGTTTTGGGGCCCATTTGAAACCTTGCGAGTGCATTCGTGCTTAGCTGCTTAGGTACCAAGGTCAGCCTGGAAAAGTTCATAAGATTTCAGAGAGGACAAAGGAAAGAGAAACACCCTTCTCTCACTTCCTTCCTCACGTCTATGTACTTTTCAGGGCAGAAAACAGCAACACTGGTTCCATTCTCAGCCTGGAAAAGTTCATAGAGTTGAGAGAGGAAGTGGGGGAAACTGACACCATTTTCACTTCCACCCTCAACCTTATGCACTGTTTAAGTCTGCGATTGCTTCCCTTTCCATTTCCTAAGGATGCATTCACATGACCATTTATTCCATTATCATTATGCTTCCCTAACTGTTAATTTCCACATTATCTTTGTGTTTTCAAACGATGTAAAAGCCACTTCTGGAACTATAGTGGAATATAGCACAAGTTTAGCGCTCATTTGCAAATAGATTTACAGTCATACCTTGGGTTGAAGTCGCTTCAGGTTAAGCCTTTTCGGGTTGCGCTCCGCGGCAACCCGGAAGTAACTGAACACGTTACTTCCGGGTTTCGCCGCTCACGCATGCGCAGACACTCAAAGTGATGTCACGTGCATGCGCGGAAGCGGTGAATTGTGACCCACGCATGCGCAGATGTGCAGACACGGGTTGCGTTCACTTCAGGATGTGAACGGGGCTCTGGAACGGATCCCATTCACATCTAGAGGTACCACTGTATTTATTTTTTGAGGAAAAATAAGCACTAAAAGTGCATTATATCCCACTATGGTTGCAGAAGTGGCTTTTACATCATCTGAAAGCTCAGATAAAATGCAGAACTTAACAGTGAGGGGAAAGTTGCGAAAATGAAATAAACTGAATGCGCTCTAAAAGAGAGAAAAGGGTGGAGGGAAGTGATAATGGGTGCAATTACCCTTGTTGGCACTGCGTTGGAGATACCAGTGGTACATCAACTGTTGGAGCCATTGATGCTAGGCCCTGGAAACGAAGATGGAGGGTTTTTGTTTGGTTTTCCGTTTAGCTTTAAGGACAACCATCTGCAATGAAACAACTTTGTCCTTATGCTGATTATCCTTCATGCATGGGAGAAAGGACTACAGTGGTACCTTGGTTCTCAAACGCCTTGGTACTCAAACAACTTGGAACTCAAACCCTGCAAACTTGGAAGTAAGTGTTCTGGTTTGTGAACTTTTTCCAGAAGCCGAACATGCTCCATTTCGAGTGTTACACTTCTGATTTGAGTGCCACACTTCCTTTTTGAGTGTCACATTTCCGTTTTGAGTGTTACACTGAGGTCTGTCTATTTTTGCTATTTATTTTGCGTTTTTGTTTTCGCGGCTCTTCTTTTGTGACTGTGTGGAACCCAGTTCAGCTACTGATTGATTGTGTGACTGCAGTACATTGTTTATTGCTTTCATTTTATGGATCAATGGTCTCTTTAGATAGTAAAATTCATGTTAAATTGCTGTTTTAGGGGTTGTTTTTAAAAGTCTGGAATGGATTAATCTATTTTGCATTACTTTCTATGGGAAAGCGTGCCTGGATTTTGGAACGTTTTGGTTTTGGAATGGACTTCTGGAACGGATTAAGTTTGAGAACCAAGGTACCACTGTATCTGGCAACCAGTTTAGTGGAGCCCTAAGTGTAAACATCTGCATGTCTGCAGACCTCCTGGGTTGGGGTCAGGTGGCACGGCTGGCAGGCACAATCCTGCCCTTCCCCCACACATACATTCATGTTTCTGTGTAGACAGCCCTAATCGTGCTAAGTGTGGGAGCAATGGTTTCAACACACCTTCACAGCCAGAGAATTTGTTTCCAAAGCAAGGAATGTACGGCTCATCTGCGGCATCTCAAAATTCACCTTGCGCCTTAATTTTTTGGGTAGGAACCACATGACATTTCTACCAACTGTCAAGCTTTTATGGAGCTAAAACATACTTTCTCACTAATTGGTAGTAACCTAAAAAGGTATAGGCTTGGCCTTTTTTGCATCTCACCATCCTATTTATTGTTATATCTCATTGTTATATTGCCCTATAACCCACCTTGATATTTATTTATTTGAATTGAAAGATGTTAACAGATAATTTGAATGAATAATTTTTTATTAAAAAAAATAGTAGCACCAATAACAGTTTGGTTCTTTTGGGTCTTGTGGGAATACCAGGCACTGGGGCCTCAGGTAAGGCCTGTGTCTTTTAGGACCAATTCTGCACATCCAAAGTAGGCCTGGAATCATCTTTCTCCAGATCCAGCAAAAAGAGAGACGCACCCCCTTCTAACTGAAGCACCATGCCATTTCTAGTCTGCACTGTCTCTGAGCATTTTCTTGAGGATACTGCACCCCCAAGAATATATGGAAAAATAATCTTTTTCATATGTGCATCTAGGAAAGCATGTTAACTCTTTATAAAGTTCTGGTCCTAAGTGAATGACACCCTGCCGTTTGTGCCTGTGGTTTCAGATACGCACACACTCTGTTCTAGAAATTAGTTTGTGGGTTGTTGCTGTTGTTTTTAAAAAGCATATGTTTTCACTTGGTTGGAGCTATCTTCAGTTGCTGCTAAACATATTGAAGATTTTAAAAAGAAAGAAAAACCCACCACCACCAAAACTCATATATATATATACTCAAGTAGCCTTCAATCTAAAAACCAAGCTTTCTGGCCTTAAGGCAGATACATTATTTCGCCAGCAGTACAGAGACAAACATCATCCCTGATTTTCATAAGATGACTTTTCAACACCCCACTGGACCAATTGAAGTTAAAACAAAAAACAAAAAACACGCCTTTGAACCAAAGCAGAAGGTAAATCTCTCATCTTGTAAAAGGGCAAGAAATATGGAGTACTTTAAAATAAAGGAACAGAGTATCATCTGACACCAAAAAGCCTCCTAGGCTTTCTGGGGACAGCTGGTTTCATTTCACAACTGCAAACACCAAATAGTCCTGGTTTTTTTTTTTAGATGCACCATACTGATTTGCAGGTTTTATTACCTAGACCTCATTTTTCCCCCTTTTGCCCTAAGCTATTTCAAAGGCTGTAAGTGGAGGCAAAGATGGGACCAATGTGGGAGATACTGTAGATTGAAATGCACCCAGAAAGATGTAGAGCATAGGTAGGCAAACTAAGGCCCAGGGGCCGGATCCGACCCAATCGCCTTCTAATTCCGGCCCGTGGAAGGTCCGGGAATCAGCATGTTTTTGCATGAGCAGAATGTGCCCTTTTATTTAAAACACATCTCTGGGTTATTTGTGGGGCAAAGGAATTTGTTCACGCCCCCCCCCCCCAAATATATATATATAGTCTGGCCAGTTCTCAGACTTCTTCAGCAACAAGGTTTCCAGGAGATTTTTCAGAAGAAGCCCAATGGGTGAAATAAGGGTGTATCCTGGGAACTGGTCTATCATCAGCTGCCTTGTTGTTACTAAGTAGTTCCGTTTGTTACACTCTCAAGACATAGGACGAAGCAGAAGGAAGTTTCATTTGTTACACTTTTAAGACATAGGATGCAGAAGGAAGATATCAGTATAAAATGGCGTTACCAACAGGAACTGTACATTGTAATCGTTGGACTTCACAATCCTTGGACTGTATGACAATAATGCATATAGAAAGTTAATAGTAATATAATATGTTATTGCCATCAGGAACTGTGCTTTGCATTATTTTGATATGATGATTAAATTACTGTTTTATTACATATAATGTCATGTTACTTTACAGCCATTTACGTGTGTGCTGTGGTGTTCTAAACATGATTTACGTAATGAGGCAGTTGTGGTGAGTGTTGAGTTAATTTTGATGAACTGCAAAAGCATTTTTAGTTTGCTTTCTGTTGCCACCCTGGAACTTTTCTTTATTACTGCCACTTTATTTTGTATGATTTCTTGGTTACTGAGAACAAACAAGATTGTACAAAAACAAGATTGGGCGCAGGCCTGGCCAGGACATAGACGTCCTGATTGTGACAAAGGTGACCTGCGTGCTTGCTTGCTTGATGAACAGCTTGATGAACAACTTCTTATGGTCTTTGTATTGGACCTGGAGATTCCAATAGAGAGCATTCCATGTCAAGAAGGAGGGCAAGTGGGCACCCTATCAAATGACAGGGCAGGAGCTACACAGAGCAGGGCCTTTTCACTGGTGGTGCCCATTGTATGCCTCGCTCTTCCCAGACCTGTTGTCTTTTGGCCTGTATTTTGGAGCTTTATAATTTAGGAAGACTTTGGAAGAACTGGTTGACAAGTCTTATCAGTCGCTGACATATGAGCGGATTTTATTTGCTGCTATTCTGGGCTTCTGGTGCACCAGGGTTTACACCACCATAATAGAGTTGGCCAGGATGCCAGAAGAGATACAATTTACGAGCTTTCTCCATTATCTGCACAGCAGGGGGTGTTGAGTCAAAAGTGCAAAGGCTGAGCTGAAGCATTCACTGCTGGTTACCTGCTTTCAGCAATAGGGGTCGCTGTTTGGTAGTACCCGATTGGTTAACTGTCAGATTCTAGAGCTCCCTACTGGTGGCTGTTAGGTAATTCACAAAATACAGATTCCATTCATAAAACACAGTGTTCATTCATAAAGCAGTAACATAAATCTCCATTGCTACATATTGGGTGTATATTTCAGCGGTTGAACGTACAGGTCTGTGGCCATGCTGTTGTGTAGTGTTTATGCAACTGTGAATAAAAGTGGCTGGGATCATTGTCTCGGGGTTTGGGGGGGAGGTGACAAAACTGATTTCCAATAAGTGCCCCCCCTTATTTCCATAACAAATCCTTGAGTCTGTACTCTGAATAGTGACACCAGGGACCTAGCAGGTGCAGCGCTTGTCAGTCCAACCCCTGCACAGTCTCATCAGGACTGACCTTAAGGCAATTGGAGCAATTGGGCCAAATTGGGCCCCGCGGGCCGCTCCTAAAGGGGCCCCTGCACCAGGGCAATCTAGATGGATTTTATTTATATATATAAGATTTTGCAGACTTTGGCTGTGAGCTGGGGCCCTACAAAAAAAAAAATCCAAGCTGTGCCCCACTGTTTCAAATTGGGCCCCACTGGCTAGCTTTGTGTCTCATAGTTGCTGGGCCTGAGTTGCCCTACGCTTGCATGAAGTCTTGAGTTTGCAATTTTGGGAGAGGGAAGACTGCGGCACTGGGGAGCAGGCAGGCTGGCGAGGCCCCCTAGATTTAGAGGCCCAAATTGTCCTCCCCTCACATGAAGTCTTGGGTTTGCAATTTTGGGAGAGGGAAGACTGGCCACTGGGCAGTGGGCAGGCTGGTGAGGCCCCCTAGATTTAGAGGCCCTAGGCTTCAGCCTACTTAGCCTATACATAAATCCGGCACTGATCCCTACTCAGGTTGCCAGTTTTAGTTCCAACACATATTAGCTAAAGAAAGGGCTGTTTCCATTCCATTGCTGTTTGCTTCCTGCCCCACATACCACAATTTCTTCCTCTTTTCTTTTCTTTTCTTTTCTTTTCTTCCAGTGACAGGTCTTTACACAGTTCTTAACGTCATCATGCGCTCCTTTTGCTACAATGTTAGTTTTTTCACTAAACATGTAAGCACTTCATTTTGAAAAAAATGTTGCAAGTAAACCAACTGTATTAGGAAAACATTCGAAGCATTCCTACCTTTTCCATGCTAAGGGTTCCTCTCTTACCCAGTTAGAATCCTGGACCCAGGGATTGCTCTGCCTGGGCTGAGCAGGGCAGCAGCATGCAGCAAGGAGGGAGGCAGGTGAGCCCGGCTTGGAATCAAGTGGAGATGCTGCTTGGCTCAAGGAAGCTACTTCTCTTGCTCTCTTGCTACAGGGGCTCAGCGAAAGAGCACCCGACAGGGATCTTACAGTCAGACCCACTTGCAAGCCAGGCTTACTGGAGGATGATTCCTCAGGACACTCGGCCCCTTCGCCAGCTCTCGTAAGGCCACCAGAGGGCACTTTGCCAAGAACCCCTCAAACCTGCATCCAGACTTGTCAAACAAGTGCCTTGGAGTTGAGATGGATTTGCCATTTGGAAACCAGCCTAGTGAACAACACTGCATCCTGTTTCCAAACATCTATCCAAATTACAGCTTATTCCCACCATGTGTAAGCTATGTGGCTAGTGTTGGTTAAGAAGAGGTTATTTTCTAGAAACAGCCGGGATTGTGCATAATTCTTAGAGAGAGGCCAGGCCATTGATGGTATCAAAACGGAAACAATTTTTTTTAAAAAAAAATGGGAATGGGAAAGGGAATGTGATAACAAGAGGTAAAAATGTGCAGTTTGCAGAGAAACTTAAATACCCTTTAGTGGTGGGTATCCTAATTCTAAAGGCTAATGCTATTTGGCTACAATTCCATTGCAATATTATTTTGTCATATATAATATGAAAATTAGCTCCAGTTTCCCTGTGACAACCTTGTCTAGGTGGCTAAATATTGGGATAATCAGTGTGAATCAGCTGACCCCAACATCACGCATTCATGGAGCACAATGGCTCATCCATAGAGGACTGTGTGATCCAGTTTATGCCCACATTTAGCCAGAAGCAGAAGGATTTGTTCAAGGCTGGGTTTTGGGGGATGGAACTGTCCATATTTTAAATTTGCATTTAATTTACAGACTTACCTGCTTCTGCATATCCATGAGAGTCCTCAAAGTATACAGAAACTAGTACCTTATTTCTAGGTGATCCCATTTCAGTTCCAAACAGCTGGACACTCAACCACCCAAGTTTATTATTAGAGGGAACGACGGTACTTAACAGAATTAATATTCTGTATTATTGCTAAGCATAAGGCTAAGTTGAAATGATTTGTGTCCATAGGTGTTTCTTTAAATGGCTGCCATTTGCCTTCACAATGGATGGCATTCAACTTTTGCTCAGAGTAGGCCCATTGAAATTAATGGAAACCACTTGCCCTCACTGATGTAATCAAGTGGTCAGATTTGACTAGCTTTTTCACATTGTAGCATCGCCGGGGCATACCCGGGGTGGTCAGGTTGCCCCCTGCCAAGGACACAGGCCTGGGGGGGGGGTTACAGAAAATGTGCCTCTCCACTTGGCTCAGAGTGGCTAGGAAACTGCCTGCCTGCCCACTCCCCAAGCCACTCCTTCCCTTCTCTGGGTGGCACAGGTTCCTCTGGGCACCTTGACGGAGTAATCTGGCCTCTGGCGTGGGCCATTGCAGCATCCTCTACACGCAGCACAAATGCTCTACCACTGAGCTATGGCTCTTCCCTGATTGCTTGTGTTAATCTAGTCCATGGTTTAGAAAGAAACAGTAATCATGGTTAAACAAGAATGCTGAATAGGATGGGAAAACCCATCATTTAAACAAATTTGGTAAAGCATTTTGACACAGCCAAGGTTTGTAAGTTCTTTCCAGGTTTTCAGCTGGCAAAAAAAATAAAAAATGAAAATGTTCAGTTTAGCCCTGTTGATATTCTTTGGAATATTTTGCATGTAAAAAGCTTAACATTCTTAACTTGTTCATCTTCTCAATAGCCAAGTGAGAGTTATTGAAATGCAATATTAAACAGAGACAGAAGAGATTTGGAAGCTGTCGGGTTTGTGGATTCTTCTAGTATAAGCAGAGGGAAAGATTAAAAGCAGCATATTGAGTTTCTGCTAAGCTTTCAGCAGTGTGGGAGAAGGCTATAATGGCGCCTCCTAGTGGGTCCCAAATTTATTATATTTAGTAATCAATGTCTCTTGGTTTCATCCAGTCCTCTGAAGTTTCCTGTATTGTCGCCGACAGATGCTGCTGGATTCCTTCATGGACTCTTGATCCATTGCAGGTTTTGTAGTTTTCCAGCAGAAGGTGCTATATAAAGAACCAATAGATTGATATACAAGGGAACTTCTTGAGACATCAGTTTTGTCACATAACATTTTGATTTAGTTAACACATGCGGGTGGCGCTGTGGTCTAAACCACAGAGCCTAGGGCTTGCCGATTGGAAGGTCAGCAGTTCGAATCCCTGTGATGGGGTGAGTTCCCATTGTTTGGTCCCAGCTCCTGCTCACCTAGCAGTTCGAAAGCACGTCAAAGTGCAAGTAGATAAATAGGTACCGCTCTGGCAGGAAGGTAAACGGCATTTCCGTGCGCTGCTCTTGTTCTCCAGAAGCGGCTTAGTCATGCTGGCCACATGACCCAGAAAGCTGTCTGTGGACAAACACCGGCTCCCTTGGCCTATACAGCAAGATGAGCGTGCAACCCCAGAGTCGTCCATGACTGGACCTAATGGTCAGGGATACCTTTACCTTTTTATGCTATTTTTCTAGAAAACTAGCCATGAACACCTCCTTTGTTGTCTTATTATGGCAATGGTGTCCACCTGAGAGATGCTAAAACTGGATTCTGGAGAGTTCCGGCTGAAAAAAATTCCCTGGAAACGTTGTTCTTTTCTAACCTGTGGTCCTTCAGATGTTAGTCTCCAATTCCCATCAGCCCCAGGAACAGGACTAGTGGTGAGGAATGATGGGAGCTGAAGTCCAGCAACATCTGGAGGGCCAAAGCTTAGCCACCCCTGCTTCATGATTCCAAAATTATACTGGTTGGTATCCCAAGGCTTATTCCGCAGTTCAGTGGGGTGTGTACAAAGTACCTACAATTTAAAAGTATATTGTATTCTTTTCAATCAGCTTTTTAACTCACCTTAAGATTGCTTTTTGTGCATGTTTCCACAAGCTTTGGTAATGACCTATAAGTTTCAGAAGAATTTCCCTGCTTCATCTGGGAATCAGGAAGGTCTGCCGCCATCACCCTGCCGCATCCAATAAATAGCAAGGGGAGCTCCGTAGAGTCTGGATTGGGCCTCACATAAGAGTTTCACAGTTAAAGATAATGCATGAAAAACATTATTTTGATGGAAACGGCAGTGTCCTTTTTCCATACACATTTGGTTTTGGTAGTTTTCACAGTTTTTCCTCCCCCTATTTCATAGTTCTCACACACTGGGGCTGTTGTTTTGTTCTTTTTACTACTTCAGTCATTGACAATTGTAGTAATAAGGTAACAATAGATTTATAGCTTAATTTCTCACACAACAAGACAATGTCGGAGCCTTTTTAAAAAATGGAAAGAAAATCATTCCAGTTCCCAATTAGTTACAAGTGGGAAATGAATGCCATGTGTAATGATGTAAATATTGGCATATGTTAGCTTTTGAGTAGAGAGGAGGAAGCCCAACACTTCTCATCTGTCTTAATTTGCTCACATTATTTTGTCAGACATCTTCCTACGTCCAAATCAAATATCCTTCCTACCACTCCATTTGTAGAATGAAAACATATTCAGAAATATGGAGAGTGTATAGTTCAAAATGTTGGCATTTGTTCTCTATAAATCTAAGGACAAGCTTCTGTTATCTTTTAAGGAATCTGTTAAAGTATTTGAAAGAATTTAGATTAGCCATGTAAATAAATTTAGGTATTCTTAATGTAAAAACAAAAGAGAAAACTTATTGCTTCCCAAGCTAGGTGGTTTAGGGAAGAACTAGATCGCTGAGCAGGGAGGAACCTGTGATCGATCCTTTAAAAGTTGTGGAGCTCCAGCTCCCATCAGCACCAGCCAGCATGGCCAATGGTCAGGAATGATGGAAGTTGTAGTCGAGCTGGAGGATCACAGGTTCCTGATCCCTGGATTAGACATACGGCTGGCCCAGAATATTTTCTTATCCGAAACAGAGCAGGAAACAGTGCCACTGCTCCGAGAAGTTGGTGCAGAGTATCCAAGACCAGTTAAATTATTTTGACATCTGAGGAAGAGCATCCTGTAAGCCCCCCTGTCTCCCCCTGGAATTAAAATTACAATGTAAATTAATTAAAGAACTATCCATATGCTGCCCTCAGAATCTACTGCCTGAGAAGGCATTATGGCATTGGCAACTGCATGGTTCCAAGCCCTGTATTTGACAACATAAGAGGGATTGTGTGGTGGGACACTTGCAAAGGAGAGCTGGTAGGTCCCACTCCTACCAATTTTCACCTGCCAATGGCTCTTGAGTCACTTCGAATTTCAAAGCCAGGCAGGTATATGTGTGTGTGTGTGGAATCAAATTGCTGGGTCGGTCGTCTGCATTTGGGAGAACTGGCAGGTGAGGAATTGCTCAGCCATCACTTCTGGCCCATTAGTTCTCTCCTGGAAGTTCTTCTCTCCAGCCTCACATTAAAGTTATGAAGGAAAAATGAGGAATTCTGTTTCCATCATAAGATCTAGCACTGCTTTCAATGTCTTACACTGCACATTGATACATGACATGTATACACCTAAGCCCCACCAAATTCAGTAGACTTACCCCTTGGGAAGTGTGTATAAGATTGCTTGGTTAAGGCTTTATCTGTCTGCCAGGCCCCCAGCACAACCTTTATTGAAAACCACTGAAACTGTGGAAGAGACAGGAGGGATTTTGCACAGCTCTCATTACTTGATCAGATGAACTGGCAGGTGCCCTGAGTGTTTTCCTTCCCCAGAATATAAGAACAGTTTATATGTTCATTGTATTTCATTCCTCAAGCAGGTCAGTTAAATAAATGAATGGGAAAGGAAAGTTCAGTGGCATTACAGAGGTAAATTTGCCCATATATGTAGGTTGCCTGAGCTACCCTTCTCACCACCAACCATGCCTCTTACTAGAATATGACTTTTCCATTCATCACAACGATTTCAGCATTTTCAGGGATAGTACTGATCTTAAATATAGTGAAAAAGCAAGATAAAGCAAGTTTAGATTCCATTTCAAATGAACCTTTATTCATTTCTATGCCATAGCATGTATTGGTTTTGAAAACGCTTTGTTTTTCTAAAATCTCAGGCTTTTTTTTTTTCAAGAACAGAAATGACTGAACCATAAGAATATATCAAAACTAAGATATAGTTCATCTGAGAGAGGGAAGAGGGGGGATGTTGCTGAGGTGGCTCTCTGATAATTAATCCAACAAAAAGAGATTGTATTTCCTACTTTGTAACTCTCTAGAGAACGAAACACATTTCAGTGAAATGTTCCATGCCGCAAAGTGGATAAATGACATGTCCCCTGGGACAATAATGGTTGGCTTGCTCACTTATGGTGCAGGCTGCACTACTCCATTGAGCAGCTAAATGCTAATAAATTCTGATTCACATTTCTCACAATAAATTGTGTTTGCAGTGAGCTAAATGTTTTGAAGAAATACAGTATTAAATATTAGAGTGGCTGAGTTCCTCAGAGCCAAAGAAAATGTGCAAATATGTAAAGCTGGTTTAAGTATAATTTGAAAAGTTGTTGTTGCAGATAAATTACAGTAAGGGAGTTGTGTTGGCTTGTTGTAGCAAAAAGTGACAAGTCTTGTGACCCCTTAAAGACTACCAGATAAACAGAGCCAGCCGGTGAAGCAGCATGGGTGAAGTTGTGTTGCTCTCCTAGCTTCCCAGCTCTGTGAGCCACTGCCAGTTACCAAGAGAGGGAGGGCATCAGGTTGCTCAGAATGATGAGGAGGCAGCAATGGAGTCTGATGCTTCTCATGCTGTTTCCCTGCCATGCCCTGCTGCCTTGCCCCTCTCTCTTGGTAACAGGTGGCAGTGCTGCAGTGCTGGTAGCAAAGACAGCAACACCTGTGCCACCTGTGCCACCTGTTCCAACATGCCAGGTGTTACTATCCATAAGCTATCTTGGGGCAGAACCCACTTAATAGATTCGTGTATCTTCAGAGTAGACATGAAAGCTTATGCCACCAAATATATATATGGTGTGTGTGTGTGTGTGTGTGTGTGTTTTAATGGTGTCTTGGTTGGGATTCTGTTGTTCCTGAAGATAACACTCACTCAGGAAATGTTCAGAACCAGTGCTTTTTTCTGGGGGAGACGCAGGGGTACGCATACCCCTAAACATTTTGTGAATCTTTGTACCTTTGTCCATTTACTGTATTTATTTTTCCCGACTTGAACTATAAAATGGTTTTCTTGAGTCAAAATGAGACTACCCCTAAACATTTTTTTTTAAAGGAAAAAAAGCACTGTTCAGAACATTCCATTTTGGGGTATGGATTTATGTCCATTGTTGCCAAAGGTCTGCAACAGGGCAATAACTCCATTAGGCCTTTATTGATTGGGAAAGAGCCATAGTTCATATCAAGTGACTCTTCTAGGATGAATCGATTTAGATTCTTATTTGTCTTTCTGTTCCTATTGTGCATTTTTTCATAAATGAGATGGCCCATCCTGTTTATGTGAGAACATCAGCATAATTGCTACTAGGAGTCTGCAGCTAACTAGTCACTGTAAATATTTACAGACATTTCATTAATGCAGCATAGCTGATGTAAGAGGTGCTGATTGGATACAAGCTGAGGAAAATAACCATTAGCCGATTTGTACTCTGATGGGATTTCCGTGCCAAGGAAAAATACTGCTTGTAAGTTAAGCTCAAATCTAGGGGAAAGGAAAATAAACCTAAATGTTCCCCCTTTGTAATTAACATGACATATTTTATTCCAGAGTGTCATGATCTTAGAGTCAAACCAGAGCTGGTGAAATATACTCAGAGTCGAGAGTGGATTTCATGCTCTTTATTCAGCTCATAGTGGTGAGGAGGGAATGGAAGTCCCCTCAAAGTATCTGCTTTATATACATTATTTACACAATGGGCTGCACGTGATTGGCTAATTCCGGAATTCTCCTGTAGGCCAATCAGGTTGTGGATTCACTTTTATCTGGCGCTGGATTGGATGGCTCCTGCCGACCAATCATACTGCTGCATTGTTCTAGGACCAATCAGACTGCTGCATTTTGGATCCTATTGTTCTAGGACCAATCAGACTGCTGCCTTTTGGATCCTATTCAACTCAGTACATAACAGCTGAGCTGAAATTTCTCAGCAGCCACCATTTCCCGTGCACAGGGCCCCAGAAGCACACTTGGTTAATGGCAGTTTGGAGGATGCAAAATGGTGGTCAGCCTGTCAACACGGTTGCTGCTGTTGCAGAAAAAATGAAAAAAGAAGCAGCAGCACTACTACCACAGCTAATGCTCAGAGCCGCTCCTAGGAAATAGTTAGAGAATTTCTCCTTCACCTGGATGCATTTAGTGAAACAGTTGCCTCTTTCTTTCTTCTTCTTTTTTGCCCACAAATAAGAGTGGAGAATTTCCATGAGGTAATTTAGGCACACAATAGTGATGTACGCTCCACATTGGGAATGCAGCACAGGGGAGGGAAAAGGAGTTTATACTTGAAGTTTTGTCTTTGAGAATTGTCCTCCAAGCAGATGGCATGGTGAGGCACCTCCAGTTATTCAGTCTTGTCACTGTTGCTAGAAGAGGAAGAGAAACTGGCTCTGCCAGGGCTTTTGCACCGCACCAACCACACTAACATCTCCCATAAATGGCATCACATGCTGATTCAGCTTTCATATATAACTTCACAGAATACATCACATTGTCGGTGTGGATGTGAGCCCTGCTACATTTTTAGTGGGAGTGTCCACTTGTCCCATAATTTTGGTCTGAGGTGTGCCAAGAAATCTCTGCTGTTTGTAAGACGTCCTGTTCAAATGACTCCGCATTTTAAGTCTCCACTTTAAGTCTATGGGACAAGCAGACTCAACGTGGGCATTCAAAAGATAATTCATCACATGGTTGTTGGCAGAAGCCAGAAGGTTGTACAAAAATGGAAGATACTGCGAGGATTACAGATTTCCTTATGGTATAAAAACATATGGAACATTGCGACTGTAAAAAAAAAATTGTGCATAATTTGTATATTTCCAAGAGACTGGAAATTCCGGAACATTTCCAAGCTGCATGGTGGGGCCTCATCTCAAATAGCCTCAAGGGCTCCATGGCTTTACCAATGCATGAAATATGGCTTTCCTAAGTATGTATGATTGTTTCATTTATCATTATGTCTCTCCATTTTGATTTTGTTTTGAATGAGAAAATTTATATGTGGTCCCCATCTTCCCTTGCTAAGTGGGATTGTATGGTGTGCTTATATAAATCAAGACTCAAAAATTCAAAACAAAACAAAACAAAAAACACCTCAGCTGATAGTGACACATCTGCTTTGCCACAATATTTACTTTGCGTTTTGAGTCCCCACACCACTTCATGTGCACATCCCACCACTCTAACAAATGTTTAAAGTGGTTAGTATTTCCCGAGTCTGTTAAAACTTTTCTTTCGAGTGATCTTTTCTTAAGGTAATGTTCTATGACACAATTTTCAGCCAAATTGGTTTGATCAGAGAATTGTGTGTGTTTAAAAATAAACAAACCAGCTCACTCCCTCACGACCTATTTGGGAGCTTGATTTGCAGACTCATTGTGTATATGGCATATTATGACCAGTCTCCTGTGTATGTCATTCTTAAAAAGCTCACCAACCTGAATCTTGTAGCCTTACTGAGATAGGCATAGCTTGTTTTCCCTTGGGCTTGGCCAGTCCAAGGAAATCAATAGGAGGCTTTCCATCAAAGTCAGTGAGAGATGGATTGTGTGGCATAGTGTAGAGTGATCCCTTTGAGATATTCTGTTTTTCCTGGCAGTCCCCTGGTTCAGGGTTTGGAAGTGTTTATGGTATAGCTTGATGTGACACACACACACACATACTGTATATTCATGCTCAAATGTTGTTACATTCTTTTCCTCTAATTTCTCCCATGTGTGGATGGGGGTCTGACATTCCCTGTACATTTTGATGATTCCCCCATCCTTTTTATTATTTAATATTAATAATACAAGTTCATCAGAGCAAGTACCAAATATTCACTTGTATTTTTACTGCATTTTCAAAATATTGGTTTGTTTTTTGCCAAAATGACATGTTGCCCTTAAACATGAAATGATTGTAGCTACTCCTCCCACAGTTCTTCCTCCTCTTGTCTTTCTTACTACCCTCTCCTTTTCTTACCAGAAGTATATATCCAGAAATATACAGAGATCTAACAAGAACTGAAACAAATATAGGAAAATTCTCCATCATTTTCTTAATATTTTAAATCTATGTATGGAAGCCTGTATCACAAAATACAATCTTGCAGAGTTTGGAAATGTATTCAGTTCTGGAGATATATATTATACAACAGAGGTGGGATGGGTCAGCACCGATCACCTGATCTCCGGGGGGTCTAGTTGCTGTTGATTATTGGGAAGCAGATGGCAGTGAGGGCAGGGCAGGGCAAAAACATGGACAGAGTCAATCCAGTGTTCTTGCTGGTGTGCTTGCACCACAGCGACCTCACCCCTTTCTTCTCCAGCTCCCAATAAGCAGCAGCGATACAACTGACAGGAGGTGAGATGAGTGGTGCTGCCTTGCTTCACCATCCACTACAGTGGTACCTCAGGTTACAAACGCTTCAGGTTACAGACTCCGCTAACCCAGAAGTAGTACCTTGGGTTAAGAACTTTGCTTAAGGATGAGAACAGAAATCGTGCGGCAGCGGGAAGCCCCATTAGCTAAAGTGTTGCTTCAGGTTAAGAACAGTTTCAGGTTAAGAACGGACCTCCGGAATGAATTAAGTTTTTAACCCGAGGTACCACTATACTGATATTATAAAGTGGAGTCCTGGACCAAAATGTTGTTCTGAGGAGTGTGTCTGTTTAATCCACTCACTGCCACACACAGACGCACACAGAGTCAATTAGCATTCCATGTCCACTGAGCATGCTCAGTACTCATTGGGCTATATTGTTTCTTTCCCCACTTTAGATTTTGGGTGGTGGTGATGGACACAACTGCTGCCTAATTTAAGGTTACCAGATTTTTTTCAATGAACCCAGGGACACTTTTCAACTTCAATGGATTTTGTATGGGGACTGATTTGTAAATCCTGGGACTGTCCCATGGAAACGGGGACATCTGGTAACCTTAGCCTAATTCCGTCTACATTAAAATCTTGGATTTCTCAATTGATTTCTATGGCCATTGATTTCTTCCATCCTTGGGGACATTTAAGAACAGGTTTTCAGTGTGAACCAAGAAATTTCCATTTTAATGGTGTGCACATCCTATGCATTGCTAAATCACCATACAAAAAAAAGACCTTGCAAAGTCAAGTCCCCCACTCCAAGGAGATCATAGATTAAGATTGTTTAAACAGTTAATCATCTGGCTGCAAGTCAAGTTTAAAAAGTTGCTGTGCTGTTTCATTTTTAAAAATAACTGGTAGTATTTCCCCCCCAAATGTCTCTTTTAAATGATTGCTAGATTACAATTATACTCAGATTTTATTCCAAAAAGGGAATTAGCTCTTTTCTCCCAACTTCCTATTGAGTTACATGGAAAACTCACATCTACTTTTTTCATCTGTATACACTTAATATTTCCTGACTCAAAGCATAATCAATAATGGCTTCATACCGCAAACTCAATTATAGCGTGAAGTCTTCCCCCTCCCTCACAAGTAGAAGGAAATTAACATAACACCGGGCTTTACATTGCAGAAATAGGTACCTTCACTAGTTTCTACAGCAAGTTTGGCAGCTGGAACAAGACATTCCTAGGTTAGGAGCTGGGGCAGCAACTGGTATCCTTGGGCTGCTATCAGGCCCCAAAGACGTGCCAGGGCCCACTGCCGGTGCCTGACCTGCCCCCGCCCCCATTCTTGCTGGGGAGCAGGAATTAACCTGGTGCTCTGAGCCAGGTGGGGGTGGATCTAGCCCTGCTTTTAGTTTCCCACAATGGCCTGACGAATGTTGCTAGTTGTGTCTTCAGAACAACATATGAATCAATGTGGCTAACTAGACCCAACAACCCTTCCCAACCTCACACATGCAAACAATGACCGCTCCCCACATTAAATGGTCGTGTGCAGCCCCTGGACCCTATGTGGCACCATTATCACAGGCTTGGCTTCGCCTCCCCCCAGGTGGGATATCTGGAGGTCTCCACCTACCTCAGTCAGTTGCCCAATCCCGCCTGGGGAAGCATTGCCAAGGTGACCAGGCCAGGTAGGGGGAGGGACTACCTACCCACACAACAGAGGGAGGAGCTTACCTGGGAATCGTCAGTTCGCTCCAAAGCGTCTCCCACCCTACCCACCCTCAGTTAAGACTTCTTTTGCAGGTTAACTTTTTCTCCACAGGTACGCGGGCGCTGCTACGTCAGGGTCGCTGTTGAAGGACCAGAAAGGAATTCCCCTGCATTGGCAGGTTTGCCTTTCCCATAGCAAAATGTCACAACTAAAGGCCTTGTGCGGAATCCTTTAGTCTATCTTCCCTGAATAGGGGGTGGGCATGCAGCAGTGACCCACGCCCCCTCCTCTTTGTGGCGGTGATACCAGGGTTCCCCGTTAAAGGGGTTGTTTGAGGGGAGGCTTTGGCAGTACGCCTAGAGGTCGTCATTGCTCTCCCCTGCGATGGCGGCATAATGGGGGCAGGCTCTCTCTGCTTGAACATATGTTCTCCAGAGCCAGCCCACCCCACCCCCAATGGATAACCCTGATGTTCCTCAGATCCCCGGTGGGGGACTGGGAGGGATAAAGGCCCAATGCCTGAGCCAAGATCTACCCAAATCTGAAACATAATAAAGTTCTGGCCAATTTAATCCCATAGCACGTTGTCTTGAATCGTTATTCCACATGGGGGCCATCCAGGGTTTGGGGGACTCCGCCTGTCCACACAAAACTCATTGCAGCCAACTGGAGGCAACCAAACATGGTCTGGCCGCCCACCAACGTCTTTCATTGCCCTTGAAAACTAACAAATGAATAGAAAGAGAACCTACCCATGTGACACTGACCCAAAACCTTGCACATACACTATATAAAAAAATAAATAATTACTACACCCCCCCCGCCCGCTCTTTCTCCTCACCTCTCTTCTCTTCCAACTTTATACTTTATACAGCACTAAAGTCTCACATTGAATATAACTGTTCTGTTGAAAGGACTTTATTATCTGATAATAAGAGACAATGTACCTTTCTAACCCAAGAAAATCTTTAATAAAAACATTTTTTTGAAAAAAATAACAAGTCGAATGTTCTGAAAGAGTAGGGAACCTCAGCATTCACCTCCCAAATTGCTTCAGGTAGGGATGCTGGGGGAATTCCATTTCCAGAGGGAACTGATATTGCCCACATTTCCTGGACTAGCATGCAGATCAGGAAATAATACTGCAGATTTCATAATAATAATAATAATAATAATAATAATTCATATGCTGCCCATCTGACTGGGTTGCCCTAGCCACTCTGGGCAGATTCCAACAAATTTTAAAACCTCCATACATTAAAAACTTCCCTATACAGTGCTGCTTTCAGATATCTCCTAAATAACAATAATAATTATTATTTTGAGATGCAGTCCTCAATTTTAAAATCTACTGAAATTTGTTTAACATTTCTATTTTAATGTGAAATGCTCAAGCAATAAGATGTAACTTACAAAAATATAAGACAGAAAAACATGACGTTTATAAGCAACAACACCTAAAAAGCCAAATTTGTCTACTCTCCTGCCTGAAGGCAAAGGGCAGTCCCTCTCCAATATGTCAAAAAGAACAGGAGTAAACCCCCAGGCCCTGGCTTCTCCTTGTGAGGGTCCCAGGCTGGGGGTGGGGTAGCGCAGGTGGAAAACCTTGACCCTTGATGGTCCGAACACAATCTTTCCCCTGCAGTAAAACAATATTCCCTTCCATCTTTCAACATGCCCCTCTTGGACTTGCAGGACCTTAGCATTTCAAGGCACCTATTAAAGGAAAATCTGTGTTTTACTGCAGGGGAAATTGGTGTCTTTTACTGCAGGTTGAAAGTTCCTGGGCAGACGGAAAGGAATATTGTTTTAATCAATAAGAAAAATATCCACACACACAGTTTGCCTTATTCATGAGTATATTTGAGAACGTAGGCTTAATGGGGGAACAGGCAGTGAAGGATTATCCCTTTAGTACTTCTGCGTATGTTCAGCACTGTGACAGGAACCATTCTCAGATCAATTGGGTTCAAGACTTAACTCTGCTTTTAAAAAAGTGCATTGTTAACTGAAACATAATAAAGAAAATGAAATACAGAAACTGGGAGGATATAGAGGGATTTTTTTAAAAAAAATGTTAACCAAGTTGTTTCAAAGTAGTATGATTCAAAACACAGAAGAACAAAATCTCAGTGCAAGTTTTAATTTTACACTGCAAACACTAAAGCATAGGAGAAAAATGCAAGTCAAGGGCTACAGAAACATAACCAAAAGGGATAAATAAAGTAAAGGTAGCCATGTTAGCCCATAAGAAGAAAATCAAAGTCCATTTTTAAAGCAATGTCTTTATTAGACCAACTAAAATGTTATTATTTTAATATTTGGAAACATTACTGTGCCACACACACACACAATATATTGTGCATAAAATCAATAATAAAACTGTAGCCATAAGTACAAAATACATCACAAATCGGTGTATCAGCTTAATATGTCAACATAGCTGGCCCACCTCTTAGGGACTACCTGGCTCACCTTTCTTGGAATAGTCTCCTTCAGCATAACTGATCTATGAAACACAGTCAGGTTTTGGAGCATACAACTGAGGCAACCCTTTTTTCCTGGGTTCTAGACCATTTTTCCTTTCTGTGGGTAATCCGTATTATCATACAGTTGAAGTGTGGCATTGGTGGAACTGGGGGAAGCAATGTGGTGACAAGGACAGTTCCCACCTTCTGATATTTGGTGGGGGAACAAAGCAGACACCCCTTTATCAGTCATGACTCCTCCATTTCGGACAACTTCTCCATCCTCGGCGCCTTCTTCCAAATGATTTTCCATGTCATTTGAAAACATAACCTTTTAATAGTGTTCAGGGCTTTTAAAATGTAATGTTACTGGTGTTACACATTGTATGTTTCCCTAAATGCCATATTGCTGTGCCATTGTCTCCTTCAACTGATGTTTTTAATGAAACGTCAGAAACTAAGGAGGGACACAAACAAGACAGAAGCCAAATGTTTCTAGGGATGCCCACTGTTCCTACTAGCATTGCTGAGTGTGGAGTTAAATGCACTTCAAGATTCATGGGAGGGGACACAGGCAGTGCTTTCCCCCCTAAAAAAACATTTAGGGGTACTCTCATTTTCCTACTCCTATTGAAATACTGTCCCTCAATGAGGCCAAACTTAGATTCACAAAACGTTTAGAGGTATGCGTCCCCCTGCTTCCCCCCAGAAAAAAGCGCTGGACACAGGTATGGGAAGACTCTTCCCTTAGTGCTTCCTTCCTCTGCACTCAGGAGGAAACTATTTTGAGGCCACCCTGAGCACAGACCACTCTTTCCAAGATGTCTGCCAGCGATTGCCTTTTCTAGATATGACTCTGCAAGTACCCACAACCGCATATGTCAATATACACACTTGGAATCCATGATAGGCATGATATTTGTCAGTGCTGCTTTATAGGCGGAGTTTTGCAGGCCATTGGAAAAAGTTGCCCTACAACTTTATTGGAACTTCCCAAGTTCTGCCAAATAGCTTTGGCTTTAATTGATCCAAAAAGCACACACCAACTCACAAACCCTTGAGCCTGACAGCATCTGTATTCGATCCAAGGTGGCAATGAGCTGTACAGGAGGTGCTCCTCTGTCCACTACCTTCTGAGGCACAGCAGCATCAGGGATATCAAGTTTTTATAGTTGAGGTGTTGAAAATAATAGGAAAACAGTTGACTCGTTTTTCAGGCCATCTCCAAATATTGCCAACAAAGGCTCTGTCAAGTTTCCACCATCTGCAGCTTTTCAGATTTTTTTTTTCCACTTAGGTGATTTATTTCAGCAAAACAGCTCTCAGGTCACCAGCTGCTAAAGTACTTATGTAATGGGCCTAGTTGTTTCTCATGCTATCCAACATGAGGCCATCAGACTCTGCCTTGCCTCCAAATGTGCAAATATACTAAGGAATATTTGCATAAAGTGATTAATCACAAGCACTTCAATGCTACAGTTGGGACAGGCATGATTTGGTCAATGGGAAGTTCAAATAAATTAGGGTAACTTATTTGCTTGTGGCTATACAATAAGGTAAAAGGTAAAGGATGCAGGTGGCACTGTGGTCTAAACCACTGAGCCTCTTGGGCTTGCCGAAGGTCGGCGTTTCGAATCCGCACAATGGTGGTGAGCTCCTGTTGTTCTGTCCCAGCCTCTACCAATCTAGCAGTTCGAAAGCATGCCAGTGCAAGTAGATAAATAGGTACCGCTGTGGCGGGAAGGTAAATGGTGTTTCCATGCACTCTGGCATTCGTCACAGTCCTCCGTGCACCAGTAGCAGTTTAGTCATGCTGGCCACATGATCCGGAAAGTTGTCTGTGGACAAACGCTGGCTCTCTCAGCCTGTAGTGAGATAAGCACCGCACCCCATAGTCGCCTTTGACTATCTAAGGGTCATCTAAGGGTCATTTACAATAAACTTCTGAGGTAAGCCATGAAGATAATAGAGATTCTCCTGCCTTTGGGAACTCCTACTGTTGCAAAGAACCAGAGCCCCAAAGAGTCCCTCCATTGCAACATGCACAAAACTGCTGCTTGGGGATCTGCAGGGCATTTTAAGCTGCTGCCACCTCACCACCACTCCATGGCCAGATCTACCAGAAATGGTAGATGTAAGGTAAAGGTAAAGGATCCCTGGCCATTCAGTCCAGTCATGACCAACTCTGGGGTTACGGCGCTCATCTCGCTTTATTGGCCGAGGGAGCCGGCGTACAGCTTCCGGGTCATGTGGCCAGCAGGACTAAGCTGCTTCTGGCGAACCAGAGCAGCACACGGAAACGCCGTTTACCTTCCCGCCAGAGCGGTACCTATTTATCTACTTGCACTTTGACATGCTTTCGAACTGCTAGATTGGCAGGAGCAGGGACCAAGCAATGGGAGCTCACCCCATCGCAGGGATTTGAACCACCGACCTTCTGATCGGCAAGTCCTAGGCTCTGTGGTTTAACCCACAGCACCACCTGCGCCCCATGGTAGATGTAGGCCACATCTAAACCATACATTTACAGCGCTTGTATACCTTAACAGTTATAGCTTCCTCCAAAGAATCCTGGGAGTTGTAGCAGAGATTGATTTAGGGCAGTGCAACCAGTTCTGCTGCACTGGATGCTGAGCCTAGGGGACGTTTCAACTATGATGCAGTGTATGGAGCAAGACGGAAGGTGAGAGGTGGTGGGACACCAAATTTTGGCCTTGCACAGGGCGCCACTGAAATTTGAAAGACCAAAGTCCACCCTGGCTGTAGTTGTGTGGAATTGTAGCTCTGTGAGGGTTCTCCTAATGGCTCTCAGCACCCACAACTTCCTATGGATGCCCAGGGTGCTGCCATGATCTCCAACCCCCTGCCAAACTGTGTATACAAAAAGTAACTAAAATACTTTTGTAATTCTAAAGAATGTATCCACAGAGGCAGCTGCCTGTTGTGTCTCTGAATGAGTCCTGGTGCTGGTCATGCCCTCTTTCAGTAATGAGGCATGCTCCCAAACAATTGCTCCTGTAATAAGGCTGGGCGGTCTCCTCTGAAGGTAGGCCTAACCCTAACCTTTGCACATTGCAGAAGTAAATCTTTTTTCAGGTTTAAGAGTGAAGTAAACATCCAACTTTAATGGGAAGGGGGAGGGCAAAGTATGCCCTAGTTAGCAGAAGTGGAAACAAATAATACTTGAACTGAATGCACAGATATTTTCAGAAGTGGCACCAGAGCTTTCCCAAATATTCTCATTTTTGTGTTTTTGGCATTTAAAATGTGTTGCTTCCTTCCTCAGAAATTCAGATCCCAGGCAAATGCATATATTTTCTGAACTTACTATTTCAGGTCTGCAGATAGGAAACACTGAGATGAAAGGAAGATGGGCTTGCTGTGGATAACATTCAACAATAGTGATACCACATAAGTAACCCTCAGTTTAAAAACCAGTGATGTTCACTGCACCGCCTAGTTTTATTTTTTCATTCAGTTTCTTGTTTTCACAGATGGCGTCTCGGGAAAGTGATACCAAAGTGATATTTTGATTTGTAAAACCGCATAAGTTCCAGCTACTGGTGATAACTCCAGGGTCAAAACATTTTTTTTGCAACATGGCACTGGCACTAAGATTATTTATCTACTAGATACGTATCTACAAATAACAAGAGACTCAACCAGTCTTGCGGACGTTAATTGCACCAGCTAATCAACATCAGTGTTTGTACAAAGTGCAAATGGTCGCATCGTACAGGGAGGAACAGAAAATATTGTGGGCATGATCCAGCCAAAGCTAAGCTTTTTTATTTTTATTTTTTCCGGTCCCATTGAGTTTCAAGGAAGAGAAATCTCTACCTCAGTGGAGTAAAAGAGGACAGACTGTTCTGTGCTTGCATAAGGGGTGCTGTTTTTATTTCATTGGCAAGCCGCGTCGAGCTACTCCTTTTGTGAAAATAAAACTGCCGGTATCATAATGCTGTTATGCATATCTGTGATGAGACCATATTTGGAATACTGTGAGCAGCTCTGGCCAGCTTACCTCAAAATAAGGATACTGCAGAATTGGAAAAGGTTCAGAAATGGGTAACCAAAATGATCAGTTGGGATTTTTTTAGGTTAGAGAGTAAGAGGTGACATGATAAAAGTTTATAAAAACCATGCGTGGAGGAAGTGGATAAGAAAAAGGTTCTGTAACACTGTTGTTGTTGTTTAGTCGTTTATTTGCATCCTATTCTTTGTGACCCCATGGACCAGAGCACGCCAAGCACTCCTGTCTTCCACTGCCTCCCGCAGTTTGGTCAAACTCATGTTCGTAGCTTCGAGAACACTATCCAACCATCTCGTCCTCTGTCGTCCCCTTCTCCTTGTGCCCTCCATCTTTCCCAACATCAGGGTCTTTTCTAGGGAGTCTTCTCTTCTCATGAGGTGGCCATAGTACTGGAGCCTCAGCTTCAGGATCTGTCCTTCCAGTGAGCACTCAGGGCTGATTTCCTTAAGAATGGAGAGGTTTGATCTTCTTGCAGTCCATGGGACTCTCAAGAGTCTCCTCCAGCACCATAATTCAAAAGCATCAATTCTTGGGCAATCAGCCTTCTTTATGGTCCAGCTCTCACTTCCATACATCACTATTGGGAAAACCATAGCTTTTACTATACGGACCTTTGTTGGCAAGGTGATATCTCTGCTTTTTAAGATGCTGTCTGTAGAACTTAGTTAAACAAGGGAATTCTCTCCCGCAGGAGGCAGTGATGACCACCAACTTGGCTGGCTTTAAAAGATTATTAGACAATGGAGGACAGGGCTATCAACAACTACTAAACACAGTAGCGAAGTTATACTTCCAGTGTCAGAATGCTAGTTGCTAGAAATCGCAACATGTGCTGATGTGTTCATGTTCCGCTTGTGGGCTTCTCACAGGCAGCTGGTTGTGCATTGGGAGAACAGGATTATAACCAGACTTTGAATCTGAACTGGGCCTGGAAATGGGCATTTCCAATATCCAGCTCCAGCCACCCCCATTTTGAGCAAGCTGAAGCTCCTGGAAACTCTTCAAAGGGAGCCCTGTGTAGAGTGCATTTGATGGTCAGGACCCATAAAAAAGCCTAAGGATCTTTCCATGCTTCCCAAACTAGGCAGCATCAGTTGTAGACTCTCCAAGTGTCCCTATTTTCCAGGGACAGTTCCAGATTTGCAGTTTCTTATTTGAAAGAAACTGCTTTTCCTTAGGACATCCCTATTTTCACTGGAGAAATGTTGGAGGGTATGGAGTCATCTGACCCCTGAGCCATCTGAAGGCAGCCATGTATAGTGAATTTTTAAAAATGTTTAAAAATGTTTTAAAATAATATTGTTTTATTATGTGTTTATATATGTTGGAAGCTTCCCAGAGTGGCTGGGGCAACCCAGTAAAATGAGTGGGGTATAAATAGTTAATAGTTAGTGGTAGTAGTATTACTAGTAGTAGTAGAATAGGATGTCCTTGTTTTCACTGGGGAAATGTTGGAGGGTATGCAGTCGACCCACTATAACTCCATTAACTGCAAAGCAAGCTTTTACAATTCAAAGTAATCGACAGAATAGAGATGGCGTTCCCCACCACCACCTAGCCTTAAGAGCCATGGCACAATAAATCTCATCCATTCCTCCTTCCATACCCCCGCAAGTGTTATAAAAATGAGATTGTGGAACATTTACAGTGATATTAATACAATCAATCAGCATCAGCCAACAGAGATGTAAGAGCCAGCTAAGCCCATGAGGGGAAAGTGGGGAATGGGAATGATAAAGTGGTCTCTGTGGTGGTCAGGGAGAGATGCCAAATACTTGAAACTGGTTTCCAAACTAATAAGCTACAGGGGGAAATGGGGACTACACTCAACTCTACTCTACTTCATTAAAAATAATTAACTTGACTAAGGAATGGCTTTCCATATTTGTGTGTGTGTGTGTGTGTGTGTGTGTGTGTGTGTGTGTCCTATATATATGAGAAGCCTCACACTTCTAAGTCATATATATCCTGTACTGCACTCTGTATGGGTCTGTCCTTGAGAAAGATCCAGAAGCTGCAGCTAGTGCAGAGTGCTACTGCTATGTTGGTAGTGGGACAGCCCAGTGGAACCATGTGACATCAGTCCTGAAAACACTGCACTGCCAGTTCAGATGCTGGACTAAAGTTCCCATCTAAACCAAACAGGGCAGTGAAAGCTAAAATAACTGTTCTTCAGAGAATCACCTGGCTATACCTCTTTACCTTCTAGACTGCTCAACTCTTTGGAAATCCAGCATTTCTTGCTTTGTGCAATGCAAGTGGTTGAGAATTCCAGTTGAGAACTTCATAATATCTGTGTTGTTTTATACAACCTAATGAGAACAAAGAGCTAGGGTTGCAGTCCAAACCACATCCTTCTATCAAACCCAGCAAACAAAATATTATAAAATGGCAGGGCCTGGAGCTCACAGCTATATAAAGATGTGGGATAATGGTTGAGGTTTGATGCCAGGCCTTTTTGCATTAAAAAGGGTTTTACAGGGGTAGAGTTAGGGGCCTCTGACATACTATAAATTGTATTTTGGGGTTAAAAACAGAAAGTGTGTCCCTGGTATCTCTACGTATTCTTGCACACTATATCTTTAAATGTAAGCAATAGGCTTGCCAAACAATTATAGTGTTTAGAGAAGTTGATGGCCTACATCTGTTTAAAATACTACTCAGTGTTTAGACTGATGTGATTGAAAACATTCTGCAAAGACCAAGTATAAATTCATAAAGCTTGATTTTTAGGGATTTGTTAGAATAAAACTCTCCATGTAGGATATAATGATTAACCATTAAGATGTACCAGAACTTTCAATGTTGTTGGTGAATCTATCCTGACTGAGGACAACGGTATTGTTGTGAAATCGCTTTGCCATCCAAAGGCATCATGAGTTCAAGCTGCTCCTTTCTAACAATGGACATTTCCATCTTGGGCGGTGGTTGTGGGGAAGAAAAGCAACTGAGGTTGTAATCCTTTGCTTCCTGGGAGGGCATGTCGGAGCTACAGGATTTTATGGATATCTCTTTGTGGGAGGGGAGTGTAGTTGTAAATGCCACTCCATTCCAAACCCCTTCCCCCAGGTTTTCCTCCCCAAAAATAAATGAAACTCTGTACTGCCCACACCAACACTTTTCGTTGTGGGCATCCATCTGTCTCAGGATACAATGAAGCAGTGCACCTTTGCGGCTGAAGTCAAGCTCTTGGAAGTTGCAGCGCCTGCTGTGGCTGTACAGACCGATGCAAGAGAGACATGTTTTGTTGCAGGTGGGGCAGATGAAAGCATTTGGGGGTGTTGCTGCAGGTGCACCATGGCATTTCTTCTCTCTGTGCTCCTTCCAGCAGTCATTCCTCCTCTAGTCACTGCTATTGATGTCTCCAGGCACTGTGGTTGTCTGCAAGGGATTCCAGCATGGCAGGGTTGATGTTGCCAGCATTCACATCACATTTGCAAACATCTTTGTAATGCAGAATTGGTCTTCCAGTGGGCCAGATACCTGAAGCCAGATTGCCTGTAGAGCACATCCTTGGAGAGCCTGCCATCCTCCATTCTATGGACAAGACCAAGCCAGTGCAGACATCGCTAAGATAGGAGTGAGAACATGCTGGGAATGTGGGCTTGGGAAAGCACATCTTTGTTGGGAATTCTGTTCTGCCATGTGATACCCAAAATCCTCCTGACACAGTGCATGTGGAAGGTGTTGAGGTGTCGCTCCTGACTGTTGTAAGTTGCCCACAACTCACTTCCATAAATCAGTGTGCTCAATGCGCAAGCCTGGTAGACCTTCATCTTGGTATTAGATGTTAACATCACATTCTCCCATGCCCTTTTGGAGAAGCGAGCTATTGCTATAGCTTCCTTCCCAATATGCTTGTCCAGCTCAGTGTCAATTGAGAGATTGCTGGTTATAGTGGAACCCAGGTAGGCAAACTTGTCTACCACCTCAATTGTGTGGCCACCAATGCTGACGCATGGAGTGCTGGTGATGTCCTGACCTAAGACTGCGCCACCCAAAATTCAATGGTGTGGAATGTTGAGAGAGCTTCAGAGTTATTATGATGCTGTTTGGAAAGCTTCTCCCTACCTTCAGAAGCCCTGTAAATGTGCTTTTGTTTGGGTTACCTAGGAACAACTGATACCTCTTTCTCTTGTGCAGTTTTGGATTCATGGAAAGTCTAGAACTGATGTTAGTATACAGATGTACCTAACTGAAAGCAGAGTTTGGAAAGGTTTACTGAGGCCTTTTTGCACCTGATTAATCCAATACATCCTTCTTCATTAGCAAATGGAAATCTCAGGACAAATCTCCCTGAAGGCATAATTCCTTGGGTAACACTGAAGTCTCCTAAAAACAATGAGACTCATTCATTTGGGGAGCCTTTGTGGGGTCATTTGACTGATTTGCTACATTTGTTATTTGAAGGAGGGCAGGTTTTATGCATAAGGAACACAGACACCCCTGAACTGGACTCCAAGCTCAGACACTAATTTGAAGCAAATGCTGCTGGGATGTGGCTGGGATTTGTTATGTTTATTAGATGTCATATTGAGAATTTCAAGATGCAGCTTGTAAACCAGAGGAATATTTATTAAGAAGCAACATCAGCACAATTCTTTACAAGATTATAGAAAAATTGTTTTGAGTTATCTCTGTGGTTTTACTAAGGGTCAGTTCATACGTCTGAATGTATGGCGCTTGCAAAAAAAAAAAAAGGTATATTCTGTCTTCCTGTGACTTTTCAAGCTCTCTTTCAGCTTTGGCTTATAAGGTTCTTTCGATGTGCCCTCTGGAGTTGTGGCAAGTTAGTCCCTGGTAGCCTGTTGCTGGAAACTTCCTTCTCTGGGGTTTCCCTCAATTATTATTCTTTTTCATGTGATACATATAGAGCTGTTGTTGCACATCAGATTAGGAATACAGGTTTGAGGCTTCGAAATAAACAGAAGGATATCATCTGAAAAAAATTACTATTTTGTATTCAGCTGGATTGTGAACTGCTCCGTGAATCTCACAATGTTGTTTAATAGCGCAAGCCAGGGTTTCTAAACATATAACAAAAAGCAAAGGTGAAAGTGGACATCCCTGGCTGACACCTTTGAGGCACTAGAAAAAGAGCAGACATAATATTGTTCATTTTAACTTGATGTTGGTGAAACTAGATGTTGGTGATGTTTAACCAGATGTTGGTGAAACATACAATACTTTAATCCATTTTATAAAGTCCACTGGAAATCCAAATTTAGTTAAAGCTACTTCCATATACTGTTTATAAATGTTGTCGAAAGCCTTCTTAGTGTCTAGTAATATAATGGAGAATCGATCCTTATTTTTATTTAAGTCTACCAAATCCACCACTAGTCCAATATTATCTGCTGCTTAGCATGTGCACATTGTCTTAAGGTAATAGTTGTTTTAACACATTTTAACATTTCCTAACACCTTGTTTTATTTTAGTTTCTGCAAAGTAATAGCACTTGGCCCACTTCTTCGTGTTTCTAGCTGGGCCAAATTTTGTAGGGATTAGGTTCTGCAGTTTTAATTTGAGTCTATGGCCGCTTCCAGCTAACTTTTTCATTGAGCATTTGGCCTAATTTGTTTGTGGGGAGGTTAGGTGGCAATAATAATAATAATAATAATAATAATAATAATACCCCACCCATCTGGCTGGGTTGCCCCAGCCACTATTTAATGAGCATTCATTCTCATTTGTTTGTGGGGAGGCTGGATGACACCACATCACAGCAAGTGTTATTCCACATATTCCAGGAGTTTTCTGCCATCATTTTCCTTATCAAAAAAGTATGATCTTCAGTGGAAGTGGTTTGCACAAGAGCCCCCATTCAACTATGATTGCTCAACTTGAATTTGCCAGTGTTATCTCTGCCAGTGAATCTCATCCGGAAATAGCAGTCTGGAAGCACCTGTAACTGGATTTTATGGCTGAGTTTTATCTATTACTGTGTTGGTTTTAGAGATTTGCGGTTTTATTGAGCTGTTGTATCGCTTCTTTTAATGTTATCTAGATCACTGTATTTGTTTCCTAGAGAATATTTTCAATTAGGTGGCTCATAAATTGAATAAAACAAATAGGTGCAGGTGAACCGCGGCAGAGTGTCTTGGAATGGGACTTGGAGAACAGTCATAGACAAATGTTAAAGACATGGCTGGAAGACTGATAATCTGGATAGGCTTCTTGATGAACAGTTGGGGATAATGTTCCAATTAGGAATGTAATGCAAGTCTGACGGGGGGGAATTAAGAAGAAATTAAGAAGAAATTAAGAATATCACGTTGGTTGCAAGCATGTTCTGCAAAATCATACAAAATTGCCACTGCTTCTTCTGGTGACTGTTGTATCTCTATCAGGTTTCTCTTGGGACAGCAAATGAGGTGCTTTAACCTCTTCGCTGCATTACAGTTCTAATCTCTAGCTCTTCCCTCCCCTTCTGGCTAGCTTTCTTCCTGGTTCCCTTTCATTCCTGCATCCCTTACAGGGATTACTGGGATCCGTAGTATTACGGGAGTATCTCCAAAGCACCCTTGCAGTGGTAAAGCTGCAAGCTCTGGTACCAGGGGCAGAGAGCAGGTGGGGGCATGGCTGGCGCGCATCCTGGGGGTGTGGTGTGCATCCCGGAGGCATGGTGTGCCACCTGCAGGGTCATGCCAGGCGTCCTGGGGGCGTGGCACCGCTTGTGGGGGCATGGTGCCCGGTGTGTGGCGCATGTCCAGGGGAGCAGCCGCGATGGTATCCCCCTCCCCAATGGTGCCAGGGACGGTGTGCTCCCCCCGTCCCTCCCTTCCTCCGCCAGTGCACCCTTGGCCAACCTGGTGCCTTTCAGATTTTTTTAACCATAGCTCCCGTCTGTGCAGGTCTGGAGAGCAACGCCTGCTACAAAGAAACTACCCTATACTTACCAACCACTAGATAGTGTTGCAGTCAGATCCAGACCAGGAATGTATGATGAAAACTAAGAACACTGCAAAGGCGCTAAGCAGTAGGTTCAAGAAAAATTGTAATGTTCAATGACTACCATTACAACTAAGAATAAGAGAACCTGAATTTAGAGGTTCTTACCATGAGTGTGTTCGTTCTGCTTCCTCAATGTCGTGCCCAGCAGGGAATAACACTGTAGATCATTAGTCCAGGGTTTGTTCCAGTAATTTTGCCATTTCTCTTTTGATCCGAAACATGCAAGAGGCTGTGTTAAAACATGCAGGCGTTTTCATCACTCAGTCCCCAAGAGAGTATGCATAAAATTACTAAACGCTCTTTAAGCAACCACCAGAACAGCTTTCCTCTTTCCACTGTCTTGAAAATGAAAGCTTTCCCTATTTGTTTGGGGGTTAAGGAGGGGAAGTGTATGTGCATAGCTTTTACAGTCCAGCAAGACTTCTTTCACATTCATCAAAACTCCACTTTCATTCAGGTCTGGGTCCTAGTTTGCTAAAAGTGATTCAACAGCCTTCAAAGGGACAGGAACTCACATTATGTCACAAAAGGAATCCTAAATCAGTGTTCTTTCATTCCTTATAGTGCATGTGGAAATTCCACGGATTTTTGTAGTGTTGGGACTATTGAAAGACAGTGCTGTGTTTGTTAAACATAGTGAAAAGAACACAGTGAAGAGGACTGAGGTCAGGAGCTATAGAAAGAGCTGCTTCTTAGGATTTCTAGGATAAGGTATAAGATGTAGCCTGGCGATGAGGAGCCTGTGGCCCTCCTGATGTCATTGGACTCCAGCTTCCAGGAGCCCAAGTCAGCATGATCAGTGGCCAGGAATGGTAGGAGCTGGAAGTGTAACAATATCGGGGGAGATGGGACCAGAAGATTCAAAATATGCCAAGCTAACGTATGAAGGTTTTCACCGTGTGGAACCAGATTGAAAACTGTAGGGTTGAAGAACTCTGTACTTCTTTAAATCTGCATTACTGTAGCAGGAAATGGCATATTTAATACTTGCCACAATGCTTTGCATACCTTCTTTTAACCCAAAGTTCCTTGCTGACCTCTCCTTGGAATGCCTCTCCCCTTTCACTCATCGCTACGCTAATGCTTGGCATGCGGGGCAAGGAGTTTATTTGTTTCCAATGAAATGGAAATCCATTTAACAAATGGTTCGTAGAGCATGGAAAGTCACATCAGGATACTGAGTCAACGTGCGTATCATTTCTGGATATGAAGCCAGATATCACACTGATGTCATTACAAAACATTTCCCTGGATTAGCAAGTTTTAGCTGGTTTTGGAGCGGAATAGTATGTCACCCTTAAGAGGGCTTATTTGAAGATTTGATTGTCATAGTTAGGGAAATGAATGATCAATTATCAATGGCAAACACTAATTTAGTGATTTTAAAAAACCCTGTTGGTTTAAGACCAGAATCTCATATTAGCTCAAAGCCAGGAAATGGGAAGCTAAGGCTGATGCATGAATGGGCATGCCCTGGCATCAGTAATGATTTTATACAACACAAATTGTGTTGGCTTACAATTTAACCTCCATGAACTCCTTTCCCTGGTCTTCATACAGAGAAGGATGAAGTTCCTGGCATCAGCCAAAATGCCCCATGTGACACTGTTCCTATATTTCCTTTTGAAACATCTGAGACCTACTGCGTTGTTAGAGGAATAGTCCGGTGTGTTGACCCAAGCATATTAGTTTGTGGGGGGTTGTGGTGTGTGGTGTAATATGCACAAATAGTTCAGCCTTCCCTCTTACGGTCAAGGCATACATCCAGGGCCAGTCCACCCATGATGCAGTTCCCTCAGGTGGCAAGCTGGGGACAGATCCAGGCCCCAATGAACGTGCCACTCATTGTCTCCTGCACCTGTCGCTCTCCTCCTTCACTGACACCTGCTGCCATCTGTTCCTCTGCAGCTTCCTTCTTCCCTGCTGCCTTCAGCACCCTGGGCCTACCCTGGGCTGCCTCCAGTTACCTCACGTGGTAGCGTCAGGGGGGCAGTGGTGGTGGGGCACTACTTTCTTTTTTGCCTCAAGTGGCAAAACGGACCAGCCCTTCTTACATCCTTAACTAGCTGCTCTCAGTGGCTACCTGGATAATACATTTGGTTCCATAAGGCTGTTCTTAATGTGGTGGTGTGTTTTCAAAAGATGAGCTCCAGAGCATAGAAAACAGGATCAAAGTAAGTTGTCTCATCTAGCTCAGTACTGTCTAGAGCAGCTTTCCTCAACCTGGGACCCTCCAGATGTTTTGGACTACATTTGCCATAATTCCCAACCATTGGCATAGCTTCCTAGGGCTGGTGGGATTTGTAGTCCAAAACGTATGGAAGGGGCCATGTTGGAGAAGGCTGGTCTATAGTGTTCTACATTGTAGACTCTACACTGACCAGCAGTTGCTTTCTAGATTTCAGACAGTCCTACCTGAAGATACCAGGGATTGGACCTGGGAAACGTGTGCTCTAGCACTGAGTTAGCTGTTTACTCATTGAGATAAGGCCATCCATATTTTGCAGGCTGATCTGTGAATGGCAGAACCTACACTGCGATAGTACAGTGGATGTGATGGAGCCAGCGTGGTGTAGTGGTTAAGAGTGGTAGTCTCGTAATCTGGGGAACCGGGTTCGTGTCTCTGCTCCTCCACATGCAGCTGCTGGGTGACCTTGGGCTAGTCACACTTCTCTGAAGTCTCTCAGCCTCACTCACCTCACGGAGTGTTTGTTGCGGAGGAGGAAGGGAAAGGAGATTGTGAGCCGCTTTGAGACTCCTTCGGGTAGTGATAAAGCGGGATATCAAATCCAAACTCTTCTTCTTCTTCCTGCACTGTGAGTCAGGATGGGAGCCCTAGTGACTTTGATTTTGAGGGTGGCTCGTTGGATGGGATATGCCGAGTTCCTTTTCGCTTTTCTGCTTCTCCAAACTTAAAGCCTGGATTCATTTCCAATTGTTAATAAATTGCAATAAGATTTCAGTTTACATTACAGCTTACGCAAGATTATGTTGGACTGTAATGACATTCCCAAAGTAGATGCAATCTTGACAGCATATGGAAGCAATTCCATATTTACAGATCCTCATATACATACCTCTCTGTGTTGCAGGGGCAAGCCCCATATTTTGATAACACAACCTGCAACAAGTCAGAGAGGATTCAGCTATTCCTGGAAAATCAAATTAGTCAACTGTATACTATTCAGTCACGAACTGGATCCTGATGTGTGGGGGTTACTGAAATAAGTTTCTCATTTTCCTTTACAGTGGAGGGTGGGGGTGGGTTAAACAGGAGGGTCAGGCCATTGTGACCCTGCACACTTTATCCTATAATAACTTCACAGCCACTTTCTTATGGTGTACCAAAATCTGTTTATTTCCTCTGACATTTAATTCATTCTTATGCGTCTCAGTTCTGTACCCTCAGGGTAGATGAAGCTGGAATTTCCATTTGAGAACATAAGAACTTAAGAACCCTGCTGGATCAGACCAAGGGTCCATCTAGCCCCAGCATCCTGTTTCTAGCAGTGGCCAGCCAAGATGCCTTCAGGAAGGCTGCAAGAGCAAATTGATTGCACTTTTAGTCAAATCCACCCTTTTAATGTTGTTTACCTAGACCAGGGCTCAGTTCTTTTCCCCATTTTCTACAGAGCTTTTGTCCCCCTCCCCCCGGGCGTTTCCTCGATGCCTGAACTTGGTACCTATTTTGTAATGTAAATCCAATTTAATTTGCACAGTTCTGCCTGACTGGGGATGTTTTGTAAAAAATTCAAGCTCCGTGAAAAACTCCAACCAGGTGATACACTTACAGGCAGCACTCCCAATGTAGTGCAAGTTACAGATCTTCAAAACGGTTGTCAAAGAGAAGGCAGGTGGCTACCAAGTTGGGTTTGCTGTCCCACCCCCACCCCCTTAGAATATTGACTTTTAATTAGCCGTGATTAAGCACTGTTTTTCTATATGGTCCATTTCTGCCTCAAAACCCATTTTGCCCCTTGGTTGTTGACACAGTTGAGGAATTATCTGCTTCTTTGCAAATCGTAGCGTTTTCATGCACTGCTCACTAAGTAAGGTCTGGGTTGGTTCTTTTTCCTTTCCTTTTCCCTTAGGAGTGCCTGCTCTGCAGATAACCCCACTGCTTTCTTTGTATAATACTTTAGCTAGAACTATTGATATACATATATACACATATCTATCTAGAGAGATTCACATACTCTCTAATAATTTATTATTCCATTTTATGCTGCTCATTAATCACGACCCATTAAAGATACCCTTCATCAGTCAATGAGTCTGGAAGGAGAAAGGGAGACGTTAACTGGAGAAGTTTGTTTTCATTTTCAACACTCATAATTGCATAACACGAAGAACGTCTGCGAAATCTGAAGGAATCTGACCCAAATCAGAGAAGTGACCATTGATGGGTGATTTATGCTTCAACACAAGTTTAAAGTTTCACTCCAACAAATCTCTCTGAGTAGTAAAATAAAAATAAAAAATACTGACCTAATTCTAATAGTTCTGCACCAAAAAAAACAAGCATTGCTCTTAGTCATGAAAAACACTCAGATATAGTACACATAACAGGATTTCTTTGCAGCATGAAGCAAGCCAATGAGTCGCATTGCAGGAAGCAACATACCTGCAGAAATTGTAGCCTGCATTGCATTGTGAAAGAAATGGCACCCAGGTATTTGTAAAACAAATTATTTTGCAAAAGCAAAATGCAGGATAGAAGCTATCTGGAACTTTTTCAAAAAGCCACTGGAATCAGTAAATTTCCCAGTGATTTTATTGGTAATGGAGAGTGGGGATCCCAGAAGTAAAGTTTTTGTTAAGTTGCCATGATTACAGCCATTGTAAACATTGTTAGTTTTATGAAGGGCTTTATTAGAGAATCATAAAACGACACTCTGAGCTAATAATGGCTGCAGGAGCTCTCATTGCTTCTGAATTATTTGTTGACATTCTGAATTTCAGAGGGGAACAAACTGTCCTTGCAAATGAATTTTTTTTTAGACATATTGACCACCACAGAGCAAGAAGAGAATACAAAGCTATAGCGATGAACTGAAGAAAATAAAATTCAGTCCAGACCTTCAAAGGTCACACCCACACCATAAATGTGAAGCACTCTTATGCCACTGGGAACTGTTGTTTAAGAGTCCTGGGAATGTTAGATTGATGAGGACAGCATCCTGCACCATCTACAGTTCCCAGAATTATTTTGGGGAAGCCATGACTGTTAAAGTGGTTAAGAGTGCTTTCGATGTATGGTGTTGATGTGACCCAGGTTTCCTGAGAGACCATATCTCAGCAGGTTCTTTCAGGAAGGATTACTATATAGTACCACCTCAAATGTTAGTTCTGTGGCATAGTTGCCACTTCACTCTGGCTGAATCCCAGACTGCTCCAGTAACATTTGAAAAAGAGAATGAAATATGGGATGAAATGGTGAGCTGATGTATGTGGTTCTTCAATCGGATGCATGGTTGGTGCTTCCTTGAGGTTTGACCCCAGACCACAGCCATCATGGCTCCCAGTTAGGTGTGATACTGGCAAGGCGATGGTCCTATTCCAGTGTTCTTTTTCCTCACACAATTAAAATCGTGTGATGGAGATGGCAAGCGCCCCGCCTCTCTGCTGCATCACTTTCCACTTTTGTATAGCCCTTCATAACTTGGTGGTAGGGCTGAGGGAGAAATCTGATTCAGTTCTCATTTAAAGGTAAACCTTCCTTATTTCTGAAACGTTCCGTGAAACAAGACAAAGTCACCTTTCAAAACTTACATCACTCTGAATTTGGCAGTGCAGTTCTGCAGCCAAATAAGGTGTACAAAAATGCATATGCTAAGAGAAAGCGTGCATAAAAAATGCATATATCAGTGAAAGGAACATGCAAAAATGCATTATGTTAGGCAAAGTTGCCTTGCAAAATTGTATATACAAGCGCTGACCCACTTGTGCCAACCAGCACTTGCACAACATCCCATTTTCAGTGCTGCAAGGGGACTGGGGTGGAGTGGGGTGGGGCAGACTTATGCACATCCTGCTGAAGTGCACGGCAGCCAGGAACACAACCCCCACAGGAATGGGGAGTTGTCTGTTTTTTGCAAAACTGCATACAAAGATATAAGACTAAAATGCTAATAAATTTTCATAAGGATTTTTTAAATATATATATAAGAACAACATATGCTGTTGTTGTTTAGTCGTTCAGCCGTGTCTGCCTCTTCGTGACCCCATGGACCAGAGCACGCCAGGCACTTCTGTCTTCCACTGCCTCCCGCAGTTTGGTCAGACTCATGTTTGTAGCTTCGAGAACACTGTCCCACCATCTCGTCCTCTGCCGTCCCCATCTCCTTGTGCCCTCCATCTTTCCCAACATCAGGGTCTTTTCCAGGGAGTCTTCTCTTCTCATGAGGTGGCCAAAGTATTGTAGCCTCAGCTTCAGGATCTGGCCATAAAAACATATAAAAACAACATATATAAAAACAACAACAACCTCAAACTGATGTGGAAATGTAGAGAACCACACATAAAATTGGAAAAATGGAAAATTGGAAAAATGGAAAATAATTGGGAAAATGGAAACCAGCAAATTTATCTATCCCTAACTGAGACTTCACCTGCAGGAAGTTGATGAAGACAAAGACAGGAAAGCTCTCCACTCCAAGAGTCTCTCCAGCTCCCAAAGGCTGTAAACAAAAAGGTGATGACATGTGAGAGGGGGCACGGCTTATTAGCACACTCCTGCTTCCCCAAACATGAATTTAGTCACACAAGGAGAAACAAAGCCAGAAATGCAACTATTGTCCCACCAATCCCACTTGACCACCAAACTTCCATTTTATTTCTGGGTTGTGGAATCTAGCTAGAGCAAGCACTCAGCAGAGTTAACATGTAAGTAATCTCTGAAGCAAAATGCTCCTGCAACAATTAGGATCAAGCATGAAGGCAAATCATTACGGGTTGTTTTGTTTTTGTTTTTTATAAACCAATTTATTCACGGGTTCTTTTTTTATTCTTTTTTTCAGAACTATGGTCACCATTTCATTTGACTTACAAGATAATCATAGCCAGTTTTGCCCTTTGGCCTCCGGCAGAAGTCACGTGCCCAGCTTCCGTTCGCTGATTGCTAAAATAATCCAGATGCTCACCGCCTGGCTCATTTGTGATTTGAACATTTCATAGTTAACCACACTGTAGATATCATGTTCCCTGGCAATCTTTTTAAGAAGCGGCTATGTTGTCTTTATTGACTTTATGAGTTGATGGTTTGTTCCCTGTCCTGAGTATTGAATAAAGTATTCTATAGTAATCAGATCCATCTTCCGTGGACGTTAGTGCTGCATTAACTTAAGTCCTTTGAGTATCCAGCCTGACACTCAAAGCTCATTGCTTTCTTTAAAACAGAATAAAAATAGAAGCTTCTGGGCAGAAAAGTCACTACATTTGAAACAATATCTTCATAATATAGTTGCACCTTGTATGCCTTTGACTTATGTTTCCATCAAATATATACAACCAAGAGAAAATGATCTGCTTTGCATTCCATTGCACTCACCAATAGCAAATGAAGTCAACCTTTGACTAATAAGACATTCGTTATTAATGTTGCATGAAAACACTGTATATCTTCCTATGTAATATTTTTGTAAGGGAAAATGTCATCACTCTGCAGGTTGTGTGGCCACCAGTTGGCAGGGTTGGGGGCACTGTGAGCAGAGGTGGCAGCCCCTGGTAAGAAGATATCTTTAAAGGATGTAATGCAGGGGGCATGTGGTAGAGTCCTCCACGTGCAAAGTGTTCTTGATCCATTTGTGCTCCTCCTTCCCCTTAATTTTTGAATAGGTACCTTGGAAGGAGGGGGACAGGGAAGGTTTCACATGTGCTCTAGGTGGAGGAGATGGATGCAGGGCTGGTGTGAGCACACTGTGCAAAATGGAAGAGTGGAGGACTTCCCATGCATTCAGAAAGCAAGTCAAGTTATTCAAATGCCAAAATCCAATGAGGAATTTGAATGGGGAGAATTTCAGAAGCACCATTAACTAATGAGATTTCTTACTCACCTTTCACCATGAGGTCCCCCTTAAACCATCTTAAAAGAACAATATTCAAACCGGTTTTAAAAATACAGACAGGACAATAGGGTAGGTCCTAAACTATAGACAGATAGATAGATAGATGATAGATAGATAGATGATAGATATAGATAGATAGATGATAGATAGATAGATAGATATATAGATAGATGATAGATAGATAGATAGATAGATAGATAGATAGATAGATGATAGATAGATGATAGATAGATAGATAGATAGATAGATAGATAGATAGATAGATAGATGATAGATAGATAGATAGATAGATAGATATAGATAGATGATAGATAGATAGATAGATATAGATAGATGATAGATAGATAGATGATGATAGATAGATAGATAGATAGATAGATAGATAGATAGATAGATGATAGAGTCAAAGGCCAAGATACTGGGTCATTCCAAGGAAGTGAGCAGAAGGTTTTAGCACAGCCTTTCTCAAGCTGTGGGTCCCCAGATGTTGTTGAACTACAACTCCCATCACCCCTAACTAGCAAGGCCAGAGCTCAGGGATGATGGGAGTTGTCGTCCAACAATATCTGGGGACCCACAGGTTGAGAACTGCTGTTTTAGCATTAGATGCTTTGGGGATTGGACAAGATAGTGAGATATTTTATTTTTATTGTCTCCAAACAGCGTACCCCCTCCCCATCTTAATATTAAGAGTAAGTAACTGACAGAATAACATTCACAAATCGCTCTATACTCTTGCGGGGTGGGAATACAAATAGCTCCTTCTAAGATATTAGTTGGGCAGTTTTAGAACCCTTCTAGGAAGGTACTCACAATGGTTTGCAACAGTCATTTCTGATGAAGGGAGTGAAACCATCAAATTGTGTCCAACAGGTTAGGGAAATGAAGGCACCAATCCTATACGCACTTTGAACTCAACAAAGCTTGCTTCTAAAAAGACGTTGTGGTGTAAACTGCTATGTCCAGAGGAGCAACTGAGCAAAAGGTTGAAGATCTAGAAGCATTCATGGGGAAGCAATGCTCTGGGCAACACTGAGCTAAATACTCTGTAATTTCTGCTGTTTCATTGCTCATTCATCTGTTCCAATAGAAATCATAGCAGCAAAGGCTGTTTATTTGATAAATCTTTACATCCAAGTTGAACTCTTTGTGTCTTTTCTTTTTGTATAAAAAAAATTACTTACTTGTTTATTAATTGGGTACATGTGTTTACACTCAAATCCATCCAAATCATGATACAATTTCAATAGCTGCCAGTTCACACTCAGCCATGAACTGAATCCAGAAAACTAGAAGGCACACAAACTTAATGACACAGTACTATTAATTGTGCAGTTTTAACTCCACTTTGGCATCAAAATCGAAATGCATTTGCATCATCCTGTACCCAGAACACTCAAGGATTAACTGCTAAATGCCTGAACCACCCACATCACATGATCCAATTGCATAATGCTTCATGAATTCCACAGCGGAACACCTAATTGGGTGGATTGTCCTCATGAGACCTGAAAACTTCATAATCATGGCCCCAGTTTTGGCACACCCAAATAAAATCATAATAATTGACAGCTGAATATATATAGATATTTTCCAGTTGAGATTTTGCAGGCATTTGGCTCTCTGAAAAGGGCATCATAGTCATCTGAGTTACCAAGGGGAATATCCCATTTGACCATCCCTGCAATGTTGATCACTAAGATGAGAATCATAAAAAACATTGCGTAATCCATTGACCTGATATGTCTGGTGATGCTAGATGAAATCAGTTCTTAATTTGATGCAGGGCTATAAACTATTTGATACTGCTGACAGAACTTCATAAGAATGTGTAAGGCTTCAGACTTATGGCCAGCAGGGTTGTTTTCACTTTAGCAGGCCCTTATAACCCACAGGAAGCTTCTCACACTGTACAGAAGATGCTTAATCTAGGCAGCATGAATCACTTCTTAGCTTAGCCTCCTGTTTTCTTTGCACAGAGCATGTGCCTCCTTCTGTTCTCCATTTTGTTCCCTCACAGATTCTTCCCCTTCTTTTAATAAGCCACTGTCTTCACTATACAGTGGTACCTCAGGTTAAGTACTTAATTCGTTCCGGAGGTCCGTTCTTAACCTGAAACTGTTCTTAACCTGAAGCACCACTTTAGCTAATGGGGCCTCCTGCTGCTGCTGTGCGATTTCTGTTCTCATCCTGAAGCAAAGTTATTAACCTGAGGTACTATTTCTGGGTTAGCGGAGTCTGTAACCTGAAGTGTCTGTAACCTGAAGTGTCTGTAACCCGAGGTATCACTGTACATTTAAAGCAGCAGCATACCACTTTGAAGTGATGGCTTCCCCCAAAGAATCCTGGGAACTGTAGTTTGTCAATGGTGCTGACAGTGATCAGGAGATCCCTATTTCCCTCACAGAGCTACAATTCCCAAAATTCTCTAGGCAGAGGGATTGACTGTTAAACCACTCTGAGACCTACAGCTCGCTGAGGGGACCAAGGGTGTCAATCAATTCTCTGAACCCCTAACGGTTCCCATGAGTCTTTGTGGGGGGAGCCATCACTGTTTAAAGTGATATGTTCCTGTTTTAAATGCATAGTACAGATGGAGCCCATGCGCTTAGTAACAGGAGCAAAAGTCAGGAACCAAAATATGTTTTTGTTGGTGGTGTTTTAAGAAAAAATAGGTCAGAGTCATGTTGGATGGCCTTCATTATTATAGCACATTGTGGTCAGATGCTGCCAACTGGAAGAGGGGAGTGTCAGTTTAGGACTATTAAGCTCAAACTTTAAAACATATGCCCTGTGAGACACTTGCAGAGAGGACCATGTGAGGGCATTAAAGGAACTCTTTGAGAGAAATAGCTAAAGGCTTTTTCACATAAAACATTTTTTCCTCCAATTGCTGTGAACTTGATGGTTTGTTGCAATGACCATGCTTAACTAGCAACACACAAATTAACCAGATAGGCACTCAGAGGCATTAATTGTTTCCCATGTGGCTGAGAAATTCAGAGAGTTCTGTATACAATCTTCAAGCCTGATCCTTGGCGATCCTGGGGTGTGTGCTTTAAGTCAGGCATAGGCAAACTCTGGCCATCCAGATGCTTGGGACTACAATTCCCATCATCCCTAGCTAACAGGACCAGTGGTCAGGGATGATGGGAATTGTAGTCCCAAACATCTGGTGGCTATGCCTGCTTTAAGTAATCGCAGTGTCAGAAGACAGATCCATAAAATCCTTTACAAAAACTTTACTTCTACACCTACATATCTGTACAACACTTTCAGATGTCCACAGTGTTTCATGTACATAGCTAGCTGTCAGCCTTACAAGACCTTTACAAGAAAAGTCTTAGTTATTTGTGATTATATATTTTTGTGTGGTGAATCAAAGCCTAATAAAGGTTCTAGGTTTATCTAGAATGACTTGGTTGGCAAACAAATGTCAATCTGGCCAGCCTTGATCCATATAAAGGAAGCCAATCCCACATACGAGCAAATGTGACTCATACTTGCTTCTCCAACCCCAACACATATCAAGAGTAATCCATATAAGAGAAAGTGTAGGGTACACTACAGCTGTGGAATAAATGGCTCCTCTCTCACCACAGCTAGATGTGAAGTCCCTCTATTCTGAGGGTCTTTTGTAATGAGAATTCAGTGATTTGTACACTTTGGTTTTGCTCATATAACCACTGAATCTGTCTGCAAGGCTGACAGGCTACAGGTTTCTCTTATACTCCTAGCTGCGATCACACGTGACAATGATTGATATGTCGGGGGTCTTTAGGTCCTTTGAATAAAAAGCTACCTTTTGCTTTCTCTCTTTGGTGGCACTGCTCAGTCTGAGGGAAAGTGCTCTTATTTTTAATAGGGCTGATAATGCACTGAGATGAAAGCAAGTAGCAAACAAGTTCCTCTTTGTCTCCTCGAAGCAACACAAAGTGATGAAGCGGTAGCAGCCGCCTCCTGCTTTCAAATTGGCTCCCAGAGGGGATCCAGGATGACAAATGAACCTAACTCTGACATTCTGGCAGTCCCTTAGATGGTGGTAACCTGCTAAGTCATAATCAGCGTAGACCCACTATTGGAATCAATAGGCTATGCAATCATAGTTACTGCTCTCATTCATAATAAATAAAGAATGCACAGAGTTGGTAATCAGTAGTGGCATCCAAACCTGCCGTTGTTTCTTGACATTTATATAGAAAAGAGCTGAGTATCACACACTGGCGGGGATGGACATGGGTGAGAAAATGCCCAGGTCCATTTGAATTTTACACAGAAAATTTCTATTTGCTATAGAAGGCACAGGTTTTAAGAATAAAAAACCTTAAATCTTGCAAGCAGCTTTCTTTCTGCTTTGATACTGTTAATCACTTACCCAGGACAAAACTAGTTTCCATCTTGGTTTCATTTATTAGCTGCATTCCTTAATTATAAAGATAATATTTGCCTAAGGCTGAAATCCTATTCAGACACACTTAGAGCTAAACTAGACATGTCACTAGAAACATCTATTAGGGTTTTGTCTTTTGAGGCTAACAGCTGCTGCACCAGGGAGACTCTAATAAGGAGCACAACTAGAGAGGCAAACCTTGCTCTCACCCCCCTTCATGACACAACATCAAACCTTCTAAGGTGGCTCTTGACATCAATAAACCAACCACATCGCTTCAAATGTGATCTTTAGCACCGTGTCTAATTTGTCTCATTGGCAG
Source organism: Podarcis raffonei (assembly GCF_027172205.1). NCBI lineage: Eukaryota > Metazoa > Chordata > Lepidosauria > Squamata > Lacertidae > Podarcis > Podarcis raffonei. The sequence continues at coordinate 42,056,721 of NC_070607.1, forward strand.
TGCTTTTTTTCTTTAAAAAAAATGTTTAGGGGTACTCTCATTTTGACTCAAGAAAATCATCATTTAATAGTTCAAATTGGGAAAAATAAATACAGTAAATGGAGAAAAGTACAAAGATTCAAAAAATGTTTAGGGGTATGTGTCCCCCTGCATCCCTCCAGAAAAAAAGCACTGCTCGCTGGTGTCAGCCCCAAGCAACTCAGTGGACTTCGGTTTCAAATAAACACGCACAGGGTTGGGCTGTAGAGTTTGCAATAATGTGAAGGCTAGTGCAAAAGGCAGAAATGAAATTCACATCCCCAAATGCCAGTCCACTCGTCACATTCTGCAAAGGCTCTTCATCAGTTTTAATTGCAGCAAGCTAGAAGACGTGCTCTAAATCCATCAGTAACCCATAACCTTCCAATTGCTATTTATTGGCCCTTGCAAAAAGGCTTTGTACATGGCTAGCCGTGAATTATATGAACTCCCAGGCGGTATACAAGTCCCAGTGTTCTCCGCTGGGATAGAACTGTGGCTCCAGCATCTGGTCTCCCCCTACTCTTCACCTTTTGCATGTGTTTGCTATAATCTGATACATATGTTAACCATTGTTCCGACTCCTGTGCCCCTAAATGAGGTCTGCCATTGGTTTTCATAGACATTGTATGGGACGTGCACAACACATCACTTTTATTAGTCTGTTTTATCGTCCTTAGTTCCTAACAGCCCAGACCACAGACCTCCCCGGGTCTCTATAACTTCTCACAAGAGGCTGTTTTGTGAGGCTCCCATGCAAAAGGTTTCATGGTTGCCCATTTCTCCCACCCGCCCCTTGGAACCCTTCAGGGCCTCTTGGGTAAAGCAAGGCATAACAATTCACCTCGTGCACAAATAATAGACTGTAGTGGATCCCCTCGAGCTTTTTCCCACCACTCCAAAGAAGCAATCTCTCTCCCTGGCCCAGATAAACACACCTCTGGCCCTAAGCCGAGAATGCCTTTGGTTTCTGGAATTGGCTAGGCAGAGCTGTGTGCATCTAGCCGGCTAGCCTTAGGGCAAAGCCACAACAGCTGTGCGCTGCCTCCTCCATTGGAGGCAATCTTCTGGGCAATGCAAGTGGGAAGAGTGCTGTTGCAGGTCCTGCTGTGGGCTTCCCAAGGGTGTCTGGTTGGCCACTGAGAGAACAGGATGCTGAACTAGATGGCCTGATCCAGCAGGACTCGTCTTACGTTCTTATGGCTGCTGTAAATGGGAAAGGACTGCAGTCAGACAGACCTGTGTGATGTCTAGCCTCTGATGTTGACATTCCTGAAAGCCCCAGGCCCTCAGAAATCTAGTTTGTCGCTTTGCAATTGTTTTGGATGTTATTTCTGCTTTCCCGGCACTTGAAATGTACGCTAATAGTTTCAGGCTGCACTTGGGTTACCTATAGCCGCATAATTTTCTGGCTGGATCAGCTTAGGCTTATTTCTGAAAGCATAATTTTGGCTTGCGTCAGCCCGAGTTAGAGTCGCAAATTAAGGCCCATGTAGCCAGGGCTTTGATCCAGATGTGTTTGAGATAGGGAAGCTGACATAATCATAGGACGCTGCCCCTTCCTTACCCACAGTTGCCCTTGCAGACTGACACCATGCTCAGCTCCAGAGCCAGCCTCTGCTTCCATTTCTGCATCCTCATTCTACTCTCACGCAATAATTTCCTCACAGCAGAGCAATACATGGCTGGAATTGCAGTCAGTGCCAGAATTTTCCAATAGAAAATCCCTTTTTTGGGCCACAGCCCAGCACTTTGGGGAGGGGAAAAAGCTTGTAACATCTGGAAATAGTGGTAGTACAACATCTGCAAAACTTTCAGAAATGTAGGAGGGAGGAAGAACTACCTACATAATAATCGATGTGGCTAATTAAATTTCAAATAGCATAACATTTGATACATATGCCTGTCCTTATCTCCTATAAGTTCCCTTTTGCTACATGGCGCATTGCATGCAGCTTCACTGCTGATTAGAGCCAAAGCAAATTCGATGTGAGGATTTCGCATTCAAGCATTGCAATGGATTTGCACGGTGTGCAGCCGAGTGGGATCCTTCTTGCATTCACAAAACACACCACTTTGCATGGCGATTGAATGTGTCTTCCTTAAAAAAAAGAGGAATTTGAATAAACAAAAGCATCATTTAAATAGGCAAGCTGTCCCCAAGAAATCCACCCAAGCAGGCATTGTTCTCTGGGAAGGAAAACAACTTCTGGGTCAGGAAAAAATATATCCAGATTTTTAGTGCTAGGGATGCAATCCTATGCACGCTTACTGGGAGTAAGTCCCACTGAACCTTCCAAGTAAACAAGGATAGGATTGCACTGTAAATTACATTATACACATATTTTGCTAATATTTTAAATGTACATTACTTCCTTAGCTATTTAAAAATAATAAGTAAATTGTGGAAGCTTGCTATATTAAAATTCCCTTGCTCTGTCTCTTGCAGTTTCTAGGCACTTTTGAGATACTTCTTGGTCCACATCGGAAGGCGTGAGTGGTCATTGCTTTGCCCAAAACCAATAGTTTCCCTATTTGGCATGATACAAAAGTATTGGAACGCATACCTGAGTTAGGAGCCCCTTCTGTTACTACCACACAAGCCAAGCAGTGAAAAAAGGCCTTGGTCTAAGCAACCATTCATTTTTGCTATTTATGTATGCATTTAGAAGTGGTTTATTACAGAGTTTTAATGATTTTACTAAAGCCCTGGTTCAATCAGATTTCAGAGTTGTGTAGGAAGCCTACAGCTTTCTCCATGTAGGCTACCCTTTCAGACATTTCAGGATATAAGATGAACATCTCAGTATGTATCTAGTGTCTCATTCCGCATCACTCTTAAATTAGACATCTTCAGAACCCACAGTGCAGCTGAGCTCAGTAGCATTTCATATATTTTTTCCATAGAAAACACTCCTATTAATAACATTGAAACAAATGACAAATCCAAAGTTCAAAGTTATGAAAAATCCTATTTATGACTTAGAGTACAGCTGATTTTCCTTTAGCTTTTATTTCATTGATAATTCTGGGACTGTAGTTGAAACTTTGCAACTTAATGAGCTGATGTTATTACTCATACCGTGTGACCATCTGGAATCAGTTTGGCCTGTGAGCCCAAACCGCCAAAAGCCACCTGTAATGCATTAAGTTGCAGCCCAGTACCAACTACAAGGATTTGAAAAGCTCGGTCTGCATAAATACTAACCTGTGAGAACGTAATTGGAGAAGTGATATTTAAGAACTGATAGTTTGCCAGAAACTCTTATACTCAGGGGAATGGACACACAGGCTTAAAGTTTAAAGCCAAGAGGTTTTCAGTTTCGACATTGGGAATCAAGAAAATCATTGCATATGGATGTTGTTTAGCTTTCCAGGCCACTGGGCCTGTCTAAATAGTTCAAGCTTCTCAAGAAGGCGTATCAGGCCCATTGTTCTTCTGTAGCATTTGAGTCTTATCTTCAAGGTGGTTAAACCGGCAGGCCACCTTCTTCTAAACAGTCTTTGTATAGTATTGTATTGTATAGATCTTTATTACGGCCATTGGCCCATCACACAACAGTTTCCCATACCAACATAATGTACTTAAACCTCCAAATTTAAAACTGCCAAGACTTACAAAAAACAGACAAGAACCAAAGCAAAACAGTCTTTGATTGGAGCAACCAAAATTTTCATCTCCATGGCAAACCCCCTTATGAAACTTCTAGTGAAAACCTTGGTAACATGTTTTACCAACAATAAACGGACAACAAAACTGAAGTATGACACCTCAATCAGATTTAACAAAAATGCATAGGATTAGCAGTAATCCCTTAAATCACAAGGAAGCTACATTTTCTTAAGAAATCTACAGAAATTGAGGAAAATTCTGAGCTTACACTTTTTTGGGGGGAGAGGGCACTTCCACACATCCAGGAATGAATGGCAGCAGACAGTTATGGGGTTAATATATAGGGCTCTGCAGCGAGCAGCAAATAAAGGCAACTTCCTTAATGCAATCCGAATTAGTGGAGGCACTCTAAAACTTAAGGCAGGTGTGGGGAACCTTTGGCCCTCCAGAGGTTGCTGAACTACAGTTCCCATCAGCCTCAGCAAGTATGTCAAATGACTAGGAATGATGTCAGTTGCTGTTCAGCAGCATCTCAAGGGCCAAATATTGCCCACACCTGACTTAAAGGAAGAGCTTGGAAGATGCAACTCCTTTTGTCTACCTTACCTGAACAATTCCATTCTTGATTCCAAGTGCTGCCTCAACCAGTGAACTGGTCTGTACTGTGCATTATTGGCTAGCCTTAAAGGCCTGCCATTGTGGCACCTGACTACATCCTCCCCCTCAGTGTTAGATAGGATGATGTCATGAGAACCCATATCTTCTTGATTCTCCTCAGTTGTGCTCTGAATAGCCCCACCTGATGAAACCTGAGTTTTTACTGCATTCCGCTGATCCACCAAATGCCAAAATGCTTCATAATATGCTGCATCTCTGGGCACAACCAAACATGATAAGGAATGCTGGGTTTCTGCCAAAAACAGCTGAATGTGATATACCCCCTATCATCTCTCCTATAGCATGTCACAGTGGAAATGTATGATCTGATGCCATCACGTCCTGCATTTCCCTGCCCTTTCTCCACATTAATATTTGCAACATGCAGGAATCTAACATCAGTCTCTCCCAATTCATTCAGAAGAATGAGGCTGTGATGCATATGCCTTATGACACTTCATTCATTGTATTTGGAAAAGCGAATCATAAGAGTATATGGACAAAATTCCATAAAAATGATCTCACTAGATTCATTATCAAATTGAGATTTTATTTTATAAACAGTTTAGGTTTTAGCAGTGGGAATACAATTTGGCTGCCTGGAGCATTTACCTACCATTTTCCCTATTTATATATCCTTTTGGATTATCAGGGGAAGCATCAGAAGACAAAGAATATTAAATCCTTGGAAGCCATTTCTCAGCACTCAGTCCTGGGAGTTCTTGGATTTTTGGCCTGAATGTCAAAACTGAGTGGAGACCTGTGAGGAAAGAAAAATAAGGAAGTTCTTATGGATTAACTAAGTGCAGCGCATTGCCCTTTCAAACTTTAAATTAAAATGTTGGCCTCCAGGGTTGCAACCATTACACCCTGACACACCCCAGCATTTTCTTTCTGCATTCCTATTTAACATAAATATATTTCAAATGCATCGGGCTGGCACGCTGCCAGAAAGAAACAGCCAAATATGCCCAGCAAAGTGAGAGATTGACTTTAGACCTGCCAGTAAAATATACCCCTTCTGCACACCACACATTCTTCCATTGCATGAACAAGGTTAGATATTGTTTTTCACTCCGCTTCCCAGTTTCCTATGCCACCCATGTGCTGAAGCAGAAATTGAACTCATGAACTTAACCCACTACCACCCCACTTAAAAAACAAGAAACTGCAACTGTTGAAGCAGATCTGAGATGCTTTATCCAGCATGTTGATCTTGGTCTACAAAGTAACATGATCTTGTATCATTTGTTGGTCTCCGTCTGTCTTGGGAGACAATGGAAGAGTGCACCTTTGGGGTAAAGTCCTGCTGTGGCTGTAGATACAAATACAGGAGAGATATGTTTTATTGCAGGTGGGGCAGATGAAGGCATCTGGTTTCGCTGATACAGGTGTGTTTCTTCTCTCTGCGCTCCTCCCAGCAGTCTTCCTACTGTGCTCACTGCTGTGAATATACAAGCTGACTGTATGTCTCCAGGCACTGCAATCCTCTGCAAGGGATTCCTATACAAAGCAGTTAATGTTGCCAGCCTTCATGTCCTGTCTGCAGACATCTTTGTTACACAGAGTTGGTCTGCCAATATACCTAGTGCCTGAAGTCAGCTCTCCATAGAGCATGTGCTTCCATCTTTCATTCTGTGGACATGGCCAAGCCAGCATAGATGTCACTGAGAGTGTAGCCCACCCTAATTTGGTCCTAAGTGTCAGATTTGCCAAAGGAAGCATTCAAGGAAGATATGGCAGCACTCTGTGCCATATTCCTCTTTTGTACATAGCATATAGCATTTCAAAGCTAGGCTCCTCCACTGCAGTATTGCACCTGCATGCCTGCCAACCCTTTATAGGCATTTTAAAACAGCAGATGTGCACGATACAACCCAGTGTCAATCACTTGTTAATAGTAGCTGCCTCCAGTCAAATAAAAACAAAGCAAAACATAAATCCTCATTTTGAGGAACTTCAGCTGGTCTCAGAAAGTCCTGATCTTGAAATGACCTGAATATCCCTTGCTCTTTGAATCTTCTCCAGTACAACAGGTAGGACTAGAATGGACGTGCACATTTCTGCATCGCTCTGTACTGCTGAGAGGGTGTTGCAAGAGGAAGGAAGTTATAATAAATGTATGATGGCTCCAGACAGTTATCTCCGTTTTGGTCCTATTAATCGCTAGCATAGGAAATGGTATGCTGACAATGATTTATGCAACCTGTTTAGATAACCTAACGGGAACCCATTAAGAAATCCTTGACTGTATGATCATCCATTCCTGGGTTCCCATTCATGGAGGTTGGAAGGATCAGGATCACATGCCATTTTTTGCTTGCCCAGGCCTTTCAGCTTTCTAAAGGAACATTTGTATTCCAAGTGCATCTAAATGTGGCAACTACTTCTGGCATTAAGAGATCAATCGCTTCCTCCTTCCTGCAAAACAAGACTTTATTTTAAGTGCAGTGAGATAACTGCCATCGTGGCTGAAAAATCCCAAGCTAAAGCCAGGACTTCTTATCAGGTAGTGGGTGTGGAACGAAGGTCACATGGGTCATAGTAAATAAGGCCAGTTTACTTCCATCATAACTCTGGAAACAAGCCATGAAACCAGGTTGTTATTCAGTTCATGTTCAGCACACCATATCATGACAACATGAGCTCTGGACTCTGGGATCCTCTCTTGGTTCATTTTACTCCCTTCCTCCTTATACTCCTTCCCCTGCACCTATTTAAACCTGGACCCTTCACCTGGGTGAGAGTCTCCTCCACATGGCCTGAACTGGCCAATAAGCTCATTGGAGCAGGTTGTCTATAAAGCATGCCTCCCCGAACCCTTCCTCTTTTCAGCATCCCACCCTTTGCCAGTTGGTGCTTGGGGCTAAGGAGGGATTTTGGGGGGTGAACACTGATTGGTCTCTGGGTGCACTTTTTCACATTGCTCTTCACATTGCTCTTAATTCGATTGTCTTATAGTGGGTTTGGGTTTGATTTGGTTGCTTGGTTCTTTTGGCATTTATTGTGGGCAAGTAAGTGCCTTACAGCTGGTCAGCACCCTGAGGCATGCTGGGTGGAGAGCACTACTCTAACCACCTCCTGTGGTTGACTGAATGACGATTAATTGGGGTGGCTGGCACTGGTCAAGTCATACACCCTTGGCTTCCCTCTACAGGAAAACGCCATTTGTCTCCCATCATGCCAGCTTGGCTGATGCAATTGATCTGGAGTAATTTCGCCCCTAGCAGCAGGCAGGAGATGTTTATCCATCTATGCAGGCTACAGCTGCTCGGACTTGTTATGTGAGACTGATGCAAGTTCTTCATTATTATATTTAAATAAAATGCAACCTTACACCAATTATTGTATTGTCTAGTGTGGCGCTAAGGGCATTTTGCACAAACCAAGGCATATGTTTTCTTTAGGCCTTTCTGTTCCCATTGTACATGGTTTCCAAAGACCACATTCACACCCTACGTTTAAAAGCAGTATAATGCCACTTTAAACAAAGAATTCTGGAAGTTGTTGTTTGTTAAGGGTGCTGAGAGTTGTTAGTAGACCCCTAGTCCCCTCACTAAGCAACAATTCCAAGAGTTTGATTATTAAACCACTCTGTGAGGGAAATACAGGTTTTCAAATAGTTCTCAGCACCCTTAACAAAGTACGTCTCCCATAATTCTTTGAAGGAAGCCACAACTGTTTACTGTGGTATTATAGTGCTTGAAATGTATGGTGTGAATGTGGCCCAAGATTTTCCACTCCAGATATAAAGTAGTACAATATATGGATGGCTCAATAGCTGGAGCTGACCTCTTAAATACACCCAATCCCAATCCATAACTGTGTGAGCTAAAGAAGTACATAATGTTGTGCAAATGGCATTATGCACATAAATAAACCCCTGCATTGGTTGAAGGAGTCATGGAAGGCCTTCTGAACCTTTCAGAAGAAGGAGACTTGCAGATGCTGTAAAAAATACCTTGTCATCCATTTCAAGTCTATAAAATCTAATTTAAAAAAGTAAATGTCTCAACACAGTCTAATGGACATTATGTAGTTACAGCCCGAAGGAACTGCAATAAAAATATTTCCAGACTGGTTTATAGGGCACAGCTGTCCACTTCATAGAGCTATTGCTAGAAATACTGCCTTGCTGGCAACCTGAGAGAGACCTGAATGGACATGGGGATTCTGTTCTTTTCAGGTTACCGGTATTTTAATTACTTATTCATTTCCTAGAGGGGAAAAAAAACACCTAAGACCATGGAATACACTTCACAACTCTTAAGACAATATGGTGAACTGAAGTTCATTTTATTTGTTCTAGGGGGTACCCAACAGCAACACTGCTCATTTCTTGGATGTTTACATGTATGCTTAGTGATATGATTGCTGAATTCATTGGCAGCTACAGCCAAGAGCCCTGGAAACATTATTTGCAACTGAAGAGTAGCAGCCAATTAAAATATTTGCTTCTTGGAAAAGATGAAGCCAACTTCCTTCCCTGGTATCTGGCAACTGATTTGTACATGTTTGCTATGTTGGTAGTAGCTACTAAGTTCCTCATCCAAGTTTTCCTCTCTTCCTCAGACTAAGGAAATTGTTTGCCACTGTTTTAATGGGCTGTTGCAAAGTGTTTTTGCTCATCTTGGCTGCCACTTCTTCAAAGTCCCAGGACCTACATATGCAGTGTCATCTAGCATTGCCGCAGTTGTCGACAATGGCTGCAAAAAAAGAAGGGCAAAGATGATGAATTTGGTGACTGTTTATGGGCTTTAGCAGGATATATGGAGTTCCATGTGTTAAAGCATTGGCCTTTTCTTTTGGCCAGAATGTGGCTGAGAGGTATGTGCTTCTCCCAGTGCCAAAAGAAGTATAAAAAATTGCTTTAAAAAATTGAGGTGCAGGTACTCATATCTTGATTTTAAAAACTGTGGGTGACAGCACAAAATGGCTGCCATGGGAAGCAACATTGGTGATGGCATTCTGCACCAGTGAGTCCTGTCACACACGCTGCTAAGCATATGAAAATTCTTCTAACTTCCCCCCAAAATTCTATAGATGTTTCACCTCAGTAGAGGTGTTCTTTTTCAATCTATTTTATGCTCTAATATAACTGAACAAACACTGCAGAATCTAACTCTAGAAAACAAGTTGAGTGGTATTTTTCTGTGTGCATGTGTGTGAGAGAGACTAACGAAACATAAATTTTAAATTCTTAAGGCAAACATTTTGGCTTCCATCTTCATCACTTGTTATGATAGAAATTATGCAGTTTCCAAGGGGATTGGTCTTCATTCACTGAAGACCTTCATTGGCTTAAGAGATACTGGTATTATCCTCTGAGGCCATGCAAACTTAACGTGTCCACCATGTACATCCAGAAGTTCTCCCTTTTTGCTCACATTGTTGGATTTGTTGGCATCTCTGTGGCAAACTCTGAAAGGTTGTAGTACTCAGAATTAAACACTTAGCAACAGGTTGCTCCACTTTTCTTGTCAAAATCACCAATTTGGTAGCTTCTAAAATGTGTTTGTATGTAGGGCTGTTGTTTTATCCTACATACTGCATATGACATTCCAGGAGTGGCTTTTTTTCTTTTTTCTTTTGCATTCCAGGATATAAATTGTATTGCAGGACCTGCAGGTGATGTCCTCTTGCTTTTGAAGGTAGTTGTCTCCATGAGATACCCACAGATTATAACAGCATTTGGAATTATCAGGATTGCTGCTGGATGACTCCAATACAGTTCTGGCTAATAGTTTGCATAGATTCAGAGGATGGCAAAATGTTGTAACAGGGCACTTGCTGGTAGCTTTAGCAAGGCGTTCATAGATTGCTAACAATAGGCAGCTTTCTCTAATTGTCGGGAGATAGGAGATTAAACATAAAATAGAAAACATGATCTCTGTAAAAAACAACAACTGGGAAAATGAAAAGTTAGAACACAATGTTCTTTTATTTAGGGACTGCTGATATATCTATAAGCTGGTCACTCAGACAGTCAGAGGTAGACAGTCTCCCAATAGATAAGCAAGGGAGAGGAAGTGCTGGCCCAAGACTGACAGGTTATCACAACGGGACAAGGAAATGGACTTGAGGGGCAACAAGGCCTATTCTGAGCCCTGCAAATGTCTATTTTTATTTCCCTGTATTTTAAACATGAAGTATTGCAGGAAGCTGGATGTTATTTTCAATTCTAATTAAAAATCAGCTCTTCAACACAAAGGTCTTCGGTTCCAACTTTCCACTGGGACCAAGGTTTTTACAGCTGTGAATTATGTGGTTTTGAAAGTGGCAGGGGGGACATGGAAAGAAGGGTCCTTACAAAGGATCTTCCTGAGTCCCATCTCTATCAGGGCCTCCATTTCAGTCCCATGTGATAGGTATGAAAGCACTGGGTCCTTGACAGCAGGGATGGGAGGCAAATCTGATGCAGTTTGGATTTAAAGGTGAACCTATTTAATTTACACTTTCTGAAACAATGCATGAACCGAAACACAGCCATCCATCAGAATTTGCATGCTCCCAAATTTTGCAATGCAAAATTTCTCCAGTCACATAATGTACCAAAAATGCTGGAGTGAACTGTGTATAGAAATGCATATACTGGTAAACATAGCATAAAAAGACACATTGTATTGGGGAAAGTGGATTTGTAGTGATCCTAAGAAATGTTTACATTGTTTAGGAACTCTATGCATCTGCATTGTTTTCTTTATCAAAAGAGAAGACCAGCTTCAATGTTAAACTAAATACATATTCATCCATTTCTGTCTTCCAAAACGTTCAAAAACCAAGGCATGGTTTCCGATCGGCTGCAGGAAGCTCCTTCAGCCAATCAGAAGCTGTGGAACCTACGTCAGCCGTTCGGGTTCCAAAGAACATTCGCAAACCGCAACACTCACTTTTGGGTTTGCGGCATTCAGGAGCCAAAATGTTCAACTCACAAGGCATTCGACTTCCGAGGTATGACTGTAATAATAATAATAATAATCTAGTCTCATTATTTTTGCTGTAAGAATCATCAGGAGATTCATCAAAAGCTGAACCATTCCCTGCTATGGATTGTTGGAAGGAGTTCTTGTGTGGCCACATTTCAAATATCGTTTATGTTTGCATCATTCCCAAACTATGAAATAAACAATCAAAATTGTTTTGATCCTTCCATAGTATTCCTTATCTGCTCTTCTTTTGCTTTACTAAGAAATATATCATCAGGTTTTACATTAGCAAATAATGATTGTTTTCTCTCACTTTATTCTAGTAACTGCAATCAGCACCTCCCAAAATAAACTCATTTGTTTTCCTGATTTCCTTCTGCCGAAGCTTATTTCAATCCTCCCAAAGGAGAGTTATGAAACTATGGCAATGAATTTATTTACTAGCGTATATTTAGTTAAGAAAGAGCAGCCCACTGGGACCCATGATTTTCACCATCAGGGAAATCACGGACACCTCTGTTACACTCATAAATAAAGATGAGGGAGAAAGGGCATGGAGCACAAGAGAAAAGATCTAATAACAAAAACAGTTCTTTTTTTTAAGAGCAATTCAATCTTCTGTCAAAAACACTTTTCATACCATATTCATCATTTCAAAAACAGAAGGTTGCATGAATCTAGGTTCTACTCAAACTTGGTTCACTGAAATTAATGGGTCCAAGTTAGTCATGCCTATTAATTTGACCAGGACTACTTTGAGTAGAACTTGCATTGAATACAACCCAGAGAATCTGAGAAACTCAAAACTAAATTCTAGGTTTTTCAGGGAAAACAATAAATGCTACAAATCAAATTGTGCAAACTATGACATTTCTTTGACTTGATGGGGAACCTGTGACTCTCCAGATGTTACTGGAATTCAATTACTAGCTTAGAAAGTTGAAGTAATTTTAATCTGTTATTGTATTTAACTCTTGTATGTTTTAAAGTATGGTTGTGAATTTTACTCACTTTTATTGTCTTATCTTTTTGTAAACTGCTTTGAGGTTTCTTACAATCAAGCAGTGTATTTTTTTAAATGAAATAAATAAATAACACATTTGATGGGAGTCAGAGTCCATCCACATATGGGCAGACCACCCTTGTGTGTACTCTTCCTAGCACACTCACCCTTGTAAACTGCAAGTTCTATCCAACCACCATTCTGCTGGAAACAATACTTTAGGAATATAAAAAACCCAGTCTCGCTAGAATCTCACAGTGTTATGTGCAAAATGGATTTTTTTTGTTTCTTTAATTTACTGCAAGTTCTCTAGGCAGTTTGCATAAACAATAAAATACAAAACATAATTTACCATAAAAACATTTAAAACAAAGGTAAAATTACAGTGGTACCTCGGTTTACGAATTTAATCCATTCCGGAAGTTCATTCTTAAACTGAGGCATGTTTTCCCTAATAGGGCCTCCTGCCACCGGTGCCCTTCCACCGTCTGGATTCCGTTCATAGGCTGGGGTAAAATTCGCTAACTGGGACACTACTTCTGGTTTTGCGAAGTTTGTAAACCAAATTGTTCGTAAACAGGGCTGTTCTTAAACCGAGGTACCACTGTCAAAATATCTTGGCAAATCCCTCAACTAAAAGGAGTAGGAAACACAGCAGTTATAACAATTAAACCAGATTAAACAGCCAGCAAACAATTAGATCTTTCCCACAACACCCTCCCTTTAAAAGACAAGTTTCGATAGAAACCCACAACAATCCACTGTTGAAACCATTTGTAGATGTGGGAAGCCTGTTTTCTGGTGGCATAACCCTCCTAAGAAAAGTTCCATATTGTGGTGCCACATGTTAATTCTGAATCACCAAACTTCTAGTACTTTTGACCATGAGCTTTTAGGTAACATCATCCACTGCTAAAAATTCAAAGATAGCTCCACTGGAAGAAGCATGAAAGGGTTTACTTCTGCTCACAGTTGAAGTCAGTGGCTGACTTCTCTCTCTCGTCTCCCCCCTTCTCCATAATCATTCCAGAGGTGTCCTAGATGAAACCACACAAACAACGTTCCTGGAGAGATTCAGCTGGAATGATGACTTGAAAGGAAAAACAATGAAAACAAGTTCATGACACCACTGAACTTTGCCTGGTAAGAGGAGATGCCAGTTCTAATGACATAATTTACCAGAAAAAGCATCATTTTGCTTTTCAAAGAAAAGTAGAAAGAATTCCACTTGCTAATAAATGACTTGTTTCTTTACCCTTTCATCCCAGAAAACGTCCAGACAGCTGGGAGTTCATATACCTTACATTTCCATTTAACTTGTGTATGACTTGTAGGCCATCCGTTAAGTGAAAGTTTAATGTTTCTTTCAATGGTTGAGGATAGGAAAAAGGCTGGAATGTTGCCAAACAAGGGACCGGTGTTTTACTGCATTACAAACATACCCAGGTAGAAGCTAGACTGGTGAACGTCCAGAGTTGAAAGGTGTCGGAGACTGTGGATCAAGTTGGTTGCTTTCTACAACTTCAGGCTGGAAGGCGGTCCCTTAGTAAATCTGGGAAAACAGGAAACAGCCAGGATGGTAGCTTGGAATGGGAAAGATCACTGGGAATGGTATTCGCTGGGGAGGGAAAGGAATATTGTCTCACTGCAGAGCAACGTAATTGTTAAGCAGTTTGCAACATCGTTTCTGCAAGCTAAAAGTCAGCAAGCAGCCTGTGGGTCTTTGGTGAATTCAGTAGGTTAAGGATCAAACTGTTCCTGGATACCCTCTGACTTGAGATGGAGATTTTGCTTACATTTTGATGAGAAACTTCCTAATATTCACTTATTGAATCAATATTTGTATCAAGTTGTTTAAGAATCAGGTTTTTTGTATATCTATGCAGAGGTCCTCAGATGCTATCGACTAAGTTAACTGTGTTCCCACGTTGTTTTTGAACATTTTCTTTTTTAAAAAAATAATATTTATTACTTTTAAAGATTACAAAACAGGAAAAGAAAAGAGACAAAAAAGAAAGAACAAAAAAGAAAAAAGAAACAATTCAATACAATATATAACAATACAAAACACAACCTAAACACATTAAACTAAACTAAACAAAACCCTAACCCTAAACAAAACAAAACAATAACCATTTAAAAACATACCTCACATCTTTCCCATACTCTATTTTTCATTCCCTTGTTTCCTCGACTTCCTCTCACCTCCCTTTTTGTGTTCCACTTCTATTAATTGTTTCAGCAAATCCTTTCCATCTTTCTCTATTTTCTGTCATATTATAAATATCTTAACATGTTTTTTATCATTAAAACTAAATACTTATATATCCTTAACTCCTTATAACATTTCTGCTAAGGCCATAAAATTTCTTTCCACCTTTTTTCTATCATTCATTAATTTTATAGTATTTCTATATATAAACTTTAAATTCTCTAATCTTCATCCACCATCTTCTCTCCCTGGTTTCGGATTCTGCCAGTCCTTTCCGTCAATTCCATATAGTCCATCAACCTGGAGATCTTATGTCCGAGGCTCTTAACTCTTTTCCAGGTCCCTTCTGCAGGTCTTCTTCATATTCTTTAATGCCAAAGAGCAGATCTCGAGAAAACTCCAACCTAACAATACTTTTATTCCTTCCGGACAAGTCAGCCAAATTTCCATGTGCTGGCTTCGTTTGTTGTCAGTGATGTCAGCACATGAGTTAGCTACCTAAGGTTGTGATGTCATCCTGTTTACAACATGATCCTCCATTGGATGGGATCACCCATGTAACTATTGAAAACAATAGCACAGCCATTAGAAGGAAAATAAATCCCGGTAATGCTGAAGCAGGTGGGGCAAACAATGGCAGTGAGTAGGATTCTCACAATTATGGCGATATCTCAGAAACAATGACTAAAATAGCAACAGGATGTGGCCCAACAGATGCTATTAGACTCCAAATCCTCCCAGCCCCAGACAGGTCAATGTTCAGGAAGGATGGGAGTTATAGTTCAGTAACAACTAGAAAGCCATAGGTTCCCCCTCCTTGCTTTTGACCAAAAACCACTACAGGAGAACAGTTTGTATGGCCCTGTTCTTCTTGGGTAGACTAAGGAGGTGTCCATTGTACTGCTCATGTTTCCCTGAATCTAGTCAAGCTCAACATCCATCCAGCAAAAGTTGAGATACTGTAGCCTCAATTTATACTTAAGGATTGTTGTCTCACAGACAACTAGGGTCCCAAAAAACTAGGGTCATAAAGGGGTGGGAGAGGCTGTGCTCAGTGCTTTCATTGATCTCACAAACAAATGAAACTTTAGTAGGGCTGTTCTTGATTATCTTAGTGGCTGACTGGGATCATACAGAGCCCAAGATGCATAATGGAGGTGGTACATTGCAAGGCAATAGGATGGGGGCCTTGGAAGAATGGCCTCTCTTTCCAGTAGCTTTGCAGGCACAGGAATGCTTCATTGTTTGATCAAGCACTCTTTTTCAATAATAGATTTACATTTCAGATTTACATTGTGACAGAGCTTTGCATACATGAGTGCATGCGTATTAGGCATAGGGTTTACATTTTACAATTCATGGACATGTTTGCTGAGCATTGCCTTAGAACTTCCTGGTTTTGTAACAGGGGAAACAGGGACCTTCCATCTTGCAATCCCAGGAAAGAGTCTTCATTTAACAAGAATTTTGGAAGATTGCAGCCAAAAGCAAGCTTTAGAAGATGATAGGCCTTGTTTTCAAAATCAGGGATAGAGATGGGGATAAGCAAAAATATCAGTTTTGGGTTTTTCATTTTTTTATAGTCTTAGATTGAGTTCTCCACATTTCCACATCAATTGGAATATTTTTTTGTGTGGGGCGGGGAAGCCCTCATGAAAATTCACCAGTGTGATTTTCTCCTAATATACACATTTTTGTATACAGTTTTGCCTGATACATACATATTTGCAATGCAGTGTTCCATTCTGTAATGCATTTTAGTGTGTTCTTTTCACTAATAAATGCATTTACATGCACACTTTACCTTAGTATATGTAATTTTGTACACATCATTGGCCTGGAGAACTGCATTGCAAAATTCTGGAGAAGTGCGAATTTGGAAAGTTGGCTGTGTTTCAGTTTGCATATAGTTCTGGAAAATGCTAATTCAGTCAATTCGCCTTGCAGTGGGTACTGAATCAAACTTCTTCCCCCTCTCTAATCAAGGGTACACTTTGTTCATCCCAGCCTCTCTCAGAAATAATTTGAGCTCTTCAAGGGTTAAATTGGAAGACTCAAGCATACTGATTTAGATTTTTCGATGTGAATGTCTCTCCTTCCCCCTGCCCAAATCCTTCTGTTAGAAGTGAGGAAGGGGAAACAGCTGGTGGGGAGCTCCCATCATTTGCAGCAAGGGATCCTAGGACTTGAAGCTAGGACCTGAAGCTCTGCACAGCTGATATGAGGCCTTCCAAGTTTTCCTTTGGCTGTGCAGAGCATCATTTCCATTTGCAGCTGGAGGTTGGAAGGGGGCTTTGACTATAAGCCCCACCATTCCCAGCAGCCAATTAGGCTCCAATGAGCTGAGGAAGCAACCCAGGACCTCATCGGATGGATGCTGTGTTGTTTGCAGCCAGGCACACTGGAACTTGTGCTAGGCTTGCAGTCTCTGGTTCCAAATGGTGAGGCTGTGCTTCAAGTCACAAAGAGAGTCAGGGCAAGTTCAAAGTGTGCCTTAGAACTGCAGCCATTCACACCCCTGCCCCGCCCAGCTGCCCAGCTTGCACCTTGATTTGATGAGGAATCGCCCCAAGAACCTGCCATCTCACAATGATGTCACTGTTTGCAAGAAAACTTGGAAGTGGGTCCTAATTAGGGGCACCATGTGCCCAGGATGCGGGTAGCCACAGACTGCACACCAGTTGGCCTACTTTCTTGAGGCACCTCAACCTAGAACATAGGAAGTAGTCTTATAGCGAGTCAGACCATAGGTCGCTATAGCTTGGTGTTGTCTGCACTTATTGGCAGTGGTTCTCTAGGGTCTGTGGCTGGGCTGTCTCCCATCCTTGCCTGAAGATGCCTGAGATTGCACCTGTAATCTTCTGCATGTAGAACATGGCTTCTACCATTGAGCTATGCTCCTTGCTGTGCATGGATAGGTGGCAAGTGAAGGTAATGAACGATCTCCACTGAAAACCAAACTGTTTTATGGTATATAATCACGATAATTAATTCTTTGAATCTACATTTCATGGTCCCAAATCTCCAGATATGACTGAGGTAAGTTTTGCTAAAGTAGTCTATAAAAGTAGTGCTATTTTTCTAGAAAAAGAGGTGCCAGAACTCACCATGAATGCCTCCTTTATTCTCTTATAATGGTAATGGCACCCACCTGATACTTTCCGGAACTGAGTTCTGACGAGTTCCTGCTGGAAAAAGGCCCTGTATAAAACCATATGTCAGGGTTGAAATATGATTCATGTGATTAAAGGGAAAACACCCACTGGTCTCACTTGTGCCCCAAATTTCTATAGGAGTTATAATGTCAACTTATGATGCTCCCCTCCAAAAGCCTGATCCCTCAGACCTTTAAGAAAGAAAGAAAGAATAAATGTGATTTCTGTGGCAAAATTTGGGCATTTCTGATTTACACATTCCTCCCCCCCCCTAGAAAGTGGCAGTAAAAAGCACACCTCAGTGGGAACATCCCAAAGCAACTATCCATTTACAGCTGTAAAGAATCAATACATTTAAGCCTGCGGTACATAAGAATGAACATTTTTCTTGGAGTCTGCTTTTAATATATTACTCATCTTTTTATTGTTCGTGTGACCTGATTATTTTTTTTGGAGTTTAGAGATTTTTATAAGGTTGTATATATTAACATGTGCCTGCGAAAATTCCCCACTGAACCAATGTTAAATTAGCTAAACTGAAAGAATGATGACATTAAAATGTCCTTTCAAAATCTTAAACCTTTAACTTTCAGGCTGGCAGAATCTCTATATACAAAATTCCTTACTGATGATGATCTCTGATCTTGGCTCCCTGGAAGAACAAAAGTGATTTTCCAATGATCTACAGGCAGAGGAGAACGCAGGGGTTGCGCCTTTCACCCCCACAGCTTAACACATATTCATGTGCTCCCCCAGGAAATACATGAGAAGTACACCAAGTGTCAACAAGAAGAGCACAGATCTCAAAAAAAAAAAAAAAATCAAGCCAACACCCTCAAAGATTATGAATTCAACTCTGGTTTGCATTGGAATTGTTTTCTCCCTGCATTTTGCTTTGTCAGGACAAGGATGAATAACCCTTTCTTGAATTTAGAAGAAACTTGGGAATATCAAGACAGCACAATATGCACTCGAGTCCAGAGCTGTTGTTTTAAGCACAACTTGCCAGCAAAGGGGGCAGGGGCTGGTGACTGGGATTGGGGACCTGGCATAGAGAGTTAAGGGGCTTTAACTGCCTCCTGTTATGATCCCAATCCAGATTGCCACTGCCCTACCTGCAATTTGCATGAGGGGGAACGTTCCTACTGAACGGAATGGGAGGTTTTTTTCCAATATAAAATGCAGGTTTTGGATTGGGAGCATAGTGGAGGAGGGAGAGGGTTAAATCACCTCACCATTTGAGCTAAGGGCTTGCTCCAGATTGTAGGCTGCACACTGGCAATGTGTTTAAAAGTACCCCTTGCATATAAGGGTATCAGTTGTACCATTTGGTTTAGTCCCTTGGATAAATGTGGAATGAGTTCTGCTCTGTGTCTAGCCCTGAATTTTTGTCTTGCTTAAGAGGGTGGGTGTGAGAAAGTGTATGCTGCTGTTATGTTTTATAATAAGTGAAGAGATATGGGAAAGTGTTGCTGGGGAGGGGGGAGTTTAACAGAGTTGTAAGTGATAACTGTTTCTAAGTACTTAACATGTACCACAAAGGAGGTGTAAAAATAAAGAACTTGTTCTCCAAAGACTTGGGTGGATAAGTAGCAGTGGGATTTAGTTGTGCATTTTCAGCTGAATAATATTAGTAAACTTTCCTAACTTTAAGAACAGCTGGCAATGAAAAGGGTTGCTGAGAGAATTTGTAGAATCTCATTCTCTGGGGAAGCTGGACAACCATCTGCAGGAATGGTTTACATCTGGTGTGTGGTTTCCATTTCGGGAATTGGAGTGGAGAACACAGTCCCTTCTAGCCACATAGTTGTACTATCCCGTGAATTTATTACTCTAAGTCCATTAAGCATTTTCAACCCAGTTCTCTTGCCTGTTGAAGACAGTGAGTCAGAAGCAGAACTCCCCAACTTCTACAAAAATACATGGTTGACCTGACCTGACATGAAGCCATGTACCTACTTTCTGCTGTCCTATTTGTTGGCGGAGTGAAATAATGAGCTTTTGCTGAGTAATGTGTTGGAGGGGCTATATCTTGGCCGTAAGTAGCAGTGGCTGGCACCCATTGGGACTAGTGTGGCGGAAAGCAGGTGAGACCAATAGTAGATGGAGCCAATCACAGGCAGCGCCAATTTATTCCGGTGTTGTCCCCATTCTCCTCCTTGTTGAGTTCAACAAGAGCAGCACTGAGACTAAGGAGAATGAGAAGGTGGTTGAGAACAGACTAAGGTTGGTGGGGCAGTGCCCCATTTGTCCCAATGGACCAGTTTCTACGTAGTAGGGTACATGCATGTAGAAGTTGTTGTTGTTTAGTCATTTAGTCATGTCCGACTCTTCATGACCCCATGGACCAGAGCACGCCAGGCACTCCTGTCTTCCACTGCCTCCCCCAGTTTGGTCAAACTCATGTTGGTAGCTTCGAGAACACTATCCAACCATACTTGGAGTACAACCATTAAGATAGATTGTTCTCTGCTATGACTTAGTTGAGTATCACCCACAGTGTCCATATTAATATTTTTTAGTTTAAAAAAAAATGTGGGGCTCCTGATGTAACTCAGGTTTACACTTCCCACAGACAACCTGATAAGAAAAAACAGATTTTTTAATCTATGAATTTTTCCCCACCCAAAGGAAAAATATGAGCTAAAATTTTTATACCAATGATGCCGCATGGATGGTGCAAAAAATATGCATGCCTGAGGAGCATCCCACAATATCCCACAATAAGCACCCATCTGAAAGCACCCTACATCCCTTATTATACATTGCGTATCCTTAGAGAGAAACTTGCATAGGGCAACATCCAGCAATGCCAGCTCACATGCACAAAAGACTTCTGCTTGTTGGGGGAAGAAGATTGGGAGGGGTGCAGAGGACTCCAGGAGAGGGGAGAGGAAAAGGAAGGAAGAAAAAGGTCCACTGCATTTGTTGGCATGACGATAGGCATCACCCATAATGTCTGTTTCTCTTAAAGATCTCACATGTTGAACTATAGATCTATCTTGTAAATACCAACTAGCAGATTTTCTCATAGCTGGGGCATCTAAAGTTTTGTTTCTTTTCCGACAGGTATTCTTCTGTGGAGGAAAGAACATTGTTGAAACAAAACATATTTGTCTCTAAAACGTGAGATATTGCAAATAATTTGACATTGTGACTTCCTCAGATCCTGTGGGGGAAATATGCTCATTTGTGTCCAATTGATTGATTTTATGGAAATAATAATGTCTTTATTATGGCAGAATGGTTGGATTTCTGTGGTTTTGGCCAAAGGGTTTTCAGATGATTTCAACAGCTCAATATCCAGAAAGCATAAATCTGATATGAACACTTTATAAAACAAAGATTGCTTTAAGAGAGAGTCCCCCATCATTTCCCCCTTTTTGTTGACAACTGGCATTCTGAAATTTTAACATTAATATAACCAGCAGATTATGAATCAAACATTTTTTTTACACTTCTGCCACATCTTCCAGTTGCTGATCTTGAAGTATTTTACCAAAGTGTATTAAATATCACAGCGCATTTGATTAATATGACCATTATACCTGGCCAAACAATCCAACAAACATCCAAAAATGAAATATAAAAAACAGGACAGACATTTCAGCAGGGGGGGAAAAATCCCACTGCTTTTTTTTCCACTGAGGAAAATATGTTTTGAATTTAAGTAACTTCTTATTATTTTGTCTATTAAAAACCAGCCAACAGTTTCAATTAGAATGCTCTAGGTAGATTTAGAGAGATTATCACTATGTGTCTTAAATTTTCTAAGTTGGACATTTAAACAACCACTGATCTGCAACTCCAGTTTGGGCTTTTTCTGCTTTTAATTGCTATTTTTTTAAAAAAAAATGGAGCAGAAATAAATATTGTCACTGCAAAGAAAAAAAGTGCTATGAATCCAAGGCACACAAAGAAATGTTCCAATACATTCAAGAGGTGGTTTAATGAAGCACAACACAGATATTTCAAATGTGTGTTTTATCAGGGCAAATGACGAAGTTTGGCATTTAAATTATAAGCCTTCCCCAAAAAAATTTAATCTGTCGGTTGGGCAGGATAATATAAATACAACAGAGTAGGTGAAGTGTCATATCATCCATTTTCCAGGCTCCTACATTCCCTGCTTTTGATCCCCAGTGGGAAGATTTATGGAAGCATTTTTATTTTTGACAATAACCATTTACCTTGTCTAAATTATGCCAATTTGGAGGGAGCAATTTGTTTTTGTTTTGCTTTTAAAGGAGAGAGAGAAAGCCTTGAAGCCCATTTTTATGCTTTGCAGTGATTGCTCAAAGCAAAGGGCTGTTTGGGGCAGAGTTATGGGGTGGCATCTATATCACTTGCAGACATGCTTGACAGGTTGCATGCTCAGAGCTGAGCCTTAGATCTGAGATTCAAACTTGACATTCAACAGGGGGCATTTTTTCAGCTGAGCAACAGCTAAGGAACTGGCAACTAAGAGCTGTCTTCTGATACCTGAAGGGCTGCCACGTGGAGGGTATAGTAGACTTGCTCTCTGATTCTCCAGATGGCAGGACTAATGGGTGGGAACTGCAAGGAAGCTCAACATTGGAAGCAGTTTCCTAACAACAGGAAGCTGTTCAGCAGTGGAACAGACCGCCTTGGGAAGCGATGGAGATATTTAAGCACAGGTTGGATGGCAATTTGTTGGGAATGATGTGGTTTTGGATTCTTGGGTTCTCATAAGAAAAGCCCTGCTGGGTCAGGTCAAAGAGCCCATCTTGTCCAGCACTCCTTTATCACAGTCACCAGCCAGATGTCCAATCCTGGGGCAGGGGTATGTGGCTCCTTTAGTCTCTTCTGGCTCATTGGCTGTGTGGGATCTGCTTTAGGGTTCTTCTACCCTTGCTTTCCTTTGAAGAGGCCTCAGGTCTTATGTCTGAGCAGGGCAGAACCCTGGCAGCTAAAGACAGTGAAACTGGTTCTTGATGGTACCCATTAACGTCTATTGGACATGATAAACAACTGCAATATGAGGCTTCGTTAAAAAGGGGAGAAACCTGCCCCCACTCTTTAGATATGTATGGCTCCCATACATCCCCTTAACATAGCACTGCAAATGGGGGAGGTGTGCAAGCTTACCAAAGCTTAACCTATTAATTTGGAAACTATCCCAAATCTCTATGCTCCCAAAATGCAGTAAGCTAAAGTAATTTCTGTGAGCTAAACTGCTACTCTCTGTTAGCTTGGAGGGGCCAGAATTCTGCAGGAGTGAAACCAGAGCATGCGGAGAGGAGCCCCAAGCCCTTTCCTTGTTTTTTGCCCGGCTTGCATTAGACCAAGTTGTGTGGGTGTGCCTTGAAGGGAGTGAATCTGGTCATTATTCCCCAGCTAGGAATTTCATCTAAGCACTTGTGAAACATGCCCCTTATTTGAGACATGCTTTCATGAGATCTTGAAGTTCTTTTCCTTCGCCAGCATGTCTAGCAAAAAACAAAACAAAAGCCATGCTGAATATCTCTGACACTGGATGGTGCAGAGCCCACTGATTGGGATCTTGTGGGGGAGATGAGAGACTACAGCAAATCCCTGTGCGCTCTGCAGAAATTGTATCACCCCACCCACTGCCAGTGGTATCCTGAAATGCACAAGTCTTTTGTTCGTCCCTCATTCAAAGACAAGCATTTCACTACTATTGATGACATGAAGGCTTAAAATGAAATCCTAGACCCGCTTATAACACACACAGCTCCCATAAAAACCAGTGGAGCTGCTGAACTCATCACACATATTTTAACAAATGAACCTCAGGACTAGTGGTAGTATTAAGGACTTGGTGATCAACAGGTGATCAGCATGGGGTTTATTCTATCAATAAAGATCATAAAGAGTGTAATTTCATGTGATCATTAAGTTCACACCAGGACAGAAATGTGTTTGTTGCCTGTGCTTAAAATAGACTCCTAACTCAATAGTGAAGGGACCACTGACACCTGCTGAACATCTCTGTTTGAATGAGTGGGTTGAGTAGGCATCAAAAGGGAACCGGTGGAAGCCCAAGATCAAAAAGTTGATGATAGTCCAATTTTATAAATGTAACTGAACAACAGCTCTCTGTGTATATGTATTATGTTTTCCCTTCCCCTGTTTCATCTCAATTTTCCTTCCCATTTCCTGAAAGCGCTTCCTGATTTCTCACCATAAACATCCTTTCTTTTTATTAGAGCATTTGACTAACTGTTCCTATGGTGTGAAGCCTTCCTCTGGCCTCTGCCAGAACTGTTGTACATTTCCCTACCTTTGATTATTTCCTCTCTTTGGCATCAGCAAGCTCGAAGCAGCTGCTTTTTAAACCTGTGCCAACCAGTAAGCACCGTCAGTCATATCGCATATTAGTCAGGGATGGATGAACCCATCCATTTTCTTTCTTTGTATTTTTCTTTTGTTTACCCTCTTAAGTTCAACATTAGTTTGTTGGGCTTTTTCTTTTTTCTTTTCTTTCCTTTCCTTTTCTTTTTCTTTTTTGGTAAAATGTCCTCACTAAAATTCATTGGCATTTTAGCATTCACATTTTTGCAAGCAATTTTTATTAATATAATGCATGTTTGCATGCTGCTGTCATGAATGTATGTGTTTATGCACACTTTGCCCTTATGCACACAGGCTCATTTGGCTTGCACGTTGTTTTTTGATGTGCAAATCTGGTAGGCTTGAATTAAGATGCAAAGTATCCCTGATATTTCAAAACCACAAGCAATTTTTTTGTCCTCACGGGTGCTGGGCTGCATAAACCTCTTTCATGCAGGACATGACAGATGAGAAAATGCTGTGGGGCTGAGCTTGAAGAGTTTACCTTGGAAAGGAGGAGGAGGTCAGAAGCTTCCTCTTTCCCCTTGGAACAAGCATAGCTTTAGAAGGAGAATTTACAAGGCTCTCTATAGCATGGGGAGACCTCTATGCCTGAAGCTTCGGATCTTTCAGAAGCATCCATCATCCCATGCTAGTTTTGGAACGGCCTGTGTGTCTCAGTGGCAGCACATTTCCCATGAAACGGCCTGCTAGAGATCCCTCTCTTCAAGGGGACCTTACAAAAATGTTGACACAGCTGTGGATGGGGCCAGGACAGTTTTCTAGGGATGGCAAGGGGCAGTTG
Organism: Podarcis raffonei; assembly: GCF_027172205.1. Taxonomy (NCBI): domain Eukaryota; kingdom Metazoa; phylum Chordata; class Lepidosauria; order Squamata; family Lacertidae; genus Podarcis; species Podarcis raffonei. The sequence continues at coordinate 42,081,425 of NC_070607.1, forward strand.
TCCAGGGCTTCCTGGCGTGCAGCTCTAGACAAAAGAACCAGTGGGGAGAAACAGGAGAATGAAAATGCGAAGGACCCAACTCAGCTCTGTGGCTTGAATCTTTATATTGAAATGGTGCCATTATGGTTTGTGGAAGTAGAGTTGGGTGGTGGGAATGACCTGACTTCCTCCTGTGCCTTGTTAAGCTGCTTGCACTGCAGAAATCTGTGAATGAGGCTTCTAACGGCTCAGAAACAAATATGATTCTCTGCTATTGTTTACCCATTGGGCTGCTGTTAAAGTTATACAGAAGCAAAGGTTGAAAAGTAGGCAAGCCTAGACAGAAGAGGCAGACCTTTTTCTTGTGTGAAGTGAAGCCATTACAGAAACATGGCAGGTGCAAGGCAAGAGCAGGCCTCCTTTACCCTTAGAAGGCAGCTCTATATAGGGAAGTGTTTAGTGTTTCTTTATGGTTTTATATCTGTTGGAAGCTGCCCAGAGTGGCTGGGGCAACCCAGATGGAAGGGGTACAAATAATAAAATCAGTAGTTGTAGTAGTACTTGTGTAGGAGGAGCAATTTGGAGGTGATGCAGCCCACTGTGTATCCACTGAGAGTGAGGCCTGCTATTTTTTGTGACAGATTAGTATGGAGTACATCAGAAAATGGAGAACATAATCAAGCAGAGGCTGGTTAAGATATTTCTTTCCTTCAGTAGGGTTCCTACAACATGGCAGCTAGTCCTACTGCAGCTGTTCCTTGCAGTGTTTTTCTGCATTTCTAATTAGTAATGACAGGTTGCATTTCAGCTGTCTGAAGATTTTATTGTATTTCTGAAGAAGCGAGACATGTTTGCCAAGCTGAATAATCCTGTGCAATCAGGAGTAAGTACTGCCAAGGCTAGTGGAACTTGCCGCCCAGTAACAATACATAGTCACACCACTTGGCTGATCAGGGGTGTGAACCCAAGTCTCCCCAGTCCAATTCCAACATGCTAAGCCATCCTGTACAAGCCCACTATTCTATAATGGAATGTGCTAGTGCCCTTTGGGGAAAATACATAGCCATACACACATAATGGATCAACCCATCTGCCTGCTTCTTTTTTTTTTAATTTTTCGTAGGAACATGGTTATGGCTTTAAAGAGGTTTATTTGAGCATGTTGGAAATCATCTCGAGATTATGAAAAATGTTGTCTGATGTCATGGCTGGCAGAGGAGAGTACAATTCTTTCAGCATATGGCAAAGCGAAGCAGGGAACACAAAAGAAGGGATAAGCAGAAGGCCAAAGGGCTGCATTCTTTCTCCCCTTGGTGACATCACTGTTAAATCCTCTACAAACCTCTTATTAAGATGGCACGATATGGGAGCATTATTAAATTGTAATTAAATGACATCGCCTGGTATTAGTCAGTTCATTCCGCTACGTTCCTTAGACCCTCATAACAGAAAGGTTTGTGGAAGAACTAAAATACCAGTTTCCCATGGAGGGCAAGCAAGGCCTGTGTCCGCCACACCTGGCACCATCTCAAAGGATCGCTTTTTCATAGAAACTGAAAATACGAAATTGTCCTGATTGTTTTGTTACATTCAATTATTTTAGTCCTTTTTATTGCTGATGGGGTTTTTAGTGGTCAAATTGTTTTGAGGTGTTTAACAGGAAGGGAGTCATAAATGATTCCTGCATTGCAGGGGTTTGGACTAGATGACCTTCGTGGTCCCTTCCAACTCTACAATTCTATGATTCTATGAAATAGATAAATGTGTATGAAATAAACACAGCAAGGAACACAGCAAGCTACCTTATGCAAAGCCAAACCATTGGTCCATCTAGCTCACCATTGTCATTGGGTGCTACCCCTACCTGTGATTTATTCACATATTAAATCTTACAGATCTCCCGCAAAGTGAGACTGGCTGAGCTCACCATCAGAAACATTCAAAAATGACAAAGGTGACTTATAGATCGGGAGGACTAATTTGATTTAGTTTGTATTTAACAGCAAACCCATCAAATTTGCACTTTTCAATACAATATTCCGAAACCAAAATACAGACATCCTTGAAAATTCACACTTGCTGTGCAGTTCTCTAGCCAAGCAATGTGTGTAAAAATGCATGCACTAGGGTAAAATGCGTAGAAAGGGGCATATTTTACTGAAAACAACATGAACATGCATTATATTGCGAGAATATTGCTTGTAAAAATGCATTAACATGCTGATGAATTTTCATGCGGATTTCAGATGATAGATGATGATGATAGATAGATAGATAGATAGATAGATAGATAGATAGATGATAGCAAATTTATGCAGAAATGTGAAGAGCTGAATTTAAGATTGGGCAAATGAGAAACCTGCAAAACCAAAATTGGCCAATTTGCCCATCCCTAGCCAGGACAATAGGGACGCGGGTGGCGCTGTGGGTAAAAGCCTCAGCGCCTAGGGCTTGCCGATCGAAAGGTCAGCGGTTCGAATCCCTGTGGCGGGGTGCGCTCCTGTTGTTCGGTCCCAGTGCCTGCCAACCTAGCAGTTCGAAAGCACCCCCGGGTGCAAGTAGATAAATAGGGACCGCTTACTAGCGGGAAGGTAAACAGCGTTTCCGTGTGCGGCTCTGGCTCGCCAGAGCAGCGATGTCACGCTGGCCACGTGACCTGGAAGTGTCTCTGGACAGCGCTGGCCCCCGGCCTCTCGAGTGAGATGGGCGCACAACCCTAGAGTCTGTCAAGACTGGCCCGTACGGGCAGGGGTACCTTTACCTTTACCTTAGCCAGGACAATACGTAACAGCAGAATCTTCCATTTTAATGAAAATCTGCCCATGGAATTTTCTCCTTGCTGCTCACCTGTCCATTCTCACATATTCTAGTAAGGCTCTGGGGTGAGTGTATTAATAAGTGCTGTGTTTCACTGTTATGCTAACCTCCTGAGGATTTCAAGAATAGGCAAGTTAAAAATTTAGGTAAGAGAATGAATGAACAAATAATATTGGGATAGCTAGTGAGTGATGGCCTCTCAACAACCCCTGTAGTGGAGGCTTTGTGTTGTGTTGTGAAGGCACCACTAGGTATCAAACTGCATCTGCAATTAAAATCATATGCTGACAAGGTTTGAATTGTGTATAAATATTTTGATAAGATAAGATCAGCAACTAGAGCAGTCATACCTCAAAGGGCTGTGCTCGGCCAAGAAAAAATTATGTCAAATGCTTAAGAAAATAAGTGGGAAATATCTTCGCCAACAATATATAAAGGTGTTTTTTCAAGGCAGAAACGATCAAATGAAGTGTATCAGTGTCACCAGTTATTCTTTATGGTGAATTCTGAAGAGGCGAACCCTGGTGGCTCCTATAAGCCATAGTCTGCTGGAGGGAAGTAAAGACTACCTAATGGGGCACATTCACATAGCATAGCACAGCACAGGATTTGCCCAGATTAAGCTGAATCTAAGATGATGACCGTTAAAAGGTAAATGTAAAGGACCCCTGACAGTTAAATCTAGTCATGAACGACTCTGAGGTTGTGGCACTCATCTCGCTTTACTGGCCGAGGGAGTCGACGTTTGTCCGCATACAATTTTTCCAGGTCATGTGGCCAGCATGACTAAACCGCTTCTGGCGAAACCAGAGCAGTGCGCGGAAATGCTGTTTACCTTCCCACCAAGAAAAATAGCTCCTTTTAAGAAGATACGTTTACCTTCCCACCAAGAAAAATAGCTCCTTTTAAGAAGATAGGCTGGTCTTAGATAACTCCTAGGGTTATCTAGGTACCTATTTACCTACTTGCACTTTTGACGTGCTTTCAAACTGCTAGGTTGGCAGGAGCTGGGACCAAAAAACAGGAGCTCACCCCATCGCGGGGATTCGAACCGCCAACCTTCCAATCAGCAAGCCCAGGGCTCAGTGGTTTACACCACAGCGCCACCAGTGTCCCTTCTATGATGACCATTAGTGAGCCACTAACTTTGGCTGTATGTTCCAAGTACTGACTGCATGGAATGTAAGTTGTCACAGTTTGAAGACTGGACCAGCCTATCTTCTTAAAAAGAGCTATTTTTCTTATTAACATTTTAATGGTGTTTTCAATCATAGAAGTACAGAATAATGGCAAGGATATTTTGGGATGCAGCACTATCCCTCCACCCATCTACTTCCCTCTTTCCTTCATCGCTTCAAACTGCCCTTTAAACAAGAGTGTCAACTTGAATAAAATATGAGGGGAGGTAAGCCCCACCCCACATAATTGATCACGTGACATGTTACACACACACTATTTGAATGACAATACATATCAAATTTGGGAAGCCTGGACCCCTCAAAAAATGAGGGCATCAGCAAAGGGATCTTGACCCCTAGGCGTTAGCTCCTATGCCTTTAAGAGAGTTTAGGCCAAACTACATGACATAAAATGGGTCTTAAATGAGAGCCAGTGTGGTGTAGTGGTTAAGAGTGATAGACTTGTAATCTGGGGAACCGGGTTCGTGTCTCTGCTCTTCCACATGCAGCTGCTGGGTGACCTTGGGCTAGTCACGCTTCTCTGAAGTCTCTCAGCCTCACTCACCTCACAGAGTGTTTGTTGTGGGGGAGGAAGGGAAAGGAGAATGTTAGCTGCTTTGAGACTCCTTCGGGTAGTGATAAAGCGGGATATCAAATCCAAACTCTCTTTGCTTTTAACATGCTGGGTTTTTAAAAAAACAAACAAGGATGTCATCAGTTTAGGGAGCTGCTACTTAATAGCATCACATCAGGTGGTGGAATTTCAGCCTTTTTGCTTCTGCTGCAGTTCTGTGAGAAATTCCTAGCCTGAAGTAGGATTGGAATGAAATCCCCTTTTGGCACCAGGGATTTCCCCTGAAAGCAATAGGGTTAAACCCCGCTCCACGCCTATACTGGTGATGTTAATTGACACAACTCCAGCCACCCCAGCTGATACAACTCATATATTTTGAAACCTTGCAAAGACACATTTAATATCATATATAGTTTTTTTGGGGGGGAGATAAAATGGTGCAGATTAACTGAGGAAGTTATTATTATTTTAAAGGTCCTTTGGATGTTGCAGTTCTGCTTTACAGGCATACATCCATAAGTTCCTTCCATAATGGCATTTGTTTGTTTGTTTGTTTGTTTGTAGACAAAAATCATCATGCAGGAAAGTTTGGTCCATGTGCTCAATGCATCAACTGACATAGGCATAAGTTGCCCACACAGTTTGAATTTTCATTAATATACTTGCCTGTAATTTTTTTGGGGGGGGAACAGGTGTGTGCGTGTGTGTGTACACACACACACACACACACACACACACACACCTATATTTCCAGACACACAAGGCTAGTGTGTCATAGAGATGGACAAAAATTCACAAAAATTCAAAACTTGACAGTTTCACCTGTATTGATTTTCTTATTTGTTTAGCAAGATTTCTCTACCACTTTATTGTAATAAAATCTCAAAGCAGTTTCCCAAAGAGAAAACAATAAAATTGCCAGTAAAAGACCAGCAATTAAAACCAAGTATTTAAAATATATTTTCAAAAAAAAAAAAGAATTATTATCAGTGATAAGCTAAGCACCGGATTCCAACACATGTCAACCTTCTACATGTCCAGAATTCCACAATGTTACTTTCAGTGTCATTTGAAATTCAGAATCAACATCTGGCATCCACATTGAAGATGTGACCGCCTTGGTTTCCTACTGATTCAAGGAGATGAAAGATCACCAGATGCCAAACACTGGTGATGAAGTGACTAGCAAAGTACAAGACCGATATGGCCAGGGAATTGTAGCACTTGAAGGAAAAGGAAACCTTCCAGTTCAATACATAGATGCCCTCCATCAAATGAGTCCATGGTGTAAGTAGAAAGCAAGACAAAGTATGGTACATCTTGCTAGACCCAGCAATGTTCTCAAGGCCAGCAGACTACAGGCACCTTTGCAAACAAATACCTTTCCATTGTTGTTTGGGGCTGCAGCCTATGGCTTTTGACTCCAAAAGGCACTGGGAAAGTCAGCAGAATGGCTCAAAAGCACGTGAGCTGTCGATCCCCAATATCCTGGGATGACAAGTTTAGTCGACTGATAAAGCTAGGTTGTGAGAACACAGTCAGCATATTAGTCAAGAAGCAACCCTAAATACTTTTCGTTTGCTAGGAAACCATACCCTCTGTTCTTTCCCAGATGTAAGGCACATCTCTTTCCCTTGCCAGCTGTTTTAGCACATCTATGAATGCAGGAACCATATTAGGATATGTACGAGGTGCCTGATGCCAAAAGCATTATCTAATTTGTTAGTGTTTTATTATTCTCTCACAGCTTAAAAAAAGGAAACAAATGACCAATGGTTAGAAACAACAACAAAAAGATGCATTTTAGTAGCCAAAAATGACCATGTAATAGATGTTTTATGTGCTGAGCATAACCTATGAGTCATAGTCCATATGGTGGTTTTGGAAGCAACATATACATTGCTCTTAGAGCCTCTGGGATGAGTTCTCCAAGTTTTTCACATATAATCGATGGTGATTAGTAGAGGATATGAATCATCATGGCGTGTAAGGGTGCCTGAGCTCATGCTTTAATGGTGAGGGATTCACACATTTTTCCTAAATGTATTCTTTCAGGGCTCTGCAGCTTACAAGCAAATAAAAGGGCAAAATGAAAAAAAAAAGAATTACAACGCAGGGAGCTTTGTTTCTTTTTTAGATATTAAAATGGGCACTCGATGCCTATTAATATGATTTAAATGGAGCATGACTAATGCCACTGAAGTCTGTTTTAGTATTTCCCTACAACATTGGGTGGCATTCAATTGCATTTTTGCTCTAGCACAAGGGGATTTCACCTCCTCCTCTCCCAACATGAGTCCTACACGTTCCCCAAATATTCTCTAGATGGTTGGGGAGGGAACCAGAACAGATTTAGGGGTGCGCAGGGGGAGGAGAGTGGGGGATTGTTGCATTGTACAAGGAGAAATCATGGCACGGAATGAACATTCTGCTTATTGCTACATTGAATACTAGTGGCACAAAACATATTCCTCTCAAACCACGTCCCCGTCCCCCCCGCACTCCAATCCCCTTCACACAGGAACCAGGATGGTGCTTATATACATGCCACGCAAATGGAGATCCATTACAGATATTTCACAAAAATCAGATTCTTTGCAGTTGACAAGACAGAAGGTTTTTTTAATACATTATTCTAGAATACTAGCTGAATAATGATGGCAGCATGTGGCAGCATGCCAAAAAATTCAGCGGAAACTAGCAGCTATATAGAAATGCCCCATGTCTATTGGCTAGAATAGAGTCCTTCTTTCGGGTCTAATCTCAGCAAGGGGAAGGGACCCCGTGGGCACCAGGGAACTCTTCTATGCATACCTGTGTGCTCACGGGCGCTGCATTGGCGACATTTGCCATACAATAACGTTCCTTTAGCAAAGGTACATTTTCACTGTGAAAATTTTCATTGATGTTAGCCACACATTTTTAACACCCCTGGGAATTATTACAAATGATCCATCTGAGCAAGACCTCCCAATATCACTTTAAGTTTCGCTTTGCACAAAATTGACCACAGCTTCAGGTATATGATAACCACCAGCATTTGAAAATACAAATACAATTGTGTGGTTGCTGTCAACAATCTGTTGGGGAATTAGGTGCCTCCCATTACGTTTCCGAGCACAATTTGAAGTGTTGGTACTGACCTTTAAAGCCCTAAACGGCCTTGGCCCTTTATACCTGAAGGAGCGTCTCCACCCCCATCATTCAGCCCGGACACTGAGGTCCAGCGCCGAGGGTCTTCTGGCGGTTCCCTCGCTGTGAGATGTGAGGTTGCAGGAAACCAGGCAGAGGGCCTTCTTGGTAGTGGCGCCCGCCCAAGTGGAACGCTCTCCCATTAGACGTCAAGGAAATAAACAACTCTCTGACCTTTAGAAGACATCTGAAGGCAGCCCTGTTTGGGGGAGTTTTTAATGTTTGATGTTTTATCATGTTTTTAATATTCTGTTGGGAGCCCCCCAGCGTGGCTGGGGAAACCCGGCCAGATGGGCAGGGTATAAATAAATTATTCTTATTCTTATTAATTTCCAGCTGCTGCTCATCCCCAGGGACTGTTTGTCTCATATACCAGCATCAGTTGACTCCAGTATGATGATTATTTATTGTTATTTATTAAATTTGTTTAGGGACGCAGGTAGCGCTGTGGGTTAAACCACAGAGCCTAGGACCTGCCGATCGAAAGGTCGGCGGTTCGAATCCCCGCGGCGGGGTGAGCTCCCGTCATTCGGTCCCAGCTCCTGCCTACCTAGCAGTTCAAAAGCACGTCAGAGTGCAAGTAGATAAATAGGGACCGCTTTCTAGCGGGAAGGTAAACAGCGTTTCCGTGTGTGGCGCTGGTGCTGGCTCGCCAGATGCAGCTTAGTCACGCTGGCCACGTGACCCGGAATTGTCTTCGGACAGCGCTGGCTCCTGGCCTCTTGAGCGAGATGAGCACGCAACCCTAGAGTCGGGCACGACTGGCCCTGATGGGCAGGGGTACCTTTTTTATTAAATTTGTTAGTTGCTTTATTTTGCCCAAGGCAACTTAACCCAAAGTAACTTAAAAGTATCACTTCAACTGACCTGGATGGGCAGCTGCAAGGTCAGGGCTGAAGGGTTGTACCAAAAGGACCACCAGTTTGGCTCCATAGCCATGTCTACATACCCCACCCACCCCCACTTTGCTACCTCCCTGCCTCAACCCAGCCATCCAGGTCAGTTGCAGTGATGCTGTTATTGGGAGTGCAGCTGCACTCCACCATACCACCGGCGGCTGTATGACACCTGATCAATAGCACCATCTTTTGTCAAAACAGATGGTGTTCGAGTCTGGCGCAAATAAGGATTTCCTTTTCTTGGTATAAGTTTCTTCCTACAGCAGCTACAGTGAGTATTAAATAGTTCCTAACCTCATACGCTAGCTAAAGAGTTCCCGACCACTAAAAACAACACAAAACCTTGAGATTGACATTGGCGCACAAGCTATGTCTGTTGCAATGAAACCCCTGTCTGCTCTTTGACAGTATTGCACATGATGAGAGCCAAGGGAAGTGCACAAGTCAACTGGGGGTGGGGATTCTGAGGTTAACGTTTGAAACGAAGACAAACTTTTTATGATAATCATGTAAATGCACATGATAAAACAGTTGAAAAAGTAATTAGGTGCAATGCTTTTTTAAAAAAACAAAAACAACCACAACCGTTTTCCCTAGAGTGTTGCAAAAGAAGATGGAAGTGAATATGGTAACACATCAAGAAGAAGGAAACACATCTGAGTCTCAACTTGGCATACATTATATAGGTTCACATAAGTTACCTAATGCAAATTGCTTAGATAATAAATTGCATGCAGTTAAAGAATCTAAAGACTTTTTTAAAGCAATATGCTAGAAATTATATTAGAGAGTACACTAATCCTGTAAAAATTAGAGGCTGCCCCCTCCCCTATTTTACATATGTCCTGGGTCTTCTCATATGTAGAAGTGGCTCACCAGGGGAATGGAACTTCTACGCCACCTTCCTAGCAGCTGTGTCCCTATTGCTTGCTGGGAGTGGGGAGGCAATGAAGAGTTCTCTGTGGTGCAAACGCACTGGCAGGAGCACTGAAGAAGTTTTGCACCATGCCAACCTCTCCACTACGTCACCCCTCTCCTATCAGTAAGCAAGAGCAACCCAACAGCAAGGAAGCTAGTTCAATGCTCATACGGCTCTATTCATCTGTAGATCTCAAAGTGCTTTACAAAACTAACATTTCCATTAGGGCTACTCAGAAAGTATTTCATGCTTTTTGTTTTCAATAATAATAATAATAATAATAATAATAATAATAATAATAATAAACAACTTTATGGGCTCCCATGGGAAGGAGGGCAGGATATAAAATGAAAGAATGAACAAATGACTTTTGTTTTACAAAGTGTTTCTCTGAAGATTTCAGCTTTGTGATACAGAACAATTTTGTGCAATGTCACTGCATACCTTATGGTGACAGCTGCCTACAGCCCTTTTCCCAGATGCAATGGGTTTTCACTGAGATTTTGATGAAGAAGGCATGCAACCATGTGCATCCCACTTGCATTTGGAAGCAGTCTCTATTACATAGGACTCTGCCATGTTTGTTTCTTTCTTTATGTATTAATATGGCTTCAACATTTTGGCTTCTATCCAAAGCTGCAATTTCCACCAACTGGTATTCAGGAGCATACTGTCTCCAATTGTGGTGGTGCAGTATAACTATGGATAATGACCACAGAGAGCCTTGTCCTCCATGAATTTGTCTAATTCTCTTTTAAAGCCATCCAAGCTGGTTACCATCACTACCTCTTGTGGAAGCTATCTAAATGATGTCTGCAACCTTCATGCCAGGAAGGCCATTCACCCTGTGGTCTGTATGCCCATCACACACCCAACAGTCTATGTTTCTAACAATCAAATCACCCACTACCAGAACTCCTCCTACCCCTTGCAGACGTATCCTCAGCATGAAAGGATAGTTACTCATCCCCCAAGGATTGGATTCCTTCTAAGGGATTGTTTCCTTCTTCCTCAGAGTAGCTACAATTTCTTTTTTCCCCATGAGGGATTTTCACCTTTGGGTACAGAACTACTCTGTATGCTATTTTATTGCACATGGTGTGCAAAATCAGCGAGTTTGCCAGAACTATAAGCTAGGGCTGCAGAACCTCAGGCCTGGAATCCAAATGCAGCACACTAGGTCCCTCTACTATTCACCCCAGGCCACATCTCTCATTGGCTCTGCTTCACATCCTGAGTGTTTTTGCATAGCTGGAATGTGTCCTTGAATTCAGACAATACCTCTTGTTTGCCAGAATGGAGGTTACAGAGGGGTGTATGGAACTGGCATACAGTGGTACCTCAGGTTACAGACGCTTCAGGTTACAAACTCTGCTAACCCAGAAATAGTACCTCAGGTTAAGAACTTTGCTTCAGGATGAGAACAGAAATCATACATACCCACACTCAATCCCACAGATCGTGCGGTGGTGGCATGGCAGCAGCGGGAGGCCCCATTAGCTAAAGTGGTACCTCAGGTTAAGAACAGTTTCACGTTAAGAATGGACCTCCAGGAACAAATTAAGTTCTTAACCTGAGGTATCACTGTACTGTACAAAGGTGAAATTTACATTTGTTGCTCCACCAACTTGCGCCTCTGGCCCTGCTCACCAGTAGCATATCACCCTGGAAGGTTTCCTAGAAGGTTTCCTTGGGCTGGAAAAGGTTCCTCACCCCTGAGAGAAACCCTGGGACTGGGGAACGGCAAGCCCTTTCTCCTCAACTTCCCTAAATGGTGCCCTTACAAAGTGGTTCAGGTTCTTGAGCTTTTACTATACACATATTTTTGGAATTGTGTGTGTGTGTGTCAAAATAATCAATTAAAGCTTTGACTGTAACTCTACACCATTATGTCATTGTTATGGAATCATTATATTCAAGAAGTCCTTCGTAACAGTTTGCTAACGTGAAAGAAAGAGCCTCGGCTTGACGGTTCTTCTTTGCTGAACACCACCAAGCATCTGTTTGTTAACTCAGCCCTTTCTCCATGGGACTGGGAATTAGCTTAGGAGAGATTTGGAGCAAGGCAGGCCTTTTGCTTTGCATGGCCTGTCAGGCACCCCATGCTCCAAAGGAAGGATCGTCAGCTGCGCCGGAGAGCCGTGAGGAGAGCAGCCAAACTGAGTCTGCAGGCCTGCGAGGGACCCCCATGCCAAGAACAGCAATAAATAACCTGTTCCAAGCTGATCTCCAAGTAGCAAGATGATTTCCAAGCTCAGCAGGGGCCCTTTTCCTTCTTTGTCTGAAATAGTCCAACGGCCCTGGGATACCTCACGAGAAGAAGGGGAAAAAATCACCATACACTGAGCACAGCTGCCTGAACGGGATATTTAAAGCTGGCTCACTAATGACCTCAGTGTGAAAAAATACATTTCCATCAAAACAGCTCAAGAGTGTAATGCATGTCAGATTCTTTACACATTATAAAAGGCTTCAGCAATGCCAGGTTGTCCCTGATCATCTCCCCAATAACTGTTACAGCTCTATGCTGTGATTCATGAATTTCTCCATCTGAAGAGAGAGAGAGAGAGAGAGAGAGAGAGAGAGAGAAAGTGGTGTCTGGAGAGAGGGAGGGAGAGAGAAAGAGAGAGAGAGAGGTAGGTTCTGGGGTTCCTGACAACCTACAGGCCTCAAATGAACTCAAATACCAACATCTTTTGGCTCTCATTGTAACTCTGAGTATCAAGTTAGTTTCACATAAGCACTGTTCATTTCCCTTCCCTTTGCTGTCACTCTACAGAGCTCTGGAATGATTGCCTAGTCAATGATCTGCTCTGCACAGATCAAATTCTTATGCATGCATGAGGTCAGCAGCAGATGGTATGGTGGAGCTGCTTCACTCACTTGATCTCTGTATGACGAAGTCATTGCAGCATACCGTGATGGTGAAGAGGCAGAAGCAGTGGGGTGGGCGCAGTGCAAACACGCCGACAGGAGCGCTGGGTCGGCATGTTTGCACTGTGACAATATCACCACCACCAAGCTGCTTCCCCTCTTCATCCCAGGATGCTGCGAGTCAGCTGGACAGAGGTCAGGTGAGCAGCATAGCTCCTCCATGCAGTCCACTGCTGATTTATAGGAAATGAATGAACACACGGAGGAAGAGGGGCTGGCATTGCACCCACTGTGGCCCTGCCTTCAACTTCCATGCATTCATCCAAATAGCTGCTCAGAAGCATCACACATATTATCTGCATACTGTGCACATGATTGCTGGTGTGTCTGCACCCAGCTTGTTGTACACAGGGAATAGGTTGACTGAATGTGCATATGCACCTATGCATACATCCCCCCATACATACATATTAGCCATGTGTTTATTCACTTTCTCTATAATGTCATCTCAACAGGGCTTCAGAGAATGTTGCTTTTCAATAGGGTTTCAGCAGTCATTTGCAGAACTCTGGGATGGTTTACTTCTGTCAATCATCATTTTAATGTGTAATTGAAGTATATTTTGCTGATATACACACCATCAAACCAGCTCCAGAGCAGTCCTGGGTTTCTCAAGGGCACAGCTTGGTTGAAAATGAGATATCATGTCTTTTCAGTTACCAAAAATAATAATGATGATCCAGAAAGACCATAATATAGCAATTGCGAACTTATTCAGAGCTAAGCTAAAAAGAAATGGAAGCAAATGAGTAATTGGTGAAAGGGAAATAAAGCCAAGATGAAATCTCTTCCAGGTGATCAGAGTCCCAGTGAACAGGTCAGCCAGCAGTTAGCACTAAATACTCAAGAAGGAGTTTCCATCACAATTGAACATCACTTTCATAATCTAGGGTTCTGGCTGGATCCTAAAATGAAATATGACACACACATTGACACCGTGCCTTTAAAATAACACTTCTGTAATGCTTCTAATTTAAGCACTGCTTGGAGAGTAAAAAATGGAAAATATCTCTATTTGATTCAGCTTTTATGGCTTTTTACATTATATATTGCATTTCCTGAAATAGACAATGAATTGCTTTCCATCTCATGGAATTGGATGGATACCAGTTGGTGAAATTAATTAAGTGCAACCCAGTGTATCCTATGGCATGATGATTCTTTCCTGCTGATTCATTCATGATGGAATATTCCTCCTTTTAAAAAACAGCACCCATAATATTTGCAGTGAAAACACCACTTTGAAGTATTATCCTTTCAGCAGCTTTAATTTGAAGAGCTTGATCAATCCTTGTACTAAGTAAGCTGTAGCAAGTTTGAAGGGATGAATGGATCGGTCTAACTGCTGTCTATGCCAATTTAACATGTGCTCATGTTTAATTCCATTCCATCCCAACTTACGTCCAACTAAACATGGTTAAAATCAGTCTCCAGAACTTTCATGAGACCTGAGCTGGGTGCTAACTCGGTGAGAAAATGCCTCTTAATGACACAAACAATAAGTATGTCATACTTTCTTTGCACAATTAATTGCATCTATCAAAATAAACAGGGAGATGTGCCAAGAGCTTTAGCACTGAATTATCTGTCAACTTACATTTTGGGTCAGTTGGATTCATATTAGAACTGAGATGAATAAAAGCTCCTGGAGGTTGTCCCAGATTGAAAGCCAGGATTTAAAAGTTTGTGCTGCTTTCTGCTTGGCTTTGCGGCCAAGGACCTAGAAAGATTGGCCTCGACTGGTTTTATGACTTCAGTTGCAAGCCAGAAAGGGAAGAGACCACAAAGCTACATTCACCCTTCTGTTCCCATCTATCCACTATTCACCACCCCAGTCCAAAGACAGTACTGGGCATTTTACAGGGCAATAAAAAATAAATGTCATGTCTTGATACTGGGCCCTGTTCTGGATTGGGGCCACAGAGTAGTGTCTTGCCCAAAAAAAAACCCCACTGGCTGTCATTTGCCCCCCCCCCCAGTTGCTGTTGGATGGCCACCTGTCATGGATGTTTTAGCTGAAATGCCTGCATTGCAGGAGGTGGACTAGATGGCCCCTGAGGTCCCTTCCAACTCTACAATTCTATGTTTCTATGAAGTAGTGGCCAGTGTCCTCCACAATGTCCTTCATGGTTTCATGCAACCCTATATAAACAGTACTGCTGCTGCTCATCCAAATTTTGGGCTATCGGGACAATTATTAATGCCACAACATGTTTGGATCATGTGCCTTCTGAAATAGAGCCAACTTGATGGTTATTTCTTTCCACTCCATAACAAATGACACCCTTTGCTATGTGCAAATCTTCCCACCCATCAAGGGTGTTCCCTAAAAACATCAAGGATGACTCTGCTGTGTTGCTAGTAGCATAATTTAATGGAATAAGAATTTCCCCAGTTCGTCATGACATCTATTCTTAGCTGTTTCTTAACTGCGGTCCCTATGTTTACTCAGAAGTAAATCCCACTCTTTAAAATGGTAACGGGGGATTTATGGGTATGTTTTGTTCTTGCTCTTCTTTTTATTATGTATTTTGTGTTTTTAGTTTGCATTGTTATGCTGTGAACCACCCTGAGGTCTTCACATGAAGGGCGGTGTACAAATTTAACAAATAAAGGAATAAATAAATATGTGCCCAAGCCCAGATGCTTAGGATTGCAGACCAAATGTGCAGAAAATAGAAACCTAATGCATAGTGATAGTGATTTATATTAGCCTTTTTTTATGCGGCTGATGTTATGCAAATTATATAAGAAGTTCCTTCAAAGCTGTAAGTCCAACATAGGTCAAAAGGGGATGCCTTGAAAGTTATCATTAAAACTATGTTGCAATGGTTCCCAAAATTCTATACTACCATAATTATGTTATTTGCGCTGCTATAGTTGTGTATTCTTTCCAAATAGAAGGTTAATTAATCTCTGTACCAGCACAGTAGCTGAGTCAGTGAAGAGCCCATTGGATCAGACCAATGGCCTGTCTAGTCTAGCATCCTGTTCTCACAGTGGCCAGCCAGATCTCCATGGGAAGCCTGAAAGCAGGGCAGGAGAGCAACAGCACTACCAACAACCTCGTGATTCTCAGAGAGAGGGAGTCAAACTTTTCTCTAACCACTTTCTCCACACTAGGCACAATTTTATACACCTCTATCGTGTCTCCTAGACAGCATCTTAAAAAGCAGAGACATCACCTTGCCAACAAAGGTCCATATAGTTAAAGCTATGGTTTTCCCAGTAGTGATGTATGGAAGTGAGAGCTGGACCATAAAGAAGGCTGATCGCCAAAGAATTGATGCTTTTGAATTATGGTGCTGGAGGAGACTCTTGAGAGTCCCATGGACTGCAAGAAGATCAAACCTCTCCATTCTTAAGGAAATCAGCCCTGAGTGCTCACTGGAAGGACAGATCCTGAAGCTGAGGCTCCAATCCTTTGGCCACCTCATGAGAAGAGAAGACACCCTGGAAAAGACCATGATGTTGGGAAAGATTGAGGGCACAAGGAGAAGGGGACGGCAGAGGACCAGATGGTTGGACAGTGTTCTCGAAGCTACCAACATGAGTCTGACCAAACTGCGGGAGGCAGTGGAAGACAGGAGTGCCTGGCGTGCTCTGGTCCATGGGGTCACAAAGAATCGGACATGACTAAACGACTAAACAACAACATTGTGTCTCCTGTTACTTACCTTTTCTAAAAACTTAAAGCCCTACTGCTAAATATCCCACCAAAAGTGATGCCAGTTGCATCTACCTTTGTCACCATATAACAGTAATTTAGAAGACTAGCAAGGTATATTACATGTTAAAAACATGTCTCCTGTTTCTAGTTTACAGCTTAGAGATAACCATGAATAAGCAATGTACAAATTGCATTTTTTTAAAAAAAAACCTCCATCATGTAATGAGAGAGTGTGCTTTTACCATCCTCAACATGACATCTTACCCTGTCCCTTTAAAAGTTCCTTCAACATATTAGTCAACATGCTGGAGGGAGGTCTGCCAGTAGGCTGTCTCCATGAGCTCCAACTCAAGGCATGGCCTACTTGTGTTTGGCAGGCTTCCACTTTACAGACCTTCTCCCAACATGGTCAATGGTATGGAGGCAGAACAGGCAAAGTGGGTATATGAAAGTGCACACAGAGCTACACACACAAAACCCATTCACTCTCTCCAAGCAAATGAGATCACATGGAGAGAAACACCTGAAGAGGGCTTGTATGTCACACTCAGAAATAGCTCATTAGATGTGGCCACGGGTGCCAGTTTCTGCGTCATTGATATATATATATATATATATACACATACACACACACACACACACACACACACACACATAATTTTATAGAAGATAAAATAAATGTAAACACGATAGTAATTATTAAAAGCCCACATTAGCTAGCAAAGGACCAGAGAAGAACAAGGTTTAGTGAAATTGTTTTAGGAAACAAGTGTGGCAAACAGTATTTTCTCCACCACCCATTTTAACTTTGCTAATCTACAATTTTAAGACCGTTATTAATAATAATAATGCTGTTGTTTTTCGTTACTTTAGCTTTGTTCTAGTGGAGAAAAGAAAAGGGATCTGTCAGGAAAGGCTTTTAAACTACAGTCATTTGAGGATTCATTTGCCCTGGCTAGAAAGAAATGAGGGCATACATGAAACTGTTGCCAATGCCTACCACTGCGTCCCTTTGGATGTCAATAAATTCATTCCAAGAGTTTATACACTTAAGTGATTTACAGTATACACTTAAGTGCCATTCAAAGAGCTCAGCATGAGATTTCAGGCTCCGGAGGTCTTCTGAGATTATAGTCATAACTGTTGGCTTTAGAGCCAGGTATTTCTCTGCCCTACTACAAACAGGTTTCTTGTATGAAACGCACCAGCCTGTTGACTTGAACAAAACTAAGTTTGAAGACAGTTTAATTTAAAGTGAATGAAAAAGGTTCAATCAGTCAAAGACCGCCAAATGCATAAAAGGCTGTTATTACTATTAATAAACCTTCACAGTAAATTATAATATTTTATAGCGCTATTAAAAGTATGCTGGGTTCCCCCCCACACACTCTCCAATTCTAGTCTCTACAGGAAAAAAAATGTTTAAAAAGAGTCTCCAGTGAAGACTTTTTCAGTTCATTTTGCCAGAGTAGTTTTCATTGCCTCCAGTCACAGAAGTCTTTACACAAAGGACTGTCCATACATATGTAAAAATTAAGGTCCCTCCCAGTACAAAATGGCCGCCAGAGTTCCTGCACAGTTCTGCATGAGGCCTTCATATGCATCCCTCCAACCTCCAAAGTTTATGACAAATTCAGCAGAGGGATGCACATTTAGGCCTAGCCGCTCATGGGAGAGCTGTTTCCAGCTACCCCACTCTCTGCCTTTTAGAGCCTAGATGCTAACTGAACTGGTGAAACATTGGGGAAGTTGAGTCCTTGAGATTTGGTCAAACTGACTTGATTCTTGCCTAATTTGTAGTAGACTTAGAAGCAGTGGGGCACATTCAACTAAACTGTTGCACTAGTGGAAGCTAGCACAATGGGACTTTCTCCCTTTCTCCTCTCCCTGTGCATCTTGCACTTCCCCATATCTTCTTGGGGGGGGGGGTGTCAAAAGAACAAGCTGGTTTGCAGAGGGAAAATGCTGCTGAAATGTGTGTACCTAGTTAAGAATTTGTCTTCTTTAATGAAAATAATTGACTCATTGTGCAAAAAGGAATCCTCCAATCTACTCATTGGCTTGTCATTTTCATCTCAAGGACTGCAAGCCCACATTGGCCCTGGACTGTCTATCAATTTTTAAATAAAAATACTAACTACCATGTTGACAAAGCAGGCCTTTGCAGAACTTCAAAGCCCAGTTTTGTGTGTGTGCCTCTCTAGCACACTCTCCCCCCTTGCACTTTGATATTTTGATAGCCAGTGAAATTATTATCTATTCAATCCAGCATGTATTTATTTAGTTTAATTTATCTCTGTTATTTCTTCAGCAGTCAACAGCCAAGGAAGAGCCCTCCCTCTGATTATTGGCAGAAGCAGAAAGCAAGAATTGAAAGCGCAGGGACTTTTATCTCCAACAGCTGAAAGAAAACTCAGGCATTTGAACTCTTTCTTGCTGGGGCTCTAGTGGGATTTCCCCAGGCTCCTCCTCCCTTAATTTATGCCTTTCAAAACCCAGCCAAGTTTCTTTATATAGGTTCCCCTGTGCCATAAGAGAGCAAAAAAGTCAAGAAGACAGTGTTCAATCGAAAGTATGATCTAGAAGTGTTTTTTCCCCTTTTGAAAAGGGAACTCTGTGTTAGAATATTTGGACGCACTAAGAGAGAGAGAGAGAGAGAGAGAGAGAGAGAGAGAGAGATTTCTCCAGTCTTGTTTGTTCAATTCAGTCTACTAAACTGAGGGTATGCATAATCATGGGATAAATATTTTATATCCACACACAGACATTTCATATGATGCATAAATGAAATACATTGGGAGAGTGCATCCAGCAGACTGCCAGCTATAAAAATTAAGTGTGGTGTAATGGTTAGAGCGTCAGATGAGGACCTGGGAGCAGAGTTCTATTCCCCACTTGGCCACAAAGCTCACTTGAGCTCATTGGAGGAAAAGGTGGGAAATAATAATAATAATAATTTAATTTTTGTACCCGCCCATCTAGCTGGGTTTCCCCAGCCACTCTGGGCAACTTCCAACAAAGATTAAAAATACATTAAACTGTCACACATTAAAAACTTCCCTGAACAGGGCTGCCTTAAGATGTCTTCTGAATGTCAGGTAGTTGTTTATCGCTTTGACATCTGATGGAAGGGCATTCCACAGGGCAGGCGCCACTACCGAGAAGGCCCTCTGCCTGGTTCCCTGTAGCTTTGCTTCTCGCAGTGAGGGAACCGCCAGAATGCCCTCGGCGCTGGACCTCAGCATCCGGGCAGAACGATGAAGGTGGAGACGCTTCTTCAGGTATATAAATGCAATAAATAAATAAGATGCTTTTTAAAAAAAACTCAGGATGCAGTTCTCTACAGGGAACAACGGCCTTTGAGCACAGTGTTATATACTGACAAGATTTCACTTCTGTCAGCAATTGTGCTGCAGCGTTCTGCACTAACTGCAGTTTCCAGATCAAGCACAATAAAGCATTACATAGAGTGCATAGCTACAAATCTTCTCACAGCTTAAGTTCTTAAATCTGTTGGAGAATTACTGACTATGTCTTCTGTGCTAAACTAAATCATATAAAGCTTTTTTCTTTTCTTTTTTAGTTTATTTTTCCCCAAACAGAAGTTCCATGTTCCTGAACTGAACTCATAATAGTTCAGCCATCAAAATGAGATGTATGCATGTTTACATACTTCAAAAATCAACAATTTACTATCGAGATGTTCTGTTAGGAAGGATACTGGGTCCATAAAAGAAAGGGCAGGGAACCTTCACAAAGCTACATACAGTGGAAAGGCGCAGGATTTAATTGCTACACTTGACATCCCTGCTGGTAACAGTGTAAACAGAAGTAGTTTCTGAGCACTAAATTTTCCTGAGCCATATTGCATGACTCACAGATCATATCCCCACACTTTGGGGCGTATAAACACATTTTCCCTTTCTTCTTGGTTGTTGTTTGCTCAGGAATTCTAATTAGTGAGGCCTTCAGTGAGCAGACTGTTGCTAAGTTGTTTATTTTGCTCCTTCATCCACTGAGTGACTTCCACTCTGTGCATCACACCCAGCTTTGCTATAGTGCAGATATAACTTCCCACATAGGCTCTTCCTACAAAGAGGAATAGCAGGACATGAACTAAAGTAATGGTCTTTGGAATGGGTTTCCCAGACTCATTGTGAAGATCAGCTGTGGGGAAGAAGCTCCCCTTAAGCTTACAGCCCCTATTATGCACACTTGTGGGGGGAGAGTAGAATGCCTTCTAGGATGCACTCTCTGTCAACTTTTAGCTGTCAACTTTTCCCGTTTCTTGCGAGGAATCCTATTTGGAATAAGGGAATTTCCCTTAAAAAGGGGGAAACATTGACAGCTATATCTCTGAATGAGGGGTGACAACAGTGGAGCCCAATAAGAAGTGCTGCCTGGTTGTCAGGCCTCCAATGAGTGGGCAGAAGAGATATCAGAGCCCGAGGCTGTTCCAGGGGAAGGAAGGAGCAATTTATGGGGTTTTGCACCTCCTGTGAGGCAGGAACCAGAGCTGGAGGATGGGGAGGGTATGGAGCAGTCAGAGACAGGGAAAGAGGTGCAGGACCTGGAGATGGAAGGACAGGATGTAGCAGAAGCTGAGGGAGAGACAGTGCCTGAAGGGAGGGAGCAGCAGAATCCCCTCCATCCCCTCTCCTGCTCTCCCCCAGGACCAGAAGGGGCTTGAAGAGGCAGGCACAGTGGCAATGTCCATGTAGGAGAAGTCAAGGTTTGGCTTGCACTCATGCGGTAGGACAAGAATAATGAAGTTTGGGTGTAGGCGCAGCCACCTGTTGTTCTGACGTTCCAGTTCGGAGCAGAAGCCCAGGGAGGGACACCAGCAGCCTGGCCACCAGAAGTGTGTATGTGCTACAGGAGCTACAGTAAGTTCAACAGCAGACTTGGGTACTATGGCACCCTGTGTGAGGCCAAAATTCCCCCCTCCCTGCTTCACACTGCCTTCCCAAAAGTGGGTAAGGAGACGCCCAGCTTTGGGAAGGAGGCACGAGGGCTCTGGCACGGTCCAAGATCCCTAGCACCTCTTGCCCAAAGCTGGGAACGTGCTAACTAGGCTTTGGGAAGGATGAGAGAGGACTCTGTAATCCTATCAGAGCCTCATACCTCCTTTCCAAAGCCCATCACCTCACTTACCGGGCTTTGAAATGTTGCCCCATCGGCTTGGCACCCAGTGCGTGCACACCACTCACACAGCCCTAAAACTGCCCCTGGCAAGTTTGCCCTTTGTCAATAAATACTTAAACTACTGGTTGTTTGTCCTTCTTGGGCTGGGTGTGCTCAGGACACTGGTGCCCATTGGGACTAATAGGGTGGAAGGCAGGGAGGTCAACAGCAGGTGGAACCAACTAATTCTACTTTTGCACCATCCTCCTCTGTGCTGAGCTCTACAGGGCAGCAAGGAGACTAAGGAGGAGGAAGTTGGCAGGCAGGGCCATCCTCAGGACTGAGGTTGGTGGGGCAGTACCCCCTTCACTGCAATGGAAAACTCTCCACTGTGAATGCCAGTTCCCACTTTAGGTTCTGGGAGGTCCTTGGACAATCTATCTTCAGTAGCCTCCTTCCACTTCTATTCCTCCAAAGATGATGGGCCTCCAATGTTAATGTAAGAGTTCAGGTGTGTAGAGATAATCCTTGAGGTATTTCAGGAGGGAGGGAAGGAGAACTCTGAGGGATTAAGCATCAGTTGAGGTGTAAATCTGGAGCTTCATAGATTCACTTTGAGCTAGAACTTCTTTATGGTGAACCACCCAAAGTTGCAGAGACAGAAGGGGCAACATTGCTTGCCCAGGTTGCAACTTGCCTGTATCTCCCACACCACTGGTGATCCATTGACTCTTTCTGACCAAAGATGGAAGGCTGGCCTAGTTCCTATCTCTGTTATTTCTTCAGCAGTCAACAGCAATCCAAGCCAGTCCCTGATGGGATATTCGCCTTTTGCCCTTCAACAACTTGATTCCCTACAACTCAGCACTCGCAGTCCTTTGCAGGAATTTCAAGTCCTTGTCCAATTATGCATCACAAATAAGATGGACAAAAGGGCTAAGAAGCATTGTGCTCTAGCAGCAGCAGCAGCAGTAGCAGTAGTAGTACAGTGGACGCTTGGGTTGCGAACATGATCCATGTGGGATGCACGTTCACAACCCACAGCATTCGCAACCTGCAGCGGCGTATCTGCGCATGCGCAGGTTGCAATTCAGCACTTCTGCACATGTGTGACTGCCGAAACCCGGAAGTAACCCGTTCCAGTACTTCCAGGTTTCAGCGGGTCCGTAACCCAAAAAAAACACAACCTGAAGCGTCTGTAACCCGAGGTATGACTGTAGTGGTTATATATTAAATTTCTATACCGCTCTTTATCCGAGGATCACAGGGTGGTTTGCAATATAAAAATACAAAAATGGATAACATAGTAACAAACAAAAACAATAACCCCCCACAGACACTGTATTATTATAGTTGTGCTGTGATGGCTCCAGGCTTACAGCATCACTGGAATTGTACAGAATTTAAGCATTGCTATGTTGCCACAAATTACTTGTAAAAGTCATTTGGGACAAATGATCAAAAGTATGACATGAAACTAATTTATTTCAAGAGCCCAAAACCCATCCCAATACAATTTCCTTCCAGCCCTTAAACTACTATTAATAAGGACAGGGCAATATCACTTCTTCCTCCTTCGCTCTCTCTCTGTGACCTCTGAAATGATAGCTTGCAGCTGGGCCACTATAAAAGCCATGACATAATATGCTGCTTTCCTCATAATGAGATGAAGACTGCCTTGGCTGTCTGTATGCCTAATGCCCTAATTACAACTGTACTCTCTCTACATCTTCACTTTGTGCACTAATCTGCATAGTGAGAGAATCTGTTGGCAGCTGTGCTCCAAGTTCATCCCTCCTTTGATGCTATTATCATCACGTCAAGGGAACTTCTAGCTAGCGTCAAGGATAGGGTTTTTTTTACCCTCCACCCCCACTTGTGTAAGCTGAAAACTGGTCCTCTGTATGCTGGAGAACAAGGCTTGCAGTTCAAAGAGGTTGCCGTATGAAATAATACAAAAAAAGATCAGGCTTCAAGGGATTGTCTTAGAAGCATGAAACCAAATACACACCACCTCAAAGAAATAATCACATTTGGGTTTTTCAAGTCAAGTTTGGCCAAAAGTAACTGTGTCTTCCTAACACAGTTAAGTCATTCATAAAGGTCCATATATTTCTGCAAAGAGATTGTTGCATCCACTTTTTGTGGGTTTCTCCCACCCAACCCCACAGAATTCTTACTTTAACACTTTAGTTTAACACTAGAGGAGAGGAAAATAAAACAGAACATACTGAATCTCAGAGGCATTTTTTTCCAGATATATATTTTTTTGAAAATTACTTCATTGGACTGGCACTATGAACACAGCCAGAAAATGATCTCTCCTACTAGCCTTTCAGTTTTCCTTTGCACCTGATATTCTGGATACATTTTCCTTTCTCTCTCTCTCTCTCTCTCTCTCTCTCTCTCTCTCTCCCCCCTTTTCAGCTCCAATGTTGAATGGAAGCAGGAGCTTTGATGCTGTTCCAAATGCAAATGCCAGAAGGACCTCAGCTTTCCAGCAAGTACTGCCAACTTCAGCGATCATTAATTTTATGTGCTAATTTTTCATTTGGCTGCCTTTGTTACTTGAACTCTAAAGGACAGCTTTATTCAAAATGTCAAATGTCTTTCAAATGTGGAAAGAAAAGAAAATGTTTTCTCTCTTTCTTGCAATGAGAAAAATAAAATCAAAAACTTCCATTGGTAGATACTAATCAGATTTTCAGTGAAAACACATTTCCGCTTTGTAGCCTTTGGAAATTTGGTTGAGTAACATACAGAATAATTGTTTTGACTCAATAAAGCATTAAAATGGTGAAAAAGAGAAACCTGTATTGTGAAAGAAGCTGGAACAAACTTTTTTGGTGTCCCCCCCCCGGCTTTTCTCCCTTTCTTCCATCACAGAACATTTACTACTAGAGAGCGTGTGATTTGTGTGCAGTGGAAGAAGGATTTTACAGATGTGAAAATGCATTATTAAATGCATTAAATCCTTATTATAATCCTTCTTATAAGTAATCAGTACAGACAGTAATTATGAATTGTTGGATACAGTAAAGTTCAGAGGGCCATAAATGCAAACAACAAGAAGGGTTTCAATAAAACACAGAACAGCATTAAGCTAGAAAATAAGCAGCAGCTAAAGCAAACTCCAAGCTTTGCTCATTTAACAGGACACTGTATATTAGGAATTATCACCAAAGTGCTATTTCCTTAATACTGACAACTTTGCTCTGATATATGGTATGGTGAATGTCTTTAATCATGAACAGGCATGGCATATGTTGTTAATGTTCCATTGGGAGTGTTTTCATAACCACCACAATTCATGACAGAAAGGGTACAAGTTAAGATTGCTGTGTTTAAGTCCCCAAAATCTTGGCAGCCTAATTAGCATGTTATGCTAATTATGCAAATCAAGGTGTGGGTTGGGGAACTGTTAAGAAACAGCCCCCAGCCAGATTTCTGCTCCAAATTATATTTCCCTGTGCAGCTTTGCAACAAGTAAATGGGTTGCTGGACATGTCCACAGGTTGGCTTACAATAACAAGGTTGAGGAATATAATTATGGTGGTACCTCAGGTTAAGAACTTAATTCATTCTGGAGGTCTATTCTTAACCTGAAACTGTTCTTAACCTGAGGTACCATTTTAGCTAATGGGGCCTCCCGCTGCCATTGCACAATTTCTGTTCTCATCCTGAAGCACAGTTCTTAACCCGAGGTACTATTTCTGGGTTAGCGGAGTCTGTAACCTGAAGCATCTATAACCAGAAGCGTCTGTAACCCGAGGTACCACTGTATGTACCGTAGGGTGTTAGTCTAGTACTAGAGTAACCAGTGCTAGCGGGTTGTGATGGCACGTGTCTGTAATCCAGATACTCCTGCAGGCTAAGGCTGGTGGATTGCTTGAGCTCAGGAGTTTGGGGCTTTTGTGGGCTATACTAATCAGGTGTCCATACTAAGCACTAATATGGCAAGGCCTGGGGAGCTGAGATGCACCAGGTTGCCCAATGAGGGGTGAACTGGCCCAGGTCATAGATGGAGCAGGTCAAAACTCCCTTTCATTGGTGGGACTACACCATCTGAATAACCACTGCAGACTTACTTGGGCAAGACAGCAAAACCCAGACACTTCTTTAATTCCTGCTTTGCAGGAGGGTGCCGTGACGCAGCGGCGGAGGAAGCCTCTCAGGCACCTGGGGCGGAATGCCCAAGGGCTGGGTGAACCACCCGTAGAGGCGGGCCACGGCCACGGCACACATAGGGACTGGGATTGCAGCGCCCATAGCCATAGCGACGAGATGCGGCGCCCATAGAGACAGGACACACAGCAGGGCCTCAGCTGCCCTACAGCTGAGGGGGAGGAAGCGGGCGGACAATGTGGAGATTGTAGGCGCCAAGACGCGTGGCTCGTGGATGCTGCAGGCCCCGCGGTGATGAGTCCTGCCTGCCATTTTGTCACCCACTGTCAACGTGACACCCGGGGTGACCACACCCCTCACACCCCCTTTGTACACCCCTAACTTGATGACCCCCCCAGTTCCCTTCCAACTCTACAATTCTGTGATTCTGTGGTGACCTCCAGTTCCCATCATCACTGGTGATGACTTGACCATTGGCCATGTTGGCTGGGGTTGATGGGAGCTGGAGCCTTACAACATCTGGAGGGCACAACAACATCTGGCGGTTACCACCTTGGCTACCCTTGGTCTAGTAAATTATCCCTCAACTCACTTGCATGGGCTGCAGCATCCCTCATAAATCTTTTCTTCCTCTTCTTATCATTAGCATGTTCAAAGATCTGTGGAAGTGGGAAATATATTCACCAGCCCCTAGTGAAAATGAAAATTCACTCCCTTGTATCCTTCTGATCTCCAGAGATGAAATACAGAGCTTATTATGGTAGTTTAATTATGAATCAGTAAGGATGGCCTTCGGTGAAATCCATAACCCCATAAACAACGTGATTCTTCTGCCATATTAGATTTCTTCCATTTCAATTGTAAAGACAGAGAGGCATGTGCTTTTCATTTCACTCTCTAGACCCCCTGCTAAACTTATAAACATAAAGGAATGGTAGCAACGGGCAGGGAGTAGCTTGAAATGCAAAGAAAGAAAGAAAGAAAGAAAGAAAGAAAGAAAGAAAGAAAGAAAGAAAGAAAGAAAGAGCAACCTATAGGTCCTCCTCCTCCTCTTACAGGGATCACAAATGAAAAAGGAACACATTTGCCTTCCATCTTGTATTGTTATAAAGCAAAACAGCTGAACTCCTTGGGCTGCTTCTCTTCTGCAGCAGAAGCTGTGAGACATGTCAGGGGTGGGGAATGTTTGCACTCTGTAAGCAATTAAAAGGGTTCTTATTGTCCCTCTTTACCAAAGCTTCTAGAATTAGGAAAGAGGAACAAATTATCAGGCAATTTTGGTACTAATGTGTGTGTTTTTTTAAAAAATAAAAATAAAAAACCATATCATCTATATTATATAGTACCCACATTCCCATGCACACTATGTTTCCCTTTTTCATTATCGTCCATTCGGGAAGCAACTAGTACTGCTTCCCAACCTTACAGAGTCCTAAGCACAGGCTGGGAATTTGTCATTTGAGAGCTGGTTCACACTATAGCAGAGTCGAAATTTCACAGGAGGCTTTTTTCTGAGAAACTTTCTGAGATTGTTTATTTTCTCAACCTCTCCCCCACCTAGAAAAAAGAAGGTCACCTTGCAGAACCTTCTCAGGATCTTCTCCACCATTTTGGGTGGTGGATGGCACACACACACACACACACACAGTGCCACAGAATGATGCTAGGACTCATCATGGAGGACTCAAAATGGTGGTCAGCAACAAAAAGGAAACCTTAGCAAAAAATGGAAGAAGTTGTGCTACTGACAGGTTGAATGGTGAGTACAGTCACTGAGAAAATGGTGAAGAATGCTTTTATGCCCCTGAAGAAATCTAGTGAAATGATATCTCTAATTTCTCTGCCTAGTGTAGGGGAGAAAACCAAGTGAGTAGGTTACAAAATTTATTGAAAAGAGAACTTGGAAAATGCTGATAATTAGTTTCAGGAGTCACAAGGGAGTATAAAGGGATGAGGAACCTGGATTTCCCTCCCCCACACAGGCCCCCAGTTTGGCATGTGGAGGGGCCCTGCTTTTGCTCAAATGCTCAAACGCTGAAATCAAACGCTGCAGGTGCAAGCACCAACAATCAGCTAGAAGCAAACCATGATTGACATCAAATATAGTGTGAGTGGGATGTTATTGGCTAATCAACTATTTTGGATCATAAGCCCTTGATAGAAATCTGCCTATTGTCATATTTCATCTATTTAATAGCATCCCCCCCAAAAAAACCACCAGTTATTGAAAAAACAGAAAGGCAGATGTGACAGAAATAAGATGTAACAGATTGAAGAATTGAGATTCACTTATGAGCCACATTTAGGGTCTCAGTAGAGGCAAACACAGAGCTTTATATGGTGTCTTTGTTATACTTAAGTTGTCTTTATGCTGTCTTAACCTTCTGTGATTACTGCTCGAATCTTTTTCACACAGTTTCATCTGTTCTCGTTTGGATTTTTATTAGAGGTGATTTGGCAACCAACTTATCCAAACACGCCATGGTTGTCAACAGAGCCCTCTAGCAACAAGTTTAGGCCAAGTGAGAAAACATGGAAAGGGCATGGGAAAATATGTGATATCAAATGATATTGGATGTTGAACTCCAATCATATTAGATGTTGAAATAAGACCGCAATATAATAATAATGGGCTTATAAGACTAGCTCTAAATGCTTTGCTCAGTTACAAAATGGGATCCCTACTGTTTTCAAATCATTTCTCGCTCTTTGTGAGCAGATGTGAAAATAGCTGAAAAGAGCCCAGGGAAGGGGGAGAATTTAATCTGGTACCAACATGCCCAGTTCTAGCAAAAAGCATGACAATGCCCCAATTTGAGAGGGGGGATGAGGCAGAAAGGAGAGTTTCTCTTAAGGTGGCAGATGCATATGACACTACCTAACCCACATACAAACACACAAGAGACACACAATTCTTGGAACAGGGCTCCAAGATTAGAAGGGCACAGAGGTTCCAGAATGGAGAGATGAGAAACATTCTTGGCCTATTGGGTGGTATCTGGCTAACACATTCCACCAGTACAAGGATTTCTGCTTGCACAATGGAAGCTCCCCACTCCTTTCCCCCATTCACTGCCTAAACTTGTTCTAGGGATTTAAGGTTAAATAACTATAAGAAGGGCAGGACAGGGCTTTTGAAGTTGCCCTTCAACAGTTAGCAGGTGGACAGCACACTGAGCCAGCACAAAGGTCATTTGGTCACAGTCTTCCCCAGTATGGCGAGCCATTTTCTGGATCTGTGACCATATAATAAAATTTGTTGTTGTGAATTATGGCAATTGTTTCTAAATTTGTGTTCTCAACCTAAATTTGCATATAAATTAGCATATGCAAATTGTAAGCAATTTTGTCCCATTTAAAGAAACTGATTTGTCCTCTTCTTGCAGTTTATTTGTAAAATGCACACCATCCTCTTCATCACAAGTGATGTCAGGACAAGTCACGTTCAAAAATAATAATACAAAAACCGTATAATAAAACCAGCTAATAAACCTATAATACCACCTGAAATCTGAATCACTTCATCTGCTTCCTATAACAATACTAGGTAACTCAATAGTTCAACCCCCATACTGTCCAAAGGAAGATAAAGTTTTTCAGCTTGTGCCAAAAGCTGGATAATGTCCATGCTATCGGCACTTGAAGGGGACATTTCACAGCTAGGGTGCCACCACCAAGAAGACCTTGTCTTGAGCTAAAATCTCTCAGGCTTCACTTGGGATGGAATGGCAAATAGGGCCTCCTTGGTTGTCTTATAGTTCAGGCTGTACACTGCCAAGAGAGACACCACTTCAGAGAAGCAGGTAGCAATAGGCTACATAGCCATAACTCAAGAAGAGCTTTCTGGATCAGGCCAAAGACCCATCTCGTCCTACATCCTGTTCTTACAGCGGCCAGCCAGATACCAATGGGAAGCCCACAAGAAGAACCTGAGTGCAACAGCACTTTCTCCACTAGTGATTCCCAGCACAGGCGGTTTTAGGGTAGGGTGACCACTTTGGCTGCCCTGGGCAGGCGGTCACCTCAACAATGGTGCAGAATGGAGCATGAGAGGCAGGGGGCAAATTTTAGTGTCACAAAGGGCATTGCTGAAATTTGAGAGCCCAAAGACCACCACGGTTCCCAGCAGCTGATATTTAGACAGTGGGGTTAGAACATGGTCATCACGATGACTGGCCACTGGGATTAGCCTTACTGTCTAATCCTATTGAAACTCAGGACTAAACTAAGGTTACCAGATGTCCCCATTTCCCGGGGACAGTCCTCAGATTTACAAATCAGTCCCCATACAAAATCCGTTGAAGTTGAAAAGTGTCCCCAGATTCATTGGAAAAAATCTGGTAACCTTCGACTAAACCCATACTGAAAGAAAAGGTTCAGTGAGTTGCCCTGGCCCCCGGCGATTGTCCCTGAAGCTCATATGACCAACCCTAGAAGCTCTTGCTTGCTTGTGCTGAAGAAATGTGACCTCAGCATGGGCCAGGCTTCTCCACTTTCTTAAGACTAAAAAAAGAAAAACAAATAGTAGGATCCAAAGTGTAATTAGCTAACTAGGTGTAAGGTTACCTTGGAGGTTGTGTTACCCTGTAATAGGAAGACTGAAAATCAGAAGGATTATGTTAAACTAAATAAATAAAAGGATCTGGCAAAAGGCAGGGGAGGACCAACTGTTATATCCCACCTACTGCTCAGAATCCTACTACTACATTTTCCATAAAAGCAAATAAAGGAAATCATAAACAGGGAGAGTGAGATATAGGGTTAGCAGTGCCTTCCTTTCATTTCAGACACGATTCTTTGGAGATCAGATTCCGATAAGCAAATGAGCCATTAGGGAAGGTTTAATTCCAAAATGCCAGAGGGTCACTCATTTTGCACGAATAAAAATATAGGAACAAGGAACAGCCCTGGAGGAGGTAATGCAGTAACTAATGGATCTGACCTTCACACTTGGGGTGGAGTGGAGGACTGATACAGAATAATGAGGTAGAGAGGAAAGCTTTGGGCAGATTCCTGGGTGGGATACCATGAACACCAGCAATTGTGGGAATTTGTAATGGAAGAATGAATATCACATAAAGGAATCAATGTTCTAGTGACAGGAATGGAAGGGATTACACAGCATGAAATCTACAGTCCTAAAAATATATGGTGACAATGACATCACTGTGACTTCCTTCCAAGTAAATGTATTGAAGCTCATAGCATTAGCTTAATTTTGTTACCATGTTTCATTTTCACCCCATCTGAATGTTTGTTATTAAACACAGTCCTTATCCTGTCTAATACTTATGAGACACTCTAATCTGACTTGGATGAGCTATTTCAAATAAATAACTGTAATTGGTTTGGGGCGCAGAATTTTTGACCCAGAATGAAGACACAAAACAGTAAATGGCGCTAAAGAACCACCACTTTATTTAATGTATAAGCAGCAACTATATCCAACTTTGTCCACCAGTGTGGGCTGCCTGGCAATTTCAGGAGAGAGCTAGCAGGACTTCCCACTTTCTTCCTTTGTTTGGGTGACACATCCACCCCTTCCTCCATGTACTGAATTTGAAGTTCAGATGCAGAAAACTTGGGAAAGCTTTCTGTTTAGTTGATTGTACAGGCAAGCCTTTCTTTCTGGTAGAAATAGCCATTTTAAAACTGTTTGTTTAACCACATTTAGCAATAAATCAATTAAGGATGCAACCCTATGCAGACTTTCCTGCAAGTATGCCCCACTGGGATGTACATCTGTAAACATGCCTAGGCTGTGTTTGTTCCTTCTCTGCATTCTTTTTTTATGTTATACATGTAACACAGTGTTGGGAAACCATTTATGGCTGGTGGGCCAGTTTTTAATCTCCCCAATGCCTAGGAGGCCAAATTTGACAGGTGGGCAGGGCTGCTCACCTGTCATTCACCTGATATCAAACAGCCTCACATTACTTCTTAAACCTCTGATTTTTGAGGGTTCAAAGAGTAGTGCTGGAAGGGAACTGAATGAAAGCCACTCCCCCCTCCTAGACTAAACCAGGCTGAGATCTATGGATATAGGATGGAATAATAATAATAATAATAATAATAATAATAATAATAATAATAATATATTCATTCCCAGCACCCATCAGCTGATGGGCAATTGGCAGAGCACCTTGTTCCAGCAAAGGAAAAACTGGGCACTCAGTTTCAGCTCCTGGTTGTGCCTTTGAAGCCCTGCCCTCAGCCACCCAACACCTAGCATCGTGTATATGACATCAGGTATAGGGTGGATGGGCATGATTCCCTCAAAATGGCCTTGCAGGCCAAATGGTAAGGCCTGGTGGGTCACAATTGGCCTGCCACCCATCAATTCCCTGCCCTGCCCTGATGCAGAGGATTCTTAAACGTGTGTTTGGAAAGGGATAGGCAAATAAACAGACTCTTTTCCTCTTCAGCTCAGCGCCCATGTTTCTGAGATGCATCATATTTCTATGGCAATATGGCATCCTTGCAAGCAAAGTCTTAAAATAAGAGCATGAAGTTTGTCATGAGGTAGTGATCCTGTAAGCAAGTACCGCTGGATGGGGCCCCTCAGGCAGGGGGCAACAATTAGTCCCCCAAGCGGGAGCATGTGATGGGGCTGGCTGGTTACCAGCATTCCCCAGTGCCTATAAATCTTCAAGTTAACCTGACAGGGGAGGGAGAGAATACACCATGTTTTAGACTTGCTGGTTGACGTTCTGTAGCTGGTGCCAGAGAAGAAGCCAATAAAGCCTCGTAACCCATTCGGTGCCTGCATGTGATTGATTAGTAGCTTGGAGGGAGGACTCAGGAAAGCGACCCCCTCCTCAAGAAAGTTAACATATGATTTGTAGTACATAAAATCACAGTCTTTCAATGTGTTCGTGAAAACCCCACAGTTAAACAGAGGTGTGGGGTGGAAATTATACTGTTTAGGTGCAAGAAGAGTTGCACTCTGTAATATAAAGCAGAGCTGCCTATAAAAATGTAGAGGACCAAAATTCAGAGTGTGTGGGTGCGCTGCCGTTTTTTTCCTACCTAAAAGATTCAGGGTTTTACACACTGAAATTAGGATGCTTTGCATTCCTGCATAATGATGCTCTTCTGCAAACCTGCTTGCCGCAGAGTTCTGTGCCAGGAGAGAGCTGTGAAACTGAAGGGGAAAATAACTAGAGTGAAGTGATAAGTGGATGCCAACCTCTTTACAGTGTGGTTTTTCTGAAATGTTCTGAGTGCAAAGGAAATTCTGCTGCAAGGCAGATCAGTTTAATGCTTTTAGTTAATTAAGGAAATGAGTATTTTCTTTTCTGAGCTAAGAAGAGCATTTGCATGTCGTTTGCTATGATCCACACAACACAAACCACTTAAAGTTGCGTGACTTTCCTGGAAGCAGGCTAACCCTCACTGAAGTCCAAGTAGTTTGACTGTAAGGAGTCTGGCAGAGAAATCCTTAAGGATGCTTTTACAGATGGTGTAAAGAACACATCCTTTACCTCAACAGAGAGGAATTTAAGTTTTAAATGTAACACGTTTAATAAATTTTTTAAAAATCATTAAAATTTCAAAAGTGTTACCAAAATAACAAGAATAAGAGAGATTACTGGGTGCAAATAATACATCTCATGCAGCATATTCACATTTGCAAATTCGTTTTTAACCTTGTCTGTCTGTCCAGATACAAGGATAGCCAATATGAAGCCCTCCAGATGCATTTGACTACAACTCCCATCAGCCCCAGCCATTGTGGACATTCATCAGGGATGATGATGCAAGTTGTATTCCACAACATATGGAGGCCATCAGGTTAGCCACCACTAGTCCAGAATGAGGTTTGGTGTTGCTGTGGTTTAGGAACACAGGAAACATCCTTCACATGGAAGATAAAGGGATAACATGCTGCACAGAAGTCATCAAGTTTGACCGGGTCATTTTTCCCCCAGTAAGGTTGCATCACGTATACAGGTGTACTATCTCTGCAAAAAACCAACACCAGATGCCTTGCAAATCTGTGCAAACTCTTAATGATCTGTGACCATCATGATTAGCCTTTTATGAAGAATATATTTATGCTCACCAGAAAATAGCATTTCTAATCTGGAATCAGTTTCAGTTGTTTGCTTAGTAATACGAGATATCTCACGAAATATCTTCCCCCAGAATCTTCACACATATGCATATTCCCAGCATGTGTGCCAAATACATTCCATGAGTCTTACAACCCCACCAGCATAGAAGAGATGTCCCTCTGCTCATATGATTGTGCTTTGTGAGCATTAAATGTTCCCTGTGTGTGATTTGTAAAGCAGACTCTTGTACTGTGTATATTTGCTGAAACAGAGCACAATATTTACTGGCCCCAAAGTATGGATTCCTAGAAAACAGACTGCCCCCACATGCACAGGCCCATTTGTCCCCCACAAAAATTGGGAGCACATTTTTGGACTTTCAGAAGGGGGTCAAATGCCAGAGATTTTTCAGAGGTTGATACCTTGAGAGTCCCACGGACTGCAAGAAGATCAAACCTATCCATTCTTAAGGATATCAGCCCTGAGTGCTCACTGGAAGGACAGATCCTGAAGCTGAGGCTCCAATACATACACCTCACTAGAAGAGAAGACTCCCTGGAAAAGACCCTGATGTTGGGAAAGATGGAGGGTACAAGAAGAAGGGGGCAACAGAGGACGAGATGGTTGGACAGTGTTCTCAAAGCTACGAACATGAGTTTGACCAAGCTGCAGGAGGCAGTGGAAGACAGGAGTGCCTGGCGTGCTCTGGTCCATGGGGTCATGAACAGTCGGACACGACTAAACGACTAAACAACAACAACAACCTTGATGCATGCCTTACTATATAATTGCACAACATCACACACACCAGGATGGGGCCATCAGGCAGGGAAACTCCCCAGTGGCTCCATTGTGGACTCAGAGCCTCACAGTAGGGGCAAAAGAGGAAACATGCCTTTGGGTTGTGATGGAGGAGTGGACAGGTACACCTCTCCTTCCCACATGTTGTCTTCACAGTGAGAATTAAACTCCCCTGCCCCTGCAATCAGTTAAGACCTGTCATGCATTTAAGCACATGTTCACCCCCACTTCATGTTGGTTGGTGGGGGGTGAAGTATAGTAAAGAGAATTCATGAATGTCGTGATCTAAGTTTGGGGTAACTACTCTTTGGTGAGAGAACTTGAGCAGAGATTTAAAGTCACAAAATATGCAGCAAAGTAAAGCATAGAAATATAGACTGTTAAAACTTTAATATATCCCCTTTCAAGTGAGTTCCAAAATGTCCCTTTAAAAAATTCTTTCCAAAGTTTGCCTCTTCCCCCAGCATAGAAAAGGACCACACGTTTGGTAAGTCACAAGTAAACAAAGGTCAGATTCATGTACTTCAGAAAGTTGCACTGGCAGTAAAACCTGGCTTAGTTACAAGTGGTGAAAGTTCCTAAATTTAGAGACTTCCGGTCGGCGCCAGCGTCTAATGGCTGCCTCCTGCTGAGCTCCGCTCCGGGAGGCTGCTTCGCGAGTTCGGGTCTGACCGCTACGGCGAAGCGGGGACCCCTAAAATCTCAGGCGCAGAAGCCTGAGAGCAAGGAGGCTCGGTGGGTACCTTAAGCGCCCCCCCTCACTGCAAAGGAGTCTTTTTAAAGGCTCCGGAGCGGCATCGGGGAGCGCGGTACTGAGAGCCGCTACCCAGCCCGCGAAGTGAAGCCGTGCTGCCATTTGATGGAGAGCGTCGATTCCTTCCTGACATTCGGAACGTAATTGGATTATCCGTGAGTAAGAAGGAACAAAAACTTCAAAAGAAAAACATTTAGAAATTGGCTGAAAACGGAGAAGGCAAAAAATAAGGAAGTCTGCCTTCCTCGGACTGCATGTAACCAAAGCAACGAAATAGGAGGCTGCAATTTGACAGGAAGCAGCTTTAAAAATTGACAGACTCAGACATTGGACTTAATCCCCCCCTTTAGCAGGCAGGGGCAGGGGGGGAAGATTTTTGATTTGTCTTTCCTGCATGGAGGAAGCATAGAAGGGGGAATTTCTGCCGTTTTGAACCCTTGGGGAGGGCTGCCTGGAAAGTGAGCCACCGGGACTGAGAGCTGTCACTAGAGGCTTGCTACAAAGTTGGTGTTTTGCCCTTTTATAACAAGTAAAGACTTTACTGGCTTCAAGTCTGGTACTCTGGAAAGTTACAATTTGCTATTACTTGGATATAATTAACAATTGGTTATTACTTTTGTTACCTTTGAAGGGAACTCTTGTTGTTTTGCAATAGGAACTTTGGACTGCTCCCTCTAGAGGCTGCAGGGAAATTGCTATTATCCTTATTGCAAGGAATAGGCTTGTGGAATTTTCCAACTGAAAGTAATTCCCGTGGGAACGACCTTGGGATGAGTGGCCCAACAGAAGAGAGAATAACAACAAGAGCTAAGAGTAAAGTTGAACTTAAAAGAAGGGGGTCAATCACAAATCCAGCTGCAGCTGCTACAACTCTTTCTATGGATACAGTGACAGTGACAAGGGCATTAGTCAAAATAAATGAATCTTTGGAAGTGCTCACAAAGCAGAGCACTGAAAACTCCAAACAGCTGTCTGAGCTGTCAACAAAATTGGATTTAAATACAGAGACAATAAATAAATTAGTTAAAGAAAATGAAATAACTAGAAAGATTGCGGAGGAGGCCAAAATTTCTGCAGAAGAGGCAAAAAATTCCGCAGAAAATGCACAGGAAAAATTGGTACCAGTCAGTAAAAAGCTGGAAGAACATGATGCGGCCCTGTCTTTAATGGAATTACAGAGGAAAAGTAGAAATTTAAGATTGAGATTGATTCCAGAAAATGAAAAGGACAATTTGATAGACTTTCTTACAAAAGAATTTCTGGAATTTTGGCAGGACGATTTGAAAGAAGAGGAATTTAAGATAATAACTGCTTTCAGACTGGGCAGGAGACAAAACAGAAAGAGCCCAAGAGATTGCTTGATAACTCTGAGATCTCAGGAAGAGAGAGATAAGATATTAAATTTACATTTTCAAAGACCCCTTGAGATTGAAGATTTTCGTGTGCAGATTTTTAAAGATATTCCTAGATATATCCTGGAAGTGAGGACCTACTACAAGGATTTGGTCACCCTATTAAGAAAGAACAACATACCATTCAGATGGGAGTTCCCACAAGGCCTGTCCTTCAACTATAAGGGAAAGAAAATCAAGATAAAAACAGTGCAAGATAAAGAACAATTTTTGGCAAGGAACGAGGAGGACCTTTTGAAGGAAACGGTGGAACCTACGGACCTAGCAGAAGTACCAGACATTTCAAACCTATCCTTTGGGATCAAAACACCAACAGAAGAAGACTTGTTGGGAGCAGCTGGGGGAGTAACTAAATAAATAACAAGATGTCTCTGCAAATTCTAAGCTGGAATTGTAATGGACTGAACCTCCCTAGAAAAAGACGTGAGGTTTTTCATATTTTGAAAAAAGAACAATTGGACTTGATTTGTTTACAAGAAACTCATGTGACCAGAGTTCACCGAAAACTACTTATTAACAAAAGATTAGGACAAGAATTTGTTTCATCGGACAAAGTGAAGAAAAGAGGTGTGGTGATTTATGCAAAGGAAAAGTTGGCTCCTAAATTTGTATTCAAAGATGAACAAGGAAGATATTTGGCAATTGAAATTCAAGTTCAAGGAGAAAAACTATTGATTATAGGAGTTTATGCACCGAATGAAGGGAAGTCAGAATTTTTTAAGAAATTGCATGAGACATTAATGGACTATTTGGATTATAATGTAGTTTTAATGGGAGACATGAATGGAGTGGTCTCTACAAATATGGACAAAGCACAAAGACAGGTGGTCTCCAAAGATGGGAGACTACCTAAGACCTTTTTTGAAATGACTGACAATATGAATCTGATTGACATTTGGAGAACAAGGAATCCTCTTGAGAGAGAGGGAACTTTCTTTTCTGAGGCAAAAATGACCTGGACTCGAATTGACCAAATTTGGGTAACTAGTGGAATGGCATCTAAGATAAAGAAAGTGGAAATCTGCCCAAAGACTTGCTCCGACCATAACGCCGTAAAGATGGAAATGAACACAACAACAGCTGGATCCTTTACATGGAGGATGAATGACTCCCTATTTAGAGATGAAGAGGTGTATAAAAAGGCCCAGAAGGTATTGAAGGACTACTTTGAGATAAATCTGAGAACACAAGTGGAAAAAAGAGTAATTTGGGACGCAAGTAAAGCCGTCATGCGAGGATTTTTAATACAACAGAATTCTATAAAAAGGAAGAGACATAATGAGAAGAAGGATAAGATCTTGGAAAAGATAAAAGAAGGGGGGAAAAAATTGAGATCCAAACCAAAGTCACATGAAATTTTGAGAGAAATTAAGTTTTACCAGAGACAATATATGGATTTGATGAACCAAGAGATAGAATGGAAAATAAAACAAATGAGACAAAGGTCATTTGAATCGGCTGACAAATGTGGGAAACTTCTGGCATGGCAACTGAAGAAGAGACAAAAACAAAATACGGTAACAAATCTAGAAGTGGAAGGAAAGAGCATTTATAAACCAAATGAGATCAGAAACTGTTTTCAGAGTTATTTCAGGAGACTTTATGCACAAGGGCCGGTGAATGAAAAAGAAATAGAAGAATTTCTTAAAAAATACGGATTACAAAAAATTTCTGAACAAAGTAAAGTGACTTTAAACCAGAAGATTACTGATCAAGAAATTGAGGGAGCCATTCAAAGTATGCAATTGGGAAAATCCCCAGGACCTGATGGGCTAACCTCCAGATACTACAAAGCTTTGAAAGAATGGCTTATACAACCACTGAGGGAGGTTTGTAATGAAATATTAGAGGGGAAAAAGGCACCTGAATCGTGGAAAGAGGCTTATATCACACTTATACCAAAGTCAGAGACTGAGAAGAACCAGGTTAAGAACTACCGCCCTATATCATTACTCAATGTGGATTACAAAATTTTTGCAGACATTTTAGCAAAAAGATTGAAAAGAGTTTTGGTGGGGGAGATTCATAAAGACCAAGCGGGCTTTCTTCCAGGAAGACATTTGTCAGATAATGTGAGAAATATAATAGACATCATGGAGTTACTGGAAGTTAATATTAATACTAAGGCAGTACTAATATTTGTGGATGCGGAGAAAGCCTTTGACAATATTTCTTGGAGTTTTATGAAAAAGAATCTCCAAGGGATGGGGGTAGGCCAAGGTTTTGAGAATGGTATAAGTGCGATTTATTCTGAACAAAAAGCAAAACTGATTGTAAATAATGTGGTTACAGAAGAATTTGCTATTGAAAAAGGGACACGACAGGGATGCCCAATATCCCCACTGCTTTTTATATCTGTCCTGGAGGTTTTATTAAACATGATTAGAGGGGACCAGCTGGTTAAAGGGATTCAGGTCGGAGCTAAACAGTACAAACTGAGAGCATTTGCAGATGATCTAGTTTTAACTTTACAAGAGCCAGACACTAGTACGAGAAGAGTTTTAGAGTTAATACAAGTATTTGGTCAAGTAGCAGGCTTTAAGCTGAATAAACAGAAAACGAAAGTATTGGACAAAAATTTAACAAGTGCAGAAAGAGAGAAATTCCAGAGTGATACTGATTTATTGATAGCAAAGAAGGTGAAATACCTGGGGATAAATTTGACATCTAAGAATGTGAATCTATTTAAAGATAACTATGAGAAATGCTGGGCAGAAGTGAAAAAAGATTTAGAAATATGGTCAAGTTTGAGACTTTCCTTGTTAGGCCGAATTGCTGTTATTAAGATGAATGTTTTGCCGAGAATGTTATTTTTGTTTCAAACATTGCAGATTGTGGACAAAATGGATTGTTTCAAGAGGTGGCAAAAAGATATATCTAGATTTGTCTGGCAGGGCAAAAAGCCCAGAATAAAATTTAAGATACTAACTGACGCAAAAGAAAGAGGGGGGTTTGCCCTGCTGGACTTAAAATTGTACTATGAATCAGCGTCTTTTTGCTGGCTGAAAAACTGGCTGCTTCTTGAAAATACAGATATTTTGGATTTGGAAGGGTTCAATAATAGATTTGGCTGGCATGCATATATATGGTATGACAAGGTTAAGATCCACCAAGGTTTCAAAAACCATATTGTTAGAAAAGCCCTATATAATGTATGGATTAGGTATAAAGATTTGTTGGAAAACAAAACACCCAGGTGGTTGTCACCGATGGAAGCTAAGGAAGTGAAAAAATTAAATATGGAATCCAAATGGCCGAAATATTGGGAAATTATAGAGTATGAGGAGGGAAAAGTTAAATTGCAGAGTTATGAGAAATTGAAGTCTAAAGTAAGAGACTGGCTTCATTATTACCAGATAAATGAAGTTTTTAAACAGGACAGGAAAATTGGCTTTCAGGTGGAGAGGTCGAAATTAGAAACAGAGCTTTTGGAACCCAGTACTAAGAATTTGTCAAGAATGTATAACTTGCTGTTGAAATGGAACACACAGGATGAGATGGTTAAATCAGCTATGATTAAATGGGCACAGGACATTGGACATGACATTATGTTTGCTGACTGGGAACAGTTATGGACCACCGGTATAAAGTTTACGGCATGTAATGCCTTAAGAGAGAATATTATGAAAATGATTTATAGGTGGTACATGACCCCAGTCAAGCTTGCAAAAATTTATCATCTGCCCAATAACAAATGCTGGAAATGTAATGAAACTGAAGGTACTTTTTATCACCTTTGGTGGACATGCCCAAAGATTAAGGCTTTCTGGGAAAGGATTTATAATGAAATGAAAAAGGTGCTTAAATGCACTTTTGTGAAGAAACCAGAGGCCTTTCTCTTGGGTATGGTAGGCCAATTGGTGTCAAAGAAAGATAGGACATTTTTTATGTATGCGACAACAGCAGCAAGAGTACTTTTAGCAAAGTACTGGAAGACACAAGAACTACCCACACTGGAAGAATGGCAGACGAAGGTGATCGACTACATGGGACTGGCTGAGATGACCGGCAGAATCCGTGACCAAGGGGAAGAGACGGTGGAAGAAGATTGGAAGAAATTTAAAGTTTATCTTAAGAACTGTTGTAAAATTAATGAGTGTTAAAATGTTTTGAGTAACGCAAAATAGAATTGCAGCGATAAACAATTGGACATGAGAAAAAGGATTTAAAGGAAGTGCCATAAGTAATTAAAATTAGGGGTTGCTGGAAAGATTTAAAACAGGGATGCAGAAAAAGGAGGTATGGGGAAGTCGTTGAAAGAAGGTTTAAGGAAAAGAAGGTTAAGAAATTATACGTGTTTATATGTTTGTTTGTTTTTGTATTGTTTTGTATTGTCTTTTAATATGTGTTGGAAAATTAATAAAAATTTATTTAAAAAAAAAAAAAGAAAGTTCCTAAATTTAGGGTTTCCATATTTCAAAAAGTGAAAACCAGTACACCCCAAAAATTGTTGAGCTTTTTGGTTGACTTGTCTAATATCCAAAACAAAATGCCACCTTTCAGAAATTCCCCCCAGACACCAATTCCGCCTTTGAAATCCTGGTAATGTCGTATGGCAGCCCTTACTAAATTATTGGTATAGGATCTCAAGTATGGCTTGTGAGAGTCATGAAGCTAAGCTGGAGCAACCAGCTCAAACCTCTTCACTCGTTGAGCATCTTGGGTAGACTGGAATGAGAACAAAGACTTGATTAATTAGTTCCTCCCAAAGTGAGGGGAAATGAACATAGCTAACCCTGGCAGGACAGCTTACTCTATAGTCTTAACCCTTTCATGCATTAATTAGACTTCAGCATATTGATTATATGAGGCTGGCTATTCCACACTTTTTGGTACCCCTCTGGCGGGAAGGTAAACAGTGTTTCCGTGCGCTGATCTGGCTCACCAGAAGCGGCTTAGTCATGCTTGGCTACATGACCTGGAAGCTGTACGCCGGCTCCCTCGGCCAATAAAGTGAGATGAGTGCTGCAACCCCAGAGTCGTCCGCGACTGGACCTAATGGTCAGGGGTCCCTTTACCTTTACCAACCAAAGATCACCGATGTCACTGAAACACTTTCATGCATGTACTGCAGAACAAGAATAAATTTCTAAATGAGATATTGCTTTGAAAACTAAGCATTGTCATATCTGAAAACAACCCTGGCATATATTTAGCAGTTCAAGAATTCTATCACTTCTGGTTCCACTGGAAGCTAAAGTAATTGGAAGGCAAGCAATAGCTGTACAGAATTCATAGCCCAGGATCCAAGCTTCCCAGTACCATAAACCAGGGTCCCTGTACCATAAACTCTGACTCTTATCAGTCCTAGCTAGCATGACCAATGGGATGATGGGAGCTGTAGTCCATCTGGAGGGCCACAGTTTCCAAACCCCTGCTGTAAACCTAAAACTGTAGCACACTGAATAAGCAGCTGGTGGAAATTCATGTGCTTGATGGATGAAGCAAAAAGTGTTCAAAGCCTCTTTGGTATCCAAGTTTTTTTCAAAGGGATTTGAGTTTTTAAAGAAACACACCAGCAAAGGCAGAGCAGGTGGCACCATCTGTGCCCCTCAGGTTCCAGCTAAAATAATCCCATCTCCAGCTGTGGAGGAGGGTAAATAATATGACAGTAATTCATGTGTGGTTAGAACACTGGGGTCTTTGTGGTGAAGAAATATTTGGTAATTAGGGTTGGTCAGCTTCTCTTGCCCTAAGCAATAAACACAAATATGTCTCCTGGCCTGGCAACATCCACCCACAACCGTCTCAAGAACCTGTAAAAATTCTGGTGGTGGCTATATGCCATTTTAAGCGAATATGTGCAGCATGCCAACTATTCTGAAGGGCACATTTACTGAGAGCCTTTAAACTGAAACATTCTGCCACATAATTAAAAAGCCTTCTTTGCATATTTGAGGGTTTGAAAATGCACCACTTGATTAGATTAAGGTTGCAATCCCATACTCACTTACCACAGCACAAGGCCCACTAAACTCAGAGAGTCTTACTTATTCAACTTTTTGCTCTGGGTATGAAGAAGAAGGCTCCTTTCAAGGACCTCTAGACCCCATCCACCACTGACATGTGGCCCCCAGAAAGTTGCCAGGAGGCAATGTGGGCCTCAGGCTGAAAGAAGTTCACCATCTCTGATCTGTGAAAACACATATTTTTGTAATCCTTTGTCTTTGCTATACATTTTGTATTCAACATGAACTATCATCTAGGTTTCCCAAACTTAAGTCTCCAGCTGTTTTGGAACTACAGTTCCCATCATCCCTGAGCACTGGTCCTGCTAGCTAGGGATGATGGGAGTTGTAGTCCAAAAACAGCTAGAGACCCAAGTTCGGGAAACCCTGAATTTATTTATACACATAATATATAGACATAATATAATATAATATAATATATAAATTATACACATAATATATATATATAATTATACACATTTATTTATACACATATTTATTTATACACATAAATACCTCACAACTTTTCCATCCAAAAAATTCATTAGTAAGGGTTCAACCCTTCCCTAGTTGCTTCTTGTATTTTGAAGGCGTGAATTGCCTTTCCTAACCGTTGCAACGTGTTGTTTTTTTCACTTGTATTGTGAACGACCAATTATTGTCTTTGGTACAAACTGAAGAGACAGAAACCTGACTCATTATTCCCCCTTCTCTCCCTTTTCTTCATCATCCAACACATGCAGATATGAGAAAGAAGTGAAGCATGGGCATCGTCAAACAACATAAATTAAGGTTACCAGATGTCCCCGTTTCCCAGGGACAGTCCCCGGATTTACAAATCAGTCCCCTGACAAAATCCACCCCCCTTCAACTGAAGTTGAAAAGTGTCCCCGGATTCATTGAAAAAAATCTG
The DNA here is from genome assembly GCF_027172205.1 of Podarcis raffonei. NCBI lineage: Eukaryota > Metazoa > Chordata > Lepidosauria > Squamata > Lacertidae > Podarcis > Podarcis raffonei. The sequence goes on from NC_070607.1 coordinate 42,124,721, forward strand.
ATAACCTTAACATAAATCCTCAATATACAATATAGTGGATCTCTAGAAACATATATTCTCTTAAATTGCCCCTTGACCGTGGCATAGAACATATTAAGAAATTAGCTATGTGCTTTTTCGGCTTTTAGAGTACATTCCAAAGGAATCTAAAACCACTAAAGAGTTTCTTTATACTTAAAAGAATCCTAGTTCAGATCTAATACAGAAGTGATCCAAAGATCCAAGCTGGTAATCTTATGTATTGAGGACTGTGTGTGTGTGTGTGTGCCTGTGTGTGTAAACCTCAATGTTGTAGTTAATGGTTTGTGGTTTCCATCATCTCTAGGGATCTATACCAGCCTATATGGTTTCCATGCTCAATTCTAAATTGATACAAACCAGGTAGGCTCCAACAGTTATGCCCACGTGATGGGTATGGCTGTTCTCTGGGTCATGGCCTTTTCATTTAGGTTATCTCCTTCCTGACTGTGAAAAAATTGTCCTCTTGGGAGAATAGATGATGATTCCACTTCTAATATGCTAACAATATTTGTGGTTATTTTATAATATAGCCTTCAATGCATCAAGGATACAGCAAATACATAGATGGGGAAATCACAGTGTGCACATAGAAGTAAATGCTCCATTACTAACTCGCATGAAGCCACCTGGGGCGCAGACTTAAATTTCATTATGTATTTTATAAACTTGGAGGTTTAGCAATAACATCTTGTATTGCCAGCTCAGCTCAGAATGCATTTCCATCATAAAGGCTGTTGATCTCAAGGGAGTATGTTAAAGGCAATGTGAGTCATACTTCAAAGGCTGCATGTATCTCTGAAAAAGACTCCACATAGCCATATTCAAACACTAACATTTGATAGAGGCTCATACTTACTTTGGCACTGCAGCCTTCCCTGGGATATCTAATGCTTGGGAGGGGAGCTTGGGGGTAGGGGGTTGCCTAAGTGCTGAACGTACTGTGTGGGAACCCCGGCTGCCATTGGAAGAAGCATTTTATTTTCCATAGCAAACATGGTAAGCCAATGTTGTTAATTGTGGGGATTTTACTGCTGTCTCTAGCTGGCCATTTATATTGAAGATAAAGGGTTGTCAGCACCTTCGGAAAATTGATTCCTGAGAGCTCGGACATCAAACAAATGGACACGCATTGCTCTCCTGACTTGGAGTACCTAGTGGTGAAGTGCCGCCCTTTTTATTTGCCACGTGAGTTTAATGTTGTTATAATAACAGCGGTGTATATACCTCCCGATGCAAACACTACTACAGCTATGGGCCACCTGCTAACTGCTATTAGCAAACAGCAGCGGGCCTACCCGGATGGAGCATTTGTGGTTGCTGGTGACTTTAATCGAGCCGATTTAAGGACTGTGCTTCCTAAGTTCCACCAGTATGTTGATTGTCCCACTAGGGGGGGAAATACCCTGGACCGAGTATATAGTAACATCATGCATGGATACAAGACCAAGCCCTTGCCCAATTTGGGGCAGTCAGACCACATATCTTTACTTATGATACCATCATATAGACCTCTCGTATGCAGAATCAGACCATCAACTAGAGAGATACGAGTGTGGCCAGTAGGTGCATCTGAGCAACTTCAAGATTGCTTTCGGAGCACCGAGTGGTCGCTTTTTGTGGAGAATAATGTGGACACATACGCTTCAACAGTACTGTTCTACGTTAAAAGCTGCATTGATGTTGTCACTACCATCAAACAAATACGGGTGTTCCCTAACAACAAGCCCTGGCTAAACAGGGATGTGTATCTTCTGCTAAAGGCAAGAAATGCTGCTTTTCACTCTGGTGATGTGCAACAGTATAGAGAAGCCAGAGCCAAATTGAAAAAGGGCATTAGGAACGCCAAAGCTATGTACTGCCGGAGGATTGAAAAACATTTTGAAAGCTCCGACCCTCGTCGAGTATGGCAAGGCCTGCGACAAATTACAGGGCAAAATATTAAAAACGAACTGGCCAGTAGCAGTGTGCACCTGGCTGATCAACTGAATCAATTTTTTAGTCGCTTTGAGGTGGGAACTGGAACTACCGTCACTACAGCATTGGCTACCAGCACATCATCAGAAACTACTACTGATAGACAACCATTTTTATTACAGACCTCTGACGTACAACGTGCCTTTCGGAGCATTAACATTAGGAAGGCAGCTGGACCGGATGGAATCACGGGACGGGTTATTAGGGACTGCGCTGCAGAATTAGCTGGGGTATTTACGGACATTTTTAACCTATCCCTGTTGCAGGGTTCTGTCCCTACCTGCCTGAAGACATCGATTATAGTGCCAGTCCCCAAGCAGTCAGTGGTGGTATCTCTCAATGACTATAGACCAATAGCTCTAACATCTGTCGTTATGAAATGTTTTGAGAGATTGGTGCTAGATCATATTAAGGCTGGTCTTCCATCCACTCTAGACCCGTTCCAGTTTGCATACAGAAGAAACAGATCTACTGATGATGCTATTTCCATCGCTGTCCATACTGTACTGAGTCATCTAGAACGACAGGGAACCTACACAAGGCTGTTGTTTGTGGACTACAGTTCTGCCTTCAATACAATTCTGCCAGACAGGTTATTTCTTAAAATGACCAACTTGGGTATACATCAGAAGATCTGTCTGTGGGTAAGGAATTTCCTGACTGATAGGCCGCAGACAGTGAGAATGGGACCTCACTATTCTTCTACTCTAGTGTTAAGCACAGGAGCCCCTCAGGGATGTGTGCTAAGTCCCTTTCTCTATTCCCTGTACACATTTGATTGCACCCCACTGTATAAGTCCAACACAATCATCAAATTTGCGGATGATACAACGGTGGTGGGGCTCATTAGTGAGAACAATGAGACTGCTTATAGGAAAGAAGTACAGGGGTTAATTCAATGGTGTAAAGAAAACAATCTTATGCTTAACACCAAAAAAACCAAAGAACTCATAATTGACTTTAGGAGAAAGAAAAGTGTATTTTTACCATTGCACATAAATGGCGAGGAGGTGGAGAGGGTTGGTAGTTTTAAATACCTGGGCATTTATATCTCTGAGGACCTCTCATGGACTGCAAATATTAATATGGTTGTGAGGAAGGTGCAGGGGAGGTTGTATTTCCTGAGAATGCTCAGGGGACTGAATCTATCTCAGCACCTACTTCTGTCCTATTATCACAGTACCATTGAGAGTGTCTTAACCTATAGTGTATTATCGTGGTATGGGAGCAGCTCTGAAACGGATAAAAAAGCTTTACAGAGAATAATTAAAATTGCCCAGAATGTTATTGGGCTCCAACTACCAACCCTGGATGAGATCTTCACGTCTCGCACTTTGAAGAAGTCACACAATATCCTGAGAGATCCCACCCATCCTGCTCACAACTTCTTTGAACTGTTGCCTTCGGGCAGAAGATATAGGACAATGAAAACACGAACCACACGCCTTCTGAATAGTTTCTATCCAAGAGCTCTGATTGCACTAAATAATGATCTTAGGGCCAGTTGCAAGAAATAGCAAGCAGGAAGTAGGAAGGAATGAGATAGGTTTTAGGTTATGTTATGCCTTTAAATAGGTTATGTTATATTCTGGATTATGTTATGTTTTATAGATTATGTCTGAATAGGATGAGAATGTTGGAGATACGTGCAAATGTGTATGTGAACCCGGTCTTTGGGTGGGTGTTTGATTTTCGTTGTTGTGTATACTGTGTATATATGGACAATGACAATAAATTTATCTTATCTTACATGTGGATTCATGGCCCCAGTGCTAGAAACTAATATGCGGAAGCAGCGTCATGCTAACCAAAGCTTCCTGAAAAACGAACGCCAACTCAAGAGTCAGATGAAACCATTTTGATTGTGGGACTTGCAGTTGCCAAACATTTTCTGGCCTGGCTTTTGAGCCTTTAATAGGTGTGTGGCAAAGAACAGCACTGGGTAAGCTTTACCTAGGAAGAGCTTACTGGTGCTGCTGTGTTTCCTGAGTCATAAATATGAAACTCAACCAGCAAGCAGCTCCCAACACTAGTTTTGTTCTTGCTTACCTGAGACAGGCCGAGGTGTCAGTGAACTCAGGGCTGTGAGCAGTGATAGACCTACATTTGGGGGCCCCTGAAGCTTGAACTGTTATGGGGGCCCCTTCACAACCAGCAACAAGGTCTAGGTAACCGCTGTTATCATCTTCAGTGGGGTTGTTCCATGGCAGATTGCCACAATCTTTTAAAAAACTATTAACTGCTACTTCTCAGACTTTGATTAAAATTGCTATACTAGATTATGCCACATGTCGAAGTCACTGGTGTGAGTAAAAACTTCTTATGCCTTATAGTTTTCTAGTTATTAGCAGGGATGAAAATGTTGTATACATGCATGATGCACTTTATAAAGCAATTGTTAAAGCAATGTGGACTAAGTTACTTCTGGGGCCTCTCCGGGATTAGGGGCCCCTGACGCTTAAGCTTCTTTAGGTTCTTAGCAGATACACCCCTGGCTACAAGAATGCACCTACAGGATTGTTGCTTCCACCGGTACGCCCATGTGGCTCCACCTCACCCCATCCAGATAAGCAGCAGCAATGTTGGTGTTTGGAACAGTAACAGGTGGTGCAATGGGGCTGCACCATTGACTTGACATCCCTCCGGCCAAATCATTGCTGCACACCAGGTTGGGGCAGGGGGCCAAGGCATCAGCAAGGTCAGTGCAGAGCCATCGTGCCATCCACTACTGGCCGGAAGAATGGTTCTGTAGTTTCACATGCACACACTCCTGCCAGTACAGAAGTGTAAAGGCTCTGCATGTTTCCTGACTGGGTGATTCACTTGCATGGGCGTGGCCTATAAATCCATGCTATTCAGAAACCGTATTTGCACAATTTCTGTTTTTGCTTCATTGTTTTGGGGTGCTTTCAGGTGGTGTTCACTTCCTTTCATGGGGGACTGCTGTGACAAAGGATTCTGAGGGAAACAAGGCCTCATCCTCTCAGGCTGGGTTGCACTGAGGGGTCCCCATGCAATTGCTTGTGGAACCTTAAGTTCAGTCTTCTAGGGAAATTGAAGGTTTTGTTCCTTTCCTATGCACATGGAAAGCTTAGAATACAGAGAAGCAGAAAGCTGCATCCTGTCCACAACTTGCACCTAAAAGAACTGATCTAGAGAACTTAGTAGGCAATTTACCGGTAAAAGGTAACTGACGTCAAGACGTATGTGCATTGCAAACAGGATAAGGAACATTTATAAGTATTTCAAACGATCAGCGAAAACTCCTATCACTTGATTGTCATCAGATAATCACTGTGGCAACAACAAGGCAAAAGTTCAGGTTACCTTCCTGCTCTTACTATTTCTCAGGCCAAGATTTGAGGGGGAACCATCAGAGTAATTTAATACAGGGGGCCATAACACAGATTGTTAATTTTAAGTATAGCAAAATCACAGCAGGCTTTGATTGAGGAGAGCCAAAATAAACAGGCAAAGTATGTGTGCCTCTTTGAAAAGGATATACCACATCCTCCATTTGGTAGCCAAAAAGTTCCGAGTTTGCATCACAAAATGCCATCAAGGGATACCTTTCTCTAGGTATGTACCCAAAGGTGGGGTGGGAGAGGACACTTCTGAAAGGTTCAACCTTTTGGATGGGTCATTGTTTCCTTGTTGAACGCTTAGCTCAGACTCAGGAAGCAATAAAGACAAGGACCTTGAAATCTAAAGGTGACTTTGATTAATCGGGACCTGATTGTTTGATTAATAGTCCCCCACAGAAAAAGCAGACAATGCAAGAGCACCGCTGCCAACATGTATAAACACACAAATAGCATTTTATAAATAATATAAAGACAAATTACAGTTCAAAGCTACTCCTATCGGAATGTCAGTTTAGGTGATAAAAACAAAGCTTTCTTGCTAGGGGTGATGGAAACCAGACCTTCTGGGAGAATTCAAAAGTGGTCCAGAGCCCTGACGACGAGAGAGAGCTCATTTTCCAGCCTAATTAACTTTTTTATTCGATCATCCCTTCATTTTCTGTTTACAGCAATAAATCATGATCTCTCTTTTTTTAATGAGGAAAGTTAAACTTCCTCTCATTTTCAAGCTCGTTATGACACATTCCCAAATCCCTGCATTGCATAAGGGTCTGCACAGCTCTCTGAAAAACCACAAACTCTTTCTCTCTGTGTCTGAAGTAGCAAACAAAACAACACATTGTGGATTGCTCAACAGACCATCAAGTCTCACCTAGATATGGATAGTGCCCAGTATGGTCCCAGTAGAAAACCAAAAGAGGACAAATCAATAAACTTGTCTTTCTAGAAACCTCACAGTCAAACAGCTGCCTACTAAACAAATGAGTTTCTTTCTGTTTTTTCCATGAGTTTTAATGAAACTTTTTCATAATACAATAAAAAACCTAATCCAACTGGAAACAGAAACAATAAAGAAAGAGAAAAGAAAATACAAAGTCCTCTCTCAAAGGTAGATCTTTGAGAGGCAAACTCAGCCCTCCAGATGTTTTGGGACTACAACTCCCATTATCCCTGACTACTGGTCCTGTTAGCTAGGGATGATGGGAGTTGTAGTCCCAAAACATCTGGAGGGCCGAGTTTGCCTATGCCTGATCTTAACCATAGGAGCCAATTCCTAGGGGCCAAGGTCCCTTTGGCTGCCCAATAAAATATTTAAGGGGGCTCCCAAAGTTGAGACACATTGCCATTCAGATGGTGTGTGTGTGTGTGCCACATCTTGTGATTGAATATGCTGAGCAGAGCTTATTTGTTCCCCGCCCTCATTTTTTTATCCAAGTTGGCACCCCTGATCTTAACCCTTGGAATATAGCCTGTTGAACAAGGGTTAGGATCACATCCATTTCTCCACACACTTGTGGTCTTTGGCTGCAACCCACAACTGGCATGCAGGTTTGCCCACAAAGAGATTCAGTCTTTGGGCCGGGGGGCGGGGTGGGGAGTTTCCTTCAAGCAAAATGCATTTGGCTTCTCCATTCTGTGCTACAAACCTGGAAAAGTCTGAGGCTTAATTCACAGCCTACATTCTTGCAAAATGTTTCAGATTAACATTTACTGAAAAACCAATGGTTTTTGGTGGGGGTTTTTTATTGTATTGCAACATGGTCTCTTTGTGTTTACTGATTTCACAACTCCAGCTGGCCTTCGTTTGGCAAGATATTAGATTTTTATGAGAGGAGAAAAGTTATAAATCTGTTGTCACCAGAGGACACCATACACTATGTGGCATATTCATGATATCACCAGCATGCACTGCTTTTAACAGAGGCATTTGCCCATAAAACTGCCATCCAGGAAAATCACATATGAAACTAAAATGTGAACTCTGGAGCAGCAAAACATCACTCTGAGAAATCTTCCTCTCTCTGCTGCCTCACAACTGTAAAAGCTTTTTTGGGGGGAAAGGACATTTTTCATAATAAATATCTAAGAATTAAAGTGTAGCCGAATTGCCTCAACTGTTCCAGGACAGAATCAGCTGTCATTCACAACAATAATGAGTAAGAGGCATCCTTTTCCCCAACCCTCATAGCCATGCCTACCTCTTTGCATGTGTGTAAAGATATAGATATAGGGGGTGTGGTCTGTGGTGGCAATTAAAATATTTCAAATATTGTAAAACTACATCTGTTGCATCCATAAGAAAATTCAAAATTCGCCATTTTGAAATCCACATTATGGAAAAAACCTGATCTTTAAAAAAAAAATGCATTCATATTTCAGTCAAAATTTGAAATCAGAATTTGAAATGTACATGTTTGATTGGCCAGCATGTCAGTCCTGTGCTTGTTGTCCATGTACCATTGAGTTCATCTGGATTTAGTCCCAGGTTAAGTGTGTGACTGTGGGATAGCTCTGGAAGATTGTAATCAACAGAGCTGGCGCAGACATTAGGCAGGGTGAGGCCATTGCTTTAGGCAGCTTGCTCATGGGTGCCCTGCCTGCCCCATCACCTCCACCAGTAGCAGAGAAGCGCCACCACAATTGATGCCAATTTTGTGAAAGATTGTGTCTACTTGGTGTGAGATTTTACCCAAAACTTATACTCACATTTTAACTGTGGGAGATACACAGTGTTCTGGGTGCCTAAATATTCCTCCAGCTTGGAAGGCGCGTGGGGGAAAACAACATAAACATGTGATAAGCAACTCCACTTCACCCTGTTTCCTCCTGCCCACCTCACCTACCCATGGCTCTGGGTGACCTAGTCAGAACCCTCTTGACGTATCCTTTCATACAATGGCTCTGAATAGACAGAAGTGGAAGTGACAACTGCTGTGAGGCTCTGGGTCACAGTAGGGTCACCCACATGCGAGAACAAAGCTAATGGAGCCCCTTTATTTGCATCCTATGGTTCTCTTAGATCCCCTCACTGAAGATGGGGAGTCAGCTATTCATGGGCATGAAGATCTAGCTCACTGCAAAGCCTTTTCAAACACAATTAACAAAGTTGTGGTAGCAGCAGCCAGCATCTATGCATCACCAGGGAGTGCTACTGAAGCATCTCTCTTTCTGTTCTACTTCAGTTACCCTGGCCTTTTTATCACCTTTGCAAGGCATTTTTTTTCCTAACAGGATACATAGGAAACAGGGAAGGCTCCCAAGGCCAAAACTGTGGCCCCAAGTTGATCAAGGACGCAGAAGCCTTTTGACACGGGCTATAGCAAATTGAAGCAAAACACAAGAAATCTCTTGAGGCTCAGAGTTCCATGAGGCAGAAAGATTTCTGTGTGTTCGTACCTGCAGACGGAGTTCTGATTGTAGACACCAGCCTCATGCCAAAAAGCCTCTCGGCTAAGAGGTTTATAATTTATGCTTCAAGTAGGGCTGAGAGGTTCACAGGGAGGTTATATTTCTTCTCCCTCTTTATACTGTAACACTATATTTCTCCCCAACATTAATTAGATAACTGATAATTGATTTCTTTTTTTAAAAAAAACCGCATGCATGTATCCCCCCCAATTATTTTTATTGTAAAGCATGCTTGTGAACTTTCAATTTCTTGCATGCCTGTCTTCATTTTTTAAAATTATCTTTTTATTGTAACAATGAAAAAGAGGTAAAAATAAATTTACACTCCTGGAAACATAGATGGGATAATAATATAAGAAAGACAACAGTGAGGAAACATATGCAGCAGCAGAAGTATTAAAGATGCAGGGGGTATTTTTTAAAAAACCAAAGAGTTAGGAATATACCGGAGCAGCAGTAAAAAATGTACAAGGATACAGCATCCCACCAAAATGACTCATGAGGTTTGGCAATATGTTGACAGGCTGGGTGTTGATTGCCCTAAGCCAGATAACTATGTCCTCCAGATGCAGCTAGACTACAACTCCCATCATCTCTGACCATTGCTCATGCTGGCTGGAGCTGATGGAAGCTGGAGTCCAACAACATCTAAAAGGGACTAGATTGGCTAGCCCTGGCATAAACTATAAATGTGTACCAGTTCTCAGTGAAATCTTCTGTTCACATTTGCCCAGTGGAGACAAGCACATGATTGTATTCTTCATTTCACACAGTCAGTGGAAAATGGTCCATTAGGGCAAATGGGGCACGCCTCCACCAATATCAGTGTGCCCTGCAATCCTACAACAAGTTAAAGTGGAGGCTCTGCCTGTCATTGCCTCTGACTCCACCAACTGCTGGTTTCCCTGCCGCCCTTCCAGTCCCAAGGCACACAAGCCACCACTGCATAGCATGATTCCTGTCCTGATCAGCAGTGGCTCTCCAGAGGTCTTTCACATCGCTTGCTACCTGGTTGTTTTAACAGGAGATGCCAGGAATTACACCTGGGATTTTCTGCACATCAGCTCCTGTGCTGTGTGCAGGAACAGACTTTGGTCATCTTCCCTAATATGGCGCACTGTGCGAGGCCAAAATAGGCATCCCCAAATGGATTTTCTCAAAGATGGATCTTCTCAATTTGGGGGCCCCTTCTGCTCAGTGCCCTGTGTGGGGGATCCACCTGAACTCTCCCAAATCCGGTGCTGCTCTATAGATCCTCCCTTTCAGCCACAAGATAGACTCTCAGCAAGCAAGAGAGAGCAAGGCCCAAACCACAGAGAAGAAGTGTGCTACCAAAGGGTGCTTGGGATCTTAGAATCAGTTTCCCCAGGGGCTTACGTAATTTTATATCTACAGTGCACACATACAAGCAGAAATGGAATCACTCTCAAGGGAGACTGAGAGCATCTGAAAATCTTATTTTCATAAAGCGTATGTAGCACAGTGAGGCAGTCGTGTGTGTTCTGTACGAATATAGTTTTACAAATATAAACTCAAAACACGCTTGAATAATTCTGAACTGAGCTGGCACAACCTGTCATGTTTCAATTTTTCATCACTCTGCCCTGCCCTTGCAAATGTCTTACTTGGGTTTTATTCTGATTTCCATCCTGTGTATGAGTAACTCTATCCTATGAGAATTCTTGGAAAGCAATCTTGGATGGAGAACAAGAAAATAGTTGTGCTGGTGTAGCATATGATCCAAGTGTTTCTGAGACGTGTTAGTAGAACAAGCACTTCTACAAGGTCGCCCGAAGTGTTTGTTTTTTTATTTTATTTCTATTTTTTTGTATCTCAACCAAGCCAGGTAAAAATGCTTACATCGCCATTTTCCTCTTCAGGTTTGGTTCAAAACACACAAAACCACTTCAAATGAAAGGAAACATCTGAGAGATTTTTTTGATAAGCAGCTGTAGTGTTTTGAAATGTAAACTTCATGGGCCAGATACCCCAGCAAATCAAATTATGTTGCGGAACTCATGTAGGTGAGTAGAATGAATTTTAAGAGTAAAAGGAGCCAAGGTCAGATTCAAGCTTGATCACCCAATCGTACAGTCTGGGAAAGTCTCAGAGAGAATGTTGGTACCAGCCTGTTTCCAGGATACATCACATCAGTTCCTGACTGAAGTCACTATTCAGTGCTCCACTTCTGGATTGCACTGGGGTGGGGTGTCCAATTCTCTCTTTAAAGATGTTCTGCACAGTATCAGCATGACTGAAGTGAATGGACATTTTCATGGAACATCTGATCTGGTGGCTGGGAGAGCTCAACACGCCTGCTTGGAATGGAAACAGCCTTTCCTGGCTGGCAAACCTACTGCAGCACTCTTGCAAACCTGCCAGCTGGGGAGAGTTTCATTTCAAGGAGCTAGAGAGAGGAAAGTCTGCCATTTGAATGAAAGCCCTCCATCTCCTCCCCTCTTCCCTCCCCACCAACAATCTTCCAGCCGCAGTGAGCTATGGTTCTAGCAGCAAACAAACCCACCCAGCAGAACTGCTCATGAATAAATGACTCTTGCTGGTGGTCTTTGCAAGGGCAAAGGAAATGGGGTCCCTGTGGTTGTGAAGAAGTGGAAATCTTAGCCTGTGCAGCCTTCCTTGGGTCACTTCTAGGTGGGCGGTCATCTGGATTTGCTTGCACAAAGCTTGTACGGAGGTTATATGATGGCCAGTGTTCATTCATTCAGATTTGTTCATAAGGAAGTTATATGATGCTATGTCAAGCAAGAGTTACACAAAACTTTCCAATACTTTAGATTTGTGTGTGAAGACCCCCAAAACCACCCCCAAATGAAGACACAATAGACACAGTTTTTATTTTAGGATTTTTGGCATTAAATTTTGGCCACAACTTTATTGATGACCGCATGTGAGTGGTTGTTTAGGCATTGGTTCCAGACTACCTGAAACTGCACGGTGGCAGGAACAGGACTGACACTGGGCACCACCCTATGTCAGTAAGAGAAAGCATTCTGGGGGAGCAAGAACTCTGATCTCACAGCTCACCCCAGATGCTTCCAGGGGCTCTGGCATGGCCCTAGCCCATTGACAGGGTTCGGACAAAAGCAAGGTGAGCCCCTGGATTCCTTTAACTGAATTCCCTAGCAGCAGCAATGGAGGGGCAGGCACAGCCAACCACGTCCCCTCCCCAAAACATTGAACCAAATGCCTAACTGCCAACCTCACAAAGTTGTGACGATTTGCTACACATTAGGCAAAAACCAAGAGGCAACAGCCAATTGGCCAAATGGCAAAATTCCTACTGGGCCCCTGCTCCAAAACAGACGACCCCTAGACAGGCATAGCAAGGCCATAAGAACAACCCTAAATATAACGAGAGGAGGGCGGGTGATCCGCTGCACATCACAAGAAAGTGAAACTCTGTAGCGACGTGCAGCACCTTAAGTAGCCCCTCAGCAGCCAATAGCCAACCCAACTGACCAAATTTCTGCCCCAGCAACAGAGGGGCAACCAATGGGGTGTTGTGGCCATCCAAACAGTCCTGCCCCCCAACAGGGAGGCAGTTTCTGGTGATCTCACCGCAACACATGCCCTCCATGATGGAGGACCCAACTTCTGCAATGTGTTATACATGGTACTGACTCTGAAGGTGGTTTGGAAACTTCAGCTAGTGCAGAATTTGGTGGCCAGGTTGCTCACTGGGGCAAGGCAGTTTGAGCATACTACACTGATCCTGACCTGAGTGTACTGGCTCAGGACCACATTACTTCAAGGACCATCTATTCCCAGCATGGACCCTGCAATAATCATTGAGAGGCCCAGAGGGCGGCAACACGAGAACGGGCCTTTTCCCTGGTGGCTCCCTGTACTGAAGCCAAGTGCCTTCAGTACAAATCTTTAAGCACCTTTTAATATGTTTGTAAGAGCGGGGGATTTTTGGAAGTGGGTTTGCTGGACAAGAGCACCAAATCTACTTTACTTGCACAGCCTTAATTTGATGGCACATTAACAAATCTCACCAGCAAAATATTGACAGTGCTGGTGCTAATACTAGTCTAGATAGACCAACAGTTACTTTCTGATTCAGTATAATGAATAGACCCAGGAATCAGCTGGTGGTTGTTCCTGGTATTTACTATGCTGAGGGTGGGGCCTGTTTGTCAGCATGCAGTTTAGTTTCCAAAGTTTCTCTTTTATTCTTTTGATACCTTCAGGCGGTAAAAATAAATACCTTCCTTCTCCAAACCTTTATTAGGCATTACAGATATAGACCATCTCAAAGCATCCATATACAATAAATAAATAAATTTAAACATAAATACCAAAAACTTTTAGAAACCCATATTCTAGCCTTTTCATTTATTTTTTATAGAGCATTGTTGGAAGCATTTAACATTCAAAATTAAGTATGTGTCTGCAAAAACCCTAGGCAAGTATTATTAACCCTTATTGGCAAAGCCAAATTAGATTATTAGCAGTGATGAAAAGTTGCTTGCCAGCATTCTTCTAACAGACATAACAGCCCCGAAATCCTTTTCTTTGAGCACTACCTGACCAAGTCAAGCCATACATATATATGTTCAACAGATCATAACTCAGCTAAATTCATACAGTTCTAATCAGGGCCAGCAGAAAACACTTCCCTGACCTCAGTATTCAAGCTCCTGCCAAAACTCAAAAGTCTTTCTTCAAGTTAGAGAGGTGCTGAGCCTTTCAAATATAAAAAGGTCCAAGGAATATGAATACACACACACACACACACACACACTTCACAAGGGTTTTCTTGGAAACCCTTTTGTTATGTGTGTGCTTGTTTTTCAAATGTCTATTTGCATTGTCTTTGCTATGAGCCATTGTTTTGAAAGTATAATTTGATTTCGGCAGCACAATCTGATCGTGTTTACTTGGAAGCAAATCAATCTGAGTTTAATAGCGCTTACGCCAAGGATTGCAGCCTTAAACACTCGTTCTCCCTAGTAGCCTTTCACCCTAAAATGAAACTGATCTGAAGGGCAAAATATATTCCATTGTGATTTTTGAAAACACAATTAGACAATTGTAAGAGACTGAATGATGCGGGTGGCGCTGTGGGTAAAAGCCTCAGCGCCTAGGGCTTGCCGATCGAAAGGTCGACAGTTCGAATCCCCGCGGCGGGGTGCGCTCCCGCTGCTCGGTCCCAGCGCCTGCCAACCTAGCAGTTCGAAAGCACCCCCGGGTGCAAGTAGATAAATAGGGACCGCTTACCAGCGGGAAGGTAAACAGCGTTCCGTGTGCTGCGCTGGCTCGCCAGATGCAGCTTGTCACGCTGGCCACGTGACCCGGAAGTGTCTGTGGACAGCGCTGGCCCCCGACCTCTTGAGTGAGATGGGCGCACAACCCCAGAGTCTGTCAAGACTGGCCCGTACGGGCAGGGGTACCTTTACCTTTACCTTTTAAGAGACTGAATGCCACAGGCAGGGTCATCTGTATCTACACACACACCCCTCCTTAGACTCAAAATAACAGGAGGGTCCTGTTGCTCCTTGAAGCCATATGCCTAAAAATCCCTTGGTGCTTCAAGGAAACTCTAGTCAAATCACTATCAGCCAATATAGATAAGGAATCATGGATTAGAAATACTCTTAAAACTACTATTACCCTAAGATGTGATGCTCCTTTATGAAGCTGGTAGACAATGTAGTCCTCACTGTTCTCTTAAATCAGTTCTTCCATGAGCAGTAATTACGAGGTGGGCCATTGTCAGACTGCAAAAGCACCTAAACACTAGAATACTAAAAAAAAACTCTGCTTTGGATCACTTTTGAACTATACTACTACTACTACACTGACTGTATAAGAAGCGCCTTAGCTCCATGTGTGCAGAAAGTCCCAGGTTCACTCCCCAACATCTCCAGGTAGGTCTGGGAAAAACTCCGGCCTGACATTCTGGGAATCCACTGCCAATGAGTCTTGATAATACTAAACTAGATACAGCAATGGTCTGATTTGGAATAAAGCAACTCCCATGGCAAGCAGTGGGATCTGTGGGATCTCTCCTCAGCGGCTGCATACTCACATGAAGCCAAATTTCCTCCTGGCTGGTCTCTTCTGAAGTTCCTAGGAGCTCCCTGATGCCTTATACCCTCTCCTCCATCCTCAAAGTAAGGCTTCTTTTGGCTTGCCAAAGGAAGAGGGACAGACAACTAGGAGTTGAACAGCAGCTCCTTGAGGCTTTTGAGGATTTGATATGAGCTCTCCAAGAGCACTGGAAATTTTCCAAGTGAGCACAGTAAAGTGGTCATTCACCCCTCTTTCTTTTGAAAGCGTAGTCACATGATAAAAGGGAGGAAGTTACATCAAAAGCTCTGAGCATGACATTTTGGGGGGTATTTGTCCATAAACAATCAAGAAAGTCTTTGTTTTCTTTTTCTAACTGCTTAAAGATACCCCCAAACAACAATGTCTTGAGCCCCAGCAAGTCCTGTGCCCCATTAAAAACTAACAAATTTATTATATCATATGCTTTCATGGACTATATTTCACTTCATCAGATGCATAAAGTACCATCTTGAATTGCAGGTGTGCAGAAGTGGGTGTGTATCTGGGGGAGTGTAAAGTGAGGTCAGGACGTGGTGAAAGGCAGAAAAGTATAGACTACGACAATTACCTTATTGAGATTGGCAATTTTCAACTTCCTGGCTCTGGAAGGGTAATTAATACATGTAGCATGATAGCAATCTGCTGTGTCTAGTTAACAACTAGATGCCCCATGGGCCATATTTTGACCAAGCCCTAATTTATAACTTGGTGCACATGTGGTGTCACAATTTGCACCCACAGTTTTGAGCTTCAAGTTCCCTGGGAGAATTGTGTGGCAAAAATTGACTCCAGAGGCACTTGATACTTAACTATATAGTTTGTGCATACACGGCAAGAAAATGTTTCTGCTGAATATACACAGAATGAATTAAAAAGTCTTTTCCTTTCCTTTTTTTGCAGCCGGTCAAATATGTGTCAGATGTCTTCGTCTCTCTTTTTTTATTGTACTCAAACTCAATGAAGCTACAAATATGGAAATTTTGGCATTCCTAGTTAAAAAGAAGAAGAGATAAGACAACACAGAGCTGCTTTTAGAATCATAGTGCGCCTTGCAAAGAAACACTATAATAACAGTTATAAGGATAACAAGCAAAGACAGTTTTATGACCCTGAACAATTATGGTGTGATTTTCAATGTGAACATTGACTAAATGTTAAAACTGTTTGTGATTTGACTTCTTCAGACCTTGAGATAATACTGAGCCAAGATCCCCACTTGCTGCCCATTTCACCACATTCTAGTTTAGCTAAACTCTTGGCCTTCTCTCCAAAACCTGCTTGCTCTTCATATCCTGTGGGTAAATCACCCATGTAGGAAAAAACATCCTCAGTCACCAAGAACCATTAACATCTTTTATCTAGTCCCAGAGTACTCATCCAGCAACACTTTTAGGCAAATCGTGCTAAGTGGATTCATTTAAAGAAATCAAGATTGCCCAAAGTCATAACACCAATGTGCATGTGTATCCCATTCACAACACTTATTCAACTACATTCTCCTTATCTCCCTGCTCCTTCTTTTTTATTGAGCAAGCAGTGCAAGAAAGAACCCAGGTAGATTTCCGTGCTCTATGCTATGCCTAGCCTAGTGATTTTATGAAATCATTCCTGCTGCTAAATTCCTGCTAATTGTTATGAAGGACACAAGGAGAACATCACAACTGGTAATATTTTAAAAAGCATGGAATAATGGAAGTGTGTGATTGTCAGCATGGCCGGCAAAAACAGTAATTCTATTGTATGTATATGTGGGCTCACAATTAGTGCAGTAAGAGGAGGTATGGCGCCACTGTTTCCTTGTGCTTTAAAGAAACGGGGAAAGTGACCAATTTAATGTGAACACATCCCTTCCCCATTCTTAGCAAAAGAGGGTAACAGATGGTGAAAGATAGCTACTGTCTGTAATAATCCCTGCTCCCCTGGGGCATGTGCAAAAGAAACAAATTTTCTGCTGTAGAAAGACAGTCCAGAGTTTCTCCATATACCGCAGTATGACTTCTCATTAGTTAATATAACTTCATTCTAATCCAGTCCACTGAAGCAGATTTCCATGGATGTAGCCTGAGCTAACACCGTCTGCTCAATGAGGG
This sequence comes from Podarcis raffonei, assembly GCF_027172205.1. Classification (NCBI taxonomy): domain Eukaryota; kingdom Metazoa; phylum Chordata; class Lepidosauria; order Squamata; family Lacertidae; genus Podarcis; species Podarcis raffonei. Next base: position 42,141,657 of record NC_070607.1, read on the forward strand.
TTACAGTACAGCCCAGCAGAGAGGGCTGCCTGTATAGAACTCCATTTTAAAAAGTTTTATCCTGTGATAGCTTGGATGAGCTGTTCTGAAGGGGAGCTAGGGGCTGGATTTATTTCCACATTGTCCTTAAAAAAAAATTAAATGAAACGAAGCTGGTTAAGCATTGCTTCCTAGGTAGAGCTATTTTTCAATGCATTGCCTTTTAATGAAATTCCTTGTCTTTATAAGTGGGCAGTCTGCATTGCTAAGATTCAAAACAGAAGATCTATTTGAGAGAAAAACAGGCTGTTGTCTTCTGCTGAGTATTCTACATTTTACTGTGGACATTACATGGTCAGCCTGGACTGGGGTGTTGGCAATGCAGATTGAACAAGAAGATGGAGCAGATACTGCTTCACATGCTTCTTCCCAGCTTTCCAACGTTCATCTGGAGCCCCCTTTCAAACAAGAACAATTTCCTAGAATCTTAGCAATGATTCACTACACACAGACCAGAATATTTCACAGCCAAACTAGACACAACATTATTCAGGACTCTAGCTTTTGTCGTGTCTGGTGTTTTTTAAAAAAATAAAAAATAAAGAAACAACCAGGGCAGGGGGGGAAAGATTTAGCCCTTGTGTTCCATGAGTGGTTCTGATCCAAATCTGAGCCTTCCACTTGTTTTTTTTGTAATGATGTCTTTGCAAATTGTGGGCAATGGTGGGAGCAAAGAGTTAAAACATTCACTCACACACACACACACACACACACACACATTGTTATTTTCTCTTTTAAAAAACTGCACATGTCGCAGCTAGTGTTTATTTATTATTTCTAGGCCGCCTTTCATCCCACAGGGTCCCAGGGTGGTGAGCAGAAGGAGAGAAAACAATTCATTCAAAACATAATTGATTGTCCTTGTGTATGGCCCTCAGATAATCATCCAGATAATCTTTCCCTTCAAAACAGGGGTGGTGGTGGTAGGAAAAAACCTCTAAGGAAACAGTCCACACACCCCTTCAAGACTAACATGTATTGGTAGGTCTTACTGTTGTTGGGGAGAGGGGAACAGGGAGGATGCAGGCGACAGGCTAGACTGTTAGAATGAGGTCTGGGTTCAACCACTTGTCCAGTCACCGCTTAGATCTGAAGATGTCACACTCTCCCAGTGTCTGTTCCACAGTTGAATAATGGAGATAGGATCATTCTGAGAACAAGTTTGTAACAGAGTGAGTTTCATGACTGGACCTGGCATTTGGGGCAAGAGCAGCCCAAGCATGGCTTGTCTTGTCACGGCTCAAGGCTCAGGAAGAGCTGACTGCAGCAGATGCACTTAGCAGTAGGGCAGGGCTACGACAGGCAAGGCAGGTTCATGACAGGACCCTGGACAGAGCACTGTGGAAGGTGCTTGCTGAAGCATCCTCACTCACACAAGAAAGAGCAGTTACCCCATGAAGGTGCAGAGGTCTTCTGAGGCTGCCTGGTCTGGTACAGCTGTTGGATCTGCTTACCCCCACCCCCAGGAGCTGTGGGGTATTGCCAGCTATTGGCACATACAGCATGGGCTGGTAAGGACTGGACTTAACTGGGCGTGGGTGTTCCAAATCCAAAGAATCCATTAAGGCTACATCTTCTGGCTTGGAAGGTCCTGGAATGTGAAACAATAGCTACATGTGCAGCACCTCCTTCCCTTCCATGCCTTTCTCTGAACATGTGAGGCTAGATAGCATGGCAGAAGATTTTAGATTCCCCAAGAACCTGTTTCCTCACACACGTTAATGGGTCTGTTTGCCCTGCTAATGAAAACCTACATCACAGTTCATATAGGATATTCCTTAGACCAGATAGATGTTAAGTCCTTTCATAACAGCTGGCTTCTCCACACCCAATGGACATGTTGTTGTGACCCCACCACCACCACCATAATGCCAACTATAGTAACTTTTTACTTATAACCATGAATTTGCAGCAAGCCATGCCTACCGCTTTTATGGTAGTGTAACCACGATTGCCTACTGATTTTCTGGTTTTCCTTGTAGTGTAACCACGATTGCTTCGTGGGTACAACACTAAACAAATACTTTGGGTGACATTCAACTTCACACTATTACAGACATATGCATATCAGCTTGCCAGATGTAACAATCCATCTCCCTTCCCACACTCTTCTGAGCCATTGGGGGGGGAGGGTGCACAGAGGGAGGAGAGGGGATAAAGCCCCATTGTGCAGGCAGAAGCCATTCCACTGATGGTGTTTATCAGGTGAATCCCACCCTTTGGTTCCTCTCTACTCCTAGTTTAATGGTGGTCAGTTTGAACCTACTAACCCAGCTGTGGAGAACCTTTGACCCTCCAGATGTTTGCTGAACTACAACTCCTATCTTCCCTAGCCACTGGTTGCGCTGATAGGAGTTCAGCAATATCTGGAGGACCAAATGTTCCCCTTACCTGCACTAATCCATCTCTCTGTGTTTGAAACTTCACTGGACACATTTCAACTGCATGAGGTTTTCATCCAGGTATAGAGCAGGCTTCAAGTCACTGTGAAAGATCACTGCTGCTTTGCAACTTAACTGATTTATTGTGCTTTGAGGAGCAGTCCCCACCCCCCCGGCCCCTTCACGAAGCTGCCAAGCCTCTTGTTCTTGCATTCTCTTACTTGGCAGCGCTTTCAATGCACTGGAGATCTGTTAGATTACTTGTGTTACAAAGAATTTCAAAGTGGGATGAGATTTACAGCTAAGTGCACACGAAAACATCAATACTGCAGACATTTACTGGTAGGGGAAAGAATACTGCGCATGAGTCAGACAGCTTCACATTTCCACATGGACTCCCCCTGGTGGAAGGAGGGCGAGAAAGGAACTTTACACATGCAACTAAAAGGGGCTTTCATATGTGTTTGATATTTAACAAACCATATTGGAAAAAAGTATCCCTGCTACAAATGTCTTTGTTTTGCCAACAAATTGATACATGTAGAAGGCAAGAGGCCTGAGACTTCTTAAAATCAAACTTTATGCATTATGGCATGACCATAAATATGACTGCAGTCCATCAAATCCATAGACATAACATAAAAACCTGCCTTATATCACATCAGACCATTAGTTTCTCTAGCCTGGTATTTTCTACATTTCTCTGACATCTCACCAGAGGTCTTTCCTAGTCCAAGATCCTTTCAGCCATAGATCCCGGAAATTGACTATGATCCCTCTCCACAGAGAAGCTGAATGGGTGAATACAGGGAGACAATAAATGTGTATACAGTGGTACCTCGGGTTAAGTACTTAATTCATTCCGGAGGTCCGTACTTAACCTGAAACTGTTCTTAACCTGAAGCACCACTTTAGCTAATGGGGCCTCCCATTGCTGCCACGCCGCCGGAGCACAATTTCTGTTCTCATCCTGAAGCAAAGTTCTTAACCTGAAGCACAATTTCTGGGTTAACGGAGTCTGTAACCTGAAGCATATGTAACCTGAAGAGTATGTAACCTGAGGTACCACTGTATGGGAAGCCTGTCTCTAGATCTCAACTCAGCTATGGTTGGGCATTGGGCAAGCGTTGGTCCCATGAATGAAATGGGAATAAAACAAAACTACCCCATAGGGCTTCTGGAGCTGGCTGCTAGATAACAGCAGAAAATGTAGAAGAATTGCATGGCAGTGTACAAAGTTTCCTCTCTTCTGTGCAATGTTAATCAAGCAGTGATATCTCTACCTTGTCATATATGCAACCAATACTTAAAATCTAAATGATAATCTCTGTAATCAGTATTTGATTGCCAAATACGTAAACTCAACTTTGTTAATACTTTATTGAAAAGCTATATGGTTCCACTGCCATATTTAAATAACTGGCAGTGCACTCCTGTCTGTGAGTTTACTTGGAAGTAAGCCCCACTGAGTTCAATGGGGCTTAGCCCCTAGCAAGTACATGTTTAATTGCAGCCCAAGAGTCCAATATGGTGAATAGTTCCTCGCCATAAGTATATTTGTCACCATTATAATCCTTATTGAGCTTTTCCTCCCATTGACTTTTGAATAGACAGTGGCCAGGTATCAGCAGTTGTGAAGCACCTCTCATTTCGCATGTGGCATGCCTCTGAATATCAATTGCTGGGGCATACAAGTAGGAACAGTTCGGTTGCACTCAGATCTTGATTGCACGGTTGCCAAAGCATCTGGTTAACCATTGTGAGAAGAGGCTGCTGGACTAACTGGACCTTTGGTCTTATCCAGCCAGTTATTGTTATGCTCTAATGATACATGCATGGACCTCTCCTATTCCAGGGGACCATTATTTTCCATGAGAAGAGGCAGCTCTCTTCATGCATAGTGCACTGGGAGGGCATGTGATTGTGAGTAAATAATCTCCCATCCTAGAAAAGAATGGGGAGCCACTATATACATAAAAAACTAGAGGTTCATGGTCATGATTTATTAAAGGCTTTGAACCTTCATGGTCTTTTGTCTCTCTGCCAACATCCAAGCTGTGCAGTGCCATTCATCGCTGGCCACACAATTGTAAATTACTACACTACTGCAGTATCCTGAGTACTTAGTACAATGGCATGATGTGTGATACTGTTCCAAATGCTCACCCAATCCTATTTCTGACTTCTTTGTGCCACAGGCCTCAAGATCAGTCCTTTAGGCTCTAAATGCTTGTTTTTTGTAACACTTCAGTCATGTCTTTGAAAGGCTAACATCACATCATTGTTTGTAATGTTCAGCTGGTGAATTGGGCCAAGAGCATGAGCTTAGTTTGCACCGTGAGCCTTGTGGAACCTGTGGAGTGGCTTGACTCCAAGGAACTGTTTTGCAGCTCAGATTGATGCCGTGTTAAGATCTCTTATAGTACGGGAGTTTGGTCTCACTAAGAGGTGCTAGAGCACTGGCATGGGTGTGCTGCCCAATTGTATAAATTATGTATGGAGATTTAACATCTGTATAAATAACCTCTGATGTACCCTTCATAAAACAACATTGCACAAGCTAATCTGCGGATTGGCAGCGTGACAGCATTAATTTGGGGTGGGGACCCACGGCAAGACAGTTCATGAAAACATGTTATGTTGAGCAAGTTATAACCAAACACCCGTCCTCTAAATCCTTGAAACGCAGCTGGAGGAAGCAAGTCCTAGGGTGCTACGAATTCCATTGCTTTGAAGGCAGAGTACCTTATGAGCAGATTAAAAGAAAGCTGTTTCTCCACTTCAAGGCTCTTTCAGATGTTACAGTTTGTACATGGAATTCATTCCCCAGTCATCAGTCACCTTGCATGCATATTTTGCAGATAAAAGCTCTAATTTTCAAACGTGTCACTTAGAAATGGGACAGATGGGGGGGAAATGGAATATATTAAAGTCGCCCACAAGCTAGATGTTACAGAGTGCACATGGCTGCCACACAAAAAATCAGTTCTAGGTGTTCCCTTCTCTCTCCTCTAGGGATGGAGGAAAAACATTATTCACTTTTCATTTTAATAAGAAGCTCTCTGTTTTGCACTTCTTGAACCAATCCACAATGCAAAACACAATCAGTGGTACCTCTGGTTAAGAACTTAATTCATTCTGGAGGTCCGTTCTTAACCTGAAACTGTTCTTAACCTGAGGTACCACTTTAGCTAATGGGGCCTCCCGCTGTCGCTGCACTGCCGCTGCACAATTTCTGTTCTCATCCTGAAGCAAAGTTCTTAACGTGAGGTATTATTTCTAGATTAGCAGAGTCTGTAACCTGAAGCATCTGTAACCTGAAGCGTCTGTAACCTGAGGTACCACTGTACTCTGAATTCTTCAATGTTGTTCTACAACCAAATGCTGAGGGCAATAATGCATAAATCCAAGGAATGTGTGTGTAAAATTGTATAAGTTATAAATTTTATGAACTAAAAGTAACATATGTGTAAATTAAAAGGCCTCAAAGCAGTTTCTAAAAAGAATAAACAAAGAAATTATCATCAACAGAAACATTTTTTAAAAAACTATTTAAAACACCCCAAAATAATTAAAATTTAAAAAAAAATTAAAAAGAGATTAAAACACCTCTCATATCTGAATGGGGTTGCCTAACAGGCTCTGAAAAGAGTACAATAAAGGCATCTGCCTGATGGCAACAGACAAGGAGTTTCAAAGTATAGATGCTGTCACACTAAAATATCAATTCCTTGCAAATGTGGAACAAGCATTATATGGCACTTGTAATTGTGTCAGTTTTGATGATCGAAGCAATCAAGTGGGCATATATGGGGCATGGTCAAATCGGTCCTAAGTTGTTAAGAACAGTTACTGAAAACCGAGGGATGCCAACAACACCACATCCATCTCATCAACCTCTCAACATTTCCAACTTCCATATAGCTCTCAGGTGGCCCCCTTCCTTTCTCACTCCCTTCTATTGTCAAATGAGGTTTTTGTGATCTCAGACATAAAGTATCCTGCAGGAAATATGTAATTTCTGCAGCTCCATTGGCTATACTAGGATAAAGTGAAGCACTTCTCCTCTGCCCCAACAACACAGAGAGTTGAAGACCATCCCTACTTCTGATTCTTATTAAAAGATCAGAGAAGACAGCTTTTGTTTTCGTGTAATTGAGGACAGTAGAACCAAAAATTGTTTCACTTAGGAGAGACAATATTCTTTTGCTGGGCTGTTTGAAAATTCTGCGTACACTGCAGATATGTATCAGTGTTAATTTGGTCAAAGCAATAAAGTTTGCATGCTAAGTCATGATGGAGGGGGTGGAGAGGGGAGGGGAGAGCAGAAGCAAGTCATACCCCACGAAGAAGAAACAGCTGCTTAAGGATGCTCATAGATCTTTCCAGTTGTGATCTGCTTTAGATCTTTGAGACAAGCTGTTTCTTTTACTCTTCACTGTAACCATTTGTATCTCTTAAGAACCAGGAAAAATTAAATGCCATCACAACTATTTAAAAACTAGGACATTGCTGAATTTTCAAGAGGTTCAGGATATGAAGCTTCCTCCAAATTTCACTCCGTATTCTGTAGAAAGTCACACCACGAATGGGGATAACCAAACAGAGAGATTTAGACTACAGGACAAGAGGACAATCTGAGACATGATCAATATGAAAGATGTCCTGGGAGCCCCACCTAAGACCTCTTCAGTGTTTCACTAATAGGGTTAGATATTTAAGAGCATCACCAACATTATACACTTTTCATTCGTGAGTTTTCGTGGTGGGGATTTAAGCATGGGCTTAACTTTCTGATTGACATTATTGTCATCAGTGGGGCTTTCCATGGGAAGTTAGTAGCAGTTTGTGCTCATGGTCATTGTTTTACTGATCTCTGGTATGCTGTGCAAAATGTATTTATTTCAGTGAGCTCAATTCTAAGGTTTCTCTAGGGGACTTGCCCTGTAAGAGGTCATTCTGTACCTCTTCACAGTCCACAATGAGTTAATTGACCTAAGTGAATATCACCCTCTCAAAACAGAGGAAGAAAGACACATCTGCTTTTTATTTTCCGAGTCCGAGACTTTCCGCACATTGTAGATTAAATGTCTGCATTCTTTCTAAACAGAAAGAAGCTCCCATGGGCTGACTCAAACAATACTACCCCCGCTTCCAGACAAGCGTTCCTAAACTCCTTCAAGTCTGAATTCATGTGGAAATATGCAATGTGTGAATGGGCAGATCTTGGGTATAGTCAGCATCAGTTCTTATAACCAATTTTTCCAGTTGCTGACTTGACAGGAATTGCTGCTGACTGTATCATTGATCTGCTGGTTTGCACATGCTACAAGAGCATTGTCCAGGCTGCTCACATAGAGTGTTCATTGCATCTGATGAACACCAGGTTGCAGGCAGCTGATGATGCCCTAAAGCCCATTCAAATATTTCTCACCCAATGGCCCTCCTCCCAATGTGGAAATGGAGCCTGGGTTCCCATTAGAATAGACAGAAGGAAGAATTGAGGGCAGTGGAGAGATGACAGTACTTAGATTTGGATTGGGAAGTCAGATGTCCCTAGTTATGGGGACGCAGTTCCAGACATTGTACCAGCAGCAGCTACCAGTCTCTAGAGCCTGGTCTCTCACCACCCAAGCACAAGAGTGGAACCACAGCTCAGAATGTGCCTTGCTGCTAATTATTACCTGGGGAAGAATTTGGGAACAAGGTTGCCCAATTCATAATGAAAATGAGTATTACTAAACAGGGAAATTCATACTGTAAGCCTCATCAGCATTACTAAACTTTCACACCATAGTGGCAAATTGATCTATGATGAATGAAACTCTGGTGTGGTTGTACAGGTCATGCTAGAGTAAGCAGCCTGCTGACATAAGTTCAGATTGCAAGGAGTCTTATAGTGCTCCTGTTCTCATCCAACTAGTATAAATCTAGGATAAGCTCACTCTGTGAAAAAAGAATCTTCTCTCTGGAATTCCAAGAGATTCAAGTTCAGCTGTTTGGTCATTTTTTTGGTAGGGTGGGGGGGTGGAATCAGTTCAATAAAATACTACACTTACATTGGAGGAACTTATTTTGGTACACTATTAATTGCTTCAGTGATCTATAATATTAATGGCTACAATAAGGATTTCATGGAGATTATATTTCAAATATTACTTACCTGTAACAGAATGCCATTTGTTAATAATTACCAGATTTATGAGCTGCTGTGGAATAAAATAGACACACCCTGGGGAGCCTCTTTTAGTACCATAAATATCCTACAAATGTATATATACATTATTCATTGTAGCCAAATGTAAAATAATAACACAAGGGAACATTACATTTCAGTACATTTCAGTTTTCCTCTCTGCTTTTTTGAATCTGGAGTTAGGAGCACCTGAATCCCACGGGAACTAAAGCAATGTTAGCAGAGCTACATCACTGATTGTTCCTAAAGGGTGAAACTTCTCTAGAAAACAAACTTCACTGTGTGTTGCTTTCTTCTAAGATGCATTTGTATTACCCCTAAATGCAGGGTAGTAGAACAGTTCCCATTCATCCCAATGGGACTTCCACCAAGTTCGCAGCAGACTGGGTACCGACTTACAGAATTCTAGGGATTCAATAATTCTGCAAAAGACTTATTCAGTTCAGAAAAAATGTATTTCAAACTGCACTCATTCCCTTCCAGATCACTTTTCTGTTGCTCTTGCACCATGACCTTCTTCCTACAAACTCAGGGTGCAACTTTAGTTTCATATCATAACAACCCTTTGAGGTTGGTTATGCTAGTAATAAAGTCTCTATCCAAGGCCAACCTCTCCAAGGCCAAGCATGAATTCAGACCGGACTTCCTCACATCAGATTTCACATTGAATTAATGAACATAAGAAACTGGCTGTTATGAGGCCATGGGGTTAAGTGGGGTTTGGGGAAGCAGAATGATGTCTGCATGTTCTGGGTGTTTCTCCAATACTGCAAAGCAGACTTGGGGGGCGCTAGGGGCATGATGGGGAGGAAGGGGAAAAGTCCCTCCTCCAAAACATTCCCTCCTTTGCCCTGTGTTAATAGATGCTTCTCACCGTCTTTCCTTACCTGATGTGACAAGAGTTCATACATATGTTCTGTAAGTTTTTTATGTTAAAAAGTTTAATTGAGATATTTTGAAAAGTGTGTGTAATAGGATTAGGGAACCTGTAGCAACTCCAGACAGCATGGCCAATGGTCAGGGGAGATGGGAGTTGCAGATCATCACCATTGGATGGCTGACAGGTTCCATGTGCACAGGATCACAGCTTTGCTTTCTCCCTTAGATACTGCTGTCAATGTACATTCAGATGTGCCTAGTCCTCTCTAAATTGCACATGGATCCACATATCCTTTCTCCCACTGAATGCCTTAAAGGTTTCTCCAGTGTTACGCAGTGTACTGTAGTAAACAGTCTTTTCCACCTGCTATTAGACACTGCAGCATTGTGGGCCAAGACAGCTTAATCCTCCAGTCCCGCCCTGCTCCTGCTGGCCTTAACCTGCAGTCATAAAGCACCATTTAAAAAATGTGTTTAGCTTGTTGTATACCCTGGAGATGTACAAGGTACCTATACTGCATGTGATGCTAAATGAATGAATAAATCTGAAGATCAACAGCAGGTTTCATCTACTTGCATTTCTCAGGATGCAAATATTTCAGACTTGCCTCTAAACTATTTAGATAAATAAAATTTTAATCGTCAATAAGGCCTCTGACTGCAGCCCCTCCTAACACATGGTTGGAACTGACTAAATGCTCTTTTCCTCGTCTATCAAAAAGGGCACAGAAATTCGAAGAAAACCCATATTTGTTGCTCGAAATAAATTATATCTGTTTATTTATTCGAAGGATTTATTTCAGTGCACACCGCCCTCCCATGGCAGCTTACCAAAAATGGTTTTCTATGTATGGAAATACAGAAATTAAAATATTGGCAGTTTTAAGCAAATGGACTACATTTAAATAATTAAATTAATTTAGACCAGCTGTGTGGTGGAATTTCACATGGGAAGTGAGCTGTGCCACACCTGACATCGCATGTAACATCAGAAGTGGGTGTGGTTTGAGGGAAGTGGCTTCATAGGCCAAACTGGGAGGCTTTTCGGCCATGATCTGCAGTTCTGCTCGTGTCATCTCAAAAAAAGAGGAAAAAATACAGCAGAAATAGAAAGGTACATCAAGAAGATCCATCATCAAGCTACTGGGTAAATTAGCTGAAGAAAGAAAAAACAAGTGCCTTTTCACAGGGATTTGCAAAATCTTCTATGGGGACACCAACAAGATTCAGAAAAGGGGAGGGTCTAATCACTTTGCAAAAAACTTATTTGGAAACACAGAATGGAGTTATCAAAGATGGGGAAGCATCATCTCTTGATCTCCCTTTTTCTGGAACTGACAGTTACCAGGCTCCTCACCCAGAGACCACATCTGTTTCTTTAGCCACTCTGAGGAAATGAGGCTATGTGGGTCTCCTGTCTCCTCCCTGTGTTGCAGCAGCCAAAAGCAATTTACCTTTTTTGTATATAATTTTTATTAAATTTTCTGTTTTGCAGTTTAGAATATTCAGTTAAACATCTTTAAAATATTAGTAACTTCCCTTCTTCTCCAGTGTGGTGTAGTGGAGCCAGTGTGGTGTAGTGGTTAAGAGCGGTAGTCTCGTAATCTGGGGAACCAGGTTCGCGTCTCCGCTCCTCCACATGCAGCTGCTGGGTGACCTTGGGCCAGTCACACTTCTTTGAAGTCTCTCAGCCTCACTCACCTCACAGAGTGTTTGTTGTGGGGGAGGAAGGGAAAGGAGAATGTTAGCCGCTTTGAAACTCCTTAAAGGGAGTGAAAGGCGGGATATCAAATCCAAACTCTTCTCTTCTTCTTCTTCCTTCCATGGTTCATTTTGCATATCATAAATCCCTGCATATTTTACATAAACTAAACCATTCAGTATTCCATTATTACACCCATCAAGACTTATTTACACTGTGTTGAATTTAACTTAATGCTGCCAATGTTTTCAAATGTACACAATCCCCCCCCCATATGTTCAGTAAACATTTTCCAATCTTCTTTAATCGTGTGTTCTTCTTGTTCTCTTATTCTATATGTTAACTCTGCAAGCTGTGCATATTCCATCAGCTTATGTTGCTATTCTTCTTTAGTTGGGATCTCGCTTATTTTCCATTTTTGGCCTAACAAAACACAGGCCGCAGTAGTGGCATACATATATAAACTTTTTTGACACCTGGGAATTTCCATCTGAATTATCCCCAACAGAAAGGACTCTCGTTTGTTTGTTTTTGGAAAAGTACTTTTAAACATATTTTTCAATTCATTATGAATTATTTCCCAATACTCTTTTACCCTTTACAGGTCCACCACATATGAAAGAACGTTCCCTCAACCTCATTGCATCTCCAGCACTTATCTGATTCAGTCTTATACGGCAAAAGCAATTTACTTCTGAAGTCCAGCTGCTGGAAACTGCAGCAGAGGAGAGTGCTGTTGTACTCAGGTACCTGATATTGTATTAGAAGAGCCACCTGCCTGACCCAGCAGGCTCTTCTCGTGCTCTTATATAGTCTACCTGTTCTGGGACAAAACCTCATGACAGCCATCAAGTGACTGAGGGGGCTGAAGACACCATTGTCCACACACAATGTCTCAATGCTCAATGTTCAGCAAATGTGCACAGCTCTCTCTGAATCAGAAATGAGACATACTGCATAGATATCACCAGTAATTAAGTGGTGAAAAGTGAATAGGAAGAGGGGGGTTTCGTCCGAAATTTAAAAAATGGAGGTCATCCAACCAAATGACAAGACAGTCTATGCAGAAAAATCTCTGTGAGGAAATACAGCTAAAAACAGAAATCCATTCATTCACCTAGCCAAGACAGAAACTGCTGGGCAGCCCTCATGCATAAAGCCTAACAGATGGTTGGCCTCCATATGGCACTCTGAAATACTCTGCTCCAAAACCAGCTGCCAAACCTAAGATCTTTTTGGGTACCACCCACTAAAGGAAGGGTGGTTCTGTTAAAGCTACTTAGTGGAAGATCCAGGAGTCTCACAGCTATTGAATAAGCCCAGCCAGATATGTGGCAGTTCCCATATCCTTAAATATCATTAACCAATTCGCTCAACATCACCAGCCAATACCTTACTCTGCCCTTAAGTCAGACACAGCTAAAAAGCACACACCACCCTTCATTTGTAAAGATTTAAAGCAGAGGAAAGTCATCTCTTCTAAGCCGAGACCAATTGAATGTTATGGTTCTTGAAAGCAGCGCCTCTAATTACAAATATATGGGGATTAATGAGTTTGGCAATGGCAGCATCTTAAGGAAAATGGCAGGCAGCCATTTAACTACTTTCTGGGTAACAAGAGATGACTGATGATTTTACTACCTATGTCCAAATAGTGAGATCAACATGAATTCTCCAAAGCAACACCTTCATTTAAATACCATGACCTTTTCACATCACAAAGTGGCTGCGAATGGAAGATAGTGGGGCTTTAAAAAAAAATTTACATTATCCCACTTTTGCAGTTTTTCCAAACCACTACTCAGTTCACCAAGTGCATGAAATTTGACAAGCTTACCATGATCCTCGACTCATTTGATCTAAGGATTTAAAAGTTTCTCATCTGACCAGTCATCTGATATCTATATTGTGCCTTGATCCAAGAACTGGAAGCTGAAACTTGAACAAGTGAGATCAAAATGGGAGGATTTTACAACGCAAAGGCAGAGTCATTAAAAATAACCATTTCTACTTACTATTCATTAGAGATCTGCAGTGGCTTTGGATTAATCCTGAATCCCTGACAGAACCAGGATTCTTTGAAGGGATTGTGGTTTTATCTGAGGTGAGGCACAATCAGGACAAGGTGCACAAAGTCAAAACTGGGACACACAAAGTTCAAGTATCTTGTGGTGCCTTAGCAACCTGCATTCCCCCACCCTCCCACCCACCCACAATGTCATAGACAAGTGTCTGCTGAATGTAAAAGTGTTGTTTCTAACTTTACCATCTAAGCAAAGTATCAGTGGGGGGTGGGGCAAAAAAGAAGGTAGCACAAATGCCAAAATGGGGTGAGAGCTCCATTGTGACTGACAGGTCAAGCTTTTAATCACAGTGAATAATATTAACCAGGCTCACCAATCGCAGGGCTTCAGAGGAAGAAAGAGAGTACATTTTAGTTCTCTCACCCCACCCCAGCCATGCAATCAACTCTTAAGATGCCTGGTATGAAAACCTCTGACCAATTTATCTGCAGTTTGGCAAGTTTCTTACCTAGGAACACTGGGTGTGTGTGGAAACACTGCCTTTTCCTCTGAAAGATCAGACAGCATTTCTCTTCTCTCTGATCTTAGTGCTTTGGGGCCACAGAGATCCACAACACACTTCAGATAAGCTTCTGCTGCTGCCTTTTATCATCAAAAAGCCAGCAGGTTTTTCGCTCAAATCTTAGTGCTATCAGATGCAGTTTTTGCAAAATGGATAAACCACTTTATGAGTAAACCTTCTGAAATCTAGCAGGATTCATCCTCCAGAAGGGACAGCATGCCTGCAAATTTCATCCAGTTCTGCCAAACAAAATTTACTACATTTTTTAACAAATAAACCAAACTTTAAAGACAGCACAAAACCTCCTGGACCTATTTGCCTGTAGATTCACAGACCTAATACACTCTGGATGTACTACCTAGCCTGCAAATCTCATACATTTTTTAAAACAGAATTATTTATTTATTTTACTTCCCAGTAATGAATGTGGGATGAAAAAAAATCCTCTTTTTTCTGAAGGGCAGTTGGTTTCAGGCATAAAACAGAATCAGAAAGCCTCTGAAGCTCTTAAATGGACTGTTTTTCAGAATGTCCAGTTAGGCTCTGAATCAAATATCATGATCAATACTTTACTCTCAATCTTCTTGCTATCCTAGATGATTTGAAACATTCTCTTATTGACCAAGATTCAAGTGAGCATAATTTCAGTGCCACCTGCCTCATCAAGGGCCTCCTTTTGTTGATTCTACCCCTTATTCATTGCTGCCATTTTCTATCTATGGCTGAGAAGACCCATAGCTCTGTGGAAATTTACATGCTTTGCATGTATGAGCTTCGTTTCCCAGCATCCCAAGTTAATGGTTCTCAAGCAGCAAGCTGGAAATCAGTCCTGCCCAAGCGTCCCTGCCAGTCATGGTAAACTGTGTTGAGTCAGATGGTCCAATGGTCTGTCTGAAGGCAACTTCCTGTGTTCAGCGACTATGTGAGTGACTGAAGATGAAGTGAAGCCAACTTTCCAGCTGGCATTATCTTTACTGACTGGCATGTTAAAGTCAACAAGCAGCGTAAGTGCACTAAAGAGGCATGTCTTTCCAGCTACACCATTAGATCTACTAGGAATGCCAGTGATTATAGTCTTATTCAGATGTTCCATCCTCACACAGCTGCATGATGGGGGAAATGGGGCTGCTCTTCCTGACTCTGCCCCTCTCTGTTGTGCTTCTGTTGGCTTTGCTCTGTGGTCCTCCATGCGTTGGAGGAGAAGATATGGGAAAAGGGAGCCTGCTCTGTATGCAAAGACTCCCAATGTGATTTAGCCTATTGGAGAGTTCTAAGTCATGTAGACTCCCCACTTCAAACCTTCCCTCCAATATGTGGAGAACAAAGGAGCCAAACTAACAGGGAGAAAGCCAGCCAATGAGGTCCCTTAAATTATTGAACAGGGCTGACGCTGCTATGCTTTCAAACTTTGTATCAGGTAGCTAACACAATGATTTCCACATGCTGTAAACTACAACTCCCATCCCCCCCGATTGTTGGCCATACTGGCAAAGGCTCATGGGAGTTACAGTCCACAACATTGGCTACCCCTGCTTTGCATGAATAGCACCATGCATAACCGACTCACCATCATTTCGTATATTGCTGGGACACATTAATATGATTGTTAAATGTTCACCGCTGAATGTGCCCCTTTTAAAGGCTTAGCTTACACAGAGCTTTTCTTTTACATCACAACACATATAGCAGTTTTAAATAGGTTATGAGGATGTTCACAGCTAGATTTTTCTTACGGTTCCCTCCACAAAAAACACCCGTCTTTTTGAACTGAAAAAAGTGGAGCATGTTCTGTAGTAAATTAAATGTAATTTGTGTGACATTTCTTCATGAGCAGTCTGTTGGTGTTACTATGGATTATGAAACAAGCTCTGTTCAAGTCCTGTATTAGCCTTATGTTCCATTTTTGGACTCAATCTGTTTTTGTTGCATTTTCATTCGGGATCAACAGGGGAGCCTTTCTCCTCCTAATTTAACACCTGTGAATTCCCACAGGTGCTGGAGAAGAGGAGGGATCAAATTAGTCCCTCATGGGGATTACTCTGGTCATCTCCAATTTGCACCAAATGTGAAGGGCAGCCTGAGGCAATAGTTGCATTTTATTTCATGGCGAATTAAAGCTCTGACTATGTTTTCATTTAATGATACTAGCATTAATAGGAAGAGATTTATGGGGGCCAAACTTTCTATCTCAAGTCTTTCATGATCCTTTGAAAGGACCATAGGGTAAAAGAGATGGCTTTGGAATTTTATTCCCAAATACTTGCTCTCTATCTTGAATGGAAATGCCACTACTGATAATGAATCAATAAGGGTGTTGGTTATATAATTCCATTGTTGAAAATTAAACCAGGAGTGGGGAACCTCAGGCCTGTGACCCTCTGGTCAAATGTGCTTCTCTTGGTCTGTCCCTCAGACCTCTCCCTCAGCCACAACCCTCATTGGCCCTCCTCCATACTCCCAGGTGTTTTTGCTTGCCTATGATATGTCCTTGAAGTAAAATGCCTCTCACTTGTCTTGATGGAGGCATGTGCATGTAAAAACTACCCTAATGTACAAAGGTAAAATTTACATTTGCTGCTCTGCTCACTTTGGCTCTGGTCCTGCCCACCACTGGCATAGCGCACCCTCAAAATGTTGCCCTGAAGGGAAGGTGGCACTCAGACTATAAAATGTTACCCATCCCTAACTTAATTTGAGCCTTGTGTCAAGACCTATTGAGATCTGTGGACAATTGAAATTGTGAACCTCTGAAATACAAATGGTCCTAGGATAACTTTCATTAAGGAAGATCATGGAAGGAAAAATTATGGTCCCTACTTCCCCCTGCAACCATTTTCACCTCTTAAGTAGACTCTCCTGAGGGCTGTGCATGTAGGCTCCCTGTGTGGTTTTGAACCTTGTGCAAATGGGGTTTTAAACTCTGCAGGAAATCTACACGTCTAAAGCCAACTTTCTGTTTCAGGCCTTCTTCTTCAACACATGGATCTTGGGACCAGTGAGCACAGCCCAAGACTTCCTGTCATATGATAGTAATCGGGCAAGGGAAAACGAGGGCTTTTCTATACAAAGAAATGCTTTTGTCCACATGGCTAGAATTTTCACAATTCACAAGGTAAAAACAAGGGCCACAAACCTTGGAAAAGTCCATCAATTCTTGATGAATTCAAATAAAATCAAAACTTGGAGAAAACACGCAGCTGAAAACCTAACCAAATGCTACAACTTCACATCCAGAGTGATCCTATACATGTCTACTCAGAATTAAGTTAAATTGGCCTTACTTTCAGGTGATGGAACCCTGAAGTTGGTATATCTTTTTAAGTTATTTTCAGCTGATGGAGGATGAGGTGGCTAAATTCTGCTACATTTTTCAAAGAAATTCAGAAATGAATACGAAAAACTTAAGTTTTCTTAATTTGACTTACAAAGCCAAATCTTTACAGTGACCAAGCAGATGGCAAGCACTTTTTCCCCTTACGCTTTCGCTTACCACATCAAAGGCAGACTTTATTTTGTGTTCCTTTTTCCTGCTATCTCTTAAGGCACGTCTGCCATCCCACTGCTCCTACTTTGTTGTGTCAGGAAAAGGCGGCAGGAGAGACATGAAAAGTTGCAGCAGAATGTGGTGCTTCATTGCCAACTACGGCAGGGTACAGATATGAAACTGGTCCATAAACCTCTCCAAACAAAGCTTTCTGGAAGCAATTTCCAGAGACACAGTCTCCTTTCCAGGTACACTGAACTTTCTGAAAGTGTCTTTGTACAGTATTGTATTTCATTTCCTTTGCTGGAAAATTGCTCAGATTCAATCACAATAGCAATATGGAGGGAACCTCAATTGTGTCAACTTGGGCTTCCCACAAAAGCTCAGCCTTTATTCATCTGTTTCCTAACCCTCTCCTAAATTTAGTTCTGCCATTTTTATCATGTGTGTTCAGTTCTTTCAGTTTCTTTGGAACTGATTCAGAGATTAAATATTCCTAAATATCCAGGTGTGAGGGAGGATCCCACACATGGAAAATGCAAAGTGCAAAAACTGCATTTATGTAAATTGCTTCTTTATTAACCCATTATCCTAAGACTCACGTCCGGAAACTAAAGACGCACATATTCATGGAGAAGAAATATATATCAATAAAATGATCCTCAAGTGTGACACCACCTTTGGGACTCCCTGCTTACTGACACTAGGCAGGTGCCCTCGCTATATTATTTTAGATGCAAGCATTTCTGTTTTGCAAGCTTATCCAGACATATAATTTAGGGTGCAATCCAGAATTACCACCACAGTGGTTCTGTGGAGTGGCACTGCCAGCCCCACATCTTCAGCCCTGCGTTTATTGGAGGCTACAACAGAAGGTTGGGGGCTTAGGTCTTTCATGCCTGATTCCCACATAATAGCTGTGAAACCCACGTTTTGGTGTATGTACACCAAAAAATTAGCATGTGTGAACGAGGCAGGTGACTGTTTTGATGTACCTCTATCAGATGTGCTTCCTATGAAGTGTGGGCTCAGTGAGAAACCTGGTATATATGGAAGAGCGCTTGATTTTCTTTAGATATTTTCACTTTAGGGATTTGAAAAGGGAATATAAAGGTGTCCTTACTTTGTGGTATCAGAAAGGGGTAAGTGATGAGTTCCCAGAAAACAAAAGTGTGGGATTCATAACAGAGAATATAAGTTTTGCAGTGGTCATTTGAATTGTAAATTGCATGTTGTGTGACAGGAATGAAAGCCTGAGGGATAGGAAGGGGGAAATCTTCCAGTTTTAGTTTCCCTCGGTTTCTCAATTTTTCCAGTCTTAGTTCAATTCTCCACATAAGTTCATGGTTTTTTAAAAAAACCTCATGAAAATTCATCAGTGTTTTAGTGTGAATTTGTACCCAAGTGTGTGCACTTTAGTACACATTTCTTGGCTACAGAACTCCCTTGCAAAATTCAAAGTGCAAATTTCTAAGGATGTGTTTCAGTTCTTGAATTGTTTCAGAAAGCACAAATTTTGTATGTTCATATTTAAAGGTGCACTGAATTAAGTTTCTCCCCCAACTATACTGGAGGCAACTGTTGATTGCAATACTCTGTCTTCTTACTCTAGAGAAGTGCCATTGACAAAGCAAGGTTAAACTCAGAGTTGGCTACACAGCTTTCATTTTTTTAAAAAGCTTTGTGCCACCTGGGGCCATGAATTCTGTTTCAGTTGTTATAAGACACAATGGTAACTTGAGTTGTGTTCACCTTAAATTAAAACATGCTGCAGAAAGAGGCCCCAGCACTAGCTGTGATGGAGACAAGATGGATGGTTTGAGCTGGGGAGTGAAATCCAAGTAATTAAGTAGTTGGCGCAAGACACCTGAAAACCAGTAACCCTTTGTTGTCTGCAACAGCAGTTTATTCTGCCAGTTGTATAGCACTACAAATGTGTAAATAATATAATGGAAAATCGAAAACATCCCCCCTCCAAAAAGGCAAACGTGCAAATTTAACTCCCAGTCACTCTCAAAAAGTCAAAATGCACATGTGCAAATAATAGCAATTACGAACAAGAGAAAAAACATATCTGCAAAGTGTAACCAATGAGAAAGAATACTAAATATTTTTTTTTAAGTCAATGATCAGAAAATATGAGAGGTCTAAATTGTGTTTGCATTACAAGAGAAAATGGAAGACGGCAGATTTTTATTCAACTAGGTCTTTACTGAACTTTTGTTCTGATTTGTTTACAGGGCAGTTATATGACAATGGATTTTTGAAGCATGGGTTTTCCTTACTTTTTTTAACTGTTAAGAACTGCTATATACTTTTAAAAGCATTTTTAATATGGCCATAACTCTGTTTAATACAGAAGGGGGACTGTTTACTCCCTGTGGTTTTCATCAATTTTCATATTGATATAATTCAGACAATAGGATAACTCCACTCGATATCATTTCCTGGCTACAGCAGAACTAGAGGTAATTGAGTGTTCATATTTTATTGGCTGGGGGTGGTGGGGTGCAGCAGCACCTGACTTGCCTATACTGAAGCCCCGAGAACAGTCAGAAATGCAGCATGAATAAAGAACAGCCCAATGGATCCAGAAACAGCAAGTGGTAATGCATTCCATGCGCGTATGCAGGTGGCTGAGCACACCATGGTATAAGTACCATGAAAGCATCTTTGGCAAGAGTTAATACTGGGCTCTGGAAAGCCAATGTACACATAGGTGAATGGGACTATTTGTTTAAATTCTTTTGCCAATTAGGCTGCAAGCCAATACATCCTTTTAACTCAATATGTCTTACTTCTGAGTAGGCATGTATAGCTTTGCACTGGAACTCTTGAATTATTAAACATCTATGCATCGTGATGGCAATGATGGTGGCGAATTCATTTTTGAATGACACCAAAAGAGTACCACCAGATTCTTAACGGCGATAAATTGCATGCACCACATCACTTCTATGTGACATTTTCCTCAAAATTTGATGGAGTTTTTGGAATAGGTTTTCACTTGCTGTTCACCTTGTCCCAGAAGGGCCTCTCACTTTGTCACAGTTGCAAAGGGTTTCCCCAAGGAGGGTTGCATCCATCTCTCCTGCGTTCCCCAGGTATGCAGCTCTTCTTTGGGCATTCCCACCTGCATCCGGGCCTGCACCAACCTCAACCCACTTTGTACTTCAAATTGACAGCAACATTAAGGGAAGAGCTAAGCAGCAACTGTTCATGGATGGAACCAAGTCTGTCAAACAGGGAAGGATGGAATGCCTCAGCTGAGTTGCGATATAAGAGTTTTAGATATGTTATTGTATCCACAAGGTTCCTGGGACTGGCACTCTTGAAAATAAATGGTTTTATAAAAAGAATAGTAGTAAACAGGGAACTAGGGCATGGGTAGGCAAACTAAGGCCCAGGGGCCAGGTCCGGCCCAATCGCATTCTAAATCCAGCCCGCAGACAGTCCAGGAATCAGCATGTTTTTACAATGAGTAGAATGTGTCCTTTTATTTAATATGCATCTCTGGGTTATTTGTGGGGCATAGGAATTCATTCATTTCCCCCCCCCCAAAAAAAATACAGTCCGCCCCCCCCCAAGGTGGACCGGCCCCCTGATGAAAAAGTCTGCTGACCCCTGAACTAGGGATTCACAAACAGACTCTGTGAGTTTTGTTCAATACACCTAATGTTGTTGTTTTGTCATGTGGCTGGGTTGGTCTGCA
This sequence comes from Podarcis raffonei, assembly GCF_027172205.1. NCBI lineage: Eukaryota > Metazoa > Chordata > Lepidosauria > Squamata > Lacertidae > Podarcis > Podarcis raffonei. The sequence goes on from NC_070607.1 coordinate 42,162,636, forward strand.
GCTCTTCTTGAGTGTACATGTAGTGGCAAACCCAGGTTTCTGCTATGTAGACTTTGCACCACCACAGAAATTGCTTGACCCATCTAGGTATCTCTTTATAATAATAAATGTGTCCTCCAGGCACAACTAGTATGGTGCATCTTGTGCGATCTTTCCCCCAAGGGCTGAGTGCAGCACATAATCATCCCTGTGAGAAAGGCTGATACAGAAGAGCAAGGCATGAACTGCAGAGCGCTGGTGCTGATGCCCTTTTATCCCTATGCATTAAATCCGAACTATGCATATCTGCTTCCTGCACTTTTCTCTACTGGCAAGAAATGTAAAGCAATAACGTGAAAGTCAGTCCATCAGTCAACAGTGATCCAGAGCAGAGATGCGTCTCAGTGTTTTCTGCTGGAAGCCTAGATACCTTGTGGGATCCTGGAGCTATCTTGCTTATTAATACCACTGGCAGTGACACATCTGTTTCAGATTCATTCCTTGGAGCTGGACTTGATAATAAGTACATTCTGTGTTGAACGCTAGCATTTACGTTGCCTGCCGAGATTCATATCCTTGAAGCAATTTACTCATTGCTAAGACTATTTGGTGATTTTATCTAACCAGCCAGGTATGAAATACAAAGCATTCTACACACACACACACACACACACACACACACACGTGTTATTCCTATAACTTTTACAAGCCCAGACCTGCTTTAAGAAAGGTAAAATCGGTTGTGATTGTCTACAAGATTCCCATTTATTCTAGAGGCAGAGGCATACGTCCAAGTGCTGTCCCAGTGTCCCATCTGCACCCCTCTCCCCCCATCCCTGTTTTGCACAATAGGGGCTTCTACTCACATTTGATTGGATGTGAGTACAGCCTTCCATGTGATCAGGAACCCTGATAAAGCAAGAAGGAGTCTACTCACATTCAAGCAAATGGGAGGAGAAGCCCCATGCAGACTTTGCCCACATACCATGGGGAAGGTTGGAGACTAAGGTGGGGGAGACATGTGAAAGAGAGGACACTGAAGAGCTTGCTTGCCCACCCCACCCCTCGCACAATCCCACCCACAATTTGAGTGTTCACACAGATGCCTAGCAAGTTTGTTCAAGGTGACTATAAGACATGGCATGTGTTCTTTCACAAAGCATGAAATGTGGTCCAATTTTATTTCAAACTCTAAAAACGGACACATTTGTTCTCAAAAGGGAGGCAAGTTCACGGGGCAGCCAGGTAGGCTATGGATATGGTATATTTGTTTTCATTTATTTTATACATGTGCTGTTAATCATCTTGAGTGAGATAAAAGTTTGCAATGAAGAAGAGGAATAGAAAAGCAGAAGGCACTGGAGGGATGTAAAGAAACAAATAATGCCACATATACACTATAACTTTCAAGTACATTTGAAGCACTTTTACCACAGAGCTCCTCAAAAAATTCTGGGCACTATAGTTTTTTATGGATTGCTGGGAAATGTAACTCTGTGAGGGGATAAACGACAGTGCCCATAATTCTTTGAATGTGCTTTAGAGGTATAGAATATGCACAGTCTAAGATGGAGGGATGCTGGAAAAGAGGGTGGAAGAACAGGCAGAAAGGGATCGGAAATGACACAGGCATAGTAGGTATAGAAGAGTAAGCATATAGAACAGGAAAGATGAATCTGTGGCCCTCCCGATGTTGCTTGTCTACCGCTCCCATCATCCCTAACCATTAGCCATGCTGGCTGGGGCTAAAGGGAGTTCAACAATTTTCCGGGGAGGAGTGTCACAGGTTCATTACATCCTATCCCGGTATCTCTCTAAATAAAAAGAGAGCGTGGGGTACCAAACTGAACCATTCCTTCAGGGAACCTTCAACTCAAGCCACATTTCTGCCTTTAATAAAAGAGAGAAAGCGGGGGGGGGAGGGCACAATACAAATTTAGTATATTGTAACTGGCACCTGAAATTAATTAAAGTTTCTACTTTGGAGACATTCGCTTCATTTGGCCTTTGTTGGCCATGACAACCCTGCTTTTAAATTAAAAAGGACTTTGCATCAGACTCTCCGGTCAACTCGACTTGCCCAAATTTGACAGAAATGAATTTCATTGTGAATATTCAGCTGAGCTCTACAAATAAGCAAAGTTTTCACTGGCTGCTTTGACTAAGCTATTAATATCCTTCTGTGCTTTGATGCAAGTACTTTTCTCTAGAAAGCTGTTGCTGTTCAAATATGTTAAAATAATCAAATATGTTGGCTTCTGGCAAACAATGGGGGGAAATTGCTTCCCTACTTCTGGGAGTTGCTATGCATTTTTAAAGCATTCCTAAAATATGCGTGTGTTGCAATTTTGGGACTTGGAAAGCCAACATATCCACAAATTGACGAAAATGATGGTGCTGTTGTGTTGATTTGCATCTTATTTAGAGGTGAGAATGAGAAGAATGATAACAAAACACTGAATATTTATTTATTTGGCTGCCAAGAAATTTTACAAATCAGCATGAGCCTACGATTTTATTTTTAATTTCCCACTAGCACTGTCCTTAAGCTCAGTGTGCTTGAGAAGGAACCATTTTAAATCAATAGACTGCAATTCTATGTGTATTTCTACCTTAGGAGCCTGTGCCACTGAAATGAAGGGGACTTCATGCCAGGTAACATCCATGCCAGGTCTGGAGGCAAACAGCCATTCCAGCAAGCTGAGCAGAATTTAAGCATCAACCTAGAGCCAGCCCAGAGTCGGCTAAGCCAAATAGAACCATTAGCCAAATACTGAGCCAAACAGAACCAGGTTGGCTCATTTCGCTTAAGAACATAAACACCCTACTGGATTAGACCAATGGAGCAATCTCATGCAGCATCCTATTTCCCACAATGGCCAGCCAAATGCAAAGCATGAAGGTGACAGCTGTCCCCTGTTGCTGCCTCCCAGCAGCTGGTACTGAGATACATCCTCTGTCTGGCCCATGTAGCCAATAACACTAGCAGCCATTTATCCTCTGCCTATTCCCCTTTAAAATGCAACAGATACACTAATGGACATCATCGCTATGCATGGCTGTGAATTCCACAAATTAATTACACCCTGTGTGACAAGCTCCTTGTTCTTGGCAGGCTGAAAGCTACTGCCAATTTATAGTGGCACTGCAGCATAGCACAGATGCTGGCCAGAAGCCCTTTCTGCCTCCAAGCTGCCACAGTGCCGTGGAAAGTGTCAGGCTCAGGCAATTGGCTGCTGTTGAGGTGCTGGTTCCAGGCTGCTGGAAGGCGAAGATGAAATCTGAAACTGGGGACAGGTAATTAGAGGGGTGGATGTGTCAAAGTCAAGTGTACCATCACCATCACCACCCCTAGCTGATGTGCACACCAAGCTATCTCAACAAGGCTTATCACTATTATCTGCTTTGCAGTTAGTAAGCTGAGGTAGTTCTCATTTCCTGGGGCACATATGGCATTCCCTCTGTACAAACAATAAAGATTGCTCATTCTATTCCCCCTTCCAACAGACCAGCCAAGAGAATTTACACTGGCTCCCCCAGTCCCACCACATTCACAGCGTCATGTCGTAAATACGATCACAAGCAATCTGATGATGCATGAAGGTATTTCACCATCCGCTCGGGGTTTGCGATCTCTCCTCTGGGCAAGATTTTTCAGGCAGAGGCTGCCTCATCTTTCACGGAAACTAAGCAGGCCCATAAATTATCGCCAGAATCCCTGCAACTCGGTCGCAGTAGCCTCCCACCCCTGGCGCCTGCTGGTTTGTTGTTGTTGACGATGCTGAAGCTGGCCGTTCCGAGCGTGGGGAATGTGTGATGTATCGGGAGAGCAGCAAGACCTCTTAACTCCTCAGTGTAAAGGTCACCAATGGGAAGAAAATGCCATTTCCAAGGATATTTAGCATTATATAGGTCCTCCGGTTAGTGCCACACTTTACTTTGTCATTCTTGGCATCCCGCTTGGAGAGCTCTGCTCCACTTCATCATCATAAACATGTCAACAATCAGCCCCAGTGGAGGGTCCGGCTGTTTGTTCTGCAGCCTCGCATGGAAAAGTGTGCCCCCCACAGCAGTTCACAGCACTTACGCTCTGTGCCCAGTGGGGCCAGACCTGGAACATTTTCATTTTGTTTGCCTAGATTCTGGATCTCCTCCCCCTGCTTTATTTTATCCTTCCCAGGAATGAAAATTATGCATGTGAGAAATGCAGTTAGAAATTTGCCTGGGGAGACCTCCTTAACAGTTGCTGCCTGAAGGCTACAAAAGAGTGGCACAAATGCAATAACTTTGTTGTTCGGCTCCTACAATGTGATTATTTTGGAAAGCTGCAGAAGCTCACACTTGCATGGAAATCATACCCTTTGCCCTAAAAAAACCCCTGAGCCTATAATCTCCAGTAGGTGGGAACTATTCCTAATTTCCTTTTACCCCATACTTAGGGCCCACCCACACTTTCCCTTAAGTCTGTACATCTTTGCCCTATTTGGTCTGAGGCTGGGCGATCCCACTTGTGATTTTTGCCTCAGATTTTACTTGGTGAAAGACTCCTGAAGCCCTGTGCTTTCCCATTCATTCTTTCTATAATCAATAATCTGCTTCTTGTGTTGTCTCCACCTTCAGCTCTGCCCACCTGTGGCAGAATGTCAGAGAATCAGAAAATAGGATAACCAGACAATCATTTAACATATAGAAAAGGAGCCAGAAGTCTTCCGATATGTATTATTAAAGACAGAATATATATTAAAAAATAAAAATATTGTCCAGTAGCACCTTCGAGACCAACTAAGTTTGTTCTTGGTACAAGCTTTCATGTGCATGCACACTTCTTCAGATACACAGTGTGCATGCACGCGAAAGCTTATACCAAGAACAAACTTAGTTGGTCTTGAAGGTGCTACTGGACAATTTTATATATATATATATATATATATATATATATATATACATATATATATATATATATATATATATATATTTCAACTGCGTCAGACCAATACAGCTACCAACCTGAATCTAAAGACAGAAAATAAAGCTGTGATTTAGGAACCATCACAACCAATCAAAACAAATGAATGGGAACAAGCATATATATCATTTGGTCGCAATCTTAGCGATTAGAGCTAAACAGAGAAAACTAAAATTAATAAATAAAAAATTAAGCAGGCTGATGAAACTGGAAGTGTGCTGCTTGAAGCTGGAGAGACAGCTGTGGAAATTATCCTGCAGGGGTAGGGGGGGAAAGGATGAAAGAAGTTGGATGCAGACTGCCCCAAACACAGCTCCTAGGAAAGCACACAAAATCCCAGTCAGGAGCTATTTTAGGACCAGTTCAGAAGAGAGACAATTTTTTATCCAGGTTTTCTGTGAATTAACATTTGTTCTGATTTAACAGTAAACAGTGGGTTTTCCAAGGGGAAGCGGGGTGGGGGGAAACAACTTTTTGAACTCATGATAATAGATATGAAATACTAGAAATTGTAGTGTAGATGGGCCCTTACTCTTTTCTGGGCCTTGGTGGCACTCAGCTGAAAATATACCATCCGTAAGAAGTATTCATAATTGGGACTTCAGTTGCCTAATCCAAAGCTTTTTCTTACCATTTAGAGAAAGGATGGTGAAGCTACAATGGTTGCTGGACTGTAACTCTTCTTGGCTCAACCAGTGTGGCCCACAGGGAGGGGAGCTGGAGTGCAGCAATCCTGGTTTAGAGGGCACCAAGCTGTTGTGTGAGACCTTAGAGCAGGAAGAATCTCGTTCTAGGATTCTATAGGAAATGCTCTAATGTTCTTTTGCCTCCTTTTTGGTCACTGCTTTTCTGCAACTTCGCTCAATTTTGCTGGTTTCTAGGGGTGCTGCTAGAAATGCAGCACATTACCTTGTTGACGAGACTTAAAGGCTGCTTTGCAGATGGTTACTTACCATACATATGTTACAGTTAATGTCTGTACAGTGTATATGGAATTTTGCTCTGATTTGTAGCTAGTTTGGGGCTCACTGCTATCCACATGCTCTGATGCTGTTCAATATCCTGGAAATTGTTTGCCTGTTAGCACATTCTTCTGAGTATCTGAGATCACTTTATTTCAACTCCTGCATAGAGATGCGTAATGCAACACTGGTTATATGGCCCCCTGTATAACATTCTTTAAATACAACATAGGAAAACAAAAGAAAAACATTTTTTTCGTTTTATGGTGTAGTTTTATAATACAGTGCACTTTTTACAACTTATGCCCCAGAGAGCATTTTAATAGCCCACTTAATTACCCTTGCAAGAGAAGACTCTATAACAGAAACTCTGGCAGATCCTTAACTAGAAATTACAATCACCTACATTATAAAAATAACTAATTAGAATGATGTTTGGCTATAAGAGAGGATGCCGAACGTCCTGGGTGTTAAAAGCAGGCAGCAATAACAAAAGGCTGCCAAAACCAAAGCTTATTATATCCCAGTTGATTTCAGGGGGAAGTTTGTTTGCTGGTTTTGAATGTTATGGACTGCACTGCAAAAGCAAGATGACAGGAGGTACAGAGAGAAAGCAGCAAAGGGGAGGGGCGTTGCTTGTGCTTCCTATCTAATGTGCAAAGTGGAAAAGGTTAGGATTTTTCACCTCAAAAAACACCTTGCCCATCTTTTGCCTCCATCCCTCCATCTGTGATAGCAATGATTTCTGATAAGGGTATAATGGAGATGTGTCAAAGCATCTTCACTCTACAGCCTTTACCATATGCTGAAGTTACACCTCTTTAACATGGTCTTTGAAAATTAAGGTACCTTGTTTGATTGGACCTACCTATTGTGCTGACTTTATACATTTCAGTTCCATTTGAAACAGTTTTACTTAACCGAGTCAAATATATGTTGGAAATGTAAAGAAAAAGAAGGTACTTTTTATCATATGTGGTGGGAATGTAGAGAAGTTAAAAACAATTGGGAAATGATATATAATGAATTGAAAAAAATGTTTAAAATGACATTTGTAAAAAACAAAAAACCAGAAGCATTTTTGTTAGGGATTGTGGGACAGGACCTGCCAAGAAAAACAAAAAAATTATTTACGTATGCTACAACAGCGGCAAGAGCCTTGTTAGCACAAGGATGGAAGAACGAGGAAACCCCAATGAAAGAACGGTGGCAAGAAAAATTGATGAGCTATGCAGAATTGGCCAAATTGACACACAAACTGCGTGAGAAGGACAATCATTGCTTCAAAGAAGATTGGGAACTTTTTACAAACTATTTAAAAAAAATGGCTTGGACTCCTTGGCAGGTTTTGAATAAAACATCCACAAATTTATTAATAGAATATATGGCAGATAAGGTAATGATATGTACAATTTTCAACATGCAGAGAATAATAAGCGCAAACAAATCAGAGAAGGGAGCTGAGGGAAGTCTCGGGAAGGAGGGAGAGGGAGGGACGGGGAGGGGGGATAAAAAGGGGGAAATAATGTAATTGATTATTTGGATTGATAATTTGTTTTGTTGAAATTGTTTAATAAAAATATATTTTTTAAAAAAGAAAAAGGGGGGAGAAAAAAGAAACAGTTTTACTTGTTTTATAAGAACCTATTTTATAGTTGTATATTCTGTTGTTGAAACCCACCTGGGTTTGATAAGGTTTTGAAAACCTCATCAAATAATTAGGGCTGTGCAAAGTTCCTAATTTAGCCAGGCCAGATTAGGCCCCAAGCAGAATGAGGGAGTGTGCACAACCCTATTTCAAACTTCTACTCCAGCCAGAACTCTTTTGTCTATGTGAACAAGAGAAGATCCCCATTCCATTCCTTCCCAAAGTGGCTCCAGGAAGCAGAGACGTTGCTTGGGATGTCCTGAGCCCAATTTAACTGTGTCTGATCCTTCTTGTGGTCAATGTTCTCCTGTCCATAAAAACATGTGTAAACCATTCCTATATACTGGTTTGAGATGTTGTTTTCAAAAGGGCACATTAATTAGGACTTTATAGGGCACAGGTTAGTGTGTTTCCAGTGAAAGGTTAAAGTCTAATGGCTTCCACATGTTTTAATACTTGATGCAGGAACGGCGATTAGCTGGAGGGCTTTTCCTTTCCATGTGTTATTCTTCCACCGTGGCTGAGGAGCAGCTTTAAACTCTTTGCAGAATCACAACAATGTTTCGCTCCTCGGATCCTGTGGCATCCGAATGCTTGGGTCACTTAAAACTTGGCTGCAAGAACACACTGCAGGGAGCAATGCTGAACAGGCAGGGAACGAGGTAAGATGACCTAATGGGCTTTTTCTATCTTTAATGTATATGGTTCCATCATTTCCAATAAACCACAAAACTATTCCAAGAACTAGCCTGCACCCCTAGAGTGTGTGCAGCTGGCTGCTAGGGCAGCAGACGTTTGTTAAAAGCATCTCTGGAGAGACCTTTTGTTTGGAATACCTTCAAAAACCAATATAGTTGTTTTTTATGATGTAACAGAACATGCCAAGGCGAGAGCAGAAGGAAAGGAGTCTGGAATAGAGGAAAGTTCACTCATCTGACATAAGACGAAGGACTCGGTGAAAATCAGGGTGAGAATACGCAGATGAGCATGCAGAGGGAAATGGCATTGCAAGGTGCAAAGAGCTCTGTAATTTTTCTGAGGTTATTCATTTTTATAAAGACACACAACACAGCTCCCTGCTCACCAGGCAAGGTTTGGGCTAGGAGGACTGTAGATCTAGACTTCATTATGACTTTCAGAAAGGAAATGGTGAGCCAACTTACTCAAGCAAAGTCTGTTTTCTACAACTGAGAAAAGTGCGTGAGCAACCCTCCAAATGCTGTTGATCTCAGTCAGGCTTTCACATTTTGATGCCAATAGCATCATGGAGCTGTGCTACATACCTGGCCTCCTCCCAGTTGAGTTCCAGCTGCATACAGAGAGGGGCAGGCGCAAGATGGTGGCAAGGTCAGTATGGTGCAAACATGCCAGCAGAGCCAATCCACTAGCACACTTGCACCATCACAGCTCCTCCGTCCTGGTGTGCAGTAGCAACCCAGCCAGAGGGAGGCCGGTTGAGCAGCACAGCTCCAACATGCTTTCTGCTACTGCCTGGTGCCTTCCAGATGTTTCAGACGACAACTCCCATCAGCACCAGTCAGTATGGGCAACGGATAAGGATGGTGGGAGTTATACTCCAAACTATATGAAGGCCACCACATGGTCTAGGTATAATTTTTTGAGAGGCTGTAGGATCCAGGGGACTCCAGAGTGTCATGTTTCAACCCTGCCCAGACCTTGAACCAGAGGTCTCCTTGGATGAGGAGCAATGGGAGCAGGACCCTCCAGAATATCTCTGCAATGCCAATTCCCAGGACAGGGTGTGCCTACAATGGTTTTTTGGATTCCTGGTCAACATCCCATCCCACTTTATCTCATCCAGGGCCAGAGAAGCAGAGGAGACAGCCAGACACACAGGAATTTTCAAGCTGCTGTTGAAGTGTCATGCAAGTAGTGGAGGACCATAGAAACACCTGTTCAGATCAGGGCCCCACTGAGAGCCAGGAAGGGGTGGAGACACTAGCTCCTACCTAGTCTGAGATGCTTCATTGCCAAAGCAACGACTCCCATCCCAGCCCCAGTCTTTCTGACCTGGGGAAAGTATACAAAGTGGTCTCCATGTTAACATTTCACCTAAGGCCAGTCCTATGTCCAAGTCTTGATCTACAACACCAAGGTCACATGTTCCATTGGTTGGCTGTGATCACCACACACCCCTTTCTTTGACCTTTTCAAACTCTCCCATAAAAGAGGTCAACATTAATTTTGCGAAATTGTTTTCTGATCTTCACTTAAAATTCAGAAGGGAAGGTGAGAGGTTACAAACCAGCCACTATGAGGTTCCTTCTCCATTACTTTGTGAGAATTTAATTTCCTCCAGTTCCTTGGAGATGGTGCTCCAAAGGTCAATGTTGCAAAATAAATGTTCCTTGATGAAGCTTTTAACTTGCTGTCCCATCTTGCCTGGTTCAGCAGCTGTGTCCTTTGTTGATTGACATATCTTAATACACTTGCTTAGAGTGTTGCACACTCTCTTTATCGCTTGCTTGATATTAGAGGGAAGAAGATGACTGTCCATGGAACGAGGAATCAGAAGATGCTCCCTCCTCTGACTTTATTTTTCAACAGAAGCATCAGACACATAATGGGAATAATGGATCACTTTCCATTATTTTCTTTCTTTTTTAGCATCAACTTCAGATTACACATAATGAATTCAAACTACAGATTGCATGAAGATGCACAGCATGTTTCATGGTGAGAAGAGATTCTGGTATTATCACACTACCTGCAAAGGAATTAAAGCATAGCTGTCAACTTTTCCCTTTTCTTGCGAGGAATCCTATTTGGAATAAGGGAATTTCCCTTTAAAAAACGTTGACAGCTATGATTAAAATCTTAGGTTAGTGCTTCAGTTTTCTGAACTCACAAATTTTGATTTGCATATTCTTTTCAAAAAAAAAGATTCATTTTTTTTATTTGTTTACAATATCTCTACAACACCCAATCAGAAAGGTTCACTAGGTTGTTTACATACAGCGTAACTAGAATCCAGTCAGAATCCAGGAGTACTTCCAAACTACAAACCTCCATCTATCAGGTGGAGTGCAACTCCTACCAAAACAGTGTGCATCTAATTCCCTGACGTGGGAACCACCACCCACAGCAATTCCAGCTTATCAGGATTCAGCCTCAACTTATTGGCCCCTGCCCAGTCTATCACTGCCTCCAGATACCCATTCTGCACCTTCACAATGCAATCCTAAACCGAAGACATCAGGAAAAGGTCCTCTTGGATCAGCCCAAGGGCCCATCTAGTCCAACGACTTGTTCTCATAGCAGCAAAGCAGAAGCCCATGGGAAGCCCACAAGCCACAACAACACTTGGATCTTAGCTAATCTGGCCATGTCAGATTTTTCTCATTTTTCCAGTCTAAGATATCCACATCAATTTGCTTTTGTTGTTGTTGTTCTTTCCTTTTAAAAACTCACTCTTAAAATTCATCAGCATTTAAGTGCAAATTTCTCCTGATATACACATTTTTGAATGCAATTTTGCCCAGTACAGTGGAACCTTGACTTACGTACAGCTCTACTTATGTACGATTCCAGTTACAACCTTCAGTAGTTGCTTCGACTTATGAACTTTCCTCTAGATACAAACAGAGGCCTTGCCAGCAGTCCGGAGCTTGCCTGGCCGGCTACAGAGCAGCGCTGGAGCCTCCACCAACGGGAAGTTATAATTTCCCTAATGCAATGCATTTTTGTTATCTAATTTTCACTAATAAACGCATTTGTAATCACACTTTGCCCCAGTGTATGTGGTTTTGTATTTGGCTACAGAACTGCACTGCAAAATTCAGAGAAGTGCACAGCTTGACAGATGTTTCAGTTTGCATATCGTTTCAGAAACTGAATTTGTCACATTTTCCTTTAAATGTGAACTGAATCAAATTTCTGCCCCATCCCTAATGATCAGTGATGTGGTTTATTTCACTATTGTTTTCCTGAGCACTCTTCTCAACCTGGAACATGACATCCTTTCCCCTTTTGCATTCAGTCATCAAAACCTCAATTCACCCACAAAAACTTTGTTCAATATCTCCCTTATCCCCGTTTTCCTTCAATGAAAATATCCCTTCTGTTTGGTTACCAACTTTGATAGGGATAAATGCCATCGGTGCATTGCTGTTATTATTTATTAAATTTGTATACCGCCCTTCATCCGAAGATCCCAGGGTGGTTCACAACAGAAAAATGCAAAATACACCATAATTAAAAAAACAAAAACAAATATCTCCCCCTCCCATTAGGCTGCTTTCTACAAGCTCGATAAGATTTGAGCCAAATTGCAGCAGAGAGACCTAGAGAGGAGGGGCATGCGGGGGGAGCTTTTGGCAAAAGGAGTTAGATTTTATCCATAATGACAGTTCCAGCTCAACTGAGGCAGCAGGGAACAGGCCCTCCCTCCTCCAGCGCACCTTAAGGTCAGGAGAGGTCACTGTGAGCACCTCAGCTTGGCTGTGACCTTGTGGGAGATCTTGCAAAGCGCATCTGGAATGTATTTTGGCTTCATGAGGGATAAATGAAAACACTGAGCACAACAGGATCGAGGCAATGTTGTTTGAAAGAAAAGGTAATGTTTTGACCCTTTCTCGGCCTGTGACATGTCTGGTTCTTCCACCAAGGGCCAGGGAAGTACAGCTTGTTTTGTTTGAAAGCCTGATAAGCTCTTTGACTGTTTTCAAAGAACAGCTTTGGGGAAGATTTTCTCACACGTAGGCTTTGAGCAGCAGCACTGGTTGCACACAAATAAAGGTGGGGAGAGAAGGGTTGTGTGAAAAGGCAAATCAGCATTGTGATTTCATACCACGAAATGGAAAAATAAATGAACCTGACCAAATTAAGAATATATATAAATATTATCCTTTTTACCTGTTCATCTTGGTAGGGTAGTCTCTATACTTTTTCTCTGTATAGTTAAGATACTTCAAAAATTAGTTGAAAAGTTAGGCTGTGAATAGCCAAAAGCTCTATGACAATCTTGTAGGTGATCAAAACTACTTTTTAAAGCAGGTCAGAAGAAGGGTGGAACAACTTTGGGAAGGGGCAAGTTAAACCAGAGGAGTAGTAAATGGGATGTTTTTCTGCCAGCCATTTCATTCCTCTAACTCCATCCCCTCAGTTTATCATCTCATATACCAAATGCTTAGTTTAGTTACATACATCATATACAGGTATAGTCATACCTTGGAAATCAATCAGAATCCGTTCCGGAAGTCCACTCGACTTCCAAAACGTTCAGAAAACAAAGTGCAGCTTCTGATTGGCTACAGGAAGTTCCTGCAGCCAATCGGAAGCTGCGAAAGCCCTGTTGGACATTTGGGTTCCAAAAAACATTCGCAAACAGAACACTCACTTCTGGGTTTGTGGCTTTCCAAAGCCAAAATGTTCAAGTTGCAAGGCGTTCAGGATCCAAGGTACAACTGTACATGTAATATTTAATTAGGCTCTCATAACTCCTATCTTGATGACCCTTTTTCACAATCCATTTGGAAGCGTTTCACACTAACAGAAGCTTGCAGCCTTAGCTTCTTAGCATGGGGGGGGGGGGGGAGAGAATCAAAAAAATCTAGTAGATATACCACACAGACACTTTACATTTCACATTATTTCTTAAGGGTGTTCCTTTGACCTCCCGCCTTTCATTTTGGCCTCATAACCGCTCTTGCTTAAGTAATATGATTTCCCCTCAGAATATGCTGCTGAAGGCCTGACTGACATCTGTGGGTCGTTCATGAACCCAACAGCCGTGCTGAATAAGCAAAGTGAACAACAGAGGAACACTGGATGGATTAAAATGGAGAGAAAACCAAATAACTTCCCCTGCTGCTGCTGCTTAGACCCTTTTCCTCTTAATTCCTCCCGGACCCCCCAAGGCTGGTGGAAGAAAGAGATCTGGTTGCTTTGGACTGAATATTGACACAGCAAGAGTGTGTTTCTATAAGTGTCTGCATCGCTTGGCTTACCTCAGTGAGTACAGTAAATTAAGCCAAAAAACAAAACTAAAACCCCACCACTGTTGGAAGCACGGGGCAGGAGGGGGGGCACATGGACAGACACAGGGTTATTACAATGTGCTCAAGCTGTTTTGAGACATGTAAAAGGTAAAGGTACCCCTACCCGTACAGGCCAGTCGTGTCCGACTCTAGGGTTGCGTGCTCATCTCGCTCTAGAGGCCGTGAGCCGGCGCCGTCCGAAGACACTTCCGGGTCACGTGGCCAGCGTGATGAAGCTGCAGCTGGCGAGCCAGCACCAGCGCAGCACATGTAAACGCCGTTTACCTTCCCGCTATAAAGCGGTCCCTATTTATCTACTTGCACTTGAGAGTGCTTTCGAACTGCTAGGTGGGCAGGAGCTGGGACCGAACGACGGGAGCTCACCCCGCCACGGGGATTCGAACCGCCGACCATACGATCGGCAAGTCCTAGGCACTGAGGTTTTACCCACAGCGCCACCCGCGTCCCTGTTTGAGACATGAGTGCTACCCAAATGCTCCTTCAATGGAGAGGGCCAGTCCAATACATTTTGCTGCCAGAGGCAAACAAAATCATTAATCGTGACACCCAAATCTGCCACCTGAAGCCAGCGCTGCACTCTGTCTACACGTAGGACTGGCCCAGTTCATGTGAGTGGAAACTGAGATCCTATATGGCTTTGTGCATATATTGCGGAAAGATGGTAGAGGAAGGTGGAACAGGAGTGGAGCCTGAATAAGGGGGTGCAAGTCTTGTTGCCTAGAACCAGGCACAGGTTTGCAATCCTGACGTTCACACAAGACAAGTGAGTCTCACAACTGAACATACCACACCTCAGACTGAAAAGCTTGGTGGGATGGGCATGAAAACATTTTGGGACATCTCTGTTGCTTCCAACCAGTTCTGAACTTCTTGCCCTGCTCCAGAATTCCTGAACCATGACTCCTGAACTCTGTGGCTGCTGCTGAGCCTGTACAACAAATCTGACTTATTGAGCGAAGGAGTACCACATATGAGGTGCAGCCACAGAAAAGACCTTGTCAGATGTAACCACCAATTGTGCCTCAGAAGGCCTTGTAAGAGGAATATATCAGTTGTAAGAGGGATATATCAGTTGATCTTAAAAGATGGGTAGATTCACATGGAGTGAGACAATGCTTCCTGTGGCTGCCTCAGAGGAACAGTGGAATGAATGGCTGATCCTCAGGTTCGTGAATGCATAGGTCATCACGTACATGTAAATGTCCATATGTGTGATCTAAATGCCACACAAGATATAGGCACACACACACAAACCTGGGCCACATGTGATGTTTGCACATGATGGGGCATGACATAACATGCAATGCTGAGCTCTGCACCCCAGCAAGTGTGCAACACACCCACCACATATAGACATAAATGAGACTGAGAAATACCTGTTCCTAGCAATAAATCTCTACATAATTTCTATTTGTCAAAGGGATATTAAGTATAAGGGGGGGGGTTCATTTGATGTCTTCTTGTTCTTGTTGTAATAATGTTAGTAATACAAATAATAATAGCATAAAATCCCATTTGATTTATTAAATAAAATAAGCATTGATATTTAGATTTTTAAAAATGGTTGAAGGGGAGTGTAAATGTGTGTGTGTGTGTAGCACAATCCTAACCCTGTCCCCTCGGAATTAAGTCCTATTGAATTCAGTGGGACTTACTCCCAGGTAAGTGGGGTTAGAATTGCAGCCGTATCCAGTATAAAAATAAACACGCCAGGTGAAGGAAGGTTTGGGAATACATCTGCTAAAAGTGCAATATTCTGAGGATCTCAACCCTGGTATTTTCCTCCTCTTGCCCAGCTGTAATCTTGGAGTGTAAATTTTGCTCAGCCATTTGGCCTAGGGGTGGTGAATGGGAGGCTACAGAGCAGGCCCATATGCCTCAAGTTGTGGGTTTCTGCAAAGTGAATTCCAAGCCAAAGATCTAAAAGCAATTAAGGACTTGGTGATTTAGCTTCCTGACATGGCCATCAATGAGCCCTTTCTGGTTAAATATGCTTAACAATGAAAACACATTTAGTCACAGAGAAGGTAAAAAAAGAAAAGAAACGAACTCCTGGCCTTTAGAAACACCTAAAAAGAAAAGAATTTCTCTTCAGAGTAAGAGACAAGCCACATGAACAAAGAAGGAAGATTTCTATGCCCACATAGCTGAGAACTAGCAACCCCCTCCAAAAAGGAAGGATGTAACTATTTAAAAATAATAATGATTTTATAAGGGGGGGGGGAGATACAGAACTGAAGAAATTACACTGTTGGGTAGTGGCTAACAACCCCCACCTCCCAAATTCCATTGTCTAAGGTTGTTCCAATTTTGTCTACACATAAGAGAACTGGTTGGGCAACTGGAGACCATTTGAGCTGCAGTCCCCTTCCATGTCTGCCATTTTCCTAACACAAACGCCACACCTGGAAAATACGCCGCAACCCAAACCCTGATTCCCTGTCTGTCCTCCAGCTACTTTTACGCTTTGGGTGAGAAAACAGAGATGTGGTTAGGGATCTCTTCCCTCTCTTAGCTAGCTTGACCCTCAGGCACCTCATCCTTAGGCAGAGGCGCCAGCTTCTCCAGACAACTGAGGGGGCCTGATGCAACATCCTGATGTCAAGCATGTGATGTTGTGTGTGTGGCCCTCTGAACTTTGAGGGGACCTGGCCCCCTAAAAATGATACAACCCCCTCCCCCCCCCCCACCGCAGTGCCTTGGCTTCCTTGGCAACTTAGTTGACCCTTTTATTGTTCTCTGCTACCACCTGCTGACTTGTCAAGGAATTCCACACCTCAGTTTGGAGATCCATGGATGGAACTCCCAGTGCAATTTTCTGCTTCAGGGAGCAGCCATGAGATAAGAGTGATTTAGGCTGGGGCCATATCAGGCAGAGAGGGGAAGATTCAGTCCTATGCCCACTGCTGACTCCACAACTTTAAATTGCCTCAGAAGCTACTGTAGGTGAGTAAGCAGACGATCACAGTTATGGGCTGATGCAGATTAATTCACATGCACACATCCCTAATTACAGTCACTTGAGGAGAGTCATAGCTCAAAGGGGATTCAGGCCTAAGCCTCTCTGATTGAAATCCTGATCACTACGATTCAGTGTCTTTCCACAATATATTTCCCACTGATCAATGCCAATTTGCAGGTTGTCAGGAAGGGAATTCAGAAAATAAGGCATTCCAGACGGGGCAGTAGAGGCTGCTTGTGCATGTGGGCATGCATGGGGATGATCCAGGACCCTGGAATATTTTTGAAACATTGCATGTTTTCAAGATTTATCTTCATGACAATGAAGACTAGAAACTTTCATATATATATATATATATATATATATATATATATATATATATATATATAAAAAGTGGTGATGACAATTACCTGGAATCTGAAACAAATATACAGTGGTACCTCGGGTTACATACGCTTCAGGTTACAGACTCCGCTAACCCAGAAATAGTACCTCGGGTTAAGAACTTTGCTTCAGGATGAGAACAGAAATCGTGCGGTAGCAGCGGGAGGCCCCATTAGCTAAAGTGGTGCTTCAGGTTAAGAACAGTTTCAGGTTAAGTACGGACCTCCGGAACGAATTAAGTACCTACTTAACCCAAGGTACCACTGTACTTACTGGTATATATTTAAAAAGATCTCAGACATATGACATGTATATTATCAGGGCTATATACTGTATATGATGTGTAAATAAAATTACTGTGATTCAAAACAAAAAAGTGGTAGAAATTGCTTAAATGTAAAAATTCGTCGTTGTTGATTGTTTTATCATCTGCTGTGTTTGTTTTTACCTGCTGCTGGCACAGATCTTGTCATTTTAATTCGTTTTGCAATATTTGTAGTTTCTGCTTGTTGTTGTAATAATAATAATAATAATAATTATTATTATTATTATTATTATTATTATTATTATTATTATTATTATTATTTATTATTTCCCCAGCCACTCTGGGCAGCTCCCAGCCGAATATACGGTAATATGGGCTCCTGTGGGAGGAATGGAAGGGATGTAAGAACGATTGAACAACTGATTCTTTGCTTTCTGCTAAAGAAAATACTTTAAAACAAAGACTCAAAAAACCCCCAGTTTTAAAATCTTGAAAACTTAACCAAACTTCACACTCTGGAACAGGCAAACTATAGGGTGCTTTAACATAAACACAGCATAGAAATTAAAGATAGAAAGATATGAGATCAGCTTCTTCTTTCATGGTGATTTAACTTGGATTGCTAAATCCTGGTGTTAAATGGTCTATGGAACAGAAACTCCATAACTCCCTGTAGAGACTTCTCCACAGTCTGGTTCCTCTTCACATCAGCAGATTCTTTTAATCCCTCACCTTCATTTTCCATTCCCTAGGATTCATCCCATTAGCAATAGTAACACTCTTGTTGCGGAGTGGCGGGTGCCTGGTGCTGTTACTACTATAGGGCTGTAAACTCTTTGAATTCCTGTTCTCAGAGCTGGACCTGAGCAGCGGCAGCCATTTTTGCCTCTCTGTTACTAGGAGGACTCCTTGTTTGTTTTCTCAGATTCCCATCTTTGAAAGCTTATGCAGAATATGGTCTGTAGTTTTTAAAGTGTGTTAGAAGTAATGATAGAAGTGTCTTGCCAAGTGGGGCAGAGCTACTTTGGCAGCTCCATGGCAGGTGGGTGGTTGCTCATGACGAATGGAAGAAGCAAAGTCAGCATGGTGCAAACACACCAGCAGAACCAATCTGCTGTTCCTGCAGGTGCACCAACCTCCCTGTCACCTCACCCCTCTGCCTCCTAGTCAACAGCAGCGACCACCTGCCAGGAAGTTAGCAAAGTGGCTTTGCCCTTCCCAGCAAGCTGCTTCTGAGTGAAGCTGGGCCAAAAACTCTGAATATTGACTTTGCAGTCCAATTCATACGGTAGAGGCAGATTTAGGGCAGCACTGTTAAGTTGTGGGTGAACATATCAGACGACACAGCGATTCTTCAAACAGCTCTTGTTTATTCACAGGCCAGAACTGAACTGAGCTGAAGGGTTCAGCCAGCCTGCTTATATAGAGCTCCACTAGAACGCAACAGTAACCACTTTCTGTAACTATCCCATCACTGAACGTCACTTTCAATCCCTTATTTGCATATGTGGACCTGAGTGAAAACTATCTACAGTATCCCCTTGCTGGCCCAGGGTGAGAACTTCAGTATATAACAAGCACAACCAGTTCCATTGCACGGGACATCGCAGGGCATTGCAACTTGGACGTAGTGCATTGAGCGGAACAGAAGGCGAGAGGTAGAAGCGCTGCTCACACAGGGCGCTGCTGAAATTTGAGAGACCAAGGTCTGCTCTGCATATGGGAAGGGCATAAAGGAAGCTAGAACCAGAAGCATTGTGGACGGGGAGTTCAATGAGACATTCAGGCTGTACCATCCAAGGTAATGTCTAGAAGCATCAGTACCACAACTCCTCCTGGCAGCAGTGTCACTGTTTTCCTTAGGGTGAGACTGTATAGGACATCTGACATCTGGCAAGGGGAATGCCAGTCAGCACCAGCCAAAGAAAGCTCTGTCACTGAGGAGTTAAGTCCATCCTCCTGAGCCCTAAAAATCCCCCTCCCCTTATCAAAATGGTTTATTTAATTTCACCACCCAAATGTGCCATGGTTACTAATGACACACTTGGTGTCACGCTGCGCCTTGAGCTGTATGGCTTATCCTCCCCTCCTGCACCAGCATGTTTTGAATGATCAATGATCACACTTTGTCCCTTGCCATGGGTCACCCAAGTTATGGTGGCATTGGCAGGATCTTAACACTCTCTTTAGATTAAGCTGCATAGATCAAAGTGTGCCACAAGCAGGCACCAGGAGTGAGCACCAGAAAAGTGCTTTAAAACATAATTCCCATGGGTGGAGGACAGCTGCCAAGAAGGGGTGGTGCAAGAATCACATTTTTGGATTTACTTCTTCAGGATATTTGGGGTGTTATCTTGCCAAGAAGTCCCAGCGACGGAAGGGCGCAATGCATTTTTCAATTAGCTTCATAGGATGAGTAGGCCAAAAGGTTATTTGCTCTAATCCATTAAATAGGGACAAAATAGTTTTGAAATATATATATATCTAAAAGGGGAAAGATCTAGCAATAGCTTTTTCTAGGTCTTTTCCTGTGTAGGGTAAACTGGGAACCTCCCAAGAGGACCTGGAAAGGAAATGGGAATGCAAAGTGAATTGCAAACAAACAGCTATTTTTAGTGGCGAGGGGAAGGGGAGATACTTGCAATATTTGACAAACAATACAAGGAAGCTGCAGATACTGACGGCAAGAGAGAGTTGATACCCCTTGTGGCTGACACACCTAGTCTGGACACAAGGGTGCTGGCATGTTCTCAGGCTTCTCACTCAAACTTTTAAGGTTTTGTCTGGTACATAAATTCAGCTACCAGATTGAACCTGCATTGTCACTTCTAGCCTCTTGCCTAAAACCCCAGGTTAGAATCTGCTTAGCTGTGAGGAGGGAAGGGTTGATCTCTCCATTTCAGTTCGTCTGCATTTCTCATTTGTCCAATCTGAATTTCAACTTCACACACTTCTACACCTATTTGTGGTTTTTCTAACCCAGGCTTCCTCAACCTCGGCCCTCCAGATGTTTTGAGACTACAATTCCCAGCATCCCTGACCACTGGTCCTGCTAGCTAGGGATCATGGGAGTTGTAGGCCATAAACATCTGGAGGGCCAAGGTTGAGGAAGCCTGTTCTAACCCAAATCCACCTGCATTTCTCCTAATATACACATTTTATACGCATGTTTGCCCAATATACATATTTTTACAAGCAATTTCCTCTAACCTGGTGCGTTTTTTGCCCATGATTTTCACCCACATGTGAATTTATGCACACTGCCTCCGAGTGCATTGCATTTCTGTATGCATTATGGGGGGAGAACTGCATCACAAAAGTATGAATCTTGAAGGAGGGCTGTGTTTAGCTTTGCATGTTCTTTCAGGAAGTGCAAATGAGACAGATTTGCCTTTATATGCCATCTCTCTCTCTCTCTCTCTCTCTCTCTCTCTCTCTCTCCCTCTCTCTCTCTCTCTCTCTCTCTGTGTGTGTGTGTGTGTGTAAATGTAGACAAGGTTACATGGCCTTGATCCCACAGAAGGTGAAGCCCAAACATACTGGCAGTGTTATATATGATATCTGCAGTACCTATGACAATTATGTTCTGATATTGTAGAAGTAGCCTCATGGGGAAACCAGCATCTGACATGGCACATCCACTGGTGGTGTTGGGGCAAGACTCTGAGGGAGAAGTAAAGCACCCCAAGAAGGCCCTCAACACCTCAAAGCTGGCTCACTGCAGTTTGAAGTATGTAAAGTGATACCCATTACCATCTAAACAGGGGATGGACAGATAAGATCATTAAATCCAGAGTCTAAAATTGCTTAACTGTACCACAGGTTATTATTAATTAAATGTGATTTACTACCACATAGGTGTGTGGTTTGGGATTTCTGCTTTGATTGTGCGTATTAACTGCTTTATACATTACATGCCTATTTTACTCATTAATCTACTACTTTCAAGTGTTGGAGTGACTGAAGGGGAAATCATTTCCACTTTATGAAGTCATAGTCTGGGGCCCTTTTTCATTCCACTTCAGAATAAGTCTTGAAGGAAATAAGCTTTTTTAAAAACAAAAAGGACAAGCAACATCGAGTTCTCCTGCCCAGGGAATGGTGTGAAGGTGCAAAATACTGTTCAGCTCCTGAAACAGAGGTCTAATCCCAGGCAATAGCTGAATGGAAGACCACCTGTAAATCAGGTATAAACTACTTGGAGTTCCTTGGAAGAAGAGTGGCATATGCATCGCATGAGCAGCGCAATCTGAGGCATGTTTACTTAGAAAGTCCTACTGAGTTCAATGGGAGAAGATAGCAGATATTCAAACGAGGCCCTTGCAATGCTGTGCAAGCATCACAAGGACATCATATGGGCCTGCTGGATCAGGCCAGTGGCTGGGCAGGTGCCTCTGGGAAGCCTGCAAGCAGGATGTGAGCACAACAGCACTCTGCCCCTCTGCAATTCCCAGCAGCTGGTATTCAGAGGCATAATGCCTCTGGAAGTGGAGAGCCTGCTGGGAACTATAACAATGGTCGATTCCCCATCTCCAGAAGTGCAAGAAATGGCTGTCACGTGGGAGATTGGGTGACAGTGCATGGGTTTTCAAAATGGAGAATCAGCCACTGATATGCACCATGGAAATACAGGCCCCAAGTCTTCAGCTTCAGCTCCCAAAGTTCCCACATATCACACAAAATGCTCTGTTCATCATCTAGCTAGCCCAAAGGTAGCCAAAGTAGTGCCTTCCAGATGTTTTGGGCTACAACTCCCTTCCACCTTGACCATTGGCCATTCTGCCTAGGCTGATTTGAGTTGTAGTTTCCAACATTGGTCAGGCCTTTGGTCAGGGCGCAGCCTGACTCCCTCCTTTGGCAATCTTTACAGAACTTAAGCTTAATGGTTGCCATCAATTGGATTTTAATTAATTTTTATAATGAAATGTTTTTAGAATGTTGCACTATTTTATTATTTTTAGCCGCTCTGAGCCCGGCTTTGGCTGGGGAGGGCGGAATATAAATAAAATTTATTATTATTATTATTATTATTATTATTATTATTATTATTATTATCTGGAGGGTATCACATCACCCACTTCTGATCTAGCCTGATGAACACTTCTGGAGAACTCAGAAGCTTCCACACTATTTTGTGATACTTTGGTTAGCATAATAAAGGTATTAACTTACCGTAATATGGATCATGGATCATAGTTTCTTTAAAAAGCATGGCCTTGTCCTCCCCCCACCCCGTATCTGTTAGTTCTTTAAGCACTGTGTGGGTTCTGTTAATAATTCACTGGTGCTCTTGATGCTGAAGAACATTCAGTTACTGGGCATGGTGCTATATTTAGGGCAGGATGTGTCCAACCTAGATTTATAGTTGCTTCATTTGAACACGATACTTTTACTGTCCAAGTTTACATTGGCAATGCTGTGAATCAACAAAGAGGTAAAAATAAGCAAGTGTTTATTATTTATATTCCCCTATATCAAAACACACACGTGTGCAGCCTCTTCCTATTGAGTCAGTCACCGGAGATGGAAGTTCGCTTCAGAAGTGCAAACAGTAGAAACAATTTCTTTGGACACTAAGAGCTTCCCCCTCTTAAATAAATAAATATTTTGTAAAAGCGACTCAGCAGTTCTAAGGAAGTTCCACCTCCGTTTGCTTTGCTTCCTCAGAAACAAATTGAGGATTAAACAAATGTAGAGACTCTTGTCTTCCAGTAATGCTGTGTGTACATGTACCAATGGAGGAGACCAGGCACACCAACTCTAGGGGAATGAGGTGTCTTCGGACCCCTCAATACAGTCATACTTCAGGTTGCATTTTTTTGGGTTACGCACCTGCCGAAACCCGGAAGTACCGGAACGGGTTACTTCCGGGTTTTGGCGGTCTTGCATGCACAGAAGCGCTAAATCACATTTGCATATGCGCAGAAGCACCGAATCACAACCCACACAGTGCACAGATGCGCCACTGCAGGTTGTGAACGCTGCAAGTTGCAAACGTGCATCCCACAAGGATCACGTTCACAACCCGAGCGTCCACTGTATTTGTTGGAAGCAGGCCAGGCCCCCTCAATGTTGAGGGGGCCTGGTGTGTGGTGCGTATGTGTGACATCACACACAATGCAGCTTCGTTGGCTGGTTCCTCCAGACAACACACACGCATCACCCATATGACACCGCACACCTGCCACACATGCCACACCCCCTCAATCTTGGGAGCAACCTGGTGCCTCTGGTGGAGACCAACACACTGTCAAAACCTGAGGCTGGCCAGAGGCTCTGACTGGAATGAAGACCCAGATTCAGGTCACCATCAGGAAGAGTTGGAATGTGATAGAAAAGACACACACATCTGCTAAAACATTAATTGAACAATTCAGTTCTATGTTGGATAACTTGATGAATAATAACACAGTGGAAGTTAGCTTTTTGCACACGTAAGTTAACTAGAAAAATAACTTAGGTTGATGCAAGAAGCAAACAACAGGGAACATTTGGCAGAACTTGAAGAGGCATATATCCAAAGATGGATGTGAGACACTGCTAAAGAACCCACCCTATTCTTGTGACTAGAGGTTCCTTTAAACTATTTTGAATGTTGCATTTTAAATTGCGGCCTTAGGGTAAAGGGCAAGTAATGAAATGATAATTCTACAAAAGTGATGGTCAAACTACAGCTGACCCATGAAGTGATACAGCTGATTTGGGAGCAATACTGTGGACCTCTTTTTTCACCTTCACAAAACATAGTTTGGATGGGAAGAACTCCAATATCATCCACTCTTTTTTTGTTAATATGCAGCATTAAGTTGAAGGAGGTCCCAGACTGTTCAGAGACTAAGACTTTCCGTACTTTTGAGCAAACACTGGAGAGCTATACTTAACTTCCTGTCATTTCAGAAAGCACATTTATCTTCACTAATTGCTGGTGAAGGGGAGAATTATCTTGGATGTACGAATGACAAATTGGCAAGGGGATGGTGGAAGAGGTTGAGATCAAATTGCTCAAACCTGTAATCCAAATTCTGGAGTCTAAGCCAGGCTTGAAAATTAAAAAAAGATAACAATTGTATCTAAAATGTCATGCCATTTAATGCAAGGATAACAAATATTCAGTTCTGTTTAATTTTTTTATTTCCTTCTGAGTACCAGTTTGTATGTCTTCATTTTGTACTATTAAGAACAAAAGAAAAGACCTGCAGGATTAGACCAAAGCCCTAAGTAGTCAGGCACATGTTTCCAAGCAGCCAACAGGTTGAGGCATACTTATGATACAAGTGCTGACCTCATCTTAGGTGAGTCAAAGCCTTGTGCTGGGCTCTGATATTGCTTCAGCTACAGGCACCCTTAGACTAAGCCCTATCTATGAGGAGCAGTTCTTTCTCAGTGGCAAGCTCCAATTTTACTGAAAAGAGCCTCACCAGTTACAAGGACCCAGTCCACTTCAACAGCAGTGTTTTACTTAGATGGAGCAGGGGAACCTGGTTGTACTGAGGCATCTGTGATGGATGCCTCTGAGCCAGAAGACAGCAGGGCAACTTAAGCCAAAGGGATACTGCTTACCTACGGGTTGAGCAGTAGGGAAATCGGGGGTCCATTGTACAGGCCCAGGGTTCCATCGAAGACTGATGGAAACTCCTGGCAAATCGATTCAAAATCTGCCCCTGGGGAAATCTGATTAAGCCCTGAAATACCTAAGCCTAACAGCCCGAACCATGCTAGGCCTAGAAGGCTAGTGAATGGGCCTTCAGTTATAATGAGGTTCAAATTCTTGGTGTACTTCTTAAACTGGACCTTGAAGGTGCCCATCCCCTTTAGCGGGATTCTTCTTCTCTGGAAGTCCCACAGCACTACAGGGGCCGGGCGGAGAGGAGGACCGCCGTTAGGGCAAAGCTCTTTCAGAGTCTTAGCAGATATTATGGAGTAGGATGAGCCGGTATCCAACTCCATAGTGCACAGGGTTCCCTCTGTCTTGAGTTGTACCCTAAGCTTATTGGGCCCCGAAGACAGAAGTTGGTTGTACAGACTATGCGTACTGGTGGACTACCTTTGGTAGTACGGACCATGCCTCCAGCCTGCCCAGCATTCTCCCAAAGAGGAGAAGCCCAGCATGGAAGACTTGTGTATAGTATGCAGATCTGAAAGGGCCACAGAGGGCAAAGCACCCAAAAGTTTTGCTGAATAGTTTGCTAAAACAGTCATAGCCGATACAGCTGTTGTTAGTAACTCAGAGAAGGTTTGGGAACCTTCAAGCTTCCAAGAGGTCCAAAGTTTAACCTCAGAGGATGTAGAGAGGGCATTCCCTCTCCATCCCAGAGTCAGCCTAGTGTCCATTACCTATTTTCTTAGGCAAACCATTTCCAGGTGGCCTGTTCTGCAGCAACATATAGCTGGCTTCTCAGATGGGGGCTGATGAATGATGCCTCCAGGAAGCTCAAGATTCAGCTCTGAAATGTCATCATGTCTAGGGCTGCCAAATCAGAAATGTCCGAAAAAAGGAATATGCTGCAGTTGAAAGAATAAGCGTTATTTCTGTTCAGTGTTTGTGTGAAGCAGGGAAATGATGTAATAAGGGGCACCCAGCAATCCTTCCGCCTACTAGTCACAGCCCTGGATCTTGCACTGCTTGTGTCTGGAGAAAAATGTGTGTGTTTTAAAAAGTACCCTTGTTTTGACAGAATGTCCAGCAGTAACTCCAGGCCTTGCATAAATGATGTGTTAAAACTGCAGAAGACCACAATAATAAATGTCTAAATAACCATCTGCTTTGCTGGCAATGTGGGTCTGCGGGCTTCACACAGTCCATGGCTGGTTTGGGGCACCGAACTCGCAGGCAAAACTGTTCTCTTCAACCCTCACATGTGAGCAACTCTGTTTTGGGGCTCCTGCCCTGAATTTCATGACACTCTTGATGCTGTGAGAAAATGCCCCCAAGAATTAAAGTTTAGTATTTTGCTCAGATGCCACCGAGTGATAGCTGTTGGGACACTTTTTTTAATAATAATAAAAAAATCACAGAATGCCTCGTACGGCTTTTACTACAAAGTATGTGTGTGTAAAGCAACAAACACTCATGCACAACCCATGAGTCATCCCTGAGCTGCCACACAATGCTGAAATCTCCAGGAAGCAAATGTTCTTTATGCATATTTTGTTAACCGCTCAGTGCATTACATAAACTCCCAATGGGTACAACCATCGCAAAGGGTTTTGAAAGGACATATTTATTGCAGCTTGTAATACTGGCATTTTAACCATCTGACAGCTGCTGCAGACAAATATGCAGAGGGGGGGAAGCAGCAGCAATTCAAAACTGATGTTACAGAGACTGTACTCAGTAGAATTAAGGAAAACTAGAAAAAGAGAGAGTGGAGGGATCTATATCTAATATTTTGTGTGTGCTGCTTGGTATTCAGTCTGTGTTTCTAAGTACTTTAACCCATATTCATCCAGTTGGTAAAGTGGCTAGGATGTACTAACATTTTCTAACAATACAAGGGTCATTCTCACTAAGTACTGGGCAACTGTGCTAGTTTTGATGATTTTGTGCATCTAAATGCTCATTCAGCGACTTAAATTGCCCGCATCACTGTACAGTGCCCCCAAGTATACCCATAAGAGAAGTCCTCCACCTGTTCTTGTTATTTTAAGAACAGTTTACCGAGGAAAAACAAGCAACGATACAATAAGAGCACGTACACCTTGACATTCGGTTACAGCAAATGTAAGAGCAAAACAAGTAGACAACAGAAAATCTCTCGCAAATATAGCATACATAACAAATAAAGACGTCCTCCAGTTTTGAACCACTTCAGACCATGTTCTTTCTCTCCCCCCATACTTCTGGGTCTGGGGAGAAATGAATGTCCTCTGTGGTCCTCAATGCTGGGATAGTACAAGAGCTCTCCATGGAAAATATAGAACCATAGAGTTGGAAGGGGGCTTGTAAGCACGCAGTTCAACCCCCTACTTAATGCAGGAAATCCAGAGCTATAACATCCAGCTGATGGCTGACCAGCCTCAGCTAGAACATCTTCAGTGAGGTCTCCACCACACCTCTGAGTAAGTGGTAATTGGATCTGTTGCTGAGTGTTCTAAAGTTCAGCTGAAATCTACATTCTTGTAACTTTATCTCAATGGATCTCAATACCTTGGGCTGCAGGATAGATATTCTCTTGCTGTGGAATTTGGAACTGTGACAGAGGGGTGAAGTTTGGAGGAGCCCTGGTTCAGGGAGGGAGGGAGAAGGACCCATCCCATGAGTATCCAGGGTTAGCACATGAAGTTATGGATTCTGCAGGAAGTTTGACTCATGAAGGGCTGAACTCTCCATTGTCTCTACAGTTGTTGAGCTTTCACTATGCATGGAGAAAGCCACTGACAGTTTTACAAAGAACAAGGTTTTTAAATGTGATGATTATGGCGTAAAGAAGAGTGGAACTCTAACATCATAGAATGGTTGAGTCAGAAGGAACCACGAGGGTCATCTAGTCTAGTCCAACCCCTGTAATGCAATAATATTTTGCCCAACCTGGGGCTCGAACTCAAAACCCTGAGATTTTGTGCTCTACCAGTTGAGCTATCCCAGGTCACTTCAGTACTAGCACTTACATCTAGCAATTCTAGATTGCAATACATGTTTGTGTAGATGGTGACATTAGATAGTTCAGATGCTGGGCATCACAGAACTTTTTTCTATCAGGGCAGAGCTACTGCTGTTTTGCTCCTATTTAAGAGAGGGAATTAAGTTCATATCTTGCTTCCTGTTGTCTTTGTCCAAGGAGACAGCATCTTAAAAAGCAGAGACATCACCTTGCCAACAAAGGTCTGTATAGTTAAAACTATGGTTTTCCCAGTAGTGATGTATGGAAGTGAGAGCTGGACCATAATGAAGGCTGATCGCCAAAGAATTGATGCTTTTGAATTATGGTGCTGGAGGAGACTCTTGAGAGTCCCATGGACTGCAAGAAGATCAAACTGATACATTCTTAAGGAAATCAGCCCTGAGTGCTCACTGGAAGGACAGATCCTGAAGCTGAGGCTCCAATACTTTGGCCACCTCATGAGAAGAGAAGACTCCCTAGAAAAGACCCTGATGTTGGGAAAGATGGAGGGCACAAGGAGAAGGGGACGACAGAGGACGAGATGGTTGGACAGTGTTCTCAAATCTACCAATATGAGTCTGACCAAACTGCGGGAGGCAGTGGAAGACAGGAGTGCCTGGCGTGTTCTGGTCCATGGGGTCACGAAGAGTCGGACATGACTAAACGACTAAGCAACAACAACAACAACAACTTGCTTCCTGATGGCTGTGTCCTATAGAACTTTCACTGGCAAAGTAGTATGACTCTGAATATCAGCTAATGGAAATCACAAGCGAGGGGAATGCTGTTTGGCTTCCCAGATTCCCATGGGTATCTGGTTGGCCGCTGTGAGAACAGGATGCTAAACTAAAGGAGTCTTTGGCTTGATCCAACAAGGCTTTTCTTGGGTTTGTGATGGTGCTGCACATTTAATGCAGTAGGAGGTGAGGCAGTTGTCGATTCTCCCAACCATTCCTATTTCTTCCCTGCTATCTGACCTCCCCTATAATTAAGTCAAGGGCAGTTGTGGCACACACAGCAGCTGGGTGTGGGAGGAGGAAGAAATGGGCAATAAGGGCAGAAAAGAAATTGGCTAGGGGCCAAAAATTGGTGGCCCTTGCTGCCCTGAAGAACGTAAAAAATAAAAATAAATAAAAACGGTGCAGGTTTCTCGTCTGCAACCTGGCAACCTTAAATTTAAATCAACTGCAGATCTTATCCAGATTTTTTTTCCCAATCCGTAGCAGTTAAGCCAGAATTTGGTTCTGCATCATCCACAGAAATATCTAGCACATGTTTACAATAGCTTTCGTCTATAAACTACAAACTCCTTTCTGACATTTGAAGCCATAATTTCACTTGGGGCAAATCACTGAAATGCTGGGAAGAGGGACTGGACTGCAGAGCTTGCCAGGACATCTGTGATGAGGTGGAGAGTGGGGCATTTGCAGAGTTATTTTATAACCCTTTAGAGAGAGGGGGGAGGGGGGAAACGCAGTTTTATCGGTAATGCTATGTTACGGTACCTCTCAGCAACCTGTGGAGAATAAAGTATGTTGCACAAGATGTCTTACTGTTCCCAGCTGAGGTTGCCAACTGTCACTATTTCTGCTGACTCAGTTAAAAGAAAACACACAGATGCTTTCCTCAGGATAATCTCATTTGCAAACAGAAGAAGCATTTGGTAAGAGAAGACATTCCCTTTTTGCGTTTTGGATAGGGGGCTGCCCTGTCTTGGACTGTTTCACATGAGATTCGGTGATACAGGAATGCTTCTTCTGTGTATGCAACCTGCAGGTAATCCACTGCATGTGATGGAAGGGAAAGCATATATCCTGTCAATTTAGGCACACATACGCATGGCAGTTTTCTCGTGGCACCTCATCATATGGAATCGAATCACAGCACACACAAAAAGCACATGTGCATCCATCACACATGACAAACTGCATGTGAGAAACCACCATTTCTCACACGTAAGCAACTTCTCTTTGGGAAAATCTGCTTCTGTGAAGCAGTCTGAATATGGTTTCTTTATGCTGGTGCGGCATTTATAAGGAACTTTATAAATGAGGAGATGAAAAATGGCATCATTTGTTAACGAAATTGCCGTAAAGCTTCACAAACTAATTGGCATTGGTGTGGGATAATCATAAACGAGAGGTGTGGGATTTCATGTTTGAGCATGCCTCTATATTAAATAATAATAAAAAAAAGAAACAGAATCTCCTCGCACTTAGAACTCTGGTGTGGGTACAGGTGTATGGCAGAACTCATCTGCAGTGTTAGGTCTACATAAACCCGTATCATCAGTAAGGTTTGGGGCCTTTTTCCACATCAGCTGCATTCTGTGTCACTCTAGCGACTTTTTGGGGAAGCAATCACTTGGGTCAAGCGACTGGCAAGGTTATTTCCCTTGCTAATGTCACCCTCCCCTAGAGACTCCTGTAAGCCAAAGAAGGGGATGGGCCTCCCAACCTACTATTTTGGAGTAATTGTTCTATGACAAACCAGACCTTTTTTGTCTGTCAAAAATCTTCCCTGCTTCTTTGCCGTTTTCCTTCTGTTCTTAATAAACTCATTTTCCTATGTTGCATTATTATTATTATTTAACCCAGCATAAATGCACAATAAACCCTGAGGTAATTTTCCTAAAACATTTTCTTCTGAAACTTTTTTTTTTCTAAAGACCATGTATGAACTTCAGTCATTTGGAAATGGGTTTTGAAACCAGACACTGGAAAAGTTAAAGAAGTGAGTGCTGATAAATACTTCCATATGATTTATTTCATATAATATTTTTCCTCTTTAAAATAAACTTCTGAGTATAGAAAATTTCTTTGCAGGGGAACCCAAGAAACATGTTGAAGCTTCATAGAATTTTTAGGTGCACACAATGATTCAAAGAGAATAACCGCCCCAGAATGGATGGACACCATAAAGCAGATTATAGACAGGGTATAGTCTTTCCTCAACCAAAAATAATACACCATTCTTGGAGAATAAACTAGCAAGAATTTTACCAGAAAAAAGAAATCTGTCAAGGCAGGTTAATAAATAGTTCTATTTTTCCATAAGCATGTTAAACATTCCCCTTAAATTTCAGAACAATCACTGTTCTATGATGCCGCAAATCTTTCAAGACCCTTTTAACACTGTAGATTGTATTAACTTTCTCTGCATTAAAGTCTTTCACAGATCTTCTAGTGAGACCTCCCTGCCTTTAATTTACCACATGCACAACTAGACTTACAGTGGTACCTCAGGTTAAGTACTTAATTCGTTCTGGAGGTCCGTTCTTAACCTGAAACTGTTCTTAACCTGAAGCACCACTTTGGCTAATGGGGCCTCTTGCTGCTGCCATGCTGCCGGAGCATGATTTCTGTTCTCATCCTGAAGCAAAGTTCTTAACCCGAGGTACTAATTCTGGGTTAGCGGAGTCTGTAACCTGAAGTGTATGTAACCTGAAGCGTATGTAACCCAAGGTACCACTGTAGTAGCATGCGATACCCAGGCAGTTTCAACTTCCCACTGGTGAAGATCCTTTCATAAATATGAAGGCCTGAAATTTATAACACCCCATGTTTCAAAGGCAATCATATGCATATGGCTGTTTAGGAGTTATCAAAGCACGTATATTAACACAACAATCATTACAATAACCCTGTAAGATGGAACAGTGTCCTTAAATTGCAGACAGCGGCAGGTGTATGCATTCTTTCCACAATGAATAAACAGTCCTGTTTGTTTGTTTGTTTGTTTGTTTGTTTGTTTGTTTGTTTGTCTCCCAGAATGCTCCCAATGTTGTGGTCATTACAAGGCATTCTGGGAGAAATAGGGCAGCCACTGGGGAAAGAACACCATTTTTGTGGCAGTTGCCATTTTGAACCCACAGTTCCCAGAACAATTCAACCTCTGGGACATGCGGGGGGGGGGAGAACCCAAGAGAGCCATCAAAGTTAGTTTTGCTGCCACTAGCACTACAGACAAAGGCCAAAAATAATTGTAGGGGACAGAATGAGAACAAAAACCAAATGGGATGTAAAGGATCAAATATGATGGTTGTGAACAGATAATGAAACTAATGAGGATTTCAATAACAAAAAATAAATAAAGGCGTACTAAGTACTAGGTTTTTTTTTATATGAACTTGCTGAAAGCCACGTGCTGAGTTTATGGGTAGGGTGAAAAGCGAACAAGGGGCTTTCTGGTTTATAGCTCAGTCTCTTAACACCTTGTGTAGTTCTCTGGAACTCTATAGCATGCTTAACATTTCTAACAGTTACTGCGCAAGATATATTCATAAGGTCCTTAGGGGAATGACAGTGTAGTGAATGCTCTGTGTTAATATGATTACATGATGGGTTGTTTCTGTTAAGGGTGGAACAGAATACCACCCTTCTAGCCAAAGTTAAGTGTCTCTAATCCCTGCTGATTTCATGGGAGGATTATGCATGTGCTTGAGTCTCCCGCAGAAACCAAAGAGGCTTAAAAGAGCTGTATGGTGACACTTCTGCTTAAAAATGGCCTCAGATACTCAGTATAATCAGATACTCCTCTTCAGGCTGTACCTAAAGATTAACTGACATTGCAAGTTGCTGGTCAGTTTCATTAGGCTGCGATCTTAAACAATATTGTGGTTCAGCCTTAAGGAGATAAAGGGCTGAGCTTATTTTTAAAAAAAGAATAATTTGAGAAATCCTATGATAATTTTTGGAGGGTACTCCCCTCAAACATGGAAAACCACATGTATTCTTCTCTACCACCTTTGCCTCCTTTTCCTTTAGGCTTTATTGTTCCCAAGCTCCATACATGGTCTGAAACATCCGTAGCTCTCTGTTTCCTATTTGATTATCTTCTGTCCCATCAACAGCTGGCATGTCCACAAATTCCCACTACTTGAAGGCACTACAGGACAAGGTTAATTGCAAATCAGATCTTCCACTCTGGAAGAACATACCCACTGGTTTGTTTATTCCTTTCTAAACCCTTTCCCAGAAAACAGGGTGGGCTTTATCTCTCTGGTTTATAAAACAATATGTCTGAAATAGGCAAACTAATGGAGCCCTAGTTCCTCCCACCACCACCCATCTACACAGAATACATCAGGACACAGCGTACAACCTCTGGTCCAGTGGCCCTTGAGTTGTGTCCTTGTTTCATGGAATTAAGCTCAGATTTCTATTTCTATTTTTTAAAGGAAAATAGGCTGTGGGTAGCATTATAAGGATGGACAAACTTGTCCATTTCAATTTCTCTAAGTTTCTCATTTTTCCAGTTGTAACTTCAGTTCACCACATTTCCACAACCATTTGCGAATTTGTTTAAGTCCTTGTGAAAATTCAAGAGAATTTTAGTGTGTCTTTCTCGTAATAAACACATTTGTATGCAATGTTACCTAAAACTCACATATTGGCAAGCATTTCCCCATAAGGTAATGTAGTTGTAAACCATTTCCATCAATATATGCATTCTTACACACATTTTTTGGGTTGGAGAACTGCATTGCAAAATTCAGAGAAGTGCCAATTCTGAAAGATGTCTGCATCAGTTTGAATACTGTTGTGGGAAGTACAAATTAGGTAGGTTTGCATTAAAATGCAAATGGAACTAAATTTATCACTGTCCCTTTATCCTTCAAATCCATTTGATCTTGATCCTAGCACACTCCCAATTTTATCAAAAGAAGTGATTACTTAAATCATTGAAATATTTCTAGCCTGCCTTTCAATATGGATTCTCAAGCAAACCACCCACCCTCCCCAAAGCCCCTCCAACATCCATAGCATGACAAGATAATTTTATCACAACAGGAGCTATTTTAATGCTTAGAACAAAACTGCATTCTTGTTGGGAGTGTTATTGTTTGCAGAGTAGGGGTGAGGAAATGGTGGCCCTCAAGACATTGTTGGACTACAACTCCCAGCAGTCCCAGCAAGCACAGTCAATGGTTGGGATGAAGGGAGCTAAATCAGGAGTACCAAAGGCACCCCACCCCTGCCGTGGAGGATCCAGGCCAGGAATAGCTAACCTACAGTTCAGGGACCTAATGATGCCCTCCAAGCAAATGTTTGTCCTCCCCCCACCAAAAACTACATTTAGGAGTGGCAGCAAAAATATATATACAGCAAAAAAGGAAATGTAACATTGAGGTGGGCAGAAAGGTTTAAGCCCACCGCATAAAAAGGTAAAGGTAAAGGGACCCATGACCATTAGGTCCAGTCATGACCGACTCTGCGGTTGCAGCGCTCATCTCGCTTTATTGGCTGAGGGAGCCGGCGTACAGCTTCCAGGTCATGTGGCCAGCATGACTAAGCCGCTTCTGGCGAACCAGAGCAGCGCACGGAAACACTGTTTACCTTCCTGCTGGAGCAGTACCTATTTATCTACTTGCATTTTGACGTGCTTTCAAACTGCTAGGTGGGCAGGAGCAGGGACCGAGCAACGGGACCTCACCCCGTCGTGGGGATTCAAACTGCCAACCTTCTGATCGGCAAGTCCTAGGCTCTGTGGTTAAACCCACAGCGTCACCCACGTCCCTAAGCCCACCGCATAGTCCAATGCAAATCCCCCCCTTCACAGTCACCAAATCAAACATTCATTGAGCAGGGGTGGGCAATAACACTCCGCATCAGGTGATCTGTGTATGCACATGAGACAGTGTGGAGTGGCCACACCCACCACTGGGATGTGGCCTCTGGAAGGTTGGTGAAGGGTAAATGTGGCCCTTAGGAAGAAAAAGCCAGCCACTTTTTCTATATATATAGGCCCACTGTGGGATTCCATACTCAGGGTCAGACTTTGGTAATCTTTCATAATATGGCTCCCTGTGCGAGGCCAAAATTTGGCACCCCAAAATGAATCTTCTCTATTATGGATCTTCTCAATCTTTGCCCCTCAACTCAGCACCCTGTGCGAAGGAATCACCTGCGCTACCCTAAATTCAGCACTGCCACACTTCAGCAGAGAGGATCACCTAAGTACAGCTCCACTGGGAAGGTCTGTTTGCGTAGTGAGCAGAAGCCCTGTGTTACCATTTAGGAGTTTGAGGGTCTCCATCCAGGCTGTGAAAGAAGATAGTTTTCCTTGAAGAGACGAAGCATGCAGACACAGACTGGGTGTATTTGTTTTAAGCATGCCACAGTGCAAAATCTAGTATCATCTGTCACCAGTGGGTAAAACTGTACCCGCTGTTATCTTTAGGAAATTTAAATAAGTCTTGTTTTGATTTGCAGCTGGGAGAGTTTGTTCAAGAATCTTAATTACAAGGAAAATGATTTGCAGGGCATATTTACATTATTCTGCAGCATAAAGGGGAGGGGTGTGCAATGCACTTATCCAACGTCTCAATGAGATTTTGATGCTGTTGAGGTCTCTCTCTTTTTATCCCAGTGGCCTGTTTGTGCAAACAGCACCGAATGCCGTTTGTGCAAAGGGCTTGAGGAGACTTTTCCGATGGAATAAGCATAAAGTCGTGCATCAAAGCCTGCCAGCCACAAAACAGTTAATGCAAAGAAAAACACCACAAGTCGTGCTCTTCTCAAAGGGATATTTATTTAGTTTTAAAGAACTTCTTCATGCAAAGAAAATGAAAGCTGGAAGCAGAAAAGAAACATCTGCCTTCTACAAAGTTATGAGAAACTAGGTTTCACATTCCTAACCCTTCCTTTTTCCTTTTGGCTCCAAATCAAGTACTTTTAAAAGAAGGTAACATAACATACACACATCTGGATAACTGGACAAACTTCATATATATATATATATATATATATATATATATATATATATATTCACGTTGTAAAACAAAAACATAAATTGAAGCAACCAAATGGGGCGGGAGAGAAATAGCATATTCACTTCTTACCTGCAAAAAAAAAGCACATTATTTCATGGAATGTTTCTCTGGATCAACTCCCATTACAGTGTAGAAAGTGTTTGGCATTCCCCTTAGTGTTGGAATTCAGGATACACACTTTCCATTCCAATAGCATTAGACCCCCAAACAAGCTAAAGTTGCTTGTTCCATGCATTAAGCCCTTTTGATACACAGGACCAGTCACATGAAAGTTCCTGCTCTTGGTGTGAACCCACACTGCTGCAGGGAAGCCTTGGTAAATTAACTGATCAGGTGCTCACAGGTTATCATAGAATTGGAAGGGACCACAAGGCTCTTCAAACCCCCTGCAATTCAGGAATCTTTTGCCCAACATGAGGCTCGAACTCACAACCCTGATATCAAGAGTCTCGTGGATCATGTGGGCCTTTCCCTATGAAGCACCACCTCACCACACAGGAGGGTGCTGACTACATAATTTAAAAGACCCATGTGATTGGCTTTGCCCACGCAATTGCAATATATTACACATATTTCCTTGCAGGATTGTTGCTGGTGTGTGAGAGAGAGGAGGAGAGAGAGAGAGAGAGAGATGCCCTAACCCTTCTGATGAGGAATGACCCAGGCATACTGAGAGTCCCCCCAGCACTAAAGTCCCTGGTATACCAGGGGGCACTCCACTGGCCTACCTCCAGAGGATGCCCTGGAAGGACCCTTTGGGGAGATTCCTGATCCACCTCTGACAAAGGTCAAGTCATCCTCCTGCCCTCAAGAGCATCAGCACCAGAAGGTCCAAGTCCAGAGTGCATGTCTGAGAGCCCAATGACACTGCATGTCTCTTGACTAAAGGACTCCTTATGAGTAATAACACCCCCTCAATAGTAAAAGACATCTGCTGCATAGTCTGGGCTATCAGCTGGATTTTGCCAGTTGCCAGAAGCAATGCATATCATTCAGCTCCCTTCTTTGAACCAGACTCCTTGCCTTGGCCTCTTCAGGACCACCTGAGTTGGCGACCTCCTGCCTCCTGTTTATTGATGCTGTCCCCAGATTATGTTTGGACTCAGATTGGAGCTAATGTAGTTGAGGACCAGAGGATACTTCATATCTCCCTTTCTAACAGAGAGCAAGAGAGCCTAAACATCAGGGAGGCAGATCCAGTGTCAAATACTTCCTTATAGCCACCAACAAGACACCCATGGCCCAAAGGACCAAAAAGGAGAGTGGAGGATGTCAAGAGATGGCCAGGAACAGGCTTGAACCTGAAGGACTCAAAGACTTCTTAGCCACCCAACATGCTCTCAAGCCCAGGGAAAATATTCACTGGCTCAATAATTTGTCAAGGACGGTGTTCAGTTATGAGTCCATAGGCCATGCCATAAATCAGGAG
This sequence comes from Podarcis raffonei, assembly GCF_027172205.1. Lineage (NCBI taxonomy): Eukaryota > Metazoa > Chordata > Lepidosauria > Squamata > Lacertidae > Podarcis > Podarcis raffonei. The sequence continues at coordinate 42,199,626 of NC_070607.1, forward strand.
GCAACAACATACATATTGTTCACACAAATCCACAAATATTTTTAGTTACCAACTCATAAAGGAAGAAAGAAGCAGAATGTAGGCATATAGGAAGGAGCAAATGTTTGATTGCTTGTTTGTTGTGATAAAAGGGACAATAAGATATTTCCAGTATGTTCTCCCATTTTCAATCATCTTTCCAAGCATGTGTATATATGATGGGGACATATGTATGTGTGAAAAAGTTTTTCATTTTGGTTTCTTCTTTCATTTTCTGCCTCCCTGTGGGCAGTTATCTTCCCCCCTTGCTTGAGGCAGATGGCAACCAGGTCATTCAGACTGTTGGTTATGATGACATTTAGAAGGTTTGCTGTGATGCATAAAATGGCAGGTATAAAAAAAGCTGGGTCCTCGGGTCTGCTGCTTGCAGCCTTAAGAAGAAAAGTGTGCCACATATGCGATCAATCATTCAATTCAAGAGGTAGTTAAAAAGCCATCTGTAAAAGGACCCAATATCAAGGAGAGAGAGTTTTCAGTAATTCCTGCTTAATCATAAATTTATTATACTTACATACAATAACTACATCACCATTAGTCCTACAAATATATTTAAGTTAATGTTAAAAGCACTAGAGCTAGAGACTGAGCATGTAGCTTGAGGACCAAAACCAAGGCAGCAAATAATCAATATTTAGGAATAGGATATGCCACTTGAATGCTCCAAAGGTCTGCTCACTGATCTTTCACTTGTTGGGCAGATGGGTGTCACATTATGCAAGGGAAACACTGCTTTCTTGTAGACTACGTGGCAACAAGACAGATAGAGCTTCCTATCGTAACATTAACTGGACTAAGTTAACTAAAAGGATGAGACAGAGGAGCCATCAAGAAATTACATCACTGAATGTCGTCCAGTTAGGCACAATGGGCTGGAGAAGAGTAGGAAACAGAGAGGGTTGGGGACTAAGGAGAAGTGAAGGAACTGCCTGGTAGGGAGAGGAACTGAAACAAGACAAGGTATGGGGACTGTGCTGCCTATAGGAAGCACTTTGTTCCACAGTGGACACCATTTCAGAGTATACTATGGGGAAGGGAGCAAGCTTCAAAGACCCACTTCTGGATATATTCAAGACTGCATTAGAGCATCGTGCTCGAAGAGCATTTGTGGTGGTTACTTCTACATATTATATAATAAACAAATATATGAGTGCTCCTCAAGAAACATCAAATGTGGCTGAAAACAGTGAATATTGGCCCTAGAAGATGTATGCAGCCAACAACCTAAACACACATCTGGTCTAACCAAATTGTTAGGAATTTGCTAACTTTTATTTCTTTTCAGTTTTCATAGGGTCTCACACCATTTCCTCTAAGCTCTCTCACATTTTCTCTCTGCCCCAGGTTCACCTCAGTATAGTCTTTGCAGATACAGTGCACTCCACTTCTCATGTCTTTCTGAATCCTGGCCCCTAGTTATTCCCTCAAAAATACCAGAAAACCTTTTCATACTTATTAGCTACAAGCCTTTTGTTTTAACCAAAAATACCTACCATACTGATTACAAAAATCTTGTGGTGCCATTATCAAATTGTGCCCAATCAGCAAGCTGTACAAATAATTAATATCAAACAAAACTTTCAAACATTCCTTGAAACTCTCCATTTTTGGCTTCTTCCTATTAAACAGCCTATTTTCTAATATTCATATTGGTTCTGAAATCCATGGCCATTTGTATTCATACATGTCTTCATGAGTGCCTTGGCACGAAATTAACTGGTCCAGAAACGTGTTTTCTAAATCACAACCCAAGCTGTAATTAAATATTATACAATATCACAATTATGCAATTATGCATAGCACTTATGAGATGATAAAATTAGCATCCATGTAGAGTTAATTACTAACAGGTATGTTTGGCTTGTGGTTAGGCAACTGCTAGCTGTTTCCAGGGCCTGTTTCTCACACTATGGTTCCACTTTCTGAGGCATTTGCAAAGTCTGCTGATCCATAAAATGTACTATTGAAAAGGTTTGTCTTGGCAAAAGGTTTAATTTTGTTCAGCGTCGTAATGGTGTCCGTTAACACACCATTACATACACCATTAACATATTTGGCAACTGGGATTTCCTTTTAAGGAAGAAAAAAAAGAATGTGAGCGTAAATCATAATTATAGTCCACCTAGCACAATCAATCAGCACATAATGCGTTTGCGCTCCTTCTTGGCCCACCCTGAAACGGTTCCATCTGAATGCATCTCCCGTGTAAATGGAACCCCATGTGTCACTTTAACAGGAAGTCACTAGTCAAGCGGTACATGAGGTTAAGTTATATGGTCCCATTCAGGAATGTGGAATCGGTGAGATTCGGTGAGCAATCTGTTACTAACAACATTTCAACACTTGCAGGATGGGAGAAGACTTTCAAAACATGGCCATCCACTCCTAGAAGTGTTAAGCAAATAAATGAATAGAAGCAGGTCTCCTTCCCAAACCACAGAGATATCTATATGTCCAAAAGGCCATATACTGCATCTTCCTCCCTTTCTGAGCTATTTCAGTCTTTACTTGTCCCTTTCGAAATTAATGTTTCTGTATACTTCAGTCATCCATGGCTACGATTGCCCATTTGTGTTAAACCAGAAATTGGAGAAAGTTCGGAGAAAACATAGCTTCCTTTCTTTATGACTTTTGTCGGTCCATCTGTGTCCTCTCTGTCTGATGTGGTCATGCAAGGCGATGAATGCTGCCAGCACATCTGGCCTTGGGGAATTGAAGTAATAGACATTTTTAACATGCTCCCCCGCCCCTCACTCTTCTTCCAAGTGCCATGCTTTCAACAACAAAAGCTGGCAAGGCAAGGACATGGAGCAAACAGGTGTTTGATGGGTGGCAGGCAGGCAGAAGCCAGAAATCAATCCGTTGTTAAAGAGGGATAGGAAGAAATTGGCCATTTGACACTGATGTCAGGCACTGGCAGGCAGCTGTTAATGGTATGAGCCCTTCAACAGCCTACCATGTATCTTGAAGCTAATCCCAGAGGGCAAAGCTCCAAGGCAATGCCAAATCAAGGCCACAAAGGAATTCTGGAGAAATTAAAATGTCATGTGCCAGCAGCAGCACTCTAGACCAGGAGCTCTGTTGTTGTTGTTTTGCTGTGCCTGCCAACCCCCACCAAGGTAAGGGAAAGGGTGCACCACCACCAAGAGGTCCATCTAGTGAGGTCTCTGCCACCACTGCTGAGGGGCCCACCTGGAGGATACCAGCACTGCTGCCATTCCTAACCAAGACTGAAGGAACATTACAGAGCTTGGGAGTATTACGTCAAAAAGCTGTATGGAGCTGGCTTTCTGATTATCACCTGATTCAGTACTCCCCGTCTGAGGCCTATTGAGCTTAATACCAGGTAACTGCAGGCAACCTACACAGGATTATCTCATTTTATCTTCATAGCAACCCAGTCAAGTATATCTGATTGAATGATTAAGATTTCCCCAACGCTACCCAATGAACTTGGGTATTTAAATCTAAATCTTCCCCATTCCACCATTTACCCACTATTCCACAGTGGCTCTCCACACACCACCCACATACCCTCCAACAAGTTGAGTCCCGGAACCGGGGTGCCCATCTTCCCATCCATGGCCCTGCGCAAGTCATGTGACCCGCATGAGATCACAGAGTCCAAAAGACACACTTTTGGGTGGCTGTGCTCTCATGTCATCATCATCACAATATTGGTGCATATCCCGCCCCCATACGCACACAAACACGCATGCAATTTAATCCAGATTTTCCTATTCCATGGAAAATATGACTTTTAAAAAAACTGATGCCAATATCCCATTTGCAATTCCAAATGACTTGTTTTGCAATATTAAGCCCACCATCTGGAAGCATCTCCTGAAGTAGGCAGCTATACTAGGAATCATTGCTAATAACAGTGTGGAGGAATGTGCTGGATTTTCTTCAGTTTATCCCTTGGGGTTAGGCACAAATGTTGCTGGATCCGAGATCTGCAACACAACCCCTATTTATTCAGAAGAAACAAATGGAATAAAATAGGACGTAAAAACAAATGTGATGTTCAGAATAACCAGTCACTTGTGTCTGTTAGTCCTGGATTGGGGGGGGCACCTGCCTTCCCTGTTGCAGGGGCAATCGTTGTTGGCATCCATCTGTCTCGAGAGACAATGGAGTGTGCCTCTAGGGGTGAAGTCAAACCACTTCACTAGCTGCACCGAAGTGACTTCCCCAGGGTGCAAACCTGGGCAGTGTGTATGAAGGCCCTGGGCTGCCCAGATGACAAGTCCCCCCTCTAGGCCTTGCTGATGTGGTCCAAATGAAAGGAAACCAATACGTTTGGCACCAGATTGGCTGATAGAAGGAGACATACAAGGCACCATCCAACCATTTTCGGGACTCCACACCAGATTTGTATAGGATTTACTCCTCAGCTTTTTCTCCTCCCAAAATATCCTGCAAGGCAGCAGAGGTTTAAGACCAGAGATTTCCTTCTACCTTCCCAGGATGATGAGTCCCTTCTGCCCCCCACTTCCCACAGCATGTGCAGAAACTGCCTTCTTGACCGTTGGACCCACTATTGGTCTTGTCTGCTCAATCCCTCAGAGCCCGTCTCACTAAGGGTTTGAGATCCATCGGCTACCCTGACTTGGTTTAGCCTGCCAGTTGAAGCCGCTCCAAGGGTGTGGCTGCTGTCGCATGCTGACAGCTTCTAGGAGCCACAGGTGAGAGCTGAGCGCAGAGTGAGGACCAAAGGTGGACAAAGGAGCATATTGTGAGCCCCACCAGAGGTACTATCGCTCCCCTAATATCCCATGCACCCTATTGTGTTGGCAATCAGTTTAAAAACAGCTGCCAGCTTTCACAGTAAGTAATTAGCCAATGCCCTCAGGCAAGCACCCTTCTACTCTCTTTTCCAGTTAACAAGGGATTCTCTAAACGAAACAGAATTAGGTTTGATAAATTCATACACAAAATTGGGTTTTTTGCTTGTTTGCATTTATGCTGATTTTGGGTAGAAATGCCATTTCTCAACAGCCCTCTCCTTTCTGCAGTTTTGCTACCAAAAATTCCCTACCTTATCTCCAAGATGCTATTTGTTCAAATAATAATAATAATAATAATAATAATAATAATAGACCACATAGCAGCTTCACAGAGTAGGCCTTTTGAGTGGAGAAAATGGTGGGGTGAGGCTTAACATCCCTCGTCTTGACCCCACCCAAAACACACACATATGACTCCTTTTGGAAAACAAATGGGTGCGGCCTATATAGGAACATTTGATAAACTAGATGACCCTTTGGTTTCCCTTCCAACTGTACAATTCTGTGATTTAAATAAAAAAAATTATTAAAAGCACAAGCAAAGACTAGCACTGCATATACACATGAGAGAGCTTGTGTGTTCAGAATAAATCCATGGAGTCCATAAATGAGCTAAGACTGGACCCTCCTTGGTAGAATTCCAACATTATATTCTGGACCACACTAGCTCAGATGCAAACATATTGGATGAAACTTTGGTGAGGAACAAAATAAATGGCAAGGGTAATGTAATCAGCCTTTTTTTATGGAGCCTCATATGGATTTGTGGGGGTAGGGGGGAGAGCAGTCGTTTTTGACAATTACAGTACCCACTATTAAAACCAGATTTTAAAACATCATCATCACCATAATGTTTCTCATTTACATAGTGTTTCATTTTTCATTTCCCAAAACCCATTTCCTACCAAATGAAAAAAAGCCCTTCCAACTAATAAATTTGAACCAGCATTATTCTTGTAACTATTAAAGCAATATTACTTAACATTTATGAAGCAGGTTTTCACTAATCCTCACAACATCCCAATGAGGCAAGTAGATCTGTGTACATTAACATTCCCATGGTTCTGGTATAACTAAATACCAACTTATGAGTCCTTCTTGAGGCAGAACATGTTCAAAGCAATAGTGAAACAATAAAAGTTGACATTATACACCTAGATGGATTATACACCCAGAGCATTTTTTATTATTATTAAAAAGTAGCAGCTTATCTGAGGCCCTTCTTTGTGTGCCTCCTCCCTGAGAGGTCCGGAGGGTGGCAACACGAGAACAGACCTTTTCTGTGGTGGCTCCCCACTTGTGGAATGCTCTCCCCAGGGAGGCTCACCTGGCACCTTTATTACATATATTTAGGGGCCAGGCAAAAACATTCCTCTTCTCTCAAGCCTTTGGCCAATTAAACATTGTGTATGGCCTTATAGGGGACGCGGGTGGCACTGTGGGTAAAACCTCAGCGCCTAGGACTTGCCGATCGTATGGTCGGTGGTTCAAATCCCCGCGGCAGGGTGCACTCCCGTCGTTCGGTCCCAGCGCCTGCCAACCTAGCAGTTCGAAAGCACCCCCGGGTGCAAGTAGTTAAATAGGGACCGCTTACCAGCGGGAAGGTAAACGGCGTTCCGTGTGCTGCGCTGGCTCGCCAGATGCAGCTTGTCACCCTGGCCACGTGACCCGGAAGTGTCTGCGGACAGCGCTGGCTCCCGGCCTATAGAGTGAGATGAGCGCACAACCCTAGAGTCTGGCAAGACTGGCCCGTACGGGCAGGGGTACCTTTACCTTTTTACCTATGGCCTCATAAACTGTAATTGTTTTTGTTTGTTACTATGGTATGTATTTTTGTGTTTTTATACTACCCTGTGAACCTCAGGTGATGGGCAGTACAGTGGTACCTCAGGTTACATACCCTTCAGGTTACATACGCTTCAGGTTACACACTCCGCTAACCCAGAAATAGTGCTTCAGGTTAAGAACTTTGCTTCAGGATAAGAACAGAAATCAGGCTCTGGCGGCGCGGCGGCAGCAGGAGGCCCCATTAGCTAAAGTGGTGTTTCAGGTTAAGAACAGTTTTAGGTTAAGAACGGACCTCTGGAACGAATTAAGTACTTAACCTGAGGTACCACTGTATAGAAATGTAATTAACAACAACATAACACTAAGGAGAAAGTCTGCTCACTACCCTCTGTACCCCTCCATTTTTCTCTTCCTCCCACTCCTTACATGGCACTTGGGGTTCTGCTATAAATCACTCGCACAAGGCATCATTGGAGACGCAATTCGTCCGGTGACCTCTCTTTCTGTTCCTCCTCTTCTCTTTCCCTTCCCTCAGAATTAAGTTTAACTGGGTGCTAGGGAAGGAGGGGAGATAAAGAGAGGTGTTCTACCTGCTAGGAACACAGTTGTAGGACCATTTAAAACATGGAATAAGGTGGCGAGATAGGCCTACCTTTCCCTCACAGCCATTACTGCCCAGTTCTTCTCCAGCTCAGTTTTCAATCTGAAGCAGAGGAAAAACAGGGTGGTGAGAATGGGCTCAGCTTACAATAAAGGTGCACATTATTTGTAGCCTTTGTAAGTGCAGCAGATTCTATACAGATAATTACAAGCTCAACAATACCAGCCAAGTTTTGAACTCATCCCTTCAGTGGCAGTAATCTAGGGAGCAATAGCAAGAGGGGGCTGTTTCCATCATGGCCTGCTTGTGGGGTCAGATTCCCAAGAGGCATCTGACTGGCCATTTTGTAAAACAGGATGTTGGACTCAACTGACCTTTGGTCTGACTCAGTGGTGCTGTTCTTGAGTTCTTACGTAGTATGGTATCCGGGCAAACTCCCTCAAGGCACTGTTTTTGCTCTAAGAACTTCTCATTTCCCCCTGGTAATTAAATGGAAAGATTTGGTCAAGTCAAAAACGTCTTCTTCTCATAGTTAGCACATCCACTGTTGTTGCAAGTGCTTTCTGGAATTTAGTTGTGTGTCTTGGGCCAATATTACCACAAGTAACAAGCAATGGTAAGTGAAGGACTTCTCCTGCAAGTTGCCCACTAGAAAAGGGGCTTAGGAGAGGGATACCCTCCCCTCCAGTTTGCCCACCTGTGTCTGTTTCCCACTCCACCTGAGTCTCCCCATAAGCCAATAGTGCAACCTGTGCATTTTGCTTTCTTTCTATTGCAGTACAAATATGCACACTTATCCAGAAGACAATATTACTTATTGACTGTTACATGGAGATATGATTCCACTGGCTCCAGATGAGTAAATATAGTATGGAGGCTTGCAATCCTATTCAGTTAGGCACACCTAAACCCACTGTTTTCAGTGGGCTTAAGCCTGCCTAACTCTGCCTAGGCTGAGGCCACACATATCAGATCTGAGTGTTTTTATCATCTTATTCAGGGAGACATCACCAAGCTGACAGCTTTGGGCTAGATTAGAGTAGTTTCAAGGCTTTCAGAAAGTCTGGAGTCAATTTTCCAGGCTCATAAATCACAACAAAAAAGTGTTTCATTATTCTGTCCGAGCAGAGTGGAATATCTGAGCCATATATCCTCACTTGAAATTTCCTTTTCAGAGCCCTTATGATGTCAGGAAACATTTCAGGGTGAAAAATTTTGAATTCATCTTTCAATCTATTCTTCTTAAAAGAAGGCTTTCAACCATTGCATTGAGCTACCCAAGCTTGGGCAACAGTTCTTTGACCATTGTGCCCTTTACTTGGGGAATTACAAACTCTTTTCCATTCCCCCTTTATTTACAAGTTGATTGAGCAGCTCCACATCATCTTGTATGACAAGCAGGCTCATAAACTTCTGAGTATTGAGATCAACTTCTGAGTTCCTGTTTGTCAGCCCACCGATAAGAGTGGGCATATCAAAAGCAGGACCTTCTTAGTGGTGACCCCCACACCTTTGGAATTCCTCAGGGAAATACATATGGCTTGCTCTCTTGTTGTTTTTAAGAAAACTCAATATGTTATTATTCCTGTCTGTGTTTGATTAATCAATATGCTGTGCTTGAAAAATGTTAGCTCCTGGTGGTTTAAAATTAATGGTTTCTTTGGAATTTTTATTTTTATGAGCTTAAAGCTTTATTTCAGGGTAGCCAACGTTGTGCCCTCCAGTTGTTGTTGGACGATAGCTCCTGCCAGCACTAGTTAGTAGGGCTAAAGATCAAGGATAGTAGGAGTCATAGCCAACAACATCTGGAAGGTGCCAAATTGACTGCCCCTGCTTTATGCAATCCACCTTGTGAGGACAGTGTGGCCTGAAAAGTGGACTATAAATCTTCAGATGAATGTTAATTATCTAGATCCATTTCAATCTGTCTTCTGCCTGAAACTGCCTTGGTTGCCCTTAATGATAGCCATCTGTAGCAAAGACAGGGTTATGTGACATTGTGAGTTCTCCTGGACTTCTCAGTGGCTTTCAATGTCATTAGCCGTGGTATCCTTTGGAATAGAAATGGTCAATTCCAAGAAGAGGTGCAAGGAATGAGGCTGCTCTCTTGTGGGTATATATTTTCTCTCTCAAGGTTTTTCACATCACATTCACATAGAATATCTGTGAAAAGTCATCCAGAATTTTGGGCTGCCGTTAGTAAGCTACTGGTGTCCAGTTCTACTTCTCCTTTCCATCTGAACCAGATGTTGTGGTGTCATCCTTGAATGACTTCCAGAGGTCAGGAACAGACTGAATGAGAGGGAATAAATTGAAAGATACAAACTCTCTTCAAGTGTTAATCAAATGTCGGGGTTAACCCATGGGTAGGCAAACTAAGGCCTGGGGGCCGGATCCGGCCCAATCACCTTCTCCCGACCGCCTGTGGACGGTCCTGGAATCAGTGTGTTTTTACATGAGTAGAATGTGTACTTTTATTTAAAATGCGTCTCTGGGTTATTTGTGGGGAATAGGAATTCATTCATTTTTTTCTTCAAAATATAGTCCAGTCCCCCACAAGGTCTGAGGGACAGTGGACCGGCCCCCTGCTGAAAAAATTTCCTGACCCCTGGACCGTTAACCCGTCAAAAGGGCCAGTGGGATCGCATGACTGGCCTGAAACTGTGGTTGTGAAGATTCCTTGGTCCACACATTGAGCATGAATTGAGCTGGGGAAACTTACGCATACAGGCCTCTGCACTAGACTTCCACAGGATCTGGAACCCTGGGTCCTTACGGGACCTTTGTAGTTTGTGCCTCAATGGGGTCTGGTGCAAAACCCCAGTTTTTATACATGTAAACCACTTGGAACCCTATTGTGGCATTAAGTGGCATATAAATTAATAAATAATAATAAAATAACAACAGCTAAAAGAGCATTTTGAGTTCTTGGTGTCCCTTGCTTTCTGAGACTCACCGGGTCCAAGCACTCAAGCCCACTGAAGCAAATTGTCAGAACTTTTTCATTCAGGCAAGCATTTCATGAGGAGCACAATGATAGTTTGCCTGAGCTGTGTGTTGCTCCTCCTGCTAGTTGAAGAGGGCTTTTGCATTGTTGCTGTTATGTTTTGTTTATTGCTGTTTTGATGCTTTAATTGTTTTTACACTGCCTGAAATTGTTCTCCATCTGGAGAATTCTTATGAACTGAGCTGCAGATGCTTTTACATTTTAATTCAAAACAAAACAAAAACGCATCTCTTCCTACCCACCATCCCATGAGTTAGGAATCTGCCTAGGTTGCTGTTTCACACATTGCACAAAAAAAGGAAAGACGAGAATACGCTCTTGTATGTTCTCCTTCAGAGCTTCTTTGTGGATGTGCAAAGCTGCTCCCATTTAACTCTGGGCTTGCTTCGTCCTCCTGTTCACTGAGCATGCTCCTTTGGCTGTGAGCCTGGCTAATTATTTCTGTCCGTGAACTGTGTTCTGAACTGGCTTTACTCTTTCTGCTTTTTGCCAGCTTTGCAGAAACACACTGTGCATGCTATAGCACAGATTTAATGCTTGACTTCAGCTGCTAGCATTGAAAGTTGACTTTAGAAATTTTAACACTATAAAGGAACTGGGATCTTGGATTCCCATTTGTTGCTTCCAGACCCTATAATGGTAAGACCAGGACCAACATCAACACCCAGGTTCCAGCATCTAGGAAAGATTATTATCATTATTTATTAAATTTGTATACTGTCCTACATCCGTAGATCTCAGGATCCACTGGTAGCATCATCCCAGGTGTTATGTACTAAGTTGAATAGGATCCAAAATGCAGCAATCTGATTGGTCCTAAAACAATAGGATCCAGAATGCAGCAGTCTGATTGGTCCACAGGAGCCACCCAATCCAGCTCCAGATGGAAGTGAATCTGCAACCTGATTGGCCTACAGGTGAATCCCAGAATTAGCCAATCACGTGGGGCCCATTGTGTAAATGATGTATTTAAAGCAGACATTCTGGGGGAACTTCCATTCCTCCTCACCACTATGAGCTGAATAAAGAGCATGATATCCACTCTCGACTCCGAGTATATTTCACCAGGGAATTGTGGGTATGCAAGTCTGCCATTTTAATTTCCCATGATGCTCTGGGCTGATACTATGTCAGCCACTCTTGGAAATGTAAATCAAAAACCCATAGCCACTGCCACCGGATATGTTGGGAAACCCACCAATACAGGAAGATAGCCATGCTGGGTATTACACAGCTGGCCCTAGACAGGGCATTTTTCGAATAAAACCTGAACTCTCTGATTTCAGTGGGTCTATTTGACTGATGTTGGATATTGAGACTACCTTTTCCACACAACAATCAGCAAAGGTAAAAAGAAGAGGAACCCAAAGAGAGAGAAAATGAGAGCCTCTTCTCTCTCTGATGCCTCTGGGTGAGTTTTTCACTGGCCTATCTTTTTTTAAAAATGAGTTTTAGTGTTTCTCTATTACAAAAAGGAATTAAGAGCACTGATCTAATATGTTTGTCCTTCAGAGTTCTAAGCCGACTTCTTGGGCTTATGAATTGTCTGCCATGGATTTTACTTGCTTGTGCAATGTATTCCCTATTTGTTAAATGGAATAATATGTTGCAAATATATCCTGTGTGTGCATGTCACACACTACGAGTTAAGTGACACGTGTATTTCTGGCTTCAACACACACACACACACACACACACACACACACACACACACACACCAAAATCCTAACCCTTTGGAGCCTTATACATCTCCATCCTCATTTCTATGGGAGAGGAACCTGAAGACTGTATTACAGTTGCTGCCCTTTTATCTGAGAGGACCTCTGTGACATTTATGGCTGCATCATAGGCAGGAGCTAATACCCAGTGGTTAGTGGATAGATCCATACTAGAAACCTGTCTAGCCAATATACTAGGATAGTTTAATGCTTCCAAAATCCATGACAGGCAGTCCATTACACAACCAAGAATACATGGGTATAAAATTATGTTGCTGAGCTGCCATTGGAAAATATGGGAATTTCTAATGGCACACCAGTTGTTTGTTCAATAATATGTTCCAAACTGGAAATAATCCTCTTGGTTTGTTTTCTGCTCTGGAAAGTTCCTACACAAAACATCCCATAATCCTTTTTTCTTTTTTTCTTTTGCCTGTGTGACTTTAGTCCTGGAGACACCTTCCCATGCCCCCAGCTCTCTGTAATAGTTCAACTCTAAATTGTGTGGGAAGTTCTGAATGTTTTTCAAAACATAACGTTTTCCCTCGAATATATAAGTTTTGGCTTTTGGTAATCATGGAAAAATGGCATTATCATAAGAAACATGTTATCAACTGTCCTCATTTCCTTCGTTGACTCTTGTTTTGATGGATGATATGCACATTGCACTCTGCAGGAGAGCAGCATTCAAAAGAGCTCATTTGCAAGAAACAAAGAGTTCTCACAATGAATGGAACTTGTCACACAAAACTTCATACTGAGTTATAATCAGCTCTTCTTATTTTCCTTAGCTATATTTCTCTGATGTTTATCTCTTATGTTTATCAGAATGAAATGCTAGACCCAAGATGCTGCCAGGACAAAATGCATCATTTCCAAATCATGATATCTAGGCTTGGCAAGGTGAATTTTGAATACAGTCAAGATAAGCATGTCATTAGTCGTGGAAACCAGGATAAAGGCAAAGGCTTTTTTCGTGTATGGATTTTCTCTCACACACAAATATTTATCAAACTAATATCATGGACAAAGACAGATACTGGGCAAAGGACCTCATGAGTTCTCATTTACTCCTCACTGCTCTAAGGAGGTGCATTGACTTAAGTTAACACTGTGACAAGATTTTTCAGATACTGGAAAGGTCTGCACTACTTGTGACCTACCAAGCTGAATTAACAATCAAGACCAACAAAGACTCAGTACGTGCCCTGTTTTGATGCCTGCCTAGGACTGCAGAAGCAGGTGGTTGTAAAGTACCCTGTAGTCCTACCAGGTTTTGTTAGGCTAGTAAGCAGATTCCAGCTTGGTGAATAGTCCAAGCCTGTTGACAACCATCTGTCTTGAGAGACAATGAAGTATGCCTCCTGAGGTGAAGTCAAACTGCTGTGTTGGGGCACCAAGGTGACCTCCTCGGGGCACAAGCCTGGGCAGTGTGTGTGGAGGACCTGAGCTGCCCAGAAGACAAGATCGCCAACCCCCACCCCACCCAGCCTTGCTGATGTGGTCCACAGGAAAGCAGAGCAATACATTTGACACCAGGTTGCCTGCAGGAGTTGCCAGAAGGAGGTGTACAAGGCACCTTCCAACCATCTTAGGGTCTCCACTCTGGATGTGTGTAGGGTTTGCTCCTTAGCCTTTTCTTCTCCAAAAGATATGCTGCAAGGCAGCGTAGGTTTAGGATCATTTTCCTTCTTGTAGATGGCCTACCTTCCCAGGTTGACGAGTCCCATTTGCCCCTTTGTTAAGTATGCTGTTGGTATAGAAGTATTCTGTAGCACTGTATGCTGTTCTCTTGCTATTCTCGAGACGCATTGATTCACACAAGTGTTCCCCCACCTGCTCTTTCCTAAAACTCCTGCTGTTCTCATGCCATATTTCCTGAAAAATACGCTCAAGAGGCCGTTCCTGATCCTGCTTCCCAAACACACATGCACTAACGAACCCAGCAAACAGCTTTGGTGTTAGGCATGGATTTTTCATAGCCCTGCTTTGATATGTCAGGGGTTGAACTTGGGTCCTTCCACATGCAAAGCCCTGAATTTATTTCAGGTGAATTGGACCATACATGCCACTTGTTCTATGGGAAGATTAGCAATTCAAAGGCAAATGTCCATGCGAGTGGACACATTTCATGCGGTTAAACCACAAGGCTCGGCTAAAAAAAAAAAGCTGTTTTCCTTTAAACGTTTCATAAGTTTTATTCATAACAAGGGCGGTGTCGCTTTTTCCATTTACAAATGCCACATGAATCTTCGTAATTCGCTTGCCTACAAATGGAAACAAGATGCACTTTCTAAATAAATATTGTAAGGGCTACTTGTGCCCCCTCCCGCCACCTCTCCTATGTATTCGACAGTGATCGCACCAGCTTAGGCCATGCCACTTGCTGGTTTACAGCTCCTGACGTAATTTGAGTCAAAATTTCATAAGCATGAAGCCACTGGGCAGCGTTTGTGCCAATTCCACCTCTCATTAACCTGAGTCCTGCCCTCCCCCCCCCTTAAACTCCAAAGTGTAAAAGTCAACAGGATGTGAGGGAATTCACCATAAGCCGCTGCCGTGGCAGATAGCTGTGACACAGTAGCGTAGCAGTAGCCGTGTCAAAGCTGAGTGCCAATGAAGTCATTTCAAGGACCTGTTTCTTGTCCCCCTCCAGGACAAACTAGCATTTTGGCAGGCCAGAAAAGATGGTTTGGTAGCACAAATGGACTTGTGCAGCTGAGGAGAAAGCTGCTTTTCTAAAGTCACACCAGAGACACACTAAAGACCTTAAGTGAATCATAATAACTTGATGAGTTGGTCCCAAAGGATATTGTATGACTGCTGATTTAACTTCCACTGGGACTAATTAATTATTAAGCCCTTTCTTTCTTTCTCTCTTTCTCTCTTTCTCTCTTTCTCTCTTTCTAGCAGTCTTAGCAATGGTTGGTTAACCTTTTATCCACTGGCTATTTTTCTGCTCAAAATTTCCTGCTCTTAATTCTTTTTCTTTGCCTCAGGGCTCCGGCTGTATGGTTATTAGACCACACCCCCACCAGTTTGCAAGGTGTCATAATCTATTAAGTTTATTATGCCACTCTTTGCATCTGTCAGCAATTCCGAAATTCCAATTCTACTAAATTATCCTGGTAAAGAACAGGGAATCCTAGAACTAGAAGACTGCAAAAGAGCTGCGGAAGGACACAAAGCTGACCTGACTTTATAAGACTTGAGAGCTTCTCCATTTCTCAAAGTCAAGCTGGCTTTGGCCAGCAGGTTGCCGGTAACACAGCCCTTTCACTCTAGAAGGGACACACAATGTTGTATTAGATCCACTGCATCCTTAAATCAAACTGAAGCTTGCTGAACAGAATGAAGATATTCACAGATGCATGAATCTAGTGCAGATAAGTAGATTTACTCAGAAGTATGTCCCACTGAATGCCATGGACGGATAAAGCATTAGACTTACATTTGTTATGGCTCTTTAATGGATGCTTTTGTTCATAAAAAGAGCCTGGAAGAGAGACAATTCAAAGTGCGCAGCTGTTCTTTCTCACAAGACCCACCCTGCAAATTTTATTTCATTGTCCTTCACAGGGATTTTAAGGAGTTACTTGACAACCAGACACTTTACAGGCTTATAAAGCACAATAATAAATATGCAAAGATCAAACTAGGTAAAATGCTTTTTCAAAATGAAAAAAGGTCCAAACAGGAATAACTTTGCAAACAAAAAGAACAATCGACCATATCTACCTCATAAACATCATGGAGACCAAGCAGAAGGAGAGCAACAAACATTTCACAAATATACCAAGCAGGTCATTTTCACAGACTCCTTAAGGTCATGAATGACAACTGCCCCATGTGTGAACCTTCAAGAACACCAGTTTTAACTGGGAGCATGTTAGGGCAACATCCATTTATGAACATTTTCTAAAGCAGGTTGGCAACAACCCACTTAGCCTGTTCTGCTGAGAAGCCTGCTCGGTTGGCTGCTAGCTACTTTCAGTGAGTAAAATGAAACACCAAACTGAACACCAGTCCATAATTTGTCACAGTGTGACATATATAGAAATGGGAACATAGGTCAATGTTTGGTTATGTGAGTTCAGACCAATTGAAAATTGAATACAGGTGACGACCATTTTGTGTGGGGGCTCCGTTCCTGGTCCCTGCGTGCATCAGCAGAGCACACATAAGCATGCCCCACCCTATGCTGCCCCCGTTCCTCCCTTCTCCAGTCCAAAAGGGCCCATGCATCAGTGATCACACATCATTTGGACGCGCCTGTACATCAAACTCGAATCTGATCTTGTAATGGGTATGTATTTTTGTATAGCTTTGAACAAGTATCAATAAATAAGTTTTTTTAAAAAATAAAAATAAAATCTGAATAAGAATCCCTGTGCCTGCACATTTAGGAAATGTTGGAGTTCCAGTGTTGATTTTGGAGCAACATTTATACAGTATATGCATCTAGGGCAGCCTTTCTCAACCTGTGGGTCCCCAGATGTTGTTGAACTACAACTCCCATCACCCCTAGCTAGCAAGGTCAGAGCTCAGGAATGATGGGAGTTGTAGTCCAACAACATCTGGGGACCCACAGGTTGAGAACCGCTGGTAGGGCATAAACCTCTGAGGAGTTCTCCACTACACTCCATTGAAATGAATGGGAGCAGCTCCAGAGCATAATCATTCTTAATCTGCATTCATAATGTTCTGTATTTATTTAAGATACTAGATAAGAAGGCAGGAGAACTGTGATTGGTCTCCCATGTTGTTTTTTAAAAGAAGCTACAGGGGTGTAATCAGACCATGCTGCTTGCAGAGGAGTTAAATTCCCCTGCCCCATACTATTCTGCAAGTCTGTATCATCTCAAAGCTGCTATTTGTTGCGGAAGGAGGAAGAACATGCAGATATCAAATATACAGGCCCCAGCCCTCCCCTAGATTTCACAGATGCACACCCATACACGTCATAGTTTTAGTAAACTGCTTTGAGGGTTTTCTTTACAACCATGTGGTGCGTAAGTTTTATGAAATAAGTCAATGAGTCATTTTACAGAGTTACTGCTTAAAAACAGGCGACCCAACTGTAGATGCCATACTATATTTTATAGCTTGATGTTGGGGGTATATAAAGCTATAAACACAAGGTATTTTTGTGTAGTGTTGGATGTGATATAATAAGAGGCATGATTGTTTGTAGTGTGCCAAAAACCCACTTCTGTCTCTGGTGAACAGGTTTTGTTGTTGTTGTTGTTGTTGTTGTTGTTGTTGTTGTTGTTGTTGCTTAGTCATTTAGTCGTGTCTGACTCTTCGTGACCCCATGGACCAGAGCATGCCAGGCACTTCTGTCTTCCACTGCCTCCTGCAGTTTGGTCAAACTCATGCTGGTAGCTTCGAGAACACTATCCAACCATCTCGTCCTCTGTCGCCCCCTTCTCCTTGTGCCCTCCATCTTTCCCAACATCAGGGTCTTTTCTAGGGAGTCTTCTCTTCTCATGAGGTGGCCAAAGTATTGGAGCCTCAGCTTCACAATCTGTCCTTCCAGTGAGCACTCCGGGCTGATTTCCTTAAGAATGGATAGGTTTGATCTTCTTGCAGTCCATGGGACTCTCAAGAGTCTCCTCCAGCACCATAATTCAAAAGCATTAATTCTTCGGCGATCAGCCTTCTTTATGGTCCAGCTCTCACTTCCATACATCACTACTGGGAAAACCATAGCTAGCACTTCCCAAATTTGTGCATGCGGGCCAAGGAATGAAGGGTATACCATTTACTCCAGTATAAAACTGCTTACTCTCAAGTCACCCACTGAACAACTCTACTGAAAAGCTATGGTGTAACTGATCTGTAGACTGCAACTATCACATTACTTCTGAGTAATTTTAACTTGTTCCATGGTGCCAGCAGAGAGAGAAAGGGCAATGTTATCATTTGCTTTGTTCCACTTTATGCAAGCATTTGCACACAGACTAACCCAAGCTGGAAGGAGGTCGCTGAAGTAATGTCCTCGAATGACTTCATGATTAGGGATGCGGGAAAATGTCCATTTATGGATAATCAGGTTTCCAGCGCTATGCCTCTCCTCTTCTTTCCATCCTAGCTCTCTCTAATAATACAAGAAATCTTTCAGCTAAGTAATACAGAAAGCCAGAACTGAAATGGGTCAGGGGCACTCTGACTTCAGCTGAGAACGGACACTGTGTCTGCATTATTTCAATGAGTCAGTGTGTCACTGATAAGAAAGTTTAAGCAGAGTCCAAAGAGCTGTAATTTATTTGGGGGCATTTCCCATCATTAGCACTACGAGACTTCTAAAATCAGGCAGACTGAGAGACTTAGCATGCTGACTATTCATTTTCAAAACAGAAGAGTCCTGTTTCTTTCTGTCTTTTATTTATTTGCAAGCTTTATATTTTATTTTATTTATTAAATTTCTATAATGCCCTTCATTTGAATATCACAGGGCAGTTTACAATATAAAATCACAAAACATACTAACACAACACATAACATACTAACAAACAAAAACAGTACACTCCCCAAAAACACACAGAGTTTAAAAGGTCAAAAATTGTTTGTTTGTTTGTTTGTATGTATGTATGTATGTATGTAGAAGGCTGATCACTGAAGAATTGATGCTTTTGAATTATGATGCTAGAGGAGACTCTTGAGAGTCCCATAGACTGCAAGAAGATCAAACCTCTCCATTCTGAAAGAAATCAGCCCTGAGTGCTCACTGGAAGGACAGATCGTGAAGCTGAGGCTCCAGTACTTTGGCCACCTCATGAGAAGAGAAGACTCCCTGGAAAAGACCCTGATGTTGGGAAAGATTGAGGGCACAAGGAGAAGGGGACGACAGAGGACGAGATGGTTGGACAGTGTTCTTGAAGCTACCAGCATGAGTATGACCAAACTGCAGGAGGCAGTGGAAGACAGGAGTGCCTGGCGTGCTCTGGTCCATGGGGTCATGAAGAGTCGGACACAACTAAATGACTAAACAACAACAACATGTATGTATGTATGTACTTATGTTAATTAGCCAAAGGCCTGGAAGAAGAGCAATGTTTTTGCCTGACGCCTAATGAAGGTGCCCATCCAAGCAAGGCTTTCTGAGATGTTGCAAGAGCACATGCTTAGTCTAGGAAGCCCTGCTGGGCTATGAGGCTGTGTTCAAAGGACCAGTGCACTTTTAAGACAGTTATTTTGCTCTTAAGCTACAAGAAAGTGCAGTCTTCTTTACTGGAGAATCAGGGTCAATCATGGGGATTGGCCCAAACATCCTATTAGCATAAAAGTGCTGAACAAAAAAGTCACATATAAGTAGAATGGATTTAACTAGTTGAATTTACTACTTTTCAGCATTTTTATTCCAAAGGTGGACAGCAGCATATTTTCTGTTTCGTATTTCAAACCTTAAAGAATTCAGATATTTTAGTTTCAAAACTGTTTAATGTACAGGGTTGTTTTTAAACAATGTTCTGGGTTTTCATTGTGTAGAGTCTGTCCTGAAACCACAAAATATCAATGGCTTTCCTTTTCTTCTTGGCAAAAAAATTTCTAACCTGGCTCTACAAAAACCATGTAATTGGAACAATGTGAGCCAATTGGATGAGTCAAAACATATCTATGCATGTGAATATTGATCTTGTACAGGTGTTTGGGATTGGGATTTGGGATAGAGAGAAGAATGCATTCTCCTCCACTGAATGGGATGTTTTGCACATCCAAGGTGAACCAATTTTAGAAAAATTCTCCTCTCCCCCTACCACCAAAAAAAGCAACAGTTTTTTTTGCATTCATGTTTTAATGCTATCTATTGAGATAGTTAGCTCTAGCTAAACCTCGTCTGACTAAACAGCTGCATCAGACCAAGGCTGCAATTTGAGACTGTACTGCTGTTGCCAAAGGTCTAATTTGAAGTGTTTTAAATAACCATGATTAAGTAAACATGAGTCTCAAAGTGGAGCAGCTAGGATTTAAATGTCTCTCTTTAATACAGTCTTCTGTGTAAACTGGGTTAGATCAGTTAATCTGCCAGCAGATAACGGGGATTAAAGGCACACACTCTAGTTTTGGGCCTGTCCCCAACACTACATCTGTACATGGTTCCTCCAGGAAACTCTTGCAACTCCCACATCATAATCCTCAGACAGTCATGGGCATGTCACTGGCAAATGGAGTCTAGAAACGTTATTTGCAGTGCTGTGCCAAAAGCTGCAGGCTGTGCACAGGACCACAATAGAACCAGCGGGTTATGGGATTTCAAATTATTTCACCATGGCTACCATGTGACCAGTGTTGTGTGTTTATGACAGAACGTATTTATTTGGTCTTATACCCTGCCCTGCCTGGAGGCTCCATGCGGATATCAACATCATAGGTAAAGGTAAAGGGACCCCTGACCATTAGGTCCAGTCGTGGCCGACTCTAGGGTTGTGGCGCTCATCTCGCTTTACTGGCCAAGGGAGCCAGCGTACAGCTTCCGGGTCATGTGGCCAGTATGACCAAGCCGCTTCTGACGAACCAGAGCAGCTCATGGAAACGGCGTTTACCTTCCCGCCGGAGCGGTACTTATTTATCTACTTGCACTTTGATGTGCTTTCGAACTGCTAGGTTGGCAGGAGCAGGGACCGAGCAACGGGAGCTTACCCCATTGCGGGGATTCGAACCGCCGACCTTCTGATCGGCAAGTCCTAGGCTCTGTGGTTTAACCCACAGCGCCACCCACGGCCCTTCCAACATTTCTCTGATGAAAAGATAGGGATGTCCTATTCCATAATAACAATAATAGTGATTTTATTATTTATACCCCACCCATCTGACTGAATTGCCCCAGTCACTCTGGGCAACTTCCAACATATTTAAAAATATAATAAAACATTAAACTACTTCCCTATACAGGACTGCCTTCAGATGTCTTCTAAAGCTTGTATAATTACTTATGTCCTTGGCTCGGGTGTTGCATAACTCCATACGTTCCATACGAAACCAGTACAGCTTCTGAAGAACTGGGGCTGTCCTTGGAAAACAGAGACACCTAGAGGGTCTGCAATGTGATTAGCAAAATAATAAGAACCACCACCACCCTATTTGATTTACGAGCAGTTCCTGTTCCCAACACACACCATTTTAGGCTGCAATCCTAAATCGATTGACCTGAGAGTAAGCCCCACTGAGTTTGGTGGAACTTACATCTGAGTAGACATAATTAGGATTGCGGCCTTAGCCACTAAATGGTTGCCCAAATGTAAAGATCCTCTGGTGTTTCTCAAATGTGTTCCCAGGGAATCTCATGGAGAAGAGTTTTCTACATGTGGGCAGCTACTGAAAATGCCTCTTTACGATTCCATGATGTTCAATGGTTTTTTTGTGAGGCCACTGGATATTGCCTCATTCACAGTGTACCTATACTTTTAAAAAAAGTTGTCTCACATAAAAGCTTTGGCCTTATTTTATTGACAAGTGGGGGGTTCTGTCAAATTCCCAGTGACCAACTGATTCTGCATTTCAGATATGATAACAGAAGCTACAGCTGTCTCCCGTTACGTGATGGGTACAAATTGCCCCACCTCAGTGAAATATCTGATACACAGGAGTTCATAGAAGATCTACATTACCTCATGAAGATTGTCCACAGTATGACTCTCACTCTTAGCTGAAATGGGAATCACAAACGTAAAGAGCCAAATACTGATTCTGGCAGCAAAAGCAGCCATGAAAATAAGGGACGTTTTACTCCAGACATATGAAATTGAATATCTACCGTCATAATTTATTTAAGTAAATTCAAAGGTAGGCTTTTAGAGTTACACTTGTTTCATTCCTAATTTACTGACTGCACCTCTGTAATCCCTTCCACATTTCACCTGCATAGACTAATTACTCGAGTGGTACACAGATGGAGCTGTTTTTTCACCCACTGCCAGCTGCCAAGATGGATGTAGGTGGGCCATAAGAGTGTTGATTCTCAGGCATCCATGGCTGCTGTTCTTCTGTTGCTCTAGCAGTAAAGTCACTGGACCAGTTCCTTTTCAACCACTGTAGACTGTATTTTGGATTTTTTTTCCTCAGGTGCCACTAAAGCAGAGAAGAAAAATATGGCTTGGAGCACACAGTGAAAAAGATTAAGGACTCTGTCTGTCAACACTAATGTCCAGATGTTTTAAAGTGCAAGAGAAAACAGCAAAAAGACATTAATTACATGCCTCTTTCTTCACTTTGAAATGCTGTTTAAAAATAAGCTTTAAGTACCTAACTTTTCCTGCCATTTTCAGAATGATTAAAAAAAAGAAAACATTTCAGACAAAACTTGTCAAAACAGGCTTAGAGGGAGGGAAACACATCTCCACCCCCAAATAGAGGTGCCCCCCATTTCAGATTAAATTAACACTTACTGGATTAGGTGGGAAACAATCTATTAACTTCAAGGATCCATATGGGGAGGGGGTGCCATGCTAGAAACTACAGACAAAACCCAACATTTTTAAGTACCAAATGTCAGTTGCACTGACTGAATGATGGAGGTAGGTTGCATGATTGCATGCTATCCATGCATCAAATACATGGAAACACATTTATCTTCACACTGCATACAGAAAACTATAATGTCAGACCACTAAACTCTTCTCCCGAACATCTAGTTCTAAGTTTTGCTTTATTTTTAAACAGAAGTCTATTTGGTGATGGCACCAGGCAAAAATATTGGGAGAGTATAGAAGGGGTGAAGTTCATTTTTGTATGTGTATGCTTTGTCTTGCATGATAAATTGGAGGTTGGGGGGGAACTCTGCCTGTATAGATGGTTCCTTATTCCCCAGACCTGGCATAGGCAAACTCAGCCCTCCAGATGTTTTGGGACTACAACTCCCATCATCCCTGACCACTGGTCCTGTTAGCTAGGGAGTTGTAGTCCCAAAACATCTGGAGGGCCGAGTTTGCCTATGCCTGCCCCAGACCCACTTCTGGTGCCTCCCATAAAAATAATCATGTGATTTTCTTCCATCCATATCCTGAAATGGCAGAACAGTTTTATAACATGTGATAAGTTGTTTGTTTTTACTAAATCTCAGATTGCAGCAACCTTTGCCCCCAAAGTACCACTCCCTACCTCTGTTGTGTCACCACTACCACCACATTGTCCATCAGCGCTCCGTTCCTTCTGGCTGGGGTGTAAATCCTGCATCCCATGGAAAAGCAAATTCCAGAATTCATGCAAGGTAAACAAATATGCTGAATGGTTCTTTGCATTTGCAAAATAAACTTTAGCCACACAATTTGATGTTTCTGGTACAATACTAACATTTGCCCCCTTTTTACTAGAAAATGTGTAGAGGAAGATACTAATATGAAATACAATGGCATTACTTTTAGACACTACACACATTGAATGCATATTGATTTACTAGAGATTCTGCACAGGACCAGGCAAACAAGTAAGGATTTCTACAAATAGACTGGGCCTGCTCACATCAGTGCAACATTATAATGGCAACAGCAAAACACTGTAGGAGCCAACAGGCGTGCCAGCTTGGTCCCGCAACTGTGGGTGCCCAGGGCCATGGGTACCATGCAGCGTGCATGGCCTTGGCACAAAATTTGTGGGTGCCCAGCCCCTTCATAGGGAATTTTGTGGGTGCTCAGGATCCCAGGGCCCCAGGGAGTTGGCACCTATGGGAGCCAATGTATTCCTTCATCAAGACTCTTTTACCAACCTTTGTGGGGGTCAAGGGTCACATTACCCTGATGGAAAGCTGATGGGGCTACATTTCAAAACTGGATAGAGTCAAGCTCAAAAATGAGCAGGGCTGGACATCACACACCCTTACTACAGACACACAATCACACATAAACCACATCATTCATTCATTCCTCATTGTCACTTATACACAAAAAGAACCATGCTCCAAGTGGTTAACAACAAAGAAACCACAAATTTATCTCAGAATCAACCATCACAGGAAGTAGTAACTAGTTCATAGCAACATAATAAAGCAACAGCATAACAGCACAACAAAACAATGAAATCAGATAACAAAAAAAGTCACGTACGAAATTTGAAAGATGATGCCTCCGAAGCTAAGCCCATTGATTTCAGTGGAAGAAAGTGAACACCATGCTAACCTCTCCAGTTGAAATCAGTGGGATTTAAATGTACTGCCATTTATTTGGGCCATGCCCATAAAGAACGAATTGCCTAAGCAGAGAGTTAAAACCTCAGGACCTAGCCAAGGCCCCCACACTTGTATAAGTCAATCTAAACTATTGGCTCTTGGACTGATACTTGAAGCTCAGCCACGTCTAGACCCTAAAAGCAGGTCCAAATATGTTGACGTTCCACTGAGAAGCTGAATACACCAAGAGCTTGTGGAAAACAATCTTTGTACTGCCATCAACCTTATGACCAATCCCAAATACTGCTTGCAGCCATTGGTTTAGGGACTGGATGCAACAACAAAGTTTGTTCTGTGTGGGAGTGCTTGATCTGTCTTTGAAGATAATGTTCTTGGTTGTTTGCAAGCTGAACCATCGCTTCAGGCTTGTGAGAAATGCCAAAGCCTTGATCAAAATGGTGTCTTTTTCGTGGAGGCAGAAACATGTTTGCAGAATGCTGGCAAAGTTGGAGAACAAAACAAAAATGGAAAGGAGAAAATGGAGAGCATACAAGGAATTTGTAAATGTTGCTTTAACAAGTAAATGATATTCATTTCTGGGCTTCGTACATGTTTATCATGTTTTCTAGATCAACAGTATATTTCCCCAAAAACTCTTTTTCTACCACAGCAATTTTGATTAAATAATAAAAGCCAAATGCTGGAGAGTTCAGAGTTCTGAGACCTAAGGCGCTGCACTAATACTTAAATAGCGTATTTGGACGCCGCCTTGCAATATGAACGTTATAGGGGAGCCGATTCATTAATATTTGGCACTTGTAGCCTGGAACTGTTTCTGCATGATTCATACATTGATCTTTCTTCTCTTTCCAGTGACGCAGGGAACAAGACTCATTTTTCCTTGGAAGTGTTGCTTATTTTGACCTCTTCATTCACAACTTCGCTAGACTTCTTCCCATTATGTACTTGATAATCAAAAATGCCATCAGAAGGCAAGAGTAAGAGTAAACTAAATGTTTCCAGAAAGACAGTTCCCAATTATATCACATGGTTACAATGTAATAACTGAGGATGGAAATTTATAAGAGAGCGTTAAGCATTGGGGATAATATGCCCATAGCATAGCAGTAGGCAAGCTTCAGATTTGTGGGATCTTCTTTGTTTTTTATTGGATCTTGAAGTCCACCAACTGGAGCCAAGTGTAAAATATTGATGGTAGAGGTAGAGGGGAGGAGAGACATAGACAAAATTCAAGAATAAGGTGCTTTGGAAGACATGTTCAAACCAGGAATTTGAAGAAGCTTACAGTTCTTTGCAAAAAAAATTGACACAAACTTTTTTCATTATAGCAGTCTAATTTAAGGTCAGCAGGAGAGTCTTTTTGCTGTTGCTGTTGTTAAACCACTGGGAAACTGAAGCACTTGCCAAACTACTGCAAATCACCCCAATATATCTCAGTGGATCCCAAACTACCTTCAATCCACCCCACTCTAACATATATAGAAAACAGAAAACTATATGGATAATTTATTTGGACATCCAAAACAATTTGAGGAAACTGGGATTCAAAATCCACTCTTTGATTTGCTAGAGCTTAAAATTGATTTAAATCGAGAAATCACAATGAATACAAACTAACCAGCCACAGCAACAATGTCAAAGCCAGAACTTAAGGAGGAAAGTAGCATTCAAATTTGAAACTGAATGAATTCACATTCCTTTTTTTATTCAAAATTCTTATTTAAAACCTCAAACTTTGATTTACAGTGTGGCTGTGTTCAGGTTTTGATGACAAAATGTTTTTATTTTCAAGCAGAAATGCAATTTAGTGTGAAAAAAATCAATTGTATAACCTAAAACTAGAATCTGAAGGTATACTAAGTACTCTTCACATATACCCTTCCTATCACCTCCCCATCCCCTGGAAAGCTGGCTTTAGGTTAGGAAGACTTTACAAGCTGCCATTCCAAAAGGTGCGGGGGTCTGCTACCAGCAGTAAGTCAAGGGGAAACCATGAGCATATGGAAAGCTTATCTCATGTGTATGGGCCTCTTTGGATCTTAGGCTCTTGAGATATACATGAAATTTACCTGCATAATTATGTATCAGCATTAACAGTATTGTAACTGGCGTTCATTCTTGTGAGCACAAAACTATACAGAGGGACTTAAGAGCAGATGTCCTGTTTGTTTGCTTCTGACTTTGATTCCACAGAACTAGAATGACATCCCAACAACATAAGTCACAAGTCATACAAAAAAGTTCCACAGTTGCCTGGATGACCATTTGGACACATTAGTTAGAATGTAAATGTAAAGGACCCCTGGATAGTTAAGTCCAGTCAAAGGCAACTATGGGGTTGCAGCACTCATCTTGCTTGCAGACCGAGGGAGCCAGTGTTTGTCCACAGACAGTTTTCCAGGTCATATGGCCAGCATGACTAAACCACTTCTGGCGCAACGGAACACCGTGACAGAAGTCAGAGCGCACGGAAATGCTGTTTACCTTTCCACCACAGCGGTACGTATTCATCTACTTGCGCTGGTGTGCTTTCAAACTGCTGGGACAGAGCAATGGGAGCTCACTCCGTCATGGGGATTTGAACCTTCCAATCAGCAAGCTCAGTGGTTTAGACCACAGCACCGTAGTCTGGTTGTACTTTGATTGCAAGGAACTTTGTCACTGATTTCCGTCAGATCTGGACTGCAACCAGAGGAGCAGATGACTGGGCAACCCAAACCCATCGGTGGACTTTCTATTTTTTTTTATATATATATAATATTTTTATTAAACAATTTTTATATTAATACAAACAAAACATACATAAACAAACATCAAACAATAAC
Organism: Podarcis raffonei; assembly: GCF_027172205.1. Lineage (NCBI taxonomy): Eukaryota > Metazoa > Chordata > Lepidosauria > Squamata > Lacertidae > Podarcis > Podarcis raffonei. The sequence goes on from NC_070607.1 coordinate 42,226,515, forward strand.
AGAACAAAAAACAGGTACCATTTCGTATCCTAATTTCTTAAACCCTTCTTCCTCGACTTCCTCTTGCCTCCCGTTTCTGTATTCCAAATTCTTATAATTATTCAGCGAATCTTCCCTTATTTTACTATAAATTTATGTTAATCATCCTTATTCTCTTTGTCTTAACCATTACTAATAGTAACCATTTATTTTAATCCAACATCATTTTAACTGTCATTAATTTTGTAGTATTTCTTTAAATAATCCTTAAACTTTTTCCATTCTTCTTCCGCCGCTTCTCTTCCCTGGTTTCGGATTCTGCTCGTCATTTCTGCCAAGCCCATGTAGTCCACCCATCGGTGGACTTTCTAACTCCAGGGAGGAGAGTCCAACAGTAGCTCAACCTGCAGAACGGTCTGTGCACAGCTGCCGGCTCATGGAAACAAGGGCAGATTTGTAACTGGTCCCAGCTCCTTGATAACGCCTGGTTACATTCAGCTGGGCAGTCTCAAGCTGTTGCATGATGAAAACTTTCCACTTGAGCTCATTCTAATGATATCTCCAAAGATATGACTAAGTAATCAAACTTCGGTGCAATGAGAAATCTTAAAAGCCCCTCTTCTAGAAGGAGGAATGATTCTCTTAACAATGGGGGGAACAGAAACTCTTTCAGTGTGGGAGGGAAACTTGTGGCTACTGAGGGGGAGATTAATGTGTTGCTTGACTGTAAGCAGTTTCAGATAGTGCAAGTGAATCAGTTGCCCAGTAAAATTCACATACAGCTTGTTCCTTAATTCAAAAAAAAGGGGAATGCTAGAAAGATTTTGTACTATTGTTACATCTGGACCAACTTGGTTATACCATGTCCTGGAGGACCCACTGCTGAGAAATAAACTGTAGTTCTAATCAAGCAAAAAATCCATCTGTTTTAAGAACCCTAGTAAAATAGGTTGACAAGGAACAAGACACTTGTTCTAAAATGCCCCAAATGATACAATTGTCAAACAGATGTTTAAGCCATTTTTTTTATTTCAAGTATTTATTAGGATTCAAAAACGCAAAGGTGGGTCACAACAGCAGTAAAACATAGCATTAAAATCTAAAACTGTAAAAAGATTTGCAAATGAATCTGTGTTGTGACCCAGAGATAGACACAATCCCTGAATCAGAGCAGCAAAGCCTTTTCCTGCATCCTGCTAGTCTTACTATAAAATATCATTTAATATATGATTCCAAGACTTTTCTCCAAAGAATACTACTATTTTAAAAGCACAAAGGTAAATGGGTGGCAGCAAGAGGGGGCTAGATTGTGTCCTGTGGGAAAACACACACAGGATGTCATCTATCAGATTTGGGGGCAGAACAGCCCAATGGAATGCTTGCTTGGAAAACACAAATTACAGGCTTGTTGTCATTCAGTAAGGAAAGGAATGGGTATTTCTTCCTGCCTGGATGAGTTTCTACAAAGTCTATAGCATTTCTTTCCAGATGGATGAGTCCCTAAAAGCCTAAGGCAAACTGAGTTACCTCCATCAGTCAGATGCAGGATAACATGCAGTGCAAGAGGCTTCTAAACCACAGCCTTTCTGAGTGACAGGTGCAATAATGGGAAAGATTTGTTTTTTGTTTTCAAGGAAAAGGGCCATTGCCTTTAGTGTAGCAATTTCTTTCAGGTGGTCTTCATCTTTAATCACCTGCATTTAAAGGTCAGGTTGCATAGATAACCTCTCTTTCTAATGGAGGCATTTCCTGAGAGAAGCCCTGAGGGAAAAAGAGTGAGAATCAGAAACAGAATAAGTTTGCCACCTTTTGGATTAGCCTGTAAAGGGCCTTTCCTTAAGGACTACAGTGTAGATAAGCATCATTTCATTCTTTAGGATAGCACCCCAAAAATCGATGGTAACGTAAAACAGCACCACCATTTTTTAAAAAAGAATTGAACTAAGAACCTGAAGATCTTAAGCTATAAAGTTATATTTTTGTCAGTGGGATGGCATAACCTCTATGGAGTTTATACCTCTGCTCTCCTCAGACCATGGTTACCAGATGTCCCCATTTCCTGGGGACAGTCCCCGGATTTACAAATCAGTCGCCATACAGAATCCATTGAAGTTGAAAAGTGTCCCTGGATTCATTGAAAAAAATCTGGTAACCTTACCTCAGACCTGTGTAGTGTTAATCCCATTCAATAATCTCTTTAGAAGGTGTGCGAGTAGTCTTGTTTACTACTTCCCAGCCATCAAGGGGTCCAGATGAGCTTTCCCCCTCTAAGATTGACCTCAGGAAGAAGTACCGGTAATACAGTACTGTAACATGTCCTTGTTTACCAAATGGGAGGGAGGGATCAGGTGAAAAACAGAACGGGATTTTTTCAATTTTCAGAGCAGCTTAGAACTTTCAGTAAGTGTAGCTTGCCCACAAGTACTCTTGCTGAAATTCCTTCTTTGATTCTCCAGAGAATGAATGCTTTTGACAATCGATCCAGAAAACCTAATCTCTATCTCCTTGTTAAGAAACCATACCCAATGCCAGATCATCTATAGAAATAATGAGGGAGGAGGTGAAGTTTCTCAATCTCAGAAAATAATAATATTCAAAACTTTTCCTTTTCTTTTTCTTTTTTGAGCTCTCTGTGAACTGTTGGGAATGTTTAGTCCTTTGCTGAAGAATATTCAGCAAAATGGATTCTCCATTTTTTCCGCAATCTGTTAATTTAGGGGACAGCTGTGGATCCAGCTTTAAATATCGTTTAGTATCGTTTAGTATCACCCACACTAACAACAGAGTTCCGTTCAACATTAAGTGAGTTGGAAATTCTCAGAAGATAATTTTCTAAGGAAAATTTAACCTCCACTTTTCCCACAAGAGTTGCTGGCAAAATTCGGTGCCCCCCCTCCCGTGCCATTTCACAGCCCATAAATTGTGTGAGGGATTTTGAAAGAGCAGTCTCCCTCACCTGCTGCCTCAGTCCTACTTCTAAAGGCCTCTTCACTACAGGTAGAAATATTCTAGCATATTTTTAGACCTGCTCTTTGCTAGCTCTATTCTACATACCCCGTTCCATGCCCAATAAGCACAGGACACCTGGGCCTGGTGGCGTTGTGGCCTGTAGATCACAGCAAAATACTGGGCAAGGTTTTGCCCACTATCCTCACTGTGCGACAGACTAGTGGGAAAAAGCTGTCCAATATGCCCTTGCAAAGGGGAAGGGGAAGCATATATAAGGCTACTGTCCCTGGAGCTCAGGGCCATTTTCTCTTGAGAGCTTCTCGCCTGCCCACCCTTGGTTTAGAGCCTTCACTGAGCAATTCTGGGTCCCTGGTTGACAGGACCAAAAATGTTTTTTTTCTCTCTCAACCTGATTGGCACTTGGTTAGGGTTTCTTCGCATTTCCCTCAGTGAAATTATGACCTTCCTTTGTTAGGCCGAGAATGTTGTTTGTATGTGGACAGAAATGGCATTGGGCAGGATCAATATGGTATAGGGCCCCCCCAGAAAAGGGGCCTAAGGGGAGGATTGAACTCGGCACTCCCAAGCTTGGGGTATCTGCCTGATAGGAATGCCAACCCTCGTCCTGCCTGCTGCTGTCAATAAAAAATTGGCCTAATTTTATCCCCCTCACCATTGTACAGTCTTGTTATTTTGTTGTTCTCATGGGTCACATATTGTACCTGCCTGGGCAACCCTAAGATGAGGCTGCCATCCTATTAGTTCCAGGACTCTCCAACAAAAGGACACAGTGCCCCCTACAATTGAGCCAAATAGGATCTGTGTTGTGCTTTATCTAAGAGGAAAAAATAGAGAGACCTACTACTGTGCTTCTTCATTCCTAAGTGGATGGCAGCTTGTTGAGCCTTATCTTTGGATTTCCTGGCTTGTGTGTCACAACCTTCATGTTATTTCAACAAAGTTTTGTATCTAATTTAATTTCCTTGTTTTTATTTAGCCTCAGTAATGGAAAGGAAATCTTTTCAATGAGGGTAAAACTAGACAATTATTGACTGAAAGAATGGGTTCATGAAGTTATCAGAGACTAATGAGAAAATAGCTGCTGAGGCAAAAACAAAAAACTACAAGCAAGGAGCATGGGAACCAAGAGCTACCAAGGATAGCTGATTAGATTTTAAAATATAAAGCCAGCTTAAGGGACACGTGCAAAAAATGCCTTAAGATAAGACCGGGGAAAGGGATATTCACAGCACGATAGAATGGTAATTGTTCAGAATAGAAGCTGAAGAACTAAAGGCCAGTTGACATCATCAGGTGCCCCTACATGTGAGCAGCTAGGCTGCCATGACTAAGCTGATCCCTCCATATTTTGTTGGACCACAACTCCCATCAGCCCAGCCATCATAGCCATAGTTGGGGGTGATGGGAGCTTTAGTCCTGCAACATCTTGAGGACACCAGGTTGCCAAAGCCTGGCATGGAGAAATATTAGTGTGAACTGGACATGGAAGCAACCAGAAGCTATTTTGTCACAGCTCCTTCATCTGTAAACCTATCATTCCGTTAAAATGTTAGCATTTGAAGATGTTTATTTAGCCATTCTGCCTGGAAAGAAACACACACAGTAACTTTCCGGTTTTGTTCAGTGGGTTTTGGTATCTCTGACCTGGCGCTTTGCAAATAAACATGTTTGTGCAAATACAGGTGGTGCAGCAGGAAGATGGTGCCTTCCCCTGTTGGACAAAGCCATTGCTGGGACATCAACGAAGCGCAGAGGCAAACTCAAATGATCTCATCAGTGCAAGCCAGCACAGCAAGCCAGCCAAAATGATTCCTGCCAAGAGTAATTCTCTGCAAAGGGACTTCCTGGCCAGATAAGGCAAAAGAAACCTATTTCACATGTTGTTATTCTAAAGGCTAACGGGTAAAATACATGGATACTGAGCAACTGCAGGAATCCAGCGCATTGTGTGAGGAACTCAGAGAGGGAAATCGATCTTTTTGACAGTACCCCAAGTGGGAGATTGAAGCCACATGGGAAGTCAGGAAAGTTCAAAAAGATTGTACATGGTGCAGTCGAATGTATTTTGTGGTGCATTGCGGCATATCTCTCATTACAAGGGAACCTGAGAGCCATGGGCCAGTTCCTCCTCTTTGCACTGTCAGCTTCACCATCACTTGTAAACACCCACCATGGTCCGTATTATATTCATTTGGCTTCTGGCTTTGAGCTTGTCCCTCCCAGTTGGCCATGCATGCCCTCTAGTTGTTGTTGTTGTTGTTGTTGTTGTTGTTGTTTCATATCACCCTTCAACCACACATCTCAGGGTTCGTAACAAAAAATTACAATATAAAAACCACAAAATACATAGTCAAAAAATAAGAATAACAAACCAATAATCCCCCATCCCGCGACACATTTAAAAGGGCATTGGATGTCAATCAGTCAAAGGCCTGGTTAAAGAGGAATGCTTTCACCTGGCACCTAAAGGTGCACAATGAAGGTGCCAGCCGAACCTCCCTGGGGAGAGCATTCCACAAACAGGGAGCCACCCAGAAAAGGCCTATTCTAATACAGTGGTACCTCGGGTTACAGACGCTTCAGGTTACAGACTCCGCTAACCCAGAAATAGTACCCTGGGTTAAGAACTTTGCTTCAGGATGAGAACAGAAATCGTGCTCCGGTGGTGCAGCAGCAGCGGGAGGCCCCATTAGCTAAAGTGGTGCTTCAGGTTAAGAACAGTTTCAGGTTAAGATTAAGAACAGACCTCCAGTAAGAATTAAGTACTCAACCTGAGGTACCACTGTACTGCCATCCTCTGGACTTCTTGTGACAGGGGGCACATGAAGAAGGGCCTCAGATGGTGATTGCAAGGTCATTGTTAGATACAACATAAACTAAATGCGCCCACATCCTTTAGTGTCTAATATGATAATCGTCCTGATCCTCCTTGGCATCATTTCCAGTGCGCCTTCACCCATCGTGTACAAAATCTTGCAATCAAATCTTGAGACAGAACTTTGATACATCTTCAGTTAGACTTGGTAGCCTTTAGGACTGAAATGATAAAGAGCAGGGTTATTCTGCCCTATTGTTATGCCTATTGTTCAAGCTCTGTTGAGAGGTCCAGGCACCTCCCAATTAACAGCTAATTCCCTTTTAAATGGTTATCTGTTTTGTGCTGCCTTTTCAGAACAGGCCTGTCTCAGGCAAACACGCCGTGTTGCTTTTGTGAAAGCATATTTTTCCTATTAAGATGATGTTTTCATTGCTCTTCCATCAAGCTGTGCAGAACGGGATATTACTCTTTCAACAACTGGAGCACAAGATCCATAGCCAGTGGGGGACTAGCCATTACTAGCTACACCATTAAGAGGATGCATTTGCCTCATAATTGCACACACATTGTTTCTTGCCCAAACCAGACAACACTCCTGTTTTCGCTAAGATGGTAGTACTTCTCTGTACCACTCCCAGCCATTATAAATTTGTACAACCTTCATACTGCTTTGCATGCAGCAGTGGCTTTAATGATGATAATAAATAGTCCCAGGTAAAAGATTACCACCCCAGGCATATAAACCACAGTTTATTAGTCCAGGAATGACCCATGCTCCCTCTACACACATCCCCTAACTTTGCTCACCTAACTTTGGGGTTTCTGTTTTGGACTTGCTAAACCACAGTTTACTGTGATATTCAAACTGGGAAAGTGGTTTATTGCTGCTTGAAAACTAGGATAGAAAACTAGAATCTTAGCTTTTTTAAGTGAATTGGGTGTTTTTAACAGAAAGCCTCCTGCATAGCGGATAATTACATTAAGATTGATCATACCCAAAATGAGAGATTTATGCATCTTGCAGTGGAGGCTGAGTGGAAGGGTGCAGAGACAGGCTAGAACAGAACAGTGAATCATGCAGGGAAGCAGCTGGTGCCCTCTTCTATAGATTAGTGCTTGGGCTAATAGCAGCCTTGTATTTACTTGTATTTACTTACTTCCAGGTCCTGATCATTCTCTCACATGTTCTAGGGCAGCAGTGATTAGGTAATTTTAGACTCTGGACTTAACTGTTTTATCTTTAGCATTGTGAAATTAGATAGTAATTACTTCAAAATTGAGGGACGCGGGTGGCGCTGTGGCTTAAACCACAGAGCCTAGGACTTGCCGATCAGAAGGTCGGCGGTTCAAATCTCTGTGATGGGATGAGTTCCCGTTGCTCAGTCCCTGCTCCTGCCAACCTAGCAGTTCGAAAGCACGTCAAAGTGCAAGTAAATAAATAGGTACCACTCCGGTGGGAAGGTAAGCGGTGTTTCCGTGCACAGCTCTGGTTTGCCAGAAGCGGCTTAGTCGTGCTGGCCACATGACCCGGAAGCTGTACATCGGCTCCCTCGGCCAATAAAGCGAGATGAGCGCTGCAACCCTAGAGTCAGCCACGACTGGACCTAATGGTCAGGGGTCCCTTTACCTTTACCTTACCTCAAAATTTGGTAACCCAGTTATGTTTGGGGACACTCCTGCTTGCTCTGCTGAGTAGGACCTTGAATGTCCCCCCCCCCAAGTTCTGCCCTGAGGGCACCACTGCTCTAGGGTACCAGGATGCCCAAGAACAGCCTAGGGATGTTACTCTAGCATTCCAGAGCCTATAATCATGGAGTATGACAAAGGATAAGAGATACTTTGTGAGAGGTCACAAGACAAGTGAGCAAAGAGGACTTTTTGGTGATTGGCACCCTGGCTCTGAAATATACTCCTGGTAGAGATTCACCAGACTCACTCTGATGCCTTTCCAACAGATTCCTCTGATCTCTTCCTTATAGCCCAGCTTGATTGCTGAGATCATCCAGAGGAGTGCTGTTAGTTATCCCCCATGTCTCTGAAGCCTGACTGGCATCAGCCAGAAGTCGGACATCTAGTGTCACTTGACATCTCAACCAAGATTCAGCAGGCATTCTCACTGTAAACTTTCAGAGGACAGGCCTATCCAGTTGTTTTTTAGTGTTATTATTATTTTAAATAAACCAGCCATGTTTGTGATTTTTGTATTGTTTTTTGAAACTTTATGCAGTGCACTGCTTTGATATTTTATGTGAGTGGGCAAAATAGAATTACAGCGGTACCTTGGGTTACATAAGCTTCAGGTTACAGACTCCGCTAACCCAGAAATAGTACCTCGGGTTAAGAACTTTGCTTGAGGATGAGAACAGAAATCACACAGCGGTGGCACAGCGGTGTCACGGCGGCAGCAGGAGGCCCCATTAGCTAAAGTGGTGCTTCAGGTTAAGAACAGTTTCAGGTTAAGAACAGATCTCCAGAACGAATTAAGTTCTTAACCTGAGGTACCTTTATAAATAGACAGATAAATTGTAAACATTTTTGTTATTTCAATCGGCTTTTAAAGTGGAGCATAGCTTTAAAACTTAAAATATTGAGATGTGCTTTGTTTTAAAATGCATTGTGCTGTAAATCACCACCTGAGATGCATTAAGAGCAGAAGAGTGGGGTTCAACTATGCAGTCATTACTAGCAACAATGGTGTACAGTTCAGAATAAATGTATGGATGATGACTGCTTTAAACCACATGACACTTAAATCCTGGAAAACGGGACAGTTACAATTCACTTCCCTCAGTCTGAATACAAGCGGGAGATATCCCGCCTTGCTAATCATTGGTGATTTCAGTTCACTTCTTTGATTTACAGTTTCCTGATTTGCAGGTTGTTAAAATGCTTGTTAGAGAGTGGGGAGTGGGGAATCCTTGGCTGGTCTGGAAAATGTTCCTACATAATTATGCTGATGACTGAGAATCAGGCTGAAAAGGCTTTAATTCATAGCAGCTTATACAATATGGGAGATTTAGGGAGGGCTTTTATTCTCTTCCCATATTTTTAATAAGTTTCATTCATGTTCATATCCTGTGCTGCAGACCCAAAGCACACGGGTTTATGTGACTAAATCAGCTCTAATCCTGCTCTCAGGATCCGATTCATTTTTCTGGAAATACTTTCCCGGGCAACTAAAGTATTCCATCTGAGTACGTTGTGTTTATGTCCTATCAATGTTTATATGGGGAACGAACAAAGAAGGGGTATTGTCCTCCTCTCTGCTAGGAGCTTGGAGAGGTGAGAGTTGAAGCTGAGAGAAAATAGCTGCTATTTGTGAGGCAAAAGAACCTGGCTAAGTTCATGTGGAAAGAGGCATAATGGCTGCTAGCCACAATGGTTGTGTCCTATTTTCCTGCCTCCGAATGCCCGTTGCTGGGTACCTCAGATGGGGAGAATGCTGTTGCACTCAGATCCTGCCTGGGGGCACCCCTGGGTCATCAGGCTGGTCCCTGAGAGATCAGGATTCTGGACTGGATGGGCCATTGGCCTGATCCAGCAGGAAGAAGGGGGAAATAAACAAGCAGCACACTTCAGTACACCTCAGCACTTTGAGTGGGCGGGTACGCATTCCAACAGCACTGTGTAAATGTGGAATATACTTTTACGGGAAAACAGTCAGTGTAGCTTTAAGATAAAGCTAAATGCTAAGTGCTGCTTTTGCTCTTGGAAAACTGCTCTGCGTTCTCCGCCCTCATCCTTCTGTGAAGAAACTGCTTTACCGGGCAGCTCCTGTGCTCTATTTTTCTTCTTCTCAGGCGTCATTCCACTTTCTCTGGCTGGCCCCTTTCCGCCCATTTGACCAGCCTACACCTGGGACCACAATGATGCATTGCAATAAGCTTCAAAGAGCACTGTGGTTAACTGCTACTGTAACACGATCGCCTTCCTATTAAATACAAAGGTCGGCCACATACAAGTTCGTTCTGGTTTGGGGCTCATAGTGATTCTGAAAGATGATTAGCCGGACCAGGCAGCTGTGGCAGCAGAGACTCATAGAGTCGCCAACAATACTGTATGATGAGTATCCCCAGAAGAAAGCCTTGCCATCTATCCAAACTTATTAGCTGCATTCTTCTTTGTTAACTATACAGTGCTGATTTGAATGTGGAGGTTGTATTTTCATACTTGGTTGTATGCTGCCTTGAGACTCATGCAGTAGGTGGTATAGTTTTGATAAATAAATAAATATAAATGTGTCCCTCCGTCAGAATTAGGAGACCAATACAGGTGATTTTAAAATGTTAATATGTTAGATTGGAATGTTGAGAGAGAGAGAGAGAGAGAGAGAGAGAGAGAGAGAGACTAAATCAGGAGTGGAGAACGTTGCTGGCATAGTGAGCCAGATTGCTATTGGTCCCCATCCAACTTTGACAAACTGGCATTTGCTCAGGGTGCCACTGCTGCTTGCTAGCCAGAAGCAGATGCCTCCTTTGCCCTATTCTGGGGATTATTGAAAAATAATAATAATTGGGGAAGGAAAGAAGACACATCAGGTTTATCCTTGCAAACTCAGGCTGCTGCATACCTGCCTGCCAACAGTGGGCACCCCTTTTCCCCCATGCTGGGCCTAGTGGAGGGGGGAAATGTGTGGGGAGAAGTACCGTCTTTTTCACTCTATAAGACGCACATTTTCCCCTCCAAAAATTAAGGGGAAATGTGTGGGCATCCTATGGAGCGAATGCAGGCTCCTTGGCTTCAGCAATAGCAATGCAAAGCCTCAGAAGCGCAGTGAGAGCGCTCCTGCCACGCTCCGGAGGCTTCGGGTTGCCTTCACTGAAGCCTGGAGAGCGAGAGGGGTCGGTGCGCACCGACCCCTCTTGCTCTCCAGGCTTCAAAGATAGCCGCCTGAAGTTTCTGGAGTGTGGTGGGAGCTCCCGCTGCACTCCGGAGGCTTCGGGTTCCTTTCGCTGAAGCCTGGAGAGCAAGACTCTCCTGGCTTCAGCTAAAGGAACCCAAAGCAGGAAGTCCCGCTGCGCTCCGGAGGCTTCAAAGATAGCGACCTGAAGCCTCCGAAGTGCAGCGGGAACTCCTGCTGCGCTCCAGAGGCTTCGGGTTGCCATCACTTAAGGCGAAGGCAATGTGGGAGAGGGAGAGCTGCGCAGTACCCCTTCAGCTTGCTTCTTAAAAAAATAAAATGGTTGGGGAGGGAAGGGAGGAGTGGCAAGGATCAAATTCAATAAATGTAATACAATAAATAGAATAGAAGAAATAAAAATACAATTAATGATCCATATGCATGTTTAATGTGAAGGACGTGCAATGCCTCATCTTCAACCACAAATCCACAGACATGCCACAGAACGACTGCAGTTTGGGAACTGTGCCATTGCAACTCACCTCTTCCCTGGGAATCATTAGAGCAAAGGTGGAGTGGCCACACCCACTTTGTCTTGGCCACACCCACCACTGGCATGCACCCTTGGGGGATTGGCCCAAAAAAGATAAGCTACCACCATCCAAATAGGTTGAGTGCCAAAACAGGATGTATCTTAAACGCAGGTAGAGATGTTCTTGCAGTGTGATACCCAACTTTATAGCCTGCTATTAATATGTGTGGACATCGCTTTTCATTACTTCCTCCATTTCACTTTATGGTTACTCAGAAGCCCATTTCCAAATATATGATTTTATGCTGCATGAGCACAACATGGCAGAAAAGCTGGATTCAGGGAGAGCAGAAGCACATAGGAACATTATAGCTTGGTTGTCTACAGATGGGAAGTTGCAGCAAAACGGATTCCGAAGTGGCGACAGCGGTGCCTCTGCAGGTCCACAGCTTGGCTGAACACCTAGAAACCTGAGCTTCTGCAATTATATGAGAGGTCTCATGGTGATAGCTTTACTCTGGAGGATTCCACTGCTTCCTGCTTTCTAATTCTTGTTGGAATTGCTTTGGAAACAGATGTCCTTACAGCGCTTGGAACTCAGGCTTATAACCTTAGCTAAAAGCAGGAAGTGTAAAAGGTGCGTTCACCAAAAGGGGGGGGTGTAAAAATAAATAAATAAGTGCATCTGCACCTGAGCTTTTCTAAATCTCAAAGACTAGGGACTGAGTTTTGGGCAATTGCTCAAATTGGCACTTCATCCTTAAAATCACTTCACACATCCTTGCACACAATATGCTGAGTTTAAGAAGGCTAGTATTTCAGTTTCAGCTCTCAATTCCCTGTTCTGAGTTTGCAAGCCAAACGCTTAACTGTTTTATAGCTGGGACAATTTATATGAAAGAGCTGCAGACTGAAGTGCCATCTGTTTAGCATCTCCTTTCTACTAACCCATTTGAAATGCCCAGAAAGACCCAGAAGGAGCTGGTTCCCAATTAATTTTGAGCGCTGAAAAACAACAGCCAGCGGTCATTCTCAGTGGATGTGGAATTAAAGTGAAGTCAAACAGGCCAAATGAGTGCCCCACTTGAACTGAGTGTGCTGTAGAATATGACCCAGAATGTTCTGCAATGAGCAAGAGTTTCACCATATAAATGCAGGGTTTCCTCAACAGATAACTCAGCACCCAAATGGAGCTTTGGGATCTGCCTCACATGGAACTTGACCATTGATTCATCTAGCTCAGTTTTGTATGCATTAACTAGCAGAAGTTCTCTAGGATTTCGGTTTTCCAGAGCACTGCTTAGAGATGGCAGTGATTGAACTTGGAACCTTCTGTGTGCAAATCATGTGCTACAGACCCTCTGCTTGCACTGTTCTGAATTTTCACAGTCCACCCAACCAAACAACGCCACTTGGTGCTGGTGACAGATTGCACCATGTCGTCAATCACCAGCACCAAGTGTCATTGTTTGGTTGGGTGGACTGTAAAATCATGAATAAACCAATACAGGCCTTCATATTTTCTCCCGAAGAAAAGGCAGCAGAGGTTTATTACATATTGCAAAATGAAATAAAAACATTTTTTTAAAAAAAAATAGATCCACTTCTGATTTTGCACAAGATTCCACAGGGTACGATTCTTCATCAAAATTACCTTAATTCAGAACACTCTATAAAACGCCTGTTTCAATTATCATTATAACCCAACTGATAATATCCTCTTCCAACTCCTTTTTACTAACGAACAAATGGTTATGCACAGATCAGACCCTGAGCAAGCCACCTCTTTCCAACTGTAGTTGAAATCTAATAAAAGTGTTATTAATAATCTTATTACACAAAGTTATAGATTTTGCCTAGAATGAAGAAGAACATGAGCTCACTACAGGACCGTCAGTTTAATGCCGTTTTACATATTTTGAAGCGATTGATAGTAGAAGTACTGGGAGAATCCCCCAAGGCAGCTGAAGGTCATTCGTAGGCTTTGGCAAGGAAAGGAAATTATCTCTGAAAGCTAATCTAATGAAAATCCTTGGAAATTAATCTCCAGAAACAGCTTTCTTCCTTTCAGAGGGGGGAAGAAAAGGTTCTTAATCTCCAGCCATTCCATGTGAAAGGTTTCAAGTCTCATCTGTCCTGAGTTAATTAAACTGTGGAAAGCCAGGGTTCCTTCGAATGCAGCTGGTTTAGAGTTAAACCGCTAGCATCAGATCAGAATAAGAAAAACAAGAGGACATGCCGTTTTTGATGGCTCAGCAAGGAAGGTTTCTCAGCCTATTGTGGTTTTTGTAAATCTATTAGCCCCCCCAATATTGCAGATCTCTCCAAACAGGTAGATTAAAGGGCTAAAAGAGACTTGACATTTCAATACATTATCATCTTTTTTTGTGTTTTCTTTCTTTTAAAATAGCAGCCACTGTGGAAGGAGATGCTATGAATTAGGACACGGGGGAAAGAGGTTATCCTTATTATTATTTCTTTAATTTGTAGTGCATGCGTCATTGGTTAATAATTGCAGTGCAGATTATCTTTAATTTTAGAAAACAATGTACTATTATGGTCAAAATTCATAAGAATAAAAAGACTAGTATTAAAATGAAATAGCACTTTAAAATAAAAACCATCCTAGTAAGACTAAAAATGCCTTACCCTGTACATCTGAAGTCAATCACTGAGCTCATCTGGGGGAGCACTATAATTGGCCCCCTATGGATCAGAAGCATGATCCATATCAATGAGAAATCACGCCTTCCAGTTGTGGGCCCGACTCTGCGGAACTCCCACTAGAAGTCAGAGTCTACAGGGTTCCAGACCCCTCATTAAAATTATTTTATTTCAGGAGACTTTTGCATCATGAATGGATTTCTGATTTTTTTTTTAATGGATTGTTTACATTTTCCAGATTTTCCATTTCTGAGGTTTAATTTATGTTATAAATTCTGCATATTGTCTTTTTTATTATTGTTGTAAACCACTTGGAGACCTAGATGTTAAAAAGCAGAATGCACACAAACATAAAGATATAACTAGTACAGGCAGTTTCATCATTTAAGAATTAAGGCAATTCCATTAAACTTCCACAAAAGCCTGGAGAAAGTGCTGAAGCCCCTCCAACTACTGTTTGACTCCCAAATGTGCTATTGCAGTCAATAACAAATTGGGTGGTGGGAGTTTTCAGCAGGAAAGTGATGGGAGGAGAGTCCCAATCCAAATGGTACGTGAAGTATAGGTGGCTTCCCAAAAGGCAAGACACAGTGATAACAGCAAGAACCTTTATTGAACAAACAGAACTGGACAACAGGGGCAAAGTAACTGCTTATATACATTTCTGGAAGCCTGGGCCACTCCCACCCCCAACGTGATTGGCTGTCTAAACTTCCAAGCTGCGAATCATAAGTCAGAGTTTAAGGGCCAATGGCAGAGGCCCAAATCCTGAAATGTTCTGTGATTGGATATCGTGTATCAAATCAGTACAGAGGGGCTCAGAATCCTTAGTCCAGACTCAAGCTCAGGCAAACACAGACCACTGAATACATAACAGTGCCTCCATGTGACTATGATCTTAAAAGAATCGAATTATGATGATGAATTTAATACCAACCTATTTTTCCCCAAAAGTCTGATAGATACAAGTCTGATAAACTGCTGTATACCTACTTGAACTATAAATCCTTGGCTATTCAAACGGAAAGCTTCAGCAATAAAGTTCCACTTCCACAAGGGGGAATTACGTGGTCAGAAGTTCAGCAGTCTGCTGTGGTTTCCTGCCGGAAAGAGCAGGTCACGTGTCAGTTTTGGCAAACATTCGCAGTACAAATGTAAGCTTGGTTTCCCCTTTTCTAAAATACCGCGTGCGTGCCCTGCTATGATTCTGTAAATTCCAAAAATACAGTTGCAATGTGAGAACTAAACCACTGGCAGTGTCAGACTAAGGGCCAAGCAGGGTTTCAGTAAAGAAAAAACGGAGGCAGGCTTGCTGTGGTTGAACTAAGTTGTGGCTCAACTAAGTTCAAGGCCCCAGACAAGCTGCATAATAGCCATGGCTGGCCAATTTGTTTTGGCATCAAAGGTAGAAAACCCCACAAGCATATCTCCCTGAGAATAAGAATACAACCATAATAAATTAAATAACTAAGCATTTGCTGCCTATGACACCCAAACTCAGCTGCCTGGGGCACTCGCTTCACTCTGCCTCATGGTAGGACTAGCGCTGCTGTTGTTATTATTATTACAGTATTAAAGCCTAGAGCATCCAGTCATTTAACATTCTGCATGGTGATCTTCCAAGTTAACTGATGACACTTGTTATGTCATAAATGCTGAAATCTGATCTTTAAACAGTTGGCCGTATTTTGCTTTTAGCACATGCCTGGAAATGAATTTTCTGAATAGCAGTCTTCAAAATATCTGTGAAGCATTTTTATTTTTATTTTTTTAAATAAAAAAGGCAAAGGAGACGTTGTGTGTCTTCTGTTTCCAGTTAGACTAAGCCAGCTTTCTTAATGAGGTAATGTTCTTCTGCTCCAAGTTTATCTGCTGGCAGATGGGTCAGCAGGTGATCTAAAGGGGATGGGGCTTGAAAAACATCACCTACAAAGCTGTTTAAAGTTAACACTATCATTCATCTTACAGAACCTTTGGGTAAATTGACAGGCACAGTAGTGCTTTCTCCTTCTGGGGGCCTCACCAAACCCTTGACCCTACAGTCTAGCACGCGCTCTCTCTCTCTCTCTCTCAGGCCAAATGAGATTTCACTCCACAAAGGAAGTTTATAGCAGTCTGTTTAAAGCCATAGGAAATGTCCAATGAAATACTTTCCATACCCTCCAACATTTCTCCGATGAAAATTAGGACATCCCATTCCATTATGATAATTTTACTATTTATACCCCACACATCTTACTGGGTTGCCCCAGCCACTCTGGACAACTTGCAATATATATAAAAATATAATAAAACATTTAATATTTTTTAAAACTTCCCTAAACAGGATTGCATTCAGACGGCTTGGGGGTCAAATAACGTCATACCCTCCAACATTTATCCAATGAAAATAGGGACATCCTAAGGAAAAGTGGGGCATTCTGGGATCAAATCAGAAACCGGGACATCTTCTCTAAATCAGGGATGCCCCTGGAAAATAGGGACACTTGGAGGGTCTGACTTTCATGTATCTGACTATGAAAGCCAGAGGCTCGTGGCTTTCAGAATCACAGAATTGTCAGACTCCAAGGCATCTTAAGAGCCCATCTAGTCCATAGCCACACAAAGTCAGATGTTTATTTGTTATGTTTCCAAGAAAAATTCAAAGTGTTGGGGCTGACCTTTAAAGCCCCAAACAAGCTCGACCCTGTATACCTGAAAGAGTGTTTCCATCCTCATTGTTCAGCCCAGACACTGAGGTCCAGCTCCAAGGGCCTTCTGGTGGTTTCCTTGCTGCAAGAAGTGAGGTTACAGGGAACCAGGCAGAGGGCCTTCTCAGTAGTGGTGCCTGCCCTGTGGAACGCCCTCCCATCAGATGTCAAGGAAATAAACATTTTTTTGACTTTTATAACACATCTGGGCAAGGAAGGTGTGGCTTGAAACCCAAAACATCTGGAGGGCCTTCCTAATCTGGGGAAATAGCCATCCATTCCTAGTAGTGTGTTTGGTTGTGCTTCAGCCCAGTGTACCTGAAGGAGTGTCTCTGCCCCTGTTGTTCAGCCCGGACACTGAGGTCCAGCTCCAAGAGCCCCTCAATGAGAGATGTGAGGTTATAGGGAACCAGGCAAAGGGCCTTCCCAGTAGTGGTGCCTGTGGAACGTCCCTGTGGAACGCCAGCACGTCAGGTATCATGGAAATAAACAACTATCTAACTTTTAGAAGACATCTGAAGGCAGCCATATTTAGGGAAGTTTTAAAGGTTTGATGTTTTACTGTGTTTGATGTTTAAATTGGTTGGAAGCCACCCAGAGTGGCTGGGGCAACCCAGTCAGATGGACATCATATAAATTATTATTATTCCTTTTCCTGTTGCCCACTGTGAGACCTTACCTGTACTTGGGGATTTGTTGGTCCTTTCTGTAAAGGGCATATTTATCACGTGCAAGAGGCACTCCTAGCCGTGTTGAGTAATGGAGGGTTGCTTAGGCATTAGACAGCTTCCACATATTTTGACGAGAGAGAGACACTATCCAGACATAGATGTTAACATTGCTGTGCATGCTCAGCTCTTTTCTTGGGAAGGCAGAGATGAAAGATGCGTAGGAATGCTGTTTTGAGGTATGGCGTCTCACTCCTTGCTGAGGTACCCCCCCTTTACTTGTGGGGAGTTTTTCCAGCTCCAACTGCAGCAGTGGAATTCAGATCCCTGTTACAAGTTTGCTTCTGGAGGCAGTGTACCTGTTAGAATTTTGCCAACACTTATGCCCCTTGCTGGTTGTTGGGTGTTTGTAGCTAGTGCACAGTGCCCATTCCACAACTCCACATCTGTGTACATAACTCTAAAGACCTGGCAACAGTGTGATGTGACTCCACTTTCATGGCTTGAAAGCTGAGGTGTGTGTTCTCTGGCCAAGGATATATGGTGGTGTGCCATGATAGATTGCCTTTTTCAGACATACCAACACAGAAGCAGAAAGAAACAGGGGTGAACAGAGTAAGATTTGTGCTCCATCCCTGTCCCCTCCAAACTGGAGACTGAATATCTGAAGCAGGGAGCCTCCTCCTGGCCTCTTGAAGGCTTGCCATGTTATTGGTTCTAGATCACGTGGGGAGCATCCACAAGTAAAGGAGACTCCCTGCATCAGAGGTTTGTCCTCCTATTGATAGAGGGTGATAGGAACAGTGGTGGGGTGGAGCTTAGAGTGCCCATTCCCACCACAGAGCCTAGGACTTGCCGATCAGAAGGTTGGCGGTTTGAATCCCCGTGACGGGGTGAGCTCCCGTTGCTCAGTCCCTGCTCCTGCCAACCTAGCAGTTTGAAAGCACGTCAAAGTGCAAGTAGATAAATAGGTACCGTTCCAGCGGGAAGGTAAACGGCGTTTCCGTGCACTGCTCTGGTTCGCCAGAAGCGGCTTAGTCATGCTGGCCACATGACCCGGAAGCTGTACACTGGCTCCCTCGGCCAATAAAGCAAGATGAGCGCCACAACCCCAGACTTGGTCACAACTGGATCTAATGGTTAGGGGTCCCTTTACCTTTACCTTTAAAATGCCTGCAGATGTCTTTAGGGATGCATATGTCCATTTTGGTTCTCTCTATTTCTCCCTTTTCCAATCCTAAATTCCATTTCCCAATTTGCATTTTTTAAAAAAAATAAAAATAAAATTTCATCAGCATTTATTCTAATAAACACATTTTTCTATCTAGATTTGACTAACATACATGTTTTTGCCAGCAATTGCCCCTAACATAATGCATTTTTGTATGTCATTTTCACCAATATATTAATTTTTATAAGTGTGCATTTTTTTTGTAAACATTGTTTGGGCAACTGCAGTGCAAAATTCAGATCAGTGTGAATTTCAAGGTGTGGCTGTTTTTCAGTTGTCATGCTGTTTCCGAAAGTGCGACTTGGATAGATTTGTTACGAAAAAGGAGCAATGCAGAAGCAAGCACCAGGTGGCTGGAATGGTAAACAGGATGTGGATGTTATTGGATTGTACCGTGGGAACCAGGCACAGTCTATTCACTACTCTGAGCGCCGGATGTTAGCTCAGAGTGACACATGACCCTGTACTGGAAGTACATGGGTGGAGTTTATTCTCTCTCTGCAGTTGGGAAGCAGAGTGTGCAGACATGTTTTCTCTGTACTGGTGAACGACAGGAATAAAGACATGTAAATATATTTCTGTCTGTCTCTTTCCCCCTCCCTGGGAGAGGAGTGGGAGGAGTGGTGTGTTCTTCTTCACGTTGAGGAGAATCGCCGATTGGAGACCTCCCTTGATCTTGCCGGGAGACGCAGACAGGAGGTCATAAGGATTCAAGCCGGGCACCTGGAGGGTGGCCAAATTCCTCTGGACTAAGAGCTAAGCTGGAGGCTCTGCTCGCTTGAATTCCGACATCTGGTAGCAGACCGATGGTTATCTGATCTATGAGAATCTGCATGAGAGGTGAGAGGTCGATGAATCGTTGCCATCCTCTGCACCTAAGGAGATAAAGAAATGCGTCTGCCTGCAGCCAGAGGCTAAACAGAACAGACAGCTGGACACCGAGAAGAGTGTGTTTCAAGGCAACGGAGCCTCAAAAGGTATGCCGCATTTTGGGAGAGAGAGAATGAACGCAGAAAGATTTATTTTCTGGTTCAAAAAGAGCTGCGTTTGAAAAACAAGCTCTGAGGGCAAGCTTGCATACCAGGAATTCCTGTGGTTAGATAAGGAATTCCGTCCTGAGCAGGTTGCTAGGCAACGTCTGCCAGCACTTGTTAAGTTACTGAGTGGCCTAAAAAGAGCCTGGGAAATCGAAAGTGTATCTGCGCAGCTGTGCAAGGGTTTTGAAAAAACAGCCCAAAGGTTTGCCTGCCAGTGAAGCAGTAAACAAAGACTTTTGGAGTATACTGGCGTGAAAGTGAAAGCTGGCTTGAGAAAACTGACCCTTGGATTCAGCATGGATTCCAAGAAGGCGGGAGGTTCGCCCTATCCCCCTCCCCTCACTAATGACAATTATTCATCTTGGTCTATAAAGATGAAGGCCCTGCTGCAGAATCAGAGGGTCTTTGACGTGATTGAGAACCCCATCCCAGCAGCACCAACCCGAGGTTGGGAGTCACAGAATCTGAAAGCCAGAACGGCTATAATTCTGTGTGTGTCAGATGACCAATTGGTGCATATTCAGGGTTTGGAATATGCACGGGAAATTTGGGAAATGCTGCGTAGAACACATCAGAGGGATGCTGGTTCTTCAGCGTTGCTGTATTTTGAGAAGCTGACCAATCTGAGGCTTGCGCCTGATGGAGATGTTCAAGCGCACCTGACGGAGATGAAATATCTGCGCCAGCAGATGGTGGAACGCAATTTCCGTCTGCAGGAGGAAGTGTTTTGCTTCATGATGATCAACAGCCTAAATCGGACTTACAAAACCGTTGCCAGTCAGCTTGGTTCCCTCCCCGCTCACGATTTGACCGCGGAAAGGGTGACTGCCGTCGTATTGAATGAACATGACAGACTTGCTGCACTGGAAGAAAAGGACCGGGGGAGGGAGGAACGGAGTTCTAATTCCCCCGCAGATGAAGCTACTGGAGAGAAAGCTCTAGCTTTGAACGCTGTCCGATGTAACAATTGTGGACAGGCTGGGCATCTTCAGCGGAACTGCAAGAAGCCACGTCAGCCAAAAGGAGCGAAGGGCCGCTCAGCAAAGCCTGAGGCGTCAGGCAAAGGTCATACCAAGCCTATGGTGGAACCTGCAAAGGCTTTGATGGCGACAGGAACCACGCCAGACGTTGGGAACTCGTTTGTTATCGACACTGGATGCACGGTTCATATGTCCCCACACAGAGGACTCTTTTCAACGTTTAAGAAGCAAAGCTTCACTGTGACACAGGCCAACGGTCAGGAGCTGGAAGCGGCCGGCGTGGGGACTGTCTATCTTAAGAGTCTGGACTTGACAATAAACAATGTTTACTTGGTTTCTGAATTGAAGTTCAATCTGCTGAGTGTTTCGCAGATTGCAAAGAAAGGACTGAAACTGTCCTACGATGCTGAGAGCTGCAAGATCTACAAAGATGGAGAGTTATTTCTTTCGGCCAGAGAGAAGGATGGACTATATTTGTTGACTTTTGCACAAAGTGATTACATGGAATGTAATTCATCTGTGTCTAACCTAGTTTCTCTTGCAGGTGTGAGCAAGAAGGTGACCGGAGTCAACAGAGCATTTCAGCGGGTGTATGCTGATGTGATTGGTCCTCTAGAACCATCTAGAGGCAATGCAAGATTTTATCTTGTGTGTGTGGATCATTTCTCTAACTATGTCTGGGTTTATATGTTGAGAAAGCCACAGGAAGCCTTGGAGAGGTTTCAGGAGTTTTGTGACAAAGTTAAGAGTATGCATGATGCTAACATTGATTGTCTATTCACAGATGAGAAGCAGATTTTTCTTTTACAGGATTTCCAGAGGTTCCTGCAGAAGAAGGGGATCAGACACAAGATTGCTGTTTCAGCGGAAGCGTGGAACAGGGGTGTCTGTGTACGGGTGAACAAAGAATTGCAAAAGGGGATGGAAGCGCAATTGCTAAGTTCACATCTGCCACATGAGTACTGGGCCGAGTCTCTAATGTCGTTCTGTTATACGAAAATGAGAAAGGTTTCAAAAGAGTTGGGAAGTTCTCCTTTTGAGAAACTGTTCCACAGAAAACCTTCTGTTGCCCATTTCAAGGTTTTCGGGTCTCATGTGAGAACAGAAGCTCCAGGTGGAGTAAAGAATGCCAGAGGCATTTTTGTGGGGTATGAAAAGGGTCTCTACAGAGTAATTTTGTCTGAATTTGGTCAGGTGATTCTCACAAAATTTCTAGAGAGTGCTCCTGAACAGGAGAGAGTGATAGTACACACATTTCCCACTGAGGACGATTCAGATGATGATGATTTTACTGAGTACAATGGTACTGAGAGTGATGACACCGATAGCTCAGAGAGCTCAGTTGTCACAGTCATTGAGAGGAAGTCTCACATAATAGATAGGCCTTCACAACTGAAGGATGAACCACTGTTTACCATTGGAACTAGTTCTCCAAAGAGTCCTGAGACTGGACCAGTGAGCAGAGAGGATCAGCACCTCATACGTAGGTCTGAGAGAGTTACAAAGGGTCAACCACCCAAGAGGTACTCAAAAGAGTTTGCTAACTTAGCTGTTGCATGTGTTGCTGTTGTAAACAACCGAGGACAGGTTGGAGCTGTGTCTAAGTCAGAGACAAAGACACAACAGAGAGTTGCTAGCCAAGGTAATGCAGATGCACTCATTCCTTGGAAACCAGACAACCAGAGAGGTACACTGGGGAAACCAGTGGCGGGGAGTTCCAAGGGTGGAACTGAAACAACAGGGGAGTGTTATGTGTATAACAACTGTTTGTTTTCTTCTCTGGATCATGCTTTGCTTGCTGCAACACGCATTGATTCTTTTGGGGGAGGATGTTACGAAAAAGGAGCAATGCAGAAGCAAGCACCAGGTGGCTGGAATGGTAAACAGGATGTGGATGTTATTGGATTGTACCGTGGGAACCAGGCACAGTCTATTCACTACTCTGAGCGCCGGATGTTAGCTCAGAGTGACACATGACCCTGTACTGGAAGTACATGGGTGGAGTTTATTCTCTCTCTGCAGTTGGGAAGCAGAGTGTGCAGACATGTTTTCTCTGTACTGGTGAACGACAGGAATAAAGACATGTAAATATATTTCTGTCTGTCTCTTTCCCCCTCCCTGGGAGAGGAGTGGGAGGAGTGGTGTGTTCTTCTTCACGTTGAGGAGAATCGCCGATTGGAGACCTCCCTTGATCTTGCCGGGAGACGCAGACAGGAGGTCATAAGGATTCAAGCCGGGCACCTGGAGGGTGGCCAAATTCCTCTGGACTAAGAGCTAAGCTGGAGGCTCTGCTCGCTTGAATTCCGACAAGATTCACCTTTACATGTGAGCGGGATTTATTTTCTCCCTCAGCCCTTGGCAAAATCCCACCCTCCCTTTGCAAAAGAGTGGGGCAAGTGGGAGGATCTCTTCATTTACTCCCGAGATTATGTTTCAGCATGATACTGCCTGTTTTGTCATCATAATATTATGCCATCATAGGGCACAGGAACAAGCCTGGGGGAAGCATAGGATTCTTCCTAAGCTCCGGTCATCCCTCTGCCACACCTCCGCTCCACCCATTGTCCCTTGTACAGTGGTACCTCGGGATGCAAACGGGATCCATTCTGGAGCCCCATCCGCACCCTGAACAGAACGCAAGATGCGAAGGTGCCTCTGCGCGTGCACAGGTCGCGTTTTGCCGCTTCCACACATGCGCGTGACATCATTTTGAGTGCTTGTGCGAACAGCTAAACCCAGAAGTAATGCGCTCCATTACTTCCGGATTGCCGTGGAGTGCAACTCGAACGTGCTCAACCCGAAGCGCATTCAACTCGAGGTATGACTGTACTAATAATGTCCTTCTGGCAGTAGCACTGCTGCACTGGCCTAGGTTCACATCAGCTTCCACTTCCACAAGGGAGGTGGACTCCCCAAGCACAGAAGGCTCTAGGAGTGCTGTCAGCACCACTGGTTGTAATTCAGGATCAATGTCATGGATTTCTTTTGAATTTCTTTTGAAAAGGTTCTCAGAGTAATGCCAGTTCCAGAGTAGCTGAGTACTATATCTGCAAGCAGCTGCTGATTAGCTTGGCTTATGCTGTCTTGTGAGCGGGAAGATTTAAATTATCTATGGGTTTAAGCTCATAATGCATATATACATACCCCACAATTATTTTCCAAAGTTCCCAGTCTTCTGGGGGAGCGCTAAGAACTTCCTAGCCTGATTTCCATATGGATGAGCACTTTGAAGGGTGTCTCTTCCAAAGATTACTGGACGAGGTCCTAATTGTATGCAGCTCTGGTTGTGTGGAAGCAGCCAGTCAGTTCATGTTTCAAAAACAAGCACAGCACAATGCACCAGTGCGGACGTCGATGGGAAGATGATATTCAGGCCAGAACACTAAGCACCACCTGCTTGTGAAAGAGCTGTTGGGAAGTTGCCATGGGAAACTCGCAAGGCGGCTGCTCAGTCAGGCCTGAGAAGGGACCAGAAGCTTGTTCCTTTCCATGTTTTCCCCATCTGAACATGGGGACTTAATTACTCAGAGCTTCTCACAGCCTACCAGTTGGACGCTGTGCAGAAAAACTGCAGCTCAATTCTACCGAGAGCACAATTTCCACCTGAGCAAATTGATTCTGTCCAGACAGCTGTATTTTCAGTGTCATGACAAAAAAAGAAATTATAGAAGTATCTGAGGCTTTGCAGTGTGTTAAAGAAAGGAAGAAATCAGTCCAGCATCTGTAATCTAATGGAGGCTCTCTGTAAAACTACATTTCATGTTTTAAAATGGCAGAGCAGCTACAGTGGCTACAGAGGTTCTAGTTTTGGTTCTTGGGGTCTCCAGGTAAGCATCAGGTGAAAATGGCCACCCAGCCCTTTCTCAGGTGGGTGTTGGTTGCAGCCCTCACCCTCAGCTGCGGTTCCCAACAGCCAGATTACACGTGGTGGGCCAGCCACTTGGGAATTCCCCGGCCAGCAGGGTTACAGGGTGGGATTTCCCGCCCAAAACTCAAGTTCAAATTGGACCAATCAGAGCCCCACTACTGGGTAGTGCCTCGCTGGCCATGCCCACTCAGGCAGCAAAACATAAAAGCCGGCTGTGTGTTTCTTCCGCAACACAGTCAGCAGAATAGGGGAACCGGAAAAGAGCTCATGAGAGGGTCATCATATTCCCTAGGCAGGTTCATATGGGAGAAGAAGGTCCTTGATCCCAAGGCCTTTGAGGAACCTGTGGCCCTCCAGATGTTATCCAACTCCCATCAGCTGTAGCCATTATGGTGAATGGACAGTGATGATGGGAGTTGAGAGTCCAACAACATCTGGAGGGCCACAGTTTCCCTATCCCCTGATTTAGGGTTTAAAATGTTTATAAAGTTTCCTTACATTTTATATATTTGCATGTGCATTTAAAATATTTTCTATGCTTCTACACTCTTATGTACTTTATATAATTGTGTCTCTGGTGTACCATTCTGCCCATTTTGGCTGATATATACTTGAAGATCCCTGCAGCAGAAAATGTAAAAGTTCAGGGCTTGAACGTATGCATTAAGTCATGGCCTGTTGTCTCTTAAAACAGGAGATTTCAAAATGGTTTGTCGTATAATCTTAGCATGACTGAAGTCTCCTGCTACCCATACCAGTGAAGTGTATCTTGCAGTAATGCTTCAAACTGAGCTCTTTTGCAAGTGAAGAACTCCAAAGAGAATACATAGAAAATTCCAGTCCTTCGCCCCGTCCCATCTCACCCCTTGCTGGTGTGGATTACTGCAGACCCATTGGAACCAATGGATTTTATGTCAGCTGATGATTTGTTCTTAGGAGTGGTACACGAAAGAGTGAAATTAGCTCCATACTTTCCTTTCGGTATCCAAGGAAAATACACCGCCCCAGAGCCATGAATTGACTCAGAATGGAGAAGGACATTGTGATTGAGCTAATTACTCCTCTTCTAAATTATGTAGCATAGTTCCAGAGGGGAGGGGAGGATCATGTGTTGAATTGACAATGTGTTTCAACTAAACAAATGTTTTCCCTTTTAATGGTGCCTGTGGGCAAGGGAGGGAAGGGGTGGGAGGGAGGGAGGGAGGGAGGGAGGGAAGAAAGAAAGAAAGAAAGAAAGAAAGAAAGAAAGAAAGAAAGAAAGAAAGAATTATATTTGTGAAGAGCACTATGTGTTGATGGGGATACAATATAGTTAGTATATGTAACTGAATCCTCTTGTCTAGGGGCTTGCCTATACTACTGGTTTAACACGGGTCAGTGCTGAGCTGAAAATGATTTAGTTAGCAGCTGACCAGCAAATTTGTTATTGAAAACATCTGGGAACCAGTATAATTGCCACTGGAAGTTGTATTTGTGCAGGTCATATAGTATACTTTGATGTAGCAGAGGCAGAACAGTAGGATTCTGTGACTGGTTAACCATGTCCAAAGTCTGGCGTATGTTTTGATATCTTAGAAGGGTAATTTGGCCAAGATTGAGCCTAACCAGAATTTGAGGGAAATGTGCTGGGTGAAAAATCCAAGGTGGTCAGCACCAAACAGTAATTTTACATATTTCCCTCAGAGAAGTAACAGCAAAGGTGTATTTGGTGTCTAAACAGGGATATTTTGGGTCAAGGAATTCATTTCTGCCAACGTAAAGCAGCTATTAAAACATGTTTGGTGGACAATCTTCCATGTTAAGTCTTTTTAAAGTGTGGGGGCAGAAATCACCATTGACCTTATATAATCGGGCATCATAGTTGTAATATGAAATGTCCTGAAAATTAGCCCTCGCCAGCTTCAGCCATTGGCGTACAAATATTCTGTCTATGGTAATGAGGAACCCTCCAGTCTGACCATTTGTAACCTTCCTTAAAGGTTAAAGATAAAGGTAAAGGGACCCCTGAACATTAGGTCCAGTCATGACCGACTCTGGGGTTGCGGCGCTCATCTCGCTTTATTGGCCAAGGGAGCCGGTGTACAGCTTCCAGGTCATGTGGCCAGCATGACTAAGCCGCGTCTGGTGAACCAACGCCGTTTACCTTCCCGCTGGAGCGGTACCTATTTATCTACTTGCACTTTGACGTGCTTTCGAACTGCTAGGTTGGTAGGAGCAGGGACCGAGCAACGGGAGCTCACCCTGTCACAGGGATTCGAACTGCCGACCTCCTGATCGGCAAGTCCTAGGCTCTGTGGTTTAACCCACAGCGCCATCCCTCTTCCTTAAAGGTTACTGCCCATCTAACATGGAATCACCGATTGCCATGCCTAAGCTGACGGTTTTAAAAATAGCTATTTCACCATATCTTTTCATTAGTAGTAGAAGACAATATTATATGCAATTTAATGTGGGTCTCTCACTTCCCTTGAGCCTTTCACTGCACATTCCAAAAGAAGAGGCAGAAGAATGCTTGCAATCATTTTTTATGCCAGGAGATTCTGTTTTTTATTTGGTGGTAATCTTGATCAATAACAGTCAGATCATTTGCGTGAGGAAAAATGAATGTGAGCAGCACTGCAAGTTTATATTCCAGCTGTGCAGTGGAATCTTGGTTTACTTTCCATGTCCTTGCCCACAACCCCCCATTCCCAGTTTGTCAGCAGGAGAAATTTAGGCTAATAAATGCCACATTGGGTTCCAGTGCAGGTGTGATAGACATTTCTCCCTGATTACCTCCATCTGCAATACATCTTATAATTACAAGTCAGGTAATTGTCCTAAATAGACACTGGGGGGAGGGAGAGACTGGGGGAGAGGGAGAGGGGGAATTCACAAGAGTGAGTACATTTTTTTTAATTCTGCATTTGCAGTTTTGTGATAATATTCAGGCAGGCCTCCTTAGAAGGCTACAGACCTCTACCTGACACTTCACAGATTAAAGCAGGAGACTCTTGTCAGCCACCAAAGAACACTTGCTCGTTCCACACAACTACAAACCCCTGACATGTTTTTTTGCCTGCTCTGCATAGCGATGCCAGCTTTCTAACCAGCCCTTGAAGTTGTGCTTGTAAATGTGGCCAGTTCGTGGCATGGAGCTAAATGCTATTGCTTGCTGATTGCTGCAGATCACTGTTAAAAGCACAGCTATGGGACCTTCTTGAAAGGTTGGAAACCATAGCTGTAGGCATTCATTTTTTGTGCAGTAGCCTCCTGTCATACATTGGGTCATGAAACTCAGTGTGCTCATAAGAGTGTGCATGCACACGAAAGCTCATACCAATAACAAACTTAGTTGGTCTCTAAGGTGCTACTGAGGGACGCGGGTGGCGCTGTGGGTTAAACCACAGAGCCTAGGACTTGCTGATCAGAAGGTCAGCGGTTCGAATCCCCGCGACGGGATGAGCTCCCGTTGCTTGGTCCCTGCTCCTGCCAACCTAGCAGTTCGAAAGCATGTCAAAGTGCAAGTAGATAAATAGGTACCGCTCCAGCGGGAAGGTAAATGGCGTTTCCGTGCGCTGCTCTGGTTCACCAGAAGCGGCTTAGTCATGCTGGCCACATGACCCAGAAGCTGTACGCCGGCTCCCTCGGCCAATAAAGCGAGATGAGCTCTGCAACCCCAGAGTCGGCCATGACTGGACCTAATGGTCAGGGGTCCCTTTACCTTTAAGGTGCTACTGGAAGGATTTTTTTAAATTTTGTCCTTATGGTCAGTTTGCATACACAATTGAAGGAAAACTAGGGCATCCAGAACTTTTTAAGGTGGTGGGGGGACTATTTCCAATACTGTAAGCAAAACAGGGGAAATGATTTAGCAAAGAATGGTACCAGAAAATGAGAAAAAATAGGGTACAATTGGAGGTATGAAGACAGCTTTGGAGATAGTGTGTTTGTCAGTAAGATCTCATAAAGCTTGACAGGGAGAAAGAATGTGGATGCAATTACAGAGTGTTGAAATGCTGTTTGCAATGACTAGATTGCATGATTGAATTAGCATTTAGACCTTAGTCAAAGACTTGCCATGGGACAGGCTTCCCTTTGATTCAGTCAGTCATCTGCCTCATTAACCAAATTTCTAAAGAAATGTAAAAAAATACGCAATCATGTAAAAAATATTCTTTATTTCCTTTAAAGACAGCATAAAGTATTTTGAAATCATAATCACCACTTATTAGTGTTCTTATTGCATAAAACCCATGCATTCTGTATTGCTGGTCTTTTAGGGGAAAGGAAGTATAGAGCTGAAAGATGGGAAGGTGACATCCAGACCACAGAGCTGAGAGCTCCTCCAGATGATCTATCCACTGTGCATTCATCCTGATTTGCTTGCACTAGATTTACATGGAGTATAGATCATATTTGGTCTTTATTGAGCATTCGGTCAACTTGTTTGCAGGGAGATTGAACTACAATGAGCATTAGACTTGCATTCATCCTGATTTGTATTCCCCTGAGTTATTTGTTCATTCTACACATTTCACCCCATTTTCCCATCACTTTCTGAACCACAGTGTGTGTGTGTTTTAAATGGATCTGTTGCACTAGGATAACAGAGTGTTATGATTCACTTTAATTGTGCAATCTTAAATTCTCTGTTAGGCACTTGAATCGCTCCCAGTACATTCTGGAGACGCACTGTCAACATTCAATAGCACAAAGATAAGAATATGGGCAGTATAGTTGTTGTTGTATTATTATTATCTATATGCCACCCATCTGAACTGATAAAGGTCAGCGAAAAGTATACTGCAAAAAGCAATATGGTGAAGATGGTGGTCACACTGCTGTGGCAGGGGAGTTCCATAATTTAAAGGAGTCCTTCCCCCAGGCCACCATTCCCTGCTCTTCTGGGAGTTAATCTCTTTGGGCATGTGCATGGCCTTACAACATAGTGTTTGTAATATTGTTGTTGTATAACTCTCATTGTGGGTTCTGTCAAAGGAAAGGTAGGCTAGAAACCCACTGAATATATGAAATAATCCATTTCACATGGACTTGCCGTAGGAGAAAAGGAAGCTCACTGGCTTGTCATCTGAAATTCTGATGTCAGGAAGGAAATGGCAATGTGGAGCCAAAGGGTGTTAGATAATACCAGGCTAACCCATTTCGATGATGTCAGCTAGGTTTGTACAAGCAAGACTTGCCAACAGAGCATCCTAAGCTAAGCAAACATTATTACTTACTACAGTGAGCCTGCAAAGGTTACGTTCCGGGGGCTGTGCATAAAGCCAAAATCACGTCTAGTCGAAACACATTGGGTGCAATGGCAGGTGGGTTTGCCATAGTCCCACCACCACCACCCAAATGCCAGCCCTCTTTTTATTTTATTTTTTAAGTTGCCAAACATGTAAAGCTGAATATGCACAAGTCAGATGTGCGTAAGTTGTGAGTGTACACTTTTGAGGCATTGTCTAGCCCTGGAAGATGGTGAAGGAGGAGGAGGAGGACAGGAAGAAATCTGCACCTTGATTGCTGAAGGTACTAGAGTATCTTATTGACAGCAGAATCCTCAGGCCTGGCTTGTAGCCTGAATTTTTGATCCAAGAAGACCCTCCATTGTTTGAAACTGTATAGTGAGCAGGCTAAAACTAAACCAGGTGTTGTTCCAGTTTTGCCAAGAACAGGCTTGACACACGCTAGCATGTAAATTGATGGCTTTGCAAGATCAAACAATGCTATATTATGTTGGCCGTTCCAGCCGTCCCAGAGAAAAGCAATTTTCCTGCAGTTTTTTTTTAAAAAAACGTTCTTTATTTATCTATGGGTATAATTGGATATCATCAGGCTGGCTGGTACAGTTGTGAACCAATGTAAAACAGAAATGCTTGAGAAGAAAAGCTGATGAGATTTTAAAAAATCGATGATAGCTCTATAAGACTAAACCTTCCTTCAATTGTCCTTTTGAGGGCATCATTAAAAAGTCAATTAGATACAGTAAATGTCAATTGCCTTCACCATTTGAAACCAAACTATGGTCCACGATCAAGACTGGGTCATCTTATATCCCCAAATATCCAAATTCCATGCCAAAGAAGTCCAAATGTGCAGCTCAAAATTTGGGATGCTTGAAGAATTTGGTTTTTTGCAAATTCTGGTACAAACTGACCAGATCTGTACCTCCCACTCTTTAGTGCTCCATCAGAGCAAACAGCAAACAGGTTTTCGTGGTTTGTCGTTTGTTCCGATTGAAAGCTAAGGAGCAGGTTTTCCCTGGGGAAATAATCAGGGCAAGAGGGAAACTGCTTGGACCTGTGTTTTCTAGGCACAGGACAAGCAGAAGGATCTATGAACCCTAAAAGCAAAATCCCTTGGGGGAAACAGGATTTTCTCTTTTTTGTGAAAAGTGGGGGGGGGGAGATCAGCTGGATATTTAATAGGAAACCAAAGTCTGGGTGACCTGACTGAGAAGGCTCTCCCACCATTACCCACAAAGCTCACTGCTGCTTGGGGTGGGATACAGAGGAGGCCTCTATCCATTGCAGCAGCATAAAAGAAGTTCATATGGAAGACTGTGTTTTTAAACCACATAAGGCTTTCAAGACTAGTACCAGCGCTTTGAACTGGGCCCATAAACTCCCAGAAGCCAACGAATGTGATGCAGCTCACTAGCAGCCTAGCTGTCATATTCTGCGCAAACTGGTGTCCAGGCACTATTCAAAAGTAGTGCTATGTGAAGCATGCTATGGTAGTCCAATCTACATGTAAACAAGGAACATGTATGGATAGCGTCATTATATAGTTAGGTGCCCACAGGATTTATCAATACTTTCCTGAAGCTTGACACAAAATAAAAGCTTCAGATCAGACTGACATTTCAAACAATCTGAATTTCTCTGGGTTTTGAAATAAACAGTAAACAAAAGTGCTTTTCAATCCCTGGGCTTCATTGAGGTTTTCTCTCTTTCTCTCTCTCTTTTTTTTACAACGGCAAGTGCGCTTGCCCATAACCCCCTGAAAACTGCAAATGGTTCTTTCTGGAATTCCTCTTTCACTTATTAAACAAGGATCTGGCATCATCTTCCCCCTTAAAATAGCTGGCTATTCTTCCTCTCCCCTATTTTTAAATGTCTTCCAGCCATAAAAATGTCAACTGCTCGACTGAAAAATGTTGTGTAACATTATGGCTCGCATGTTGCCTGTCTCCGCTTGCCACGTTTTGGTGTGTTGGGGGGGTGGGGAGCACAGCAGTGAAAACCAGAAAGAGAGAGAGATGGAAATGAAGCCTCACTTTGCTGCACAATGTGTGTGGGCTTCTAGCCAAACAATTCTGTATAACAAGCTAGTCACAAAGCCACCTCTCATGTCGGAACATATGGGGAAAGTGGATTAAAACATATATTTTAAATAAAATAATAATTCTTGGCCATTTCATTTATTTTTTTGCTCTTTTTAATTTTAATTAAAAACACTCCCCACCCCACCCCAAGCTCGCCTGGACTGAGTTAGCTGGATCAAAGAGAAGCTATTCTGTACAAGAATAATTCATGTTAAGTTGCTAGATCTTTCATGAACCATCCTCCTTCATTCAGAAAGCCACACTATACATGCATGTGTTTAACAAACACTTGCTTGCCTGTTTGGCTATGGAGCAGGAATTGGGAGGGAGGTCATTTTCATATAAAATAGAGCATATTGCGGGGGGGGGGGGGAGAAATCTGATTTTTTTGCATTTTAATAAGGAACTTCCCAGTGCACACTTTTGGAACCAATGTGCAAATCCAAATGCTGTTTTGTTTTTGTTTTTTGGAAGTTTACACTTCTTCAATTTTGATGGGAGGGCATTCCATGGGGCAGGCACCGCTACTGAGAAGACCTTCTGCAAGTACAGAAATGAACACACTAAGGTAAAGTGTGTGTTAAAATGCATATATTCATGAAAACAGCATACAAAAATGTGTTATGTTCACTCTACATCAGAACTGACTTCCAGTTGTTTTGGATTTCTACAAATGCCACAATTTGCCAGCCTGGAAGGGACTTTGTTTCCATGCCCTCTGCAACCCACCATTTCTATATACAACCAATGAGGGGACGTAGGTGAGACTAGCTAACCACCATGACACCCCACATTTAACCTGTCTCTTGTCTCTTACCCCATCTTCCCACTTTGGTAATAGGTTTTCCATCAGTGTTCTCTAGCTTCTGCCAAAGGGCAGAACCAGCTTATATGAAGGAAACAAGACTCTTTATTTTTGGATGTATCTTAACTGTAACACAAGTAGCCTCTAACCCAACTGTCATCTGAGCAGCCAACGCCTGTTTAATTCCTGTAAATATTAACACTCAGCTCACCAACATTGCTGTTTGCATATTCTCTACCACATTCCCATGATGACTCACTTTGGTTACTTCTTGCGCTAGATACCATTTTTCTCCCAATAGGTTTCTTCCACGCCTAGCATTTGACAGTTCAGCTTCTCCACTTCATACTAGCTCGGTGCCTTGGTCAAACATGCACCCTCTTGACAGCTGGAGAGGCAGGTCAATGGTTTATTTCTTACCATAGGCCGTAACAAAGTAGCAAAATATAGTGACGTTTGCAATTAAACAATAATCAATTATTAAAGCCCATGTCTCGAAAACAGCCTTTCAGCATACAGATTCATTTGTCAAAGCAGTAATCTGTCACGTGGCTCTCAAAATGCCTTTGCAAAAGCAAGTATTTGTTGCACCATTGTCAGCTTGTAAGGGACCACAGTCAGAAATCTAGTAGTGTGCTAAAAATTTGTAGAGACTTTTCTAAGTGCCCCAGGGAGGAAATATGATGAAGACCATTAACGCAATTTCTCTTTTTACCTGAGGCAGCTCGTGAACTCTGACTTTCAAAGGTTGGAAATCTCCCT
Organism: Podarcis raffonei; assembly: GCF_027172205.1. NCBI lineage: Eukaryota > Metazoa > Chordata > Lepidosauria > Squamata > Lacertidae > Podarcis > Podarcis raffonei. The sequence continues at coordinate 42,259,674 of NC_070607.1, forward strand.
TTCCCTTTTAACCGTGCAACGAAGTCCAAGCAACATTCAGAGTTTCCACTCCAAAGTTGAAACGTGACTGTGATTAATGTGTAGCTTTGAGTTTCATGTATTTCTGAACTGTGTACATTGCTCAGGGCTTGAAAGGTTTCCCTTTTTAATGTGCAGTACAAATGTAGGTTTAAACTGGAGGGGCTTGAGAAGGGAATGCAAAGTCAAAAGTATTTCCATATGTATTTTGAGAATGTTGAGCCTGAAGTAGAAGAGTACCTGGGGATTTATACTGTGTTCCACCAAACTCTGAGAAGTGTGCTAATGAAGACGCTCTGAATTCAATTGCTGCAGTGCTTTGGATTACTACACAGCAGCCAAGAATGCCGAGAATCCAGCATTCTGAAAGTTGCCAACATTCATTCAGACAACATCTGCAATGTGCTTTGTGCTGCTGTGCTTCAAAACAAGCCAACTCATCCTTATGCTGATTAGGTCGAAACCTTCTGAGTTTAGGAGTCCCTGAATCTTGGATGGGATTTCATCACCGAAGCTTCACCAGTGCTGGTGCAGAAGCTGTTTTTGATACCTAAATAGAACACTAATTATTTCTTCTGTTAATTTAACACCTCATAAGGCTCTATCTTCACTATACGTTTAAAGAAGAATCATACCAAATCGTGGCTTTCCACACAGAATCCTGGGAACTGTTTTTAAGGCTTCTGGTACCATATCTAATACCGTATGCTGATACGAATAGTTGTGAGGAGACCTCTATTCTCCTCACAGAGCTACCATTTCCAGAGTGGTTTAACAATCCCACTTCCCAGGGAACTCTGGGAATTGTAGCTCCATGAAGGGAATAAAGGCCTCCTCACAACTGGAGGACTATGTTTCGCGCAACACGCCAGCGATTCCTTCAACCCTGGGTTAGAGATTCAAAGGATAAAGCCAGTTTTGTTCAACAAACATGACTTGCTGGCTCTCACATTTTCTCTGTTCAAAAGTTCAGAAAAGGGCAAACAAAATGATGAAGGGGATAGAGCAACTCCCCTATGTGGAAAGGTTGAAGTATTTGGGCCTTTTGAGTTTATAGAGAAAGCAAGTAAGAGGTGACATGATAGAAATGTGTAAAATTACACATGGCATGGGAAAAGTGGATAAAGAAATTTTTTTTTCTCCCTCTCTCACAACACTAGAGCTTCGAAAGAGGATTAAACAAATATTGCAGGTCTGAATGTGTAGCAGCAGAATGCAGATATGACTTGTTTGGTAAGATGGCTGGTTGAAAGAATAAAAAATATATATTAAGGTTTATTACCCTTGGGAAACAAATGTATTCTGAGTACCAACATACATGTAGCCTAACTGAACAAGAAGGAGGAAGGAAGGAAAACCTGGGATAAACATTCTACATATCAACATATAGTTAACTTAGGAAAGTACAGTGGTACCTTGGGTTACAGACGCTTCGGGTTACAGACGCTTCAGGTTACAGACTCTGATAACCCAGAAATAGTACTTCTGGTTAAGAACTTTGCTTCAGGATGAGAATAGAAATTGCACGGCAACGGCGCAGCAGCAGGAGGAGGCCCCATTAGCAAAAGTGGTACCTCAGGTTAAGAACAGTTTCAGGTTAAGAACGGACCTCCAGAAGGAATTAAGTTCTTAACCTGAGGTACCAGTGTATTGGGAAAGGAAAAATAGATTGTGGTTCGAGGACCCGATCCCCGCGTAGTGGAATGAAAACACAAGGACACGTGATATAAGGTTAATGGGCAAGAAAAGGCCACAACTTTATTGATTACAGCAAGTGAAAAGGTATTGGCTTAGGCATTGGATTACATCAGCTGACTCCACCCCCTCAGAGAGGGGTGAGTCTAAAACAGGGGGGTTTATTCACCAGTAGGTGGAGCCTGTTGATGCTAATCCAACTATAGGCTCTCCCCTGATGTCACCGAGGGTCGTGCCATGGCCTCCCGCCACGCAGGCATTGGACAGAATACACGACCGCCGGATTCCTTTAACGAAATACCCAAAATTGAAGGCGCAGGCGATGGCCACACCTAGCCCTTTGACACACCACAACACATTATTCCAATGCCTAACCTACCCACCAATACGACGAAAGTTGTGACGATTGCTACGAGGTAGGCGAAAAAACCAAAAAGCCTAATGCCAAATGGAAAAATTCCTACCAGGCCCCCCGGACAACCAGGGCGACCAGCCTAAGGTCCATAGCAAGGCCAAAAGAAAACTGAGACCCTGAGCTCTAAGGGAGTGGAGGGTGGGTGACTCGCGATGGGATGACGAAAAGTGAGGCTGGAAGGCTGGTGCCGCAGCAATTTAGGCTGCTAAACACGCCCCCTCGCAGGCACCTGGTTGGGTGCCTGCCCGTGGGCGTGGGCGCCAGCCAGGTGAGTGGGAGGCAGGGGGTCCGGCTCCCGACCACAACCACTCCCCTCTCTTGCAGGAGGAGAGTCTTTGTCTTTCTGTCTATCACCCCTCCCTGTCCAAGTGATTGAGGGAACTTGTAACAAGCAATGATGCTTTACTCTCAACTGCAAAATTCATGGAGGAGAAGACTATCAGTGGCTTCTAATCCCAGTGGATATCTTCCATCTCCACTGTTGGGGACAGTATGCTTCTGAAGACAAGTTGCTGGAAATCACAGGAGGGAAGTGTGTGTGTGTTTGTGCACTTCCCAAAGGCATCTGACTGGCCACTGTGAGGAGAGGATTATGGACTAGATGGGCCACTAGCCTGGTCCAGCACAGCTCTTTTTATATTCTTATGTTCTCTTTGCTGAGATGTAAAGCAACTTTGCAGAATATGAATGCCAACTTTCCTTGTTTAGTTCTCTTGGATCATTAGAAAACCTCACCACTACCCCCGCTACCCTTGCTTTCTTTTGTGATATTTCAGATTCCCATACTTTGCACCTAGAGATAGGAAGCAGAAGGGCACTCCTCAGTCTAGTGACAATTCCACTCTCCCAACTTCTATGACACTTTAATTAAAATAAGTGCCAAAGTCCAAAAGGAGTGCTGACTAATCCTAAACTAACCTATTCTTTATAACACACCAACGTCCCGAATTATTGGCGTGGCATCCTGTCTAAGCAGGGTCTAAAAGACCATCCTATAAAGATGTGATTTGACATCTCCCATATTCTTCCGTTTAGCTTGACTAAATTAAAGCAGAAAGCCCACATGCACTAGAAATGCTGTTCATTTCTGAAATGTATAGTATTTGGATGGGTTACTGATGCATGAGCTCATCACATTTGGTGTGTTAATCAGTTCTGAGCACCCAGCAAATCCAGAAGCCCGCTTTTACAATGCCAACCTTGTCCTGTTTGAAGTGACCTCCTCCCCCAAATTTTAATTTCACATGGCAGACCTCCTCTCGTTTCTTAATTAAGCCTAAGGGAAAGGAGAGGGAGTCTTGCAAGCCCCGCAGAGTGGCCCCCCTCCACTAATTGACATGTCTGTAGGCTCACTCATGTGGTTACATTTTCATAGCCTGACCCTGAGCAGCCATTCTTCTCTACCTAGGCTCCCCCCCCCCCCGCTTTCCTCTCTTTCTCTCTCTTGAAGCAATTTTGCATACGTTGATTTGGGTCGAAAAATTCAAATTATCAAAACTGTCATGGGTGATTTGCTGGATATAGAGATACCCAGGGTCGGATCAGCTTGGGTGTCAGAAACAATTATGTATCCCAAAGTGATTCCAGTTAGCAAGCGCTCCACTAATGGGCCACCACCCTAAGGATGCTGATTGCTTCTGACGTTGTTTTTCATACTGTTTGCTAGGAATCGACAACCCGGGCATTTGCGGCTTAGCATTTTAGAAAACGCTCTCATAAATGAAATCTGCACATATACAAAAACATACTGGAAGTTCTTTAGCCTCTCCACTCCTTCAGTTCCCTCCTCCCTCCACCTCCACCTTAAAACTCGTTTCTTGAAAAAGCTGTAATGGGAGGACTGAGCCTTTCTGTCTTTGCATACCCTAATGATAAGTGTGCACTTGGTATCTGCTGTTTGCGCCCTCTTTTGAATAAGTCATGGTTTGTCGCAGAAAGTGGGCCATAATACACCAAATCATTCTGCTTAACCCTGCCTTAACCTTCATAAATATTTTCTCTGCTGTTCGCTGTGTGGCCCTACAAGGATTCTGGCTGCAGTGCAATTGGTTGCAAAGCATCATGGTACGTCCAGATACAGGTGCATATCTGGAAATGCCTCAGCTGGTAGACAATTCAATCCTTGGCACTGATGTGGCAACATAAAGGTACAATGTGCTGTGGCATTCTAGATCTGGGAAATTATAAAAGTTTCCAGGAAGAACTTGCTTTCTCAGACTAGCGGCAACCTCAAATGTTTTACTACTGTGACCATATAGATACACACACACACGAGATACAACTGGCTGGAATGATGTCATTTCCTGGCTCAAAGCCAACAAGAGCTTCCTGACTTGGACATGTTTTGGGACTCATGTACAGTGAGAAGCATGTGAGAAGCAACCAGTCCATTTATCTATTCACACACTTGAGCTTTTTCCTTACCGCACAAAGTACAATAAATACAGAAATACTACCAAGCACTTCTTAAATCAGATTTCAGAAGCTGTAAGCTAAATCCACAAGCACCCCTGGGGCATTCCAACAGAGCCTGTCTTATCCAATGCACTGACATGGGCTTTGCCCTGGGTACTCTAAAACAAAAGACCAAGATTACGAGGCTCTCTTGAAACTAGGCTTCTAAAGGATTTGTGCTTATCTGCTCCCCCATCGATAAAAATCACTAAACTTTTAACACAATTGATAGTTCTGTGTTTTCTTGGTAATTTAATGGTGAAATTCTGAATATTTCCCAAGACATTGCTCAGAGATGCTTTGCAACTGAAAACACAGTAATATTTTTTTTAATCTGGAGGAAGATATATGGCATTTGGTAAACTTCATAGGAATTTCTGTGAACCATGAAAAATAAAATAAAGCCTAAAAAAACCCCCAAAGACTGGCGTCAGAGTTTCAGAATTTAAAGGGGGGGAATACTAGCCTGTGATTTGTAAATTCAGGGATATTTTTTCTAAAGTTCTCTACATCTTAACACCTCAATCCTCAATACTTTGCCCTGTCAAAATTGGCCACCCCCTCGCCTCTCGCACTCTATTCTAAATAATAGTTGCCACGTCCCCTGTGGCACCCACAAAGCTCTGCACCCAGTATGACTGAATGTGCTCCCTTAAATCCCCCTCTGCCTGACCTGTTGGGTTCCAAAAGTTTGAGACTTTTGATGCCTGAAACACCAGTCATCTACACCCACCTCCTTGTTTCTTAAATACATTGAAGTCGATTCAGGAGAGTAAGAAGAAGAAGAAGAAGAGTTTGGATTTGATATCCCGCTTTATCACTACCCTAAGGAGTCTCAAAGCGGCTAACATTCTCCTTTCCCTTCCTCCCCCACAACAAACACTCTGTGAGGTGAGTGAGGCTGAGAGACTTCAGAGAAGTGTGACTGGCCCAAGGTCACCCAGCAGCTGCATGTGGAGGAGCGGGGAAGCGAACCCGGTTCACCAGATTACGAGTCCACTGCTCTTAACCACTACACCACACTGGTGTAGTAACCTAAATACATCATCACAAGATGAATAGATTCTCACAAGATGTAAGATCCTCACAAGATGTAAGATTTGCTGCTACAAATGTTGCAAAATGTTACCACAGTGTGAAGCTTTACTATGAAATTCTCGCTACAGCTGATTTCAAAAATGATGCTGCATTGGGTTCGTTTTCTGCTGGTGCTCTCCAAAACCTCTCCCCTCCAAGTAACTTTTCACAGAATGTTTTGGTTCCTTTTATCAGTTCACAAGAGTTAAGAAGAATGGACAAGTGCTCAAGTCCTGCTTGATCCATTCCAAGTCAAAATGAAATGCCTGCTGGTAGAGACTATGCCAGATCGGATTATACAATATTCAGAATACAGGACATGGTGGCTTCTTGTTATCAAAAGCATGGCCTAGGGTTCAGCTGTTAACTATGCCCTCAAACCCTTTATACTGAAAAGAGACACCAGCAGGCTCAAATGTGATTTCCATGTGATAGGCAGTCAGCTTCATTGACTAATTTACTCTTGCCCACATAAAAAGGATGCTTTAGGATTATCTAGGTTACATATGAAGTGTGGAAGATAGGGATGCAATTGCTGTAGTCAGTTGCTTTGAGGACCAAAAACTTACAGCAATGACAACTCTCACATGCCTGTAATATAATAGAATTAACCTAGTGTATATTAGGGATGCGGGTGGCACTGTGGGATAAATCACAGAGCCTAGGGCTTGCCGATCAGTGGTTCGAATCCCCGTGACGGGGTGAGCGCCCGTTCCTAGGTCCCATCTCCTGCCAACCTAGCAGTTCGAAAGCACATCAAAGTGCAAGTAGATAAATAGGTACCGCTCCGGCAGAAAGGTAAACGGCGTTTCCATGCGCTGCTCTGGTTTGCCAGAAGCGGCTTAGTCATGCTGGCCACATGACCCGTAAGATGTCTGCGGACAAACGCCAGCTCCCTTGGCCTACAGAGCGAGATGAACGCGCAACCCCAGAGCCGTCCACGACTGGACCTAACTGTCAGGGGTACCTTTACCTTTATATATCTATTATGACGGTCCCAAATTCTCAATACCTCTTAATGTGCAGTAAATGGACACCTGGCTCATGGGGCACAATGCTATGTATATTCATTCAGAAGTTCCACTGTGCTCAAAAGGTAATCTTCAATGGTGCTTTTAGTATTGCATCCTTAGTCATAGAATCAGGAACCTTAGCCAAAGAATCCATGACAGGTGGCCATCCAACCTCTGCTTTAAAACCTGCAAGGAAGGAGAGTCCACCACCTCTCGTGGAAGTCTGTTCCACTGCCTAACAGCTCTTATTGTCAGATAGCTCTTCCTGCCTGCTGTTTAGTTTAACTTGAATCCATTGGTTTGAGTCCTACCCTCCAGAGCAGGAGAAAACAAGTTTGCTCCCTCTTCCATGTGACAGCCCTTAAGATATTTGAAGATGGTTTTCATATCTCCTCTCAGTCTACACTTTTCCAGGCTAAACATACCCATCCCCTTCAAGCGCTCCTTGTAAGGCTTAGTTTCCAGCCATTAATTCTCAGCCATTAATTTAGATGCAAACCCATTCCATCGCATGTTGAAATATAACACAGAGATCTTTGATGTGCCCAAGGTGGATGTGCTACATATAGAGTATGTTCCCTCCAGCAAAAGAAGAGAACAGAGTGAGCTTTAAGCATGTTGCCTTCGGTGATACATGACCTACAAAATAGAATGGTCAGCAATTCAGGGGATAGCTTCAGATTTGAAAAAAAAATGGTATCACAATAGAGAGTATCAAGGACATCAAATCTGTTTAAGCCAAGAAGGTAAAGGATAAATAGTATGTGGCAGAACAAAAGAAAGATTTGAGTTGTTCTAATTTGGGGTTAAATCTGTTTGTATGTTATCCATTAGTGCCATCTGGTGGAACTCAGTAAGAATTAAGAAGCCAAAGCATTTGTTCCTTGAAGGCCAGCATGTGACCTTGCATTTTAGAATTAATAAATAACCTTGATTCAGATTAAGTGGATGATCATAGCTAGGCATCTGAGTTAATGACATCTTTACATTTGTTTCCAAAGTTGAAAGTTGGACACTGGCAATTGCATCAGTTTAATAGTGTAAAGTTAAGTACATGCACTTTGGACAGAGCAATCTTATACTCACTTTATGCCAGAACTGGAGATGTGCCAGCACTAGGCAATTGTATCCAGCATGTGCTCAGGCCAGGAGGGGAGGGGGAGATAATGCACAAACAGAAAATACAAAAATAGAGTGAAAATGATCGACAGTGTGCCTGAACTTTCACTTACATCAGCCAATCAAGGATTGTGCTGGCAATTACGCCCACATGTGGATGGAGCCAATGAACTCATTCCAAGAGGGACACCCCTCCAGCACTGAGCAGGCTGCCTACAGAGAACACACACAGCCGCCTTGGGACATGGATTCGAGACATGCCCAGTGACGGGAGTATGCTTTTGCCAAGCTGGTAAGGGGAAGGGTCAAGAAATAATATTTATTTCTGTATGTATTTATCTAAATTGCATACCGTCCTTCAACCGTAGATCTCAGGGCAGTTAACAGCATGAAATAAGGAGAACCACACAACCAGCCAGACAGACACACAAACACTGACAACAACAGCCCTCAGTGGCCCACTGCATAGGGCACAGGGTTGGGAAGACTGAAGGAGTTCACTTTGCCCTGCATGCATGAGGAGATGAGAATAATCCACCTTTAGACCACCCAAATTTTGCAGCTGTACCTTGCTGTGGTGTTTGTTTGTTTGTTTTTAAAGCATAAAAAGACCTGGCACAAGAAATTACACCGCCTGAGGTGGGCAGAGGACACCGCCTCCTTCTGCCTTCTCCTCCCCACTCACAGTCTCCTCCTCCCCTCCTCCCTCACTGGCCTGCTAACAGAATGAGGTGGGAAGATGGGGCTGATCCGCTGGCTTCCCGGTTTGAGAGTCATGGGAATTGTCTTCAAGTCATTTTCAGACTGGTAGCCATGTTAGTTTCAGCAAAAAGGACAGAGAGTCCTGCAGCACCTTGAAGACTAAACAGATGTATTGTGACAAAAGCTTTGTCCTAATTGGGCAGAGAAATAAAATGGGAGGCGATGGAGAAGGGTGAGGTCATAATAGTGCGACCTGGTGGAAAAGAGGGCAGGCCTCGTGTACCTTTACCCCACCTTGGACAGAGAGTAAGAATAGTTCAGGGATTTTTTTTGTGAACTATTTTTTCATGTGGTCCCAACACTCCCCAGCAGAGATCCCGCCACCCTGCTTAAAGTGTGTATTTTCACTCTACTAGAGTTCTTCCCGCCAACTGAACAAAGCAGTTCAGACAGATCAGACAGGTTCAAATGATTTTAAAGTTTTATGGCCTCGGTCCAGTATATCTGAAGGAACGTCTCCACCCCCCATCGTTCTACCTGGACACTGAGGTCCAGCGCCAAGGGCCTTCTGGGGGTTCCCTCACTTTGAGAAGCAAAGCAACAGGCAACCAGGCAGAGGGCCTTCTCGGTAGTGGCACCCACCCTGTGGAACGCCCTCCCACCAGATGTCAAAGTGAACAACAACTACCAGACTTTTAGAAGACATCTGAAGGCAGTCCTGTTTAGGGAAGCTTTTAATGTTTGATGCATTACTGAATTTTAATATTTTGTTGAAAGCCGCCCAGAATGGCTGGGGAGGCCCAGCCAGATGGGCGGGGTATAAATAATAAATTATTATTATTATTATTACTACTACTACTACTACTGGATACAGTCGTACCTTGGTTCTCAAATGGAATCCCTTCCAGAAGTCTGTTCGACTTCCAAAAACATTCAAAAACCAAGGTACGACTTCCGATTGGCTGCAGGGGCTTCCCGCACTCAATCAGAAACCACAGAAGCCGCGTTGGACGTTCAGGTTCCAAAGAACATTTGCAAATCGGAACACTCACTTCTGAGTTTGTGGCATTCGGAAGCCAAAACGTTCGAGTCGCAAGGCATTCGACAACCAAGGTACGACTGTACTCCTTTAACATACAAAAGAATAAGAAATGACACACAAAAGAATAAACAGCACAGCATCTGCTCAGGGGTAGGGGATGCTGGAGGTGACAGGAGAGAGAGAGAGAGAGAGAGAGAGAGAGAGAGAGAGAGAGAGGAAGCTCTGATGCGTTTGCAAAAGTCAATTGCACCCATAGAGCTGAAACATTGGATATGACCCTTTGATTGACATGTATCTAGCAGCACCACATACACCTTTGTTCTTGATGGCGTTCTCATCATTTGCCTAGGTAGTTGGATTTTCATCCCTGTTATGTACTGAAGTTCTCACCCTGGGCCAGCAGGGGGATACTGTAGATAGTTTTCACTCAGGTCCACATATGCAAATAAGGGATTGAAAGTGACGTTCAGTGATTGGATAGTTACAGAAATTTGTTACAGTTGCGTTGTAGTGGAGCTCTATATAAGCAGGCTGGCTGAACCCTTCAGTTCAGTTCAGTTCGGTTCTGTTCTGGCCTGTGAATAAACAAGAACTGTTTGAAGAATCGCTGTGTCGTCTGATATGTTCACCCACAACTTAACAATCCCCTTTTTGCGATCCCCAGAAACAGCTGGCTGGGTTGGGCAGAGCTGCTATGCTATTTTCCCTCTTTCGAAATAAGATTCATAACTACTACTACTACCACTACTACTACTACTACTACTTTTTATTTATCCCCAGCCACTCTGGGTGGCTCCCAACAGAATAATAATAATAAAGCGATAAAACATCAAACATTACAAACTTCCCTCAGCAGGTGGGTGTGGGAGAGAGAGAGAGGACATGCATGTGTTATTCTAGTTCTATGACAGTCACAACTGCATAAAAGCAAACTAGTTACAGTGACCATTGAAGAGCCCATGTTAGTGACAAGGAGCACAAACACATTGGCCTTGGTAAATGTATCTTAACTTTGGAGCAGACATATGTTAGACTGCATTGGAAAATGCCTTGCTAATAGTCCTTTGGGGAGAAAAATGCAAGTATAGATGATTTTCTTGAATACACACACAAACACACACGACTAATTGTAGCTTGGGAGAGCAAGGGGATTCAGAATGGAAAATAGATCCATGAAAAGGGTTAATGTGTCCACTTCCAGTGCTCCAATCAACTTCAGAGACCCCTGCATCTGTTTTAAGGTAAAAGAAGGAAAGGAAACAAAAAAGTTCAGAGAGCCAATCATGGATTTCCCGCATCGTGTGTGGTTTGCCCCTCATCTAGCTTACTAGTCAAGGTTGTGTATTTATTTTGTTATCTAAAGACATACACCAGTTTCAGCAAGAAATCTCAAGAAGGTTGCAATTATGTTCAATTCAATGGCTCATCCGAAAGACCTGCCAACATCCAGAAGAGGGCAGTAATGCACCTGCAGGAAAATACATCTATCCAGTGCTTTTTTTCCTCAAAAATAATAATAATAATGTTTAGGGGTACTCTCTTTTTGACTCAAGAAAATCACCATTTTATAGTTCAAATCAGGGGGAAATAAATACAGTAAATGGACAAAAGTACAAAGAATCACAAAATGTTTAGGGATATGCATACCCCTGCGTACCCCCAGGGGGGAAAAAGCACTGCATCTATCCATTTTCACTCTCCTTAGCTCTATGGAGAAATGATTGATTTCTCCCTTTTTGTTGGAGAAACTGCATCTCTGTTTCAAAACGTTGCTGCTTTGCACCTAGTTGATGAGGGTATGGATAGATGAAACAAAACTATTGGTTGCCATTAGCATCAAGGGGGGTGCGTCTTTAGCACATCATCTCAGTGTTCTGTCAATGGATCTATACCAGGGTTGGGGAACTGGATCCGGACAGAGGACTGGAACCAGAAACGACCAACCCTCAATGGACCACTGTGATTACAAAATGGCATTTGAGAATCATGTTGAGTATTACAGTGTTATGTACTGAGTTGAATAGGATCCAAAATGCAGCAGTCTGTTTGGTCCTAGAACAATAGGATTCAGAACGCAGCAGCCTGATTGGTCCTAGAACAATAGGCTCCAGAATGCAGCAGTCTGATTGGTCCACAGGAGCCACCCAATCCAGCTCCAGGTGGAAGTGAATCCGCGACCTGATTGGCCTTCAGGAGAATCCCGGAATTAGGCAATCACGTGGGGCTCATTGTGTAAATAATGTATATAAGTCAAACATTCTGGGGGAACTTCCATTCCTCCTCACCACTATGAGCTGAATAAAGAGCATGAAATCCGCTCTCGACTCCGAGTATATTTCATACAGTAAAGGGAGGAGGGTTTGCTAGGAGTTGGGGAAGTGGGGCTGGCAAAGGGGCTGCCAGTGTTGGAGAGCAGCAGCAGCTCCTAGTATATAATATAAATGATCCTGATTTCTTTAAAACATGGAATTAAGTGCTCTATACTAATTTTTAAAAATGCTAGTGCAAAACCACCTAATTATCTTCTATGTTGCTAATCCAAGAGGAATATGTTGATGGCATTTTACCATTGTACTTTTGAGGGTGTATTAACTTATGGTCTATGTGTGTGGTTTGGGAGCTGCACGGTCAGGGGAAAAACAATGTTGTCCAGGGTTGTAAAGACTGTGGAGAGAATAATTGGGTGCACTCTCCCTACCTTGGATCAAATCTATGCTTCCAGGTGCCATAAGAAAGCTGCAGAGGTAGTGCAGGATAGTGCGCACCCCAGAAATGATCTCTTTCAGCTTTTGCCTTCTGGAAGGAGGAGAGGTTTATAAAGTCTAGGACTAGCCGCCTGAGAAACAGTTTCTACTCAAATGCAATTTTGGTTTTAAACGCAGTGTAAGGTAGTCTCTATGGGAGTATATTGTATTTAATTATGGGGTATCAGAGTAGAGAATGCTGAAAGGACCCTTAGCCATAGCAAATTTGATAGCTGTGGCCTTTAGTTGATGTTGCATAGTAAGATAGATAGATAGATAGATAGACAGACAGACAGACAGACAGACAGACAGACAGACAGACAGATATACATATCTCTCTCTGTGTAGACACATGTTTTTACAGGTTTTTCAAAAGGAACATGACCCTACTTATCAAACATTTTCCCTTACCCACACAAAACACAAATTCTTATGGGGAAATGATGCATAGTGTTGAAGGTTTGAAGGCAAATGTGTTTTAGTGGTAACGCTCTGGATAGTGTTTGATATTAACCGCCTTTTCTCTCACCTTATGCATTTCCATAGTTTTTGAACGCTGAAATAAAATGTGGAAAATAAAAAGCAGTACTGTATCATAGGTTTTTATTTCATTCCCCCCTCTTTTTTTCTTTTCTTTTTTTACTAGTAGGTGGAAAATTTTCATTAAACAGATACAGTGGTACCTCGGGTTAAGTACTTAATTCGTTCCGGAGGTCAGTTCTTAACCTAAAACTGTTCTTAACCTGAATCACCACTTTAGCTAATGGGGCCTCCCGCTGCCACTGGCACGCAATTTCTGTTCTTATCCTGAAGCAAAGTTCTTAACCCAAGGTACTATTCTGGGTTAGCGGAGTCTGTAATCTGAAGCATATATAACCTGAAGCTTATGTAACCCGAGGTACCACTGTAATATAATCTTACTGCATCATCTGCCCTTAATAAGATTACCATGCTGGTACTAATTTAAATATCTTGAAGTTGGCCACTTGCTCTGAACACTCTCATTTGAACTACAACAACAATCCAGTCCTATATACATATCTATTCAGAAGCAAGTGTTATTGAGTTCAATGGGACTTACTCCCAGGTAAGTGAATACAGAATTGCAGCCTATGATGCCTTAATAACATTGAACCTCTAGCAACAGTTGGTTAAAATATGTTAGTTATTTCAAAGGAAAGAAGCAGAAATGTATTGATAATTAAGAAAAATTCTGGAAAGGGCAGGATTTATTAAAGCTTTTCATACTGTACCCTGTGCAAATGGGTATCTGAGGGTTGGTTTGGGTTTTACAATCAAGTGATTTATACTTTTTCCTAAATAAATGAATAAAATATGCCAGAATTTTTTTTTTATTTTATTTTATTTTATATTTTTTTGCAGCTTCAAAATCCTACCCTCAGGTAGATAGATCATGTTTGGCTAAAACATGTAGTGCAAACGTAGTGCAAATATAACCATTCACATAGCATTCAAAAATACCTAGTCTAGCAAAAGCCAGTATATTTGATTCAGTCACAGCTTATTTTTAGGCTGGCTAGCTATCAAACTCCCACAAGTTCTTGCAGTCTTTCCAAAGAGAGACTGAAAGGTCACAGGTCTCTGGAAGATCCAAAAACATTCATATCCGTTGCAGCTTGGGTCAGCCTTTATTTCATTACAGGGGTCCTGCTCTTTTAATAGTTCCATTGCAGGCAGAAGTTTAATAGATGCAGCACTCTCAGCACAGAAAGGAAGAAGACCCTGTTGAATTTCTATATGCCTTGTATTATGAAACAAGTGGTGTTTTCCAGCACCTCTGCAATGTAAACATGTGCAAAACAACAACTGTTATGTACTGTACTGAAGTTCTCACCCTGGGCCAGCAGGGGGATACTGTAGATAGTTTTCACTCAGGTCCACATATGCAAATACAGTAAGGGATTGAAAGTGACATTCAGTGATTTGATAGTTACAGAAAATTGTTACTGTTGCGTTCTAGTGGAGCTCTATACAGTGGTAGCTCGGGTTAAGTACTTAATTCGATCCGGAGGTCCATACTTAACCTGAAACTGTTCTTAACCTGAAGCACCACTTTAGCTAATGGGGCCTCCCACTGCCACCGCCACACAATTTATGTTCTTATCCTGAAGCAAAGTTCTTAACCTGAAGCACTATTTCTGGGTTAGCGGAGTCTGTAACCTGAAGCATATGTAACCTGAAGCGTATGTAACCCAAGGTACCACTGTATAAGCAGGCTGGCTGAACCCTTCAGTTCAGTTCAGTTCTGGCCTGTGAATAAACAAGAGCTATTTGAAGAATCGCTGTGTCATCTGATATGTTAACCCACAACTTAACAACAACAATGCAACAAATGACGCAGTTAGCATCTTACCAGATGAGCCCAAGGCTTTCTTCATTGTTGCACACACAACCCAAAAAATTTGCTTTGCCTTTCAAGTTAAAGCAACTCTCCAATATTATTCTAAGGAGTTCAAATTTAGGGCCTGCCCCAGAATTGGAGGTTCAGTGCTTTGCACCCATGCATTTTCCCTGCCTCTTATATATCTTCCATAACCCATCTAATCTCTATTATTGCTGCTCCAGCTCCTATTATATATTAGGTTCAGAGAAAGAAAGAATAAAAGGCTTCCACCCTCTCCTTTTAGACGTCCAAGATCAGGAGTTTACAAGAGGAAGTGGGGAGACTTGCAAAGCTGTGTATTTGACAGTCATATGACATAATAATCTAGGTCATGTATGATTGTGCTTCCAAAAGTTATGGGTCCATGTCCTGCCCACTGCAAGACTGGCTAGAGATGGAGGCAAGCAATAGGCCATTTTCTGACAAGGCATGCAGCGTGGCTCAGGTTATTGCACGCTGTCATCTGTACTGCAAGCGGCTAATTTGAGGTTTCACTACTGCAACAATGTCGTGAAGAGCTTTGGGAAAATAGAAATATGTATGCATAAGCCTTAGTAATGTGCATTCCCACCATTCCTTTTTTGCACCTCACTTTGCTCATATCTCAATGTTTTATTGCTGTGTCTGTTTGTATGCAGAAGTGTGAGTTTCCCCCATATGGTTTGCGGTTATGCTTTGGCCTGTGTCAAACAGGAATTATGTTGACATCAGGGAAACATATTTCATGTTCAGCATTCATTTTATTTTAAGATCCTTGCGTTACTTGCACATTCCAAAACGACATTGTTCACGTGAAATGCTATTCTTGTGCAAAAACACCCAGAACGTTTAAGAAAAAAATTGAGGCGATGCTGACTTGAACAATGACCTATGGGGAGGAACTGTAGAGACCCAGAAGAGGAAACAAGAAGTGGAGGGAATGTAGGAGGGAAAGAAACAGAGATAATGATAGGGCACTGTGTGTGTGTGTGTGTGTGTGTGTGTGTGTGTGTGTGTGTGTGTTCAAATAGGGTGGACAAGACCACAGAGAACTTAAATCCAGAGCCTGCATAAATATGGCAGATAGCATAGACAGGCAACTATGAGCAGGCTATAACTGATTGCACACAAATTCCATGCTTCAGAGTCACAGCAGGATATATAAACCCCTGGTGACAGTGTATATAAGCACCACTATAGATAATATGATTAACTAATCCATCAAACATGTTAAACAGATCCAGATCCACACTTCAGTGTTGGAATTTGGCTTAAGGTCTGGACTTTTTTGAGGTTCAATAAATTATGGCTTTTGAGGTCTACAGGAATTTTGAAAGCTGCAGCAGCTTCTGAAAGCAGAAAACAAAGACTGCCCGCTAGTTACATACACAATTAAGCAGCAGGATCTCAATTTAGAGATCTGATTCTGCATGCCTCCAACAGCAGCACTTTAAGCAGAATTTGAGCAGGTGCAGGTTTTTTCATGGAGTGGTGAAGAAGTGATGGGGAATCTGCACTAGTAGCAGAGGATGAAATACCTGATAGAAACCAGTATTTGATTATAAATAAAAAAATTGTCCAGTAGCACTTTAGAGACGAAGAATATGAAGAAGTGTGCATGCACACGAAAGCTTATACTCAGAACAAACTTAGTCGGTCTCTAAGGTGCAACTGGACAATTTTTTTTATTTATTTTGACTGTGTCAGACCAACATGGCTAACTACCTGAATCCAATATTTCATTTTCTGCCTTTAGAAATGTCACATGGACCAAAGAAATATGGAAAAGCAAAATATGTCCAAAGCTTCTGATGACCAGGGAGGTGATCCTCTCTTTAGGAGGACAAAATATGTCCAAAGCTTCTGATGACCAGGGAGTCTCCTCTCTTTAGGAGAGGAGACTGGTCCCTACATGCCTTAAAGGCATCTCCAAACAAGTTCAGGACCTGCACTGTCTTTCCAGGTACTGATGGAACAAAGTTTGGTGTAGTTTTTTTAGACTTTGGCTCATGGGGATTTATATGGCATTGTTCTTTTCTGTTGACATCAGGGAAACATATTTCATGTTCAGCATTCATTTTATTTTAAGATCCTTGCGTTACTTGCACATTCCAGAACGACATTGTTCACGTGATATGGCATACATATAAATGAAAAAACCCAGCCACAGTCACCGAACCCAAAAGCAATATTTTATTTATTTATTCGGGGAGCTTTTCTCCAAAACGGAGAGGTCAAGGTCTGGAAAATAAAAACACCAGCGAGTAGTAAAGAAGCACGTGGTGGCAGATCCACCCATGGGCGTAGCCAGGATTTTTGTTGGGGGGGCTGAGGTGGGCGGGCAGCCAAAGTTGTTGAGCTTCTTTTAGGAAATCAAAGTTGAGCTTTTCTTGGTAAAAATGCTCCGTAAATAGGACATTGAGGGCGGGCAGCAGGCTTCTTGGGGGGGTGAAGAACCTCAGATAAATGAATACTTTCCATGCTTTTCAAGCTTGGCGGGGTGAGCGGGGCTCAGTATAATAGCCGCTTCTTCGCCCGAAGCGGCATTTGTGGGATTCCACCGCCTGTTGCCTCTGACGTTTCCAAGACAACCACATTCCTCCTCCCCTCCATTCACGTTCGGGCATTGGCCTCGCCTCGCCTCCCTCCGCACGTGATCGCGGCGGCGCTCTCCCCCCCCCTTTCCCCACGTTCATCCGGGCTTCAGCAGACCGTTTCCGGGTGGGTGTGGGACTCGGCGTTGTCCTGCCCTGAGGCGGCGGCGGCGGCGGGAGGCGGGCCAAAGGAGGAGGAGGAGGTTCCCGTCAACATGGCGGCGCGCAGAGCGGGCGGCGGCGGTGAGGGCGGCCGCCGGAGCGGGAGCAGCAGCAGCAGCGCCTGAGGCGTCGCGGAGCGAGGCGCCATGGAGAGCGAGGAGGAGCAGCACATGACCACGCTGCTCTGCATGGGCTTCTCGGACGCGGCCGCCATCCGCAGGGCCCTCCGCCTGGCCAAGAACGACATCAACGAGGCCGTGGCGCTGCTCACCAACGAGCGGCCCGGCCTGCACTATGAGCCCATGGACAGCGGAGGGGGAGGCGGCGGACAGGGAGGCCCCCAGCAAGGCGGCGGCGGCGGCGGAGTCTCCCGCGGCGGAGGGGACGGCGAAGGCACCGGTGGTGGAGGAGGAGGCCAAGGTGGAGGCGGCAGCGGCGGCACTACCGGCTTCGACCCGCCCCCTGCCTACCATGAGGTGGTGGAGAACGAGGTAACGGTCTCGGGGCGGAGGATGGGAGCGGGCGAGGCTCGCCTGTGCTTTGCGCCGCCGTTAAGCGGGATCACAGCCTGACCTTTGGCCCCACCGGCCCTTTGGAAACGCATCGGAAGGGGGACGGGATCGCCTTAAGATACCGCTTTGGTCTTGAGAGAGAGAGAGAGAGGACTCGGGGTACTAAGAGTTTGCAAGGTTAGGAACCGCGCAGCCCTGAATCCTCACCTCGATTTCTTCTCAAGGGGCCCCCTCCCCCAGTTTCTACCAGTTAATAGAGACCCCGCCACGCGCGCCTTGGGGTTCTTGGTGGAGTTAAACCCCCCCAAAAAAGCAGGCGGGTTTTCCTGGGCGTCTTGTGCATGAGCTGTCAGGTGCATAACTCCAGCTTAAAGTGCGATCTGCTTTTGGGTGCTCTGGTTTGTCACCGGAAGAGGAATGTAGCCTGGAGCCTAGGAAAAGGGATTGTTGTGTTATGCCTAGGCTGCAGTGGTGGAGGGTTTGGAAGCTGGTCACTTGTGTGTGTGCAGACTCATTCTTTCATTAAGAGGTGCCCATACTAATACTTTACATATCTAATCCGATGTAGGCCATATTGCTTTCAGTTGAGTTTGCTCCCATGTGTGTGTAGTTTTGCAGCTTTTGTTAACCAAGGAGTTCTTTGAGCACCCATGCAATTCTTTATAGCAACACTTCCCTGATTGTCTTACTTGAAAGAGTCTGGGTGGCTTACAAGCAACAAAATCAGTAAAATGATCCAAAACCATGAATTAGGTAGGAGGCTTTAAAACTATTGCATCATTAGTGGTTGAGGTAGAACTGGATTTGATGCTTATCTAAAAGTGATATTGATAGGCCCATGTGCACTTCTTTTGGGCAGCTGTTCCAAATCTTAGGCACCACATCTGAAAATACTATATCTCTGGCACTATCCTGCTTTACTTCTGATGGTAGAGAGACCCAGCAAAGAGTCTCATTAAGAAAACAAAGTTCTCAGTTATGTTCATCTGGGAGAAGGAGATTTTTGAAATATTCTTGTCCCAGATTGCTTAGAGCTATAAAGCTCAATAATTTTGTGCACTATATCACATAGGTAGCTATGTTGCATGAGCAGCAAGTCATAACATATTCACACATGGGCAAAAAATAAATAGAGGTATAAAATACGCATTCTGCAAAACCTCATAAAAGCATATTGTGTCAGGAACTTAAGAGTTATAGTCAGTTAACTTTTACTCAGAGTGAACCCATTGAAATGAATGGCCGTTTAGGTCTGTTAATTCCAGTGGATCTTTGCTGAATGCAATAATTAATTGGATCGTGTAAGCTGATCCAGACATTCAGTAGCAACTTGCCTGGTGAGCAGTGTGGAGGTTGGGGCTGTCTGGGCACATCCAGTCCTGCCAGTACACCTGCACAGTCTCTGCCACCTTGCCCCTCTTCCTCTTGGTAGTGATGCGACTCTCCCCACTGAGTGAGCTGCTTCTGACTATGTTGCAATAGGTAAGAAAATGAATAGCCTTCCCACAAGTGAATGGGTTTGGGAATAGGAATGAAAGGTAGGCGGCTTCCTCAGCTGCTTCTTGGTGGAGTCACTCTGAGCACTTCTGCCAAGTGCATATTCTCTGCTGCCTACAGGAAAGGTGATGGGGGCTTCCTGGGGAGATACACTACCAAATATTGGCCAAGGACAGCATGGACTCCTTTGACTTCTGTACAAGATAGGAATTCAGAATGCATCTGGGACATCATCCAAGCTGTCAGTGGAGAAGCAACATGGCAACATTGTAGCCCTCTGATACAATCTTATTCTGATCCATCATACACTGAAAGAACTAACTTATACTCTACTTTTTCTTCCATACTTTCTACTCATTTCGACCTGCAATGCTTATTAGATAACATTCAGGTTTGGATTTGTGATTTGTCTCCAGTAATGTACCAGCACGGTTCACCTGGCACAATGGGATTGTTTCTTCTACCCCCCCCCCCCACAAATCTCTGAAGCTGAATTTGACAGCAGGCAATGGCCTGAAAGGGACAGAAGAGGAAGCTCCATTGCTTGCACGGAAGCCCATTGCACTGGTGAAGCTGCAGTGTTGGGTACAGCCCTATGTTTCTAGTTGTATTTTGTAACAAGAACAAGTGCCTGAGTTTGTTTTTGGTTCCTCCCTCCAAGGCCACTTTCCTTTTGAGTCAAGTAAGATTGAAAGCTTTAGGTCAAGGACTGTCTTATTACTTGCTTTTCTAAGTAGTAGCCCCCCCTTTTTTTGGCTGAGGAGTGAGATAAAAATCCTTCAAACAAACAAATACTACTTACATTCCTTATAATATTCCCACCCCAAGACTCCAGAAGTGATGTTATTGTATGAAGCATTTTAACAGATAAATAAAAAGTTTTCAAATTTGAAAAGCTGGTTTTTGTTGTGAAGAAAGAAACAGATGCCTGGGGTATAGAACTTGGACCTGTCTGCTATAGAGCTGAGAACTTTGGCTGGGAGGTCTTTTGCCAGGCTTGGCTGTGTACGAACTCCTTCCTTTCCTTGCTCCCAGTTCTCCTAAATTACATGCTGACAACTGAATCATGACTGAAAAGGTAAATAAACATAGGAATCCATGAGCATATTCTTGTAGTAAGTTGGGAATTTTAATTATGTTGGGAACCAGCACAGAAGTCTTGTTTTGATTCTTAAGCATTTACTATTCTTCGCAGTTGTCATTACTGTAGTGCCACATCAGTGATTAGTGCCGTATAACCACCAAATATTTACCTACTCAGTTTTTGGTGTGCCATGTAAGAGCCAAACTATCTATCTATTTATTTATTTCACAATGTTTATATACTGCTCGAGTGTAATGAAACCTCAAAGCAGTTTACAAAAAACAACAACAACAAAAAACCACCTACGTAGGACATTTGTGACTGGATTAGCCAACATTTTGATTCTTTCTTTAAAAGCTGTCACAGGAATCACACAATTAGATCTGATCAGTAGTGCTGAGGAAAAGAAGAGACTTTCTCTCCTGTGTTCATTTCTGTTCTGTTTGACTCTCTTGGGAAAATACAGATATCTAAATATTTGGTCCTAACAGAGGTAAGCTGCCTTTACAGTTTCCTGTACCTGGTTTTGTTCAACAGCTATGCAGTGCCAGTACTAATAATCTAAAATAACACATTGGCCAAAAAATAACGGGACTATTCTTTTTCGAAAAGAGTCGACTACTTGTACTTCTGCACTGTACACCTGTTCATCACAGATGAGTTGCTATAATAGTCATATTCAGAGTGCCCTTCCCATCCATCCCATCTTGGGTGATGGAAGACTTGAGAGTAGCAGAACACTTCACCGTAACGTGTGTTCCACTATAATCATGTTCTTTATTTTTGTGTGTGTTCACACATGTACAGTTGCTGTGGCAAACTATGCTTATGCATAGCTTCATATATTTAAGAGCATTGCATCATTCACTAAACATTCTGAATCATTTTATGAATGCTTAATCCTTGTCAATAAACTAAGAATTTAAGATATCGTGTGTTTAGAGTGCAGAAGTGATATTTTTTATCCGTGAGACAGAAAGTTGATATATAAATTTTAAGATGAAGGGACTTGAGTATTTTAACCAGAGTTGGGCGAGCTTCTCTTCCCCCACTCCTGTGGCTTACATTGGCCTAAAGGTTAG
Organism: Podarcis raffonei; assembly: GCF_027172205.1. Classification (NCBI taxonomy): domain Eukaryota; kingdom Metazoa; phylum Chordata; class Lepidosauria; order Squamata; family Lacertidae; genus Podarcis; species Podarcis raffonei. The sequence continues at coordinate 42,281,267 of NC_070607.1, forward strand.
AGCTAGGGGGCTGCTTCAGAGGACTACTCTTAGGGTAACTGGGATGGGCAGGTGACAGAAGCTTACCATACAGGTGGCTCTGGGAACAAGAGGGTCACTTTATGGGAGTAACTATCGTAGGGCAGTCTTTCAGGGCAAGTTGTAAAATGGAAAGTCCTTTCTGGCTTGATTTTTAATCTGGGCTGGGGAAGAGTTTGGGAGCTTCTAATGGTCACCTCTCTTTCCAGTTATAGTGCGATGTACTGCTAGAATTTAGTTGTCTGTGTTCACGTTCCATAGCTTAGTACTACATCCTGAAGTGCAACAAGTTAACTTAGAAAGTTTGAACAGCTATTGTATAGAATAAATATATACCCCACAGATTCAGACGTTATATTTTCAAAAACAGGTGTATTCAGTTATGTGGTACCTGCTCGGAAGGTAAAGGTCTGACCACATCATATCACATTTCAGAGCTCTAACTCATTGGGAAACACCGAAACAATTTTCATATTCCTGTCAGGCCAAGCACCTGATACATGTCTGACACATGTTTGCCAAGTGCAAATTTTTACTTGTGCACAGCTCTTAAGAGTGTTTGTGTTTTATAGTTTGGCTTTTACCTAGTTGCTCCTCTGTTTTCCTGTATATTATTACTCAGATTTCTTAACTTGCCCTTAAAGTTGCAACAATTTAAAAATATAGTATTAAAACAGTTGAAGCAGATTACAATCAAGAGTAGGATGAGTTCTAGTTGTATATATATTAATGGTTTTGTCTTTTGGTTATAAATCAAGTGGGGGAGCTGAAGCCTGAAAAATAGTGTAAAAGCATAAGTATACAGTAGTTTCTTCACATTCTCCATAGATATGTTCATTATCACTTTTGTGCCAACTTCATAGCTTTCTGAAATTACGGGTTGCAGTTACCGTACTTTTCTCTCTATAACACGCAGATTTTTTCTCCTAAAAAGTAAGGGGAAATGTCTGTGCGTGTTATTGAGCGAATGTGGGGTCCCTGGAGCCGACCCTCCCAAGCACAGAGGAAAAATCAGACAAAAATCCAATCGCGCGCGTCAGGGAGAAGGGAGGAGGGAGCTCCGTGAGAGAGGAAACTGTTGCTTTCCTGCATTCTGCCTCAGGGTCTTACTGCCCACTCTCTTCTGTTTCGGTTGCTGTTTGCTCAAACGGAACAAGGAGCAGGCAAATCCCCTCCCCTCCAGGCAACCCCTTCCCTCCAGGCAAGCAGAGGGGAAAGGAAAGGATCTCCATCCTCCGGTGGTGCTGCGTCCAGGGAAGCATTTTAGGGAAAACATGGAGGTGGGAGAGAGAGAGGGCTGGCTTGGTTGGGGGGGGGACTTTTGCCTTCCTTTCCTCCCTCCCGTTAAATCCCTCCCCTGCATTCTTAGCCAGCTGCTTTTCCACACACCCCTCTCGTGCTCCTTGTCCCTTCTGTGTTTTTCCTTCCCTCCCCACCTAAAACGTGGTTACAAAGCATGGATCCACATGGATCCTCAGGATCTTTGCATTGGGTCACCCCAAATTCACCATCAGATCACATAGCATGTCCATGGCTACAGCCTGCACCAAACAAATCACACACCCACTGTTGCCTGGGGCTGCAATGGTGCAAAAACGTGGTTACAAAGCATGGATTCACATGGATCCTCAGGATCTTTGCATTGGGTCACCCCAAATTCACCATCAGATCACATTACATGTCCATGGCTGCAGCCTGCACCAAACAAATCATGCACCCACTGTTGCCTGGGGCTGCAATGGTGCAAAAACATGGTTACAAAGCACAGATCCACAGGGATTCTCAGGATTTTTGCATTGGGCTACCCCAAGCTCACCATCAGATCACATGTCTGTGGCCACAGCATGAGGCACAAAAATGATACATCCACTGTTTCATTCAGAATTTTTCCCCCTTGTTTTACTCCTCTAAAAACGATGTGCGTGTTATGGTCAGGTGCGTGTTATAGAGCGAAAAATACGGTAAGTCAAATGATAGCATTGATTTCATTGTTTAACTTTGTCATGCCTGTGTTCTGTTGATTTTTAAAGGAGGAGTTCTTAAAATCTTAGATATGGAAGGACTGTGCCACCAGCATGTTAACCCTTTTGTGTAAAGTATAAAATACGGCCATATGCATTTTGTGTATAACACGTTTCAGGATTAAAGCATTTTTCTATGTGGTGTTCTTGGGTTCCTGCTTCTGCAAAACTGGAATCTCAATATGCTTTCAGCACTTTTATTTCTTGAATAAAAATTATTTATGGACATTGTCTTTTTAACCTTCTCCGCAGCTGTTATAGTCTTTAGTATATTTCTTACTGTTAACTTCCACCTTTAAAGGGTTTCCCAATCCCATGTGAAATATTTTTCTGTTTACTGAAGCAACCTCCAGGCGAAGATTAACACTTGATGTGATCTAAATGTTTATCATTGGTGGAAGTGGGAGGCCATTTATGCATGGAACAAACAGCAGCTCAGCTGGGCAGGAAGTGTCTTTCAGATAATGTTCAGTAGAGACATTTTCTGGTCATCTTCCCAGTCAGAAGTTCTATTCAATGACAGCTGCTTAATAAGGAAGTGAAATGCTGAAGGAAAATGAGGCCAGTGTTAGAAGTTAATTCTACCAAACACATTTTGAATGTTTCTGGATAAGAACAGGAGTCTCTTATAAGAAAAGGCCTGGGAGGATCCTAATCTTTTTTTTATAGGTTTTATTTGAAAACAACTTACTTATACAAAAAAGCTTGTCTGGCATAGCGGAGGCAGAGGTCTGACAGTTTATAACAGATCCTCATTTGGTGTCAACTCTTTTTCACCTGTTTTTTGCACGTATTGTTTGCTTTCCTTTGCTTAATATCAAAAACTGTCTAGATGAACTTTTCAAATTCAGTGTTAACTGACAAATATAAAAGGGAGCTATAAAATTGTAACTAAGTAGATCTATATGCTCTGAGTTATTGTGTGAATCATTCGATGCACCTATGTTTCAAATCATTTTTCCTATGGCTGTCAAGTATGGAATCCTGGGACAAAGTTCTTAACCCGAGGTACTACTTCCAGGTTAGCGGAGTCTGTAACCCGAAGTGTTTGTAACCCGAAGTACCACTGTATCACTTGCATGTACATGCTTGCCACTTTGCTGACTAGGTTACTTACATGATTTTCTTCTAGGATAGTGGGATGTTATTTTGCAGTTGCTGTAATCGTCCACACACTGGCTACTTCCAGGCTAGGCTGCTGTAATGCTTTTTATGTAGAGCAACATTTGAAGGCAGCTCAGAAGTTTCAGTTGGTACAGAATCCAGCCGCCAGGTTGCTTGGAGAGCAAAGAAGTCTGTGTGTATATAACACCCATTCTGCTTCAGTTACTTTCGTTGCCTGTTTCTTCTAAGTTCAGTTCAAACTGCTGCTGAGTTTAGCATTTAAAGCCTTTAATGGTTTTGGAATAGGTTGTTTGAAGGACTGCCCATGCTCTTATGAGTGAACTCTAGGTGCAAGATAATCCTTGGGGACTCTGTTGTCTGGCCTACCATAAAGAACAATCAAGTTTGCAGATACCAGGGACGGGGCTTTTGGGGATGAGATGGGACACCACATCTCTGAAAGTCTTTCCCCCAAGAAATGTGTTTGAACCCTCCACTTGAGTATTTTATGTGGGCCCTGAAAAGTTTATTTTGTTCTGTCAGGCCTTTTGTGATCCTGTTGCTGGGTTTTTGTGCTATTTTTTCAGTAATTATGATGTCGTTTTATTGTGCTAAAAAAACTCACCTTGGGAGGGCACACCTTGAAAGGTGACTTATAAATGATTCAGATAAATAAATGATGTGTAGTTTAGTGCTCTGTGATTTTGCTGTCATGTGTAGCATTGTTTGGTATGCTAGTTTTGCAAATAATGTGGTGATGCTGAGCTACAGCCTCGCAGTAGCTCAGTGTTGACTGAATAACATATCTGATGTTGTTTCTGGCTCTCATTGCAATGATGGATAGTGTGGAGACTGCTGTCCTGCTCTTAGCATCAACCTCTGACCCTGTACTTCTCCTACTTGCTCTACAGTCTAACATCAGGAGGTTCTTCTGCAAAACCTCAGAGGTTTATGCACTGTGTTGGAGGTCGTGAGTAGTGGCTCTATCAAAGATTGGCTGTATCTTGTTTTAGCCTAGTTAAGTAGATTGAGTTTGGGACATAAATGGGGATATATGAAGGGATTGTAATCTGTGTTGAAACTGCATTAGGGTAAGGCCAAGATTGAGCACTTCTGAGCTTGTGCGGTCTTTTTTCCTCTTGAAGAGAATATCCCTTTGCAAATATTAAATGTTCTCTTTGTTATCATCAGGATGCCACTGTCACCACACACACAAAAATCATTCCTCCCTTCATATATTCCATAATCCACAGTATATGTATTGCATCACTTAGCCCAATAATAGCATCATTTCATGAAATGAAATTTCTAGCCTTTATTCAATTGAGATGATGGTTTTTATTTTGCCTCTTCTCCTGTGCACATCATTGAGCCAGGCTAAGGGGCAGACAACTGCTAGGGAATTTCCTAAAGGGTATACAAAAACATCAGAATATCTGAACCTATGGATGGCATTATGGTTCAAGAACATCACTCCCCCTCTCTATATATAGTATAGGACCTCTATCGTCTAGGAGGGGTTCAGGGGGTGTCATTTTTATAGAATTTCCCTTCATAGTCAAAGAACCCCCTGTGTTTTAGGTTAATTGATAGAGGCATTGCCATACCACAAGCCCAGATGCTCTCACGGAAACCCAGATGAAAGCTTGATCAATATGAGCAAGCATCACTTGATCTCTATGGGAATCAGTTGAACCACCATACTTAGGATGCATAATTGTGTATTTGCAAGTGCATGTTCTGAGAGTATAAATGTTGAGAGAATATGTAGCATGTGGTATCACAAGATAAAGATATCTAAGAGTTTTCCTTGCTTTTCTAGCTCTTATCTTGAAGAAAAGGGCTATTTTCGTGTGATGCACTGTGGGGCGGGGAATCCTAAATAGTGACTGGTCCGAAAAACAATTTTGAAGTTTTGACAGATAGCATAATGAAAATTTGACCCAGTGTTTGGATATTGTAATGCTGAAAAGGGTTCAATAAGAGGAGGGGTGTGAGGGAAGGTTCCAACATTTGCTTAGAAAAAAAATGTGAAGAAGGGGGAACATGATAGAGATGCATTCATGCTGCAGGGAAAGTGGGTAGGGTGTTTTCCTCAGAATATCAGAGCCCATGGCTGTCCAATGAAGCTGGGTAACAGAAAATTCAAGACGGGCAAAGGGAAGTATATCTTTACGTAGCACACTGTTAAATTAGCGATGGCCACTTATGAACTTCTCCTGAATTTCCCATAGACCTCTAGCTGACCACTGTGAGAAAATGCAGCAGAGCTCTTCTTACATTCTTACTGCAATGCTCACCATTCTCAAATGCTGTTCTATAACCACAATGTTGTTTTCTATATTTCAATCCATTGAAAAGATAGTATTTAATGTCCGTGCTTTCAGTTTGTTGTTGCTTTCCTAGATAATAGTTTCCTGTTCCACAGCACTTAATGTTCATTCTCAGATAGGAAGCATTATTTTATGAATGTGCAGTTGTTTTTAATACAGAGAGAGTGCTTGTTAGACCAGGAAATGAAAGCAATAAATGAGACAGTGGAGTGGTACTGGAAAAACAACCTGTGACTACTAGTTCACAAGTTTTGAACCTTGTCCAAGTACATACAATGATCGAAAATAGCCTGCTCACTGACTCGCCAGTGTGCAGTGAGTCATGGTTTTGGTCTTTTTGTGGTAGCTATGTGTGTCCATGAGAGTTTTATTGTTAGATCCATGCTTGGCATCAATTTGCATCCTGTTGGCACTTTTAAAAAAGGTTAAATCTCAAGCTGAACAATGGTCAGCGCTTACTACCCAGTCTTGTACATGGTGAAGGATTTCATAGGCTCCACTGCTTTGAGCAGCATTGAATACCTTTAGACCTAGGGTGTTCAAACTATTTGTTCGCAATAATAATAAAAAAGTTAAAGCCTCTCTTCATTAATTGTAACAAATGATTTGAATTGTTAGGCCTGCTAGATGGAAGTAGGTAAATTTAAGTGGTGTTTGGGGAATGGGGAGAGACCAGGGATTTATAAAATGAAATGTGGGTTATGTGCTTTCTGCTTGTAGAAATGGCTCCATAGGAAATGAAACTGATGAGAAAGTGGCATAAATGACCTTATTTGCTTTACTATAAATAAGCTGAATAAATGTGCTGTCCACACGGGCTACATTAGTTGGGAGGTGGGTCAGATACCATCTTGCTCTTTGTTTGCTTTTATTTCCCCTTATGGGAATCCACCTTAGCCTTGTAGATCTGTACCTATGGATTTCAGAATCTTTTGCTGAAAATGTGAAAAATAATTAGAAAGTAACTATAGCAGAATGGTTTATAAACTAGATAAAGCACTCCTACGGTAACCTAAAGAAAAAATAGATACCTGTAAAGATTCTAAACCAAACTTTGTTTTGAGATTATGGTGTTCTCTGTTTCCTTGTTCACTGCAGTAGTGACGATTTGGTTATTTAGATATAAAGGAGAAGCTAAGTTCAAGGCCAAATAGATCAATACTGATTTGTTTGATATGGTTGTCATATCCCTATGTAGATGCAGATGTGATAGCTGTAAGCCTTTCAGTGTGGAAAGAGCTCTTCACAAAGTTGTCGGTCTAGCTGCTCTTCAGCATGGTGATGGTCTTTTTCATGCTTTTCTTTCTTACCTCAGAAGTGGTGCACTTACTTCTTGTATGCATTATGATCTTGGACAGGTGAGTAGTCCAGTAAAGGCAGAAAAGAGAGGCACAGTCAGTGTACACATCCACTGTAATGCAGAACTATGGTAGCTGTATATTCTACATCTCTTCCTGCCATAAAGCAGAGGTTGGTACCAAGGTAAAACTATTAGTGATTGCTCATTATAATGGCTGTATAGTTATTGTCTCCTGTATGATAGGCAGTATGCCTCTGAATACCAGTTGCTTTGGGTCATAAACCGGAAAATGCTATTGTGCTCATGTTCTGCTTGGGGGTTTCCATAGGTATCTGATGGGTCACTGTAGGGGCAGAATGTTGGCATAGATTGGCTTGCGCTCTTATATTATTAGAAGAAGCTGCATTTTTGTTGCATAGTGGGGAAGCAGAACCTTACTAGAGTGGCCGGCTTGTGGGTCTGGTATGATCAGATCTGTGGATGGGCAATTAATACTTCATTGTTAGCATGTTGGATCAATTATGTGATTATCAGAAGTTGTATTCTATATCTTTTAAATAATTAGGTGATTTCTTTTTGGTTTGAAAATGATTGGAATGATGTCCTTCAATCCTTTCCAGACTTTTGATTCAGTAATCTAGGAAAACTTTTAAGTCAATGATGGTAGTACATCTGTCTCACCACTGTGCATATATATGTCACAGTGCTAGATTCTCCCTACTTTTTCTGGCACTTCCTTATTTTTCTGCTGGGTGAAGAAATGGTGGGAAAAGAGGACAGCAAATAGGCTTTGTTTTCTGAGTTAAGAAGTAGAATTTCTGTTGCACAGGGGTTGTTTTGTAGTTGGAATGTCAGGTTTTCTGGTATGGGTCTGCTACAATCCCTTTTTATAACAGCCAGTAACTAGAACAACTAACTGTGGCTTCTTTTCAACAGAAAAATGACGAAAATGGGAACTGCTCTGGAGAAGGTATCGAGTTTCCTACAACAAATCTTTATGAACTGGAGAGCAGAGTATTAACAGATCATTGGTCCATTCCATATAAGCGGGAAGAATCTCTTGGCAAGTGTTTAATTGCATCCACTTATCTTGCAAGGCTGGGTAAGTTGCAACCTTTTTTTTAAAGTAGCATTATAGAAATGTTGACTTTTATATTAATAATGATGACTTGACAGTAAAAACTTGTCTATTCAAATAGCTTTTGGCTTCACCTTTTTCCACGTTGCATGTTGGTAACAGGTGTTTAATTAACAAAATCTTTTCTTGTTGGAAGTAGTATGACTCTCTTGGCTTCGGTAGAGTGCTGTGCATTTTTAAGTTGATGCTTTCACCTTTTAATCGAATGTTTCAGAATCACTTTTGAATTATAGGTGATCTTTAGAACATGCGAAGACAGGCACAACTATATCCCTTCTTAAATATTATTTTGTTTGGTGGTTAACAAACTATTGAATAGGCTGGTATGCTCAAATATTGGGGTGAAAATGAAATTTTATTTTCTAAATTTGCTTAAACATATTGCCAAGAGCAGGGCTCTTCAGGCAATTATAGAAAATGAGCTGCTAATTTAAAAAGGCTAGTAGTAATGATTTTTGATATGGAAATGCTTGTAGTATAATTGCAGTATAATTACATGGCGGAAACACTAGTCTGCAACATTTCAGTGGAACTTTTGCACACTTGGAAGAGTGTATGCATGTGATGCTAAAGGTCATTATTTGGTGTTAGTTAAGTTGTGGTGGGGGTGTGGAAAGAGATTGGTCTTTTCTCATTATGAAAAAAATCACAGTCTTCTGAAAACCAGTTCCTCAAACTGTGGAATACCCAGCAATTTAAAAAGGTAAAGGACCCCTGACAGTTAAGTCCAGTCGTGAACGACCCTGGGGTTGTGGCACTCATCTCGCTTTACTGGCCAAGGGAGCCAACGTTTGTCCACAGACAGTTTTTCTGGGTCATCTGGCCAGCATGACTAAACCACTTCTGGTGAAACCAGAGCAGCACACGGAAACGCCGTTTACCTTCCCGCCCGAACGGTACCTATTTATCTGCTTGCACTTTGATGTGCTTTCGAACTGCTAGGTTGGCAGGAGCTGGGACCGAGCAACGGGAGCTCACCCCGTCGCGGGGATTCAAACCGCCAGCTTTCTAATCGGCAAGTCCTAGGCTCAGTGGTTTAGACCACAGCGCCACTTGCGTCCCTTAACTTCTTCTTGAAGGGAACCGTGTCCAGCAATTATTTCCTAGTTGTTTCTGCTTGGCACATAGAAAGGGAACTTGGAAAGGTATTTGCAAAGGGAGGCACAAAAATGGTTCCAGTGGCATCACTGATAACTGTGCCTTAGATCTGTATGTGCGTGCACACCTTCTTTTTCCTCATTTCAGGAATCTAAATCCTTACTAGGGCCTTTATTTTATTGGAGCTTCCAAACTCGTAGAGCCCCTGCCTCATAACTTAAGTCTCCAATGAACTCTTGGGAATCTCTTTGCTTAGCTGGTGTGGAGGGTCTAATTGACTACACTTCTGGGGTGGTATGCAACAAATTAGATTGCACAACAGAACTTCTCTGCCTGTGTGCCCCTTAAATGTGTTCTGAGGATAGCCTGAACCCTCTGGATCAGATTTTGGGGAGATAGCATGGGGAGACAAGTTCCCTTGAAAAGAAGAAATCTTTGTGTCAGGAGAACTTCTTATTTGGATTTCACCCCTGAGCTTTTGATGATGCTAAAAGTTAAAGGGGGGGGTGAGGAAGCAGCATGCCATCTCTACATAAGGGAAGGGGCAAAAGTTATGGGTAGAGTATGTGCTTTGCATGCAAAAGACCCCAAAATCAATATCTGGCATCTTTCAGGTAATCTGAGGAAAGACTCCTGTAACCCTGTAGAACCATTGCCAGACAATGTAGACATTACTGAGCTTAGAATGTTGGTGCATATGGTCAGACACAGGCAACAAAAGCTGAGAAAACTTGTTTTATTGGTGACAGAGGATAACCTAGCTTTTTGGCTTTTTGTGTGTGTGGTGCACAGTCTGGGGTGATTCAGCTGTATAGAATGAGCCAATGACTGTATAAGCTATCTCCCCACACTAAACTGAACATGTTTGGAGACTGCCTGCAAGCACTTAAGGGTGAGTGGAAGGCTCACTCAGATTTCTTTTATTGCATCACAGGAGTGTAAAGCTGTTGACTCTTCTTTGTAGAAGTGGAAGTGAAGAGGGAGAGAATAAAGTGAACTTTGTATGATGAGAAATGCATGTTATCCAGCCTTACAGAGTGTGCCAAGAGCAGTGGGGCCCTGCTGAGGTTCAGACCTATATAGGACTGGAGTTGTGTGCCCTAGATTTTCCCCTTCCCACTGATCACATACATTCTTAATGAAATGTTCCTTAGTTAAGGGATAAGGGAAATTAACTGTTCGTGTACTCAGAGGCACTTTCCTTTATTATTAAATCAGAGCAAATGCAAATTGTTGGGATGAAAAAAAAATTTCATCTGAAATGGGGTCTCAGAAAGAGGAATACATTGAGGAGGGTACAAGTGGACAGGTTAAGAATTACTGTCTTACAGATATGGGAGCAATCAGCTGTCTGCATTGAATTACAGCAGGGCCCCTAGCTTTCCTGGGCCCATGGGCATATTTGGCATTTTCAAAAGGTGTTGTGAAGGACACCACAAAATTGCTGCTGTGGAGCGGGCAGGGCAGAGAAGGCTGCAGGTCATAACACGACTGCTATGAGTGTCATGCCTAGTCACAATTTTTGGAAAGTATGTCTCCCCACCCACCCCCACCCCACCCTGCGACTTACTTACATTGTATGTCTCCTGGGAAGGAGGTAGGCAGGCCTGGAGAAAGAAAAAAGAAGTAAAGGCTCACAAACCCCAGAGTCAAATGCAGACACCGGTGGCCAGGAAAGTATGGGAAATAAACAAAAAAATGTAGATGACCAGAGAGGAAAAGGTTGGGAAGGGGAGAGTGATAAATACAGACTGCTTCAGAGAGGAAAGAAGTTGAAACAAGAATTTAAAAATAAAAATACAGAACCGCCACCCCCACCCTCCGAGAGAAGGACAAAACCTACACACAGTGTTCTGTTCCTTCCCTTCTCTCCCTTGCTAGGTCCCTCTTTTCTTAGCTCCCTCTTACTTCTTTTTTACAAAACACTTTTTCTCCTGGTCACTGTGTGTTCTCCTTGGATAGTGATTTCACGCTAGAAAACAAAAGAGTTTGAAGAGGAAGTGGGAATGGCACTCCTCCCACTTCCTCTTTCAGCTTTTTTTCCCAAGCAGAAATCACTCTCTTCTTACTTCTGAAGGGGCAGGGAGTGAAGTCATAGCATGGTATGGGGTATGGGGAGTACAGAGGCTTTCACTGACGTTGAGAGAGGCTTTCACAGGTGCTATTGCACACAAAAACCACATTGAGGATGCTGGCATTACAGCCAAAGCCTTATAAATAAATACATTCTATGCATGCCTGCACATATTGGCTCTTCTGATTTTACATGCTGTGGAAAATCACCAAGGCACAGGATATGCATTGGGCCTCCATTTGAAAGGAAGTTCTTATAGATGCTGGTTGAATGTGTAATCTTTTGTTTACAGTGCAGATGTGTACCTCGGTCTAGTGCAGCCCTGTAAATATAAGCAGTCTGCATTTGCACCCTTCAGGTTTACAGCATGTGCTTTGTGCAATGATGCTTACTCAGGATGATAAGTGATGCTGCAAGACCTATGCTTCAGGGAACTATTTAAGTTGTCTGTGCATAATCAGTATCATCATGAAATTATAGCTAAATTGCAGCTGTTCAGCGCGAAGCATTGCCTGCTTACTTCTGCCGCAGATGGTGTGTGGCACATCTGATGTGCTCAGAAATGTCTGTATCCTTTCCCAAGGGTTTGACAGTAAACACCATTAAAGAAACAAAATAGTTCCTAGGTTGGGGATTGAGTCTTCTGCTCTTGAGTATGATCTCTCCCCCTTCCCTGTTTTTCATCTTGATGCTTCAGATGAAGTGAAGAGCATTTATGTCACTGATAACTGCATACACTCCAGCTGGAAGCATCTGCATCCACAGAGAAAACAGAGCAATGCTTAGCTTTTATTACCATTGCTGTAATGTTCTAGTGTGCCAGCCAGCAAACTCTGCCTGGGATCCATGGAGCTGTTCAGTCTCATGTGAACTACCCTCATAGAATTTCTGACTCCAGTGCCATGTCATAAACTACTTTTGAAAGTCCCACAGTTGAATAAGAAAATATCTAAAGTCTCCTTTGTTAATAGTATTCTGGATCCTGGCCTTTGTGAGGAATACCTTGCCCCTTTTAAGCACAAAAATATGGAGCTTTAGAAAGCATTGTTGCTTCTGTGTTGACTTTTAGAAATATGCACTGTTTTATTTCATTCATTTCTCCTTATTAAAACTATAACTTCTTTGAGTTTCTTCATTATTAAAATAATTGGTATGCAGTAGTGGTGTTTGTGTGAACCAACAAAAATCTTGTTTGGGTAGCCCTGTGAGCTTCAGTCCGTAGCTTGCAAAACTTTGCAGGATCCTAACCTCCTTTTTTCCTCTGTTAAATAAGGGCTTTCGGATTCTGATGAAAACTGCAGGAGGTTTATGGACAGATGTATGCCTGAAGCATTTAAAAAGGTAGGTGTAAGAGAAAATTACAGTGGATTCTATCTGGTGCTGTAGATAGGAGAGTAGGCGGTATATAACTCATAAAGTGGCAGCTTGCTACATTCTGATACTGTAGCAAGTAAGGAGGAAGAGGGAAGTTACAATAATGGACATGGTTGACAAATACTATTGTGCTATTCCACTTCAAATTTGCAGATTTGAGAGCTGCATTTGATTTTTCTTTTGCATGTTGCAGCAATTTTGTGGTGTTCTACAAAATAGGTCATTTTTTATTGGGACAGCAAATGGGGACAGGAGAACGGGGCTATTGAGAAAAGTTTGTAAGAATAAGGACAGGACTTTGTTTGAGGGTTTTTAAAGTGGATTAGTGAGGTTATGCCATGTGAAGATGTTCTCCTACCCACCTCTGGTCTTGGAATGTATTGAAGATATTGTGTTCTCTAAATATTCTATGCCTAAAAATGGAATCTTCTTAAAACTGGAATGGGGAGCTAAGGTAGATGCCGGCTGTTCTTTCCAGGTTTAAAATCTGCCTCCAGAAGTTGTTTGTTGCTAAATAGAAAGCTCCAAAAGCATTTCAAGGCTAGCAAAAAGGTACTCTCTTCCCCCTTGTAGATCCATGTCAGCATTTTAACACATACTGTGCTCCTTTGCAGCTGTTGACATCAAGCGCTGTTCATAAATGGGGTACCGAAATCCATGAGGGAATCTACAACATGTTGATGCTACTAGTAGATCTGGCTGCAGAGAGGATAAAGCAAGATCCTATCCCTGTTGGTCTTCTCGCTGTACTCACAATGGTATTGCAGTTACTTGATCTCAAGGCTATTCAGCATGAAAATCTTACAACTGAACATCTGTTCATCCTAAACGCATGGCTTATTAAAATGTAAAATCTAGAAAAGACATTTCTTGGTTATATTTGCATACTCAATACATTCCGCCAAATTATGATTAAGGAAGCTTTTAACTATGACTTAGTGTGATGTTTGAATTGATAAGACATATTGAATTGACAAGACATACTGAATTGACAAGACATCACCCATTGAACCAGAATAAGAAACCTAGTTTGAAGTGGTTTTTTGAACCATGGCTTGTACTATTCTGGTTTGCCATGTCTGAACTGACAAACCATAGTTATGGCTGTTGTGTCATTTTCCAAGAACTGCTCCAAACCCTGGCTTTCCTGTATATTTGGAAATTCAAACCACTTAGGTTCTATACTATAGAGAATGTAATTAATTACTTAGCAAGATGTATGTTCGTATTTTGCTTTGACACTTGGTATTCCACTGTCTGCAATGACTTTAAACTTGTCAATTTACTGTTTTTAAGAAATGTGAAGAGGGAGTGACCATATCTCAGTGGTAGAGCACATAGTCTGCAATCTCAAGATCCCAGGTTCAATTTCTGGCATCTTCAGTTCGAAGGATCAGGTGGTAGGCAATGGGAAAGATCTCCCTCTGTCTGGGACCCTGGGTCCTTGTCAGAACAGACCATACTAGAGCAGATGAGCAAACAGTCTAACCTGGTATAGGACTGCTTTTTGAGGTTTCACTCACAATATTTCACTTTTCATTTTAAAAGCCAAAGTTAAGCATCCGTGTTAATATATACATGAACAAAATCCGAAGCAATGCATTTCGCCAGTCTAGGCTCCAATAGCCGCCCAGTGTTTTGTCAAAGAAAATTGGTTTTGAGATACTAAAACCATGTCTTCTATTTCTTCACTCTGAAGTTCTGGTCCTGCTTCTACAAAAGTGTATGTACTTCTTGATGTTCAAACACTTTTCTTTCATCAGGAAAACCTGATGAAAAGCCACTTGATCCAAATGTGTTTTACATTGGAAAATTGCTAATCCTATATGTCTGCTTTCTTGTCACACCTTTTGCTCTAGGCTCTTAATCCTGATAATGAGTACCATTTCAAGAACCGAATGAAAGTATGCCAAAGGAACTGGGCAGAAGTATTTGGAGAGGGCAATATGTATGCTGTCTCACCCATATCTACTTTCCAGAAGGTAAATGTGTACACTTCAGGTCTCTTACTAGAAGTCAGACAGAATTTAAGTTGTGTTTTAGTGCAATATATGTGTCACTTGAAATAAACATTGCCATTTCCTCCCCACCCCCTTTCCCCATATCTAACACCCCATATCTAACAATTTATCAATCTGTCTCATTGACAGTAGCCTTTCGTGTGCTATTATTTCTGCTACTTTGACTATAATAAGGGTTTAATTACCACTCCAACCACAGTGCTCTCTTCTAGATCTTAGTGGTGACCGCACTGTAGCTGTGGTTTAGACTGTCGTATGGGTGTGATAATTTCCAGTCCTTTTAGATCTGAATAGTGGCTAAGGAAGTGATATAAGGAAGTGATAAATAGATAAATAAAAATTCGGTCATGAGACTTTTTATACACTTTTGCAGCATTGAGCTTATTGGTGCCAAAATATTACTTCTAATTTCATTCCTTAAAAAATAAAAAACCCTTCTACTCCATTATGGATTATAAATATAACTGATTCTGTGTCACCAACTCCATATCCTAATCTTGCCATAGAATCATAGACTCATAGACCATAATATATTATAATAGGTTAGGCAATGTTTGGGAAGTGGATAGTGCTAACTATCTCATCCAGAAATGTTATGTGCCTTATCTGAGCAGTTGTTGGCAGGCAGTGCATGTGTTGTATTTGCAGTGACCAGTCATGCGTGAAGTAGTCTAGAGCTCTAAATGAAACACACAGTTAAAACACCATTATTTTACAAAGTATCCTTGTGGGGGAAATGCTGCTAATTTGTTAACATCTCTGTTGGCTAGGAACCACATGGATGGCTAGTGGACTTAGTGAATAGGGTAAGTAAATTATAAAGCATTATTTATTCTGAACCATCTGCACATATAGGGCACTATAAAGACTCTCATTAAACAAAAATAAAACCAGTTCCTGGGGTGGGGTGGGGGATGAAAAGAGGATGAGAAGAATGACTGTGAAGCAATACAGTTAAAAATATTTAAGCTGAGATTAAGTTGGAAATAAGAGTGAAAGTGTTGGTCAAAAGACATACGGGGAAAATAAGATACATTTGAGGAAGGATCTGAAGTGGAAGAGTTAGCACCATGTCTATATTCAGGGAGATCACAAAAGAGAATGAATGGGTTGTAATTTAAAGCAAGAGGACTTCCGTCAGTGAAGGATGTTAGCACTGGAAGAATGAGGATCATATATAGGCATGTATTTTTAAATGATATCCAGTGGATGAATTTATAGTGGTACTGAAGGGAATGGGAAGTATTTGAAGGGAAATGAAGGGCGGATATCACTTGTACAATGGGAGAGGTGAATGTTTTTGTCAGCAGGATGAGTATTTTTAGCACCAAATATGAGGGAGAGGCTAGAGTTCTGTGGAGAGGCTTCCAAGGCTCATTTTGTATGTGTGTGCACACATGTGCATGTATGCAGCATTATTCTTGCAAAATGTTGATGTGTCAGTTTTCATCATTTAACTGGAGCTGTAATAGAGTAAGAAGAAATGTATGATGCATATGGAAAAACAGTTTTACCTCTGTTACCATTGTGAGCCAGTGTGGTGTAGTGGTTAAGAGCGGTGGACTTGTAATCTGGTGAACTGGGTTCGATTCCCCGCTCCTCCACATGCAGCTGCTGGGTGACCTTGGGCCAGTCACACTTCTCTGAAGTCTCTCAGCCCCACTCACCTCACAGAGTGTTTGTTGTGGGGGAGGAAGGGAAAGGAGAATGTTAGCCGCTTTGAGACTCCTTAGGGTAGTGATAAAGCGGGATATCAAATCCAAATCCAAACTCTTAAAGGGATTTGTCGTCAATTTACCTGTGAAATGCCATTGAACTGAGTGTTCTAGGTGAACTTCAGAAAAATATGAGTCTTTGACAGAGAGAACTGCACTAGTAGTTTTCCTATCCTCCTATGAGAATTGTTGTACCTTTACCTCCATTACTGAAATAGTAAAATCCTTAGACTCAGCATACCTTACTGATACACTTTCCTGTGGTGGACAACTGAAGGAAATGCTCATCTATTCATGCCTGTTTCTGAGATCTATCACACTACTTTTATTTATATAGTTCATGTCTTTGACGGTGTTGTTTGTATACTTATTTAGTTTGCAGAATTAGGTGGATTTTCTGCAATTCAGTCTAAGCTTCATTCAGAAGATATTGAACTTGGGGTAAGTTAAAATCCCGATCATTTCCCTTTATTTTATGAATCTTTTACAGTAGATGGCTCTTGTTCAATACTTACGAATTTTCTGTTGTTGTGGAACGGAAGTCTCGAGATGTGCTGGGTGAAGCAAACACAACTTCTAAAACTGTAGTGTGAATTGGTGTACTTCATTGCATAACCTTTAGGCTGTATTTGCTGCTGCTGTCAACAAGCAAAACTATACTAGCCATGTTCATCTGTCTCTTTTATCAAATACCATTCTCTTGTCTTAGCCGCATATGCTAGGGACCAGTTTGGGCATCCTCCGTGTGGTATTTGCCTCGGGTCTGTTCTGTGTATGTTCTTAAATGCTTTCTCTTTCTTCCAGGCAGTATCTTCTTTAGTTCAGCCTTTGGGGGTTTGTGCAGAGTATCTCAATTCTTCGGTAGTACAGGTAACGAACAGCACTTTCTCTTTAAAATTATGTACAATTAGTAACTTGCTCTGAGATTTTTTTAAATAAGTGAAACAAGTGTGGTTCATTGCCCTATGCCTTATGTTTGTTTTTCAGGTAATGCGTTTGCAAAATACTTATTTTGAAACTCATAATTTTATAATAATATAATAACACCAAATGATGCTCACATTAACATTGATGCTGTTATTGTTAAAAACAACAGTCAGTTTGGGATAACTCTAGATAATCTGCGAGATACCTTTATAGGACAGATTGGAGGTGGGCGGTTTGTGAGATCCAATTTGTATACTTAGAATTAAATAATTCTGAACCCTGGAATTTGTGTTTAGTGACAGAACCAAACTGAGTTTGCAGTCCTTCGACATAAAAGCCTACTCCTCCAGCAGTTGAATGGGGGAGGGGAGTCATTTTGCTGCCATTGTTAAACAATTGGGAGTTGGAAATCCTTGTTCTACTTTAACCCACCCAGAGCTCAATCAGTAGGTCCTAATCTAACATTTGCCACCCCAATATAGACTTGTATTTATTTTTACATTGGGAAGTATCTAACAGTCACATGTGAAAGTTGCTTGTGCAACTGATCTTTCTCCTCCTCCCTACAGACACTTAAAAAGCCTTTCTGGAGGACTTCATTGAACAGCATGGGCTGTTTACCTGGAAGGGGGGTGTTGTCTGAAACTGGACACAAAAACCTTGCTTCCTTTGCCCATTTTAGGGAGAGTTGCCTATGCCACAGCCCATAGGAAAGCCCTCCAGAGATGTTGTTCAGGGGTCTAAGGGGGGCGGGGGTGAAAAGATTGGTTGAGTGAGCAGTTTACCACTCAGGTGGATACAACACTTTATAATTAATTTGTTTGTTTCCTTACTTCACATATACTCACATCAAATTGGCTTACATCTATTTTAATTGTACCTAGTTTGTGTCAAATAATGGAACACTAGCATAAGTCTTGAGTTCTGAGCATAAGTGGAATATACTTTTACTCAGGGGAGAGTGGTTGCAATTTTTGTTTCCTGCACCACATTAAATCTCACTTGGGGAAACTTCCCTGATCTTCAGAAGGGTGCAGGAATAAAAGTTTTCCATTTCAAGAAAGCCCTTGGAGCAGGGAGATACATTTTCTCTTTAACATACAGAATGCCTGTTTCTTGTTTTATAGCCCATGCTGGATCCAGTAATTCATAATATGATTAAATATGTACAGAATGTTGAAGAGAAGGACCTGAAAGACAAGGTAAAACCTGATTTTTTGGATATGACCTACAACTTGAACTGCAATTTGAAAGTGTAAAACTGACATTCCGTTAGCTAATGCTGCTGCTCCCATGCTTAAAAGCATGTGTGTACTTAACTAATGCTTGGTGAAACACTTGTAATGACACTTGACAAATAATCAGCATTAGAAGATTTAGCCATTGATACTGTCAGCTGCAGTGTGCTTAGTACACACTTTCCTTTATAAAGTAATTTGTTCTATATTTATGATTTATTTAGAACATGTTTACCCAGCTCTTCAGCTGGGTTACTTACATGCAGTCAGTTAATACAGGAAAGTGCCTTCCTACAGACTTACAGTCTAAAACACATGATGCACAAGAAAGAAGGGCTTGGAAAGGAAGAAGAAACTCAGGATACCCATTTAAAAAATAAATAATAATTTCTATAATGACAACATGGAATAGAATTGTTCAGGGACAGGAAGAGCTCGATAAAGCAAGTATTTTAGTGGAGCTGGTAGAGTGGCCCTGCTAGAATGGTTGCTTCCGTGTAGCAGTCTACATCAGGCATAGGCAATCTCGGCCCTCCAGATGTTTTGGGCTACAACTCCCATCATCCCTGACTACTGGTCCTGTTAGCTAGGGATGATGGGAGTTGTAGTCCGAAAACATCTGGAGGGCGAAGTTTGCCTGTGCCTGGTCTACATCCACAATAGTTGCAAATCTGCACTCTTTGTTTTAGGAGGCTGGAATCTTGTATAGCTATTGCTTTTTCAAAGCTTGTTTGATAGACAATGCAAAACTAAAAAAAACTTAATAACTTTTGCCCAAAAAATGCTCAACAACTTTTGTGTCCGGATTTTCACCTTTTGAAATATGGGAGCCCTACCTGTACAGTTTCAAAGGCTGCCTGAACTTAGGTGGTATCTTCCTTGCTGCTTGAATTCTTCTCTGAGATCTCTAAAAAGCGCTCATAATTATTATGTTTTGCAGAGGCTGGTCAGTATCCCTGAACTCTTGTCTGCCATCAAGCTCCTTTGCATGCGATTCCAGCCTGACTTGGTAACAGTCGTAGATGACCTGCGCTTAGATATCCTGTTGCGTATGCTGAAATCGCCACACTTCAGTGCAAAAATGAACTCTCTCAAAGAAGTAAGTTTGCTATGCTAAAATCTTCAACTGATTAGATTGACATTCACAATCGGGTATTTTCAACTTTCACAGATCTAGGACACATTTTTATCCCAAACACTCATTTGGCGATCATTTTATTGATCTTTTACCATATATGTGCATGGTGGTAGTGCTCCTCTTGCAAGCCACCTTAAATCAGGCTGCAGCCCACGAATGGGTCCCGATCCAGTAGTTAAAGGCTAGTTCTCTAGCTCATATTAACCGTAACAACTTAATGATAACCATTGCTGATTTGGATCATAAAGCTTTCAAAGAGAAAATTCAGAGGCATAGGAGGAATCAAAAGATTCTTAGATTCTATCCATGGCTATAAATCCATTTGAAGTTCACTTATGGAATAAGTGGCAAATATATCGTGTTAGTGTGCATTTAAAAGGCCTAATAAACTTTTCATGAGGCCATTGAAATATTAATGATTTTACAGAGCTGGGCACTGCTCAGTGCAGTAATGAAAAATAGAATATAGTTTTGCTTATTCCCTGGATCTTCAAGTATTTAGTGTTTCAGGCCTTGCAAACCTTCACAGTGAAGACACATATTTACAGCCCTCCCAAGAACCACCCATACATACAGCAACTGACTTTCAGGTTTATATATTTTATTGCCTACACACTTTGGCTATTGATATATCTAGTTGTTACAAATCCTCTGAATGACACTGTGTTAATTTTTAGGTAACAAAACTTATTGAAGACAGCACTGTATCCAAATCAGTAAAGAACGCAATAGATACAGATCGGTTATTAAACTGGCTAGTAGAAAACTCTGTTCTTTCAATTGCATTAGAAGGTAAGTTTTGAATATCCTGCTGCGTTTCTGAAATTCTTAAACAGAAAGAAAGTTGATATTGTGGTTGCAGTCAGAAGGAGTGCTAAACTATGTTTGGTATTAATGAAAGTGAGCCTTGTACTTGCATGCTGCCTCACTCCTCTTCCTCCAGGTTGGCTGCAAGGAAATGATGTGAAGCTTTCACTTACAAGATTAAAATAAATTCAGAATGTTGTCCAAACCCAGGCAAACTGTGGTTTATCTTAACAGTGGTCGATTGACACAAACCATAGTTTAGAAAGTTGGCTTGTTTCAATTAACCATTGTTAAGATGAAGTGTTGTTTGGCTTTGGATGATTAAAAAAACCGTGGTTAATACAAGATAGAAGCTAAAATTGTGTACTTTTTGCAGTACGAGAACAAAGTATATGAGCTAAGACTCGTAATGCTAAACCACAGCACTTTGTCTGAACCATTCATGTATCTGAATATTTTGGTGTAGATATTCAAAAGTTCATATTTTAGTGAGTCTTTCAAATTCTCTGGTATTTTTAGAAGTATCTTGGGTGCTACCAGCACCAATCCATCGGGTAAGAAAGGGCATTTTTAAAAATACTAAGGGCCTTAGTTGTGTAGTGAATGAGATGGAGAGGGTTGTTAGAAAACAGATCTTCATGTTACTGAAGCTCTTCTTAGTTGTTTTGAAGGAGTATATATTTTGTTATTACCATTTCAAAGACTTGATTAAGGCATTCCTTCTGGTTAGGCTCACTGTCCTGTTTCTTTCGCTAGGTAACATAGACCAAGCACAATATTGTGATCGTATAAAAGGAATTATTGAACTCCTGGGCAGCAAGTTATCATTAGATGAGCTGACAAAAATATGGAGAATACAGGTGAGGGTGTGCAGCAGTATGTCTCAGAGTTTGAAATTCTTTTGACAGCATTTGTGGAATGTCTTTTTCAGGTGCATGTATAAAGATCCCAAACCTATCCAAACTTAGCAGTTAATAATAGTGTGACTGATCATACGGTAGATATCCATGGAGATGGAGTATGTGTTATTCTACAGAATTAGGACTCATGGAAGGAAGTTGTGTTCGTGGATGCTAAATAGATGCATCAGTCCTAGGATTGGAAGGAGGCCAGTAGGTCATATTGTTAAACAACTTGCCCAAGGGAAGTTTGTTGCTTGTAATACAAACAACACCTCAATGAATTATTTTTTATTTTATTTTATTTTATTTTATTTGAAATCACATAAATATGCCACAAGCAGAGAGAAGGGTTTGTTTCAATGCATGCTTCTCAGTACTTTCCTAGCACCATATTAAGTCCTGACATCTTTATCTTGTGCTGTGACTTTCTCAAACCTCATAAGACATACCTTGTTCATGTCCTGCTGACCAGTAATCTGATTTAGGCAAGTTTCCAAGAAGATGCGTGACAACCACACTCTGATGCTATATGAGCAAGAAAGCAAACAGTATGCTGATCACATTTGCTGAGGCCCTGGAAAAAAATTACGCTTCTAGGTTCATCTCTTTTGTTTCTAGTTGTATCTCTCTTCAAATTCTGTGTGAAAGAGTGTGAAACATTGAGAGATGTATGAATTTTCTTTTTATCTTATTTTAGAACTGCTAGTTTTTTTAATTGCTTTGCTAAATTTGTTTGACACCCTCATACCTTTGCATTATCTGTACATTTTATTCAGTCCATCCATCCTCCCACACACCATTTCATTATTTGGTTACTTAGTTATTGCACTTTGATAAACAGAGCTCTAGTAATTCATTTATCTTCAAGGGCACTTCTGTCACTTTTCTTTTTTGCAGAAATGATGTTCATTCAAATTTCACATAAGTGTTGAAGGCTGCATGTTCTCTCCCTACCCTGCCTCCTCACTGCTTAATTGTAGTACTCTTATATGAAGCAACTATGTCAAATCTTCCTGTGCGCTGAATATTTTAAGAAACTATGGCCTGCTCTATACCTCAGTTTATGGTTATTCATAAATTTAAAGGAAAATTTCTGCATGAAAATTTCTGCTGGAAAATTTCTGGAGTGCAGAAATGTAATGAGCACAAGGACCACAACTCCAATTTACTTTATAACTAGATATGGGCGTCTTTAGAATATCCACACAGTGTTAAGCTTATAAATATGCAGTAGTCTGTAAAATGGTGACAAAGCTCTTTATTTCTGGCATTGTTGCAACAATGTGACGTACTTCTTCATTTATTTTGAGCACAGTCATTCTGCTGACAAACCTGTGACATGTTCTAAAAAAAGAGATCTTAAGGCTCTGTGTGTCTCTGAATATCACACATTATAGAATGTCTTTGTAGTCTATCCCTTTCCAGTACTGTAGGACATGGGTGGGTTGTGACTAAGGTGAGTTGCAGATCATTGCCACAGTGTAGCAGGGATGCAGGTTGAGTTGATGTACAAAGTTGTGATGTCCACTGCTTTTAAGCACACAATTTCCAGTATTCCAAATGGATGACTTCTGTGGTTCAATGTGTTTTCAGTCTCTCAACATTACATAGGATACTTATAACTAAGAATACTGCTACAATATTTTAAGGTGACTTCATTTCTTTAGATTTTGGCCATACGTTAACTTCAGTTGTATATGAGAACAAATAACATTTGCACACTGCCCATTCACAAGTATATTTATTGTTGCAATATGTAGCACCAAGAGTTTGGTTGATAAATTAGCAGCTCAGTATTCCATACAGTCTTCATATTTGCATTACCTTTAGAAGGTTTATTTCAAATACTGTACTAATCTGCATTCATATAAGGGCTGTTAGCACCTATGTTAGCAACTTCTTTTGATTTTGAACAAATCAGTTCAGCCTTCCTGAAGGATTGTGACTCCTTTCTGACATCGCTTGAGCATTTATTTCTGAAATTTTACCTTCCAAGGTTCTCAAAAGCACCATCTTAGAGATGAACGAATGATTCATCTTTATTTAATTATGTAGCAGTAGTTACACAATGCCTGCATTTCTACTGGTTCCATTAGCCTCCAGAGTACCCAGAGCCTGAAACAGAAAGCGCTTCTGAATTAGTAATCAGTTTACTCAATGACACACCTAGCAAATGGTATCTGCCCTTTACACTTAGAATAAAACCTTTCACAGAATACTAATACCTCCTTTGTTGTGTCCAAAACCTGAACGTAAAACCACAAAGTTGTCAGTGTGGTATTTCTTGCAGTCTCTAAGATGGGGCTACAGACTTCCTCATTCTTGCTTGATAATACACAGTGTGAACCTAAGCATGTTTAATCAGAAACATCTATGTTTTCAGTGGGGTTTACTCCAGGGTGAGAATGCCTAAGATTCCAGATTTTCTGTTTAATATACATCTATGATCATTTTTTCAAGTTCACCTTTTTTCATAGCTGTCTCCTTACTGTTGTTTTTCTCTCCTCTTTAAAGTCAGGACAGCCGTCAACTGTAATAGAGAACATCCACACCATTATTGCAGCAGCTGCTGTCAAGTTCAGCTCAGACCAGCTCAATCATCTCTTTGTCCTTATTCAGAAGGTGAGGCAACTACAGCAAGAAACTGAAATATATATTTTGAAGTCTGTTTGGATCTAAAGATCATAATATGGATAACCAAAGCTTGGCCCAGTTGAAACTCAAATTGTTTTTTGTTTGTTGTTTTGTCTTTATTCATTCCCCCCCCCTTCCCTCCCCTTTTGTAGAGTTGGGAATCTGAGAGTGATAGAGTGAGACAGAAGCTGCTAAGCTTGATAGGACGTATTGGTCGGGAAGCACGTGTAGAGACAACCACTGGAAAGGCATGAGTAATAAATTCCACTTTTAAGAATTAACATGGAGGCTAACTTCAGTAATGAATGTTGATATTTATCTCTGTGTGTATATCCTTGTAGGTTCTTGAGGTTCTCTGGGAGTTGGCTCATCTTCCAACATTGCCCAGCAGTTTGATTCAACAAGCCTTGGAGGAGCATTTGACAATCCTTAGTGATGCATATGCGGTGAAGGAGGCAATAAAAAGAAGCTACATCATCAAATGCATAGAAGACATCAAGAGGGTTAGTTTGCCCTATCTCTCAGAATGTATATTCCGCGCACCCCACCCCCAAATCATCTAGATATAACTTTATTTGATTAGAAATGTTACAGAACTTGAAGCTTGCACATTCATTAGTTCTCAAGTTTCACAGGATGCCTTGAAAAAGGAGAGTGTGTGTATCAGTTTGCTTCTTGTGAGAGTCATAGCCAGTATCTTGCCTTTGTTTCTGCCAAAAGGAGTGACTGTTTGCTGTGGGGAAGCTGCAAGAATGAAATTTGCAAATAGATCCACGTGTCCTTCACAATGTAATCTATATATATTACATAGAGAACTAAATATTGGATTTTGTGAAATTGAGGGAAAGCTATAGTACAGACTACAAAAGTAATCTAGAATGGGGAATAAAACTTGGAATGTTTATGCAGTCATTGTTACTAAGCATATCTATTACTGTACCTTCTCCTAATAGTCATCCCAACATAATAATCCTCAGTTTGTGTGGGTGGTACCAGCTTTACGTCAGCTCCATGAAATCACACGCTCATTTATTAAGCAGACCTACCAAAAGCAAGATAAGGTAAGATAATTTTTGAGACAAAATTGTGTCTTGTGTGGATTGATATGATCAGGAGGGGGAAATATCAGGCGGGAATGAATCTAAAAAATGGGATACGTTCAGGGACAACATTGAATACTGAGGGTTTGGATACTTGGGACCTGAAAATGTTTGTTATTTCAGTGTATAGATCAGTGATTCCCAGCCTTTACAAATTTGAGGACCACTTTTTAACCTCAATTTTTTTTGCAGGCCCTAGCATACAAATTGTTGTAATTTTAGGCTCTATTAATTGAGAAAACACTATTATGTACTCAATACAGCATGCAACTCACTCTCTCAAGCTAGATTTTAAAGAAGGGGGGAATGTGTAAAAGAGGGGGGGGGAATGTGTTTCTTTGGGTGGTCTTAAGAGCTGTCAGCAGTAGGATCTCCCAGAAATACCGTATTTTTCGTCCTATAGGGTGCACCGGCCCATAGAACGCACCTCGTTTGGGGGGGAATGAATAAAAAAAAATTATTCCCCCCCCCCAGCCGCGGCTGCAGTCTGCAAGCCTTGTGAGCCCGCAGGAACTCCCGCCACTTCAGCAAAAGCCTGCATTCGCCCCATACGACGCACACACATTTCCCCTTCATTTTTGGAGGGGGAAAAGTACGTCCTATGGGGCAAAAAATACGGTAGCTATTTCCCACTATTCAGATTGTGTCCAAATATTTGGTCTGGTGTAACTCACAAGTTCACATACCATGTTGTAAACTCTGGCATGGTCAGATATATTAGTTCTGATTAAAGATGTTCTTCTGACTCTCTTTTTCCCCCCGCAATAAAGGCTGTCTTATATTGATCCGCTCTTCCTCAGACCCTGCCCTCCATCATCAGGATCTTCCATTATTTCCCATTTTATCTTTGTATCCCCCTCTCCTCCTAACATTTTTTAAAAGAGTCATCCTTTAGAAAGCTTGTATCAGACTCTAGCCTTACTTATTTTGTTGATCCAGATAATTATGATTTAATTAGGGTTTTTCAGCTCTGCATCAATACTTTATACTTGTAAGGTTACCCTGTGTTTTATCCTTTTAACCTTATTAAACTTTACTTGTGTAATTCTTGATTAAATTCTACTAAGTAGAGGAAACGTATTGGCTGACACTGTGGGCCTAAAGCCTCATCCTTGAATCCAAAATTTTCTTTGTATTTAGCCTCCCTCTTCCTAACTTTCTCGCTTTAATATGGCACCTGTGGTGTAGGGAACTGATGTGAAAAACAGCTATCAAACCCTGGGTCTGCTACATAGAAATCAGACTTAGACTTCCTCTTTGAACAAAGCAATCGCTGTCACAAGGCCATGCCGTATTAGTGTCATTCTTAATGCTAAGTATTCATAGTAAGTTCAGATTTGGCTTTGGAAACGAAAGCGCACGATTTTGTGCTGTGTTAACTGAAGTATGTATTTGAAGTGCTTAGTACTTCCTTCTGCACGACTGGTGTCATGACTGGAAACTGTGGTGAATGAGGATAGAAATTATGAGACTTTTGAGGCCCTGATTGAATAGATGGCCAGGGGGGTGCAGCGAGGGAAACTTGTATTCGAGCCTTGAAAGTCTTAATTGCGCATGTTGTAATGCTCTGCTTAACACATCTTTTCCAATACTTCTGCCAAGAGCATTATTCAGGATCTGAAGAAAAACTTTGAAATAGTGAAGCTTGTGACCAGCAGCTTAATAGCATGCCACCGATTGGCCGCATCCGTGGCAGGTCCTGGGGGCCTGTCAGGAGCAACCTTAGTGGATTGCCGATACACGTACCGGGAGGTAAGCAAGCAAACTTGTGGCGTTCAAACCAGATCATTTGGGGGTAGCCCTGTATAGAAGCAACTTGTCTCTTTACTGAGGCAGCGAGCTTGAATCTCTCAAACCTCAAATTTGCAAAATGTTTCATAAAGGTCTGTTCGGAAATGTTAATTGCAGTTTGTGTTTGCTTCCTTTTCAGTACTTGGAGGCACATCTCAAATTTCTGGCATTTTTTCTCCAAGAGGCTACACTTTACTTAGGATGGAATCGTGCTCGGGAAATCTGGGAATGCCTTGTGACAGGCCAAGATGTTTGTGAACTAGATCGAGAGGTGAGATGCTGTCCTTGGAATAAATGTAGCACTAATTTACTTGGAAACAATGTATCCTAAAGATGATCTGGGGCTAAAATCAAAACACACTGGGAAAACAAAATTGTTTCACAAATCTGTAGAAAAATAAGGTGCTCTTATGAATGTTTGAGGGGCTATCGGGAGTAGACAAAAATTACTTTTAATTCTCAATCATACGGATACTAGAGTTTTCTTAAATTGTTCGCAATCCTCAATGAAATTCTGGTGTGTGGAGTAAACCATAGTATGGCGGATATTTTAGAGCAATGTAAAATATATCATTTAAAAACAGAATGTGAACCATAGTGTAAACTCTTTTCACAGATGTGCTTTGAATGGTTTACAAAGGGGCAGCACGATCTCGAGAGTGATGTGCAGCAGCAGCTTTTTAAAGAAAAAATTCTTAAATTGGAATCTTATGAAATCACTATGAATGGTATGTAAGTATTTTTGTTTTATCAGCCTTTTGTATAATACTCAGATATCTTAGAATAAAATTTGGGGGGCTTGATAACGGCTGAAGATTGCAAACAGCTTCAGAGACTAATGAAGTCAGACTTTAAAGCTTTTATTTTGCATGAGTAATGTTTCTGTGTTTGTTTAAATGAAAATAGCAGAATTCCTTTAAAATGTTAATTTTTAAAAACAGGTTTTGGTTTGTTTAAGACCTTTTTTGAAAATGTGAACCTCTGTGATCATCGATTGAAACGTCAAGGAACTCAGCTGGTAAGCAGCTTTCTATAAACTTGACCCAGTGCAGTTCATAGGTCACAGCTGGGAAGTTTATTTGGAAAATAGTGTGCGCTATAAAATAGTGACCATTGGGAAGTGGCAGTTAGAATGTGGCTCTTCAAAGCTATAGTTACGGATTTTCCCTGACATTACTGGGATTTCAAAGGCGGAATTGACATCCAGGGGAATTTCTGAAAGGCAGCACTTTGTCCTGGATCTTAGGCAAGTCAATAAAAAAAATCATGTTTTTCCCCTAACAAAAGCTCAACAATTTTGGGGGTTCCTATAAATAATCTCAACAATTTTGGGGTGCCCTGGTTTTTACTTTTTGAAATACGGCAACCCTACTATAGTACATTAATTTGTCCTAAGTCAGGATTAGCTTTAGGGCTTAGATCAGTTTTCTTTAACTTACTCATACGAAACAGTCCATGAGCACAGTTAAATTCTTTGCTTTTACGTGCTTGGGAGGGAGGGGCTTTTTCTAGGATTAACCAACATAATTAGAGGAGTCCTTATTTGTACTAATATTACTATTGCTTGTAATTAATAATAGTATCTTCAGTTTATGATAGGATAAAGCTCTGCAACATGTGAAATATTTCAATAGTGTACTCTAATCTGGTTGCTAACAACCTTAGTCTCTCTCTCTCTTATTTTGTCTAGCATGTAGAAAAACTGGAATTAATAGGAATGGATTTTATTTGGAAGATCGCAATGGAGTCACCTGATGAAGAAATAGCGAATGAAGCTATTCAGCTAATAATAAACTATAGTTACATCAATCTAAATCCAAGACTAAAGAAGGTAACAACTCTGAATTGTTTTGGTGGCTGTACTTGTCCCAGAAGATGAGATGTAGGCTGCCTTCAGACAATCCTAACCCAGCGTTCGGCATCTGTGTTAAAAGAACACGTGAGAGTAGGCAGTGAAGACTAACTCCCTGTGGGCACCCCATCCTAATTGCTCTCCATGACTTGGAGGGATAGCTGTTTCTGCAGTGAAGAGCCTGCTCTATTTATGTGGGTTCCTCGTGTGATTTTCAAGGATTCTAAATCTCACAGGTTGCCAAAATGAGTAGAGCAGGCTCTCTGCTGCAGAAGAAGTTACTCCTCCAGCTCAAGGAGGGTGACAAGGCTGGGGAGTCAGAGGTTGTGTCCCTGTCCTCACTCTTCCACAAATGTAGAATGCCTCAGTATTGCCCCTGAAATGTGCAATCCCACCTCTTCCTTTGCATGCACAGTGGAAAGAGATCAGTAGCTTCCACTTGTTGACAATTGATAGTTTGCTGCATTTGTATGAAACTACAAACTATTAGCTTGTCACTGATTCGAAGTTGAAGTTAACTTGTCACTGATTGAAGTTAAATTGTCACTGATTTGAAGTTGAACTTCTTTCTCTGCATCTGCATGCTTCTTTGCACAGGAAGGAAGAGGGAAGGGGAAGAGATTGTGTGTGTGTGAGTGTGTGTGTGTGTGTGTGTGAGTGTGCTTACTGCTGTTCATTCATAATGGCAAGCCATGGTTTTGGTTGTCTGAATAGAGACATGGACCGTGTACGTTTTTGTATTACCAACACTCTTTCTCCTATCCATGCTCATGCTTACATTCAGTAATATGTGTATAGTAGCAGTTCTCTGTATGTACTCTTGCTCTCTCTGCACGTGTGTGAATTAATGTTTTTAATATAGTTTAACACTTTTCATTCTTTTCAGGATTCAGTGTCACTCCATAAGAAATTCATTGCGGATTGTTATACAAGATTAGAAGTAAGTGTCAATCTTTTTAAAAAAAATATGTCCTGTTGTATTTTTCATTCTTACATAATTGTAAACTAATTTCCAGCATTCCACCTTGTACTGTACAGAAAGCTCTTCCTCAGCTGGAGTAATGGAGCAGCCACCATGTTGGGTTATATCCACTAATTATCTGGGGCAGCAGGGAACTGCATGGTAGACTTGTGACCCTAGACAACTCCAGTTCTTTTCCTGTCTTTGCCCGGGACACTGAACGTTCTCCCACCTTTGACCCAAGTAGAGTTATTCTTTTTTTTGGAATTGTATTTACCAGCTCTCTCTTGCCATTGTTGGAACTGAAGCCAGGAGGCTAGAGTCAGAGATCTTTGACCTGTTTCCTTGCCTTGGGTATAACCCTCAAACATCTTAACTAGATAGAGTTAAGATACAGGGAGTAGCCAGTGCTCCTTTCTTGAATATCATTAAAATGAAGGTTTGTAGAGATGTCTGCCTGTTATGCCTTGGCGCTAGCAAATTACTTTGCAGATAAAAGGCAAAGTTTAGGTTCTCAATGCTGAATACGTTGCCGCACCATTACGTTTCCTTCCTTGCAATCCAGAAATAGCACAATGTTTCTTTCATTCTAGGCAGCCAGTTCAGCACTTGGTGGTCCAACGCTGACACATGCTGTCACAAGAGCTACCAAAATGCTAACAGCAACTGCAATGCCTACTGTGGCAACATCGGTACAGTCTCCATACAGGTGAGGTTTTGGTTTAGGAATAGATAAATATGATCTATGTTGGTTTGTTCTAGATAACCATAATTTAGACTGGGAATGTGCTGAAGGCTCACACCTTCATTCAGTTTCAAGTTTTCCATAACCATGCCTTGCTAAGATGTGCAAAACCATGGTATGAAATCCTCTTTAAACCATGCTAATCTGGTTAACTGTAACCACAGTTTGCCCAGCTTGCTTGTGTTAAAAGAAACCTCAGTAATGAGGAGTCTTATATCTCACATTCCTGATCCACTAAACTTTAGAATGTTACATCTGAACCAGGTATTCTTGTCTGTGTGTGAAATGGATATGGGCCGAAGAAACTACTGAAATTAGAACTGGCACCCACAGCTTCATCATACATAAACACTTTACAAAGGATAGGTTTATTCAATGTATTTGTCCCCACAAATGAATGTTTCTGGTTTTTTGTTTTTGTTTTTAAATACATTGCAATAGGATTCACTGCAGAAGGTAGTTGCCAGAAGGGTGATGCAAGTTTCTGGTTACAAAAAGAAGTGTTGAATAAACACTTTTTTAAGGTTTGCTCAACTTATGCTGGCCTGTGATGAGAAGGAAAATAATACAACACAGCACAATACAATATACCCTAAGTTTACCTTTTGGAAAATCAAATGGTGCTCTGTTCCGATTCCAGAAAAGAAGTGTAGTAATCTTGGAACAAATAATGTGCACTTCCATTAAATTGATTTGGACAGGTGCTTAAAGAAGATCAAAGTTGGTACTAGTGGTATTTCTCGGGGGATGTACAACAGCATAGTAGTCATTTATGCAAGTGGGAGAAGTCTACAGTGAGGCTGCAGTTTACCAGAAACAGCACTGTAAAAATTTTAAATCTAAATGTTTTCTGTTGCTGATGTGGCTTCTACTGCTGTTTGGTCTCATCTGTATTTTTATTTGTAAGCTGCCTTGAGTTTACTGTTACCACGGAAAGGTGTGAGATATAAATACATTAAATAAATAAATAAATAAATAAATAAATAAATAAATAAATAAATAAATAAGTAAGTAAGTAAGTAAGTAAGTAAGTAAGTA
This sequence comes from Podarcis raffonei, assembly GCF_027172205.1. Lineage (NCBI taxonomy): Eukaryota > Metazoa > Chordata > Lepidosauria > Squamata > Lacertidae > Podarcis > Podarcis raffonei. The sequence continues at coordinate 42,312,596 of NC_070607.1, forward strand.
AGTAAGTAAGTAGAAAGATGAATTGGCCCAGGAATACAGCCAAGTGCAGAAGCTGTTGCTATTTCCCTAAAGCACTGACCACATTCCCCCTGGCCCTGAGGGGAAGGAGGGCAAATTGGAGTTATAAATAGCATCAAAAACTACGGTAATTTGTAGCGCTGTCTTGCTATTGGCTCTTCTCTCACACCTTCTTCCCCGCTAACATTTCTTTAAAATGTATGTTGTACCTCACTTTCTAAGCCTTTTTCAGGTGAAATAATAAAGTGTGTTGCCAGGTTTATCTTGAATTATGTGAGCCCCAAATAACAAAAGTTTAGGAAAAACTGGACTGAATGTACTACTTATACTCCTTCATTCTTTTCTTTTGCTAGGCAAAACTAGGGTTGGAAGTATGTGTTAAGGATGATTTTTTTCCTCCTTGCTGCCACCGCCACCGGTACTTCACCACTAACCTGTGGTTATTTGGAATGCATAATATGATATGACCCAGTTCAGGAATTTCTCTGGCTCTGCTTCACTTCATTGTGTAATGTGGAGCAGGTATAGCAAAACAGTGTGAAGATATCACATCACACTTCCTCTTTTTTAAATCAAATGTTACTGAGGTGATGGTGGGGAGGAGTGAATAAATCTAACTCCTTGACTGTTGCCACCTTGAAACTTAGTTCCAGCTTCTGCATACTCCTTGATAGTGAGAAATTTGTTTGGGCCACCTATCAGATAGTGGACACATGGCAGTGTTGGTGGCTTTTGTCAGGCTGGTAGGTATTTTCAAGGAGCTCAACTGAGGTCTCACCCAACTGCCATTTATTTTGATTGCAATCTCCAGGTCAACGAAGCTTGTAATAATTGAGAGACTGCTGCTGTTGGCAGAACGCTACGTCATCACTATAGAGGTAAAAAAAAGAAATTTTGGCACCCATGTCCCTTTAGTTTGAGTAGCCCAGTAAGTGCAATGCTAAGTTTAGGCTTCAAATTCTCCTATTGTTGTTGTTGTTCTTCTTATTATTATTATTTATTGAATTTATATACCGCCCTATCTTCTTCTTTAGCGATCACTCGTAGCCGAGTAAGATTGTCTTCCATAAACGCGGTTTTAACAATGAGTCCGTAAGTGACTGTGGAGGCCCATTCTGGACCCACACATCCTTCCACAGTGGGGACATTGGTTCCCAGGTGGGAATTGATCACAATGTGGATTTGCCAAGCGTGCCTTCCTCTCAGCACATTTCTCCCTTGCATCCTGAGTTCGAGTGTCTTCCAAAGTCCATGACACCTTTGGTAAATGCTGTTCTCCAACTGGAGCACTCGCAGGCCAGTGTTTCCCAGTTGTCGGTGTTTATACTACATTTTTTGAGATTTGCCTTGAGACCTGAAGATCTCAAGGTGGTTTACAAAATAAAATCAAAATATAAAACCACAAATACATATTCAGAATAAAAACAACCATCCAATAACACACACATAGACTCATTGTTTAAGCAAGCAAGTTTCTATTACCTTTGGGCCACATCAGAGAGTGAGGAGGGTGAGAACCAACGCAGAACTGGATTGAAAAGGCTACAGTTTTATTAGTGGTGGCTACTTTTGTATTTGGCTGAACTGGGCAGGGCAAGTGATCTAGTGAACTGGTCCTGGAGCCCCAGTCTCTCAAGTTTTGGGAAGAAATTTATACCTTGGAAGGTGACTAAGAAGTCCTAATAATAATAATAACAACAACTACTACAACCCGTTAACAGCCCACTGCAACAACAGTAGCTTGCAGTGATTGGATCCTGCTCCATGATCATGGGCCCTGCTTACTACCCAAGTGAATGAGAACACTGAGCTTTACCTGAAATTGGGACTCCTTTGAGTGACCTAGGAGCAGGATGGAGAGAAGATCTCCATTCTGGACCACTGCAACCCTCTCCACCCACAGGCCATGCGGCACCAAGCTGACTCGCTGAAGAACAAGACCCATGAACAGTGCAGTGGCAAAAGCATGGACTTGGAGCTGCATGGCCTCTACACTGACAGGCAGTGGCTCTTCATGATTTCATAGCAGGAGCATTCCCAGCCCCAGCTGGAGCTTCTGGGAATTAAACCAGAGACCTTCTGCATACAAAGCAGATGTTCTGCCACTGAGTCCCAGCCAGCATGGGCAGCAATGATGATGTCCAAAATATCTGGCGCACACCAGGTTGGGGAAGGCTTTGCTGTATAATGGACGGATCATTGTGACAGCTAAAACACAGATAAAAATGTTCAGTTGATCAGCTTACGCCAGTTTTCATTTTAAATTGTTCCTTGATCATTTGTGTCAAAGGTCATTTTTACCACTTTCTTTCCATAGGACCTTTACTCCGTTCCACGTACTATTCTACCTCACGGTGCCTCCTTTCATGGACATCTTTTAACGCTTAATGTTATGTATGAATCTACCAAAGATACCTTTACAGTAGAGGTATGCTCTTGCAATTTTAGTGCATTTTAAAATACTTATATTTAAGGTGTGGAAATTCTCAGCAAAAAGGGAGTTGAGTGTTGATGCAAAGCGGGGGTCAGCAAACTTTTTCAGCAGGGGACCGGTCCGCTGTCCCTCAGACCTTGTGGGAGGCCGGGCTTCATTTTTTGAAGAAAAAAATGAAGAAATTCCTATGCCCCACAAATAACCCAGAGATGCATTTGTCAAGGTTATGCTGAGTAAATGGGGCTTGCAGGATAATGTGGGAAAGTTTCCCTTATGGGTCACTGGTTTCTGTCTAATAATACTTCCTAGAACTGAGAACATGAATGAACTAACTTCCACTTCATTTTTGCAGGCTCATAGCAATGAGATCATAGGGAGTGTCAGATGGAAGATAGCAAAGCTGTTGAATGCTCCTGTGGAAAACATACAGATATTTGCAAATGACAGCTTGGTATGTTAGGATGGTTTTATCAGTATTCTAGATGTGTACGGTTTGCAGAAGCTAAGAAAAGATATTGTATTTCAGCTAACAGTGAATAAAGATCAAAAGCTACTTCACCAGTTGGGCTTTTCGGAAGAACAAGCACTTACAGTAAAGACATCAGGAAGTGGAACCCCATCAGCAAGCTCTGCTGATTCCTCCACTAGCTCCAGCAACAGCAGCAATGTCTTCAGTTCATCATATGCAATGGAACAGGTACAACATGGGGGGAGTAAATATAGATTTCACACACAAAAAGACACTTTTTCATTAATTAAGTTGGTTTCATTTCACTTTAAAAAAATGCTTTCCAGTATCTTCCATTTCTCTGTACCCTGCATTGGTCAGTCGTGATTCAAATCTTTATAAAATTAGTTTGTCAGAATTTTAAAATCAGTTGAAAATAAACTGAAGTGAGCTAGTGCTACATGCAGTTACTACACTGATCCTGCACTTTTTCCCAGTTGAATTGAGATGCTTGATAAATCCAGCAGGAACTGCTAGCACACCTTTCTCATCTGATTTTGATGAACACAGGATTTCAGTGATCATTTCAGAAATGAATGCATCTGAATTGTTTGAAGTAGTTCTAACTGTAAGCAGAAATGGAAAAAGTATAAAGCATCCTCCCTGCTGCTGTTCATTATATTTGATGACACAGTTTAGAATTCCAAGGTGTAATGTTTTGGTTCACTCTGTACATAAAAGTTAAAAGTATTGGAAATGTGAAGCTGTGGTTTCTTTGGCAGAATTTCAGATCAACACTGCAGGTGTTTGTGTGTGTGTGTGTGTGTGTGAGAGAGAGAGAGAGAGAGAGAGAGAGAGAAGTATACAGGATTCAGTGCCTTGTGTTGGCAAGTAGCTGACATCCCTAGGCCAGGTTTTAAATTTATATCGCTCAATTTTTAAAAATTGAGAACCCTAACAAATTGCTTAAGAAATAGGGAAGTTAATTGTGTGTTCTTAATCCTCAGGAAAAATCCCTGCCTGGAGTGGTAATGGCTCTTGTGTGTAATGTGTTTGACATGCTGTACCAGCTTGCGAACCTAGAAGAGCCAAGGTAAGTAGTGTTATTGAAGACACTGTAGAAATACTGTGGCTGCAAAAATAAATAAATTTTGGAAGCATTTACCAGTAGGCATAGTGTCCAGCCCAGCAGAAATTGAGTACATTATATGTCTCTTGTATTCTTCAGGATTACTTTGAGAGTACGGAGGCTTCTTTTGCTGATTCCTACTGACCCAGCTATTCAGGAAGCTCTTGATCAGCTAGATTCTCTTGGACGAAAGGTATATATTTTTCTGTTAACTACACAATCATAGTCTAGTTTTACTGATTGAGCTTCGGATTGAAAGGAATGGAGAAAGAAATAGGTAGGGCATTAAATTGTAGGGATTATAAAATGCTGGGAAAATGCTAGCCATTGTGGAGCAAGAATTGAACCATCACTGGCTAAATTAATTTTATTTCTCTTATTATTAATGATGTGTTGCTTTGGTGGGGGGTGGGATTCCTTTGCTTAGCACACATTACTTTCCTTCTAGGGATTCAGATAGCATGGCTAATGTGCTTATCGCCACTGGGGCAGGAAAAATGCCATGTTAGCACAGCCGTGTATTAGCTTGCTAGCTTCATCTGTAAAGTTGGCACAGAATCTATTACTCGTAAAGTTCCTAAGCCACAGGCTCATTTAACATTCACCCTTAAGGATGGCTGTCCTAGCTACCTATATAGGATAGTAGCAAATAGTCATTGGGTCCTAAACATGTTTCATAGAAGTTAGCAAACTACGTTAAAATTAATCTGGCATTCACAAAACATGTCTCTCCCATATCTCTCATGCTGCAACCTTATAACAGTTTTACTTCACCCCGAAAGGCACACTCCTCCATTGTCTCCCAAGACAGATGGATGCCAGCTATTAAAAAATAATAATAATGTAAATTACAAAAAATACTAATTAAAGAGAAATGGTATTTACACTGGGGTGCATCGAAAAAGAAGGGTGTGGCATAAACTTTGTAAAAATCTACAGATTGTATTTTATAGCTCTTTATGGTATTGAATAGGGATGGGGAATCTGTGGCACTCCAGACGTCAAATTTCCATAAGCCTGAGTCGGCTGCACCAGTAGTCAGGGATGGATTTGTAATCCAATGATATTGAGAGGGCCATGAGTCCTCTGTCCCTGGTATAGAGTATAGCAAAAGGTGCTTGCAAGAGATTTTATTACTTTTAGGAAGTTCAGGACTCCAAAGACTAGCTGTCATGGCTATATAACCATGTTATATCAGATCTGCCTTCTTATTTGTATTTCTCTATGCTTATTCTTTTCTCAGAAAACATTACTCTCTGAATCAAACTCCCAGTCTTCAAAGTCGCCTTCTTTGTCTACAAAGCATCAACACCAGCCTAGTGCTACTTCAATACTTGAAAGTCTTTTCAGGTCTTTTGCCCCAGGAATGTCTACTTTTAGAGTACTTTACAATCTTGAGGTAAGAGTAAATTGGCATGGAAGTGTGGGGTAGGGTCAAATATCAATTCTTTTGTTTTGCATGTAGAAGACCCTGTGTTCAGTTCCTGGCATCTCCAGGTAGAGTTGGGAAAGTTTTCTGTATGAAATTTTGCCGCCAGTCAGCGACCTGGTTTACACCATAATACTAAAATGTGACTTAGGCAAGTGTCAACAAACTCTGGGGAAGACAGAGGAAAGGCAGTTTCTGAACCCACTGATTTGTTGAGGCTCATCCATTTAGTGCTAAACTATAGTTTAGTGCTTGGGTCCTCAAACATTTTGAGTCCTGAGGCACATCTGAACAACTAAAAAATATAATGGATGCCACAATATATCCATTCACAGAAGAAAAATGGGGTGATGTTAGCACACACAAAACAAAGCTGGCAAAACAAACATGCAAAAAACCCCATCCCCCAAAAGGGGGAAAGGCAAGTAATAAAAAGCAACCCAGACTAACAAACAAAAAAACAAACAAACACAAAACACCTGCAGCCGCATGCCAACATGCAGAATACACACAGTGCTAGCAAACAAAAAGGAGGCACTGAATTCTCTTAAGATGAAACTCTGCTGTAGTGACACTGTTTTTCCAGTTGTCCACAGTTGGGTTATCTTTGCATGGTTTCCATAGTAGTGATCCCGCTCTCTTGCAACCACCTAAACATCTGTTTACCAGGTCGCATGGCACTCCCTCACCACCTTGTTTTTACATACTATGTAAATATACCATAACTTCTCTCTTGAAATGACAGGGATTGTCATGGGCCTTGAAACACACTTCGCAAAAGCTTTGTTAGTATTCAGGGACCTCTGACTGTGTTAATATTCTTAATTATATGACAGGTGTTGATAAAAGAATGAATTAACATTATTGAAAGGTCTCATTGAATTCAGATGACCAAGTGCCGTAGTTTGGTGAGTTAATTCTGAGTAGCAGTGTTAGAGTGTAATATGAACTCTTGCCCATCTGAGCATACTTTGCCTGTGGGTGAGAGAGCGGCTTAGTGTATTGCTCCATTGAAACTCTGCCACTTACCTAAAGTCTGAATATTTTTCAGGTCCTGAGTTCCAAGCTAATGCCTACAGCAGATGATGAAATGGCAAGAAATTGTGCCAAATCTTTCTGTGAAAATTTTCTCAGAGCAGGTGGCTTGAGGTTAGTTGAAAGAAATATTCTGAAGTGGAACCTTCCAGCTGTGCAAGAACTAGCCTTTAAGCATTCTCCACTCAGTATACATTTAATACCAGTATAAATACTGTAAATGGTGCTCTCAATAGTAGTATTCAAGCAGCTATTCCAAATACTGTGGGGACAGCATAAATTACACTAGGTAGTTTGCCTTCTTTGTGTGTATGATGTTGAATAAATTGCAGCAAGGGTTTTTTCCTGTTACCTTTCCACTTCCATAAGCCTTTCTTCGCACATCCTACACAAAGAAGTGCCAAAACTGCAGTGCAACCTGGATATTCTTGCTTTTTCAATACTACTTTCGGTGGTTGGTGCTGTCCTCCCAAAATCTGTTAAGGTGTTTGCAGAAAATGCTTTGTCAAAGAGTTCTGGATAATAGATAGTACTATGCCATTGATCATTGAATCTGCACTTAACTTTGAATAGGAGTAGACAGTTTGAGGCACTGAGATGGCATTGACTATGTCCTACTGATAAAGTCATAATAAATTTAAATAGTTGATTAGAATTTTAAAAAATAAGCTGGAGGTTGTAAGTATTAAATGTCATCTCTTAGCATATCTGCACTTCGGTACTTGACCGGCAAATGAGAGTTGCTTATATTTCTAGTCTCCAGTGGTTGTGTGCTTAGAATCATAGAATGGTAGAGTTGGAAGGGACCCTGAGGATCATTTAGTCCAAACCCCTGCAATGCAGCTGTTCCATACAGGGATTGAACCTGCAGCCTTGGCATTATCAGCACCATGCTCTAACCAACTGAGCCATAACACGCCAACAGAAGAGTATGCCTTTGGACCACAGAAAGGAAGGAAGTGACAGGTGCTGCCATTATTGTGATGGCACGGTCAATGGATCTGTGTCCAGAACATTGTGGAGTGCAGAAAGAAGTTGATGTATACCAGAGGCCTTGCTTTCCCCCGTTTCACCCGCTGATAGTCAGAATTTGGTGGAGCCTGTCAACTGGCCCCCTGATTTAGTGATGGTGTTAGCGAGGCTGCTCTGTTTTAAGTGATTAACACATTATATTAATCCTCATCAATACAGGGAAATATTTTCAACCAACAGACTTTTACATGCGTTATATGTTTCTTGTCTTAATTAAAAATCTCTAAATTTATTTTCCAGCTTGGTGGTGAATGTTATGCAGAGAGACTCCATCCCATCAGAAGTGGATTATGAAACAAGACAGGGAGTTTATTCAATCTGTCTACAGCTGGCAAGGTATGTGATTGATTTTTCAAAGGTAGCTATGCATGACCCTAATCTGCTCAGTATTTGATCTTCCTAAGGTACATAGTGCCTTCACTGTTCAAAACAGCACAATTCTTTTTACGTTTAGGTTTTTGCTTGTTGGGCAAACCATGCCTACCTTTCTTGATGACGATATTGTTAAACATGGAGTGGAAACACTATCGTCACGCCCATTCCGTAATGTGAGCCGGCAGACTACCAGGCAGATGTCAATGTGTGGAACCCCAGAGAAGTCCTCTTATCGCCAGCTATCTGTGTCAGACAGGTCCTCTATCAGAGTGGAGGAGATCATTCCTGCTGCGCGGGTTGCAATCCAAGTAAGTAGGTCTAATGTAGCAGCAGTAGCCCTGCTAAAGGCAGAGCTCAAACATCTGCTCTGCAGAATTTTAGTACCTTTTTTAAAAAATGCCACACTGCCAGAAAACCAGAGTTTTTCTCCTGTTTCCAACTATGTTCCTTGGATTTGGTGTCACCTGTAAGTGCTTTTCTGGCCTAACACATTGGTATCTTGAACAATAATTCTTTTTTTTCCCCCCCAGACAATGGAAGCAAACGACTTCACTTCCACAGTTGCTTGTTTTATGCGACTCTCATGGGCGGCTGCTGCAGGGCGGCTTGACCTGGTGGGAAGCAGTCAGCCGATCAAAGAAAGCAACACGCTGTTCCCTGTTGGCATTCGTAACCGTCTTAGCAGCTCAGGTACGCCACTGACTTAACAGAATTGAAACAGCTGAGATTTGGCAATGACCTCAGCTCTGTGTTGCTCATAAGACTTTATCACAACTGTAGCTGTTCATTCCTAACTTGAGAGATCTACACTTCTTTTAATCTTTTGTCACTTGTTAACATATTGCAGGAAGCAATTGCAGTTCAGGAAGTGAAGGAGAACCAACAGCTCTGCATGCTGGGATCTGTGTGAGGCAGCATTCTGTATCCACCAAAGATGCACTGATTGCAGGAGAGGCCTTGTCTCTCTTAGTTACATGCCTACAGCTCCGCAGTCAGCAGCTAGGTAGGTTTGAGAGAAGTGGACGAAGCTTTTCTGTTTTTTCCTGACCCTACATACAATTGAGCCACAAAGACCCAGTCCCAATTTGTTACCATCCAACTCTGTTTTCACTTTCTCTCAACCTCTGCTTATATCTGGCACCCACATTTTACTGTAACGCCATATAACGCTAATGATTCTATTAGATTTTCCCAATGATATTTTAATACTAGGAGTATTAAGTACTATAGTGCTTTCTCACGAAAGAAATTGTGACAATCCACATTGTGTTTTTCTTAGGATCTTTTTACAACCTCCCTTGTGTTGCTGACTTTATCATAGACATACTACTTGGCTCGCCAAGTGCAGAGGTAAGGTGCTTGCATTTATATTCAGAGCAGTTCTCTTGCAGAGAGCAGGGCATGTTCTGCCCTGTAGCATGGACCAAGTGCTCATGCCAGTGGCAGCTGAAAAACATTTGCTACAGATTAAGTTACTTAGGCTATGCCACTGACTTTCAAGCAAGCAAGTTCCTAGGATGAGAAAGCTGTGTTCTTTAGAGGACTGAACATCTGGGAATTAAATTAACTGCAAGCATTTTTATCATACTTTATACAGATGTGCCAGTTTAAAACTGAAACTAAGATTTGCCTCAAAAGCAGCAGTGGATTGATGACATTTTTTCCTGCCTCAAGTGAGCAATTGGAGGATGACAACCACTTGGTGCTGTCCTAATGCCTACTTGAGAAAGAGCCTGCATGGTCACTTCTGTTCCTTACATGCTTGTCTGCCTCAGCTAGCTTGGACAAATTATGATAGTAACTTGGGTGTTTTAACAGTTTTCTAAGACAGTGGTATTAGGTTTGTGATCTGACGTGTGCTTCTGCCCTGTTCCAGATTCGTCGCGTGGCCTGTGACCAATTGTATACCCTCAGTCAGACAGACACATCAGCTCACCCTGATATACAAAAACCAAACCAATTTCTTTTGAGTGTCGTCCTTACCGCTCAGCTGCCGCTCTGGTCACCTACCAGCATCATGAGAGGCGTCAACCAGAGGCAAGTTGGAGGCATGTTTGTTCAATAGAGAATGTAAGAATTAAAAATAAGCATTTGTCTTAAATGCTTATTTAAGACAAGTGCAGTAAAAACTTGTGAAATGGGGGGGGGGGAAGAGTGCTAGAAGTGAACTGAGAAGTTATGATTTCCCCTGTGGTTGCTTGAATAGGAATTGGATAGCCAGGAAGTTACTGAATCATACTGCAGCATTGAACCACAATCTACGCAGTACAAAGAGAGGATAAGCATTTGGAGGCAGTAGCATCAGCCAGCATACTATGCTAACTTACTTTTAGATTTGTTGATCATAGTAAATGCACAAAAAACCAATAGTCCTGTGGGGTTTTTCCCCGCTGTTTAAAACTTACTTACATGCCAGTAACAAAACTTCAGCCTTCTTCCTGTTACCATTAGATTTCCAATAAGAAAATAAGCATCCATGATGTTGAATGTGCAGCAATGTTTGCTTTAAATGTTAAACATTAAATGTGAACACCAAATCCTAGATCTGCTTTCAGAGAAGGGGGTTTTAAGCTGATAGCATTTCAACATATTATTCTGGGATGAATGATGATCATCATCACAAACAATTCACTACTGTGAACTTAAAATAAAAGCAAACCTTGGTTTTATAGCATAGAATGTAAGCCAACATGTTGGCTAGGTCTGAATAAACATCTTGCATGTGTACATGGTACCCAGGAAAGTAAAGGTTTCTGTAAATATTTTACATGCTTCTGAGATCTCCCCCCCCCCCCCCGGTATTAATTGCCTGAATTTGCTTTTAGGCTTTTGTCCCAGTGTACAGAGTACTTTGACCTTAGATGCCAGTTATTGGACGATCTCACATGTAAGTAATAGGAATCAAAACTACTTGAAACTTAATGTACCATAAGAAAACGTCCCTTACCCACATGGTAAACAGTGCCATCGAAGTTGAGTCAAGAATTAATGTTGATTGCGCTTATGGAGAGAGAGAAATGTGTTTCTCTTGGGTTCTTATCCTTCCTCCATTATTTGTGTCCTTGTAGTTCTGTGCAGGACTGTATTTGCATGGGCTAAAAACTCTGTTTCAGAGGTCAAGTGAGAGATCATCTGCCTCTCTCATGAACTGTTTGCCTGGGTCTTCTCTTTAGTTTTAGTGTGCAGTCTAATTGTCTCAAGTGATTAGTAGTTGACTCTGAGCACACAGGTGGGTAGCAGTGCTACCCCAGCCAGATGGGCAGGGTATAAATAATAAAAGTATTATTATTACCATTTCCTACCTTTTCAAGACCATAAGAAACTACACACTACAACTACCATAGTGTTCCACTTTCTTGTGGATGGAAATAACATACAAGAGCTATTTTGGCTTTTTTCACATTGTTTTATAGAACTAGGAAAAGTGGGCAGGATAATGCTCTCGTGTTCTTTGCCACTAGGGGATGTATGTAGGAGTATGAGTAAGTGATAGAAAGGCAGAAGAGCAAAAAAAATGTTATTCGCCTTCATAACAACTATTAAAAAAAAAAGGAACATTTACCTGTGTCTTGACATTTCATTTCCAAAAAGTAATTCTGTGTTCATTTTAAGCTAAATAATATCTTTTATATGAAACAAAATGTTAACCTAAGTTTGTCCGTCTGTTCTGTAGGCTTAACCCATGTGGTTTTTCTTACCTAGCTTCAGAAATGGAACAACTAAAGATTAGCCCAGCTGCTATGTTGGAGGATGAGATCACGTGGTTGGATAACTTTGAACCTACCCGTGCAGCTGAATGTGAAACCAGTGAAGCTGACAATGTGTTGTTGGCGGGACATTTGAGGCTCATTAAGACCCTCCTGTCACTTTGCGGAACAGAGAAGGAAATGCTAGGTAACTTGCTTTCAGTGCTTAGTTGTGTCATTACAATGTTAAACCTAGCGATTTCTTCCTCTCTGCTGAGATTGCTGAGGCTTCAGGTCACCAGAATTCCTAATTTGTCAGGTCAGGCTGCTTGCATCTGGTTGCCATGGGCAACAAGAGTTCTAATTTTCACAGTGGAAAGAGAATGGTTCTTCACTTCCTTTGTGGAGCAAGGCTTAAGCTTTCAGGCAAATAAGCAAATGCAGCAAATTTGGCAGTATGGCCAACTATCTCTTAGGCTAAGACCTGAGGGAGCAGAGGTTGTCTCACTTTCCTGCCTGCTTAGAACATACTTCAAATAGCAGTGGTCTTAAATGAAAATTATTTGCTGTTTTCCACATTTGATTCGTAGTGCTTTGGTCATAAACTAGACAATTAGAACAAAAATAACAGTTCTCTGGGGTGAGGATAGCTATATGTGTAGCTTACAATAAAACAGGAACAGCATGTGATGCCATTTGATAATCATTGCTTAGTTGTTTTAGTAAAGGGAGGGGAAACTATGGTGGTGGTGCTCTTTAAATACGGTGAAAGCTGCTATAGTCCGGTTTGTGTTCCGCCAAGGTGAAGCTATCTGTTCTGACGCTGGCAGCAGTTATCCAGTAAGACCTTTCTCAGCTGTGCTTCCTATGACCTGTTTAAGTGGAGATGATAGGAATGATCCCTCACTGGACACCTTTTTCTTGCATGATCATTTATTATAAATCCTGTAACGGTCAACATTGAACATAATGTTATTCCCTTTATAGGTTCGTCTTTGATCAAACCATTACTAGATGACTTCCTCTTCCGAGCATCTAGGATTATTCTGAACAGCCATTCTCCAGCTGGCAGTGTGGCTGCCACTCAGCAAGACTTTCATCCAAAGTAAAGAGTGCATGAGGACTTTCGTTGTATTAAACAAAGAAGCACAGAGGGCTTGGATCTACCATTCTTGAATAGTCAATCAGCTTTGTGCAGAATGGAACAATTTCCTTTTTTTAAAAAAGACATTAAAGTAAACTTCATAAGCAGTGCTTGAGTGTGCCGAGAAATTAAATAACTGAGAATAAATGTGGTTCCTGAGAGGGGCTATTAAGAAACATATTGAAATACTACTCAATTATAAATCATCTATATTGCTCTCATGTCCTTTATTACATTTTTAGAACATGATGTTCCATATCTGTGGAGAATCACATTTCAAATTCTTGAAGATTATTAAGCAATATTGTAAATGCTCTTCCAGAACTATTTATTTTTACTGTGCATAATTTGAATGGCTATAGTTGGTCCATTACAAAATCCAAAGGGCTCAGTTGTTTTAAAAAGCAAAGCTCAATCCCTCTTTCAGGAGCAGAAAGGCATCTGAACAATTTATTGGACCATAGGGCCGGTGTAACTAACCCATGCATTATCACAGTCCATAACTCCCTCAAAATGTTGAATGCCATACCCAGAAACAAAGAAATCAGGTTAACTGTTTTCGTAAATTTCTCTTATGGGTGTAACTTAACTTAGGCACTGAGCTTGGGATTTTATGCAGAAATCTAAGTACTTTTCTGCTTAAGTGTCATTTTATTTACATCCCGGAACCAGCTTTCTTTAGGGGGGAATGATAAGCACACAGATTTTTTTTCCTTGCCTTCCTCTGCAAAATAAATAACATCCACTGGTCCGGGAAATAAAAATGCCCTGAATGGTTTTAAAATTGGACTGCACAGATGGGCATTAAACTTTACTTGGATTCCCTGTGGCAACTATTGGAAGTAGGTCATTTGATATATCTTGCTAGTATGAAAACTGAATATGCAGCACGAACAGATTCTTTTTGCTCCCTTCTAGGTGCAGTACAGTGAATAGCCGATTAGCAGCATATGAAGTGCTGGTGATGCTGGCAGATAGCTCGCCCTCAAATCTACAGCTTATTACAAAAGAGCTGCTCTCTATGCATCACCAGCTTGATCCAGCTCTTTCCAAGGAATTTGATGTAAGTGGGTTACTTTAATGGAAGTAAATTTTTTCACTCCAGCTATGTATATATGAAGCTAAATGTCAGATCTTCAGAATGGATTAAATAATGAGAGTCACAGAATTGTAGCATTGGAAGGGACCATAATGAATACTTTTGGAAAGTCTCTTGGATATTCAGTTTTTAAAAAAATTATATCCATTAATGCTTTAAATCTTTGCTACAAATTTCTGCTCTCTGCCTCCCTTTCTTCCAGTATCTCCCACCTGTAGACGGTCGATCCATTTCAGGATTTGTGGGGTTAAAAAATGGAGGTGCAACATGCTACATGAATGCAGTCTTCCAACAGCTCTATATGCAGCCAGGACTTCCCGAGGTAATCTTTATTTACTGTTCTTAAAGCAAATTCTTTTGGGATGCCTGTTAACTTCACACATCTAGTATGGACTCTGGGAAGGAAGGAGTGCTGAATCATGAAAATGGGCCACAACTCTGAGGTAAATCGAAAACTACCTAGTTCAGAAATTACAAGGCTGAGATTTATATGTAGTAAATGAGGGGATCTCTAACTTTGGTGGTAGGGTTTTGGCTCAGGCACATTTAGAAATCCAAAACTTTCTGGGACACCATAAAATGCGCATGTCACAGAATAAAAACTGTTGACGCTCACACAGGCAAAACACTTGTGTAGATGACAAAATACAGACAAAACAAACATGCAGCATCCCCAGAAAAACACATACATCACAAAATAAACACAGTAAAAACCAGGCAAAACACGCATACCCCAGCAGTGACAAAAAGCATAACTTTGGAAATAATTAAAAGCAAGGAGAACACCCAGCCCCAAACAACAAAAGCAAATTGCACACAAACACAAGCACCAAAAACAAAACAACAGGAGAAGCACACACACAATTGGTCCATCATCCCCAAGCCTCCCAGACAGCAGCAGGATTCCTTTTCTTCTCTGAAAAGGTTTGGAGGCTAAACACAGAGCTGGAGCTTGCTCGCCCTCTTTCCCCTTCCTTTGAAGAATGCCTCTGGGCCCACCTGGGCCATAGTTGGAGCACATGGGCATTTGAAGCCCAGGCTCTTGCTCTGCTTTGCTTGGAGGACAGATACGGGAGCCTTGTGATCTCTCCTCCATCCAGTTCCTATAAGGGGACAGAATGAATTCCGGTCCTTTGAGGTAGTGCAGTTTGGTGAGAAGCCTCTCAGTGAGGCCAGCCATGTAGCCCTACCCTTCGTCCCTTCCATCTTCCTAACCAGTATGCTTGTTGAAGGTGAGAATAGCTAATAAGGAAGCTTTGGGTATGTTGAATATTAATATTAAATACCTTGGGTACTGCTCTTACCAACTCCTGACGAAACTGAACTGTTCCTCAATGTGATGCATTTTCAATAACTTTCCTTGTCAATTGTTTCCAAAGGCATTACTTTCGATTGACGATGACATGGACAATCCCGATGACAATGTGTTCTATCAAGTTCAGTCACTCTTCGGTCACTTAATGGAGAGCAAGCTGCAGTATTACATACCTGAAAATTTCTGGAAGGTAATTCTCCCCACCCCCAATTTTAACATGTAGATTTAGGTCTAAACATACTGAAATGCAGCAATACTTAAAGGGCTCTTACCTGTTTGAATATACAGTCATACCTTGGTTTTCGAACAGCTTAGTTCTCAAATGTTTTGGCTCCCGAATGCCGCAAACCTGGAAGCGACGGTTCCGGTTTGCAAACTATTTTTGGAAGCTGAACGTCCGACAGGGCTTCCACAGCTTCTGATTGGCTGCAGGAGCTTCCTGCAGCCAATCAGAAGCCGTGCTTTGGTTTCCGAATGTTTTGGAAGTCGAATGGACTTCCAGAACTGATTCCGTTCAACTTCCAAGGTGCAACTGTAATATATATTTCTTCCTATTGGTCACAATCCAGTGGTGCACTGGCATGTTCTCCTCTCCTTCCACTAGGAGGCAAGCTTTTTCCAGGGAACTAAGATGCATCTGCTGCTTTCCTTAAGAGTCTCAGTATCTTAAAGCAGTGACTCTATGGAATACATTTTATATTTTAGATCTTCAAGATGTGGAACAAGGAGCTCTATGTGCGTGAACAACAAGATGCTTATGAGTTCTTCACAAGTCTTATAGATCAGATGGATGAATACCTCAAGGTTATTTTTATGTTTGTTATGGTGTTATAATTACACAGTAATTCTTTTCATTAACAGCCGCTTCATGTATAAGCCCGTTGCTATTAGCATTTTTTTATCTCTTACAGAAAATAGGACGAGACCAAATATTTAAGAACACTTTCCAGGGAATCTACTCTGATCAGAAAATCTGCAAGGACTGTCCTCATAGGTGGGTGAATTTTAACTAGGTTATTCCTAGTTACGGGTAGCCTACTTGGAAAAAAGAACTCTTAATGTTAACTACTGGAACTACTGGAACTACTTGATTTTCATCTTTGTTTAGTGCCATTCAGTGACTTCATTTTAAAGGAGAAAAAGCTCTTGATAAGTACACTGCCGATTTCCCCCCTCAACTTTTTCTCTTGCAGATTAGCATGATTCAGGCATGGAATTCTCCTTTCCACAGGCAGGGCCATGTCAGTCATTCGGCAGCTTTCAACATTCCATGGGATATGGCCTACCCAGTCCTAACCCTGCCTGCTCTGCAACAGCACAGAGCTCTTTCAAGGCTCAACCATTTCTATCCTCCCTTCCCTGGATTATGTGGGAGAGGAGCCCGATCGCTTCTCAATCAACACATTACATTAGATTTCTAAATTAATTTCTCAAGCCTTTATAATTCTCATAGGTTAGGGTTTATATGAGCCGTTGCCAATTCTTCATTTCTAAAAGTAGAAATAAAACACATCAGCTTGGTTGCAAATATGGAAAACATGTTCCCAGCAGATGGTGTCTGACTGGGAAGTCTCTTTCCTACCCCTTTCCCAACCTAGTGCCTTCCAGGTGTTTTGGGCTACAACTCACATCATCCCTGATCATTGGCCATGTTGAGTGGGCCTGATGGGATTTGGAATCCAAAACCTCTGGAGGCTGCCAGGTGAAAGAAGGCTGCCATAGATCTGTTTCTGTGGCACCCGCCTCCCCTATCCTGTATGACACTCCCACCCCCCATTTTCTTGTCAATATGGTTAGTATTGCATCTGTAATTATACTACTTCTTAATTCTTCACAAGTAGTAACCATGGTTAGTTTTTAAGCAGCAAACCCTCACCAGGATTGAAATTGCAGGAAGGATGGGATGGAGCCATGAGTCTATAGCCTGCCGTCTTACAGCACAATCCAAACTCAAGATCCTCTGGGATGAATGGGTTTGGTTCTGGCAGATTTGGGGCTTCCTCAGCTGGGGATATGCTGGCAGAAGTCTTTCACCCTGTCTGAGCCAGAGCGTTGCCAACAGAAGTCTCAAGAAAGGGAGGCATTCTGAGGGCTTGGCAGAGGTGGAGCAGGGCAAGGAGAGAATTAGACCTTTTCCAAACCCCTTGCAGTTAAGTCATGTGGCCTCACAACCCGGCAGAACTTAGCCAGCAAAATGGGTGGTGTGAATCCTATTCTTCCTTCACAGAGCTGGAAATAGGCTTAATTTAAGACAGTGTAAATTAAGATTTTCTACACTATAGATTGCTCTGTAAACCATCAAAGGAGATGATAAGCCTCATGTCTGCAGTGGGTTTAACTGTTAAAGATATTGCCAAAAAGAGACATCTGTTAAATCATGAAACAATAGAGTTGGTAGTATTGCAGTCTAACCCTTTTTCATTATCCAATTTGCTGTAGGTATGAACGAGAGGAAGCCTTTATGGCTCTCAATCTAGGAGTCACTTCATGTCAAAGCCTGGAAATTTCATTGGATCAGTTTGTTAGAGGAGAAATTCTGGAAGGAAGTAATGCATATTACTGTGAGAAATGTAAAGAAAAGGTAATGCTCCCCCCCTTCCCTGGTGATAGTTAAAATACCTGTGATACTCTAAGGGAGAGACAACCCAGGGTGTGTTAGTACACTTAGAGATCTGGAGAATGAGTCTAGTCCAAGCCCTCAAGTTTAATGTGTGCTTGTTTTTATCACATTGATATTCTGCGGTTCCTTTGATGAGTCCTGGGGTAGTATATATATATATTGGGGGGGGTCACTTCAGAATATTGGTGTCCTAGGCAAAGTAGAGACAAAATATTTGTATGTTTGAAAGTTTTTGCCTTTGAGAAAAGGCGTGTAGTAAATGATTTGATAAGGAATTAGTAGTTAGCCTTTAGAAAATAGTTTTCCTGCTCTTTGATTCTGTCAACCGAAATTCATAATTGTAAGAACACTTCTCTACAGTGAGCAGGAAGTATGCATTCCCTGATGCTAAAATGAGTAGCTGGAGGTGACTCTCTTCTGTTTTTAAGAGAACTACAGTAAAGCGGACGTGCATTAAAGCTCTGCCTAGCTTGTTGGTGATCCACCTCATGAGATTTGGATTTGATTGGGAAAGTGGACGTTCCATTAAGTACGATGAACAGATAAAGGTAAGCACAGCTGCTCTTTATTTCTCTAAAGGAATGGAATGGAATCTTTACTTCTCACCATTATTTATTCTCTTCCAAGTATGCATGTTGCCCACAGTGTATCTCTGTCCCTCTGCTAGACCTGCCCTAACTACTAATGGTGCTTGCAGAATTTCAAAAGAAGTGATTGTGACTTGCTTTCTGAGCTGAAGTCCATAATCTTCCTCACTGGAAAAAATTGGAAGTTCCATGCTGAGTCCTGGAAAAACAGATTTGGTTTGCTCTATGACTCTGCATCCCATAAACTATTTCTTGTGTTCAACCTTTAAAGGTTAGCGCCCTGTGTTTTAGGTAATTACAGGAGGTTTATAAACAAGTAATAGGGCTCAGGTTTAAATTTAATCGGAAGTGTTTCCTTTCAAACAGTTCCCCTGGATGCTGAACATGGAACCCTATACAGTTTCAGGAATGGCCCGGCAAGATTCTTCTTCGGAAGTTGGAGACAATGGGCGACACGTCGATCAGGGAGGTGCAGGATCCCCACGGAAGAAAGTGGCCCCTACAGAAAACTATGAGCTGGTTGGGGTGATAGTGCACAGCGGTCAGGCCCATGCAGGGCACTACTATTCCTTTATCAAAGATAGAAGGTAAGGAGATAGTCTGCTCTGGACGGGCTCTACTAGTTCTTTGCTTGCGTACTTGAAAGCAGCTAAGACCATGCAGTGTTAAACCTGCAAACTCCTATTGGCAAATGCATCATTTTTGTATAGCACTTTTTAAAGCTCTGTATGAAAGTATACCAGTATGCTTGAAAGTTTTTGCAAATGTAATGGGGTAGCTCTGGCTTAAAACAAAACCAGAATCTTCCTTTCAAAGGATGTGTGTGACAGGAGGGATTATCTTTATAAAGTTTAAATCATTGTATGAAACAGACTGGTGGTGAATGTGTCTGCCATCTTGCTGTGATTTCTGATCCCTTTATATTCAGATCTGTTTTGTTCCATATTTGATTTTAACATGAAATCATTCTCAATGCAGATTATCTCTTTGGTAGCCATGAGAATTGGAAAGCTATTAGGAAACTTTTTTTGAGATTTTTAAGCCATCATCTTTGACAGTGAACATGGCTTGTGTTTCTGTGTGTTACCAACAGGGGATGTGGAAAAGGAAAATGGTTCAAATTCAATGACACAGTTGTTGAAGAATTTGAGTTGAATGATGAAACTTTGGAGTATGAATGCTTTGGCGGAGAGTATAGACCCAAAGTTTATGACCAGTGTAAGTATAAATTTTGTGTTCCATTATCACTTTTCCCTGCATTTAAATCTTACTCACTTCAGGGCTGAGTTACAGGATCACAGTTGCTGATGTGGAAGTTTGGCATCTGTCTTCAGAAAAATTTAATCATATTACTGACATACTGTATGGCTGCTGTCCTGTTGTTTTTTATTCTATTCATATGGCTCCTTAACAAATTGGGAACTGAAGAGTGTAACTGGTGTGATCAGAGTTGCTACACCAACACATGCTTTTTCTACACAAGGCATTTCCATGTAGGAAGCAACGTGAAATGTGCGTGTGGTGTGTAGTGTATTGCTTCTGTGCATGTACACACACACACACAGAGTGAAGCATGCATGCATATCAGTGCTGTGCTGTTTCCTGCACAGACCTGCTTTTCTTGGGGTGGGGGGGAGAAAAATGTTTGGTGGGAAATGGAATTGAGCCACCTGCCTTTGGAAAAAAAAATGCCATGGAAAATGTTGCTTGTTGACCCCCGTAATCAGCAATTTATTCTTTCCCCGTTGGAATGTGTAGAT
Source organism: Podarcis raffonei (assembly GCF_027172205.1). Classification (NCBI taxonomy): domain Eukaryota; kingdom Metazoa; phylum Chordata; class Lepidosauria; order Squamata; family Lacertidae; genus Podarcis; species Podarcis raffonei. The sequence continues at coordinate 42,332,707 of NC_070607.1, forward strand.
TTCCATTAACAACTGCCTGAAAGTTGTAGTTAGGCCAGTATTTCTGCTGCAAGAATCAGGTCAGTCAACTATAAGGATATCTCTTCTTCGCAGCAAATCCATATCCTGATGTTCGCCGCCGCTACTGGAATGCCTACATGCTCTTCTACCAGAGAGTCTCTGACCAGAACTCACCAGTTTTGCCAAAGAAAAGCAGAGTTAGCGTCGTGCGTCAGGAAGCTGAGGACCTGTCTTTGTAAGTTTACCTACCTCTAACCCCAGTTATCTGATTCCTGCACAAGCAGAACATCTTGCTTCCCCTCCAGTCTCTCTCTCTCTCTCTCTCTCTCTCTCTCTCTCTCTCTCTGTGTGTGTGTGTGTGTGTGTGTGTTTAAGCTACTTAACCAGAAGCTTATTCCTTCCATGAGGGACCTCTGCAGAATTTATAATCTTCTGTTCAGAGGAGTACTCTTGAGGCTATAATTTGGTTACACATAAGCTCAGGACAGCTTCTGTGAGTATGTTTATGACTAGGGGCATCCAAGACATTTAGGAGGTGGGTGCTGTATGAAGGAATAGGACTGTACAAGCTACAGTATTGAAACTTTTTAAAGATATAACCTTGAAAAAGTAGAACATAACCATTTGGGGGTGAATACTTGCACCATGAAACTCAGATCCTGCTAAAACGGCCAAAAAACATTTAGTCAAAGAAACCTTTGGTTTTCTCTTTACCTTGTTTCATTTTTTTCCATTAGCAGGGGGCTGGCCAGCTGACTCTATGAAGGCTCTTTTCATTACGAAAAAGAAATGGTTCAGTTATGAACATCATTGGGTATTACAGATACGGTGTATTAGTAATAGCAGAGGCAGAGCTGTGAGAGAGGGCTTGGCAGGTTGTTGAATGCATGGGAGCATCTGTTTAGAGCAATGTACTCAGCACCACAGCAGTAAACAGCCCTGGAGACCTGATGAAGGAGGAGAAGCTACACTGGCTTCTTAGAAAACACTGCTCCACAGCCTGCTGCCCTAGCAAAGGATGCAGGATTGTAGCCACAATCAGCCATATAACAAGTTCAGGCCTTCCATGCGCAGAACGTAAAGTTATGATCAAATGTGCATTGCTAGATGCACAACATACTTGAGAACTTTGGCTTTGCACTTTGTCAAGCAAATGGAAGAATATATTTTCAGAATTGAGCTTACATGCGTTTTATTTCCTAGGTCTGCTCCATCTTCACCAGATGTTTCACCACAATCATCGCCACGGCCCCATAGACCCAGTAGTGACCGCTTGTCCATCTTGACCAAGCTGGTCAAGAAAGGGGAGAAAAAAGGCTTATTTGTAGAGAAAATGCCGGTTCGGATATATCAGGTAAACAGTGTTAATGGCAGCTAGATAACATTATGAAAATGTCATGAAAATGTCAAGTATTCACAAGATAAAATTCTAGGTGTAATGGATATAGGTATATCTTTTACTCTCTGAATTGTTCGGGAGCAAAACAAAAATCAAAATTTAATCTCGTAGATTTAGAGGTGACACTTCATTTTAAAGCTATTCAATTGAAGACCATTTCCTCATGTTGTGGGACTCGATAATCGATAAATTAATCACATTTTGTGAAGAAATAGTTCTCTCTTGTAAGCCTAATGTCTGTCATTTTCAGTGGACAACTCAATTGTAGCTGCCCCTTTGTTTATCTTTGCCAGCACTATAACATAGAATAATAGAATTGTAGGGTTGGAAAGGCACCCCAAGGGTCAGCTAGTCCAGCCCCCTGCAATGCAGGAATCTCAGCTGAAGCATCCATGACAGAAAAACATGTGAAAGTTTAGTTGCTGTTTTATGGCACTGTAATAAATGTGAGTTCTATTTTCTATTTATTTTGCTGGTAATTCTTCACATAGAATTTGCCATTAATCTCACTGCTGCAGCCCACTGAGCCTAATGTTTTCAGTGAGCCTTTCCAGTATGACTTGATTAGCTTGGTGATAATTACAGCTAATTCAGCCCAAATCATGCCATTTCAAACATACAGTATGAGATATACATTGCTTCTAACATCCTGCTTTTAATGATGCTTTTGTTTAAAAAATGTCATATTTTCTGTAAGAAAGATTTAGAAATTCTAAATATATCCTTGACTTTTATTTCTAAAACCAGACATGTGTTGTCATTTCAGATGGTGAGAGATGAAAACCTGAAGTTTATGAAGAACAGAGATGTCTACAGCAGTGACTATTTTAGTTTTGTTTTATCGTTAGCTTCATTAAATGCTGTGAGTGATGAATTTTATCTTTCAGATACTAAGTGGAGTGAATTGCTGAGGCTCAGTGGAGCCAGAACAAGATAAACTGTCCTCAGTGGGAAGAGGGGGAGAAATTAAGACTATCCAGCAGCAAACTTCTTTTTTAAAAATGAATGCATTGTTGATATAGCATACTATGGCCTCTTTGATTACTTAACTGCAGTAAAACATATGTTCAGTCTGTGATTATATCTTTTAGGGTGCTCATTGCCTGTGTGTGGGCCAAATAACAGGGTGATTTGTGGGGCTGCCCTCCACCAAGTTGGATCAAGCATCCCACAAAGCTTTATGTTGTCCCATTGTTTCTGTACTTTTCCCTCATATATCTATTTTTTCCTACATCTCTTTGCAAGAAGTGAGTCTGTCCAAAATGTTGTTGAAGGGCTCTAGATTGTGTTTTTTGTCAAAGCACAGCAGTGTAGGACTTTTTAAGAAGTTAGAAGCTACTCACACACATATATGTTAGCTCCTGTGTTGCTCTGCTTTAACAAAGAAAACTGAAACACCAAAACTCTGCAGCCAACATTTTAGACACCCTAAGGCTGTATGGCTTATCGTAGGCCTGTAAAACCCATCAGAGGACAAAACCACTGGAATGAAAAGGCTGGTATGAAGCATTTAATACACACCTTTAATTATTGTATGAAGAGAAAAGGCAAGAGACAAATATCTGCTTCCCTCGCCCTTGTAAATTTCATCCACTTTGGTCAAAGGGAGGGGGGAGTTATACCATTTTTCAATTCTCCATTATAGTGAATGGGAAACTCAGAATTTTGTTTACACAAAACCAAATCAAGTCAAATAGCAGGAAGCAATTTGAAAATGGATCAGAATTTTAAAACACATGCAGTTACAAGGCAAATATTGAGGCCACCGCACACACTCATGGTTTGGTTTGAGCTAAAGAGGAAGTTCCAAAAAATGAGAAAAAGTTTGTGCTGGATTGCAGCTCCCAGAGCATAATCCAAGGGACGGAAGCTGTTTTCCCCCTTGCTTTAAACACCAAGGAGCTTAGCAGAAGAGTGGAAGTCACCAGACATTTGACAAAGCATTTTTCTGAAACCTCAGATAATTCTCTTTACCTTCTTGTGCCATCCTAAAACTATTTTGGCACCATCTCAGTTCCAGTCTGAAAACTGTGTTTAATAATCTTATCAGAAAGGCCAGTACTTGTGGTGTTATGTGATGCACTTTCTTTTTCTTAGACAAAGTTAAAGCACCCCCATTATCCATCTATGGCAAGAGTAAGTTTACAACTAGCAGTCCAGTTCCTCTTCCAGACGTGTCTGCGAACCAAGAAAAAACTCAGGTAACACTTTTAAAAGCTTTTTAAAAGAGAGAAAACGTATATTTCACATATTGAAGTCTTGCTGACCTTACTGTGATTGTTTTTTGGTGTATTTTTTAAGGGTTGACATAGAAGAATGGATTGCAACCATTGATGCTTTGGTTTCTAAAAGTTTTGAAGCTTGTCAATGGTTGGTTGAATATTTAGTTGAGGCAGAAGGGCGAGAGCTCATAAAGTAAGTATCAATATAAGTACACAAGTCTAACTATTATATACTACTCGCTTATCTTCATTAGAGGCATGTACCCAAAAATTTGTCTACTTGGATGAATAAGCCATATGAGAGAATGATCTACTTGTGGAGAGGCAGATAGCCTTTTAGATATATTTTCTGGCAGGAAATATAATTTATGACATGAATATAAAAATTGCTTGATCCATTAAGTGCACAGTGAGTCAGTGTGTGTGTGTGTGTGTAGGCATGTGTCTGCTCCAAATGACAAGCTCTGTCACACTGAACGACTTTCAGTGGAAAGCCTATCTACATTGCTTTAGGCAGTCAATTACTGCTTCCTTTTAATCTGTCTATTTTGTTATGGTATTAAGTCCTGCTGATTTGAAGAATTCCTGTCAGACGCACATAGATATCATTTACATTCTATGAGGCACCTTCAGTTTGGCTATTAAGTGACCGTATCCAGTCTTTCTACTCTCAAAGAAGTGTAAATATTGGATTTCACACTTGAGTAAAAGGCAGGGATTGCAGATTTCTACTAGCACATGAGAGAGATGGATTCTATCACGCGCATCTTCATTTTTATTGCATGTGTGCATTTTTCAGGACTTTTCTACTGGAATGCAGTGTAAGAGAGGTGCGAGTTGCTGTAGCCACCATTCTTGAAAAAACCTTAGACAGTGCCTTGTTTTATCAGGAAAAGGTCAGTAATATGTAACTGCTGGTATGCGAAACATTTCATTGCACTTCAGAAAATTGTATGCTACTGCTTCATTAATGGTATATGTTAATTGTTCCCCACCCCTCTGCCGCCCTTGCTCTTCCTGTCGTATTTCTTTAGTCTGTTCACTGCCAGAATCTTGTGACTAGTTTCAGACGTTTGCAAATCCTATGGTTCTGTGATGGTTTTGTCTAAGTGCAGTATTAAGTGTTGTGAGAAACTCCTACTTGAAAAAATAAGTTCCTGTTCTTACGGCTGCAGAGATCCATTTGAGAATGTATGGGCAACGTTTGGTAAAATCTCAGGAGGTGGTTGGTGGTCAGAGAAAGAGGCTTAAATGTCCTGCTTAGCTCCTTGCATAGACACACACCAAAGTTGTTGTCGCTGTGCTCAATACAGAGCTTTTTAAGCTTGAGTGTTTTTACTTAAATTTGCTGGGCCAGTGGTCAGACTTGAAAGTGTTATAGTCCTTCTATTCTAAGAGTGTATACGCTGACGCCCTTCTTAAATAAAGTTATTTTGTTCTAAGGATATGTGTGAGTCCTGAAATGTATTATTATTATTATTATTATTATTATTATTATTATTATTATTATTATTATTATTTATACCCCGTCCTCCCCAGCCAAGGCCGGGCTCAGAGCGGCTTACAAGCAATAATAAAAACAAGTTGAATGATTACAACTTAAAAACAAAATTAAAATACAACATTAAAATATGGAAACATTAAAATATTAAAATGTAGCCTCATCGCAGGAGGAGAAGGAAAGGAAAAAAGAAAGAAAGGGAGGGAGGGAATCAAATTGGCTCCAAGCCAAAGGCCAGGTGGATATGTAATAGAATTGTTCAGGGGGGTGTTAAGGAAGCAATGCCCAATGGCCAGCTGAACCAAACTGCCTGGCATTTGTCTTAAGCAAGCCTAATAAATCCATAGGCAGTAGGTGCCTTTTGTACTTATTATTAAATGTGCCTTAATTAAATCCGCCTTCCTGATAATACAAGATCTTCCCATCTTTACTTTTCAACAGTTGAAAAGTCTGCATCAGTTAGTGGATGTGCTGCTTGGTCTGCTGGACAAGGACGTCCCTGAGAACTGCAAAAACTGTGCCCAGTACTTCTTCTTGTTCAACAATTTTGTACAAAAGGTAAACCAAATACTCACTCTTCCACTTCTCTCTTTATTTGCCCTATGTCCTAGGACAAATTTATGTTATGGGTAAACATTACCATTATCACATAAAGGTAGATTGTTTTTCTCGATTTCTTATATAGCCATTTAGAGTTTAAACCTGTTACAGGTGCTCAAATCAAGCCCTATTGACTGGAGAGCACGCCTTTCCCCAGGTGCTTTCCAATGGTCTGCTGCAGTCTTTAGGGCATGTGTTTCCAGCTGTCAGGACTTCCTTTGTGTTCAGGGCATCCTATTGTTAAACTGGTAAGCAAGCAAACCTGAAAGAAAAAATATCTGCAAATCACAGGGCATCTGGTGCTGTGGAGCCATTCAAAACCCTGCCAGTCAGTAGTATATAATTTAATCATATGTGCTTTTGGAAAGTATGACGCATAATAAGGAACCATAATCTAAAATGTGCAGGCATGCTCTGCATATGGAAACAGATGTGACCCTATGTTCTGTTTGTCCTTTCACAGCAGGGTATAAGAGCTTGTGATCTCCTTCTCAGGCATTCTGCCTTGAGGCATATGATCAACTTTCTCCTTGGTCCTAGCCGTCAGAATAACCAGGTAATGAGGTGCTTAATATTATCTAGTAGTCTAGGTAGAATATTTGTGTTGCCTTCAAGTTCATATACTCAGTTACAGAAACTACCCATTGGGATTAAAACCATTGTGAACTCTGTCTTCCGATTGCCACCGCTGCTCCTGCACCTGAGAGCCCAACAGAAGCAGCCAAGGAAATTTAATCTGTGTGCTCCTCTTCCCCCTGCAATCGTATGTGCAAGAAAACAGCCAGAGTCCCTGCAGCTGCTTCCCTTGGGCCCAGCTCTGCGCTGCCAGCAGCATTTGAGGCAGGAGGGAGGCAGAGCCATGTGTCTGGCCTGCCTTGGCAGCTGCTGGTACTGACTGCCTCAAGCCTGTAGGTGATTCAGCACAACTCAGCCCCGTTCTGAACTTGCTGCATGCATTGCTTCTCCCTCTTGGAACACCCTGCCCATTGTTGGGACAAGTTGCTGATAGAAGGCTTTTTGCATTAATCAAACAGAAACGGGTGCCTACTTGCAACATAACCCAATTCATGGTGCGATATGCCTAGGTTCTGCTGTACCATAAAACTGAGTCTACCTTGGAAACTCAAAATGACTTCTCCATATAGCACTCTATACTTTGCTACTAGTATATGAACACAGTTGCTGCTTACTTAAAGCAAGCATATGATTGGTTTTAGAAATGCTCTTCCCTTAAATAAAAGAAAAGAAAAGACACAAAACTGAAAAGTATGTGCAGGCAATGATGTTTAAGCAGGGCTTGCAAAATAATCTTCTACTCTTTTTTTTAATATTGCCTAACAAAAACAGAATCGCAGATGGAGTTCAGCACAAGCTCGAGAGTTTGGGTTCCTCCATAATACCGTGGCACTGCTTGTTTTGCACTCTGATGTCTCATCACAAAGGAATGTGGGTAAGTATTTTATTTCACAAAACTAAATGGCCGCTGTTAATAATGCAGCTTGGCTGATCTTCAGTAAAGAGATTAAACTTCCTCAGTTTACCCACCAAGAGCAACTCCTGGTTTTCAGTGCCTATTTGGAAGGAGTGTACACCAGCCACCATATTCAACTTTTAATCTGCAGCTTTGGGAAGCAGCCTGATCTGTTTGGAGCCAGTCTTTCCAATTCAACCCATTGTTATTCAGAGCAGAGCCAATTTAGATCTGTTAAAAATTAAGCTCTGTTTTCTCAACCCCTTCATGATAATGGGGAATCTAAAAACAGCTGTAACTTTCTTCCCTTTTCACAGAAGTGGGTTAAATTTGCCAGTGGGTCCTTGCTTGGAGGATCCTCCAGAATGGATTAAGACTGCAAACTAGGCATTTATATCCAGGGGACACCTAAAGGTTAGATTCTTTTCCCATCAAAGGACAAGTTATACTTTTTTCATTTTCTTCCAGAATTGGGTGAAATTTGTATGCACAGTCACCCTTTCTGTGAGGGAATGAAGCTTCACAGCGCTTCTCCCACAAGGACAGACTTGACCATTTTAGGGTGGGCACGCTAGGAATTGTGGGCGAAGAAAAAAGTGCTAGATTCTCAGGAAATAATGTCGCCCCTAGCAAAGACCCTTGTGCCCAAATAGTTGTAGTTAGGGGGTTGAGCTTCTGCCTCCCACAGACATTTGGAGGCAAATTCTCTTCTCCCAAGGAGACTTGCATGGAAAGGGGTTGCTGCAAAACACAAATCCGTAGGAAAAAGGGGTTTTCTCCCAGCAAGGACCTGTTACCATAAGGGTCAAAGGGCTGGTCTTCAGCCCCTTTCCCACTTACTTTGAGGCATACAATGGAAATCTTTCCATTCACTGTAAAGAATGGAACATGTAAAGAAATAGCTTTCAACCCCTCCTCTAAATATCTGATTGGAGTGCTGTGGGAAAAGAAATCAGTGTTTCAAAGCTAGACCTGTTTCTCAGATTCCACCGCCTCTCCACCCTTCCGAGTTTTGGGAGTTTCCCCCAGTCAGCTTGACTTAGTTTCTGGGAGGCTAGAGGTGGGAATCAAGGCCACAGAGCCACCTGGAGGCTTAGGGAGTCCCCAGTCCATCTGGAGGCACCATGCTAGTAGCACAGTCTGATGTGGGAATCTTCCCCAAATCACCCTGATTCACCTTGTAATTTGCAGTACACAGAACCAGTGCACACCCCTGCTATTTACTCTCTGCATATAAAGTTGCTACTCAAAAGGAGTAGTGGTTCAACTATTTTGTCAGGAGGCAGGCAGGTGGGGGATGTCTCCTCGTATTTGTTCAGGAAGGCCGAAAATCACGTGGATCAAAGTTTTTGCTATCCTCTCCACCACTCGTCCCTCTGCGTGTTTCCTGCCTCCATATTTCATTTCATTTCGTTTATTTTTCAGCTCCTGGTCTGTGTGTTCTGCATTCACCCCTTAGCATTACCACCTCTGGGCCGCTCCTGGCCCTCCATGAAGAAGTAGAAGCTTTACTGTTCCTGCCTGAGGGGAAGCCTTATTTAATGGAGGTAAGCTACTGTTTTAGGCCTATAAATTATGAGGCTTGGGTTGGGTCTTAAATGTGAAGAACATTTAAAAAGAGCAAATCTACGAGCTTCCCAAAGCTGGATTTTTTATTTTTATTTTAAGAAAGAACGGCTGCCTAATCTGACGCTTTGTGTTTCTTCATTAGGTGATGTACGCATTAAGGGAGCTAACTGGATCGCTGCTGGTCCTCATTGAGATGGTGGTGTACTGCTGCTTTTGTAATGAGCACTTTTCCTTTACCATGCTGCATTTCATCAAGGTAAGGAGAAACCAGTCAGGGTACACGTTCAAAACATGGCCTGTTCTACGTTGGTGCCTGAGGTGTGTGTGTGTGTGTGTGTGTGTATGCGCGCACACGCATGTCTGTGTCCGTAGCAGCTCAGTGCAGTACAGAATCGAATTGCCTCTTGCACAATCTCCATATTGGCAGATGCCAATTCTTCAGAATGAAAGAGCTTATTTGCACTTCACTGTACACATTAGCTATTGTAGCACATGAAAAGGCTCTGCAAAAAGATACGAATAGCCAGAGCTTCTGGCATATTCCTCCATTCATCCATGCGCTCCATGCATGTATATTAATTTCATTTCTATCACACCCTTTTTGCGAAAGAGCTGAAGGTGGCATGCATGGTTCTTCCCTTCCTCAATCCCCACAACAACCCTGTGAGGTAGGTTAATTTAAGAGACTGCGACTGGCCCAAGGTTACCCAGTGAGCTTCATTGCCAAGTGGAAATTTGAACCCTGGTCTCCTAGGTCATAGTGCAACATATTTCATATTTATAAATGTAACTTACTTGCTTTTATGAGAGCAAAACACTTATATTTGAAATGGCAAAACAAACAAAAATTGCTTAGTTTCCAGGAAGCAGGAGATCTGTATGTGTTTTAGCCCATAGTTTGTACTCCTCTCACTTCTCTAATTTTCCTATTTTATATGTTTGGTTCCTGCTGCCTGTCCTCTAGCACCCTATCCTTTGAACCAATGCTCTTCAGAAAAAAATCACAAATAAAGAATTCTTCCCCAGAACAAATTGGAAAAAAAAATGTTTAAATGTATTTCTCTGATGACACAGGCTTCTGATAAAAGTGCAGATATCTAGCCCCCACCTTGTTATAATTTAGGGGTTTTTAAAAATGCAAAATCATATATGAATGATTATCCTAAATCTGATATTCATGTGCGTGCCCTTCCACCTGCTTAAATCTGCGTCTTCAACTTACAGAATCAGCTGGAGACTGCTCCACCCCATGAGTTGAAGAACACCTTCCAGCTTCTTCATGAGATATTGGTAACCGAACACACTTTAATAACAAACAGGGGTCTTTTTGCTTGTTTGTGTTACGCTGTTCACTCAGTCGATAAGCATTGGAGTATAGATGCCAAAAACGAAACTAATTTATACAACCAATTTATACAACCAGGGATTTTCCCTTATCTGGTTTTTGCAGTGTCATAATATTATTTATCTTGCTAACATAACAATGGATATAATCTGGCCAAGGTAGAATCAAGAGAAAGCCCTTTTGTGCAGGCAGAAGTCCTTGTACTAGTGGAAAGACTTCATTGGGTACAACCAAGAAATGTATAACTATACGATAGATTCCAAGTGTCTGTATAAACTAATTGTTCTGTTCCTTTTCACAGATTATTGAAGATCCTTTGCAAATAGAGCGGGTCAAGTTTGCATTTGAGACTGAAAATGGATTGCTGGGTGAGTAAAACTGCTGTGAGGTGTTAATGGATCCAAAGAACCTTGTAGGTTCTTCCATGCATGCAAAGAGGATTTGTTTTTTCTCAGCTTCCTGGCAAATCACTTTGAAATTGTGGGAAACTTCCAAAACAAAAAATTGGCAGTAAGAAAATCAATGGCTTAAATCCAGTGGTCGCACAAGTGAAAGGCAGGTTGCACAAGCAATCTTCCTCTTCTTTCCACCTGAAAACTCTCTTGGGGGTGATGGGGCTGTGTGATACAGAGTGGCAATGCAGGAGAGGTGAATTTCCCCCTTCCAGTGACAACAGTTCAGCCCCACCAAAAAGAAGTCTGGACAGGGTTTTCATTTTGTACAGAAGCCGGGGGGGTGGGGTGGAGGAGATCATTTGCGTAAGCAGCCTTACACTTCCACATCTAACGGATACTGCCCACAATCTCTGTCCTTGAATATATTCAAGTGAAGAATTAGAAGCAAATTTATGATGTGTGAATTCAAAAGGAGCTATTTTTTCATTGTGAAGACTTGGTTCATATAGAAACAGAAGCGCTTTTTATCATTTTGACTACTACGTCAGAAGCAGGTGGCATCAAAAGAACAGAAATCCTGTAGGTAATGGGGGGGGGTATGTTGATATAGGACACGGGTGGCGCTGTGGGTTAAAGCCTCAGCGCCTAGGACTTGCCGATCGAAAGGTCGACGGTTCGAATCCCCGCGGCAGGGTGCGCTCCCGTCGTTCGGTCCCAGCGCCTGCCAACCTAGCAGTTCGAAAGCACCTTCGGGTGCAAGTAGATAAATAGGGACCGCTTACCAGTGGGAAGGTAAACGGCGTTCCGTGTGCTGCGCTGGCTCGCCAGATGCAGCTTTGTCACGCTGGCCACGTGACCCGGAAGTGTCTGCGGACAGCGCTGGCTCCCGGCCTATAGAGTGAGATGAGTGCACAACCCTAGAGTCTGGCAAGACTGGCCCGTACGGGCAGGGGTACCTTTACCTATGTTGATAACCAAGTTTCATCATCTTTAATTGCTCTATTATAACCTAGGTTGTAATCCCACAGCTCATTGCATGTTTTAACTAGAAAGGGGGTCTTGACATTTTGTTGTTAAGTAAGACATGAATCATAGGCTAAATTCATACGTTGCACCAAACTATGCTTTTGTCTAAGTTAGTGAACCGTAGTTACAGCTATTGTCTGCAGAAGCTGGTGCTGCTCAATGAAAGTGAGAAATATTTATGAAAAACTTCTTGAAATGGTTTGTCTGTGGAACGTTTTGAAACTACAGCCATGGTTTAGATTCTACACTCTGGTTAGTGGTCTGACATGAAGTCCAAACTAGGATGTAGAATCAAATCTCCCTGCTTTATGGCAGGGCCCACTCCTGAAGTCTTTAATACTGATTAATCTCCTTTCTTTTTCTTCAACAGCACTGATGCACCACAGTAATAACCATGTGGACAGCAGTCGCTGTTATCAGTGTGTCAAATTCTTGGTCACTCTTGCTCAGAAGTAAGTATAACACTCAGTGAAATGGAAGTCGGTGTGTTCTGTTTCTATTAAGTCACATGATTATAAGAAGCAGCTGTGGCTTCAGCAAGCCTTTGCCAGTTCTCTTTTATCCTTTTTCAGGCCCAAATAAAATGTGTAGGATCCATTTATAATCTAGATAAAGGGTCTGCTTCTTGTGAACCTGTGATCCAGGAAAGACTAGTTGTTTGGATACCTAAAGAATGTTCAATGCTGTGCCTTCAGTTGCATTGTAATAGTAGCAGGCTCAAAGAAAACACTGTACAGAACAGCAAATATGAAGCCTGTGCTGTTTGAAAAATAGTGATGTTCTGTCATCTGTAAAATCGTCCTGTCACTGCAGTGCATCATAGCCGCTCAGCTGACTGACTGTGACAAGAAAGAATTGCCCCGTGTGACAAGGAAGGAAAGGTTTTGTAAACTGGAAGAATTTGTACTTTGGAGACGTTCTGAAACATTTGACTCCATCCTGCTCTGTATTGTGGCACACAAGCAAAGGCAGTGAATTTCACAGCCAGACAGTTCATAAAGTATGAAAAGGGAGTGTGATCCTAAATTACCTTTAGATAAATAGTTTTAATAATTTGCTTTGGATTTCAAAGGTGCTCTGCTGCTAAAGATTATTTCAAGGAGAATTCCCATCATTGGAGTTGGGCTGTACAGTGGCTTCAAATAAAGGTAATTTAAACCCTTTCGTTACAAAAGTTTATTCACGCGGCTATAGTACTGTTCCACAGTTTCCATTAATGGATGCTTTCATATTTCTCTAGATGTCTGAACACTACTGGGCTCCACAGAGTAATGTATCCAATGAAACCTCAACTGCCAAAACCTTTCAGCGCACTATTTCTGCACAGGTCAGCCTAAATTTGACACTCTTTACACAGAATCTCTGTGGGCTATAGTTACCGTGTGTGTGTGTGTGTGTGTGTGTGTGTGTGTGTTTATACAAATATAATGAAAATGGTAATGCTGTCTAGCATTTTTGCTGTCGTGTGCAGTACTCTCCTGTCTAATTACTATGTAATACTGGCCGATGATTGCCAAGTTTTATTTATGAAAGGCACAGCAAACTTGGTGCACAAATGCTGCAAGCTACATGGGTGTATGCATACATTACCAGTCTTCATAGGCTTGAAATTCATTAGCGTGACTGATTTTTAAATAATTTCAAGTTGCCCATTGCTTTAAACATTGAAACAGGACTGAAGTGCCATAACTTTCCAGTTTGCTCTTTTAAAAAATAAACCTCATACAGCTGGGCTGGGGGACCAGGAGCCAAATCCAACTCTCCTGCCCTCTCTGCATCTTGCCCTCGGCACTCTCCCCAGGCCACACTCCTCATTTGTTCTGCCTTTGCATTTGGAGTGCTTTTGGTCCGTTAGTGTCCCTGAACAGAAGATGAAGACTGTGTGTGAACTAGCCTACTATGCAAAGGTGAAAGCTGTTTGTTGCTCCTCCCCCTTTGGCTTATGGCTCCGCCCTCCACTACCATGTGGTCTTCCAAGGTTGCGCAGAAGGGAATATGGCCCACAGGCTAAGAAAAAGTAGCCCCTGCCCTGCAGTATAGCAAGGGATTTTTGTTAAGTCTCTGATATGGTATCACTACCATGCTTTTTTTTTAAAAAAACAAAACCAGTTTGCCATATTTGAACCAGTGCCAATTTATGCCTGTTTGCAAGCACATTTCTTTTTCCTAGTAAGCAGCAACATTGTGTAAAAAGTATTTACTTGGCTCTGAAGTCCTATGGTTTTCCTTTAGGACACGCTGGCATATGCCACAGCGTTGCTGAATGAGAAGGATCAATCAGGAAGCAGTAACGGATCCGAGAGCAGCCCAGCCAATGAGAATGGTGGCAGACATCTACCACAGGTAAAGGGCAAGGTTGTTCTGAGTCCGTCACCTGCATGCTTGCTGCTGTCAGCTTCCTAATTGGCATTGCCTCTTCAAAGCTGAGTGACTAATACTTAGGAAATGGTTTGCTTTCCGTTCACTGTTCTTGCTTTGCATAACCTGATGCTGAAAACTTTCGAATTCCACCCCAGAAGCTCACCTGTTTTATAATAGTGGTTGTTTTCTATTGACAACCATAATTCCCATTCATGCGTTCAAGAAGCTGTGAGAGTGGTTGCTTGACTTGAGAGTTTTGCAGAGACTGCTTCATATAGAAAGTAATTCGTGCAAGTAGCTCCCCACATGGTTCCAACTAGTTTTAAACCCCACCCAGTGCAAATGAATTGAGCTTGTGCATTCTTCTGTCAAACATTTGCAGTGTTCTTTGTTTCAAAGGCCTTGTTGCCCAGCTTGATTTGACTTCAGGCCAGTCTAGCACCAAAGAGTGATAAGCACAAAGCATCAGAATACTGAAATACTTAGGGTAACAGGCACAGAACAGTTTCACAATATAGCCAAGATAGGTTTGATACTAGCCTGGTTTAAGATGCATCTGTTTCTAAGCAATATAGTGGAGTTCTTAAGCACATTACTTTCTTAGATGAAATTCACTCTCTCAGACTTTAAAGAACTCAGGCAAGAATTAGCTCTACCAGCAGCATCTTGGAGGCTTAATTTGGTTTGGCATACATTTACCATAGTGCGCCTTCCTGGTGACGCTTGTGCCATTCAGATCAGCAAAATAATTGCTGAGTAGTTCTAAATTGCCAGCTATGCGGTGATAGTTCACAGTGCCTGGGGTCTACGACGTACTGCCCATGATCTCCATAGCATCTTGAGACACTTCACTTGGCACCTGCTAAGACCCACTGCCCCTCCCAATACTTTTTAAAGAGAATTTGGCTCCCCCCCCCCACTTTCCATGGGTAGAAATAAAAGGGCATGCATCCAGCCACACCTTCATCTTGTCTCCTTTTCACCAGAATGCTTCTTGCCCACCCACTTTTTTGTTCAGTTGCTTGTTTTGGTTTCGTGAAGGTTGCCTGCTTGCTTGTTTTGAGGGAGGTAGTTTGCGTGTTTTTTGTTGGTTGGAGGGCGTTTTGCTTGTTTTGGTGAGGAGGTTGCCTGCTTTTATCTGTATCTGTTTTATTTGGGAGAGGGTGGTCTCGGCACTGCCTATTCCTTCTGTGAAATGGGTGTATTGTGTTGCCTGCTTCAGATTTCCAAATGTGCTTTCAAACCCCAGAAGGCTAGGGACCCCTGCATTATGTGATACTTGGAAGAGTACATATGCTTTCCTAACTCTTTTGTGTTTTTGAAAGGGCACAGTGTCCCCAATGATGATTGGTGAACCTAAAAGTGACCTTGATGATGTGGATCCTTAGTGGTTAGCTGCAAGCTGAAGAACAAGCGTTCAACGGAAGCATTGAACCCCTGGCATCTTTCTGATATTGTTAAAATCCCACCGCTTTCATCTTTTAGAAGTGAAGCTTTCTAAGAAAAAGTGGCCATGCTACTTCCTAAAGAGAGATTCTCCAACTGAGAAGTTTAAGCATCAGGCTGTGGGGGAAGTCCCAGCATCCTTTGTGGTTCTTGTGGGATGCTGGTCCAAGCATGAGTTTAAAAATCTGTCACAAGATTTTACCAATTTAAGGAAAAATATCAAGTGGTTGAAATTTTTATTATGTGAACCTTTAATGAGTGAATGTAAAAAAAACTTGCTTTTCTGTGATGCTGCAAAAAAAAAACTTTCAGTTTTTATACAGAAGAAGAAAAAAAATCTGACTGCCTTTAGGTATGGAGGGCAAATTTTTAATCTTTCTGAAAATATTGAATAGTGATATTCAAAATTATGTAAAAATGTGTGACTTACACTTGGCATTGTAAATTATTAGTTAAGAATCAGTTTACACAAGGACCTTTGTATTTAATATGTCTCCTAGGTCATTTGTATAGCGCTTTGCAGAAAGGGTTTGCAGCCCTTTTGTGTAAGGATGGTTATTCCTTATGGAATGGTTTTGGTACAAGGAAGTCTGAAATTGGTAACTTTTTTTCCTGATGCTAAAAGTAAATGGATAAGAGCAATAAAGTAGCTTTGTTTATTCCAAGAATACATTTATGTATTGTGGCATCAGTGGATCTTTTTAAAAAAAATGTTGATGAGTAAGTTTAACAAAAAACAAAAAAAGCACTTTAAGACAGAATTTTATTGCTGTTTTGCCTCCTTAAATCATCATTCTAACACTTGGAGACATATTGAATAAATTGTAGTCTTAATGATGTGATCTGCAATCATTTGCTTATGCTTTTGAATTTGAGAGTTGGAATTGGCTGTATGAGATTCCTTGAGTGACATGGGGACATATGAATTTTTTTTAAAAAAACAACAACAATAACAGGCAAAGATTGTAGGCTTTGTTTTGCTTGGCCAGGCAGCATTGAAAATACAACAGGTTCATTTGTTCCTTAATAACTGGAAACCAATTGAGCTACATGGGTACAATTTAGTTTTCCCATGTGAAATGCAGTTAAGTGATGTCTTTAGCAGCTCTGGGTACTAGCTTCTTCTGTGCCAATTTTTAGTTTTTTCACATTTTTTTTCTGCACTGCTTTTGCCTTTGTTCGAGGATTTTGCCTTAATTTAAATGAAATGCACCATGCACATGAATTGAGGGGAAGTTGTAGAGTGCCTGGGTTACCTCCACTGTAGAAAGGTTTGCCAAGTCAAAGGCACAAACAGCCAAAAAGTGCCTCTTTTTTCTTTTCACTTTTATGTACTATTGCAAAACCTGATCTGACACAATAGCTTTCTTCACAGTTGTGCACTGGTTGTGAATATTACAGGTCACTTCACTGCTGAAGGAAACAGCTATACATCTTCCAGCTGGAATCTCTGCCATGTGTTTTGAGTCAAAGGAATCGTGTTGGTAACACTGCATGTGCAAAACAATGACATTTCAGTTGAATTTGCTTCTCTCAAGACACGTGTCTTCTTTGAAATGTGGCAGAATTCAGATATTTTATCAAAAGCCTCCAAAATTTTAAATGTGGTGTTTTAAAATTTTGAATAAATTTTGATGTCCCACCCCATTTTTATTGCAGCACCTATCTTCACTTTTAAGTTGAACCAGAAGCGAGTGTTAACAGAGGTGATATTAAAAAGTATCACTCCTGTTTGTCCAAAGGCATTGGCGCTTCCATCATTTCCTATGGAAAAGATGGTCTCTTTTTCAGACTGAAACAGAACGTTGAACCCCAGGGATGTTCTGTTTTACCACCATACATTATAACATTATTGCAGGCTGTTTTCTGGTCCTCTTTCTGCTTGTACAGAGTTGATGGTTACCGTTTTCAACTACAACAATTGGTTGATTATTGATTTCTGGCTGCTATCACTTGAATCTGCTGAAGAATATTTTTTTAAAAAAACCAAATGCAACAAATCTAGTTTGCTGTGTAAATTGTGACATGTTTCTATGTTGTGATCACTTTTACTGCCAGTCTTTTTGGATGAAAAATGGATATGATATATGTTTAATGGAATGTTCTATGGGGTGGGGTGGCAGCTGCGATTCAACTGTGCACTCTTAGCTGTGTGTGGATTTGTCCAACTAATTCCTAAGGCACTTGGTACTGGAAAAGAAAAGGCAGTTCTCATGAGGGGAAATCCTGTTCAATGGAATAAAGTTTATTCCTCTCACACACAAAAAAGGACCAGTCTGATCATTAGGTTGTGAAAAGAGGTCAGATGTCATTTTGCTGGTGTTTTACTCAGGAAATTGCCCTATACTTCAGATTTCCACTGAAGACTAGCAGAAATCTGTACCTTTGTCATGTCAGGTAGCTGTCTAACAAAAAGAATGCATCTAGTCAAAACACATTGGGTGCAAATGGTTGGCAGGACTGCCAAGTTTTTGTTTTGTTTTTTTGTTTTTTAAAAAAAGCCAAGCTGAATGCACACAAGTTAAATGTGTGTAAGTTGTGTTACCTGTAGTTAATATTCTGCTTAAGCGGAGGCTACACAGTTATGCGTTCCCAAGAAAATTCATATGAAACTTTATTCCAAAAAAAGATGGCATTATAAAATGTTTTATATAAAACAGAATAAATAGTTTCCAGATAAAAATGTAAAACCCACAGCACGAGGAAAGCTTTTCTTTACATTAAGCACCTATCAATTACAGTAGTTAATATGTGTGTTAGTTCAAAAACACTTACAAAGTATAACATGCTGTCTACATTACTCATGAAAAAGCTGTTTAGACTGCAGCCCTATGCAGACTTACCTGGAAAGTAAGCCTCACTTCTGAGAAAACAGGGAAGGATTGGTCTGTCAGAGTATTTTTAAGATACTATTTCAACATACATCAACAGATAAAGTTTTGATTATGTAAGCAGTTGGGAAACTTGACTAAAAACCCAAAGGAGGGAAGGACTTGTGCCTGCTTAAAACAAAAATTAAAATTGTAGCTACCAAGTGCTTTATCAGTAAACCAAACTATTTGGCCTAAATTGCTGACAGTGTGCTTGACTTCACAGTATCTCATGTCTGGTTTATGGCCAATAATAGTTCATGGTCTCCTGAATCTTAAGTGTTTTGGGTACTTTTATCTAAAGAAATGTTCTTCAACAACTCAGTGGTATTCTTGGAGGCCAACAATGAAATCTGAACTGTTCCCTCTACCTCGGCTGATGACTTTTGCAGTGCCTTCCGCAATTACAAGTAGGGGCAACAGTGGCCAATTAAATATGGCCACCTTAACATGGGATCACAGTAAACAGCCCTTGTAGATGGGGCA
This sequence comes from Podarcis raffonei, assembly GCF_027172205.1. NCBI lineage: Eukaryota > Metazoa > Chordata > Lepidosauria > Squamata > Lacertidae > Podarcis > Podarcis raffonei. Next base: position 42,351,398 of record NC_070607.1, read on the forward strand.
TTTCTAGGTTAGAAGGCAGCATCAGAAGTCATCCTGACCACTCCCTGTTTTCAGGGAGGAGGGTTTTAAATTTGCAAGGCTCTCTGTTAATTATTGCAAATGGGGTCTGTAAGGCACTTTAGAACTTGAAATATTGAAGGAATGCAGGGGTGTGTTTGTATGAGCTGAATGCTGCCCCTCCATGGGCATGACGACTCCCCCAATCTTTGCTAAACCACAGCAAGATACTGAGATCCCTCAGCCTTAACACAGGAGAGAATTTTTAGGCACTGGAACTTTTTCTCTGTGCTTAGGCAGGGGTGGGGGACCTGTGGACCTCCCAAGACTCCCCAGTTGCATGGCCAGTGGTCAGGAAAGATGGGGGTTGTAGGTCCAGCAACAACTGGAGGACCACAGGCTCCCCTTCCCTCCTGTAAAAGGTTATGGCTTAAGAATCCCAGGAGAGGGTCTTCTGGACTAACCTTATTTTCCTACTCTGTCTTGGACAAGTAACCTTGCTAACCATGTTTGCTGGGGAAAGAAGGTGACAACAAAACGTTTACAAAACAAGACTGGCCTGATAGGTGCAATGCTACTTAACATAGTAAATGGTTTTTTAAAACAAGGAATGACCCCTTTGAGGGGGAGAAGCTGAGCATACAATGCACGACATGGAGTCGTAGGAAACTTATTGCGCGAGTGGAACAGCTTCCATTTGCACAATGGGGCCTTCTTCCCCCCTGCCCCGCACCCTATACCTCTTCTGAGAGTTCCCTCAGCCCTCTGCAGTAGATTTGGGGGCACCACAGGGCACATATGGAGGAGGGGCAGTCCCACTGCATAAGCTCTCATGCAGTTACTTAGTTGATTATATCCATCCAAAATCCTGCTTCAGCTACCAGATTAAATGTCTTAAGGGGGATACTCAACATTTAGTTCAAAAGCTGCTAATTACTGCAAAAGGGGAGTTGCTGGTTACACCTCAGACACCATGAAGGGGTTGAGGTCCCACAAAAACCTGTTGTCCTCTCCAAAGCTCCCATTCTTCTTCTTTATCCCCAGCTTTTGAAGAAATACTGAACAGTTCTTCAAAAATCATAGAAGTCAAACACATTAAGTGAATGCATGTATGTGCATTAATGTCACTTTGAGCCCAGAGCACTGCCCAATCCATGCTGTTTTCATGAAACCACTCTGGGTGGTTCACATCAATAAGGAGTATGGTTGGCTACCCTGCAGTTTTGGGACAAGAAGAAACTTGGAAGGAGCCGATGCTGTCACACATCCTAAAGGGCTGGAAGTGGCTTGCCATACATATAAAAGGCAGATAGGGGAAGTATTGACTAACCTACTGTCAACAACATTCTGTGGATGCATCTCAATTGGTATTACTGAGAGGGCATCACTAGAACCATTTCCCCATAGTGAAAATGGTGGTACTATTGGCAAACTGGTAAACTCGGAGCATTCTACTAAGGTCACCCCAAATGCTTTCTAGAGTCCCACCTGGAAGAATATATTTTTCACTAGGGTGATGTTATGGGTGTGTGGTCTTAACACAGTAGTTCCAGGGATAGATAGTAAAGGGTGGGGTGGGAACAGGTCTGTCACTTATAATTGGAACCATGCTTATCTTCCAAGAGTCTCTTTCTGCAACAGATGGCCAGAGCTGCTGCTCCTTTGCCCCTTGGGCTGCTCAGGACGACGCACGTGTTGTCTACAGAATACGCCCCAAGAGTGTTGGGGCCATGGGACTGGGCACTGCATCCTGTCAAAGTCCAGCCATCATCGCAAGTCACCATCACCTGTGATGGAGAAGGCAAGGTTAGTCAACACCGACAAAGATGAAAACCTCTAGATAAGGCAGCCCCAAAGGTGGCATCCCCAAATAAGTCTATTCATTCTCCCTTGCAGCCTCTTATACAGAGAATCCCACAACCCTGCTGCCACTGCGCCTGGTTCAAGTATCCCTGCCCAAAGAAATGGACTTGCAGCTAAAAGACCACAAGATCATTGTGCAGAAGGGTCTCGTGGTCTCTTAGTCAGCTTGGGCATGGAGCAAATTCCAGTAATCATATGGCAAGTGGCCTCCACTTGAGGCCCAAAAGTGATTAAACTCTGCCAGAGGTTGAAGTTAGGCTTGAAAGAAGCTGTCTGTCATATCCAGCAGAGTAAGTTGTGGGGTGCATGCTTCTCCAGGTTGCAAATGAGCCCATGGACCCACAATGGTTGGTGACTCATGCCCTAAAGCAGGGGTGTCAAACTCAAATTCATCGGGGGGCCGCATCAGCAGTTTGGTCACCCTCAAAGGGCCGGTTGTATCTGTCACATCACAGGATGGCATGCGCTCAATATAAAAACAAGTGGAGGTTTCCTGAATGCATGTAAAGTGGAGGTTTCCTATGTAGAACGGCCAGCGCTATACGGGCCACATGACGAGGTCTGGCGGGCCGGATTCGGCCCGCGGGCCTTGTGTTTGACACCCGTGTCCTAAAGGAACGACACCCACATACCTTTGCTGTGTACTCCAGAGAAGAGTATTCCTGCACCTTGCACTCTAGGCTGGGCGCATGGCAGCAGGAAGCATGCATGGTTGCACCTGCCTGGCCAACACACTGGTCACGATGGCTTTCTGTCCCCAGTTCAGGTCTGATGCTGTCACTGAAATCTCCAGCCAGAGAATGAGAGCTGCAACCTGCCAGTTTAGATCATATTAGGGTATATGCTCAGTGACACGGGTGTGTGTAGATGAATGCAATCATGGGTACAAGTTGATGTGGAATGTTCACATTGGGAGTCTCCATTTTTGTTTGTTCTGTTTGCTTTGGTTTATATTGCAGGTCAGAAATTAGCTGGGGTATGGAAGAGGTTTCTGCATCAGCATCACATTCTGCTTGTCTGTCCCCACCCACTCCAATTCACATCATCATCCTACCACATGTTGTCGTTTGCAAGAACCCAAATATAAACCCAAATCACCCAATTTGCTGTCCTTGAAAAGACCAAGCAGTAGTGTGGGATACAGCCTTGTCTGTTCAGACCTACTGAAAGGCCTGTTTCCACAAGCTGTTTTGCCCACTTGGGTGTGCATGCACTGCACTGCTCATGGGCATTGTGCATGCATAAGCAATGTGTGCGGATGTTGCCATGACCATGCAATAGGTTTACATGCTGTTTTAAGGATCCTTGACCAGTACTTGACTTTCCCGCTGCTTTAAAAAAAATAAACTCTGCTTGTGTGAGTTTAGAGAAAGGTGTTAGTCAATTTCCAAATAAATTCTATCCAGCTTTGAAGAATTCCCCAAGTGCAAATACAGTTGTACCTTGGAAGTCGAAGGGAATCCATTCCGGAAGTCCGTTCAACTTTCAAAACGTTCGGAAACCTCAGTGGTGCTTCTGATTAGCTGCAGGAAGCTCCTGCAGCCAATCAGAAGCCCTGTCGGACGTTCCGGTTCCGAGGAAGGTTCGCAAACTGGAACACTCACTTCCAGGTTTGCAGCATTCGGGAGCCAAAATGTCCAAGTACCAAGGCGTTTAGGATCCAAGGTATGACTGTACTTATAAACTGTTCCATTTTCATTACCGGTAGTTATTAATTGTGCAAACTATGCAAGCTCAGAAAGAGTTGCTTGCAAATGTCGCACAGTGGTCCCAAGATGGCAGGTGGGAAAGCCCATCCCAACCCACACAGTGCAATGCTGATGGGGCTGTGGCTGCATCAAACTATAAGATCTGCAAGTGTGCCACAACACATTATTGGCCACATAAGTCTGGGTCCAGTAAGGGAGTCCTCTTCCCTGCACAGAACCTTCCTTGGCAACACAGAGCCCACGTGGGAAAGATGCTTTGGTACGACAATATGGATTGCATCCATCATAGCTGTCGTCACATACCTGTCAATACATGGCCATCCTTGGTGCAGCTGACACTCTGCAGTGCCGTGCCCTCTGCAGTCTGTGAGTGGGCATGAACCTGGCAGTCGGCTTTGGGCCAAATGCAGCACCTGGCAATGGCATAGACGCCTTGGCCCCCAAATCGATTATGAGCCACGCACTCCTTCTTGCCTCCGTAATCCTGGAATTTGGAAAGCACAGCAGTGAGAAGTGCCAGCAAGCCTCCATAACCCACTGAAAAGTTTGTGTCTGCATGTAAAACAGCAACTCCAAAACGTAGCCTCGGCCCCCACAGAACATCACCTCCATGCGCTCGCCTCGCCGCTTGCCATTCTTCGATAAGCTTGAGCAGCTGAACATTTCTTCGTTGCTGTTGCAGCGGGCGGCAGCTATCGACTTGCTGGTTGACCCCGAGAGGGAAGACCACACGGAACGACAGTACAGCTGCTCATCTGAAAGGAAGTGGCTCGTGGCCATTAGAGGTGCCTAGCAGTGCCCCACAGAGTGCAGCTCTTTCCCTGGTCCAGCCAACTGGAGAACACACACGCATTCACGAGACCCATCTCAGGGAGGTGATTGGGAACCAGTCAAAAGTTGAGCTGGAAAAGTGGCATTTTGGAAGGCAGGGGGAGGGGATCGTCAAATGGACCCTTGTCATGGCCTGTCAAAGCTCTACTACAAAAGCATGAAGCCAATGAGAATAAGGATCACTCACCTGCTACCAGTTTGGAGGGAAGCCCAGCTACCCTGTTTGGAGTTAGTAGCCTCTGGTCTTCTGGAAACCAAGCCTCATTGATGAGGTTTTTTCTGGAGAAGTGGATCAGCTTCTGCCTCAACTCGGAGATGGACAGCTCAGGGTTGGAGTTCAGAAGCATGGCTGCAATTCCTATGGAAACGTGCATATTACTCTGCATTATTTGGCAGCGGCTGTGTATGTGTGTGTATATATATATATACAAGTAGATTGGGTGATTATCTTTTTCTGTTTTATGTTATCATATAAGTGTGTGTGTGTGTGTGTGTGTGTGTGTGTGCTGTGAAATTAACAGCTCAGTGTTTTGGCTCTCTGTGTGCGCAGCTGTTTAGATGGAATTCACGTTGCTCTTCCACTCATCTGGGCACGTGCTTGAATCTCTCCCATTGACCTCAATGAGACATAAAAGTGCTTAACTTTGGCTGGATTGTACCCCGTTGTCTGTTATACATCCAGGCTACTTAACTGAGTCTGATGCTCTTGCCAAAGAGAGAGAACAAGAGGCAAACACAGGCAAATGTCTGCTTTTTTAGAAAGGCCCCACAGAAGATACTTGGCCCAACACATACATTCACTGTGGCCAGAGGGGTTCTCTGATGGGTGCACTGCTTTACTCTAAAGAGCTTCCCCATTCACTTCAATGGATGGAACAGCCAGTTTCTCCATGGAACGGAATGGTGCACACACCCAGGTGGTCTTGGTCAGGATAAAGCAAACAGCAAGAACCACCTTCTAATCTGCAAATTGCTTTGTTGTTCTTGGGCGTTTACTTCTGCCGAGAATTCAGAATACAAATTATTCAGCCATCTGGAACTCCTTTCCTCCAGTATAGCCTAATCGGAGGGGTTATTTCTGCGTTAAGTAAATGCCTTTTCCTTTCCTCCCCTTCAAGCTGCATATTTCATTTCTTAAAAATATCTGTTTTTACACTCGCCACAGGCACCCTCCAGGATGCACAGAACCATTTAGTAAGGAAATGTGTTGGCAGCAGTTAACTCTTCGATGCATTCAGCCTTCAGCCCAACAGCCCACGAGGCATGTCACTATCAGACCATGACACACACGCTGGCATTCCCAGCTGCAGCCGCACAAAGCTGCCAAATGAGCCTGAGGAGCGGGGCAGGGCGAGAGCATGCGCATGTGCATGTGCACACGCCGGGAAAATATTCTGTGGCGTAAAGGTCAGGCTGTCATTTCACATGGATGTGCCCTGCCAAGGCCACAGCTTTCAGACACTGAGGATCTGGTGGGCCACAGGGCAGCTTCCCAGCTACTTACTTGTTATTTATCAAAGTATTTATATGCTGCCACCCATTTCGTAAAATATCAGGCCGATGTACAACAAAATGTCCGCCATGCAATATGAAACACCATTAAAAACCCTTTCAAAATAATCATGAAAATGACTGGCTGATAACCCCAAAAATTAAGCAGATGCACAGGTCTTCAAAATTTGAAAGCCTAACCAGCTCGAGGAGTGTTCCACAGGATGGGACCAGCAACACGGCATGCTCAGCTTCCAGCTGAGTCCAGTCAGGGCTCTCTGTAACATGCCTGGAAGCATGTGGGTAGCCAATGCAGATGTTTTAGCAGAGGTGTCACATGCAGTCGGCCATCTGCCTCCATTCTGCACCAGCAGGAATTTCTGCACTAGGCCCAAGGGCAGTCCTACATGCAGCATATATTGCAGAAATACAGTCTCGAGATTACCAATTCGTGAACTACAGTGGCTAGGCTGACCCGATCCAGATACAGCTCTTAGCTTGTGTACTGGATGAAGCCGGTAAAAGGCACACCTATAACCACAGAGGTCACTTGCTTATTTATTATTTAGGAAATTTATATCCCGGTTTTCCTCTCTCGTTACAGAGGCTGTAATAACACAAAGATGTATCCTCTAATGCAGGGTTTCTGAAACTTGGGTCTCCGGCTGTTTTTGGACTACAACTCCCATCAACCCTAGCTAGTAGGAGCAGTGGCCAGGGATGATGGCAGCTGTAGTCCAAAACCAGCCAGAGACCTAAGTTTCAGAACCCGTGCTCTAACGAGTTTGAAATGACAAATACATACTTGGGAGAACCCTCAAGCTGTGTACCTGCTCCTTTAGAGTGCAATCCCAACCATAACAGGCAACGGCCCTATCTTCCAGACATGGAACCACCTATCCACCCTGTCTTCCCAGGATTCAAATTCAGTGCATCAGCCCTCATCAAGTCCACCATTGCATTGAGGCGCCAGTCCAGGGCTTGCACAGCCCCTCCTATTTTTAGATGTTATGAAGAAACAGAGCTGTAGGTCGTCAACATACTGGCGGCAGTGTGCTCCAAAACCCCTAATGAGCACTCCCCAACAGCTTCATATTGATGTTAAATAGCATTGGGGACAAAATGGCGCCCTATTGAGCTCCATAGCATTAGGACCAGGCCAAAAAGCACTTCCCCTGATGTTACTTTCCAGGCTTGAACACACAGGTAAGAACAGAACCACTGCAATATAGAGCCTCCAACACACACACACCCCAATCGGTCCATCTAGGAGGAGACCATGGCCAACCTTTCCAAAGGCAGCTGAGAGACTGAGTATGAGTAACAAGGTTGCCCTCCCACTATCTCATGATAAAGGTAATCCGTCAGGTCAACCAAGGCTTAGACCCATGGAGAAGCCCTATATACATAGGGTCCCTTTCACACTACTGCCAAATGTGTGATGAATCCAGCGGGCGCATTTACATCCAGGGCACTGGCAGAGGGCCTTCCCGGTAGTGGCACCCACCCTGTGGAACGCTCTCCCACCAGATGTCAAAGAGAAAAACAACTACCAGACTTTTAGAAGACATCTGAAGGCAGCCCTGTTTAGGGAAGCTTTTAATGTTTGATGCACTATTGTATTTTAATATTTTGTTGGAAGCCGCCCAGAGTGGCTGGGGAAACCCAGCCAGAAGGGTGGGGTATAAAAAATAATTTGTTATTGTTATTATTATTAGCTGGTGCAATCCTCCTCCTGCCATCATGCATGTGCTTAATATGTGGGGGGGGGGGGATATCTATATGGAAAACAGCCATCGATGAATCATGAAGCTGCAGAAGTGGAGGCATATCTGTAATTGCATGCAGTCCTGAGTGATGGGGGCCACTATGAGGAAAACCTTCATTAATTCCCTGTTCTGTGTTAGGGTTTTGACTGCTTGATGAGATAGAGAAAATGAGGCGGGAGAAAATATTTGCCTTTCACCATTGAGAATGGGAGGCTCAAAACGACAAATTCAAAGGTCACATCTGCACCAGGCCATTTGAAGCAAGTTTAACACACATTTAAAGCACACAGCTCCCCCCCGCTCACAAAAAAAAAATTATAGGAACCACGGTTCACCTCTCACACAGAGCTACAATTCCCAGCATCCTTGACAAACTACAGAGGATTCCTTGGGGGAAGCCATGTGCTTTAAATATTTGGAGTGGGTGTGACCAGAGACAGCGATTCCGTGAGTTGGACCCTGCTGGGAGCCGTGCAGCAGTCACACAAATTCTGCCGTAAGGTCTTTACCTGCCACATGCGCAGCTGCTTGGGATGTCCCGCTCTGCGAGGTGAAGCAAGTCGTGCAGTCGCTGGAGGCACCGATGATATCGTCTCCGGGGGCGAAAACGTCCACACAACGTCCAAAGTTGGTCCCCAAGGAGCCCATGGAAGCAGGCTGGTCCTGAACATTGGTGGCCCCCACTGTGATAACCTATGACAACACGAGACCTAATCATGGCTGGCGTGGAGCAAAGAAGAAAGGCAAACTCCTAGAGGCACAGAGGGTCTTAGATGGCAGAAGCCATCAAATGCAGGAAACCTCCAGCAGATGGACTGTCTGGCCTCTGCAAGAGACATCCCACTGCCAATTGGCCTGAGTAATTAGTTCCACTGTCAAACCTACCTTTAAACTCTAGTGTATATTTAAACAGCACAAGCACAGGGTGCAACGTTGATGGGGAAACACCAGGAAGAGGTCCTGTCCACCCCAGGTGTTTAGAGCAGGGGTGGCCAGGCTTACTGGGCATAGGCCAGATCACTCCCGCGAGATCCTCCGTGGGCTGGGCTGGCGCAGCGCAACGCCGGAAATCACGTCTGTGCATGTCCGCGGTGCCAGAAATCGCTTCTGCGCATGCCCAGACGCCGAAAACCGTGCCTGTGCAGAAGCAATTTTCAGCGTCTGGGCATGCCCAGAAGTGATTTCCAGCGCTGTGGAAGAGTCCCCACGCTGCGCTGCTCTGGTTTAGCACAGCGCATGGGGACTTGCCGAGTGGGCGGCTTGGTTCGGTGGCAGCTCATGGGCCTTAGATTGCCGACCTCTGGTTTAGAGCATTCTTACGCTGCTTCAACAGTTGTGGCTTCCCCCAAAGAGTCCTGAGAACTGTGGCTTGTGAAGGGTGCTGACCTCACAGAGCTACAACTCCCAGCACCCGAACAAGTTTTCAGGATTCTCCACGACTGTTATCAAGTGGTATAATAGTGCTATAGGGAGAGAGCATGGTGTGGATGTGACCAGAGACTCCAGAAAATATTAGCGTGTGTGTTTTTAATGGCTACTTTCCTCCCCAAACCATCTTTTCCCCAAAATGTCACTAGAGATCCCAGTTAATTTGAACATTCCTCTTCAGCCAACTCTATAAGTGGGCTGTGGTATAGACCCTGCTCTGAGAATCACAACCCACAAGGCTAAGTGCCAGCCTCCCCCACTTTATATCTGGAGTCAATGTAGTCGCAGAAAGGAACCTGTGGCTTGGCCAAGATATCTGCAGCATGTTCTAGGGCAGCAACTGAATCTTTCTCCATCCGTAAGGTGCCCAGTCCTTGGTTTGGAGGATGCAGGTGGCAGCAGTCGCCCATCTTTCCATGCCTTGCCCTGGAGTGCTAATATTCCATCAAATGGCAGGTAGGCTAGCCCAGGTGTGTGCACCAGTCAGTACTTGGCAACCGCACAGTGGATGAGTGGCAGGTCCGTGCGGCAAACTGTCTCAATGGAAGAGCGCTGTGTTTACAACCATGTGAAAGATGTACCCATGACGAGATAATCTGGAAGCTTCCTTGGGGCACCACAAATAATTACTGGGCTACTTTACTACGGGCCTAGAACAAGGGAGCAAGCTAACCCTCTCACGTACCTCTGGTTCTGATGCTGGTGAATACAAGCAAGCATCTTCCTTGTAGTTGCCCGCTGCAGCGATTATCACCACCCCCATCCGGACCATCAGGCGGCAGGCCGTGTTCAGGATGTGGCTGTAGCCACCAGCCAAGGGAAGCAAGACAACCAGAGGGCTGTAGGGCTGGATATCCAGGGTCTTCTTAATGAACTCCAATCCTGTCATGTGAAAAAAATGAAATGGGCAGCTGAGCTGTCTTGCTCAAAAGAGAGAGCACAAGGCACGACTCTTCACAGTGTGTGCTTTGCCCTGTTTCTGAGCTGGGGAGACAAACCAGTAGAGCACATGTGAAAGAGGGAAAGGAGATTTTTGTACACACATCTGTCCTACTATGCAGAAAAGGAAGGAGAAGAAAACGTCTTGTTTGTTTTAAAGTTAGGAACCATGCAAGTGCAATGGACAAAAGGGTCAGCCCTTGATAGCACAAAACAAAAAAACCCCAGAAGACTTTTGTGGGACTTGAAAGACAAACAAAGCGAGAGCTGAGTTCATAAGAACTGTACTGAATATCTAAGTCCATTCAACCTAACAGGCTCCTCCCCCAGGCGGTGGTGGATCAGCAACATCCAAAGTCTGGCTGGGATTTGACAGATTGGACTCCAGAGTTCCGCTCCCCCTTGACGAACAGCTGCTGCTTACTCACCCATCAGAGTGCCACTCACAGTGCCCTTCCCCTGGCAGTTGAGCACTCGGAGGCTGCTCACGCTGGCTCCTTTGGCGATGCCGGCATCCCTCCCACTCACAACGCCAGCCATGTGGGTCCCGTGGCTGTCACACTTGCTGGCCTGCCACAAAGCATAAAGTTCGCCATTTATCACCTGCTTCTGCCCCCTCGTGCACACCATGAATGGCAATCCTTCACGTCCTCTGGTCTAAAACCACCCTGCGGCCTCTGCGTTGCTAAAGAATCAAGTGGTTCTGTTGCCTTCAACAGACATGAGGAAAAAGAGGAACCCAAAGAATGTGAAGTACTGAATTATATTACAGAATTCTAAATTAATTTTTACTGAAAACTACAGTGGTACCTCGGGTTAAGAACTTAATTCGTTCCGGAAGTCTGTTCTTAACCTGAAACTGTTCTTAACCTGAGGTACCACTTTAGGTAATGGGCTCCCGCCGCCACCACGCAATTTCTGTTCTCATCCTGAAGCAAACTTCTTAACCCGAGGTACTATTTCTGGGTTAGCGGAGTCTGTAACTTGAAGCGCCTGTAACCTGAAGCGTATGTAACCCAAGGTACCACTGTATTTGGAAAAAGAGCAATGGTAGAATGTCGGGGTGACGTGAAGACATAATTCAGGACAGTAATTGATTAAATGCTACCATTATTGGAAGGCGCAGGGAGAGAAGAATAAATGCTCCCAATGTAAAAGGGTAGGCATGACTGGAGCCATAATTTCATCCTTTCAAAGCTATCTTGAAATTCTATGCTGTCCAACGGCCCCATTATTCACCCCTTCGCTAGACAAAAACAACTGAACCCCTTTCCCTCATCTTGTGAAGAGCTGACTGCTCTCCCTCCCCATTATTAACATGCTAAATCGAGGGGGGGGGCTGCAGAGGTCGAGAAAAAGATTAGGGGCTTTAAGCAGATCCAGGTTGTGCCGCAAATATGAGAGGCTGGAAGCCCCTTGATCCTTCACATAAGGAGTGATTGTCATTACAGATAAAAAGCAGCTGAACTGCCTCTGGCCTACTTGCTCAACTGACACTTCCCGCTTCAAGAAAACACCATCCTAGTGGTGCCGCCAAACACAGTAACACGTTTTTATGAGGAATTCAGCAACGGAATAAGGGAACAAGTTGTCGGCATGACAGCTCACGTTAAAAAGCAAGTCATGAATGTTACAGGGCCTCCCCTGCCATACACATACGGTTAAAGCATGACAAGAGCACATGGGGCCTTTCAGATGCGACAATAACTCAGCAAAGCACAAAAACGTTGATTGATAATGCCTGAACAAAAGCCTCACTGTGACTGAAGAATCCATGGGGTTGGCGCAAGGGGGAAGCCTGAAGAAGGGGGCTGGCTGAAGCTGGCTTTCACACTCTGCCCACCTTTTGACAACCCCTCCCCCAAAACCACTCCCTAGAGAAAGGGGACCCTGCTGAATGGAGTAGGCTCTGGTGTAAAGGGCTAAGGGAGGATCCTCAGAAGTCAGGTGGAGGTAGCTCCTGTAAGGTGCTTCTGCTCAATTTGTGAGGACTGGCTCCTTCCTCCTGAGCCCACTGCACCAGAAGGAGCGTCTCCACCCCCACCATTCTGCCCAGACACTGAGGTCCAGCACCAAGGGCCTTCTGGCGGTTCCCTCACTGCGAGAAGCCAAGTTACAGGGAACCAGGCAGAGGGCCTTCTCGGTAGTGGCACCCGCCCTGTGGAACGCCCTCCCACCAAATGTCAAAGAGAAGACGAACAACTACCAGACATCTGAAGGCAGCCCTTTTCAGGGAAGCTTTTAATGTTTAATAGGTTATTGTATTTTAGTGTTTTGTTGGAAGCCGCCCAGAGTGGCTAGGGAAACCTAGCCAGATAGGAGGGGTATAAATATTATTATTATTATTATTATTATTATTATTATTATTATTTATCATCAGCATCACATCCCACCCCATTCAACAAGGTACCCCAACCCAAAGGAGTGGCTTTTCTGGGGTGGAGGCCATCAGGGTTGAAAAGTCAGCTTCCACCAGACTCCTTCTGTGGGCTTTCCCTTCAATTCAACCCACAGAGGCAGGATGAAAGCCCAGCCTCAGGTGTCAAACTGCAGCGCAAAAATTAGTTGGTATGAAATTTTTGGTTCAATTTTATTTGAAAAATGCTGCCCTGGACCTTATCTCACTGGCTTTAGGCCTCTTAAGATGGCACTGAGCATGTGCACAGATTTCCACCGCAATTGTGCCATTCAAACTGGAAATCTCCATGCAATGTACATATCTGAAACCACCTTAAGAGGCCATTCCGCCCTGGAGGAGAGGAAGAGACCCAATGGGAAGACTAGGATCCAACATCTTGGTCAGAGGGACTCTGGCTGCAGTCAGGTCTGTCCACAAATGGCATCTCACTGGGATGCACAGAAGCAGCTTCAGCACCCACAATGGTGAGTGTCTGTTAAGAACTCACCCACTTCCCAGCGGTACAGTTGCGAGCATCCCTTTTCAACATAACAAAAAAGCGGGCCTGAAGAAACTGACAGATTGAATTACACATGCTGCTCCCACAGAAACACCGTAACTGGTACTTAATCCCACAAATCTCCTCCAAGGACTAAAGGTTTCAGGGCTGAGCCATCATAATAAACATAGGGTTCTAGCAACGTCACTGGCAAAAGGGGCAGGTGGCAAGAAAGTCGTCATCGCTCACGAAGCAGAGCTGGCGTACCTGTCGGTGGAAGCGAGTGCCGTCTTCTTCTGGGACGTTCTCAAATTCAGTCATGAACACTCTGCCCTCGATCTCTCGGTGGTTGCTCTGGACCCCAGTGTCCAGCAGATAAACTTCAACCAGGTCGCCCCTGTCTAAAAAGAGGAGACAGTCAGTCAGTGACGCCAAGAAGCAGTGAAGGCATTGCTCTCAACGCAGCATCCCAGCATGCCAATATACAATGAGGTTTATCTTGCGCAAGCAATTTATAAAGGGAGCTGCTCCAATTTTGTCTTGTACGGAGCAGGCAGGAAAGGAAATGGAAGATTGGACTTAACACGATTATCCCTTCTATTCTGGTGATCAAAGGCAATACAAGGGAGTTGGCTGCTCTGTTTCTGTGTCGTTAAGGCCAGATTTGCAATCTTCGGAAAGCGGAAATTGGGGTGGGGGTGAGTCAGTCTACTTCGCTATTTAAAAAGTGAAGTAGCCTATCCAGTAATTATTTGAGGTCTCAGCATTTAACCATCTAGTGGTTTTAGCAGAAAACAAAAAGAGATATTCAGAAAATCCACTCTGCTTATTGTTAAATTTATGTTTTAATCAGAAACATGTGTGTAATGAAGTACATGTTTTAATTTCTCCCCCTTCCCCGCTTCCTCCTCCCTTCCTATAAATTCTAATTGTTACTGATACAAAATACCTTTTACCCATCAAAGCAATCAATGCAATTTACTGTATATAAAATTTCATATCTGCAACAATTGTAATCATTTTGGCACAAACACTTATTTCATTCATTTATTAAACTTCCTAGTTGCTTGTCACCTGAAGGTCTCCATTTTGACACAACTTTGTTAATAGATTCAGAAACGTTTACCTGAGTACTTATGGTTGTTTTATTTCCATTTTAAATTTCATGTAATTGTTGCATGTCATATGCTCTAAAGTAAACAAAGATGTATCACAATGCAATCATGTTGAACAGTTTAGAGAAGGAAATGAATAAAAACTATGTTGCAAAAAGAATACAAGCAGAGCAACTCAAAGCAACCCTCACACCAAGCCGGGTTGGGTGGGTGGATTCAGCAAGGCTGTTCCTCTGCTCATCTCCACTGGCTCAGCCCAGCCCTGCATCAGCTGCCAAGCATGGGGATGAGAGGCAAGCTGGCAAGTTATTCGCCAGCAGAAAGCCCCCAGGTGGAGTCCTCCTGGGGAAAAGAGGGGCAGGACTAAGCCAGCCTGAGATCCACTGGATCCGGAGCTGGTCTCGCTATTGTCATGTGACGGTCTCAGGCCCAAATAGGGCTGTAAGGGCAGCAAGCATGTGAAACAGGGCCTTATTGGTGGTGGCCCCACACCCATGGAATGCAGTCCCATGTGAACCACATAGTGGCAGACCAAGCAATCAGTGATAGGTAGCGCCATCGCTCTGCATAGGATTTTGTTGTTGACTCCATAGATATTTGGCATCTCATGCACACATGGTTGAATGGGAATATCACCTACTGGGAGGATTATATTCAGTAGATCCGTCTTGCACAGGGACAATCCGGCCCAGGTTCCAGGGAATGCTCTGAGCAAACACATAGGAGTCTTCTTCTATATAATCCACATGCGGTAGTCTCAGAGCCTGCACAAAAGACGACACGGGAAGAACGGTGCAAGTCATGCAAGAAATATCATCGCCATCATCCTACTCTTCTCCTAAAAGTATACAGAGCATATAACAGGAATGGGGGATCTGTGGGCCTTCAGATGTTGCTGGACTACAACTCCCATCACCCTGAGCAGTGGCCATGTTGGCTGGGGCTAAGGGGAGGTGGAGTCCAAAATCATCTAACGGAATGTGGAGAGAGGCCACTTGTATAATTTCCTCTTCTCCCTGCAGCTCCTCCCCATCAATGAGAGAGCATCTGGAAATTCAGATTTATACAATTAGTGCCCTGGAGCAACAAATCCACTTTTAAAAAGAAACTGGTTTCAAAAGTGACCGGGAAATGCACCGAAAAGTAGGTCAATAGAGGATGGCTCAAACAGATCAGGACAAATGCTCAATAAAGACTGGATACAATCTAACCTCTGTGTAAACCTTGTGCAAGCAAATCAGGATGAATGCTTAACAGGTGAACCGGAGGAGCCGTGAGTGCGGCTCAAATTGATCTCAACAGAACTGGGGTGTCACCACTGAGAAGGCCCTGCCTTGTGTGGTGACCTGCCCATCCAACCTTGTTCCATATTCATTCGGAAGCACAAGCAGAGCCTTCCTTCCCTGCAGGAATCAGAAGCCAGTCTGGCTGGTACTGAGGAAGATGAAGAGACATGCTGGAATGAGGAAGCCTAGCAGGGTGGGAAGGTGGTAAGGATAGGAGTGCAGCAGGCAAGGTGGAGGGGCTGAGAGAAGGACTGGGGAACCTTTGCCCCTCCAGATGTTGCTGGACTCCAATCCCATCAGACCCAGAAAGATGGCAGGACAGAGACCAAAGACTTTTCTTCTCTATGCACAACATGTCCTCCTTACAAAATTGTGCAGGCTTCTGTTTCATCAATGTACAGTGGTGCCTCGCAAGACGAAAAGAATCCGTTCCGCGATTCTAGGCGACTTCCGGGTTGGCGCCATTGTTTAATGGCGGATTCCCTCCGAGCTCCGGAGGGAATCGGCTCCGTAGCGTCTGGGTCTGTCCGCTGCGGCGAAGCGGGGACCCTTAAAATCACAGGCGCGGATGCCTGTGAACACAGAGACTCGGCGGGCACCATTTGCGCCCCCCCAATCCGCGCCGGAGCCTTTTTAAAGGCTTTGGAACGGAGGCAGGGTGAGGCGTGGTGCTGAGAGTACTCCCTCGCCTACGGAGTGAAGCCGCAAGCCATAGACAGAGAGCGCCAACTTCTTCCAAGACCGACTGGACTCTAAAATATAAACCCGTGAGTAATACGGAGATTGGAACGTTAAAAAACTTAATTCTGGATTTGGAACGAGCGGGAAGGGGCTAAAAAGGAAGTCACCCCCCCCCTCTTTGTAAACAATTTAAAGCAAAGGACTGGGCAACTAAGGTCGAGAGAACCTGTTTTTTAGTGAAAAGATCTTGATTTCACGGTTTTGACACTATAAGGATTTACTGGAGGATAAAAAGAATTTGGGGACTGAAATTTCACCCCCCCCCCGAGACCCGGGAACGTCCTAAGAGAAAGTCTGTTGCATGGAAGATTTTGACAGCTGTCAAGAGAGCTGCGAGTCAGCTAGTTGCTAGCTGGAAAAAGAGAACATTGTTTCTGCTGTTTTTGTTGTTTTATTTGAAAATAACGAGGGCTGATACAAATTAACTGGACTTTTGGTTTTGAGCTGAAAGGAATATTAAGGAACTAAAATCCCCCTAGAGGGGTAATAGGGATACTACATTACAAAAATGGCTGGAGTACGTAAATTTCAAGCAGAACTGGATAGAACACTCGCTCTCTTGGGAAACTTGAAAGATGAATACAATGTTATGTCTACAAAGATATCACTACTACACTGGACAGTGAACAACAGTTTTGAGCCTGATAAGGACTTGAAACAGGAACCCTACTTAACTGAACAAGTAAATGAAACTGAAAGTGCAGAAATGATGGAGCAAGGTGCTGTCTTTGAAGAAAATGAAGGAGAAGCAGGAGATGTGCAGGAGTTAAAGGAGAGTTACAATATGAGGCCTGACATGATGATAAAAAAGGACAATAAAAATTGGATGTGGAAAGCCTGGTCTGAATGGGAGATTATAAATCTGCGGAAGGTGAAAGCTGGAGCCTTGGGGACAACTGGATCTGTAAGAAATTTGAAACAAGAGTTGGAGCCCCCCATAGGCTTTGCGTTCAAGTATGGAAGACTGGCTGGAAGCAACAAGGATTCTGCTGGGCCGGAGCCCCTCCGCGACTTGGGGTTCAACATTAAGGACCATCAAAGAGACCGGCAGAAAGGAACTGAGAGAGATAAAAGGGCCTCGGACGTGAGGTCTCCAGGCTAAATAAATAACATAAAGACTGATGGACATTGGTTGGGGACTGGAACCGGGAAAAAGGGCGGGTGGAGGTTGGGAATCCAAAGGGTACATAAGGATAATTTGTTTTTCTTTTCATTTTTAATTAGTGGTAAGGAAATTGGGTAAATCGTGGAAGGGAAATTTTGGTCGACTTTAGGAAAAAGGTTTAAGAACAATTAATGAGGTATAAGTATTGATGTGTGTTTTTAATAAGGTAAAATTGGTTTCTTCTTTTTTGAAATTAATTGAAAATAAGATTGTAAAAAATAAATGGAGGAAATGGAAAAAAGAAGCAAAGTAAAATAATGGTATGTTAGAATAAATGTATAAATTAAGGTAAAGAAATAAGTTAAGGACTTGCTGAACTGATAATTTAAATTGGAATACAAGAAGGGGAGGTGTGAGGAGGTCTGAGAAATAAGGTTAAGAACAATAAGTATGAATAATTTTATGTGTTTCTTTTTTATTTTTTCTTTTTTTGTTGTTTAATTTTGTTATGTATTTTTGTATCTTTCTTTTGTTTTGTTTATTTTTCGCTCTTGTTTAATTCATGAAAATGCTAATAAATATTTAATAAAAAAAAAAAAAAAAAAGAATCCGTTCCGCGATTCTCTTCGTCTAGCGGTTTTTTCGTCTTGCGAAGCAACCCTATTAGCGGCTAAGCAGATTAGCGCTATTAGCGGTTTAGCGGCTTAGCGGCTATTAAAGGATTAGCGGCTAAGCTGCTAAAAGGCTATTAGCGGCTTAGCGGCTTAGAAAAAAGGGGGGGAAGCGGGGAAAAAAATGCAAGACTAGCAAGACGTTTCGTCTTGCGAAGCAAGCCTATAGGGAAAATCGTCTTGCGAAGCAACTCAGAAACGGAAAACCCTTTCGTCTAGCGGGTTTTCCGTCTTGCGAGGCATTCGTCTTGCGGAGCACCACTGTATTCAACTACGCCTGACATCCAGCAACGCCACTTGCTCCCGTAACTGTTTCTGTGAGTCCATTCCCTTCATTGGGCAAAAAGATTCCTGCATTGCAGGGGGCGGAACTAGATGACCTTGGGGGGTCCCAGCTCTACAATTCTCTTAATTTTATAATCTCTGATAGCTTTGTTTTTAATTTTCTTGTCATTACCATTACAAGTTATGCAGCTATTATCGAAATCAGCATTACGGCGGGTACTTAACAAATGGAAAAAGACATACTCCTCCAGTTCTGGATAATTCTAATAGCAATTCCAATATCTGACAAAATTCCTTCCAACGTCTGACATCTAGCTCATATTTGCTAATTTCCCCTTTGCCACCATTTAGGGAGCCTTTCCAGCCTCTTTTTCTCAAAGCAGCTCAAACTGTTGTAGCGGCAAGTCATAAATTCTCCTGTGTGCAATCAGCGCTTGAGGCCTTTGTTGGTAAATATCTACTGCATGCAGGAAGCACACCATTGACGGACTGTGGGAGAATCTCCTTGCTGCAGGCTAACTCTGTGGCCGCTGCCCCCCACAAACATACACCAAACACGCATACGCAATCTCAATCTCTCTCGTGCTCCCACACAAATTCTAATCCTCTCGTCCATTCTCTCTTTGGGTATGTGCATGCATGCGCACACATCCATCTGTGAGCGCTCCTGAATATTTTCCCTTCCACTTCCCTTATGCGTGTGCAGACAAGCCTTTGTGACCGCAAGCACAGCCAAACAGAGGGCATGAGATGCTCTTCCCTGCACCTGTCGCAACTTGCACATGGGTGTCTAAAACCCTGCAGAGAGAGCCGTGTCAACGAGTTGTTTTAGAAAACCCAAACCAGGAGTGTTTGCATTCTGCATCGGATGATTTCCCCTAAGCAGCGTTGCAACGCTCTTAAGTTCTCTGATTCGCCGACTTTCACAGAGCTACCAGCCTGAAGCGTATCTGGCATCATAAGCGGCTAGGAAGTGATGAAGCAAACCTATTTGCCTCCGCTGAGTCTTGCATCACTTTGGATTTCTCAAATGGCACCTGCCTTATCGTAAGATTATGAAATGTTTGGAAAGGACCACTGGGTTATCAGTTGTCCTGTAAAAAGCCATAGGAGTCCATGCAAATATGCCCTTCTCAGAACGCAAGGGGAAAAGCCATCACAAAACACCTCCCAAACACTTCCCACGGGGACAAACAGGAAAGCTGCTTCTTATTTGTATCTTGCCAAGGAGGTCAGAACATTAGCCGTGCCGTAATCTCATAAAGTCAACACAGCATGCACTCCTGCCCAACGAGAGAACGTTGCGGCTGAGCAGGGACCTGAACCTGGTATTCACATCACCATAACAAGCCCAGCACTCTGATCCAAAACACCACACTACAGTCATTCAAGGGCTGTTGGGGAAATTGGGAAGCATCGTTTGGTGGCAAAATCATTCCCAGCAACGCTGTGATCACTGGATGGAAGAACGCTTTTAAATGTAAAGCAATTGCTTTTAGAATGTTCTAACTGTAACTGCTTTTTAACCAAACGTTTTTAACCAAAACTTTTAGATGTTTTTGTTACTGTTTTTTAGAATATTTAAACTGCTTTAGAATGTTTTTGCTTTGCTTTCAAATTGTATGTCTATCTGCAGCCCTGGGGCTCCTTGGGGAGGAAATAAATTCAGTGAACAAGTTAAGTATTTTTCTGCAGAAAAGAAAGATCCATTTTAAAAAATGCATTGTTTCATAATATCAATTAGTAACATAAGGAATGAGTACAATGCCAGTAAAATTGTTCGGTTTCAAAGGGGGAATCAGTGTGTATGCATGTGCGTGCATGCGTGCACAGGTCTTTGGCCACACAGTTGGCCCACAACTTATGTTGTGTTATGTTCCAGGGAGACCGCCGAAAGCCAAAGTCACATATAGTGAAAACAGAATCACAGACTTGTAGAGTTGGAAGGGAATCTTTCACTCACTGTGAGGCTCAAACCTATGAGCCTGAGATTAAGAGTCATGCCCTCCCATTCAATGGGGGGGGGGAGGATTGCCAAGGTAATATATTCCCCAGAACCACCTCCCTTTAAATTTTTCTTTCTTTTTTTACCACACACATAAAGCTGAATGCCCACAAGTTTAAGTTGGATGCTTACTGTACTAATATTGGAATGTTAACTGGTCCAGCTCCAGTATCTTTCATTTTTGTTCTCTTTAAGATTTAAACAATATAAAGGAAGAGCATGCTGCCGAATTGTAAAAGTGCACTGATTTATTTATTCTTACCCCAATCATATATTTTAGTTCAACTACAGTTGGCCTACCGGCAGTACCGGTTGCTAAGGCTACGCAGGGATGGCGGCCTACATTGACCCCCAGGTTTCACAACTCTGTGCCTCGCTGACACTCACTGAGAGAAGGAGGCGTTCAGTATGGTGTGGGAGCAGAGCAAAGCCAAGCTGCTCCTTCTGCCCCTGCGCCATGTTGAGCTCCTGCGGCCTTGTTCCCCCTCCCTGCCTAAGAGCGGCGGCCACGCGCAGTCCCAGGAAGACAAGAGAGCAACACAACCACACAGCCTTCCCACCACTGGTTATGGGAAAGACAATTTGAGATATTTATACAACAAGCAGAATTCACATAGTGTACTTGTTCAGTTTTGTGTACTAAAAACAATTCAAACACCACTCAGTAGATCCTGGTCAATTTCGGCCAGTTGCACATTGCCAGAAGGCCCACATCATTGCCCCACGCAATGGGGAACAGGGACTTAGTGAAAGTTCATACAACAGAGATGATTAAAAAATAATAATAACTGTAGGGACGACAAAAA
This sequence comes from Podarcis raffonei, assembly GCF_027172205.1. Lineage (NCBI taxonomy): Eukaryota > Metazoa > Chordata > Lepidosauria > Squamata > Lacertidae > Podarcis > Podarcis raffonei. The sequence goes on from NC_070607.1 coordinate 42,372,336, forward strand.
CCAGAAACAAAAAGCAGACAGATGCACAAGTATTAGCCCCCCAAAGTGTTTTGGGAATTTTTCCTTCTACTCACTTAAGCATTCTGCTTGGTGCACCAAAAGAAGAGTCTGAAATATCTGTATACATGCAGCTGGTTCTAACTAAGTAAAAGATCCCAGCAGATTCTGCTCCGCAAAAGCCAAATTCTTAACTTTTTTTTCCTTTACAGATGTTAACAGCTGTTGAGATGATGGTGCCTTGCTTTTGCTAGCCAGATTTCTTAAAAATATCTCTATTTGTTGTTGATATGGCATTGCACAAAATTTATTCAAACACAGCCTAGACAGCCATCTTTTACAAGATAGTCTTGCTCCATCTTTAGCAGGGAGGTTTCGACTAGATGGCCTATAAGACGCTCCCTTCCCAGGGTTTGGGTGGCATTTGGCATGGCGCGGGCGGAGACTTTCCCTTGCAGCATGGGTCCTCCCCTTCTCCCCCTCCACTTCCCCCAGTATAGCTCCCCTACACCTCTCCAAATCTCTCCAACCCTCTGGAGCAGTTATTTGGAGCTGTGGGGAGCCAACAATGCCCATTCCACTGGTGGAACCTCACAAGGTATATTTTATGCTGCATTTGATAAATCTGTAGAGCCAGGGGAGAATTGGATGAGAGACATGCCAAGATCTGAACGTAAATAAGTACCTATTGTGCTTGTAAATACTGCTGGGCTCTGTCAGGGACTAGGAGGAGAAGATAGGAGACTGACTTGGAAATGAGGGGAGGCAACAGGACTGGTGGGCCTGCCTTTTCCCAACTTGTAAGTATACTTTTGACAATAGTTTCTTCCACACTCTGGACATTTCTGATAGCACCGTGATGGACTATAACTCTCCTCGTCCCTGCCCATAAGCCATGCTGGCTGGGGCTGACGGGGGTTGGGACCGAACCACGTCTGGAGAGATCCTGAGTTCCCCAGCCCCGATGCAGAAAGAGGGACTTACCATGTGCAGCACATCGCTGCTCATCTTCACGAGAAAGCCCTGGAACAGGTCCTCAAAGATATGCAGGATTTTCGTCAAGTAGCCATGCCTGGCTGCTCTGGCCTGCAGGCGCTTGGCGGTCCTTGACGTCTGAGATTTGTGGGTTTCTTCCTTAAGCACCACAATGTATTGCCCTGGCAGGCGCCACAAGTCCTGCGTTTAGACAAAACAGAAGTAGAGAGTTGGTAGATGATTTGCAGAAGCACGTGCCCCACTAGGGGGGTGGCGCAAGCACAGGGTGGGGCTCTGGTGCCCTTAAGAAAGTGTGAGATTCTGCTCCTAGTCCCACATACTGGGCATTGCCTCTTCTGCATGCTCACTTCTTTTGACATGCATATGAAGTGAGCCAGTGGTGTGGCAGAGAAGGAGCAAAGCGCCACCGATTTCATAGCAGGAATGACCGCGACATCCCCCTGAGGGGGGCCTCCTCTGCGTGCCAACCAAATAAAGCTTTTCTAAAAGACAAAATGACCAGATAACCAACCACCCTCTATTATGGCTAATCAAAATAGCAAGCAAGCTTTAGAGGGCCACCAGAATTCTCCATCAGGCTGCAAATTAAGCAAAACTTGGAAAGGGGTCCCTGCATTTATCCAAAAATCATTTTGGCTTTACAGTCTCAGAAGAGATGTGGGTGTGCTGTCACGAAGAGGGCCTGCATTTCAAAATTAACTACTGCACCACTGTATTTAACACCTCACTGGAAAGGAAACAGATTCCACTCAACCACTCCTCTGACTTAACATTTTTTGGCTCAACGCAGCCACTTTAAGAAGCAAACAACACCTTGTTAAGCACACACACATAAAGCAGCACAATCTTTATTTGCGTAGTGAAGGACAACTGAGAATTGATGTGGTTTTGAAAGTGAAGGAAAGATGTGCTGGTCGTTTTTCCAGTTCAAAATCTCTCCCTCCTAGCAATTCCACCCACAGATATGGATATAAACGTATGGAACTTTGTGTAAGAAATAGCAGGAGCAGGGAGAGATTTTGAGTGAGGAAACTGATCAGCAGAGAAAGGATTGCGCAAACACAAGCTCACACACCTCTACTAAAAATCTGCTTTTTATTTTTTTAAAAATTTGGAGTTTGTTGCACACATCACCATGTCATGTATAATCTGCCCCTTAGAAGGAAGCTGATTCTGTACCGTATATCAGAGGCAACTAGGAGAAAGGGGGAAGGACCAGGAATTTTGTGAAGCAAATCTTGCTGAATCCAGCAAATTATTCTCCCATCTTCTAGTCAATCGCACAGGGCTGAGATGAATGGGACATGGGAGATCCAGAATCAGACCTCCCAACATCTTTGCTCAAAAGCAGTCACATCCTCCGATTTGGATCAGGGTTGGATGCTGAGTGAATTGGGGCCGGGGAGCTTCTTCTCTGCACTGTTTCCGTGATTTAAAATCCCCACCTCCCAGAAGCTGCTATTAGCTGTGGAGCGTGGAAGACATAAACCATTAACTGGATGTGCTTTCTCTCGTCTCTGTAGCAGCGTTGGGCAGAGGAAATTTAAACTGGGGAAAATGTTTAAAAACCGGTCTTTCAGCACTAAATCCTGATCCAAATCATTTTCCCACCCCACCTATAAGTGCTTCTTAAGATGCCGAGAGATCCAATTATAGATCTCCTGCAATGATTACGTATAGATGCCCCCCATCTTTTAGCAATCTCCATTTGTGTTCCTTTCTCTTTTCATTTTTCACGCACCCTTACACTGTTCTGATTTTTTTAAAAGAAGCCAAAACCAAAATCCAGTGACCCTTTTTTTTGGGGGGGGGGACCTGCATACACATCTAAGAAATCCAGATGCTGACTGCTCATTGCCTCCTATATTGACCATACCACCTGGTTCATCTCTGGGCAGACTCCACCTCTAAAAGCCAGGGAAGTGAATTTGCAAGAGCACCTTGACTCTTCCTGACACTCCCTTGAGAGGAGGTAGGTCAGCCGTGCACCCTGCACAGCACAAGCCAAGGCAGCAGATATTCTCTATCATGGCTGGAGCTTGCAAGGCAGGTGGACTGCACGAAGGCATCCAATCAAAAGAGGCAAGGCTCAGAAGTGCCCCAAAGACAAAAGAAAGACAATACAACGCAGAGTGCCAGGAGACCAACCCCTGCATTTCCCAACCGCTCCCTGGATGCCAGATCTTTCAACTCATATGCAAGACAAAGCAGGCATTTTTTAAAATGAATAGTTCCAATAGAAGCCATGTCACCAGAGATCACAAGACCTTAATAGGCAGATCTACCTTTCAGCAGACGAGGAGGTTCTGAGTGAAGGCAAAATGCAACAGGTGTGCATTCGTTGCAAAATATCCTGGGAGCCTTTAAGGCATGCCCAACGTTACAATAGTATAGTATATGACTGGTGCCTGGCCAAATTTCCTAAAATGGACGCTTCACAAAGCCTCTTCCTCCCGCTGCCTGAACCTAACATTTCAAATGTCCCTTCTTCAAGAGACAACACCCCCCCCTCCCCAAAAAAGAGAGGATAGGGGAATGATTTCATAAGGAAACAGAATAGATCCAAAATAACAGGGGAGGGGGATATTGGGTCCCTGTTCCCACAACAGCCTTTGCTTCATGAACCATGATGCTAATAATAAGCCCATCCCAGGTCCTGACCTACCGCGGGTGTCTGAATTTGGCAGCAGAAATCCCAAAGCATGCATTAGTATCCTTCCAAATGGGGAAAACAAGTTTCCAGACAGGGGAAGGGGTTGGGGAAGCAGTGCCACAGAAACAGGGCTTCAAGTAAACCTAGGATCCTCCTATGGAAATGTTTCTGAATGCCAGAGCCCTGCCCAGAAACAAGTGAAGCTGACTATAATGATGAGAGCAGCCTGGGGCATGTGCAAAGAGACAATGTGCAGAGAGATTATTTTCCTTCCCGCCCAAGAAAGCACAGCCCATTTAGGAAGCCGCCTCAAATTGATTCAGACCCTTCTAGCTCAGTGTTGCCGGCACGGACTGGCAGCGGCCCTCCAGGGTTTTCACGCAGAGAACCATTCCCAGTCCTGCCTGGAGATGCTGGGGTTGGAAGCAGGCACGCAAAGCTTCCCAATAATGCACACTCGGCTTCAGGTGGGGCGGGTTCCAGAGGGAGGGAGCAAGGCAGCGCCAGGCAAGATCCTCTCTGGTCTAGGGGCTGACTGCCCGCAAGCAAAGGAACGAGCACCTGTGCAATGCGAACCCGGGGTCTCTATGGGGTCCTTTGGGCAATCCTTGCATTGCCAATCCCTTCAGAAGTCCTACGGAATTCGCTGGAGTTTATACTCCCGGGCAACTGCAGCCTAAGGTCCCAATCTATTTTTGGGGGGAAATCTCTTCGATGTGTTTTTTCGACAGTCAAGAGGCATAATATATTTTATGAAATAATCAATAAGCTCCATTGCAGCGCGTAAAGCTACTTTTGCACGGGAGCCAGGGGCTCTCGCTGCCCCCCAAACCCCGCCTGTCTGGAACGACCAGAGTCCTCAACCTACATCCCGAGCCTCGGAGGACGGAGGTGCCCCTCCAGGCCACCCCCCAGCTCGCCCCAAGCGAGTGGGAGAGAAGCAGCAAGGGCACCAGCCGGAGCCGGAGCCTTCCGAGTCCCTCTGGTCCTCCTCTCCGCCACGGTCACCTTATTGCTCCGATGGAAAGCGGCGGACCCGCTCCGGTATTTCCCCAAGTCGGCCTGGCTCTCCTCCTCGAAGGCGAAGGACGCCACCAGGTCGTCGTCGTCCTCCTCGTCCGGATCGTCGAGGTTGGCGGCAGCCGGAGAGAGCGCGCCCAGCAGGAACAGCAGCAGCAGCAGCGGAGCGCGCAAGCAGCGGCCGCCCATCGTGTCCCCCGCTTGGGAAGACCGCGGGAGTCGGCAGAGACCGAGAAGAAGCCGCCGCCGCACGCGGAAAGGCTCGGCTCTGGAGCGCAGCGCGACGCCTAGAACCCGGCGCGGGCGGAGCCTAGAACCCGGCGGGGCCCTGCACTCAGCGGGCTGCTGGCGCGAGCTGCCCTTGGCGCGGCGGCAGTTGCACGGGGCGAAGGATCAGCAAATGGGAATCGCATCCCACAGCTCGCTTGCACACCCAGCGCGCACGCACACCCCCCTCGCCCGCTTCTTTCTCGCCGCTTCGACTTTCCCTCCTCCCCTTTGCCTTTCCATGTGCTCCTCTAAATCTTTTTGGGGCGTGGATGTGCCGGATCACGCCACTATTATCCCATCGGACCATCCTATCTCGTTAAACATTAATTGGAGTTTCTCTCATCCCTGGAGATCAAGTTGCTGCCCCGTTTTGCTTTTCCTGGCGTCAAATTACAGGATTACTTTCGCGTGGGTGTTTTTTCTTTCTTTCTTTCTCAAACGCATTCCATTGCATAGCTTCCAGAAGGAAAAATGTACTGTATATATTCTATGCATGAACACGATTGGAGGACAGCGTCTCAAGGGGATAAGGGGGTGCAGCTGTGTATGTAAGGAATTCGAGAAGCAGTAGGCATGTTGTGGCATGGGTCTTTGGAACGCTTTTTTGAAGGAGACCTGGAAAAAATGTCCACAGTACTCCCCAGACTCTTGTTTCTTCGGGGTACGATAGTACTTCCATCCCCAGGAAGTACAGCTTTAATTTCCCAAGAGAACATAGCACACAAAGCAAGGCCGAGAGATCCCCCACCTCAGGGCCCTCACTAGGGCACAGCCCCTCTCGCTGACAGAGTGCCTTTGCCTGGCTGGAATGTGACCTTGAACTGCCAGAATGTTTCTCGCTTGCCTCAGTTGCCTGGATGCAGAGGCGGGCTGTAGGGTTCCCAGACTTTGCATGCCTGAAGGCAGCCTGCTATACAAGGGCCAGAGTGGCATCCACTGAGCCACCTACCTTTGCCTCTGGCTCCGCCCACTTCTGACTCTGGCTCCACCCACCACTGGCCTGCAGTGACTCAAACAAAGCACATATATAGCCCACTCCTGCTAGCTTATTTTCTCTTTGCTGAAAGACCCGTGGATTGAACCTAGTAACCTTAAAATCATAGACTCATAGAGTTGGAAGGGATCCCAAAGGTCATCCAGTCCAACCCCCTGCAATGCAGGAATATTTTGTCCAACATGGGGTTCGAACCCAAGACTGACTGAGATTAAAAGTCTTGTGCAGGCCAAGCATGTGGTCTAACCACAGAGCTATGGATCCTGCCTTTGACACTGTCAAATACAGGTGAGCCTACAGAGACAGAATTAATACCTTATGAAGCCCAGGTCAAATATTATGAATTATTATTATCATCATCATCATTTAACCCCCACCTTTCCATCTGCATATGTTCAAGGCAGATTGCAATATAATGTTAAAATAAAAATAAATAAAATTATGCCTGCAAATATCTCTGTTCTTTTTTTTTTTCGCATTCTTATTCTGCTTTTCATATTAGTTGCCGCTTTCCATATTGACATGAACTCACATGGCAGACATTTATAAAAGCAGATTAGATAACAATTAAAAAAATAAGAAAGGACGAAAAATGAGGGTGGAGCAGCAGAGAGCCACGGGCAGCAGCCTTCCCGCTACAGCCATTTCTACACCTTGCTTGGATGGGGCAGGCCAGGGTGAGGGCAAAGGCACTGGACAGATGCACCGGCAGAGCCCATCTGGTACACAGCCCCACTTTGCCGCTGCCCCAGCCCCATTTCTGTAAACTGCTGGGCCACCAGTACTGGGAGGGTGACTCTGCCCCACACCACCAGCTGCTACTGCCACAGACAGAGCTTCCATATCACCTTATGTCACCTTTCACACTCAGTGGCATCACTTTGAGTCACCAAGCATGTAGCGCATACACTAATTAAGGCTGCAGCCTTTGATTGTATCCAACTATGTTCTAGACCCATTGAAATGAACAAACCTAAGTTAGTTCTGCCCATTAATGTCATTGGGTCTGCTGCTGAGTAGGTCTAACACTGAACACAAGTCCTAGCCTTTCTTTCTGGAAGGCCATTGTGCCAAAAGCATAATCAGAGAAGCATAGTATTGTCCACCCTCCTGCAATGCAAGAATCTCAACCAAAGCATCCATGACAGATGGCCACCCAACCTCTGCTTTAAAATCCCCAAGGAAGGAGAGCCCACCGCCTTCCCAAGGGGTCTCCTTCACTGTCGAACAGCTCTTACCATCAGAGAGTTCACCCTGATATTCACACATCCTATGCCAGGACCCTTTCAGTGCTTCTGGATCTCTAGTGCAGAGGCAGTGCTGCATCCAGGGCTTTTGGCAGCAAATAACAGCTTCAGCTTTTCTCTGCTACAAATGGGACATGAATCTATGGTCAGCCTTAGAAGGTCATTCCGGCTTAGAGTTACTGTGCAGTCCTCACCTGAACACAGAAGTAGAGAAAGCAAAGGAATTAGAAGCAGCTTCTGATCAAATGAACCAGCCACACAATCGAATTACGTTATCAATGCAAAGAATGTAGATTTGGGTCAACTGTTAGGAGAAATGTATTTGTGGTAAGAGCAATTTGACAGAAACCTAATCTGGGTGGGGTGGCACTCTCTCACTGGAGGTCTTTGTGCAGAGGCCAGACAGCCACCTGTTAGGGATGCTTGAGATCTCCGACTTCTTGAACTGATTGGGATTGGCTAGATGACTTATAAGACCCCTTTCAACTAAGGATGAGTGAATGTGTCAATTTCATTTTGTCTCAGTTTCTCATTTATCCTTAAGTTTAATTCTCCACATTGCTGCAGCAGTTTGTGGCTTTTTTTTTAAAGGTCCTCAGGAAAATTAATCAGCCTGTTAGTGTCTATTTCTCCTAATATGCACAAGTTTGTATGCAATGTCTCCTTATATAATGCACTTTGTGTACCATTTTCATTTACATATATATATTCATTTCTATGCACCTCGGTGTACGGATTTTCGTCCACTTTAACTGGAAGGAGAACTGCGTTGCAAAATTAGGAGAAACACATCTTTCAAAAGACATGCTTCAGTTCTCCTGTTGCTCTGGAAAATACAAATTAGGTTGATTCACCTTTAAATGCAAACTGAATAAAGTTTCTCCCCCCAAGCCTACCTCTGACTCCGTGGTTCTGCTGTTCTGCAGCAAATTGCTCTGTCACATAAATTGCGAGGCCGTAACAGGCCATGCCCGAAGGAGCTACACAATGTGCTCTCAAGCAAGTAAGATTGCTGTGGAATGATCAAAACTCAACTAAGTCATATTTTTGGAAGAATAACTGAAAAGAAAACAGCAGTGTTTTCCTCTTTTTTTATGTTCTGGCCAGGACATTTTCAAAAGAGTGTTATCGTGAAACTCTGGGCAATCATTTCCGTGCGCTGGAGGAGGAGGGAGGTGGAACTGGCAAGAAAAACCACCAGGAAGAGCTCAGCGGATGGCCTTGGTTGGAAAGCCTGTGATGTGGCTCCTCCTTCAGATATTTGGGGCTTAATCCAGTTCAGCCCATTTCCAACAAAAACCACAACATGCTGCGGTGCCTTTGATTTTACAGTCTGTATGTTTTGTGGGTTGGCCGCCTCTTCAGACTTAACCCATACAATTTGCTCCCAATGGGACTACTCCGGAGAGAAGGGAAGGCCTAAAATTTTGACAAACCTTTCTCAGTCCAAGGACCCCATCGCCTCAGGGACAACCTTCATGAGGAGAAGGCAGACCTAGAGGCAAAAGTGGGAAGAGCAACAGATGTAATTCTTGCCTTCGTACTGCAGGCTTCGTACCACAGGCCTTGCACAAGTCAGAGGTTTCTACACGACCCTCCATCCAGGCCAACAAGGGGCGTTATAATAGTTCAATGGCACATTTCCTGTCAGACAAAAGCACTCAAGGACAGCACAGAGATGGGGTAGAAGCAGTGCCGGATTTACGCATAAGCTAAACAAGCTATAGCTTAGGACCCCACTCTCTTGGGGGCCCCCAAAAAAATTAAAGAAAAGAAACTGGATGTACATTTCCAAAATATAAGATAAAAAACAAATAAAATAAAACCTACATACAGCAACAGTGTTTTGTGTTGTGTAGGCTCCTATGATGTAAGTATGATCAAAGCAGCCCCGCCTGCTTTGATAAAATACATATTTTGTTATGTGCAAATGGCTTTAGATACCCATTAGGTCCATAAATTACCAAACTGTATAGCATATATTCAACACACAAAAACAGCGACAATTTGTTGTTGACAAAGGACAGCTGGACATATAAAGGGCCCCATTACCTTCAGTAGCTTAGGGCCTCATCAAACCTAAATCCGGCCCTGGGTAGAAAAGAGGGGCAGTCAGTGTTGTCACTGGGGGGTGGCATTTTTGCCTTGGGAAAGGCCTGAGGGTCACATTCAGATCACAGTCCTGAGGTTCCCCATGCCTGGGAGAGATGAATAATTTTATTAAGTTGTTTAATCTTTGATTTTTTTTTAGAAGTACAATAAAGTGTTTGTGAATTGTGTGAACTGGCATGGGCTCAGAGGCGCACAAATGCGCCTCTTGTCACAAGTCATGCCACATGGTACTATCCAATCAGAATCTTACAGTTCTATGAACCCACAATCCTCTAGACTGAATGAACTAGGGTTCAATTCTTGGCATCTTAGACACCTGAGCTTCCAGGGACTCAGGCAAGTGCCTCTCCTGGACTGCCTACAATCAAAGTCCATCGGGCTCTCACACCTGTGGAATGGAAGGGACAGAAATAAGACACCTTAATTTGTTTCTGGGGAAGGAATATTCCTCCAGCCAGCGCACTATTATGAGGGAAAGTGTGTGTCTCCCCTGCAATGGCTGTACCTGAGTTATGACCACCTGGGAAGGTCTTTCACCTTTGTCCTCGAGCTTCTAAGTAATGTCTGGGCTCTTTACAAGAATGCTTTGGATATCTAGTGAAGATGTTTATGTTGCATCTTTCGGACAGCAACAACAAAGGGCTCCTTTTCAGTAAATAAATACCAGTAAATAGCATGCATTCTTGCTCTACAGAATTCTGAACAGGGCAATTTAAATTTATCCGATTAGCTTAAAATGCACACACACACACAAAATGGAAATTTGAACCCATCCCATGTTACATTTGAAATCGTGTTACATAATGAAAGGAGGAGGAAGAGAGAATCTCTGTGCCTCTCGCGGTCAATTTCACACAGTCGCTGCTCTTGGCTTGATGCCTCCCTGAAAGATTGGCTCCTTCTCTATGGACTAGAGGCAAACTGGCAAGCCAAGAAAGCCGGCAGTTGGCTGGATCCTGAAACACATATGAGTTGTTCCAGTTTTTCACTGTGGAGAGCTGGCCATAAGGCCTCCCAGACAGCAGAAAATGGGATCTTGGGACCACAAGGGGTTGGGAGCCCCTGCACAAAGGGGGCCTGCTTAGCCTGTGTATGAGGCTTCACATCAGGAACTTCTTGGTGGAGCAAGAAGAGTTAATAGGCTAGATCTTTTCATCTTTGTTCATGAGCAGGAAGAAATCTTCTGCTGGGCACCAAAGAGCAAAGGCTCCTTGTGCCAAAATAAGAGGAAAGCCAACAGATCTGGAAAGAGATGGATTCAGTGACCTGCTTTCGTTTATCCAAAAGACGAATTCCAATTGCTCCTGTCATATTAGAATATTCCTGGATTCTAATATAAATTGATTTAATTTACTTCACAGGATACATGGAGTAAAAGTGGTAAGCATGTTTGTAACCTGGTGGGCTGAGATCCAGGGCAGAACAGACAAAATGGGCCTGTTCCAAAACAGTAGCCAATGTTAAGACTATATTGGGAAAAAGCAAAACAGGAGCCCTGTGGAATAATCCAATTAACACATCTTGCAGCAGCAAGAGTCTCCTTTTTCAGATGCATGAGTATTCTATATCAGAAGGCTAAATTAATATCTTCCAGAGGGACAAATTCCAGTTGGGATGGTCAAAAGCAACTGGGGCTGGACACATCAAAAAAGCGTTTCAGGAAAATGCGTTGTAAGCTTTATTATGGGAAATCACATTGGAGACTGATGGGACTCCACAGTGCCACCTGGTGTCACAGAGTTATAACACATATAGAACGCTTTTTCTTTACTAATGAAGCTGAGCCCAAAGAACCTTGCGGCACCAAACCATTTCTTGTGGTAGGACTTTTCTTGGTTCAAAGCTTGCTTGCTTGCTTATGGGAATGTAAGGAAGGATCCAGAGAGCTGATGTGCAAAGCATGTATTCAGTACATAAGCCAACCATTCGTTTGAGAATCAAAGCATAGGGAAAGAAACAGGACTCAATAGTTGTATAGGAGAGACTTTAGTAGTAGAGTTGGGATGCACAGACACAGAAAGAGTCATCGCTGTGTTCTGGAAGCGCACTCACATCATTGTCATGTGTACCTAATCCTCTCCAGTATTGATTGGCAGCTGTCTCATGACATCACAAATGCTCTCTCCTCAAGAGTGATTTTGCAGTGTTTAAAAACTTGGCTGTGCTTGCTTTCAAAAAGAAGCTCCTGATTGCTTTGGCACCCAAGCAAAGCTTTGATAGAAAGACGAAAAGGCAGGCAGACAGCTCACCAAAAATATAGAAAGCAGGGCAAGACTCTTATCAGTGAGAGAGGGAGTTCCCAGGCGGGCTGATTACTGAGCATTCCTGCCGCTAACATCCGCAACTTGCATGGAGTTTATTTGATGTCTTCTGCTTCTCAAGCATTCCTCATGTGGAACCTAGTGGTTGCTATCTCACACTTTGCAATGTAGTTTTCCATAACTTTTCTTATCAGATTTTTTTTGCAGTTAAAAATGGGATGGAAAATTGCACTAGAAAGTGCAGGGTAACAATCACATTTTGTGCAAATAAACAGCCAATCTGGAAGCACTGTAATGGTTACCCAAAAATGAGTATCAGTTCTAGCTAACCAGCTATATAACTGTATGTATGTATGTATGTATGTATGTATGTATGTATGTATGTATACAAACAGACATCTATAGATATGCACAAACTGATAGAATCGGAAAATCAGAAAAGCAAGTGCCATAATACCAATACACCAATCTCTGCCTCAGCCTATCATCCAAAATACACATATACAGAATACTGATATTTGGGACCAGGTCCATATTGCTCCCACAGGATCATCTACAAATTCTGAACTTTTGGGGGGGGCAACTGGGGGGCATTTGCCCCTTGTGCCCTATTACAATGCCTTCTGACAGCCTCTGGAAGAGAATTGTTGCATCCTGCTCGCAATCCCAGATCCAGGATTTCTCCACTAGGGCCTTTATAAAATGGGCACACAGAAAAGATGAATTGAACAGGAACAGCCCCTTCCTCACTGGTGGGAAATGACAACAAACAATGAGATAATGAGAATGTGTGATGAGCTTCCAGAAAAACAACAACAAAGGGGAGGGGGTTCTGTAAAAGCTGCAACTGAGGCAATAGAGAAGTGTGTTCTCCAAAAAGTGACTTCAGGCTCCAATAAATATTGTTATTTTTTGAAGGACCAGAAATTAGAGTTTCTCCTTCATCTGAGGACCACTGCAGACTGGTGTGTTTGTGGTTGTCTTCTGCCATGTGCTATTGACAGGGTGCATGCATTTATATGGGACTATCACCATTTACACACCATTCTGCTTTTTTAGTTCTGCAATGCTTCCACAATGTTACTGCACTATTGCCATCTGGAGGGGCAATTGCCCCACAGCACAAGAAAAACCAGAGAGAGAGAGAAGAAATTTCAGCAGGAAGAACAGGACATGCACTGATAAGAAACAAAGCAGTACATCTACCCCAAAACTTGCAAGCACAAAGCAGTTAGACAATATTGACAGCAGGGCTGAATATGGCATCCTGAGTGCAAATTATTCTGAATGCACAATCCTAAGGACTTCTGGCAGGGCCCGATATGAGCGTCCAGATCCCCCCAGCTCATAGTCTGTCTTTTCCACTTCTGCCATCAAGCTCTCCATTCTACTACCTAAGAACAATTCTAGTCCTACTTATCTACTGCCTATGCGGGGCTGGGTATCATAAGTATACATATACTGTATATTGGAATAAAGTTGTTATATCACAAGTGCTCCTTTTACATCTTCATTTTTTACCTGTGGTTTGAGGGGCAATTTGATGATCACCTGTACTTAGTGGTTGTTGTTGTTTAGTCGTTTAGTCGTGTCCGACTCTTCGTGACCCCATGGACCAGAGCACGCCAGGCACTTCTGTCCTCCACTGCCTCCCGCAGTTTGATCAAACTCATGCTGGTAGCTTCAAGAACACCATCCAACCATCTCATTCTCTGTCGTCCCCTTCTCCTTGTGCCCTCCATCTTTCCCAACATCAGGGTCTTTTCCAGGGAGTCTTCTCTTCTCATGAGGTGGCCAAAGTATTGGAGCCTCAGCTTCACAATCTGTCCTTCCAGTGAGCACTCAGGGCTGATTTCCTTCAGAATGGATAGGTTTGATCTTCTTGCAGTCCATGGGACTCTCAAGAGTCTCTTCCAGCACCATAATTCAAAAGCATCAATTCTTTGTCGATCAGCCTTCTTTATGGTCCAGCTCTCACTTCCATACATCACTACTGGGAAAACCATAGCTTTTACTATACGGACCTTTGTTGGCAAGGTGATGTCTCTACTTTTTAAGATGCTAACACAAATTAAAAGCTAAGAGAACCTACTGTGTAGGGTTGCCATATTTCAAAATGGCAAATTTGTTGAGTTTTTTTTCCTTTTTGACCAAATTGTTGAGTTGTGTTGTTTTTTTTATAGTTTTGCCCAAAATGTTGAGGTTTTTTTGTGAAATATCGGGGGGGGGGTTAATTCTTGAGCTATTTTTAAGGATGTTTGCCAAAATCCACACTATATGTCTGGATTTCCCCTGACATTTTAAGTGATTTCCACCCAGACATAGTTTTTGACGGCCAAAACCCAGCGATATCTGGGAAATTCCAGACGTATGGCAACCCTACAACAGTGTAGTATAGTGGTACCTTGCTTCCTGAACTCAATCTGTTCTGGAAGTCCGTTCAACTTCCAAAATGTTCGCAAACCAAGGCACAGTTTCTGATTGGCTGATTGGCAATGGAAACAATGCCGACAGCTGAAACAGACGTTTGGCTTCAAAAAAAACATTCGCAAACTGGAACACTTACTTCTGGGTTTGCGGCGTTCAGGAGCCAAGCCGTTTGGGAACCAAGGCACGATTGTACTGCATTATAAAGTATCCAGAGTGGTGTGTGTACAAATGTAGTCAGCAGAGGGCAGGCTGCTACAAGATTCCCAGTTCTGGAGTTCTGTGTGTTGGATCCCACTGAGAAAGATGGAACACAAATTATTTGTGTAAATAACCATATACTCTCAGATGTGCCTGCTTCTATCCCTGGGTACAGGCAAGAATAACCCACTATTAAGAGGAGCTTTTGTACTCTTCGTATTTATTTCTCATACTTACAGCCCGCCCTCCATAAGCCCAGGGGCTGCTCCATTTAATAGTAGGTTAGGCTGAGAGTCTGTGACTGGGCGGCAGTTAGCCAGCCAGCTTCATGGTTCTGCGGGAATTTACAACCCCACTCTCCCTCATACAAGTCCAGCATCTTAACCTCCATTACACAGTCTCTCTGCTTAATATAAGCAGCTAAATGGAACCAAAACAAGGAGTAGAATAGCACAGCAAAGATACAAGCTCCCTTCTGAGTAATACCCCTCCCCACCCTCTCACTATCTATATATAGGTGTGGTGACGACTTCTGTTTCAGTGTATCTGGAGAAGTGTGCATGCACATGAAAGCTCATACCAAAAACAAACTTAGTTGGTCTCTAAGGTGCTACTGGACAATTTATTTATTTTTATTTTTATATATTTCTACCGCGTCAGACCAACATGGCTACCTACCTGAATCTAGAACTTTTGGGTTGTGTTTGTTTTCTGGATTGTTTTTATTGTACACTGAATTGGGTGACAGGGGGTTGTACACAGTCTTGGTATCATTTTAATGTGAGGCAACATAGAAAATATTTTAAGTAAATAAATCAAACACTAACTATTAAGGTGCCTCTTTGCAAATGGATTCTACCTCAATGCAAAGGATTGGAATCGATTACCTAACATTACCTCCAGATATTAGGTGCACATTTCCCGCAAGTCCTCCATTTTCACTGCACCGCTTATGTTCTTGGGAAGACAGGATCACCAGAGCAAAACTGGAGCTTCTTAGTAGGTTATATACAACCCCAGCCAAGTGCCCCATGCCTATTCCACAGGGAATAGCCTGCAGTGCCTGAAAAGCTCAGCACCTGGTTTTAATTTTCTCACAGGTGAGTTATGTCTGGTAATGCTGCAAAGTCTATTGCCTCCCATGCCCTATGTCAAGGTTATTTACTAGGGCTCTGGGTGTTGTCTCAGACTTTTCTACAATTAGGCAGCCAAAAGCTCAGGGATTTCTGTTTGCATGTTTTAATTTCATGCAGGAATGTCTCCTTCCCTGCCATATTTAACCCCTGCCAAAAGTGATAATTCCAGGTTTGAGCTATGCAGCCAAAAGCAGCAGGACACAGAAGACTTAACAGGAATTATCACTCTATATAACAGGACAGTGCTGTCCCAATGGTCCAGGAGGCTGAATCCTGCTTTTCAGTAACAATAAAACCGTCACACTGATCTCATCTCACAAGTGGCCTAAATCAGGTCCAGGAGAGGACTACTGGCCAGTCTCTAGTGGACCTTCTCACACTGGCTTGACACTGTGATTTTGCAAAGAATTAAGGACTAGATGGAGACACAACTGACTTGGCAAGGCACTTCTTGCATTCTTAAGCCAGAGTCCATGTTCACTTAGCACGGATTAGTTGTACCTTAATTGTTAAGACAAGGAATCCAATGAAAATATGTTTTTTACAGGTTGATGTAAACAATGGCTGCAACACCACTGTGGCTGTTGGGATGAATGCACTGCAATAACACTGGTGGTTTTATGTCTCTGTGATGAAAATAGTGGCTGTTGGCATCTTAGGGGGCCGCAGATTGTCAGTATTTTGTAGGAGGGATCCAGGCACATACCAGAAAAAATAGGCTTAGGTCACTAACGTGAATGAAAGTGCTCAGTCACCCTTCTGCAGGAGTGAATATGCCCTT
The DNA here is from genome assembly GCF_027172205.1 of Podarcis raffonei. NCBI lineage: Eukaryota > Metazoa > Chordata > Lepidosauria > Squamata > Lacertidae > Podarcis > Podarcis raffonei. Next base: position 42,388,431 of record NC_070607.1, read on the forward strand.
TTCAGTTTCTCTCTGTTTCTCATTTTTCCAATCTTAAATTCAGTTCTCCACATTGCTACGTCATCTTGTGATGTATTTATTTTTAAATTGTCAGCAGTTCTCTGGAAATTTCTCCTGCTCTGCACGTTTTTATGTGCAATGTTGCCTAATGTATGCATTTTTGCAAAGCAATTTCCCCTAAAATAATGCACATTCTTATGTTACTTTGCCTAATATACACATTTATATGCACGCCTTACCATAATATATGTATTTTTGTACACATTAATTGCCTGGAGCGTTGCATTGCAAACTGCAGAGAGGCTCACATTTCAAAGGAGAGCAGTGTTTCAGTTTGCATATTGTTTTGGAAAATACAAAGCTTTCAAGTTCACCTTTAACAGTGAACTGGAGCGAATTTCTCCATGTGTGTGAAGGGGGGCAGGTTATACCAAATTGAACAGCGACAGGGGCAGGCAGTTTTTTAAACCCTACAACCATGCTGTGATCCCAATCCCACAGCCCTGCCTTTGCTGTTTGTTTAGCCTAATTCAGCTACCCAACAGCAGCAAACTCCATCTAGCTTGGCCAGTACATCAGTGAGAGCAAGCAAACCTCTCAGGACTTGGAAGGCCTGCCGTGGGGAGTCAGGGAGCTGGGAGCAGGGACATGAGTCAGGTCTAAACAAGGAGGGGGGTCCATTTTTCTTTTGTGTGCTGCTCTCACTTCTGAAAACAATGTTTAGGAAACATGTGCTTTTCTTCTTTTCTTTTGTTTTCTTGCTGTGACACCCAACAAGTGTTTCTTATAATTGTATAAACAATCCTCCTCAACTCCCTGACATTGTTTTCACCTTTGGCTGCTTATTTCTGTGTACGTGATCAGAGGGCCAAACATCTGCAGGGAAGGCGGCGTGCTTTCTTGTGGTAGACAATGAGCAAAGTACAAAGATACCTGCTAAATTTATAGTCTAGCTTTGAAAGAGATGCATGCAATGGAATATAAGAAGGAACCAAGGCACAAGGAAGACGGAAAAGGGCAGCACTATGAAACTGGACCACCAGACTATCTATTTTGGCAAGCTGATGAGAAGGTGGCATTGCACCTTGCAAAGCCCCCAATCTCTCTACCCCCTTAAAAAATCCATGCCTACTGCAGACTCCTTTCTCCCACCAGCAAGGCTAGGAAAATACACAGATCAAGAGTTCTTGCTGGAAATTGCAAGAGGGTGTTTTCCGTTTTGTTCTATCCAGCCTGACAGTGCTCCAGAAGAGGATGGTTCCGTTTGACACCCCTCAAAAGCTATTTTGATGAGCTAAGCCAGGAGTGGGGAACATTTTTTCAGGCCAGGTGCCACCTTCCTTCAAATCCAGCCTTCTGGGGGGCCACATGCCAGAGGAACAAGGAAATGGAATAGTGGGTGTGGTGAAAATGAAAGTGGGTGTAGTCAGAGCTGATATGGGATACATATAGGCACACAACATGTGGCACACACAACACATATTGACACAACGCGTGGGCACAAAATAGCCACGAGAGCCAAGATGGAAGAGTCATAAATAACTGTCCCAGTCAAGGAGGTTGGCAGGGATGTTGGTGGTGGGGTCACCGCTCACAAGACTTGTGGGAATAGGAAAAAAAGAAGCGAAGGGGAACCCGCAGAATAGAACAAGATGTTTCCAATTATCTACTCGAGGACACATGGAATATTCATGAATACGGGATGTACCTTAGTAACTGGATCTGGGGCTGCAGCCTCTACAAACGTCAAGTGAAGCTACGAAGGACACCTCAGGGTCACGAACTGGGCTTTTCTATTTAGTGCAAACAACACATTTTAAATGGCTGTTGACACAGTACACGAGTAGGATTACCACCGTCAGGGCAGCTTATGCCAAGTACACAATGCTTTAGCAAAGTACTAAAGCTGGTGGGACAGAAGGGAACCAGCAACAAAACCACCCACAGCCATTGAGGTCACTTCTGACATCATTACGCCATCATTTTCACAATCTGTCTTCAGTCCACGTTATTTCCTGCAGTTGTCAGGGGTGGGGAAGTGATGTATCAGAAGCACAAATGGGAAATGGAGCAAGTTACAGAGCCAGGGGGTCACAACACGAGACTGCTTCTGGCATTGTCAAGTGTTTCGTAAAAATTGAGGCTCGAGACAACCAACCTCTTCCAGGTCACGTCTTAAACCAGCTTCTGATGGGATATTTAAACTGTGTGGAACTCTTCTGCTGTTAGTTACCAGGAGCATTTGACTGCAGTCTACTTACAAACAAGTAGCGTCTTGTTCCATTGCGGAATTGAAACATTAAAAATACTCAGCTTCCAGGTCACTTGAAAGCTTATTTGAGAAGCCAAGACATGCATGAAGACTCCTGAGATTTGCAGCACCCTTCAGTCCCTGAAGAAAATACGTTTTCCTAATGGTTGTGGTTTCTCTGCAGTGCCTGCAGTGTATATAGTCCTATAAACTTCTACAGACCCTCTAAGTGCCTCTTTTTTCTAGGGATAGTCTCAGATTTGCAGAAGCCATCACAGCTTCTGATTTGATTCCAGAATGTCCCACATTTCCTTAGGACATCCCTATTTTCACTTGGGAAATGTTGGAGGGTATGGAGTTATGTGACCCCCAAGCCAAGGAGATAAGTAACTCTACAATTTTTAGAAGATATCTGAAGGCTTTTAATGTTTAATGTTTTATTATGTTTTTATATTTGTTGGAAGCTGCCCAGATGGGCAGGGTATTATTATTATTATTATTATTATTATTATTATTATTATTATTATTATTGAATAGGGCGTCCCTATTTTCACCAGAGAAATGTGGGAGGGTATGCTGCTATCTTAGGGTGCAGGGGTTATTATTAAGATTCATTAATCCATTCAGAATAAAATATTTTGTGTGGTTCCCAAAGCTGTGATGCTAAGCACAAGTTGTTTGGCAGTAAGTCTTGTTGAACTCGATGCCATATTCCAAATGGTGTCTTTCTGCCCCCAAGGAACAGGCATGAGCGCAACTTCTAAAACAGGCCCTACTGGCTTTATACTCAGATAGCCTAGTTAAGACGGAGCCAACACCAACCCCTTTGTTGCCTCGCGCTGTCAGTTTCATGGAGCTGCTGTCCCACAGCTGCCTGGGAGCTTGGCTCCCTCCCCATGCGGAAGAAGCAAGCTGACAAGCTGAGCAGTTGGCAGGCTTCCGAAAGCAACATAAATCACTCCGGATTTTCCACTGCAGCAAGCAGACCTCCAATGGCCAAAAGGCATGAATCGGAGCAGAAAGCGGGACCTCAGAAGCAAAGGTGCTGAGGGCACACGATCCGCCTTCTGTCTGGCTGCTGCTGCTCCTGCACATCAGCCGCTCCATAGCGATCGGGCCAATTAATGAAGCGCGAGCCCTGAGCTGCTTTGGCACCCACACGCAAGCACTTCGTGAACCTCTGACCAGTTCTTTTTCATGTTAAAAGTGTCACTGTTTGATATATCATCCAATCCCCAGGAACCACCAGCATCGAACATGTCCTCAGCAAAGCAGTCCATGGACATGAAGTACAATCACACCAATATACAGTCAGGTATCTGTGGATGATGGGGCAAGAATGCTAAAGGATTCTAAAAGACTAGAAACACATTTCTGTGCATTTCCACTCAAAAGCATACCTTGCTAAAATTTGGTAGGACTTGCTCCCAGTTTTGTACATTTAGAAAATGGCAGCCTTAGTAGGTAAAAGGTAAAGGTAAAGGACCCCCGGACGGTTAAGTCCAGTCAAAAGCGACTATGGGGTTGCAGCGCTCATCTCGCCTTCAGGCTCATCTGTGTCCACAGACAGCTTTCATGTGGCACAACAGAACACCGTGATGGAAAGCAGAGCACATGGAAAAGGCGTTTACCTTCCTGCCGCAGCAGTACCTATTCATCTACTTGCACTGGTGTGCTTTCAAACTGCTAGGTTGGCAGGAGCTAGGACAGAGCAACGGGAGCTCACTCCATAACAGGGATTTGAACCACTGACCTTCTGATCGGCAAGCCCAAGAGGCTCAGTGGTTTAGACCAAAGCGCCACCTGCATCCCAATAGAGTATCATTTCATAAGTGGCAAAGAAGAGCCAAAAGATGATGTTCAGGCGAGTCATGGATCCTCCATCCACACTCCCAGGGAAAAGTCATGACTCTGCCCCTTGGGACAATATATATGTTCTCAGCAGGGGTGTCGTTCTCATATACAGAGTCTGTTTCCGTTTTATAGAGTTTTTCTGAATCATCTCTCTGGCTGGTGAGAACTTTTAGGGGTTCAGTGCTACCCAGGTTTGATTTCCTTTGGAAGAAAACCACAGGGGGCTTATGGGATTTGGTGATATTTCACTTTATTTACAAATATACAGGTTGAGCATAAGTGGAGGGACAGCTTAAGACACTTCAACAGACAGCCAAACTTTTGTTCTTCTGCTGTGGTCCTAACCCTTATTTTCCATCACTCCCTCCAAATCCCCAGAGAGCAGGACAAATTTACCATTGCTTGGGCATCCCTTTTGTTGTCTGAGCCATTCCCCACCCCCACCCAACCTTTCACCTCTTTGGATTTGGACTCCCATGAGAATGTTCCCGGGCTCATTCCTAATTTTTAATGCTTAGTCCTTTGGTTCAGAGACAGCACCGACCGATGAGGGGACGTCTCCTGCTCCCTCTTTTATTCCATAGTACATGTCATCCTCTTCTACACTATGCATAGCTCTGTGTTCCAGTCGTTCAGGCTCTACTGTAGCCAATGCCCCATCTCCTCTGGGGGCAGGAATAGGGCAACGGCTTTGGTTAGGTGCCGTTAACCTTTCATTGTTTTGACCTTGACCTTCCGCCATCAGGGAATCGATCAGGGCAAAATCTTCATAGGAAGGAAGCTTGAATCTGAGCTGGCTTTCTGTTGGAGACATAGGCTTCGAGACATTTTCCCACCTCTGTAGAAACGGACTGTTGGCTGCAGATTCCACGGAAGAGGCGTCAGCTTCCTCTTGGAAAGAAGCCAGTGGCGCCTGGTTAGGAAACTTTTCCGACTCACTAGAATTTAAAGAGAAGGTTCATTGAAGGACATAGCTTCCAAGGCTGATTGTTGAGCTGTTTTGTGTTTCTACTAGGACGTTTATAGTAAATCAAGCCGGGCAGATGCTGTGCTTTTCACCGGCACATCCCTGGTTCTGGAATGACCAGCTGTTATTGATTTATTTAACTTGGTTTCTAAGGGTAAATTAAATATTATTGACCATGCCAGCCCAACAGCATTGTTTTGATCTTGAACTCAAGAGTCACCAATGTGGTCCCCTCCAGATGTTCTTGGACCCAACTCCCATCATCCCCGGCCAGCATGCCCAATGGTCTGAGTTAACAGGAGTTGCACTCCACCCGGAAGGTATTGGGCTTGTGATGCCTGCTTTAACTAGAAGGAACAACACCGGGCAGAACAGACTGTGTTGGCTTTTCGTTGATACAGAGCTAGCATGCATCTTATATTTAGCTCCACCTTCTATGGGGATGGTAACATTAGCTGATTAATCTAACAGATTAATCAACTAATGTTGCCAATCTGTTAGATTAATCAATTAAAGAACATAAAAACGTAAGAAGAGCCTTGCTCTGGATCAGGCCAGTGGTCCATTTAATCCAACATCCTCTTGTCACAGTGGCCGACCCCTGTTCAGTTTTGTTCAGTTCGAAACGAGCTCCCAGATAAACAATCAGTGGTGCGCTCTCTCTCTCTCTCTCTCTCTCTCTCTCTCTCTCTCTCTCGCATGCACTTTATATATATACAGTGTGTGTGTGTGTGTGTGTGTGTGTAGTACATATATATCATTGCACCATATCTCACACATAGAAAAGGATATAATTTCTAACATAGAATATTACATATTTGCAAAGATTGTGTCTGTTCTGACACCTGCATTAGTAACATTGTTTTATGCAGATGTTCATTTATTCATTTTGTTTAATCAAGCAATGAAAATGCATACAACCAACTAATATTTATATAATTTGACAACCATCCCACCATTGCAACTTTTCTCTATCCAGAGTGCCTAATAGAAATCACCAAGAGTGACCATAAGGTTCAGGGTGGTGTGCAATTCAAACCAGCCCCTGAAAGCACCGCATGAGCTACTCACCAGTACAACCTTGTAGAGTCCTTCTGGGACATTGGGTCCTTGCAGGAGTCTCCATCGCTTTCTGAATCCCTGTGGACCTCTGCCTTGGCCTGTACAGCAGGCTGGGTACATCCTTCTGCCCTGACCGGTGGAACTGGGGCAGACAGAACACCCACAGATTCTGCACCTGCCACTTTCATCTGGATCTGTTCATAAGACGGCAGGCTTTTCTCATAGACTTCAGCTTCTTTCTGGCTGGTGTAAGGTGTCTGGGAACTGAGCAAACAACATGAGAAAGTGGAATATTACTTCACCAGATTTGTTACATCTGTTATTAACAGGGGAAAGAAATCTGATTATTTGCTGATTCAGAAATTTGAGCAGCTTCAGAGGACCTAGCATTTCTCTAGTCAAGTTTGCTTCCTCTTAAGCGTGTTGCAGTTGTTCGTTATCTGGATATGAGCTGTCAGGAGACCTGCTTTTCTTACCTGTCCTCCATTCCCTCCTGGCTGACTAGGAGAAAGGGACATACAAAATCCATCAGTCTGTATGCCAAGGCTATGCTGCCTTCAGCTACTTTAGTTTCACTTTCCTTTCTGTTATTGGCAATTGGAGTATTATGGAAAATTGTCTTGCGCTGTTTAAGGGAAGTTGATGGATGGAGTGTGGTGGGAAGGGAGATATGAGCAAGTAAATGATGTATAGCCAGGAATGGAGTGGCCCATGGACGCCTCTGAGGCTGGGCTAATGCACAGTAGGCTGGTGCCGGGTCCAGGTTTTCAATCAGAAAAACAACTGCTTATGAAGTACATAAAATAGGCCTTCTGGCAGCAGGCTGTGCTCTTGCCCTTAGTCAATGTTGAGAGGAAGCGAAGAAGTGACTAATGAACTTGGTACAAAGCTCTATATAGCTTGGGACCAGGATAGCCAAAGATTATCTCACCCCTGGGACTCAGCTACATTAGTAAAGCAACAACTATTTGAATGTGCTATAAGCATGCAACACCAGATGGTGGCAGAGAGCAGAAAAATTTTATATGCGATTTTCCATAGGGTTTTATCTTTCTTTTATTATAACGGATCTAATTTCTGGCTTATTTATAGCGGTTTCCCCCTGTGTGTAGATCCACCCTATATATACCCAACCTGTCACTGCACTCTGCAGGAGACCACCTACTACAAATACCATTTCACCAGGATTTATCCATCTCTAGGGTGAGAGAGGCACTGTTCTGAAGAAGCTTGGATGTGAGGTGGAGAATAAGCTCTTTTAAGCTGCCATAATTTTATCTTGATTAACCAGTTATAGCTTCTGCACAGCCCAGAGAGACAAGGCCAAAGGAGCTGCTGTTCTTATGGCCAGTGCAGAATGAACCCTAAGGAGGCCCACATTCTTTTTCTGGATTGGATTATATATAGCAGGGCTAGACACTGAAATGAGATGGAGGTTGCAATCCTATACACACATCTGAGAGTAAGCCACATTGAACTCAATGAGATCTATTTCCAAGCAGACAAGCATAGGATTGTGCTGCAAATACTGCTGCCTTTTGCTTTCCTACGCATAGGTCTCCAGAGCTGTTCCATGCTTTACACACAAACACACACACCTCTGAGGAGCTTTATATTTTCCCTAAAGACACCGCTTTTCTCCTGCTTAAAAATACACTTAAATTGTGCAATTCACTGCCCTGTGCCAGCGTTTCCAGACGTTGACCTTGTCCCTCTGCGGAACACAGTTTGCAATATGCACAGGCGAGTACTGTATTCTAATTAAAAAGTAGATTGCAGACTGTTGAGTTGAAGCTTACAGGCTTGGTTTCCGCAAACATACCTGTTCTTCTCAGGAATCTCATTTTGAACAGATGAAGCAGCAGTGTTCTTTACAAGAAACTTCTCAGACTCCACATCAACAGAAACAACTCTGATCTGGGGAGGGAAAGCGGGGAAGTAAGGGAAGATAACTCCTTGGAACAAGGGGGTTATTTCCTCCCATCAAATGAGCAACTACACACAAAAACATGCACAAACACTGAATTTAATTAAGAAAATGTGATGTATCATTTGGATCTCAAATAAAGCTCAGGAGGCAGTCCTCCCTAGGCAAAGTGATTCTTTCTCACCTATCTCCAAGGAGATGTAGGGGTTCCCTAGAAGAAAGGCATTTTATTTATTTTTTTACATTCCGAACTGTGTCTTCAGTCAAATCCTAGATTTCCAGAAAGAAGATTCAAGCTGCAACTCCAACAGGGAACAGCCTTAGATTCGCCATTACCTAACTTATTCTTTCTACAGTTCCCACTGCATTATATTGTGACATCATTCTAATATATATCCTGCGAAGGCAACATTATTTTTGTGGCAACAGTAAGGAAACCAATGTGTAAAGTAAAGGATACCAAAAAATTTGATTGCTTTGCAAGTAAAATATTTTTAAGTTTCTACTTCTTAAAAGGCTAACAAGCTCAATAAAGAGTAGGGAACATATAATCCCACCGTTTCCAAGAGCCCAAATATATTCTTGGGAAGTCTGAGTTTGATACCCCCAAAATGCAACTGAAGGCACATTCTTTAGAAAAAAGGAAAAGTAGACTGTTTCCTACCTTCGGGTAGCACTGACACATGCTCCAAATGATCCCCGCAGCGATGACCAAGGCCCCTAAGGTACAAAAAGTGATGTAGATCTGGGGCTTATCCACACTCATGATGAACATTCCGATCATCACGAGAAAAACTCCCAAGACGATGAGCCCATGGCGAAAAGTTTTCTCTTCAGCCATTGGGATCCAGGAAGAGAGATTGAAATCGAGGTAAGTTCTGGGCAGGCTAATTCATGGAAAGAACTTGCACTGGAAAAGTGTGGGTGGTGGTGGGGAGTCCAGAAAGGCTGGGCAGCCCTTCACCTGTCCCTGACCCAGAGAGCAGCCCTCCTCACTCTGGTGCACTGCAAGGAGATGGTGCAGAGAGCCAGCAAGGGGACAAGTGTCAGCTGCAACCTTCAGACCAGTCCTGCCCAGGTCTCAGCCAGCCAGCTTTTAATGGGTTTGTAATGAATGCAAACAAGATCCTTCCATTCACACATGAGTAACATTGCCCAGGGACACTTCACAATAACCTTCCCCCTAGGTATATACAGCGCAAAAGCTGAGCATGCTTTGCCAAAGGGGTGTGGACTCAGGAGGGGAAGTTTTAGGACCCTTCTAGAACGGGATCCCAGTTGCCAGGTTTCAGAGGCTCACTGGTGAATTAGGAAAACAGTACCCAGAGAGCCAACTGACTGCTCCACAGTCTGGTCCTTTGTCTAGACCTTAAGGGGACTCTCTGGTGGGACAATAACCTTCCTGCCTCTGTGTGTTGTCAGATGGCATGGCCTTCGTAGTGTGCAATCTTGCACGGATGACAATGGTGGCTCCCCCAGGCTCTGGATAATGAAGTTATTGCTTATGAAAGGCAAATAGGAAGGAGGCTTCACAAGATCGCTTATCCCCCCCCCCAAAAAAATGTGTTCTTTCAGTCAGACCAGTTATCACAATGGCTACATTTTGCTCCTGTCACCCCCCCCCCCACCTTCCCACCCCATTGCTTTCACACAGGCTTTCACAATACCTCAGTTATGTGGGGCAGGATAAATATAATCCCTCACGGAGATGAGCCATTCACTATCAAATGTCAATCATAGCCCCACCCTTTAAAGTGCTTTCTCAAAATCATTCATTTACAGTTATATTGACAAACTTCAGGCTGCATTGCCTGTATGCATTTACCTAGGAGGAAGCCATGTTTAATTCAATCGGACTTACTTCTGAGTAGACCTGTATAGGATTCCACTATAAGTCATTTGACTAGCTTTAATAGTCTGCTAATGCATGTTGATAGAGTGGAAGTTTCTATTCATCCCCCCCCCCCAAAAAAGTGTGTGTGTGTGTGTGCGCGCGCGCGCGCGCACCTGCCCGCCTACCTGCCTTAGGAACCATTCTCACAGTCCTTATTGGAGCTTGCTAGTTTTGAGTTTATATGCAGGATTTTAGTAATCGGTCCATTTTTACAATTTTCTTCTTGGATGAATGAAAAATCACCACCCTTTTCTTGTCTCTGCGTGGCTTTGAAATGCAGTTCCTCGTATCTTCTTTCCCACCTGTCAGGGGATATATTAGTGAAATCAGAAATAATACGGATTTCATTTTTTTATGTTATAGTTAGGTGAATGGGCTTGGAGGCAAGGGAGATTGCTTAGGTTATGGCTTTTTCTCCTCAAGCAGCTGATAATATTCTGCTGGGTCCGTCCCCCCCCCCCTTTCCTTAAAACCTTTGAGATTTGTAGAAGGAAAAAGTTTTGGGAGTATGTTGCCATCTAGTGGGCATTTTACACAGCTGCGCCACCAAAAGTGCTGTGGAAAGCTGAAGAAAGCTAGCCTAATGTAAGAAAGCCAGCCTAAAATATGAACCTCCAAAAATGGAAGTTGTTCACAAATCAGAAATCTAAATAATCCTCCCCTCAAACCTTTCTTCTTATTGTTTCTCGATTCTTCAAGTGCATATATACCCTTCCAGTTTATTAGCAACCTACATTGACAGTGGGGAAAACCCTGGAGAGCCACAGCCAGTCAGTCTGAATGATGCTGAGCTGGATGGACAAATTGTCTGATTTGGGGAATTTCTAAACTTACCAATTATAGATATAATTGCTGGGGGAGAAGTTTGCAGATATTTTGCCATGCTGGCACATGGTGTCAGTATTATTCAGCCGAGTCTTCCAGAACAATGAACTCACAAACACACATTTCTTTTCTACCACGAAAAAGCCCTGACTTTTCTGAAAGATCTGTCATGGATCCCCAACATCTTCATTTGTGCGGTATGTAAACAAGCACCATCCTGGTTTCTTGGTTGAGGGAGTTGGTGGGTATGGTTTGGAAGACATCAGTTTTACACCACCTCCCTCTGACCAGTGCAAGCTGTCAGTTTGTGAGCTCTGTTCAGAGGAAAGGCATGGCCTATGAAGATGATGCTACTGAATCCATGCACTGTTCGTGACAGCAATTGTAAGCTGCAGAAAACAACATTTCATCACAATAACCAGGTTCACCAAAAACATGTAGTTCCTCTTCTAATCTCCCATACTCCCACAAGATTAGAATCCTGGAATACTAGGCATAAATTTGTTTTAAGCCATGAAAGGGCTATTCCCCCTGCTCATGCTCATAACTGCCAATATTTACTGACTGGATGAATATAGGGGTATGTAAGAGTTGTGATGACAACCATGGAACTTCCCTCAACTCAGGCAAAACCCTCCATTAGTGTGGAGGGAAAAACCCCACATTCACTCTATTAGCAGCGGCGTATGACCAAAGGGGCAGACAATTAGCTACAAATTCACTCTTAAAAGAATCTGATCACACAGCAACTTTTCCACCATAGAGGTAAATGTAGAAAGGCCCCGAGTAAGGTAGCTTCCCAAGCTCCTAAGAAGTTATCTTTATTTGGCCATCCATATATTTTCAATTCATATTTCTGGGGCTTTGGCTTCAGTTACGAGCCCCCAGTGGAAATATCCTTCTCTAACAAGAATAGCTCTTGAGAGAGTCAACACCAGATGAGGCATGAATCTTGCTCCAGTAGTCATTGAAACACACCATTATCAGCTGTTGACATTACTCACAGCTTTTACAGCACACATTAGATACGCAATAGACCCTGAAGAGCAGTCTGGGAAGTCCAGCTTTGATAAAAGATGGATGCAACTGAGCCAATATAAGCTGATGTGTGAAGTGGTCTTCAATCTTGCATCCCACCATGACCAAACATATGTCTCTAAGGCAGGGGTGAGAAACCTGTGGTCCTCCAGATGTTGGATATCTTCTTATCTTTGGCGATCACTCGTAGCTGAGTAAGATCGTCTTCCATAAGCACAGTTTTAACAATGAGTCCGTAAGTGACTGTGGAGGCCAATTCTGGATCCACATGTCCTTCCACAGTGGGGACATCTGGGGCTGATGGGAATAGGAGTCCAGCAACATCTGGAAGGCCACAAACTCCCAATCCCTGCTTTAGGAAGCCTGCAAGCAGGGCAGGGAAGCTATAGGCCTTCTCCACAAGTGTTCCTCTGGTTATGCAGTGGTGTGCTTGTGTCCAAAAATGGAAATTCCACAGAATCATGGATTCTGTGGCCTCTCTCCAGCCCTTGAGGTGCCTGCACATTTCATACCACTCTGTCCCAGGTTATCAAGTGGTGAACAAACCATCTAATGCACCTTAGGAAAGACATCATAAAAGGAATTTCATACAAGCAAAATCAATCAATCATGCGGCTAAGTTTATAACCAGATTCAAGTGGGTGGTGAGCAACTGTCAATAACAGCAGTAGTTGCACTTCAGTTGCTTCAGGTTGTTTTGCTACGTTTACAGCTTTTGGATTTGGGGACTGCATTTGGGTTGTACATGTGCAGCATTTTTCAGCACTGTATATCATATGTGTATCATATCTCAAGCAATCCTTTCAGGTGTATGGGAGGAAGGAGTGGAATACATCTATGCCACGTAGGGTGGGGGATGCAGACTTTGGTGTCGTTGTTGGCATCTGCCTGTCTCGAGAGACAATGGAGTATGCCTCCAGGGGTGAAGTCAAACCAATGTGTTAGCAGCACTGAAGTGACCTTCCCAGGACACAAACCTGGGCAGTGTATATAGAGGTCTTGGGCTTGCTGATGTGGTACAAAGGAAAGAAGAGCAATACTTTTAGCAGCAGCTTGGCTGCAGGAATTGCCAGAAGGATGTGTACAAGGCGCCATCCAACCATCTTAGGGACTCTGCTCCTGACTGTGTAAGGTTTACTCCTTAGCCTTTTCTTCTCACGAAGGCAGCAGAGGTTTAGGATCAGAGTTTTCCTTCTCTTAGATGGGCTACCCTCCCAGGTTGACAAACCCCATCCGTACCTCGCTTTCCTCTATAGCACATGAAGATACCACCTTCTTGACCATTGGACCGCTCTTGGTCTTGTTCACTCAGTCTGCCAGAGCCTGTCTTCACATGCAAGGGAAATCCCTAACTCACCAAAGGTTTGAGGCCAATTGGTTACCCTCACCTGGTTAGCTGGCCAGTTGAAACCATTTCCTGGGGCTGCTGTTGCATGCTGACTGCTTCTAGGAGCCATAGGTGAGAGCTGAGTGCAGGGTGGGGACCAAAAGAGGGCAAAAGAAGCATGGCGTGTCCCCCACCAGAGTTACTACCCCTCCCCTAGCACCCCATACCACCCTTTGGCATAGTACAGGTTCTGCCAATCCGTCCTTAAATCTTTTCCAATTTTTTCCTGAATCACTTTAAGGGCAAAGGAATTAAAGTCATTGTCCTTTGTTTCCCGCAAGGTTAATCCTCTGTTTTAAAAGCAAGCAAAGTCTTATCTTAAAAAAGTCTCTTGAACTTTTGCTTCTTGAAAATGTGTGTAATCCAGCACAATGGAATGCAGGAAACTCACGATGAACCGAAAAGTTGGCTGCCGGCTGAGTGCATGATCCACAAGAGGCATCTTTGCAATGTGTGAAGTAGTCACTCCTCTGCACAGAAAGCTGAAAAATCAAGATTAGACGCTCCTATAATTATTTTCCACTTGATCTGAGGTTTCCCTTCTCACAGTTTATGCTGCAAATGGCTGTCCCACATTCCCTTTCAGTAAGGAAGCATGGGAATTATTGTTGATGAGGCTGGTTTAGCTGGATATTTCAGTCAAGGAAGAAAGGAGTAATAATTACCGTATTTAGGATTCCAGAACTATTTGTACCAGCCCTTTAAAGCTGTTTTCATAAAGTGTTTCACAAATCCTGTTGATCTTCATGACAGTTAAGTCAGACATAACACCTCCAAGCCACTGAAGAATTACCAATCCTAAAGTGTTAGGAGATGTTTCAACAATAATTACAGCAACCAATCAGGAGTAAAGTATCACGGGAAATGTTATGTACTGAACTGAATCCTAGAACAATAGGATCCAGAATGCAGCAGTCTGATTGGTCCGCAGGAGCCACCCAATCCAGCTCCAGGTGGAAGTGAATCAGCGACCTGATTGGCCTGCAGGAGCAGCCAATCAGTCTTCTGGAGGAGGTGAATCCGCAAACTGATTGGCCTACAGGAGCAGCTCGGAATTAGCCAATCACGCAGGGCCCATTGTGTAATTAATGTATATATAGCTAGACATTTGGGGGAGATTCATTCATTGCTACTATGAGCTGAATAAAGAACATGAAATTCACACTCAGGAAATGTATCCACGCTAGGTTTATGTGGAAGCCCCTGATAAATTTCAGAGCTGCATTTAAAGTCAATTTCATTTGAAATGATCACTAGCAAAATCCAGCATGTTTTAAGAGCCGATGTCCCCCTCCCCCTGTTCAGCTTTTTGCGAAGAGATTATATTCTGTCTCTGAAGCACTAATGTAATTTTACTGCAGAAGGATTAACTTTTCAATGAAATTAGAGATGGTAAATCAGATGAAGAGAAGTGATTTCACTGGCTTGGCATCTTTCATGTCAGGGTTGCCAGCTTTTCTCCTGGCCCTGATCTTGAGCGTTGAGCAACAGCCCAAAGTGAAGAAATTAAACAAGTTATGCTTGCCTCATAGAGAGACAAAACAATGGGGAAAGGCACAGGAGCAAGGGCTATTAAAACACTGGCAGCCCTTTATTCATGGATGCATAAGGTGGTTGTGGTTGCTGCTGTTGCTGTTGTTGTTTTATACCCTGGCCATTTGGCTGGGTTGTCCCAGCCCTTCTAGGTGGCTTCCAACACATATAAAAACATAATAAAACATCAAACATTAAAAAAACTTCCTGACACAGGGTTGCCTTCAAATGTCATCTAAAAGTTGCATGGTTAATTATCTCTGACATCTGAAGGGAGGGTGCTCCACAGGGCAGGCGCCACTACTGAGAAGGCCCTCTGCCTGGTTCCCTGTAACTTCGCTTTTTGCAGTGAGGGAACCGCCAGAAGGCCCTCAGAGGAGTTCAGGCTGAACGATGGAGGTGGAGATGCTCCTTCAGGTATACTATGCCAAGGCTTTTTGGGGCTTTAAAGGTCAGCACCAGCACTTTGAATTATGCTCAAAAATATATTGTGAGCCAGTGAAGATCCTTTAGAACCGGTTTTATAAGGTCTAATATCAAACAGAGTAGACTCTACTTCTGGGTAAACTTGCATAGGATTGTGCTTTACATTTAACTAGGTAGCACGGGGAAAGATTAAACAAGAATACATATAGAGAAGATAATCTAATATTGTGTGCAGCTAATTTCAGAGTAGAATATTTCCCTTTAACCAATAAAAGGGTGCAACCCTGCTAAAAATACCAGACTTAATTGCGTTCCCGATGCTGCCAGATCCATTGTCTAACACCCACATAACCTATTCTTTAGTTTGAAGGAAGAATTGATCGAACATGTGACAGACAATACCACGCTGCACACAATGCTGCCTTTCCCCGAATTACCTGAAACTTAATTTGAGGGTTCCAGATGTGAAGTTTGCCAGATCTTTGGTTGCTGAAGGCACTTCTTAAAGAACATTAGTATGTGTCACCTTGCCCCTTAAGGAATTATAATTTCAGTTATTTATTGTAAGCAATCCTCAAGCTGAGGCAGAAAGAAAGAAAGAAAGAAAGAAAGAAAGAAAGAAAGAAAGCTTTGTAAGGGTTCTATTTTATGTGACAAAATTGGCAGTCTACAAATATTGAGTAATCCAAGCTGTTTTTTATGTGGTAGTGATGCATCCTAGGATAACTTCACGCTTAGCTCCCAGATCAACCCACATTTACTATCCACTGCAGAGCCACCCAACATGGCTGAGCCATAAACGTGGGTTGATTTGTGAGCTGAGTGCGCATATTATGAGATGTCCGCAGACTCAGTGCTGCTTTACTTCCTACTGAATTCGGCCACACTCCACTCAATCCACATTTCTCATCATGGCAGTTTGATCATACACACTGACCTAATTCTTAAAATCAAATCAACTCTTTCTTAACATTGGGGGTTTTTCCCCCTCCCCTCTTTTGCCTTCAAACCTTTAATTTTGTAGTTCTGATCCCAATTCCTAAAGTCTGGATTCTTTGCTTGCAATTGTTTTTGCCTGAGCAATTTTTGTTGGAAAGTTTGCTTTTTTTTTCTGTCCTCCTTAACCTTTCCTCATAAATTTGCACCCCCACCTAAGGTATACTTATGTTTCTAATGTTGGGGTGGGCTGAGTTGTACACTGAACAAAGACACCCATAACTTCTTTACACAAGCAATCATTGTGGAGTATTATCACCCAGACACCTTCTCCAGGCTGGAGAGCAATGGTTGCAGTGTATTGTAACTGCTCCATTGTTGGTGTTGCAAAGGGGAGGGGACTATCTCAAATTGACATTTACAGGCAGATGACATAAGAAAACCTGAATAGCTGGGCCGTCTATAGCCCTCACAGTGATCTCGTTTCTTCACTATTTAGTAAACAAACATTTGGGAAAAAAGATGTCATGCGAAAAGGTTACAACTTCCCCCTTGAGACACACACAGGAACAATTCTGTTCTCTAAAGTGGTTCTTGGCTTCAGGATGATTCAACACCAGCATTGTCTTCCATGGAGCTAAGTGACCTTAGGGTTGCAAATGGAGAACTCCGTCCCTTCTTAGGCACTGTATCAACATACAACTATTGGTTATATTTTTATGTATAGCGGAGGGAATCTTTTTCTCCCTCTCTCTCTCTTAACATTTAGACCACCTTTTGGCATAGTGTGGGAGCAACAGCACATGTTCTGTTTCTTTTTTTAAAAAATATATTTATTAAGATTTTCAAATTTAATACAATAAAAAAGAATCAAAAAGGAAAAAACAAAAAAGATTAAAAACACATAAAGTTCACAATACCTATTTTTCAATAACATATTTCCCTGACCTCCTCATACCTCCCTTTCTTGTACTCCAGTTCAAGTTGTTAATTCAGCAAATCCTTATCCATAATTTTTAACCTATTTCTATACTTAATTTAACATATTATTATTTTACTTTTTCTCTTTCATCCATTTCCTCAATTTATTTTTGCTAACCTTATTTTCATTTAATTTAGTTCATTTTAAAAAACCAATTTTACCTTATTCAAACTTAAACATCAATACTTATACATCAATACACATTCTTAAAACATTCTTTCTAAAGTCGACCCAAATTCCCTTCCACGAATTTCCCAATTTTCATACACATTACAAAAACAAAATAAAAACAAAACGCATTATAATTATGTACCCTTTGGATTCCCAAACCCCTCCCCCTTTCCCGGTTTCAGTCCCCAACAAATGTCCATCAGTCTTAATCTAGTATTAGCCTGGAGATCTCACATCCGAGGCTCTTAATTCTCTCTCAATTCCTCTCTGCCGGTTTTTTTGATTGTCCTTAAAATTAACCACCAAATCTTGGAGAAGCTCTGGCCCTTCAGGATCCATGTTTCTTCCAACCAGTCCTCCATACTTAAAAGTGGAGCCCAAATCTTGTTTCTTACTCCTTTCAAGTCCAAATGTCCCCGAGGCTCCAACCTCCACCTTAAGCAAATTTGTAATCCTTAGGTCTTCAGATCTCCACATAAGGAGATCTCTCCTTTTTTCAATCTCCAATTCAGGCCAGATTTTCCACATCAAGTTCTTATTTTCCTTCATTACCATCATGTCAGACCTCAAGTCCTCCTTCATCATCTGCAGAATTACAGCTCCTCCTTCCTTTTCTTCAGGGACAACATATGTCTCCTTCTCCAAATTCTCAAAGTTGTCAAGTTTCTCTTTCTGTTCAGTTGAATAAACTTCCTGATTCAAATCCTTATCAGATTCAATGATATTGTTTACAGTTGAGTCCAGAGTTGTAACATTTATAGCCAAAACATCAATTTGGCCTTGTAACTTTCCCAAGAGAACAAAGACTCTGTCCAATTCAGCCTGAATTCTCCCCCTTCCAGCCATTCTTGTAATGTCCCAAAACCCCCTCTAGAGGGATTTTGGTTTCTTAATATTCATTCCAGTTCAAATCCAAAAATCCAGTTAGTTTGTATCAGTTCTTCCTTGTTTTCAACAAATTGTAACAAAATTGTAACAGATATAACCAGCAGAAGCAACAGAAACAAAGTTCTCTTTTTCCGTCTTGACAGCTAATTTGACAGATGTCAAACTCTTTAGTACCTCATCAACAGGCTCTCTCACGGAACACTCCCGGGTCCGGGAGGGTGGCACTTCAGCTCCCAAAATTAGCTCTTTATCCTCCAGCAAGATTTCTTATACTGCCAAACCGTGAAATTAAAGTCTTTTACCAAAGAAGGAAAAAAGAGGTTCTCTCGACCTTAGTTAGCAGGTCTTTGCTTTAACTTGTTTACAAGATGGGGAGGCAGACTTCCTTTTTACACCTTCCCCGATCGTGCCTAATTCTTAAAAAAAAAAATTCTTTACAGTTCCAATTTCCGTAGTACTCACGGGTTGTTACTTTTAGAATCCAATTGTTCACAAGAAGAAGTCAGCGCTCTCCAACCATGGCAATGCGGCTTCACTCCGCAGGAGAAGCAGTCGACTCTTAGCACCGCGCCACTCACCCCGTCCCCCGTTCCGAAGCCTTTAAAAAGGCTCCTTCGCAGGTCGGGGGGCGCAAATGGTGCCCGCTGAGTCACCAGGTTCACAGGCTTCACTGCCTGTGATTTTTGAGGGTCCCCGCGTCGCCACAGTGGCCAGACCCAATCCTGCGGAGCCGATTCCCTCCGGAGCTCAGAGGGAATCCGCCATTAGTCGATGGCGCTAACCCAGAAGTCCCCAGCACATGTTCTGTTTCATTGGTTTGTGTTGTGGCTTAAATATTGCGCTATGCCACCCACGCTAGCTTACTTTTTACAATATTAAACCAGGTTTTATATCAGTAAAGTTTGTTATGGTGTCCTATCCAAAATAAAAAAAGCAGCAGCAGACATCCTGTGCTCTGAATTCCTGAACAAGGTTGCTACCTTTGTTTCTGAGAGTCTCTGTACTTTAATAACTGTGCGATAGCAACATTCAGATCAGGTGATTTCTTTTTCACACTGCGGAGATTTGGTGATATTTCACCTATTGAATGCTTGCCTGTCACCCGCCCAGTTAACTCTTGGATGGAGGGGGCTCTTCACAACATGACCTGTTGGGTTGGTTCCCTCATCCGCCTGTGGGTCCTCAAGGGCTTATCTGGTGGGGAGCGGTGTCAACAATAACTCAGGCCTAGCCGCCATTTTAATTTCTCACAGTAGCCTAGCTTCATGGCTTCCATTTATATGACCAGTAATTGATCCTAATTGTTTGCATCTGATCACATAACACACAAAAGCCAGGTTTATGACACAAACAAGCTCTTACCATTTTCCTGTCTTGGGTAGGACAGGGCAAGGGTTCACAGCTAACTGGGAGCAAAACCGCAGCCTGCCCACTTCCAAAAACTTCCTATCAGAACTTCCATAGCAGTCACACTTTAGAATCAGGAGTGAACTATTGTAGAATAGGCATAAATTCAACTGTAACTTCTTTTGCCAGCATGGAGATGCAATTGAGAAATATTTACCTGTTGGATTCATGCCTGTTTTGCAACTGGTAAAAACACAGAAGTCTTGGTGTATCCTTTGTCCATACACTGACTAAATAAATGTCATTAAACATTTTATGAAATAAGGAGATTAATAGGAAATAGGTATTTGCACAGAGTACTGGAAAACGTCCAGAGGTCTTTTGTAGCTTAAGGGTAAACAGACTACTGTTAATACTTTGGGGGGAAATAAAAAGGGGAGTAATAGGTGGAAATGAGTTGAAGAGAGATAAGGCAGGCTAAGAGAAGAAGAAAAAACTTCTCCTTACCCATTATAAGATTCAAGGAATTGGTTTGGGTATGGATAAAGCCCCTGCTTGTGAGATTTTGACCACCTCATCTTCACATGAAATTGAAATTTCTCCTGTGTGAGAATCACCAAAGTTACCGTGTCATCAGAGAAAATGTTATTTCTAAATGGTTTCCTTTTACGTAGTTATCTGGAGATTTTCATGTGGGCAATATCTGAGACAAATAACTTCCCATGTGAAAATGAAGCAGTAAAGTCATTGCTTGAAGACTTCTATCACCTCAAAATAAACATGTGACTCAGTCCTAATACTCCCCCGTAACAATTACTTTTTTTAATATAAAAAAACCTAGGAAAATAAACTGTTCATTCTCATCTGTTAGATCCTCACAGAATACAAATATAGATGCACGCAGTGGTTCCACTAAATTGTGTTACTTCCAGGGAAGGCAATCCTGCTGCCCTCTTCCTTCCCCCCATGTTTCAGATGACATGGGATTCTTCCTCAGTAGCAGCAGAAGCGAATTATCTTTGGTAACTTATGAGTAACCATCCTAATACGAATTGGGGATTGTCTTCCCTCCCACACCTTCCCTGGGCCTACTTAAGACTTGTATGTCCTCAGGCAGAGATAGGCAATCTCAGCCTAGGGGCAAATGCAGCTCTCCAAGGCCTCTCTAGCCGGCCCTTGAGACTCTCCCCAGCCATGCCCTCTTCTCAGGCTATGCCTCTCACTGGGCTTGCTCTGCATCCTCCTGCTTTTGCCTGGATGAGGTGTCACAGAACTATGATAATGCCTCTTGCTTGCCTGCATGGAGAGCTATATCCATAAAAACCACTGAAACCAGCACCACCACCCTCTCCATCCCAGCTCACAAAAACTTTCTCAGTAACTCATCAGCAACGTTTGCAAAGCACCCTCAGAAACACTCCAGAGCCCATCATAAATATGAAAAATAATGTGGTCTCGATAGATAGCATCTATATTCAAGACTGGGATGCTGGCTTGAAACTGAATTTTGTCCCCATTAAGTATGACCTCATTAAGAGTAACATTTGGCCCAAATATAATCAAAGAATGGCTTCTAGGGGCTACTTAGGAAACCTTTCAGCACTGAAAGAAACCTTTCTCTGCCACATAGGGTTGTAATCCAGCAGAGTTGTACCAATGCCATGGGACTTTTCTTCCCTTCTTCCTTCTTCCCCCAAACCCTCCCCCAAAGAAATCTGCTTCACAAGGTTCCCACCCCTCTGGAGGAGATTTTGAGAAGCTGGAGGGCACAGGAGAGGAAGAGGAAGTTTCATTGTATGCACTGGATTTTGCCTTTGGTGTTCAGAACTTAAACATGTTTGCCTATATCCCCGCTATGCATATAAAACAATTCAGAATTGATAGTAATTTTATTAAGAGCATTTCAGAACATTTTCTAAATGTCATATATCCACAGCCTGGTTACCCAAATTCGCTGTGTACTGTCCTTAAAGGCCTGCAGCAGTGTAACCTATGAAAGCAGTTCTTTCATTTAGCGCAAGTTTGAATTTTCTATGCACTTAGTATGTGCTTCTGAAGCATCATTCTCGGCACATGAAGCGTTGTGTTCACATTAGTCGCACACTAAAAAAAGCAATGTCGATACTGACCTCCGACAATTTGGCAGGGACCCCTACGAAAAGACAAAACAGTTGTTCGTATTTTTAATAGCTATTTAGCATTTCCACTCCAGCTTGCCACAAATAACTAATTTAAGAAAAAGGCAGGTGTCAGCTCAATAGTAATCTAGAGATTCCCAAGAAAGGTGAACCTGATCCCAATATCATCCGTCGCACGAGCGAACACTCTCATAGCTAGGGGGCGGAGTGTTGCAGGCGACGCTCGAGTCGTCCCACGATGCTGACTCCAGCCTCGGCAGAATATTCCGGAACAAAACGCTATCAGAGGAACTGCGCCTACGGCCGGCATGGCGTGTGTCATTTTCGTCCACCACTTGATACAAGGGGGGCCTGGTCTCCTTCAGGCTGTTGGGCTGTGTGCCATTTGGGGTGTTTTCAGCAGGTTGGCAATTCAAGGCTTCTTCATAGGAGGGAATACTGCTTGGATCCCAGGTGCTGAAACAAACCAAGGCAAAATAAAAACTAATTAATCGTTATTTTTAAAAAGAGGTATCTCGATGCAAAGTAAGGTTTGCAAGGGCATATGCAAGCAAGATTAATAGTTTTAGTACAATTAGTAATCTTTCCACCCCATAGCTGTAGCTATTAGTCTTGAAGTCTCAATGTCAAATGTAGAGAGAAAAAGTCAGAGAGAAGAGAGAAGAAAACCCCACCACCCTCTTTTCATGTGTTCCTCAAGGACAATGTCAAACATGACGTGTAAATGCAGCTGCAATTCTATGCACTTACCTGGGATATGCATCTTAGTGACCTTATTTCTTAGCGGGTATATACAGGATTGCACTGTGGGTCTCTTGTGCACTATATAAGAACATAAGAAGAGCCTGCTGGATCAGGCTAAGGGCCAATCCAGTTCTCAGCAGATGCTTGGTGGGAAACCCACAAGCAGTGCCTGAGCACAGGAGCACCCTGCCTTCCTCCAGTTTCCAGCTACTGGTGTTCAGAAGCCTATTGCCTCTGACAGTGGAGGTGGGACACAGACATCAGGGTTAGCGGTGACAGACAGCTGCATCCACCACAAATTTGCCTACCCCTCTTTTAAAGGCATCCAAATTGTTGGCCATCGCTGACTCTTGTGGGGAAAACCCACATGAATAGGTATAGACAGTGCTTTTTTCTGGGGGGATGCATGGGGATGCAAACCCCTAAACATTTTGTGAATCACTGGCCTCATTGAGTAGGAAAATGAGAGTTGGAAAATGAAAGTACCCCTAAACATTTTTTTTTTAGGAAAAAAGCAATGGGTATAGAGAAAGCACAAGAGAATTTTCTTTAGTCGAATGTACCTTCTGTGGGTATATTAGAATTACACAGACCAGAAGTGCAAAAAATACTAATAAATGTATACAACATCAATTTAAGTGAAGAATTTGTCCCTGCATCAGATGCCTCTAGCACTTTAGCAGTACCCGTACACTACGGAGACTTGTGCCCTTTCACAAGATTTAGAATATCAAGTGTCAAACTTGACCACATTCCCACTGGTTAATGTGCATTTCATGGGCCACTGATCATCACCAGGCCGTAGCGATTACTTTTTCCGTTGTGCTTTGCTAAGCAAACATGGCTTGTATACAGGTGAAACTTTCACATAACCTTTGATCACTTGACTTCCCTTTTCTTTTCCAAGGGGTAAAGGGTTTATGTGTGGGAAGCAACAATATACTGAGATCGCAGAGTTCACCTTGAAACAGTGCTAGCCAGGGAAGATGCTATGCTGTAGATCAAAAGCAGCAAATGGAAAAAAATGATACCACAAAGCAATATTTTATCATTGTATATCATAGACGTATCCTAGTTTTATCTAAGCACCAATCTACCCCCATCAGGTTTGGGCGCAAAGATTGTGCTGACCTGCAGGTCTGTTTCTCAAGAGGCTCCACAGTGGAGTAATGAAGGTCCCTTGAAAAATGGTACTGATAGCGGCGAGAAATTATCCCTGCATTGGCTGACCACAGAAGGCCAAAAAGGAGGAGGAGACCGCCAATTCCACAGCAGAAGAAGCTTATGGACCTGAGCATTGCATTAGATGAGGAGGAAGAAGAGCTTGCCACTGGTCCGACCTCTCCATCAGGCATGATCTTTGGCTCACTGCTAGATGGGGCGGCTCCCATCTCGCCATCACTCCACCAAGCAAAACAGAGAGTCCCCGTCACCAGCAGGATAGCTCCAGTGATGGTCACTCCATGGCGCAAAGTAGCACTTGCCATTTTAAAAACAGAGGCTGAAGATACAGGTCATCTAAAGTTTCACCAGGAAATAGGTCTGATGTCCTGATTCATGCTGGGGGTGAAAAAAAGGGAAGGGGAGAAGAGAAACCATCACAGTGGGGAAAGAATGGGGGGGAAATAAAAAACACAAAGCATGAACTGAGGACGAAAGGAATGCTGTCCTCCCAACACACTAGGAGCAACGTAACAGCCAGTTAATTATTGCAGGTAGCAGTTTTTGTCACAACTTTTCATTAAACGTGTTGATGCCGTCCCTTCTGTCAAACAGACCACAGTTAAAGCAAACCATTTTGCTTGTTACTATGTTGTGTATTCTTGCGTTTTTATATTGTAAACTGCCCCGTGATGCTCAAATGAAGGGTTCTATAGAAATGTAATAAATAATAAATAATAACAATGACTGATCCTTCTGTGTGAACATCAACCAATATCTGACTTTGGGCGTTTCCAGACTAGCGCTGTCTTCAATCACATACTGGCAAATTCGGGTGGCCCAATGAAAGCTGATTTGGCCATCTTGCTCAAGAAACCCACTGCCCCCAATATTGGACTTTTTGCGATAAGGTGACAGGAAAATGCACTGGAAAGTGTGGGATAACAACTGTTTGATGCCACATGGTATAACCTCCCCACAAACAAATCAGAACAAATGCTCAATGCCATCTAACCTCCCTGCAAACTTGGTGCAAACAAGTAAGGAGGAATGCTCAATAAACAGGTCATCTGGAAGCGACCCAAATTACCAACCAGGTTCCAATCCTAGATTACCACTGAGCTTGCCCAGGCATTTATTGTTTAGAGTGGTGCTTAAATTGTTTGTGCCTATAGCCCTGACTCTCTGTTTTCAGCGCTGCTGAATTTCCATCTGTGACTATATTTTATTAATTTCTGGCCCTGGGATTTTATTTTATTTTTTACTTGATAAAGGGTGTGTTAGAAATCCTATTAATAAATAAAAGAGTTTTGCAGTTCACAACTAAGATAGATTCATTGTGTGGAACAGACTGGACGAGTATTAAAATAGCCCTAATCTACTGGCTCCCATGGGAGGCAGTGACAGGTACCATCTTGGATGCCTTTACAAAAGGATTGGAGGACAAGGCTATCAATGGCTACTAGTCATGCTGGCTGTGTTTTACCTGCACCGTCCCAGGCAGGCTGCCTCTGCATGCCAGTCGCTGGGAATTGCAAGGAGGCAGATGTGCTCCTGTCTTGTTTGTGGGCTTCCCACAGGTGTCTTAACTGCCAACTGTGAGAACATGATCCTGGACTTCAATGGATCATTAGATGGACCACTGGCCTGATTCAGCGGGTTCTTCTTATGCATGAGCTGAAGGCCACTGCTGTTACCAGCAGATTCACACATAATGGCAACTGACTACTTGTCGTCTATTTATGACATGAGAGCCATAGCTCCCAGGTCTTCATAATTCCATAATTATTGATGCCACTCATGCTATCTAGATTTTGGAGTGGAGGCTGCACAGGATTGTACCCCTAGATCTACGGTGTAATAATCACTGTAATTGCACAGTTGAGTCGATAACCATGCAAAAATGAATATGCTTTGTATGAATCAGGTGTTAATCATAATATGCAAGGTTTCGAGTGAAGGGAAAGCGCAAGATGAAATGGGAGAAAAACGTATTCCGAGGACTAAGTGATTTAGCAATTATCTTAAAAGGCGTACAAGTTGTATTGCTGCGGGGAGCCTTAAAGATTTGTTTGGCTATTAATTTTTTTCATTATAATTTTCAAACACCTGCAACAATTAGACAATGCACAAAAGATTACAGTATTTCAAAGAGTGGCCCAGTCTGAAGGTTAAGGGCAACCTATAAAGAGAGAAAGGGGAGGGAATTGTTTTGATAAATCTCTAAGAGTGAATAGCCCTGTTTTTGTTCTGAAATATGCAATCTCAGATCTGATGCAGAGGCAGAGAAACCTAGAAACTGGGATTAATTTGTCATCTTCAGGACGAGTGGAAACTGCACTTTTCACATGAGCTGGGCAAGCTAATTGGGAAACTGAATTATGAGGCAGTGAAAGAAATCCTGGATGATTTTATCCATATTTAATGAAGAGATGTGATGAAATCAGATTTATTAAAGCTGCAGACAGATTGGATGAATCTGAAGTGTATTAATCTAGTGCCTCTTTCAGCTTTGGGGAATGCATCCCTGGCACAGCCCAGCGATTCTTGAATCACATAAACATGGGACTACTCTGGAGCTGAGTCTGTCCCATATGACAAGGCCAAGTCAATGGTCTTTGTCAGGAGTGCAAAAACAGAAATGCCTAGCCATCGCTGGTACCTAAAAAGCTGGATCTGGGGACTGGCATCTGGGCTGCTGCAGAGGTTACCTCCAGACTCCCTTTGCAAGCGTGCTCAGGTCTTTCTCTCTACTCTGAACCTGGCTAATTTTTACTAAGATGTTCTAACGATGCTCTAAATTTTGGATCCTCAGTGTGGGCCAGGGAGTCTGGGGGCCCTCCAAGTGTTGATGGGTTACAATTCCTACCATCCCTGACCATTTGGTCATGCTGGCTGGGGCCAATGGGATTTGGAGTCCAACAACACCTGAATTCTGGAGAGCCACAGGTTGCCTATCCCTGCAGTAAGATTTCCCATAGTAACGTACTTTATGTCAGAGAGAAATTGAGAGGGGAGATGGGGATTACTGTCAGGGACTCTCAGGTTTGTACCTTGCAAGGTCAGCAGAACTGATGCATTGTCTGTTGCAGTCTCTAAGGCCCTGGAAATACACCTTCCAAGTCTATGAAAGGATCTCCCGCAGCACCAACAATTATATTAGTTTGTGCCCCTGTGAGAAATGGTGGTCTGAGACCACAGAGACAAGCTGTCCCAGAAGACATTGCCTTGTGCGCTCCTGCTTTTCAACAGCCTGAACAGCCAAAAAGGGGTATCGCAGAAATAATAATGTGGTGGTAAGATTGTCTGGTATTCAAAGGTTCTTTGGAAGACAGGCAATAGATTTGAATCCAACCCCTAGAATGGAATAGTCCTGTGATCAACAAGTCCCAACTGTAGAAGCCCTGGGCAAGGTATTCTACTTGTGCAACTGGGCTTCCCCCCTGCTCCCCCAAAAAACAGCTTTGGGGAAGGGTCAGGAGAACCCCGAAAACAGCACAGCGAAGAGGGGAGGGGGATTGTTCTGTCTGGCAAGTTGAAAAGTTTGCACTGACAGAATGTTCAACAAAGCACAATGCTGAATTCATCCCAATATTTTTAAATTGCTGCAACCCACCCTGGTCCCTTTTGGTAAATAACTGAATTAATAATATTCAGATATGCTGCAAATATAAAGAGATGCTAAAATGTGAGCCACCTTTGTTTCTCGATTCAAGATCTAGCTTCGTCGCCAACAACTCACACCGGTTTCAAAGGAATATCTACCTACCTGCTGGGTCTACAAAATGTGGGTGAGTCAATCCTTCTTAAATCCACTTGAAGGATTATAGGGGGCTTAAGCCGTGGTACGCTGCCTGTCTTAACAACACCAATTAATTAACCTCACAGAGACAGTCTGCTCACAATAAATTGGATTACAGGATCAGGATCCTTGCATACCACACATTTCGTGGGGTGCCTCTGTGGCCACCAGGAACAAAGCCAAGAGATGCGACTCAACCATTTTATTAACTAAGATGCTTCAGTCAATGCTTCCCCCCTTCAGGCCCCTCTCCACCAAACAAAGAGGGCAAAAACAGATCATATTGTTATGAGTTTGTGGGTGCCAGACACTTGTAATCCTAGCCAGCTAATCAAGGGAGGCTAGCTTCCTGATGAGGTAACTGGCCATTAAGACAGCAAAGGAAAGGGCTCTGTGCCAGATGTGAAATGGGGGGGGGCTTCTCCTCCAGCTCTCGGATAGTTAGAAGGACAAAGCTGGGGTTTGAGGGCAGAGTTTGCTGTGGCCTAGAAGAAAAAGTGGCAGGCTGGAAAAGCAGAGAGAGAGCGCACCATGGCTGATTTCTGCAAGAATCCAAGGCTGTGGCTATGGGAGAAACAAGACCCTTTGGGGTCGTTGATACTGTGAGCCCCTCCATCGCAGGCTCAGGTTGCATATATGTGTGAACAAACCATATATCATCAAGACACTACCGTCTCCACAGTGCCTCATTCCCAAAAGGAAACACAAACCCTGGGCGAGTGCCTGGAACCCCTCAAATCTCGCACCGCTTGGAGATTGGGGCAGCGCCCAGCAATATATTATATCATTTACAGACTGGAGGAAAAGGCTTAGAACCCAAGCCTTTAACCACTATATAAATGTGGAGGGATTGTGATGATAATTATAATAAATGCCCATTTTTTCTCTCAAAGAATACAGGTCACTGTAGTTTGTAAAGAATTCCTGGGAATCGTAACTCTTTGAGGGGTTAACTACAGTGCCCATAATTCTTTGAGGGAATGATGTTCTTTGACTGTGTTTTAAAGGTATAGTGTTGTGTACACAGCCTGTTGGTTACTGCTAACACTTTGCATGCCAGCAGGTCCCAAGTTCAACCCAAGTCCCACGTTCAACAACAACAAAATCAGGTGGTAGTAATGGGGAAAGATCTCTGCCCAAGATCCCAGAGAGCTTTTGCCAGTTACAGTGGACAGTAGGCTTGGTGGACAGTCTGAACTGGTATAAGGAGGGTGAAAATATTGATTAAGCAACCACAGAGGCATGGGAGGAATCCATCTTTGTGGACAGGAAGGATGGTGACTCAGTCAGGTATGAGAAGTTAGAATCAGAGAGTTTTTCTACGAGTCAGCTGAAGACCAGCTTGCCATTTGTTTTGCATCTGAGGCAACAGAGCGAACACTTTCCAGTTCAGCCTTCTAGGATGATTTTTGTGGGGGAGGCTAACAGCTTAACGCAATTTTTATCGCTTACAAAATAATAAGGGAGATTGACAGTTTCATAAGGAAAAAAGTCCTCTCTTCCCCCTTGCATAAAAGCTGCAGCAGTGACATTTTCAGCATCCTCAGCCCACGCTTCCAGAAAAGGAGGAGGGGAATTGTAGTGGATCCCTCCTCACACCAATGGCTGCGAGATCAAAATCCCAAAACTTAGCAGCGCAATCCTACACTTCTCAAGTCAGTTCTACTCAATCCAGGGCTTAGTTGCTAAGTTACATGTATTTAGAACTGCACCTTTACAGTTTTGTTTCAGCTATTCCTTGCCCTGATAAGAGATCTGCATTTTTTTTATTTATTTGTATTTCATCTTGTTTTCACACACACACACACACACACATACTCATATCCATGTGTTTTGTTAGCTGTCTTAGGCAGCACCAGATGAACAGGCAGGGTATACATTTACTAAAATACATAAATACAAAGGCTGAGAAAGTTCAAAGCTTTGAAAAGATATGGAAAGGGAGAATACTGAAAAACTGGGGGGGTGGGGGTGGTAAGAGCATCCTTGAAAGGGGGTGCTTAATGGCAGGAATTAAGTGCAGGGGTCCACAGGTCCCCACGTATGTGTCAATAGACTAGCTAGTAAGGCTGCAATCCTAAACCCACTTAACCTGGGAGTACAGTAAGTGCCATTGAACTCAATGGGTCTTACTTCTGAATAAGGCTGCTGCTGCCAGGCTTCCATTCCAAACACACTTACTAAAGAACACAGGGCATAGTTAACATGCATGTTGTGGATACTAGTCTTAACACTCACAAGCAAGACTTAAGTTGCAGAGTGTGGGGCCTCAGGCTCAGGGGTGGGTGGGATACAACCCTCTAAGCTTCTCTATCTGATTCTTGGGACTCTCCCAAACCATGCACCCTCCCCAGCCACATCCTTTCTGCCCAGGCCTTTATACTACCCTTGAGTCTTCTAGACTGGCAGGAATGTGTCCCTGAACTGGGACTGGACCTTTCGCTTGCCCAAGGAGGATGGGGGGGGGTGTAGGAGAAATTAGCCTCTGCCCATTGTTGCCTCGTTCCCCACCCAGTACTGGCATGGGCCCACCAAGGCCAAGGTTGTTGAGAGGGGAATGCTGGCAGCTTCTAAATCAGCATTCAGATACATAACGGTTTGGGCTGAACAGGGGCATAGGAAGGGGGGTGCAGGGGGCGCGGCCCGCCCTGGGAGTCATCCCTGAGGGAGTGACAAAATGGCACACCATGGGGGGCATCACTTACTGCGGGGCCTGACCTGCAGTGCGCCCAAGCCACACGTCTCTCCTGGGAGTGACGCAGTGGCTCAGGGCCCCGCGCTGCCCAAAATGGCAGCGTGGGGCTTGTGTCCGCCAGGCAGACTCCCTGGGCGGATCGCCGCGGCGCCCCGTGAGTTGCTCGCCCTGCCCCCACTGCTCCGGGGACTGGAGCAGCTAGCTACGCCCCTGGGGCTGATGCCTTTGAGGAAAGAAAACTTTTCTGCCACCAGGCAGTACTTTTTACACCTAGTAAGACTCACCTCCTGCCGCAAATTCTGGATTGAAGTAAACTTTAAAAAGTTTTCAAGGGCAGGGGGTCCCAGGAGAACATATTGGGAGCATCTAAAGATGGGTTGCACTCAGGCTTCCATAATCGTTATTACAGGCATAGGCAAACTCGGCCCTCCAGATGTTTTGGGACTACAGTTCCCATCATCCCTGATCACTGGTCCTGTTAGCTAAGGTTCATGGGAGTTGTAGTCCCAAAACATCTGGAGGGCAGAGTTTGCCTATGCCTGCATTATTAGTTATCACTTTTCATCAGCTGACAATTACGTGAAATGCCACTCCTGTGGAGGCATTTTTGGATGGGTTTTGTCATCTGCCCGTTCTACGTATTGCCCAACACATTGCCACATTATTTTCTTGATCTCAAGGAAGAAGAAAAACCTTTGCTTTGTGGGAGGTGGAAAGTGAAGGCGGAGGGCATGCAGGGGCTAACATATTGTGTAAAATATAGGAGCTCCCTTATAAAGAATTAGGCTATGAGTTCCATTTAGGTCAATGTTATTGACACGAACTGGCAGCACCTCCCCAGAATTTCACTCAGGAGTTTTCCATACCTACTTGGAGATGATAATAATAATAATAATAATAATAATAATAATAATAATAATAATAAATCATTTATACCCCACCATCTGACTGGGTTTCCCCAAACCAAAAACTGAACCTGGGAACTTCTGCCTGTAAAGCAAGGCTCTACCACTGAGCTACTGCCCTCTTCTAGTGTATGGCTTCTATAAACAGCTACAGGATCCTTAATATGTAGGGTTATCCCCCCAGATAACACCATCCTAGCAGGGGAAACAAAACATTAGCATGCACATTTCTTTATTTGAGGTCTCGCCAGTGTTAGAAACTGAGATATGAAAGCTAGGAGCTAATGGCACCTTAAACCTAGGTTATAGGTGCAACAATGGAATGGCTAGGCACACTTTTTTATAACAAGAATACAAAACTGAAAATGAATGAACTGCAGCTAAAATTTCATGTTCATTTTTCATGTGGTTTAGACCTTCCCCTGCCCACTCCTCTAATATTCTTAAGAGGGTCTCTTCTCCAGCCTTCAGACAGTAGCTGGAAGTGGGGAGGCAGAAAAAGGTCCTCCTTTCCTTCCACTCTGCAGTTTTAGTCTGAAATCTTAGGCGCAGCACTGCTCCCAGAGCTCAGAACCTGCTCGCACTGATGAAATTCCCTGTCACAAAATGTGCCTAGAACAATGGGAGTTTTGAACACTGGGTGTTCCAATCCCACCTTTTGCCATAAAACCGTCACAGAGCAGATCCCACAAAGCCAATTACAGATAATGAATCCAACACACCTGGATACATCAGAATCAAACTGAACTCAATCTGCATGCTCCTCTACCACCCATTAGGTACCTGAAACAAACTAAGCTTCAGGTGGCTTACCTGTGTAGGCGTAAGCACTGAGCAGTGATGAACCCTCCTTTCTCCACTACTGAGGATACACCATTTATGCAAGTTCAGAATATTGGATATATTCAAGTACACCATGCAACCACCTGTGTGCTGCACGTTTAGGAACCCTAGCTCTGTATTTTACTAATTACAGCTCTGTGAGATGCTTTCTGTTACAAGTGTGGGCTATTCTTAATGGGAAATGTCTTGCAGGAATAGATCTAAAGTCACTGTGTGCATGGCAGGGAAGGAAGAAGAGATCTGGTCGATCCAACAAGCTTAATAGTTGTTGCAGGGTAAGTGCACAGAACAAGTTGTGCAGAATGTGGTCGAGAGGCTCCGCTAAGCTTTATGATTCATCAGCAAACAGATTAAACTGGATTTATACAAATATGGGTCTAAACTGGCTCCACCAGGCTCGAGGATCGCACTCTTTACTAAACAAAATCTAAGGACGCGAGATTCTTGGCTCCTCCGTCCCACTCAGAAAACGCAAGTGTGATGATGGCATCTTCCCCCGCCAATCTTTCTGCTTTCTGCGTCCATCCAACGCTATTAGCAACCGCAGAAATACAGCAGGGAGGCGAAGAAGCGCGATGCGAAAGCACCCATCAAGCCTAGATGGAAATGGGTTCTGTAACCCCCCCCCCTTCTCACCCGCCCCAGCTGTACTCAACTCTTACAAAGAAAATGCATTGGGCTTTTAAGATACAGGATGAAAAAGCTCTGTTAATGCTATTATGATCTCCGCGAGTGCCGGCTGGAAGCAAACATGCAAAACAAAAAACACACACACACAAACGAATGATGCTTCCAGCAAAATAATCGTGCTTGCAAAAATAAAATAAATTGCCAGAGTTGCCACTGATCTGGGAGACTTGCAGACCATTCTGAATCCCTTACTGGTTGCAGCGTCAACGACGGCTAACTTTTAAACGATTCGAGCCAGGAGCAAGGAGCAACTACCGAAGCGGCTGGTGCAACGTAGCAAGACAGCGTAGCAACGCCTGCAACGCCCCGCGCAATCCAAGCGTGCTTCAGCAAGAGATCGAGCTTGCGAAGTACGCGTGCAACTCCTCGTCGCGCTTTGTCCCCTTGCAGCCTCGTCCCTGCGATACTTACTTCGCTCGGCGGCAGCTTCGCGGGTTTCCCCCATGCACTTCAAAGGCAGCCAGCGCAGCCGTGCAAAAAGGCGACTCTCCCGAGGGGCAGAAAGAGAAAGCGCCGCGCGCGCAGCAGCTCGGTTGGCGAAAGAATGCCGCCTTGCAAACGCAGCTCCCGCGGGGAACTTGCGTTTAGCAGCAGCGCCCTCCGGAGGACAAAGGGAGAACTTCCCCCGAAGTACACCTGGACGTGTTTTCTGCCAGGCAGGCGGATGGCGGTGGTGATAACGCCTGTTTCTGGCGAGTGCCTCGCATAAATCAGACATGGAGAGGAAAGGAGAAAGGGCAGCTGCCAGAAGGATAAGGAGGTGCTCGGCTCCTACTCCTGTCAGCCCAGCCAGCCCAGCCAGCCCAGCCATTGGTCTGGGGTGATGGGAGTTCCAAAATGCCCCCTGGAAAAGTTTCTTTCCAAAGTTTCCCTCTTTCCCTACCATACTAAAAGACCACACGTCTTTGGTAAGTTTTAAAATGGTTCACTTACAAACTCTCCAAAGGTCAGGTTTGATTGCTTCAGAAAGTTGCTCAGAGGCAGTAGAACTTGGCTGAGTTATGAAGTAGTGAAAGTTCCTAAAGTACAGTGGTACCTCGGGTTACAGACGCTTCAGGTTACAGACTTGGGTTAAGAACTTTGCTTCAGGATGAGAACAGAAATTGTGCTCCAGTGGTGCGGCGGCAGTGAGAGACCCCATTAGCTAAAGTGGTGCCTCAGGTTAAGAACAGTTTCAGGTTAAGAACGGACCTCCAGAACGAATTAAGTTCTTAACCCGAGGTACCACTGTATTGGTATAAAGGAACTCAAGAATGGCTGGTGAAAGCCATGTGGCTGAGCTGGAGCAACCAGCTCAAACCTCTTCACACTATGAGGCTCTCAGGTAGACTGGGGGAGAACAAAGGCTTGATTACATCCCAAGGTGAGGGGAAGTGGACATAGCTAAGCCTGGCAGGACAGCTTACTCTATGGTATTAACCTCTTCATGTGTTAATTAAACTTAAGCATGCTGGTTATATGAGGCTGGTAATCCCATAGTTTGGCCCTACACTGTATGTTCCAAGCATCTTTGATGGGACTGAAAATAAATAAGAAACTTTTGGGATAAAGTTATTAATGTAATATACAATGTTAAAGAGAATAAGATATAAACCAATCCCAAAGTCATTTCACTTGGTAGATTGGATGGGTGGGATACTATCTAAACACAAACAATTTGTAGGGAATAAGTTAGCTTCTGCTGAAAGATTAGTTGGCAAAAGGCTGGAAGAAACAACTCCCATTACTAGAATGTAAGAATAAGCACGTAATAGTACATAGTACTAATGCCCAAGATTCCATATTATAAGAAACTGTGGAAAGGATAAACACAAGGATATTAAAAGTAGCTATGTTGGTCCATAAGGAAAAGTCCATACCAGGGCAATATCTTTATTATGCCAACAAAAATGTCATAAAATAGTGTACAGTACATGCTTTCAACAGGCTCTCCTACCACCACTATTAAGTTGGGTCCTCCACCACAGCAAAGCCTCCCCCCCCCCACCAGCAACAGTTCTCTCCCCCAGCCCAGGCTGGCAAAGAAAAACCTATGTAGGAACATAGGAAGCTGCCTTATTCTGAATCAGAGAAGTGGTCCATCAAACTCAGTAATGACTGCCAGTAGAGTGAACCTGGGACCTTCTGCATGCAGTGCAAAAGCTCTGCCTCTGAGCTAGGGCCCTTCCCCTGCAATGTGTTGTGTGCCATCCTAATACACACACCCAGCCATCAAAGGGATGGGGAAGGCAGAGCTGCCCTCAAAAGTGTTAAACCAGGACCATATTCTCGGTCACTCGCTATATGACAAGCCAGAGAGAAGGCTTCATGTTGCATAATCAAGCGTTCTACTCAGCAATAATTCTTACAGCTTTTTTAATAGATCTAAAGGACTCTGCCTCCTGAAACTCATATACTGTACCTTCCCTCCCCGCAACCTTCTCTGCAGCAAAGAGCTCTATTTTGGGAAGTTTTGTGTGACAGGCATTATCTCAGGCCCTTGCAGTGATGAATTGAACGGGGACACAAATGCAGCACTTTTTCCTCCCTCCTTCCTTTCACCCAGCTCCAACTAACTTGAATTTATAGGGGGGGTTTTCCCACCCCCAGGGATCAAATGCCTCATATGTATCAGTTTACAGGAAGGGAAGTGGCCACAGACTACCCTTGCAAAACTTATTTCATAAAAGGAGAATAGTGTAAATAAGCAACCTCAAGAAGAGTCTCCGTTGAACTGACAAATCTCTAACTTGTGAATGCTCTGCTTCCATGGCAGAGATGCAACCACTAGGGCAGGAGTGGGCAAACTGCAGCAGCCCTAGGGCCACACGAGGCCTTTAGCCAAATTTTATGTGGCCCTAATTTCAAAAGCCCTCTGTATGCAATCAGCTGAAGATCTGGGTGGAGAGAGGGAGGTAGCAGAAAGAAAGTGTGAGGAAAGGGGTCACCCCACCCACTTTTGGTTTCGGTCTCTGCCTCCTTGGGATTAAAATATTAACATATAAAATAATCCACACTGTGCCATGCAGCATCTTCACAGAAACTCCACTCTGCGCCACTGCATGTTTCCTCTTGTCCTCTATCACCATTGGTTGAGTCAGTGCTGATTTCTGTGACCTCGCCAATGGAGGACATCTTTGGGCTGTTATGGATGAGCACAGCAGTGATCAAGAGGTAGAAATGGTCACCACTACTTCAGCGAATGTTGTCACCCCCAAATTGGGCAAATGCTTTTCATCTAATGGCCTGTCTACTACTGTAAATAGTGACAATGGACCACCTGTTCAAAGTGTGTAATTTCCTCATTTTTCAGACCATCTTGGATTCAAATATCAAAAACATTGCCTCTCGTTGGTCTCAAGCAAATGGGGAAGTTTAGAGATTTATGAGGACGCTTGAGAAAGACTTATGAATTGTCATAGCAGAGGCAGCCAGTATAAAACAAGAATTGTTTCCATTTCTCTGAAGCTCCGAAACCATACCCTCAGAACTTGCATGGCACCAGCTACCATGTTAGGTGGAAAGGTAAGGACAACATTTGCTCAAATTGACTTCCCACACAGGGATGCACACTGCACCAACGTGATAATAAGGCAAAGCTTGCAATTAAAAAGTATACAGACCAATGCAAGCGAGACACAGTAGTGCCTTTCATAAGGGAGAGAGGGAGGTGATCTATGTTAAGAGCTTTGCAACAAACTTTCAATGCCTTTCAATCCTGTTCCATATGAAATCACAATGATAAATGGCACAATGGTCACTGCAGAGGCGTGCTCATAAAGTCACCAGAAATGTGTCTCACAAACCATTTCATAGCATCACTCAGATTCAAAGACCTTACGATAATGATGACTTCAGTAACTTCTCATCCACCACTCCTGCTGCCTGGAACCCATCAACTCCATGCATTCCAGAGCAGTGTTAGAAACAGAGATATGAAAGCTAGGAGCTAAATGGCACCTTAAACCTATGTTATGGGCGCAACAGTGGAATGTATAGGTGCGCTTTAAAAAAAAACACAAGAATACAAAGCTGAAAATGAATGAACTGCAGCTAAAATCTTTCACATGGTCTAATCCTTCCCCTGCCCGCCCCCCCCTAATATTCTTAGGAGGGTCTCTTCTCCAGCCTTCAGAGAGTAGCTGGAAGTGGGGAGGCAGAAAAAGGTCCTCCTTTCCTTCCACTCTGCAGTTTTAGTCTGAAATCTTAGGCGCAGCACTGCTCCCGGAGCTCAGAACCTGCTCGCACTGATGAAATTCCCTGTCACAAAATGTGCCTAGCACAATGGGAGTTTTGAACACTGGGTGCTCCAATCCCACCTTTTGCCATAAAACCGTCACAGAACAGATTACAGATAATCTGTAATAAAGCCAATTACAGATAATAAATCCAACACACCTGGATACATCAGAATCAAACTGAACTCGATCCACATGCTCCTCCACCAAACTAAGCTTCAGGTGGCTTACCTGTGTAAGCGTAAGCACTGAGCAGTGATGAACCCTCCTTTCTCCACAACTTGAGGATACACCGTTTATGCAAATTCAGAATACTGGATATATTCAAGTACACCATGCAAGCACCTGTGTGCTACACATTCAGACAGTAGCAGGAAGTAGGGAGGCGCTGATGAAATTCCCTGTCACAAAATGTGCCTAGAACAATGGGAGTTTCAAACACTGTTCCAAAGATCTTGCAAGGTGTCCCCGGAAGCCATCACTATGGATCCCTGGCAGCAGGGCTGACACTACCCTGTAGGTTTCTGCTGCCTCAGGTGGGTTGCTTCACTCTGCCCCAAGCTGGCTCTGTTTTGGCTGGCCCTGCCAGTTGGCGTATAAACAATGATTCTGCAAAGAAGTTTAAAAGGGGAAGAAGGGAAGCAGATCTGGGGCTCAGAGTAAAAGACCCAGAGTTCAGGCATTATTTGTTGTGGCAAGGGGAGAGGCTGCTCTTTTAGAGTGACACACACACACACACACACACACACACACACACACACTATTTCGTGTATAGCTCTGGAATGAGATTGTGGCATATTGTTATCATGGAATGTGGAAAGTGCTCTGATGGAGTAAGATTGTGAAATATATTGTGTGCACGCCCTTGGTTTGGAAGGTTAGCAAAACAATACATGACTGCTGGTAAGAGAATGCTTCAAGTAATTATTTATGGAACTCAGTGTACTCCTGAGAGTACACCAAGTAATTTTTCAATAAACCAGTGGCAACAAGGCTGATCTGAGCAATCCTTGAAACTTTAGCCTTAACCTTCCAAATGAAACTAAGACATAAGAAGCAGCATTTCTCCTCCAGGGGGTGGGGGGACCAGGGAAAGAAAACAAATATATTTTCAAGTTGCTTTCTGAGACAGTGGAGACACAGGTAGGCAGCCTGACAGACAACTTCTTGTTTTCTTCACAAAGGCATTTAAGCAGCCCACAAAGAGGCAATATAAAGACTTCACATCTCCCCAGCCTTCAGTCTGCAGAAATGGCTTAAAAGCAGAGCTTTGGGAATGGGCAAAGATACCAGGCTCCAACAAGCAGCATCCATATCTGTCTACTCATAAATGAGGTTTCCGTTCTTCAACTGTAGATCTATCTCTTTAGCTGCTAGTAGAAAGGTCCCTTTAAAGCCAAGGCCAAAGAGACACCAGCATCTACATTCCTCATGGACAGTCCCTTGCCAGGTATGACTTGGTTTATTCTGTGCCAGAATGCTGATATCTATTATATGGTAAACTTTCCAGTAGTCAGAGTATGAGCCAAATTTCATCTTAACCATTTGTTGACATGCCTCCATGTTGAAAGATATATAAATGCTCCTCACCCCATGTGTGAGAATGTGAGGTTCAATTGTGTATATCTATCTAGCAATCTGAAGAGAAATCAGGGTATGTAGCAATTTGGAGTAGCCATTGTAGAGATGAACTTTATGTAATTCAGTATATGGTCTTGTACATGCATTTGGCAGTATCTCACAGCCGGTGCACTATTGAGGAATGAAGTAAGCCTCCCTTCTCTAAACACTGGGTATGTTCAGCCTGGAGAAGAGGAGACTGAGAGGAGATATGATATCAAAAAAGCTGTCACATGGAAGCTGAAGCAAGCTTGTTTTCTTCTGCACTGGAGGGTAGGACTCAAACCAATGGATTCAAGTTAAAGGAAAGGAGTTTCCAAGTAAACAGCAGGCAGGAAGAACTTTCTGACAATAAGAGCTGTTTGACAGTACTGTAGAATGGACTCCCTCAGGAGGGTGTGGACTCTCCTTCACTGCAAGTTTTTAAGTGGAGGTTGGATGGACATCTGTCATGGATGCTTTAGTTGAGATTCCTGCACAACAGAGGGTTGGACTAGGTGACTCTTGGGGTCCCATCCAACTTTTCGATTCTATGATTCTATGTATACACAAACACATTATACTGTACTGTGGTACCTCGGGTTACAGACGCTTCAGGTTACAGACTCCGCTAACCCAGAAATAGTGCTTCAGGTTAAGAACTTTGCTTCAGGATGAGAAGAGAAATCGTGCTCCAGCGGCACGGCAGCAGCATTAGCTAATGCCCCATTAGCTAAAGTGGTGCTTCAGGTTAAGAACATTTTCAGGTTTAGAACGGACCTCCAGAACGAATTAAGTTCTTAACCCGAGGTACCAATGTATTACAAAAAACTATCAGTGGTGCTAGATCAACGTTTAGCAAAATTGTGTTTTAAGACTTACAGAATATAGAAGGTTGGACACAATTTAGCAGATATTTGATGGTAAGCTACTTGATTCTCACAACAAGGTCAATGCAGGGTTCATCTGACTGTAAGAGCTGGGATATAATTTTTTTCAAAGATGCTAAAAGAAATATTGAATACATGAAGCATTTTAAGTCTGCTGTCTGTTATAGTGAAATCAAACCAGACCATGAAAGGGCCACCTATCTATCAAAATTTACTCCGCCCCTCCCCCTGTTCCCCCCTTCATGGATCACTGCCTTGCCGTGGCGAAGGGGCTTGAAGAACTCAGAGAAGCTATGAACTACGCCGAGCAGGGCACACAAGATGAACAGGTCATAGTGGAGAGTTTTGACCAAACGTGATCCACCTGGAGGAGGAACCGGCAAGCCACTCCAGTATCCTTGCCAAGAAAACTCCATGGACAAAGACAACAGGCATATAAAAGTTATGACGCTGGAAGATGAGCCCCTCAGGTCGGAAGGCGTCCAACATGCTACTGGGGAAGAGCGGAGGGCAAGTACAAGTAGATCCAGAGCTGATGAAGCGGCTGGGCCAAAGCCGAAAGGACGCTCAGTTGCGGATATGCCTGGAAAGTCCAATGCTGTAAAGAAAAATATTGCATAGGAACCTGGAATGTAAGAACCATGAACCTGGGTAAGTTGGAGGTGGTCAAAAAGGAGATGGCAAGAATAAATATTGACATCCTGGGCATCAGTGAACTAAAATGGACGGGAATGGGCGAATTCAGTTCGGATGACCATCACATCTACTACTGTGGGCAAGAAACCCGTAAAAGAAATGGAGTGGCCCTCATAGTCAACAAAAGAGTGGCGAAAGCTGTACTGGGATGCAATCTCAAAAATGATAGAATGATCTCGATACGAATCCAAGGCAGACCTTTTAACATCACAGTAATCCAAGTTTATGCACCAACCACTGGTGCTGAAGAAACTGAAATAGACCAATTCTATGAAGACTTACAAGACCTTATAGAAGTGACACCAAAGAAGGATGTTCTTCTCATTATAGGGGATTGGAATGCTAAAGTAGGGAATCAAGAGATAAAAGGAACAACTGGCAAGTTTGGCCTTGGAGATCAAAATGAAGCAGGGCAAAGGCTAATAGAGTTCTGTCAAGAGAACAAGCTGGTCATCACAAACACGCTTTTCCAACAACACAAGAGACGACTCTACACATGGACATCACCAGATGGGCAGTATCGAAATCAGATTGATTATATTCTCTGCAGCCAAAGATGGAGAAGCTCTATACAGTCAGCAAAAACAAGACCTGGAGCTGACTGTGGCTCAGATCATCAGCTTCTTATAGCAAAATTCAAGCTTAAACTGAAGAAAGTAGGAAAAACCACTGGGCCGGTAAGATACAATCTAAGTCAAATCCCTTATGAATACACAGTGGAAGTGACGAACAGGTTTAAGGATTTAGATTTGGTGGACAGAGTGCCTGAAGAACTATGGATGGAGGCTCGTAACATTGTACAGGAGGCAGCAACGAAAACCATCCCAATGAAAAGGAAATGCAAGAAAGCAAAGTGGCTGTCCAATGAGGCCTTACAAATAGCGGAGGAGAGAAGGCAAGCAAAATGCGAGGGAGATAGTGAAAGATACAGGAAATTGAATGCAGATTTCCAAAGAATAGCAAGGAGAGACAAGAAGGCCTTCTTAAACGAGCAATGCAAACAAATAGAGGAAAACAACAGAATAGGAAGAACCAGAGATCTGTTCAAGAAAATTGGAGATATGAAAGGAACATTTCGTACAAAGATTACCATAATAAAGGACAAAAGTGGTAAGGACCTAACAGAAGCAGAAGACATCAAGAAGAGGTGGCAAGAATACACAGAGGAATTATACCAGAAAGATATGGATGTCTCGTACACCCCAGGTAGTGTGGTTGCTGACCTTGAGCCAGACATCCTGGAAAGTGAAGTCAAATGGGCCTTAGAAAGCACTGCAAATAACAAGGCCAGTGGAAGTGATGGTATTCCAGCTGAACTATTTAAAATTTTAAAAGATGATGCTGTTAAGGTGCTACACTCAATATGCCAGCAAATTTGGAAAACTCAGCAGTGGCCAGAAGATTGGAGAAGATCAGTCTACATCCCAATCCCAAAGAAGGGCAGTGCCAAAGAATGCTCCAACTACCGCACAATTGCACTCATTTCACACGCTAGCAAGGTTATGCTTAAAATTCTACAAGGAAGGCTCAAACAGTATGTGGATCGAGAACTCCCAGAAGTGCAAGCTGGATTTAGAAGAGGCAGAGGAACCAGAGACCAAATTGCAAACATGCGCTGGATTATGGAGAAAGCTAGAGAGTTCCAGAAAGACATCTACTTCTGCTTCATTGACTATGCAAAAGCCTTTGACTGTGTCGACCACAGCAAACTATGGCAAGTTCTTAAAGAAATGGGAGTGCCTGATCACCTCATCTGTCTCCTGAGAAATCTCTATGTGGGACAAGAAGCCACAGTTAGAACTGGATATGGAAGAACTGATTGGTTCAAAATTGGGAAAGGCGTACGACAAGGCTGTATTTTGTCTCCCTGCTTATTTAATTTATACGCAGAATACATCATGCGAAAGGCTGGGCTGGATGAATCCCAAGCTGGAATTAAGATTGCCGGAAGAAATATCAACAACCTCAGATATGCAGATGACACAACCTTGATGGCAGAAAGTGAGGAGGAATTAAAGAACCTTTTAATGAGGGTGAAAGAGGAGAGCGCAAAATATGGTCTGAGGCTCAACATCAAAAAAACGAAGATCATGGCCACTGGTCCCATCACCTCCTGGCAAATAGAAGGGGAAGAA
This sequence comes from Podarcis raffonei, assembly GCF_027172205.1. Lineage (NCBI taxonomy): Eukaryota > Metazoa > Chordata > Lepidosauria > Squamata > Lacertidae > Podarcis > Podarcis raffonei. The sequence continues at coordinate 42,430,434 of NC_070607.1, forward strand.
ATGGAGGCAGTGAGAGATTTTACTTTCTTGGGCTCCATGATCACTGCAGATGGTGACAGCAGCCACGAAATTAAAAGACGCCTGCTTCTTGGGAGAAGGGCAATGACAGGTCTAGACAGCATCTTGAGAAGTAGAGACGTCACCTTGCCAACAAAGGTCCGTATAGTTAAAGCCATGGTTTTCCCAGTAGTGATGTATGGAAGTGAGAGCTGGACCATAAAGAAGGCTGATCGCCGAAGAATTGATGCTTTTGAATTATGGTGCTGGAGAAGACTCTTGAGAGTCCCATGGACTGCAAGAAGATCAAACGCATCCATTCTTAATGAAATCAGCCCTGAGTGCTCACTGGAAGGACAGATCGTGAAGCTGAGGCTCCAGTACTTTGGCCACCTCATGAGAAGAGAAGACTCCCTGGAGAAGACACTGATGCTGGGAAAGATGGAGGGCACAAGGAGAAGGGGGCGACAGAGGATGAGATGGTTGGATAGTGTTCTCGAAGCCACAAACATGAGTCTGACCAAACTGCGGGAGGTAGTGGAGGACAGAGGTGCCTGGCGTGCTCTGGTCCATGGGGTCACGAAGAGTCGGACACGACTAAACGACTAAACAACAACAACAACCCCCTGTTCCAGACATGCTTTTACCGAGTTTGGATTCCAAGCCATGCCTATTGATGTCTAGATTTTGTTGTAGATTTTCTAACAGACTAGCAAAGGATGGTTTGGGCTTGTGCAGAAAGGCCGAATTGAAGATGTGATGCACTGTATCTTGTACCATCCATTATATAATTTTCCAGTGCTTATGTTTATTCTTCCCTTTCAGGCTTTCGTACAGGGCCAGATGATTTTAACTTTGATAACTTTATCTGAATCTCCTATTTTCATTTCTGTGTTTTAATGGGATTGTTTTATTGCGTGTTTTAATGATGGATGTTTATCTTCTAATGTTTCAATGGATAGGTCAGCTGGCTAGAGCATGGTGCTCATAATGCCACGGTTGACGGTTCAATCACAATAAAGGACAGCTGCATATCCCTGCATTGCAGGGGGTTGGACTAGATGATCTTCAGGGTCCCTTTCAACTCTACAATTATTTTATTCTATGCCGCTCAGTTGCATCCATACATAGATGAAAACCTGCTCAATTGCAGGAAGCCTTTTGCAAAATTTGGTTGTATATTAACAGATGTCCAAACGACTTTCCAAAATATATAAAAGTAGTTAATTATGGATTTTTGTTTTAATGTTTTGTAACTGGCTATTTAGAACTGCTTAGAAGAATGTTTTGGCATTAACTGTATGCATGCAGAGCTTTTTGTTACAATACTCACAGGCACAGAAAACAAGCACCTCTCTTTTTGCTGCCCATGGCACCCACAACATGCTTACCAAGATATGAGAACTGGTACATCATTTATTTTATTTTTAGAAGAACACAGTATGTTTGTATCTTGCTGTGTGTGCAAACTTTCAAAAGTTGCAGTTCCCCACCTGCAATCTAGGGGGTACTGTTACAGAGAATACCAAGAATTCTGCCAACTCACTCATCCCACTTCTTCTGCTAATTATTATTATTAATTTATTCAATTTATATACCACCCTTTATCCAAAGATCCAAGGGCGGAATACAACACTACGAACATAATTTAAGCAGAACAACAACAACATAACACACAGCAAAACAATACGCAGCATCATCATAATAAAACGAGCATAACAATAATGCGTAGGATTGAGTTCTGCTTTCACAAAGAGCTCTCTGTTTAGCAAGCAACGTGAAGATTCAGAACTTGGACACGGCTTCTAACATGGCGAACGCCCAGAGGCTGCAGATGGTTCGCCTCGTGCCGCGGCACTGTGCCCCGGACAAAGGGGGCAGGATTACAACGTTCCAGGCGAGGTGCCACCAGGCAGCACGTGGCCTGAAAGGATGCCCCTCTGGTGCTGCTCCAGACCCTGGCTGCCGTTTCACCCCAGCGTGCCAACTGCATTTCCGAGCCCACAGAAGTGTATCTGCGTGTGCAAGCAAGGCAGGGCAAGGCAGGGGAAAGTCTCCCTTGGCACGCGAGTTGTCCCATGAGCAGAGGAGGAGGCACATTTGCCAAAATACTTAAGCGCAATTCTATACCGATCAACTCTCAGGTGTGTAAAGGATTGCAACGTTATTTCCCTCTCCTATGTTTTGGTATCAGAGTAAGAGGCCTCTTTGTTCTGACTGCAATTTAGGACGGGCATTCCCCCGTTGCATGGCTTGCGGGGAACCCTCCACAGTACCAGAGACGGGTCACTATTCGTTAGTTCACGAACAGAACCGGGGGTTGGGTCCTCCATACAAAAAAAGCATGCCTTGCAGCGTCATCTCCCCCCCCCCCAGGCGAAAGCAACCAGCCGGCATGCCTGCCTAGAGCGGGGAGGCGGCGCGCGGCGCTCGCTCCGCCAACTGGCCTCGTGCTGCTCCGAGGCACCCGGCCGGTACGGGTGTTTAGCTCCCCGCCCCCTCGCCCCCCTCGCCAGCCAATCCCACCACTCGGCGCCTGATCCGATCCAAACGGCGCCACCCCATTGGTTGGACGCCGTCCCTCTCCTCACCGCCGAGGAGCCCGACCGGCCAACCAGGAGGGAGGTGGGCTGCGCTTCGAGTCGGGCCGGGGGCGGAGCGCCGGGTGGTAAGCGCCGAACGTTGGCTCGGCTGGGGCTGTGCAGGGGAGCGCAAGGAACGGTCGACTCGCGAGCTGGGGGTGACGCCGGTCCGCGAGCGGGTGTGACACGGTCGTGGGGAAGGCGCGCGTGTGTCCCCGACGCGGTTCTTCTGAACCCGGGTCTCCAAACATACTCTGTAAAGAGACTTGCCCCGTTGCGAGGAAAGGAGAGGGGCGAGTGCCCGCCTTGCTTTGCACAGGGCGGCGGCGCTGCTAAGACGGTGCTGACCGTTGTACGTGGGAAGAGGCGGCGGAGGGTAGCGGGGTCTCGGGGGTTGTTGGAACAGGTGGCTGCTAGGTGAGCCAACTGGGGACTGAAGAGGCCGGCTGTGCAAAACAAGTTGTGCCGGCTTGTTGGGTGCTGCGGGAGTCGAGCGGATCCGATTAGGAGAACGACTTGGGTTGTTAGGCGCGTTGCGTGTGAGTGAGTGCCGGCGAGGGTTCGCGATGGGTCCTCTGCTGTCTCTCGGGGTCGGGCTTCTGCTGCTCATCCTGTGGGCCCGCTACAAGGGGCTCGCGTACGTTCTGGTCCACCACCGCTGGGTCTTCGTCTGCCTCTTCCTGCTGCCCCTCTCCGTGCTCTTCGACATCTACTACCAGTTCCGCGCCTGGATGGTGCAGAAGATGCACAGCGCGCCCCGGCAGCACAACCTGCGTGTTCGCAACATCCAGGAGCAGGTGAGAAGGGCGGGCGGAGGGGGAAAGTCGCCCCAAAAGGGTTTACAAGTTGGAAGAAGCGCAGGCTGTTCAGTTTTTCTAGTAAGACTCCGGGTGTTCCTGGCCTTCCTTCCCTGGAGCAGAGGTTTTCAAGCATGGAAGTTGGCCAGAGGTTTGAATGAGGCTAAATAGAAGTCTTGAGTTGCAGATCAGGACTACTCACAGCAACCATTGAGTCTGGTGCCCGCCCCCCTTTTAGCAGTTTTGTGATATTGCTGATATTGGAAATTTTTCTCATACAAAAACTCAGAGGAGATATCCTGACAATTATGTTGTTGCCCTGTTACTTTGGGTTGCATCTCTGGCTGCACCCTTGGACTAAAGCAGGGATGGGAAACCTGTGGCCCTCCAGATGATGTTGGACTACAACTACCATCATCCCAGCTATTGGCTTTGCTAGCTGAGGCTGATGTGATTTGGAGTCAGTTTCCCCGTTCCTGACCAATCAGCTGTGGGCCTGTAGCAGTGATACAGTGCTAAATTAATATCTTATTTACTTATATACCATGTAATGCTAGAGTAGGTTTCTGAGCAGTTTAGAAATTATTAAAAAACCCAGCCATTAAAATACACTAGAAAACAGTACCATTAAAATTAAAAGGTGGGAAAATCAGATGATGCTCATCTAAGTGGGTTGCCCCAGATGAAGATATCAAGGGACACATCTTGCAAACAGGTGTGTTTTCAGAAACCGGCAGATGGTCAATACAAGTAGTGATGTATTTCAGCAGAGAAGGCATTCCATTACTGTTACACAAACCAATTGTAAGTGGAAGGAAAGGTGCTTCAAGAAAGCAGTGCCAGTATTTGGCACATTATTGCTCTCTAGACAGTATCTTCTTCATATAATCATAGCATTGTAGAGTTGGAAAGGACCACAAGGGACACCTAGTCTTCAGTGGTCCTCTTGTTTATGGATAACAGGCATAAACATTAGTGGAGTCCGTATGTGGCTTGCGTAGGTATGTGCCTGATGCTAGGGAAGCATCAGGCACATAAATCAGGAAGCATTCAAATTGCAGAGAGCCTATTCTGTGCCATATGTCTCCCTGACAGGTCATAATAATAATAATAATAATAATAATAATAATAATAATTTTTATTTATACCCTGCCCTCCCCAGCCAAGGCCGGGCTCAGAGCGGCTTACAAGCAATAATAAAAACAAGTTGAATGATTACAACATTATACCAAACAAGCCTTTACTCTTTAGTTCCTGTTGATGAAAATAGCAACTTCCTGTGTAGAAAGGTTACAGCACTTGGGGCTTTTTAGTGTAGAGAAAAGGCCATTAAGAGGAGACATGCTAGAGCTAGAAGAACACGGTGCACACCAATGGCATTGTATAATCATCATCGTGGGGTTCATTAGTATGAGATACTTTAACCTCACACTGCAGTTTTCTGCTCATCACAGTGCAAACAAGGCCAGACTGGCCTGTGCTGTCATGCTTTTCAGATAGTAGAGTGTGTTCACATTACCACTTTAAAGCTCAGTGAAGTCCCTTCCGCTGCCCCAATGAATTTCGCAGCACAGCTCATTCTGTCCCCCCTCCCCAGCTTTTCACATCAACATGGCTCCACTAGTGTAAGATTTGTGTCTGTTTGTGTACACACTAGGGTGCATTGGTAGGCAGTGACACCTTTTCCCTATGTAGAAGTGTTCACACCTTGGCTGGAGATGAATTGCAAATGGCTTAAGGACTCTCAATCAGTGTGAAGCTAGTTTGGGGGGAAACTTATAAAACAGTAGTGTAACAAAGTCCAGGATGCATTTGCACCAGAATGGCAGTGAGCACAGTGGGAGTGTGAACACAGCCCTAGTAGGCTCTTATTCTGTCTTAATTGCAATACCAATGCAAATTTTAAAACCTTTTGTGTTAAAGGTACTATCTTGAGAACAGGCAGAAAAACCATTAAGTGGTCCACCAAGACCCTCAAGAGTTTTCAAGTAATCTGTGGGAGGGGGAGTTCAGGAAATGTTGGCTTAGGTTTTCTAAATTAAGCAGTATATAAATTTTGTTAAGTAAATGTTTGCTTTCAGTTGCCCCATTATATTTAATGGGACTTCCAGGGAAGTGTACGTAGGATTCTTCTAGTCAGAATCAGTTTTCTCAGATGCAGATCTGTTTACTTGCAAAAACAACATCAAGTTGTTATATATAAGGTGTTAAATTAATCTTCCTTTCTTGCAGGTACGAGAATGGAAAAAAGAAGGGCTAAAAACATATATGTGCACAGGACGTCCTGGCTGGCTTACAGTGTCTCTTCGTGTTGGAAAGTACAAGAAGACGCTTAAAAATATAACAATCAACTTGATGGATATTCTGGAAGTGGACACTGAGAGAATGGTAAGCTTGGAATTGATCCTTCTATTTTAGTGATCAACTTTTGTTCAAGGGATGTGGCCATTGCTGAACATCATTGAGCCTGGTGTTTTTGTGCTTTCTGGTCCTCTTTGAGGTGCCTGGCCAAGGATGAGGCACGTGATTTCGAAGCGGAAGAATCAGACCTTGGGACACAGGACCTCTGGTGTGGCAGTACTACTGAGGATGTTTCCCCACTAGCTGGTGTCTTCAGAATTGCTATCTTTTGCTCACTCTGTCTTAGTAGGAGGCAGTGGGGCAGCAGCACTTACCTGACCTCATGTCACTCCAGCTTACTGCAAGGGGCCAGGTTGGCGCAGTGCAAACTCGTTGGTGGAACCAATCTGGCACTCCTTGCACCTTCCTGTCTCCCTCCCAGTAATATGTAGAAACACCAGTGACGGAAGGGCAAGTAAACGCTGCCATCCCACTGACCACTACTTCTCTGTGTTTATGGAGAGTTGCCTACGCATCTTGGATGTGGGAACTACTCACCTTCAGTGCCTTCACCTTGGCAGGATTCAAGCTCTGCTCATCCATTTCACCACTGCATCTAAGTGGGGCTGTACAGCCTTTCCCACTTCAGATGTTACGGAGATAGAGCTGAGTTTCATCAGCATACTGATGGCACCTTGCCCCAAAACTCATAATGACCGATCCCAATAGCTTCATGTAGATATTACCGTATTTTTTGCTCTATAGGACGCACCTAGTTTGGGGGGAGGAAACAAGGGGGGGATTCTGAATCCCAGAACAGCAAGAGGGATCTGGCTTCTGGGATAGCCTCTTGCTGTTCTGGCTTCTGGGATAGCCGGTGGGATAGCTGGTCTAGCTTTGATCGAAGCCTCCGCAGGGCACGGGGAGCTTCACGGGGCCATCCAAAAGCCAGAATAGCTAGAGGGAGCGCTGCACAGCGCTCCCTCTCCCTGTTCTGGCTTAGCCGTGCAGCCTGCATTCGCCCCATAAGACGCACACACATTTTCCCTTAATTTTTAGAAGGGAAAAAGTGCGTCTTATAGAGCGAAAAATATGGTAAATAGCATTGGAGATGCCTGTAAGATAGTACGCTGTGGCAAGTTCATAATTTAGCTACCAAGGGGTTGAAAGGCACTCTCTTTTTTTAAAAAAAGAATATTTATTAAATTTTCCAATTTTTTAAACAAACAAACAAAAACAGAACAAACAAAAACATTAAAACAGACATAAAGTTCATAAATCATACTTTAAAATAACAAATTTCTCAGACCTCCTCATACTTCTCCTCCTTGTATCCCAATTAAGGTTATTTGTTTAGCAAATCCTTCATTTAAAGCATTACAGCTTATAACATTACCTTATTTTTCAAACCCTTTCCCCCCCCATCTATGTTCCTTTATATCATTACAGCTAGAAACCACTCAATTTCAATCCAACACCATTTAACTTTCCTTAATTTTACAATATTTCTGTAAATAGTCCTTAAATTTTTTCCAATCTTCTTTAGCCGACTCTTCTCCCTGGTCACGGATTCTGCTCGTCATTTCTGCCAGTCCCATACAGTCAATCAGTTTCATCTGCCATTCTTCCAGCGTGGGTAGATCTTGCATCTTCCAATACTTTGCGATAAGTATTCTTGCTGCTGTTGTAGCATACATAAAGAAAGTTCTGTCCTTCTTTGGCACCACTTGGCCAGACATACCCAAGAGAAAGGCCTCTGGTTTCTTCATATTTAAATACCTTTTTCAATTCATTATATATCATCTCCCAGAAAGCCTTAATCCTGGGACACGTCCACCAAAGGTGAAAGAATGTACCTTCATTTTCCTTACATTTCCAACATTTGTTATCGGGCAAATGATAGATTTTTGCAAGCTTGACTGGGGTCATGTACCACCTATATATCATTTTCATAATATTCTCTCTTAAGGCATTACATGCCGTAAACTTAATCCCGGTGGTCCACAACTGTTCCCAGTCAGCAAACATAATATTATGTCCAACGTCTTGTGCCCATTTAATCATTACAGATTTAACCGTCTCATCCTGAGTATTCCATTTCAGCAGCAAGTTATACATTTTTGACAAAGTCTTAGTTTTGGATTCTAGCAATTCTGTTTCCAATTTAGATTTTTCCACCTGGAAACCAACTTTCTTATCCAAATTGTAAACCTCCATTATCTGATAATAATGAAGCCAATCCCGCACTTTATCTTTCAATTTCTCAAAACTCTGCAATTTCAGTCTGTCCCCTTCTTGTTCCAAAATTTCCCAGTATTTTGGCCATTTGGCCTCCATGTTAAGTTTTCTCTGAGCCTTAGCCTCCATTGGTGACAACCACCTTGGAGTTTTATTTTCCAATAGATCTTTATATCTAGTCCAAACATTAAACAGTGCTCTCCTGACAATATGATTTTTAAAAGTTTGTGTGCTTTCACCTTGTCGTACCACAAATATGCATGCCACCCAAAAACATTGTTAAAACCTTCAAGATCCAAAATGTCTGTGTTCTCAAGAAGCAGCCAGTCTTTCAGCCAGCAAAATGCTGCTGATTCATAGTAGAGTTTAAAGTCTGGCAGGGCAAATCCACCTCTTTCCTTTACATCAGTTAATATCTTAAATTTTATTCTAGGCTTCTTGCCCTGCCAGACAAATTTAGAAATGTCTTTCTGCCACTTCTTGAAACAATCCATTTTGTCCAAAATTTGCAAAGTTTGAAACAAAAACAACATTTTAGGCAATACATTCATCTTTATAGCTGCAATTCGACCCAACAAGGAAAGCTTCAAATTCGACCAAATTTCTAAATCTTTTTTCACTTCAGCCCAACATTTTTCATAATTGTCTTTAAACAAATTCCCATTTTTAGCTGTCATATTAATCCCCAAATATTTCACTTTCTTAACCACAGTCAAGCCTGTTTCATTCTGGAACTTTTCTCTCTCTATCGGTGTTAAGTTTTTCTCAAGAACTTTGGTTTTTAACTTATTCAATTTGAATCCTGCAACCTGACCAAATTCTTGAATTAATTCTAAAACTCTTTTAGTACTAGATTCTGGCTCCTGTAGTGTCAAAACTAGATCATCTGCAAACGCTCTTAATTTAAACTATTTGGCTCCGACCTGTATACCTTTAACCATCCGGTCCCTTCTAATCATGTTCAGCAAAACCTCCAGGACCGAGATAAAAAGCAGAGGGGAAATTGGGCATCCCTGTCGTGTTCCTTTTTCTATCTTGAACTGTTCTGTAACCACATTATTTACAATTAGTTTAGCCGTTTGTTCTGAATATATTGCACCAATACCATTCTCAAAACCATGGCCTACCCCCATACCCTGTAGGTTCTTTTTCATAAAGCTCCAAGAAATGTTGTCAAAGGCTTTCTCCGTGTCCACAAATATCAAAACTGCCTTAGTGTTTATGTTCACTTCTAGCTTCTCCAAAATGTCAATTATATTCCTTAGATTATCCGAAAGATGTCTACCCGGCAGAAAGCCCGCCTGGTCTTATGAATCTCCTCAATCAGTACTTTTTTCAATCTCTTAGCTAAAATGTCAGCAAAGATTTTGTAATCCACATTTAATAGGGATATGGGACGGTAGTTCCTAAGTTGAGTCTTTTCAGTCTCTGTTTTTGGTATTAGTGTAATGTAGGCTTCTTTCCACGATTCTGGTGCCCTTTTCCCCTCCAAAATTTCATTACAAACTTCCTTCAATGGTTGCAATAGCCACTCTTTCAAAAGTCTGTAGTAGCAGGAAGACAACCCATCCGGTCCTGGAGACTTGCCCACTTGCATACTTAGAATGGCACCTTCTATCTCCTGGTCGGTTATCTTACAGTTCAGCATAAGTTGAAAGGCACTCTCAGTGCTACTCTCTGGACTCAGTTCCAAAGGTAGGGTTGGAACCACTGCAAAATGCATTTATTATTATTAAAGAAGGAGATCAATGTAGATAACTGCTTGACTGTGAAAGAAATGAAACCTGCCATTTCTGTATGCTAATTGAAGAATGAGGCTTCTGTTCATGGGAAGTTGGCTTACACAACTCTGCCTAGCAAGTGGAAGGCACAATAGCCAGGAACAGAGGCATGATCCTACACTTTGTTCATGCACTAGTATATATGTTTGTGATAAACAGTGCAGACAGGAGTTTCTTGGGCCAAATTTTCAAGTTTTTGGTGCAACCTTAGCTGCCTTGTCTGCTGCAGAAAGTACTGTTGTGCTGCTCAGTCTTAAAGCATTCATGCTACAGGTTTCCTAGTTGTAATTTGCCTAATTACATCCATGTAATTAGGCATGATTGCAACACTAACCTGTTTAAAGTATTTCTTTTCCACTGTATTTCCTGATTCACAAAGACCGAGGTAACTTTTAAGGTGTGCACCAAATGATGGGGCAGAGTGCATTTCTGTGTTATTGCTTCGGTATCAGATTTGTATTGATGGCGGCATTCAGTCTTGGCATATAAAATGTGTTCTTCCTTAGGTTGTCCGTGTGGAACCCTTGGTCACAATGGGACAATTAACAGCACACCTCAACCCCATAGGCTGGACTATTCCAGTGGTACCAGAACTTGATGACCTTACTGTAGGTGAGAGGTCTTGGGATTTGTAAAATATAACTACAACTCTTAAATATTTCAATACAGTTCCACTTAGCAATTAAAAGCAAATTATTTTTATACTTTTCTGTGATGCATAAGATCTAATGCTCACTGTATGATTCCCAAGCTGTGAAAATTCACTTGTTATTTAAGTGAGTCCTCTGGAAAATGAAAATACAATTCATGTGATTGTTGTGCAATGATCTCTTGTTCAGGTGGTTTGATCATGGGGACTGGTATTGAATCGTCCTCCCACATCTATGGACTGTTTCAGCATTCCTGCGTGGCCTATGAACTTGTTCTTGCTGATGGGAGCCATGTGAGATGTACACCGGTAAGAGAACATTCTAATTTGCTGTGGTTTGTGACATTATTCCTGCTCTGTATCTGTATGCACCTTAGTGTTGCGTGCTTTTTTGCAGGAGGAGAACTCAGACCTATTTTATGCAGTTCCTTGGTCTTGTGGCACACTGGGCTTCCTGGTGGCAGCAGAAATAAAAATGATCCCAGCGAAAAAATATGTGAAGCTGCATTATGAGCCTGTGAGAGGACTGAAGACAATCTGCAAGAGATTTGCTGAAGAATCTGAGAAGAAAGAAAACCATTTTGTGGAGGGTCTGGTTTATTCTTTAGAAGAAGCTGTCATAATGACCGGAGTTTTGACCAATGAAGCTGATCATAGTAAGGTAACAACATTGATTTTTCACTTCTTCAGGTAAATAGGACACCGGCGGGGGGAGAACTAGCCAAAATTGCCTCTGAAAACCAATCTCTGTCCTTCATTGATTCTAAAGTTTAGAGAGCCCATCTGCAGTACAGGCTTCCTTTAGTTTTTATGGTATTTTTAATGCCATAGCTTCCCCTAGAGAACAGTAGTTCATTGAGAGTGTTGCAATTTCTTTTTTGGAGCTCAGCCTCCCTTACAGAACAGTAGTTCCCATGGTTCTCTGGGTGGAGGAGTGACTGCTAAACTAGTTTAACAAAATACTGGGCAGATCAATTCCATGAGTGGAATGTCTTGCACATAATTAATCTGGTGGGAGAGGTCATTCTACAAAACTATTTCTCCCACAGGCCTGGGGCAAACCAATCTGCCTGATAGAAGTGCACAGAATTGGCCTGTAGGCAGTTCTTATCTACAAAAAAAAATTGCCAGTGTTGATTGCATACAGACATTTGCCTGTAAATGATGTACATTGCATGACTTGACATCAAGGATAGACAGTGTGTCACCCTACAGACGTTGTTGGACTGAACTGCCAGTCGGCCCCAGCCATTGCTGGCCAATGCTTAGGGGTGGAGGGAATTGTAGTGCAGCAACATCTGGAGCAGCAACCTTTATAGCAACCCTTGATCAACACAACCTGTTGTTGGTGTTTCCTTGGCAATCTTACTCTTAACAGTTGCAGAAATGTGCTGAACATTAAAAGAACTTGTATTCAGTTGCAGCTGTAATTAGAGCCACGTTATGAAACTTTGTCTTCAGGCAAAGTAGCTTTTGTGCTGGTGTGTTCATTGTGTTTCTGATTATGTTAAGATCAACAGAATTGGGTGCTACTACAAGCCATGGTTTTTCAAGCATGTGGAGAACTATCTAAAGGCTAACAAGACGGGAACGGAATATATCCCTGCAAGGCAATACTATCACAGGCATACACGGAGCATATTCTGGGAGCTCCAGGTAAGGTTCCAGTTCGTGCCATATTTGCTGTCAGTCAAGCCCACAGACACATCCGTATCAATTCAACCCTCTCTCTGGTAATGATAAACCTAGTTAGCGAAATAGCTGACTAGGCCAAACTTCTTCCCCATATTATATATCAGGGTAGGAACTAGATCTGACCAGCTGACGTGTCCCAGTTCCCATGGGCCAGTTTGACAGCTGCCTACCTGTTGGTTGCCTGATATCAGTTGATCAGCGGCTAGGGCAAAAAAAAATTTCATTTGCCCACGCCCTTCAATTTCAAGCCACAGGAGCAAAGGGCAGGCATTTCCCCTCAGGGCTTGTCGTAAGCGCCAATGTGAGCCAACTGGAAAAATGGTTGCGGTCATTCCCCAGACTGAAAAGCATCATATTGCTGCAGCTCACTGCACAGAAGATCCTTCCAATGTTATGTGGGATTAGTCGCTAATTAGCTAAATCCATGTGCTGTAGCTTTATTTTATTTTATTGTATGTACTAATTAGTGCCACTAGTAATTGTAATCGACTTGATTTTTGTAAACTGCATACAGTGGTACCTTGGGTTACATATGCCTCAGGTTACATACGCTTCAGGTTACAGACTCCGCTCACCCAGAAATAGTACCTTGGGTTAAGAACTTTGCTTCAGGATGAGAACAGAAATCGTGCGGCGGCAGCAGCAGGAGGCCCCATTAGCTAAAGTGGTGCTTCAGGTTAAGAACAGTTTCAGGTTAAGAACGGACCTCCGGAACGAATTAAGTACTTAATCCGAGGTACCACTGTACAGGTTTTATTTCAATCAAACAGCATGTGAATTTTGTTAAAATAAATGAATGATGAAAAAGAGTTGAGGTGATGTTTTTTAAGGCAGACAGTTATTTCTGAAGTCGGCAATCCAGATTTGAAACGCGTAGCTTTCTCACAACATGCATTTGGTCTGTTTTCTAGGATATCATCCCATTTGGCAATAACCCTGTTTTCCGCTACCTGTTTGGTTGGATGGTTCCTCCTAAAATCTCCCTCTTAAAACTGACCCAAGGAGAAGCAATTCGGAAGCTCTATGAGCAGCATCACGTTGTACAAGACATGATGGTCCCCATGAAAAGCCTTGAGCAATGTATCGAAACCTTCCACAGTGACATCAAAGTAAGAGCATCTTTCCTACCTTCTAGGTTGTTCTTAGTAGCAGTAGTTAAACAAAACATGTCTCAACTACAGGATTCAGAAGGGCTGGGTAGTGGCTCCCATGTATTGCTTTGTCGTGATTTTTTTTGTTCTTCCGTTGTCTCTAGGTTTATCCTCTGTGGCTCTGCCCCTTCATCTTGCCCAATAACCCTGGCATGATCCACCCAAAAGGAGATGAAGCAGAGCTCTATGTGGATGTGGGAGCCTACGGAGAGCCCAAAACAAAATACTTCGAAGCTAAGGCTTCCACCAGGCAAATAGAAAAGTTTGTAAGGAGTGTTCATGGGTAAGGGTCTAAGTCCCGAAAGGGCATTCTCTCATGTTGTTAGGAGAACTCTCTTGCAGTTACCTTTTCAGCTTGCTGCATGACGATGTTGCAAAAACAAAAAGAATTTTAACTTAATTTTTTATTGGTCAGGGTTTTTTTAAGGATCCTTTTTACCTGAAGGCATATATTATTTAACAAAAACGTGCTTCATTATAAGCTGCTATGACAGACTTCCCTTTTGGGGCTACTGGGCAGTCTGAAGTGTTTTCTGTTCTAAAATTCAGAATTGGTTTCATGGGGTTCTATTGGAGTACTGGGGACTAGACAAAAGGGTTCCTTTAGGATAAGATCTGAACGTTTGTGCTGGCAAAATAGCCTGCTCTAAGAAATGATCAATAGTTTCTGCGGCCTTCTGATGCAACAATTTTAAGATCTGTTTTTCGTTCTTCCTTTTAGTTTTCAGATGTTGTATGCTGATTGCTATATGACCCGTGAGGAATTCTGGGAAATGTTTGATGGCTCGCTGTACCACAAGCTGAGGAAGCAACTTCATTGTAATGATGCTTTTCCAGAGGTGTATGATAAAATCTGCAAATCTGCAAGACATTAAATCGGACTCACCTGAGCAAGAAATCGGGTGAAGCTGGATTTTACAATAACTAATTGCTCTGTCCTTAACGAAAGCATGTTGTTGCTGTCCCAAAGACTTCAAGCATATTTGTGATTTAAGAGATATAAACTCCTGCCTTTATATGAAAAAAAAATCTACACTTAATAATCTTATAGCTTAGAAATGGAAATTCCTATAAGGTTTAATTATAGGTTTGCTATAGATCTTTTAGTGGTTTCCTGTAGAAAAATGGGGAAAATCTGAGTTTTGAGGATGCTAGAACTCCAGTCTAGCTAGCAATTGCCAGTGGGAGTTTGATAGGAGCTTCACTACTACAAATGTAATGGGATGGGATCCTGTAATTTAGAACATCACCTCTACGCGAGGGTAGTGCCAAATACCTGCCAAATGAGACTGCCTTTAAATTACGTCACTGTTGCCTATACCATATCACTAAGCTTTCCCAGGATTTCCATTTGAATTGTTAAAAGTAACCATGCATTAGATTCACAGTTGTAGACCTGTCTGTCTGAAAGCGTTGGAAGTTATGGTTTGCAGGCAATTTGAATTGTTCAGCCTCTCTCTTTTACTTTGAATTACATTTTTCTTTAGTTGTGTCCATCAAGGTTTCTTTGATGCAGGGGAAGACTTGCTGGTATGCACTGTGGAGGGATTGACGCATTTATCTTTCCTATTTATAAATGATGTTGCTTTTGTCTGTTCTCCCTCTTGCCCCCAGTTCTACAAGTCTTTAGTGCAAACTGCCGCTGGATGGCCTTTGTTTGTTTGTTTTGCTGTGTTGCTTTTTGGTATCGCTGCTGCTGCTACAAGATACAGAATATGCTATGATTATCTGTTTTTTGGGTAACAAACACTGGATTAGCAGTTTAAATGGATTGTCAGAAATGCAAGATTGGCCTCATTTTTCATAATACACGGAGAAGATCAACACTGATCAGACACTGAGCAAAGTGGTTTCATTTTGTTGCCTAACTAATTTAGGCTTTATTTTGTTTTTGAAATGTGTAGCAAATTATGGGTTTTGTGTGGTAGATGATGCACATAACTTTAGTTTGAAAGGCAGTATTCACCATGGGTATCTTTTATTTTTAGGAAGTTTTTATTTTTATTTTTAGTGCCTTAATCAACTGGAAGAGACCTGGATCATTTTAGCCATCCTATTTTTTAGACTTCATTAGCGTTTGGAAATGCGGGTGGGGTAGGAATAGATATCCAGATTTTTAAAATGTCGGAACATGCACCCCACATGTAGATGAAAGGAAACTTAAGCTTTTGTATGATGTAACTCAATCCTATGCACATTTACCCACAAGTCCCACTTTCAGTAAGCCTTAAGAGAGCCACGTACATCCAGAAGCCAAACTTGCACGCAGCCAGCCTTGTAGGAGGACGGATACCATTTCCTCATCCTCTTTACCCTCATCCTGCCCAACAAAAGGCAGAGGGTTTGGATGAAGCAGAGGTGTCCTTCTGCCTAAATCTGTCAGCGAGAGAGATCTGTTGCCATCTGTCAAGCCCTCCAAAGTGCTCGCTCAAAAGGTGGGTGACAGATACAGCTGGTGATATTCAGCAGAAACCTGGGGTTGAGAGACCAACACATGATCAACTGGATCCTGAGCCATCCCAGCTGCTGGCAGCCACAGGCCCGAACTAGGCCACCAGCCCAGCCCTGGGAGCTGTTCTAGTGAGGGGGAATTTTGCCCCCTGCTTCTTCCACACTGGCTGGTGTGTTGTCAGTAGGGCTGTGGAAGTAGCAGTGGCTACAGTTCATTAAACCTAGCCTTAGTGGTCCAGGGGTTTGGGTTGCACACTAGTGAGAGTGGAGTGGGCCTCAACTTTACTTTTATGTGTGCCCCCCTTTTCCATACATTCTGATTAATGTTAAAATGTTAACATGGCTGTTTTCTTTTTCACAATTCTACAAGCTAGTGGTTTTTCTGTTAGGGTAAAGCTTCTGCACCGAAGCAATAATCCCCCAACGCCTCTAACATCAATGCTTCCTAAAAACTTAATGTAATAGCAATAGGTTAAGTTTAGCTGGGGCCATGAACTTCCCCATAATAAAACTCGCTTCACATCTGTAATCACTTTTACAGGGGTTAAGTGGGTTTGGGTTTCTTCTTTCCTTTTCATTGCACCAAGTTTAACCAAAATCTGATCCAAAGACTAGCCAAGACTCAAAAATTCTCACGTGGAATTATTTATCTGAACATAGGGAGAAATGTTCGGCTTGGTGAGACAATATGAAAACATCTTACTGTCTGTGGGGTTTTATTTATGACCAGCTGATGGTTTTATTTATTGGAAGAGAATAAACAAGAGCATATTTTAGCTACTCAGTAATGCACATGCGTTTAGACTGATGCATCTGATAACTATTCCTTGATGGGGGAAAGCCCTGCATACACTGCTGTAGCACATCTGAAAACCATTCTCGTAATGTTTGTGAGAGTAGGAAGTGGCAGTAGCAGTAAAAAGCCACTGTAGCTGTGCCAGATTGTTGGGCATAGGTTGAATCCAGAAAGAGACTGAGAGTTGACAGCGCAATCCATGCTTGCCATTATTTATCTGTGCAGGAATGAGTTCTAAAGGCAAAGGGGGGGAAAGTGCCAGAGTCTGTAATCTGTAGAGTATGTCTTTGTGTCGCACACGGTTCTGTTTCTCATCACAGGCTGTATCTGCAAGTGTGTTTGTCCTCTTGCTACAACCATAGTGAAAAAGAGTCCCAACCACTCAGATGTCCTAATTTTATACCAGCAGCCACAGTGTACTTACGTTGCAACTGTCAGCTGTTTTGTACTGCTGCTCTCGGGCAGAACTTGCGCTACGACCATAAAAAATATATGCTATTTTGATGTGACTGAATAAAATGGTGTTGAGAAGATCTTTGCTGTACGTCTCTAGCATCTCAAGTCACTTTGAATGGAAGACACATTTGAAATGTCATTTATTGGGCAGAACTCTTTGAAAACTTTCAAGTAGGTCTTCATAGAAGCTGGGTTCAGGAGCTTTTTGAAGTGCTCATAGGATTTTTGAAGCTATCAAAATTCAATCTTTAGCTTTTTCCTAGACTTAACTGTTATTTCTAATCCTGGGATCACATCCATATTTATAGAATATGTTGTATTGCATCCTTTTTTAAAAAAAAAAAGAATTTATGCCTCCATTAGACTATAAAATGTCTCAAAAGTAAACCTTGCCATAAATTTCTACAGGGTCTTGCCTGGCATTATTTTACCACATTATTCAGCAGTATAATAAAATGTCCTTAAAGGAATTGACAAAATGAATTAATACTTCAATTCCTTGTGCTTCAGTACTATCTAGTTCTGAAGTAACGAATATGTGCCCTCTAAACATTGTTGGCCTCATGGTCAGGGATGATGGTCCTTGTAGTTGCATCAACATCTGGGAAGCATCCTGTTGGCTCATGTTGGTCTAGTTAAATAGAATTTTTCATACACCAAATAGGATTGAACCATTTAGTGTTCAAATGCTGTGACAGACAATGCTACCCTATGAGATCTGTAGGGAATATGCCCACCCACAAAAAAGCAAGAAAATGTTCAATGGTGTTAATCATCAATAAAACAACAAATTGATAGGAAACACAACTACTTGTATTCATGCCAATCATCTCTGTCTGGATACAGTCTTAGGTCTCTAGCAACTGCTGCTATTTCTGTTCGTGTGACTGCATTGAAGGATTGCACAAGGTTTATATGTGCACATACGTTGTACACCTGCCAAGTTAACTTCAGGTATTACACTGGAGCCAAGAAGCTCCTCCTCCTCCATCACTACCAACCAGCATGTATTGGTGCTTCTGATACGAGTTCAAACTTTCCAGGTAGATCCCTGGCAGAGGAGAGGCACTTTAAAAACATCTGACCCTGATTGTCTGCAATATTTGGAGAAACCAGTAGCAACTGCAAACTGATTTCTTTACTCATACAACCGACTAGTACAATTATTATTATTTTTTGCTGGTGTGGACTACGTGTAACAGTAAGCAGTTCAGTTTGTGTCTAGCATTTTTAATATTGATATAATTACATCAGCATGCTGGTTTTCAAAAAACACATTAACCATATTCCACCAAGTGACTTGATTTGAGTGTTATACATAATTACCAAGAAATGATTGTAGGTGGGTACGGGATATGATATAGCAAATGTTGAGGTGTCTGTCCTCTTGGCAGGATTTTTTATGGACATTAACTAGAAATGCAGCTGATACCTGGTGACTTAAATATACTATGTTTCAGGAAGCAACGAGTCTTCAGGCAGATTAACAGAGTCTTTGGGGGCCTTTATTAACAGGTGTGATCCTCTCCCTGAAAAAGAGGATTGAATTGTGAGAGGAGTAAGCCAGCAAAATGTTTACCTTCAAAGAGATGCAAATGAGCTGAAAATTGCACCCAATTCAATAATTAATTTTAGGAATTCTAGTTAAGCGCCACTCCTTCTGGGTTCTAGTTAATTTTCCCCTGGTTTGTTTAGCCTTACAGAAGCAGAATGGGCAACATCTTTTTATCTCCACATGAGACATTTTCACTCTAAACACTTCCTGTCCCACTGGTCTGAGCCAAATTCTCAACATTTCACAAGCCCAATGCTATTACTATTCTAGATCCTGAAAAGTTTCCAAATTCTAAAACTAAGTTACAATCAAAACTTGTCATCCAAAACAAGGCATGCAAATTAGGCCAAGTGTACAAATTCAAATGAATTGCTCAAGCACAATTTCACGTACTGTACTTCTAGAACTTAGAAGTTGCTGCTTCCTCTGTGTTTTGTAATTTTTTTACTTACTGTAAGCACTTGTCCCTCTCCAGGTTACTAAGGTAACGCTGTGTATCATGCATATAAAGCGAACGGTATCTGATCTTCTTTCGGAATTTCTCATGTTTCATAGTATCATAGCGGCCAACTCCAACTGGGTTCTATAAACAGGAAAGCAGACAAGGAGCAGCTTTGGGTATCCTGAGATGCAGATCTGTAAAGCCCTTGATTACCCACTTCTTGTCTGGCCAATGGAATGAAAGTAAGCTCATGCTGGGGAGATGAATGGGCATTAAGCATCCCCTCTGTGCAAAATCCCCTTTTGGCATTAGACAGCAGAAGTGCAAAATGCACAGGTTTGGACTACTTTCACAACTACTTGTTAATGTTCCCTGGTATGTCTGAGACTTTCTGATTTTTGTGAGCGACATCATGAATGTTCAGCTGCACTATAGTGAAGATGATACCACCTCTCATCTTTATAACATTGGAACAGACATCCACCTCATTGATACACAATATATATCTACATATCTTGTCATAAGGTCCTCCAGATGTTGGTGGACTACAACTTCCATCGTCTGTGGATATTGGTCATGCTGGGGCTGTTGGGAGTTATAGTTCAACATACAGAGAGCCACAGGCTCCCCACACATGTCTTAAAGGAAGACTTCTGATCCTTTCAAAGGCAGAATGGGTTGAAAGAATTGTGAACATAGCCTTAAGGCTTTGACATCACAATCCAAAGGCTCACTCCACTTGTTCATGAATCTCTATAAGTGCAGTGGATTAGTCTAATGAGTAGAATGATTTCAAACCAATCCATTTGGACAATATACCAATGGCTTGACCCTATATTAGGCCATGCCATCTATTCCTCCAACAGCCCCCCCCCCAAGATTTCACACTGGGATTCCTGTCACCAGAAATGTCAGTGGCCCTGCTTGAGGGAGATATTCCACAATCCACCTAGCCTTTTATTGGGGGCAAAGCCTTCTCCCTTGCTGCTGTTGGCCCATTTAACTCAGCACTGTCTGCACTGACTGGGAGCCGCTGTCCAGAGTTTCAGGCGAGAGTCCTCCCACCCACTGAGAATGTCAAACATTGGACTTGGGACCTTTGGCATGCCAGACACTGGCTCTTCTTCTGAGCTATTCCTCTTTTCCAATGTTGCCATTAGTACAATTGCTGTAGGGAGAGGCCATGCATCTAAAACGCCTCTGCAAAGGGTCCTCCCCGTCCCCTTGGGGTAAGAATGGCAGTAGAACAGAGAGAGGCTGTTCCGGCTATCAACAACACTCCATTTGCATGTTTTGTACTTGAGAACATCAATCCCCTCTTTCATTTCCATACATGTACAAGAATTCTCATTCATTTCACCAACTCTGGCTATTTGAACACAGATCACTGAGGAGGCCCCTCTGAAGTAGGCTTTTTTTAGATGTCCCAGTGGCCAGAGCAAAACGATTTGCTCCTCCATTGCATTAAAAACTCTCGAACCGCCGGCAGGTAAGTTCAGTTCTCTGCCAACTTTATCCGCGACACTTAATCACCACCAGCAAAGTTCCCCATCAATTATGAAAGAGCCCTTCATTCTTGACCTCTTTTAAGTTCCCTGCTCTCCAGGATCAAGGAGAGAGAACAAACCCTGCCTGGGAGTCCTTACCTGTTCCCTAAGTGGAAGTGAACTCTTTCAAATGAAAGCTTTCGCTGACTGAGTCCTCCCAGCTTTGTTCCAGTTCACCACAGGAACCCAGAAAAGATGAATGCAGATGATACAAGAAAGGGCACAAGGAGAAGGAGGAACAGAGCCAGAGCCATCCCTTTGGCACATCATTACTAAAAGGAGTTTTAGCCTATCAGCAAAAGGGATGCGACACTATCAAACAATCTAAAATAGATTCCCTCAACCCAGCACAGAGTAAGGGGCACTTGAGCCTAGTGGAGACAAAAGTATTTTATTTGAGCACTGCAAAATTCCTGATCTTAAATGTGTTTGCTTGGGGGGAAATAGTCCTAACTTCTAAGTAAGTACACATAGGAGCGTGGTCAAAGTATAAGGCAGGGATGGCCGTGTGTGTGTGTGGCCCCACCTGCAACTGGGCAGTGGCAGAGGAAATGTTTCCAACCAATCCGATTCTCTGCCACTTCACCATTCGTGCCTTTGCCATGCTTCCTGGTGGGCTCATGTGAGATGCCCATTGCTCCATTGAGCCCCTTCTCAGGACAGGCAAATCTATCCACTTTGATTTCTCTCCGTTTCTCATTTTCCCATTTAGTACATACATTACTTGGCAGGAGAACTGCACTGGAATATCTGGAGAAGTGCAAATTTTGAAAGATGGCTGTGTTTCGATTTCCATAGTTTTTCAGGAAGGGCAAGTTAGGTAGCTGCACCTTTATATGCAAACTGAATTCAAATTCTCTCCCTTTCTGCCACTGGGAAAATTACGGTAAGCGGTCTTTCTTAGTCAAACTCTGATCATATAATTTCCCACTCACAGCATTTCCAACAAACAGACGGTATGCTTTCCTGTCAAATCTTTTTGCACCAATCCAGAACGGTGGCTGATTTTCATACTCTTTTCTCTTGATGGGCTTTATGTCGTATGAGCCTGGCCCCGTCAGGTACTGTAATAAGTAAAATAAATTACTTTGAATCAGTGAATGCAACAGTTGTGTAGCAGCACAAAGAGTATAGAAAAGCATCATGGGGGAGATACAGCTAGCTACATTGAGCCAGAGATACAGCACAACGTTTTGCTAGAGATTCCCCTTGTTCACTTGACTAGCAATATTGTGTGATTGAGTGCTTACCAGTTTGGACGCCACATAAAATACTGGCTTCTATGTACTTGGAGCAAGATATGCCTATGACATTTATGAAACAAAGGTTGAAACACAACCTCCAAAACATATCTTAATTTGACGCTATCTCAGAATGGCCTGGGACGCGGGTGGCACTGTGGGTTAAACCACAGAGCCTAGGACTTGCCGATCAGAAGGTCAGTGGTTCGAATCCCCGCAATGGGGTGAACTCCCATTGTTCGGTCCCAGCTCCTGCCCACCTAGCAGTTTGAAAGCCCGTCAAAGTGCAAGTAGATAAATAGGTACCGCTCCGGCGGGAAGGTAAATGGCGTTTCTGTGCACTGCTCTGGTTCGCCAGAAGCGGCTTAGTCATGCTGGCCACATGACCCAGAAGCTGTACGCTGGCTCCCTCGGCCAATAAAGCGAGATGAGTGCCGCAACCCCAGAGTCGGTCACGACTGGACCAAATGGTCAGGGGTCTCTTTACCTTTACCTTTACATCTCACAATGGACTCTGCCCCAAACCCCTAGACTCCAGGTGCGTGGCTGGTTGCCCTCAACTCTGCTTGGTTGATTAGCTGCAGTTCGGCATCTACCTAAAGCTGAGGAGTTAGTCCAGCTCTTTGGAAAGCCTGGGGCCCATAGTAGACTGCCCTAGCAGCCTGTTTGTTCTTTGTTGTTTGTTCCCCACCCACCCTTTTCACATCACACGACTTCCCAACCCGGCCATCCGGAAGAAACTGGCACTGTGATTGCAACCAAGAAGCAATGGAAAGTCACCTACTTGTTCACGTGGACACTGGCTGATAGTGGCCCAGAAGATCCGATCGGAGGGGCACTTGGGATTCCAAACATGACTGCCGAAAGTGCCGTGCTTCCTTTTATCCCTTGATTCTAGTTCTTCCAGGAAGCTCTTCAGTGTGGTGCCACTCAGTTCGATGGACTTTTTCTAGAAATATTAAACAAGGAAAGGAGATACAGTTGTACCTTGGATCTCAAACGCCTTGCAACTCAAATGTTTTGGCTCCCGAATGCCGCAAACCCGGATTCCGTTCGACAGCCAAGGTACGACTGTATGTGTATATCAAATCTGTGCAATTTTACAAAAGAATAAGAAGAAGGAAGGAAGTCAACTGAGGGTACTCTTGTTGCTGTTCTTTCATGGAATACAGTTATAATTTTCACACACAACCCCCCCCCCAGCTCAATAATCTGAAGGAAGATTGTATCATTGTATCAATGATCTTATATAAAATGAATTTTCAACATGCATTGTGTAGGCTTACAACAGTTAAAATGCACGTAATGCAATTGAATTTGTTGAACTGTAGGATCTGCCCTGATTCTGCTTTTTGTCTACCACTGCTGACTGGCTTCTTTTTCTATACTGTTTTCATTCAACCTGTAAATTTATCCATTTTGGAAAAGGAAAGCAATGCAATATTTATCACTGGCAGAAAATTTAGAAGAAAGGGCATCCCCAAGATTTCCGATGCCCACCCTCCTCCAAACAGCTGCAGTTATTTGCATTGTTCAGCCTCAGATCCATCTGTAGTATTGTATAATACCAGATTTGTTGTAAGGGTGCTGAAATAATTAATGGAATATGTGGTGTATTGGAACACTTGTGACAAAATGCTAAATAAGTACTTAATCATCAATATAATCGGAATAGTTTGCTCCCCCTGGTCTGGAGTGTTAGAAACATTAAAAACAATATTGCAGTGGAGACATTTGAACTCTTACAAATGCCTGTCTAATAATTTAGACATTTTTCATCTGAATCACCAGTGTTCCAAGTAGCAGAACCTGACAGATCACAAAACTTCAAAATTTAACACATACAAAATTATTTCTTTTTGTGTTTCTGTATTTTCTTCTTTTTAAAGACAATCAGAATCTTCTTTAATTCCATTACTCCAAAAGTTGGGGGCTTAAAAGAAGCAGTGTGGGGAAGATTCATGGACTTTCTGATGTTTTGCCAGTCACTCTGAAGTCTGGCAACTCTATCATTTGAATTACTAACCAGCAACATGACGCTTTAAAAAAAAGTTTGCAAGCAAAGAAGATGAGCATACATACATCAGTAGCATAATGCCCACTGACAATAGGCTTTGACCTGTCTCCTGTGAAGGTTTCATAAGGGCCTTTTAAGCTGACCACGCGTTTCAGCATCTCATCCACCCCATTTTTGATATTGTAGGTGCCAGGTCCCAAACCACTTCCCTGAAATCAAGGATTAAGAAAGTATTAGGGAGAGGGAGAGGCTTCTTAAGCAGTTTGCAAAAGTGTAGCATCTGTTGCGTTGAATAGGCGAGGACTTGGTCCTGATGTGGCTGTAGTTGTATGAAACTACATGGGATCATAATCCCGTGCCAAAGATGTGGCATGGGAATGCGATCCCGTATCAGCAACACAAGCCTTCTCCAGCCAGTTCAACAGGAAGACTTTGAAGATCGAGAGCAGCTAAGCAGAGAACTAAGAAACTAAACTTGCCACATTGGGAAAGGCGAAGCATTTTGAAGTTTTACTGTCCATTATTCCAAGTGCAGTCACAGAACGTTTTTCCTTTTTATCTAGGGCAGCATAAGGATTTCCATAGGTTCCTGGGCCAGGATAACATTCCTAGGATGTTAGGGTGGAGAGAAAGAGAGAGAGAGAGCGCATTAACATAACCACAGCTGAGGCAGTCCAGCTGTCCCAGGTGGCGTAGTTTAGCATAAAATAAAGACGCAGAGAGCTAGCAATATTTCCATGGACGGAGGGCAGCTCATTTCAGACATCTTCTCCCTCTCCGGTCCGTTTTATTATCCTTTGTTCTCTCCAGCCGCATGGCTGCATTCCAATGTCTCATGTTACCTCATCTGGTCATGGCTTAAACCCACCCACACCATATAGGGTCATCACTGCCCAGAGGAAACACAACTCCTTTTAAGGTCAACACAATTCTAATACATTGTAAGGCACGGACATGCTGGTCACCGAGGTCAGTAGGGCACCAGGTGGCACTACAAACCTTTGCTAGGGCTTTATGACTTCCACACACAGCAGAGCAATGCCCATATCTTATCTGGACTCCACATTGTTTCCAATGGTGCTTCGAGACTGCTGCTGTTTTTGAGCTGAATGCAACCACATGCTGGCAATTTCATGTTATGCAATTATAGTTGATTTTGAGCTCCTGCTCACCAAGTGCATCTTACCAAAATACTGGACATTTTGCATTAAGAGAAATGATGGGGAATTGCACTAGAAAGCACATACATAGTCACATTTATTATGACACCATGTCATCTAACCTTCCTGCAAACAAATCAGACTCTATGTTCATTAAATAGCTAGTGTCGTCTAATCACCTGGCAAACTAATTAGGAGGAATACTCAATAATTATTAGCGAAGTCTTGGGCTGGCAGTTCTTATTTGGTAGGGCTCATGTGAAAACAGCAGGCATTCAAAGGGTGGAGCTTTCCCCAGCAATTGGATGGGGCAATGGGAAAAGTTTCACCTACAGAATGAATTTCTGCTTGTCACACTGCTGTTAAAGGTACAGCAGGCCTGCCAGAGGAAAAACTCTAGATCAGGGATGGGAAACGTGTGACCCTTCAGATTTTGTTAGGCTACAACTCCCATCATCCCTGACCCTGGGTCACACTGGCTGGGGCTGACGGAGTCCAACAACATCTGGAGGGCCACAGGTTATTAATCCCTGCCTTGCTGTTTTCTGCCACATGTACATAAGCTGGTTCTTCATGTCTACCAATTGCTTCCTAGTTGCCTCTTGCGGAGGAAATAGCTCAGGTTCTTGTAGGAAGGCAAGGAGCCTTCCCTTGACTTCAGGAGCGAGGAGGTGCTATGAGAAAACACCCTTTTAAAAAAAACCACACACACACACTTTTACTGAGATTTGTATCAGCTACAAAAACAACCAAAACCTCGCACACACTAGAGTATTACATATGTCCATATCCTTTGATACTTTAAGACAGTTTCCCTTTTGTGGTACTATTGATATCATCTTTGCTACTGTGACATAAGTGAGGGTAGAAAAACCTGGCTTTTTGGAATATGTTGATTATAGAAAAACATTACAAAAACAATTCCTGGAAATTCTGCATAATAGTTCAGAACAAAGAAAACAGTACAATGCAATGAATAATACTGCAATTAAAGGTATTTTGTAGGCAAAGCAATCTTTCCAGCAGTTAAGAGTTGTAGTATTTTTTTTTAAATGTGTTTCACCTACTAATCCACTGTGAGTCACTCTTGCTTCATAAATGTGTCAGTCCGGTGATGAATAATTTTTATTTTGCTGGTGCTAAACCACAAAACCATTGGAAGGCAGCCAATATATCTGTCCTTCATTCCCATCTCCATGATTCACAAGGAATGGAAGATGTGCGGACAGCTGAATCTTGAGCCTTTCACCACGCCAACTCTCCATTTACATCAAAACCTTTCTTTTTTTACGACACAAGCTCAGTTGTTGTAGCACTACAACTCCCATTATTCCTCACTGTTGGCTATTCTGGCTGGGAATAATGGGACTTGGGAGCCTAATACATATGGAGGACCACAGGCTTCCCACCCCTACTTACGGACTCCTGAGGTAATGAGCAGGTGGTAGACTCTACAGGTGATAGGAGCGGAGGAAGGAGGAATGTACACACTGAAAGGAGCACAAAGCAGGTGACCATAGCAATATGGCTGCAATCTCATTTATGACACGTTAGAACAAGGGGTTTTTAGATGTTGAGCCAAATGTAAACCCAGAGGCGGTTTTAAGGTAGTGTGACCAGTTCGGCTGCACTGGGCACTGTGCTGCTGGGGGCATCACAACAATGCTGTAGAGCGGAGCAAGAGAGGTGAAAGGTGCCAAATTTTAGTGTCACTCAGAGCGCCACTGTAATTTGAGAACCCACGGTCCGCCTCTGGTAACCCCCCCTAGTAGGAACAAAACCCAAATGGTTGACTTCTGTATGCTGATGCTGCAGTCCCACCCGCCTTTCTTGATGCTCTGGAGAGACATAGGCTCACATTACTGGGGACAGTGGCTTCATGGTGTGGTTTCTCTAAGCCTATTTTTCAGCCTAGACCCATAACGTAGGTTTTAAAGACCGAATGTTCTTGGTAGGTTGTCAATTCTCCTTTTTTAGCAGAGGTTGGATGGCCATCTGTCATGGATGCTTTAGTTTAGATTCCTGCATTGCAGGGGGTTGAAGCAGATGAGCATAGAGTCGGGGATCCCTTCCAACTCTATGATTCCTTTAAAATGGAGACAATTTCTTTTAATAAAAATCTCTATTATTTTCATAATGGAATATGTTGGCGTGGTGAATGGCTCAAGATTCAGCTGTCCACACATCTTCCATTCCATGTGAATCATGGAGGCGGGAATGCATAATGGAATATGTTTTGCATCAATAAGGAATTGCACCACAACTGGTGGTTTGAAAGACAGGATCAAAGGAACCAAGACAAACAAATAAAACCCCACAATCCAGGTAGCAAAGTTGAAGACTATACTAAAAATAGCAAATTCAAAGTAGATATGGCAAAAACCATTCGCAAAGAATGTTGCATTTCACACAATTCATTCTGACAAGGACAGATGCCTACACTTATGCGGTCTTTAAATCTCACTGCTCCGGTGTCACATATTCCTCTAATGCTGTGTGGACGTTTCTCTTTTATTTTCATAATGGAATATGTTGGCGTGGTGAATGGCTCAAGATTCAGCTGTCCACACATCTTCCATTCCATGTGAATCATGGAGGCGGGAATGCATAATGCAATATGTTTTGCATCAATACGGAATTGCACCACAACTGGTGGTTTGAAAGACAGGATCAAAGGAACCAAGACAAACAAACAAAACCCCACAATCCAGGTAGCAAAGTTGAAGACTATACTAAAAATAGCAAATTCAAAGTAGATATGGCAAAAACCATTCGCAAAGAATGTTGCATTTCACACAATTCATTCTGACAAGGACAGATGCCTACCCTGATGCGGTCTTTAAATCTCACTGCTCCGGTGTCACATATTCCTCTAATGCTGTGTGGACGTTTCTCTTGGAGTTGTAGAAAATCTGAGTACTCATAAGTCCCAGGACCCAGCTTTGCTTTCTTGGAGAGAGAAAGGATGCACGTGAATAGGGTTAAGAGATGGCATGTGCAGCTTTAAAACAGCCATCTGGTATGTGGAGTTTGTGGCAGCACAGGAATGAGGTGGAGCATAGCTCCAGGCTTTATTTTATTTTTCACAGCAGATTGTGCCCCCGGCTAGTGGCAGAAACGAGGGTGGGAGTGATTGAAAGGTAGGTCTGACCTGGTACATGACCCCTTTGTTAGGGAAGCCAGGCTCAGATATGAATGTCATAATTCATCAGGAGTTATTCTGGAGTGTATACGCCAAATATTGGAAATAACTGTGTTATATATAATTGGCAGATAGAAGAGTGGAAGCACCTCTTTTTTTGTTTTTGCTTCCTTCCTACTTAGTTTTTGATAGTATTTTATTAATATTAAATAATACTGTTTATGGTTAAGGTAAAGGACCCCTGGATGGTTAAAGTCCAGTCAAAGGTGACTATGGCATGTGGCACTTCTCTCACTTCAGGCCGAGGGAGCCGCCATTTGTCCACAGACAGCTTTCCGGGTCATGTGGCCAGCATGACTAAACTGCTTCTGGCACAACGGGACACTGTGACAGAAGCCAGAGCACATGGAAATGCTGTTTACCTTCCCGCCACCTATTTATCTACTTTCACAGGTATGTTTTTGAACTGCTAGGTTGGCAGGAGCTGGGACAGAGCAACAGGAGCTCACCCCGTCGCGGGGATTCGAACCACCGACCTTCAGGTCAGCAAGCCCAAGAGGCTCAGTGGTTTAGACCACAATGCCACCCGCGTACTTGCCTGAGAAATAGACAGGGGTGACAAGATTCCCCCTTACACTTGCCTGATGCCCATTGTTACGCTTGATGGGCCTTTCGTTCATATTTCATAATGATAACATTCTTGGTTATGTAACAAAGACAAACCACATGCTATTTGGAAAATACTCTTAAAGTTGATACCAGTCTCGGAGAAAACTGTGGGCCCGTGTCCTTGAATGTATCTGAAATGAAACTGGCCAATATTTTAACCCCTTGACTAAACCAACATGTAACAAAGAGCTCGAAGCCAAACACTCACCAGAGCTTTCGCCCTGCTGCATATTTCCTTAAAATTGAAATGTGGCATTTTGGTGAGCCTTGCTGCCTCCTGGGCTTTCGCCCAACTAGAGCTTGACATCTTCTTATGCAGATGACTAGAACTGAAGCCTCCATAGTCAATACTGTAGGTGCCTGGTCCTAATTTTCGGTTCTAAAGGAAGATATGGTTATTTTCTGCATTTGCTTGCATAGCTATAGTTCTTTGGAAAAACAGCATCGTCAGGGCTAGATAAAGTATTAGGTGAAAAGTCTGTACATTCTGAAGCACCCCGGTTCAATGGGTATCCTTCAGCATTAGTTATCCCTTTTCAGCAGGATATTTTAATATGCTAATGAAGGCCTCGACTGATATCTGTTAGATTACAGATATTGCTCTTGGATCTCCACCCACCTACCCACATCACTGATTAATAGACCTCTGACATCCACAAATGAAACCATAATACTCCGTTTCCAGCATAGCCTAATTCATATTCTAGAACGGAATGGTATGAGGTTAGTTGCACCAGTGGGAAAGACATAGAATTGTAAAGTTGGAAGGGACCACAAGGGTCATCTAGTCCAACCCCCTGCAATGTAGGAATCTTTGACTTGAACCCATGACCCTGAGATTAAGAGTATCATGCTTTACCGACTGAGCTATCATTGTAGAGCAGAAGCAAGTAAAATGAGTGAGGGGGTGGGGAAGAAACAGAGGGTATCATAAGTTTCTTCCTTCCTTCTAAAAGTAATGCTACCAGGTGAGGGACTTAGAGGGTAGGTGGGGTCAGTACCGAGACAGTTATGAAGATTTCCATTTAACATGTACCTATAAGTAGTTCAAATTTAACCCACTGTTTACCATCCCTTCTACTTTGTAACAGCTTTCTTGTGTTAATATTCCTCCAAGGTTTTTGACAGGAGGGGTTCAAAGCATTACACTCCCAGAGGGTCCTGTTTCTCCCAGTGCTGCTGCCTTGGATTCAATCTCTCTATCCACATAACGCTTTGACCACCCTTTTGTTGCATTTAACAGACTGACACTTTTTCCCCCTCGTTCACACCACAGCCAACTGAAATCCTAAAACTTCCTCTTAACAAAAACTCTGGCATTATCTTCTGATTAACCATCACAGAGCTCAGGGAGGGGCTCTTCCCATTCGTTGGCTGCCAGACAGTCCATTACTTTCTTGATGGCTCTGTCCCTTCTCTTAGTCCTCTTTTAATAGTCTGTCTCCCCAGGTGATTTACCTGCCATGGGAAGCTGGTTTGACGTGTATTTTAACATGCTAAATCCAGCATCTGGCAGCCCACAAGCATTGATTCAATTCTAACACTAAATTCAGGAATGGTGGCTGCTTTGCACCCACAAACTCTGGCACCCCAACTCATAACAATATGATGCCGTCGTCCTTCTGCTCAAGGAGAAGACAACTTTCACCCTCTCCAATAGCAAACTCGGGCTGTGAATGCTGACAGAAATGAGGCTAAAACGCAGGCAATGAAAAACAAGGAGGTGGCGTCATAATGCTTTGAGAGACCCCAAGGTTTCCAGAACTATAAACAGTGCTATTTTCTGGGGGATGCAGGGGTATGCATACCCCTAAACATTTTGTGAATCAAAGTTTGGCCTCATTGAGGGGCAGTATTTCAATATGAGTAGGAAAATGAGAACACCCCTAAACATTTTTTTTAGACAAAAAGCACTGACTATAAAAGATATTAAAACAGACCCTCAGGGGGCAAAATATATGCCAAAAGGGGAAAAAAGGAGGATCAAGCACATTTAGTAGCCACAGAATGTTGAGTATCAGTTGGAAAGGAAAAGAAAAACTGAAGTGGGGGTGGAATAGCATATCCTGGAGGAAAGCATGGCTGGATAGAACCATGAAAAAGAGCACTCCTATTAGGACTCGGAGTCCCAGTCCATTTCATTAGAGAAAAGCCAAGTATGTCTTGACCGTGCTCTAGAATGATCAAGGAGTGGAATCCCTCTAGGGCTAGGCAATGTACGTCTAAATTGGCTTGTATGATACTCCACACGGGTGGCATGCAATCAACTGCTTCTATGAGCAGACTACTCAAAGGAAATAGTTTGACATCACAACAGCAAACTCCCAAGAGATTGTCCCTCTGTAAATAGTCAGTTTGCAGCTATAGTGGGAGACAAAGTTCTGGATGGTCTAAAGTAGATGCGGGGTTGGGGTGGTGGTGGTGGAGGGAATACTGTATATTAAAAAAATATTGTTCAACCACGCATACAGTAAAACTGAAGACTAGGTTTGCTTTGTGCATGTGAGGCACCCTGAGATATAGACTCACCAAGTCTGAGCAGACCGTTTTGGTGTATGGGGCCTGCAGGTAAGTACTTGGTCTCTTGACATCTGGATAAATTGCTGACACATCAAATCTAGCCAGAGAAATACAAATATGGAGAGCTGAAGGATCCTGCTGGGGCCATTTGAATCAAAGTCATGTAACACAGTTGCTTTCAAAACAATTTTTGACACTCTAGCTATATAACCACAATAATAGCTTCAGGGTATATATAGGCAGCCAACCTGTGTTTGGAATGATGCAGAGTGCTGCTTCAAAATCCAGATCCTGCATCTCAGTGTCTCCAGCAGTGCTATTATTCGAGAAAAAGAGGTGCCAGAACTCCCCTTGTTCTCTTAGAAGGGCAATGGCACCCACCTGAGAGGTGCTGGAACTTGAGTTCCAGCAAATTCCAGCTGAGAAAAAGCCCTGGTCTCCAGTTAATCTGTCTATAAGGTTAGAACCAGTCCAGGTGTTTTGCTGTCTGACTTGGAGCCTGGAGGACAAGATGGTGCCTCCCTCCCTCCCCCCACTTCCATATACAGAAGCTAAGCAGGTGGGCACTTGACTCTTACTTCAGTGCTGCCTGGTAATGATGAGCAGCACCCCCCCATCATACCTGAGGGCAGCAGGGGGTACATGCCACTTGATCCTTCAACACCTTCGCACAACTCCTTACCTACCAGCATCTGCTGCCTGAGGTACTTGCCTGTCTGCCTAATAGTAGGACCAGCCCTGTATGAGGTTGTTTCAGAGCTCGATCTGACTTGCAGAATTCTGGTACAGGGTAATCTACATTAAAATCCTTCCCCCCATATGCCCCCCTGCCCCCTGAAATTGGTTCAAGGGGCTGTTGGGAGGATCCCCAGAACAGCACATGAAAGGGGGTGTTTGTTTCATCTGGCAAGCTGGTGTGCTTACAGAGATAAAGCATTTGTAATAGAAGTAACATTTGAATTTAATTTGAAGTGTCTAACAGCTGAGGCAAATGGGAAGCACTCTAAGGTGTGAATTAGTGGCGCCCAACTTGTGACCCTGCAGATGTTGTTGGACTCCTTTTTAAAATGTTTGATGTTTTATGATGCGTTTATATGTGCTGGAAGCCACTCAAATTTTCTGGGGTAACCCAGCCAGATGGGTGGGGAATAAATAATAAAATTATGAGTAGTAGTATAATTATTATTATTTTATTGGCACCAGCCAGTGTGGCCAATGTTCTGGGATGATGGAGTCAAACATCTGCAAGGCCACAGTTTGCACACTCCCGCTATGGAAGGAAACTACAACCCTATTATGTCTTATTACGAGTACATTTGTGCGGTTGATGTTGTCTTCTATTAAGGAGCCAACAGATCTGTGTTCTAGGTTGATGTGATGCGCAGAATGCAGTTCTGAGCAGGTTCAGGGGTATGTTTGTTTGCTTGTGTAGGATTGTGACTTAGCGTATGTCTACATGGACTTTGAACCAATGCAGTTCTGAGCAGGTTCAGGGGTAGGTTTGTTTGCTTGTGTAGGATTGTGACTTAGGGTATGTCTACATGGACTTTGAACCAAGATAAATACAGATCTACAAGACAGAAACTGTATATGAGCCATACTTGTGTGAATATTTGTATGTGACAACTTACATTTCTTGCAAAATTAAAATCCATGGTGAATTATTTGTAAGCATTGTACCACGAACACAAGTGGTATATGAACTGTAGCTTGGTTTTTAAAACACAAAATGCCTGCATTACTCAAAGATGCCAGAAAAGAGCACCCTCTGTTCAAAATCCCAGAAACCTGGAAGGATGGCTGTGGTTTCTCTCTCTCTCTCATATTTTTTTTAAATTCAACCAGATATCCACATACAGCATCCCAAGAACATAAAAGAAAAAGACAATAACAACAACAACATCCTCAACAACATCTACATCAAAAAGAAAAAATCCTAAGCACGATGTTAAACACAAAATGACAAACTGAAAATGGTCTTATTACTATAGACCCGACTTCCCATCCACTCCTTACCTCAGATAATCTTCATTAGTTTACTGCCATTACACCATACATTTGATCAAAATGTAAATACGATTGAACTATGTTATCTCTCACTGCAAACTTAAAACTGCTACTAAAGTTATTCAAATGCTGCGACAGAATTTAAACTGGGATAATTATTTTTCAAGTATATTTTAAAGGCTTCCCATTTTGAAATAAATGCTTGTTTTGATTTGTTCTTTATTTTTTCAGACAGGCTATCTAATTCCGCATATTCCACTAATTTTGAAATCCATTCTTTCTTTGAGGGTATTTTATCACTCTTCCAATTTGCTGCTATAAGAACTCTCGCAGCCACCATGACATATGAAAAAATTTCTTTTGCTTTTTTGGGAATATCCAGGTCTGTAATTCCCAAAAGAAAGGCTTCTGGTGTTTTTCCTAAGGGAAGGATGGCTGTGGTTTCTCAAGTGGGAAAGTCACTCACCACATGCTCAGAGACTCTTATATTTTCCATCTTTCAGGACTGATCGTTGACAAGCCCTAGCACAAGTTATGCCCTGTCTTCGAGAAGGTGTAATCTTTTTTTTATTTTTAAAAAAGAAACCAACCCGATTCCTGTGGGAGCAGCCCTTACCTTGCCGTTTGACTCCAAAAGGGGGCACCTGTGAATCCCTTTGGCTCCTCCATCCTCTGATGCTTGGAGCAGAAGAAGGACAACCCCCTTCCTTCTTGGAGATTGCTTCTGACAAGAGCTCTGGAACTTCGCTGCCATGACAACACTAGATGCTTGGCTTTCTGTTTCCAAGTGGCTGGGAGGAGCAGGTCTTCAGACAGCCTGATATGCTCATGAGGATTTCTTGGTGCTGAAGGCACCTGTGGTGGTTCAGTGCCAGAAATCCCATGTGGTACAAAAGGACATTGTTGTGATTTAGGGCATGTCCAGGTGATGATAAGAGTCTTCCACAGTTTATCTCGCACTGCAAGCTGAAGTAAAAATATGGGAAAGGTTTAGGGAGTGGGAGAGGTGGTGTACAACGGTTGCTCTTTCAGGACTGTCACCACTTGTCTTGATCGTGACATGTGGAAGATCAGCCCATCCATCCAACCTTCAGGAGCCAACGCCTTTCAGCTAAAGGGAGAGGCAGAGAAACAGTTGTAGTCTGCAGCCAGTTTTGCAGCAAATAAAGAATCATTTATATGTTTATGATACACCAGGATTTCTATATATTTCTATATATTATATATATATTTGTATATATTATATATATATTTAATATATTCTGAAGACCTTTCTGCCTCCAGGCTAGATGACAGTAACTGAAAGGTGATAATAGTACAAAATAATACAACAACGAGGTTCTTTGACAAGGTAGTGGTGACTTATAAACTTCAGGGTGGGGAGGTGATAGTGGCAGTTATCCCTCTCCAGGCCTCAGCTGATGTGGCAGTTTCAACTGCTTTTCAGAGGTTCCGTGGGGACCACAGAGGAGACTAGCACCCCCATCCATGAGAGCTCCCCAGCAACCATGACCAGGTAGTACCAGGTGTTTTAATCACTGGGAGAAAGGCATCTCCTCACACATGCAGTTAGATCAGGCATAGGCAAACTCGGCTCTCCAGATGTTTTGGGACTACAACTCCCATCATCCCTAGCTAACAGGACCAGTGGTCAGGGATGATGGGAGTTGTAGTCCCAAAACATCTGGAGGGCCTATGCCTGAATTAGACACTCTGCTGTTGGGAGCAGTGAAGGATGATAACCGAAACTATTCACATCCCAGCCTGGTGGTGATGGTAGTGTGGCTGAGAGTTCAGATCAGTGGTTTGGAACCTCCAGCCCATGGAACTATTCAGGCCTGCTAGGCCTCAGAAATTGGACTGCCAAGCCATACCTACCTTTCCCATGTCTGCTGTCATATATGACATCAAGCAGGGGAAGTTCAAGCCATGAGGTCCTCATTTCTTCCTTGGTAGGGAAAACTGGCACTTTCAAAAGATGCCAAATATGAAAAGAGCCAAGTCTTGGCTGCAAAGGAAAAACCAGGAGCGCATTTCTGATTCGTTATTTGCAGCTGCAGCTTGAATTCAAGACAGGGAGGCAAAAGTAGAGTCTTCTTAAGGAGCTCCAGCTGCAAAGGGAGCTTTTTCCTTCACACCTGAAGGTACAATCACCTGATAGACAGATCCAGTTCCCCATCCCTGTTTTAGATGGAGGTAGGTAAATGGGGGTGCAATCTGAGGCTGTATCGGCTGCACTCTGATGCAAAGTTAGCAGCTGCCCTACCTGCTGAAGGAATGTTTTTGTCTTCACAATACAAGCAATAAAATTCTTATGAAGACACCATCAATCTCCAGGGTTCTCCAAAGGAAACCCAAGACTACCTCTGGAACTTCCCACCCCTAGGGGAAAAGGAACAAGGAATGGTAATTTGTCTTTTATATTTCTGTGCGTTTGTGGGTGCCAGGCTCCTATAACCCCTGGATCCAGCAAGCGTTAGCATTTAATCAAGGCTGATATTGTTAAACTGGGTGCCAGACCCATTCTAACCCCTGGGCCCAGCAAGTGTTAAAATAGAAGGCAGGCTAGCTTCCTGTGTTTAGCTGATAGGCCGTTAAGAGAACCAAGAAAAGGGGTTTTGTGCCAGGTGACAAATGGGTGGGGCCCCTCCTTTCCTACTTCTTAGATAGTAAGAAAGACAAAAACCAGAGATTAGACTTGAAAGTGTGTGCAATGTGACCTAAAAGTTAAGCTGCAGGCTGGACAGCCAGAGAGGCAGAGCACAATGTTTGATCTCTGCTTGAATCCAAGGCTGCAGCTTTGGGAGAAACAAGGCCCTTTTGATACGCTAATGCTGTGAACCCCTCCATTGTAGGCTTAGGTTGTGTATAGATATGTAAGGTAGGGGAAAGCAGTGCATTTTTTCTAAAAAAATGTTTAGGGGTACTCTCATTTTCTTACTGCTATTGAAATACTGCCCCTCAATGAGGCTAAACTTAGATTCACAAAATGTTTAGGGGTATGCATACGCCCAGAAAAAAAGCACTGGAGAAAAGTAAAGGTAAAGGACCCCTAGATGGTTAAGTCCAGTCAAAGGTGACTATGGGGTGCTGCACTCATCTCGCTTCCAGGCCAAGGGAGCTGGTGTTCATCCACAGACAGCTTTCTGGGTCATGTGGCCAGCGTGGCTAAACCGCTTCTGGCCATGATGGAAGCCAGAGAGCACGGAAGTGCCGTTTACCTTCCCAGCACAGTGGTACCTATTTATCTTCTCACACTGGCATGCTTTCAGACTGCTAGGTTGACAGAAGATGAGACAGCAACAGGAGCTCACCCCGTCACGCAGGTTCGAACTGCTAACCTTCTGATCGGCAAGCCCAAGAGGCTCAGTGGTTTAGAGTCTCCGCTGTGTCTCATTTCCAAAAGGAAATGCAAACCCTGGGTAAGTTCCCGGAAACTCTGGGATCTTGCACTGCTCGGAGATTGGAGTGCTGTGCAACAATATGGTTTGTACTAGGTTGCATCCCACTCAGTTCCAAACTTGACATTCTAAAGCATTTCTCATAATGGGTTGGCATTATGGGTAGCTGGGGTGAAGCACCATTTGCTCTCCCTGCTGCTAGCCTTTTCAAAGGCATGTTAATAACGTACTTGAAATGCAAGTTTGTTCAAAGGAGCCGATCACTGTATTAGCCTTCCAGGACCTGGAGCTTTCTCCTTTATTGACAAATGAGGGGTTGCTTGAGCAGTTCTTGTCTTTGCTTTCTGCGATTCACTGACCAAATGAGAACCCTGAACCAGCTGGTTGACTGTGGAATGACAAGCGTTCTATTTTGCTCCTCCCTTCCCAGACTTCATGTGAATCAGCTAAACCAGAAATACAGGTAGAGAAAGAGGTAGAGGATTTCCAAAGGCAAATACCCTGACAGGACAGTAAAAAAACAAAAAAACCACGTCTTGAATGGAAAAATAACAGGGGAAAGTAGCTGTTCGAGAGAGCCTGGAGTGGTTGATACTCTTTCCAACGTGAAAATGGAAGAAGCCGAGGTGGACATTGATACTCTCATTGACGAGATGGATTACATTCCAGGTCACTTTCACTTAGATATGAACTTGAACTTTGAGTCTTCTTCACCTATGAATTTCCAAGGGCGAGACTTGAAGCTGAAACGAGAAAGCCTAACCTATGAGTTAGAGCTCGAAACTGGCTTCCAGCAGTATGCCATCAGAAACCTCCTTGGGGTTTTTTCTTTCTACCTGGAAGAAGTGGAACAAGCCAAAGAGATTTTCCTCTGCATCTCTCAGGAGGACCCTGAGAATCTGAACACTTGGGCCAACCTCGCCTACGTTTATGATAGACTGAACAACGAGCAAGAAGAGGCTAGGTGCACCGAAAGACTCTCCCTCTTAATGGGCTTGGATTCAGAAGACCACAAGCCGCAAGGGGACCCCCAGCTCAGAACAGCCCGTTGCTTGGCTGAGCAGGGCTATGCTTACGCCTTCGACGTTGGGCTGGTGAACGAAGAAGAGAAGATGGAGAAACTGACTGCAGGCCTCACTCTCTACGGCAAGGCTCTTGCTTATGGGAAGCAGGTAGGCAGGCTGTTTTACCTTCTGATGTCACTTGCCATTCAATGGGTCATTCGTTGGAAGAGGGATATTAGCCAATACACACACACACCCCTTTTCATTTTCTGTTTCAGAAGGCGCACCATACCCGTCTGTTGTCTAGAAATGTTTTAGAAGTGTGGGTGCTGCATTAGTTGTTGTTATTTATTTATTGCCTTTATATCCCAGCTTTTCTCCAAAGAGCTCAGGGCGGCATCCATGGTCTCCCCCCTCGTCATTTAATCCCCACAACAACCCTGTGAGGTAGGTTAGGCATCTTAGCTGTTGATCTGTGTAGGGAAAGGTGCTTGTTCTTACAGCAGCAATTACATCTCCAGTTAGCTTGCTAGGCTATTTTGGAGGGAAACAACCCCTCTGGGAGCTGAGTCAGGCCAAGA
Organism: Podarcis raffonei; assembly: GCF_027172205.1. Lineage (NCBI taxonomy): Eukaryota > Metazoa > Chordata > Lepidosauria > Squamata > Lacertidae > Podarcis > Podarcis raffonei. The sequence continues at coordinate 42,468,653 of NC_070607.1, forward strand.
GAAAGCTCTTCTCATTAAGAACCACCGCTTCATTTAAACCGCTTGTAGCCTTCAAACACCTAATCCTGCATAAATGTGCAAGAGCAAACAAAAGGAGATGCCAATGGATAATATTGATAAGCCAACTTTTAGAACCAGAGCCCTAGATCCTCACGGCCTCTTGTGAGGCTGAGAGGCCCTTTTGTCCTGCTATGCTTCAATGGCACCTCAGTTCGATTGTGAAGCTCCCTGCTTTGGGAGGTGGCTCAGAGGGAGAGCATCTGCTTTGCGTGCAGAAGGTCCCAGGTTCAGTTCCTGGCATCTCCAAATAGGCCCCTGTCCCAAATCCTGGAGAGCTGCTGCCGGTCAGTGTTGACAATACTAAGCTAAATGAACCAATGGCCTGACTCTGTGCAAGGCAGCTTCCTATGGAGGTGTCTCTGCTCTCTATCTCCCCTGGCTTCTCACTGCTTGACCAAGACTGTTCTGTTCCAGCAGGCATTTGACCTGATGGGTTGAAGCTTTTTTGTATGTGTGTGTGGTTAATAACCATCCTGTTAGGAAATATGTCAGACCCATAGTCTTTGCAGCAGATGAAATGCCTATAGAATGGCTTGCACATGTGTCACAACCAGCCCATGATAGTTTTCTGGGGCATTGCTCAGACACATCAGGTTACAGCAACAGCTGCCAGCCGGGCAATGCATTCTGCTACCCTCGTTCACCACCATGAAGCTGACACACAGGTACAAAGTCAGGGCATGACACTCACATTTCTAGCACAGTGCTGCATAGGAGCTTCAGGTCTTTAAGTTCTTTTGAAAATGTGGCTTCAGAATCACAGGGAAAAGTTGGAGGAACTTAATCACCTCATTATTATGCACTCTAAAATCATATGTTTAGAATTCTACCCCTCTAGTGACTCATTTTTGGTTGGTCATGTCATGTTTTATGATATGCATGTACAATTTTTGTAATAAGAAAATAATAAAAAAACTTTTTTAAAAAAAGTTGGAGGACTGGAAACAGCTATGATCACTGGTGGAGGTGGGGCTTGTTTTGGTATCCTCCCAGATGGGAGGAGCATGCTGCCACAGGGGAGGGGGTAAATTTAAACAAGGATTCTGTAACTGGGCGCAACCTTGATCAATTTAAAAAAATATATATCTAAGATGCTTTAGACATGTGGCTTTAAGAAAGAACCAGACATAACCAAAGATGAGGCCAATTCAAATATTTTATTTGGAATGTTCAAACAAAGGTGCAACCTTTTGCACACCCAGTTTATCATCCCCTGCAGCAACAGACAACAGGGAATATGCAGGTGGCTGAACTGGAGCACTGTTTGTCAAAGCAAAATGTTTGCACTGAGGGGCAGGGCTATATTTATGTTTAAACTACAACTGTGCAGAGTCCAAACTTCTTAAGACATTAGAGAAAGCAGCAGCAGCAGTGGGGGGGGACACATCAAACTAACCATACTAGTAACGACAAAAGTGTTTCAGAAAATAATTGTCGCCTTGAGTCACAGAAAAATGTTGCTATTCTACCTGTTTTGCTCAGAGCTTCTTTTAGCTACAGCCCGTTTCCTGTTACTCATGGCTGCCCAATTAAATAAATCTTAGCTAATTAGACTGAGTTGTTTATTGATCAATCAATCAATAATCAATTGAATGTGAATCAATGTGTATATATCAGCATATATACAGACACACAGAGAGACAAGAAAAAGAATATGTTCTCTGGATTGTGCTCCTTGGAATTAATCCAACTGATATCAGTGGGATTTACTTCTAGAAATGAAAGAATTGGTCAGTTTTGATTTCTCTTAGTTTCCCATTTTCCCAGTCTTAAGTTCATTTCATCACATTCCTGCATTAGTTTGTGGTTTTCTTGTCACCATTTAATGTGCATCTCTCCTAATATGCATTGCATTATTAATATTACATTATTGAACATGGCGAGGACAGGAGTAGCTGCCAAAGTCCTTGATTTAATGGAGCAACTGGTGTTCAGCACAGACCTGAAGGCACCTGAAGCCCATCACCTTAGAGAAGCTAAGCAGGTAGCTGGTTGGGTGGCCACTGCTTGGGAACCACATGAATGCCACCTTGGATTCCACAACCGAAGAATGGTTGGAAAATAAATAGAAGGCAATGATATTTTAAAATGTATTTGCAGGGAGGCAAATACTGCTTTTCTAAGAACTTCTCTCTCCCTCTTTCAGATCCCTTTGGAGGAGAAACGAAGCTGGTACTTCACTATGGCCACCCTGCACATCAGGTGAGGCAAGAATCAGGACGAAAAGCCACTTCAAAGGAAACAGAAACAAGATGGGCTCTGAGGGGCAAGTCTAGAACTTTTTGTGATGGGATGCACTTAGGGCTTATCCACATTTACTTTTTGCCCCATGCTTTCTTGGGCACAGGTCTGTTCTTCCCCGGTTCCTGTCTGAGTGCTTTTTTTTAAAAAAATAGCCCAGTGCTTTTCCCAGGAAAACCCAATATTTACTGCTGAATTAGATCAAATGGTAGGGTTGCCGTAGTTTTTGAGCTATTTTTAATTAAATTCGCCAAAATCTACACTACCGGCGTGGGCTGCCATATGTCCTGATTTTCCCAGACATTTCAGTGATTTCTGACTATGTCCAGGAAATTCTGGATGCGCGGCAGCCCTAGCAAATGGCAACTCATGTTTTCTACGGATTGCCGTTTGCTCCAACGCCAGTGAGTTTCGTGGCTGAGTGGCCCAACTAGACATCACTGCATCAGATTCCTAGCATGCTTTTCACTCATAAATTCTGCCATCGCCAGACTTGGATCAGAGGTGTGGTCCTATGATGTCCTATTCCCCTACACTGACTGAAATTTGTCTCACAAGGGACAAGTTGCAGGTGATGGGGGAGCAATTCAGGTCACGAAAGCAGCGTTAGAAAAGAGTTAAACAAGAAACAAAAAACCCTAACGCTGCTGCCCTGATCTGAATCAGGATTCCTGTGGCCGTATTTACCGTTATTCATAACTGCAAGAGCTCCATGAGGGCATCTGATCACAGACTTCCCAGAATTATATGGTTTGATCCATAGTCCAGAGCTGTAGTCCAGTCTACGCCAAGCAGGTACCTTCCAGCTATTTTGGACTACAACTCTCCATCAACCTCAGTCAGCATGGCTGATGGGGAGTCATGGTTCAAAACAGCTCAAGGGCACCAGGTTGGCAAAGGCCACTATACCACACAAGAACATCTGGAGTGAGTTAAGGCCCAACAGGACACGAAGCATATCACTTTCAGTTGCAAAAAGAAAGGGAGAGGGCAGGTTCAGGAGGGGCAGCAGTTGGCTCTGCCCCCTGGCACAGCACGAGTCCCTAGCCTGCATCCCTGTTTGCCAAAGCCGGGTGCAGGCTAGGATCCAGGAAGGGCATCGCTGTTCCAGTTCCCTCGTTGGTGCTCCCATAACGCTGCTGCACTAAGAGGGGTGAGTGGACTTTGCAGCAAAAAAACAAAACAAAACCACCCTTTACCTTTTTAGCCTTGGAAGGAAAGTTACTTACCTGGAAATAACCCCCACTGAAGTAGGACTTACTTCTGAGTAGATGCACTATTGCACTATTATTAGAGTTAAGCATTTGTGGATTAGGGCCTAATTTATCAGCACTACAGTCTTAGAACCACTATAGCTCACAGGGAAATACTGATTTTGAATGAGCGTAAGTACTGTTGTTAAGGCTAGGTTGAGTGGGTGGGGGGGTTGTTTTCCATTTACTTCTGCTATGTTTCTTGTTGGCTGTATTTCATATATTATGCTGGTAGGCACCTTGCACCATACAGAACTATGAACCAATCAGCATTAGATCAAAGACAACCACAGAGATTTTGATCCACGATCTTTCCTCCCTATGTTACATCAAAGGGGTTTTGTTACAAAATCAGAGATAAATCAATTGTCATGGAAAGCACAGTGTCAACAATATAGAACATGAAAATTAGAAAGGACAAAGAACAATGCTTTGCAGAAAGACTTGCCAAAGCATCATTCATTACTGTATAGGGCGCAACATTTGACAAGTTTTAAAAACAAGATGTGCCTTAATCTTTCCCTCCCCAGTTAATGACCACTCCCAAAGCTGTTTCCCAACACTGCAGCTAGCCTAGAAAAAAGCCTTCTATTGGCTACAACCAATGGCTTAGCTATAGCAAGTGTTCCTTCCTATAACTGAAGTAGAAGTGGTATATTTTTTAAAAAAGATTAATCATACTATATGGGGCAAAGGCAACCTGACCATTAGGTCCAGTCGTGCCCGACTCTGGGGTTGCGGCGCTCATCTTGCTTTATTGACTGAGGGAGTCGGCATACAGCTTCCGGGTCATGTGGCCAGCATGACTAAGCCGCTTCTGGCGAACCAGAGCAGTGCACGGAAATGCCGTTTACCTTCCCGCCAGAGTGGTACCTATTTATCTACTTGTTCTTTGATGTGCTTTTGAACTGCTAGGTTGGCAGGAGCTGGGACCGAGCAACAGGAGCTCACTATATGGGGTACTATACTACTATAGACATATAATTCTAAAGTTCTTGTTAATTTTTTTTTCTTTTCTCAGTCACTCCTCTGTTTTCTTCACTTCTTACTACCCTCTGTGGCCCCCCATTTACATGACTTTCACCTGTGCCACCCTTGGAATATCCTTAAGACCCCCAGTTGAGAAACGCTGCAAAGGGTTATTTTGCAGCAGATGGTGGTTATTTTGGGGAACTATATATTGCATTTTATGTCTTTTGTATTTTATATTAACTGTTTTGAAATATTGCTGCCAAACCCATTGGATGGGGGTAAAACAGTGGCATTTGGAGTAAATCATTTGCTTGCCAGTTTTAGAGCTCTGTATATGCAGAACAACAAATCACAAAAGCCTTTTTCTCTCTTCATTTCAGGTTGGATGCGATGTGGATGAACAAGGGCAATGATGAGGAAAAAAGGTTGCCAGCCTTCAACAGAACCTTGGTTTTGCTTCAGCAAGTCCTGAAGTGCTCCAGCCTACATTATAGAGGTAGGAGAAGTCACTTGCACAATCAAAAACATGTAATTACATGTGTAATTCACACATGTAGCTCTGCATCCCAGAAGACTGTTGCAACCCAGGTGTGTGTAATTGGGCTCTTCAGCTCAGCTAGAAGACGTCCAACTGAGTCTTCATTGCTGCAATCTCCATGCCCAGTGAGGCAAACTACTCTTTATTTTCACAAGTAGTTTGTTTCATCAGCTGGGAAACCTCAGTGCTTGGTTTAAGCTGGCATAAAATGTTCCTTTGGAACTTTTCTACTATAACCCAACCTCAGTAACTGTCTGTAAATCATTTTGAATTGCTTTGGAGAAGGTAGAGTAGAATTTACAATGCCGTTTGTAATATGTTGCCCTGCTTTCAATTCTGTCCTTCTCTTCTAGCCTTGGCCTGCTGCTATCTTGGGATATTGTTTGAAAGGAAATATTCCTTCTCAGATACCCCTATGGCTATTCATGACTGTGGGTACTCTGGGACAGATCCCCTCGACTGCTTTGGAAAAGTAGGTTACGAGTTGTTGGGGTTTTTTTTGGGGGGGGGTCCTGTCTGGATGATACCATGGGCCCCTATTGGGGGGGGGTAGAATGCATAAGAACAAGCTTTCCAAACCAGTTCCTTTGTCAGGTTAATGGCTTTACCTGGCTAGTTAAGGACCATGATTTAGCATAATCAAAGAAGTTGCTCTGTACCATAAAACAAATGGGTGAGATTTTTCCCACACACCCCTCACCCAGCTGCAGGGCTGGATTAACCATTAAGCAAAATGGGGGGGGCACCACAGAAATTTTCCTTTGATGGGTTTTTAACATTAATAGTCACAATTGCTCAGCTGAGCTTCCATTTTCTCACTTGAAGTACCTTATATCAAAAATCCCAACAGAACAACTATGCAATAAGGCAGGCTGGGTGCCTTATTTCTACTAAATTTAGAAGCAGATGTGTTGTGTAAGGTTAGTTTTGAGGATCTGATCAAAGACTTTGCAATTAGAAAAAGTAGGAGAAAAATTTGTCAAATATAAATAAAGTGGAAGTACTGTATACAAAAGTATACAAAAAGTATACAAAAATAAACATTGTTTTCCACCTTACTGTGGGTTTTCTTTCATTTTGAAAGATAAAATGTTATTTTACTGTTTATTACTGTTTATATTTTGAATAAGATATATATGGAGGCCCTCTAAATTATCTTAATCTGGCCCTGCCCTGCTGCTAGCAGAACAATAGCCAGAGTGGGTGGAGCTGCAAAGCTGAAGCTAGAAGCTGCAGAATTTGTATTTGGCCTGTGCTAGATCCAAAGCTGTGGCCAGTGGAGAAGCAAGATCTGTTGGGGTGTTAATGCTGTGAGTGTTTCAAGTGGTGCTAATTATAATTATGGATGTATGCGGGTGTATTATAAAACAAAGACCCCTTCTACCCTTGAGGATGAACACAAAACTAGAATTCGTTGACTCTGGGTGTACCTATTATTGGCTTCCCTGTCTTCCCCCCTTTCCAGTGGGTGCCAGCTACCACTTGCTTATGAGTAGATATATATAAGGCAGTGCTGTAATTGACAGAAGGGAAGAGATACCCTCTTTTGCTCATTTCCTTCTCATCCAGAGCAAGGTGCCGCCTCAGTTCACGTCCTCACACACTTCAGTCCTTCCAAAGGGCATAATGTACAATGGCGGCCAAGCTGAATGTTGACACATAAATTTCTCCTTTCATTGCCCATTGTTCAACAGAGCAAGGAGAAGTTCACTAATGGAACAATGTATTGTGGATTTGTTTGTTTTTAAGGCAATAGAGATAGCTAGAGAAAACCCACTGGTTCTGAACCGCCTAGCAAAAATCTTCCACTTCCTTGGCAAGCAAGAGATGGCAATGGCAGTCTGCAACATGGCCTTAGATGTGCTGCCAGATCCAGTACTTAACTGGCAGGCATATTGCATGCGTGCCAAGGTATGTATTTCTCCTTTAAAAACAAGGCCTTTGTAACATACAAGTGCTATGGGAGACCAGCTGGGGGTTGTTGTTTTTTTGTATTAATAGGGGCAGGGGTGGTGGTGTCTGTCAGCATTGTGCTTCCTGAAAAGCCATCAATGCAGCTGCCTATCTGGGCAGCATCAATTATTTTGGTTTAACTGCATAAACATAAAGTCTCTTCTTGCAACTTCTCCTAACGAGGGCACTGCTTAAATTCCAGTGCCACCAACTCTGTTAGAACATATGGACCTGCCTTGGTCCATCTAGCTTAGTAATATCTGTGTCTATTTGATATAAGCTGCTTATTTTAAAGTTATTGTGACTTTTTTGTATTGGATCAGATTGTTATTAAGTATGCAATCTTTGTTGTCCATTTTGTTACCTCTTCAGCTTGTAAACCACCTTGTGTATAGTAATTATAGGTGGTATACAAATTAAAAGTGAATGAAGGGCAGTATCTGGCAGAGGCAGTAATTTACTGATTTAGACTCTGAACTTAATGGACTTATGGGAGGGGGCTTCAGATGGTCGTATGCATTACTTCACTTACTTCCATATGTGGTGAGTCAGCCTTGCTGTGTCTGAAGCCTCCCCTTCTCATTCTGAGGAATGGGGGGGGTCCCCACACTTCAGCCCCAAAGTCCTACCTTGATGGTACCACCGGGTCTTTCCAAGCTCTGAGACCCTTTTAACAAGAGAGGTTGGGGAATAGAGAACAGTCATACAAACTAATGCGTAAGGAGGGGAGGGCAAAAAATAGTTTAATAGCTCTTTATTTTTAGATGCTGCTTAAACTATATTTGCGTGATTTGGATCGTGTGAAGATGGGCCTGGGAGGAATGCCAGACCAGAGAAACCTCTCTGATGCCAAAGCTGATCTCGAGAACGTCATGAAGGTGCATCCGTGTCTGAAGACTTACCTTGACCTAGGCCAGGTGAGTGAAAGCAACCACCTGGTCCAGACATATTCATTGTCTTCACTTTATTTCATCTGTATGATAATAAAAGTGTTGTTGTTCATTCAGGATTTAACAGGACTAAGGCTGCATTCTTAACTTCAGTACCTTGGAAGCGAGCGCTATTTGAATCCAATAGTATTTTTGAGTAAACATTGTTAGCATTGCACTTTTTAATTATTTAATTTTAGAGTGTTAATTCTAGAGAGATCTCAGAAATGTAATCAGAATGTGATGAGAGCATATCCATTTTTAACCACTAGTAACATCTAGAGAAGTTCCTGTATGTGCATGGATCTCTGAAGGGATGAGCAACATAAGGAGCTATTCTGAACTTTCAGTTCGACTACTTGCTATGGTTTTATTTGGTGTGACTCACCCACAAGCCAGGTGCTTGGGAGGAAGCCTTGTTGAAGTAGCCATAGTTTGTGAATCTTTTGTTCCCTTCTCTAAAATAATACATTAATTTAATAGAAAGTTCCTGCCTAGCAGCCTACTTAACAAACTCAAGGTTCCAGTGGTGTTGACCTATGTAAAGCCCTGACGTTGCCCTGGAATAGCTTTGTCTCTGTGGGGTGCTCTCTCTCCCTCAACTTGCCCATTCTGAGGGGAAAATGCTTTCAGATAAAAAATGAAGAGCTGAATATCACTGAGGTCCTGTTTTAGTTTCTTTAATGATTGATCATACAGGGGCTTCTTGACTATAACTCTGTTATTACACAGCCTCACTGTTAACACACAGCCTCACTCTACAAGCTTTTAAGAAAGGGAGGGGAAATCTATGGCCCTCCAGATGTTGCTGGGCTACAACTCCTATCATGCCTCACCATTGGCCATTGCTGGCAGGAAATGCAGTTCAACAACTACCGGAGTGCCACAGGTTGTCGTCGTCCCCCCCCCCATGCTTTAAGAAAAAGTACAAGATATTCAAGAAATTTTTTTATGGTTCATTACCATTATATTAAAAAATGTATTTTCTGGCTGTTACTCAACAGTGAACATTTATGGATTTGTTTTCTGCAAGCTGTAAGCCATCTTTGTTCTTTTGACATGTTTGTTTAAATAAATACTGAGTGTTCCTCCTTTCCCTCCCTGCCCATCCACTGCTCTTCTAGGTATGTTACTACATGGGAGTAGATGCCATGCAGGAACTTTTACTCGTAGATGAAAATGCCGTGAACAATGCCCTTGTGTTCTTTGCTAAAGCCATGGAATTAGACCTGGGGAATGTTTTGCCTGAAATCCAGCTGCTGAGGGGGAAATGCCTTCGGATAAAAAATGAAGACCTGAATGCCATGGAATGCTTCAAGCAGGCAATAGAGCTGGATGGTGTGGGTTCTGTTTACACAGAGAGCTTCCGTTGCTTAATGGAAATGCTGCTTGCCTTGTTCAGTCAGAAGAGGATGAATACAGAGATGCTGATGAAGGAAGTAGAGTTGTGGGTGAAGAAGGCTGAGGAGAAATATCCCAAACAGCGAGTGCAGCAGGAGCTTAGGCTGGTGTGTCGTCACTACACAGCTGAGGTGCTTGAGCTCTCCAAAGCCATGGTGGCCAGAGGGAAGACTGAGCTGGTGAAATTGCTCTTTGAGACCATGAGGTGTGACTTTAACAAAGGTAGACGGAATGAACGCTCACTCTCCTTTTGAATGGCTGGTTTGCTTTTCAGCCACGTGGCACAGCAAGAGATTTAGCTCTCCCCATAGTTTGCAGAAAGAATTATGAAAAGCTATATAATAAAATGTGATACTTTCTAGAGCACCCACCAAGTATTATTATCCCATATACATGGAGGAGTCGAGGTATGTGTGCTCATATTAAAAAATGAGCGTGCTTAATTTTTTTCAAAGCAAAACATTAAACAAGCTCAAAACATTTACATTATGTATGTATGTATGCATAGCACACAGAAGCAGGTCAACAGTAGATAAAATAGCCTTCATTTATTACTGGGAAGCAGGTAAGGTGTAAGTGATTTACAGCAACACTCTGATTTTAAAAAATTGGCAACGAGAAATTTCAAGGTATATCTGGCAGGGTAAGAAGCCGAGGATAAAATTTAAGATATTGACAGACGCTAAAGAAAGAGGAGGCTTCGCCCTGCCAGACTTGAAATTGTATTATGAAGCATCTTGCCTGTGTTGGTTGAAGGAATGGATAAAATTAGAAGACACGGGTGTGTTAGATCTGGAAGGTTTTGATAATAGATTTGGGTGGCACGCGTATTTGTGGTATGACAAGAAACGGGTACATAAAGGTTTTGAAAATCACATTATAAGAAGGTCTCTGATTGAAGTGTGGGAAAGATATAAAAACTTGTTGGAACAAAAAACTCCATATTGGTTGTCGCCGTTAGAGGCGATGAGTGTGAAGAAAGTCAATATGACAGGGGGTTGGGTGACATATGAGAAGTTAATGTGTAAAAGCGAAGGAAAATGGAAAATGAGATCATTTGAAGAAGTCAAGGATTATGTGAATGACTGGCTGCACTTTTTTCAAATTAATGACATGTTCAGAAAAGATCTAAATCAGAGGGGTTTTGCTGATAAAGAATCAAAATTTCAGACAGAAATACTGAATAATGACTACAAGATTTTAGCAAAAATGTATAAGATATTATTGGAATGGTGCACGAAGGATGAGGAGGTAAAATCAGTTATGATTGATTGGGCCAAAGATATGGGGCTCAACCATCAAAACTTAATGTGACCAGATATTGATACTTATGTCCTTGCTTTGGATATATACATTCATTTAACTTAATTGTAGCAACCTAGGGATGTGCTCTTCCGTTTGGAAGAAAACCACCACCATCACCCCATATTTTTCACTTAATGAAAAAGAGATATAATAGCAGGTGTTTATTTAGAATTTTTTTAAAAAAATCAAGAATATGTAGGTACCTGTTTGGTTTTGTCTGTTGAAAATATAGAATGAAAGCCTCCAAATTCACTATATTTTGTTGTTAGGTATGTTTTACATTTTCTGCACCTGCCTTTGAATCAATCATTGTCTTCACATATCATGTGGGCTTCTTGCTAGGCCACATATTGAACTCACAGAATGGATTAATTCTGAATGGATTGTGGGGCTGTTCTTTTGCTGCATTTCCAGAGCAATTAATTAAAACCACCAGATATGTTAACAGTCATATTCAGAATCATATATTCAGTAACTTATTTACTGATCTTATCAAGTATGCAACCCATGGGTGCCAACTTCCTGAGGCCCTGCATGGCTGAGCACCTACAAAATTCCACACAAAGAGGACGGGAACCCACACATTTCAGTGCCAAGGCCATACAAGCTGCATGGCACCCATGGCCACGGGGCCAAGCTGGCACTCCTGTGCAACCAGTTACATTGGTGCTGCTATTCTGAGATATACTCACTGCATTTAAATAATGAATTTCTTGCGGGACTCTCCAAATAGCCAACACCTGTTCGATTCATGCTTGAACATTAGCTCATGTGATAGTTTAAGCTGTTCCTGGTCGCAAGACATGTTGTTGTTGTTGTTTTTAAATGATATTTATTAATATTTCAAAAGAAATTACAGAAGTAATAAAGAAATAGAAAAAAGAAAACAAAAGATACAAAATACAGAGGAAATAAAAACAATTAAAAATAAATCCATCTTTCCATGTCTTGCCTTTCATTTACTTGTTTCCCTGACCTCCTCACACCTCCCTTTTTTGTATTCCAGTTCGAATGGTTAATTCAGCAAATCCTTTCCCTCTTTGTTTTTATCTTAATTCTTTGTCTTAACATATTATAACTTTATATTTTCATCTATTAACAATCCATTTTTACATACTCCTTTTTAACATTGTTGCTAAAACCGCTTCATTTCATTCCGACATCATTTTAGCATTCCTTAATTTTACAACGTTTCTGTAAATAATCTTTAAATTTCTTCCAATCTTCTTCCACCGACTCTTCTCCCTGGTCTCGGATTCTGCCAGTCATTTCCGCCAATTCCATATAGTCTATCACTTTCATCTGCCATTCTTCCAAGGTGGGTAGATCTTGTGTCTTCCAGTACTTTGCAATGAGTATTCTTGCTGCTGTTGTAGCGTACATAAAAAAAGTTCTATCCTTCTTTAACACCAATTGGCTGACCATGCCCAGGAGAAAGGCCTCTGGTTTCTTCAAGAAGGTATATTTAAATACCTTTTTCATTTCATTATATATCATCTCCCAGAAAGCCTTAATCCTTGGGCACGTCCACCAAAGGTGAAAGAATGTGCCTTCATTATCTTTACATTTCCAACATTTATTATCGGGCAAATGGTAGATTTTTGCAAGCTTGACTGGTGTCATGTACCACCTGTATATCATTTTCATAATATTCTCTCTTAAGGCATTACATGCCGTAAATTTCATACCTGTGGTCCACAACTGTTCCCAGTCAGCAAACATGTTATGTCCAACATCTTGTGCCCATTTAATCATAGCAGATTTAACCGTTTCATCCTGAGTATTCCATTTCAACAGCAAGTTATACATTCTTGATAGTATCTTAGTTTTGGGGTCTAACAGTTCTGTTTCCAATTTTGATTTTTCCACCTGGAAGCCAATTTTTTTGTCCAGATTGTAAGCCTCCCTTATTTGATAGTAATGAAGCCAGTCTCACACTTTATCTTTTAGTTTCTCAAAACTCTGCAATTTCAATTTGTCTCCTTCTTGTTCCAAAATCTCCCAATATTTCGGCCATTTGGCCTCTATATTGAGCTTTTTCTGAGCCTTCGCTTCCATCGCTGATAACCACCTTGGGGTTTTGTTTTCAAGTAGATCTTTATATCTTATCCAGACATTAAACAATGCTTTCCTGACAATATGGTTTTTAAATGCTTTGTGTGCTTTAACCTTGTCATACCACAGATATGCATGCCACCCAAAAATGTTATTAAAGCCTTCTAAATCCAAAATGTCTGTGTTCTCAAGAAGCAGCCATTCTTTCAGCCAGCAAAATGCTGCTGATTCATAATAGAGTTTAAAGTCTGGCAGGGCAAATCCACCTCTTTCCTTTACATCGGTTAGTATTTTAAATTTTATTCTGGGCTTCTTACCCTGCCAGACAAATCTAGAAATGTGTCTCTGCCACTTCTTGAAACAATCCATTTTGTCCAAAATTTGCAATGATTGAAACAAAAATAACATTCTTGGCAATACATTCATCTTTATAACAGCAATTCGACCTAGCAAGGAAAGCTTCAGATTTGACCATATTTCTAGATCCTTTTTCACTTCTGACCAACATTTCTCATAATTATCTTTAAATAAATTTAAATTCTTAGCAGTCATATTAACCCCCAGGTATTTTACTTTCTTAACCAGTGTTAAACCTGTCTCCTTCTGAAACCTCCCTTTCTCAATCGGTGTTAAATTTTTTTCGAGAACCTTTTCAAAGCCTTGACCAACCCCCATCCCCTGAAGATTTTTCTTCATAAAACTCCAAGAGATATTATCAAAAGCTTTCTCCGCATCTACAAATATTAATACTGCTTTAGTATTGATATTCACTTCCAGTTTTTCCAAAATGTTAATTATATTTCTCGTGTTATCAGACAAGTGTCTGCCCGGGAGAAAGCCAGCTTGGTCTTTATGTATCTCCTCCACTAATACTTTTTAAAATCTTTTAGCCAAAATATCTGCAAAAATTTTGTAATCCACGTTGAGCAGGGATATGGGGCGGTAGTTCTTAAGTTGTGTCTTTTCAGACTCAGTTTTCGGTATAAGTGTAATGTAGGCTTACTTCCACGACTCTGGCGCTTTTCCCCCCTCCAAAATTTCATTACAAACCTCCTTTAGTGGTTGAATTATTCAATCTTTCAAAGATCTATAGTATTTTGAGGTTAAACCATCCGGCCCTGGAGATTTGCCCAACTGCATATTCTGGATGGCACCTTCTACCTCCTGTTCTGTTATTTTATAGTTCAACATTGACTTGTTTTCTTGAGAGATTTTTTGTAATCCATTTGTTTTTAAGAATTGGTCTATATCCATCTCTTTCTGTGGCCCTTGTGTATATAACTGTTTAAAGTACCTCTGGAAACATTTTCTAATTTCCACTGGATTCTGTATATTCTGTCCTTCCACTTCCAAATTAGTAATGGTGTTAAGTTTTTGTCTTTTTTTCATTTGCCAAGCTAACAGTTTCCTACATTTATTAGCCGATTCAAATGTCCTTTCTCTCATCTGTTTAATTTTCCATTCTATTTCCTGATTCATCATTTTCATATATTGGACTTGGTATAACTTTATTTCTCTCAGAATCTCTTGTGACTTTGGTTTCGCTCTCAGTTTCTTCTCACCCTCTTTTATTTTCTCCAAAATTTTGTCTTTTTTCTCATTTTGAGTTCTCTTCTTTATTGCGTTCTGTTGAATTAGAAACCCCCTCATAACCGCTTTGCTTGCGTCCCAGATTACTCTTTTTTCAATGGTAGTGTTCATATTTATCTCAAAATAGTCTCTCAAGGTTTTTTGGGCCTTCTTGGTAACCTCTTCGTCTCTAAACAAGGTGTCATTCATCCTCCATCTGAAGGAACCAGTTGGTGTTAGTTTCATCTCCATTTTCACAGCATTATGGTCGGAGCAAGTTTTAGGGCAAATTTCCACTTTTCGAATCTTAGGAGCCAGTCCTCTAGTTATCCAGATTTGGTCAATTCTTGTCCATGTCATTTTGGCTTCAGAGAAGAAAGTTCCCTCTCTACCCAAGGGATTCTTTGTTCTCCAAATATCAATTAAGTCCATATTGTCAGTCATCTCAAAAAATGTTTTTGGTAGTCTGCCATCCTTGGTGACTACCTGTCTCTGTGCCTTGTACCTGGTCGCAAGACATGTTGTTAGCCTGGCAAGGAAAAGACAGTCTCTCAATTGTCAATGCGCCCTTCATTCTGATCTTATAGGAATGTTTCAAGTGATCTAATGTGGCATTATAATAGAAGAAAAACAGCACATGCTACACGGCGAATATAAACCAAAAGAGATAAGCACTGGGTGATGTTGAGAAGGATGAAACCCAAGCTCTCAGGAATGACAGTGCACCTCTGCTCAGCACCCTCCATTCTGACTCTGCTCTGAATGCACAGATCCATTCTTCAGGAGTCCTTTAGCGACAGGGCTGCTGGGATATAACCGGGTAAAGCGGGCAAGTGCAAAGATAGGGAAGATGATTCGGTAGGCATTGTAATGCAGAGTACCAGATTTGTAGAACGCTGTAGCGATGTCACCCTGAGGAGAGGCAAGAGAGAAATTCCTGAACAACAGACATGCAGTCTTCTGTCCTGACTTCATGGTGACTAAATTCCATCTGAGAACCCAGTTGTATGATCACTGCAACCTCTTTTAAGAGCAACTGTCACATACAGTATCACTGAGCTTTTGGCTGGCAAACAAGACTCTGGGAGCAGGAATCAGAGACCAGAGCCCATTAAAATGTAGGAAAGGCATCTCAGGCAGAATATCCAAATGGTTCCATGATTAAAAAATAAAATAATTAACTGGCAGTCTATGGCTTTTTAAAAGCACCCCTCTGACCTGCCACATGTAACAATAGGGCCAACTGTGTCCTGTGCTCTGATACCACACAAACTCAATCCTGATGGCACATTTTGATGCCACAGCAGTAACAAGACAGGTGCATGAATCACTTGGGTGCCTAAGGCAACAGAATACTTCCCACAGGAACATCAGAGTGTTCAATAGAGGGAGAACATGGGCAGCACTTGTAAGATCTCAACTGCCAATGCCACACAAGTGTCCATGTGTGTCCACAATACATTGCAGCCCTCTACGAGAAGCATCTTTATGACAACAACAATGCCAATGAGTGTACATTCTGATCTGCCTCATTTAGTAAGTGAGGGGTGGAAAACTTTTGGTCCTCCAAATATTGCTGAATTGCAACTCCCATCATCCCTGTCTATTGCCTGTGTAGGCTGGAAGGCAGCAACTTAGCCACCCCCACTCTCAGTACTTGGTGGGAAATGCTCTGCGTTCATTCATTTTACATATATTTGGAGGACATGATCCATTTCATAGCTGGCTGAAATATACTGTTTCTGTGAACCTTTAAATTATATTGCTATGAGGATATATGATTAGGAAAAGAAATTAAAAGTATTAACGCACCTGAGGCCACTCCCCAATCGATGTCTGTCTGTCAATCAAAACTTGTATTCCTCTTTCCAGAACCCGAACATCAGGATATCTGCAAAGCCACAAAAATACTGGACATTAGTTTTGTTAACAGCACCCAGTGAGGGCTGGGGGCTGGAGCGAGGGGAAAGCCTATCAGTTTTCTTCTGGGAAGAAGCTTATATGACTACAATTTATTTTTAAAAGAAAGAAACCCTCATGGGCTCACAGAAACTCAATGGGTCCCCCTAGGGGAAAGACCTTCACACAAGTTCCAAAAAGTGAAGCAGCTAAAGAAATGAAATTTCTCCACCTCTGCCCTTAAGACGGCCTTAACTGCCTCTTTGTTTGGCATTATTTCAATTGTTTGGACTAAGAAGCACCTGAGAACATCTACATACCAAGCTGCAGGAAAATTCAGTCCTCTGTAAGTTTACAAAAGCTAGCTATGCAGCATGAGGGACACAACATGTGAGAGGGAAGTCTGTGGCCTGTTTTTCCATAGGTTTTCAAAGGAGTAATGGCACCCAACGAAAATAAGCACAACCAAAGATACTTCCAGAAGGAGGCGCCTCTTGTAATGGAAGATTAGGCTGCAAACACACCGTAGGTTTAGAGCAAATTACTTCCTACAAGGAATCCTGGAAACTGCAGCTCTGTGAAGGATAAAGTGCAGTTCTCAGGATTCTCTAGGGAAAGTCATGTGCTTTAAAGGTACACAGCTCACTGCTTTTGGGTGCTGGTAGCTCCATCTCCCACGGCTAGCCTGCTTCAGCCAACAGGCCCAGAACAAATTTATGCAAGTGATGCAATGCACTCATAGTGAATGGATAATGTGTTTTTGTGAAAAAGACTTTGGAGGAAATGGACTTGGGGCAGATCAGCCCCCTCTTGCCAAACCCCATGAACTTAGAAGCATGTTTCTTTAGCACGCCTTAATTGGTTTGTCTAACTGCTGCAGAAAGAACTTGGGCAAAAACAGACAGAAGCCTTTGCTAAGGTAGGTAACTGCCAGCTTCTGTGCTTACCTAACAGCCATCAACCCCAACAGAGCCCAGGAGGTTTGGTGGATCTGGGAAACAGTGTGCTGAATATATTTGCGAAACCTGTAGGATTCAAATTCCTCTCCCCAGCCACCGTCTTCCATTTGCTTGGAGACTAAGAATTCACAGGCTTTGGTCACTTCCTTGCATGCCTCCCTAGAAAATATGAGAGGGGAGAGAGAAAAAATAGCCCATGAGATGCCTCATTGGGTTTTGTTCCACTGTTGGCCTTGACTGCATCCAAAGAATCTCATGCACAATTACCTGCAGGTAAGGCCCACTAAGCTCAGCTGGATTTACTTCTGAGTAAGCATGCATAGAGGCTGGCGCTGTCAATATTATATGCACATGACTCCCCTGCCTTTGATATTTTGGGTGGAGGAGCCTGACGGTCTCTCCACTTCACCCCCCCCCCCCGAAGCTCAGCTCCATCAAGGGCTCCCAGCAGAGCAACATTCATATTAATCTTCTACCCGAAAGGCTGCTTACTCACCCACCACGGTAGATGTATCCCATACATGCAAATGCCTCTAGTCCAAACCAGGTGCCATATGTGAAGCATACGCCCCATCGCCTGTCAGGGAAGAAAAACCCATCAGCCGCTGAATGAAAGATACTGAGACAAATGAGAGACTACACCCTTTAAGTATGCCCTTCCATTCACTGTTTGTTTCATAGAATCATAGAGGTGGAAGGGACCATGAGGGTCATCTAGTCCATGGGTAGGCAAACTAAGGCCCAGGGGTCGGATCCGGCCCAATCGCCTTCTAAATCTGGCCCGCTGGCGGTCCAGGAATCAGCATGTTTTTACATGAGTAGTATGTCTCCTTTTATTTAAAATGCATCTCTGGGTTATTTGTGGGGAATAGGAATTCGTTCTCCCCCCCCAAAAAAAAAATATAGTCTGGCCCCCCACAAGTCTAGGGGACTGCTGAAAAAGTTTGCTGACCCCTGATCTAGTCCAACCCCCTGCAATGCGAGAATCTCTTGAATTTCATGTTCCTAGTCAAAGTCAGAATCTCTTATTGCTATATAACTTTTTATTTTATTTTTTTCTTGTTGTACATTTAACTAGATCTAATTTATATAACCAATTATTTTTCTTACTGGCTGTAGATCTAAGGGTGTGAATTCTCATGATGACTCATGAAGGGATCAGTATGGGATCAGTACATAGTGTTACCAACAGTGCAGTATGTTTTCTCTCTAAGCCTAATGACAGCAACTACCTAATGCAACTACATTGTTAAAAGACTGCTCAGTTGAACGGTCACAAAATACTGCCTCAGAACAGACATAGATTTACTGAGGGTGGAAAAAGCTGCTGATGCCTAGATATTGGTACTACATTTTAGGCTGCTGGTTTCAAATCACTCCTCAGAGAGGCTAACATCAGTTATTTGTTGTGAAAAGGACCCCTAACTGCCCTCTTAGCTGTCACATGCTGAATTTGCCTATTTCATGCATCAGGGTTAAGTCTGATCCAGCTCTGTTTATTTTTAGGATCTCATTGCATCAAAAAAGAGGCTGCATACTCATCCTTTCATTCCCGTGCATAGAGTTAGGCTGCAGCATTCCCCTCCACAGCGAGAAGGCAATTCTGTGCATTTATGAGAAATCCCGTTCCTTGCTTGTGTTTTACCCTCCATCCCAAATAGTTTCATATTTGTAGATCATACCAAAAGAGCAAGCTGTTGCCAGTGCAAATGCAGATGAACAGGACTGTGCCTGTGATTGGTCACCTCAAGACACAGGTCAACCAAACTGACCACCCCCCCCAGGCCACCAAATGAAAGTTCTATGCTTGTCTGCCCCCATCTGGACTTCTGGACAGAATCTTCTACCCAAACCCCTTTACCAGGGTTCCCTGAGATAAGGCACCAAATGAAGGGGGTGATGCACCATTTTACCCCCCAAGAAATAGACTAAAAATTCATCCCATGCCTTATCCACTGAAAGTTGTGACAATTGCTATGAGAAGGCAAAACCACCAATTGGGCCCAATTTGTCTGCATGCAAATTCCTTCCTGGTCCTGAAAACCGATTATCTCCACAGCAAGGTCCTCCATACACATTGCCCACTTACCTCAAAGGCAATGCCAATTTTTAGGTGGGTGGGATGATCAGCTGCCAACTATGTTGCTGGCTCCCAGTGCAGATGGCTTAAATACTCCAGCGGAGGACTGGAGTGAACCCTCAGTATCTATCTCTGCTGCTGAAGCCCCACTCCATTATCAGGTCACTATTGGCCAATTTATATTTTAAAAATTGACAGGCGTTCCCATCATCCCCTCTGGTCAGTTGAAGAAAACAATTGGCCATGAAGGACAAAGGACCTGCCCCATCCACGTCCCCCGAGGGGTTGCACTGGGCCACAATCATAGGCCGTATCAACATAGGACAGCTGACTGTCAACTACACTACAAGTGGTCAGCTGATCCACAGCACTTCATCTACTAGGATGACACACCAGCTGAAACAATGAAACAGCGTGTTGCATTAGCTAGTTCTCTCCTTTTTATCTGTCAAACTGTTGTGTAGGAAAGGCATTCAAAAGGTGAAGGTTTCCACAGCTCAGTCAGCAAAGTCATTCTTTGAGAACACTATGTATGCATTCAGAAACTCCGCCAACCAGTGCCACAGTCAAGTTCAGTGTGGGATATTTGTAAGCCACTCACCCTAACCAGGAGCCATCAGCTTTCTGCATATTACGACAAAACTGCAAAGCCTTACTTAGAGTATCACTGGGAAGAAAAACAAAGGAGTCTTCTTACATTTCAAGCTAACCAGGTTCTGGATAAGACAATCATTAAGACAAGCTCCGTGTAACAATGGCATTCAACGGCCTAAAGAAGCCTTCCACTTCTTCAGAACTTGGACCAACCCAAAACATTCATTTAGTGGCCCACTTCTTAATGTTTTAACAACGTTATTGTTGCTATTGTGACCCACCTTAGAGCAGGCTGTGATCCAGTAGTGGTCCTACCAGCCTCCCAGGTGATGGCTAATTAAGATCAAGAGTGTTCCTCATCAGTCTTTGTTTAAACCACCAGCAACAACTTTACATACTGTATCACTTCTATGTTGGAAATAACATGTATGCTGTAAGTTACATGTACATAAACATTTTTGGAGGGGTAGCTGTCCTGGTTTGCTGCAGCAAAAACAACTAAGAGTCTTGTGCCACCTTAAAGCCTAACACATTTTATTGTGGCAAAAGTTTTTATGGACTGGAGTCCACTTCAGATGTACCGTGTGATCATTAGTTGCCAGGTATGTAAGCAGATGGAGATATATGTATATATTTTAAATAATGACTGGAGTTGCAATCAAATACAAAAAAAAATTCAGTCTTTGCAACTCCTGAGCTCTTAACATGGAATATTCTATTAGAATACAGAATTCAAGACTATAGAATATGAATTCATGCTGTAACAATAATATCCTTCTCAGCTTCTGGGGATTTCCCCCCATACCTTTACCTGATTTCATCTTCCCGGTGATTTGGGAATCTTTTCCCAAAATGTTTCAATCCCTGCATTATGGATGAAGTACATTCTGTATAGGTGTGGTCGACCATACAGTCAGCTGAAAATCATAGAGTGAAGTATTTTACTTTATGTTTCAAGGTGGCTTACAGATTTATAAAATGCTAGCATCCCCGAAAATATCCTTTAAAAGGGAGCCAAAACCTAGCAGTTTAAACAGCAGGAGAAAAAAAACCTCTATAAAAACAACAGTCAAAATGTCAGCCCTTTGCCCACCAAAAGCTTATCAGGAAAACCGGTCATGCATTTTGTGTAGAGGACTATCAGCGAGATCCTTCTTTGTCTAGATCAGGGGTGGGCAACCTGCATCCAGAGGGTCACATACAGACCTCAGCCTATTTTTAGAAGTGCAGGAAGAGTCCGAAGGGAGAGGAA
Source organism: Podarcis raffonei (assembly GCF_027172205.1). Classification (NCBI taxonomy): domain Eukaryota; kingdom Metazoa; phylum Chordata; class Lepidosauria; order Squamata; family Lacertidae; genus Podarcis; species Podarcis raffonei. The sequence continues at coordinate 42,489,713 of NC_070607.1, forward strand.
GATGGTGGTGGAGGTGAAACAGATGGGGTGATATGAGAGGAAATCCCTTTGCAAGCAAACAGTTGAGAACCCTGCAAGAATTATTGGTCTCTCCCCTAGCAGCCTGTTGGGCACAGAGCAAAAGAGAGAGAGGAAGAGAAGAGGGTGTGGCAAAAGGAGGGAGAGATGGCTCTGGCCACACTCCCTGCTGGCATGCAGTTCACAGCAGAATGCCCTCAAGGGAAAGTGTCCCCTCCCTGAAGGCTGTGAGGTGGTGGGGTCATCCTGGGAGAGGTGGCTTCAGAGTTTTGACAGTCAGACGATGTGTGATGTGAGGAGACCATTGATTTCTAGCTGACTTTGTGTACCTGTTTATCATTTTGGTTCCATGGTCAGAGCCACATGGACTGTCCGTATCATGCCATCTTTGTTCTGCCTGTTCCAGAAACCAACCACCAACCTGCCTTAGAACATCTCCCCTATCAGTACCTACAGTGGACTCTGACAACGTGAACAATTGCCAAGGTCCTATGGCCAAAACAAACTGCCTTCAAACATGTGACTTCAGTTCATGGTCTCTATCCCCAAAACTATGAAATTGTAAAGAGGACCAGAATTCACAAAAGATTCCCATTTAAGTTGTTCTGATATCAAGGCTGTGTTCTTACCATATATCTCTGTGCAGTTCATTATCTCCAGTAGCCTACTCCCTCGTCTGGTTTCATAAGAAGCAAAACCACCATCAGAATTTCGCATGCTCAGAATCTGCAAAAAAGTACAAGTGGGATGGGGGGGCGGGGAGAGGGTTTAAGAACAGGTATGGTGTTCCTTGTCCTACTTGCAGAGGAACATGGCTGGTCGCTCCTGTCCAGCCCCACCAGCCACTCCTGTGCCCCTTCCCCCTTCCTCACTTGCCTTTTTTATAAACTAAAAAACCCCAAATGTTATGGAGGAGATCCTCCAACTCCTTCATCATTTTAGTTGCCCCTTTCTATGCAAGAATTCCCATGATTCATGTGGCCATTTTCTGTTTTTCAAGTCTGGATAGATTCCTGCTGTTTCAGACTTTGCCACAAGCACCAAATGCAATTCAGGCGCCACTCCACCCGGCTACAATGGTGTGTAAAATCAGAGTCTGTGCTCTTGACAAACCAATCTCTTTATTTTAAGTGGAACTAAACAAAAGGAGAGTGGCTCGCCGTATATATGTAATCGTGCCAGTTGGCCCTCTCTCACCATATTAGGCCAATGGAGAACTCAGTGGATGGGGAGATTCTGTTGTTCTAGCAAACCCTAGAAAGTGTCATTGCTCCTCATGACTATGATGAGGATTCCAGGACAAAATTTGCTAATTTGCACTGTATCTCCAAATTACTACTGTAGGAACAGAGATTAACCAATTATGTATTTGACTTCAAATTGTAAGTAAACTGTAATGATGCAATAGCTACTTTCTAATGAACAAGATCAATGGTCCATCTGTTGTCAATCCTAAAGCCCAGTGAGCTTTCGATCCAGCTTACTGGGGGAGATTGCTCTCAGTCCTGCTACCTTACAAACCTTTACCTGTGCTTAAGGAACTCAAACTTCAAGACTGATCATCCTTCACAGAGGATACAATGCTGCCATAGGGACACTTCCACCAATTGTCTTAGCCTACGGTCCCACAAAGCCAATATTCTCCTCAGCACTGTTACTGAATGCTAGATGACCTCAGTCTCCCCACAATAGCTTCCTCCTGCCTGCTTCCCATTTTCTCTTCTGAGCTTTCCCCCTTCTCACCACATTGACAGCATCAAAGAGGCGCTGAGGTGCCACATGATCGTCTATGAAGGGGCATTTTTCCTCCAGCAGCATCAATGCCCTCATGGCCTCAGCAGTGCAATCACCGACTATCCAGTCATTCTCTCGACTGCTGAAGGGGAATCCACCCTGGGTATTGAAGAAAATATATTAGGACTCCTTGGGCAGCCATCAGTGTAGAATAATCTCCTCCCAAAAAGATCCCAATAAAGCAACCAGGGATTTGACGGGTGATCCATATTTCTTCTTCAGGACACTAGACTAGATGGGCCCTGGCCTAAACCAGCAGGCTCCTTAGGTTCTCAGAATTAACACTTAAAGACTCTTTTTTGCTGGCTATGGGTCACACAGACAGGACACAATTCTGGATGTACCTTGTTCATCTGGCGATAATATCTCTGGTAGTTAGGTGGGTTATCTATAATCTGAAAAACAGATTAGCAGCATATTAATAAAAGATAATCAGAATATATTTATAACCAGAGAAAGCCAGTGTGGCATAACAGTTTGAGTGCTGGACCTGAGAGACCAGGATGCCAATCCCTGCTTCCTCTCAGCCTAAAATTCCTCACAGTGTTGTTGTGTGGATTCAGTAAGGAGGAAGAAAACCATGTATGCCACCTTAAGCTCCTTGGAGAAGAAGATGGGCTATGCAGTAATTAACAAACAATAGAAAAGAATAAATAAATTAACTCAGTCAGAAATGTGTTCTGTAATTTAGAAGACAGAATATGGCTACAACCTGATGCAATGGCAGCACATAGGGTTGTGTCCGGTGCTAACGCTACTCAAAGCAAACTCACTGAAATTTATGAACTCAAATTGGGCAGGTTTATTAACCTGAATTGGTTTGCTCTGAATAGGATTCATACTGCGTACAACCCATAGTGTCAGTTGAGGTAAATTGCAGTGGATATACAAGGTTTTACACAGGACTGAAGTCACACTATAAAACCGAATTGATATTACTTGTCAATGTTACCTTGCAAAAAGAGACAAGTGTTTCCCTCCTGAGTCTTTTGCTGAGACAGCTGAAAGCAGTATTGAGTCCCTGTGTATGTTATTCCAAGATCAGTGCTTTACCTGAGAGGCTTTCAAGAATTCATGAGCTTTTTTCAGACAGGATGCATAGTCAGGATTGTTCTGAACCCCAGCCTAGAAAAAGACAGAAGTTATGCTTAAGGATTCTGACCCAGGAAAGTCACAGAGAAAAACTCAGACACTTACACAAAAGCATCACTTCGGACAGCCACAAAAATAAATGCAATTTCTTCAGGGATAACTTCAGTGTTACAAAAGGAATACTCAGTGTGTGGATTTCTGGACCTCATGTCCTAAGAATCACCTGGAGAACATGCCTTTCTTGGTTAACCATGACAGACATACGAGGTGTTCGGATCTCGTAATGTGTGTGCTTTGGTTAAATAATGAACACACACTCTCTACATGCCAGTTCATTCATCTAAAATATATATGTAAATGGAAATTATTGTGGAAAGAACAAAAGCAGAAGATTTGACAATATAAAATGATACCTCCAAGAAGCCTTGAATGGCAAATGATGTATCCCAGGTCTGTGATCCCATGACCTGATATAAAAAAAAGGAAGAACAGTTTTGACCATTAGATCAGGGGTGGAGAACCAATGGCCTGGGATCTAAAGGCAGTCCTCTCTAACCAGCCCTTTGGATGCTTCCCCAGTCATGTCCACTTCCCAGCCTACACCCTCCCCAACTGGCCTTGCTCTGCACCCTCCTTAAGGGCTGGAATGTCTCATGGAACTGTGATAAGCCCTCCTGCTTAACTGAGTAGAAGATGGGGAAAGATGTGGGTGGACTGGTGTGGAAGCCTCTGAAATTTGTGTGGTCAGAATTGTGTGGGAGTGGTGAAGAATTGGTTTCCTCCCATTTTTATTTTATAATACACTATTTTAAAAGAAAGCAAGAGCACTGGGAGGAAATCAGTAACTAAAGGGCTCTTCTGCACCTTCGCTTGGCCCTCGTTTTGATTGTATTGTGTACTGATCAATTCCTCTTGTTCTCTCAGTTAAGCAGCATGTGTTTTGGGATTCTTGGCACATCAGATAAGATCTGAATCAGCATTTTAAAAAGGTGCTACATGATCTGGTATTATCTTACATCTTATCTCCTAGCCCTAACCCTGAGGTGAAGCTACACTTTATGCAGGAGAGCCATGACTGGATCTCCTGATATTTTGATATTCACTTCAAATAAGCTGGTGCTGTCAGGCAAGGAGAAGACAGCTGAGCTTCAGAGTCACCAAAGCAATGCAAATTGCAGCCCATAATATTTCCCAACATATTGGTTCACACTATTGTACCTTTATTAACATACCATCTTGTCCCATCCTGCAGAGATATAAAAAGCAGAGATTATAGCAGACACAAGACCATGTAGTTACCTACTGTATCTACTGTATATACTGTACCTACTGTATTATGCATTGCATAATAGGAGACCCAAATCATCCTGATATCTCTTCCATACAACACCATGAGTGAGGCATGGGTGTGCATGAGATCTGCCTATACTGCAAATAAGGATATGTTCACATCACTGGCTTAAAACGCAGCAAGGTCATTTTATCCCACTGCACTGCAAGGCACATTTGCACAGGGTTGTTCACATCTGATAGGGGGCAGAGATATCTTTATAGAGTGTGCATGCCCTTTCTGGTTTCCCCACCCCTGCAACCCCCTGGAACTCCTAGTGATGAAACTGCCATCTGAGCATCTGTGCTCATCTGTGCATATATGACAGATGTCACAGGTATAAACACCTTTCTGAAGTTCGATGTGAATGTGAAAGTTCGTTTTCTAGTCTGGTTGATCCTTTTTTGACGAAAGATCAAGGTCTGCAAAACCACACTTATGCAAGACCATGTTCAGGACACTACAAAGATGGGTGGAATAAATATGCCAGCCTTACCAAAGATAGTCATAAATTCTGGAGATATGTTCTTGAAAAGCTGGAGAATTGGCTCCATCAACATGCCGTCTTATTAGCACATGAAACGCTTTACAAATCTACAGGACAAAAGGGATATCATTCCAGTTAGAAATTCTCCTCCACTATACCTCCATGCTTAGCACACTCATCTGCCACATGGCTATGTCTCTGTATGTCACCAGCCAAACACAGAAACTCATTCAAGTGGGCAGAACAAGATTGCCACAAGCATAGCTCTACCTTTGGAAGTATACTGGTTTCTGGGGGAAATCTTCCTCAGGAGAAGGAACATATGCTGCCATCAAAAGTAATTTGGTCCCGATACAATTATTTCTGAAATACATTCACAAAGGACCTACCGGACTAGAATTGGTGGCATTTGAGAATATGTCATCAGCCTTTATTTGCTCATACATTTCTGCGATGGCTTTCTTTCTGAAACTGGTGAAATGGTATCTCTCATACAAATTTAAGGTAGCTGCAGAAGGAATAAGAGAGACACTATGAACATCACAATCATGTTAATGTAGTTCTATCTTCCTTGTGTGTTTTGGGCTGCAATCCTCCATGCAATTACCTGGAAGAAGGCGCCATTGAATTCAATGGCACTTGCTTCCAAAAGATATTTTGGCTCAAAATAGAGGCAGGATTTCAGCCCCCAAATTTCAAAGATGATTTCGGGGGGAATCTGCAAAAGTAACATGGGTGTGAACAAGGGGTTTACCAGGGAGTGGGAACCAGTGGTTTAGGGTCATTTGGTTTTTTTCCTTTGCCTTTCTAAAAGTGAGGAGCTTGCATGCCAAGTCACCATGAATGACCCCATTGCCTCCATTACAGTGAAATAACCAGACAGGACAAAGAGAGTAAATGTAAAATGGGTCAAATAGGCCACAACTTTATTGATTACAGATGTGAATGTTAGCCATAGGCATTGGGTATATCATTTGAAGTCCAACCTACCGACTGGAAGTTTTTCTAAGGTCAACCAACCAAATACTATGACCTACACCAAATTGGGGTACCCCCTCCAAAGGGTCCCTGGTCAATGAGTGCTATAACCCTAACCCCCGCCTGGATGTTCAGACAGAAGCAACTCCTTGTGGATCCCTTTAATGGGACATCCTCTTTCATGTGTGGACCCAAGTGACACCACTTAGCAGATTTGTGATTGGCCATCTTGTTACCCATTTAAAGGGTAAGCGGAATTCTCAGCAGCTGCAGGCTGACCATTTTCTTTCCCCCAGAATTCAGTGGGAAAAGGAGAACAGCTGCTACCACACCAAAATTGTGCCCACCAATGGTGGTTACTGTGGCAGCTGACATATCCCCCAGAATTCAGGACATTCTCTGTAGATGAAAATGGCAGATACCAGCCAGAGTCTGCCAAGACAAACACAATTTAGCTTTCAACAGTTAAAGATTTTTTAAAAAAATAAAAAATCAGTTTTTTAACACAGAGGAAAAACCCAAAATGCCATGCCTTCCATCTGTGGTAACCCCCGCCCACACTTCCATGAACATTTTGCAGATCCCCTTCTCAAAACCTTTCTACGATCATTTGTCCCGAACTACCCTGTAGTCTGACAGGCAAAACCACAGTGATGATCACCGTGAATGTTTATGAGACAACAAAATCCATAATTCCATGGTGTATGTCCATAGCATGGTTCAGGCTTCTTGCTCACAAAGCAAGGCTCTTACTTGTATTTGCTACAAAGGTTTGTATTGTGTTTGTTCTCAGAGCTGACTGTTTGCCTGCAACTAACAAGCTGTGATAATATGAAACCTGGAATATGTTGTATGTTTCCATGGATATATATCTGGGCCAAGGACAAGCAAAACATCCACGTCTTATTCCTCAGAAAATGTGTTTGTCTATACCAACAGAAGTCTCTTCCTCTCTTTCTCTGTGCCAAGTAAACCCTAGAAAACCTACGTTGAAGACCCGAATTCCTGGAATAAGACTTGCCAAATCCTACATCACTCACCAAAAGCGGCATCCAGCATCCAGCTGTGTGCAGAATGCAAATCGGCTTCGTAAATATTGTTCCTCTGGGCTGGCCAATCAATGGTGGAGAAGTCCTCCACATAAATCTCCTAGAAGGAAACCATGAAGTGAAATAACTTTCTTAGTAAAGAAGAAGCAGGATATTAGTGTACTTGACAACTGTCATTTCAGAGCTTTAAAAAACCCAGAAAATTCATGTTAGTGTGGCAAAATCTGCTCTGTACCCACATAACGCAGTGCTTTGTGCTAGGAAGGGAGCCCGCCCCTCCCTGTGGTATGGCATCAGCTTTCATAGTCCACTTCATCACCATTTTGATACTTATATGAAAAGAGGTATGTTATAATAAATAATATTTTAATGAATTAATGAATTAAACATTAGAGGAGGGTACTCCATAGATTAATGGTTCAACAGTTCTTCATTAATTTGTTTTTCAGTAATTCTGAAGAGGGGAGGAGAAAACACCTTTTACCACCCAAAAAGAAAGGGAGAAAGAAAGAAAAAGATGCATCAAAAAGGGGGAGTCTGGTATTACGGTACTGTGATGGAGGAGGCAACATGGGTGTTGTCTGTCAGTTTTTAGGAGAAGAGGCAAAGGTCTAAAGCAATTATCTGTGGAGCACGAAGCACAGAGCCATTAAAATAAATTAAAACAAAACATGGCATTTTGAAACACCAATGCTCTGAGCTCGGCTTCTGCCTTAAATGGAAAAAGGACACCCAGCTCAGCCTTCTCCCTGTCAGATACAAGCAAGCAATCCCCCAAGTGCAGATCCAAGGGAGTATGAGGGTCCCACTTTGACTAAGGATGGTGGGATGTTTGGAGAATGTTGCCTTGCCTGTCTTAGACTCTGGATCAGTTCATCTTCTTCTACAGTCAAGCGAGTGGCATAGCAGTAGCTCATCACGAGGGTGATATGGCGAGCGTGACACCAGTATGTTGAGGGATGTCCCGGCAGCCATGTAGGAAACAGCCTATTTCAGAAAGAAGGAAGAAACAGGTTCATGGAAGACAATGTCAGGAATCCTGGATGTAGTGGTAACACTAAAAGCAGGTTATATTGCCCTTCATCCAAGGATCACAGGGCAGTTTACAGTATAAAAAGACAAAAAAGCATAACATAATAACAAACAAAACAATCCACTATATTTTTTGTGCCTTATTTTGCTTTCCAGTATTGTCGTTTTTATCTTCATTTTATCATAGCTAGGGATCTCAAAAACTGGAAGCGGCCCAGGCCTCTTTGGACCTCTGAGAGTGCCTGCACTCTGAGCTTGGAAATGAAGTGTGGAGGGGACCAGTGCAGTATTGCCATGATGTGCACATTGGCATAATGTGCACCAAACATCTTTGTAGCTGTGTTTTGTAATCCCAAGCACATCAAAAAGGCAGAGAGATGGTTGCACATGAGCAAACTATTATATAGGTAGAATCTACACACATATAAAAAATGTTCTGAAAATGCTTTTAAAAAATACCTTGAATTTTCCATAAGGCTCACCATCGCCATCTTGTGTCACATTGTATATTGCTCTTAAAACACACTTAAAACGTTTTATTAGCAGCTGTATAGCTGAGTCCATAGTCTCTTATATATACAGATTGAAACCCTGTTATACCCTATTACCAAAAAACAACAACGTGATAGACAAGAATTCACTGGTCACAGAGACCAAATGGTCTCAGCATTTCTTTACACACGTAGTTCCTGAAACCTAGTATCTTCTGCAAGCTTCTGGTTACTTCTTTCTTAAAACCAGTGCTTCTTTTCTGGGGGTATGCAGGGGTGCACATACATCTAAACATTTTGTGAGTCTAAGTTTCGCCTCATTGAGGGGCAGTATTTTAATATGAGTCAGAAAATGAGAGTACCCCTAAACAATTTTTTAGGGGGGAAAGCACTGCTTAAAGCAGTCCTAAAATCATTAAAATCATTTCCCAGGCCTATGGGCTGCAGTTTGAGCTCCATTTGCGGCTTGCAGTTTTTGCTCCTTAACATGCAGCATATGCCACATCCATGACATGTGTCTGCTCACCAATCAGGCAGAGGTATGGCAACCAGCCATACCTCACTCTGACTCATGAGTAGATGTTCTTCATCTGAGTAACCTCTACATGAAATCCTGTGAGGAACAGGTTCTGTCACAAACAGACATGAAGTAGTGAAGATTAATATGGATGTCTCCGTTTCCAAGTCATTGCTATTTAGTGAAGGATCCGCCTACTGTGTAATACTGTTGCAGCAGAGACCTTTCTTTGGCAATTCATGATCTGCAGGGTGGGTTGGGGATGAGTAAACTTTAGGACACATACCATAGCTCAGGAAACAGTGTATTCATTCCCTCCCAGCTGTACAAATTCATAGTAGCCAGCCAAACTTTGCCCAGATGAGGGATTCCAAGAGCACCACCTGGAAAGAGAATTAACAAAGTCTTTGTTTCCATAGACTGAAGGGGCAAAGTCAAAGAAACCTTCAGTGAAAACCGAGATATGTTTATAGCCTTGTGAGATTGAAAGCTCAACTTGTTTAGAGTTTAGTGATGCACTGCCTCAGAATTCCACTAGAGTGCTGTGCTGCAGCCTCCTTTTGATTGGTTGTGGGTACAGGTAGCCAGAGGGAGGTGGTGACAGCACTTGGCGTAGGCACAAGAAAAAAGCAGTTAAGGAATTGGCGTTCTGGCATTCAGCTGGATAGTTGTATAGCTCCTGAGCTATGTGTTAAATCCACTCTGTAATCAGAAAAAAGTCTCTGAACTTAGTTTGAGAGACAGTGATTAGTGTATTTTAAGAGTATATAGACAAGAGAAAACTGGGAAGCTGAATTGGGAACAGCACATGTGAGAGGACATATTATTTGGATTCTCAATTCAGTAAGAAGGGGAGAGATCTTCTTGAAAGAGAAGAATCCCAAACCAGTCGGACGGGTGAGCTGATCCCCTGGTCTGTTATACTAGAGGAGCCTCACAAGTAAGATTTATAGAAGGTTGGGAAACTGACAGAAAGTACCATCCTGAATTGCACCCATGAATTCATGGAGATCAGGCCGGTTTTTTACCAGGTGGATATATGAAAGATAATTTACGGAACATTATTGATGTGATTGAATATCTAGAAGTTAGAACTGATAAGCAAGAAGCTTTGATTTTTATTGATGCAGAGAAAGCTTTTGATAATATATCATGGACATATATGAAAAAAGTAATTGAAATAATGAATTTTGGACAGGTCTTTGCTAAGGGTATTGAGGCAATTTATTCTGAGCAACAGGCTAAATTAATAGTAAACAATACAGTTACTGAAAAATGTAATATAACAAAGGGAACAAGACAGGGGTGTCCGTTGTCACCCCTGTTATTTATTCTGGTGTTAGAGACTTTGTTGAGAAAGATAAGAACAGATGAAGAAATCAAAGTCATCACAATTGGAACTAGGTCATACAAACTTAAGGCATTTGCAGATGATTTAGTATTAACAGTAGAAAATCCTTTGGAATCGGTACCAAAAGTATTAGAGAAATTGAATGAATTTGGCCAAGTGGCAGGTTTTAAGTTAAATAAAGGAAAATAAAAAATGCTGGTTAAAAATATGACAGAACAAAATAAAAATGAACTTGAACAAATAACAGAATTAAAGATAAAAAAGTAAAATATTTAGGGGTCGGTTAACATCAAAAAAATATAAACTTATTTCAAGATAATTATGTAAAAGTGTGGAATGATATGTTGAATAAATGTCGAGTACATGTTGGAAATGTAAAGATAAAGAAGGCACATTTTTCCATATGTGGTGCACCTGCAAATTAGCAAAAGCATATTGGGAAATTATATATAATGAATTAAAGAAAATGTTTAAAATAACTTTTATTTAAAAACTAGAGTCTTTTCTATTAGGTATAATAGGAGAAGAAATCCCAAAGGAGAAAAAGGTCTTATTTATGTATGCGACAACAGCAGTGAGAATGTTATATGCCCAGGGATGGAAGGAAGAAAGAACCTCATCAAAAGAAGAATGGATAATGAAATTAATGGACTATGCCGAAATGGCGAAATTGACTGGGAAGATCAGATACCAAGAGGACAAAATATTTTTTTAAAGATGGACTAATTTTGTAGAATATCTGAAGGAGCATTGTAAACACATAAAAACTTTATCAGGCTTAGAATAGCACTGGTGATATAATCGGGGTAAATTTTGTAATAAGGGAAATGAATAAATTAGAGAAATATATAAAGATGCAGAAAAGATAAGTGGTAATGATGGGAAACTGGGGAGGAGGATGGGGGGAAGTCTGGGGGTTGAGAACCTCCAAAAGGTAGTGTTTTGTTGTGTTGATATGAATGTAAAATGTAAGCAACAAATTCTTAAAATAAAATATTAATATATATATATATATATATAAAGATATTACCACCCTGTTTCAGAACCAAAGTATTACGTAAGTCCTAAGCTGTAACACCTAGGCAATTAGCTGAAGAAATTGAAGTGAAAATAAGCTGTGTTTTCCACATTGTTTAGACGCCTGTAACAACGACTGAATTTAATATATTTATATATGTTAACTGCCCTGTCATACCCTCATTGCCTGGCTTGGCCACACTCCACACATTGGAGGGCAAGTCTAGCAGCAGCTGCACAGCTGTCAGCTACATTCAGTGTAGAGTTTCTGAACAGGTTTGAGCCAAAGGGTCCCCTCTTCATTTCTATATTGGACAGAGTGAATGCCCTGATCATCCTGGAACCATATGCATATGTTTTTCAGACTGTATCCATGCAAAAGTAACTACAGTGGTACCTCGGGTTATATACGCTTCAGATTACATACGCTTCAGGTTACACACTCCGCTAACCCAGAAATAGTGCTTCAGGTTAAGAACTTGGCTTCAGGATGAGAACAGAAATCGTGCTCCAGCGGCGCGGCGGCAGCAGGAGGCCCCATTAGCTAAAGTGGTGCTTCAGGTTAAGAACAGTTTCGGGTTAAGTACGGACCTCCCAAACGAATTAAGTACTTAACCCGAGGTACCACTGTACTTCACCTCCCACTGTGCCATTAAACCCTATGTATGAATGCTACTGCAATAAAAAGGCTATAACTCACCTCATTCTTTGTATTTATTAAATAATATTTTATCACTGCATTTGTGCTTTACGGAGTGGCACAAAAGGGCCCATGTCCAGACCCTCCCAAGAGTTCCCAATATAAATTTTGGAGGAGGAAAAAAACAGGAGGGAAGATATGACCAGCATCTTCTGTTTGATCATAGAAATGGTGTCAATGTGCCAATCTATGGAGATTTCTAAAAGGACCCACAAAGGAAGGAAGGAAGGAAGGAAGGAAGGAAGGAAGGAAGGAAGGAAGGAAAAGAGACAGAATAGAGAGGTGCTCCCAAATAACTGTACAACACCAGGACCCCCAAGTTTTGCCTGGGTACTACGCTCAAGCAAAATGGATTGATCCAGCCCTGCCAGAGATTTCTGCCTTACCTTTCTTATGGAGATTTATCCGAGCCCGCACTACATCTGGATGGTCAGGCCCAAGTCCAAGGATTCGCATAGCTATGTAGCTAAAGGTTGTGCCAAATACTGTTGACTGTTCTGTAAGATGGCTACCATAAAGAGAGATCAAAGAGCCATTAGAAAGTACACCAGAGTGCTTGGATGTCTAAGAAGCTGTTTGAATTGTTTAGTTTCCATTCTTCTGGTGCATTAACTTAAATTCAAAAACTTCTCTGAGAACTTGTCAGAATACAGTGGTACCTCGGGTTACATACACTTCAGGTTACATACGCTTCAGGTTACAGACTCCGCTATCCCAGAAATAGTGCTTCAGGTAAAGAACTTTGCTTCAGGATAAGAACAGAAATTGTGCTCCGGTGGCGTGGCAGCAGTGGGAAGCACCATTAGCTAAAGTGGTGCTTCAGGTTAAGAACGGACCTCCAGAACGAATTAAGTACTTAACCCGAGGTACCACTGTACTCCAAGAATACCCAGTTAGCTAGCCATTAGCTGGGATACCACAGAATACCTACTTTTGTTTTCTATTTCCTTTGTTTAAAAAAGTAATGCCTTAATGAAGGACATGTAGTGCTTTGAAATGTTTCTTTTCAGGAGACAGCATGGGCATGAGAGCAACTCATACAGCCAGAATACCAGTTGAAATTCCATTCCAGATAAATAAAGCTGATCTTGGTCAATGAGAATGTAGATTCTGAATTCAGATTCTGAATTCAGATTCAAAGCTGAGTCAAACCCCAAACCATTTTGTGGTTTGCTATTGGTTTGACAGGATACATTTGGATGGAGGCAACCTGGCCTCACCAGACCATTATCAATTGTAATACTTCCTAGAGATGGTGCTTTTTAAAGGAAAGAGTGATGTCGGATATCATTGTGGTGATCACACAGGGTCCCCGGACGTTTCACCATCTATTGATCCCTGTGCCACCACTATATTTCCCACTGCCACCACCCAGGCTCTACCTCGTACAACCCTGAGTCCAGTCAGGGTTAAATTGGAACATAAACTTTTGTTTATTTATTGCAGTTTAACAAGCGTGTGGTTTAATAAACGGTATCAGTCAATTACAAACATGGGGTGCCTATCCAGACCTATAACTTCCACTACATGCTCTCGCTCACTAAACCACCTCTCAGATATTTACTTGTCTTCCTAGCCCCTAAGTATTCCTGACTCAGCTTATTTCGTTACACTAACTCAACCTACCCACAAACTCTAGCCCAATTCACTCCCACTCCAACCAACCACCCAACTCCCAACAAACTCCCCCCTTTGCCACTCCCAGAGCTGGTTTTATAGTCCCTCTGACTCCACCCCCCTGGGTCCTGATTGGGTAACCTGTTTAACTATTTCACCTCCAGCACTCTCTCATATGTTAACGTCACAATCATGTCTTCATTATTGTTGCCTCTCTCCACCCCTCATGCCACAATTCTATTTTTCTCTGCCACAGCTGGGCAGCTTCAGTACATGCTGAGGCCAGCTGGCATTCTGGTCATCTGCCCTGCTGCCCAGTCCACATGGTGAGTATTGCTCATAGTAAAAAGACAGCAGAATGCAGAAGTGATTTAAAGAAGCCTTCATGGGGGAATTGCATCATGGACCAGCCCAAGACAAATATATGCAGAATTAGAACATCACACCCTCCTTGGACTACTCACAAACTCCAGCCACCATCTGGAAGCTGTTTTGAGAGGATGTAACGCAGGAGCTCTCTCTCGGCCTCTTCTGGCAGTGAGATCTTGGCAGCATAGCATGACATCAAAAAACCTGTTTGATTTTTCAAAAAAGATAACAATGTATAATACTTGACTATCTCAATTTTGGTTTGATTTGTTTGGATACCACCTGATTGGATATCGAAATGTAACTTGTGCTTTTGTACCCCTGATAGGTGGTGTGTGTTTTTTTCCTATCTTGAAACAGAAGAAAAAGGTCAAACATAACAAGATTTAATTATCTAGCAAGTTTAGGCAAAAGATCATCACTTCTGCCCCCTTACTAGAAGGTGCATGATTTCATTCTGGACTATTCAATGTTGGATGCTGCTTACAGTGATTGCCTGGAGCTGTATGCACAACCCCTGTGTGGTGAACCATTGAACAACAGGCAGCAGGATGCTCAGTGAATTTTCTTCAGACTGCTGGGGTCTTACCCAATCCTGTCAGGTGATGCCAGAGGACAAACCTAGGACCTTCTGCATGCAGGGACTGAACTGAATTCAGCTTCTCTCACTTCTCTCACTTCATTTCAAAGTTTGGTTCACTTTTTCGCATCAGTTTGTGATTTTTATTTTTATTTTAGTTCTCATGAAAATTCATCATCCCAATATACAAATTTTGCAAAGCTATTATTGCTGTTTCTGCTGTTGTTGTTACTCTAGTATATGCCATTCTGCACATTATGTGACTGGAGACCTGTACTACAAAATTCAGTGAATAGCAAATGTCAGTGGATGCCTGTGTTTCAGTTCTCATGCTGTTTCTGAAAGGTGAGAGCTCTTTGTTCCTTTCATACTAAAGGCTTACAGGCCCATTATTCTAGATTATTCTGACTTCATTGGAAAGAGTGATAGCTTCTGCTTTGTTGCAGAAAAACCCAAGTTGGATCCTGGGCATAGAGCTGGGGAAATCACAGAGGGTTGCTACCAGTTCAGTGTTGAGATAAATGTGCCAGTGGGATAAGACAGCTTCCTATGTTATTATGATGAAGAGCTTTGTACAGGCAAAAGAAAGACAACTGATTTAAGCAGTTTCAGAGGTTTCTCAAAATGTCCACCTATTTGTGCCTAGCCTATCTGGTAAAAAAAGAAATAGATGTGTAGAAAATACACAGGGAGGCCCGTTAATATATTTGTGGTAAGTCTGTTAGCGTTCCTATACCTGGTCCAAGAGCGACGACACCAGAGCACTCCATAGCCCAATGGCCATCTTCCACTTGCAGGCCAGAGAAGAATTTAATCGCTTTCTGGACTGCTTCCTGGGCCGTATGGGCTTTGGGCAAGTCTGGAAAGAACTTACTCTGTAAAACAAAATGGGGGAAGTAAGAGAAAAGTACAGAAATTAAAAAGGCTGGCTACAGTACAAAGTATGCATACTGTTATAATCCTGCTACATATAACGCAACTGTTGGGTCATTTGAAAATAAATATAGCAGAGAAAGGTAGTCAGGATAGGGACCATGGCAGATGGGGAAGTGTCATTTAATACTTCCCCTCTCAGCAGTAGTCTCAATAAAATCCCCCCCCCCTCGCCAGCTGCTATTTGTATGTGCCTGGGGACACCAGCAGGCTGGGAAAGGCAAAACTCCCTCCTTCCCACCCACCACAATCCCCATCCTGACTGGGTCCTCATGTAGTTGAACAACAGTCATGTTAAATACAAAAAGCTGTTTAATGTAATGGATGGTTTGTTCCTGAGAGACCATTCCAAAATAAAGTTTTACAACCACACCATGATTCCGCAAGGGAAATCAACAGCTGCAAACATCTCACAATGCTTCACATCAGTGAGAGATCACAGAAGAAGTTGTTGAACCAACAATCTGAACTGGAATACAAGAGGGAGAGGTGTGGGGAAGTCAGGGAAATATGGTATAGAAAATAAGGATTGTGAACTTTGTGTGTTTTTAAACTTTTTTGTTTTTTATCTTTTTTGATTTTTTATTGTATTATGGGAAAATCTTAATAAATATCTTTTTTTTAAAAAAGAGAGATCACAGCTGTTCGGAAATGCAGGAGACTTTCTCTAAACAAACTGCATAGAGAATGCATGTGCCTCAGTATTTTCACACACATAAAGTGCCTCATACAAATGCATCATATGTGCATCATGGAAATGATTATCAGGATACTGGAGAATAATCATTGAGAGCAAGAAAGTGGCTTTCTAGAGAACATCTCTGAGCTCTTAGATCAGAGAACCATAGAATATAAGGGACCAGAAGATCATGTAGCCCAACTCCCTTTCCACAAGTAAGAACCCTACACTGACTCTGGCTTGCAGATGAACTCACTCAGCTTTCTAGGTATCAAGCACAGAGCAGCTACCTTGTAGAAAGTGATAACCAAGTTATGTATTTCAGTATTTCCTGCAGATTGTCATATTCATCTTGCAGGCTTGTCTTTTTTCAAGTAGGGTTTCATATTCAACCCTGACATTAGCAAGTTGCAGTTGTACAGCACCAAGTGGCAGGCGGTTGGGGGAGATGACCTTCATGATCCCTTCCACAATTCTATGATTGCAATAACCAAGCTTCCTGTGCTCCTAACTGAGGTGTCAGAAGATGAGAAGCCAAAAGAAAAATGACCCAGCCCTTGGGAAACTGCTGCTAGGCAGGGCCAAGCCTGCAGTCCTCATGCCCTGTGCTCCTTTTGTAGCCTTTCCGTGTTGTACCATCTGTTATCATTAAGCCACTTACAGTGTCCAGCCCTAAAGTGTAAGCCTCGAGTGCATTCTGTTCACGGACACATTCTTCACTGTCTGCCACGTAGTACCATCTATGCCGCCCTTCCACGGAGCTGAATCGCCAGCGAGTCAGATCAGTTTTGGGTTCTATTTCATGTGCACCTTTTCTTCTGCGCAGACATCTACCAAAGAACACAGAGGAGGTGGGGAGTTTGAAACATGCAGGCAGATTTTCAGTTTGTTATCCTATCACAGGAAGTTATTCTGAACCCCATTCTGTGGTCCTTCCAGCCAGAAGTGAGGGACTGACATGTCTATTGATTTCAGCGGGTCTATTCATGACTAATTTGTCCACTGATTTCAGTGAGTCTACTCTGAGTATGGCATAGTCATATACCACCAATAGATCCTTTGCTTTTTCTAGCTAGCTCATTATGGAAACACTTCCTATTCTCTACAACCATATTTTTGTCCCAGTAGTTCAGAGCAGAAAGCGATTGACAGGGATGGCTTATGAGTTTCTTTTATATCCTGCTTCATTCCAATGACAGAGCTCATTTTAGGGTTCTTAAGTATGGAAGTCCCAGATTGATCAACATAACTTACTTTCAGATAATTGGGCATAGGGCCACACCTTTAATTTCCAGTCTGTTCACCTATTTTCATTTCCCCAAGTCTGCTCCTAAAACTGTCCCCCCAACTTCTCTTAGTTATTTTACAATATCTCTTCTAACTTGGAAATGCTGAATTTTCACGTGTCTGTCTTTCACATTATCTCTTTGGTGGAATCTCTTGCACACCTTTCCTGGAGAAAAGCCCCAGTGAAACAGTGGTACTTACTTCTGAGTAAGCATGCATAGGATTGTCTTGTAGACTATTCCATGTTTAAAATTTAGGGGTGATTTTCTCATAATTGGCCTATTATAGGCCTCCACTAATTGAACTGTTTTAGACATCAATAATTGACAAATAATAAGGACCACTGATTCAGTTCCAAAGAGAGTTAATATGTATGTACTGTGCTGCACTCTGCTTTAGTAATTAATTTATATGCAGCCAGATATTTTGCCCATCTTCTAGTTATTCCCATCATTTATCAAATTGGGTTTGCTAAGTTTAACATCATCAACACATATAGTTTCATGTCATTTCTCAACTGCAAATATTTTTCTTCAAAGTTATTATAACCAATGAAACTTCTTTACACCAATTTTAATTTCTGTTCCTAATCACAATACAAAACTTCTGTTCTATTTTCCACAGTATTTCTGAATGTAGAAAAGCCAAAATGCTGCCTTTTTATTACTTAATAAAGGTAAAGGTATAGGTACTCCTGCCCGTACAGGCCAGTCTTGACAGACTCTAGGGTTGTGCGCCCATCTCACTCAAGAGGCCGGGGGCCAGCGCTGTCCGGAGACACTTCCGGGTCACGTGGCCAGCGTGACAAAGCTGCATCTGGCAAGCCAGCGCAACACACGGAAACACTGTTTACCTTCCCGCCAGTAAGCGGTCCCTATTTATCTACTTGCACCCGGGGGTGCTTTCGAACTGCTAGGTTGGCAGGCGCTGGGACCGAGCAACGGGAGCGCACCCCGCCGCAGGGATTCGAACCGCCGACCTTTCGATCGGCAAGCCCTAGGCGCTGAGGCTTTTACCCACAGCGCCACCCGCGTGATTTATTACTTAATACATCAGGTTAATTGCCCTTCCCATCTTATTTCTGTGAACTTCTGTAATAAAGCTTGCTTAATCAATATGAATTAAGTCAAGCAACTGGCACACTTTGTTATTTTATTTAACCATCATCCTAATTCAAAGCATTTAGATTGCACACAATGTACTTACGTCCCATCAGACATCTTCTTGGGTTGATGAAACTGCCTCAGATTGTTCTGGTTATATTTTAGATGTTGCCAGACAGCCATGCAGGACACTGAATAGGACACTGAACTCTTGGACTCTGGGCTAGAGTTCCTGCCTCTGAAGGTCCACAATTCCTAAAACATTCAGGCTCGCATCCAGTAAAATACTTGAAGGTTATATAAAGACTGACCTAACCAATCACAGCAAGAATAATTTTACAGGGTGGGATCAGGAGTGTTAATGTAATCAGTGAAAGGCACACCCTTTCACACAGTGTATGGCGCGGCTATCCTTGATGCATTGCACAGACTTTTTCTGGAGATAAAAATCTATCATGAGTAAAGTAGCTTCCCCAAAGGATGTGTGCTGAAATTTCTTCAAAGCCAGACTCTTAGCTATGCTATCTGATCCTTCTACCCTAAAGCCCTATGGATGCTAATACAGCATAACATGAAGATTTCCAAAAAAAGAAGACAACATCCACATATGGGAAGGAATCAAATTATATCATATGTAGAAATTGTGAAAGTGCCTCTTTTTCAGTGATTCTGTTTTCTGCAAGCTGCCATGCACCTGAGATCTAGGAAAACCTGGTTGAGAGTGCAAGGGTAAAAGAAAAATCTAGAAAATCTGGCCCAGGGGCAAATAAGAAGAACAAATAACTTTATCCTTTGCTCCACTGCCACAGTGCTTTGCTGTTAAGAGCTTTTTTTTGATGTCCGCAGTTGCATCAACCACCAAAGCATTTATAAATATCAGCTCACTAAAGAATCCACCCAAAGTTTTACAGCCTCAGATTAAGAGATGATTGAAAGATAAATGTATTAGGTTGATAGAACCAATTTTATCTCCTTCATGCCAGAATGCTTTAATTCAGGGGTAAAGCCGAGCTGGTTGGTTTGCAATGTGTTGTATTCCCAGGATCAATCACTCTCAGAAATCCCATTGCCCCTGCGCTGTCAATACAGTCTAAACATTACTCTTTTGAGCAATTAATCTTAGTCAAAGATCTACAGGGTTGAGTCACCATTTGAACATCACCGTCTCATGCTGAGATCCTGCACTGTGCATCCATGAACATAAGGAAAACCTACTAGGAATTATCTCTTGCTTTGAAATATTTGATTTCAGATTTCTGAATCACTATTTCCCCTGCACACATTCAATTCTGATGTAAATAATCACTGATTTAGGTGTAGTCCTTTTCGTTTCTGTATACGCTATACTGACTAAATAATCTAGGCTTGGCTTTGGCTTTTATTTCATTGTGACCACTGTAGCACAGGGAATTCATAAAAGAGTTTTTTATACTGTGTTGTTCTGAGCGTATCAGGGCCAAAACAGAAGTCAAAGAGATGCCAAAGATGGGTGTATTGCTAGATTGCTTCCGCAAAGCGATTATATGCTTCTACAGCGGGCTAAATGTTTGACTATTGTCACTCAAGTGAATCTGCTGTTTCAATTTATTGATTTCTTAATTTCCCCATTTTCTTCACATGCCATTCTGTTGTAATTGTTCACTTGAGGATTCTTCCACAGAGCCAACTCTTCATGGAAGAATGGGGCTGCATGTTCCTTATGATGTGGAGGCAGCCCTATTCTTCCATGTAGAGTTGGCTGTGGAATAATCCTCAATTGAACATTTAAAGCACATTTCCCTCTCCCAAAGGATCTTGGGAGATGTTGTTTGTTAAGTGTTCCTAGGATTCTTTGGGAAGGATGTTCTGAATGTGTGGTGCATATGTAGCCGAGGTGGAAAAGACAGAGAGCTACAAAGGGAATCCAAATTCCTATCTCATTTGTCCTCACCATAACCTGGTGGTGTGGATTTAACTGAGAAGCACTGTCTAGCCAAAGTCATCCATGCAACTTTGGGTGAATCTGCAGTTGAATATGGCTCTCCCATGTTGACACCCAACACTGTGTTCCTACTAATAAGAAAACTTTCTCTGAATTGGTTCTACCCTGATGTACTACTGTTCAGATAAACTGAAGAGTGCAGATAGACAAAACACCATGTTGCATCTGCACCAGCGAAGCCAGATATCTTTTCTGCAATAAAACATATCTCTCCCATATTGGTCTCTACAGCCATGGCAGGCACTATACCTCTCCAACAGTTTGACTTTACCCCCAAAGGCGCACTCTTCCATTGTCTTTCAAGAAAGGTGAATGCCTTCATATAACTTTAATCACTATGCTCCAATGCACAATCCTACCTCTTCAAATCTTTACAGTAGACTTAGCCTTTATACCCAAATCCCAGATGAATTCAATTGTCACACTCCTACCCCTTTTTGCTCATGCATGCCACACAGCCTTTAGTCTAAAAACAAGGAAAACAAGAATTGCATCCAAAGACCAGAACAGTTCTGTGAAGAATTTGGAAAGCCAGGAGTTTTGTTGTTGTTCCTCATTTATCCAAAGCTATTGGTCATTCACTTGGGACATAGTGATTTCATACTATGTTATATAAGGCAGGATTTATTAGGAATATACATGCCTATTGCTCATTGGTTCATACTCCAAATATTCAGGGGCTATTTATTACAGTATGTCAGTAATTACATTATGACACAGACATTATTTCAAGCTATCTTGCTATACTCATATATAACATATCATATAGATAGATAGATACACACACACACACACACACACACACACAAAACGTAGTAGCAAACAAAAACAATACCTCAACACACACCACAGTGTTGGGTTGAAATAACAGACGAGTAGTGAGCGTCATATGGGAGGCATCTCTCAAGCAAGTCTCGGGGAGTCCCTTTTATTGAATATTACAGCATTGCCACACATGTGCTTATTGCTGATTGGTTAACACAAATACAAAGCAAAAGGTTGCATATAGGCATTAATCACCGATAGATTAAAGGCTGGGAAAAGGAGCACAAAACTAGACAGGCATGAAAACCTCCTAATTAAAATATAACTAGTGATTGATATAGCAAGACTTAAACAATTACGTTCCGATAGATGTGGTCAACTATGCATTAAGAACAGGGTCAGAGTATAATGTTTTCCTGAACTCAATGTGAACTGAACATTCTAAGGTGATGAAGGAACGTCTTAATATTAGAACGATTTGTGCAGCATGTGCAGAAACAAAGCTTAGAAGCAAGAACTTCCCATCACCACAGTTTAAAAGCCATTGATTGTTTAAGTACCCAAAGGTTAACCAGCAGCAAATTAACCTGAGCCTTGTCTTTGGGAAGGGGAATGACTGGTGAAGGGAGAAGCAATCAGGGAGAGTGGTACCCATGACAAGCTTTCAAAATTCAAAAGTGATTACAAGCCCCAAAATGTTGTCAACCCTTGATGTAAAATGAAGCACATTGGAACAAAAACAATAGCCCTAATGACTGCACATAATTGAATTTGCCACACTTACCCTAGGATAGCCTGAGAATGCCCACTCAGTTAAGGAAGGTCAATTTTGCTACCATCCACGACCTTCCCCCACCCCCATGTTGTTGCCCTGAGGAAACCACCCAGTGCTTAAGGAAGAAAGAAACAGAAGGAACTAGTAAAACTTCCCCATATTACCAAAACTAACTCTATCCTACAGCTACCAGGCTTCCTCAATTTGAAGAAAAAAATCTCAGTGCTATTATGCCTGATCAGATAACGAAAAAACAAACCTGAAATATATGGCTGATCAGGTTTTGAAAAATGTATACTGTATTGTGCAAGTAACAGTGAAGCAAGCTTTGGAGAAGAATCACCAGCATGGAGAACAACAGTGTGACAGACTTCAGTGGGAAAAGGTTTAGAACCAGAAAGTTGTTGACAACAGAGAGACAAGCAGCAAGCCAACTGAAAGTATCAAATGGAGCTACTGAAAGAGCAAGATTTTTTACTTTGGTACACAGCCATATAAAAGGACTGCCAGTCCTTTAGTTATATGGATCCCAGATCATGTAAAGCTTTAAAGATCACAGATAGCACCTAAATGGGCCCCAAAGCATAGTGATAGTCAGTGCAACAGATGCAAACAAGCTATATGTGAATGCATAATAAAATAAATATCATCCTCTCTTCTTACCTTCCTTTCCTTGTGTGTGATGTCTTTTCTCCAGACAGGGACTGTCCTAACTGCTGATCTTTAAAAGTCATTCCAAGAGCTTAGAATCATAGAATCATAGAATCATAGAGTTGGAAGAGACCACAAGGGCCATCGAGTCCAACCCCCTGCCAAGCAGGAAACACCATCAGAGCACTCCTGATATATGGTTGTCAAGCCTTTGCTTAAAGACCTCCAAAGAAGGAGACTCCACCACACTCCTTGGCAGCAAATTCCACTGTCGAACAGCTCTTACTGTCAGGAAGTTCTTCCTAATGTTTAGGTGGAATCTTCTTTCTTGTAGTTTGGATCCATTGCTCCGTGTCCGCTTCTCTGGAGCAGCGGAAAACTGGAGCAGCAGAAGCCCCTGTGCTGGGCTTCATTCAGGGTGGGGAGTATCCTGTCCTCCTAAATTATTGCCCAGCATGTGCAGCCTTCGCCACTGAATCGACATCTCTTGAATGTTGCATACCCTCTGTCATTCCTCCTCAAGCACACAAATTTAAGCTATATTTTGTGTTGCGCTGGGGGAGGGTCATGGTCAAGAACCACTCAGTGAACAAAGCCTTTCTTAGATTTCTGTCAAATTTCCATTTTCCAAGAAAGGATTTGAAGTGGTGTGAATACCTGCCAGGAAATTAAGTAAATGTGCCTCTTTGTCCTGTTCCTTTTGGGGCGTGTTTGCACATATCAAAGAGGTATCATTAGTATATCATTAGCCCTCACATTTCTCCAGTCACTTCTTCATATAAGTAGTTAACCACCAGCCATAAAATATAATAAAACTTAATGTGGCCATATATTGATACTTATATCCTTATAACCTGATTTTGGATATATACATTCATTCAACTTAATTGTAGCAACCTGAGGATGTGCTCTTCCATTTAGAAGAAAATCACCACCATCCCCCTATATTTTTCACTTAATGAAAAAGAGATATACCGTATTTTTTGCTCCACAAGACGGACCTGACCATAAGACACACCTAGTTTTTAGAGGAGGAAAACAAGAAAAAAAATATTCTGAACGAAACAGTGGATGTATGATTTTTGTGGTTCATGCTGTAGCCACAGACATGTGATTTGATGGTGAGTTTGGGGTGACCCAATGCAAAAATCCTGAGGATCCATGTGGATCCGTGCTTTGTAACCACATTTTTACAGCCCTGCCCTGTCACACCCTCGTTGCCTGGCCACACCCCACACATTGGAGGGCAAATCTAGTAGCAGTTGCACAGCCTTCAACTATGCTCAGTGTATTGTTTCTATGGAGATTTCAAAAAGGGCCCACAAAGGAAGGAAAGAAGGAAGAATAGAGAGGTGTTCCCAAATAACTGTACAACATCAGAACCCCACAGCTTTTTCTGGGCCCTGCTCTCCAGCGTGTGGATTGACCAAGCCCTGCTGGAGATTTCTGCCTTACCATTCTTATGGAGATTTATCTGAGCCCGCACTACATCTGGATGGTCAGGCCCAAGTCCAAGGATTTGCATAGCTATATAGCTGAAGGTTGTGCCCAATACTGTTGACTGTTCTGTAAGATGGCTACCATAAAGAGAGATCAAAGAGCCATTAGAAAATAGACCAGTGACTCCAGATGTCGAGAAATCTCTTTGAATTGTTTAGTTTCCATTCTTCTGATATATTACCTTAATGCAAACTGCGAACCATTTTGTGGTTTGCTATTGGTTTGACAGGATACATTTGGATGATGCCAGCCTGGCTTCACCAGACGATTTATCAATTTTAGTAGTTCCTACAGATGGTGGTTTTCAAAGGCAATAGTGAAGTCCGATATCATGTCTTCATTGTTGCTGCCTATCTCCACCCCTCATGAGCCCAGCTTGCATTCTGGTCATCTACCCTGCTGCCCAGTCCACATGGTGAGTATTGCAAATGAAAGGCTCACAGTCAAAAGAGAACAGAATGCAGAAGTGATTTAAAGAAGCCTTCCCGTGGAATTGCATCATGGAGCAGCCCAAGACAAAGATATGCAGAATTAGAGCATCTCTCCCCAGGCCAGTGTAGAGAAGCTCCTTGGACTACTTACAGGCCCCAGCCACCATCTGGAAGCTGTTTTGAGAGGATATAGCACAGGAATTAATTAGACTAAATTAAAAGACGCCTGCTTCTTGGGAGAAAAGCAAAGACAAACCTAGATAGCATCTTAAAAAGCAGAGACATCACCTTGCCGACATAGGTCCGTATAGTTAAAGCTATGGTTTTCCCAGTAGTGAGCAATGGAAGTGAGAGCTGGACCATAAAGAAGGCTGATCGCCGAAGAATTGATGCTTTTGAATTATGGTGCTGGAGGAGACTCTTGAGAGTCCCATGGACTGCAAGAAGATCAAACCTATCCATTCTGAAGGAAATCAGCCCTGAGTGCTCACTGGAAGGACAGATTGTGAAGCTGAGGCTCCAATACTTTGGCCACCTCACGAGAAGAGAAGACTCCCTGGAAAAGACCCTGATGTTGGGAAAGATGGAGGGCACAAGGAGAAGGGGACAACAAAGGACAAGATGGTTGGATAGTATTCTTGGAGCTACCAGCATGAGTTTGACCAAACTGCGTGAGGTAGTGGAAGACAGAAGTGCCTGGCATGCTCTGGTCCATGGGGTCATGAAGAGTCGGACACGACTAAACGACTAAACAACATAGTGCAGGAACTCTCTCTTGACCTCTTGTGGCAATGATATCCTGGCAATATAGCATGCCATCAAAAGACCTGTTTGATTAAAAAAAGAAAAAGAACAATTTATAATACTTGACTATCTCAGCTTTGGTTTGATTTGCCACTAAATCACCTGTTTTGATATGAAAAATTATATTGTGCTTTTGTATCACTATTGGGTTTTCTTATCACCTTGAAACAGAAGAAAAAGGTCAAGGATAACAATATTTCATCATCCAGCAAGTTTAGGCAAAAGATCATCGCTTCTGTCACTTTACTTGAAGGTGCATAATTTGTACCTTCAATTTTCAATGTGAGATGCTGCTTACAGAGATTGCCTGGAGGTATATGCACTTCCCCTGTGTGGTGAACCACTGAACTGCAGGCGCCAGGCTTCTCTGTGAAGCACCTTCAAACTGCTGGTCCATCTGGGGATTCAGAGAGGTCTTACCCAGTCCTATCAGGAGATGCCACAGGACAAACCTGACCCTGAATTCAGCTCCTCTCACTTCCTCATTTCAAAGTTCAGTTTTCACATCAGTTTGTGATTTTTAAGAAAACTCCTCATGAAAATTCACCATCCTAATATACACATTTTTGCAAAGCAATTTTCCTGATACTATGCATTTTTGATGTTATTTTCATGAATAAATGCATTTATATGCACACCTTAGTCTAGAATATGCAGCTGGACACATTACTTGGCATGAGAACTACACTACAAAATTCAGCGAAGAGTGAATTTCAAAACATGCCTGTGTTTCAATTCTTGAGTTGTTTCCAATCGTGCTAATAAGGCCTCTCTCTAATCTCAATCTTCATGCCAATCACATTTATATATTTATATATTTGTTTATTTGTTTGTTTACCAATTCGATGTAGTAAAACTTCTAAGTGGTTTACAAGAAATATTAAAATTATCCATAAAAACAATAGATAATTCAGATTGAGAGTAAAAATTAAAAAAACACATCCCCTATGTGATGCCAACAATGGACAATATCCTGCCCAATGAATTCAATGGATTATCCCCCTGTTCAGAATGTACTGAAAATATATTCTGCTTTGTGAGAAAGGCTTAGTTTTCCTAAACAGGGGTGAATTGTTTTGTTTAAAGGATAAAACATTAACTAGTGGCAATTCTGAGACTCGAGAATATTCCAAAAATGTGACCAAAGGCAGTCTGAACTGGCTTGAATAAGATAAACATCTCTGCTTACCCAAGAAGAGGAAAACCTATTTAGCTGTAAGGTCACAGGTAAGATCTCTTTTTTCCTTTCATAGCTAAAGACTCACAGCTCTATTCTTCTAGATTATTCTGCCTTCATTGGAAAGAGTGATAACTTTTGCTTTGTTGCAGAAAATCCCAAGTTCGTTCCTGGGCATCTCCACATAGAGCTGTGGAAACCACAGAGGGTTGCTACCAGCTGAATGGACCAGTGGGGTAAGGTAGTTATTTTGATGAACAGCTTGGTACAGTCAAAACTAGTTTAAGCAGTTTCAGAGGTTTCTCCAAATGTCCAACTATTTGTTCCTAGTCTATCTGGTAAAAAAAGATAAATAGCTTTATAGAAAATATACAAGGAATTCCTTCTTAGCCAGTTAATATATAAGTAGTAAATCTGCTGGTGTTCCTGTACCTGGCACAAGGGAGAGGACACCAGAGCACTCCATGGCCCAGTGGCCATCTTCTGCTTGCAGGCCAGAGAAGAATTTAATTGCTTTCTGGAATGCTTCCTAAGCCGTGTTGGCTTTGGGCAAGTCTGGAAAGAACTTGCTCTGTAAAACAAAATAGGGAAAATAAGAGAAATGTACAAACACTAAAAACACTATCTACAACACAAGGTATGGAAATGTAACATTTGTCTTGTTACATTTAATGCAGCTGATCGGTCATTTAAAAATAAATATAACAGGGAAGGGTAGTCAGGATTGGGACCATGATAGATGGGGAGGTGTCATTTAACACTTCTTCTCCCAGAAGTAGTCGCAATGAAATGCTGCCCCTTACCAGCTGCTACTTATATTTGCCTGGAGATACCAGCAGGCTGGGAAAGAAGCAACTTCCTCTTCTCCAGCCACCACAACGCTCATCCCGATTGCACTTGTTGTTTTGGTTTAAAAAAACAGTCATGCTAAATACAATAAGTTGTTTGATGTAATGGGTGGTTTAGCTGTGAGAGACCGTTCCAAAATAATGTTTTACAACCACACCATGATTCCTCAAGTGAAATCTACAGCTGCAAACATCTCACAATGCTTCACGTCAATGGGAGATCACAGCAGTTCAGAAATCCAGCAATCAGTCAGAGGCCTTTCTCTGTATTTTCACACACATCAAAATGCCTCATGCAAATGTATCATCTGTGCATCGTGGAAATGAGTATCAGGCACAGTATATTGAAGACTGATCATCGAGAGCAAGACAGTGGCTGTTTTCTAAGAGAACATGACTAAGCTCTCAGATCAGAAAACCATAGAATAGGAGGGACCAGAAGACCATGAAGCCCAACTCCCTTTCCAAAGGTAAGAATTGCAGGCTTAGGTACTTCAGTATTTCCAGTAGATTGGCCTGTTCACCTTGCACACTTGTCTTTCTTTCTACAGTGGTACCTTGGGTTACCGGTACATTTCTAGAGATCGAAAGGAAGTGGTTTTGTGCCATAGAACACATGGGGATCTCTTGCCAGCGGATTGATCTCTGCTGCCACTCAGGCAAAATGGAGTGGTGGGGAGGGCGAGGGAGCAGAAGAGGAACATTCAACTGGTCTTCTGCTTGCTGGAGACCAAGTACACGCTGGCAATGGAAGTTGATGTGTCAGGTTGAATGGGGCAGTGCTCCACCAACATCAGCCAGGACCCACCTGCCTGCCTTTTTACAAATATCCAGTGCAGTGGGTGGCCTTGGTTGTGCCAGCTTCCTCTCGTTGTGTTGTTGTTGTTTAGTTGTTTAGTCGTGTCCGACTCTTCATGACCCCATGGACCAGAGCACGCCAGGCACTCCTGTCTTTCACGGCCTCCCGCAGTTTGGTCAAACTCATGCTGGTAGCTTCGAGAACACTGTCCAACCATCTCATCCTCTGTCGTCCCCTTCTCCTTGTGCCCTCCATCTTTCCCAACATCAGGGTCTTTTCCAGGGAGTCTTCTCTTCTCATGAGGTGACCAAAGTACTGGAGCCTCAGCTTCACAATCTGTCCTTCCAGTGAGCACTCAGGGCTGATTTCCTTCAGAATGGATAGGTTTTATCTTCTTGCAGTCCATGGGACTCTCAAGAGTCTCCTCCAGCACCATAATTCAAAAGTATCAATTCTTTGGCGATCAGCCTTCTTTATGGTCCAGCTCTCACTTCCATACATCACTACTGGGAAAACCATAGCTTTTATTATGCGGACCTTTGTTGGCAAGGTGATGTCTCTACTTTTTAAGATACTGTCTAGGTTTGTCATTGCTAAAACTCAGCAGGGAAGGAGGATGAAGACAGAACTAGAATTAGTTGGCTCTGCCGGTCATTTGCTCTGGTGCTGCGCGCTGCTGGGCTCCCTCCCTTCCACCCTATCAGTCCCAACAGGTGCCAGCCACTACTGGAACACACAGACTTACCTGCTGTGGTGGTAAATCTTGTTCCTCATGTGCTCACAATAAAAATATTAAAAAATTGCGGGAATACTTATGGTCATGCTTTGGCATCTTGCTCTGAATCTTCTTTAGTATGCATGCATGTAAGCCTTTTACCCTATGAAAGGCCTACCTCCTCCTCACCTAGTTTTTCACCACCTCCTCCTCCTAGTTTTTCACCTCCCACCCCCCACCCCACGGTGTGTCCTGCTGGTGCTTTTCCAATCTTATGCACACTTGGGACTAAGTCAAGAAGTGATTTTGTTCTGTGAACCGCCCTGAGACATCAGAATATAGGGCGGTATATAAATTCAATAAATAAATAAATAAGCCACGTTATCTAAGTGAAATTTATTTTCAAGTTGACATGCATAAAAGTGGACTACAAGACATGTAAAATCTGCTCATGTGACCCCTTTCTATGCTGCTATGAAAGTTGTATGTGCATGTACAAGTGCATGATATAAAATCAGAGAAAAGAAAAGTGCTTGATAAAACATTTCCACAAGGAATTGTAAAAACTGATAAACGTTTTGCAAAACTGAGAGGGTGGAGGGAAAGTTGAAAATAGGTATCAGTATCTGCAGCAAATAAATAATAATCAGTTAACTGACGGTGGAGATTGGAAGTAGTTCTTTGTGGGGGGTGACAAAAAAATTTCAGCACCGGGTACCACCTGACCTTGCTATGCCTAGCATATCCATTATAGCATATAGATTGCACACAATGTACTTACATCCCATCAGACATCTTCTTGGGTTGAAGAAGACTGTCTCGGATTGTTCTGGTTATATTTTAGATGCTGCCAAACAGGCACACAGGACACTGACTAGGACACTGAACTCTTGGACTCTGGGCTAAAGTTCCTGCCTCAGACGTTCCACAATTCCTAAAATATTCACGCTCCCAATAAAATACTTTAAGGTTATATAAAGACTGACCTAACCAATCACAGCAAGAATAATTTTACGGGGATCAGGAGTGTTAATGTAATAAATTAAAAGCATGCCTATGGACTGGTTCTGAAGATAAAAATCTATCATGAGTAAAATGGCTTCCTCCAAAGATGTATATATAGATTTGTTCAAGGTCGAACTCTTAGCTATGCTATCTGAACCATCTACCCTAGTGCACTATGAATGCTTACACAACCTAACATGGAGATTCCCCAAAATGGAGACTATATCCACATAGGGAAGGAAGAGAATTGTATCATATGCAGAAATTGTGAGAGTGCCTTTCTGAAGTGATGGCACTTTCTGCAAGCTGCCAAGCACTTGAGATCCATAAAAATGTATTTATCGGTATCTTAAAACTTGGCTAGGAGAGTGCAAGGGTAAAAGAAAAATCTGAGAAATCTGGCCCCGCAGCAAACCAGAAGAACAAGTAACTTTATCCCTTGCTCCACTGCAACAGCGCTCTGCTGTTAAGAGCTTTTTTGGATGTTCATAGTTGCACCAAGCACAAAGCATTTCTAGAGATCAGCTCACTATTAAGTATTGGGAGAATCCATGCTACACTCATACAGCTTCAGATTAAGAGGTGATTGCAAGACAAATGCATTAGGTTGATAGAACCAGTATTATATGCTTTATGCCAGAATGTTTTAATCTGGGGGTAAAGCCAAACTGGTTAGTTTGCAATGCATTGTATTCCCACTATTAATCACTGTCGGGGATCCCGTTTGCTCAGTGCTGTCAATGCAGTCTAAACATTACCTTTTTTAGGAATTAATCTTATTCAAAGATCTACAGAGCTGTCTCCCTGTTTGAACACCACTGTCTCATGCTGAGATCCTGCGCTGTGCATCCATGAACCTACTAGGAAAACCTACTAGGAATTGATTATCTCTTGCTTTGAAATACTTAATTTCAGAATCACTATTCCCCCTGTGCACATGTATACTTTTTTTGGATTTTGATGCAAACAATCAATCTCCTTTATTGGCATAGAAAAAGTGCATTGTATACATGGATCAGAACACAACACAGAGAAGAAAACATAGTAGGAGATACTTTAGCATAAAACTGTCCAGACATCATGAGGTACAAAAATGGCTCTTAGGACCTATGGTAACGTCATTTCATGGCATCTCTCAAAAATCCTGCCACATTCTCCACTACAATTATTCAGCAGAAAATACCAAATACTTAGCACAAGGGTCAGCAACCTTTTTCAGCTGTGGGCCGGTCCACCATCCCTCAGACCATGTGGTGGGCTGGACAATATTTTTTTTGTGGGGGGGAATGAACGAACTCCAGGCAGGCCCCACAAATAACCCAGAGGTGCTGGGCTTCATTTATAGTGGAGGGTGGGGAATATCCTGTACCTTCAAAATGTTGCCTAACGGTATCCCCACTGAATCCACCTATTAAAGGGAGAGCAACATATCTTGAATTTTCCACAACCTCTGTTATTCCTCCTCAAGAACACAAATTTAAGCTGTATTTTGCTGTGTGTAGGAATGTGGATCGTGGTTATGAATCGCTCAGTGGGCAAAGCCTTTTCTAAATTTCTGTTGCCAGTAAGGGATTTGAAGTGGTGCAAATCGCTGCCAGGAAATTAAGCTAACGTGCTTCTTTGTCCACTTTCTTTGGGTCATGTTTGTGCATTTCAAAGTGCAATTGTGCTACAAGGGGAATATCAGTCAAGAGAGAAAAGCACTGGGTGATGTTGAGAAGGATGAAACCGAAGCTCTCAGGAATGACAGTGCACCTCTGCTCAGCACCCTCCATTCTGACTCTGCTCTGCATGCACAGATCCATTCTTCAGGAGTCCTTTAGCGACAGGGCTGCTGGGATATAGCCGGGTAAAGCGGGCAAGTGCAAAGATAGGGAAGATGATTCGGTAGGCATTGTAATGCAGAGTACCAGATTTGTAGAATGCTGTAGCGATGTCACCCTGAGGAGAAGCAAGAGAGAAATTCCTGAACAACCGACATGCAGTCTTCTGTCCTGACGTCATGGTGACTAAATTCCATCTGAGAACCCAGTTGTATGATCACTGTAACCTCTTTTAAGAGCAGCAGTCCCATACAGTATCACTGAGCTTTTGGCTGGCAAACAAGACTCTGGAAGCAGGAATCAGAGACCAGAGCCAATTAAAATGTAGAAAAGGCAACTAAATACATTGTGGCATCTCAGACAGAATATCCAAATGGTTCCATGATTAAAAAATAAAATAATTAACTGGCAGTCTATAGCTTTTTAAAAGCACCCCTCTGACCTGCCACATCTAACAATAGGGCCAGCTGTGTCCTGTGCTCTGATACCACACAAACTCAATCCTGATGGCACATTTTGATGCCACAGCAGTAACAAGACAGGTACATGAATCACTTGGGTGCCTAAGGCAACAGAATACTTCCCACAGGAACATCAGAGTGTCCAATAGAGGGAGAATATGGGAAGCACTTGTAAGATCTCACCTGCCAATGCCACACAAGTGTCCATGTGTGTCCACAATACATTGCAGCCATCTACGAAAAGCATCTTTATGACAGCAACAATGCCAATGAGAGTACATTCTGATCTGCCTCATTTAGTAAGTGAGGGGTGGAAAACTTTTGGTCCTCCCTATATTGCTGAATTGCAACTCCCATCATCCCTGTCTATTGCCTATGTAGGCTGGAAGGCAACAACTTAGCCACCCCCACTCTCAGTACTTGGTGGAAAATGCTCTGCATTCATTCATTTTACATACCGTATTTTTCGCACCATAGGGCGCACCGGACCATAGGGCGCACCCAGTTTTTTGGGGGGGAAATAAAGGGGAAAAATTATTTCCCCCCCCCCGGCGCGGGGCTGGGGCGGGGGAAGCTCGAGCTTCCCCCGACCCCAGCCCCCAAACAGGCAGCTCTCTGCAAGCCGTGGGAGCGCTCCCACTGCTTGCGGAGAGGTCCGCGAAGCCTGGGCACGCTGATCTCAGCGCGCGCAGGCTTCGGCATGCTGGCAACTCTCCGCAAGCAGCGGGACCGCTCCCGCTGTTTGCGGAGAGGTCCGCGAAGCCTGGGCGCGCTGATCTCAGCGCGCGCAGGCTTCGGCATGCTGGCAACTCTCTGCAAGCAGCGGGACCGCTCCCGCTGTTTGCGGAGAGGTCCGCGAAGCCTGGGCGCGCTGATCTCAGCGCGCGCAGGCTTCGGCATGCTGGCAACTCTCCGCAAGCAGCGGGACCGCTCCCGCTGTTTGCGGAGAGGTCCGCGAAGCCTGGGCGCGCTGATCTCAGCGCGCGCAGGCTTCGGCATGCTGGCAACTCTCCGCAAGCAGCGGGAGCGCTCCCGCTGTTTGCGGAGAGGTCCGCGAAGCCTGGGCGCGCTGATCTCAGCGCGCGCAGGCTTCGGCATGCTGGCAACTCTCCGCAAGCAGCGGGAGCGCTCCCGCTGTTTGCGGAGAGGTCCGCGAAGCCTGGGCGCGCTGATCTCAGCGCGCGCAGGCTTCGGCATGCTGGCAACTCTCCGCAAGCAGCGGGAGCGCTCCCGCTGTTTGCGGAGAGGTCCGCGAAGCCTGGGCGCGCTGATCTCAGCGCGCGCAGGCTTCGGCATGCTGGCAACTCTCCGCAAGCAGCGGGAGCCCAGCGCTGGGCTCCCGTTGCTTGCAGAGAGGTGTGCGAAGCCTGGAGAGCGTGAGGGGTCGGTGCGCACCAACCCCTCTCACTCTCCAGGCTTCAGCGAAAGCCTGCATTCGCACCATAGGACGCACACACATTTCCCCTTCATTTTTGGAGGGGAAAAAGTGCGTCCTATGGTGCGAAAAATACGGTATATTTAGAGGATATAATCCATTTCACAGTTGGCTGAAATATACTGTTTCTGTGAACCTTTAAATTATATTGCTATGAGGATATTTGATTAGGAAAAGAAATTAAAAGTATTAACACACCTGAGGCCACTCCCCAATCGATGTCTGTCTGTCAATCAAAACTTGTATTCCTCTTTCCAGAACCCGAACATCAGGATATCTGCAAAGCCACAAAAATACTGGTCATTAGTTCTGTTATCAGCAGGGAAAGCCTAACATTTTCTTCTAAGGAGCTTATATGACTACAATTTCTTTTTAAAAGAAAGAAACCCTCATGGGCTCACAGAAACACAATGGGTCCCCCTAGTGGAAAGACCTGTAAGTGCATGAGTCCTTCACACAAGTTCTGAAAAGTGAAGAAGCTAAAGAAATGAAATTGTGAGGCCTCCATCCCAGTCCTTAAGACGGCCTTAACTGCCTCTTTGTTTGGCATTATTTCAATTGTTTGGACTAAGAAGCACCTGGGAACATCAACATACGAAGCTGCAGGAAAATTCTGTCCTCTGTAAGTTTCCAAAAGTTAGCATGTTTCTTTAGTTCGCCTTAATTGGTTTGTCTAACTGCTGCAGAAAGAACTTGGGCAAAAACAGACAGAAGCCTTTGCTAAGGTAGGTAACTGCCAGCTTCTGTGCTTACCTAACAGCCATCAACCCCAACAGAGCCCAGGAGGTTTGGTGGATCTGGGAAACAGTGTGCTGAATATATTTGCGAAACCTGTAGGATTCAAATTCCTCTCCCCAGCCACCGTCTTCCATTTGCTTGGAGACTAAGAATTCACAGGCTTTGGTCACTTCCTTGCATGCCTCCCTAGAAAATATGAGAGGGGAGAGAGAAAAAATAGCCCATGAGATGCCTCATTGGGTTTTGTTCCACTGTTGGCCTTGACTGCATCCAAATAATCTTATGCACACTTACCTGCAGGTAAGGCCCACTAAGCTCAGTTGGATTTACTTCTGAGTAAATTAGGGAATGCATTAGGGGATGCGGGTGGCACTGTGGTCTAAACCACAGAGCCTAGGGCTTGCCGATCAGAAGGTCGGCGGTTTGAATCCCCGCGACGGGGTGAGCTCCCGTTGCTCGGTCCCTGCTCCTGCCAACCTAGCAGTTCGAAAGCACGTCAAAGTACAGGTAAATAGGTACCGCTCCGGTGGGAAGGTAAACGGCATTTCTGTGCGCTGCTCTGGTTCGCCCGAAATGGCTTAGTCATGCTGGCCACATGACCCAGAAGCTGTACGCCAGCTCCCTTGGCCAGTAAAGCAAGATGAGTGCCTCAACCCCAGAGTCATCCGCGACTGGACCTAATGGTCAGGGGTCCCTTTACCTTTTTAATCATGCATTGGGGCTGGTGCTGTCAATATTATATGCGCATGACTCCCCTTTGATATGCCTTTGATATTTTGGGTGGAGGAGCCTGACAGTCTCTCCACTTCACCCTGAAGCTAAGCTCCATCAAGGGCTCCCAGCAGAGCAACATTCATACTAATCTTCTACCCGAAAGGCTGCTTACTCACCCACCACGGTAGATGTATCCCATACATGCAAATGCCTCTAGTCCAAACCAGGTGCCATATGTGAAGCATACGCCCCATCGCCTGTCAGGGAGGAAAAACCCATCAGCTGCTGAATGAAAGATACTGAGACAAATGACAGACTACACCCTTTGAGTATGCCCTTTCATTCACTGTTTCATAGAATCAAAGAGTTGGAAGGGACCATAAGGGTCATCTAGTCCAACCCCTGCAATGCAAGAATCTTTCGAGTC
Organism: Podarcis raffonei; assembly: GCF_027172205.1. Lineage (NCBI taxonomy): Eukaryota > Metazoa > Chordata > Lepidosauria > Squamata > Lacertidae > Podarcis > Podarcis raffonei. The sequence goes on from NC_070607.1 coordinate 42,525,186, forward strand.
TCATGTTTTATCATCTGAGCTATTGCAGCTATGCTTTTTTCTGCATTTCTTCCATATCCCTCCATTAGCTGCACCAAACAGTGAACAACTAGATGAGGAGAAGGTTTCTTCTTGGTTTTATCGTCTACAGACAGGACTCTCCTCAAAGTAGTGAAAGGAGGGATGGAGCCAAGTTCATTCATCATAAACTTGCAGTGAAATTCCTGGTCAAAGCCAGAATCTCTTGTTGCTATAACTAGTTGTGTGTTTTTCCCTGCTTGCTATTGATCTAACTAGATCTAATTTATATAACCAGTTATTTTACTTAGTGGCTGTAGATCTCATGGTGTGCATATTCCTGATGAATCATGTAGGGATCAGTATGGGATCAGTACATAGTGTTACCAACAGTACAGTATGTTTTCTCTCTAAGTCTAATGACAATGTGAAGGTTTGTGCAACTACCTAATCCTGCCTAAGAACATAGATTAACTGAGGGTGGAGCAAGCTGCTGACACCTGGATATTGGTACTACATTTTAGGCTGCAGGTCTCTAATCACTCCTTAGACACACTAGCAATCAGTTGTTTGTGGTGAACAAGATTCCCAACTGCCCTCTTAGGTGTCACATTCTGAAATTGCCCATTTTACACATCAGTTTAGGATCCCATTACCTCTAAAAAGAGGCTGGATGCTCCTGTGTTTTCTTTACCATGAACAGTTAGGCTGCAGCACATCCCTCCACAGTGGGAAGTGAGAAATCCCTTTCTGTGCATGTGTTTTACCCTTCATCGCAGAAATGTTTCATATTTGTAGAATACTGAAAGCACAAACTGCAGACTGCGCAAATGCAGATGAATCAGACGAAGCTCTGGATATCTCCTTCTTGGAGGTAACAGGCAGCCTAGGGATGCTACTAAAGGCAAGAGTTCCACTAGGTGTGTCACATTCCACACAAGGCAGCAGTCTGCCAAACTGTTGTGCAGGAAAGTCATTCGAAAGGTGAAGGTTTCCATAGCCCATCAACAACCTCTTCAAGTCCTACTTTCAGAATGCTATGTATGCATTCAGAAACTATGCCAACCCGTGCCGCTGTCAAGTTCAGTGTGGAATATTTGTAAGCCACTCACCCTAACCAGAAGCCATCAGCTTTCTGCATATTACGACAATACTGCAAAGCCTTATTTAGAGTATCACTGAGAAGAAAAACAAAGGAGTCTTCTTACATTTCAAGCTAAACAGACAATAATTAACCCAAGTCCCTTGTAACAATGGCATTCAGCTGCCTAAAGTAGCCTTCGACTTTTTCGGAACTTGGACCCACCCCAAACATGCATTTAGTGGCCTACTTCTTAATGTTTTGATGACGTTAGTGTTGCTATTGTGACCCACCTTAGAGCAGGCTGTGACCCAGTAGTAGGTCCTCCCAGCCTAGCAGGTGATTGCTAATTAAGATGAAGAGTGTTCCTCATCAGTCTTTAAGGATATTTAAACCAGCAGCAGCAGCTGTACATGAGATGAATATCTCACAAAAGTATCACTTCCATGTTGGAAATAACATGCATGCTATGTGTACATATACATATACATTTTACCAGTGCTTTTTTCTGGGGGGGGGGGTACGCATACCCCTAAACATTTTGTGAATCGAAGTTTGGCCTCATTAAGGGGCAGTATTTCAATATAAGTAGGAAAATGAGAGTACCCCTAAACATTTTTTTAGAAAAAAAGCACTGCATTTTCCAGAGCTGTGCTGGTTTGTTGCAGCATTAGAATACAGAATTCTAGAATATAGAATATGTGTATTATAACGTAACAATAACATCATTCTCAGCTCATACATTTACCTGATTTCCCCTCATATATTTACCTGATTTCATCTTCCCGGTGATTTGGGAATCTTTTCCCAAAATGTTTCAATCCCTGCATTACTGACGAAGTACATTCTATATAGGTGTGGTCGACCATACAATCAGCTAAAAAACAAAGTCCAGAATGTTACCTTTCAAGATGGCTTACAGATTTATATCCTTAAAAAGAGAGCAAAAACCTAGCAGTTTAAACAGCGGGGGGGGGGGTGTCTATAAAAGCAACAAGTCAAATGCCAGCTCTTCACCACCAAAAGCCTAGCAACCAAACGTGCCATCCACTCAGCAAAACAGGCGTGCAAAGGGTGTGGCAAAAGGGCCACACCCACTGCTGGCATGCCCAGCAATACCCTCAAAGTAATGTGTCCCCTCCCTGAAGGCTGTGAGGTGCTAGGGTCATCCTGGGAGAGATGGCTTCTAAAATAAGCAAGACCCATGTGGTGTAGTTGAAAACCAATTATGTTGAACTAGGTCCATAGACTCATTGGCAGCCACTGTCAATGGCACTGCATGAGCCCTCATGCCTCCTTCCCAAAGCCCAGTAAGCGCTTCCCCCACCTTTGGGGGAAATTCACATAAGATTCCCATTTAAGTTGTTCCAATACCAAGGCTGTGTTCTTACCATATATCTCTGAGGAGTTCATGACCTCCAGTAGCCAACTCCCACGCCTGGTTTCATAAGACGAAAAACCACCATCAGAATTTCTCATGTTCAGCATCTGCAAAAAAAAGTACAAGTGTGATTGGGGAGGGAGCAAGGCAAAGGGTTTAAGAATGGGCATGGTGTGCTTTGTCTTACTTGCAGAGGTGCACGATGATCACTCCTGCCCAGTCCCACCAGCCACTCCTGTGCCCTTACTTCACTTGCTCTTTTCCTAAACTAAAAAGCCCCAAATATTATACCTTGAAAAACTAATCTCTTTACTTCAAGTGGAGTTAAAAAAATGGAGAGTGGTTCTCCATACACATGTAGTTGTGCCAGTTGGCCCTCTCTCACCATATTAGGCCAATGGAGAACTCAGTGGATGGGGAGATTCTGTTCTCCTAGCAGACACTAGAAAGTGTCATTCCTCCTTGCGACTATGATGAGGATTCCAGGACAAAATTTGCTAATTTGCGTATTTCTATCGAATGTGATTTAACTCCAAATTACCACTGTATGGAAGGAGATGAACTCATTATATATTTGACTTCAAATTGATTAAGTAAAGCGTAAGCATGTAATAGCAACGTTCTAATGAACAAAATCAGTAGTCCGTCTGTTGTCAATCCTAAAGCCCAGTGAGCTTTCGATCCAGCTTACTGAGGGAGATTGCTCTCAGTCCTGCTACCTTACAACCCTTTACCTGTGCTTAAGGAACTCAAACTTCAAGACTGATCATCCTTCACAGGGGATACAATGCTGCCATAGGGACACTTCCACCAATTCTCTACGGTCCCACAAAACCAATATTCTCCTCAGCACTATTACTGAATGCTAGATGACTTCAGTCTTCCCACAATAGCTTCCTCCTGCCTGCTTCCCATTTTCTCTTCTGGGCTTTCTGCCTTCTCACCACATTGACAGCATCAAAGAGGCGCTGAGGTGCCACATGATCTTCTATGAAGGGGCATTTTTCCTCCAGCAGCATCAATGTCCTCATGGCCTCAGCAGTGCAGTCACTGACTATCCAGTCATTCTCTCGATTGCTGAAGGGGAATCCACCCTGGGTATTGAAGAAAAATACATTAGAACTTCTTTGGCAGCAGTCAGTGTAGAATAATGTCCTCCCAAAAAGATCCCAATAAAGCAACCAGGGATTTGACGGGTGATCCATATTTCTTCTTCAGGATACTAGATAGATGGGCCCTGGCCTAAACCAGCAGGCTCTTTGGGTTCTCAGAATTAACACTTAAAGACTCTTTTTTTGCTGGCTGTGTGTCACACAGACAGGACACAATTCTGGATGTACCTTGTTCATCTGGCGATAATATCTCTGGTAGTTAGGTGGGTTATCTACAATCTGAAAAACAGATTAGCAGCATATTAATAAAAGACAATCAGAATATATTTATAACCAGAGAAAGCCAGTGTGGCATAACAGTTTGAGTGTTGGACCTGAGAGACCAGGATGCCAATCCCTGCTTCCTCTCAGCCTAAAATTCCTCACAGTGTTGTTGTGTGGATTCAGTAAGGAGGAAGAAAACCATGTATGCCACCTTAAGCTCCTTGGAGAAGAAGATGGGCTATGCAATAATTAACAAACAATAGAAAATAAATTAACTCAGTCAGAAATATGGTCTGCAATTTAGAAGACAGAATATGGCTACAGCCTGATACAATGGCAGCACATAGGGTTGTGTTCAGTGCCAGTGCTACTCAAAGCAGACTCACTGAAATTTATGAACTCAGATTGGTCATGTTTATTAACCTGAATGGGTTTGCTGTGAATAGGATTCATACTGTGTACAACCCATAGTGTTGGTTGAGGTAAATTGCAGTGGATATACAAGGTTTTACACAGGACTGAAGCCACACTATAGAACCGAATTGACATTACAGTCAAGGATCACATGGGCTTCAGATTAAAAACCTATTATTCTATAGTCCCGCCATGACACATTATTCAGCTGAATGAATCTCATGCGATCAAGAGGCAGCTGGACCACACTCAGGCTCAACATTTCATGACCACAACACCCACACATTAAGCTTTGCCTATGCAGGCATCCATGTCTAAATGCACGGATATCAGAGTCAGGGCTGGGGGAAACCATACAACCTTGGCAGCTGCCCTTCAACATCTAGGTCAAGTAGATCCGTTGCCTTTGATAACCTAATAGCTCCTTCTCGTGATGAGTAACACATGAAAGGGGCTCATGTTACTTTGCAAAAAGAGACAAGTGTTTCCCTCCTGAGTCTTTTGCTGAGACAGCTGAAAGCAGTATTGAGTCCCTGTGTATGTTATTCCAAGATCAGTGCTTTACCTGAGAGGCTTTCAAGAATTCATGGGCTTTTTTCAGACAGGATGCATAGTCAGGATTGTTCTGAACCCCAGCCTAGAAAAAGACAGAAGTTATGCTTAAGGATTCTGACCCAGGAAAGCCACAGAGAAAATCTCAGACACTTACACAAAAGCATCACTTCGGACAGCCACAAAAATAAATGCAATTTCTTCAGGGATAACTTCAGTGTTACAAAAGGAATACTCAGTGTGTGGATTTCTGGACCTCATGTCCTAAGAATCACCTGGAGAACATGTCTTTCTTGGGTAACCATGACAGGCATACGAGATGTTCAGATCTCGTAATGTGTGTGCTTTGGTTAAATAATGAACACACACTCTCTACATGCCAGTTCATTCATCTAAAATATATATGTAAATGGAAATTATTGTGGAAAGAACAAAAGCAGAAGATTTGACAATATAAAATGATACCTCCAAGAAGCCTTGAATGGCAAATGATGTATCCCAGGTCTGTGATCCCATGACCTGATATAAAAAAAAGGAATAACAGTTTTGACCATTAGATCAGGGCTGGAGAACCAATGGCCTGGGATCTAAAGGCAGTCCTCTCTAACCAGCCCTTTGGATGCTTCCCCAGTCACGTCCACTTCCCAGCCTACACCCTCCCCAACTGGCCTTGCTCTGCACCCTCCTTAGGGGCTGGAATGTCTCATGGAACTGTGATAAGCCCTCCTGCTTAACTGAGTGGAAGATGGGGAAATGTGGGGGGTGGGTCTGAATTTCATGTGGTCAGAATTGCGTGGTAGTTGTGGGAGATCTTAAACAACTGGTTTTTTCACATTTTTATTTTCTGTTTTAAAATGTATGTTCCAGTGCACTATTTAAAAAGAAGGCAAGAACACTAAGAATAAATCAGTAATTAAAGGGCTCCTCCACATGTTTACTTACTCTTTTTTATTGTACTGCTCAATTCCCCTGGGTTCAATAGCTTTTCCCCTTGTTCTGCAGCTATGGCTTGCAAAAATCTGAACTCTGCTGAACTGAAACTCAGTTAAGAAACACAAGTCTTTGGATTTTCAGTGTATTAGATAATATCTGGTTGAGCAGTTTTAAAATGTGCTACATGACCTTGTGTTATGTTACATCTTACCTCCTAGCCCTAATCCTGGGGTGAAGCTACACAATATGCAGGAGATCCAAGACTGGATCTCCTGATATTTTGATATCAGGCAGGCAGAAGACAACTCAGCTTGAGAGTCACCAAAGCAATGCAAATTGCAGGCCATAGCAATTCCCAACATATTGGTTCACACTACTGTACCTTTATTAGCATACCATCTTGTCCAATCCTGCAGAGATATAAGAAGCAGAGATTATAGCAGATGCAAGTCCATGTAGTTCTCTAACTTCATTGCATAACAGGAGACCAAGGCTTGACAAGACTAGAATAGGCTTTAAGAACAGCCAAAAAGCAAAATCTCCCTGAAATCTCTTCCAGACAACACAATGAGTGGGACACAGGTGTGCATGACACCTTTCTGAGTTCCACCTACGTTGCAAATAAGGATATTTTCACATATGCAGCTTAAAACACAAGGTGATTTTTTTTTCCTACTGCACTGCAAGCTGCATTTGCACAGTGTTGTTCATATCAGGGGCAGAGATGTCTTTACAGAGTGTGCATGCTGTTTCTGGTCGTCCCCCCCCCGCACACCTCCCCCCCCCGGAACTCCTAGTGATGAAGCTGCCATCTGAGCATCTGTGCTCATGTGTGCACATACTACAGCTTTCACAGGTGTACACACCATTTACGTTTCCTAGTGCAATTGACCTTGGTTTGAGGAAAGATCCAGGTCTGCAAAAGCACACTTATGCAAGACCATGTTCAGGATTCTACAAAGATGGGTTTGAATAAATATGCCAGGCTTACCAAAGGTAGTCATAGATCCTGGAGATATGTTCTTGAAAAGCTGGAGAATCGGCTCCATCAGCATACCTGCTTATTAGCACATGAAACGCTTTACAAGTCTGCAGGACAAAAGAGAATATCATTCCAGTTAGGAATTCCCCTCTGCAATATCTCCATGCTTAGCACTCTCATCTGCCACAGGACTAAGTGTCTGCATCTCACCAGCCAAGCACAGAAACTCAAGTGGGCAGAACAAGATTGCCACAAACATAGCTCTCTGTTTGGTTTTTGAGGCAAAGCTTCCTCAGGAGAATAAGTATATGCTGTCATCAAAAGGAATTTGTTCCCAGTACAATTATTTCTTCACAAAGGACCTACCGGGCTAGAATTGGTGGCGTTCGAGAATATGTCGTCAGCCTTGATTTGCTCATACATTTCTGCAATGGCTTGCTTTCTGAAACTGGTAAAATGGTATCTCTCATACAAATTGAAAGTAGCTGCAGAAGGAATAAGAGACACTATGAACATCGCAATCATGTTCATGCAGTTCTATCTTCCTCGCGTGTTTTGGGCTGCAATCCTCCATGCAATTACCTGGAAGAAGGCACCATTGAATTCAATGGCACTTGCTTCTGAAAGATCTTTTGGCTCAAAACAGAGGCAGGATTTCAGCCCCCAATTTCAAATATGATTTTGGGGGGAATCTGCAAAAGAACATGGGTGTGAGTGAAGGGGTTTACCACGGGTGGGCACCTGTTGTTTGGGGTCATTTGGTTTTTTTCTCTTCATTTACCCCCAACTTCCATGAACCTTTTGCAGATCCCCTCCCAAAATCTTTCCCAACAAACCTCCACCCTGGACCCACCCCCCCAAAACTGGAGACCCAAAATCACAATCCCTGCCAGATTTTCTCCTTTGGCTTGGGCAAGGTTACATCTAGAGAAATGGAATGAAACAGTTTGATAGTTTTAAGGTTCACTGAAGCAAATGGGGGGGGGGTCATTAAGCACCATAAAACTGCTGCAGGGTCCCTCCCACTAGCTCTCATTGGGATCAGTAGGGCTCCCAAACTATGAGAATGTAAAGAAGCAAAACATGTCTTTCTTCATTTGTGGGCCTTCCACCTTATCCCGGAAAAGAGGACACAAATTTGCATGTTACACAACACACACACATTTTATTCAGATCTGTGTTCTCTTTGGCAAGTGCGTCAGAGAGCCCAATCAAGGTACAATGCATTGGACCCAGATAATCCTGTTGGCACCCCTGCATCAAGTAGTTACATATCTTGTTCTTCCTTAACTGATCAACAATGGCAACAATGGCCAATTCACACTGTAAAAGTAATGGGTGGGGTAGAAATCTCAATTCAGATCGTGTGAGAGATCCCACATGCTGTCTTCACGGTGTGATTCAATATCCCTAGTCCTTGTAATTGGCTAAGTGCCGTATTTTTTGCTCTATAAGACTCACTTTTTCCCTCCTAAAAAGTAAGGGGAAATGTGTGTGCATCTTATGGAGCGAATGCAGGCTGCGTAGCTATTCCAGAAGCCAGAACAGCAAGAAGGATCGCTGCTTTCACTGCTTTCCTCCAAAAGCAAGGTGCGTCTTGTGGTCTGGTGCATCTTATAGAGTGAAAAATACAGTATTTGCTTGCTACATGTGATAATATGAAACTTGGAAAATGTTGTGTTTCCATGGATATCCTCTGATGAAAAGTCTTTGCCTATACCAACAGAAGTCTCTTTCTCTGTGTGAACTAAACCTTAGGAAACCTACGTTGAAGACCTGAACTCCTGGAATAAGACTTGCCAAATCCTACATCACTCACCAAAAGCGGCATCCAGCATCCAGCTGTGTGCAGAATGCAAATCGGCTTCGTAAATATTGTTCCTCTGGGCTGGCCAATCAATGGTGGAGAAGTCCTCCACATAAATCTCCTAGAAGGAAACCATGAAGTGAAATGACTTTCATAGTAAAGAAGCTGCAGGATGCTGGTGTACTTGGCAAATGTCATTTCGGATCTTTAAAAAACCCCCAGCAAATTCATTTTAGCATTTTCCCCTCCCTGTGTTATGGCATCAGCTTTCATGAGCTATAGTCTACGTCATCACCATTTTGATACTTAATTGAAAAAAAGTATGTTATAATAAATAATAAATAATTATTAATTAATAAATAAAACATTAGAGGAGAAAGAGGAGGGTACTCCATAGGAGATTAATGGTTCAACAGTTCTTCATTGCTTTGTTTTTCTGGTAGTACAGAAGAGGGGAGAAGAATGCTCCTTTTACCACACCAAAAGAAAGGGGAGGAAAAAGAAAGAAAGAAAGAAAGAAAGAAAGAAAGAAAGAAAGAAAGAGAAGCATCAAAAAGGGAGATTGTGGTATTACTGTGATGTAGGAGGCAATATTGATGTTGTTCACCAGTTTTTACGAGAAGAGGCAAAGAGTTAATGAATACTCTGTGGCACAGGAAGCACAGAACCATTTAAATAAATTAAAATAAAAGCATGAATGGAGACTTATGTGATTTGGGAGGGTGATGCCCTGGGCACCATCTCCACTCCAAATTCTACCCTCCCAAAGTTGCCCTTCCCTATGGAATAGGGATGGTCAAGTGGCATGCTTCCATGCCCCCGCCTCTCTCCAAAATAAATATTCCCATGGCATTTTGAAACACCAATGCTCTGAGCTCGGCTTCTGCCTTAAATGGAAAAAGGACAGCCAGCTCAGCCTTCTCCCTGTCAGATACAAGCAAGCAATCCCCCAACTGCAAATCCAAGGGAGTATGAGGATCCCACTTTGACCAAGGATGGTGGGATGTTTGGAGAATGTTGCCTTGCCTGTCTTAGACTCTGGATCAGTTCATCTTCTTCTACAGTCAGGCGAGTGGCATAGCAGTAGCTCATCGCGAGGGTGATATGGCGAGCGTGACACCAGTATGTTGAGGGATGTCCCGGCAGCCATGTAGGAAACAGCCTATTTCAGAAAGAAGGAAGAAACAGGTTCATGGAAGACAATGTCAGGAATCCTGGATGTAGTGGTAACACTAAAAGCAGGTTATATTGCCCTTCATCTGAGGATCAGGGCAATTTAAAGTATAAAAACACAAAACCTGGTAACATAATAACAAACAAAGCAATAATCCCCCACTATATTGTTGGTGTCTTATTTTGTTTTCCAGAGTTGTCATTCTTATCTTTATTTTTTTATGGCTAGGGGCCTCAAAAACTGAAATTAGCCCAGGCCTCTTTGGACCTCTGAGAGTGGTGAAGATTAATATGGATTAATTTCAATTTCCAAGTCACTGTTATTTAATAAAGAATTTGTCTACTGTGTAAGACTGTAGACATTTGGGGGGGGGGATTTCATGATTGGTGGCGTGGGGTGGGGATCAGTAAACTTTCGGACACATACCACAACTCGGGAAATGGTGAATTCATTCCCTCCCAGCTGTACAAATTCATAATGGCCAGCCAAACTTTGCCCAAGTTAGGGATTCCAAGAGCGCCACCTGGAAAGAGAATTATCAACATCTTTGCTTCTGTAGACTGAAGGGGACAAAGCCAAATAAATTTACAATGAGAACCTACCGTATTTTTTGCACCATAACACTCACTTTTTTCCTCCTAGAAAGTAAGGGGAAATGTCTGTGCGTGTTATGGAGCGAATGCCTGCGGGTGGCGGGGGGGATCTGCTGCAGTCGTGAGCAGAGGATCCATGGTTCCCCTTCCTTCCCTCCTCTGTGGTTACAAAGCATGGATCCACATGGATCCTCAGGATTTTTGCATTGGGCTACTCCAAACTCACTGTCAGATCACATGTCTGTGGCCACAGCATGAACCACAAAAATCATATATCCACTATTTCGTTTAGAATATTTTTTTTTCTTGTTTTCCTCCTCTAAAAACTACGTGCGTGTTATGGTCGGGTGCGTGTTATAGAGCGAAAAATACGGTAGATATGATTATTGCCTTGCTGTGAAGATACTTTGCAAAACTATAAAAAGGGAAATGGGTACTTAGAAAGAATCTCTTTTGTACAGGAACACGACAAAGACATTTAATCCTAGCTTTCTTTTTTCTAGGATTGTTCTTATTATTTAGAGAGAGCCAGATTTCTTCTTACCCATATCAAGAGGAGACATGAGTATAAGAACTGCTGTGGTGTTCAGATTTAATACCACCCAACACTACCTCTATGCAGGTTTTATGTCCTCATCACACAAGGGGGAGAAAGAGAACTGGGCTTACTGGCCCAGTCCCCCCACCCCTGCCCCATCACACCCTCATTGCCTGGCCCGGCCACACTCCACACATTGGAGGGGAAGTCTAGTAGCAGTTGCACAACTTTCAGCTATGTTCACTGCAGTGTTTCTGAACTGGCTGAACCCAAAGAGTTCCCTCCTCATTTTTCCTATAACTGCACAAGCTACCCAGAGACAGAGTGAATGCCCTGATCATCCTGAAAACATATGCTATGTATTTCTCAGACTGTATCCATGCAGAAGGAACCACCTCACCTCCTAGTTCCATTAAACCTTATGTGAATGTGTGACAGAAAGCTCAGCTAGACCAGAGTTTAGTGATGAAGTGCCTTGGAATTCCACCAGAGCTGAGCTGTAGCCTCCTTCTGAGTGGCTGTGGATACAACTAGCTGGGCAGGGGTGTGTGTGTGTGTGGAGTCCGCACTTTGGGAGGAAAAAGAGAAAGCCGTAGAGACAGTTGGGGAGAGAAGAGTTGAGAGTTGGCGTTCTTGGAGTTCAGCTAGATACAAACAAACTCAGGACAATATCTGTAACCAGAGATGGAAGTCTGTTGAGTTTAGTTTGAAAGAAATTTATTAGTGTCTTTTTAGGAGTGTACAGACAAGAGAAAAATTGGGAAGCTGAATTGGGGACAGGATAAGTAGAGTTATGAGGGGGACACTCTACCTGGGGTCCCAATTCAGAAAGTAAGTGACAGAACTTCTAGAGAAAAAGCAGATTCCCAAACCAGTTGGAGGGTGATCACCTGTTATCCTATTAGAGCCTCAGGAGTGTGATTTACAGAAAGTTGGGAAACTGACAGCAAGCACCACCTTATTTAAGACCCCAGGTATTAAGACCAAAGCTGTAACATCTATTCATTTAAGTTTTAGGAACTGAAGTGAAATAACTGAAAAGAAGCTGTGCATTTACCACCTTGTTTCTGTAAAATAAAAACCTTTCCCTGTTTAACTTTCCTAAGTCTCCAAGTACCAGAGAGTTTTCTTCATAAAACCAAAAAGATTAAGCAGTAGTTAAGAGGGGGGTTCACCGCAAAACGCTACTGCAGAAGGGAGGTTATAATTCACCTCATTCTTTGTATTTTCTAAGAATACAGTAAAATAAAATTTTATCACTGTATAATGTTCATTATGGAGTGGCATAAAAGGGCAGGTCCATGTCCCCCATCCCAAGAGTTCCCAATATAAATTTTAGAGAAGGGAAAATGGGAGGGAAGATATGACCAGCATCTTCTATTTGGGACATAGACACAATTTCTATGATCAATCTATGGTGATTTCTAAAACGACCCAAAAAAGAAGGGAGGGAGGGTGGAAAGACAGAATAGGAAGATGCTCCCAAATAACTACATCAGGGCCCCCAGCTTTGCCAGGGCACTACACTCCAGCAAAATGGATTGATCCAGCCCTGCCGGAGATTTCTGCCTTACCTTTCTTGTGGAGATTTATCCGAGCTCGCACTACATCTGGATGGTCAGGCCCAAGTCCAAGGATTCGCATAGCTATGTAGCTGAAGGTTGTGCCAAATACTGTTGACTGTTCTTTAAGGTGGCTACAATAAAGAGAGATCAAAGAGCCATTAGAAAGTGGACCAGTGAGTCCAGAGGTCTAGAAATCTCTTTGAATTGTTTAGTTTCCATTCTTCTGGTGCATTACCTTAAATTCAAAAGCTTTTCTGAGAATTTGCCTCACCCATACCCAGCTAACCATTAGCCGGGACACCACAGAATACCTTCTTTTGTTTTGTATTACCTTTTTTGAAAAGTAATGCCTCAATGAAGGGCATTTGGTGCTTTTAAATCTTTCCTTTCACGAGACAGGAGCAGCTTGAGAGCAGCTCACACAACCTGAGTACCAGTTGAAATTCCATTGCAGCTAAATAAAGTTGATACTATGCTACTAAAAATTCAGATTCAAAGCTGAGTCAAACTCTGATCCATTTTGTGGTTTGCTATTGGTTTGACAGGATACATTTGGATGGAGGCAACCTGGCCTCACCACACCATTTATCAATAGTAATACTTCCTATAGATGGTGCTTTTCAAAGGCAATAGCGATGTCAGCTATCATATCTTCATTACTGTTGCCTCTCTCCACTCCTCATGCCACAATTCTATCTTTCTCCGCCACAGCTGGGCAACTTCAGTACATGCTGAGGCCAGCTTGCATTCTGGTCATCTACCCTGCTGCCCAGTTCACATGGTGAGTATTGCAAATAAAAGGCAGCAGAATGCAGAAGTGATTTAAAGAAGCCTTCACAGGGGAATTGCATCATGGACCAGCCCAAGACAAAGATATGCAAAATTAGAGCATCTCTTCTCATGCCACTCTAGAGAAGCTCACACCCTCCTTGAACTACTTACAGGCCCCATCCACCATCTGGAAGCTGTTTTGAGAGGATGTAGCGCAGGAGCTCTCTCTCGACCTCTTCTGGTAGTGAGATCTTGGCAGCATAACATGACATCAAAATAGCTGTTTGATTAAAAAAGAAGAAGAATATGTGTAGTACTTGACAATCTTAACTTTGGTACGATTTGCCAATAAACCACCTGTTTGGATATCGAAACGTAACTTATGCTTTTGTACCCCATTGTTTGTTTGTTTTTACCATCTTGAAACAGAAGAAAAAGGTCAAACATAACAAGATTTATGTTTTTACTCTAGTATATGCCATTGTACACACTACTTGGCTGGGGAAATGAACTACAAAAATCAGTGAAGAGCAAACTTCAAAGAATGCCTGTATTTCAGTTCTCATACTGGTTCTGAAAGTGCTAATAAGACCTTTAACTGGAAACTGAATCAAATTTCTCTCTCATCTTGATCTGCATGCAAATCAAATTTTATTATTTATTTATTTATATACCACTTCAGTGGCGTAATCCCGCTAAGTGGTTTACAGGAAATATTAAAATTTTCAGTAAAGACAGTTAAAAATAATAATTAAGATTAACTGTAAGGGGAAGGGGAAAAAATTAAATCATCTGGTCTACCACAACCCCATACAGCTGTATGATGCCACCGATGGACAGTATCCTGCACAATGGATTCAATGGATTATCCCCCTGTTCAGAATATACTGAATAAGTATTCTGCTTTGTAAGAGAGGCTAGACTTAGTTTTCTTAAATAGAGGGATTTAAAAATATATATAAATTTAAGTATAGGCAATTCTGAGAATGAAGAATTTCCCAGGCAGGTGACTCAAAGCAATCTGGCTTGAAGAACATACACATCTGATGAATCAGACTTCCAGGGAAGGTAATGGAAGACTAAGTGTCGACCCCTGACACTCCTGTCAGCAGAAATAATTATGCAGTGATGGAAGATAACAGGGATATATATCTTAGTTACAAAAACTCCCTTCTGAATTAAGAGGGTTCAAGGTTTAGCCTCTCATGCATGGAAAAAGACATTCATGACACTGAGATCAAAGAAGTTTTACAGAGAGTGGAGAAGTGTCTCGAGCGAGGAACATTCACACACTGCATAATAGCTCTTAAAAGAAGGCCTCAGTTTAAGAGGTTTCTCCAAATATCAACCTATTTGTGTCTGTCTGGTAAAAGAAGATAAACAAATTTATAGAAAATATACAGGGAGGTCCTCCTTAGCCAGTTAATGCATATGTGGTAAATCCGCTAGTGTCCGTGTACCTGGTGCAAGAGAGAGAACACCAGAGCACTCCATGGCCCAGTGGCCATCTTCTGCTTGCAGGTCAGAGAAGAATTTAATCGCTTTCTGGACAGCTTCCTGGGCGGTGCTAGCTTTTGGCAAATCTGGAAAGAACTTGCTCTGTAAAACAAAATAGGAAAAGTAAGAGAAATGCACAAAAGCTAAACAGATTATCTACAAGACAAAGTATGAATTGTGTTAAACGTCCTGCTACATTTCATGCAACTATTTGGTCACTTAGAAATAAATGTAGCCGGGAAGGGTAGTCAGGAATGCGACCATGGCAGATGGGGAGGTGTCATTCAACACTTCCCCTCCTAGCAGCAGTCTCAATGAAACGCCCATCACCAGCTGCTATTTGTATTTGCCTGGAGACATGGGCAGGCTGGGAAAGGGATAACTCTCTCTTTCCCACCCAGCCCAATCCCTATCCTGATTGGGCCCTCATGAACTTGTTTCGGTTTAAAACAACAGTCATGTTAAATACAAAAAGTCATTCAATGTACTGGATGGTTTAACCCTGAGAGACGGTTCCAAAACTATGTTTTACAAACATATCTCAAGTGAAATCTACACCTGGCAACATCTCACAATATGGGATATCACAACTATTTAGAAAACCAGCCGTCAGTCAGAGGCCTTTATCCAAACAAGCTGCATATTGGATTCATGTGCCTCAGTATTTTCCTGCACATCAAAATGCCTCATGCAGATGCATCATCTGTGCATCATGGAAATGAGTATCAGGCACAGTATATTGGAGATTGATCACAGAGAGCAAGAGAGTGGCTGTTCTCTAGGAGAACACCACAGAGCTCTCAGATCAGAGAACTATAGAATATGCGGGACCAGAAGATCATGTAGCCCAACTCCCTTTCCAAGGCTAAGAACCAAACACTGAGGCCGCAAACTGCTTGCAGATGAATTCAGTCATCATTGTAGGCAAAAACTTGAAGAAGCTGCCTTGTAGAAAGTTAAAACCAAGTTATGTATTTCAGTATTTCCTGTAGATTGTCATATTCATCTTGCAGGCTTGTCTTTTTTCATGTAAGGTTTCATATTCAACCCTGACATTAGCAAGTTGCAGTTGTACAGCACCAAGTGGCAGGCGGTTGGGGGAGATGACCTTCATGATCCCTTCCACAATTCTATGAAAGCAATAACCAAGCTTCCTGTGCTCCTAACTGAGGTGTCAGAAGATGAGAAGCCAAAAGAAAAATGACCCAGCCCCTGGGAAACTGCTGCTAGGCAGGGCCAAGCCAGCAGTCCTCATGCCCTGTGCTCCTTTTGTAGCCTTTCAGTGTTGTACCATCTGTTATCATTAAGCCACTTACAGTGTCCAGCCCTAAAGTGTAAGCCTCGAGTGCATTCTGTTCACGGACACATTCTTCACTGTCTGCCACGTAGTACCATTTCTGCCGCCCTTCCACGGAGCTGAATCGCCAGCGAGTAAGATCAGTTTTGGGTTCTATTTCATGTGCACCTTTTCTTCTGCGCAGACTTCTACCAAAGAACACAGAGGAGGTGGGGAGTTTGAAACATGCAGGCAGACTATCGGTTTGTTATCCTATCACAGGAAGTTATTCTGAACCCCATTCTGTGGTCCTTCCAGCCAGAAGTGAGGGACTGACATGTCTATTGATTTCAGCGGGTCTATTCATGACTAATTTATCCACTGATTTCAGTGAGTCTACTCTGAGTATGGCATAGTCATGTAACACCCATAGATCCTTTGCTTTTTTCTAACTAGCTCATTATGGAAACAGTCCCTATTCTCTACAACCATATTTTTGTCCCAGTTGTTAAAGCCATTTGTTCAGAACATAAAGAGGTTAACAGGGATGCTTTATGGGTTTCTTTTATATCCGATTCCCTCATTATAGTATTTTTAGGAATGCAATCCTATACAAAAGTCCCAGATTGATCAACAGGACTTATTTTCAGATAATTTGGCATAGGATCACAGCTTTAATTTCCAATCTCCCCACTTCTGTTCATTTACCCAAGTCTTCTCCTCAACATTTCCCCCCTTCTTCTCTTAGCTACTTCACAATATCTTTACAAACTTGAAATTGATGAATTTTCACATGTCTGTCTTTCACATTACATCTTTGGGGGTTTCCTTGCTGCAATCTCTTGCACACCTTTCCTGGAGAAAAGCCCCAGTGAAACAGTGGTCCTTACTTCTGAGTAAGCATGCATAGGACTGTCCTAGTAAACTATTTCATGTTAGAAAATTTAGGTGCAATTTTCTAATAAGTCTTTCATTGGCCTCCACTAATTAATCTGTTTTTGAAATGAATAATTGACAAATAATAAGGACTACTGATTCAATTCCAAAAAAATTTACTATTTATGTACTGTATACTCTGCTTTACTTAAATTAATTTTTTAACCCATCTTCTGCTTATCCCCTTCTGTTATCAAATAGTGCTTGCTAAGCTTCATGTAACATCATGGTTATTTTCATCTCATTCCTCTTTTATTGCAAATTTATTATAACTAAACCGTCAGTACATGGGGGGGTTGAGAATCAGAGGCCACACCTGTCTTGTTTCTCTTTCCAATGAAAGACCATTTCCTAAGGCTTACAAGTTAGTTTTTGCAGGTTGTTTTGCCAGAAATCCAACAAAAGCTTTTTACACCAATTTTCGTTTCTGTTCCTAATCACAATCAAAAAGTTCCATTCTATTTTTCACACCTTTTTGTATCAAGAAATTACAGACTAAAGTACAGGTGCATGCTAGAAGAAATGAGATCATAAACCACGGAACAGAACCAGCAAAAAGGTTGTTAAGGTTTGAACTTGAGAGAAAACTTCATTTGGTGCAAAAGACGGGGGGGAGGGGAGCCTACAGCTTCTTGATATAAAGTTTTCTTCTCTACGTTTATGATTCGTCAACCCTCCCTTGAATGTTAGTTCAAATTATATATGTACAAATAAGGAGGGGTGAAACTGGATTATAGATATGGAATATAAACTGTGTTTGTAAAAAAAGGAAAAGGGGAGGGAAGCTCTATTTTGCAAAAGGTTTACAATGGAAACTTAGAACTGACTCTTCCCCATCCTTTATTATCTACGGAGTGAACTGAATAACACTAAAAGGACTTGGAATTTAATTTAATTGGAAGTATAATTGCTCATTTATCTTCAGTTGGATGGAAGGATGAAAGGAGTCTGTGAACTTGCCAAGGAACTGATAAGGTTCATTACTGAGTCATCTGCAGTTCGACAGACCACTCTTCTTCCCAGGCTGAGAGGAAAAATGGTGAAAACAGGTTATTTATTGGGACATAGTGATTTTTACAGCTGTTGTTAAAGCTGCAAAACGACGAAGCATGGGACAGAGTAATGGAGACTTTTCTGAAAAACAATGGGATACAGTGGTACCTCTAGATACAAATGGGATCCATTCCGGAGCCCCGTTCGCATCTAGAAGCAAATGTAACTAGCAACGGCACATCTGTGCACACGCGTCGCTTTTCGCTGCTTCTGCGCATGCACGTGACATCATTTTGAGCATCTGCGCATGCGCAAGCGGCGAAACCTGGAAGTAACGCGCTCCGTTACTTCCGGGTTGCCGTGGAGTGCAACTCAAACACGCTCAACCCGAAGCGCATTCAACCCGAGGTATGACTGTATCAGCTCCACGCCTGGCATGATGGAGAACAGCAACAATGGGGAAAAGATAGACATAACATTTTACAAGGACAGGAAGAAGCACCACGAACAGAATAATTGCCACACACAGGAAAAACAAGGATATAGTTTGAGTGCCTCACTTGTAGTTCTATAAATCATTTAATGTGTCAACACGAATAGATGTTATTAATACTGCAGTTGTTGTATAAGGGATTATTTTAACCGGAATTTAATTGAAATTAGGAAGATTTTGGAACGCAGAAATAAATAAAACCATCAAACCATCAAATCTAGCATGTGGGGGGCCACCTAAATTGTATAATACAGTATTTGAATGATTGGTATTAGTAATTGTATTATAATTTGGTATTGTTGCAAATGAGGCTATTATTGGATTGTAATTGAAAATTAATAAAAATTATCATCAGGAAAAAAGAAAAGCCAAATTGCTGCCTTTTTATTCCTTAATACATCAGGTTAATTACCCTTCCCATCTTATTTCTGTGAACTTCTCCTGTAATAAAGCTTGCTTAATAAGCATGAATTAAGTCAAGCAACTGGCACACTCTTATTTTATTTAACCATCATCCTAATCAAAGCATATAGATTGCACACAATGTACTTACGTCCCATCAGACATCTTCTTGGATTGATGAAGACTGCCTCAGATTGTTCTGGTTATATTTTAGATGGTGCAAGGCTTCAGGTACACAGGACACTGAATAGGACACTGAACTCTTGGACTCTGGGCTAGAGTTCCTGCCTCAGAAGTTCCACAGTTTCTAAAATATTCACGCTCCCAGTAAAATACTTGAAGGTTATATAAAGACCCAACTAACCAATCATAGCAAGAATAATTTTACAGGGTGGGATCAGGAGTGTTAATGTAATCAATGAAAGGCACACCCACAATAACAAAGGTCAATGTATGACAGGGCTATCCTTGATGCATTGCACTGACGTTTTCTGGAGATAAAAATCTACCATGAGTAAAGTAACTTCCCAAAAGGATGTGTGTTTAGATTTCTTGAAAGTCAGACTCTTAGCTATGCTATGTGAACTATCTACCCTAATGCCCTATGAATGCTAATCCAACCTGACATGGAGATTTTCCCAAATGAAGACAACATCCACCTATGGGAAGGAAGCAAATTGTATCATATGCATAAATTGTGAAAGTGCCTCTTTTGCAGTGATGATGTTTTCTGCAAGCTGCCATGCACCTGAGAACCGGAAACATGTTTCAAAACCTGGTTGAACTTTAAATTAGCACAAGGGTAAAGGTAAATTCTGGGAAATGTGATCAAGCAGCAAGCAAAAAGAACAGATTACATCATCCCTTGCTCCATTGCCTCGTCAAATTGCAGTGGTGTAGCGTGGGTTGCCAGTGCCAACGGCAAGACTAGCATTGTGCCCCCTAAGACAAATATTGTGCCCCCTAACTGGCGCCTCCATACTGCATACTGCTGCTCGCAGAGGGAGCTGTGCAGCAGTGGTGGGACATGCATGCACGCTTCTTTGTGCTGGGGATGGGCTGCTGCCGCCGCAAGACTCCTGTCTACACACCTCCTCCGCTGGTGGGGATACCACACAGCTGAGGGATGCAAGGGCCCATTCTCACTACAGCTCCTGCTCAGCATGCTGCTTAGGTAAGGTGGGCGGGGGGGATAGGGAGGGCCTCCAGTCGGGGTGGCAGCTGCAGAGACGCACCCCAAAAATGTTTGCAACCTGGTCAATCTCCCCAGTAGACCCCCCCTACACTACGCCACTGACAAATAATAATTATTATTATTATTTGGCACCCTTTATCTGATGAGCAAACGTTAGTTTACAACATAAAAACAAAACAAAAAAATAACATAGTAACAAATAAAAACAAAACCCCACCAATTTAAAAGCCATAGATTGGTACCCATGATACTCATTCAAAATTCCAAATGTGACCACAGCCCCAAAATGTTGATGTAAAATGATACACATTGGAACAAAAACAACAAAAACCCTGATGACCGCACATAACTGTATTTGCAACAATTACCCTAGGATAGTCTGAAAATGTCCATTCAGTGAAAGCCAATTTTTCTACCCACCACTCCCTTCTCCTACCCCCATGTTGTTGCCCCGAGGAAACAATTTAGTGCGTAAGGAAGGAAGAAAACAGGAAATATTAAGTTAAACTTTCCCATATTACCAAAACTAACTCTATCCTACAGCTACCAGGCTTCTTCAACTTCGGGGGGGGGGGCAAATCTCAATGCCCTTATGCCTGATCAGATAACAAAAAAACCGCCCACCCAAAACATATGGCCAATCTGGTTTTGTAAACTGTATACTCTACAGTATTGCGCAGTTAACAGTGAAGCAAGCTATGTAGAAGAATCATTAGCATGGAGAAAGTGACAGACTTTCACAGGAAAAGGTTTAGGACCAGAGAGTTGTTGACAACAAAAAGACAAGCATCAAACCAACTGCAAGTACAGCATCACATGGAGAAAGAAAGATATTAATTGACCAAGTAAATTTTAGTGAAAATAGTTTTGGAAAACTGCTACAATGATTTATATGGAAGCTCAGCCAGGGGGATTCGAGGAAGTCACCCAACAATGTTAACAAAAGTGGAACTATTACAATTAAGTTAAATGTTTGTTTGTTTGTTTGTTTGTTTGTTTGTTTGTTTTTTGATGTTCTTTTTTCTATTTGTTATAAATCTGGAAAACCAATAAAAAATTGGGGGGGGGGGATAAAAAAATGAAAGTATCACATGGAGCTACTGAAAGAGCGATATTTTTACTTTGATACAGATAGCATCTAGACTGGGCCTCAAGCCATAGCGATAGTCAGTGCAACAAATGCAAACAGGCTATATGGGAATGCATTTTTCCCACCCTTAAAAAGCTGCCTTCTAGACCAAATGATGCTTCAGAGCTGTCCTTAAGGGCAGCTCTACACACAGCACCCTACAATAGCCAAGCCTAGAAGTTACAAAAGCGCGAGTAAATGTGGCACGGCCAAGTACAGTCAAAAAGGTAAATATCTCTTCTCACCCCCTTTTCCTTATGTGCAATGTATTTTAGAACAGGTGTGGGGGAACCTTTGGCCCTCCAGATAGTACTCAACTTCCACCATCCCTGGCCATCGGACCAGCTTGCTGTGGCTGGTGAAGGTTGTAATTCAGCAACACAGGGAAGGCCAAAGGTTGCCCATACCTGTTTTTGATCATAATTTTCCAAGCAGGGACTGTTTTAGGCACTCATTCCGAGAACTTCCCCAGAACACAATATTTCAACACTACAGATAAGGTGCTGGGCTTCATTTAGGGTGGAGGATGGGGAATATCCTGTTCTCTCAAATGGTTGCCTAAGGGGAGCAGCCTTCCCCAATGAATCCACCTAATAAAGGGAGAGCAGCATCTCTCGAAATTTTCCATATCGCCTGTCACTCTTCCTCAAGCACACAAATTTAAGCTGTTTGTGTGACTCGGTGGGCGAAGCCTTTCTTAAATTTCTGCCAAATTTCCGTTTACCAATAAGGCATTTGAAGTGATGCGAATCCCTACAAGGAAATTA
Organism: Podarcis raffonei; assembly: GCF_027172205.1. NCBI lineage: Eukaryota > Metazoa > Chordata > Lepidosauria > Squamata > Lacertidae > Podarcis > Podarcis raffonei. The sequence continues at coordinate 42,547,038 of NC_070607.1, forward strand.
ACGTGAGTGTTCCTCCAGTTATTTCTGGGACTTGTTTGCGCACTGAAAGCGCAGAAACTAAACTTTTCCTGCTTTGGCCTTTTTAGTTAGTAATTTTATTAATTCATATCTATTCCCATTACTCTGGGCCGGCAAACTGAAACTTCTGCAACAAGGAGCCTAAAAAGAGGAACATTTAAAGAGTCGGGATGCTATTTAGCAAGGCCTCTTCACGTGTCACGAGAGGCTGCCTGAACCTGAATCGCCATGGTTATTGGCGGACTTCATCTGGACGCCCAAGACGGAGGGGGAAGAGAAAGAGCGTCGCTCTTTCTTCTTCGTTTCCTTCAACTCTATGGTTCCGCCTCCGTTCCGAAAGGGACGGGGCATCGCTGCTGCGCATGCGCAGCTGCTGCATACTGTGTTGCTCGTCCAGTCCCGCTGCCGCGTGGTTTCTGCCACGGGCGCTGCAAGAGCTGGAAAGTTGCAGCGCAGAGTGGTAAAGCCGGCGACCGTTGCAAGGACGAGTCTGGCCCTGCAGGCTTCCCCGGGGATATAAACTGCGTCCTGCACTTCAGCGGCGCCTATGGTTGCTTTTCTTCTCAAGGAGCTGCTCCGTATGAAACTTGACTCGGCTGCGCTTCCAGTTCAGCGAGGTTCGTGCAAGTCCAGTGCTTTTGTGTTTTTTCTCGGAAGGAAGCCCTGCTTGTGCTCGGTGGGACTTCCCCCCGAGGAAGCTCTTGCAGCTTTGCGCCCAGTCCGCCGGCGTCCCTCTTCGCAGAAATGTCAAAGCAGGCACCATAGAGATAGGTGCCTCGTGATGAAAATGACGGGAATGTTACAATAGCAATGTAATTGGGGGGCACGCAGGGGAATTTCTTATTTCTCTTTTCCTGCTTCCTCAAAAAGTCTCTGGAGGCGTTTGCAGAATAACAGATTTGGACAACTTCTTAATTTGGACCGTGAAGACACTTGGTTGCTTTTCGTGGCTCTTCAAATGTTATCTTTGCAACTATAGGAAAAGCTAGCTCATTATTGGTATTAAAACATGCACCTTCTTGCATTGCAGCAGGGATGAGGAAGACTCTGGCCCTGCAGGTGTTGCTGGGTGCAGCCCCATCAGTCCCAGACTGATGGGTCAGGGACGATGGTCAGGGATAATGGAAGGGCCATTACGCCTTTTATGTACATATGTATACCCTAAGTGGGGCAGGGGAAGCTGTACAGCTGTTGTGTGAGCATTGCAAATGTATATTTTTGTGCTTGTTCATACATTTTGAAGGTGATGAAGCAGGTCTTAAATATAATTTGAGGCAGTTGTGGGAAGCGCATTCTTCTAGAAACTCCTCATTTATTTGCCAATTAACTGAATCAGCTAGAACCATTCAGCCCCATGTTTAGCCAAACAGGCTGTGTTCAATGCATTCGGCTCTCACAGTAGCTAAAATATGTGGGGAATCTCTTTTGGCTAGATATAAAATGTGCATCTGTTTATGTGAAATGAGTTGCTTTTATTTTCTCTCTCTGCCTGCAGATTTGAAAGAGAAGCTTCATCTGTGAGTCTCAAAATGGATGGGCTTCTCAGAAGAGGGAAAACGATTCTTCCTGCTTTGAAAAATTGGATTGGTTGGTGCCAAAAGCAGCAACAGTGTTGCAGGTTTTATTCTGATCTTCATGCAAGACAAAAGTGTGTATCCCAGCACTTCCAGTCAATGAATCTGCGGGAGGATAGCATAGCATCGCAGCAAACCAGCAAACCGGGTGAACTGACATGTAAAAGTCAGAGACTGATGTTACTAGCAGGACTTATCTACCCGGCCAGTCCTGGCTGCTTCCACTATATGCCCTACACTGTCCGAGCACTGGAGAAGCTCATCAGAGTGATAGACCTAGAAATGCAGGGTATAGGGGGTCAGAAAGTGAACATGCCCGCATTGAGCTCAGCAGAGCTCTGGAGAGCCAGTGGAAGGTGGGAACTCATGGGCAGTGAACTATTACGACTGGCAGACAGGCACAATCAAGAATACTGCCTAGGACCTACTCATGAAGAGGCCATCACAGACCTAATTGCTTCCCAAGGCCATTTGTCTTACAAGCAGCTTCCCCTCTTGCTGTACCAGGTAACAAGAAAGTTTCGAGATGAGCCAAAACCACGCTTTGGGTTGCTTCGTGGCAGAGAATTTTATATGAAGGATATGTACACCTTTGATACCTCCAAGGAAGCTGCCCTCCAGACCTATGCCCTTGTGTGCAACGCTTACGGCAACATATTCAACAACTTAGGCCTTCGGTTTGTGAAAGTCCAAGCAGCTACTGGAAGCATTGGGGGGACGATGTCTCATGAATTCCAGCTGCCCGCTGACATTGGTGAGGACCGATTGATGATGTGCACAGGCTGTGACTTTGCAGCCAATGAGGAAACAATAAACCCAGATGAGAAGCATTGCCCAGTTTGCAAAGGAAAACTAGCTGAGTACAAAGGGATTGAAGTTGGCCATACCTTCTTCTTGGGCACAAAATACTCCTCTGTTTTTAATGCTACCGTCCGCACTGCAGAAAATAAGCATATTCCGGCTGAAATGGGCTGCTATGGGCTGGGTGTGACTCGGATTCTTGCAGCCTCTATTGAGGTGCTTTCTACTGAGGACGCCATTCGGTGGCCAAGCCTCATTGCACCGTATCAAGTCTGCCTTATTCCCCCAAAGAGAGGGAGCAAGGAGGAGAAAGGGGCAATGCTCCTGGAGGATTTATATGACTGTATTGTTGAAGCAGTCCCTCGGCTTAAGGAGGAGATAGTACTGGATGACCGGACACAATTCACCATTGGTAAAAGATTAAAAGATGCAAGTAAACTTGGGTACCCCTATGTTATAATAGGTGGCAAGAAGGTTTTGGATGAGCCTTCTCTATTTGAAGTATGCAATCAAAATACTAATGAGACTTTGTTCCTTACCAAAGAAGCCATTGTTAACTTGCTGAGTAAAGTGCAGACTCGCTGAATACTGGATGTGTAGCTTTTGAATACCGAAATGTCAGTGTTTCCCCTCTGCCATCTTAAGCATATGGCTATGGGAGTCTATGGGAATTATTTTTATTTGTATCTTCCAGCCCAAGGATTACTGCGAAGGCAGATAGGGTGCTGCCTATATGCCAAAGCCTCATGTGCAAACTTGGTTGTCCTTCGATTTCAACAGCAGACAGTTCCATCTGTACATTTGGGGTCTTCTGCAAAGGTGAGGATCCTGTAGCCCTCCAGATGATGTTGTCTGCACCTTCCATAATCTCCAGCCAGCATGACCAATGGCCAGGAGTGATGGGAATTGTAGGCTGACAATATCTGGAGGGCCACAGTTTTCCCACTGCTTATTTTGCATAACCAAAGGCCGGCCTTTCGTTATGCAAAATAATAATAGTGTCCTGCTTGACAATTATTTGGGGGACAGCAGCCTGGAGCTAGATGTGATTAAGCCTTAAGGTAAAAAGAAAGTTTGCAATAATGTGTTTGCCAGTGCAGCTGTGGTCATGGAAGCAAAAGGGGAATCCCCACCTCTAGTTTTTCTTAGGTGCGCTGTGCCTCTGTGTGAGGGACTCTCATGGTCTGAGTACTTAACTGGATTTGTCCCATCTGGTCATCAGCTACATGAATTCAAAGACTGAGTTGCTGCTTACGTACTAGTGGGTCTTGATTATACTAGCCAAATACTTCCTGGAAGGATTCAAGATGGACTTTGCTAAAAAAATATATATACCAAGTTGATCTTTGTAAACTTTTTTTTTTAAAAAAAGAAAAGAAAAATCATGCCTTCTTGAGTAGAGTATTACCTCTCCCCCACCTGCATGTTGATTAAAAGTAAATTTTCCTCTTCTGACTGTAGGGTTCGATTTCTAAGTATGGAACCAAATTCCAAACAACAAAATTAATGGAACCTGGTTAATGTTGAGCTTCTGAGTAAGCCAATTAAATTGGCTATTATTCTGAAATCCTGACAGCTGATTGCCAAATAGGCTGCTGCTGTTCTTCCCCTCTTTAAGATCATGTACTGTAATCTGAATTTTCAGTATTCATAAGCATTTCACTTAATTAAAAGATATACAGCTAAGTTTGAATATTGTTTTGCTTTAAATATGACATACCCACACTCCGGTAACTTTTTCCCAATGATAAAGCAGTTGTGAGCATTGAGCATGGCTAAGAGAGTAAGGCTGCAGTCTTAGCCCCACCTAATTGGAAATCAGCTCCATTGAATTAAATAGGATTTGCTACTGAGTAGCTATGTTTAGGATTGCACTGTAAGCCAGGAATGGAAAGCCTGTGACCCTCTAGAACAGCCTTTCTCAACCTGTGGGTCCCCAGATGTCGTTGAACTACAACTCCCATCACCCCTAGCTAGTAAGACCAGAGCTCAGGGATGATGGGAGTTGTAGTCCAGCAACATCTGGGGACCCACAGGTTGAGAACTGCTGCTCTAGAAGGTTCTAGAACTGCTGCTCTAGAAGGTCTTCCCTTGCCCTTTGCCATGTTCAGGGCCAATTGGAGAAAGGTAATTTAGCCTGGGGCCTCAAGCTTAAAGTGGGCCACAAATATAGGCACTTGTTAAGTTTTGCAACTTGTTTTTATGTGCAGCGGATCAAATTGCAATACATTCTAAGTTCAGAACTGCAAATTTAAGCAAATAAGAGATGAGATTTGATAAAATACATTACTTTTTTGTTAAGTGATGCAGATTTTGCCACATGCTAAATGCGACATTGCATGTAAGCAAGTTTTTCCCTCAAGAATAAGTGCATTTGCAAAGAAAGAGTCTGGAAAAGTATTCTTTTTAAAAAATCAAATTATGTCTTATTTCCTCCGCCGCTGCCCACATGCCACATTTTGTTTTTGCATGTTGTCATATTTCCATGACTGCATTTATTATTATGGGGCCTCAAAAACAGGAAGGGGTCTGTGAGCCTCCCCAGGTCTCCGAGAAGGCCTGGTCACGTTGCCTAGGGCTGATGGGAGTTCAACAATTGGAGAATCACACATTCCCCATCCCTGTACTTGTTCATGTAATGTAAAAACATAGTTTGTTACATCCAAACAAGAACTACATAGGTAGAGTACTTTGAGTACTCTGAAATACCATTTAAGTGCATAACCATTTAACTTAGATATCTGGTAGGGATGTTACCATTATTGGTCATTGTTCTCCCCCCACCTTTCCTACCATCTCTCACACATTTTCTTGGGAATAAAAACATCCTTACAATAAATCCTATTCTGTGGAATTTAGCTTCAGTCTACTTAGAGCATCTTTGTTGTCAAATTGTACAAATCTCAAACCAGCAGCAAACTGATCACTTAGGATAGTAGTTTTCAACCTTTTGAAATCCAGGACTCTCCTTTAACCCCAAAGTGCATTGGGGAACCCATTTCTCTCTCTCTCTCTCTCTCTCTCTCTCTCTCTCTCTCTCTCTCTCTCCCCCCCCCCCCCCCAGATATTTGTGTGGTGATAGTGCTGCTGCTGTGACCCACTTTGGACCAGGATGTGACCCAGGCTCTGGCTCCCCCTGGGTGTTTGCTTTTGTACAAATCTGGCGTGCCAGGCATGGTTCCCTGTGCTTAGAATTACTGCAAAGGAAGTCCTGTGCCCACTAACTTTAGGTGAAAGTCCCACTGAATTCAGTGCAATTTATCCCCAAATAAATATGGATTGGATTGGCCTGCTTGAAGATCAGCATGTAAGCAAAAGCAGCCATTGCATGAAGCCAGCATCTCCTGGGATAATGACTCTGGTTTCGTCTGGGGTTGCAGTTACTCTTGCTGGTGTGCTACGAGATGAGAATGAAGTGTCAGGTTGCTTCCTCCCACTGTGTTCCTGTGACTGGGAGAATTTGGGGGGACTACCCTCCCTTTGGGGGGGGGCGTCTCTCTGTTTCTTATACTTTGGCTCTCTCTCACCCATCCTCCCTGGGCAAGTAAAAGTGGAGGGCTCCTTCGGAATCATCCTTCTTGACAGAAGAAACAATTGAGAGGTGGGAGTAAAGATGATTCCCTACCGCGAACAATAGTGTACTGCTAAGGGATACAAGACAGGGCCAAGGAAAGGACAGTGCTCAAGAGAGCAAGTATTACAGTATTCCACAACCATGTTCAGCTCCCTTACCCAGGATCTTGGATACAATGCAACAAGCAGTGTTGTCTTGAATGATGACACAAACCTCTCCATTGTGACATTGACTAGTAAGCCCTTTCTTCCCTCAGAGGAAAAGGAATGTGAACCCAGCAAACAGCTGGGAGCAATCACCAACAAGTAAGCAAGTGTATTTCTTTTTCTGATCTGCTCAACTGAGTCTCTATGGTTGAGTCCATCAGTTCCTCAGTATCTGGTCTAATACCTTTATCCACAAATGTGTCAGAATCATTTAGGTACTCGGCGAAGTACATGACTAGGTCGCCTTGGTAATTCTACTGATTTTCTGTCCCATTTTTCTGAGATACTAAATATAAATGTAACAAATCTGTTTGGCATGTTTAATTATGGATTGTTTCTATGCAAATCCCAAGAAACTGAGAGATGGAAGTAGGGATGATAACCTACCCAAAACAATAGCATACTGCTAAGGGATACAAGACAGGGCCAAGGAAAGGCCAGTGCTCAAGACAGCGAGTATTATTCTACAACCATGGTCAGCTACCTTACCCATTGTGTTCAGGATCTTAGATACTATACAACCAGCACTGTTGGCTTGAATGATGACACAAACATCTCCATTGTGACATTGACTAGTAAGACCTTTTTTCCATCCGAGGAAAAGGAATGTGAAACTAGCAAATGGCTGTGCATGTTCACCAACAAGTAAGCAAGTGTGTGAGCTTTCTGTAGGGATCAGCTGAGCCTCTTATAAAAGTAGTATACTGCCCAGGTCAAGAGAAGTAATAGTACCACTCTATTCTGCCTTGGTCAGATCCCACCTGGAGTCCTGTGTCCAGTTCTGGGCACCACAGTTCAAGAAGAATATTGACAACCTAGAGAAGGGTGACCAGTATGATAGTGTCTGGAAACCAAGTCTTATGAGGAACAGTTGAGGGAATTGGATATGTTTAGCCTGGAGGAAAGGAGAACTGATATGATAGCCACCTTCAAATGTCTTAAGGGCTGTCACATGGAAGATGGAGCGAAATTGTTTTCTGCTGTTCCAAAGCATGGGACCTGAATTTAAGTGGATTCAAATGATTCTGATGAAGCATTTGGGAGAAATTTCCAATAGTAAGAGCTGTTCAGCAGTGGAACAGGCTCCCTTGGGAGGTGGTGGACTGTCCTTCCGTAGAGGTATTTCAAGAGAGGTTGGATGGTCATCTGTCAGAGATTCTTTAGCTGTGATTCCAACCACAAGGCATATTGGTTTTCACATTCCCAGTGCTGACTACTGCTTTCCAAACATTTCGTATCAAAATCTGAATTGGTTGTCAACTTTTCTTTTTACAAAGACACTAGACTGTCTTTTATACTTTCTTCTCTTAAATGGGCTAGAAGAGCTGCCTATAGAACCAAAATGTATAGCTCTGGGTTCTGCAAGGATCTTGGACTGCGTAGGCTTGAGCCATTTTCTATCTAAATTTCATGGTTAGAGCGTAAAACAAGCATAAAATTTAAAAGGTGAACAGTTTTTGACCACCAATGCTGTTTTCCTTTTTTCCCCCCAGCTAATATCTTGTGATCTCTAATTAATCAAGTTGTAATAACATCACCATCTCTATAAAAGCTGATAACTTCTGTATGTACACAGAACTTTCTACCGATCAGCTCAGAAGAGAGTCTGGCAGTTGGGGTCCTCTCCAATACAGTTGCTTTGTTTTTAATAGGGTATTGAACAGACTTCAACCCTAATCACAATGTGAAGGCTTGATTCCACCACAACTCTATATGCCCTAGTTTACACGTAAGTCAACCCATGGTTTGATGTGAATGCATGAGTGTGGAAGCTGCCAGATTGAGGCCACTTTGTTCATCCACAAGTCCTGCTGTGAGTAAGCCATGCTTTGGCTTAGCATGTTGCCTGAGTTTGGGCTCATGAGTTGTTTCCTCCAGAAAAACCTTGAGCTATAAACTGGAGACAAACTTTATTTGTGGCATGTACTTTGTCTGGAGCAAGAGAAACAATGAGCCCAGATTCAGGTGACACTAAACTAAAGCATGGCTTAAGCCATCTCACAGCAATGCAACAGCAGGAGGACCAAAGCCAGCCGAAAATCTGCAAGGCAAAATATTTGAAGTTCACCAGTGAGGCATCACTGATATTCTAAATTCCTGACTCTCATACAGGAACACTGCTCATGTTGTGAACATCGGTCTTCAAGACTGGAACGCCAAAGTCTGGAGAAGTCAAGCTATGGGTCAAGATTTTCAAAATGGATCTTACTATAGATCTTTGTGAATGAAGGAGGGAAGGACAATACCAACAATCTTTTTCTAGCTGGTGAAGAATCAGTTGCTCTTCTGGTACTTAACAAATAAACAAACAAACAAACAAACATAAACTCTCTGTGATCCCAAAGATGGAAAAAGAAATAAAAAAAACTGAGAATGAAGAGTCAGTTGAAGTCCAAACAATTCAACAGTGCCCCCTGACGACAAAGAGAGAATTATCCAGGAATCCCCTACTGCTGGAAAACTGCCTGCCAGATACAATTTCTGAAGGTGAAGACAAATGACCTCTAGGGTTTGGAGAGTAAATATGTAGAGTGAAGAACTAAGTATAATATATAAGGCATAAATACTAAAACTCGAATCTTTTAGCTCATTCCCCAATGTGCGTCTGACAATGCACAAGCTTGAACCTTAGTTGCCTAGGTTAATGCTTCTAAATGTTTAGGGAACCATAACATCCAAAAGACCTTGGGAAGCCACTGCAAGTCAGTGGATGATACCCAGCTAAGTGACACTCAGAGCAGACCCGCTGGAATCAAGTCCGTGGAATCTACTCTGATGTTTACTCACATTGGTATCACCCAGTTCAGTTTAGTTTATTTAAATAATTTCTTACCCACTTTTTATTGCCACGGGCAATTCCAAAGTGAGATAACAAGTTTTAAAATGATGTGGTAAAATAAAACACAGGTGCAACGATGCATCTGTTACTACTTACACAGAACTTACACAAAATTGAAACATCAGGCTCCTCATTGATGCCTAGCAGGTACTTGTGTGAAAAATTGTAATCAAGTACTGAACTAGATGAACCAATAGCCAGATTCACTATAAGGTAACTTCCTAAGTACTTGACCAAACAACTTTAAACCAGACAGGGCCTGTGTAAAGTAAAGAAATATCAGTCTTTTTCGGCTCTGATTTTGCCGTTGTACCAAAATTAGACTGGCAATTTGATAGTTAGATTTTTACCAGTCTACTAAAGCAACTGCCGAAGAAGGGGCAGAGACTGGAGAAAGAACTCTGAGTGAGATATATTTTATATATTAAGTGGAATGGAAATAATGTTGGTAAGTAGATGATAGATACCAAAACCCCATACTCTCGCTATGGTTAGATGAAGTTAGATGAAGACTGCAATTGGAGGATTTCTACTTGCATAGAACCCTTCCTCAGCTGGAAGTCTTAATTTGCACCATGAAACTATGTTTTAACTTCCTGATGACCTACCATTGAGTTTCAAAGAAAGAGTCCCAAATAAATGGCTCAAGATTAGAAGTGAACAAAATAGCTATGTTTGGAGGAAGGAGATTTTTGCACAAGTCTTAGTAAACCTCGGCTCATTATCACACACCCCGACAGCAGGGGTGGGAACCCTTTGGCCCTCAAGATGTTGCTGAACTACAACTCCCAGCTCTAGCAAGCAGGGCCAATGACCAAGGATGATGGCAGCAACATCTGGGAGGCCAAAGGTTATCCACCCCTGTGTTAGAGTAACAGTACCAGGAGACATTTTCGTTCCAACTGCAACCTCAGTTCTATTTACTTTTTATTTGTAACAGCTTCAGTAACCTCCAGCAATGCCTATGGAATGATGCTGTATGACGCAAAAGGAAAGGAAAAGGAAACACCGCTAGCCTCTGATGACCGTGATAAAATGGTAGGAACCTGTTCTTAATACTCTGCTAACTCTAACATTGCCCTTCCCTGCACTTTGCTTTCAACACATCTGCAATATTCTGCATATACCTGAACCTTAATATTAGATAGCTTCAGAACTTATTTCAGTGCAAGAGCTCAACTTTGGAAGGCATAAAGCTTTATTGAATAATAGATAATTTCAATTTGGGGTAAGGTGCTAACGGAGGAGATCAGACTATACCAGTATAATGAGGGTCTCTCTTCTATTGGGCCCATCCCAGTCACGGACTCACCTTCCATGTTAGCTCATAGATAATTTGCTGACTTCAAAGTCTTGCAAAATAAAAATATTCCTCTTTTTTTTTTTTACTATGGTGACATGAGCTCTTAGAACTTAGTCTTCCTTTTCCCATTCAGACGACCTGGCCCTTGTATAATCACAGGGATTACTTTCTTGCACATTGTTCAGGGAAGACTAAGGGAAAGTGAACTGATTGTGAGTGAAGGAAATAGAGGAAGCAGAGATGGTACTGATTTCCGATTATTATGTTCAAAGTCTTAGTAAACAGCTTTCCACGAAAAAGGTATTGCTCCCTTCCTGTATCCCAGTACAGTGGTATCTCTGGTTACGTACTTACGATAATTCGTTCTGGAGGTCTGTTCTTAACCTGAAACTGTTCTTAACCTGAAGCACCACTTTAGCTAATAGGGCCTCCCACTGCTGCCGCACCGCCACCGCACGATTTCTGTTCTCATCCTGAAGCAAAGTTCTTAACCCGAGGTATTATTTCTGGGTTAGCGGAGTCTGTAACGTGAAGCGTATGTAACCCAAGGTCCCACTGTACTGGCTGGATGGGGACACAGGTGGCGCTGTGGTCTAAACCACTGAGCCTCTTGGGCTGCTGATCGGAAGGTTGGTGGTTTGAATCCCCATGAGGGAGGGAGCTCCTGTTGCTCAGTCCCAGCTCCTGCCAACCTAGCAGTTCAAAAGCATGCCAGTGCAAGTAGATAAATAGGTACCACTGCAGCATGAAGGTAAACAGCATTTCCATGCACTCTGGCTTCTGTCATGGTGTTCCGTTGTGCCAGAAGTGGTTTAGTCATGCTGACCCCACGACCCAGAAAACTGTCTGTGGGCAAATGCCAGCTCTCTCAGCCTGAAAACGAGATGAGCGCCGCAACTTCATAGTCACCTTTGACTGGCCTTAACCATCCAGGGGTCCTTTATCTTTACCTTTACCTTACTGGCTTGATGTTCAATGCATGTTTTCTGTGTTAAAGCAGAGAATACCGGGCAATCAGCAGAATGTCTAATGCCATTCAGCATTCTATTGCCCTCCTTTCACATGTTATGATGCAACTGGCTCTGGAAACTGGTTCTGAACAAATACGGTCATATGTGAAAATGCTATTAAAATCTTCCACCCTTTTCTTGCTAGTCTCATATGCATTCACAGGAATTCGATTCAAAAATGAGTGGGAACGGTAATCAAAACTATCGGCATGGGAATCAGAAATTGCAGCTGGTGGAGCAAACAATGGTGAGTCAGATGCAATGCACATCCTTTATTTGTGTATTTAATAGCTTGTACAATTGGTGTAAGTGTTTGACCAGTGCAGGGGGGGGGGAATCACACATTAGTGCAGCTGTAGCAGCAACAGAACAGAGCAGACACGTGAAGAGTTTTTCCTCACAGAATTTGCTGCTGCTCTTTCACAGGCACAGATTTTAGACCTGCCTCTGGACAGCATCGACTCGCGCTCCACAGCTTTGCGCTGTCAGGGCATGCTTCTCATTCAGGACCTAAGGTATGTCGGATCTACAACCCAACATCCTCCCTGACCCAAATGTTGAAGCAAAGCTCAGAAGAAAAGTGCTAAGAATAGAGTTGAATAATGCCATCAGGAAGAGACTACCTCAGGCTGGGGTAACCCAGCCAGATGGGTGGGGTATAAAGAATTATTATTATTATTATTATTATTATTATCATCATCATCATCATCATCATCATCATCTGTATCTGTGGAATTATTTGAAACAAACTACACAGAAAAGCCAAACCTGTCTCAGCTCTGTTGATATGGAAGGGATTGTCTTGCTTTATTGCGCTACTGACGAATTACATGACCTACATTGGTGAGCATGGAGTCCTCTGATCTTGACCCTGGTAGTTCTGAATTCCAGTCAGAGCCATGGGCTCAAGGCAGGCATACTCACACCAGATTCTGGTCAGTGGCTACCCCTTTGTAGCTGCCCATTCCAGTAGGCACTACACAGCTCAGACATGGTTTGTTTTCTTTCCTCGGTACTCTGAACTTTTTCTGTGTTAAGCTCCATTTCCGTAAGGAAGAATCGTAACGTACATTGAATGCTCTGTTTCTTCTCCCCCGACCGCCATTCCTCAGCCAAGTGGAGCCTTCTCATTGGCCTAAAGAGAAGCTGCTCAGCACTTGCATTGCCAGCGTCTTTGCCTTGCCCTCGGTTGACACTTTACAAAGTCAGAGCAAAGAAGAAGTTGACGTACAGGTATTTTCTCACTTTGTTGCAGGTGGGGGGGAGAACTGTGTCCCTCCAGATGTCTCTTGCTGGGTTGTAGCTCCTATCATTCCTTGCCTTTCGCTATTCTAGCTGGGGCTGGTGAGATTTTGCGTCCAGTCTGGGGGGGAACATAAGATTTCTCACGACCAATTTACTGCTTATGGAGAGGGTACGGTATGTGCCCGAATAAGAACATCTTGCTGTTTGAATCTATACGGTTTAAAAAGAAAAGAGAAAGAACTGTACTGATTTGGGGAAGGGGGTGGCAAAAACATGACCCTATGTGGAACAAAGATACATCAGTCTGGTTAAAGGAACCCAAATTTGATGTTGATGATAACAAGCCCTAAGTTCCCTTTTGAAGCCATTTTGTACCTCCTATATGTTCACGATGACCATGTGAGCTAGGTGAAGCTGGGTTGGTGACTGGCCCAGGGCAGGAAGTGAGCAAAAACAATGAGTTTTTGTTTATCAAGGTTCACAAAAAAGAAAAGAAAATTGCCTGCAGTTTGCTGAGAGTGTGAAAGAGGGTCTTTGCATGTAGTTCAAGAAAGCTAATGCCATTATAAACATGTTAATCTTTAAGATATCACAAAACTTATCTGTGGGACCTTACTTCATGCATTCCTCTTTTTAGGAAGAAGGGGACCCTATTTTGAGAACTGCACCAGGGCTCCCAACCATCTTAACCCATCCTTGGGCAAAAGTAGGACGAAATACACTGAGCGTGTTGTTCACTGTTAGGCAACCCCTATGCGTTGTAATAGGGCTTATGGGGGAGAGTTACACTCACTTTTGAATCACAGCTTTATTAGTTATGTCAGTTCATGGACACTGTTGGCATCCAGCTGTCTCGAGAGACAATGGAGTGCACCTCCAGGGGTGAAGTCAAACTGCTGGAGAATCACAGCTATGGCTACAGAGACCAGTAACTTGTAACTGCTGCCTCCCGTGTTGCTTTTGCAGTGGTCCAAAGGAAAGCAGAGCAATACATTTGGCACCAGCTTGGCTGCAGGAGTTGCTGGAAACAGGTGTACAAGGTGCCACCCAACCATCTTAGGGACTCCACTCCAGATTTGTGTAGAGTTTACTCTTTAGCCTTTTCCTCTCCCAAAGGTGTTGCACCTGCAATGTTATAGTAATATATTATGCAACATTTTTTTTCCTTCTCAGGCATTGTACAAGCAGACCTTAGAGGCTATAGAATCAATGCTGAAAAGCTTATTGGCAGAAAGACCAAACATAGATGAACTGGCCACACTCTTAGAAGTAAGCTCCTGTTATCTATTTGTGGCTCAAAGAATCACAAGTGATGAGAATATGCCCTATAGCTAGGTTCATGAAGTAGTCTTTCTTTTCTTTCTTGGTGTATATGGTTCTCCTCGTGCCAATACAATCCTCACAACAACCATGTGAGTCATCGTGGAATGAGAGATACTCACTGGCCCAAGATCACCCAATAAGGTTCATGGCTGAGTAGAGATTTGAACCACTTTGTGCCCTGTTATAGTCAAACAGTGTAATTGCTACACCACGCCCTCTCAGACAGATCTTTGGTTGAAATGGCATTTGCTGCTCAGGGAGCATAGAAGTGCCTCATTCACCGAAATCTACTTGTGGGTTTTTTGTTTTTCTTAGGGGGTGTTAAAATCAATTTTCAAAGATGTCCACTCAGAATGGCTCCTTTCAGTTTGGTCAGGGAGAGTTACAAGAACGGGAATAAGAGGCCAGACAGCAAGCCATAAGATTGTTGACAGGACTTAGCATGACATTATTCAGAACTTTAAAGACCGGAAGGAAAGCACCCAAAGTGGAATTTGGATTTCCTTGACATTGGGAAGTAACACAGGAAGTGCCCTTTCGCCATATTCTTTAATCTTTGGAAACCAGGAAAAGTGTCAGGGTGGGAGGGGAAATGAGGGAGGAAGTAACCTAGCTTACTTCCTCTCTGTGAGGTTTTGACAGCTTTGAGAGAGCAACCTGAAGGGTCCATGCCTGAAGTTCCCCACCCAGGTTTTCCCAAACTTGGGTCTCCAGCTGTTTTGGACTACAGTTCCCATCATCCCTGACCACTAGTCTTGCTACCTATGGATGATGGGAGTTGTAGTCCAAAAACAGCTGGTGACACAAGTTTGGGAAACCCTAGCGTAGCCAACAGCGAGCTTAATGATATGATGGCTGGACTTGGAATAAGGCAGCTTCCTGGGTTCCTTTCTGAAAGACAAAAGCATGACTTTGAAAAATTACAATAGTATGCACTTTCTCTTCTTATACAGTTGCTAACAGTTTGCTCCCACTACCCTTACAGCATTTGATGCCCTGGATGATATCAGGACAAGCACATGAGCGGGCAAGAGCAGCGAACACCTATGTATCCCTGTTAAAATTTGCAGCCACCTGCCCCACGTTTCATGTGAGTGCTGCCCTCTGGCTTGAGGTGACTGGGCAACGGGTCTTGTGAGACCTGCAAATGTTTAAGACAGAAAATGGAGGTAGAGAGATGTGACTGGCTCTGTAGTGTGAATATTGCATTCTTCTTGTGCACTGAAGTGAGTGGATAGAGACTGTGAAAAGGTTAGAGGGGCTAGGATGGATTCAAGGGATGCACACACCAAACAGAAGAGCAACCCTAAGTCTCTTCTCTTGACTGTGCTAGCAAGTTTAGGGACTGGTACCCACTGGAATCTGATGCTTTATTTCTGCCTCACTATTCTTCTACTAAAAAGGGGTGGGGTGAGTGACTAGAGTCTGGGATGGCCAGAAGCAAATGAACAAGACATTTTCTAATATCCAAATGGTCTATTAGAGACAAAACTGGCCTATTATAGCTTGGATCCCTTATATCCTACAAAAACCATGCTACAGCTATGAGCCATAGCCTTTTCACAGTATTGCTGCTACAAACTGATAATGGGTATGAATCTAAACCCTGTGAAGGTGTTCTGCCCCACACACAATTAGGATCACTGTGAGAGAGCTAGCCAGCACCTCTGTCACATCCCCAATGCCCAGCCTTGCCACCCCTATGCAACATGGGAGGGCAAAAGTAAGACCATAGACAGCTGTACAACTTGGGACCAGATGATCTAAAAGATCATCTCGCCCTCTATATATACAGGGAGAGAGCCTTCTGCACATGCCTTCTCATCAGGAAGTCCATTCCACATGATACAGGAATTGGGCCCTGAGTTTGGTGGCATCCAGCCGCTGGAACTCCCTTCCACTAGATATCACACAGGCACCTGTGGAAGACCTTTCTTCTTTAACAAGCCTTTTAAGTGGAGGTCTGTACCCCAGTTCTATCTGAATCGGATTTGAAATTATTTTAAAACTGCTTTTATCTATTGTTTTTAATTGTTTATGGTTTTTACTGTGAAGCTGCTTGGATATACTTATATGAAATGATTCATAAATGGAATCAGATAAATAAAATTATTATTACATTTTTATCCCACCTTTTCTCTAAGGAACTTCAGTTGGTGTACATAGTTCCCCCCCCCCGCCATTTTGTCCCCGCAACAACCCTGTGAGGTAGATTAGGCTCAGAAGCAAGATCAAGCTTTGTGGTCAAGAGGGCACTAGAACCCAGGTCTCCCAGTTCTTAGTCCAACACTCTAACCACAACAACACACTGGCACTCTGCAGTGTCTGCAGCACAAAGCCTATTGTCTCTGTAGAGGCTTCCCTCATGACTCAGAACCCCCTGGTCATGCAAGGCTTGTTCTCATTAAGAGTGCAGCAGACTTCCTGCTGCAGTTGTTTGCTCTCCTGTGTGTGGAGGGGTGGCAGAGCTGGCTGTTGGAGGCATGGTGGAGTCGGTAGAGGCAGCTAGAATAGCCCTGTCTCCCTCTCCTTGTGCGAGGAGAATAGCCGGAACAGGGTACAAGGCTCATCAGAAAAAGACAGTATAATTCCAAACATCAGTTCATCCAAACAGGTGAACTTCTTTCATTCAGGAACCACAAAGATTCCTTCTCTTCCCCTCTGTGTCAAAAGACAGCACTCTCAATTTCTCCATTCAGGTGTCACCTGATGGATGTCCTAAGCTTGGGCATCTGATTGGTCAGCTGTGTCTGCGTCTCAATGACCCCCAAGAGGAAATTGGTGAACAGGCTATGGAAGGCATGTATTTCCTGTACTCCCTTATGCTGCGCCAAAAGGGTAAGATAGGAGCTGTGAAAACTCCAGTATCCAAACTATGCATCTATATAGAAGTAGTAGACTGTACTTTATTTGGCAGCCATAGACTTGTTGCCCTTGACACTCTCTTCTTATGTCCTGTATTTTATTATATCTGGGTAATAATAATAATAATAATAATTTTATTTTATTTATACCCCACCCTCCCCAGCCAGAGCCAGGCTCAGGGCGGCTAACACACAATAAAATCACAGTAAAAACATAATGGGGGGGGCAATTTAAAATACAGGTTAAAATGCAATTTAAAATGTAGCCTCATTTTAAAGTAGCCGATAAATCAAGACCATAAAGAGAGGGAAACATAAGGGTCAGACTGAGTCCAAACCAAAGGCCAGGCGGAACAGCTCTGTCTTGCAGGCCTTGTGGAAAGATGTCAAGTCCCGCAGGGCCCTAGTCTCTTGTGACAGAGCGTTCCATCAAGTTGGGGCCAGTACTGAAAAGGCAGTATTGCATTATATCAGGAATTCCCGATTTTCTCTCTTCTTTTTTTGACCCAAGGGCACATTTGGAAATATTTTTTTTTTGTCAAGACGCCTTGAGTTGCCTGCAGTGAGAGAAGGTGTTTAATAAATTTAATAAAGAAGAAGAATCAACTGTTGTTGGCACCACATAATACCCATTTCACAGAAGAAAAAACAGGGGTGCTTAGAAACTCCAGGCCCCCACATTAACAAAAGACAAAACACCTGCACACACATGCAGACAAATAACTGCAGGACTACTGTTATTATAAGGTGCCTATTTTCTAAGCACCTCACATATATCAAAAGACAAGATAGTCTCTGACCACAAGTTTGCAATCTAACAGACATGAAACAGGGAGGGGAGGGAGAGGGGAGGGAGAAGGAACCTTCACTAGCCAATGAGTGGAGCCAGATTGGTCTTCCCATTGCCGCAATGTTCTTGTTGCGATGCAGGAGGTGCAGCCTCTCAATGGTATCAGAAGCCAGTGTGTGCTTTCCTTCAGCTCTGCAGCTGAATAATCGCACACCAACTTAAAACCAACTTAAAGTTTTCAAAACAACTTTCTATTATTTCATTTGCAAAGAAGTATTCTGGAAAGATCCACAGCAGAGACTATTAATTTGATGCATTGCATCATTGTTAGGGGATTCCAAAAATCTGGAGAGACATGCCCATTTTGTGCAACAGCAAAGAGTGCTTTTATTTAGTTAGCTGTTCTGCAGACACTGGTCTGTTTGCCCTTGATGCTCCTTTTGTCTCTGCCATAGTGCGTTGGATTTTGTGCTGACAACCCCTGTAGTCCTCACTGTGCAGAAGCTGGAGAAGATCCTGCCTAACGTAGCTACAAAGTGGGACTTTGAGAGAGGTCCCTGGTGGAGAAGATATTCTTGATCTATAGCTCAGTGCCAAATCATGGGTGGTCACATCTCAGTTGCAGCAGGATACCCGCTCTGCAGTTTCCAGAGCTAATTTGAGAATTAACGAGGATTTTGGAATGGGGCAGGGCAACCCAGGTTATTGTTATGCATCCCCACATCTCCAGGTTCCAGGGGCAATACTATCCAGGGTTTGTCTTCCTTTTGGAGAAGAGACGATGAGAGATATATGCCATTTCTGTAATATTTGCTTTATTTGCAAACGTTCAAGTGGAGCATTGGAGGAGGCAAACAGCTTATTTTGTTCCAGTTACTTAACTGTGCTGTGGCTTGTACAATGAGCAGTATGCCTATCATCTAAATAAACAACCTTCACAACTTTTAATTAGTTGGCATGCAATTGATTCTCACCTGCAAAATAGTGGCTTCCTGGGAGCAGCTTGTGTCTTTCTGCCTTCCTTTCCTGTTCCAAAACACACGTCTGTTGTTCCTGTCATACATTGAACCCAAGACCCACCTTAGCTGTGGGTGAGTCCCAAAGTGTTTGTTGGGCATTCTGTGCCATTTTCCTGCAATTTCCCTAATGAAAGATGTGGCTGGAACAGTTTGGCCACTGGCCATTAGGTGTCATTAGCCAGCCATTCTGGCTCCTTCTCTCCCTTTTTTCCAAATTCCAGACACCCACACAGCAACCTGAGAGCAAACTCTCCGCTTGGAGAAACTTTAAAGTCACTCTTTTTCTCATTAGGCTTCGAAAACAAAAGTGACTCCCTGGAAGCAGAAGAGATCCAACTGTATGAAGAGATTCTGGGTTCCTATGACCCTACTACGTCTCATCAAAATATCACCCATATTATTCAGGTAATTGTTCCGTGCTGGATATGATGCAACACAGAGGATATGCAAACTGCAGAGGCCATCGTAACTTAGTCTGATAGGGTGTAAGGTAGGGGTAGAACCATAATTATTACTACATCTTTGTAGTGAGTTTTGAGGCAAAGATTTCCACTTTCAGATCATAGGTCAGCAGTGCTGCAATTCTACATGCACTTTCTTGAGAGGCGAAAGACCCACTGAACTGTGTGGCACTTCTGAGCTTGCATGCATGGGATCTCCCCCATTTTCAGTTTTCTGATTTAAACTTGTGGAAGGGCTGTAAGATCAGTGGGAGAGCACGTGCATTGGGTAAGAAAGGTCTCAGGTTCAATCCATGGGATTTCCAGGCCGGGCTGTGAACGTCTTTTGCCTGGAACCCAGAAGACTTACTACCAGCCAGTGAAGACAGTACTGAGCTAGAAGAACTGGTCTGGTTTCGTCCGTAAGATGAAAAGCTGAGAACATCAGGTTTTGGATCTGTACACCTTTACTTGGGAGCAAATTCCAGAGTAGCTGGTTGGATTTAACTTCCATGTGACGTGGCAGAGGAACGGGCTCCTCCACAGAACCTTTAATTCCTTCCTGCAAAGGTCTCTTAGAACAAGGAAGCCCTGCCAGTTGAGTTTGCCTTGCTGTTGTCCTCTCAGCTGCATCCCCTACCACAAAGTGCTGCTCTGTGTCTCCTCTCTTAGGAATTTCTGCCCTACCTCACAGCACTACAGATCACAGAGCTTTTGTTGACCGCTATAGACTGCCTAAAGGAAGCCAATAGGAGCACCACTGCGGCATCACGTGACATCACATCTGTAATCCTGCAGCAATACATGCACAGGTTACATGGGCAGGTAGGAGATGTTTGGAGCCTGCAGAGACCCCAGCAGTGACAGAGGCGGCTTCTGGAGAGGCACGATTACCATTTTATACCTTGAGATAAACCGTAAAACCCATTTACAGTTTATCTGTGGTGAAGGACCATTAATGGTCTTGGCAAGGCTCTGTCAGTGCTCACAGGATGTTTTCCTGTGTCAGTGCCTAATTATTGATCAGCTGACGAGTGCTCCCTGTACCATAGAATTGCAGAGTGGGAAGGGACCCCGAGGGTCATCAAGTCCAACACCCCACAATGCAGGAATCTCAGCTGAAGCATCCATGACAGATGGCCATCCAACTTCTAC
Source organism: Podarcis raffonei (assembly GCF_027172205.1). Lineage (NCBI taxonomy): Eukaryota > Metazoa > Chordata > Lepidosauria > Squamata > Lacertidae > Podarcis > Podarcis raffonei. Next base: position 42,567,199 of record NC_070607.1, read on the forward strand.
CAATCTTCAGGAGAACCCAAATGACCAGAGCAGGGGATCGTTGCGCCTTCTCACCTCCAGGACCAGCCTCAGATGTTTTGCTGACTGAGCAAATAGTCTCCCCAGCCTAAGTCCAGTTGCATTATTTTGGCACTTGAGATGGAAAATCCCACAGGCACTTCTCCCCCTCCCTAGCAGTGAAAGTACAGCAATAATAAATATCTTAAATACCTTAAATGATCTTAAATAATAAATATTTTAATGATTTGTTGCTTGGCCATGAAAACAGGGGGTCGCATCCATACCACACATTTAAAGCACGTGGCTTCCCTCAAATATTCCTGGGAACTGCAGTTTACCCCGACAAAGCTACAGTTCCCAGGATGTTTTGGATGACATACTTTAAGTATATGTTTGCTTTCTGCTCTTTGAGGGCTCTGGTTTGTACCTTGTGGTGTGGTCCCTGCCCCAGCGCTGCTTCCCTCTAGCAGGGCATTGAACTGAAGCATGCTTGTTTCCTTCAAGGTGCCGGAAATTGTGGATAAGATCTACCAGCAGCTTGGTTCCATTTACCAGTACCAGGACAGGCAAATAATGATGGGGGTCCTGGCCCAGCTGGCTCATACCTACATGGCAGAAGTATGCAGTGCCCTTCTCCAGTGCCCTCTACCAATTGACAGGTACATAGTTCAATGATGCTTAGTCCTGCTGGGTCAGCCTTCAATCCCTGGACACCTTGGGGTGGGGGGTGGGGAACATGGGAACACGGGTTCCCATCCTCTCCCACCTGCAATCAGGCCTCAGTGCTCCAGAAAATACAAATCAGAAAATACCTAAAGCCAGCAGGGAAGATTCTTATGAGTGCCACCTTTTCCTGCAAGGAGAGAGTGGGAACCGGAATGGCCTCCCGCGGTCATCCTTCACAACCAGTTCCCATGCGGAAAAAGCAAACAGCTCATGGATTTAGGAGGGTTGGAGCAGAAGCCTGGTCTGGTTATGGAAATGTAGGAGGGCTCTGGATTGAGGGGAAATAGAACAAGGGATTTCTGATGCTAAAGAGAGAGGCATGGCTGTTATTTGAGGGCAGAGGGGGAAGTAAAGCAACAGAGATGCATTCACACGCCTCAGGGGTCACATCTAGTTTGGACCCCAAGTCTGCAGAACACCACCTCCTCTCCATTTTACAAAGTGCAGATTGGGATTTTCTCCTCGCATGCCATATCTCTGTGAATGTTTCCCTTTGAGGACCAATCAATAATTTCTATTGGTCTGAATAACGGTATTGCACCTCAGTTACTTAAGCATAACGTATCATTCCTGGTGGACTGGTTTCCATGGTATACTTTTGATCCCACCACTGCAGCCATTGTTGCTCTCTGTGGACCCTTCGAAGTCTTCATTTATGCCAGGGATGGGGGAGCTGTGGTCCTCCAGATGTTGCTGGACTGCAGCTCCCAGCATCTCTGTCCCTTGGCTACGCTGGATGGGGGCAGATGGGAGCTGAAGTCCCATCAACATCTGGAGGACTACAACTTCCCCATCTCTGATTTATGCACTCAGAACAGTTGGGGGGGCAGCTGACATGGTTGTGGGTATACAACCTGAAATGTTTCTGTTTCCCTCCCCTGAACTTGCAGGTATGCTTCTGAGATGTGGCATGTGTTGACCAAAACATGTTCGAATGATGACCTAACTCTCCTTGTGAATGTACTGCTGAAAAAGCTGCAGCTGAGCCCAAAGGTCACGGGAAACTATATCACACCTCTGGCTGTAAGGAATTGTTCCAACTTGTCTGGATGGTTTTTGCAAATGAGCTCCCTAGAGAGAAGGAAGGAGGGGCACAGCTCAGTGGTAGATCATCTGCCTTGCCTGCAAAAGGTTCCAAGTTCAATCCACAGCATCTTCAGGTTGGGTTGGGAGAGAACCCTGCCTGAAGGCCTGGAGAGCTGCTGCCAGTCAGTGTATGCTATACTGAGCTAGATGGACCGATGGTCCACTCAGCAGAAGGCAGCATCTTCTGTTCCTAAAGCAAGTTCCAGTACTTCTTCCGAATCTCCTTCTGCACAGGACCTACTTTGGATGTGACAAAATCCCTTGTAGGAAGTAGCATGCAGCCTATACATGTCGCATCACATAATGATTGCATGCCCAGGTATTTTCTAGCATGTACATTCATTGCTGCTTCCTAGCAAATGTAAACTCATGTGAATAGCAGTCACATTAAACAAATGTGCCGTGCGGTGTCCGACAGGAAGCATTCTCCATGCAGGGAGATTGTAAAGGAACTGAGTGATGTTACTGCAAAAGTGTTGAATCCAGTGACCGCTACTTGTGAATAAATAGGCTTAGGGTTGCGTTTCTTTCAGGCGGTGCCCATTCTTGCCAAAATCACATCCTTGTTAACTAGGCTTTCAAATCAATTGCAGTTAGTATACCTAATAATATATACCTAATTATACAGAGGTTGCATAGACCGTTGACCTGACTCGGGAAGAGGTGTTTACGTTTAAAATTAATCCAGGAAGAATAAGTGGTTCAGGAGTAACAACCCCCAGAAACATAAATGAGCTCTGCAGAGAAAAGATCTTACCACAGTCTCTCTCTCCCTCTTCCTCAGGCTGCCAGCGCTTTCTCGAAGCTGTTATCTATGCCCAAAAGTTCGGAAGTGGCCCTCTACATCTACCCCCGGCTGCTGATGGCGCTGCTTGTTCAGGTGCACTATAGCATCAGGCACAGCGTAATAAAGAACTCAGATTCTCAGGAGGAATTTGAGCCTGTGGGGTAAATATGAGAGAACTTGTTATGGTAGGGGTCAAACGCACTCCCAAGAACGCGTGAACATGCTCCTATGTAACGGCATGCTTCCATGCGCTATGTTCTCTTGAGTAAATCTCACCCACACAGAGTGGTGGGCATAATCTAGCCCTGGCATCAGCATCCTCAGGCAGCTGCAAGGACCCACCCCCACAAAAGGGGCCCACCACTTTTGCCTTGCCCTGAGTCCCAGCCCTTCCCTTTGAAAAAAGCAGGTGGTTTTGGAGGCCGCCATTTTAATTTCTGGCAATGCCCTTGAAGGGGCACTGGTGGGTGGACACAGCATCACACACATTGGAGGAGCCAGCATTCTCCAGTGATTGCAATGATAAAAGTGGCAGTTCCCAAAGATGGCTCTTTTGCAGGAAGTGGGCAGAGGAAAGGTTGCCAGGCAAGCAGAGATGCTGAAGAGAGGGTAATGGGCTGGTTTAAAAGGCCTGCATGCCACCAAGTCTCCTGTATTAGATGTGGAGGGAGTGGTGTCCTTTCAAAATGTATGTCCTGCAGAAGCAGTTCAGGAGTACGACTAGGCAGCCATTCCTGGATAGGGACAACCTGACCACTGTAGTCCATGCATTAGTAACCTCAAGGCTTGATTACTGCAGTGTATGTTATATATGGGGCTGCTCCTGAGTCTGATTCAGAAGCTTCAGCTAGTGCTGAGCAACAGTGTTTAAATTGTGTATACAGTCATACCTTGGTTCTCGAACAGAATGTTCGACTTCTGAACACTTTCAAAAACCAAGGCACGGCTTCTGATTGATTGCAGGAGCTTCCTGCACTCAGGCGGAAGCCACAGAAGCCACGTCGGACATTTGGCTTCCAAAAAACGTTTGCAAACTGGAGCACTCACTTCCAGGTTTGCAGCGTTCGGGAACCAAAACGTTCAAGTCACAAGGCGTTCGAGAACCAAGGTACTACTGTATAGAATTTCTCCAAAGTGCTCTATTGCTTCATCGATAATCCTACACTGGCCCTGTAAAGCAGACTAGTATTATCCCCATATTGCAGATGGAGGGTTGAGTCTAGGCCTAAGGCCACCTAGTTAGTGGGTTTGTGGCAGAGGTAACATTTAAACTGGGGACTTCCCAACTAGGAAGTCGCCCCTGTGCTACATCTGCTTCTTGATGTGTCTCATATTTTATTTTATTTTTAAATTCAGCTATATTGTAGCAGCACTGAAGATTCTTCTCCTAGCTGTGAGGTGCTATTGTGAGTTTACTCTTATTGAGAAGGAGCGGGGCTGGGAGCTCCTCATCAGCTGTGAAGATCACCATCGGGGAGTAGGCCTTATTGCAAGGTGTGCAGTGGTAAACATTTGGTTAAAGGTAAAGAGACCCCTGACCATTAGGTCCAGTTGTGACCGACTCTGGGGTTGCGGCACTCATCTCGCTTTATTGGCTGAGGGAGCCGGCGTACAGCTTCCGGATCATGTGGCCAGCATGACTAAGCCGCTTCTGGGGAACCAGAGCAGCGCACGGAAATACCGTTTACCTTCCCACCGGAGTGGTACCTATTTATCTACTTGCACTTTGACGTGCTTTCGAACTGCTATGTTGGCAGGAGCTGGGACTGAGCAACGGGAGCTCACCCCATCGCGGGGATTCGAACCGCCGACCTTCTGGTCAGCAAGTCCTAGGCTCTGTGGTTTAACCCACAGCGCCACCCGCGTCCCTAACATTTGGTTAGAGCACCCCAAACATTTACAAAAATTCCCAAGTGTAGAGTTAACCACTGGCCATAACGGTGTGCATCTGCATTGTCTTTCCTAACCAGAATCATGCTTCAGACCTCCAATTATGACCTTTTGAGGATCTTGTACCTCCTAGTTCCCTTCCTGGAGCGAGGTGATGAAGAGCACCAGATCACAGGATTGGCTTTCTTCAGCGAAGTAAGGAAGATGCAACTTCTGCACTGTGGAACCATAGAGGCCTTTCTGGGAATGCAGAGTGGTTTGTTGGCCTTGATTCCAAGGATGTGGAACATAGTGATAACGCCCACCTGTGACTTTGTGGTTATGTTCTCAGATAGTTGTTACTGGTGGTGTAAGTGGACTTGGATCAAACAGAATATATTTGTAGCAGTGCATCTGAAGAGCCGCTTCTTCCTGTTGCATTTTGTGTAGGATGCTGGCAGAATAAATTAGATAAATAATATTTGGTCTATTAAAACAATACGGTTTTACTTATTCAAAGCAGAAAGCTGATACCAAGAACAAACTTAGTTGGTCTCTAAGGTGCTACTGGACAATTTTTTTATTTATATATATATATATATATATATATATATATATATATATATATATATTTCTACTGCGTCAGACCAACACGGCTACCTACCTGAAAGCAGAAGCTGTTCAACTGTGACAAAATAAGTAACAACAGAACTAGTAATATTTGAGAAAGTGCAGGATCTCTAATGCTAGGTTGGTCCTTATTTTGCCTACACATTTGGCATCAGGTCATGTCAAATATGACATCAGATGTGCGGCAAGTAGGCATGGCTCAGGGGAAATGGCCTCATGGGACAAACTGGGACCTGTGCTGGCCAAATTTGGTCCACATGCTGGAGATTCTCTACCCCTGCTGTGGTTGAATGCAGCACAAAGAATAAACAATATACCGTATTTTTTGCTCTATAAGACTCACTTTTTCCCTCCTAAAAAGTAAGGGGAAATGTGTGTGCGTCTTATGGAGCGAATGCAGGCTGCACAGCTATCCCAGAAGCCAGAACAGCAAGAGGGATTGCTGTTTTCACTGCACAGCGATCCCTCTTGCTGTTCTGGCTTCTGAGATTCAGATTTTTTTTTTCTTGTTTTCCTCCTCCAAAAACTAGGTGTGTCTTGTGGTCTGGTGCGTCTTATAGAGCGAAAAATACGGTAAATCCCCCGGAAGGCAGAAGAATGGATGGGTGCAACTGCTGCAGGCCATTTCTGCTTAACATGGACGAAGAAACAGATTGCGCGTCCATTGGAAGGGCCACTGTGTACTTTGAAATTTTGGGTAGGATTGATAACCAAGTGCCAGAAACAAGTTAGTACATTTTTGGCATCTGAAGCAGGCAGTTGCTTGTGAACCAAATTCTCATGGACCTCTTCTTTGTCTTTTAGCTTCTTTGTATGTCAGAGGCCAGAAGACTTCCCAAACAATATTCTTTGTATCGTCTGAAGCGAGGACTGGCTAATGAAAACCCAGTCATCCGGACATTGTGTATCAAAGGACTGGTTAACATTGCATACTGGATAGGAAAGGTAAACAACAGGGCCCATCTTATGATTTCACTGGATTTAGTTGATAAATTCAGAAATATCTGTTGAGGATGTAATGGCATTCAGCTCAATTTGCACAAAAATTGTGGAGCAGTTAGACAACATGAACAATTTACTGTATTGATCATTCATTCTGATTTGTTCGTGGGGAGGTTCTATGTTGTTGTGTCAATCAATCAATCATACTTTCCAGCGTGTTTTCCCATAATTTTCCATATTACAAAAAGTCTGATTTTGGGTGAAGTGTGTTTGTTGTGCAAGAGCACAAAATCAACTTTAATTGAGCAACCTGAATTTTCCAGTATATTGAATTGAATCCCATCCAAAAAATAGCAGTAATCTCCAAAGCCTATGAGTTATGGCCACAAATTCTCCAGTACGTGGCATAAGCAAATTGTGCCCTAAACATCTATAGGCACATGGACTGCTCTTCAGCATTTTGCATGCTTAGCATAAAGATTTTTTAAAGTGTTCTCATTTGAATGCACTTATAAAATATTCCCAAAATTGGAAATATGGATACGCCAGTGTGGCTTACTTCTGAGCAGGCATGTATAAGATTTTATTTTTAATAGACTATCACTTTGAGAAGGTGAGTACCGTACATTATATTGCAAAGAAATCTTAATTCTCCATTGCTATTTCACTTTTTTTGCCTTAAAATTATGTTTCTTGTCCACTGCTTCATATTTAAACATGTTTAAACATAACATCCAGATAGCTTCCGTGTTTTTGGCATTCGGGAGCCAAAACGTTCGAAAACGGAGCCGTTCGAGAACCAAGGTTTGACTGTTTATTAACTTAAATTATGCCTTTCTGTGCAGGAGGAAGTAAAGATTGTATTGCCTGCCATGACAAAAGGTCTTTCTGGGATGGATGGGCAGCTGTTTGTAGAGGCAGTTGCTGAAATTGAGAAGATTCTTAATGGCCCAGAAGGAGCAGACTGTATTTGCGATATCAGCCTTTCTCTTCAGGAACTATTCAGTGACGTAAGAAAGGAGTGTCACACTAGCTGGGTTTTGTTGCAAGCCAAGAGGCAGGCCTACCCTCTCACAGAAGTGGTTTTCTCTTGAGGTCACATTGACAATGAGAACCAATGTGGTGCAGTGCCTAGAGTGTGGGACTTAAAGACTCTCAGGTTCAGATCCCTACTCTGGCAGTGCCATTAAAGAAACTCAGTGTCCTCGTGGCTGTCACTCTTTTTTCTTGGCCTAACCTACCTCTCAAGGTTGCTGTAAGAATAAAATAGCAGGGGAGAATCACAGATGTGACACTGAGCTCAGGGGAGCAAAATAAAAATTTAACAGCTGATAGCCCTGCCCAGAGATAGATGCTGCACAGCTTCCGTAAGGTAAAAAAATGGAGATAACCCAATAGATGTTAAAGTCTGAGGGAAAAAATCCTCATGTGGTGCCAAAAATATAGTAACAAGGTAGACAACTTGTCATCCTTTAACAATACCCCAAAATCAGAATCCCCCTATGGGGGGCAAAATGCAGCAGCTACTATTCACTTGTATGAACTGTTCCATATAGCCCTATACAGCTTGGGACAAGGATATCTGAAAAATAATCTCATCCCTTACATGCCAAACCAATCACTGCACTCAGCAGGAGAGGACATACTGCAGATTCCATCTTATCAGGAGGCTCATTCCACATGAAGGGGAACCTGGCTTTCAGTGTGCTGGTATCTAACCTTTTGAACTCCCATTACATTTCCGACAGGTGGAATCTTTATGGCCTTTTCAGTATCTGTTGGAGACTTTCCACTTTCAACAAGCCTTCTAAGTGGAGATTTTTTATCCCAGTAGTATTACATTACATACATATGCAGTATATGTGATTGTTTTTAACTGTTTTTAAGATATAATGCTTTTGGATTACTTTTATGTGATTGTTTTAGATACGTTTGTTGTTGCTGCTGGCATCCGTCTGTCTCAAGAGACAATGGAGTTCACCTCCGGGGGTGAAGTCAAACCGCTGCATTAGCAGCACCGAAGTGACGTCCCCGGGGCGCAAACCTGGGCAATGTGTATGGAGGTTCTGGGCTGCCCAGATGACAAAGACCCCACCTCTCAGCCTCACTGATGTGGTCCAAAGGAAACCAGAGCAATACATTTGGCACTAGCTTGGCATATGTTTTTGTTGTATTGTGAAATCGCTTTGAGGTGCTTCATAGGAAATGATTCATAAATGAAATAAAATTATCATTTAAAAAAATAATGGAGAAATGGGATTACAAATTTTTAATCAGGCTCAGTATGCACATCACTCTCTGCTGAAACAATCTCACTGGCTTCTTTTGTTTTTGAGACAGGAAAGAGCAAGTGTCCGTGCTTCCGCCATATGTCTTTTTGGGAAAATGGTGAAACGGGCTAAGAAAAATAACAAGCATGCAATGAGGCATCAGGTACTAGAAAACTTGGTTCCATTACTTCTGCATCTCGAAGAGGAGGACCCTGACATCCACAAGGCAAGCTTCTGCCAACATTTCTTTGTTTTCAGGGGAACCATCATGGTTCTCACCAACCAGATAATTTAAAAAGTTCTCTATTCTAGCCTTTTCTAGCTCCCATCTGAGTGCTTGTCTTGCAAAAGGCAAGGTGGTTCTTTTCAAATGAGATTCAGAAGCAATACAAACTACACAAGTGAGTGAGAAGATTAAAGATTTTATTCTAAAACGGCAAGCAATGTGTACATACCAAGCAAGCACTTCAGTTTGCCACTTAGAAGCCCTCAAGAAGCTGTGAAGCGACTCACCCAGGTAGCTTCAGTTTGCATGGCTCTTCAGCCAATCAGTCTGTGCATGAGCTTCAAAGAAACTCTGCCCGAACCGTCCAATTTTATAGATAGCCCCCCCCCCAATGCCTCACTTTCTCAAAAGAATGTCCAACATCGAAGAAGGTACCCATCATTATCCTTCACAACTGAGGAGGCAGCTGTGGGGCGTGGGCTTCACCTCCTCCCAATGTTCTCAGGACATCTAAGACTGTTCTCACACCTTCAAAAAACTTAACAAGAGTGAGGGAGGGGGAAGGAACAGAGGCAGGAAGGGCTCTGTGTCAGATCACTAACTCCTCAATACATTTTGTCTTCTGGATGCATTTCCCATACAGTGTTTTCATGCTTCCTTGAGTGTAAATATACTAAACCTCAACATGCACATTTCCTGTCCGTTGATGAGCAAATACCAGAAGGTGTGTCCTTCCTAAAGACTATTCAGTAGTTGGGCGTTTTGTTTTCTGAATGGTGTAAAAAAAATGATATATCATCTCCATATCTTGCAGGAATGTAGTTATGCCTTAAATGAATCCTTTCAGTTCCTGGGATGGAAACTACCAAAGCAGGTTGTCAGCAGGAAAGCTTGGCCTGAGCATGAAGAAGTTCTGGATGAAACCTGCCAGTACCTTGTATGTTGTCTACAAGTTCTGACTATTGCTTTACATTAAACAGCATCCGTTCTCCAGGTTGTCAGAGTCTTCCCCAGCCCTATCTGCAGATGACAGGGGTTGTCCCCAGGGTGTTTTGCATGGAAGATATGTGCTCTACCACTGAATATAAACCCTTCCCAGTGCTTCACTAAAAGTTCTTTGCTGGTACAAAGGAGTCTAGAGACAAGGACAGGAAGAGAGGCAGAACACAAGCTTGATTGTGGCAAGGATAATGACCTTGAAGGAATTAAAACAAAAAAACCCAACAGCCACATTTTTTTGCATTTATTTGTTTTTTATAAATGTCTAGATTAGATTACTGGGACGCGGGTGGCGCTGTGGGTTAAACCACAGAGCCTAGGACTTGCCGATCAGAAGGTCGGCGGTTTGAATCCCCGCGACGGGGTGAGCTCCCATTGCTTGATCCCTGCTCCTGCGAACCTAGCAGTTCAAAAGCACGTCAAAGTGCAAGTAGATAAATAGGTACCACTCTGGTGGAAAGGTAAACGGCGTTTCCGTGCGCTGCTCTGGTTCACCAGAAGCGGCTTAGTCATGCTGGCCACATGACCCGGAAGCTGTAAGCTGGCTCCCTCGGCCAATAAAGCGAGATGAGCGCTGCAACCCCAGAGTCAGTCACGACTGGACCTAATGGTCTGGGATCCCTTTACCTTTACCTAGATTAGATTAAGGGCAAAGTGGGGTGATAATCTTTTTGAAAGATTATGAGCTGAGTGACATCCCTAATTGTGACATTTTGGAATTCTGGGGTGGAATTCAACACTGCCATTTAGCTCGCATAATGGCTTTTGATCCAAATGTTGCTTCCATGTAAGAGGTGATTTTCAAAGATGCTCTCCTCCTCTTCTGTTAGTGCAGCCAGTTGCAGGAACAAAAGCCATGCCGTGAGCTGAGCAGCAGCACTGAAATCCCTCCTCCTGCTCATCACTATGAAATGCTATGCACAGCTTTCTTCATTTGATTCTTCACAGTAAGCTGATATTTGTCCATCTACAGACTTTTTTAAAAATCAGATATGATGATGACGATAATGGTTGCATGTTTATTTATGTAGCTCTTTGCTAACTCTCACACCAGCTCTTTATTTTTATTTTTAATGAAGCCAGTTATGCATTTCTTGAGTTTCCAGGTGCAGAAGCAAGAGGCAAATCTCCAGAGATTCTTGTACCAGGACCTTTACTACACTCAGAGTGAACTTCTTCCGATAAAAAGGGCTTCCATCGTGTTCCTTGGTAAATGAAAAACACAAGTTCAACTGTTTGCATTAGCTCTTGCCAGGACCTTTTGATCTTCGTTTTACTGTGGAGAGCATTCATTAAAATCATGCAAATTCCCTAAAACAAGTTTAGGGAATTTATTTAAACCCAAGGGCCAAATTCACTTATAAGCAGCCTTCTAGTAGTGGGTGTGCCCAGAACCAAGGGGGCATCGAACAAGGGATAGGACTCTTAACCTTTGTACAGTAGGCTACATTCCTGCAACATCAAACCCAGAGATTTCTATACAAAACACACACACACTTTTATCCAGACAAGCAAGAGGCATTGTCACAGTTCAAATGCACAGCCTCATTCAGCTCGGGAGCAAGGTTTGCCACTGCTATGCTGAAAGGATGCTGATAAACCTGCTTTGTGGACATCTGTTTGGATGAAAGCTTCTACTCAGCAAATGCTAGCTTCAGAACGCACATCCAGCCCCCCTTCCCCTGATAACCAGTACAGAGTTGCATCCTTGTCCTTGAGCATATAACAATTTTGAACCCACTTTCTTAAGACATTTCATTGAAACAAAGGGCTTGTTTTCAAGTAGAATTAGTTACACGTGTTGCTACCAGGCATTGACCCAATTAAATGACAACTAAATCCTTGTGTGTTGCCTTTAGGTTTTCTAGTACAACATATGGACAGCAAGGCAGGAACTACAGACTTGGAAATGATCATTCATGGTAGGTTAAATAGAGAAATTGTAAGATTATTGCTGTCTTGTCTTTAGGTACTAAATGAAGAGAGTGAACACAAAGGAGAGACAATGAGATGCAGACACTGTTACACTTGTATAGAGTGTATATTTTCCTCTTTCTTCCTTCATTTTTATTAAAATACCAAAATCGTGAAAGATAATATAGACACAAAAAAGACAGAATATAAGCAAAGTTCAAAGACTTATTGGTCGATAATTTATGAATTAACTCACATCAATTATTCTTGCTATTAAAATACTGAAAGCACCTTAAAACATTATGAGGCCACCCTGAGGCAGCAATGTATTTTTTCTTTAATATTCAACAAGTGGTGCTTAAAGTAGAGCACATCCTTTCATATGGGATACATAAAATCACACAATATAATCAGAAAAATCAGCTTTGCTTTTTTCTCCCAGTTGCATTCAAAATTGCACAAACTGCAAGATACTTACAGAGGGGAAGAAATCAAAGTGTGTTTGGGGTAATATATACACACCTTTAAGTATTTTTCAAATCTCTATTAGACATATGTAAGTTTACCGTCTTGTTTTTTGTATGGTATCAGTTTTAGAAAAAGAGGCTGTAAAAGGCTGATTCTATGATATGGTTTTACATAATGATTATATGGACACAATTATGCTGCAATTCAGGAAATTAAGTCTGCCGAAAACTGCAGTATTATGGGACTGTCATATTTTCCATCCTAAAATGTAACCTCTGGTCCCCACAGTTGCAGAGAAATAACGGCTAATGTTTCGGTAGCTAATAGTTGTAGGTAAAGCTCTTTTCCTTCAGGACTTGTGCCTTTTCTCTCTACATCCAATCTCTCTATTACATTGGTCCCTAATAATTACCTCCATCATAATAATGTGCAACTCAGGACTCAGGCATATTACTAAAGAAACAGTGATTTGAATGCACTACAAATACACAACACCAGATGGCGCCAGAGAGCAGGAAATTTTAAAATGTGATTTTCCATAGAGGTTTTTTTTTCTTTTGTTATAACAATCTAATTTCTGACTTACTTATAGCGGGGGGTTTTCTCTGTTTCGATCCACCCTAAAATGAAAGAGATGAATAAGCAAATTCACTAAATATGTCCAAGTCATAAAATTTGTGGAGTTATTTTTAAAGATATCCACAACAACCACAATGGACATTAAATAGCTGAAGGTTTAATGTGAAAGGTTTAGCATTTATTTGGATCAGAGTCCCCTTATGTGTTAATGTGTCCCTTTCATTTTCAGCTCTTGAAGGTTTGATGCACGACCCAGATGCTTCTGTGTGCATAGCTGCAGCACATGCCCATGAGCGCGTTTCTTCTGTTCTCTCCAGTCAGAAGGAGAGGCTTGAAAGCAACTGCAAGACGGAGGCCGGTGACACTGCTGCTGAAAATGCGCTAAGGAGTTCCAGAGCCCTGAATAGTATCCGCCACACCCCTTCCAGACTTCTTGCTGTTATAAACCTCTGGAGATCGGCCAATGGAAATTAATAGTGGACTGGAAGAGGAGAAAGGATCTTGGTGTATAGCTCTTCCTAACAGCAGCAACAACAAAAAGGCTGTGAATATCACTCTTCCTATACTGAACCTCAGCAAGAACATTATAAAGGACCATAAAAGGAATTGATAATTTACCAGCTACCTGGATAATAAAGAACATCAATTCCCTACAGAATCCAGCCTCCTGGACTTTTGTTTGCTATAGTTACATCATAACAGGCTTTTCTATGAAGATCAAGGCATGCATGCCCTAGTCACTTATTAGTTTGTAATACAACACTCCTGCAAGCCCCTTTTAAATACCAATGTTGTTGTTTAGTCGTCTTAGGTAAAGGGACCCCTGACCATTAGGTCCAGTGGCGGAAGACTCTGGGGTTGTGGCGCTCCTTTCGCTTTATTGGCCGAGGGAGCCGGCGTACAGCTTCTGGGTCATGTCGCCAGCAGGACTAAGCCACTTCTGGCAAACCAGAGCAGTGCACGGAAACGCCGTTTACCTTCCCGCCAGAGCGGTACCTATTTATCTACTTGCACTGTGTGCTTTCCAACTGCTAGGTTGGCAGGAGCAGGCACCGAGCAACGGGTGCTCACCCCGTCGCGGGGATTTGAAACGCCGACCTTCTGATCGGCAGGTCCTAGGCTCTGTGGTTTAACCCACAGCGCCACCCGCATCCCACAGCGCCACCCGCTTATATGTAAATCCGGCACTGGATGTGCATTAGTATGGACAGGCGCCCCTGGTTTTCCCTCAGCTCGCCTTTTCCCGCCTACAACCCCAGACAACTGACGCCCCCACAAGCGAAATAATTTAAAACAAGGGGGGCGGTGATAGAGCGAGCTTGCAAAAGCCCCGCTTCAGCACCGCGTTCCCCTTGCTGGCCCAGGGAAGCAGCGTCGGCCTCCTCCCGCTTCGGGCTCAGCACGGGCGGAAAGCCGCCGCCTCCGGAAGGGCGGAGCGAGCGAGCCTGGCTGCGACTGGAAGGGGAGCGCAAAATGATGGCGGAGAAGGAGGAAGAGCACGAGGCGGGCTGGGATGCCTTCCTGGACAGGTTCCGCGGCCCCGAGCGCTACGCGGGCGCCCTCAGCCCCGACAACTGGGAGCAGGTGCGTCTCTCCGGGCGGCGGGACGAGGGAGGACCCGATGGCCGCGCTCGACTGCACAGGCTCCTGGGGAGATGCCAAGTTGGGGAAGAGTCTCCAGCCTCTTAGTTTTATCCACTTTTCACCGGCCTCTTGTCCCCTCCCCCCCTTTCCGTCCTCTCCAACAGCCCTGACAGGTAGGCAGAGGGTGAGCTTTTGGGGGGAATTGGTCTGTAGTTTTGAATGTCGGGATAGGACCCGAGTTCGAAATCTCCCACTCGCCCGAGAAGTTTGCTGGGGTGGCTTTGAGCCGGTCCCTGCCTCTCTCAGCCTAAACGACCTCGCAGGGTTGTTGTTGTTGTCATTGGGATGACATGTGGAAGGGGGTTGGATCGTGCGCGCTGTCTTGAGCTCCTTGGATGAAAGGTAAGATATAAAGTAAACACTGGCTAGCCTTCTGCAAACCACTAATTCCCAGTCTTCCTCCTAACCACTGCAGGGCGAGGGTTGATGGTACAGATCTTAACAGGGTTATTTGTTGTGAGCATTGCTGGTTAGCTCTACTAAATTATGATTGAGCCAGAGGTCAGTTCTGGAGCCTGCTTTCAACTTCAAGGCATATGAACCAGCAGTAAAGATGAGAGTGCCTCTAGAGCTTGTGCAGAATGCCTTGCCTCCAGTGTTAATAACCAGTCATCTCCCACACCTGGATATAGAGAGCAGTTTTAGAGAACATGTACAGTGGATGTTGGCTTTCTAACCAAGGGGTGGAATGTGTGTTGTGACATTAGAGTAGGTGGCATTTTAAATTTTCGTATTGGGTTGCAAGTTCACAATACATGTCAATGTATCAAAAAAAAATTTTTTTTTAATTGTAACCTGAATTTGGGAACTTGTGACTCTGCAGACTTTGCTGGACTGTGCTCTCCTCTTTGCTGTCCCTTGACCATGCTGACTGGGGCTGATGGGCATTGGAATCCAACAACATCTGGAGGGAGGGCTAGTTGTTGAATAAGATGATGAATTCTCTAGTCACATTTTTCTATACTGTTTATTAAACTAGTTTATTATTAACTAGTTTATTGATGATACAGTTTAATAAACTGTAGTTTAATAAACAATGGTTTAGCATTATGTGATAACCTCGCCAATGTGTCTTTCTTGGTAAACAAGAATAGACTTGAAAGATTAGAGAAATTTAATATAATTCAATGACGGATATTACAGGATCTATATCTTACATTCCTGTTGGTTTTGGTTTGGTTTTGTGTTTTTGTAACAGGAAAATGGTGGGTTTGAAGGTTTAGCAAGGGCTGATGCTAAGTCTGAAATTACTTACCTAGAAAGCCAAGAACTATGAATTAAGTGAATTCTTTAGAAATACCCAGGGACAAAATTCAATGTATGGGAGGGGGAAAATGCAAGTTCTTCTGTTAAGTATCTCGAATAAAGGCTCTTATTTCCAAAGACATGTGGCTATTTTGAACCCTTTTCTTCTATCCTTGGTAACTTGGGCTGCCTGCATTTGTTGACAGGAATTTGACCAGATCCCAATGTTCATGAGGAAAGCTCCTGCTGAAATAGATCCTAAGCAGAATCCTGACCTTGCTTGTCTTCAGTCTATTATTTTTGATGAGGACCATACAACTGAAGGTAGTCTCCACTTACATACTGTAAATGTATCAGCTGATGAAATTTACATTGTTCTCGCAACACTTTCTCTAGGAATCAAAGGGCATAATTGTTTCGTTTCAATCAGTTCAATGTCTTGAAAAGAGACATCCCAGCTTTGTCTTACCAAGGCGGGTGCTCTGTTGTGTCCCATTTGAAGGAGAAAGGGTGACAGTCAAATACGGCCTCTGTCATAACCTTTGTCCAAATGCTGCAATAGGTGTCCACAGATAAATGAGCTGACGGCCCTACAGTATTCCCATTTTGAAAATAAAGATTTTAAGCCAGAGCTTTAAGGTTAACAACCAAGTGTTTATCTTGAAAGGGCACCGTCCCATTTCAAAAAATACATATTGGGGCTCATAGGACTTGTAGAAATTTAACTTGGCCGGCACACGCAGCTCCATAAAAAATGAGAGGTTATCATAGCATTAAAAACTTTAATAGCTGCAGAAATATCCTTGACCCCCTTTGGTGTAAAAGAAAAAAACCATAGTATAGCAGGCTGATTAGCCTGAGTTTTCTGGGAAGCATAAGATCTGTGCTTTATGTGTTATAGATAACTTGACTTTTAAAGGAGTGCTTATTATTGCTTTTCTAACATTGCAATGTTTATCTTTATTGGTGTTTTTCAAGCCCAGGCCTATAAAAATGAGGGCAATGATTATTTCAAGGAAAAGAATTATAAGAAGGCTGTGATATCCTATTCAGAAGGACTGAAAAAGAAGTGCAATGACCCAGAATTGAATACTGTTCTTCATACAAACAGAGCTGCAGCGCAGTTTTATTTGGGTAATTTTTTCCATTCAAAATTGTGCCTAGTTCAAATTCTATATAGCAGAAGAATATCAAAGGTAGGACTTTATCCTGTATGTTCCAGCAGTCATAAAGTTGTTTTTGAATTTTTTTTAAACAAACAAACAAATAGTATTGTGGATGCTAAATTTTAGACCCTTATCCTTGTTAGATGTGAATTTAGCAGTGTATGTGGAGCTCCCAAAGAAAATAGGGACCACTGAGTTCATTAGGACTTACTCTCAAATATGCATAATATTGCATCTGGTTTGGCTGTCACTGTCCACATTGCAGTGCTTTAATTTTTGTTAGACATAATTTGATCCAATGTATTCCAGGTCCCAAGACTCAGTATGTGCAAGCAGAGATGTCTCTTGAGCAGCTAGTCTGGATAAATAAAAGAATTGAGTGCTGTTGGTTTTTAGTAGGGATGAATAGCCTCAAATACAGAGTCTGAAAAGAAAGCCAAGAAGTAATAGGTTGTGTTGAAGTTTTTGCAACAAAATCAAATTATTATTTATCAAATACATTTATAAAAAAAGAGGGGCAGCTTTTGGAATCTGTTATAATGCCTCCTCTTTTCATTATCCGTATAAATTAATGTCATATTTGAAGACCTTGTGTGTCTTGCCTCAGTGTAGCCCAGTGTTTCTTAGGGAGCAATTTGCCAGCCTCCCTTAAAAATCCAATGTAATGACCCAGGTTTTACAGAGGTATGTTTTGTTTAGGTAACTATCGCTCTGCTCTCAATGATGCTATTGCAGCAAGAAAACTGAAACCCACTCACCTCAAGGCAATTACAAGAGGTAAAAGAATGTTCAACAGTTGCATTTTAATAAAGGCCTCCGTGTAATTAAGAAAGTGGGGGCACTGTATAACAGCAATAAAAGTAAACTTCTTGAAAAGTAAACTTTCAAAGTGCCATGAAATATTAACATAATGCAACTTAAAAGGGTTGTGTCTACTTGAGATAGAGAGAAGGAAGAAGCATGGGAACCTTGGAACGAAGTTATTTGCAGTATGTTAGGGGCAGCATGTGGTCTGAAGGCACATGAGACCACCATTCCAATGAAGCAAAGCAGGTCTTGGTCTAGTTAGCATCTGGGAACCATGGGAGGATGCTGAATGCTGTTTGTGCTCGCTAGTAAAGAGAGAGATGGGAGATGCTCACAAATCCACCTGCCGCATCCTTCCCAGCAGCCCAGGAAGAAGAAAGAAACAAGAGTTGAGGCTTATTGCCACCCTTGTCTTTTTTTCTTCTTCTTCTTTTGTGATGTTGCTACTTTGGAAAAGGAGTGGGAGATCTTTGCAATTGGTGCCCTTATTGTAGTTTAGCTGTAAATTTGTTATTATTTACTGGACATGTTTTTATTATTTTGTTATGTGGCTCCCTGCTCTGAGATTGAAAATAGTCGGTGAAGAGTGGGTTATAAATACTTCTAAAAGTACCGTACTAATAAATGTAGGTTCATGCTAGGTTATATGATGGAAGAAAAGTAGGGCATAAATGTAAGAAAATAAATAAAAGTCAGCCTAGAATTCAGGCCTCTATGGCTCTTCAGTGCCTTCAGTCTAGAAACAAATTGACCAGCGTAAGTGTACCTCCCTGTTTGCCACACTGATGTTTTAAAAATTAGTTGAGTGTATCTGTGTTTGCTGCGGACATATGTGAAACAAACTTGCTTTTCTAGGAGCACTGTGCCATTTGGAACTTAAACACTTCTCTGAAGCCATAACATGGTGCGAGGAGGGATTGAGAATAGATCCAAAAGAAAAGAAACTTCTGGAAACAAGAGCTAAAGCTGATAGACTAAAGGTTAGAAGGGGGCAAACGGAAACCTGTTTATACAGTAGACTAAGACTGGTGGAACAGCAATCTCCTCCCCACAGTTACGATGTAGCTTTGTCTGTCTTTCAGCGCACTGAAGAGAGGGATTTCAGAAAAGCTAAATTGCAGGAGAAGAGGGAACAGTCTCGGAAGGAGGCCTTACTCAAAGCTATCAAGGTAACTTTTTCTTTTGGTGGGAAGAATTGCCCCTGGAAATTTCAGATGTGTAAAGATGTGGATACTTGCCTCATTTTTTTTTTTTTTTCCTCTTCCGATACAGGATCGGAACATCAAATTGTCTCTAGCATCCTCTAAGGAAGACACAACGATATCAGCAGACCTGGCTGAGATGTCTTTAGATGGACTTGGCTCAGAAAATGATATCGGTGCCAAAGTCTGTTTAGATGAGAATGGCAGCCTAACCTGGCCTGTGCTGTTCCTGTATCCCGAGCATGGGCAAACTGACTTCATCTCCTCTTTTCATGAAGAATCAAGGTGGTTGTTTTTTAAAGCTGAATTTATATAAATCCAAATGAACATAATATGGAAGGGAGGAGGCAGTGGGTTCAGTTCACACATTTTATTTGCTGTGTTTTCCAGTACTTTGGTAAGACCATTGAGATGTTCTGAATGTGAAGAGTAGGAGTGGGAGCATGCCTGCCAGCCTCATCTGCTAATCTCAGTAATGTCTGAACAAGTCTTCCCCGGCCTGATGCCTTCCATCAAATGTTTTGGGCTACAACTCATTTCAGCCCCAGCCAGCATGGGCAATGGACAGGGATGATGGAAGTTGTGGTCCAAAACTTTTGGAGTCTTAGAGCATGTTTATATGAAGTGGTGGTTGTGAGCTATTTTAGAGACTCTGAGCAGTGCTGTGAGAAAGTAGTTATTTTTGGATTAACCTTAAATAAGAGAATAGATTTATGATCTTCCTGAGCATGCCTATTTTGAAAAAAGCATTGAAGAATTTAATTTAAAAAAATACTGCGTTGGTTAGCAGCCTTTAATGAAGCTACATTGCTTTGAATTCCAAAGGCGTCAGTGTACAGTATCTACTTGAATTCAACTCTAGTAGTTGCTGAAGCTGAACTTAATGGCTTTGAGAGTAACATGATGCATCTTGTGTTTCAGATTTATTGACCACTTAGTGGTCATGTTTGAAGAACTACCTCCCTGGGATGTAGAAAAGAAATATATTCCTAGTGAACTGGAGGTAAGATACAACGCCTTTTGGCATTTATTCGTCCTTTCTTAAAATGGATATTCTAATATATATAACCCTGAGCAGTGTAGCCCCATGTGGGATGCCTGGAGTCTAGACCTTTTGTACCCTAAGGAGGGGCGGGAGGGGAGCAATGGGCTCTAGCAGAGGTGGAGAGAGAGGGGACAGAAAGACTGAGGTTAGAGGGAGTAAAAAGGAGCCTTCCAGCAAAGATTGAGAGAGCAACCACACTTTTTGCCTTCACACAACAGTATACTAAGCAACAGCTTCATCATGGAGTTTAACAGAGCCTGAGTCAGCCTCTACCTGCATCCCAGGCGAAGAATGGGAAACTTATGCCTCTTCAAATGCTGTTGGGTCTAAAATTACCATCTTCATTGATCATTGGCTATGCTGGGGTTAATGGGATTTGCAGTCCAAAAACATCTGGAGGGCCAAACTCCCCAACCCTGATATAGCCACAGATAGGTCAGACAGGCAGAGAATAATCTCAAATCAGAGGGTTGTGTTATCCATAAACAACTGCAAAATTGTTTTAAAACTTCCATTAAGTACTTAGATTTGTAGGCTTGAATAAAAATTCATTTATTTAGCTCTTCCAATGGCAAGCAATAAATAGAAATAAAATTAAATCCGGTAAAAAACAACCCCTAAACTACCACAGTTCTGGACTCCCAGAACTTGCCCTAATAAACTGCAGTCTCAAACGGAAGCAATAAAAAGGGTTTTCCATCACATGAGTAGTTGGTTGTTAGTATTACGGATGCCCTGCTGACCTGCATAAATATCGTACTAAGCCTTACAGGTAATGTTGCTTGTCCTTGTTCACATATTTAGTCGATTTGTCTCTCATATTAAATTGCACAGCTGTATTTTGAGGATGAAGAAAAAGGAGAGATATACCAGATAGACACAGAAACCACATTGCTACAGGCGCTGCAGCACCAAAGGTGAGATTCTGAGCTGGGGACTGCATGTTACTCATCTTTATTGTCAAAATGACACGTGTGTAATGTTGAATCAACAGGATCCATCTACTTGCTTCAAAAAATCAAGAAGGGTTTTTTTTGTCTAACAGTAATCTGACAGAGACATAATTGTTCGTCAGCAGATTCTGCTGTTAAGGATACAGTAGTCTTAGATATCAACAGCCAACAAAACTGCCCATATGTTGTCACTTCAGATTAGAGGTGTCAGCTTCAGCTGAAGCTTATTCATCCATTTCACTACAGGGCTGCCTCAGTTTTCTCTTGGTGGCACCAGCTAGACGTGACAGTTACTTACAGAAATAACAATGCATAGCCATTGCATTGAAAGGTGGCTGAATTTTTAGACTGCCTTGCAGCAAAAGGTTAGGTGATCAGCTTCTAAAGAAAGGGTAATTTGCTGCAGTTGTGCCTGCTTGAACTTTTAGAATGTCATGGATCTTCGCAGTGGGGACATCTCTTCTTACCAACCTAGCCTATTAGATTATTCCAACAGTCAAAGCAGGGGATGGACTTGAGCATTGTGCTGTAGTGAGCATTCCCTCTGTGCAAACATTTCAGCTTGCCAGACAGAATGAAGCCTACCTTTCTCTCCACTGAGCGCTATTCTGCAGGTTCTCCTGACCCCTGCCCAGAGCCAATTTCTGGGCATAAGAGCTTCTGCTGACTGGGCTTGTTAGGTGAATCCCACCCATATTATGTTTCTGTCCTATCTTCTTCCAGATTTGTAGAGCAGGTGAGAATCTAACCTATCAAGTTATTCCAGTATCTTTCAGTGTGGAATGGGGTGGGGAAATGGGACGGTAGTATAAGCAAACATGCATGCACAAACACAAGCATATAAGGTTATCTTAGAATGTTGTGAGCCAAGACTGGAGGTTGACTTTCTAATTGTTTTTGCAGGTACTTCATAAAAGCTGGGACTCCTACCTTTTTGGTTTTGGTGAAACTTGCACCTTTTTCTAAAAACTACTTCTTTGGGAAGAAGGTCCACTGGCTAAAGTGAATGAACATTTTGAGGAGAGTGGGGGTGGACTACAACACATAATGGAACAAGGCCTCTTTAGATTTATAAACTGAAAGATGGAACATTTCGTACACATGTATCTTCTTCTGCAACCATCGAGATGGCAGATTTCCTAAACCTAGCCACAGAAACTGCATCTGCACTTCTATTTAATTGGGGTGAATAAGCATCGTTCACATTTCCTTAAAAGTAAAGGAATAGAACAAAACGGGGCATACATCAAGTAGAAAACCTCACTCTCCACTGTCAAAGGCAGTATGTCTCTGAATACCAGTTGCGGAGTATCACAGGTGGGGAGAATGCTGTGGCACTTGGGTCCTGCATGCAGGCACTTCGCACGTATCTGCTTGGGCACTGTGAGTACAACTTGCTGGATTATATGGGCCTCTTTTTCACCTGATCCAGCAGGGCTCCTGTTACGTTATTCACCTAGATATTTAATACACTGAGTTTTGCTTGAGAGAAATAGATCCCACCCCCACCCCCCGAATATCTGATTATTTCTTGAAGTATCCAATTTGCCATAAACCGTGTTAATCTCAATGGGGCTTCTACTTGCAGCTTGGGGCAACACAGTATAACTTTACAGATTTAAGTGCCATAAAATAAGTGTATCTAGGGGTCAGGGAGCATGCTTGCATCCAATGCTATGCAAGCACAGCTAACACTTCTGTTTTTGGAATATTTAGAATATGGAGGGGGACCCCTAAATGCCTGCCACCTGTTGTTACTTTTCCAATAGATTCATTCAGAGCGTTCGCCTGCTCAATAGGCACAGAGATTAAACCACAGCTGCGATTTATTCACTACTGTCTTGTGCACTTCAGCAAAGGAATGTGGAATCCCATTGTTGAGAGCTTTACAATTTTGCTGGCTTTTTGCTGTGACAAGATCGCATTAACCTATCCAAAATAGGTTTTAAAAGGAGCTGGGCACATTTTATAGGTTCTAAATTATGGTTTTAATTTCCGGAGGTACATTTCTTATGCCTACCCAATTGCTAAAGTTGTGGCCACAGTAGTGCCCTTCTCCATGCTGCTAATGTACAACAAGTAAAAAAAAAACATAAAATGACTTGTTTCTAGAGTACAGTATCTCAAGGATGCGCCTTCACACTGAGTCTATCTATGGCATCCCTCTGTATACAGCTTAATTGTTTTTGAAGTGCTCTCATGCATGTGCTTTCTGAACTTGGAACTCACATCACTTTTCATGGAGGTGGGAAGATCCAGTAAATGCATAAGACATAAGGCAAGGAATGTGCTGTACAGCAACTTACTCCTGAGTTCAACCTATATAGAAGGGCAAGTTCTATCTGAACAACTCTGGCTAGTGCTTGTCTCCAGGGAAAAGGAGGTACCAAACGGCTGCTTGACTTTTGAAACTAGACCTCTGTTGTATAGCAAATAAAGAACAGGAGCACTTTCGGCCGAGAAACAAATTCATTACTGCAGTTATGAGACAATTTAAATGCCACCAAAATACTTGATGCAAGTAACAGGTTTCTTTTTGAAAATGAAAAATTCGTAAGCAGATGCCTACAGATGAAAAAGGATTTGTCACTTCATGTGCCCTCTGCTCCCCTTAGTCTTCTAAAGGACCAGATGTTAACCTTTTAAGGTGGCTGCAGCCTTGCTAGTTATGGGTATCAGCTTAAGGGCACCTATGACTTTCTAACTGTGCTTGGTCCAGTCCAGGGAAAATCTCTTCTGATATCAAATATATTTGATACCAACTTTTGAAAAGGTAAAATGCTCTTCCCAGCCAAAAGGTTTTTAATTCTACCATGGATTATATTAAAGCCTTACGTTCCAAAGAGCAACAACAGATGCGGTAATAAAACAAAATCTAACTGCATTGATCAACAAGGAGTCCAGTGTTCTATGAAAGGTTGATTAGTGCATGGGCTGCCAACTCAATGATGGCTAGATAATTTATAGCATGCTGTACTCAGAACAGGGTGATCCAAGCACCTGTGAATCCTGCTTGGAGGAGCACTCTACAGCAACCCAGGCCCTGGCTTCTGCCATTTGCAGTCCATCTTTTCACAATCATGCCCATGCAAGTTATTTACCCATTTGCTTATAATGTTGAAAGGTGAGCAGCCATATAGTAGAGGCTCAAGCCATTGCATGCGATGCAGCACAGGTTGCAGAGGGAAGAGAAACCATGATAGATGCTCAGTCTGCTTGTCAGCTCCCTGTAATGAGAATCCAGTTGACGCAGCCGCATAAAGGACTTATGCGGGAACCACCCAGCATCCTCTCCCAAGCCATAGCTTTGCTCAATCAGGTGCATTTCGGCCATAATATCTGAAGTCACTTGCCCAAACCACTGAGCGTTTAGAGCAGCAACTATGACACAAATGAAGAAGACTGTAATCTGGAAAGGAAAGATAGTTATACTATTCATTGTCTGGTAGCATCAGCTAGTATGTGGGGGTTTTCATATCACATGTAGCTGCAATCGCTTTGCAGGAATAATATTTAGATTCATGGCTGGTACCTAGGCAGGCTCCTGTGGCCCCAGCAGTGCATATCATCCTTAAAATAAACCTGTGGGTTGGCCCTGCCATTGCATTTTCAAATTAGGATTAATAGGGTATTTTTCGGTGCAAGATGTTCCATTCCTGTGCCAGGTCACCAAACTGTGCCCCTTTGATGCTCTGCCCCTCCACCTACTAATACTACCTCCTACCAGCCGTGGTGGTAGTTACAGGAAACACAAGGAGTGCCCTGCTAGTAAGCGTTGGTGGCTTCTCGGTCCAACCACTTCTTCCTAAGGCAGGCATGCCATCACAAGCGAGGCCATATAACAAAGCAGAATGGTGGACTAACGGATGCACGTGATATTTAAAAGAGGGAGCCCACTACCTGCATGGTTTCTTCCTCATTGAGGAGTTCGCTGGGGTGACACATGGCAAATATGGTCAGGTTGATGAAAGCACAAGCTGAGCCAATGTGGAAGTAATAAGGGAAGAGGCAACTCTGAATGAATCCGAATGTATGTTGTGAGAGATTGTTGCCCATCACAAAACCTGCAAGAACAAGTGGGGCGAACACAAAGGAACAAGGTTATTTAAATGCTACAAATGCTAAAAATAATAATGAATAGCTATTTTTAAAAAACCATTGGATGCAAAATTAACAGACGTATACAGTTTTAGATAATCTCTTCTAGCTTCAGAATGGCTTATTTCCATAGCTGTCAACCTTCCCTTTTTTTGCGGGAAATTCCCTTATTTCAGCGCTGTTTCCTGCTGCTTCCCGCTGCTATCCCGGATTGTTAGATATCCTGTAGACTGTCCCCGGGACAGGTGAGGCTGCTGATCCCTTATTTTCAAATCTGAAAGTTGACAGCTATGCTTATTTCCATTGTTTATTAGGATTTTCCACACTTGGTGGTTTTACCTTCACATCAACATCATTATCATTCAGCTGCTTGGTGTCTAGGAATATAGACTCACCAATCCAGAAAGTAAATCTTTTTGCCAACCAGTGTTATCCCTATTTGCCCAGCCTACATCTTACTGCCAAGCTAAAGTAGCCCTTTTCCCCTTTCTGAATTCACTGCATATGCCAGTGCAGAGCACTCCCATCTCTCCACATGTTGAATCCCTCCCTAAATAAATTAACTGTGATTAATTTGGCCTTTAAGCATCTATGTGCAAAGAGGGGGGCTGTGGAACGGTCCCAACCTACTGGCTATAAAAGTCACCCAAATCTGCATTCCCCAGAAAGTTGAAAGGAAAACCAAGTGGAGCACTTTCACTAAGGTTGAGGGATCAGCATCTGTGGACATGGTACTTCAAGAAGATAGTCGCTTGCAACTCCCTTGGCCAAACTTCAACTTGGGAGACACTCGTTTTACCTGTTCAGACACACTGAGAGGCAAAAGAAAGTTACTTTAGCTTCAAAGTAGTCAGAAATGTCCTGTCCCCTCAAAATTAAAGTGTAATTGTCACGTGTTCTCTCACACCACATTTCTTTGGGGTATATGTTTTGTATTGCTGCTGTGAAGGAGTTGAATTTAAATGGACCAGCTAATAGTGCTTAACAAAATTCTCACCCAGTGCTCCCAAGAGAAAGCTATTCTGAGACATCTGTGAACAGTGGCACTCCTAGCCTCCCCTTTTGACTAGACTGATAAAAAGATGGCCAGGTCAGCACACCATATGCCACCATAAAGCCAGGTGCAGGTTTTAAAGGCTTTGGGCAACATCTGGGACCATTAATGCCAATGAGCATTTAACCAGTGATTACAGAGGGATGTGGGTTGCATTCTTAAGGGCTTGGAACACAGACTTCTTATTTATTCATTTTTTCCAGCATTTATTCCATGGCCTTCAAATTACAGTGGAGGGAAGCTTCTCTGTTACTTCAGGTAAATTCTGACCCCAGTCAATGCTTAGGCTGGGTAAAGTAGGTCTGGATTTAGCTCAAAGCAATTATTCCAGCCTACCAAAAATTAGGGCCACTTCCAATGTCACAAATTTATGTTGTAGTCCCACAACGGCTGGAGACCCAAGTTTGGGAAACCCTCCTAGAGGAAATGTTCCATGTATGGTGGTAGCCATGTGAGGGGCACATCAATTATTATGGAGAAATTCTTTAAATGTCCAGAGTGCTGTAACAAAGTGGATGCAAAGGGCATAATGTAAATTTTGGTATGGGCCAAAACCATTAGAATGGTGTGGGCTAGTAGAAACTCAAACTCCTACATTATTAGTATCTAGAAACCCACAAGCAGGAATGAAAAAAATTATTTAGTAATTGTCTGTAGCAGGTCCCTCAGCCATCCCACCCGGACATCCTCCAACCACCTACAAAAAATACACTTGCCGTTACAGACCCCCAGGTGGAGAATCGACTACAAATGTAGATCCCGACTGATGGCTGCTCATCAAAGCCACTTGCTATAACAGAAGAGTCCATACCTGAATTTATTTGAAATGGTTTTACATGGTTTTATTCCAAGCAGTAAAATGTTTTTCCTGATTTGAACAGAATACTGCATATAATATAGGAAGAGCAAACTAGGAGAGTAACAGGTTTTTTTCCACTCCTTAAACTTCTAAGTACCTCAAGATGGGCAGTTTACTTTCAGAGAAACACGTAAGCTTGTCTTCCTCATCCCTTCAACCTGCAACACAAAAGGGAAACTTGGAGGCTAGTAAAAGACAAATACTGTATTCCCCAAGGGATTCTCAGATAAATTGCAATTAGGAGTACATGAGCAAGAACTCTGCATAAAGGAATCCCACGATTATAAATTGCACTCTTGATCCTCTTAGTATAGCGGTGCTGTCACGTCCCTTCAGTCTGAAAGAATAGCAGGTGCTGCAGCCGAGTAGGTGGCCAAAGACATTTCAAACGGGTTTTCAGCGACTAGCAAGTTGAAATATTAACTTCAAAACAAAACTTTCCTTACCACCGATGAATAATGTTGCACTGGTGCGTTTTTCAGTGTGTCACTCAGACTCCCCGCCGCCCAATGCTAGAATCTCAGAAACACAAACACTAGCAAGGCTGCCGGATCAGATCCCAAAACAAGAATGGCATCTTTACCATCAAAATAAGCAGGGTCGGAAAGGATACATCAAGAACCAAGCACAACACTCAAAAGCAGCGGATCCACTACCACACATCCCACATCAAACGGTCCCCAAGCGCGGCCAGATAATTGCATAGAAAGCATTTTGCTGTGCAAACAGACGGAACTACATCCCGGAACTGGGAAGGAAGGTCCCCCTTGCGGCAGGAATGCAGAGACAGACTGGACTGGGCGATAGGGAAATCCTCGTGCTAGTTCTAAAAAGGAGCCAGAAAGGCAAGCGGAGGGGGGCGTGTCGCGATGTGCAAGTTTGCACAGGGGGACTTTTCTGTTTCGCAAGTGCTCTTTTATCTACGACTGGAGGAAACTTCAGCCCGTACCCCAACAATCGTGGGAAAACGGGTACCAATCCGAGAGGGGAGCGGCCCCCTCGTGGCAGGCAGTTGATTAGGCGGGGTCTTTTGGCCAGGCCACACTATTGGGCTGCTCAGCCAAGAGGGGGGGGGGCGCAGGACTGGTCGGCGCGGGGCTTGCAAAGATCACCCCAGATCCTCCTATTCCCCCACCTACCTCCTTAGCCCGCCTGGGTGGAGGCGAACCCCCCTTACCCGACTCCCTTCTGAGTTAGGGGTTGCCCACCTCGTTCTTCCGACGGCTCTCCCCAGTTCTCCTTTTCCCACTCCGAGGCGGGGCCAGCGGTGGGTGGGAGTCTCGGCCTCTGGAGAGACGTCGCCTTTGCCCTAGTTTATTTTTCCTGAGCCCCCATCATCACCGAGGCTTTTACAGCTGCTCCTTTGCTGAGATGGAAGCTCTGGACACCATAAAACCCGAGGACAGATGACCCCAGACAAAAACAAGGGAGTTGCGCCATATTCAAAGCGCCAGCTTCTCAGTAGCACAGAACGCCTGCCTTTTTGAAGAAGAGTCCTGTGCAGCTCAGCTGCCTTATGTCCAACTTTAGTACCGTGGTCTAGTAAAAGCTAGCATGCATCTCAACCATGGGGGTCATACTTGGTTTCCTTTATGGCACCTCAGCCCTAAGCCGCTGTCCATAGAGCCAGAACAAGCTGGCAGAGCTTTGCAGATGGGAGGAAAGTACCCCTGCATTGGGCAGCTGGAGTTAGCAGAGAGTCATGTTTGTTTCTGCAAAAGCAAGTAACTAGAGGCATCATAACTCTCCAGTGGGTAACGTGGTGCAGAAAGTTCAGGTGTAAAGGATGGTCAAGTATTATTCTATATATCCAAAAGCTGTGCAGGTAGAGAAACAGTATTCCCTCTGCATGTTGTTGCAAAGCTAGCAAAACGATGCAATGGGGGTGTCTGAATTAAAAAGGACCACAATGATTCTCTGCAGCATCCTTAAAGCCATGGGTGGAAAAAAAGCCCTGCATTTGAGGACATTGTTCTGGGGGTGCATCACCAGCCTCACATCTTATCCCCATGTTCCCCAAATACAACCCATTAGGATAGGAAAAGTCTAGGGTAACACATATTACCTGGTTTCCTGTTTAAGCTCTCCATTTATACGGTAAGACTGCTAAGACCACAGTGTGTCTGTGTGTGTGTGTGTGTGTGACTGTGTCATGCTTCATACAACATGCTGGCTGCAGTTGATGGGAGTTGTAGTCCAAAATATCTGGAGGTCAACAGGTTGGTGCAGTCTGATGTTTGTGAACTGAGCCCAGAATGTCTGTGTTCAGTTGAGCTTCAGGTTGGGAAGCAAAGGAGGCAGCAAATTTAGCTAAATTTCCCCATACTATATGTTTTGCTTTTTGGAGGATATATTTTGCTGTGGTGTCTGTTTCCAGCATAACTGTGTGACGAAATGAGCTTATTTGAAATATCTTTGTATCCTACATAACTCCCTGTATCTTGGCAATACCTGTGTACTCTGTACTACAGCAATGAAAAGGGCATGTTTGATGTTTTAATTCATCAATAGGGAGGCTGAATAGGGGGCAGTTCTTAGGATTGTTTATTAGAGAGCTATTATGAGCCATTGTCTGTCAACCTTAGCATCCATCTGAAATGCAGCGTTCATGATACACAACGGTTATAATTCCCACTCCATTCTGCTATGTGGGCATATAAATGGCAGATAGCATTACATCATCATCAGTTACTTGGCTGCAGCTTTTTCTATCCACCTGCAATATGGGGATATACGGTAGACATTGCAGGGTTGTAGTAAGCCACATTTTCAATATTTGCCTCCCAGCTCCCATTGTATGTACATAATATATCACAACCTCCCCTTTCCTTGTCCATCAGCAATACAGGGTCTATAGTATTGAACAGTTTGTTTTTAGATACAATTTTAGAAATGCTTTTTCACATATAAGAAGGCCAGTGTTTGGAAAGGCTAGAAATAGTTTCTTTGTGTCTATAGTCTGTTTTTGTTTTGTTTTTTGCAACAAAAAAGTCTTGACTTTCTCCATGAGCGACTGTCATGTTAGCACTCTAATGAGGGAATGAGTTACAGTGTCAAAAATTACCAGCAAATCTGGTCTGCAGACAAAGGAGCTGTCAGCCTGTGCTTCTTCTGCCTGCACTTTCCCCCAGAGAAGTTAATGGCTGCTAAATGGCTTCTACAAAACAGAGGCATGCCTGGAATTCTCCTAAAGACAGGAAGGTGCAACATACTGGAAGCACTGCACGAGTAACAGACAGAAACCAGAATAACAGGTGGTTATTATTATTTTAAATCAAATGTATTTAGGCATTTTCTTGTTTTTCAAAAAGCTAAAATAAAGGCCCATCACTTCCTTCCCTGTCACACTTGCTGCTTATTTTCCTTCCCCCAAACATAATACACTATGGGGGAAAATAAGAGGGGGTGGGCAGAGAAAATAGTTGGAGTGTGGCAGGTGTCATCAACCTTTCTGGACCAGGGGCATACAGTGGTACCTCGGGTTAAGTACTTAATTCGTTCCGGAGGTCCGTTCTTAACCTGAAACTGTTCTTAACCTGAAGCACCACTTTAGCCAATGGGGCCTCCTGCTGCTGCCGCCGTGCCGCTGGAGCATAATTTCTGTTCTCATCCTGAAGCAAAGTTCTTAACCCGAGGTACTATTTCTGGGTTAGTGGAGCCTGTAACCTGAAACGTATGTAACCTGAAGCATACGTAACCCGAGGTACCACTCTATTTTGAATTTTGAGGGCAGGCTGTGGGTGCCAGTCACAAAATGGCTGCCATGGAGGTGTAGCATAACACAAAATGGCTGCCATGGGAACATGGCATAGCACAACAGAATAATAGAAGGACTGGACCAGGGGGACTTTAAGCCTGTTTCTTCAGATCGGGGGCACCGAGCCAGTCATGATACCCCAAAACAGCCTTTTGTGTCATTGCTTCCAGAGTCATGCTAAAGGTTGAGGAGACTCAGCACTCATTCGGTATGGTCCAAGTCACTGAGATGAATGTACAGCAGGATCACAAACCACCCGAAACAACATTTAAGGGCACTACCCCAAAAGTAGCATTTTAATGGGGAATCCTGAAGTGATCCAAAAAGGAGATAGAACTTACACTGAAAAGAGGGCAACAGCACCTGTCACTTTTAGTCTGATGGATGACAGTGAAGGAAGGTGAGGACAGGTGACCTCACCTAGGCCCGAAGTCACCCCCCACCAAAGCAGGCTCAAAGCTTCTCAAAGCTTTTCAAAATCATTTTCTCAGCAGCTAAGCATCAGAAGCATTCCGCTCTGCTGTAACAAAGGTAGAGAACAGTCCATTGTTTCTCAGGCCTTTCTCATGCCTTCTAGCCTTGCTAAAGAACCACATTGCAACTTGCTTTCTGTCCGGGAACCATGCCAGAACAAGAGATTGAAACATATCTGAAACTCCCCCCCCCTTTCCTGGGAAGGGTGCCAAGAGTCCCAAGAGTCCCAAGACAGCTTTCTGTTCATGCTCAGAGGAACTCATGGGGCAGGACTCTGGAAGGAGGAGAAAGGAGGAGGGAACTGGAAAGGGGTATATATGCTTGTGCTCATGACTGTGGACTTCGTGCATGCTTTTTGTGACTTATCACACTTGCTGCTTCTACCAGTTCATGGATGGTAGAAATAAAACCTTTTTCTCTGAAACTATTCCTTGAGTGTCTGTGGACTCCCACTTCCCTTTCCCAGGTGCAATATTTTTCCCACCCGAGGGCAAAGCCTCATAAGGCTACAACAGTCCCTCTATTCTCTAATTCTCACAACATATCTGCCATGGGAGACATGCCACAACACAAAATTAGGGAGGGCGCAATCATGGTGAAGCCATGTATGTGTTTCCATACTAGAAAATGCTTAACCTCTTGAATTTCTGTCTGCCATACAGCTGTTAAAGGCACATGAACCCTGTGGCTGCCATCCTTTACCTGTTTACCTGTGAGTAAGCCCCATTACGCCCATTGGAACTTCCCCTCCCTCTTCTTTCCTCTCCCCATGGCAGTTAGATAAAGGCAGCCAAAAAGCAGAGGGGGGAGCATCAGTATTTCATTTACTATTTTAGAACACACCAAAGCAGCAGCAATGGAACACAGTTGTTGTTTTAAGAGAAATTCAAACAAGTGCAGGAGACAATTGTATTAGAACATGAGCTACCATTTACTGAATTTACCATCTTCACCTGTGTCAAAAAGGCTAATGAGCAACCGATTCTTAAAAGCCTACTGAAGGATTTCATAATAGCAACCTGTGTTTGTTATTCTGGATATATTCCCATAAAGAAATTCAGGGAATAGGAGGAAATAGCTATGCAGAAACTGGCTTCTTCTTTCCTTTGATGGGGGTTCCTACTTCATGGTATCAGTTTAAATGGAAACATATCTTTGCAAGATGGTTTGCATTCCTAATAAAAGATCTTTGGTTAAAGCTCACTATATTTTACAAATTGACCTGATAAGAAGTAATCATCTGAGTTCAATAGGGTTGCTCCCAGGTAAACTATGCAAAGGATTATGAGCCTAATCAATAGAACATTATGTGGTGTTTGTGTGTGTGTATGTCAATAGATAATGGATTAACACAGTTGCTTGCATTTTTTGTGGGATAACCAACCTCATATAACCAGCATTCTTAAGTCAAATTAATGCATGAAGGGCTTAATACCATAGAGTAAGCTGTCCTGCCAGGCTTAGCTCACCTTGGGAGGGACTAGTAATCAAGCCTTGATTCCCCTTCCAGTCTACTTAAGCTCAGCTTGTGAGGAGGCTAAGATGATTGCTTCAGTTTAGTCACATTGCTCTCACAAGCCATTCTTGTGTTCTTGTAGCGATAATTTATGAACTTTCTCCATTTTGACTAAGCCAATTTTTGCTGCCTATACAACTTTTCTGACTGATGTACAGTATGAAAAAATACATGGACCTAACCTTTGAAGAATTTGTAAGTAAACCAATTTTTTATTTACCAAACGTGGTTTTTTCCTATGCTGAGGGAAGTGGGAAGTTTTAGAACTTACAAGGGTATATTTTAAAGGTCTAACAGCCTATATCTCCATGCTTTACTTTGTTGCATATTTTGTGATTTTAAATCTCTGCTGGGGTTCTCTCACCAAAGAGTACTTGCTCCAAACTTGGATCTTGGCATCCTTTATTTTTTCCCCTCTTTTGCACCAACATTTTGGACTCTCCTTTAGAATATTGCTATGACGACTGTCCTGATGATCTCCTGTACTTCATTTTTTCCCAGTACACCACTAGAATCCTGTAAAGAATATTGTAAAATGGAACAAGGCCTGATTAACTTGTCCCAGCATGTCAGCCAGAAGGTGGCAGTAGAAGGGAAGCTTTGAGAAAAGTGAATCTGACGCATAAAAGCTTACAAATGAATTAAAATGATGCTTCTCAGGAGCCACCTGTCCAGCCCATAAATCCTGGATCTGACTTTATTTTCATTCTGCTGGTCTGCATGCATACTACACTTGTGTTATGCTTGTGGTGTAGAAATGGAACAATGTTTGGACAGTGGTAGCTTGTGCTCATTGGGGCTGGTGGGGCAGAAGGCAGGAAGACCAACATTAGATGGAATAGAGCCAATGACAACAGAGCGGCCTTCTGGCTGGTTGTAAGTAAGAAGGCGGGCAGGTGGGGCCTGGCTGATGGCAGACTGAGGCTGGCTGGAGCAGTGCCCCATATGGCCTAATGGACCAATGTCTGCTGCGTTTGGGTGACAGCTTTGGAAAGGATGTAGTAGTCTTAAGAATGCCATGCTCCCATAGCAAGTGCGTGTTCATAAATTTATTGATAGCATGATCACTATATTGATTACATGATGATTCTAACAATATAAGTTGCAAATAAAAATAATCAGATCATGCTGTAAACAGGGTGGAATTACTGGATCTGTGATGGATGCTACTTTTATCCCTAGCAATGAGGTGCTGCTTGAATATTAAGATCCTGATTCTATGCAAACTTCAACAGGGAGTAAAGAAACTGCATAAAAATTGCCAAATAAGTCACGCAGGCTGTTGATTCGTGGTTTAACTGTACATTGTCCCTGAGACGTGGAGCTGGCATTGCATTTCCCCACTGGACAAGGAGATTCCTCAGCCACATGGAAGCCTTTGGGCCTCTCCAAATGTCCTTTTTATTGTGCGTTCAGGAGAATTTGTGCTTACGGTGGTATCGGGACAGTTGCGTCATTCCAATACCATTCATGCTTGCAAAAGTTTTGGGAGTAAACAAACAGCTAGGTTTCCAATCAGTGCATAGCTTCTTGCTCAAGTCATGTAACTTTTCATCCCATGCTGTGTGTGTGTATGTTCCACCTTCGTTGTGCTGTAGCTCAAGTGTGCCCCCCTCCAGATGGCTATAATTAGGTAACAAGTCAGTAACGCTGAGGAAGCATTGCAGAATGAAGCAGAATGAAATTTGGACGGTCCAGTATGAATCCACCTCTAATGCACTGTTAACTGCATCAACGACATGTTATATACGAAAAACACAGCACAACACCAGTTTTGTGGTTTCCCTTTGTTTTTAATCCAAGGATGAGCTGTGGGCTTGGGTAAACTGCACACTACAGGCAGTCTCAGTCTGGCAGGACAATGGAATAATCGCTTGGCCACTTGGCATTGCACACTGACCTTTCCTGCCTGCCACATATAGAACAGATTGTTTGATCATGTGAACTGTCTCGAAGACGTTCATTCAAGAGTTTAACCTTAACAAAAACTGTTGTGCCCCAAACTAAACTACTGGACAGTTTTCTTTTCTGCTTAGCGAGAGGCCCCCAAGCTGGGGTTCAGTTGCCTCTGCTTCTTATTGGAAAGAAGGAGAGTGACAGCAGCAGCCCACTGGGATTTAGAGAAAGGAAACACAAACTTGTGCGGCAGAAACACCTCCTTTGTAGCCATCGCACATGCCTGCCATCTGAATCGGCTTGAACCTGGTTGTCATGGTTTTCACTAGGCAAAGCAAGAGAGCACCATGAGGATTTGGCCCAGCATACACAGTGTATACCCAACCCTGTCTTGGGATATGTAAAGCAAGCACAGTACTTAAGGGCTTTAGTGGGATTTGCAGAGGTATGTCTCAGGTCTCCTGTATCTACAGTGGGATGAGTTCAATTGTTATGAGATCCTGAACCTCTTGCATTTACGTGTGTGTGTGTGTGTGTGTGTGTGTGTGTGTGTGTGTGGCTAATGCTGTAATTTTAACAGAAGCTTTTCAGAGGAATATATTAATCTAGTAAGGTCAGGAAAGCTTAGAAGTGATAATGTCAGTATTATTTCAAACCTGTTAATTTAAAACCAGCAGGCATAGTCTTTCTTTCTTCCTCCCTGGTGGTGGGGGTGGTGTCTAATGTGATCCAGCATTTGTATGCGCAGATCTGAAGAGGGAGGGCCCATCTTTACGTAATCTCAGAACAGCTGCCTTCACACACATGGCATTAATATAACAAATTCTTGGAGGGAAGGTTCCCTTCACCCCAGCACATATCAAGTAGATGGACTTTGGCCTCAAAATATTGCCCTGATGGATTTTTCATAGGAGCACAACCTCAGAGAACTTCAGTAAAATTATTTCTGAGCTAGAGAGATCATCACCAGTGCCTTTCCCCCCTCTTGGTAGAAAACCTATAGCTATTGCAGAAACTTAGCCTGTTACTCCACGATGATTTGATTTGATGATGATTTGATGATTTGATGATTTGATTGCCAGGAGGTAAATCCTGCAAGGAACACAGAACTATTTTTTTTTTAAAAAAGAATAATTATTTTTTAAGGCAGTGCCAGATTATCAGAAGAAAGGAAGGCCAGGAAGGTGTGTTAGAAAAGCAATTCTTCAAGAAAGTACCAGCTTCTTTAAAAGAAACACCTGCAAGACAGCAAAACATCATTAGAAGGAATCTCCTCCAAGACAGTAGCATGGTATTGCAAGTGACTTGTCCAAGGCAGTAATTATTAAAGTGAGAAAAATCACAAGTTATTAAGAGAATCCCTTCAAGGCAACAGTGGATTATTGGAAGGAAACTTCTTCAGAGCTGTTCTGGATTTTTAAAAGGAGAAAAAGAATACCACTGAATTAAGATCCCTTCGTCCTGATTTCTGTTTTCGGGGGGCCAAGGCTTCTGGCTGGAGTTTAAACATTCTGAATTGCCTCTTCAGCTTCATTTACTCTCTCATCCTGTTTTTGGAAGGAAACTGCAATTGTATAGGTGAAGCTGCCAAGGAGCTGACACACTTAAAGAACATGACAGCTTCCAGCATGAAGTGTCCTTCCACTGGAAGAAAAGGAGTTGTCATTGCTGTGATCACTGCCATGGCAGTGATTTCCGTTTGCATAGCTCTCACCATAACCCTGACAGTCAACAGGAAATCCCCGCAAGGTACTAAGCAAGAAGACCAGGGTTTGTTGGAGGCGGGGGCCAGTGAATTTCACATAAGTGCTGTGATTGCTGGGTTAGAATTCATGTTGCATTTGTTATCTATACGTTGACAGGACAGGCTCTCTGTTGCAGCTATAAGAATAGAATTGTAGAGTTGGAAGGGAATCGAAGGGCCATCTAGTCCAACTAGATTGCAACTGCTTTTGGCTTAGGTTGATGCACAAGTATGCAAGCTCCCTGTTTTGCTGAACTCTTCCTCAGGCGGAAGGTTCTATGGTAAAATGTGAATGCTTACTTATTTTGAGGCCAGTTGGTTCAATGAAATGTATTACTTCAGGTCTTTTAGCCTCACAGGATATTTCTGGGGCGGATTCCATGAAATCGGTATACACAAGAGGTGGCTGGGTAGTGGGAAGGTGGGCAAACTCAGTTTTGTTTTCCCTAAGATGTGCACAGCCTCAACCCAACCCCTGTGAAACCCTCACAACCTTGCCTGATATTTTCCCTGGGCTATAGTGGAAAGCTCAGTGGCAGAGCATCCATGCCCCAGTTTCAGTCCCTGTGTATCTCCAGGGAGGGCTGGAGATGTTTCTTGTCTGAAGCCCTGCCAGTCAGTGTAGACAACACAGAGCTAGATG
The DNA here is from genome assembly GCF_027172205.1 of Podarcis raffonei. Lineage (NCBI taxonomy): Eukaryota > Metazoa > Chordata > Lepidosauria > Squamata > Lacertidae > Podarcis > Podarcis raffonei. Next base: position 42,603,798 of record NC_070607.1, read on the forward strand.
GATCAATGGTCTCTGTATCAAGCAGTTTCTTAAGTTATAACACTCCATAGGTTGAGCGTCTTTCTTCTTCAATACTTGGAATTTGCACAGAATTTTGATTAAGGATCTTTACCCTTTTTTGGGGGGGGGGGTTTAAAACGAAAGCACTTCTACATAGCAAGGAAGAAAGCGAAGCCAAGAACTTGTAAGCCCATGAAGGGGAAGCCAAGATGTGAACTGTAACATAAGACCCCTCCTCACAGGATTCGGATACCTGATGCTAAACCAGTCAATCAATCAAATGTTTATTACAGTCAACTAACCATTAGGCAAAGTACAAAATACAAAATAATTCAAAATCACAACCTCAGCAGAACTGATTATGAATTACTAAAGGTGACAAGTTAGTAAAATAAAAATCACAGCATGTCTGAGAGATATTACAAGCTTCAGATATATTACCAACACCACCCCTCAAGGAAGATACTCAAAAGGTTCTCTAAGGTTTGACCAGAAATCCATCTGTTAATAGGATAAATTATGCTTTCTCAAACCCCTTGATAAATCTATAGTTAAAGGACACACGAGAGACCATTTCAGGCTTTAACTGGTTGCAAGGACAATTCCTATCCTTGAAAATAACTTTGGCAAATCTGATGTCTAGTTTCATGGAGGATAAAATGTTAAAACCTGCCAACAAAACTGTTCTTACGTATTGTTGGAAAATTTAGGTATGGCATACTGTACACCAATTGTACACCATACTGTTGCACCAATTCTGGCCCTTGTGTTAAATGTCATCTTGTTATCAGCCGTATGTATATTTATTTAGAAAGGAAATGTTGACCCTTCCCTTCTTGAAATGAATGAAATATGGTATGTTCCTTCAACACCAAAGATATGCACTAACTGGTTCTAACTACCAAGAATGACACGGGAAGTTGCGTTATTTTCTTATTTGCATAAAGCTTTTGTTTTGTGTGTGGGTTTAGTTTTTATTAGGAGTAACCAGTGCTTTTTTTCTCGGGGAATGCAGAGGTACACATACCCCTAAATATTTTGTGAATCTCTGTACTTTTGTCCATTTACTGTATTTATTTTCCCCAATTTAAACTATAAAATGGTGATATGAGAGTACCCCTAAACATTTTTTTAGAGAAAAAAGCATTGGGCGTAACCCGTGTTTATTTGTGTTCAATTTCCTGTTTAGATTCTCAAGCCTTCAGTACAGGTGGAGATATGTTGGATTATTTGTTCAATCTGAGGAGAATAGACCGGAAAGATGGGTTGCTGGTCAGCTGGTACCATGCTGCAAACCGGAAGAGTGAAATGGAAGAGGCATTGAAGAGTAAGACACTGTTTTCTTCTCCCAGGTTAGATCATGCCTGGCTAAAAGTACCATAATCGGGAACAAGTGCACCAGCTCGCCCCTTCAATTGTGTGGGGTTGGTGCTTTGTGAAGTGTGCATGCTGTGCGCACACCGTGTGACGTACTGATGTCACTGACTTTGGCAATGTTTGTTGGGAAGGGGTGGTGGTGGTTAAAGAGGTACATTTGGGCTTTAACTGCACATTGTGAAGGTGCTTCCACACCGACTGCTCTACAGTTGTTAGACATCATTATTTCTTTACCAGACTTATGGAGATATTGGTCTCATTTGTTGCAAGTGTTGTTCTCTACAGTTCCCAAGGAACAAACTTTCAAGTATGTACCGTAGTAGCAGGAAAGAAGACGGCTTGAGTTTCAAGTCCAGCTGAGGGTTTTCCCTCCCTCAAATAATGCTTTTCACAGATACATCAGTGCTACGAATTCAGAGTAAGTCTGTATTCAACCACCCACATGGAGGATAAAGAGGTATATAGGCTTGCTAATGGGTGTAAGAGCTTGTCAATATCCCTCAACTGACAGAAAAACAACTGCAGTTTATTTGTCAATTTATGTGCTTGAGGGGCAAGTGACAGAAGTTAACTTTAAGGGGCTCATTCTAGGTTCAAAAGTGCATTTTAATACATTCTTCTTCCAATATACCTTTTCTTTTTTTAAGGTGGGTTAACCACCATGATTTAAAAGTTCTGCTAAACTTTAACATATTAACTACACCATTCCTTACAGTTAATCAAGGCAGAGAAATCTGTAATGATAAGGGGGATAGGATGGCTCACATTGTACCGATAAGAATGAGCAATTGATTCTAGTTGTGTGAGATAAGACAACTCCATCAACATGGAATGCTACGGTTTCCTACTGCGATCTGTCTGAAGGGGCTTATCACCTTGTGATAATGAAACTAGAGGAATGGGCAGAAAGCTCCAGGCTGATGTAGAACTCTTCCACTTCCATTATCAGCTCAGGCACAACTTACATCAGACATCTTATCTGAAAAAATCAAGTATTTCATTGGGCCTTGGGAATCCTTCTTGAGGAAGGAACTGGAAGAGAGAGGTTTCCACTGAGTTGTCTATCAGTTAGCAAAAGGAATCAAAAGAACATGGCATAAAAATGGAGGACCTCTGCACTTTCAGGAACACTGCTGTCCTGGTGATCAGAAACCAAATATATATTTATTTCAGTAGGAATTTAATATGCTGAGTGTTGGGTATTTCTTTGTGGTGTGAACCCAATTAGTTTCTTCTTTTCTTCAGATAGCACTTTGTATATTGTTTAAATTGGAGGGAGTAGAAGCCCTTCCCGATGTTGTTTGACTTCCAATTCCCTTCAATCCCAGCCAGCATGGCCAATGGTTTGGTCCAACAAGATGTGGTCCAACAACTAAAGGCTCCCCAACTAAGCTTTAAAATAAAAAAGTTGATGTTCATTTATTTATACATACATACATACATACATACATACATACATACATATATACCCCACCTTTTCCCCTGACAGGGACTTAAGGCAGCTTACAGATAAAAATAAAGGTACCCCTGCCCGTACGGGCCAGTCTTGCCAGACTCTAGGGTTGTGCGCTCATCTCACTCTAGAGGCCGGGGGCCAGCGCTGTCCGCAGACACTTCCGGGTCACGTGGCCAGCGTGACAAGCTGCATCTGGCGAGCCAGCACAGCACACGGAATGCCGTTTACCTTCCCACTGGTAAGCGGTCCCTATTTATCTACTTGCACCCGGAGGTGCTTTCAAACTGCTAGGTTGGCAGGCGCTGGGACCAAACGACGGGAGCGCACCCCGCCGCGGGGATTCGAACCGCCGACCATGCGATCAGCAAGTCCTAGGCGCTGAGGTTTTACCCACAGCGCCACCCGCGTCCCTACAAAACTATACAAATAATTTATCAAGTGAGAAATTAAACTCCTTTGGTTGCTCTATCCTGGTGTCTGATTGGCCTCACTCGTAGTTGCTGTTGGGTAAGAAAAAGGACTCAGCTGACAATGAACTCTGGGTGGATATTTTTCTCATAACACCACTGAAATTTCCAGAACTCAACTGTGTTGAGTCCTCATTCAAATTAAACCCTCCTTGCAATGAGAACTGCCTCTCCCCACATAAACTGACCTGAACCCTGCAATCATCACCTGACACCCTTCTTTGTGTGACCCCCCCCCTCCATGGGAGGTTTTGAGGATGCTATTTTTCTAGAAAAAGAGGTGCTGGAACTCACCATGAGCATCTCCCTTGTTCTCTTATAAAGATGGCCACCTGAGAGGTGCTGGAACTGAGTTCCGGCGAGCTCTGGCTGAAAAAAAAGCCCTGGAACTATATGAGAATGGGCCTTTTTGATAGTGGCCTCCTGCTTCTGGAATGCTTTCCCCAGGTAGGCACACCTGGTGCCATCTTTATCCAGCTTTAGGAAGCAGACAAAGGTTTTTTTCTTTGCCTGGGGCTTTCAGCCCTTAATTTCATTTTGGCCTCTTTAATGTGGCTAGGACCTAGAGTCCTGCCTTTTATTCATATAGGTAAGTTTTTTGGGGGTGGTTGGTTTTGTTTTTAACTAGTTTTAATGTACCATATTTTTCGCCCCATAGGACGCACCGGCCCATAGGACGTACCTAGTTTTTTGGGGGGGAAATAAAGAAAAAAATATTATTTTCCCCCAGGTGCGGGGCTGGGGCGGGGGAAGCCCGAGCTTCCCCCGACCCCAGCCCCCAGAACAGGCTGCGCAAAGCCCGAAGCTTGGGGCGTGCTGAGCTCAGCGCGCCCCAAGCTTCTGGGTGCCGGCAAGCTCTCCGCAAGCCGTGGGAGAGCTGCGTCTCCCACGGCTAGCGGATAGCTTCCTGAAGCCTGGAGAGCGAGAGGGGTCGGTGCGCACCGACGCCTCTCGCTCTCCAGGCTTCGGCGAAAGCCTGCATTCGCCCCATAGGACGCACACACATTTCCCCTTCATTTTTGGAGGGGAAAAAGTGCGTCCTATAGGGCGAAAAATACCGTAAATCACTTTGAGTTACTCCATAAGAAAAGCAACTGGCAACAGCAATAAAGAAATAATATTAATAATAAATGCACTATAAATAAATCCCTTTGCTTTATAAAATTATTGTCTGTTCTGTATCAATAATATTTGCTGCAATTATTACCTTAAAAAAATGATAAGAGAAGTGCAGCAAACAGTTTAAATATAGCACTTTTTTCACAGTTGACTGAATGCATCTAGAAGCAAGCCTTTAGACCTTGTTCCAATCCCAGACCCTAAAATCTGAAATGGTTCCTCTGGGTGAAAGCTGCCCATGCCAAACTCCCACCATATTCAAATAGACTGTGCACAGAACTTTCTTCACTATGAATTCTCTCTCTCTCTCTCTCTCTCTCTTGCTCGCTCACTCGCTCACTCTGTGTGTGTGTGTGTGTGTACAGGTGACGTTATGGCCTTGGAAGCTGATGTCACCGTTGAAGCACATAACACACCCAATGAGACAGACACGCCCATCATGGCCCATCCACCTGACATCTACAGTGATAACACTCTTCAGGAATGGCTGGAGGCAGTCCTTAAGTCATCCAATAAAGGTATGTTGGTTGAAAGGAGACGTGCCAATTGAAGTGGATAGGGAAGGAAATTATAAGCTTCAAGCCAATGGTATTGGGTTTGTTTTTACTCAAATTGTTTCATCTGAAAAGTGTAATTTTTTGTGGGGGAAAGATTATTTTATTTAACCATATTTATTGTTGTCAGCCTTATGATCTTGCCATATGCCACATGCATGGAAATGGCTGAGACACGGTGCATAATGGCCCATTTTTAATGTGGATTTGAGACTCTACACCATTAAGATCTTATATCCAGTACTTTACATTTGTGCCGAAAGCATCTCCCAGGAGGGGGGAGGAGGTTATGTATAAAAGAGGCCCTGGGTAGCTTCCCTGAGAGCAGTCCAAGCAGAGTAGGTGTATTTTGAGTTTGGATGTAGCAGCATAATTTATTACTGGGTCGAAACACCTCAAAAAGAACATGCACCCATTGACCATGGCAGGAAAACAAGCAAAAAACTTGAAATATAGAGGGTGATTTCCTTTCAAGTCTGAGCAACTTGCAATCAGGAATGAAGGTTTCATTATTTATTTAATTTTGTTTACCTCACTTCCTGCTCAATAATGAAGCAACTTACAGGTCACTTCCAGATGGAAACTTACTGAGCAGTTGTCCTGATTTGTTTTCACAAAAATTGTGCAGAAGTCTTATGCTGTCACCAACACGCCCCCTACCCAGTGATTATTATTATCCTACACTTTTTGTGGACTTCTATTTGTTTTTTGTTTTGTTTTGTTTTGGAGGGAGGCGAGTAGATTTGTTGCACCAGAGCTCTACTTGGTCATTGCTATTTATTGTGATGCGCCCGTTTTCTTTGTAGAAAGTTAGGAAAGTATGTTCTCAAAGGCTGCCTACCTGACTGTGGGAGAGATCCACGCAAAGGGTGACTTGTGCCCACAACAGACCTCTTCATGTGTTGCCTCCATCCATCCATCCATCCATCCATCCATTCTAGAACAAAGCAGGGCTGGTTGAGTTAGGGGCACTAACTGAACCTGATGGATTTCACAGGAGTTTCTTCCTTTTCCAATTAGCCATCAAGCTGGATTTCAAAAGCATCAAAGCTGTTGGCCCATCTCTGGATATATTAGTAAAAACCTCCTCTCAAATGAATATCCACAGACCTGTGTGGCTAAATGCAGACATTTTGAGAGGCCCAAATGTACCTATTAATATTGCAGTCAACGCAAGCCGGTGAGTAAAATGAACTTCTATTGTATTTGTATCAGGATGCATTTTCTATCCTGGGGTGGAGCATCTGTATCCAGAAGTACCTGTCTACAGTTCTATCACACACTAACATTCGACACATGGTAGGAGTCGAGTCAAATCAAAACCTGTGACTTTCTCCTAAGCCTCCACTTGTGTAAAGCATGTGCATACAGGGGACCCTGTGAAAAGCAGCTGGAGGAGAAGGGGACAAAGGCTGGAGAAAGAACTATGAGAGGAGAGGTGCCCTTTTCATATCCTTGGGGCCCCCTTTTATATATTAACTGTGTATTTTTGTAATATTTGCTGTTTTAAGTTATCTGTTGCTTTAATTTTCTGTATACTCCTTAGAGGGTATGTATATATGTGTGTGTGTGTGTGTGTGTGTGTGTGTGTGTGTGTGTGTGTGTAATATATATATATATATATATATATATATATAATTAGAAATGGTGTAAATAAACTGTCCCATATAGTCAAATTCAGCCCCATATTTGCTCAAGAGGGGACACCTGTGGGCAAATGTAGTACAAGGTGTACTCAGTAGTCCCACTGCACTAAAATGCATTGCAAGACATCAGAAAAATGTGGATTAATTGCTGCAGATAGCTTAGGAACCCAATAACCCCACAACCATCTATTCTCTGCATATGTGGCATAAATTCTCCTCTGAGGCAGACCCAACTTAATCTGCAATGGAGCCAACATTTTCCATCTGAAAAGCTTCCAAATCATCCCACAGTCTCTATAGTCTTTTTCTAGCACAAGACTTCACTGAGCCAATTTTGCAACGACACAATTATTGATAAATGCCAAGTGTCTACTTGATTGTGTCAAATGGCCAAGTTGGCTTGTGCCTTGAGACAATCTCTTAATCACCACTAAGCCAAGCAGGGTTTCCTTCTAGATTTTAGACTGTGTTTTGCAGGCTAGTAGTGTCTCAGCTTGTATTGGCAAAAGATGGCAGATCAGAGAATACAGATATATGTAATAAGGGAAGGCTTTGGGATCAGGATTATGGGATGCTGAAAGCCAGGTATGAAGGTTACTGGGAGCAGATCAAGTCCCAGAGTCATTAGCTGCCAGAGTCATTAGAGAGGCTTCCCAAATAGGCTCTGAGTCTTGGCTATCTTTGTGTGAAAAGAAACTAGAATGGCTTTAGATGTATGCAGTTGCAGCTATGTTGTTGTTGTTGTTGTTGTTGTTTGTCCTCAGATTCCTCTCACTCATTCAGGAGAAGTTCCCAGACTGCACTCTCTCCCTAGGATGGTCAACCCTCTATTTACCTTTCTTTCCAAACAAGACATACACACAGAAAATGGTTGAGGACATGCATAGCCTCGTAGGGAACCTGCCTCAGCGAATCACCTTCCCTATAAGAGCCGTCATGGCAAGACCAGCCTGGCCTCATTTGAGCTGGCTTCTCAGCCAGTCTGACAGGTAAGAGATTTACAGCACACTTATTGTTTATCTCTACTGCAACACACAGAGATTAATTCAGAAATCTTGGTTTACTCACGCACTAGAAACTTGCAAACTGTATGCAATAGATCAGATTAAAACAGAACTGCTAATATTAGAATGAATCTACATATTCCCAGTCACAAAACATGCCAACCACCTTTCACAAAGTGCTGTCTTGGGAACAAAGAATGCATTGCCCACAAGGTACAACACTGATCTCCCTACAGTGCAATACAAGGACACAGCCAGATTAATCACAGCAAAATGGGAGTAGGGGGAAGAAGAAGTGGTTGCTAAGAACTCGGGATGCTTGAGGAATTTGATCTTTGGGGATTCTGATCCTAACTGCCCTGCTGGGTTACATCTCTTGGACTGATGTGCAGATTGGAACATTATCCTTCAGAGCTGCATCCCTGTAAAGTCATCCCTGTAGGCATATCCTACAGAGTCATTTCTGTAGTGAGACATCACCTGTACTTTGGAATACCTTGTCAGTTGATATTAGGCAGGTGTCATGACTGTATCCTTTAGATGCCTGCTGAAAATGTTTCTCTTTTGGTGGGTCAGCTTGTGATTTGGTTACATCTGTTCTTAAATTTGTGTTAGGTGTTTTATTGTCTTCAGATGTTTTTAACAGTTTTTAAAATAATTATCACAGAAGTGTTTGCTGCCCTGGGCTCCTTTGGGAGGAGGAATAGAAATTTAATGAAATATATACTAATAAGACTTTTCTGAATTTTGCAGTACTGTTCTTGGCTCCCCATTCCCTTCTATGCTATTTCCTCAAATCAAACCACACACCCCAAAGCCTCTCAGGTATCAAGTCAATTGCAGCCTAATCATGGATCTCCCACTTAACGTATAGTTTGGACCTTAGCACTGAATGATTTCCTGTTTAACATCCTAGACTACACAGCTTCCAAAAACCTCCTGTACCCCCCAAATGATTTCTCTTCCTAGGTACAGTCTGACTCTCTGGCAAGGGAAGACTGATCCAGTTACAGTGGATGATCTCCTCTTTATCCGAAAGAATAGCCAACCTGAACAAATCTATTACGACCTTTTTGAACCTGTGTTAACTCAGTTCCGAGACTTGGCATGTGAGTATTAAATTTTACTTTTGAAAATGCACCAAGATACAGGCAAAATTCAAGTAAGAGTATAAAATATTTGCATATCATACAGCCACAGCTACACACTCCCCTTTTCTAAGCAACCAATTCAGCAGGCTTGTAAATAGGCACTTGCCTAGTTTCCTGCACTGACTCTCAGTCTAACTACCATTTTAGACAACAAATGACTAAGGCTGACCATGGTGATGCTGGCTAGGGTTTATGGGAGCTGTAGGCCCTACCTGGCCAGGAAGAGAACCTGGGACCCTCTGCGTCCAAATCAGATGTTCTACCACTGAGCTGTGACCCTTACCTACCAGGGATGGGAACCTGTGGCCCTCTAGGTGTTGTTTGACTGCAACTCCCAACAGCCCCTGCCCGTGTGGCCAGTGGGCCATCCAAGAACATATGAAGGACTTGTTTTATAGTATAAAAGTCATTTGTGTTTGTTTTCATGAACAAATATTTCAACTCCCTGTCGTTTCAGTTGAGACTAAGCACCAAGAAGCAGGGCAACCTCATCCAAGTCCCGCTCTTTGTTATACATCTGATATGCGCTGATCCAGCAAAGTTTCGAGTTTTTCATTTAATTCAGAGACCAGTAATGTTTCCCCTCTTGGCTCATTGGCCAACTGATGAGCTCCAGAATAGCTTTGACACAGCAGAGATTCACATTGGGCAAGGCTCTTCTTGCTTTGCAGCTTTTTCCTGCCCAGAGTCAGATCACCAGCAGTGGTATGCTCCAGAATCTGGTTGACTTCCTTTGTTTTGCAGCTGGATTGGCAGTTTCACACATGGACTAGATGTTCAGGTCCAAGTGTGCTTGTTCCTGGTTCTCAGCACAACAGGAAGTTCAACGTGGCAAGCACCTAGGCTGATATCACCAGATCAACTAATATGTTTAAACTCTACTACTTCAGTCAATGTGTATACACCAAAAAGGAACCAATTCATAGTCCCTGAAGCAACTTCTACAACAAATAGTATCCTCTGGACGGTGCTGCTGCGTAAACAGCTTGGAAATGCCATCCCATTTGGCTGAGACAACTTTCAAATTAGTGTTAGCAGAGAAGGCAGACATGACACACAATAACTTGATAAATGAATGAAGTTGAACTAAACTCATTCTCAGACTCTGGATGTGGACGTTCTGAGGACATGGCTGGAGCATCACCAATGGGTTTGTACATTACAAAATTCAGTAGCTGTAGACATTTCTTTAAACTGTCCCATTTTAGCTGATAGTTAAAGGTTTAGAAGAAAATAAACAATTTTATATTCTCTATCACAAGTTGTGCTCAATTCACTTTCACACTGATTGGTTTACCTGTTTTTATCTTCTTTCTGGACCTTAAAGTACTAGGAACTTGTTTTCTTTAAAATTAATCCCAAGGTACTGAATTCTGTATTTGACCTCAGCTTCCACGCTTGCATAATGTGAATGCAGAAGCCTGACATACATGTGCAGCAAAGCAAGAAAACCCTAGAAGCAGGCTGACATATATGTTATGCCAGGAATATATGTTATGTGCTTAACAGTGTCAGCGCTAAACCCTGTGGAGCATGAAATGAGAATTTGTTAACATGCACATATATAATTATAAAATGGAGGCATGCCACCATAGCCTCCAATAGCACCTGAGCAGTTTGTGCCCAATAAATGCAAACTCAGGAGCTTTTAAATTTTTAAATATTCTTTTATTGAGAGAAATGTCAATAAAGTCCCACAGCTCTGTCAAAAAGATTCAAAACCAGAACTGGCAAACTTTACTACAAAAGAGTAAGAGAAAATACCCACCTAGTAAAACAGAAAATGAGGTACTTAGTTTATGGATCAAAGAATAGATTAATCATCCCCCTTCATTCCAAGTACCAGAAGGGCAAGTTTGAATGATTTTTTACATGAGAAGGACAGCACCGCCAGGGCAAAATAATTTAATCTCCCTCAGGCTCAGACTGATGATAAAAAAACTTCCAACATTCAAGAAAGACACATTGATACTAAATAATGGTTAAAGAAAAGCTAACATGTGACATGATTTAATATTGTGCTGATTTTGTGCAGTGTGCACTGTAGGTAGTTAAGAATGCCCTCCACCAATTCAAAAATTAGTTTGTAGATTCTTCCAATGAAGAACAATTGTTGCAATGAATTTGTTCTGAATTCTTGTGAAATTCATTAAAAAACACTTTAAAAAACATTTCACCTCCATATGAAAAGTCATTTTTTAAGCTACTGATTTTCAGTTGAAAGCTGTTCTCCCACCTAGTGTTCTGGACACAGAAAGAAACAGTCCATTTTCAAGTTTTTATGTGACATCACATTTCTCTGCCAATCAAATATATACAAGGCTTCAACAGAAGCCAACACAGGTGCAATTAAGGATATGTAAAACCCAGGACAGATCAGAACAAGTTGCTTCCTGAAGTGCAAACATGATTGCTAAGTTACTGATCATTAAATCCTACTGCATAAAAATCTTCATTCTGATCATAAGCCAATAAAAGTGACTTCCCTCCACAAGTGAGGGCTGTGCAATTTGTGCATTTGAATAAACCTGTTTCTTTCCTCTCCTTTTATCACATACATTGAGCCGTCATTTCAGTATTTACAACAATGCTCATTGTCAGACAAAGATGACTGGTTTCTGTACAACTAAAGATTCTGAAGCCCAACCGAGAGATTGTCTTTGTTTTTCTGGAGGAACTGTTCACAGGCTTGAAAGGTGGAATGGAAGCTTGAAGAGAGGCCAGCAATGTTAGTTGTAATGTAGGCCAAAACACCTGAAGTGGCCTGGTGGTAATATGACACCTGGAAACAAAAAAAGCATCTTATCAATTAGTTCCTGGGAAGGCTTCAGTTTACTGACCCCAAACTAAGAATGGATTTCCCTCCTCAATGTAACAGTTGACAGCAATGCCAGAGGACCTTTGGCTCCTTGAACTCAGTTCTAATTCCTAACTTGCACAAGACATTGGTTTATTCAGAGGAATGCAAAGCAGCAGCAGGCTTCAAGGTACAATGGAAGGGCAGCAAACAAAGAACTAGTTAGTATACATCTGTGGGTGCATGTAGCAGGAGAGACACCATGTGGATTTTCTGCCTTAAGCATCAGAACATCTTGAGCCATCTCTGGAAATGATTGCAAGAACCCTGGAATAGCAACCCACAAACTCAATCCAAACCATTACACTGGTGGTGCTTCTTTTGTTTTTAGGGTTTGTGCCCATTTTAAATCACAAAAACCTACAGCCAGAAAAGCCTTGGAGCTAGAAATGGGCAGAGGCTAAAAGCTGGCGTGCACACGCAGGTCCCTGACTTCTTTTTCCACACAACCATTCCCAAATACATTGGTATATGTGATTGCATAGAGAAAAGTGTTGCGTTAACCAATGGTACATAAAGGAATTCATAGCAAGTGATTTGCTATGTCTCAATATTTCACAAACAGCATCTATTCTAACATCAGAAAAAAAAGATCCGTGACACTTATAAAGATAATCTGGTACATAAAGCTACTCTCAGAACAAATAGGGTGAACTCATGCTATAAAATACATCCCTGGGAACTGAACCAATTTGGAGAACAGAGGCTCATAGCCTCCAGCCTCCACTGTTTCCGAGTTGCTTTAGCCATAGTTTCCCATGGTTTATTAAATTGGGCAGATTACAGTTAGTGCTGACTTCCAAACTATGCGTTTAGAAACCATTGTTTGGAATTTAGCACTAACCATGGTTTGTCCCTAGTTGGAAATCATGGCCAATTATTATTATTATTATTATTATTATTAATTAAATTTGCATACCACCCTTCATCTGGACAGGACAGTTTACAACTTAAAAATACAAAATGAGAACACAAAATGCATAATAAAAAACAAAAGCAAACCAATAACCCCACTCCCCACAAACACATTTAAAAGGCCATAGTTTGTTTAATCAGCCAATAGCCTGGTTATAGAGAAAAGTTTTCACCTGGTGCCCAAAACCTGGAAATGGAGCAGAATCCTTGAATAAGTAGGGAAAGGGGATCCATGGGACATTCCCCATAATCCATATCCAAACTGAGCCACTATCACTCATTCCTCTGCTGCACTCTTAGAAAGCTAAATGCCTACCTTGGTGAGCTCATCTGTTTCCTGCCAAATACAAAAGCCAGAACACAAGGTCTCCCCACGGGTGTATTCTGGCTTTGCTGGATGTGTTGGCAGTGTGACAGATCTGAATGCTACAACATATGGATCACTGGAAAGAAAGGAAACCCAGTTAGAACAAGTGCACTGAACTTTTCCCTCTCTGCTTTGTTATGCCCATAACTACCCCCAAAGAAATCTTGTTCTGCTTACTCAATAGGCTAAACCTGCCCTGAGCTAGCCTAGTTCTTGCCTTTAGCTTTTGTTCAAAACTGGTGAAATGAAGTTTGCAGAAGAGATTTTGAAAGGCCACCTGGGCACTGGTCTTTTTTACAGATGTGTGTGCACCATATCTGAAGCGGAACAGATGCCCTAGAAGTTGCAGTGGAGAGGAGATGTTTGGCAACATACCCTTTGCTGCAAGGCTTCCTTTGTGACACGAGGATGACGAAGTCCTGAGGCTTGTTTTCCTCGCTCATAGTATGGCTAACAACATGATAGATCATGTCCTCTTTATCAACTTGTTGGACAAGTTCAGAACTCCTGCAAAAAGGGAAATCAGAAGGTGAACAATTGGAGGTGGCAATTGCCCTTTCGCATCTGGCTGGCCGCTGTGTGATACAAGATGCTGAACTTCGACCAGGAGACCTTATCTTAGGTTCTTATATTTGTGCAACCGCAACAATAAAGAGCAACAAGAGCCAATTGGCTAACTTTTGGGAGTGATCAAAGTTGTGAGGGCATAAAGGAGGAGGCCTGCTATTGTATCTAGTATCATTGGTAGAGTAGCTAAATAACCTCAGATCTGAGTTATGCCGAGATTCTACATGAGCACAGAAAAGAATGTGCATTGGGCACAGAATCTACTGTTCCAAGAATCTCAGCTTCTGGGTTTGTTTGTTTTTAACTACATGAGCAGAAAGATCTCTTAAACTACGAGAATGGGAATTTGGGACACCATCCCTAACTAAAAAGCAATTGTTAACCACCAAAGTACTTACGCATAATGATTGTCCCATTCGTGCCTGTGTCGCAGGTCCGAGAGCAGAAGAAAGGCCTGCATTGCATCAATGCAGATGGTCATCTCTATTCGGATAGAGAGGAATTTGTCCTCTTCCAGTGTGTACATCTTGACCTTAGAGAGCGAAGGCAGGGGTGATTAAAACCACAAAAATGGCACCTCCAACAAAAAATATCTACATTCCAGTTCAATGCAAATGTAGCCCAACAAGTTTCATTGTATGCACACTTCACGAGAACAAAAATAATAGTGCTTGCAGTCTGAAAACCATGATTCCTCCCACAACAAAGATAAACTGGGATGAGATGCTTGGATACTTGACTACATGTTTTGCATTTGAGACTGAACAGTTGCTTGAGGATGGGGTCAGCTACCTTGTCTCTTTCGGAGGTAAGAACCCAGTTGGCCTTTGCTACTAATGTCTTCAGTGCAGTAACATTGTTGTAACTCAGGTAAACCTGCATTAAAAAAACACACAAGAAAATAGTCCATCAAAAAGAGCTACTAATTGTAATGTGTCCAGCACCAGCATGACCTTTTCCCATTTCTTCCACTCACTGTTCCTCTCATCTTTATTAAATTACACACTGGTGGGCAGGGACTGCTGTGAACTTCTCTCTATTATTGTAAAGTATTGAGGGTCCTAGTACATGTCGTTTGCTCTAGAAATAAAAGACAGTGATGGGGACATCATTCCACTTTAAAACTTTGCCTTATATGCTCTTTCTGACACTGAGTTCCATGATCCCAGAGATTTCACAATTCTGAAGCTTTGGAATTTTTTAGCAGAATTAGCCAGACGTTATATAATTTATTTAGAAGTTGCAGGGAGTCGAGTGCTATGAATCAGTGAGGACTCTGATAATAAAGCTTGCAAAAATAAATACATCTTCCTGTTCCATTTCCAATTGCTCCCCCATCCACCCTGGCAAATGGCCCCTATACTTCGTGGAACCTCCTTTATACCATCTAGTATCACCAAGTTCCTGTCAAAATATTCACAACTTCAAACAAAACTTCCTTCCACAAGAAGATTGTAAAGGGTCCTCCTCTTTCCCACCCCTTAACCTGCACAATATACTATGGCAAGAAAGTCTGATTTACTTTCCATCATGTGTATTTCTTTCTTGAGGAATGGGGGAATTCTAGAGGTGCCAAATATTGTTCACATTTTGATAACGAAATACATCTTAGCAACTCTCTCCACTGTTCTTAAACTTATTCACTGGCTCCTAGTTGCTTTCCAGGCCTAATTCACTGCTGGTTTTAACTTTTAAAGCTTATTTGGCAGTCTTGCACAACAAACCTGTTTCTCCCAAATTGGGACTGTTTTTGAGACAAGGCTAGTGATGGAAAAATAATGTAATGTCCTGTAATGTCCTCACAAACAAATCAGAATGAATACTGAACTGAATAAATAGCTGTCTTTGCCTAACCACCACCCAAACTTTGTTGAGCATTCATCGTAATTTGTTTTGAGCAGTCATCTTGAAGTGACTTAGGATAAGGACATTCTAAATAATAGTCCGTCTCTTTAAACACCTAGGCAGATTTTCAATCATCACCAGAAGCTCTGCTTTGAGTGCCACCACCTTTGGAAGCAAGCTAGGAGGGCAATAAGCTGAAGGCCTTCCATCAGTGGTATGGAATTCTTTCCCAGCAAGGCCCAAAATAGCCTTCTGAAGGTATTAAGAAGTTTATGAAAGCCTTTGGGGTGGGGGGAGAGAAAGAGTGTTTACATGGAATGTGATGATATTTTCTTGCGTTTATTCTGTTTTACTTTTCTCTTGCATCAGCTGCCTAAGAGACCTGCTGTCAGACTGAAGGAGGTATAAGTAAATATTTTAAGCAAACAAAAAGTAAACCATGGGTTTAACAAATCAAATGCTCTAACTTTAATCACCAGCCAAGGTTTCAGTGGGTTTTGTCCTGATTGCATAGCAACAGACACATGTCCGCTTCTAAATATCTAATTTCCCAAGGTACAGGCAAAATGTCATGTCTGGCTGAAAAGCCAATATAGAAGCTACCTGGAGGCCAGCTTGCATTCTGAGACAACAGCATGGAGTCTCCTTCCTGGAGAAAATGGCTACTAGTTGAGAGGGCTATGTTACCTCCAATATCAGAGGCAGTATGACTCTGAATGCCGTTTCCATTGAATCACAAGTGAGGACGATGCTACTGCACTCACATCCTGCTTTTGGGCTTCCCCCAAACACCTGCTTAGCCACAAGATGCTGAACTAGATGGGCTACTGGCTTGATCCAGCAGGGCTCTCCTACTGTTCTAAACCAACACACAAAGCTTTCTAACTTTATCTTTGCTCATGAGTAGCATTTCTCGTTCCCTCCCACAAGAGAGCCCTTATTCCTTAAGACATCTGAGGCACAAACAAGTTCCATGGCAGGTACGGTTAAGTTTTTGGGGCCTGAGGGCGGCAGTCCCCCTTGGTCAACCTTCTCAGGGAAGCATACAGATGACGAATATGTCCAAAAATGGGCACCTCCCATTGGCACACCCACACTTGTACACAGATGGGACTCACAACACACACCCCAAGCTGATTTGTGCAGATCAACTGATGGGGGAAGGGGTTATTGTCCACTCTCCACCCATCAAATGAACTTTCTGATAACTAAGGATTTTTTATTTCGGCTACACCCATGGGTGGGCGTAGAAACTAGTCTACTGTACAAAGGTAAAATTCACATTTGTTGCTCTGTGCACTTCTGCTTTTGGCACCACCCACGACTGGCATGTGGCCCCTGGAAGGCTGCTCCACGAGGAATGTGGCCCTCCTGCTTTGGAGGAGTCTAAAGGCCCCCTGAGATGCAGATGTTAGCAACTTGTGGAGCAAGTTTATTTTACCTTATTGCTTTGATCCCAAGGCACAGACAAAGGTACTTCTGTATGCTTGCAGGAAAAGACGTATTTTCTGCAGAAAGGAAAAAAATGCATCGGTTACGCTGAATGTTGACTGTCAACAAAAGGTAATTAAAAAATGCTCCTCATAAAATTGGCACTAGAAAGGAAATGGCAAGTATGCTTTGAACGTGACCTTCCAAAGATATTATCTAAAAGAAATAGGTTTTTAAGTATAGCTTTTAAATTAGCCACCAGACTGAATCCAGGTATGTGCAGAGGAAGGGAGAATAAATCTTTTGGTTTAACAGAGACTCGCTGGGCAAGATAGCTATATGGTCATCACAGAAACATAGAAATGATTAAGGTTAAATACCCTTAGGGAAATCTGCATAGGATACAGAGGCAGGAGTCATTCATTTTCAGCCGGATCAGACTGGCATGTTACCAGATCTGGGATCTGGGCCTTCAATTTCCACGTGTGATTAGAATCACATGAGGAAGAGCAGGAAGGGTGGCTGGCCCGCAAAGCATCGCATGCCCACTTTTCTCTGCACACTGGGAGAGCAAACTGACTGCAGCAGGAGCCTGTTGCACTCATGGTGCCTGCCTGCATGATCAGGACTCTAAATTGCACAGGAAGCCTCCACAGGTGCAGCAAGTTCCTGCACCTGGAGGACAGCAAGGGCAGGCACAGGGACACACAGAGGAGTTCACCCCCACTTTTCTCATCATATGAGGAGGAGAATACCTGAATGCCAGTTTAATCAAGGCACTCTGGAGCAAGCTAGTTACACAAGATAGTGGTGTCAACATCTCTCTCTTTTTGTACACAGAGTATTATTCCCAAATGGGCTGGTGGCTGTTAAAGAAAGTAAAGCAAAACTGAGATAGCCGGGATGAGGGTTTGAGTAGAAAGTGGGTGGTCACAAACAACCAATCAAGGGGGGGGGAGGTCTTCCTCTTCAGAAACCTTCCCTTTTCTAATTATTCTCTCTCTCTCTCTCTCTCTCTCTCTCTCTCTCTCTCTCTCTCTCCACACACACACACACAAAATTTTTATTGGTTTTTGCACATGTTTTCCAAACATAACATCCCATCTTATACAATATAACAAACCTTTGGCTATCACAGCCCAGGACTTCCGTCAACCTCATCTAATGGTTTCCTAACTTTCTTTCTGATTTTGCATTTTATTTTAATAGTTATTGCTATAAAATCCAAATCCTAAATAAACTCCTTAGTCCTTTTTTGCAGTAATTCATATAGTTCTCCTTACAAAACTTCTTGCAACCCTACAAGCGATGTCAATTGATTACAATTGTCTTTCAAATATTTCATAAATTTCTTCCAATCTTTCAGGAAAGTCTGGTCTTGCTAGTTCCAAATTTTCCCAATTAATTTTGCCAACTCGGCATAGTCCATCAGTTTCATCTGCCACTCTTCTTTTGTTAGTAGTTCTTCTTGCTTCCATCGCTGTGCTAATAGTATTCTTGCTGCAGCAAGAATCCTTTTCCTAATTATTCTCAGATACGTCAAAAGGGAACAAATCAAAGACTGGTAAATACTCCCCAGCTGAGAGTGAGTATGAGATTATAGATGTATTAGGGAACACTGTGCTAGTTTGTGGGATACCTTTTATTTGTTGTGTGGGGCACATTGTGTATTCAAGGTATAGTTTTGGGTTTGTTTTTCAGTTAAGTGAATTCCTTTGCTTGCAATCATTTTTGGCAAAATCTGTCTTGGTTCATTCTGGCCTTTTGCTGGTGCTAGGGAGTGAAGGCAGGCAAACACCTGGAGAAAATCACATTCAGGTTCGCTCTAACACACCACAATCACATCTATTGACTTCTTTCATATGTGGATCAAGAGGCCCACTTGTGAATAACTACTTATGCAACTTCCTGCCACATCCTCCAACACAGAGTGCCCTAGATTCCTTTTCCCTAGTTGCAGGGTTAAAGTCAGAAGTATCACCTAATTGCACTAAAATAAAACCTTGCACAGGATACAGCATCTCTCAAATTTAGACACTGCTATTAAATTTGGGTCTATTTTCAGAGAGGATTTGCTGCACACAGGTGAAATGTAATGGGATTTAATGTAGGGGCTTGAGGAAATGGAAACTGGTTAGTATGGTGTGCGTGACTCAGCTTGGTAGAGTGCATTTCTGCTATAGAACCAGCAGTAGCCTTGGACTCAAGTGACAGAAAAATTGCTTAGTGCTAACAGCAGGGCACTGACAGTCACAAGATGCTCTTGTTCTTTGCTCAACTGTATCACTCCCATGCAATCTCATTATCAGGACCTAAGATAAGGAAATGAGAAGGAGGAGAGATCTGACTGATAACAACTGATCTATGACCTTCAAGGTGACAGAGCCATGGTAAATAATAAGAGGTCTCGGCTTGGCAAGCCATATGACTTAGAGACATTTTAAACTTCTTAGGAAGAGGAGATCAGACAGAACAAAGTCCACAGGTTTTGTGGAACAAGGAGATTCAGGTACATACACAAAATGCACACTTGCACATCAGTTCTCAAGAAAAGGAATTTGCTCATATTCCTTTCTCCCCCATATTAAAAGGCACCCATGGAGTCCCAGCATCATAAACAGAACATTTGGTCAGATAATATATAGTAAGTTACAGACATTACTATTTAGATTGCAAGCCTTCAGTTACAGCTCTATTCTGTGTTTCATATCAAATAATGCTGTGTGTATGTGTTTAGGAGTTTAAAAATAAATAAATACTTTTAATAAGTTCCCTGGATTTGCAGCTTGCAAGACCAGCGCTAACACAAGATGAAGTAAAATCATGATCTTGGGACAACAAATCTAAACAACCCCTTTTAAATCACTTAAGAGACAGGATGGGGAACCTGTGGCTCCCTGTATGCTGTTGGACTCCAGTTCCCCTCATCCCCAGTCAGTGGGGCCAATCAGCAGGGATGATGGGAGTTGTAGTCCAGCAGCATTTGGAGGGCTACAGGTTCTCCTCCCTGACTGAGGGCACCTCAATTCAGCATGCACCAACTTGATCCTCCTGCAGCAGTACTGAAAAGAGAGGGAAATGGTACCTCCAAGCTGAAGTATGTTTGCAGTCTCTCACTCACACACACACACACACACACACACACGCAAATAGAGCAGATGTTTTAAGAGTAATGGAAGCACAATCTAAAAGTTGTTTGTAGTGGCAGAGACCATTTCTCCCGAATGTGCTTTACGCTGAAGCACCTTCCCTTCCACTCAGACACCATAGCTAGGTGGCCAGGCTGATGTCATGCATTGGTGTGGGCCAAAACTTTGCTTAACAACCCACCAGTTGCAAGATAGTGTTATAGTAAGCCCCGACCAGGGTAAGGTGGCAGTGGAAGGGAGGCATATATGTGCTTACACTCCTGGGAGGGTGAAAGTTGCACAAGTGCCTTATTGAGCTTCTGTGGCTTCCAAATATATTGTAGTTACAGATAGATACAAATATATTGTAATCACAGCAAAACAGGCCCCCGTGTGGTTTTCAAGTGTACTACAAATGCTTTCCCCAGAAGAAGGCTCTCTGTGGGTTAAAGTAATATCAGACATGAAGCAGCCCCGTAACAGAAACCAGGACTTATTCCACTTTCTCTGTATCCACCACAGACGACACAAGGAGCCTCTCCAAGTGACAACCTGGTCATTGCCTTGATGGTGAGGATTACACATGCACTTCTGAACCCCTACTAGCAGGCAGGTCTGAGGTGAGGTGTGGGGCTTCTGTGGTCTCTCTGTATGTGCTCTGTCTAGAATGAATTTTAGGGCAAAGAACAGATTGCAGGAGAGTTCTGTGTGGCAGGATATTGAGAGCTAAGCTACCAGCAAGGATGCAGAAGCCACAGGCCTCAGTCTCTACACCAGTACACAGAAACATAGGGAGCTGCCTTAGAGAGAGTCAGACCAATGGTCTATCCAGCTCAGTATTGTTTATACCAAATGGCAGCAAGTCATCCAGGATTTTAGGCAGGGAACCCTTCCCAGCACAAAGAAGCTGCAGAACTGAATGTGGTACCTTCTGCATGTAAAATAGATTCTTTACTATTAAGCTACAGCGCCCCCCCATGAAAAATTAGTTCTTAGTTCCTTGACTTGTGTGGGGGGGGGGGTTTCACACAAGGGTGGAGGGCAACACAAACTTTATTTTAATATTGCTTTCAAATTAAGGTTGTTTTGCAAGGTACAATGCATCTTTGAGTTGAGCATCTCATAAACATGCATACGCAAAAAGTTTTATTAGCTTTTTTAAAAAACATTTCCTCCTAATAAAGATTTTAGAAGAGTAAAGGTTACTATTGTGAAAAACTGTGACCTGTCCTACACCCCAAGGTCCCAGGCCAGGTTAAAGTAAAATGGTAAAAACAATTTAAAACAATTTGCAATCACAGAAATAAGGCGGGTCCTAAAAAAGATGGGCCAGAGAAACCAAGCGAGACCGGCAGACACCAGAGACCACAGCTACTCACCAGTTACCTCCTGAAGTTGTGGCATATTTAAACCTGAGGTTATCCTGAACTGACTCTTCTCCCCACCACAGAAGTGTATTTCATTCTAAGTAGGCTTTGCAGTAAACGGCACTGCTGCTCAGCCAAGCATTTTGTATATCCCCCCCAATGATTAGGATAAATAAAGTTACCCTGTAGATTATTTAACTGCTCTGCCTGCTACGCTCTCCTGATAGGATGCTGTAGCTGCGGTTCACTAGCAGGCACAGGAGAATGACAGAGACAAATGGCCAAGCCATTGAGATGCCAGAAAAGAGGGGACTCCTGAGCAAGGAAGGTGCCATGGACCCCTAAGTCAGAGCATTCTAAGTATGATGCTCTGGCAGCCTGCCTTCTTCTTCCCTGCCTTCTTTCGCTGCTCTCAAGAGAACGCATTGATCTGGCATTAATGCTCCGAGAACTGTGGCCTTAAGGATAATGCATGCGGTCTCAGTCTGTGTTCTGCAATAAATTATGAATTAGAGACAACCAAAGAACAAGGCTATAAATACGCTATGAGGTTTTAGTGACATAACAGGAGGCAAACTGGAAGGGGCTCTGATGTCACCGCAAGGCAAAACTAGAAAACACAGAGCTGGACGAGGGTTTGTTTTATAAACAGGACTGGCTGGAGAAGAAAGGAACAGACTGAGGATGGGGGAAAAACATTTCTCTGAGCTTTGCTGGTCACTTTTTCCAGCTTTCCCTTTCTTCCACGAAAACTTACACTTTCGTCTCTACCAAGCTTTTACCTTTCTGACAAATTTTGCTACCAGAACACAGTGGGCCGGATATAGCCAGTGAATTTCTTGCTATTGCCTTTCCTTCCCTGCATTTTCAGCAAACATATTTTGCATCAAATTTAGTAATCAGCACAGAATACAGATTCTGAAGGATCTTAACACTTGCAAAAAAAATTAAAAAGCTAATTTGTATCCTCCTTCATTGTGGAAACAGGCTTGCGATCAAACCAGAAGTGCCCATAAAAAACTCCAGCGCTGAAGAAATGGAGTCCGTGTGCCTTGCCTCATTTCCAGTTATGTTATGACTGCGTTCTACAGCCAGGCAGTGCTGTTCAACCCACCATCCTCCTATTCCAAACGTTTAATGTCAGCCCATTTGCAAGGCCAAAGTTCAACCTTAGAATGTGAAGTAATTACAAAAAAAGAAGTGTGTGTCTGAGCATGTGCAAAGTATGTGTCCCTTCCTAGGAAGGAAATAGGAGAGAAACCCAGGCATGCTGTTCTGAATGCACATAAGAGATTTTGCCAGTGAGATCTAAAAGTTGTCAGTTACTGACATCATCAGAATGAGTCAAAAGACAGAGCTTAACTCTTCTGTGAATAAATAAAAACAGCACATGTTTTTTGGAAACGGCCTAGTTAAAGTCAATTTGGATAAATTCACAAGAAACACCTCGCCCTCACTCCTACCTCCTTCCCCTCAAAATAATCCCCATTTGGTAGCTACTGCCTCTGCTGTTTTCAAGAACGCCACCATGGGCACTTTGCTGAGCCACAGAGAATAGCAGAAGCTCTACCTGTGGATCAAATCCAGGGGCTCCATGTGCAGGAAGACCTGCTTATACGTAATTGTTTCAGCCTACAACATATGAATACAATTCTACTGCAGGAATGTACAATGAGGGAGGAGGAATCACATATGGTCCTAGTTAGGGAGAGAGCGATGCAAGGAAGTTGCCAGAATAATACTTTTTCACTTACCTGTCCAGTCTGATTTTTTTCCTAGCGCTAGCTTCTTTGAATCGTCTTTCTCCATCCTGTTAAAGGGAAATAAAATGGATGGATGACATTTGGAAGACATATGAAGCATGCATAGGAACAAACAAAGCGAGGCTTTAAACTAAATAGATGGGCCAGATGTTAAGAGTTTAACTCAAAGGAGTTTAGGTTGCCCTGATTTTCCTGCAGTAAAAAATTATGGGCCAGAAAAGACCATCACAAAGGCTGGATCCACGGACAAATAGTATCAACACCGTGAACTGGTATCTGCAAAAAAAGTTGCAGCACAGAAGGCTCCAGTCAGTTAATTAGACTTTTTAAGGGTCTCTTCCCCACACCCTGGTATATTC
This sequence comes from Podarcis raffonei, assembly GCF_027172205.1. Taxonomy (NCBI): domain Eukaryota; kingdom Metazoa; phylum Chordata; class Lepidosauria; order Squamata; family Lacertidae; genus Podarcis; species Podarcis raffonei. Next base: position 42,627,171 of record NC_070607.1, read on the forward strand.
TAAAAAGTTGCCTTTATATATATTTTTTGCAAACCCTGGGGTTCCCTCTCAATATTTCCCTCTTCTGTGTGAGATGTGTTATTTTGACTACACAAGCAGTGGTACTAATGCCTGAACATAAGATATAGAAGGAATGATATACTCTCCCCCCTCCCCATGTATAAAGGCAGCAACCATTTTGCGTGCGTCCAATTGACGTGTGACCACCGACCATCTGGCCTTGAATGGCGCTATATAAATAATACTAATAATAAATGGTGGTCCTCATGCTATTGCACACCTTCCTTAAGAGATTTCTTCTTACTTCTAAGCTGACACAAAACAAATTTTCACAGTTTCCCCAAGGAGAAAGCTGGTTTTGCATGGCTAACATGCTACAGTGTGCAGCTGAGTGAGTTCATACAGGGTTACCAAATTTGATTCAGGACCACAATCCATCACTTTCAAAGGCATTGCTGCTTCTTACCCCAGGCTCTGGTTTCAGCATTGGAAGTGTGCGTGGCTGACCCTCATCATTCAAGACCACAAAGGTCATGAAGGCACTGTTGATGTGTCTTCGGCTGACTTCCATTTCATGTCGATAAGCCTCTACACAAACCCCAACCTCCATGCTGAAATTAAGAACAAGACATTTATTTTTTTTAGCTGGCACAGATCAAAGTATATGTAGAACTGTGACAAGTAGGAACAGATTCCATTTTTTATTTAAAGGGCCTTTTTGTTAACTCCGCTTCTTTGGGACTTGTGAATTTATCCAAATTGATTTTAAATAGGCAGTCCCCCCCCCCCAAGTGCTGTTTTTATTTATTCACAGACGAGTTAAGCTCTGTCTTTGGATTCATTCAGATGATGTCAGTAACTGACAACTTTTAGATCTCATTGGTGAAATCTCTTATGTGCTACATGGGGGGGGGGGAGTAAAAGAAACAAAACAAACCAAAAACTTCAATCTGTCATCTTCCTGTTCAATGACTTTGCATTTGTTCTGGTAGATCATAAAATGGTCTAATTTATACAAGTGAAGTACTGTAAGTTTTCTGAAAGGCAATACCTGTTCTTGAATGCATTGTTGACAATGGCCTTGAACAGGAGGCGGTCCCCAACCTGAGATGGTCCCCTGAAATGGAACATTTCGATCGTCTTCAGGGTGGGGTGAGCGTGGCACAATCGGCTAGGGAAGAGAGAGTATATTATGAGCACTGAAAAATCAAAACCAGTATTCTTCTGCAGGACAAAATATCCAAATACTACTCCCAACTAGTAATGGGTAAGCTGTACTCTCACACAAGAGATATTATCAGTTCTCCATTCACAAAACAACACATTTTTACCATGACACAGCGAGAGTCAGACCTAGGCTATCCAGCAAAGGTCAAGCCCACACCATACATTTTAAAGAGCACAGCTTCCCCCAAAGACACCTGGAAACCATAGCTTGCAAAGGGTGCTGGGAATTGTAGCTCTGTGAGGGGTATACAATAGTACCCAGGAAGCCATGCACTTTAAATGTGCAGTGTGGATGTGACCTTATTTTTCCTCTGGCTCGTTGCTGTGGAGAAGCTCTTTCTCAATCCATGAATACACAGGGAGTCCCTAAAAATGAGGGAGTTTGGGAAGCTTGGGAAATGCCCAATTTAAGTTTCCCTTCATCTCTCTTCTTCACAAACTTATGTCATCCAGATCCCCAGAACTAAGTGTCACTGTGTCACCTACAGGAAAGCAGCTAGCTTGTCTCCGCTAACAGTGAAGGGCGATCTTTGGCATTGCTCAAAGCTTTGGACCCTAAACAATTACACAAGGAAGGCTGCCAGTGCTACAACAAACTGTCCCCAGTGAAGAGAGATGCAGTGCATCTGCTTAATTATGGGGAGAAGGCAAAAGTTATGCACACCAGCCTCAGCCAGAGTGAAGTGCATAAAGGGGGATGCATTTCTGCAGCAGCCAGGGAAATATTTGGGTAGGGCCACAATCCAGCATGCAATCTGAATGCAAAAGGTCCCAAGTTCAACCACTGGAATCTCTAGGCAGGGCTGGGAAAGACTCCTCTCTGACGCCCTGAAAATCCAGGGCCAATCAGTATAGATGATACTGAGCTGGACAAACCAATAGTCTGACTTGATATAAGGCAGTGTATATGTTCTATGCTACTTCTCCTCACTAGAACAACAACTCATAGAATTTACTTTCAGAAGTAGAAATGTAAATAGGCAGAGTAGGCACCGACCTACGGGCCCCACACTTTTAGGGGTCCCACTAAAAATGGATTAAAATAATATTGATTTGACCTTGAATGAAAATTACAATCAGGCTTTCTCAGTTTTAGAAGATAATTTGCAAGGGACCCCAAGATTTCAGCTGCCTAGGAGTCTCCACAGGGTTTAATCCAGCACTGCTTGAGGGGGACTGTTTCCTTTAGCCTATCTGAACCAGTGGAACTTGTTTCAATGAGGAATCTCTGTCTTGTGGGACAGCAGTTAAAATAAGTCCTGCTTGGCTTCTGCAGTACCAGAGAAAGATATGGGATGGCATTCTGCTACGTTTTACGCAGAACAGACCTGCTGAAATGAATGAACATGACTAAGCTAGGTTCATTAATGTCAACAGGTCTTCTCTTAGTAAAACTTAGTTAAATACCACCCAGGATGTCTAAGCCATTAGGATGTCTCGTCCATACCCTTTGAAACCAGGATGTTACTATAACTGGCTATAATGTGCGTTATGGTGCTGCGCAGGCCTAGTCAAGTTCTACGGAAAGGAGCTAAACCTTTGCCAATGGGCAAGGGCTGGAGCTCAGGTGCAGAGCAATTGTCTGCATCCAGAAGGTCCCAGGTACAACCCCTGCATTGCCAGGTAAGACTGGGAGATGCCCATTCTGAAACCTTGGGGAGACGCTGCCAGTCAGCGTAGTGACAATATTGGGCTAGGGTTGGACCAATGGTCTGACTTGGCATAAGGCAGCTTCCTATGGTCATCAAGAAACATTGCTAAATTTTGGTAAATAGGTAACTAAATAGGTGTTACAGAGCAATGCTTTCAATGAAGGACACTTTTACAACTGTGGAAGTAATAACACCTCTGTTATTGGTAAAAGAAGTACTCCAATGAAGAGAGTAGATGTCATAGTGACAAACTCATCTCTTCATATGGAGGCCAGTCCCAACCATGCACAAAGCAGGAGTTGCAGGGTCCAAACTTAAACAGCCAAGTAGTACCACCCTGCCTAGTTCTTCCCCCCAAGTAGACCACCTTGCCGCTATTGTGGCCACATTTTCCATCCAGGCCATGATCTGTCCTCCAAATGTGTTCCCCTGGTGGTTGGCATGTGGGGGCAGGATGAGTTCCACACTTTCCACTCTGGTCTTTTCTGCAGGTACCATCATGCCACACTCTCTGTTCTCAAACTCTGGTAAGAAAAAAAGGACACAATTTTATCAGAGAGGTGTCTGGAGAGGAACAATCTTCTCAGGGTTGAATCCCCACACCCTTTCCAATTTGCTGGGAGCCACAGTCTGGCAGGGAAGTGGGCAGGAACTGCTGCAGAATTATCTGGCACAAGAAGGACACAATGGTTCCTGTTTACAGCATGCAACCCCAGGAAGCCACGGAGAGTCAGCATTTGTGATAAACTGGGATGTGTCGAAATGAATAAACTGGTAGGAATGCAGATACCAGGAGCTAGGAAACAAGTGGCAGCCAGTGTAATACAGTGGTTAAGAGTGTTAGAAACTGGGAGACCAGGGTTCAAATCCCCATTTGGTCATGAAGCTCACTGCATCTCTGCCTAGCCTAATTCACAGGGTGGTTGTAGGGATTAATTGGGATGAGGGAAAGCCACTTGAGCTCCTTGGAGAAAAAGGTGGGATATAAATGCAACCAATAAATAAAAGCAAGGACCCATGAAAGGTGAAGCCCCTAACTGACAACCACTGGCACCACTGTTGTGCCTCCTTAAACAGCATGGCATGGACAGCATATGGGCTTCAAGCCTGCAGCTGAGCACCTTCTCTGCAGCAATTGTGACCCCTTAGGGATTTAACAACAGGCCAGCGATGTGCTCTCAGTAGCTTCTTCCACTGTGCCACCCATGAGGATATCTTCTGGCAAAACCTCCAAGTATTCCTATCCGCTAGGAAATACAGCTGCTGCTCTAAATGCAAGGACAACACAGAAAGCAAGGCTGACTGCCGCTGAAGATTACATCTTTAGCAAAACCCAATTACCTTCTTTCTTCTATGCGTGAGAATACCTTACATAAATATCGCTGTGGGAAACCCATCATGTAAACACTGTAAACACTGTAATTTGAAAAAAGAAATACATCCATGTATATCTATCTGGCAGGAAGCTGTAGCTGGCTATGCAAACATGTGGTCAAAGGTACATACTGCTTCATGCACCAGGGGACTGCTAGAGACAATGCTGCCTGACAAAGTGTGAGGAATCCATCTACTACATAATCATCTGCTTCTATATTCTGTGGTGGCCACCCCACAATTATAGGTGGTGCCACGCTCTCCAGATACAGGGCTAGCTTCAACTCTCAATGTTCAGCTGCTGATGGTTCCCTTTTCCTGCTTGTGAGCACACTTTGTTGTTTCCAACCCTGTGGCAGGATTGATGTACTAGACAAGTGCTGCCCGTCAGCAAAAAGTACCTGAAAGGAGCCTGGGGATTTCTGTACCGGACTGGACAGGGCTGTTAGTAACAAGGTCTTTGATGGTCTCTGTGTGGGCCAGACGCATGCGGCGGCGTTCAGCTGCAACGCTGTACTCAATCTTCTCCTCTTCGGTTTGAGGAACCAGGGGCTTTAACTTGATCTAAGTGTATTATGGAAAAACAGCATAAAATGTACCTTTCAGTAGAGAGCCTTTGCCGGTGTTAAGCATCCTGACCTGAGATTTTCCACATTCTGAGAAAGTAGTTCAGCAATGACCTTCCATTTATTTTAAATCTAAAAGCTAAGGAAGTATTTTTCAGCTGCCTCTTCGGGCACAGACCTCACAATCTGTATTTATATCTGTGTGCCCCAATTTGTATTAAAAACCATGCAGTGCTATCCCATTTGTGTACTGCAGAATTCTAGACCAGCTAATAAGTTATGATTGAATTAAAATATATTTATTTTTCTCCTAGTCTCAACATTACAAATTAGATCTCAGCAGAGCTGCACCAGCAACATACCATATAAAAACTGATTTGTGTGTGTGTGTGTGTTATTTTTATAAATAGTTGTTAAGGACCATGATAACATAGCTAAAGCAATCAACAAGAGTCTTTATACATTCTCTAAATGCACAGGGTAGTCTCTATAAAGCAAATCTCAAGGGGGAAAGGGGGTTGAAGGGATGGAGCAGCAATGCTATTTTTTTCCAAATGCCTAAACTGAAGATTTTAACTCTCTGTGCCTACCTTAGCAGACGGCTTGCCTTGTGCCACAAAAGTTGCATAGGCCTTGCAGACATTCCACTGCTCCCCATTGCACAGGTCTTCATAGCTGACCTGTACACCAACCTAGAAACAATCACCAGAGGGGAGAAGGATAAAATGAAGGTGAGGTACTGAATTAAGAGTTTAGTTGTATTTAGAGGGGGAAAAAACCTCCACTATTTCCATTCAGAAAAAGGAACATCTGAAACAACTGGATAATATTTCAAAAGAATGCTTTGTAGCACCTGAAGGAGTTGCACTGCATAATAGCTCTCTGTGTTGTTCTAGTTCTTAGCTCTGGTTTGGCAAGTCATACTTCTGAATATTTAAAGGTGAACAGGCGGTGTGATTATTGCTTTCTATGTACTGCTGCTCTCCTAAGCAAATGAATCACAGAGGTTTGTTCCCTGGGGGAGAAAAATGAAAACCAGACACCCCCTGGATAACATTCTTCCCTTTTCCAGCAACAGAAGCCAAGTTATGGGAATCAGGGTGCTGTTTGGGTTTCGCCTGGATAGATTCTTGTACTGTGAATTACAGAAAAGCTTTTACAATTGATGGGAGCAATGAATATTCCACAAACCAGGGCCATACATATTCTGTGCCCTGCAAAATGTGGTCTCTATATAGCTTCCAGGAATAGCTGCTTTTAAGTTTTCATTTTTACTTAAAATCCAAGTTTCTAGCCCTTATGATTATGAAGGACAATTTGATGACTTGGAAATAGTATCACAATCAGGATTCCAAACTGGACCAATTGCACAGAAACAGTGACAGCTCTACTTCCCTTCAGAAATATTTCATTTGGGGGGGGAACCTTACGAATTCATGTATGTTAATATTATTATTCAATTGAGTATTTAACATAATATTAACATATAACAATAACTGGTTCTGAGAACATATTCCAGGATTCACATGCACATGGAAAAATAGCCAAGAAATACAAGGCTTTGCTATAGGAATGTGACACCATTCTGGAACACAAATCTTGCCAATGTGCTTCAAAAGTTCAGCAACTCACAAGTAAAATAGTACTTCAGCTGTAGCATGATCACTGTGCCAAGCAAGTGGATTTTGTCCTCTCCTGCAAAACTCCCATTTTACTCTACATGTTGCTTGACATGGAGGATGTTCCTCTGCACGGACTGGTGCAGATTCACATGAACCTGCCCAAAAGCTGAGATAGTCTTTGGAGACCCTTTTCTAGAAGCTCCTACCATGAGTAGTGAGCCATAACCAGAGACAGAGCTGCTTCTGCGATTGTATCTCATTCTGCAACTCCCTCCTAAGAGACATCTACCTGGCACCGTATTTGCAGTCTTTTATTAAGCACCTGCTGGAGTCTGTTCTGTTCACTCAAGTTTTCGGTGGTGGTTAAATTGTATCATTTAAGTCCTCATTGTGGCTGGTATTGTCCCTGCTTGTGGTTTTATTAGCTGCTGCTCTGAGCCTATATGCGCTTTTTAAATTTTCTCATGTGGTTCGTATTGCTTTTGTTTCATACATTATTGGTTTTGCAATTGTTTTTATGGTTATTGCTTTATAGATCATGTAAGTGCCCTGAATTTGATTTGATTTTTGCCAGATATGTGGGGCATGTTTAAAAAAATGAAATGAAATAGGCTGCCGCCTATCCACTGCACTACAGTGAATTTCAACCCATTGACAGGGCATAGGAAGCTGGAAATAAACCTGAAACCAAGATTTACTTCTGCAGGAAGACACAGAAAACAGCCTTTCCCTTATGTAGCATTCACTCCAAATAGTTGAATGTTATTTCTGTGTCATGCATTATTCCTATAGGACTCCTCATCCCTAGCCCTCTCTGTTTTCCTTTAAACTATCCAACCCCCTTCTTTTGCCAAAAATATTTCAAGTTCGACAAAGAAAACAATGTTTAGTATTCCCATAACAAAGCTTGCACTTTTTCATTTACCCTCCATCACCTATCCTCATCCTCTACAAGTGGTTGTGGCCATCCTTTGATATATTAAATAACTTAGGAAAACAGATAACAACTTTTTATGAGATATATTGGTACAGTGTTATCTTGGAAGTTGAACGGAATCCGTACCGGAAGTCCTTTCGACTTCCAAAACGGTTCAGAAACCAAGTTGCGGCTTCTGATTGGCTGCAGGAAGCTCCTGCAACCAATCGGAAGCCACGGAAGTCGCAAGGGATGTTCAGGGTCTAAAGAACGTTTGCAAACTGGAACAATCACGGCATTCGGGACCCAAAACGTTCGTCTTACAAGTCGTTCAAGATCCAAGGTATGACTGTGTGTGTGTGTGTGTGTGTGTGTGTGTGTATCCCAGCAACTCATCTTCAATTCAAATTAACTCAATAACTGTTTGCATTATCTTTTTGGAGAACAAAATTTGAGCGCATGGTACTGGCAACTGTAGGGTGAGATCCTAGCCTTCTCAGAAGTAAGTCCCACTGAATGCAGCGGAGCTTGCTCTCAGATAAGTGGGGTTAGGATTGCAACCTTAGCTGCTTACTGGGCAACAAGTGTAAGTCCTCTAAGATAGCACACTGAAGCATACAAACCTCCATGCTAGAGTTAAATGCTCGGTTCACTTTTGCTTTGATGTTGACAACCTGCCCAACACTAGGGATAGGGGAGAAAAGATAAATAAGATGAGAAACATTAAAATGCAATTGGTAGAAAGCATCCTGTGGTTCTGATATGCAGGAGTTCTACCTGACTGGTGGGCCCTGCTCGACAATACTGCTGTCATGGTCCATTTGTTAAGATAGCTTTCTGCTCAAATCACTCCCACCGGGTGTCTAGAAGCAACACAGTCAGATTAATTCCTGAGGCCTGTAAGTTAGGTCACCCGGACAGTTCACGGAACGGCTGAGAGGAAGCACTGGATAGGCCTAGAGATTTATGGGATGGAAATTATTTTTCCCCCTCCCCACCAGGTCCCAAGTGGAAGACTTCGTAGGCCCAGGCCTCGTGTGGTTTTCTGGTTCATCAGAAAAGGGCACATAGATAAGATTTCACCCATGGCTAAACACACATTTAAATCATATCTACCTCTCTATAAAGGAAGCAGGATGTGTCATCCCTCAAAAAGTTATCTGCCTGGGTTCAGAGACGCTCAGCTTTAATATAAGCTCTCAAGCGCAATGGCAAGTCTCTCTCCCCTTTCAGTTTCTCAGTAAAAAATAAAATAAAATCCCCCAATGGTGAGAACAGAATAAGGTTAGGCAGGATAGTCACAGCCTGCCTTAAACACTTCATTTCAACACAGGACTTTCCTTAAGCTTCTCCATCAGATCAGCCCAGATATGAGATGTAGGAGTTCGTTAAGCACACCACAACATTGATATGGATAGTGAAGGATACCACCACCCTCGTGCTACAAGCCAAGTGAATCTGCTTGGCATGAAGCCAGGCTCAAGTGCTCCCACGTGGTGTTTTGTCTAGGGGTGCTTCCAGACAGCTGTTCCTTGTGGAATCTGTGCTCTTCGTGCATGCACATTTCTGCCAATATCACTGACATTAAAAACCCAGCCCACAATTTCTCCCATTTAAATCTGCTGCAGGCAACCCATTTACAATATCCCAATGACCCATTTAGAAAATTGAGCCCCCGTCTGGAAGCACCTTATGAGTAGCCACAGCCTCTTTAAGGACACATCCTCTTACTGCCACCCAGTGCAAATGCTGATGAAACTCAAAGTGATGTTTTTCAGGTAGGGTCAAACAGCAGGGTAAAAACTGAATTAATAATATTTTAGAATCACACGCCATTAGCTGGAGATTAACTCTCCCAGTTTAAGTGCTATATTCTGAAATGGAAGTTGTCTCAGGGTGCAGGGGTGTGGGTGTGTATATATATATACACACATACACAAGTGGAAACAATGGATTTCAAAAGCGAACTGCCTTCATACTGGCCTTAACACCCAAAAGGTATACTATTACAATAAACACAGATCCCAAGCAAAGATTCACCCACTAACCTAGTTTCTTTCACACAAACCCTTCATTTCATTGACTAAACTCTCAGAAATTATATGCAGACAAGTAATTATTTTGCAATAAAGGCATTTGACATGCAAAAGGCACGCAAGTAAGATCAAGAACTAAATTAAATGTCTCTGTCAGAATATTGAAGATTTTACCCCATTTCAAAGGGATGTGTTACTTAAATCAGGGAGTGAACAATTTACGAATGTTATTCCAAAACAGTTTGCTTCAAAGCACATTTTTTAAAAAAAACAACACAGAAGATTTAGAGAGGATCAACTTCCTTCTTCTTAGAGTTGTTGGTAGTTTGTTGACAATTCTGAACTGGAAAGAACAGTCAAGAAACTAAGCCAGAAAGGTGAAAGCAACAAAACTATTCAGCTCTTTGACAGACTATGCCAGAGGCAAGCAATGTTTCTGGACTACAGCTCCCATCATCCTTAGCTACTGGCCATGCTGGCTAGGGCTGATGGGTGATGTAGTCCAACAGCATCTGAAGGTAACCACATCCTGAACTGCAAAGCCCAGAGGTAGCCAAAAAACATGCACTGGCTCAGTTTTACTAAATGCTATGCGTGCATATTGATTCTTGTGTGAATTATAAAATGATGTCTGATCTGAATGATGGACTAAAGAAAGAATTTTGCCCCACCTGGTATAGCATGACTTCTCTCATGAAGCACAATCCAATGCATGCTTCTCCAGAAATAATAAAGTCCCACTGTGCTCAGTAGGACTTATACCGCAAGACCCAGGAAAATGCAGAAAGGATTTCAGCAATGCTTTGGGGTATAGCTTCTACCAAAAAATTTAGCGCATGTAGATATATGTATGTGTGTGTTTAAAACAATGGTTTGCATAATGTATAAAGAAAATACATAATGAAAAAAATAATAGTTGGGGGAAGCTATTTTTAGAGTCCCTGTGTATGACCAGAGTATTGCTAATATCTCTGGATGACATTGCACGACTGGGTTACATTTGCCGCCAGTTGACATTCAGGAAATGCAATCATATGACATTAAGTAGAAAACATTGCTCATCTGAAGCACAACTCCCAGAGAGTTGTGTGGATTTCAGATTTTCCGGATGATTTGGTCAGATGACGCTTTTTGAACTCCTACTTTGCACTTAGGGGTCTAATTGCAGTTAATACATAACAGTTTGAATCCCTGCCTTTTTGAAAGTCATTCTTCATTCTGGTAACTAACAGGCTCGGACACTACTCACTCTTCCCCTTTAATACTCCTGATCTGGATTTAGGACATAGAAGTAAAGAGCTATTAGGGGCTGAAGTCCCTCCTTCGTCCCACAAAACACAACCTACTCCCTTTCCATCCACTCGTAGAGTACTATGAAGAAAATTAAATTGCTCCCATAAAATGAGCCCTTCATCTGGCAACTGCATCTTTTCTAGAAGCCAGAACAGCAGATGGACAAAGCATCCCTTCATTTTTCACACAACAATTTTATAGTCCCATGTGCACCCTGTGAAGAGTTACAGTTTGTTTTAGAGCCGGAAAGATGGAAAGAACATCTGCAAGCTGCAGAAAGTGAATATTACACTTTTTGAGAATCGCCTCTGTGCACAGGAAAAGCAGGCTAGTAGGTGCATTCTGAATACCGTGTCAGTTAGGTTAATTAACACCAGTATCTCAGGACATCAGTGGGTTAGGAGATCAGCAATCTAGTCTATTGCTGTAAACATTTGTACTGCAAAGGCTCATACCAGGCTTCGTCCTTCCCACATAGGCACCAAGGAGACTTTACATGCAGCTGTCTAATACAAAAGGATAAGGAGGGAAACAAAGCAAAGTGGAGCTGAAAAAGAAAGAAGTCGCCTCTCGCAATATAAAATATACATTTGCATAAACTCTGTGGGACCTAAGGGGTGTGTTTCATTACAGGACCTTAATTGTCCAACCCACCAGGTCAACATAACTGAGTGGCACTGGAACATTCTTATAGATGCTTTCCAGCTGTGGGAGAACAGGGAGAAGGGTAGGCTTAAACGTGGACAGACAAAAGGCCAGCAGGCACTGCCCATATTTTATATTCATATCAGAAGGGGAAAGTTCAGTCTACTGGACAGTGTCCGACATGAACCCAGATCAGAGTCCAAACCCCAAAATTCACTAGCCTTGGGCTAGTCTCCATGTAGCCCACCTTACAAGTCTGTTGTGTCGATTAAAAGGTGCTGAATAACCTGTGCTGATTCTTGCTCCCTCCCCCCATGTTTTTAAAGTGAACATTATTGGGCTTCTGATCTTGAGACAAAACACTGATCCAAGATTTCCTGCACAGACACACCTTGCTTGTACCCAAGAAGCCAACCCAAGTTAGTGGGCTACGGCTCTTAATTTACCCCTCATTTTTAGCACCATTCAAGCTGCTCTCAGGTGTGAAGACAATCCTGGCTCATATTTCTCTGCTTATTTCCAGTCTGCGTATGTTGTTTGAATGCTGCCGTTGATCAGGGAATATGTGGCTTGCAGGAAGTCTTGCACCTTTAATTTGTCTTTATTTGCTTCCCTGGAGCGTAATAACCCCTGCTCAAGTACTAAAGTACTGTTTCGAAGTTCCAGTGTTTTATATATAGTACACTCTAACCACGATCATTATCACTTAATAGAGCACTCACAAAACATAACTTACTGTCTTCCACAGCATATGCAGCCATGCGTTTTGGCTCAGAAACATCTCCCTTTGACTATCTTTTCAAGGTTTGGGGTGCTCTTTGATCCAGACTTGCTTTAGGAAAGCTAAGCAGTATCCATGTCTTGAAACACCTGCCTGCAGCTGGAGCTGCAGCACTAGCTACAGCCTCTCCTTGACAGAGATAGCCTGGTCATAATTATCTACACTCTAGTAATATCCCATTTAGACTACTGTAATTTTTGCTATATGGGGCTGTCCTTGAAGACAGGAAAGTTCTCTTGCTTCAACCCATAGCAGCTAGAGGACTAACTAGGCAGACAGAACGCCCTTTTTTTAAAAAAAATTAAAAAGGCACTGGCTCCTTGTTCCTCTCTATGCTAGTTTTAACCTTTTAAAACCATGATCTGTTTGGGTCTAAGACTGCCTGTTCCTTCATGGACCTGTCCAAACATTAAGAGCATCCACAGAAGCCCATCTCTGGGTTCTCCCCCTTTGAAGGAGAGGGAAGTGGTGGCTGGAGGTAGTAGCATTTCACCTCCAACTCTGGAATGCCCTCTTCATTTCAGAGAACCTCTCCTGGCACCAAATTTGATGTCCATTCAGTGCCAAGTAGAGACCTTTTTATATGCCATGCAGTTCTTTAAAAAAAAGTTTCCTTGTTTTAACTGTTGCTGCTCTGCTGCACTTTTACTGTGACTTGTATTTTTACCGTTTCATTTGTAAACCACTCAGAGATCCTATGGGCCTGAAGTGGCAGAGTATAAATATCTGAGATAAATAAAGGATCTCCAAAGCATAGCTTCTCTAGAAATTTGTAAAGGCTGACAGTGCACCTGGGTTCCCCTAAAACAGAGTTTCCCAAACTTGGATCTCCAGTTGTTTTTGGACTACAATTCCCATCATCCCTGACTACTGATCCTGCTAGCTAGGGATGATGGGAGCTGTAGTGCAAAAAGAGCTGGAGACCAAAGTTTGGGGAAACCTGCCCTAAAAACTATATGAAAGCCACGTTCTGACAAGCTCCAGAGACCACAGACAGACCTACAACCACAGGAAAGGCTAGGCGACATTTGCTGGAAGTGGCCAGGGTACATTGTTCGTCTGTGTAAATGACAAGGAAGTACCAGAGGCTCACAGCTAGCTACTACTGACAAGGCTATCAAAGAGGAGACATGCCCTTTCCCAAGCATCCAAACTTTGGCTGAGAGAGGGCATCCAGGTGGTAGTAAATGGGACATAATAATCTGTGGCAGGAATAGAGAACCTGTGGTCCTTCGGAGGCTGTTGGACTACAACTCCCTTCTGCTCCAGACCATTGGCCACACTGGCTGGGGCTGATGGGAGTTGAAGTCCAACAACATCTGGAGGACTAACCCATTCCTGATCTGAAGCCATATTGAGAGTCATGCAGATTGTTAGTAAATCCACACATATAAAAGAATCAAGATGATGGGTACTCAAGTGGAATATAAAAGTTTAAAGTATTACCAAAAAAAGGCAAAACTCCAAATTCACCCATTCTTCCGACAGCTTTCCCAAAAGAAGGACACGACCACCCACCCCGTAAGCTAGAAAAAAGGACCTAGGTTTTTACATACCTGCCCTCTGAAAAAGAAGCCCACTTAATCTCTCACCGCTGCCTGAAAGGTGCTTTATTAATTTTTAACACAGACAGGTATGCCACAGAGCTTGTGCTTACCATAATGATTTCATGCCATTTGTGTAACACATGAACATATTCAAATACGAACGGCAGGATAATAAAAATTCAGCGTGAACGTTCTGTTTCAGAAAATTCGCTTCAAGGCTTTAAGTTTAAATATAAGCGCCATGGGGGAGGACCATCGGTCAATGGCAGGGCGCCTGCTTCGCATGCAGAATGTCCCTGACATCTCCACGTGGGCCTAGGAAGCTGCCTTCTACCATGTCAGACTGTCCATCTATTCTAGCCCAGTATTGTCTACGCCAGCTGCTTTTGGTCCCATCATCTCTGACCACTGGTCCTGCTAGCTAGGGATGATGGGAGTTGTAGTCCAAAAAAACAGCTGGATGCCTAAGTTTGGAGAACCCTGGTCTACACTGACTGGCAGTGGCTCTCCAGGGTTTCAGACGGGGGACATTCTGTGTAAACCACCTAGAGCCAATGGGTGATCAAGCAGGATATAAATCCTGTTAATTAATTAATTAATTAATTAATTAAATTCCCAGCACTACCAGGAGCTGCCTGGGATTTAACTATATGCCTTCTGCACATAAGGCAGTTGCTCTGTCGCCTAAGAACAGCCCATCTCAAAAGTCCCCCATTGGGAAAGACTCATCTGAAACCCTGGAGAGCTGCTGTCAGTGAAGGCAATACTGAGCTTGATAGGCAGATGGTCCTCATTCAGTACAAGGCAAGTTCCTGTGCCCTGAAGGAGTTTGTTTTGTGACCTTCTTCTAGGAGAAGATGGAGAGGGGTCATTGCTCAGTAGAAGAGAGCATGCTTTTCGTGCAGAAGATCCCTGGCATCTCCAGTTGAGACGACCTCAGGAAAGGCCTCTGCTTGGTGAACTGGAGAGCCATTGCCAGTCAAGGGACATCATACAGGGCTAGAGAGACAAATACTTTGACCTGGTATATTAACAGGAATTGAAATAAATAAAGCTGGTTAACAGAAGAACAAATATGTTCTTGCAGCTGACGCACATGTCACTGTGTAAGATGATGCAGCTGCACATTTTGGCACCGGCTCGTTTTCTAAATCAGAGAGGTGCTGAGGCTCAAGCCCTCTGAGAAGTCGTAATCCTATAATCCCCCAAACATCCTCCCCAAACGCCAGATGTGTCTGGTGGGCTGTGGTCAGTAGGGAAGGCAGCTTCCTGCAAATGCTCCAAATACTCTCTTCGTTCTTAGAACAGAACCGACCTTCAAACAGAACCGAATTCAAAACAGGTCCCGAGGCTGCTCCAATTAAACCTTCTATCTGGGATGTCAACTTGTGTGTAATGTTACTCTTAAATATAATACCTGAAGGGAGCTAAAGTAAGTATGTAGGAGGACAGCGGGGACATGGTGCTAGTGCTACACCCCCATCCTCATCACCCTCCAAATTGTCAATGTAGTCCTGGATACTCCCTGAACACTTTAGGAAACCCTAGAAAAACAGGATTCTAAAATGCATAGGGAGACCCCTAAAGTACAGGGGACTCCCCACTTCAGAGGCCACTCTTCCCTGAATTGGGGAGAGATGGGATAAACAGGGTTTGGAGGGAGTATGCCTGCCCCCCTGTCTTCCCCAAATGTGCTATTTATTTGCAAGCAAAACACATGAATAAGGATGCTATAACAAGGGAATAAAAAATTTCCCAGACCCTTCGCATCTGCACTGCATTCTTTGTTAAGGGCACACGCCAAAGGTGAGGCCTGTTTTGCAATGCTGCACTGAAACAGCAGAGCTGGAACACCCCATCTTAATGGATAAGGAGAAACCATTGATTTTTCAACCTAATATTTTTCATTGGCTGTCCCAGTAAAAGGAAAGGAATGGGGGGGAAACAACCCAGAGAAGTTACCCAGGCTCAAAAGGGCTAATTAACATGGCACATATTTCTACTACTTCTGCATTTGCTAAAGGCACATTTTTAAAAATCCAGTTAAAAATCCAGTTAAACTGCAATGAGGCAAGGAAGTGAGGCAGTTACCTAATTGTGTGCTCAAAATAGATATCATCCACTGAAGCTGTGACGCAGGGGCAGCCAGCATGCCTCTCGGCTGAAAAGGCAAACAAACCACATTAGTTATGTACATTATTGCAGCAAACAGGGATCTTTCTGTTCACAGTAATTACAGTTGCAGGCTTAGAATGGAAACAAGAAGCCTTGGTTGCAGGAACAAAACCGGCACCATGGTAGGACGCATAAAACTGCAGAGTCCAGTACATGTGCCTGCTATGTTAAGAAGCACTCTCACAATTATCCCCACATGCAGAATTGGGGGGGGGGGGAATCCCAGGCAGGTGATCACCCAATTGCCTAAAAAGCTGCTGTTGGAACATAGGCATTCAAAATGTTTTTTCAGCTCTTTGCATAGTTGACTCCTAAAGATTTGATGCTGGGTCTTTGGTATCTGAAATACTGTATTCAAAAGGCTACGCTTCTCTTCTAGAATGGTGGTTTACCTATATCCAGAACCCCCAACATGCCCCCTACCAACCTCAGGCTTTTTACTCATGTTTTTTGGCCTGGGAGGTTATTGCAAGGTTTGCCAGGTTTTTTCGAGGGTGTGGACTGCTTTTATTTTGTGCTTTATTTTGGCCTACGTGTGGGTGTTTTTGCCTCTTCTTGCAGGGAGGGTGGAGGGGAGGTGGCTCTGAGCACTGTCAGCTTTTCTTCCAGGAGATGAACATTTTGTGGTGCCCAAAACAAAGACTTCTGAACATGCAGCTGGGCCCCCGGAAAGGTTGGTGATCTCTCTAATTGTATGATTATTGTTACCTTCCAAGCTTCATTTTAATTTAAGAAGGTATCTTTCCACTGTGCAAGCAGCTCCATAAACAGCAATATACCCTTCTCAATAGTTTTTCTTTGCATCAGAAGTTCAGGTCAGTTGAAGTATTGGCACTAAAAAGCCCATAAGTTGTAATCAGTTTTAATTGACAGATTTAATCAATTAAAGGTTTACTTGATTAACGGTGAGTGCCAATTTAATTAGCAAGGTCAAATTTTAATTTGTGGAGTTAAGGTAGGGGTAGAAAATCTTCTGTAGCCCGAGAGCAACATTCCATAGTACATTCAAGTGGGGGAGGGCAAAGCCAAAGTGGGTGGGACAATGGGTGGAATACTTACCTTTGTATGACAGGCTACATTCCAAAATTCATTCACACAGAAATTAGAGGTTTCTACACACAACACTCTCCATCTAAGCAAATACCAGCTACAGTGCTAAAGAGAACCCAATGGAAGTGTTTGTATAAGTCGTTTCTCTAAAGGTGTCTGAGTACTACCTAGGGACTCCCACTTCTGAACCATTTGCTCCGATGCAGCAGTAAAAGGAGGGTTTTTCTGGGGAAAGCGCCAGGAGAAAACAACAACATTTGGACACGGAGCTTTAAAGCTCAGACCTGTGCTTAGAAACATGGCACGAAAGAAAGTGTGCATGAGCCCTTAGATTGTTTTAGAAAGATTGGACAAATTGAGAGAACATATTGGAAGCTATTAGCTATGACAGTTAAATGGAACCTCCCAGGTGAGAGGCAGTCTACCTTTGAATGCCCAGTGCCGAGCAAAGTATATACAAGGAAGAAGGGGCATTTGCTTGTATGTCCTGGAAGTGTCAGTAGTATAAGTAGTGTCTATCAGGCTACTGTGGGAAAGCAGGTTGCTGTATGGAATAGGCCTCGGTTCTGATCCAACAGGGCTGTTCTTATGGATTGTGCAGATTCCTCTGCGGATGTCTGGCAGGTGAGCAATCCTGCCTGTCAGTGTACAGGACTAGAGTGCATTAAGTCTTTCCCAAACCTCTGATCATTACAACAGCTTGACTTGGGCACATTTAAAGTGGAATACGCTCATTGATTAAGCCCCTCAGATTCATCTGCTTTCAAAATGCAAGCTCCTTTATGAAGTTCCTTAGTAGTGCTTCTACAATGTAGTTAAAGGTTCTAAAGGCAACATGCCCAGAGGGAAAAACAAATAAGCTGCACTCTATAATAAGGACCAATAACAGTGGGCATGGCTGCTCTGGTTTGGTTGGGGGTGGTTTCCCCTAGCTTGCTTTGAGATATATGGCTTTTCTCCACCAGCACTTTTGGCCTGGTGGTCTTTCCCTCAGGGGATTCTCTGCTTGTGCAGTTACACTCTTGATCTGCTGATCAACAACTAGTTTTATGATAGGGAAGCTTTGAGATGAAGTTGGACACTGGTGAGACATGCACCCCACCACCACCATTGCACCCCATGAACCCTCTTGTCACAGCCCTCCATGCCCTTCTGTCTTGCCTCTGAACTGGAAATGGGCATCTTCTTCTTGGTGCCAAAGAAAGCCTCCAGCTGCCAGCCCAGCTTACCGTAATTCACAATTCAAAACCACACTAACTAACTGCTCATTCTGTTTTGTTTTGTTTTGTTTGCCACTTCAGTTGTTCCCCATACATGTGTGCACGAACATTATTTTTATTTCACAGTTACCACTAGCTCAGGGAATAAAATATGAAGAAAAAAGACCAAGTTCCAAACCAGACTGACTTTAGCTCAGAGAAGTTTCTCTCACGGTTTTGTTTTTCAGAGCGGTAGGGAAGGGGGATAGAGGTCTCTAAGTGGGGAGCGCCAAGTTGTACCCCTTCCTCTTTCCCTCTGAAAGTCCACGGATGCAGGGAGCCTTCACGTGTACAGGCTTCCCCACGATATGGCGTCCCTTCCGACGTTTCCGCCCGCGCTCCCGCCCCCAGATTTATTGGGTATGAAGAAAAACAGGCGAGGCTCGCCCGTTGCCCTAAAAGCCTTTTTTTTTTTTTTTTTTGCCTCTCACTTGCGCGGCGAGGGCTTACGCCGGAACTCGCTCGGTCCACCTTAAGAGCGAGCATCGAGCAAGCCGAGGTCGTGCTCGCGCGCGCGCGCGCGCGCTTTAGATCCAGCCGAGGGCAGGTTGCCAAGAAACGAGCTCCCGCCCCTCCGCGTGCCCGAGGCGAGTCCGCGGCGGCTCACCGGAGAGGCAGGCGGCCGTGTCGATCCATTTGAGGAGCTGCCCAATGCTGAGCTCGCGGCGGTGGTTGGTGTGGCAGGGCTGCACCATCTGACTCATCTGCACCTCGGTGGCATTCCGGTAACTCTCCATGGGCCCCTCCGGCGAGCTCTGAGGGGGAAAGGAGAGAGAGAGAGAGAGAACAAAGCAGAGAGTCAGCGCGGAGAGAAAGCAAGACGCCGCCCGGCTGCAGTCTGGATGCCCGATTTCCTCCAGTGCGTTATGCAGCGCGTTTAGCACACTTATTCACACACTTATGGACGCTACATCCCTTCTTGACCCATCAAAAAGGGAAGCCCCCACAACCATGGGAGTAGCCAAGCGGGGAGCAGGGAGGGCAGCTGCCCCCCAAATCAAGCAAATAAATAAAAATACTTAACTAAAAGTAGAAATGGTGAAAAGATCCTGACAGGTTTTTCTCAGCACTTGGGGTCAAAAGAAAGTAATTAAAAACCACTGTTGTTGATATATTTCATTCTGAATCTGCTAGACAGAGGATGGTGACAGGTGGGTGTCCTGCCCCCCCCCCAACATAAATCCTGGCTCTACACCCATGCCCACAACCCACACTTTGATGACACCTAGGGGTGGACCAAATGCTTTTTAATATCTATGGCAACACAAACCTCAAACCCATGCTTTTGGTGGACTGAAACCACCTCAAAAAAGGTTAGTTAATGGCCACCAAAGGAATTATTTCCCAAATAAATCACCTTTTTTTTGCCCCACAAATTCAAGGCAGTAGTGAAAACTATTTAGCAACTGACCAATCGCAGGCAAAAGGAGCTTCTGGTTAAACCAAACACTTCCAGCACATCCCCAAAACCAAACACTTCTACACCCCAAAATCCCTCCAACATTTACCAACCCTAATCCTGGGATAGGGAATCTGGCCCTCCTGGTATTATTAGACTACAGCTCCTGTCATCCCCAAACACCAGCCATGCTGGCGAGGGCGGACGGGAGTTGGGAATCCAACAACATCTGGAGGGCCACAGGTTCCCTGGCCCTGTTCTTTGGGGCAAGTTTGGCATGAGCTAAATCAAAAGCAGCTGTCAACTGGGAGCCAAAGGATGTGTCAGAATTCCTGATGCATCTGCAAGGAATAAACAAGGACAACACGAGTGGCAATGCAATTCCTCAAACCAAGAAGCAAAAAAAATAAAATGGTCTGAACCAATTTGAGTTGCACAATTATTATTTTTTTATAAGGCTAGTCTCTCCAGCTGTCTTTCCATGAAAGCACTGTGCATAGTGCCTGCTCAGCGACTTGATGCTTGTGCAAGCATTGTTATTGCACCCTTAAAAAAAAAAAGGACTAGTTCCTATACAAGAGATGTGGCAGGAAGAGGCTTTATTGAATCCCAGCTGACCACTTTTGAAAATATTAATAACAGCCAGTAACACTTTCCCAAGACTAGTGTATTATTGATGCTTCCTGATTTTCATTTGTGACTTCCTACCCAATGACCCACCTTAAACCGGAGGGTCATTGGTGTTAGTCTGTTCAGGAAAACGCAATGTCTTGTAGCATCTTAAAGACCAGCAAATCGGCATAAAATCTCTGACATTTAGTTATTGTGGGGGGAAATAACATAACTTATGGGTCTCAAAGGGACAGGAAGATTCTGGCCATTTCTACTCAGTATGGTGGGATTTATTTCATATAGTTTATAGTTTCAGATTTATAGGTATCTCTCCCTGCACAGTCTAGATAAATATGGATGTCATGATCTTAGATTGGCTGTTATTATTTAATATGTTTTGGGGTCTGTATGCTAAGGCTTTAGTTGGATATATTATGGTTTTGTTGTTGTTTATCTGTGGTTCTATCTTAATTTGAAAACTAATAAAAATAAACTGAAAAAAGATTTATCAAATCTAGTCTACGAAAGTGCATGCCACAACACAGTCCATCAGATGCATGAAATGTAATCCTTAAACGGCAGGTAAATATGCACACATAACATTTGCATTATTGGATTCTACTCACAAAGCAGGGTTGGTAGTAACACAAACATCTTGACATTGGTAAACTACTAAAACACATAACACAATTTAAAAAACCCAAAACTTTACCAGCTTTGGGATAAAAGCAAGAGTGGAAGCTTTTCTTTCACCTCAGTGGACTAACTGGGATGTCCTTTCCTAATTGGGATGATAATGGTTAGTAGTCCTCATGACATGGAGAGAATTGTTTTCCTGCTCACAACAGGATATTTCAGAAACAGCAGCACAGAATTCACCCTCTTCTCATGCTCCCGTCCTCTTGTTCAATGCATGGAGGGAGTGACCTCTGCACATCAAGCAGAGCACAAGAATGGGCTGTATCATACATAGCGTATACAACTGAGTGTACAGGCCATACATTGCTTATGTAGTGCCTAACCCATGGAGGTCAAAGGGCACAATCTCGCTCCCCTCCACAAACTGATTGAATATGTGGAGCAGAATGTGATAGTGGCACTCTTGGCTATAATAATGAAGTGGACAAACACTTTGTACACAAGCTGTGCCATGTCAGAACACAGGAAAGGCTTAAAGAAAAGGTTTAAAAAGGGCACAGCATCTTTGAACAACTAGCCCCCAAGTTACTGTGCTGAGCCTCAGTGGTGTTGAACAGTGAACGCGCCTATGAGACTTGCACAAGTACATTCCCTGATGCAATCAAGATGACAATGAATGGGGAAAGGATCACCTTTGCTCTTTAACCCTTTGGAAATGAGAGAGTGTTGAAACAATTGCATGCTGTAAAAAGGAACATTTGTGGAGTACAGGCAGCATGCTTTAAGCATGCACTTTTAATGCACACACACACACACAAAATGGCATGAAGAACTTAAAAAAAATATCCATAGCAAGTGTCAGCTATGCACATGAGGGGTGCAGAGAAAGAAAGGGGGAGGCAGGCTCTCCTTGCAATCTTCCTTTTGGCACTGGGAGTTCGAGCAGAGGAACGAACTTGCAGGATATACTTCAGACAAGACTACGGATTGCTCGACATTACTTTCACCCAATATGGATATTAATACTGGTCTTTGGAAAATAATATATTTGATGGTACAAACATCCATTTTGTTTCTGATATATGTGCTGGGAGGCAACCACCAGTATATAAAGTGACTTCCTGATCAGTGTTTCAGAATTAGAAGGTATTTGTTACATTATTATCCTATTCTATTTTACATTTTGTCTAGGATACATTTGTTTTGTATATTAGAAAAAAACACAATACAGTATTATTTTAGGCACCAATAACAGCCCTGAGGCGGAACAGGGAATAAGAAAAGGTAAAAGGGAGGCCATCAGGGGTTTGCATTGAAACGAAACTTCTCTCTGGCAAACTTACTACACCCTTCCTAAACATAAGCTCTTCCACTTCACTGCTGTTATAACAGACTCCCCTTTCACATAAGCTTGGACACGAGAAGCTGGCAATTATTTGCTTTGCTGAAACACAAAAGCTGGGATTTGCTGAGAGGGTTAGGCGCTCAACAGCCACTGAAGTTCAGTGATTCTCGTAAGCCACATACACACAAAGCGGGAGTTGCCCTGGCTTAGGGGTTAACCCCCCACTGTGGTCTACCTGAAAATTAATTCATATAAGCACCTGAACTCTCGGAAGTGCTCTTTTTTATATGCAGTGGTACCTCGGGTTACAGACGCTTCAGGTTACAGACTCTGCTAACCCTGAAATAGTACCTCAGGTTAAGAACTTTGCTTCAGGATGAGAACAGAAATCACACGATGACGGCGCGGTGGCAGCGGGAGGCCCCATTAGTTAAAGTGTTACCTCAGGTTAAAAACAGTTTCAGGTTAAGAACGGACCTCCAGAATGAATTAAGTTCTTAACCCAAGGTACCACTGTAGAAGGGTCCCCCATCACCGCATCACTTTACAGAAGGACCTTTCCTGACTGAGAAAGGTGCTGGAGTAATGCAACATGGGCTATCCAAAATTGACCCTGGAGCAAATATGCATTTGGGGGTATAAGCAGAAAAGACTGTTCTACATAGACCTTTTCTCATTGTTTTTGCTGGGGTTTTCGAAGACAGTGGGAAAAGTCGGTTTTTAAAAAGGGCTTGAGTTTTTTAATGTATGGCGGTGTGGTGTGGGGAGGTGTAAAACCGGAATCTTTTGAAAAGAATAGCCATAATGCTTAAATTGAAAAAAATTATAGGGAATCCAAATAGCAGATATGAGGGTGCCCCCACCCATACTAGTATTACAGTAAAAAGAAAACAGAAACAAAAAGCATATATGCTCCCTGAAGGGCCCCATTTGGTCAAAAAATTAGATTTATTTTTTTAAAAAAAAAATGTTAAAATAACACACTTTGTTGCATTTTGATTGGTCCCAATAAAGGTACTGCCCAATTGCGAATTTTAGAGTTTTTAAGAAACTGTAAGCTTGGAGTGTGTTTTGTGATATGTAAATGTGTTTATTGGAACTGTACACATAGAGCATCCTTAACAGATACATCAGCACATGATCATTCCGAATGACTCATCTACTATTTAAGGTAGATCAAGTTACTAGCCTGAAATCCTTTCTCCATCCATTGCATGCAAGTTGAAGAGTTAGAGCCAAATGAAAATTGTATACATGTTTGTTTCTAACAAACCATCTATACATTAACAAATGTTTTTGGCGTTTTTTTCAATTGCCCAGATAATTTCTTTAGCTACTGTCCTGCACAGTTAAATTGCTCTTATCCAACTGACTACAACCAGATTGAAGGTGCCCAACTGTGCAGAGGATACCAGCTTTGGCTTCTGCATTTAGATTTCTCTCTCTCTCTCTTCCCCTCCCCACTCTCATATATGTTACATACACATATAGACACACACACAGTACATAGAATTTAAATACTTATAAAGATTATCAGTTGTCTTGTTGGAATGTCAGTAGCTATGGAAATATAATCAAACACACACAGTGCAATTTCACAAATTCTAAAATTCTAAAGTCCAATATAAACAAAAGAAACATTGTCTGTTCTTCAGATTGTTTTCTACAGAAAACACCTTGCAGGAAAAAATGGGGAGAAGTGCTTGTAGACCTCGATCTCTTGATTGTCTTTTAATTTTTAGATTTTGACCCGACAGTTCCCTTTTTATACCAATATTGCAGCAAACTAATCTGAAGATGAGTAATTCACTAGACATCGGACACTAGCCTAGAATTGTGGCCTGAACTTCCCTCATCTAGGCCTAGATGTGCCCCACTCACTTGTATCATCAGGAGTTCTTTGTCGTAACAGCTTGAAATTGACACAACAGGGAAATAAAAGGAAGCAAATACAGGCTGCAGTGGGAGCAATCTTCCCATTAAAACAGTTTCTCTGGGTCAACAACAACAGAACGCATCCCCTCCTCATGGACAGATCCCACTTTTCTCAGTACTTCTAGGAGTGTTCCATTTAGATAACTGCTGATACAACCTAAGGTTCTAGAAGGACTGGTGTTTCCAAAGGCAGGTAGATCTCACCATCCTGCAGCAAAAATCACTTCCAGTTTCTCTCCCAGCCATTGATTAACTCAGGGAAGCCAAGACCCTTTCGCTGATAATTAACAATACAGACATGCCACAAGAATTCTACCGGGCTGAACAAATGTCTGTTACAACTGTATGTAACTGGCAGCCACTTAAGTCAAACCTACTATCCAATTTCAAGTCAATTCCATGCCTACACACAAGTGATAAGCCAGGATACCTATATTTAGCAGCTTTGGGGCCACTTACAGAGACATACACCAACCAAATCAATCTCAATCTCTCTCTCTCTCTCTCTCTCTCTCTCTCTCTCTCTCTCTCTCTCTCTCACACACACACACACACACACACACACACACTTTTGATCTCATGGCAATGTGGTTCTTAAGAGTTTTGCTGCATTCAAGTGTATAGATGTAATAGGCAGGTTGCAAGTTGTTATGAGAACAAAATTCTACTGGAAAAACAAAAGGCAAGCAAACTTTTGAAGTACACGTTCAACAATAATGTTTTCATACAACTTCCTTTCCAAAGCAAAGAAGTCAAGCTGCTTCGTTCCACTACTGCTCTGTCCGCTGCTGACTTTGCTATTGGGAGCAACAACCTGACCTACTCCAGGAATGCTGCTGCTGCTCCTCCCTCCATCTCGGCTCCAGGCACACCTTGCTCACAGGCCTTTTCTCCTGGAAGCATGAAACCCAACTCCTGACATGAGTGTTACACGCCACCCCAACCTCTGTGTGGTGCAAAATTCCAGGGTTCGCTTTCTCCAAGTCTTGATTAAATTCTAACATTTACTAAATCCAGGAATTGTGGGTGCTTTGCGCCCACAAACTCTGACACCCAAACTCATAACAATACAGCAATAAAAAACATAAGCAGCACAGAAGTGGCCACACATAAGGGAACATTGGCAGTGAACAGGACTGAGAAAATGGTCAGTTCATGGATTCTAGGGAGAAATAGCTCTGCTCTCTGCAAAAGCACCAGTTTCAAAACAAAAACTAAAATCATACAGGCCACCCCTACTTTCAAGCAGTTACCAGATCAGAGGCTTCTGGTTGTCTGAATACACATTACTATGACAGAGATTAAAGTGGTCTGGTGCTCACCTACAAGTAATAAGCAATTTAGGTCCATAACCATTTTTCTATGCAAGAGTATTTGCGGTCATAATGATCTAATAGCATTTATACGGGTGAAACAAAAGAATGTTTGATATGGCATTAAACATGCTGTACAGTGCATGTTTGATTTGATTAGGAGTAATGGTGGTTCCTTTATCCGCCAGCCAAGTCTAGTGAAGAGTAATGTGCAACACAAAAACTTGCACATTCTCCTATACCAGTTTGTTAGTTCCCTAAAAAAGGAATAAAGCACAATCCTACCTCACCTATTTTTCCTTTCCCATACTTCATTCTCCAATATGGCAACAATAATTTAGACTTATTAATCAAACGACTCCAGCCTAACAGAGATAAAAGATTTGAGCAGTGACACATGGATCAAGCTTTCTGGGGGTGTTTTGGAGAGCAGGTCAGTGGCTGCCTGCTTTCTCTGATGAACAAGTTTGTCTTGTGCTCTGCCCAGAAATCTCCACACGCCTCACATGACTTCAGCTGCAATGCCAGGAGTGAAACGTCCAGGAGCTGCCGAAGGAGAGCAATTGAGTGACAGCCCAGGCGCCCACATGAGAGTGAATCTGAGCGAGCCTCTAGGCTGGTACTCCAATTGAAAAGGGATTGCTGGGTGTCATTGCGACAGCAAATGGAGATAATCAAGGGCATTGTTTTTCCGAAATGAAGCATGGGAAGCGTTTAAAAATAGAAGAGAAGATTTGGACAAAAACAGAAACCTCAAGCCCATACTTTAGCCCAAATTGTTCACCATCTGACATTCCACCAACCTTCCTTCCTCAGGCTGCTGTTTTGGAAACAGGCCGGCCAGCGCCAGAGACACAAATGCAGCCGCATGAGAGGGAAAGAGAAAAACTCAAGTTTATTTCTGATCTTTGTAACCTGGATTCTTGTTGAGTCTAGCAGTAGAAGTTTGCATCCCTAGAAGCTGGCAGTCTTGGCACAAATCAGGAAAGCAAGCTTCAGAAGGAGCAAGAGAGAACAGAACAGAGGATTTCACCAACTTGTGCTTCCCCTTATAGACGTAACTTGAAGCAGCTGTCAACAATATTGAATCAAAAGGTCTGTTTTAGTGCAAATCCAAGTCCTGTATAGCAAGATGTCTGTCTTCAACTGCCACGGCTCCAGCATAACAGGGAATGGCTCAAAAAATCAAGGATGGTATGGGGCAGTCCCACTTTCACTCTAAACCAGTGGTGACAACCCCTATAACCACACCCCCAAATAGTGTCCATAGCCCCCCCCCCAAGATTCCTGGGAGCTATAGTCTGTTAAGGGTGCTGAAAGCTGTTAGGAGACCCCTATTCCCCTCATAGAGCTACAGTTTCCAGAATTCCATGGGAAGAGGGATTGTTAAACCACTCTGGAAACTGTAGTTCTGTGAGAATAGGGCTCTCCTCACAACTCTCAGCACCCTTAACAAACTACAGTTCCCGGGATTCTTGAGGGGAAGCCATGACTGTTTCAAGTGGGATGATACTGCTTTAGATGTATAGTGCAGATGGGGCCATAGAATAGTGAGCTGTACTTGGGCTGTGGAGAACTGAGTCCACATTCTTGATGAACCATGGAGTTGGCAGTGCGACCTTAGCCCACTTACTGGCCTGAGCCTAGACTGCCTAAAAAAAGGCATCACGGGTAAGGCCCAAACTGTCCTCCAACCCCCAAAGTGAGACCCACTGGCAAATTTTATTTACTTAATAAATTAATATATTGCCCTTCCTCCTAAAGGAGCTCAGGACAGCAGGTACTGCTCCAGAAGATATTGCCATTGCTTCTACTTTGCATTTTGCCTCTGCTGCATTCCTGCTTTCAGTTGCATGCATAGGCTGCCACAGCAGTTGCATTTGGCTCGCAACATGGATCCTCCATCTTAAATGCTTACTGTTCTAATACCCTGCCTATTAATCCTTTGGTGGTCATGTGGGCTGAGGAAAAGCAGAAGGAAATTTTTTAAAAAATCTGAATGCCCACCACCAACCTTTGCACTTTGCATTAGCACCTGGCCGGAACAAGAAAAAAAAAATCAGTTGTGTGGACCAAGACCACCCCTAGAAGAATAGTCATTCAGAGCAAAGACTTTCCCAACTCACAATTTCAATAGGAAACGCAGCTCTTTTCCCAGGCGAGTCATCACATCCTGAAACTACGCAACACGAGGAAGGAGCTTTTCTTAAGAACTGAAATGTCAACGAACTCCTTTTTGTTGTGGCAGCAGGATTCAAGACAACTGAATTATTTCAGCATATGAACGAAAAGGCTTCACTCAGCTTCAGTAGAACCAAATTCCTAGAACAGCCCCTTTGACACCACTGCTCAGCGGACTGCGAAATAAGTGAGAAGTGCTTACCACAGAATACAAAGAGCACACAGTACAACGACGTCATTATTTGACCACAGGACAGCTCGCATTTCTATGCCAAGGGCTTCCAGAGAAAGGGTCTTTGTCTGCATTATGAAGTCTAGATGTGACGATTGTGCAGCTAAAGTGTATCACATCACAAGTATACCAACATTTGGTATTTTCATAGTGCAGCTTTTTAAAAAGAAGTCTCTACTCCTGCACGCCTCCCCTAAGCAGCCCTAAGGGGCTGTGAAGAGTTGTCTGGAGACATGTGGAAACACCTGCCCCTTAGGCATGCCACCGCCTGGGCCAAGTGGGCCACAAAGTGGCAACAGTGTGAAATGTAGGTGCCAGGTTCTGATGAAGATGCTGGCTTCCAATGGAACTATCATTGCATTTCAAGGGCATTATGCTTTTCCATCGTTGTGAACCTTAGCACGTCCTGTGAGCCCCTTCGACTCTTCGTCTTTGTTTTCTATTAGTCTTGGCTCATCACGCTTGGCCCTTCTTCAGAGCGAGGTGGTGAGACTGCCAGTGCCCCCTCTGCTAACACAACAAAATGCTAAGTGGAGTGAGAGGGGCAGTGTGCGTGTTTGCATGTGTGGGTGAAACTGCTACCCGCCAGCCCTGCTGAGCTCCTTCATCTGGCTAAGAGAAACAACCAACGCAAACCTTCCCAGCCACGGATTTCAGTGGTGGTTCTGCCAAACTACAGGGTCCTGAAAGCAGCAAACCACAAAGAACACACATGGCACGTGTTGAGCATACCTTTGAAGTACATAACAGAAAGGCTGCAAAACAAAAATTTGAGAAGCGCCATGTTTGAAAAAAAGAATAATCAATCAAGATCCTTTATTAGGCATAGCAAACCATACATTATCAAACAGACACCGTATACAAATTGTGCAAAATACGGACTCAACATAACAAGGTTTGTCCCAGTCGTATCTAAAAAAGAATAATGAAATCACATGTACATTAACCTGGAAGTCACTTCCATTGGATATAGTGGAAGCTGCTTCAGAGCAAACATGCATAGCCGCATGCCTGATACCTGCTATTCCTGATCTTCCAGCAGCTGAACCCCAAGTAGGAAGCTCCCTGGAACTAAACTAAGTACAGGGAGGGGCTCAGTGGACTGTCATAAAGAATTCTATACATTGCAAGCACATAGTGTGCAAGCAATAGAGTCTAGATTTTCCAATTGCATGTGAATACTGGCTCGGAATGTGAAACTCACATCCCTGGCAACTGCCCATGTGATTTGAACCTCGAAGAATGACTTTTTTCAGGACCATTCAAACAACCATTCTAAGAAGGACTGCAGGTGCCAAGCCAAGGCATACTTGAGTTCTGCTCAATGTGAAATAGTTGGGTAGTTCCTTTGCCACAGCGCTGCCTGCCTTTGCTAATTTTAGAGCGATTGGATTGGACTGGGAGTCATGCCTGCAGAAAAGGAGGCACTTCTCCTGCTGCCCCCACCAAGTGAGGCACAACCTGTGGAAAGGGCCTTCTCAGTGGTGGCAGCCTAATTTTGGAATTAGGTGTCTTCGCTATGGACTTTACACAGCACCAAGAGAATACTTTTTATATTTCCAGGCTTTGTAAGTTTCTAAATCCACTGAAATTTAGATGAGTTTTAGTGACATTGTTCTGCTGCTGAATTTATTTTTAGGCTGGAATTTATTTAATGTTTCTATAGTTCTGCAGTTCATGGATTTTAATGCTTTCATTGCTTGTAAGCTACCCATTGTTTGGGTGGCATATAAAAGCTGTCAATAAACAAACAAGTTGTCACATGATGACTTCACAATAAGCATAAAAGCCCATGTTTTCACAACTTTAAATACTCATTATTTGTTTGTTTTGTATTTAAAGCCCACCAAAACTGTCACAATTGAAGCAAGCACAATTCAAACTAAAATCATAGCAGCAAAACTACAAAACTAACCAATAACAAAATTAATGAAACAGCAGCAGAGAACAGCAATATAGTCAGAGGGAAGACACCTATTCAACCAAAGACCTGGGTAAAGAGCTGTGTTTTGACCAATCGTCAAACAGTTGACAAGAGGCTCCTCAGAAGGGAGGCCATTCTGCAATGTGGGGGGCCACTACCAATAAGGCCACCTCCCAACAACACTGCTCCTCAAACAACAAAGAGTGGTGGCACTGTCAGCAAGGCCTCCATTGCAGTGCAGTGAAGAGAGCTTTAGCTTGATATGTGGAGAGACCCACCTTTTTAGGTATTTAAAGCAGCTCCCACATGGCAGCCATAACATGTGCACAGGTCTTGAGGCAGCTGCCATATTTCTTGCTGAAGGAAGCCTACACTAAATGAGATTCTTAATCAACGATATGTTGCAAAACACAGTTAAGACTCTTCTCAATGACCTGATATTGGTCATGACGACTTCTATGTCGTAACATCATGGGAGGAGTGTTTCCAGCTCCCATGCCCTTGCCTTGTAAGAAACTGCAGCAGGAGGGGAAGCTGAGTAACACCACAGGAGGAATTGCTGTCTGACTGGTAACGTCAACAGGGCAGTGGTTTGTGGGGGAAGATCAATATATTTGATCACACTGACTTGATCCTTGGCTAATGTGTAGCAGACACAACAGCAGTGGCTGGAACATCTAGGACCAAGGCAGAACTGTTCAAACTCCTTTGCTATTTTTGCTATTGCCAGGAAGAGTAATGTTGCTACATTTTATGTACTGAAGTGCTTTTTAATGAAGTAACATTTACCGTATGTTGCTGTTTTGACATTGCTGTTATTATGAAGCCTATGGACCTGTTTGTGATACCTCAGTGGTCCATTTACAATATTAAGCCAGCTTCTGGAAGCACCCTTGAACAAGGGAGGCAAAGAAAAGCACCTTTAGCAACAGCACTGGCTGTTGTTGCTTCATGTCAGGGCTCAGTTACACCATCAATGCTGTTAGTCCTAAATGCTTTTAGATTTTGGGCTCAGCCACACTTCTACTTGCCCCATGCCTAGAATGCATGAATCCAATCGGTTTTCCTTTTGTCCTGTGCCTACTAGGCATGGGTTCAAGCAGTTCTGTTTTTGCCCCAGCACTTTTCCCTGAAAACCCCGCTCTTTAGCGCTAAATCAGAGCAAACGTCAATCCAGAGGAAACCTGAGGGACATTTGCTCCAATTCATCTGTAAAGAACAGGGAAAGCAGAAGTGTGTGGGAGTCCTTACTGGACAACAGACAACAGTGAGCCTTCCAAAGACCACAGGGCACTAGATCTTGTGTTTCTGAACCCTCCTCAGTGTCACTACCTCCATGACTTCCCAAACCACCTGACTCTTGTGAGTTTGAGAATTCATCTTCCAACAGCCACAGTCCTCTTGTCTCCTCCCCCCCTTGTAAATAGTAATAGTAATTTATTATTTGTACCCCACCCTTATGGCTGGGTTTCTCAAGACACACTGGGCAGCTTCCAACAAAGATTAAAAATACATTAAAATGTCACACATTAAAAACTTCCCTGAACAGGGCTGCCTTCAGATGTCTTCTAAATGTCAGGTAGTGGTTTATCTCTTTGATGTCTGGTGGGAGGGCGTTCCACAGGGCGGGCGCCACTACCGAGAAGGCCCTCTGCCTGGTTCCCTGTAGCTTAGCTTCTCGCAGTGAGGGAACCACCAGAAGGCCCTCAGCGCTGGACCTCAGTGCCCAGGCAGAATGATGGGGATGGAGATGCTCCTTCAGGCATACTGGGCCGAGGCCGTTTAGGGCTTTAAAGGTCAACACCAACACTTTTGGTAAATCTTTTGTCAGTTTCCTGCTGGTTCTTCTCCTACATCACAGTGGAATATTATTATTATTATTATTATTATTATTATTATTATTATTATTATTATATTTGCAGGAATTTTATACTGGCTAAGTGCTTTTACTCGAGACATCATTCAACAAAGATCTTCCAGAGATTTTCACCTGAGAGTCTGGTGCCAACTCTAAGGCCTAGATGATAGGGAAAGACTATCCCAACCACATAATAGCTTGTGCTTTTTCAGAGCCTCTCGTGGTCCTGCTTTAGGGCCAAAACACTGAGGCAGCAGTAGTAATAGTATAGCAAGCAGCAGCATGTGAAATTCCCATTCAATAATGTGCTTGGAAGCCCTGTCACCAATCAGTTCTAAAAATGTAGACCTGGGTGGGAGTCGACAAGCAAGCTAGGCCATTTGATAGGTTTTAGACAGCTCTACGATGCCAGCTCAAAAATGTAAAAAGAAATGCACACCTAGGAATAAAAATGGAAGAGGTGCAAAATGCTAATTTTCCCTGCCTGAGAATTAATTCTAACAGAGGTTTTGATCAGTTCTCAGAAGATAGGCTTTTGTTTACTTGCCCTTCAGGAAAGGAAAGCTAATGACACTAATAAATGACTATTCAATATGAACAATAAGAGAAAGAAAAAGTGACAAGCTGTTAACTAGACAAGCTGTATAATTAAGGCCAAGCTGGTGGTGGAGGTTGATTTTTCCCCCCTTCAGAGAACAAGGACTCTGGAGCTACAGCAAAATGTCTCAGTTCTGGAAATTAGGCTTTAAAATGAAGAACATTTAATGTAATGAAGACAGAAACTTGACATCACCTTTGTTGTCATATTAAATTGCCCTCTCTTGAATGTATTTAGCTACATAAAAAGGAATTAAGGACAGGTTCTAATTGCTCCAGTCTCCTACAAGAAATTTCTTTTCCCTTTTTCCTTTTAAGAGAGGTTGTGTTCGACAGGATCTCTGCTATTAATCAGGTGCCTTCCCCTGAAGTTAACAAATCCTGCTTAAAGAATGGGATCTGGTGTTAACATGGGGTGTGATTAGAAAGGACAGAAGCCTTTGAAAGCCAAGGCATTGAAATCTGGCCTAGCCAAGCAGGAGTCAGTCAGTAAGTCCGATTCTTTCCTTTTTTAAGTCACAGCATGTCTCTGCAGAGAAGACATTAAAAGCCAGTGGACAAAATCCTAGAGAACACACCGCAATAGAAAACTTTGTATTTCTAACAGGAATTAGACATCCTAACGGGCCTTTCCCCTTCCCTTCAGAGCGTGCAGGATCAGGGCAACAGCCTCTGAATGTGCAGGAATACAACTTAATATTCACGGTGCAACATTCATAAGAAGTCACAGCACGTCTGTGCCACTGCAGAGATTGGATATTTATGCACAGCTCCCCCCCCCCCAAGTATTGTTGTGAAGGGGGGTGGGCTTGCTTTGCTTAAGGCTAGTTTTTACTCTTCCCTGGCCTAGCAGAGGCAGTATGCTGATGTTGCATCTCAGGGAGGGGAAAGTAGAAGGAGGCACAGAAAAGGATATGGAAAGCAACGCTGGCAAAACAGACCTATCTGGATTAGAAATTCTCATACATTAAGTCGTGCTAGCCAAGATGTCAAACTCCAGAGGCCCAATTCATGTAAACAAGCTTGTGGAAAGGGGAGGGTCAAAATAAGCATGTGTCAGAAATGGGCATATTTGCATTTCAGATGGGTTATACTGTATATGGACATTATGTTATGCATGACCATCTCCCACCCCCGGTTGCTTCTAATGGGGGCATCACACATCAGCTGATTTGTAGGCCAGAAATTATACAGCAATAATGGGCAGCATGGAAGAGATGGATAAAATCAAACCTACTTCCAGCCAACAACCTTCCAGCCCCTAAATTCTGCACTAGCTGCTGTTTCCCATCTTCAAAGGTAAACCCATGCCGTGGATACTAGTCCGCAAGAGGTGCTGGGCTGGGTCACAGCCTGCCCAAGGAGAATGTCAAGCAAAGGCTGTTGTTGTTGCTGCTGCTGCTGTTGTGCCCCTAAGAGTTCAAAGCATCATGCTCCTTCCTGTCCCATACACATTTCACACTTCTAATTATATTTGGAGAAGCTCTGCAAACATTTTGTTCCACCTACTGTTATCTGGCCAGTAAGGTCTCTGCAGCGTTCAGCCAATCTGAATTCAAAAGTATAGTTATGGCAAAGAGATCCCTCCTATGTGCATCTAAACAGAAAAACCATGTGACTGATCAAGCTGCTGGAAAGTCAGCAAAAGACTCCTACTCCGTCTGTTATTATGACAGCTCACTAGCATTCACTGTATTGGTCTACTAGGGTAGCCTTGAAGGGTAGTTCAAGCACACTCTGTTTCCTTGAAAGTCATGCCTTAGAGCATTCCTTGAACTAAGAAGGAGAAGAGAGTGGTAGCTAGCATGAGAGATTGTTTTTAATTACTGTTTGATAAAAGAGAGCAATAGCGGGCAGCATGTAATAGTATCTTGATAGAACTGCAACTTTTCCTTAAGGTAAAAATGCTCGCTCTATTGCTCCATCTGCTTAGAAGCCTATTTTGGCATTTAGCAATATATACATTACATAACAACAGCCTATGCTCAGAAATCTGGTGGGCACAGAAAATTGCCACCTGAAGAGCCTTTCTTACAGGTGCCTTTTTGCCACTCAGTAATTTGTAAACTCAACCTCAGTCTTGTGCTACAGGAAATTTTAACCCTCCGTGCATTAAAATTAAAATGGCATGTGCAAATTACCAATCTGGAGAGCAGAGGGGCAAACAGTCATTGGCCCACAGAAACCACATTAAACTGGGGGAGAGGCTGTGAAAGCCATTTACCAAAGCAGTCACTAGCATACATTTTGAACCACAGCAACCAAGCTGTGGAAGCAGCTAGCATTGCCCTGAGCACAAGGAGGTCAGAGATGGTGAGTGGCTTCAGCTTACATGATGCACACACCACTTGTGCTTTAGCTTTTGTACCACACTTCTACAAGTCTCTTTTCAGTTCAAGTTACTGGGGCTTTTTGAACTGGGGTTTTTAGCAAACGGATCTAAGCTCCTCATTAGTTATTGTAGCAACTGGCCAAAATTGAGCATCTTTTGCCTGCTATTCAGCCTGTACAACAGGCAAGGCAAGAATTCGAGCTTGTAATCACAGTGGTTCTCAGGAGAGCCAAGGGCGTTTTTACTTGTCCCTACAAGTCCGACCTCCTCATTCTTCTCGATAGAGAAGACCAGGCTGGTGCAAGATTAAGCCTCCTCATGCAAAGACAGGTACAAGCTCTGAACTATTTTTAGAACCAATTGACTACAAAGCTAATGAACATCAAACTAAAAATACTTGACAAAATAGCAGGCCCTGCTGTAGGAGATGGGGACAGCGTTGCTGGTCTTCGCTAGAAAGCTCATTCTACATTGTGGCTGCAACAACAGGGATAACGGCTAACTGATTTGGATCACTCATCACCGACTGCTTTACACAAATTACTTTACCAGCTGGTGGTCCTCCTGACACATGGTGATCATAATGGCAATTAATGTGCAACTTGTGCGAAAAATTGCACGCACACACACACTGCAAAATACAGCACTTCCAGAGCTGGAAAAATGCAGTATGGCAGTGTGTTTTTTTCTGGAGGTACTCTAGGGTACGGAGTTCCGGCACCATTTCCTCCCCAAATGTTAAAAGTGTAGCACTTACTATAACAACTTCATGGTGAGTACTGACACCTTTTTTTCCTCTTAAAAAGCACTGAATATGAACACAACAGAACTGTAGCCTTGAATATGGACCTATGGACTGTGCATAAATGCAGTAAATTAAATACACCTCTATTGTGCAAGAAAGGTACCAAGAGCTACTGCTAACTTTAATCTAATCACAGGATCAGCCTCATGGCTGTCAACCTCAGGAGGGCTCAGAGAGAAGGTTTAAACAACAGCATTAAGAAATGGCAGACAGAATGGGAAACAGGAGCCCTAGTCATACACAGCTGTTGAAGGCTTTTACTCCCCCCACCCCACCCCACCACCACCCGCTTTCCTGGCTGCAGGCTGGCAGCTTTTGGCACTGGCTGCAAAGCAAACAGCAGTTGTGCTTCAAGGAACATACATATGTGATTCCACAAAGGCCAGCATTTCTATTTCAGTGACTTGTTGAACAGGCTGCTTTTTGTGTTTACAGCTTACTGACGGAGTAATCCAAGCACTCAGCATTTGTGGGCATGTCGCGCACACACAAATTCAAACTCTGACCACTGTGCTTTCCAAAGCTTTCGTACTAAACATGCCTCATTAAACCATCTTCTCTGTGTGCTGCTTCTCCATGCTGCTTGTTGAGTTACACACTCACTCCCTCTCTCTCTCTCTCTCTCTCTCTCACACACACACACACACACACAAGTTTTGCTTTCCACAAAGACTTGTTGCATCCCAGTTTTTAGTTCTGGGACATGATGAAAGCAACTTTCCTGGCTGTGCAGTTTTACCGAAAAGCACTTGCCAACATAGCAAGCACACTAGCTGGAGGAAAACCATTATATGGCTAGGAGTTACACAATGTACAATTCCCTATTAAGACATTATCCAAGACGGGTCATTCTATTATGATTAGAACTGTGTAACGTTTGCCTGGTTTCTCTCTTATACTTATATTCTGAAAAGCAGGAGTTGTGGAGAATTCACCACTTTCAGAAGCGCAGAAGAGGATAATAGGTGTGTGCCACATTCACATGTTAACTCACATGAAGGGCTTTTCACACGATCAAGGGGCACCCCTGGCCTTGTTTCCCAGTAGTGGCTGGTGCCCATTTGGATTGGCAGACAGCAGGGAGCCAAAGCCAATGGCGGCCAGAGCCAACTAATTCTGTTTTGTCCTCATACTCCTCCCTTTTGAGTTCTATAACAGCAACACTGGCACTAAGGAGGAGGAAGCTGGCAGGTTGGATCATCCCTTGGACTGGTTGTAAACAACACAACAAGTGGGTGAGGCCTGGCTGAGGCTGTGGGACGTTGCTCCAGTTGCCCTCATAGACCAACCAGCCTATCTGTGTATTAGAAATGGACATCTGCAGGGGGAACCGACACATATACACATCTGCACATGTCACCTTCCCCAGGGCCAGCATGACCAAGGTTTCAAATGAGGTCTATGGGCACAGGCTTTGCCTCTGCAGACAGCTGCACAGTGCTTTTTTTCTTTAAAAAATGCTTAGGGGTACTCTCACTTTGACTCAAGAAAAACACCATTGTATAGTTCAAATTGGGAAAAATAAATACAGTAAATGGACAAAAGTACAAAGATTCACAAAATGTTCAGAGGTATGCATACCCCTGCGTTCCCCCCGAAAAAAAGCACTGGCCACAAATAAGATCCAGACAAAGAAAACCATGAAACCCTGGAGGCAGGGCCAGCAATCTGGATGCAAAGCTCCTTGATTGTGAGAGCACCCTTCTTGAAAATTAACACATAAAAAGGGAAATAGGGGTAGGAGTATAGGTGGTTATTGAGAATGCCTGGGAACTATCTGCAACAACAAAAAGTTCCTTGAGATAGGAAAATTAGGGCTGAAAAAAATCATTTAGAAAATCAATGTTCATGACATGTGTTAAAATCAGCAGTATCTATTTATTGTAAGTACTCAGTGCCAATTTTCATGGTTAACAGATTTCTGTACATCTCCCTTTGATGGATTTAGACCATGGGTTTAAACAATGTGCGTTTTTCATGCATTAATTAGCAAACAGAACTAATGCTGGCTTAAATTGCCTCAATTGTGGGTCCATCCACAGTCCTGTTTGTCCCTTGATTCCAAGTCACGGCTACGAGAGGGTTGATTTTGTTGTTGTTGTTGTCCTGTGCCTTCTCTGGGAAAGCACGTTCTTTACAGCTGAATTGGAACAAATGTCAAGCCACAGAAAACCCAACTGATGTTTGTTCCAATTCAGCAGTAAACAGTAGTTTTCCTGTGGAAAGTGGAGGGACAAAATACCCCCTATTGGAACCCTGACTTGAAATCACTTGAAATCATGAGACAAACAGAATTGTGGATGGGCTCAGAATTACTAATATTGGAATATAACATTGCTTTAACCGATGAAACTCAATTAAAAGTTAGACAGTAGAAAAATGTAAATTGGTCAATAACCCTTTTTAATGGATATACTTGTTCTTAGGAGAGGACAGCAGGCCACTCAGATTTACAGATGTGGTCCAAACATTTAAAAGCAACAATAGGAAAACACACTGCTTGAGAGATGCTACAGTGTACTAACAATTAATATAAAGACACAGTAGCAAAGACAAATAATCTGCAATTAAGACCACCATTATGAAAAGTATGGTGTTAACTACCCTCCGCAAGTATTACAAGATATTCACATCTGCGTTATCCATCTGAGAAAGCAATGAAGAGACAGAGGTCTTTCTGTACCAGCACAATAGTTATCCTAGGAATATGACAAAAGGACCAGCAAATACCACATTATGACCTCAGGGGTTTCATGACCAGCGGACTCCATATCAAATGGGAGAACCAGCCTAACATTATTATCCTTCAACAATCTTGCTTTGGAGTGTCAGGAACTGCACAGAGGGAGACCTAAATTATTAATTTACATTCTAGAAACATTAACAAGGTGGAAGAATATTTTTAGAGTACTTGGCTATTGAAACTAACCAAGTGTCTGTCCTCATTAAAACCTTCAGTCTCAGTCAGCTGTCAAAATTTTGAAAGCTGTTGACTGATGCAGCCTTTAGGGTCACCATGGCAACAAGATACATTACCTAGGTGATGGCGCTCTTACATTGTCACCCCTTGGGTGACCTAGTTCTTGCAAAAAAGAAGAACTGTTTGCATTATATTTTGGATATAAGCCTTCAAGCTGAATATTGCACCAGTCATGGAGGTAATTAAGAAGAGCAGGATATATGTATTGTGGGGGCAGGATTTTTTTTATATAAAAAAGTAGAAAAGTTGGCCTGATCATTCAGGTCAGTGTCACAAGTCAAGCATGAAGTTCATTTCACTGGTAAACAGTATGCATTCTCATTGTTTACAAGTATCTAATCAACAATGAGTAGTTTTAAGTTATTTGAAGGACACACTATTGGGAAGTTACGATTTAAGTGGTCCAAATTTCTCAGGAAATTTACCAGATTCATGCCAAATCAGTATGACAAGCAATGCTACACGAAGCTAGCAGTCATATTGACTGGCAACGAGGTCACAGAGATATTCACGCAAGCCGCAGAGTGCCATCCTTTATAAGACTGTACCATCTCTGAATGCATATAGCAAGCAGCTCTTTTTTAAAAAAGAAGTTACATGGCTGGAAGAGACTTTTTAAATAACATTAAAGCTCCTCCTAATAACATCAAGTGCTGGCTGCAGAAAGAAATAAGGTCAAAATGGGATTACAGACACGAGTAAAGGGGAGTGTATTTGCATCTCAAGGAAACCTTGATGTTTACAGAAATACAAACAACATCCAACCTAAGCCAGAGGGCAGGGGGCGGGGAAAGAAAAACACCCCATCCAATGGAGATTGAGTATGCTCAGCAGCCATGAAATGCTGAAAGTCAATTGCAGAGGAATGGTGGCTGGACAACTCTGTTCACCCTTGGATGAAACTGACTATATTTAATTCAAGTTGTTTTGAAGCCTGGTTTTGAAACACACTTACCTTTTGGCCTTTTATGTCATATGCCCCATAGATAGTCTGATAGTTACCGGGGGGGGGGGGTTGTCACCAACTCCTAGGTATGCATCTGCAAAGAATTACCAGCAAACAGGAGAAGCAGAACGCAGAGTGAATGATCAACTTTCAGCCTCACTAGCTCCCAACTTCTCCTTTGCAGCAACTGAATCTCCAGGTCTCAAGACATACGAAACATAAGGAGATGAACAAAACATTCAACCAGTCTACCCCACCACACATCCACTGTGGCATCCGGCAAGGCAATTAAATTTTCCAGTGATATAGCAATTCACACCTTTTCACAATGATAGAGGATGTCAGCTAAGGTGAAGCGATAGAGAATGTCAGCTAACGCAGAATCAAAGAGCCAAGTCCAAATGAAATTATTGCACTTATGCCAGTTAGAAATTACAGGCGGAGGGAATCCTTATGCAGAATGGGAAATTTTTATACCTGACAGTGAGATAGGGTGGGTCTTGTATGCAACAGATACCCTACTTTCTCTAGAGGCAATTAATTGCCACCGGCAGGTACAATATGTTGGACAGCATAGAGATGGGACAAAGCTCACCCAGTCAATGGAAGGAGTTCTACTCAGCATCTAACTAACATTGTTTGGGTCAGAAAAGAGTCCAGGATTATCACTGTTCTATATTTCCACACTGTTCATAAACCCTGAAGAGTTCTTGCAGCATCTCACAAATTAACAAACAACAACAAAACACTCAAAACAGTAAAACAGAGCTGCAATATTTAGAAAGCAAGGTAAGACACTCACTAAAATAGAATCTAAAAGGTCCAGGCAAACACACAGAGAATTTTTTACCTTATATTGAAAAGACAAAGTCAGCTTCACACCAACTTCCCTTGGAGAAGGCATTCCAAAGCCAGGACCCCACTCCTGGAAAGAGCAGGTCCCCTCACCATCACAAAAGGCAAGGGGATCCACGAAAGGGCCTCTAAGATAGATCTCCACCTGCAGGCAGATGCATTTGGGAGCCAGTGGTTCCTTAGGTATCCTTACCCTAAACTGTACTTGCCATTTTTTTCTACCTCACCAGGCAGCATGTAACTTGCCTTCTTTGTGCAAACCTTACTTGCTTTGTAAGCACCTTCGTGGTGTACATATATGTGGAGCCACACATATCTGAATTGCTTAGAGGGTCTCTGGGTGGATGGCCCTTCACTGCAGTAGGGTATTGCCCTAGGATCAGCCTTCTCCAACCCTTCATATGTTGTTGGACTATAACCAGCCCTTTGGATTAGTAGCCCAAAACATCTTAAGGACACCAGGATGGGAAAGACTGGCCCAGACCAGGACCAGGGACAGGAACCTGTGGTCCTCCGTATATTGTTGGGCTCCAGCTTCCATGATCAGGAACGATGGGAGTTGTAGGCCAACAACATCTGCAGTACTACCAGTTCTCCACCTGTGGCCTGGATGGGGACCTGGGGGAGGTTTAAAATAGCACAAGCAACACCATTCCTCGCCACTTTGGAGACAGCTGCTTCCCCACCTTTTATCTTAACCTAGATTCTCAGTTGCTTCAGCTCATATATTCCCAGTTTTCAACCATCAGAGCTTCTTTTACACATTCTGGGAATATTTAAAAACAGAAAGATGAGCAGCAATCGTGAGATTCTCATGGGGGATTATTGGTGTATAATTAAGCAATATCCATAGTAACAAGCAAATCTGCATTAGCCTGACCTAGTTTGAAAAATTCCATCAGCTTGTTGAGGGACAATGACATATTATCTCCCAAAGTACCCCCAACTTTGAAAGCACAACAAAGGCAGGACTTTTCCAACAATGAGGCAGCCAGAGACAAGGAACTCGGAACTCCATGGCACAGAGCGAGTTTATGTAATTTTCTGTTCACATAATTTCAAAAAATGTCTGTCTAAGTTATTAAGGTGAAGGGAAATCCCAAACTTATGTTTGCTTCACAGATGAACACATCATTATGTCACCTTGAACAGTTTGGAAAGGTGTGGAATAAATTTGTGAACTAAAATACATATTACAAAATCCTACAGAGATGATACTTCTCTGCATAAACATTCACATATGAATGGCCTGTGCAAGATTATGCAAATATTCTTTGGGCCTAGCTGAAAATTGCAGCCACCACAATTCACCTTTCCTGCTAAATTCCTCCAAAACCCACCAGCTACATACATATTCTTACTCCACTCTACTTTTTTCCTTCCATTTCCCCAAAGGATGCCCCTCGGTGACTCAGAAAATGTGTAACTACTTTATGCACAACGTACACTTAAAGCACCCACTCCAAAAAAGAAATCTGGAAACTGTAGTTTGTGAAGCGTGCTTTGAACTGTAGCTCAATGAGGAGTAAACAACAATTGCAGGATTCTGGTTTTTTTGTGGGGGAGGTTCCTGTGTGTACACAGAGAGTATTACATTCCAGGGGTGAAATGAGGTCCCCCAAAGCTTATACCATTCTGTATTATTTTTATTTATTCTCTCTCTCACACACACACACACACATACACACACACACACAGAGAGAGAGAGAGAGAGAGAGAGAGAGAGAGAGAGAGAGAGAGAGATTGAGCATTGGGAAAGATACAGCATAACTCCTAAAGATATTGTAAATTTACTTCTCTCCTCAGATTTTCAGTGTGGGGAACAGCCAGTCTCCACGACAATGCTGTTGACTTACAGGCTCTAAAACAGACACACTTGTTCCAGCCCATTTATTTCTAAAGATGACTGGTCTACTGTTCTCATGTGCATGCACACACAAGAACCTGTCTGACACCGCCTCCAGCTGCCTTCTTCAAGAAAGAATACTTGGCAAAGGTCAGCTATTCAAATCCCTCAAGGTCCATCCTCCCAGTAGACAGAAACTGGCCAACTAAACTTGCCTAATTGGTTTACCCTCTGTGGCAATCACTTTTCTAACAACCAGAGTCACAGGTTGGGATGGGGAAGACGTTGGGAGATCGTTCAGGCCAGTTTCCCATCTCACTACAACAGCAATAACATGCTTGAGAAAGTAAACAGAAAAGTCATTCAAAAGTCATTCAAGGAGGTTCAAAGTCCCTGTCATGCACTTTATAAATAACTAGTGAAACAGGAGGAGTGTATATGGATGTGTGGCTCAGGGACAGGAGAGTCCTTGCATAAAGGAGCCATAAACCACAGGACATACCTTGGCTGCAGCTTGTGGTTAGTGTAGAGGGAACTAAACTATAAGCTGTGTTCAGACAACATGCTAAGTCAAACTGTGGCTTGCCTAATCATTTATTTATTTATAAAATACTTAAATAACACAAATTCATTAAAATATCAAAGCTGTGTACAAAAAAATCTATGCAATAAAATAACAGACAAAATAAACCGGAATCACAAATCACCAGTCAACAGTTTAAAACGAATCTCTGTAAGCCTGGCAGCATAGAAAAGCCTGTGAAGATTAAATATCAAATAATAATGTTGGTGAGATAGGACAGTGCCAGGTTCAGATTTTGTTCTCAGCAAACCTTCCTCTTCCTCCCAGCTGTTCCTTAAGTTGCCCTCTGTGCTATATGCTGCTCCATCTCCTTATTCATCACTAGAGGGACAAGAGCTGCAAGGAGGAGCAGCAGAGAAGAGGAGGCAGCGGTGGCAGCCAGGTTCCGAGAGCTATGCCAGCCATAGAGTAACCACACATCTAGAAAGGCAAGGGCACTAACACCTAACTAGGCACATATGAGACAGTTCCTTCTGGATAAGGGTCAATGTATGATTGTGTTCCTTTACATATGTTCACACTGGACACACAGTCTTCCATTCATGTCTGCCAATGCAGCAGACAAGGCAAAAGGGAAAATAACTGAGTGTCACTCCCAGAAATTATTGGCACCGAGTTAGTGCATCCCAAGCGCCAAATAAATCTCCACCTAGTCATGGGGAATAATCTATGGAGAG
This sequence comes from Podarcis raffonei, assembly GCF_027172205.1. Classification (NCBI taxonomy): domain Eukaryota; kingdom Metazoa; phylum Chordata; class Lepidosauria; order Squamata; family Lacertidae; genus Podarcis; species Podarcis raffonei. The sequence continues at coordinate 42,670,373 of NC_070607.1, forward strand.
CATTTGGTCATGCCATTCCTGACCCACAAGGACCTTTCCAAATGGACAGTTTAGAGCACATTTACTGCAGGGAAGCCAGGCATCTTTCTGGGACAGAATTCCATGGTATTCTTGCATCTTCCACAGATGGAAACCGCAGGCAACTAGTGTTCAAATATTGCTCTTCAAATGCTGGGAAAGTTCTGTTCTATTTCTGCTCAATGAGTAGCAACTCATTGCATGAAAAACACGGTCTCCTACAGAAATGTCAGGTCTATCAGCAGTTTCCATTGTGACTCAGCCATGTTTAGAAAGTGTGGAACACGGAAACTTTGGACCAGCTTTTGGTGGGGAAAGTGAAAGGCACATTCTAGACTCTCTTTTTGGCTCCAGAACCAACTTAGCAGTAATTCTCTACACCAAGCAAACAAGCTGGTAAAAGTTGCAAGCCTCAATTCACCTTGGAGATTATAGATTTAACAGATTCTGAAGTTTAACCCCAGCTACCTGAAGAACCATCCTGTCATCCATATGAGGAAAATTTAGCATGAGAGGGTAACTTGCAAAGTGGAGGTAGCAATCCTGGAAAAGGCCAGTTGTGGGACTGTCAGGGAGTTTGGAAACTATTGCTGAAAAAGCTCAGTCTGTAGATGTTCTCTTCCTTTATCTGATAAATGCCATGTCATGGAAGAGAAATAAGACGGTCCACTGCTCCATCAGGGACCTTCAGAAATAAAGTGTGCATTTCCCTCTTAACCACATAAGTGTTGCTGTTTTTATCACAACTGCGCACCAATAAAGAAGTTTGCTTCAAGTTCTGCCTAAAGGCAGCTTCATCAGTGCAGAGGTATTCAACGCTAAACACCCACCGCTTTAGCAGCCCTCCCCAAGATCAAGAGTTCACTGGTTTGAGAAGTCATTTCCTCCACCCTTTATTATTATTTTTACCCAAAAATAATAATGCTTCTCACACCCCAGGAAAACTCTTAGCCGTGGCTAGGTCTCTCCCAATCTCCTCTGCCCCTCTCACCTTCGCCAGAGGAAGCTGAAAACTGCCAAAGATTGTTCCTGTGAAGCAGACAGGCACTTGCACTGAGCGATCTCAGTTCAGGCTGCGACTCGCAGTGAAGGAGGAACCCCAAGCCACCTGCACGCAGGACTTTTCTGCCCCATGCTTTTTATTCTCTCTGTGTGAGTCCTTAGGGCTTTCCAGGCAGAGCCACTAGCAGGGCTTTCCTTCGGATCACTGGGGAGTGGTAAACCCTCAACTTCCGTAAAAAAAAAAAGTCTTTTGAAGTTTTCTTAAGGTGGAACTTTGTAGAACTGTTCATCGTTAGCCAACTTTCCTAACTCTTTCATCAATCCCCTCTCCCATTCCTTTTAAAGTAACAGAAATTTCTCTATAATTTTCAAGAACCTCGAACATTGGCTACATACTACTCCTTACCAATCTGTAGGCAATAAACAAAGAAGCAGAAGAGCCTTGATTCTGAGATTGCTTCCAGAAGGCCCCTTTAACAAACATCCATCATATTCAAAGTGCATTCACCACACATTTAAAGCACATGACTTTCCCCCAAATAATCCTGGGATCTGTGGCGTCCCCCTCGCAGACCTAAAATTCCCAGTACCCTGAACAAACTACAGTTCCCACAATCCATTGGGGCAACTCACGGGCTTTAAAGGTGAGTTGGATGTGCCTTAAATGCACGGTGTGGATCTTAAGGTTGCATCAATACTTTCCAGTGCATGTCCCTGTCATTTTCCTTATCACAGAAAGTCCGTTTCTTTGGCGTTTGTTTTGCAACAGCTCCAAATGAGCTTTAACACACAGCCTGAATTTGCCAGTGACTGTCTGGAAGCCAAATTGTCATTGTGATAAATTTTAAGTCAATTTAAAGTTTATATTCTATTACAAATCTCAGTATTTCAGCCTTACAAAATCTTCCTAAGTCATAAATATAGGAGGGGGGCGTAGTTGGACAATATGGCCAATAAGCCATATAAATGTGAAGAGGAATTTTTTGTCCGTGACAGTAAGGAATAGTTATTCCAAGATATATCCTTTCTTCCCCCACCAGCATCACCTATGAGACCAAAGCTGTAAAAACCTGCCACAGCCACAGTGTGAAGGATAAAAGCCAATCTCCAAATAACTGAGACATGTTCTAAGTGTAGCCAATAACTGAGCAGACAAAGAGGTAAGTGGAGGCTGCAGCTGTTGCACTCACGGAACTACCAACTGTGAATTCATGACTACCATTTTACACACACACACAATAACATTAAGAAGAGCCTGCAGGATCCGGTCTAGTTTAGCACCTGGCCCTCAAGGTGGCCAACTAGATGCCTGTGGGAAGCAGGACGCAAACACAAGAGCTTTCTCCCTGCTCCTGTGGTTTCTGTGGAGGCAGAGCCTAGTAGCCATTGATAGCTTTATCCTCCACGAAGTTGTCTAATAGTGGCCATCCCTTCTTCCTGTGGGAGTGAGTGCCATAGCTTAAAACTATTTGCTGGGTGAATAAGTAATTTTATCTGTCCTGAACCGTCCAACATTCAGCTTCATGAGATGTTCATGCGTTCTATTGTTATGAAAGATGGAGAAAACCTGCTCTCCGTCCACTTTCTCCATGCCATACAATAATTTTAAATGTGTCTAATGTATTAAATGTATTTAAATGTCGGCTGTGTGCCTGTGCTACGCACCCCCTTAGTCTGTCATGCTTCTCATTTTTAGTCTCATCCTTAAACAAATCAAATGTATATACTTAAGTTTGATTGCATAATAGGGAACAAATGTAGCTCTTTGCAGATGGTTCAGATCATCTGGATATTGTTGTCCCTCCAACCCATATTCCTCGCTGTGCATGTTACCCTCTTTTCTTACCCTCCCTTCAAACTCAAGCCAAATATGTGCAGTCAGGCAACACCCAGCTGAGAGACCCGAGGGCTCAAGAGTAAATATCCAAGTGTACAGGAAAAAGCAACCCTAAAGAAATATAAAGGCATTTATAGTAAAAACTAGCAGAAAGGATTGGAAGCCAAGACCTTACCCTCTTGTGGATCATGACAAGGGGATGTTATTGCCTTGTTCAATTCCTTTTAACCTTTTCAGTGTTTGAAATATGCATTAATAAAATTCCTCACAAGTACTTAGATTTCCAAGAGCAAAAAGGTTTGTTCTGAATTGCTCTAGAATATTATCCAGGAATTACAGCATCCAACATCCACATCTGGCTTGAAGTAAAGTATGACTAGATGCAAAAATATCCCTCCTCAGTTTCAAGATTCCTCTGGGATAGTGCATCTACTACATCCATGCCTAATCTGTTGCAGTGGTTGAACTTCCCATGTGGTTAGGAAGCATTTACAGCACAGCCTTTACAACACAACCCTATATGTTACTCAGAAGAAAATTCAATAGGGTTAGGCTCCAATCCTATAAATGCATTAAGTGTTACTTTTAATTTCTGATTGCACAATTTTGTTTCTGACAGCAATGTGAAACGATCCATACCATGCATTTAAAGTACAATCAATGTGCATTTAAAGTACAGGACTTTCCCAAAATAATCATGGGAACTGTAGCTTCACAGACCTACAACTCCTAGTACCCCTAATGGACTACAATCCCCAGAGTTTTAAATCATGTGATTTAAATGTATGTTGGATCTGCTTTAAATGTATAGTGGGTGTTTGGGGAGGGGTGCTTTTTTCTTCACTTCCCCCAATTTCCAACTCTCCGTGTCGTGCAAGTCCTCGCCATTTGATTTTACTATGAGAGATGTGGAAAAGCTCCTTAGATGAGCAGAGGTGACGCAGGCCACCAGTTTGCATACTGAGATGTGTGCAGAACACTTACCAATCATTGTAGGGGCAATAATTAAACATGTGCGTATTAACTGCTGCTATGTGCATCAGCCATAAAGAGTCTCATGAATCCCTCTACAGAGCATCCACATCATGGAACATCTTCACATCACTGCTAATTCCTGTATGGGGCAGCTGCTCCAATATGGAAAGCACTTCCAGCTGCTTCCATAATACATCTTATTGACCAGCCCTCTGCTGTCCTGGTGTCATCAACAAGAGCACAAGCATTGGATCAGCTGTTCAGTGTGAAAAACAGCAAGAGACCCTCATAATCTCCAGTTTTGCCATTCTGGCAAGCGCACTACCATCATTCTAGAATACAGACCCATGAAGCACTTGTGTTTATAATGCAAGTAGATATCCAGAACTCAGGGGTAACAGAAGCAGCAAAAAGTCAAGACTGGGTTTAGGTGTGGGGCCGAAGTTTGGAGACAGCAATTCTGAGAAGAGTTATTCTATGTTCTTAAGATCCCTTTTTCAAACAGCCTCTTGTGAAAATCTGCCCCTTGATAAAAGTTACCACTATAAATTCTTCTTCCCTGGTACAGTGGTACCTCGGGTTACATGCGCTTCAGGTTACAGACTCCACTAACCCAGAAATAGTACCTGGGGTTAAGAACTTTGCTTCAGGATGAGAACAGAAATCGTGCTCCGGCGGCACGGCAGCAGCAGGAGGCCCTATTAGCTAAAGTGGTGCTTCAGGTTAAGAACAGTTTCAGGTTAAGAACGGACCTCCGGAACGAATTAAGTACTTAACCTGAGGTACCACTGTAATACCAAGGATGGGAGGTGTCTTATGCCTTAATGTGCAAAGTCATATTACAATGCTTTCCTCTTCTTTTCTTGTTTACACAGTGAAGGGAATCACCATTCCTAAGTTTCCTTTACCGCAGGGAATTGCATCTTTTCTTACAAGGGCGTATGAAAAATGTCTAAGAAATCCAGAGCCTCCAGTCTAGAGACTTGACATTATTCTTATTTAGGGAGCTGCACATCTTCCATTGTCCCATAATAAATATCGAACAGAAAACCTGTTAAGTAAAAGATGGCATTATCCACTGAAGAAGAAGAGCTTGGGGGGCAAATATCACCACATTGTTTATGGCATACCATCCATCTGGCTCAGATTTTATCTGGAATACATATCCAGTGCATCTCTCCAGAAGTGATGTGCTCCAGAACATTTTATAGTATTGCTTCTCTTCCCTCCCACCCCCTCGCTCCCACAGGCTTGTTTACAATGTGTACACTTTTATGGCTCAGGAAAGAAAACAGCCTCTATAATCATGCATAGTAATCAACCCTCATTATTTACTCTTAATGATTTTACAGTATTTTTACACTAGTCCCCTAGAAATTTTAGTCATCCCAAAGAGAATAGCTTGCTTGTAACCATTTGCTAATTGCACGTATGAATGTCAATTAATTCACTTAGCTAATTATCCACTCTATGAACATCATGCACCAAAGAACTGTAAAAAGACAGGCATATGGTAATAGATTTGGAACAGAACATAGCATGTTGGTGGGTATTCATTTCATCAGATGAGGCATTGCGGGGGGGAGGGGAATGGACACATGTGTATTAAGTTAGTATGTCAGCACACCCTGGATGAAAAGGCACTGTCAGCTTGGGGAATACCAGCTCCATAAGCCATAATTACAGCATTATGCTAATTGTGCCTGAACATTGATCAAAATATCACTGGAAGGATACTGCAACAACACTACAACTTTGGTTTGGAGATCGCATCGCAAGTCAAGCGTTTAAGAAGTTCTAATCATCTTGCTCCTTTCAACATAAGCAAGAATTACGTTTCATCTAGGAGTCCTCTTGAAAATCGCTAATAGGGAAAATGCACATAGCTTAATTGGCAGAATTCCTCATAAACCTAATCCCAAAGAACCCAAATGTTTCAAGAGGCCTCACATCACATGTTTTGGTCCGAGAGATGCAGCTGTATTCAAGTATCAGCCTTTGGTTCTAGAATACTTATCGGATAAGGAGAGCAAAGCCCAAACAACTGATTTTTATCAATTTTGCTCTCTGGAAATCAGCAGCCAAGAACTGCAGGTTTCACAACAAGGTCAGATCCACGCCATACATTTACGCCGCTTAAAGTGTTGTGGCTACTCTAAATGTATGATGTGGATGTGACCTAGGCATTAACAACTAAAACTTGACAAATCTGTGTTTATCTGTGAGAGGAGGACAATAACATTGGGCGTTTTCAGGCTAGCAACTCCTATTCAGCAATTGCTCTTCCACCGTAAGCATGATGAAGAAGAAAAGCATACTTTCCACACTTTGGGGATACAGCGCTTTGTGTGTACAGTGTACATTCTGCTATGCTCCAGCCACACTAATGGGGATAACATAGTCATGTGAGCATGGAAGGGACCATTTACCTGAGCGTGTCATTTACATAGGAATATATGCCAAGTCAGATCATTGCTCCATGTAGCTCAGTATTGTCTACTTTGACTGGCAGTGGTTCTCCAGGATTCCCAGTCCTACATGGAAATGTCAGTGATCTTTACATGCAAAGCACTTGCTCTACTCCTAACCTCCTTTCTCTTCAGCCCATTGAACTATTGTTATTTTT